>NC_083732.1:24210000-26710000 GCF_028564815.1 Eubalaena glacialis | reverse complement strand
AACCAACAATACATCACCAAAAAACCATCATACAAGAAATATTAAATGGTCTTCTTTAAGAGAAAAAGAGAAGTATGTAACAAAATATAAGAAAATATACTAAGGGATAAATCTCACTTGAGAAAGCAAATACATACCAAAGGCAGTGGATCAACCACTTAAATAAGTTCGTACAAAGGTTAAAAGACAAAAATTGTAAAATCAACTATAACTACATAGTTAAGTGATAAACATGAAGATGTAAAATATAACATCATAAACATAAAGCATATGAGAGAGTAAAAGTAAATATTTTAGAATGTGCTTGAATTTGAATGACTATCAACTTAAAACAAGTTATATTGCTATAAGTCAATGTATATGAACTTCATGGTAACCACAAATCAAAAGCCTATGATAGACACACACACACAAAAGGGAAGGGAACCCAAATATAACATGAGAGAAAACCATCAAACCACAGAGGAAGAGACTAAAAGAAAAAGAAAAGAAAGAGAACTGCAAAAACAACCAGAAAATAAGTAACAAAATGTCAAAAGTATACCTATCAATAATCAGTAAAGTTGAAGGATAAAAATTAATATACAGAAATCTCTTGCATTTCTCTACACTAAAAACAAACTATCAGAAAGAGAAATTGAGGAAACAATCTCATTTGACATTGCATCAAAAATAATAAAATACTTAGGAATAAACCTACTTCAGGAGGTGGAAGACCTAGACTCAGAAAAATATGACACTGATAAAAGAAGTTGAAGACGACACAAACAGATGGAAAGATATACCATGTTCTTGGATTGGAAGAATTAATATTGTTAAAATGACCAAACTATCCAAGGCAAGGCAATCTACAGATTCAATGCAATCCCTATCAAAATATCAATGGAATTTTTCACAGAACTAAAACAAATAATTTTAAAGTTTCTATGGAAATACAAATAGCCAAAACTGTCTTGAGAAAGAAGAACAGAGCTGAAGAATCACAATCCCTGACTTCAGACTATACTACAAACTACAGTAATCAAAACAGTATGGTACTGGCACAAACTCAGACACATAGACCAATGGAACAGAATAGAGAGCTCAGAAATAAACCCACACACTTATGGTAAATTAATCTACAACAAAGGAGGCAAGAATATACAATGGAGAAAAGATAGTCTGTTCAATAAGTGGTGCTGGGAAAACCTGACAACAACATGTAAAAGAACAAAATTAGAACATTCTCTAATACCATACAAAATAAACTCAAACTAGATTACAGACCTAAATGTCAGCCCAGAAACCATAAAACTCCTAGAGGAAAACAAAACATTCTTTCCCATAAACCATAGAAATATTTTTTAGGATCAGTCTCCTAAAGCAAAGGAAATAAAAGTAAAAATAAACAAATGGGACTTAATTAAACTTAAAAGCTTTTGCACAGCAAAGGAAACCATAAACAAAATGAAAAGACAAACTACAGAATGGAAGAAAATATTTGAAATTATATAACCAAGAGGGGGCTAATATCCAAAATACATAAACAATTCATACAACTCGAAATAAAAAAAAATACAACCTAACTAAAAAATGGGCAGAAGACCTGATTAGACATTTTTACAAAGATGACAAGCAGATGGCCAACAGGTATATGAAAAAATGGTCAACATTGCTAATAATCAGGGAAATGCAAATTAAAACCACAATGAGATATCACCTCACACCTGTCAGAATAATTATCATCAAAAGACAACAAAAAACAAACGTTGGCGAGGATGTAGAGAAAAGGGAACTCTCATCCACTGTTGGTTTGAATGTAAATTGGTGCAGCCACCATAGAAAAGAGTATGGAAGTTTCTCAATAAACTAAAAATAGAACTACCATGTGACTCAGCAATTCCACTCTTGGGTATATACCAGAAAGAAACAAAAACACTGATTTGAAAAGATACATGCACCTCAATATTCATAGCAGCTTTATTTACAATAGCCAAGTTGTGGAAGCAGTCTAAAGGTCCTTAGACATATGAATGTGATTATATATATATATATATATATATATATATATATATATATATATATATATATATATTCAGTCTTTAAAAAGGAAATTCTGTCAGTTGTGACAACATGAATTTGGAGGAAATTATGATGAATGAACTAAATGATATGCAGAAAGAGAAATACTGTGTGATCTCACCTAGATGTGGAATCTAAAATAGTCAAACTCATAGAAGCAGAAAGTAGTATGGTGTTTACCAAGGGTGAGGGGTAGGGAACAAGGAGGAGATATTGTTCAAAGGGAACAAAGTTTCAGTTGCACAAGATGAATAAATTCTAAGGATCTCAAATACAGCTTGGTGATTATAATAGACAATGCAATATTGTATACTTGAAGTTTGCTAAGAGGATAGATCTTAAATTAAAGCTTCTCAACACACACAAATAGGTAACTGTGTGGAGCTGATGGTTTACCTTAAGTATTTTGATTGTGTTGATCATATATATGTATAATATCCATGTGCACAATTTTTATCTGTTAAAGATATCTCAATAAAGTTGTTAAAAAAAGAGAGAGAATAGGCAACTCAGAAATTGGAGAATATATTTACAATATAAGCATATATTTGCTTATCGGCAAATGAACTTTTCCAATGTATATTAAGAACTCTTATAGATTACTAAAAAGGAAACGAGATTTTTTAATGTGCAAAAACAAGAAAGACATTGAAAAAATGAAAATAGCCAAACTGCCAATAACATATTCTGTTAGTTTATTAGGGATACCATAACAAAGTACCACAGACTGGTGGCTTAAACAACCAAAATGTATTTCCTCACAGCTGTAGAGGCTGGAAATTCAAGATCAAGGTGTTGGCAGTATTGGTTTCGAAATGAAAGGTCTCTCCTTGCCTGGTAGGTGACCATCTTCTCCCTCTGTCTTCACTTTGTCTTTTCTCTGTGTGTTTGTGTCCTAATCTCCTCTTTTTTATGAAGATACCAGTCATACTGAATTAGATCCCATCCTAATGACCTCATTTTATCTTTGTAATGACACTTTTAAAATACAGTCACTTTCTGAACTACTGTGGGTTAGGACTTCAACATAAGAATAGGGAGAGGGGAATAATTCAGCCTATAACACATGAATATCAGATTTGACGAAAATGCCAGTTAATACCACAAAGCAATATTACTTCACAGCTCCCTGAAGGGATCTGCTTAAATGTAGTTATAATACTGTATATTGGCTATTGTGTGGAACAATTAGAACTATCATAAACATTTTTGATGATGTCTTAAACTGTAACCACCACTTTGAAAACTACCAGGCAGCGTATAACAAAGCTAAATACCTGTGGTCCTATGACTTACCAATTTCACTAAGTATATAAGCTACAAAATTTTTAAAAAGTATTTTGAAAGCAGCACTACTAATTTAAACCTGAAATTGGAAAAAGCCTGAATGTTCATCTAACACAGAATTGACCTCCAAAAAAAAAAAAAAAAAAAAAAATCAAAACAAACAAAACAGTGTGGTGCATTCATATAATACAATACAATATATCAATGAGAATAGATACAATATACAACTTGATGCAGTAACATAAATGGATCTCCTAAAAATTATGTTCAGATAAAAAACCAGACACTAAATAAGTACATCTATTATGATTCAGTTTACAAGAAGTTCAAACTTTATGCTATTGGGAGACAGAAGAGTTATGACACTAGTGGGTGCAATGTGACAGGAAGGGGGCACGGTTGTTGGTAAAGTTCTATTTCTTGCTCTGAGTGCTGGGAAAACTTGTGTGATCACTTTGTGAAAGGACATTTAGATATATACTTAGAATCTATGGGGCTTCCCTGGTGGCGCAGTGGTTAAGAATCTGCCTGCCAATGTGGGGAACACGGGTTCGAGCCCTGGTCCTGGAAGATCCCACATGCCGTGGAACAGCTAAGCCCATGAGCCACAACTACTGAGCCTGTGCTCTAGAGCCCGCGAGCCACAACTACTGAGCCCATGTGCCACAACTACTGAAGCCCACGCACATGGAACCCGTGCTCTGCAACAAGAGAAGCCGCCACAGTGAGAAGCCCGTGCACCACAACAAAGAGTAACTCCCGCATAACTCCCACTCACCACAACTTGAGAAATCCCGCGCGCAGCAACAAAGACCCAATGCAGCCAAAGATAAGTATAATAAATAAATTAAAAAAAAAAAAAGAATCTATGTAGTTTTCTGGATTAATAGTATGGTTGAATAATAATTTTTCCACTAAATATTTTAAAATCTTCTATTGCTTTCTTTAGTTTTTAAACTGAGAATTGGTTTTTATACTTATCAAATAATAATTTGATAACTATTTTCAAAAATTTTTAAGATTCCTTAAAACTTATTTGTTAAAATCCACTAATAATTAAGATTAGCAATCCAGATCTCATTAATAAAAATTCCATCTTATAACATTTATATTAATTTATAGTTTATAATTCTATTTATATTAATGATGCCTGGATTGTTAATCTTAAATTTATTTTATATTATTTGATTTTGTATTTGTATAATTGAATTATTTTCACATTAATATACATAACTGATACACATTTTTGTTCTTTGTAATGTTTCTAAAACATTTAAGATTAAGAAGTGTATATAGCATGGTATGTTAAATTTAGCAGCAGAAGAAAAAAGCAGGTAGTTCATTGTATGTGGAGAAAGTAAAATTAATTAACTCCCAAATTAGATTCAAAGAAAGAAGAATTTCTTGTTTTGCTTTGCTTACATAACCTGAACAGCCCTGCCTACATTCAGTAGTCAAGTGGAAAAATACGATGTGTGCTTCTGCTCTTAGGGTTTTAGATTCCAATATTATCCTTCTCCCATATAAGGAACCAAGTTCTTTGGAGAATAGGTGATTTCATGACTTGGGGGCAAAATAAACATTAATGGCTCTGAAGTGGCTTAATGTTTTAAGAATCTAAGAATGCTCTCTATTAATCATCATCATATCTCTGCCTCTGAGTCTTTCAGTCCCTGAGGATTCACTTAAATGTATTCTAACAGCAATTCAGAATTTTTCTTCATTAGCATGGTACTGAAATGTGAAATATCTCTAGTTTATTGTGACATGTGGCCTCAAACACAAGGACTAATTATTAACTAATAGTCACTCTCAAATACCAGGTATGTGCTCAGGAACTCTTTCTTGAAAGATTTAGCATGGTGAAAGCTTTAATCAGTCCAACTATGTTCACACTAATTCTAGGTCCTCCCCATGCTTGCTTTTTCAGGAAATAAATTAATGTTTCATTCTGAAACAGTCAAGTGCAAGAAATTTATGTCCTCAAAGATTATGATACTATTTTAGAGTAATTTACCTTTGGCTTTGAAGGAGAATTCTAAGGACCAGAGACAAACACTGCCTCTATTCTCTTGCATCAGGCCTTCCTTGCTGATAAGCATGCAAGTGTTGTTCTTGGCAAATTAGTTTATAGTGAAATAATTTAATATAAGTTGCAATTTTTCTGCTCATAAATTCAACATTTGGGAAGAAGACCCCCAAAAATATATGTTGGTTCTCCTCTTGGGAAGTCACTAATTTTACCTGATGTCAGCCCTGAAATAAAAATCATTACTCCTTCCAACTTACCTTAAAAGAAACAACTCACATTAAACTCAGTTGGTCCCTGACTCTTCCCTTTCCAATCCTTTCCATTTCCTTAGCAAAAAAGATTCTACAGTTACTTGTGTCAAGTTTCTTTCAGGGCAGTAAGGAAATAAATAAAGTAACAAGAAAGAAAAGGTTTCCTAAAAAAGAATTCATATGAAAATTATATCTAAGAATTGGTCAAGAGATGAATGACATGTTCATTTAATAAGTATTACATAAGAAGATGAGTTATGCACTTCAGAAATAGGAGTTATTACTCACTTTGTATTACTTTGGATATATTAAAATTCTTTCAAATTTAATCATTTTCCACATGGCTTTATATGAAGTCTCGTCTCATTTTTTCTGTGAATCAAACTCAGCAAATTCTGAGCACACATTTTTTCAAAACATCAGATAGCCCTCCCAAAATTCTAATGACAGATGTTCATAATTACCATCAGTATATCTTATAGAAACTGACCAAACCTAAAGTAGAAATAATCATCTGATTGATATCATTCGCCATTAGGATGGTTTAAGTATTTCCATACACTATCTGCCAATTCAGCGGTAAAAATGAAGTGTTCAGGTTTAATAAAATCACTGGGCTCTGGTGTGGTGGGAGACTATGGGAGAAGTCATGAGTAGAGTGAATTTCAGAGAAAGGCTGATGTTCAGAGATGTCATTTGCTTTCATTTATTGGTAAGGAGAGGCATTATTTATTATAAAGGAAAAGAAGAAGAAAAGTGTGAGATTAGGGATGTGGTGAGAAAGTATATTTGTGTTAATAACTTAACAATTATAAAACAAACAATTCAAATTTTATTTTCTCAGTATATCAAGATGTCCCATTGCAATAGAGCAATGCCAAGCTGGTGATGTCTAGAAGGCCATGTGGTTTGTAGTATTATTTATAGTAGGCAAGGTATGGAAGCAACCTAAGTGTCCATTGATAGTTGAATAGAAAATGAAGATGTGGTATATATATGTACAAGGAAATATTACTCATACAAGAAAGGAATGAAATCTTGCCATTCTTGACAACACGATTCCAGTGGGTATTACACTAAGTGAAATAAGTCAGACTAAGACAGATACCATATGATTTCATTTATATGTAGAATCTAAAAACCAAAACAAATGAATAAAAATAACAAAATGGAAACAGAATCATAAATATAGAGAACAAACAGGTGGTTGCCAGAGGGGAGGGATGTGGGGGGATAAGGAAATAGGTCAGGGAGATTAACAGGTACAACTTCCAGGTACAAAATTAATGAGTCATGGGGATGAAATGTATAGCAAGGAGAATATAGTCATTAATGTTGTAATAACTTTGTGTGGTCACAGATGGTAAGTAGATTTATTGTGCTGATCATATTTTTAATGTGTAGAAATCTCAAACTAACATAATGTTGTAGGTGAGTCAATAAAATAAATAAATAAAAATGAATGTATTCAAATATTTTGTATTTCACAATAAAGTCTTTGACATTTTGTTAACAACATTTTTTTAAAAAGCTCATGTGTACTGTATAGCACAGGGAACTCTACTCAATGCTCTGTGGTGACCTAAATGGGAAGGAAATCCAAAAAAGAGGGGATATATGTATGTGTATAGCTGATTCACTTTGCTGTACAGCAGAAACTAACACAACATTGTAAAGCAACTGTACTCCAATTTAAAAAAAAAAAAAAAAAAGCTCATGAGGCCACCAGAGAGGATTCAGTGAAATCTCTCAGTGCACTACTCTGAAAAAGCCACTAAATAAATAAAGGAAAATAGTTCCTTAAACCCTATCCTTTCCCTTGCTCCCTCCTGCTTTTTCTCTGCAATATTTTGTAAGCAGCAAACTATTTCTATTAACTGTGTCTAATTATACATCAACATCCACCTATATAAATATACTAACTGATTTCACTGGTTTACTTCTACATCTATGTCTATCTTTAGCTGTATTTGTTTCCAAAGAAGGAGTGTAGTGTATTGAAGAAGATCATGCCATGGGGAATCTAGTCTGCCTACTTAACTCATATCTCCCCCTTTATAGCATTGCGATCTTGAGATATTTATACAAATGTTGTGTGTCTTGCTTTCTTCATCTCCAAAATGGGACAATATAAGCAGCTATACTATAAATTTATTGTGAGATTTAAATAGAATAGTACCTCTAAAGAACTTAGAATAATTTCTGGTATATCAATGCTAGCTGTTTTTATTAAATTGCAGCTGTATATGTTACAAATGCAGGTTTAACTCTATAATGAAAAGAAGTGGAGGAAAAGGGGGAAACACAAGGGCAGAAATTTTAGCAGTGATAAGGTTTGGAATTAGAGCTGATCAGCATGCAGGTAACTAAATAATATTTAAGTCTTCCTATGAAGACAGATAATTTGAAAAGAGGAGAAGTATGGGGGCAGTAGAGATTCCTCTTTCATTGAGATATGCTTCAGAGATTTTTTTCCTCCAAGACCTTTATTGGAAAGTCAAGATAAATTAACATACATTTAATAATATGGATAACTATAGTTAAATGGAAAAAGCATGAACTACTATGAAGTGGATGATCCAACTGACAAATAAAATTTTCACTTGCCACAGAATCATAAGTCCCATAAGTTTAGTTTCAATTCAAAGTAAGTTTCCAGTCTTGAAAAACTATGGGTTCAGGCTATTTGATCCAAGTTTATCCAAGCGTAGTCTGAATCATATATGTTAGCAAGAATCCTACTCAAAGGAGATTAAATTTATCCAACTAAAATTCACCTAAATATTTCACACTTCGCATAAAGTTTGTCCTCTGCCTTGAATTCTCTTCTGTTTTCTGCAGAAATTCCCTAAAGAAAAATATTTTACTCCATATTTTTGTGTTAGATTGGCTTTCAATAAGGAATAGCTTTATGCCTCAGTTTCCAGTCGATGAGAAAACTCAGAAACATTCTACAAAGCAAAATGCTCTTGAGTTTTATTTTACTTTCAGAGGTAACACGGATTTAAGGAGCTTTATCCTCTATTGTCATATGGATGTAAAACCTCTAAAAATATTCCATGCTTCCCAGTGACACTTCAGTTGGGCGTAAGTTTATGATATTGAAAATTACATGTCATGTTAGTTGTATGGTGAACATTTTAATTGACAACTCACCAAGAATCTTTTCAGCTTGGAATCAAACTATTCCAAACTTAGCTATTCTTAGTTAATATTGGCAGATGTTTAATAAGGTTATGAATTTCTGCTTACATTTAATAAGGGACTTCATTGCTCAATTCCTTTATTCCAGTTAGTGTAATAATTAATGAGCAATTTCTTCTAGTCAATGATTTGTTTCTAGAAAATTGATAATTCATTTAAATGAGTTGTTTTTTTCCCTTCAGGAGTTCTGTGGGACAGTTTTACAAGTTCGTTTATTAGAGTTTAATAGAAAGGAAATGAAAAACATAAAATTTAAACTAATATATCAAGTCCTGTTGTGTTCTGTAATTAGTCCTATGTAATATATATGAAGAAATTCAAAATTTATGCTAAGCTTCAGGATATGTTCTGCATTGCTTTGTAATATAAAATATGATAATTAATATGCACATTTCTAAAGGTAATTAAATTCATAATTAATGAAAATAATGTTATTTTAAGAATCATATAAAAGCACAATATGTGTATCAGGGAGGAAAAACGTACTCTTGGAAGAAATTATTTCTGAGATTCCACATTGGGGATGGACTAAGGGGCAGCTTCACCTCAGAAATAGATGGTTGCACTAGAGGCATGTTAAATGGCATTTTGTTTAAGAAAACTAAGTCATGATTTTTATGTATAAGTTGAGGAAAAGAAAGGTTAAATTAAAATTTCTCTGGACATCCAAGAGCTTGGGAATTGGAACCCTGTAAACTGAATACTGTTATGGGAGGATATTGCTGAGAAACAAAAGAAGTGACAAGGGGAGGACTCTCAATACACTGGTTGCAAGAAGAAAAATAGGCAAAAATAACTTTTCTGTTGTAATGGTAAGAATAAGCAAGTAATTCCAAATGTCCAAAATTTACTTATGAATTCCTTTCTATCTTCTTCTTATATGGTTTATTCTAATCTTAGTCTATTTTTCCTAAATTTTCAACAAAGACTTGGTACATACAAGGGCCTTGGGTTAGTCGTGATTTTTTAATTAAAAATAATATAGTTCGTCAAAGATAAAGCACAGATAAATAAGAACACATTCATGGGAAAAGTGATGATAAACAGTAATTTAGAATTCAGTACACTCAGGAACTTTTGGTAAGCGGTAACCATGCAAAAAGGTCCTTTAAATACCCCATCTTTTTTTTTTTCTAAAAAATCCAGGGTACAATGAAATAAATATAAACTGGAGTTTTCTTTAAGGACTAGATAACTCCAGCAGGTGGAACTCCCTGAAATATTTATAAATTACAGAGGCAGATTTAATTCCATAGTTCTTTTCTGAACCTTAGCTGCTAGCTCTTAGTGCAATGTTACAAGGAAACATTGTATTGGCAGTAAGGCAAAAGAAACCACTCTGTAGAAAATGAATAAAAACACATTTTACCTATTTTACATGGGCAAAGGAGAAAACTCAGTTGACAGACCATATCCAACTGAAGAATAAGGTTGGTTCTTCCAATATAATCTCTAGTGTAAGTAGAACTTAAATTTGTTTCACCAGTTAATTTGTGTATATTTCTTATACTTAATAACTCTAAAATCAAACACTTTCAACTCCAACTCACTTTATAACCAAAGCCACAAAAAAGGATAATTACATTACTCAAACTAATTTATCTCATCAAAGGGAAAAAAAATTATCTTTTGGGGAATATTTTATGTACATAAATCATATATGATACATATATATCCCTTTTTATAAGCATAATATCTGCTGTTATTCATTTTGCTTTTTTAATATAACATTTTAGCTTAGAAATTATTCCATATTAGTGCTGCAGTACAAATTATTTCTTCATACTTGTAAAAATATAATGATTGCATAGTATTTCATTCTAGAAATCAAATCTATGACAGTGTTGTAATTTTTGTTTCTTTTTATAAAAGTATAACATTTTTATATATTTAGCAGCAATTATAATTATTTTCAGTGATCTCTATGCTTATATATATTTTTTATATTTGTATTCCGTTCTTGGTAATTTTCTTATTGAGTTTTAGATACACTTTTAAAATGAATTAAATAGACTTGTGTTTGTAATATGAATTACAAAAAAATTCAATGATATGTATTTGTCTTTAGAATTTGCTTATGATAATTTTTCCACTCACATTTTTATGAAATCACATTTATAATTATTTTTCTGTTATGGCTTCTGAGCTTTGTGTCACAGTTAAACATAACTCAGAAAATTTAAAGAAGTTCATGTAGATGTCTCCTAATTATTAATATTTTTGTTATTTCTATCTAAATTTCTTAAGTTTGCATAATTTATCCTGGTAAAAGCTGTGAGGTATGGATTTATTTTATGTTTTGCTTCATGGACACTCAGTTGTCCAAACTAGTTAATGAATAATTCATCTTTGCCCTACTGCATTTATCTATTAAATTCCATAATATAGCTGTGTCAGTTTTAGAATTTGTAGCCTGTTCTGTTGATCTGTCCATTTATCCATGGACGAGCCACACACTATAGTACTTACTAAGTAATTATAATATATTCTAATACTTGATGATATAATAGCTCACTTAATTACTATTTTTATACCTCCAAATTATCTTTAGATTCAAGTGTTTATAATTTCACATAAAATTTAACTTCTATAATCCCCAAAACTAAAAACAAATTATGAAACATACTAGACATTAAGAACATGTCAACATATATGAATAAACATAGAATTGTTGCTTTTATGATGCTAAATTCTATTCAAAAATATGTGTGGCTTTCCATTGTTTTTAGATGACATTATTCTATTACCCTAAAGGTAATTTAGATTGTATTTTAAAATTATAATTTGATAGCAGTGTACAAGATGTCATAGAGGGAGGTAGTGTAAGGAAATAAACTAATTCTGTAAATAGCATATAGAAAAAATAGAGGACACGATTTATTATTGAGTTAGCATTGACAGATTTATATGAGGGTACATTAACACCAAAGTGAATACATACTTAGAACAAAATCTTACATATTTTATATAGCAAAGCAGAAGGAAGAACAATATTTTATCTCAAGAGAGATAATTTTCTAACTTAATACAACACTGGGATAGGTATATAATAAAATTAAATTAAAAATTGATGAGTTACAATAGTTGGAAAATTGGGTATATAGGTTCATAAAGATTACATTTTAATTACTGTGTAATAATGAAACAATATTGCTACACATGAATTGAGGGAAACTTTTAACCACTGTTAAAAATGAACAAGTATACTTTAAAAATCTGAACCATAAGATTTTTGAAAGAGGATTTAGTCTGACAAAGAAACATTTATTTGAGGAGTTATTTCTTAAGTCATAGACAAACACATTTCAGATGCTGTGCTAAATGCTTTACATAAATTGTTCCCTTTATCTTTCACAAAAACTCTATGAAAGAGTTCCTATTATTATGCCCATTTGGAGTGAAGCAATGGAGGCTTAGAGAATGAAGAAACCTGACTAACGTCATACAGCTATCAATAGTTGCCTATCAGATGATGTCATTGATATTGAGGTTCAGATGTTCAAAACTGCAAGCACCACCCTCACCTCTAAACCATCTCCTTCTCTTTTATTTTCTCCATGAATAGCAGAATACATAGTTATCTAAAGTTTAGAATGTGAATCAAGGTCTTGAGATTGTCTCACGATACCGTTCCCTCTTTATTTCTTCAGTAATCCTTCAAGTTTTAAAACTCATGTGTAATTTCCTTCACAGAGATTTCCCTGATCCCTCCAGCATTCTCTTGGTGCCCCTTACAAAGCATCCTGTACTCCTCTCTATCTTAAAACTTATTATATTATCTTGTTTATTATAAGCATATGTGTGTCCTCCACACATGATGACAACAATATAACATTATAAGAACTGTTCAAATACCAGGTCTTTCTGTTCCTGTTTTCCACATCTAGCTCAGTGCAGAAAAAATTAAGCATTCCAAGAAATATTTAGCTATTAGAATATAAATGTCATGAGTGAAGAAATATAATGGTTAAAGTTGATGCTTGGTAAATATTTGGACAATGAATGAATGAATGACTATTGAATGAATAAATAATTGGAGAACAATGAGAAAACCAATGCTAGAAAATGTAAGTCACAGTACAACTCCACAAACATATGGGTTATCAGTCTAAGTGGAAGAGTTACGTTTGGAGTAAGTAGGATATTAGGTTGGCTAAAATGCATGAAAACTGATTATGGATGTTTTTTAGCACTGGATGAAGGATTTTAGACATCAGGGAGTAGGACTAAGCATACAAATTTGAAAAAAAAACATAAATAAATCCTACATAAAAGAAGAGAGATCTGTCGAGCTATTCTGATTAGCCAAACCAATCTAGAACTTAATAAGATGAAAAAAATTTCATCTTTTACATCTGTTTTAGTAAAATGTATCACACTATTTTTGAATTTTGAAAACCTGTCTTATAAAAAATTAGTGCATGTATCAAATTTTTTTTAAGTTGCATAAATGAATAGAGCTGTGTGCAAAAAGAAGACAATGCAGCAAACAAAATCCACTTGAAAGTGAAATACCTGCTGCAGTGATATAACACCCTTTTTTTGTCATATTCAAAGGCTTTCAAGGACAAAGTAATATTGAATATTAGACACTGAAGTTCTTGGAAGAAAGACACTGTCGCAAACAATTTATATCCTGTTTATAATCTATCATGAATACAAACTTATTATGAGTGCATAGAATTTGAAATTAGTTCTAAATTCGTTTGAAAACTTTACTTTTTTTTTTTTTTTTACTTTCTCTGATGAATAGCAATAACTGTAGTGATCAAAGCCCACATTTATTCCAATAAAACAGTTTGAAAGTCTGCGTTGAAACTATTTGTACACTATTTTTTTTAATTTTTAATTTTTATTTAGCCTTGTTATTTAAAAATTTAATATAATTAAAGGAACTCACAGAAAATCAAGTTCAAACCTTATACTATGGTTCACTATGAACAGAATCTTTTTCTATTCTTACATTCTGGGTACTCAATATCCTTCCTGTTCCTTCTTCACGATAGAACTTGAATTCATGAGTTTTGATAAGGACTTGACACCCTAATTTTAAAGGAAATTAAAAATTTAGGAGTTACATGACTTACCTAAGACAAAATACGTATGTAATCTAGTAAGTGACAAGAGTCAGAAAAATTTTTCAGGTCTCTTGATTTCCAGAATTTTATTCACTTCATGTCCTGATGTTGGCTCAAAGACTGAAATACAAATTTTTGATAAGGTATTGCTGAAAATACTTATTTTTATTTTGCAAAGTCATTATAGCTTTGAGGATCAGAGAATAGTATCTTACTTTGTGACCTCATGGAACCTTATTGTATTAGTTTCCTCATCCATAAAAATGGGTATAACAACAAAATGGCTATAAAGTTATGTGCCTATAAAACATATTAGTATCTGTGAAGCAGTTAGTGTACTCCCCTAGTGTGATGTAAATGCTCAATTTGGTTAGCAGTTTTCTATTTCCTAGCTTACTGCCCTTTTGTCACATAATGTCTATTGTACATATACACATCTTTGTTCAACCCCTTTGGTTGAAGGGGCTAGGGAGCTCTCTATGTCATCTATAGGGCCACTAATTCCATTCAGGAGCCCTCATGACTAATCACTTCCCAAAGTCATCACCTCCTAATATTATCATTTTGGGCCTTAAAGTTAGACATACAAATTTAGGGGCAGACAAAAATGTTCAGACCGTAGATTGACCTTAACAATATAACTGATAAGTGCAGAGATATTGAAGCTGTCATTGGAGTATTAATGCAGTAATCCTCATGGCATATCTTGGACACATAAAACAATAGATGCCATTTGTATTAGTTTGCTAGGGATGTCATAACAAAATACCAACTGAGTGACTTAACAGTAAGTTATTCTCTCACAGTTCTGGAGGCTGGGATTCCAAGATCAAGGTGCCAGCAGGTTTGGTTTCTCCTGGGGCTTCTCTCCTTGGCTTGCAGACGGCAATCTTCTCATTTTGTCCTCTTATGGTCCTTTCTCAGTGCATACATCTCTGGTGTCTCTTCCTTTTCTTATAAGGACCTACTCGATTATAATCTCACTGGATTAAAGGCCCCCTCTTATGACCTCATTTAACTTTAATTACTACTTTAAAGGCTGTGTATCCAAATACAATCACATTGAGAGTTAAGGTTTCAACATAGGAATTTGGGGGGATACAATTCAATCCATAACATCATTCAAATCACCACGTGGGAATTTGATAACAGGGAAAATGTACTAGGGAGATTTACAGACATGTGGTTGTGCTAAAGAAGAGAATGATGATGATGTTATTGTGGTTTTACATATATTCTCTCAAAACAGTGAATAAGACCACCCAGGAAAGTGAAAAGAGAAGGTTATGTAATAAAGAAACTAAGAGAAGACCAGGTTTTAGCCAGTGAAGAGAAATGTCACAACACACACACATACACACAAAAGATTCTGAGAGGAGAGAGTATTAGAGTTGGGGAGTCCAGATCAAGGAAGTGTGGAAATTAAACGTCAAGGATCAGGAAACAGTCTGAAGCAGAGGGTCTTGGAACGTGTCAGATGTCACAGAGAGATAAGGATAAAAATGGAAATTACTCATTTGGTAATTAGAGCAGCTTAATGAATGAACTCCGCAGTTTTGTACATGACTTAAAGAGGGAATCAGAAGGAAGGAATTTACAATAAGAAGGAAGTAAAACCTTCTTTCAACTAGGAGGATTGGTGATATACCAATAAGGAACAAAATAAATACAAAAATAAATTTGAATTGTTTAGAATATGATGTGAATATTATGTGTTTAAGGAATATTATAAAGGACTAAAGATAGGAATTTCAACAAAATTATAATTAAAATATTCATGTTAGGAAATTGAGTTAAATTGTTTCATTAAGTTAAATACTTGAATATGATTAAGGGTAAAACAAACTACATTCATCTTTGATAAGTTATACATATATTAATTATAGTAGTTTATAATATAATTATAATACAGTATGATATCACTTTAATGCTATATGTTTGATTCTATATTTAGATACATCAATAACACCTGTGTGTTTTTTCATAGGCTATCAACATTGCTGTAAAAAATGTTTTAAATGTATGAGCAGAGCAGCAGTGAGAAATCATTGACAATAAGACAGCAGCAAAATACTAAAATAGAAAACCTGCATTTTACTAGGTTATAATAATTTTATGAGATCATTTTTATAATTAGAGGGATTCAAGTTGCCTGGATTCTCATGGTTTTAAATTTGGTTCTTTTTCTGAGTTTGCTCAGAAATATGTATTATATTGGCATCCTTCTATTCCTCTAGACATTTGGCCTAAAGGAAATGTTAAATACATTCAAATCTTCAATATAAAACACATACATTATTCTAGGATGTGGAAATTTTTACTCAGGGCTTTCTTTATTTGCTCTATGACTACAGATTTATAATGCAAAATCTATTCCTTCAAAGAGTTCTCATTTTATTCCTATCATATTATTGCAACAGATCAGTGGCTAAATGCTTCAACTGCAGAATTACTGAACATACAGCAGGATTATCCTCTCAGAAAATAAATCTAACCCTGGAGGTCTTGATAAAGGGAATGAAGTATGCTTCCTGTGAATAGCTCCAATCAAATGTCAAAAGGTAGTGGATAAATTGTGTTGCTATAGGATTAAACATATTGTTGCTTGCTAGATTCTGCTCGGTGGATTTTTGTTTTCTTGTTTGGTGTGTTCGTAAAAGTCAGATTTCATTATATTGGTGACAGGTGAAGTAGGTAAAACCAAAGCACATTATAATAAAGATGTACACCAAACCCTGGGTCTGCTAAATTCACTGTTTGTAAATGCAGTTCCAAAATACCATGAAAGAAAATGCAGAGATCCTTCTGCATGAAACAACTTGTTTTCCTGTGGTTGAAAATGATGCTCCCTGTTAGTTATCCCCTTAGTTTAAAAATTGGACATTTCACAGCCAGGATTGTGACCACCCTGTAGGAAACATTCTCAGTCTGAAAGAAAATCCCCAATTCCCTAAGTGACTACTACAAATAAATCAGAGAGAGCTGTCAAAATTATCTACTGTGCATCAGCATGTGAAGAGTTACTCAAAATCAGTTTTATATCTGGTATTATTATCTGCTGGGAACACTCAGTTGAAGGACAGGGAAACTACATTGGCAAAAAAAAAATGTAATTCAGTGTTTGGAAAATCTTAAGAATTATCAAAGAGTCAATTTGAAAACACTTCTGTGAAGACAGCAGTGACTTTCTGTCTTTTATGCCACTCTGCTTTGTGTTACAGGGTATCTAGCCTTTCAGAAACCTCAGACCCCATTTATTAAAAGTATTCATCGCTAGATCCATTGCTTCAAATTACTTGAAAACAGTTAGATATGAAGTTGATGAAATTTGAATGGGGAAATTAGATGAGGAAATGTAGATCTGTAAATGAATTTGAAGAAAGGAACCACTCAACATAATAAACAAATTAATGTGTATGTATATTTCAGTAACTACAGCAGTAGAGGCGGAAGGAAATGGAGGAAAGCAAGCCTGGATGTGTATGGGAGATGATGGGACTTGCATTGGGTGAAAATCAAATGGGGAGAATACATATTTGTCTTTCTCTGGAACTTACTACCTTATTACAGTTATCATCCCATCAACTGTTTCATTTATAGAAACTTAAATCTCAGTCTTCTGCCTCTTTGTGCAGTCTTGTTATTGGAAAGGCCACTGTCAGTAGAAATTCAAACTCTTTGTGCATACTAGGATTACAGTACATATAAAATATATTGTTACTATTTGATAACATTTCTACACTCCAATGTACTGAGATTGTCTTCAGGGCAGGAAATCAGTCTTCCACATTTTTGAACATTGAGTACAAAACCCAGTACTTAGCTGTAAAAAAGAATAAATTTTAGTCCAACTTGTCCAATTTTCTCCAGTTCTTCAAAATATGTTCAAAAAATGAAAAACTCTTTATCTAAGTTACTTTAAAAATTATAAGAAAACGTTATAACGTCAAGCTAGCAACGAATGTCAGCTGCCCATTCTCCCACATCAGGCATCAGAGTATAATACGTTTACGAGTGGAGTATTATTTCAGGGTACTTAGGGCTGATGTCAGATGCTATTAATGCTACTTCTGTAGTTTTCACTACCATATATTATTTTCTTGAAAAAGTATTCATTTATAGGTAAAGTCAGTAATTTTTTCCCCTTTTTTTAGGTAAAATTTAAAAATAAGATTAAAATATTCATGCATTTTAGTATTCAGTTCAATGAATTTACAATCATGTAATGACCAGCACAATTAATACATAAAACAAATCCATCTCCCGCATAAATTCCCTCACATACTTTTATTGCTAAATCTTCCAACATACCCAGTGCCTGGCAAAAACTGATGTGGTTTCTATCCCAATATGTTGCATTTTCAAGAATATTATATAAATAGAATCATACAACATGAAAGAAAATAAGCTTTCTTTCCATTAACATAATGCAATTTTTTATACATCTTTATTGGAGTATAATTGCTTTATGATGTTGTGTTAGTTTCTGCTGTATAACAAAGTGAATCAGCTATATGCATACATATGTCTCCATATCCACTCCCTTGAGCCTCCCTCCCACCCTCCCTATTCCACCCCTCTAGGTCATCACAAAGCACCGAGCTGATCTCCCTGTGCTATGCAGCATCTTCCCACTAGCTATCTATTGTATATTTGGTAGTGTATATATGTAAATGCTATCTCTCACTACGTCCCAGCCTCCCCTTCCTCCCTGTGTCCTCAAGTTGGTTGTCTATGTCTGCATCTTTATTCTGGCCCTACCACTGGGTTCATCAGTACCATTTTTCTAGATTCCATATATATGTGTTAGCATACAGCATTTGTTTTTCTCTTTCTGACTTTCTTCACTCTGTATGACAGACCTTAGGTCCATACACCTCACTATAAATAACTCAATTTCATTCCTTTTTATGGCTGAGTAGTATTCCATTGTATATATGTGTCATATCTTCTTTGTACATTCATCTGTTGATGCACATTTACGTTGCTTCCATGTCCTGGATATTGTAAATAGTGCTGCAAAGAACAATGGGGTACATGTACCTTTTTTAATTATGGTTTTCTCAGAGTATATGCCCAATAATGGGATTGCTGGGTCACATGGTAGTTCTATTTTTAGTCTTTTAAGGGACCTCCATACTGTCCTCCACAGTGGCTGTATCAATTTACATTCCCACCAACAGTGCAAGAGGGTTCCCTTTTCTCCACACCCTCTATTTATTGTTTATAGATTTTGTGATGTTGGCCATTCTGACTGGTGTGAGGTGATATCTCATTGTACTTTTGATTTGCATTTCTCTAATAATTAGTGATGTCGAGCTTTTTCTGTGTGTTTGTTGGCCATCTGTATGTCTTCTTTAGATAAATGTCTATTCAGCTCTTCTGCCCACTTTTGTATTGGGTTGTTTGTTTTTTTTAATATTGAGCTGCATGAGCTGTTTGTATATTTTGGGGATTAATCCTTTGTCAGTTGCCTCATTTGCAAATATTTTCTCCCATTCTTAGGATTGTCTTTTTACTTTGTTTATGGTTTCCTTTGCTGTGAAAAAGCTTTTAAGTTTAACTTGGTCCCATTTATTTATTTTTGTTTTTATTTCCATTACTCTCAGTGGTGGGTCAAAAAGGATCTTGCAGTGTTTTATGTCATAGAGTGTTCTGCCTATGTTTTCCTCTAAGAGTTTTATAGTGTCTGGCCTTATGTTTAGGTCTTTAATACATTTTGAGTTTATTTTTGTGTATGGTGTTAGGAAGTTTTCTAATTTGATTCTTTAAATGTAGTTCCCCAGTTTTTCCAGAACCACTTACTGAAGAGGCTGTCTTTTCTCCATTGTATATTCTTGCCTCTTTTGTCAAAGATAAGGTGATCCTCTGTGTGTGGGTTTATCTCTGGGCTTTCTATCCTGTTCCAGTGATCTATATTTCTGTTTTTCTGCCATTACGATACAGTCTTGATTACAGTAACTTTGTAGTGTAGTCTGAAGTCAGGGAGCCTGATTTCTCTAGCTCTGTTTTTCTTTCTCAAGATTGCTTTGGCTCTTCAGGATCTTTTGTGTTCCCATACAAATTGTCAAATTCTTTGTTCTAGTTCTGTGAAAAATGCCATTATTAATTTGATAAGGATTGCATTGAATATGTAGATTGCTTTGTGTAGTAGAGTCATTTTCACAATGTTGATTCTTCCAATCTAAGAACATGGTATGTTTCTCCATCTGTTTGTATCATCTTTAATTACTTTCATCAGTGTCTTATAGTTTTCTGCATACAGGTCTTTTGCCTCCTTAGGTAGGCTTATTCCTACGTATTTTATTCTTTTTGTTGCAATGATAAATGGGAGTGTTTCTTTAATTTCTCTTTTTTGATTTTTCATTGTTAGTGTATAGGAATGCAAGAGACTTCTGTGCATTGATTTTGTATGCTGCTACTTTACCAAATAAATTGATTAGCTCTAGTAGTTTTCTATTGGCATCTTTAGGATTTTCTATGTATAGTATCACGTCATCTGTAAACAGTGCAGGTTTTACTTCTCATTTTCCAATTTGTATTCCTTTTGTTTCTTTTTCTTCTCTGATTGCCATGGCTGAAACTTCCAAAATTATGTTAAGTAATAGTGGTGAGAGTGGGCAACCTTGTCATGTTCCTGATCTTAGAGGAAATGCTTTCAGTTTTTCACCATTGAGAACAATGTTGGCTGTGGGTTTTTCATATATGGTCTTTATTATGTTGAGGTAGGTACCTTCTGTGCCCACTTTCTGGAGCTTTTTTATAATAAATGGGTGTTGAACTTTGTCAAAAGATTTTTCTGCATCTATTGAGACTATCAATTTTTTTTCACCCATCAATTTGTTAATATGGTGTATCACCTTGATTTATTTGTGTATTATCGAAGAATCCTTGCATTCCTGGGATAAACCCCACTTGATCATGTTGTATGATCCTTTTAATGTGCTGTTGGATTCTGTTTGCTAGTATTTTGTTGAGGATTTTTGCATCTATGGTCATCAGTGATATTGGCCTGTAAGTTTCTTTTTTTGTGACACCTCTGTCTAGTTTGTTATCAGGGTGAGTGTGGCCACATAGAATGAGTTTGGGAGTGTTCCTCACTCTGCAATTTTTTGGAAGAGTTTGAGAAGGATAGGTGTTAGCTCTTCTCTAAATGTTTGATGGAATTCACCTGTGAAGCCATCTGGACCTGGGCTTTTGTTTGTTGGAAGATTCATAATCACTGTTTCAATTTCAGTGCTTGTGATTGGTCTGTTCATAATTTTTATTTCTTCCTGGTTGAGTCTTGGAAGGTTGTATTTTTCTAAGAATTTGTCCATTTCTTCGAGGTTGTCCATTTTCTTGGCATGTAGCTGCTTGTAGTAATCTCTCATGATCTTTTGTATTTCTGCAGTGTCAGTTTTATCTTCTACTGTTTCATTTCTAATTCTGTGGATTTGAGTATTCTCTCTTTTTCCTGATGACTGGGGCTAATGGATTATCAGTTTTGTTTATCTTCTCAGAGAACCAGCTTTTAGTTTTATTGAACTTTGCTAGTCTTTCCTTCATTTCTTTTTCATTTATTTCTGATCTGATCTTTATGATTTCTTTCCTTCTGCTAACTTTGGGGGTTTTGTTTGTTCTTCTTTCTCAAATTGCTTTAGGTGTATGGTTAGGTTGTTTATTTGAGATTTTTCTTGTTTCTTGAGGCAGGATTGTATTGCTATAAACTTCCCTTTTAGAACAGCTTTTGCTGCATCCTGTAGAGTTTGGGTCATCATGTTTCATTGACACTTGTTTCTAGGTATTTTTTGATTTCCTCTTTGATTTCCTCAGTGACCTCTTGGTTATTTAATAGCATGTTGTTAGCCTCCATATGTTTGTATTCTTTACAGTTTGTTTGTTTGTTTGTTTTTTCCTGTAAATGATATCTAGTCTCATAGCATTGTGGTTGGAAAAGATGCTTGATACAATTTCAATTTTCTTAAATTTACCTAGGCTTAATTTGTGAACCAAGTTATGAGCTATCCTGGAGAATGTTTCCTGTGCAGTTGAGAAGAAAGTGTATTCTGTTGTTTTTGGGTGGAATGTCCCATAAATATCAGTTAAGTCCGTCTGGTCTAATGTGTCATTTAAAGCTGTGTTTCCTTATTTATTTTCTGTTTGGATGATCTGTCCATTGTTGTAAGTGGGGTGTTAAAGTCCCCTACCATTATTTTGTTACTGTTGATTTCCCCTTTTATGGACGTTAGTGTTTGCCTTATGTATTGAGGTACTCCTATGTTGGGTGCATAAATATTTACAATTGTTATATCTTCTTTTTGGATTGATCCCTTGATCCTTATGTAGTGTCCTTTCTTTTCTCTTGTAACAGTCTTTATTTTAAAGTTTATTTTGTCTGATATGAGCATTATTACTCTAGCTTTCTTCTGATTTGCATTTGTATGGAATATCTTTTTCCATCCCCTCACTTTCAGCCTGTATGTGTCCCTAGGTCTGAAGTGGGTCTCTTGTAGACAGCATATATACGGGTCTTTTTTTTTTGTATCCATTCAGCCAGTCTGTGTCTTTCGGTTGGAGCATTTAATCCATTTACCTTTAAGGTACTTATCGATATGTATGTTCCTATTACCATTTTCTTAATTGTTTTGAGTTTGTTTTTGTAGTTCCTTTTCTTGTCTTGTGTTTCCCACTTAGAGAAATTCCTTTTGCATTTTTCATAGAGCTGGTTTGGGTGCTGAATTCTCTTAGCTTTTGCTTGTCTGTAAAGCTTTTGATTTCTCTGTTGAATCTGAATGAGATCCTTGCTGGTAGAGTAATCTTGGTTGTAGGTTTATCCCTTTCATCACTTTAAATATATCCTGTCACTCCCTTCTGGCTTATAGAGTTTCTGATGAAAGATCAGCCTATAACCTTATGGGGATTCCCTTGTATGTTATTTGTTGCATTTCCCTTGCTGCTTTTAACATTTTTTCTTTGTATTTAATGTTTGATAATTTGATTAATATTTGTCGCAGCATGTTTCTCCTTGGGTTTATCCTGTATGAGACTCTTTGTGTTTCCTGGACTTGACTGACTATTTCTTTCCCCGTGTTAGGGAAGTTTTTGACAATAATCACTTCAATTATCTTCTCAGATGTTTTCTTTTTCTCTTCCTCTTCTGGGACCCCTATAATTTGAATGTTTGTGCATTTAATGTTTTCCCAGTGGTCTCTGAGACTGTCCTCAATTCTTTTCATTCTTTTTTCTTTATTCTGCACCTCTGCAGTTATTTCCACCATTCTATCTTCCAGCTCACTTATTTGTTCTTCTGCCTCAGTTATTCCACTATTTATTCCTTCTAGAGAATTTTTCTTTCAGTTACTGTGTTGTTGATCACTGTTTGTTTGTTCTTTAGTTTCTCTAGGTCCTTGTTAAATGTATCTTGTATTTTCTCTATTTTATTTCTGAGATTTTGGATCATCTTTACTATCATTACTCTGAATTCTTTTTCTGGTAGACTGCCTATCTCCGCTTCATTTGTTTCGTCTTGTGGGCTTTTACCTTGCTCCTTCATCTGCTGCATATTTCTCTGTCTTCTCATTTTGTTTAATTTACTGTGCTTGAGGTCTTCTTTCTGCAGGCTGCAGGGTCATAGTTCCTCTTACTTCTGTTGTCTGTCTCCAGTGGGTGAGAATGGTCCAGTGGCTTGTGTAGGCTTCCTGGTGGGGGGACTGGTGCCTGTGTTCTGGTGTGGGGAGCTGGATCTTTTCCCTCTGATGGGCAGGGCCACATCTGGTGGTGTGTTTTGTGGTGTCTGTGAGCTTAATATGACTTTAGGCAGCCTGTCTGCTAATGGGTGGTGTTTTTTTCCTGTTTTGCTAGTTGTTTGGCATGAGGCGTCCAGCCCTGGAGCTTGCTGGCCATTGGGGTGAGCTGGGTTTTAGTGTTGAGACAGAAACCTCTGGGAGAGCTCTCACTGATTAATATTTCATGGAGCCAGTAGTGTTCTGTTGGTTTGACATCCTGGACTCGTCTCTCCCACCTGAGAGGCTCAGGGTTGACCCTGGCCGGGGCACCAAGACCCTGCAAGCCACACAGCATGGAAGAAAAAAAGAAGCAAAAAAACAAAAAAACAAACAAAAAAACAAATACACAAACAAACAAACAGACAAAACCCTAAGACAAATGGTAAAAGCAAAACTAACATAGTCACACAAAGAAACATACATGCACACACTCACAAAAAGAAAAGAAAAAAGAAAAAAAAGAGAAAATGAAGAAGAGCAACCAAACCAATAAACAACCCAAAAACGAAAACAAACACTAAAAACTAAACTAATAAAAACATAAAACCAGAAACAAATCAAATGCAGAAAACAAACTAAAAAAAGGCAATGAAAACATAAAACAAACAGAGAAAAACGATAAAAATGTTAAGACAAAAGAAAGATGAAAACAAAAGGAAAAAATACAAAACAACAAAGTAGTAAGGTAAAAACAGAAAAGCATAAAATATAGTTAAAAATAAAATGAAAACAAACAAACAAAAAAAAAACGCAAGGAAAAAATACAATATAACAAAAAAGTACAGTAGGAATATGGAAAAATAATAAATAAAATTAAAAATATATTAAAAATAAAAGCATAAAAAAGAAAAGAAAATGTAAATAAAATTCAAAGAACAATAAAAAAGAGAACAGAACAAAACAAAAGAAAAAAAAAAGTAGTGATATTTTCCTGTGGCTTTAGTTGTCAGTGTCCTTGCCCTCACTGTGAGGCACAGCCAATCTCTGCCTACCCAGAAAGTCCTCCAATACCTGTCAGTAGGTCTCTGGACCTGCTGTGGGCACTGTGGGGCCAGCTCAGACTCTGATTGGGCCTGACTCCTGCGTGTACTTGCCCCCAAAGTCCACAGCCTCAATTGTGGGAACAATCGTTATCTATTCAGGTATTCCACAGATTCAGGGTTTACCCAGTCTATTGAGGGGATTTAATCCACTACTTCTGGGGCTGCATGGGGATATTTCCCTTTGTCTTCTTTGGTCACACAGCCCCTGGGGTTCAGTTTTGGTTTTGGTCCCACCTCTGTGTGTGGGCTGCCCTCAGGCATCTGTTCCCTGCCTAGGCAAGAGGAAGAGAAAGGAGCTGCTGTTTAGGGGTCACTTACTGACTCAGGCTTGGGGGAGGGAGGGATATGGCAGTCACAGTTGGGATGTGAAAGGAGTGCCTGAGGCAGCAGAGGCCAGTGTGAAGTTACAAGAGCCTGAGGCCTGCCATACATTCTCCCAGTGAAGTTGGCCCTGAACCACAGGACCCTCGGCAGTGGCAGGCTGCACAGACTGCCGGGAAGGTGTGGGCACTGATCTGCCTTGCACACAGGACCCTTGGTGGCAGCAGACTCTAGGGTCCATGATAACAGCCATGGCTTGTGCTTGTACTCATGTAGGTGTTGCCCAGCTGTCTGTGAGCACACGAAATGGGAAGCTCCTGTGGCAGGATGCCCCTTGAGCACCCCACAACAAAGGTCTCCTGCCTCTCTGGCAGGCCCAGGATTTTTCCCGGACTCCCTCCTGGCTAGCTGTGGTGCACTAGCACCCTCAAACTCTCCTCACACAGCCAAGCCCAGTCATCTCCCTGGGGTCTGACCTCTGAAGCCCAAGCCTCATCTCCCAACCCCCACCCACCCCAGCAATTGAGCAGACAAACATCTCAGGTTGGTGAGTGCTGGTTGGCACCGATCCTCCATGTGGGAATCTCTCTGCTGTACCCTCTGTTGCTGCCCTCTTCTCCAAGGCTCTGAAGCTCCCCCACCCCATCCCCACCAGTGAGGGGGCTTCCTAGTGTGTGGAAACTTTTCCTCCTTCACAGCTCCCTACCAGAGGGGCAGGTCCCATCCTGATTCCTTTTTCTCTTTTTTTTTTTTCTTTTTTCTTTTGCCCTATCCAGTTATGTGTGGATTTTCTTGCCTTTTTGGAAGTCTGAGGTCCCCTACCAGGGTTCAGTATTTGTTCTGTAGGTGTTTTTCCACATGCAGATGTATTCTTGATGCATTTGTGGAGAGGAAGGTGAGCTCCACATCTTACTCTTCTGCCATCTTGCAGGTCTCCATCCAAAATGTGCTTTTGATTATTCCATATTATGGACTGTATTAGCAAAATGTTCTCTTTTATTGCTGTGTATTATTCCACTATATCAACTTACCATGATTTATCAACTCATCTCTGAAGAATACTTAGGTTGATTCCTTGTTAAGTATGAATAAAGTCACAATAAACACTCACATAAAGGTTTTTGTGTAAACATAAATATTCATTTCTTTTGGATAAATACACACCTAGGAGTGGGATTGCTGGCTCATATGGCATATACACACACACACACACACACACACATATATATATATATATATATATATATTTAACTTAAGAAGTACAATGTTTTCCAAACTGAGTGTACCAATTTGTACTACAACCAGCAATGAATGAGAGTTCCCATGCTTTCCTTCCTCATCAACACTGTGCATTTTTGTTTTATTTTGTTTTGTCTGTTTTTTGTGTATTTGTTTTTAGCCTTTCTAATCAGTATGTAGTGACATCTCTTTGTGGTTTTAATTTGAATTTATTTAATAAATAATTTTGGGCATATTATCATTAGCTTATTTTCCATTTATATACATTCCTTGGTGAAGTATCGGTCTAATATTTTACCCATTTTTTTTTCTTGGGTTGTTTGTTTTCTTATCACAGAGTTTTGAGTGTTCTTTTCATATTCTTAATATAGCACCTGTATCAGATAAACATTCTACCAGTATTTCCCCTTATCTATGATATGACTTTGCAAATAGCAGCAATTTTGAATTTATATGAATTTAAATATATCATTATTGAATTAATTTTTGTATATAGCACAAAGTATTCAATTAAGTTCCTTTTTTCCCATATAGATTACTAATTGTGCCCTCATCATTTACAGAAAAGACTATACTTAATCCATTTAATTGCTTTGTACCATTGTCCAAAATGAATAATGCAAACATCTCCACCAAAATATTAGCAAATTAATTCAGGCAATATATGAGTCCTACAAATTTGTTCAAAGATGAATATGGTTCTGTTGTTAACTTTTCTTGCAATGTCTTTGATTAGCTTTAGTATCAGAATAAAATTATGCACATAAAATCAGTGAAAATGTGCTTCTGCATCTTCTATATTTTGAAAGAGTTTTTGTGAAATTGGTATTGTTTCTTATGTAAATGTTTGGTAGATAACTCAGATTATCTATTTCTTCTTGGTTGAGCTTTAGAAATCAGTGCATTTCTAGAAAAGTATCCATTTCATTTAAGTTGTTGCTTTTATAAATATAAAGTTATTTGTAATGTCAATTATACTTTAAAAATCTATTTAGTATCAAAATCCTCTAGCTTTATCTTCTTCTTAACACGGAGGATGGTTTGCTGGAGGGTTTTATCTACTCTCAGCTTTAGGCTTTCCATGCATGTGGTCTCTCTCTATGTTTTGCCCACTACCAAGTGGTAAATTTTTGTGGGTTATTATTCAGGTCTTGTACTATGGTTAATTTAACACATCAATGTGACCAGGTCACAGGGTGCCCATATATTTGGTTAAACATTATTCTGAGTGCGTCTGTGAGAGTGTTTCTGGGAGAGATTCGCATTTGAATCAGTAGACTGAGTAAAGTAGATTGTCCTCCCTAATGTGAATGGGCCTCATCCAATTCATTAAAGGCCTGAATAGAACAAAAGGAGGAGTAAGAAAGAATTTGCTTTTTCTTTCTACAGGTCTTGAGCTAGGACATCAGTCTCCTCTGGGCTTCAGAACTACACTGGGATTTTATACCATTAATTTTCCTGGTTCTCAGGCCTTTGGTCTGCAGACCCTGGGACTTGGCCTCCATAGTTGTATTAGCCAATTCCTTAAAATAAATAATAAATAGAAAAATAGATGATAGATAGGTAGATAGATAGGCAAGTATCTTATTTGTTTTATTTCTCTGAAGAACACTGACTAATACATCTTGTTACCCTGGTGTTGGGGGTAGAGTATATTCACTATTGTTCTGGTCTGTTCTCAACCCTAGGCATGCCCTGTGTCCTTACATCTCAGGGATGGGACTTTCTCACTGATCCTGCCACTACCCTATTGATAAGAGACCCCTTGTAATCTGGGCCCTGGACACTCTCATGTCCTTTCTTTAGGAGTACAGGTTTTATTTTTATTTTCAAAAAAAATACAGCCATAATGAGTCTTCAACTATATTTGGAGGGTAACAGAGTTTGCTACACTTCCCCAGCAGTTTAAAGCCTAATTTTAAAGCAATTATACTCCAATAAAGATGTTAAAACAAAACAAAACAAAACAAACAAACAAAAAATGAACTATCAGTCCTAAAAAGACATGGAGGAAACATTAAAAAAAAAAAAAAGTATCAAGCAGATATTCCCATCATTATGACAACAACAACTACTACCCTCATCCTCTCATGTACCAAGAGGGAAGCTTTCTCCAATTTCCTCACCTACCTCTGATCTTTCTTGTGAATGCCCAGTGTAGATCTCTGGAAAGAGAATGCCATAGGTGCAGACTTTCCTTGTATCTGTAGTTTCTATGGGTTTTATACTCTCATGCCAACTCACATTTAGCCATTAGCCAATTATTAAAAATTTTAGCTTGAAACTCAACTCTTCCCTCCAATGGTCTGCTGCCAGTGAGTCAATACTCACTCTTCCCATCATTCCTGGGTACAGCTATCTTCAACAGAGTCTATGTTAGTTGTTGGTCCTGTAACTTCAACTCACTGATGGGTTCAAAGAATATTTGGATTTAATAGGTTATTTATTTTTCTTGTCAGGATGTGAGTGCTGTTCTTTCAGTTTTCTGAATTCTAAGCAGAAGCCAATAGTACATCAGATAATGTTTGATATCAGACCATTATTGAAACAGGTTGATGTAACTAAAACCACCTCAGACTATGAAACATTCAGACCATTTATAATACCATGATCTCAGTTCATCTCAGAGTAGAGCCAGGTCTTCAACTGATGCTCTGAACTGAGAAGTATGGGAGTAATTGTTATTGACAGACATTTTTAGTCTTATGGGTACACTTTTTAAGAATGCTATTTTTTTCCTGACAAAATTTTTATGACCAGATTTTTAGAATCTGTATATGTTGATTTTCATTCTTCTAAAAAGAATATTGTTAAAATATATGTGCTAAATGTTTAATAAATAGTATTATAGCTTATTTATTTTACTTACTTCAAAGCTGGGATAATCCTACACAAAAATGTCTTACACATCTTATGCAATGGTTCATTTATAGGCAGCCAATAAATGTTAGTTAAATAAGTACAGTGTGTGCATATTTTGTATACTTGAGAATTAGAAACATACTGTTCTCATAGATTTAAAATGGCAATTGCCATCTTAATATTTGGCATTGGATCCACTAAATTAATCTTCCAAAGTGACTAGGTATTATTCCCGACATTCCCTTCTCCCGCAAATCTAGCTCAATCTCTTTTAGCAAGTTTATTCTCCAACATATTTTTCCAATTCATCTCACTTCTCTCTCATTCCAATGTCTCCACTCTAATCCAAGCTTTCATTCTCCCTGTCCAAGCATATTGTAATAGCGTCCCACGTCACGCACTTGTAGTCACTCTTCCTTTATACAAGGCATATTCCTTCCAATAGTCAGAGAAATCATTTAAATGTGAAATGACCCTGCCCCTTAGTTTCTAACTGTAACCATTCATTAAAAGCTTCTGAAGTCTAAACTGTTCAATACGGCTTTCAAGATTTTGTATAATCTGGCTCCTCACTACTCTCCACCCTTATATCAGGATGCTCTACTCCTTGCTATATTTATTTTGCCAGATTTTCCTCCTTTAATTTTCTTGAATTTGTCATGTTCCTTCTCTCATTAAGATCTTCCAAGATATTATCACCATTGCTTGGAATTATCACACCTCCTGCTGATCACTAGCCTGGCTGCTTACAACATCAGGTATTTGTTTACATGTCACTTTCTTCAGCAAACTTTTTCATACTTTTCACTCAGCTTTAAACTGAGATAGGGATGTGAATCTATGAGGATTATACTGAATTTTTTGTTCATTGAACTTACCACAATAGAAATCAATTTTTTTGTGTAATTATTTTTAATAGATATTTTCTCAATAAACTAGAGACTCCATTTAAGCTTCTCATATTCAAAAAGAGAAAATAATTTCAAAAACAAGGTTTTTAGAATAAAAGCAAAAATAATTTTCGTGAGAAAAGAAAATTGGAGAAACTTCCAAAGAAATAATGTTGACACCATATGGAGATTCACAGAGCTTCAGATCTAGAGATATGCCAATTTAGTGTCCAGAATTGTAATACTATTCTCACAAAAATTAAAACTTAAACAGAATTTAATTTTGTGAAAATTCAAAAGACAATTGAATGTGTTTACAGTTAAAAAAGTAATTAAAGGTGATAGGTCTGTTCATTGGAACAAATGATGTAATATTTTAAAGTATTTTTTAGGAAGCTAAATCATTCAACTATTACTTTGCTTTAAGAACAACACTTAGCTGAATTAATTGAATTTACTTTAAATCATGTTGATTGTCTTAAAATTCACTCAAGCTTCATTTTTTCCATAAATTTTACTCATGATTTCTTGAAGAACTAATATGTGTTTATCAAATCTATAATTGTTACAAATAACGGAGGTGAGCATCAAATTTTGATATACTTTTAGAGAGTAAAGGGTTTATTAGCTTAAAATAGTAAAGTAGACACCATTAAGGATAAAGTTTGAGAACAAAACAAAACGGGTTTCACAGAATACAGCTCAAAAGCCCAAATCTGAATTAAACTGTGCAGCTGATATTGATGCAATAATTATTTAGCTCAAGAAAAATGCTAATTTCACTATGGTTTTCACACATGAATTTCTTATATGTATTTGAAAAGACTGGCTTTTTTGATTTTTTTATTTTATTTTTTAATTTATTCTCTTTTCAATAAGATGTTTTTGAATTTTTTATATGGTGAAAAATTACCATGTGTTGATTTCAAGTCTATGGTGCAATACACTTGTTATTTTTTCTTTTATTTCAGAATCATTTTATTTTAATATTTTTACATAAAAACTAAGATGATCTTATATAAATGTATGTATAAGATGATATGTGTGTTTGTGTGTGAGAAGATATATATATATATTATACTATTTTATATACATATATAATCTTACTCTCTGCCTCCACTCACATTTTTCAGAGATAACCAAAGGCTATTTGGGGCTAATACAGAGACCTTTCTTTCCTTCCTTCCTTCCTTCTTTCTTTCTTTCCTCCCTTTCTTTTCTTCCTTCAATTTATCTTTCCTTTTATCTCCTTTTTCCTCCCTTCCTTATTTCTTCTCCCTATCTTTTTCATTGGTTTTGTCATTAAAAAGTGTAAGAGATACTAATACACTCAAAACCTGCATTTGTTTTTATGCTTGATATGTCATGAACTCTCCTCTGTGTAGAGAGAATACTGTCTGTTTCTTTTTTAGTATAAGCAATATATATTGTATGTCTACACAACAATTTATCTGACTATTCCACCTCTGAGGGACATGCAAGTTGTTCTATTTTTTGTTTGTTTCTAGATGCAGTGTTGTAGTAAGCATCAGTTTGTTTGTGTATGTGTGGTCGTGTGTGTGTATATTTCTTGCTTTTTTTGAGTGCTTTTGTTTCTCTCAGATAAGCCACGTATTCATACACTTATGCATGAATATGCACATATATATGTGTTAGAAATACTTAATTTACATCAATGATTTGCCTAATTCCAACCCATTCCCAGAGTTTCTTTTTGCTTTCCCTCATTTCTTGTTTGCCTCTTTTTGACAACCTATCTCTGAACAATATCTTCACGTTGATCTAGGATTTTGGTCAGTCCTATAATAACTATCTAATAGTTTCAAAGTTTCTTCAGCGGTATATGGATTTTTAATGTCTTTAGTTGTGCCTATAAGATTGTTAACTATAAACATTATTTTTGACTTACCAGTATAAAAGACAAAGGGAGTTAAGGCATTTGCCCTTCCACCTCTACCTTCTTCTCTTTTCCACTTCCAGATTGTGTTAGTTATATCAGCATTGTTTTTTCAAAATTCAATTTGTTGGACTTTTATCTGTTGAGATGTGTAGATTGTAACTGAGGGTTTGATTACTAGGTGGAGGCAATGAACTATGTAGCTAATAGTCTCGAACAAGTTTTTTAGATGTCCCCTCAAATGTAAAGAAGTAATTTATGTGATTTTTATTAATTAAAGTTGATGTCAATGACTCTTATTTATATTGTTGATAAATTATACAGTGTATTAAATTAGTTTAGAATGTATAGCCCAAATAACATTACTGGAGATCGAGGGAGAAATCTGTTTTGAGCAAAATAGCTCTCTAATAGGAATGTCCTCTTTTTAAGTATGACCAAATATAAAAGAAATATTAATTTATGGACTCAACACAAGCTAATTTTGTAGATCATAATCACCAAGGTTCTAGGTGCAATGTTATAAATATAAGCACTCTTTTTGATGTATTTTGATGTCATAAAGCTAAGTTATTAATATGTTTCATATAACTCTAATTTCTCCTTCTCCTGACAGCCAGAAAGGGTGTTTTTTCATTATTTACTCTCTCTTTGCTTCTAAGAAAAATGGATTTTTTTAAAGATATTTTGACATTTTGTTTTGTTTTGTTTTGTTTTTTATTTATTTATTTATTTATTTATTTATTTATTTATTTATTTATTTATTTATTTTTGGCTGTGTTGGGTCTTCGTTTCTGTGCGAGGGCTTTCTCCAGTTGTGGCAAGCGGGGGCCACTCCTCATCACGGTGCACAGGCCTCTCACTATTGTGGCCTCTCTTGTTGTGGAGCACAGGCTCCAGACGCGCAGGCTCAGTAGTTGTGGCTCACGGGCCTAGTTGCTCTGCGGCATGTGGGATTCTCCCAGACCAGGGCTCGAACCCGTGTCCCCTGCATTGGCAGGCAGATTCTCAACCACTGCACCACCAGGGAATCCCGACATTTTGTTATTTATGAGTTGATGTTTGCAGCAAAATTTGTTCAGAATTTTTTTCCCTCTTATTATATATATATTAAAGATGTCTATTGCAAGACATGAAGCATGAACAGTCTTGAATTTTAGGAAATAATTAGCAAAAAAAAAAAAAGAAAACTAAGTTGTTATGGTAATTTTGCCACTATTAAACTGGCCTAAATTTTTCAAAATTTTAAATGGAAAATATACCACTTCTACATAAGGAACTATTGTTTTATATTAAAGTGCATTGAGTTTCAAATCAATAAATCTGAACATGGATTTCAGTTTTACTAAAGAAGAGAGAATTTAGGATTTTGGAAAGAGAAACTACAGGTAAGTGTGTGTTATGGGTTGATTTCTTCCCTTCTATTAGGAAAAAACTCAGATTTTTTCCTTCCTATGTGGGAAAATACCTAGTTCTTCCCTACTGTCTTTCTTCCCTGTGAGTCACCTTTAATTCTCACACAGAACACTTCACTTCTGACACTTCTGGTTACCAAATGTGTAATGTATGTGGATTTTTCCCCATAGCAACAAGCAAGTCTACAACACCAGCTGTGTCCTAACTCAGTTCTAACACTATCTACATGGAGACAGCATCCAATCTCACTGGTAGGGGCTCAGTCCCATAAGACTCCCTCCCCCACCTCCATTTCAGATGCCAGTCATAAGCTCAGGTTATCACCTGCACTTCTGACCTACTGGCTATAGATAGGAGGTTCCAAGAACCCTTTCCTCAGGTTTTGCTGATTTGCTATAGTGATTCACAGAACTCAGAAGAACACTTACTTATGTTTACCAACTTATTAAAGGATATGATAAGGGATACAGATGAACGCCAGATGAACAAATACATAGGGCAAGGTCTGGGAGGGTCCCAAGTACAGGAGCTTCTGTCTCCATGGAGTTGGGGTGTATCACCCTCCCAGGGTGGATGTGTTCACCAGTCTGGGAGCTTTCCAAATCTCACGCTATTGGTATTTTATGGAGGCTTCATCAAGTAGGCATGATCATTTACCAACTCTATTTCTATCTCTTCTACCCTCTCTGGAGGATGGAGGGGAGTTGGGGCTGAAACTTTCAAGCTTCCAATCATGGCTTCCTTTTTCTGGTGACCAGCCCCCATCCAGGAGCATTCAGGAGCCTACCCAGAGTTGCCTCACTAGAACAAAAGATGCTCTTAGTGCTCTTATCCCTTAAAAAATTACAAGTGTTACTGAAAGTCAAGTCCAGCTACTCTCTGCTCGAAAGGCAACAATTGAGAGGCAAGGTTTGTGGAAAGAAAAGTTTGTTTTATTTCAGAGGCCAACAACCAGGGGAGACGGTGGACTCATGTCCAAAGACCGACTCCCCACTGATAGTCAGTGGGCAAGAGCTTTTAAAGGGGGGTTTCAGGGGTGTATAGGCAGAGGGAGGGGGCTACATGCAGAACAGCACAGTCGGCTCTGATAGTCATTTTGAAATTGGTCATGAGGTGGTCTGATCAAAGTCATCTGATTGTTTTGAGTAGTTAATCTTTAGTTCCAGAGTCAATTTTTTCCCACTTATTGGAGGCCAGTTCTCAGAACTGTGGCAGCTTATGTCATGGCTAGAGTCTGGTCACCATGTAGTTAAATTCCTCCACCTGGTGTGGGTTTCAGTATCTTCAAAAGGGCTCCAAGGATTTGGCTTGGAATCTTATCTGTAGCCCTTGAGGAGGAACTAAAGGTCCTTGGCTTTGGTTAATGACTAAACTATTATTATTTTGTCCTGTTTGACTCTTTTCCTTTGTTTCTTCAATTTCTCACTTCGCTGATTAAACTTATTATTTGGCTAAAGTTTTTCTACAGACAAAAGTCAGACTGAGGACATGGTAGGGTAGGGGAGTTCTGTCTTAGGAAGACCCCATAGGGTCCTGCTCAATTTCACAAGGGTTTTAGGAGCTCTGTGTCAAGAACTGGGGGAAAAGCCATATATATGTATTTTTTTCTATTATTTCACACCCTCAAAATTCATGTTAAAGCCCGAACTCCCAATACCTCAGAATATGACCTTATTTGGAGATAGGGTCTTTACAGAGGTAAACAAGTTAAAATGAATTAATTAGGGTGGTTCTTAATCCATTATGACTGGTATGCCTTTAAAAAAGGGAAAATTTGGACACAGAGACATGCACACAGGGTGAATGCCCTGTAAAGATTGCAGGTATGCTGCTACAAGCCAAGGAACTACCAGAAGCTAGGAGAAAGTTCTGGAAGAGATTCAGAGGGAGCATGGCTTTGCCAACACCTTGATCTTAGACCTTTAGCTTCCAGGGCTCTGAGACAATGACTTCCTCTTAAGGCACTCCCAACTGTCTCATCCCCAGTTCTATATGTGGGTTCACATCATGCTATACTCACTGTCAACTTCATAGTATAAACTGCAAACCTGGCTCTTCTAAGTTATCATAATAATCTTCTAAGTGGTTTGTGTTTTCAGTCTTGAAACCTCTAACCCATTCTCCACACTTTGATGAGAATCATAGTTCTAAACTCCAAATCTGAATCTGGGTGATTTTTCTGTTTAAAATATTCAAAGATTTTCCTATGCCATCTGAAGAAGTTGACTCTAAAACAACTGCTTCTGGCCCAAATAGAGTAATAGGAGAACCAGATTTATTCTCATGCCTGAAACAATTGAGTAATCAGAAAAAATATTATAGAAGAGTTTTCAGTTATCAGATGATAGATAGCTCAGTACAGTGATCAGTGAGAGAGGTGAAAAAAAAAAAAAAAAAATGAGATGACCCTATAGTGATTGCCCAAAGTTAGTGTCTGGAGAATATTTCCAGGCCACAATATAGAGAGCTGAAGGGTCCAGACCACAATGCAGAGATGATCAAGGCTAGAGTTCATCCACCATAACACAGGAGAGGAGAACTATGGAAAGAGAGACTGTCCTAGGGATTGCATATGGTGCTTTCCTCACCCTAAGTCTTCAGTTGAGTATTTATAAACATATGCATATGAAGTAACTACTTAAATTTGGGGCAAGAATTACCTAATAGGATAAGAAGAATAATCTATGAAGCTGAAACTTACAGAATATTGATTAAATAAATCAAAGTATAGTTGAGTAAATGAAGAAATAGATGATGCTTATGGATTGGAAAACTCTGTGGTGTTACAATAGCATTTCTTTCAGTGCCGATTAATAAATTCAATGCAAACCCAGTCATAATCCTGGCAGTTGTATTCTTTTGTAGAAAATAAAAAAGCTGATTCTAAAAAGTTTGTAGAAAGGTAAAGGAATTAGATTAGCCAAAACACGACTGCAAATGAAGAAATTTAGAAGTCTCTACCATATTTCAAAAATTATTATAAAGTCACAATAATTAAAATAGTATTGTTTTGGCGAACACTTATATACATAGATAAACTGAAAATAATAGAGACTCCATATAAACCAATATATATATTTTTCAATAAAGTTGCTAAGGAAATTCAATGGGAAAAGGATAGTTTTATCATCTAATGGCCAAGAAAAATTGGGTTTTCGTATGTGAAAAATAAACCTCAGTGTATACCTCCACAAAAAAATTAACTAAAAATGTATTTTAGACCTAAATACAAAAGATAAATTTATAAAATTTCTGAAGGAAAACATAGAATATCTTTGTGACTTTGGGTTAGTCAAAGATTCATTAGATACAACAACAAAAGGATGATATATAAAGAAAAAGATTTATAAATTGGACATCAAAATTAATCTACTATTGGATAGTTACAGTTAAAAGAATGAAAAGGCAAACTACATGTGTGTAGATGGGGAATGGATTTGCAAGCCACATGTCTGATAAACAACTTGTATCTAGAATATATAAAGGAGTCTCAAAATTCAGTTATAAGAAAACAACCAAATAAAGAATGGGTAAAAGATTTGAACATTGAGGAGACATTTCACCAAAGAAAATATGCAAATGGCAATTTAGCAAAGAAATGATGCTCTGCCTCATTAATCATTAGAACAATGCAAATTTAAACCATAACTACATGCCAGTTAGATTTGCTAAAATGAAAACCTGATAATGACAAATATTGATACAGATGCAAATCAACTTGAACTTTTATACATTGCTTGCAAGTGCTTTGACAGATAAATTTGGACATTTTGGAGGTTTCTTATAAAGTTAGACATGTAGATTTAATATAACTCAACCATCTCCTATGTATTTACCCAAGTGAAGTAAAAAATTACGTTCATACAAAAACCTTCATATGAATATTTATAGCTACTTTTTTCATAATCAATGAGAAATGGAAATAACCAAACGTCTTTAATCTGTTAAATAAACTGACTTTGGAATATACATACAATGGAATACTACTCATAAAAGAAAAGGAGCAAACCACTGTTACAGTCAATAATATAAACTAATCTCAAATGCATTATGCTAAGTTAAAGAAGTGAAACTATAAAGACTATATCTTGTACAATACCATTTAAATGAGGCTTCAGAAGAGGTAAAACTATAGATATAGAAAACAAATCAGTGGTTGCTTGAATTTGGGGAAGAGTGTGGCTTCAAAGAAGCATAGAGAAATTTTATTTGTGATGGAAGTGTTCTATACCTTAAAAAAAATGGAAAAAAATGAAAAAAATTCCTAATTATGACTTAAAAATCAGAGGTTTTTCGTTTTCTCTGTTTTCATTCTCACTACTCATGCAATCCGTTCACTTCCTGCTTTAACCAGATCTTAGAGGACTCATTCTTAAAAATCCCATTTTTCTATACATTTTTCCCTTTGCCTGAAATTTTCTTACCATAGCCTTCTCTCTTGATTAACTTTTAATCAATCTTTAGACCAAACTGTGATCACTTTGTATTGTGCCATCTTGACTCAACTGGACTTCATTTCCCAGAATTCCTCTTCCAGATAGTATTGGGTATAAGGGTGATTCCAGTTTGAGATTCAGAGGAAGGAAATGAAGCAACTGCTATTTGTGGCTCATAAACCTCGCTTCTTTGTTTAAATAAGGCAGCAGCCAGGCTTAAAACTTTCACCTTCCCCTAGATTTTCCTTAAGCTTCTCCAACTTTCTGGGCCATTTCTGTCTTCTTAGCTCCCCATGAGGAAGGGCTCTTGTGCAGAACACTCATACCATCATCAAGCCAGAGGCAACAACTGCTGGCATGAGTGTCAGTACATCCTCATTGGCTCAAGATTCTGTACTCCAGAATTGTCTTGCTTTCCCATACTTGACATCTCTCTTTCCTTCCCAATCACCTACCTTATGTACTTCAAGTTCCAGCGGCAGAATTCAACATCAGACATGTTGTTACAAAGACTGCTTAAACAGCTCCCAAAGTGTGTACGGTCAAATCCTCCTCTACCCTCATCTGTCTGTGTGTCTCTTTTTCTCTAGATAGATATATTAGATATAGATATAGATACTGATATACAATTTAAATTGAATTTTCTACTGGAAGTGTTCTCTCATCTCACAACTTTAAGTGTCTATTTTATTTTCTACAAACAAATTGTATTTTCCCATCATAGCACACGTAACACTGTCACGTACATACATGTTTACTTGTTTGTATGTTCCACTGAGTTGATCTCCATTAAAATGAGGAACCATGATTTTCCTGTTCATCATTATATCATAAATGCTCTGTAAAGTGTCTGGAAAAGAGAATTTGTTACTTTTTATTGTTTTAACTTAATTAATTAGAATGTAATACATTTTTTAAAGGCATTCATTCCAGCCAAGGAATTTGGTATTTATTTGACATGCATATGGAAATCACTGAAGGCTTTTGATTTAAAGGTGCACCATTTGCAGGTCCCTCTGGGTGAAAGGAGAGCAAGAACCCATCTCAATTTATTGCAATGTTCAAATAAAAAGACATACTGCGATTAATAGGGCAAATGTAAAAGAGCAAATGCAAATAAAAATATGAAAATAAACAGATTCTGACAAAGAATGAGAGAAGTCAGAGTTGACACCAAAGTTTTCAGTCTTGATATTTGGAAGTCTGCTGTGTGGAAGTCAGTAGGGGGAACACATTTGGGGAGTGGTTAAATCATGAGATCAGTTTTAAGCATGTTGAATTTGGTGTTGGATTGACAATCCTATGAGGTATTTATCAGGTAGTTAGAAATTGTTGGAATGGAATTTTTAAGAAAACTTATTGAGGTATACAAAGATGTGTAAATTATACAGAGCTAATGTTGAATCATTTAGAGTGGGATTACATCACTTGTGTATGTGCGTAAAGACTTGACTAAACTATTTAGAAATTTTAGAGTAATTGTCATTTGGCAGTGGGCTTATAAATAGATTTTATTCTCCTCTTTTTATTTATTTATGTTATGCAGTCTGTGCTTTCCCAAATACTTTGAATGTATTGCATTAAACAATAGTGTGTTTGTTTATAATCAGAAAAATAATTTTTTTAACAAAGAAGAACTTAGTTTATGTTTTTACAAGTCTCAACGTGTTTTAGTCTTTTCATCTGTGAAATGGAAATGGAATATCTATGATTATTGTGAATATTAAACAAATGTATAAGAACCTAGAACAGGTTCTATAAATAACAGATGGTCAATAAATGGGAGGTAAATATATATGTTACTTCCATATACATTGGAGTTCCAAGGCATCAGAGAGAGACAACAAGCTATTGGGTACTTGAGAGATGCTGAATAGGTTGCCGTAAGAGATGGCACAGGTAGCTGAGAAATGGGAAATAAGCAAATGGAAACTCTGGGTACTTAGAAAGCTTTCCTAAGAATTAAGCCAGATATCCCAAGTCATATTATGAAACTAATTTTGCCTATAATTTACTCTTTATATGTGATCAAATTGGGACTCAAGAATTTTGGCAAACAAGTTCCTCTACATTTTAATATGAGTTTGTGCTGAACTAATAATTCATTTATAAGGTCCTGAAGGTATTTGGCACAGTAGTCTATGTGTTACATTAGAATTTTTGGGGAATGATCAAGTAACACAATAATTAATCTACATTCTAACAGGAATTAGAGGGGAAAGTGATAGAAGTCTAATTTTGTTTTCACCACTTTTATTTTCCTGAAAGATGGTATTCTTCAGGAAGGATTACTAACACGATACCTTACTCTAGTGGATACGGAAATGCCTGCTTGTGGAGAGTTTGGCCAACTAAAGGGCATGTGGCAGTGTGATTTTGACCACATCTCTCTAGAGTAATGCATCATCCTCTATTTTCTAAGGTGAGAATATAGGGAAATTAAACATTAAATTTACGAGTTCATAAACTCACTTTTTTTCCTGAGTTTTAGCTACTTCCATTCTTTATGACATTCTGGGTTTCTTTTTTTAATAGGTTTATGTAAGGTATATAAGACTCACAGTCATAAATTGTGTGTAATATACTATTCCTCCAAAATTAGTTCAGTAGATGTCCTAATATTTCATGTTTTAGAATGTTTATGTAAAGACAGTTTAAGAACTCTCATGTCTTGAATGGTTTCTCCAGTCAAGCATGTTGATTACCTTTTTGCCTGAAATAAATGGTAACTGATTTTAGTTCTCTAAGAGAATCCAATCTCATTCCTTGAATATACACATAAACTGTGAAGAAGATGAATTTGATTTAAATAGAAATACACACTTAGGCATACTTCACTGTGTAAATGTTGACATATCTCATCAACAAACAAAATAAATGATACAGTTCAGGTTGAAGAGCTTTTTTTTGTTTTGTTTTGTTTTTTTAACTACAACCTTCCATCTCTTTATTACCTAACAGGTTAACTTAGAAGAGTAAAAGCATATTTATTAGTTTAAAATCTCATCTTTCAGAATGTTAGGTAAGCTCAGAAAATATATATCTTATTCAACATTAAATATTAATAAAACAGAGTTTTCAACAGCTTATAAAAGGACATCTATAATATGGAGTGAATATATTTTGAATATGACATGAATATACACGTCTACTAATTAGAAACTGACTTATGCTTCCGTTCATTCTGTATTCATTTTAAAACATTTTGAACAGTTCTTGAAATAGAAAAAAAATCAGTGCAAACTATTTTTGTGCAAAATGAAAAAAAAAACAAAACAAAACTTGGCTAGCTTACTACTTTTTCATAATTTGTGTCTCCTCAACTCTATTTAAAACTCTTAAGTAGAGATAATTTTTAGCATATATCTACTTATTTACTTGTAGATAAATACTTGCTCATGAGAATCTGAATCATGTTTCTGTGATTCTTTTTTTACTTTTAAATTTTTGGATAGATGTCAGAACTTTGTGTGGGCAGTGTTTATTCTGCTGCTTCATTCCACCATTCAAATATGGCTAAAATCATGTTGAAATAATGATTTTTTTTTTCATGCACCATATTTACTTTCACTACTGTGTTCCATAGACTTTTCTGGGCAGTGGTGATAAAATATTGAACAAGAGAGAAAAAATCCCTGATTCCATGGAACTTATTTTATATGTTGATAGACTAGCAATAAACAAATTAGTATATGATATAATAAATGATAAGCTTATGCAAAAATAAAATAGGGCAGAGGAATTCTGGAGTGGTCAGGGAAAATTAAGGATGTGACATTCCAGCAGAGATCTGAATAACATGAAACTTCAAGTCATACAAGGTCTGAGGCAATATACTTCTGGGCAAAGGGAATATCACATGCAAACTCTGAGCTAGAAAACTCTTGGAGTATTTGAGAAAGAGAAGGAAGGTCAGGGTGGCTAGGGCCAAAAATGTGAGGGTATAGAAAGAGAAGAGAGGTGGTAGAAGAGACAGAAAAAGACAAATGAATGCCAGACTATAATAAGTCTTACAGCCAATAACTTGGGTATATTCCATGTTTGTTGGGGGAAAGGTAAGAGAGGAACCAATAAGATCATTTAGGATATGACTTAGATTATTACTGTATTCCAGACTAATCATTAGAGTTGCTAGGATTAGAGTGGTAATGGTTAAAGAAGTGAGAAGTTGTATTGCAGGCAGCAACATGTTGTTGGGTTTGGATTAGTACTCTATGGGAAAATTTATTTTTTTAATTTCCTGAACATTGGGATAAATGGTAAAGTAATTATGATCTGAGAAAGACTGAAGAAGGGATCTCACTTGACAGTGTAGGAAGTCTGGGAGTTCTTCTGGATACCCTAATGGAGATATTAGGGTGGGTCTTGATATGCATATCTTGACCTCAGTGAAGACGTTAGTGCTGAGATATAAATCTGGGAGTCATGTCTTCGTAGAAAATATTTAAAGTCATGGCATTTCAAGACCTTTTTAGATAAAAAGCGTGGATAGAAAGGAAAGAAAGATGAGGAGGACTGCGATCTGGGGCATTCCAATATCTACAGTTAAGAATTTAGGAGACTAAAATGAAGATTTAGTGAAGTAGGACGAAAACTGGACAGTATAGCATCTTCAAAGCTAAGTAAAGAAATGTTTTAAATAAAAGTAAAAGATTATTTGTGTAAATGATGCTAAGAGTTGGAGTAAAAGACCTGAGAATTGAATATTACATTTATAAAGCTGGAGGTTCGTGTGACTTTCATAGTTTCAGAGAATTAACATAAAAAGAAAAGAGGAAAAATACTGATAATGTGAAAGTAACGTCAAAGCGTATGAGCAAAACTTTAGTGGAATTTTGCTATAAAGAAAATTAGAAAACTAGGATTATATAGGGGAATGAGGAGTCAAAGCAACTTTTTTTCTTTTTAAACCTGAGAGATATTATAATGAAATGAATAATCCATATGAGAAGAAAATATTGATGATTCTACAATAGGAAGGATAAAACATAGTTATTGCTGTCTTTGTTTAGGCAAGAGGGAATGGAATCCAGCGCAAAAGTGAATAATTGCTCTTAGAGAGGAGCATGGGGAGGGTGGCATTTACCAAATGCTTTAAAAAGTAGAAGGCACAGTAAATAAACACAAGTGAAGGTGGTTTGAATTATTTTGCAGTTGGAAACATAGTTAGTATTCAACATTTTAGTGAGTAGGAGAGGGGTATTTGGGTTTTGAAGAAAGAAGGGATAGTGTAATACAGTCTGAGAGAGGGCAAGCAAATTGTACATAACAGTGTAAATCAACTATACTTCAATAAAAATGAATTAAAAAATAAAATAAAATGTGTTGCTAGACTAAAAAAACAGCATGGTTGTGTTTTCTTTAATTTTTTTATTGAAGTATAGTTGATTTACAATGTGTTAATTTCTTCTGTACAGCAAAGTGACTCAATTATACATATATATATATGTATATACATTTAAAAAAATTTTTTTCCATTATGGTTTATCACAGGATACTGAGTATAGTTCCCTGTAGTATACAGTAGGACCTTGTTGTTTATCCATTCTATATGTAATAGTTTGCATTCACTAACCCCAAACTCCCAGGCCATCCCTCCCCCATCCCTCCTCCCCCTTGGTAACCACAAGTCTGTTCTCTATGTCTGTGAAGCATGGGTGTGTTTTTTTGTCCATCCACTATCAGCCTCTCCTGTAAATGTACTGAACTGATACAGAATTGAATTAACTAGACAATTAGGGCAAAGTGAGAGGTAAGGAGGCTGAAAGTGTATGATGAATAGGGATTATAGTGATGTGCCTTTGAATCAATAACTCACTTGTCTGAGTTTCAATTTATATATTTAAGGAAAATCTCATCTTTGAAACTTGATAGCTGTGTGATTTGGCACAGGTTATTTATCTAACATATTTTTCTTATTTATAAAGTATGTGCAATTATATAGCCAATGAATAATACATAGCACTCAGTACATATAAGATTTCATCCTTGTTGTCTTCATTGTCATCAATATTTTAGAAATTAGTATTAGCTAATTTCTGGGAGCCAAAGATTTATTTTTATCACTACCCTCTGAAGTAACTAATGGCGACTAACCTATTTCAGGAATAACTGCACATATCATCTTGTATTTCAACCTGGATTTTAAATTTGATAGATTTATATAGATTTATAGATATAAATATATATTTAACAGAAATATTAGCATATTTCACTCTAGTACATATGCCATAAATGATTTCTCAATGAAGAAAATTGGTACATGTGGAGATTTAAACAAATGCATGTTCATAGTGAAATGTCACACATAAAACTCAGGCTACTACTTGAAAACATTAAACCTGTTATGAAGATCTTGCTGCTTAAAACCAGAAGGGAATCACTGATTAGCAGCAGCAAGTAGAACTCAACCAATAAAAAATTTGTGAAAAAGAGTTGAAATATGAAGAGCACTTGAAAAAGCAAAATTTTAGAGCTTTTTAAAATTTTTATGAAATGTTCCACTAAAATTTGACAATCAAAATGGTATAAAACATGCACTTGTTAGAAGAAACACACACAAAAATATTATGTATATATGTCATAACATCTAAGTGGTTTCCAGAGTCAAAAGTTTACATATTAAAACAAATATCAGTACTACTGTTTGAGCAAGAACACATAATATATTATTTGACTGATAATAAATGCATAATTAAATAGAAATGAACTTGGAAATTTATTTTTTTTCTATTCTGAACATAGTTTAACAATAAGTGGTTAGCAGCTTAATTAATATATCTGAAAGCCATTAAAAAACTTGTTTTGCTCTGTCTTTTCATTACTAGTTTTAAACTATTTGATCTTAAATAACTAGATATAAAATAATTTCAAATAATTATTTTTATTTTAGCATTAATAATAATATTAACTAATATTTATAATTGCATGCCTTGTGCCAGAAATTTAACCATATTATCTCATATAACCCTCAGTACTACACAATGAGGTACATACTATTCTCACTCAAATTTTATAAATGAAGATACTTGAGGCTAAAGACATTTTAAATTTCAAGGTCACACAGTTTTAACATGGTGAGATCTGAATCCAAAATTATGTTTTTCTGAATTTAGAGCCAAAACATATAAAAATTGTATATGTCTTATATTTAATATTTTTTAGAAAGAGTTGACTGAAAATTCATTTCAGTTAGAATTTGACTCTAATGCATATTGATGCTTTGTTTTCTTTTTGTTATTTTTCTTATAATATTGTTTTGTTGTTTCATTGTACTACAGTTACTCTGAAAGTTTTTCTTGAATTGAATATGTGAACACTGTTACCCTTGTGGATTTAGGTATTTTTTTGAGGAATTAAGCTTGTGTGCTGTGTATTGTGCAGAACCAATTTACTGATAAAACTGATTTTTATGAGTTTAGACCTTAGTTCAACTACTCTTTAAGATTACTGAGTGAGTTCTGAAGATTTTAAGTAATTAATCATAGTTTTTGTGTCAAAAGGGATTCGGTCTGACATTTCAAAGAAAGTATGAACCATTTTTCCTGTTCTTTGTTCCTATTTTCCTATTAGTCTTTTTCTTAAATCTCTGAGCTCTTTGAAGTATTTACTAGCAAAATAATAAATATGATCACCTTTCTGAGTGAGAAAACACAGAGAAAACAAACAAGCTAAAAAGCATGTCATTTCAGCTATACATAAAAGTTTCCTTCAAAAAAACTTAAATCACTTTGGGTTTAACATTTAAACAATTTTGTCATAATTAAAACTGCTTTTAAACACCATATAATACCATTTTGCCTTACACCTCTCTTATCATCTCCCTAAATCATATTCTAGCCCTAAGAAATTACAAACAAATTTAACTTATTGTCCAAGATTTTCATTTTCAGTTGAATTTGATGTCTTTATGAACATATTTTAATAGACTCTCCATTAGTCAATTTCTGAGAGTATTTAGTTAAATGCATACATGGTTTTAGATGATATTTGCTAGAATATTGTATCACTTGGTAATTTCAACATTGTGGTAAATATTTTAAGTGCCTGTGATATGCCAAACACTATTCTACTGGCTGGAATACGCTAGTAAACACATCATATGGAGTCTTACCTTTCACCAAATTTGTATTCTGTAGGAGAAAAGAGATGAATAACTAAAAGAAATATAATGTTATACATTGATATATATTATACAGAAAATTAATCATTCTAAGTGGATGGTGAGTAATTGGGAAAGTGGTTGACATTTAGGTACAGATAGTGAAAGAATGCTTCTATTTAGTTATCTAGTTCTGTGTAACAGATTTTTTCAAAATATGAAAGCTAAAGACATTTTATTACATCTTATAAATTTGTGCGTCAGGTATTGGGCAAGGTGAATTGTTTTGTTCCAGGTGGGCAATTCTCCAAATTGTGTCTGCTGATGTTCTTTGATGGTATTCAACTAGTGGATGGGCTAAATCTGGACTGTCTGAGAAGACTTCACTTACATATCTGACACTCTGTGCGGAGGTAACCACGAGGCCTGGATCCCAGAGCTTCTTCTGTATGTAGTCTCTGAATAGGTGCATTTGTTACAGTGTGGACGGGGGCTCCCAGATGGAGTGTTCCAAGAGACAGAAAGCAGAAACTACAAAGTTCTTAAGGCCTACACCCAGACACTGGCACAGCATCATTCTCATCATATTCCATTGGTCATGCAGTCACTGAGCCTTCCTAGAGGCAAAGGAAGATGAAGGAAAACCCACTTAACATTGGAAGGACTGTCAATAAATGTGCAGCCATTTATAACATGCTATGTCCATGTGCATACAGGAAGTTATACGCTGACATACATCCATCCACTTCAGCGGCAAGTGTTTGGTGTGCGACTATATGTATGTTTTACTTGTCATACACGTATGTTCCTTTAGCCCTCATCATAGTCTTGTTAGCGGAACAAAACCTACAGGCTTAGTTCATTGTGAAAAAAGAACCAGTACTAGTTGTATCTGATTCAGAATACACTTGGAGTTCAAAGAATGGTACAAATATTTCTTTACAGTTGACAGGCCCAGTTATTTTAAGCCTACAGAAAGTATTGACTTTTTTTCCTTTATGTCTTTTCTAAACTCTCATTGTCTTTGAATCATTGCATTACATGCAGCAGACTATTTTCAAAGTGAAATTTTGGTTACTAATATTATCTCTCATAGTAAGACTTAGATCTTGGACTCATTATATTGAAAGACCCATCTTAATCAGAAGTGAGTATGAAGCTAGGCAAAGAGTATGAAAAATACAGAGAACCATATTCTACTACATTTTTCAGGGTCCTCATTTTTGTGCTCTTGCTTTCACCTTTCTCTTTCAAATTCTTCCAACGATTCTCCAAACAGGATATTCACTCATTATTTTGTCTCCCATTGTGTTTGTTAGTCAGTAGTGTGCTCTCTTCTGAGCTTCTGTAAATAATGTCAAATAGTTCACGTCAAGGTTTAATCAAATAATTTTAACTTGACTAGAAAAATAGACATAATTAAATCTCTAGCTTTATGAGTATATACGTTTGCATTTCTCATTTACTTCCCTACTAATGGACTCTTCTATTACATGCTTTTGCCAGAAATCTATCCTCCTTATTACTAACTGATGGCACTCTGTATAAGTGTAAGGTAATGTAATCTGACAAATACACTTATTGTATATATCTACCATTCTTTCATTTGCATATTCATTTGAAAGTAATTTGGGGGCAACGTTTTATGTTAAACACAAGGTCACGTTTTGAAATATGTAAGGTGACAGTATTTGAATATATATTGACCTAAAGCCATAGGATTCATTTTAACATGTTTTATTTATACTTTTCAAGCTCTAGATCATAGTTATTCATTTAGAATTGAATTTTTGTATCACAGTTGGCCAGGTACAAACTTAGAAATTGCTACTTAATATGCTACTAGAGTTGCTGATTCTAAAAGGATTCTATTCCATTTCCTCAAATAGTGCTCCAAGTGAACTAACCACATCAGAATCATGTGATGTTCTTATTAAAATAGAAATGCCTTGGCCCTTACTACACTTATATAAATCGAAACAACTCCCTAATGTAGTGTTTGGACATTTACATTATTCCAAAGTATACCAGGTGATTCTTTTTTTTTTTTTTAACATCTTTATTGGAGTATAATTGCTTTACAATGGTGTGTTAGTTTCTGCTTTATAACAAAGTGAATCAGTTATACATATTCATATGTTCCCATATCTCTTCTCTCTTGTGTCTCCCTGTCTCCCACCCTCCTTATCCCACCCCTCTAAGTGGTCACAAACCACCAAGCTGATCTCCCTGTGCTATGCGGCTGCTTCCCACTAGCTATCTATTTTATGTTTGGTAGTGTATATATAGACACAGACCTACTAGAGAATGGATTTGAGGATATGGGGAGGGGGAAGTGTAAGCTGTGACAAAGTGAGAGAGTGGCATGGACATATATACCCGGTGATTCTTAATCACAGATATTTTGAGAATATATTGCATGTTTCTCAAATATTTCCATCTGGGAACTGATTGGCTTAAATTATACAAATTCTATCCTAATCATGAAATAGACAGAAATGTAAATCAGAACATTAGTTTTTGTTTTCCTAATGCAAACATTCATAGGAAGGGGGTGGTGTTACTTTGATTTTCCTACCAAAGTATAAAGCAATTACCTATGTATAATGCTCTGAGATATAGAGATGTTGAGTCCAATACAACTTTATGATGCCTATTTTGGAACTCTGCATCAAAAGTCAGAGCCACATTATACAACAGTATAAACCTAGACACAAACCCTTCGTTGATTCATGTGGGTAGTTCTTGTTTGTGGGAAGCTGCTTTGTGCACTGTAAGACAGTTAACAGCATCCCTGGTCTAAACCCTCTAGACTCCAGTAGCCTACTCCTCACATTTGTGACAACCAAAAATGTCTCAATGTCAAATGTATCTAGGGGTGGGAGCTGAGGAATAAGCCCCAGTAGAGAACCACTGATGTATTACCATATTTTAAAGTTAGAGCCAAAGTGCGCCACCTGTGGATATTTCCCAAACTTCTTTCAATTTTGTCAGGTAACATTGTTGGAAGACTACCAAAACTAGAAACTCTACAAAGGATCCTCTAACCTTAAGGCAAGCAAAATTGTTCAGGATATTAGCTTAAAAAATAAATTTGTTTTCTGTTCTCCTTATTCGGTAAAAATACTTATAGTTAAAAAAAGCAACATATTACTATCTTTCTAAATTAGGAAAGTAAGCTATTCATATTTTGCTGATGTGTGTGTGTGTGTGTATGAGTGTGTGCGTGACTTAAGCATTTATCCCTGAACTCTGTATTTAACCTACAAGGAATTAACATATGGGCAAAAGAAGTTTTACTGAACGATTATACAATGTATCATAGTTCATAGTAATATCGGGTTAAAGGGCAAAATAGAATATTTGCCCTAATTTCCTTCTGGAACTTTCATTTTTATTACTACGCTATTTTAAAAGATTGTTTTATAGGACTAATTCTTTCCCTAAATCTCTTAAAGCTATTGTTCCATATCAGGAGACTAAGTTCAGTTTTAAGCCGTTTTGGAGGTTAGCTTACTTTTTCATCTTAAATTCGGAAATCCAATTTAGGGTTTAATCTTTCTATATGGTAATAGATGATTCCATTTTCATTTAGTTTTTGAAACAATTATAGCAGGATTTGAATAAATCAAACTGCCTCCAATGGAATAGCTCAGAGCTATGCTCTATTGTGAACGTTTTTTATTGAAGGATTCTAGTTTCACACAATAAGTTTTTCTTTCATTTTTATCAACCAAAGTCATTTGTACTTTATGGTAATAGAAGAAAGGCTTTAAAATTGAGAAGAAACTTGTTGGTTTCTTTATTTTTGCAACCTGTTTTATGGAATAATGTGATGTAAAAAGCAAAATAATACAGCTATAAGCAGCACAGGTTTTATAGACCAGGAAGATCTTCTTCTGAAGTTTGGCTTATGTCCAAACTTGACTACTTCTGTAAATCTAGGAAAGATACCAATCTTTCCTAAGTCTCAGTTTTCTGTTCTGTAATATGGAGTTAATAAACTTCTGTAAAAAAATCAATAAACAGAAACCTCATTTAAATAGAATTGGAAGACCAGATTGCGGAGCTCCCATGCCCTGCAAGGATAGCAGAGCAGGACAGGAAGAAGAAAAGCCTCCTCTTCTTTCCTGGCAAGCACTCAGCCAATGAAAAGTCAGGGACTCTATGTTTACTATAGCTTTCCATCTTTCTTTTCCCTTTCCTGTGCAAAAACTTGCACGTGTCTTGTCATGGTTGCCAACCCTAAACTGCAATCCTCTGCTGATCTTGAATAAACCAACCTTTGCTGCAGAAATATCTGGAAGTCTATTTATTTCAGGTCAGCACTACGTACATCTAATGGCTAATGGAGGACTGAATGAAGTATGACATTTAAAGCACATAGCACAATGAAGGACACAGAGTAATTACTCAAAAATACAAATTTATCTGTTCTCAAGTTCCAAAGTGGAATTACTTTCTTCAATACTCAAAAGTAAATATGTTCCAGTAGTAGGATATTGTTGCACAATTTAATTGGAGTGCTTCTGTAAAGAAAGCTGGTAAATAACATATCTGAGCATTCCCTAATCTCTTACCACCTACCTCCCCTACTCAGAGCTAACTCTGGTCAAGGAAAATGATGGTTGTTCATCATAAGCATGCCTGAGTGGGAAATATTCACTCAAAAGAAAGCTTGGGTTCTTAAGAGTCTGTCTTTTTAATTCAGCAATATTTCCTCAGGCTAAAGCAATATCCACTAGGACTACATTGCCTGAAAAAAATACACATTGGTTTTTGGTTTTGTTTTCTTTCCAAATTTTATTGTTCTGTCCTGAAGTATAGCCAAAAAAAGCAACATATATCTAAGAACAATATGGAGTTAGTTTAACTCTTCTCCTCAATAAGTACTACTTTGTCAAATCAGGGAGAGGAGTATCATGTGCATTAATGATGCCAATGTAGAAGATATTTTTAGTTCTCATAAATAGGGAAAGCCCATAAATGAGTACAACATGAATTTTTTTATAGTTTTAGTATTAAATTAGAGAGTAAATTATAAGCCTTTATTACTATACTTTTCATTTATCTATAATATTTTAAGAAATTTTTTAATAGTATATTATCATGCTATAATATTGTTCTATTTCAATTTTATTTAAAATACCAATGTATTGGTAATAGTAGCTCAGTTTCTGATGATGGCAGACTAACTAGCTCAAAGCATACTTACTCTCTTTGGGGTTGGGTTGAATTCTAGGAAATTGGACGAAACTTGTTAAAATGAATCTGTTTTGTGGTAAGAGAAGTACAGTGGCAGCCAGAACTTTAGAGTTCAAGATGATCAAGGAAAGAATGCAAGTTCAGAGACTTAAGCCTGATACGTTTTTCCTCTTTTACCAATATTCTAGTGCACCCAAGAGACAGAAAAATTTAGCAAAATGTGGCAGTTGAGAGGCCACAATGTTACACAGAGTTCTAGCCAGTCTCACAGGTTGAGGGACCCAACATCGAAATGCAAGGCCCACCAAAGGGATCCCTGTTGAACATCACAAGATTTCTAAACCTTCCCACCACAACTTAAAATGTAGGTGAACCAGAAATAGGCCAGGCCTCACAAAGACTGAAGGCCAGCTTAGAACTGGCTTAATCCTAATTGAATCAAACCACAGTATGTTCAACCAGACAATGCTTGTATAACAGAAAGGTAATTCATTATATGAAACTATAATACAATTTTTAAATATATAATTACTTCATAAACTAAAATATACTCATACATTTTAAACTTTTTGTGTGTGTGTCACCTTTGCAAAGTGGGAAAGATACCAAAATTTTGAACTGAGAATATTTTTTTAAAACAGACATAAAATGCTATAGCTCAGAAGTGTGAGAGAGGACTTCATTTCTGAAAGCCATCCAGAATACTTTCATCATTTAGTCTCATCTCTAAAGTCTGCTTGGTATTATATCTAAATGATTCAAACAGACCATACTATATGTAAATCCTAGACATGACTGTTCCTAGATGTACAACTGTATGATTCTGTTTCCTCATTTTACAAGGGGGATATTTATACATACTTCTCAGATTTATATTAATGATTAAGTGAGAAAATTCTGGATAAAGGGACAACAGACTGCTGAGCACATAGTGATAGCTTTCCTCTTTCAATTCTTTCTTAAAATCAAGGTTGAATTTTCCTTCCCTTCATCATTCTCTTTCTTTCTTTCTTCCTTTTTTCCTTCATTTCTCTTTTCTCCCCACTCCTTTTTCTCTCCCTCTTTTTTCCCTCTCCCTTCATTCCTATCTCTTCTCCACCCTCTCTTTCCCTAGGTGTGGTCATACTTTCTCATGCAAAAATTAAGGAATGTCAATCAATAATTAAGAATCAGAGTCTTTATTTCTGTTTTGTAAATAAGTTCATTTGTACTCTTTTTTTAGATTCCACATATAAGCAAAAGATGTAGAAAACAAATTTGTGGTTACCAGGGGTAAGGGGGGGAGGAATAAATTGGGATATTGGTATTGACATATACACATTATTATATATAAAATAGAAAACTAATAAAGGACCTACTGTATAGCACAGGGAACTCTACTCAATACTCTGTAATGGCCTATATGGGAAAAGAATCTAAAAAAGAGTGGATATATGTATATGTATAACTGGTTCACTTTGCTGTACACCTGAAACTGACACAACATTGTAAATCAACTAACTATTCTCCAATTAAAAAAAATAACAAAAAAAGAATTAGAGTCTTTAAAACAAGATGGAAATAATTACAAAGTATTCATAAAATCACCTCTATATAAATGAAGTCTTTTAAATTGTTCTATAGACCTACCTATAGTGTCCTCATTTGTTTATTTGAGCTATAGTTATATTGCTTTCATGTTCTTCTTTTTTTTTTTTTTTTATCATTTCTGTTTCAATGGACACCTCATCCCCAACTAGAAATGCTCTTCTGGGAAATACTTTTCAGATCCTTTGAGGAAACAATCTGAGGTACATCACAGGTGAGATGTCTCCAAATGATAAGGGGCTCAGTTCCAGAGAAGGAGGCTATGAGGTAAAGAACTTCTATACTTTGCATATTTAATAATTACAGCAATTTGGAATATAAATTCTACAATTTGTGTTTCCAATGTAAAACCCAGAAACTTCTTTTAAAAAGTCAAATTATTTTCAAAATTCATAAAATATGTACTTTATAAAATAATAAGCACATCTGGCTTACCTCTTTCCCTTCCAAACTATTTTTCTGAGGAAAATAAAATTTAATAGTTTATGAGTTTCCTTATTTAATGTCTTGGGATGAATTTACTGACTAAATTTTGTCTTATCATTCTTTGTAGTTAGAGAAAATGTTTATCTTGATTTTGATATGTATTTGAATAGGTGTGAATTTCAAACTGATACATAAGCAAAGCCTTCTCAAAGAATACGTTAAGTGGCTTATAGAAGTGTGTGTTTGTGTTGAAATCTGTCTGGATGTCTGAGATTGTTAGAGCCTTTGGAGTGGCTTGTTTTCTATACTACCAGTGAGTAATTTTTTCTAGTGTCTGCAAGAATTGAGGTGCTTTATAAGTTTATGCACTCAACATTAAAAACATGGTGTTTACCTATCTAGCAAAAATGTTTTTAATTGTCTATATTCTTGCTTGTTCTTATTGTAAAAGCAGACTTCAATACAAAATTCACTAAATGAAACATTCATCACTGTAAATAGGTTAGTTCAAATATATATACAAAGCATGCTTAGAATGTTCCTGTGTTAAAATCATGTACATTTCATATATATCCTCATATATAGTAATATATAAATATATTGTATGTATATATATAAAAGGATGCAATGGTGTGCTTCCTTCAGATCAAAGCATACATTTGGAAACCTGCAGTGAGGGACTTCCCTGGTGGTCCAGTGGTAAAGGATCCACTTTCCAATGCAGGGGACGCAGTTCGATCCCTGATCAGGGAACTAAGATCCCACATGCCGCAGGGCAACTAAGCCTGTGTGACACAACTACTGAGCTCTCATGCCTCAACTAGAGACCCTGCGTGCCACGAACTGCAGAGCTCACACACTCTGGAACCTGTGTCACAACTAGAGAAGAGAAAACCCGCCTGCCACAACTAGAGAGAAGCCCACGCGCTGCAATGAAATATCCCACATGCCTCAACGAAGATCCCACGTGCCGCAACTAAGACCCAATGCAGCCAATAAATTAATTAATTAATTAAAAAAAAAAGAAAGAAATCTGCAGGGAGGTGGGTGTTTTTTTATGGTTCTCAACTAAGTCTTATCTGATAACTGTCCTTCATGAAGGGAGCTGCCCTGCCCAAGGCTCTGGCACCTCCCTGGGTATAACTAGCACTCAATGGTCAACGTGGGGGAACAAAAGCCCAACCTCTTTATTTCAATTAGGAACATCTCTTTAGGACAATCCCAGCTCCAGAATCCCCTGTAAGATGACCAAAAACTGTTTTAGAACTGCATCACAGTTCAACTCTTTTTCTTCCCAGTCTTCCTCCATATGCTCCTACCGGGGGTTTGGGTGATTGGGAGTTTGGAGGGGTTGTTCTAAAGAGCACCCCCTCAAAAATTTCTTACTTGCAAATTTCTGCATCACAGTCTGTTTCTCTGGGATCCCAACTTAAAATAGTCATCTCTTATTCTATTTTTAAATATGTTCAATTCTAATTATTTGTCTCATGGATTCTGATAATCCTTCTTTCCAGAGTGACATTTTTATATTCATGGCAATTTTATCAGAAGATGTTCTTAATATTTTCTCTAATAACTACATCTTATTTTTATGAAGTACATAACATGCTCTAGGCACTATAATAAGTATTATGTATGACTGGCTTATATAGCCTACAAACCATCCTATGAGATGTGTGGCATTATTATTCACATTTTACAGAAGAGGAAACCCAGAAGGTTAAACAACTTACCCAAGGTTATATAAAAAGTGTCAGACCTGAATATTAACCCAGATAGAATTTTGACCACTTTTTTCTCCTAAACTTGTCTATCTAAAGGGTCCAAAATCACTAACATGCCATATTTACTCACATCAGTAGTTATATAACATTTCCTAAGAATAGGGGAGGAGATGGACAAAACCAAGTTGGTCAGTGACAACAAATAAACAGAAAATAAAGCTTGGTAACAAAAGTATAAAGAATTATCAGAGATCATTAAGCTTCTGATTTTCTATGTTATCTTCAACAATTACAATTATTCCACTCACATTTTCTTATGCAATCTTTTTGGATTAATTGATGTCGTTTTCCTAAAACATGAGAAAAAAAAATGAAGATGCACAGTTTAACTGAGAGAGAGGGTAGGAGGGAGAGGGAGGAATAGATACAAAGGAGAGAAAAAAAGAAGGAAGGGGGAGGGGAAGGGAAGAGGAAAGAGGAAAGAAAAGATGAAGGAGGAGAAGGAAGAGGAGAAGAAGAGGAGGCAAAAGAGGAGAAGTGAGAGGAAGGAGAAGAAAGGGAGAGAAGGCTTCACGTATAAGAGTGACAGGCCATGGGGACTGTTGAATAGCAGTTCCTATTGCTTTGACTCAACAAAATAATATTAATAATTTGTGCATTGGGTTAGCATTATTATGTATACTAAATATGTTTTGTTCAATAAACAATTGTCAAGCTCCTAATAAGTGTCAGGAGCTGTTCATGCTGCTGTTTCCTATGATTATATCTGATATACATAAGAGTCATATAAGGTCAGTGTTATTAGATCTATTTTAAAGATTAGTAATTTGAGATTCTAAGAGGTTAAATGACTTGCCCAACATTATACAGCTGGTAAATGAGATGAGATGTTAACCAGTCTCCAGATGTCAAATGTACAATGTTTTTCACAATGTTGTAATTTATTCCTTATTTCCATAAATGCCCTTCTTTCATATTCTTAAAAACTTTTAAATTTAAAAGTTTCTTTATCTGGGGAAATCTCTACTCTTATTACTGCTGCCTAAAAATACCATCAAATTTAAAAAGCTGATGTGTAACATATTTTTTTCTAAACCCACAATTGACCTTTTCATTGGAAATTATATCTTGCTTTTAATTAAATTTCTTCACCACCTCTATTAGACAACATTTAAAATTATGAATATATGAAAAAAGTACTCCCATGGTCTCTTCTTTGTGATAGTGATGTTACAATAATTGCTAAATTCCTGGGCATTTTTCAATACTTCAGATTAATTCTGAGGAGTCTTTAATATAACTGACTAATTACTGTTATATAAATGTAGACACTGTTTGAAATTAAATTATATATAATTAGTAAAATCTCATTACCCATACTCTGTAACAGACATAAAAAGCAATCTCTTAATATTGATCTGTTTCTTATTTTTAATCTGGAGGAAGTGTCATTCCTAGGCACACAGTGAGCACACACACACATACAGGCAAAGAATCACTGTCTGTATTGCAGATTTTCTCAAATTTGCCTGTAGCCCACCTAGCAGCCTCACCTACACAAGTTCTGAATAGCTAAAACACAAGAGCAAGGTCATTCTGCTGTGTCTGTATAAATCAGGGAGCTATGAAGACATTGAAGACTTGTGGGGCAAGCTTCCAAAAGGTAGGGTGTCCAGAGATATGAGCTCAATATTGGACACTGCTTTTGCACTTGAGATATTTATTGTTTCCTAAGGAGCGCTGAGAGGTTGAGTAGATAGTACCCATTTTGGTAGCTTCACATGGTTAAGGAAGCCCAACCAACAAATAGGGCCCTGGTAATCATCCCATACTATCCTATCGGACCACAGAGAGCTGCCAGCAAGAAAGAAGAGTGAACAGCAAATAGGCAAGGTCTTAAAAAAGCTGAAAAACAACAGTGATTCAACTCAATATGACTGAATGAGATGATTATGCCCAACCCTGACTGCTGGCCAGGCATATATCAATAATAATTACGCTATTGCTGCAGATAGCCTCGACCAGAGCTCAAAGAACCTCTAACGTATTTGATATCCAATGGCCAACATTCCATAAAAAATAACCAGGCATAAAAACTGCCAGGTAAATATGTGAACATTTTATCTCAACAAATTGAACAATTTAGATTAAGTGGAAACAATTATTGGACAGCACAACTTTCCAAAACTGAAATAAGGAAAAAGAGAAAATTTGATTTGTTGACGTCCATTAAAAAAATTAAATCTCTAGTTAAAACCTTGCCAGGAATAATATGCCAGAGCCACAGTGAAGGATCAGGTATGGATAACAGTTGCATAATATTACCAACAACAGTATCATCCAAATTGTTATATAGAAACAAAAAAAGGGAACATTTTTCAAGACACTTTATGGAGCTAGTGTAACCTTGTTACCAATACCAAGCACTACTATAAAAAGGAAAATGTAGAATAATCTCACTCACTCATGACCATTGATGAAACAATCTTAATCAACATATGAGGAAAGTAAATCTGGTAATATATAAATTGGAGAATATATCATGACAAGGTTGAATTTTTTTCAACCATGCAGAGTTGGTTTAACAATTAAAAAGTCAATTCATAATTGCCACCACATTAACAAAATAAATGAGAAAAATGGAATCATCTAAATAGACATATAAAAGCATTTGATAAAATGCAATATTAAAGAATTAGAAAACTAGAAATAGAATGGATTCCTTTAAACTTATAAAATATATATTCTTGAAAACCCTCAGGAAACATTACTCTTAAAAATGAAATATTGAGAACTTTCTGCCTGAGAATAGGAAAAAGGAAAGAATGTCTATTATTACCATTTTCACTAAAACTTGTACTAGCTATTTTTTAACAGGCTAGGAAAAATAAATAAAATATATAAAGATTGGAAAGGGACAAATAAAATTGTCATTATTCATAATGAAATAATTATATAGGTGGAGATTTTTAAATAACTAAAAATTCTAAAAGTGTCACTGATAACAATATAAAAATCACCAAATAACTAAAAATAAGTCTGGTGAAAGTTGTACAAGAACTATATACAGAAAAAAAATTATTGAGAGAAAATAATTTTTTAAATGGGAGATATACCATGCTTATTGATTGGAAGTCTCTCTAAAATACATACGTAAACCAAAATCAATAATATCTCAGCAAGTTTATTATAGAAATTGACAAGCCAAATCTAAAATGTGTAGGGGCATGCCAAAGGCCAAGAATAGTTAAGGCAATCTTGAAAAAAACAAGTTGAAGTCACTACACTGGATTTCAAAATCTATTATTATAGAGTTACAGTAATTAAGTGTGAGACGGGTAGAAAAAATAGACCAACAGTATGAACCGTTTTGAAATAGACTTGATTTAAAGCAAAAGGTACAAAAAGTAATACTGGACTATAGTACATTTTAGGGCTCCTGTTCTTTAAAAAACACCTTCATGAGAGAAAAATGGCAAGCCACCAAAATAAAAATATTTGTTACATATATACCAAAGATTGTATTATGTATGGCTTGATTTGATTAAGTCTGATTTTTGCCTATTTCCTCACTGTAATTATAAATAGAGCCACTTTCCATTTTCAAATGTCTCATTATATGGTCAATAAATTGTATGGTCATTTTACAAATATCTACCAACAGTTTTTTTTCCAGAATGTGTAAGTAACTCCTATTGATCAGTTGGGAAAATAATTTAAATCTGTTGAAAAATATTCAAGACTTCAATAAGAACTTTACAAAATGGATATGTCAATGGAAAATAAAAATATGAAAAATTGCTCAACACTAGTTTTCATTAATCGAAAGCAAATCACAATTCAATACCACTGAACTAAAATCAGATTAACTACAATTTTTAAAGAGTGACAATTTCAAATTGGATCTAGGGTTTCAAGCTATTACAACTCTCATATACTGTTAAACTAGTTTGTGGTATTTAAATTATTACAACTACTTCGGAAAAAATTTTGACAGGTGAAGCTTAAAACCTAAAGATATATTTACTCTACAACCTGTTAGTTCCACTTCTATTTATATAACCAAAGGGAAGCGTGTGCATATGAATATTAAGAAGTATTTATAAAATTATTCACAACAGTATTGTACAAAGAACAAAAACTAGAAACAATAATAATATACATAACCAGTTGAATGGATATATATAGTTTTTTTGTACTATATAGTTATTTATTTAATATATAGTATAGTGAGAATTTATGCAGCAATGAAACAAGATATGCTATTGCATCACATGATGTAAATGTATCACGTAATACAATGTCAATTAAATAAACCAGACTCAGTGGAATTTATACTGTGTGATTCCGTATATATGAAATACCAAGAAAAGGAAAATTACATTCTAGAAATCTGCAAATTTCCCATTTGGGAAGGACAATAAAAATATTAAAAGGGAGTGTGCACAAGAGGACTTCCAAGGTGGTGGTAATGTTTTACCTTGGGTCATGGTTTCCATGTATGTGATCATTTTGTGGTGTGTAATAAAACTGCAGTCCGAATTTGCGTACTTTTCTTCATTATACTTCAATAAAATGTATTTTGAACATATTTCAATAATTTTCAACAACTTTCCCTTTTCACAGGGCATCATAATGGCTTCTAATAAGAGAAAATGAGTTCCCTACATTGGCAATGTGCCCTTCTGTACCTCACTTCTTTGAGGCATTTTAATGGTTGCTGAAAATGAAAGTGAACCTCAAACTGCATGCTTTTAAATTTTAAAAGTGCGGGATATAACAGATTAAGATCAACCAAAAAAAAAAAAAATGGATATAACGAAAAAAGAATGTTTCACTTTAAGTGTGGTCAAAGTATTTGGAATTTTTCACATAAGTATGTTGTCCTCCAAAGTGTGTGTGTGTTTGTATGTGTGTGTTTGGGGGCTGGGGGTATGTGTACACATTTTTTAAATCACTGGCAAATACCTATGAAGACAAATCTTCTCTCTCTTCCTAGGAAACTTTTAAATTTCTTCTTTTAATCCTATTTCCATATTAATTTGAAACTTTTAGTCCAAATGGTTGCCACCCATTGGATGGTATTGGTCCAAGCAGGCTTCAGTCACTCATTTAAATATATCTATGTTGATACAGTTCATTTTTGGCTGGACTGAGGAATAAATCAAGACCAGAGTAACTATGTGATTGGTCAATGCCACAAATTTAATAGGGGAGGAAATGGACAAAGAAAATAAAAGCATTCGAAAGGCCAATTGCATTTTGATATTGGCTAGTATAGATCAAAAGCAGGTAATGTGAATCTTAGCTGGCAAATCATTTTCCCTCTATGAGATCAAATGACAGGCAAGAGGGTTTCAGTGGCAAACAATAACATTTGTTTAATTTAGACTAGAAAACTTAATTTCAACTTCAGGTGTATAATACTAAAACTGGTTTCCTTGGGGTGAAAGGGACTCCTTACTCACTAGATGAGAAAAAGAAGTTGAATTTTTGTGAATATATAGAAGGAAAAAAGAAAAGCATATTTTGTTCAATCAATATCTCTCACCCCAAGTTGAAATGTAAAAAATAATCATGATCGTATGTAAAATTAGATTGTTCAAGTTGAAAGGTTGAAGGAAAAGATTTGAAGTCAATCTTTATCCCATCCCACTTCATTTTCCATCTTAGTTTGTTTTGCCAACATTAGTAACATTTGCAAGTTGAAGCAAATCTCTGCAAAGTAATGAAATCCAGAATCTGTTAAAAAACAACATTGGATTTAGTGAGTCTGGCCACACCTCACTTTGAAGATACAGAGATTAATTTCTAATTATTCACAGAAATGGACTGTTTGAATGGCAGCCTTTCATTTTAGTATGATTGTATCATTTTTTAAAACTTTATTTGCTTTATTGTCCATCCCTCCTCCTGCCTTCTGGGAAGAACAAACCACACCCCCCCCATCATGAAACTACTCCACTCTCTTTCTAAACATGAGATTTTTACTGACAGCCTCCAATCACAATTGTTTTGCCTACCTGGAAAGAATCATGGATATAACTGGACTATTCATAGCACCAATTGCCTTAATCTTAGGGCTTATTTCAGACTAGCCATGTGCCCAAGCTGGACCTGAGCCACGTTGCAGGCATTTTCATGTCAAGCAGTATAACTGGAGATGTGATCCAAGAGCCATTGATGGCAATCCTTCTCAATGTATACACAGAGCTAGTGAGTCGGCTATAGAAAAGTGGGAAACCAGCATGTATAAAACAGCAAAGATTTAAATTTGAGACAAATCATATTAGTTATACCATATGCCTGGATCCATTTGCTCTTAGCAACACTGATTTCATGAGCCCCAAATCCTATCTGTTACATAAACTGAGGTTGGATTGTTGTTGCTTGCAACAGAAAGAATTTGTCATATAGAAACTGGGATCTGGAAATAGGAAATTAACTTGGTCATGGAACAATGAGTATTTTTTCATCCCAGTAAGAAAGATGTTAATCCGTGTTAGACATTAAACAGTTTCTTAAATTATTATCTGGAATATCTTGAAATTGTTCCTTACAAGGCTGGATATTTTGGAAACCGAGTATAGAAATGTCAGCATAAATTATTAGAGAAACGCAAATCAAAACTACAATGAGGTACCACCTCACACCACTCAGAATACCCATCACTAAAAAGTCTACAAATGACTAAAAAGTATACAAAAGACAAATGCTGGAGAGGGTGTGGAGAAAAGGGAACCCTCCGACACGGTTGGCAGGAATGTAAATTGGTGCAGCCGCTATGGAAAACAGTATGGAGATTCCTCAAAAAACTAAAAATAGAGATACCATATTATCCAGCTATCCCACGCCTGGGTATATATCTGGACAAAATTATAATTAGAAAAGATACATGCATCCCTATGTTCATAGCCGCACTATTTACAATAACCAAGACATGGAAACAACCTAAGTGACCATCAACAGATTAATGGATAAAGAAGATGTGGTATATACATGCAATAGAATATCACTCAACCATAAAAAAGAATGAAATAATGCAATTTGCAGCATATGGATGGACCTAGAGATTATCATATTAAGTGAATTAAGTCAGAAAGAGAAAAACAAATACCATATGATATCACTTGTATGTGGAATCTAAAATGATGGCCCACAGGTACATGAAAAGCTGCTCAACATCATTAATTATCAGGGAAATGCAAATCAAAACCATAATGAGATATCATCTCATACTTGTTAGAATGGCCATTATCAAAAAGACAAGAAACAACAAGTGTTGACGAGGATGTGGAAAATAGGAAACCCTTGTGCCCTGTTGGTGGGAATGTAAATCGGTGCAGCCACTATGGGGAGCAGTATGGAAGTTCCTCAATATATTAAAAATATAACTATTATATGATCCAGCAATTTCATTTTAGGGTAGTTACTTGAAGGAAACAAAAACAGTAACCAGAAAAGATATATGCACCCTCAATGTTCATTGCAGCATTATTCACTACAGACAAGATATGGAAACAAGCTAAATGTCCACACATGGATGAATGAATAAAGAAACTGTGAGACATATACATATATAGATATAGATACAGATATAAATTTTTTAAAAATCTTTATTTATTTATTTATTTTTGGCTGCGTTGGTTCTCTGTTGCTGCGCATGGGCTTTCTCTAGTTGGGCTACTCTTCGTTGCGGTATGCGAGCTTCTCATTGCAGTGGCTTCTCTTGTTGTGGAGCATGGGCTCTAGGCACGCAGGCTTCAGTTGTTGCAGCACGTGGGCTCAGTAGCTGTGGCTCGTGGGCTCTGAGCTCAGGTTCAGTAGTTGTGGTGCACAGGCTTAGTTGCTCTGCAGCATGTGAGATCTTCCCAGACCAGGTATTGAACTCGTGTCCCCTGCATCAGTAGGAAGATTCTTAACCACTTCGCCACTGGGAGAGTCCCAGATATAGATATTTCAGCCATAATAAACTATGAAAACTTGCCATTTGCAACATGAATAGAGCTTAAGGACATTATGCTAAGAGAAACAAGCCAGACTGGTGGTTGCCACAGGCAGGGGCATGGGAGAAATGGGTGAAGAAGGTCAAAAATTAAAAAGAAAAAAAGATGCAGTTGATGTAAAACAGACTTTTTGAACTATATTCCAAATTAATGTTATATATATGTGTATATATGCATATATATGCTATTGTATATGACATAGGCATATTATACATAATATATATAAAAACATTGATGAATACCTGTTATTTCCAGAATAATAAAAATAAAATGACATATTCTAAATCTTTAAGATAAAATCAAATATAAGCATATTCAATACAGCTAGCTCAGCAGGGGAAAGTGCTCCATATAAGTCACTCTGGAACCCGCTCTGGCAGGATTTTTTAGGAGAAAAATCTCTAAATAAAGTATTATCAAATTAGGTATAGCAATGTTAAAAAGTAAATCTTGACCAGTTATTGTTTGTTAATGATCCAAAGGTAAATTAAAATTATAAAATTTATTAATATAATTCACTTCATTAGCATATCCAATTATATAAAATATAACAGATGCAAAAAGCTTTGATAAATTTAAAAGGAAACTAAATACTCTCAGTATAAAATGAAATGTGTCGGTGTTCAGGGTAAAAATGGTGTTCAATTTTATACAGAATTTATGGCATTTTTTAGTCATTAAGGTACAAAATTGAATTTGTACTATATAAGGAGGAATTCTAGAATCTAGACCTTTTCTAATATTTATCAGAAAAAGGCAAACATTAGCTTGGAACTGTACTTTGTAATGGAAAATGTGGAACACCCAGAAAAAATTTTCTCTGTAAGAAAAATCTATAAGTGGTATAGTTGCTTCTTTAGTGAGCATTTTTTAATTCCATTCTTTCCCTAAGAAAAGCTATTCCCTACTGCAAGTCTTATATTTAGATAATAACAATCAAGGTCATTTACTCAATCAAAAAATCACATGGGGCTTCCCTGGTGGCGCAGTGGTTGAGAGTCTGCCTGCCAATGCAGGGGACACGGGTTCGAGCCCTGGTCTGGGAGGATCCCACATTCCGCGGAGCAACTGGGCCCGTGAGCCACGATTACTGAGCCTGCGCGTCTGGAGCCTGTGCTCCACAACGGGAGGGGCCACGATGGTGAGAGGCCCGCGCACCGCGATGAAGAGTGGCCCCCACTTGCCGCAACAGGAGAAAGCCCTCGCACAGAAACGAAGACCCAATGCAGCCATAAATAAATAAATAAATAAAAATTAAAAAAAAAAAAATCACATGGACTCTATTTTACAGCAAAACTGTTGCTGAGACAATTATTAAGGATGTTGACATTTAAAATCATATTCAAATGTTGATAGTGAGTATTAATGTAAGCTCACTCTCTTCCAATATAGCAAACCTATTCTTTATACATATGGAAGGTTTTAGGTAAGTGAAAAGCCATGGATACAGTAAAGATGAGTAAATCATGAAAACAGTAGTGGAAGCAGGGGTATTTAACTCCTTTTTCATCATAGATCAATAGGAAATAAGTTATTCTTTGTTATAGTTTATGTTCATATATATTTTCTTTCCTTGTGTTTCAAGTGTGTTAATGTGTATACAGGGGAATAAAGACAAAATACAATGTTTGAGAAATATTATTTGTGAACAAATATTTAAAGCATTGATATAAACAAGTGAGATATTGGTTAAGTTTCATAATAAAACTCAAGTTTATAAACTGCTTCGTTAGATAGAGACCACTATTCTCTGATTTTATTTCAAGAACATGAAATTTTCAATCAGAAAGTTTATATTACACAGTAGGCATACATACAAGGGATTTTTCAATATTATTATTATGTTTTTAACATCTTTATTGGAGTATAATTGCTTTACAATGGTGTGTTAGTTTCTTCTGTATAGCAAAATGAATCAGCTATACGTATACATATATCCCCATATCCCCTCCCTCTTGTGTCTCCCTCCCACCCTCCCTATCCCATCCCTCTAGGTGGTCACAAAGCACTGAGCTGATCTCCCCGTGCTATGTGGCTGCTTCCCACAAGGTAACTGTTTTAGATTTGGTAGTGTATATATGTCAACACTTGCAAAGTAATGAGGAAGACTATAATATCAGATTCCTCTGAGTTATTTAAGAAGCTGAAACAAAATCATTCTCAAGAGTTTGTGCTGATTAGTAGGAATATTCAGTTGGAAGTTTTCTGTATCTAAACATATCTTACTTATAATAAATTTCTGAAACTAGTACCTGGAAAAGTATTTACTGCAGTCAAATACTTCCAAAGGTCCCATGCAAAATTACTAAGAATTTTCATAGAACAAAAACTTGCTTTATTTTTAATACACACTTGTTACATAGAATTGCCAATGAAAGTTTGAATGTCATCAAATTAGCTTTCTTTATATAGTGTGATAATTGAAGGTAGAATGGTCAGTATAGTGCAAATGAGTACTAAGGTTTGTGTATGCATGTGTTTTCTTATGTCAATGATGATTTTGATAAATCTCTACTTACAGGCAAAAAGATAAACTAAATAACTATTGGACAATTATCTATGACATATTCATGTATTCTTGTGTTTCTAAATTAAATGAGGTTATATATAAGAACAGCCTCTATAAAACACAAAACCTTATACGTGTAAGGTATAATGTTATTACTGTTGACTCAATAATTTAACCATATAAATTATTTTAGTGAGTTCTGGTTATGTGCCAGGCCTATGATAAGACTCTATTTAAGAAATATATCTTACCTATGTATTCCCATGCATCTCCATATACATCATTTTTTAAGGGACATATCTGGTACTATTTCTGACATTTTTTTTGGTGTAGAGATTTTTGTCTTAGAATGCAAATCTTTTTACATAGGTACAAGGGCTCTTTAACCTTTGTCATTTTAGTCCACACCCTCTTCTTTAACAGCTAGCATCTGTATCAGTTTCCCTAAACTTCCTCTGGCTGAAGGATTCTGCTCTGCCTGAGGGCATAAGAGAATAGAAGTACCTGGGAATTAATGCCCTACCCTCCACCCCAATAAGAATTCTCTATGACCAACTGATAGAGTTGGTGGGATAACTCTAAGGCACATTTTGATACACTGTATCCCAGAGAGACCAGTAAGGTTAAGTTTTAGTTGACCACTTTGGTAACTTGCCTGATAATGCACTTTTTAAATTTCTTTTATTTATTTGGATTGCTGTTCTACTTATGTCTGTATATTAGTTTTAATTATTAGTGTTTGATTGTGTTTATTCATATGTGTGTACATATTCAATTAAATTCATTACTTTTTACATATAATAAATTAATATAATATATCCAGTATATTGATGAGAATTGAATCCCTTAAGCCTTACCACACTGTCCTAAGAGTGCACTTGTCCCTCTCTTTTTTTTTTTTTTTTTTTTTTTTTTATAAATTTATTTTATTTATTTATTTTTGGCTGCTTTTGGTCTTCGTTGCTGTGCGCGGGCTTTCTTTAGTTGCAGTGAGCGGGGGCTACTCTTCATTGCAGTGCGCGGGCCTCTCACTATCGTGGCCTCTCTTGTTGCGGAGCACAGGCTCCAGATGCGCAGGCTCAGTAGTTGTGGCGCACAGGCTTAGTTGCTCCGTGGCATGTGGGATCTTCCCGGACCAGGGCTCGAACCCGTGTCCCCTGCATTGGCGGCAGATTCTCAACCACTGCGCCACCAGGGAAGCCCTGTCCCTCTCTTGAAGTTGCATAGCTATACTAATTTTGAGATATTCTGCCTTATCTAGTGCATTTGACCCTAAATCTAAAATAAATGTAAAAAAGACTTTCATTAAGAAAACAGAAATCGATTACTAAAATTGCTGAATATGGATGATCATAAAACAAAATAAACATACAAGAGTTTTTTAAAAATTTTTATCTATGACAAAATTAAATCAGATTTATTAAGTCCTGATACCAATATAATCTGAGTTAGTTTGGCTAAATCTCTAAGACATTACCAAAATTGTCATTTTGCTTTGTGTTGAGTAGAACTGTGATTAACAGTAAAATAGTGTCTTTTATGATTTCTTTATTATTATTGACTATTTAAAAAAATTTACTCTGAGGACGGGTGAATACAGATCAAATGCGACTTCCATATTCTGATGCAACAAAGCAGATAACAGATAACATTCTAATTTCCAACAGTTTTTTTCTTGACTTTAATAAGGGGTAAAGAATAAAGCTACCAACAACCCCTTTAAACTGGTCAATTGATCTTGTATTTTGTTTGCAGAATTCAATTTCAATAAATTTGAATCTTTCTTTTTTAACAAAGGACTTTCCAGACTTTGATGTGATATGTTTACAGTAAATCTCCAAAATTTCAATTATTGAGAAGGTAAGGGGACAGACATCTCTAAATTTTAATAATCTAAGCTATCAGCAAACACCAAATTGGGTAGATAGGAAGAGAAAATATATCTGAGGAGTTTGTTGCTCTTTAAAAAGGTCATCTAACTAAATCAATAATTTTGCACTTAAGATACTGAACAAAGACTACTTTCCTTGGTAGCCTTTATATGAAAGTTTTGAGGTCAATTGAAAAGCCTCAAATCACTGTTTAGCATTCATACACAGTTCTTTTCTATATACATTGAAGACATTTCTCATAATGTTGATTTATAGATGCACTTAAAAATGGCAATTGAAAAGAATGCTCTTTGGGGTGAGTATCGGCTGTGGGAGGAACAATCAAAGACAGAGGCTTCAACTAAACTTCCTAGTGTCAGAAAATGCAGTTATATCAATTTGAGTATTTTGATACATAGATTTCAATCTAAGAACTGCTGTGTTTAATGCTTTTTTTCCCCCTCCCAGTTCTATTCCTTTCATACTTTAAACAGCGTTTCTGAGATGAATAGCTTTTAATACACAACTGTTTTAGTGTAAGTAGTGAATAGAACAATGAAAATAACTTGGAGTTGTTCTTGTTATTGCTAAACTCTTAAATAGAAAGGTAATGAACTTAAGATCCAGTAAGAAAGTAAATTTTTGGTTAAATGCTAACATCAACAGATTAAACTTTTTACAGTAAATTATAGGGTTTTTTTCCTAAGATCACTTCAAAAATAATGGTTTTCCAAAGAATAACTACTAAATTTAGAGAAAAAAAATCAGCAACTTCAGACCCCAAATATCATAATTCTCTTGCATTAAGCTTTTTACATATTTATATATTATGTGAAAGATTACATATGTGGATATTATTTCTGAAAGATTGAGTGAATAAAAAAGTAAAAATCTCAACATAAATACCTCTGTTTTCTTTGCAAATATATATTACTCATACGATCTCCCTTTGTTCTGTGATAGCTAGGAAAGAGGTTTTCTGAGACTAAATAGTCTCTCAAGTGTAGGGACTATGATATATACTTCATTTGTTAGTTATAGCTCTCAAATATTCTTCATTTTGCACAATAGATAGCTAGTTGCTAAAGGAACTGATTAATCAAAAGCTGAGGATATATGTATTTTTTCTTTCCCACAATGAGGGAAAGTAGAGAGTCTATTATATAGTCTTTAAAGTTCTAATCCAAAGGCATAATTTTCCATTAAGATGTCTGATCTAAGAACTGGGGATCCAGACTAGTTCCATTGTCAATTCTCAAGTTCTAAGAGATGAAAATCTCACAATTATTTTTGATTTGATAATGTTTTTATTTGTCTGGCCCATCATAAATCACTATTCACATTATGTTTATATTTTCTTCATGGTTCTCCTCAAACTATTTTGTTAATTTAGTATTTTGGTGGGCCTATGTGTATTCAAGTTCCTTTCACATTAATATAATTATTAGCATATAATAGACACTTATTTTTGAAATATTAACATATATTGAATAAATATTTAAATAATTTAAGTAGATAGTCTAAGAACTTCAAATAAATCTGTTCTAAAATTTACAAGTAATTTATATTTTAGGGAAAAAGAGCTTTTAGTTCTTTTAGTGAATTTAATTTTCTTTTTTTTGTAGTAATTTTGGTTTTGGGTGATGGTGGCCTCATAGAATGAGTTTGGGAGTGTTCCTTCCTCTGCAATATTTTGGAAGAGTTTGAGAAGGATGGGTATTAGATTTTCTCTAAATGTTTGATAGAATTCACCTGTGAAGCCATCTGTCCTGGACTTTTGTTTGTTGGAAGATTTTTTTTTTTTAACTTCTTTAGTGGAGTATAATTGCTTTACAATGGTGTATTAGTTTCTGCTTTATAACAAAGTGAATAAGCTATACATATACATATATCCCCGTATCTCCTCCCTCTTGTTGGAAGATCTTTAAACACAGTTTCAATTTGATTACTTGTGATTGGTCTGTTCATATCTTCTATTTCCTCCTGGTTCAGTCTTGGAAGGTTGCACCTTTCTAAAAATTTGTCCATGTCTTCCAAGTTGTCCATTTTATTGGCATAGAGTTGCTTGTAGTAGTCTCTTTCGATGCTTTGTATTTCTGCGTCGTCCATTGTAACTTCTACTTTTTCATTTCTAATGTTATTGATTTGAGTCCTCTTCCTCTTTTTCTTGATGAGTCTGGCTAAAGGTTTATCAATTTTGTTTATCTTCTCAAAGAACCAGCTTTTAGTTTATTGATCCTTGTTGTTGTTTTCTTTGTTTCTGTTTCATTTATTTCTGCTCTGATCTTTATGATTTCTTTCCTTCTACTACCTTTAAGTTTTGTTTATTCTTCTTTCTCTAGTTCCTTTAGGTGTAAGGTTAGATTGTTTATTTGAGATTTTTCTTGTTTCTTGAGGTAGAATTGTATTGCTATAAACTTCCATCTTAGAACTACTTTTGCTGCATCCCATGGGTTTTGGATCGTTGTGTTTTCATTGTCATTTGTCTTTAGGTATTTTTTGATTTCCACTTTGATTTCTTCAGTGATCTGTTGGTTATTAAGTAGCGCGTTCTTTAGCCTCCATTATGTGTGTTTTTTACAGTTTTCTTCCTGTAATTGATTTCCAGTCTCATAGCATTGTGGTCAGAAAAGATGCTTGATATGATTTCAATTTTCTTAAATTTTCTGCAGCTAGATTTGTGACCCAAGATGTGATCTATCCTGGAGAATGTTCGGTGTGCACGTGAGAAGAAAGTGTATTCTGCCACTTTCAGGTGGAATGTCCTATAAATATCAATTAAATCTATATGGTCTATTGTGTCATTTAAAGCTTGTGTTTCCTTATTAATTTTCTGCCTGGATGATCTGCCCATTGGTGTAAGTGAGGTGTTAAGTCCCCCACTATTATTGTGTTACTGTCGATTTCCTCTTTTATAGCTCTTAGCATTTGTCTTACATACTGAGGTGCTCCTACGTTGGGTGCATATAGATTTATAACTGTTATATCTTCTTCCTGGAATGATCCATTGATCATTATATAGTGTCCTTCCTTGTCTTCTGTAATAGTCGTTATTTTAAAGTCTATTTTATCTGATATGAGTATTGCTACTCCAGCTTTCTTTTGATTTCCATTTGCATGGAATATCTTTTTCCATCCTCTCACTTTCAGTCTGTATGTGTCCCTAGATCTGAAGTGGGTCCCTTGTAGACAGCATATGTAAGGGGCTTGTTTTTGTATCCATTCAGCGAGCCTGTGTCTCTTGGTTGGAGCATTTAATCTATTCATATTTAAGGTAATTGTTGATATGTATGTTCCTATTACCATTTTCTTAATTGTTTGGATTTGTTTTTGTAGGTCCATTTCTTCTCTTGTGTTTCCACTTAGAAAAGTTCCTTTAGCACTTGTTTTAGGGCTGTTTTGGTGGTGGTGAATTCTCTTAGCTTTTGCTTGTCTGTAAAGCTTTTGATTTCTCCATAGAATCTGAATGAGATCCTTGCCTGGTAGAGTAACCTTGGTTGTAGGGTCTTCCCTTTCATCACTTTAAATATATCATGCCACTCCCTTCTGGCTTGTAGAGTTTTTGCTTAGAAATCAGCTGATAACTTTATGGGGATTCCCTTGTGTGTTATTTGTTGTTTTCCCCTTGTTGCCTTCAATAATTTTTCTTTGTCTTTAATTTTTGTCAATTTGATTACTATGTGTTTTGGCGTATTTCTCCTTGGGTTTATCCTGCCTGGAACTCTCTGCACTTCCTGGACTTGGGTGGCTATTTCCTTTCCCATGTTAGGGAAGTTTTTGACTATTATCTCTTCAAATATTTTCTCGGGTCCTTTCTCTCTCTCTTCTCCTTCTGGGACCCCTATAATGCAAATGTTGTGTGTTTAATGTTGTCCCAGATGTCTCTTAGTCTGTCTTCATTTCTTTTCATTCTTTCTTCTTTATTCTGTTCCATGGCAGTTAATTCCACCATTTTGTTTTGCAGGTCACTTACTTGTTCTTCTGCCTCAGTTCTTCTGCTATTGATTCCTTCTAGTGTATTTTTCATTTCAGTTTTTTATGGTTCATCTCTGTTTGTTTGTTCTTTAATTCTTCTAGGTCTTTGTTAAACATTTCTTGCATCTTCTTGATCTTTGCCTCCATTCTTTTTCCAAGGTCCTGGATCACCTTCACTATCTGTATTCTGAGTTCTTTTTCTGGAATGTTGCCTATCTCCACCTTCATTTAGTTGTTTTTCTGGGGTTTTATCTTGTTCCTTCATCTGGTACATAGCTCTCTGCCTTTTCATCTTGTCTATCTTTCTGTGAATGTGGTTTTTGTTCCACAAGCTGCAGGATTGTAGTTCTTCTTGCTTCTGCTGTCTGCCCTCTGGTGGATGAGGCTATCTATGAAGCTTGTGCAGGTTTCCTGATGGGAGGGACTGGTGGTGGGTAGAGCTGGCTGTTGTTCTGGTGGGCAGAGCACAGTAAAACTTTAATCCACTTGACTGCTGATGGGTGGGGCTGGGTTCCCTCCTTATTGGTGGTTTGGCCTGAGGCAACCCAACACTGGAGCTTACCTGGGCTCTTTGGTGGGGCTAATGGCAAACTCTGGGAGGGCTCACACCAAGGAGTACTTCCCAGAACTTCTGCTGCCAGTGTCCTTGTGCCCACGGTGAGCCACAGCCACCCCTTGCCTCTGCAGGAGACCCTCCAACACTAGCAGGTAGGTCTGTTTCAGTCTCCCCTGGGGTCACTGCTCCTTCCCCCTGGGTCCTTATGCTCACACTACTTTGTGTGTGCCCTTCAAGAGTGGAGTCTCTGTTTCCCTCATTCTTGTCAATGTCCTGCAATCAAATCCCAGTAGCCTTCAAAGTCTGATTCTCTGGGAATTCCTCCTCCCATTGCCAGACCCCCAGGTTGGGAAGACTGATGTAGGGCTCAGAACCTTCACTCCAGTGGGTGGACTTCTGTCGTATAATTGTTCTCCATTTTGTGAGTCACCTACTCAGCAGTTATGGGATTTCATTTTTTTGAGATTGTGCCCTTCCTACCATCTCATTGTGGCTTCTCCTTTGTCTTTGGATGTGGGGTATCTTTTTTGGTGAGTTCCAGTGTCTTCCTGTCAATGATTGTTCAGCAGTTAGTTGTGATGCCAGGGCTCTTGCAAGAGGGAGTGAGCACATATCCTTCTACTCTGCCATCTTGAACCAATCTCTCAGTCTCTTTTAGTGATATTACGTTACCTTTATAGTCTGTTTTTTTCATCCTGTTGAAGCAATATGATATGATTGACGTTATTTCTGCTACCTAAAGGAGATGAAGTGACTGCAGTGAATTACCACCTACCTGTTTTTTCTAGAAACATCAAACAATAAAATGACTAGAAACAACAGAGTTCAAGGCACAGAAAAGTGGAATTGTTTACAAGTCTTGAACAAGGGCAAACGGGTACTAGAAACACTAGATTGAGATGGATAATTAGAGTATTATGGTTTTTACATACCAAGGTAGTATCTTTCATAGTAAAGGCATATGTTATTTTTTCATTTTATATTACCCGTGGGAGTAGAGATCACATTGTCTATATTCTACAAGGGCTGTTGCAATAAACATGACTGTGGTAACAATCAATGCTAACTTTAAATAAGATTTGGAGTCCCAATCTACATAAGATTATAAAATTTTGCAGAGACAAATGATTGTGTAAGAATATCAATGGCCTGATAGCAGACTCAAAGAGCTTATAATAAAACACAATAAGAATTAAGATTAATATAATAAACATATTTCCAAGAGAAAAATAATTCATCAGATGTATTGGTCTGTTAGTGCTGCCATTACAAATTTCCACAGATTGGGTGGATTAAACAAATGAAATTTATTTCCACATAGTTCTGGAGGCTAGAAGTCCAGCATCAAAGTTTAAACAACATTGGTTTCTTTCTCCTTGGCTTATAAATGACAATTTTCTTCTGATGGCGTTGCATGATTGTCCCTCACCATGTGTCTCTGTCCTAATCTTTCCTCCTTATATGGACACAAGTTATTGGATTAAGGCCCATCCTAATGACCTGATTTAACCTTAACTACCTCTTTAAAAACCCCATCTCCAAATACAGTCACATTCTGAGTTACTAGGATTTAGGACTTCAAAATATGAATATAAGAGGGATGCAATTCAGCCCATAACAGCAGAGAATGAGCACACAAGTTCAGGAGATGAGGGACCATGTTTATTTGCCCAGTATCACAGACAAAACTGCAAATACATTAAATTAATTTATACCTAGACATTGTGTACTATGTGAGACTAAGTCAGGCCCTTTGGATATTTGAGTAATTTGTTGACTTTGATTAATCTCTTCTACTTTAATTTCTCTTCTAGTATAAAAGTGTTGTCAATGTTCTTCTATGATACAAAAATGAGCGCATTTTGTGAGACAGCCTCCTTTGGCGTCATTTTTCTAATGTCCTTTTATAACTAGTGCTTTGTATATTTACCTGAAAGAACAACATGGCAAATTTGATAATATGCTCTAGGTTCCAAGCTAACCAGGACCTTTCCTACACGACTGTTTATCACTTATTATTCACCATTGTTATCTGGTTCAAGGAAAGCATATTATGTTGTAATTAAAGAAGAATGCTAAAGAGACACTTGCCCCTTATTTAGTGTCTGATGAGTGTGAGATACTTTCATTTTATGTTCCTCAATCCATCCCAGAACTTTCTCTCAATGATCACAAAAAGATAATCTCATGCTGGTGCTTAGCAACCAATGTAGAAGCTATACAATTAGGTCATATAATCAAGAAAAAGTAAGCCTTTGATGACACCTGTTCTGTACATACCTAAAGGCAAACTGAGTCTGACAATCGTTCATGTAAAATATAAATTCTCTAGGGGCTAAATCTTACTACATTTACGTGTAAGGAAAAAAAAATAATAATGTGATTTTAAAGATGACCATGTTACTCTGAAATACTGTGTGTAACAAGCAAATTAATTGTGTAAAACATGTTTATTTCTAGGGAGGAAGGTGGCATATTAACGCCTGGAAGAGATAGGATTATTTTGGAATGTTTCCAATTTTTGTTTACTTAGTCTTTAAAATTTTATATCAAAGAATACACTATCTTCTTTTATATTTATATTATATTCACTTTGCAAGAATTTAAAATAATCATCTACATGAAAAATCTCTGTTTTGCATATTACAACAATAAAAAATATATGTAATACTGTTTCCTAAATGATGACAGTGAATGATGACTGGAAATAAAGTATATGTACAGATAAATTTAGAATGTAAGGAAATTGGGAATTGGGATCAGAAAGGAATTGAGTGCAGTTTGGAAGAGAGCCACCCAAATTCATAATTGGTATGTTACTGTGCTCTCACGGATCATTTATAATTATCTTATGACATGGTTGATGGTGGAAATGGACACCAGAGCAACGTGCAAGCAGGAGTAGCTTAATTTATTTTTTACCTTCAACAGCAGATCAATTTATTTAGGCATTTGGGGGAAATGGAATGCTATGTATACCTCTCACTTTATTGAGATCTGTGCTGTAGTTTACTATGTGAAAAATCTCACTATATATTGAAACTGTAATAACCTATGCCAATGGGATTCAAGATTTGCATTGGCTATATGATATCCACAGATAATCCCTGCATTTTATAGTAATGAAGTCGCAATCTTCCCTTTGGCCAATCTTATATTATTTAGAACTAAGAAAATTCCCTAGACTGACTTTAATTTCATTTTTGATATTTCATCTAATCTACTATGGAAGAAACTGAACAAGTTTATGAAAAAAGAGAGAAAAAATATATAAATGACATGTCCTTTCCTTTTGTACAGCATCTAAAATTCTAAGCTGATCTTATATGCCTTCTCTTTGAAAAGAGCAGGTGGTACCACAACCTGTCATAAGAGAAGAAAACTTACAATGTAAAGATAATGTATATGAGTATTTCTAAAATAAAAACAACTGTGTGCAGATTTAAATTAATGTGGGTTAGATTTTTTAAATGTATGAAAATGAATGTGCTTCTTTCAATTCGTGAGACAAGGGGACTTATTGAAAATGTTTGATGATTTTAATCCAAATGAACAAAAAATGTTTTGTTTTTTCAAACCGGTGGTGTATTTTCAATATGACATGATATGATAAAATAATTATTATAATTGCATATATATGATTATATGCATATAATTGATTGTCTATGATATATTTACACTGTAGGAAAAGAGCAATTTTCATTGTGCTTTGAAAGCTAAATATGCATAATTGATAGTACTGATGCTCATTATGATATTAAAAAGATATGTTAAGAAGCAGATGAGTAAATGAAAATGCTTTTAATTAATTATATGCAAATACATTTGCATGAATATCAAGTGGATACTGAAAGGAAATAATCTTCACTTTCTCTATTATTCTAAGAATATTTCTGAGTAGAGGTAAAATCACATGTATTGTTTAAATGATGAAATGAAAGAAATTGTACTAAGGGTTTATATGGCTAGCTTTTAAGGAGGGTTACAGAGTTTTATGGTCAATAAAACCTATAGTTAGACATAATGAAAGGAAGGCAAATGCTATGAAATATTATACTTTGACATTTTAATAGCATTAGGTCAAGAAGGAATTTTATTTCAATATGCCATATTGTCATATTCAATTAAATAGCTCTCTTAGAAACAAATAGGTCCAGAAAATTCTGTTTTTGTTTTGCTTAGTTTTGTTTTTTTTTTATGAACAACTAGCATGATGAATTCTGAAATTATGGTGCTATAGTGTTTCTATCAAACCTATAAAGTAAGTCGAATTTTTTTCAGAACAACTTTAAAATGATGGAACCTGAATGATTTAGAATTTATAAAGATAAATATAAAAATGTTTAGTTTTTTTAAGTTCAGATTTTTAAAAACTTTTTTAAAAAATAAAAACAAAGCAGTAAAGATAAACATCTGATGGATATCAATAAGAACAGTAGTGAATGCATATATAAAAACACCTAAAATTGAAATTTATTTAAATTCATCATTGTGTTTCATAACCACACACACATATGAACAGATATATCATCTTTTGCAAATCTGACTTCATCATATGTGAAGTAGTTATTTCAATGAGCTCTAGAGCTGAGATTATTTCCATCATGCTTAAAAATTATTCAGTTTTGTATTTTATGAGCCCTGTTTATCTTATGAAACATAAACAAAGAATCAGTATAATATTTCTCACAATTTAAAATTACACTTTGCATTCGGTGATATAATGAATGTGAAGTAAGCAACTGTAGATTATCTCTATGGCACTGAGTGCCTTGTGAGAGACAAAGTTAATAAATGTGAGATTCTTTATGTAGCTTCTATACAATAGTAACATTGGTCTACAATCTTATAGTTGTCAGTGTTTCCTTTTTTTCAATTTCTGTTTTAGTTTTAAGAGGCAAATAAGTAAAATGCTATGTACAGTGCTTTACAACCTATGTATACATGAACACATCCAAAGAGTCAATAAACATTTGTTGAATGTATTTGTTTATAAACCAGTTTTGAATAAAGATTCTAATGAATTAAAGGACTCAATCTCCTAAAATATAGTGTAAAACATAGGGGAAATATTCCAGGACTTAAGGAAGGATATGTATGGATATTCTTACATTTTTTCCACAGAGAAGTTCTATAGACTATAACTCAGAATTTTATCTAATTCTTTTCTGCAAAGGTACAATTCAAGAAATAAGGCTTTCCTTTTTTTTTTTTCCAAGTCAAAATCAAAAGAAAAGGAGAAAAATATAAAGATAGAAGTGTTCCTAGAGAAGACAGACAGTTGGAAAAAAGCAATAGCCTAATATTGAAAATATGCCAAATAATTAAAAAATAATCACAGCACTAGTAAAACAAAGCAAACTTAGTTTATTCCAGGTAGTTTTCAATAACATTTGTTTATAATAATGAATCTAAGAAATCACAGAAAAGCAAAATAAGAAACACATTGAAGATTTCCATAAATTAAAGTATTAATGATTTATCAGGAGAATTTCAGCTATCCAAAAATCTTCTAATGTAGAATACCTCTTCTCCAGATGCCACTAAAAAAGTATGATTGTATGTTGTGTGTGTATATATATATATATATATATATACACAATGTACATTATGTATACATATATATTATCATTTAATGCAGTTAGATACTTCTGTAGAGTTGAAAAAGACCTTAGAAACCCTCTGATCCAACACCCATATTATATATATAAATATATATATATATATTTTTTAACATCTTTATTGGAGTATAATTGCTTTACAATGTTGTGTTAGTTTCTGCTGTATAACAAAGTGAATCAGCTATATGTATACATATATCCTTATATCTTCTCCCTCTTGCATCTCCCTCCCACCCTCCATATCCCACCCCTCTAGGTGGTCACAAAGCACTGAGCTGATCTCCCTGTGCTATGCGGCTGCTTCCCACTAGCTATCTATTTCACATTTGGTAGTGTATATATGTCCATGCTACTCTCTCACTTCGTCCCAGCTTACGGTTCCCCCTCCCGTGACCTCAAGTCCATTCTCTACGTCTGCGTCTTTATTCCTGTCCTGCCCCTAGGTTCATCAGAACCACTTTTTTTTTTTTTAGATTCCACATATACGTGCTAGCATACAGTATTTGTTTTTCTCTTTCTAACTTACTTCACTCTGTATGACAGACTCTAGGTCCATCCACCTCACTACAAATAACTCAATTTCGTTTCTTTTTATTCCATTGTATGTATGTCCCACATCTTCTTTATCCATTCATCTGTCAATGGATGCTTAGGTTACTTCCATGCCCTGGCTATTGTAAATAGTGATGCAATGAACATTTTAACACCCATATTATAAATATAGGAAAAAATTGGTGACTTGCTGCAAGCCATGAAGGCCATAAAATCACTGGAAATTGAAGAGTGCTGTTCTTTTCTCCTTTCTCTTGTCATGGCCCTTGAAGTCCAGGAAACTGTCAACCTTCTGAAGCTTTCAGGATTATTATTTCATAAATGTTCATTAAGTACCAGTAAACCTTTAATTTAAATTCATAAATAGCCCTCATATAAAGTACTGCCTGGGGCGTAATACATTTAACTATCATAAAAGCATTAGATAGGATGCCTTTAATGCCTGGACGTCAAAGATTCACGTCCATCTTACTCTGTGACCTTGAGTGAGGTTTGGAACTTGCCTTTGTTTCAGTTTCCTCATCCATGGCATGTGTATTGATGGAAGGAATTTTCACATATTAAGGTATGGAGATGTCTTTCTGGCTTATACATGATTTGACTTGGGCTTTGTGCTAACTATAACAGTCTGACTTATGGCCTTTCAAACATATATTGCACATCTGCTCTAACCATTAAAAAAAAAGAATGAATTTACCAGATTGTTTAGAAAGTCCACGTTGAAGATAAAGATAAATGCCTCCCCTTCTTATGACACCAATGCTAGTACTCTTTCAAATATGATGTTCCATTCCAGACACCAAAGTCACGCTGACAAGTTGTGTATGGGCAAATCTGCCTCTTTGAAACCTTGAAGGAATGTACCCCTGTCATGTTGATGTTTCTTCTTTGTTATGAGAAGATGTAAAACTGTGGTTCAGGCACCCAAAATGGAGCCAGGTGGCCATTGCAGATGTGATTTCAGACACGTTCCTGCATCCTGAGAACTTGAATTTTCTGAACTGTATCAGACTCAAGGACACCAACAGTCATTCTAAAAACGAAGTCGAAAGCAGCTGCCAGCTGGAACCCTATGGTCTCAAGGTCTCCCCCTGTAAAAATACAACCACTTAAAACTACAGCCAATCCTTGCTTAACAAGCACCCTTACTTCTTGCCAGCTCCAAGCCTAATTCTTGACAAACAACTTATGTAACTTTGTGTGTTTTGCCTATATAAGCGTCCCCCATTTTGTAGTCTGGAGGAACACCATTCAGGTGCTTCTTGAATCTGTGTCTCACAAGCTATAGTCCTCAGTCTGGCTCAAATAAACTATCGTCTAATCCTTAATATAGATTTTTTGTTGATTATTTGTGTCAATAGTATCATAATGTTATCCTCACCTGGTTGTTGGATTGCACAAAGAAAAATTATATTGGTTCATTCAAAAAAAAAATACTTTTTCTACCTTCTAGAATATAATGGGGAAGAGAACATGTGTGTCTTGTTCATTGCTTTAAACAATGTGCCTGGTGTTCCTAGGCACTCAAATATTTGCTGAATGAATAGATGAAGAAAAGCTTGGCACCCATGGGATAGAGATGCCAGAATGTCTGGGAAAGATATACTCCTTGCTTCCATGGAAATTTTAGCTCAGAATGCATTAATAAAATAAGAAAATAAATTTAAGAAAACTGAAACAAACTGTGAATAACATAATATACCTGCCCTTACACAGCTCATAACACAGCATGTTATTTCTGATAAATTATTTTCTTCTAAGATAAAACATACCTCCATCAACCTTTTCAGGTTGAAAAGGTTGAAACAAGGACTTTCTAACTCCATGTAAAAGAAACCATGCTGCTAGTGTCCTGTGAAATTCAAAAGAGAAAATATTATCAATAAAGGTCTGGGAGTAGATGATGCAGAAACAGTGTAGTGATTTATTTGATTCAATCTGAAAAATCAGCCAATTAGGGGTTTTGTATATATATATATATATATATATATATATATGGTATATGCATATGTACATATATATGGTATGTGAGATATATGTATGTACTATTTTGTTTTTAAAGGTATAAAGAGATTAAGTGTATATAATCTGAGCTCCCTTTTTAACTGTGCTAACTCATTTCCTATGGGTATGAACAATAAAATTGAAATTAATTTGCCTTCTGTAAATATGAGTGTGCACGTGTGTCTGTAAAAGCATTGATTATTTTACCAGCATTTTCTCTTTCTTCTTTATTTTCTAGTGTTATGATAGAAAATGTCTTTTAATTTCCTTGATTGAATTATATTACCAGGGTCTAAATATTCTTGATTCATGATATGGAAGGTAAAAAATAACACTTAGTGATCATAATAAAATGAAACATGGCCTTCATAAAAGAATATATTTTCAAAGCAGTGAAAATTAAAACATAAAATTCCCATTAACATTAGTGGAAATGTCACATTTATTGCCTAGCAGTCTAGACTATAATTAACGTTGATTTTTTTTTATTGTCAAAGATGATTATCTAAACAATTATAGCTTTTTTGATTTAAATATTTTTATCAGAAAATATTTTACACACTGTCATTTGCAGAATATTATTGTTTGACCTCCTAAAGTATACATGTTCCCATTGGAAAGATTTATTAAAGTGGAAATAAAAGCTCTGCAACAGATCACATTAATACCGCATGGAAACAACTGATGTTCTGCAAAGGTAAGAACACTGGACATGAATCAGTAATTTTGCTCATTCTTTCCCTGGTAAGAAAAGCCTGGATAAATTTGCATTTTATGTTGTTTCTCAAGTGTTTGTGTGGGACTGTTTTTCCTAAGCTTGTGCAAGAAATAATGTAATTGTATTTGAGACCCCAGTAAGTCCAATAGAGAGGGGAAAAAAAAGAGATCACACATTCAAGGTTCAGATATTATCTTGTTTTGTTTAGATATTCAAATGTCTAATAATATATACCAATCTGAAATGTTCCCACTCTTTTCGTCAGTTTGAATGAAGTGAAAATCGCAGCTTATAAATATGTTTAGGATCTGAAGAATTACACTTTTATTTAAATCTTGTCTCAGAATTATAGAGTACTCACTGCACACTTCCATTTTTTAATAGTTTTTTTTTTCTTTTTTGGACAGAACTTCCAATTTTAAAAGTGTTTGAATAGTGGATTTTATAAATGGAATTAAAAATAAAGTGGAATTTCATTTTCTCAGGTAAGAACAAAATGGACTGGGATCAAGTATTAGCTTGCAAGCTTTCAATAAGGTGAATAAGCAACTTATAGAAAGAGCAAACTTAATTTACAATGGGGATAGAACTTTGCACTGGCATTTTGAGTTTTCTTTGCTACATAGTAACCTGATAGCTTTTCTTTTGGCAAATTGGTTTTGTAACAATTTATTTGTGGTTGTTTTCTCTCAATAAGGTTATAGAGCTTCACACTGTCTTCAGTGTAAAATGTCTAGATTCTAACTGCAAGCACTACTGGTCTATTGTTTCAGGATTCAGAGAGAGAGAACAAAAAAGAACATATTACACCACTGGAGATAAAAAGTGAAGGTGACTGCAAAGCTGTGACTCTCCCAATTTATCTTATAATATTTAATAACTCAATAAGTATATTAAGGGCATATTATAAGTCAGAATATTATGGAGTTTTCCCCCTCACAGTGTAATTAAGGACAATTTAGTAAAAACCCACTGATATTTATCTTATTCATTCCACTAAACTGGAAACTTTTAGAATTATGTATACCTTAGTAACTAATATAAGTCCATATGTAGCCAAAAATATTGTATATTTTCTATCCAGCCAAAGGAGTACTTTCATTTTGAACATTTACCGAGAGAATACTATATGCTTGAATTGTGATTATCTTTGAAGTCACATGGTTCAATTCTCTTAAGTCTGGTAGTAATTTCCTCTATTCTACATCTATTTTTCTTCTTACAGTGACACAGATTTTATTACAATACAAAGTCATCAGTTCAGTTACAATAATAATATTTAACAGTTCTTTCTACATGTCATAAACGCTTTATAAAAGTTTTACTACTCTCTCTCATTTATCCAAATGCTAACTCTTGCATTTGGTACTTACTGCCATTGTCAATTTTATATACGGAAAGATGTGAATGAATCAGGATTCATGGATTCAATCCCAGGTAGTATATTTCCAGAGACCACATCTTTAGTCACTGAGCCAATCTGTAACATCAATTATTAAAGAATTGCTCTTCATATTTACCTTTAATATGGAGCTTAACCTGACCTGCCATATCAGAGCTACTTGTAACAATTTATTCCTCTTTCCATAATACAGACCTTCAGTGATTAGAAGACATCAATTTTCCTCTTTCTATGTTTTCTGTCACCAAGCTATATATCTAGCATGCTTAACTGATGTAGTTTTCAGGTCCTTCTCTATATTGTTTATACCTCTCCCCCCATACACATATGTGCCGTATTTTATTGCCTCATTTAAAATGTGATAACCTAAGGATCGAATCAATTCTCTGATTTGACAAAATAAGGGCATGGTAATCAGTGAAGCTATAGTTTTTCATAAACTCACTAGACCTATGATAGTTTTATGAGTTACAAATTAGAAGAATGATTAAGTTGATAAAAATGTCATATATCAGGCAGATCATGAGATTTTCTAACGTGAAATTACTTATTTCATATACGCTGTGGTGGACTAGAAAGTTATCTCAAAAGCTGGATTAAATTGTATGTTCTAAGGATTTACTATTCCTAACTTACTCTTTTCTGTCTTTACTATACCTCATATTAAGAATAGTTCCCCCCTAAAATAAATATTAATATTAAAACAACTTGAATAACCAAAATTTTATTCTATGGAATTTATGATTTTAAATTACATCTTATTAAATTACATCCTTAAAAATATACTATCCTTGATCTGTCCTTAAGAGAGTTTTATCATTATACTCCATTTGCCTTTTGGTATAAGAAAGGAAAAATGAGGCTAAAGTTTTAAATCTATAAGTAATTTTTTAGCTTGTGTTTAAACCAACTCTTATAAAGTACTTACTCTTGTTCTATGATCCCTTAGAATTCTGTATTTACTAACGTTAGTTTTGTAGTCACATATCATATCACCAACTCCCAACACTCCCAGAAATAGGTTTTCCATGGTTGAATTGTTGTTTTGTTTTGTTTTGCTTTATTTTATCTATGGAAACATTCAGGGAATGTCCTAATATATTTGATAGCTAAATAAGATCTAAAATGTTGAAAAAATATTAATGTATTGAGCACCAAATACATAAGATAGCTAAAAGGACAAACATTAAATCTGCAGAATCTATTGCCAAAAGTGTTATAAAGTTCCTACTATAAGAGAGTTTGTTTGTGACCATAAATTCATGGAAACTGGGGACAAAAGGTGGGATAGCTGAATAAGGGATGGGATGGCTTCTCTGGAAGCCAGAGGTTCTGTGCAATCTACTCCTGTCACATTCCAGATAGGAACTTTATTATTAATTCATCAACATGTTGTCTTTCTGCAATATTGAAAATTATCTTCTAGTAGAAATACCATACTGTCACAGTCCTTTTTCTATTAATCTTGGTTTCAGAGACAAACATTCAAGAAGAAAGTCTCTTTTATTGTCAATATCTTGTGATGTTTTGCCCCATTCACGTTAATTTTCTATGTCACCCTTTCAGTATTTCTAACATGGTGTGTAGTCAAAAAACCGCTCAGGAGATCTACACTTTACTACTTCCTATCTACTTAGTCTTCACCATTTCATGTATATCCAAGTGCCTATAATACTCCAGAACTATAGTGAATAATGGGGGAAAAATGATGGATAGAATGAACATCCCTTCCACCATGAAAAGTAGTCTAGTGGAGAAGACGTACAATAAATGGGTATATTTAACAATTGCTTCAATACACATAAAATATATTTCCATGTGAAGACATCTGAAGGATATAACTAAACTCTGGGGAAGGTCAGAGGAGAAAGTTATGGGGAATCATTGTAAACTGGGGTTTTGTTCATTTGTTTTTTAGTTAATTATGATTATATTCTTATACAGGCTGCTAGCATTAGCCTGACTCAGTATCTAATGTCAGGCTTTCCTCTGAGACAGGTGACATGGGGAGCAGCTAGAACAGTGCAGATTCATCCATAATCCCTTTCTGCTGTTCCCCACCATCAATTATCCATCTGTTTAGTTTCTGAACAATTAGTGATTCCAGGTTTTAAATAGTTCAGTTTCTACCCAGTTTATCATCAACTCCTGATTTTTGAATTAAAGCGTTTTAATTATATATACATAAAATTGCATATATATATATATATATATATATATATATATATATATATACACTTTTTTTTTTACTATGCCACTGCTGCAATAACCTCTGCCCTCTGCCCTCATGTCTGATAGGGGTGACTATAAGATGGGTCACAATGTGATTGGATGACCCCACCAGGGGAGGTCCCTTGTTGACAGCTGTCACCATTGCCTGAGCAGAAGACATGGTATCGAGAAAGTGCCAAAGAAACACATCCTGGATGAACGCCTGCTTACAAACGTAAATGAATGAATGGATCAATCAGACAGGAGAACTGGATTTAAGTCTAGCCTGTGTGATTTTAGACCAGGAAAAGAGCCTTTCAGAAAACAGCCTCAACTTCTGAACCTCAGTTGCTGCTTCTACTAAAGAGAGACAATAATCCTAGTACCATCCTATCTCACTGGATTGTAAAGATCAAAATGAAAAACTGCAAGGAGACAAAATCTGCCCCCATATACTCCAGTACCCACTCCCCAGAGCTGGGCTAAGTAAATAGGAATCTGGTTTCACGCCTGAACCGCTCAGACACTTCAGAAGGTGCCTCACCCGTCTGGCCTGGGCTGCAGGGTCTGGCTCAGCTCACAGTGCCCTTTCTCTTCCCTGTATCCAGGTGCCCTCTCAGAGGAGCCACTGATTCTCTTCCGTGGCACTTGATTTCTCTCTTCTCTCCAACAAACTAAACTGTTTTTCTCTTTTTTCTTCTTTTTCTTTTGCTGTAGCAGTTAATTTTTCCAACTACCTATAGAACATAGGTGGTTTAAAAAAAAAAAAAAAAAAGTAGTAGATGTCAACATCAGATGCTTTGGCAGGAAGAATCTTAGTGACCAGATGAAGAATGGGCGTCCCAGCAGGCAGTGAAGGGACAGCAGCTGTGTGTCCTGGGGGATCTTGAGTTTCAGAGCAGCAGGGCACAGAAGAATGCAAGGAGGAGAATCCTGGATGCCACAAAAGGCATATAGCTGGAGAAAAACTGGGCTTCACCTGAGGTACAGACCTGGACAAGCTAAACAGGCTCTGACCTCAGACGGCTAGAGCCCCAGAACCTCCACTCTCCCTGGGCCGGCCAATCTCCATGCCAGCTTCAGTTTCCAGGCCTAGAGGCTCCAAAACCCTCCCACCCTCCATGCCTCCACAAGGTGGTGTTTTCCTTGGCAAGATGTGCAATCATATCTAATTATTCCTGAAGAGATGATGTTTAAATGCGGCAAAAATCCAGTGACTTATTTCAAAAATGAACAGAGGCAGACACAACAGCTCTGATCGAAGAAAGGAGAAAATATCTGCCATGGTTGAGCTCTATAAGCTCACCACCAGTAAGGGAAACACAGGTCAAAAATGTCACCTTAGCTGGTGCTTTTTGTGAGTGGAATTATCCAGGAGCTTTTAGGTACAGAGTCTACTTCCAAGCTCTAATACTGATCAATAAGAGAGATATTATGACTTGGTCCCATGTATATTCATAACATGTGTGATATATGGGATGATATACCTCTCCCAGCATGAGAGATATTATTTTTATTTCACAGAAATTAGTAGTGTCTAACAGCATTATTTTCTGATAGATCCACATATTTCTCCACTATAGCTGGTAGCAAACACTGATGGGTATATGTCCACATTCCTGATGTTAATCAAATCATATGAAGATCTAGCATGAACTTAAATTACAGAAACAATTTCACTACCTCTGCATAAACTATTTTATAAAATATGTCCATGAATATATATTATTCTCTGCCTCCCTTTAAGATTTTGGCTCTTTGTGCCTAGTTATGCTTTTCATTTAATTATCATGCTTGGGTTTCCACACCCATTATGGACCCCACCATTCATAGTCTTTCATTAGTTTTGGTAAATTCTTAGCTATTGTCTCTTCACATATTTTGCTGCCATGTTCTCTCTCTTTATTCTTTCTGGGACTCCACTCAGACATATGTTACACTTTTAATATTGCTCTAGCTCTTGGATCAATTTTTCCTATCTTTCCACTATTTATTCCCTTTTGTTTTCTTATTAACATTGCCAGGTTTATATTTCAGGTTTGAACTAGTTTCATGACAAAAAAGGAACTTACAATATTTTTTTCTTCTTTTCTCTGAAATAATAAAATTATGTCATAACCAAGGCTTTCTTTCTGATAGAAGTTACCCAACATATTATTTTCCAGTGCTTTATTTTCAATCACTTAGATTGATTGCTTTTTCACCTTTCAGATCTATCTTTTCTGTAAAGAGAGTTGGACTTACTTTTGAATCCACTTGCAATATGTTTTATGTGGATTTTTCCCACTTAGGTTCATGACTATAATACCTATACTTAAAACAATGTGGTTAGGGAATTTTTAAAAATAAAAATCAATGCTTAAAGGTAAAAATCTGAATAAAATTCATAAACCTGGTTAACAAGTCGAGAAACAACAAACAGTCCAAAACAAACAAGTTGTGCATTATGGTAATAATAGTGCCTTCAAGATACAGCGCTTGAAAACAAGAAGTTGCTTTTTATGAGCTAAGTTTTTTCTTATTGGCCGGAACTAACACTGGATTCAGTACTGTGGATCTTCTACTGAAAATTGAAAGCAGGTAAGAAATTTAGCATGAAGAATTGAGAAATAAAACCAAAAGGCAAAACCTCATTGATGCCACAATATTCTTTTTTCTAATTTATGCTACTTAGGAGTTGGATTGTCTAATTTTATTGGCTTCTAATACACTCCACTCCTGGAAGGTAATCATGAATCATAGGGACAAACAATAAGGCAAGGAAAATACATGCATAAGGTAAACAGAGAGGATAACAAGAAGCAAAAGACAGAACAGATTATTTTGGCTCCTAAAAAATAGTAAACACATATATCATGAAGAGGATACACTTGTACTTAAAGGTTTTAAAAATATTTTCAAGAACCTGATGCAGGAAATGTCATTGACTTAATAATTCTCAAAATGATTTTTATATGGTGTATTTGTTTTTATAGTGAGGTTGACTTTCCCAGTATGAGAAAGAAGCAGCAGATATAAACATTTAAAACAAACAGAAAAAAAGTATTAGTCTGGGCCACCAGCTTTTGTAATCTTGGGGATTAGATTAGAAAGGAGCAGAGTAAATGAATATTAGGATCACAGAAGTATGGAAAAACTATGGGCTCTGCCTCTTATTCAAAGTGTTTCTATGGATTTTGCTTTTCAACGTATTTGGCTCTTACTGAAAGCAATTTTTCTATTACTGACAAATCCATCATTTTTTTCTATTTCTTCCTCTCCCCACATCTCCATTTTTTGAGAAATCCATGAGATGAAACAAGGCATGGGACGTAATGGGGCATAACCCAAGTGTGCTGTGAAAGGGAACAAATCAGAAGGAATATTGCTTGAGGTCAGCATCTGATGTGTTCATTATTCCTAGATCTATAAGGTAAGCTGACAGGCAGAATTGTCTGCTTCATGGAGTACCGAGTGATGCTTTCTAAGATAGACAAGTGAGAGTATTTGCAATACAAACCTTAATAATATAACATCTGCTGTGTTTCATTTATATTAACATAGGAAAGGTATGGTAGTAGTTATAGTATATAGCGTTAGGGTAAATTTATACTATTTCATGGCATTTGTTAAAAATAAGGATTGAAAAGAAACAAGAAAACTCTTATGGTCAGTAACATAATACACAGAATTTTCACCTCAAGTCACCAGTTTGAATAAGACTATATTTTCAATAATATAAATTTGTCAGTTGCAATGTAATTACTTTACTTATTATATATTAGCAAGCTGGTTCAGTTTTTGTGGAAGTAAAATGCCAACGTTAAAAATAATAAGACAATGAAGTTAACAGATATTTTTTCTTGGTGATAATGGTGATTTTGTTAAATGCTATATTTGTGTGGACTTAGAAACTGACTTCTTGTATTTTCTGTATATGATACAAGAGTATGTCTAAAACAACAAAACAGTTTGAACGTTATTCTATGTAGCTTTGAATATTTCTTTTTTTTTTATTGTAGTATAATTGCTTTACAATGTTGTGTTAGTTTCTGGTGTACAATGAAGTGAACCAGCTTTATGTATACCTATATCTCCTCCCTCTTGGACCTCCCTCCTCCCTCCCATCCCACCCATCTAGGTCATCACAGAGCACTGAGCTAAGTTTCCTGTGCTTTATAGCATGTTCCTGCTAGCTATCTATTTTACACATGGTATTGTATATATGTCAATCATAATCTCCCAATTTGTCCCACCCTCCCCTTCCCCCACTGTGTCCACGTGTCCGTTCTCTATGTCTACGTTTCTATTCCTGCCCTGCAAATAGGTTCCTCTCTACCATTTTTCTAGAATCCACATATATGCATTAATATACGATATTTGTTTTTTCTTTTTCTGGCTTACTTCTATTATCTTCTGGAACCAATTTTGAAAAGTTAGCCTCACTTTGAAATTAATGAATATGTATTTGGAAAACTCGAAAGCAGACTTGTGTATCTCTCAGATGCTTCAATGAAATAGAGACTTTTGTATGTGGGGTAACGGGCGAAGGAGATTAGGAACTATTCTTAGGGATGTGAAGGTACACTGTCTCTTTGCTTGACCTTCTATAAAAAGCCTGCAATGAATTTCTAGAATTGAGTCTATACAATGTAGGTTAAAATGTAAATTGCTGCACTATCCTGCACTAATTTTATCCCCAGGTGCGCGCATGCATGCTTGCACCATTGCTTGGAATTTGTTTTGTGCATTTATGCATCTTGAGCTGCCCTTCACATTCCAGTCTTTATTGTCCTTCTGCCTGTTAGTCCTTCCCCTCATCTCCCCACTTATTTCATTCTTCAGATCCAGCTCTTGCACAATGACTATGTACCAACCAGAAATGCTTTTACTCTTCTTGATTTTATTTGCTCCCAGTGAGAAAACAGTTAGGATCTGGTAAAAACAAACAAACAAACAAACAAAAAACAAAACTCCCACAATGACCCATGCTGATGGTCCTTGATCATGCCCAGTTTTAGTTTGGTCGAGCTTATCTGATTTTGCTTAACTTACCTATCCCTTGACTACTTGCTGCTTTTGCTAGAAGTGGTTTATCAACTTCAATCTGCCATTTTGCTCTCTTGGCTTTCTTATTTCATGCACCTCACTTTTTTCTTATTTCATGCACCTCACTTTCCTTATGAGGTTCTAACCAAACCTGAAATTTGTGGGATAGTTGATCCATATTCTGTCTACATGGATTTTTTAATCGAATCTTATATTTATCAGTGAGCATTTAAAACTTTAAATAGATGATGTCTAATTAATAAACAGCATATCTAGAATTTATGCTAAACTACTTAGAATGTAGAATTATTTGTCTGATGAATTGAAAGAATATAGACAAGTATATTTTTAAAACCAACACATGGGCAAGGTCTCTTTTATTCCAAATAAAATTGCAAAAAAAGACATTTCTTGATCATTACCTGGTTCTCGATCATGACCTGTCCCTAATTTAACATCACATTACTGTTTCTTTCAAATAGTTACTTTGTTGCCTTTTGAATACACAGAGTTTTATTTTTATAATTGTTTCATCATGAAGCTACTAACAGTGATAATGACCACTTTCAACTATGGTACCGCATACAATATGTGATATTCACTTACAATACAGGGAGGTGTTTCTCTATGTAAAATTAAAATACATGCATATTGGGATGTTTTTAGTAAATGACATAAATGATGATGTGTGGTTTGTCCTGTGATCAACAGAAAGATGAGTTTAAGTTTTACAGTTAGTAGCTTATAATAGAGTTTACTTTCAACTGAAGTCAGTAAGTTTATTTTTTAAATATTGTTTTAATCAGAATGATTTTATTTAGAGAATGATTTTAAATGTAGGCATTCTTGGGTCTGAATATAAAACTTGGGTCTCCATATACATACTTTAAAAAAAGGAAAAGAAAAATTGTTCAGTCACATGGATTTCAAGTTCTAATTGTTCACACATTCCCACATGCTAAGGTTCTTAGAAATAGTTTCCTTCCTTCCACCTCCAGTTTATATGTCATTCTAGTGTTTCCTCCTACTTTTGACAGACTTCAAATTAAGCATCACCAAGCTTCTTTTCCACATTCCCATCAAATAGATTGCACACAGTAAACATCAATTTTCTTCAATCATCCTTGATAACACACATCTCAAATATTTTTAAAACATATATCTAGTCACCATTTTTATGTTAACAGTTAAAATAGTTATTATGTGCTTAAAAGTTTCAAAGGATGTAACTTAAAGTATAAGGAAAATATTACTTTAAAAACCTTTTAAGACATTCAATAGAATAGAAATGATAAAGAGATTTTAATACCCACAGTTCAATTAATACTTTTGTGAACAAATTCTTTTCTTAATATTTCTTTATTTATTTACTTATTTATTTATTTATTTGGCTGTGCTGGGTCTTAGTTGCAGCATGCGGGATCTTTAGTTGTGGCACATGGGGTATTTAACTACCGCATGCAGGAGCTTTTTATAGTTGCGGCATGCAGGCTCTTGTTGCAGCATGCGGAATCTAATTCTCTGACCAGGGATCAAACCTGGGCTCCCTGCATTGGGAGTGCAGAGTCTTAACCACTGGGCCACCAAGGAAGTCCTGTGAACAACTTCTTTAATAATCAAAAAAAAAATCATTGTTCCTTTTGATTCTTGGATATATATATTCCAAATTTCTATGTAATTTTTTTCTCATGTAATATTTTATGATGAAAAAGAGTTTAGCAATCAACCTACCATATTTCTTTGCAACACAAAGTTACATAATTTTTTAAAATTTCATTGAACATATGCTCTAAGGTTTGCATATTTACATTTTAATTATCACACTATCATTAGTTCTTACTTGATCAAAACAACATAAATGGATTTAAAAATGGTGGTAAACAACAAACAATCATAAAAAGCAAAAATGAGAAAAATGGCAATTTATTTATCTGTTAATTTGCATGCCCATGATCAAAATTACTTATTTCTAGAATGAAGTTGGGGCCTACACTCATTTTCTGTTATTGTTTTTATAGATGTAATTGTTCATAGACTTTGTTTATATAAATAAACAAATGAGATTGTATTTTTGTAATCGAAATTTAACTAATTTTTAAACATCTTTTGAGTAACATGCCAATAATCACAATGCCCTATCTTCAAAAATTATCTTAGTGATCTATCAGCTGACACATGTTTTATTTAATTTTGTTGAAAGCAATACTATAGAGCCTTTTTCTCAGTTCTTGGTTTCATCATTCCCTTTATTTTCACATTAGACGAAGATAACACTAACTGTTCTTTTGTATAGTGCCCAAGAGGTTGTTATGCTTTGGGGCTATGTACCAAGTTATGTTGTTATGAAGAAAAGGGTTTCACAGTTAAAAGTTTGAGGAATTTTGAAAGGGAAAGTGAGCAGGAAGTTATATCACTACATCTCTATTTCAAGTGTGTTATCAGGAAGATCAATTCTAGAAAAGATTAAGTATTGTGGAAATTAAGGATTTAAAAATCAATTCCCTTAACATTTTCCATTTATACATGTTCCTTCCGAGATCAGATGAGATTGGGCGTGTTCAGGATGGTATGGCCATAGACTATACATGTTCTTTATAAAACCTTAGACAAGTTTCATATCTTACATACAACCCAGTTTGAAAACCATTGGCACATTTTACATTGGAACTTTTGTTTTCGTAAGTGTTTTCACCCAAGACTGTGAATAATTTGAGAAGAATGATTTTGTTTTGTTTGTTTGTCTGTCTGCTTGTATTTGAGAGGGCTTACACTATGCTTGCAATGTAAGAGGTAATTTTCTTTTAATGTAATGAATGGAATGTTGAATAATGGAATAGATATTCCAAAGCATTACTGTTATTAAATACATTCTTACATTCTATTAGACGGTAAACATTTGAGGTCTTATTTATATCTATATCATCCTCATTTTTTAAGGGTCATTGTGCAAAATGTCCAGTTTCCTGACCACATCTTGTGCAGAGATTTTGGAGTCCTTAGCTAATCAATTCTTTCTGTAAGCTCCCAGGTGCTATCATAGGAACCGGCAGTGACAAGGTCTTCATAGCCCTCACTCCCCAAACAGTGGCAATTGCTGCACCCATTTGGTGTCCACAAACCTTGCTTTCAATAAGCACTTCATTTCAGGCAAACAAAATTTATAATCCATTCAATTCTTTACCACTATGTGCCATAGGCTACCATTATCTCACTTTCTAATGGCAATGTGGTTATCAATACATTCAAACTATATCTGGTCAGAAACAACAATCTCCGTCATTGACAGTCTATTAAATGGAACTATTCCTGAGACCAAGGATTTTATCAGTCAGTGTGTCTAGACAGGAAAACAGAAACCATTCTAGATATTTTAGGTAGATAAAGGATTTAATGCAGAGTATTATTAATGAAATGTTGCAAAGTATGTAAGAGAAAAATGAAGAAAGTGGGACTAGAGGAAGAAATAAGTCAGGATGATATCTAAAGATTAGAAAGTTGTTATTACTCCCAGGAAGCATATAATCAGAATGCATTTTTGGTGTTGGGTTCAATGAGAAAATTAAGCAGTATAAGTGACTTAGAGAGTGATTGTGGTCTTTCTTTTCACGTTTACTTTCTATTGAGCAGTCAGGGAGAATTTCTGTGCTAAAGTGGCATTTGAGCAAAATCTTAAGGAAACAAGGAAGTGAGCAATTTGAACTTATGCGCAGAGAAGATATTAATGGAAGAACTCTCGAGGCAGTAGCTTCATTGGCACATTTGAAGAACAAGGAGGTCAGAATGGCTAGAGTGGTATTACTAAGGGAAGGAGGTAAAAGATATCATCAGAGAGGTGGCAGGAAGCAAGGTCACGAAGCCTCCTGTGGGCCAGAGCTAGAATTTTGGATTTTATTTTCGGACAAAAGGGAAGAAAAAGGATAGTTCTGAGCAGACAAGTTTCCAAGTAATCCAGACCCCTTTGTATTCACTTCTTTTTTATAATTCCATTTGCTTCTGTGTAGATAGGACTTAGTGAATTGTTTCTAACAAATAAAATATAGTAAAAGTGACAGGACGTCATTCCTGAATTTTGGAACTTCTGAATTTTAAAAGCTTTTGGTTTTCAAAATTTGAGAAATCTTGACTACATGAATCCTAAGACAGATATGAACATGTTGTATATCCCAATTTTCTAGCAAGGTCTCTCATAGATATCTTTGAAGCAGTCCCCACTCCCCAATTAGAAGCTCCACTATTGTTGGAAAAAAGCATTCACAGCTGCACTGTTATTTCTCCCCCATACTTTATTCTGATGGCTGATTTAAGGCTGCTAATTAGTGGGGATGCCTTTAACAAATATCTTTTGTCCAGGGAAGGGTCAGGGTTGGGAAATGGAAATCATGTTGAAGAGGAGTTTCTGGACTTCTTCAGAATGAAAGTGTAATCTATCCATCCCAAATGGCTTGTCTTGGCATCTTTGAGTTCCCCAAGGAAGCCCTTTCCTTTGAAATGGAGACTTAAGCATTTGTATAAATTGCAAAGACTAAACCACTCAAAGTTGCTGAGCTCACAGTTCTATTAAGAGTGCTGCCAGAGTTCTGAAGAGAATCACCAAAAGCTTTTTTATTACTATCCTAAATGTGTCAGAAACTGTAACATTACTTAACTCCAAAAAAAAAAAAAAAAAAAGGCTTTAATAAATATTTTACTTGGAACCTTCTGACAAAAATCTGATTTATTGTGGATTTATTTATAATTATATTACAGATATTTGTACTTTTTCCTGACTTTTCTGATTTTGTCCCCCCACATATCTTTGTCTTTAAAACCTAATTGTGAAGCTTCATTTCATTTCCAAATTCTTGTTAAATATGAAGTTATACAAGTGACCCCTCACAGAAGCCTATTGTACAAAACTATTTAAGCCAATTATAGTGCCAATAATGTGCATTAGTAGGACCAGTTCTCATTTTAGTAGAAAATTACTGCTCTTGTGTAAATATTTTTATAATTTCTTTGATAAATAAAGTAAAAGACAGGTAGAAGAAGGAAGTGAGCAGAAATTTTTCTTCTTGAGATGATCGTGCTCTTTTGTGGGAATTTCAATGGTATTTTCTGTTAATTTTTAGAATATTCTTAGTATCCTCCGCAATGTCCTCTGTATTCTATGTATACAGATGATCAAATTAAATTAAATTCTATCTTTTAGAAAAATGTCTAGAAGTATCACAATGTTAATTATATGTAACAGATAATCTGTCTAGTACCTCTATTTTGTGATCAGAACTTCCATCTCTATCTCTGTGGTTTCACTGAGAGCAGGCGTGTTCAAACATGGGAAACTTCACTTCCTACTCCACTGAGCCACAGTTTATCATTTTAGTTTGGTTGTTTAACCCAAAAGTGGATCCTTACATAGTTTCTCAGAGAGTATGGACTTTGACAGAGGCGGTGTCAGTTCAGTAGTTATCTAGGCGGCTCATCATATATTAACTCAGGTGCTATTGGAAGACAATTTTTGCCATGTGTGTAAACAATGAAGCCATTGTATAGTGAGGAAGTAGAATAAAATAGTCATTGATGGTGAAGTGGAGTTAAAAATTAAAAGAAAAAAAGGAAAAAGAAAAAAACGGAGCAGGAGGAGAATCCTTTGGTTCTTCCACAGTGCTCCAGTCCTTGAGCTCCTGTTCTTGAGTTCCATGATTCAGTGCAATATCCTTGCACCACTATATTGCATTCCTGTTTTACACCAGTCATGTTTTTATATTTACAATCAACAGTAAACTAATTCAATAGCTAAGAAAAATTTAGTATCAAGGAAAACAGTGATGACATGTTGGAATATTATATATATAGCTTTATATTTTTCAATAACTCTTGATATTTTGGCTAGAAATCCACTTTGAGGCTAGTCTAGTTTCCTTGCTATATCCTTTCTCTATCTTTCTAACAAGTCTTACTTTTTGTTATCTGAGAATTTAAATATATATATAAAGATAGATAGATGATTTACACACATTTGCTATGTGACAAAACAGATTTTAAATATTTATAATATGCTTATCCAAATTTTTACCAGATTTATTGAGAAATATTTCACCCCCTATAACTGTAGGCTTCAGTATTTTTCGGTAAACGTATAGGTCTGTATGACCTTCAGTGCAATCTAGTTTTAGAAGATTTTCATCAGCCCTAAAGATTGTCTCATGATCGTACATCTTTGTCTATTTTCAAATATCTTGAACCACCTCAGCCCTAGGCAACAAATGATCTACTTTTTAATTCTATAAATTTAGTTTTGCTAGGCAATTTATATTAATGGAATCATACAATAAATTGACTTTCGCATCTGATACTTTTTACATAGCATAATAGTTCTGAAGTTCTTTCATTCTGGACGAAGTATCAGTGTTTTGCTAGTTTGTATTGCTAAATAATATTCTATTGTTTACATATACCAAAGTTTGTTTTTCCATTCACCAGTTAGTGGACATTTGATTTCCTTCAACTATTTAGCTATCATGAATGATGCTGCTATGAACACTCTTTTACAAGGCATTGTGTGGACATATGTATCATTTCTCCTGGGTAGGTCTTACCACTGGAATTTCTGGGTCAAATGGTAAACATATGTTAATGTTTAAGAAATTTCCAAACTTTTCTCAAAACTGACTATCATTTTACATTAAAACTACAGTGTATGAGGGTTTTAATTTTCCCACACCTTCACAAACAGATGAAATGTTTTTTTGTGTGTATATGTAAAATATATATATACACACATACATATATACATATATATATACATACACACACACGTCACTCCAATCTAGTGAATGTGTACTAGTATCTCATTGTGATTTTAATTTGCATTTCCTTAATAAATAAGGTTATCAAGCATCTTTTCATGTGCTATTAATGACTCAGATCATTTTTAGCAAAATGTTTATTTTATTCTTTTGTCTATTTTAATTGTTTTTTGTCTTCTACTTATTAATTTATAAGTGTTCTACATTCTGGATATAGTTCCTTTATCAGATAAATGATTGCAAATATTTTCTCCCAGTCATTGCATTGTCTTTTTATTATCTTATTGATGTTTTTGAAGCACAACAAATTTTAATATTGGTAAACTCACACAAATTATTTTTTAAAATGTTTTGAAATAGAGACACAGATGCAGAGAACAAACGTATGGACACCAAGGGGGGAAAGTGGCGGGGGTGGGGGTGGTGGTGGGATGAATTGAGAGATTGGGATTGACATATATACACTAATATGTATAAAATGGATAACTAATAAGAACCTGCTGTATAAAAAAATTAAAATAAATTTCAAAAATTCCAAAAAAAAGAATTATAACTCACAAGAAAGTGGAAAATGGTGGGTGATATTCATCTATTATCAATATTCTAATAAATATTCTCAAATTTTTAAAAGAAAACGTTTTGGATCATGTCTGTTGACACTGTTTTGCCAAATCACTGGTTGCAAAGATATTCTCCTATGTTTATTCTAGAAGATTTATGGTTTTAGTTCTTATACTTAATATTACCATATTACCATCTATTTGGAATAAATTTGGGATATGATTTGAGATAAGGATCACATGTCCTTTTTTTTTTTCATGTGGATATCCAAATGTTCCAACATATTTGTTGTGGAGAATAATTTCCAATTGAATTAGTTCTGTACTCTGGTTTCAAAGACTTGTTTTTAGATTCCTAATTTTAATATTATTTAATTCTTTTAATTCTTTAATTATTCTTTAATATTTTATTCTGTTCTTGGCCAATAACATACCTCATTATTGTATCTTTATAATGAATTTTTAAATAAGATCTGTAAATCATACCATCTTTTCTTTTTTTTTTTTTTTTTAATTAAAACAAAATAAAAGAGGCACCAGTGCTGTGTCAGTGTCCTGGGGACATTCTAACAAATCACCTCAGCTCAACAACACAAATGTGTTGTCTCACAGTCCGGAGGCCAGAGTCCATGTTCACAGTGTCGGGAGGGTTGGCTCCTTCTGAAAGCTGTGGGGAACAGTGTGCTCCAGACCTCTCTCCTAGCTTCTTGTGACTTCAGGTGTCCTAGGCTTGTAGATGTGTTTTTCCCGTGTCTTCACATTGTCTTCCTTTGTGTACGTGTCTCTCTGGGTCCACATTTCCCCATTTTATAAGCACACCACACACCATTAGGGCCACGTAATGTCCTCAACTTGATCATCCACGAAGACCTTACTTCCAAATAAGGTCACATTCACAGGTACTGGGAACTGGGACTTAAACATCTTTCGGGAAAACACAATTCAACCATGACAAGTGCTAACACAAATAGTTTTTCTCTGACATAAACCATACTTGGCTAGGGTTTTCACTTTTTTAAAGTAGACCATTGTTTTGTTTTGTTTTTCCTGAAACATTGTATATCTTTTACCTATGTTGGGATGAAATTCACATAACATACAGCTAACCATTTAGAAGTGAACTATTCAGTGACATTTAGTCCATTCTCAATGTTGTGAAACCACGACCTCTATCTAGTTCCAAAACATTTTCATCACCCTAAATAGAAACTCTGTACCCTTGAAACAATGGCTCCCAAGCCCCTGGCAAACCCCAACCTGTGCCGTTGCTTTTTTTTTTTTTTTTTTTTTACAATTTTTGAATTTTATTTTATTTATTTCTTATACAGCAGGTTCTTATTAGTCATCAGTTTTATACACATCAGTGTATACATGTCAATCCCAATCGCCCAATTCATCACACCACCACCCCCACCCCCCCGCGGTTTTCCCCCCTTGGTGTCCATACGTTTGTTGTCTACATCTGTGTCTCAATTTCTGCCCTGCAAACTGGTTCATCTGTACCATTTTTCTAGGTTCCACATATATGCATTAATATGTGATACTTGTTTTTCTCTTTCTGACTTACTTCACTCTGTATGACAGTCTCTAGATCCATCCACATCTCAACAAATGACCCAATTTCATTCCTGATTATGGCTGAGTAATATTCCATTGTAGATATGTACCGCGTCTTCTTTATCCATTCATCTGTCGATGGGCATTTAGGTTGCTTCCATGACCTGGCTATTGTAAATAGTGCTATAATGAACATTGGGGTGCATGTGTCTTTTTGAATTGTGGTTTTCTCTGGGTATATCCCCAAAAGTGGGATTGCTGGATCATATGGTAATTCTATTTTTAGTTTTTTAAGGACCCTCCATACCGTTCTCCATAGAGGCTGTATCAGTTTACATTCCTACCAACAGTGCAAGAGGGTTCCCTTTTCTCCACACCCTCTCCAGCATTTGTTGTTTGTAGATTTTCTGATGAAGCCTATTCTAACTGGTGTAGGGTGATACCTCATTGTAGTTTTGATTTGCATTTCTCTAATAGTTAGTGATGTTGAGCAGCTTTTCATGTGCCTCTTCGCCATCTACATGTCTTCTTTGGAGAAATGTCTTTTTAGGTCTTCTGCCCATTTTTTCATTGGGTTGTTGGTTTTTTTAATATTGAGCTGCATGAGCTGTTTATACATTTTAGAGATTAACCCTTTGTCCGTTGATTCATTTGCAAATATTTTCTCCTATTTTGAGGGTTGTCTTTTCGTCTTGCTTATGGTCTCCTTTGCTGTGCAAAAGCTTTTAAGTTTCATTAGGTCCCATTTGTTTATTTTTGGTTTTATTTCTATTACTCTAGGAGGTGGATCAAAAAAGATCTTGCTGTGATTGATGTCAAAGAGTGTTCTTCCTATGTTTTCCTCTAAGAGTTTCATAGTGTCTGGTCTTACATTTAGGTCTCTAATCCATTTTGAGTTTATTTTTGTTTATGGTGTTAGGGAGTGTTCTAATTTCATTCTTTTACATGTAGCTGTCCAGTTTGCCCAGCACCGCTTGTTGAAGAGACTGTCTTTTCTCCATTGTATAGCCTTGCCTCCTTTGTCATAGATTACTTCACCATAGGTGCATGGGTTTACCTCTGGGCTTTCTATCTTGTTCCATTAATCTATGTGTCTGTTTTTGTGCCAGTTCCATATTGTCTTGATTACTGTAGCTTTGTAGTATAGTCTGAAGTCAGGCAGTCTGATTCCTCCAGCTCCGTTTTTTTCCCTCAAGACTGCTTTGGCTATTCAGGGTCTTTTGTGTCTCCATACAAATTTTAAGATTTTTTTGTTCTAGTTCCGTAAAAAATGCCATTGGTAATTTGATAAGAATTGCAATGAATCTGTAGATTGCTTTGGGTAGTACAGTCATTTTCACAATATTGATTCTTCCAATCCAAGAACATGGTATATGTCTCCATCTGTTGGTATCATCTTTAATTTCTTTCATCAGTGTCTTATAGTTTTCTGCATACAGGTCTTTTGTCTCCCTACATAAGTTTATTCCTAGGTATTTTATTCTTTTCTTTGCAATGGTAAATGGGAGTGTTTCCTTAAATTCACTTTCAGATTTTTCATCATTAGTGTGTAAGAATGCAAGAGATTTCTGTGCATTAATTTTTTATCCGGCACCTTTACCAAATTCACTGATTAGCTCTAGTAGTTTTCTGTTGGCATCTTTAGGATTCTCTATGTATAATATGTCATCTGGAAACAGTGACAGTTTTACTTCTTTTTTTCCAATTTGTATTCCTTTTATTTCTTTTTCTTCTCTGATTGCTGTGGCTAGGACTTCCAAAACTATGTTGAATAATAGCAGTGAGAGTGGACATCCTTGTCTTGTTCCTGATCTTAGAGGAAATGCTTTCAGTTTTTCACCATTGAGAATGATATTTGCTGTGGTTTTATCATATATGGCCTTTATTATGTTGAGGTAGGTCCCCTCTATGCCCACATTCTGGAGAGTTTTTATCATAAATGGGTGTTGAATTTTGTCAAAAGCTTTTTCTGCATCTATTGAGATGATCAAATGGTTTTTATTCTTCAATTTGTTAATATGGTGTATCACATTGATTGATTTGCATATATTGAAGAATCCTGCATCCCTGGGATAAATCCCACTTGATCATGGTGTATGATCCTTTTAATTTGTTGTTGGAATCTGTTTGCTAGTATTTTGTTGAGGAGTTTTGAATCTATATTCTTCAGTGATATTGGTCTGTAATTTTCTTTTCTGTAGTATCTTTGTCTGGTTTTGGTATCAGGGTGATGGTGGCCTCATAGAATGAGTTTGCGAGTGTGCCTTCCTTACAAATTTTTGGAAGAGTTTGAGAAGGATGGGTGTTAGCTCTTCTCTAAATGTTTGATAGAATTCACCTGTGAAGCCATCTGGTCCTGCACTTTTGTTTTTTGGAAGATTTTTAATCACAGTTTCAATTTCATTACTTGTGATTGGTCTATTCATATTTTCTATTTCTTCCTGGTTCAGTCTTGGAAGGTTATACCTTTCTAAGAATTTGTCCATTTCTTCCAGGTTGTCCATTTTATTGCCATACATTTGCTGGTAGTAGTCTCTTAGTATGCTTTGTATTTCTGCGGTGTCTGTTGTAACTTCTCCTTTATTGTTTCTAATTTTATTCAGTTGAGTCCTCTTCCTCTTTTTCTTGATGATTCTTGTTAATGGTTTATCAATTTTTTTTTAGCTCTTCACAGAACCAGCTTTTATTTTTATTGATCTTTGTTATTGTTTTCTTTGTTTCTATTTCATTTATTTCTGCTCTGATCTTTATGATTTCTTTCCTTCTGCTAACTTTGGGTTTTGTTTGTTCTTCTTTCTCTAGTTCCTTTAGGTGTAAGGTTAGATTGCTTATTTGAGATTTTTCTTTTTTCTTGAGGTAGGTTTGTATAGCTATAAACTTCCCTCTTAGAACTGCTTTTGCTGCATCCCATAGGTTTTGAATTGTCGTGTTTTCATTGTCATTTGTCTCTAGGTATTTTTTGATTTCCTCTTTGATTTCTTCAGTGATCTCTTGGTTATTTAGTAACGTGTTGTTTAGCCTTCATGTGTTTTTGTTTTTTACCTTTTTTCCCCTGTAATTGATTTCCAATCTCATAGCATTGTGGTCAGAAAAGATGCTTGATATGATTTCAATTTTCTAAATTTACTGAGGCTTGATTTGTGACCCAAGATGTGATCTATCCTGGAGAATGTTCCGTGCACACTTGAGAAGAAAGTGTAATCTGCTGTTTTTGCATGGAATGTCTTATAAATATCAATTAAATCTATCCTGTCTATTGTGTCATTTAAAGCTTCTGTTTCCTTATTTATTTTCATTTTAGATGATCTATCCATTGGTTTAAGTGAGGTGTTAAAGTCCCCCACTATTATTGTGTGACTCTCGATTTCCTCTTTTACAACTGTTAGCAGTTGCCTTATGTATTGAGGTGCTCCTATGTTGGCTAAATATATATTTGTAATTGTTATATCTTCTTCTTGGATTGATCCCTTGATCATTATGTAGTGTCCTTCCTTGTCTCTTGTAACATTCTTTATTTTGAAGTCTATTTTATCTGATACGAGCATTGTTACTCCAGCTTTCTTTTGATTTCCATTTGCATGGAATATCTTTTTCCATCCCCCTTTCAGTCTGTATGTGTCTCTAGGTCTGAAGTGGGTCTCTTGTAGACAGCATATATACGAGTCTTGTTTTTGTATCCATTCAGCCAGTCTATGTCTTTTGGCTGGAGCATTTAATCCATTTACGTTTAAGGTAATTATCGATATGTATGTTCCTATGACCATTTTCTTAATTGTTTTGGGTTTGTTTTTGTAGGTCCTTTTCTTCTCTTGTGTTTCCCACTCAGAGAAGTTCCTTTAGCATTTGTTGTAGAGCTGGTTTGGTGGTGCTGAATTCTCTTAGCTTTTGCTTGTCTGTAAAGCTTTTGATTTTTCCATCGAATCTGAATGAGATCCTTGCCGGGTAGATTAATCTTGGTTGTAGGTTCTCCCTTTCATCACTTTAAGTACATCATGCCAATCCCTTCTGGCTTGTAGAGTTTCTGCTTAGAAATCAGCTGTTAACCTTGTGGGAGTTCCCTTGTATGTTATTTGTCTTTTTTCTCTTGTTACTCTCAATAATTTTTCTTTGTCATTAATTTTTTTAAACTTGATTACTATGTGTTCCGGTATGTTTCTCCTTGGGTTTATCCTGCCTGGGACTCTCTGCACTTCCTGGACTTGGGTGGCTCTTTCCTTTCTCATGTTAGGGAAATTTTCTGCTATAATCTCTTCAAATATTTTCTCGGGCCCTTTCTCTCTCTCTTCTCCTTCTGGGACACCTATAATGCAAATGTTGTTGCATTTTAATGTTGTCTCAGAGGTCTCTTAGGCTGTCTTCATTTCTTTTCATTCTTTTTTTCTTTATTATGTTCCGTGGCAGTGAATTCCATCATTCTGTCTTCCAGGTCACTTATCCATTCTTCTGCCTCAGTTATTCTAGTATTGATTCCTTCTAGTGTAATATTCATTTCAGTTATTGTATTGTTCATCTCTGTTTGTTTGTTCTTTAATTCTTCTAGGTCTTTGTTAAACATTTCTTGCATCTTCTCAATCTTTGCCTCCATTCTTTTTCTGAGGTCCTGGATCATCTTCACTATCAGTATTCTGAATTTTTTTCTGGAAGGTTGCCTATCTCCACTTCATTTAGTTGTTTTTCTGGGGTTTTATCTTGTTCCTTCATCTGGTACATAGCCCTCTGCCTTTCATCTTGTCTATCTTTCTGTGAATGTGGTTTTTGTTCACAGGCTACAGGATTGTAGTTCTTCTTGCTTCTGCTGTCTGCCCTCTGGTGGATGAGGCTATCTAAGAGGCTTGCATAAGTTTCCTGTTGGGAGGGACTGGTGGTGGGTAGAGCTGACTGTTGCTCTGGTGGGCAGAGTTAGGTAAAACTTTAATCTGCTTGACTGCTGATGGGTGTGCCTGGGATCCCTCCCTGTTGGTTGTTTGGCCTGAGGCAACCCAACACTGGAGCTTACCTGGGCTCTTTGGTGGGGCTAATGACAGACTCTGGGAGGGCTCATGCAGAGAAGTACTTCCCAGAACTTTTGCTGCCAGTGTCCTTGTCCTCACAGTGAGACACAGCCACCCTCCTGCCTCTGCAGGAAACCCTCCAACACTAGCAGGTAGGTCTGTTTCAGTCTCCCCTGGGGTCACTGCTCCTTCCCCTGGGTCCCGATGCACACACTACTTTGTGTGTACCCTCCAAGAGTGGAGTCTCTGTTTCCCCCAGTCCTGTCGAAGTCCTGAAATCAAATCCCACTAGCCTTCAAAGTCTGATTCTCTACGAATTCCTCCTCCCATTGCCGGACTCCCAGGTTGGGAAGCCTGATGTGGGACTCAGAACCTTCACTCCAGTGGGTGGACTTCTGTGGTATAAGTGTTCTCCAGTCTGTGAGTCACCCACCCAGCAGTTATGGGATTAGATTTTGCTGTGATTGTGCCCCTCCTACTGTCTCATTGTGCCTTCTCCTTTGTATTTGGATGTGGGGTATCTTTTTTGGTGAGTTCCAGTGTCTTCCTGTCTATGATTGTCCAGCAGCTAGTTGTGATTCTGGTGTTCTCACAAGAGAGAGTGAGAACATGTCCGTCTACTCTGCCATCTTGGTTCAGGCTCCCATCTTTTCTTCTTTCCCAAGTTGTTTGGTAATTCTAAGTTCTCTGCATTTCAATAAAAATTATAATATAGCTTAAAAAAAGAAGCCAACTGGAATTTTGATATGGATTGATTTAAAGTATAGATCAAGTTAAAAATAATCATCTTTTTGCTGATATTGAGCTTCTAATCCATCATAATGGTATGTTTTTATATTTACTCATATCTTTTAAATTTCTCTCACCAACATTTTGTAATTTTTGTTAAAGTTATACCTCAGTATGTTTTGATTTTTCATACTATTGTCAAAATAATTATCTTCTAAATTTTATTGTCAGATTTTTTGTAGTATATAAAAACATATGTTGATTTTGTATATTTATATTACATCCCGTGGCACCACTAAAACATTTATTATGTGTGTGTGGGGGGGGGGTGTCCATGGATTTTCCATATGAGACTGAGTCATTTGCAAATAAATCAGTATTAATTTATTTCTAATCTGTGTCAATTTAATTTCTAGAACCTCAAGTACAATTACGAGTAGAAGTGATGAAGGCAATGTCCTTGCATTTTTTCCAATGTTAGGAGAAAAGTATTTACTCTTTCACTATTAAACATTATTTTAGCTATAGACTTTTTCTAGGTGTCTTTATTAGGCTATAGAAGTTTCCTTTTACTCGTAGTATGTTGAGAGCTTTTATCAAAACCAGTTTTGGATTTTGGTCTAATGCTTTTTCTTTAAATATTAAGGTGAACAAGTGGTTTAGATGTTTTATTCTATTAATATGGTGCTTTAACATTAATTAATTTTTGTATGTTAAACCAATCTTGAATTCCTAGGATAATCTCCACTTGGTTACATTGTATAATAATTTCTATTAGTGTGATCTTTTTTAAATTTTTAAAAATATTGTTATATATATGTTCCTGAGAGTTTTTCATCTATAATTTCCCTTCCTTGAAATGTCTTGGTCTAGCCTTAGTATCAGAGTAACACTGGTCTCATAGAGTGAGAAGTGGTCTAGCTTCTATTTTACAAAGAGTTTGTGAACTGATATTATTTCTTATTTAATTATTTGATAGAATTTCCCCCACTTAATTGCATCTGGTCCTGGGTTTCTTTTTGTGTATGTGGAGTGGGAGGAAAGAAAACGATTTCTAAATACTAATTCAATTTTTTATTGTAGATATATTCAGGTTTGTTCTTATTGATTCACTTTTGGTAATTAAGTTTTCTCTAGGAATTTGTCCCTGTCAACTAAATTGTCAAATTTGTTGACATAAATTTATTTGACATCTAGGTGATTCACCTTGATATCACTTTTACTCTGTTGCCCAGACTTGGTGGTATATCAGTAGATAAATGGAACACCCATGGTTTGAAAAATCATGGAGGATAAGAACTCACAACCCAGGGATGGCAGTCTGGGATTCCCCAGCAAGTAAGTAACTGAGGCCTGCAGAGGTGCTGGTTAGCTGACAATGCTTAGCATCCAGAATGGGTATTAGAGGAGGATATACTATCAACTAAGGACTTGACTAGCAGCAACAGAGTGTGTTAAAGTTTGTCATTTTATCTTTCCTGCCACATAACCATTAATCTAGGGAAAAATGATCACCATTATCCTCTAGGAGCAGTTTGCAGAATTTTTTGAAGTAGAGCCTATGACTGCTTCATGCAATGGTAAAAGAACCAGCCCCAAAATTATTTTGGTTTTAAAGATAAGTCAAATCAACCCTCTGTAACTGAAGTCAACAAATTAAACATTGATTTTGCTCATATCAATTTGAGTCACTTTTCTAATAGGCTTCAAAACGTTTTAAAGAGTTGAATTAAATGCTGACATCAGGTATTACTGAGCAAGTTACTAAAGAACCTCATTTACAAAGATATTGTGATTATGAAGTTTAGAAAGCTGTTTTTCTTATTCACATTAGGGAATTCATTCTCTCTTGTGGAGGCTGTCCAGAGAAAGAAGTGTGATTAAGTCAAAGCTTCTTAAGTCATTAAGTCATAAACATGCTAATGACAGACCTCCTGGCAAACACACCAATGTTTTTTACTAGTGGGAGTGTCCTTAACTATGGAATACTCTAGCAGAATGATCCTGGTCTGTTTAATTTTGCACGAAACTCACAAATTCAAACCTATGTCTTTAGAAGCATGGCTTCCTGGAAAATATTGTGTATGCTATGTAATTATTCTAGCATAAACTTTAGATAACTCATGGTAGAAAGAGTTCACTTTTGTGTATTGATGTTCTCACATATAAACTTAAAGATCTCATGTTAAATCAGGAACAAAATGAATCTTAATGTTGTCAAAATAGTACTTTAATCAGCATTGGTAGTCTAAAACCTCTTAATGTCTCTTGTTTCTCATGCCTTTCTATATCCTTACAATTATTAGTAAATTCCAATTATGGTCCCAGATTTGTGGATCTGATTTTACCATCTGTATCTTTGTGTTTTCTTGACAATTCAGGACTTAAAGTCATGGTTCCCAAAAGATAATATTTGGATATTGTTATTCATATTTTCAATATATACATTGCTATAGAGTCAAATTATATTTAATTTATATATTTAAAGGTTTAAATAATTAAAAGTTTTAAAATTGTATATATTTTTATCAAAATGATATTTTGATTGTATTATCCTAGAATTTTATGTTATATTCTAATAAACTGGAATAAATAAAATAATTGAATTATATATTAAAATTACTCAAAAACATTTAGTTAATTCTAGCTACATTTAACATTTTTCTGTTGCTCAACAGAAATTCTAACAGAATTCTCAAAGTTAACAACATCCTTTTCCATTGCTTGTTATTCATTATACTTCTTAGGAGTAAAAAGATAAATCTAGTAGTTCATAGATTGGGTATATGGACCTCTATGAGCTAAAAACTTAAAAATGTCCTTCAAGCTATTTTCAAAATTTCTAAAAGCTAGAAGAATGATAGAAACTGTCTATTCTAAATGTCAAATAATTTTGCTCTTGACCAGAATGGTATCAATTTGCTAAAGTGACATTTTTTATTTTGTGTTATTTGGAAGCTCTGATTGGTATTAGAAAACAAAGAAAAACAGAAAAAAAAAGTTAATTAAAAACATAACATGTTCTAGTTTGAGTGTGCATTGACCTGGAAATACAATAAAGTTTGAAGAGCAAGTTCTGTTGTAAAATCCTTATTTTGAAAAACAAACCAATGAAACTAAAGAAAAGTAAAGCAAATACTATGAATATGCATACACATGTATGAATATTTCCTATGTGTCTGTGTTTGAAAATGATTTCATAGTTGTATACAAAGGCATTGTGGTTTCATGATAAAATATTAATCTCCATTACTGCAATAAAGTAATATTGGGGGAGAAAATGGGGGAAAAATTAAACTATACTTTAAATATGTCTTTATGTACTGTTTGATTTTTATAATCAGCCGGTATTACCTTTGTGAGCAAAAAATATTTAACAAAAATATGGAAATAATAAAAAGAAACCTTTATTTATGAAAAACTTGGTCCATCACTAACATATTTATGTATCTAAGTCATTAAGTTCAAGGGTTGGGAAAAGATTTAAATGTGTAAAATAATGTTTCTCTGGAATTGTGGATCAAGGCATTTCCTATCAAGTTTTTCAAATTAATTAGGCCAAGCAGCAAAAACATTGTTTGAATGGCCTATCTTTAAAATAAAAAATGATTTTCCTAAGCTTTTGTTAACCATAATTCCTTTTCCCCTCTTGAAACAATTACAGGAAATAGGAATACTGTCTGTCTCTTTATTGTTTTCAACATAGACCTCTTCACCTGTCTTACTTTCCATCAGGAGGTTTTCCTGTAGAGCTCTGCGTAATAGCTCAATAGTAACTCAGACTTTTCTCCAACTTTACTCTCCTCTATTCGGTATTTTTGGACATGGTTGCAATGGATCTTGCTCTCCAAGAACTCAAATCTGTCTTTCTGGAGAGTAGGAATTATTCCATTTTCATCTTTGCATTAACAGCAGGTATCACAAAAAAATTGTAGATTTATGGAGTGCCTCTTATGTGCCAGACACTATCTTAAGTGGTTTTCATGTACTTTCATTGATTCTTCACAAAAGCCTGCTTAGTCAATGTTATTATCCCCATTTATCAGATAGGAACACAAGGGGACAAATTATTGGGAACAATATGGTTACTGCCAGTAAGATTAAGAAAACAATCCCTGTGGTAATATAAGAATGTTGGTTTATTTCTAAACTCTGTAGATATAAAAATCCCTTTATTCAGATGCTTAGCAAATTTTTTTGAAGTTATTCCTTTAAGTAAAACCAATATACAGTTTTTTCTTAACTGAATCTCTTATCTGGAATTTCTAATATTAGGGTTTTAATTTTATTTTTTGAGTACACATAATCAGTATGGAATAATAACTAAAAGTAATTAAATTGTGCTTGCTTTACTATACTTCATAGGTAGATGCTTTGTTTACATACTGTGATACTGTGATTTACAACAAGAAAGATATATTTAGACTTAGTCCTCATTTCTGACACAGGGCTGCTAAAACCTTTGGAATTTCTTATGTGATGAGAGTGATAAAGGTATCATTTGTTATATTAATGAAGTGACTTCTGGAATACCTCTAGGTCACTTAAGGATAGGGGCAGGTCACCAGATGAACCAACCATGTAATTAGAGGGTTGGAACTTTCAGTCCTGTTCCCCTGACCCCCAGGGAGGGGAGAGGGGATGGAGGTTGAATTAATCGTCAATGGCAAATGATTTAATCAATTATGTCTATGTAATGAAGCCTCCTTAAAACCCCAAAATGACTGGGTTCAGAGAGCTTCCAGATTAGTGAACACATGGAAATGTGGGGAGAATTATATTCCAGGAGAGGGCGTGGAAGCTCTGTGCCCCTTCCCACATACCTTGCCCTATGCACCTCTTCTTATCGGTTATTCCTGAGTTGTATCCCTTTATAATAAATCAGTAATCCACTGACTAAATAAGTTTTCTAAGTTCTGTGAGTCCCTCTAGAAAATTAATAGACCCCAAGGAAGGGGGTCTTGGGAACATCTGATTTATAGCTGGGCATCCAGAAGTACAGATAACACCCTGGGCTTGTGACTGATTGAAGTGCAGGGGGTAGTGGGGGTGATGGTGTGGGGGCAGTGTAGTCTTGCAGTACGTAACTCCTAACCTGTGGAATCTGATGCTATCTCCGAGTAGATTTGAATTGTAAGAACTGCAGTTGATGCCCAGAGAATAGCTTGCTGGAGGTGTAAGGAAATCCCCGTCTCAACACACGTTTTTATTGGTTCCAGAACATAGAAAACCTGCTTATATTATTCCCTTACTTAGCTATGATCTTCATGTTTGAACATGTAATCTTAGATGTCATGGATATTACCTACTTTCTTCATCCACATTCTGTCTGTCTTTAGTCTAAAAAATCACATATATATACATATATACACACATAAATATATATTATATGTATCTATGTATACTAGAATATGCTATGAGCAAAGATGATTTCTTAAGTAATTCATTGAGGTAGAGATATCTGAGACATTGCCAAGATGAGGAAAAGGTAAGTAGTTAAACTATGACTCATTTTGGAAAGCTTCAAGATGAGGCAATCACAAAAAAAGTCTGCAGAAGCTATACACTACACTGGGAGGAAGCAAAAACAAACTGCATGGGATAGACACATATAATAAACTTTTGAATCCATCATTGTTCATTTTTCATTTTTTAAGTTAGAGAAAGGCAGAAAGAGGATCTAGATGGGCAAACAGAGACTACTCAGCATGGCCCAACCCATTGTCCTTCAATATTCATCTTGTTTTTGTCCAGTGAAAATGTGTATTCCCAACACAGGAAGCACACTAGGTCCTATCATCTCTTGTATCATCATGTGGTGACAATAATTCAATTATACTCCCAGCTGAAACCTAAAACACTGTGCCTGTATATAAATTATTGGAGGTAAAGGAAGTGAGACAATGAATTAACATTAAACATAATTGCTATTGCCTCCACTTCTGTGATCAGAATGGTTTGTTTTGGTCAAAAATGATGAAGGTCTTCCTGACTTTTTATATAAAAGAAAAGAAACTTAACCAAAATGTTGGGTATAATAGTAAAGATACACTGCAGTCCCTAAGACAGGAAAGCAAAGTGTTTCTGATTATCTTTGCTGATGGGAATTGAAAACAATGCATTTTATAGGGCAATAGTAGCATAAAATGGGTTCTTTGATTTGCTCCAGTAAAGAAATAAAATATGGAATGGCAGTGGAAATGAGCATTTCTGGACTAAGGTATACGATAATTTATAGTCATTCCAAAGTCTCATCTCGTGTTTGAACCTACAAATAATCAAATTAAATGAGAATGTACATCTTGTTGGTGGGTAAGTTTACAATTCTCTCAGGGGTTTTCATTGTCCTCTCCCACCATGGTGGTTGTCTCTCTCTCCATGGGTTGTTATCAATGAGGGAATCATTCCAGATAATATATTCAGGATATATTACATAATATATAGTATGTAATTTATATTATATATATGTATATATATGTAATTTCTGGAACTGGCAAAATACAGACTGAGGTACATACTGGCTAATATTCTATCTATAACCTAAAATCTAACACAGATCTCCAGGAGTTAGCCATAGCACAAGGCCATTATCTATGATCTCTTAGAAAGTCTGAGTATTTCCCCAGTTCTAGTACAAAGTCACTCTAGCAGACAGTTACTGATCCTTCTGAGGAGAGTTCGACAAAAGAGTCACATAATATACATCTAGCAGAGTTTCAGGATTATCATCATAGGGACATGACCCTCTAGTCAACTAAGGGGTTTCAGGTCACACTTATTTCTGGAAACTGAGTTAAAAGCCTGATTCTAAGTAGATGTCTGCTCCCAGACTTAGTTTCCTACTAATATATGTCAGCAGTACTTTTCTAGGCTGCCTGTCTGGTTCATTTCTAAAGGCCCTATAATCAAATAGCCTTTACCATGTATCCCCATTAAGTAAAATGATTCTGTCCCTATGACTTGTTTCTGATGGTCAAGTGCAGCCAACTAGTCTCTACATCTCTGTGCCCCCATAGACATCCGGGAGTCCAATTTCACTGCAGCATCTTCAATCTTATATCCAGCCTACAGAGGCCACCATCCAAGAGCTTTCCAAGGATGCTGTTGTTTCATTCAAGCTTTTTTTTTTTTTTTTTTTTTTTTTTTTTGTAATGCTGTGGTAAAAGATCTGTCTCCTGAGAGCCCCTGGGAAGGAGAAACTGAGCAGATTGCGTGTGAAAGTTCCAATTTAACATTTCCACTTTTTGAACTTTTAGACTCTTTCCTCTACAGCTTTGTGTTTTGTAGATCAGCAACATTGATAACCCCCGGGATCTTGTTAGAAATGAAGAATCTCAGGATCAAGACTAGTGATGGATACCATCACTAGTACTAGTACTTCATAGGCACATTAACATACTAACATTGGGGAGTATCTGATGTTTTATCCTCTTTGACTTTAGGCCCCTGTTGAGTTCAGGCTATAGTTCAAAACTTATAAGACTCATAATCCTCAGCCATACCCATCCCACAGCTACAAGAGATAGACACAGACTATCTAAGCAACCATGAAATCATCATGACTTTCACTTGCCTTTACGTACTCTTTAGGGCCAACATATGTTGCACTGACTCACCACAGTCGTTGAAAACACTGTGTTGCTATAGCATCTAATTTCCTCAGCTACTTGGTCTCCCATCACTTTGCCCTCCACCTGCACTTCATCTCATTCCATAATGTGGATGGTTTATAGTTCTCCATTTTCCCCAACTAAAAATAATCCATGTGACTCTTCATATATGTAAAATTTCAATCTCAAAATTCTATTGTCAAGGTCTGCTTCCTGAGCCACTGATGATATCAATGAATATATTGGTCAAGATTCAAAAAGCAAGAAGAGTAGACTGAAAAGGGTTTAAGGAAGGGATCATTTTCAGAGGTGTTGGCAGGGTTAAGGGAAAGCAGTAAGGTATGGTGAAGCAGTCCAATGATAAGTAGTAACATCTAACTGCTACCACTCTACATCTTAGGAGACAAGGTGAGCGAGCAGTTACTGGAACAAGATCTAATTCATAGAGGCAAGCAGACACTGCACAACTTGTTGCTGGCCATGAATGAGACATGGGAATAAATGAATGATCTCTTCTTTTTCTGATCTCATGCTGTGCAACCCATTGACCCATTCTGACAAAAACCAAGAGAGCAAGGGTTTTTTTTTTTCTTTGCTTTAAACATAACTTTAAGCTTTTAATGTAATCCAATATCCAGTTCAGTGTTCAAACCTCACTACCTCAATAATTTTTAACACCTAGGGATGGTTATACAATATTTCATGTATCCAACCATTCTTTTTATAATTTAATTTTCTTGTTGACATATAATTAATTTACAATGTTGTGTTAGTTTCAGGTGTACAGCAAACTAAATCAGTTATATATGTATATTTATATATATATATATATATATATATATATATATATATATATTCTTTTTCAGATTCTTTTCCCTTATAGCTATAAAATAGGTCCTGTTGATTATCTATTTTATGTATAGTAATGTGTGTATGTTAGTCCCAAACACCTAATTTATCCTTCCCCTCCTTTACCAAAGGGGAAAAGAGGGGAAGGATAACTGTTAGGTCTGAAAAAATAAGAGTTTAAGATTAAATTATTTGAAAAACAATAAATGAATATATACCAGGTTAAGTATAGTTTATCTTACATATTCTGTTTTTACTGCTTCTATGTCTATAGGTCAATTTCTGTTTTGTATATAAGTTCATTTGTTTCAGTGTCAGTTGTTACTTCTTTTTCATTTCTAATTCTGTGGATTTGAGTCTTCTCCCTTTTCTGCTTGATAAGTCTGGCTAATGTTTTATCAATTTTGCTTATCTTCTCAAAGAACCAGCTTTTAGTTTTATTGATCTTTGCTATTGTTTTCTTCATTTCTTTTTCATTTATTTCTGATCTGATTTTTATGATTTCTTTCCTTCTGCTAACTTTGGGTTTTTTTTGTTCTTATTTCTCTAATTGCTTTAGGTGTAAGATTAGGTTGTTTATTTAAGATTTTTCTTGTTTCTTAAGGTAAGATTGTATTGCTATAAACTTTCCTAGTAGAACTGCATTTGCTGCATCCCATAGGTTTGGGGTTGTCATGTTTTCATTATCATCTGTTTTTAAGTATTTTTTGATTTCATCTTTGATATCTTCAGTGATCTCTTGGTTATTTACTAGCATATTGTGTAGCCTCCATGGGTTTGTATTTTTTACAGTTTTTTTTTTCCTGTAATTGATATCTAGTCTCATAACGTTGTGGTCAGAAAAGATACTTGATATGATTTCAATTTTCTTAAATTTACCAAGGCTTGATTTGTGACCCAAGATATGATCTATCCTGGAGGATGTTCCATGAGCACTTGAGAAGAAAGTGTATTCTGTTAGTTTTGGATGGAATGTCCTATAAATTTCAAAAGTCCATCTTGTTTAATGTATCATTTAAAGCTTGTGTTTCCTTATTTTCATTTTAGATGATCTGTCCATTGGTGAAAGTGGAGTGTTAAAGTCCACTACTATGATTGTGTTACCGTCGATTTCCCCTTTTGTAGCTGTTAGTATTTGCCTTATGTATTGAGGTGTTCCTATGTTGGGTGCATAAATATTTACAATTGTTATTTCTTCTTCTTGGATTGATCCTTTGATCATTATGTAGTGTCCTTCTTTGTCTCTTGTAATAGTCTTTGTTTTAAAGTCTATTTTTTTTAAAACATCTTTATTGAAGTATAATTGCTTTACAATGGTGTGTTAGTTTCTGCTTTATAACACAGTGAATCAGTTATACATATACATATGTTCCCATATCTCTTCCCTCTTGCATCTCCCTCCCTCAATCCCTCCCCATCCCACCCCTCTAGGTGGTCACAAAGCACCGAGCTGATCTCCCTGTGCTATGCGGCTGCTTCCCACTAGCTATCTATTGTACATTTGGTAGTGTATATATGTCCATGACACTCTCTCACCCTGTCACATCTCACCCTTCCCCCTCCCCATATCCTCAAGTCCATTCTCTAGTAGGTCTGTGTCTTTATTCCCGTCTTGCCACTAGGTTCTTCATGGCCTTTTTTTTTTTTTTTTCTTAGAGTCCATATATATGTGTTAGCATACTGTATTTGTTTTTCTCTTTCTGACTTACTTCATTCTGTATGACAGACTCTAACTCCATCCACCTCATTACAAATACCTCCATTTCATTTCTTTTTATGGCTGAGTAATATTCCATTGTATGTATGTGCAACATCTTCTTTATCCATATACCCTGAGAAAACCATAGTTCAAAAAGAGTCATGTACCAAAATGTTCATTAAAGTCTATTTTGTCTGATATGAGAATTGCTACTCCAGCTTTCTTGTGATTTCCATTTGCATGGAATATCTTTTTCCATCCCCTCACTTTCAGTTTGTATATGTCCCCAGTCTGAAGTGGGTCTCTTGTAGATAGCAAATATATGTGTCTTCTTTTTGTATCCATTCAGCCAGTCTATGTCTTTTGGTTGGAACATTTAATCCATTTACATTTAAGGTAATTATCGATATATATGTTCCTATTACCATTTTCTTAATTGTTTTGGGTTTGTTATTGTAGGTCTTTTCCTTCTCTTGTGTTTCCTGCCTAGAGAGGTTCCTTTAGCATTTGTTGTAAAGCTGGTTTGGTGGTGCTGAATTCTCTTAACTTTTACTTGTCTGTTAAGGTTTTAATTTCTCCATCAAATAATTTCTCCATCAAATCTGAATGAGATCCTTGCTGGGTAGAGTAATCTTGTTTGTAGGTTTTTCCCTTTCATCACTTTAAATACGTCCTGCCACTCCCTTCTGGCTTGCAGAGTTTCTGCTGAAAGATCAGCTGTTAACCTTATGAGGATTCCCTTGTATGTTATTTGTTGTTTTTTCATTGCTGCTTTTAATATTTGTTCTTTTTATTTAATTTTTGATAGTTTGATTAATATGTGTCTTGGCATGTTTCTCCATGGATTTATCCTGTATGGTACTCTCTGCGCTACCTGGACTTGATTGACTATTTCCTTTCCCATATTAGGAAAGTTTTCAACTATAATCTCTTCAAATATTTTCTCAGTCAGTTTCTTTTTCTCTTCTTCTTCTGGGACCCCTATATTTCGTATGTTGGTGTGTTTAATGTTGTCCCAGAGGTCTCTGAGCCTGTCCTCATTCTTTTCATTCTTTTTTCTTTATTCTGCTCTGTGGTAGTTATTTCTACTACTTTATATTCCAGGTCACTTATCCGTTCTTCTGCCTCAGTTATTCTGCCATTGATGCCTTCTAGAGAATTTTAAATTTAATTTATGTGTTGCTCATCATTGTTTGTTTGCTCTTTAGTTCTTCTAAGTCCTTGTTAAATGTTTCTTGTATATTCTCCATTCTATTTCCAAGATTTTGGATCATCTTTACTATCATTACTCTGAAATCTTTTTCAGGTAGACTGCCTATTTCTTCCTTATTTGTTTGTTCTGGTGGGTTTTTACCTTGATCCTTCTTCTGCTGTGTGTTTCTCTGTCTTCTCATTTTGCTTAACTTACTGTTTGGGGTCTCCTTTTCACAGGCTGCAGGTTTGTAGTTCCTGTAGTTTCTGGTGTCTGCCCCCAGTGGCTAAGGTTGGTTCAGTGGGTTGTGTAGGCTTCCTGGTGGAGGGGCCTAGTGCCTGTGTTCTGGTGGATTAAGCTGGACGTTGTCTTTCTGGTGGGCAGTACCACATCCAGTGATATGTTTTGGTGTGTCTGTGACCTTATTATGATTTTAGGCATCCTCTCTGCTAATGGGTGGGTTTGTGTTCCTTTCTTGCTAGTTGTTTGGCATAGGGTGTCCAGGACTCTAGCTTGAGTGGAACTTTGTCTTTGCGTTGAGATGGAGATCTCTGGGAGAGCTTTTGCCATTTGATATTACGTGGAGCAAGGAGGTCTCTGTTGGACCAATGTCCTGACCTTGGCTCTCCCACCTCAGAGGCACAGGCCTGACACCCAGCCGGAGCACCAAGACCCCGTCAGCTACACAGCTGCCTCGGACCTCACCACCCCAACCAGCCTTCAGGTGGCTCTCTATTCTGTAAGGGTTAAGCTTTAAGGTTCTTTCTTGTCTTGTTTTTATGCAGGTGAAGCATAAAATAACTGAAATAAAAAAATAATAATAATCCTACTTAATATAAACTTTACTTAGATTTATTTAAGGAGCTATAATCTAGAAAAATCTAGAAACTATCATTTCTGTTGTGTTTGAAATGAACTTTTCTAAAATTAAACTAAGTAGTATGGTACACAATGAGACAGAGAACTGGAACTTCCCAGTGGCACAGTGGTTAAGAATCCGCCTGACAATGCAGGGAACACGGGTTCAACCCTGGTCTAGGAAGATCCCGCATGCTGCGGAGCAACAAATCTGTGTGCTACAAGTACTGAGAGTGCACTTTAGAGCCCATGAACCAGAACTACTGAGCCCGTGTGCCACAACTACTGAAGCTCACGTGCCTACAGCCCATGGTACGCAACAAGAGAAGCCACTGCAATGAGAAGTCCGTGCACCACAACCAAGAGTAGTCTCCACTCACCACAATTAGAGAAATCCCCCACACAGCAATGAAAACCCAATGGAGCCAAAAATAAATAAATTATATAAATAAAATTTAAAAAAAGAGACAGAGAATAAATTCCTTAATTATGAATTTCATTCCAAATCACAAAGAAAGTCACTCTTATAGGTCAGGACCATGCACTGCTAATTTCTTTTTATTTTTTTTTATAGAAAACACAGAAAATTAAATGTTTATTCATTATTATATTCTCCTTTTATAAAAGCTATTTTCATGTTTGTTTTTCCAGGCTTAATGACAGAAGTTTTAAGTCAGTTTTCCCTTGCCAGTACATATTCTTCTATATCAGCAACTTAAGATTCATAAAGTTGTATCTTTTTTTTTTAAACATCTTTATTGAAGTATAATTGCTTTACAATGGTGTGTTAGTTTCTGCTTTATAACAAAGTGAACCAGTTATACATATACATATGTTCCCATATCTCTTCCCTCTTGCATCTCCCTCCCTCCCACCCTCCCTATCCCACCCCTCTAGGTGGTCACAAAGCACCGAGATGATCTCCCTGTGCTATGCAGCTGCTTCCCACTAGCTATCTATTTTACATTTAGTAGTGTATATATGTCCATGACACTCTCTCACCCTGTCACATCTCACCCCTCCCCCTCCCCATATCCTCAAGTCCATTCTCTAGTAGGTCTGTGTCTTTATTCCCTTCTTGCCACTAGGTTCTTCATGACCTTTTTTTTTTTTTTTTCCCTTAGATTCCATATATATGTGTTAGCATACTGTATTTCTTTTTCTCTTTCTGACTTACTTCACTCTGTATGACAGACTCTAACTCCATCAACCTCATTACAAATACCTCCATTTCATTTCTTTTTATGGCTGAGTAATATTCCATTGTATATATGTGCCACATCTTCTTTATCCATTCATCCGATGATGGACACCTAGGTTGCTTCCATGTCCTGGCTATTGTAAACAGAGCTGCAATGAATATTTTGGTACATGACTCTTTCTGAATTATGGTTTTCTCAGGGTATATGCCCAGTAGTGGGATTGCTGGGTCATACGGTAGTTCTATTTTTAGTTTTTTAAGGAACCTCCATACTGTTCTCCATAGTGGCTGTATCAATTTACATTCCCACCAACAGTGCAAGAGTGTTCCCTTTTCTCCACACCCTCTCCAGCATTTATTGTTTCTAGATTTTTTGATGATGGCCATTCTGACCGGTGTGAGATGATACCTCATTGTAGTTTTGATTTGCATTTCTCTAATGATTAATAATGTTGAGCATTCTTTCATGTGTCTGTTGGCAATCTGTAGATCTTCTTGGAGAAATGTCTATTTAGGTCTTCTGCCCATTTTTGGATTGGGTTGTTTATTTTTTTGTTATTGAGCTGCATGAGCTGCTTGTAAATCTTGGAGATTAATCCTTTGTCAGTTGCTTCATTTGCAAATATTTTCTCCCATTCTGAGGGTTGTCTTTTGGTCTTGTTTATGGTTTCCTTTGCTGTGCAAAAGCTTTGAACTTTCATTAGGTCCCATTTGTTTATTTGTGTTTTTATTTCCATTTCTCTAGGAGCTGGGTCAAAAAGGATCTTGCTGTGATTTATGTCATAGAGTGTTCTGCCTATGTTTTCCTCTAAGAGTTTGATAGTGTCTGGCCTTACACTTAGGTCTTTAATCCATCTTGAGTTTATTTTTGTGTATGGTGTCAGGGAGCGTTCTAATTTCATACTTTTACATGTACCTGTCCAATTTTCCCAGCACCACTTATTGAAGAGGCTGTCTTTTCTCCACTGTATATGCTTGCCTCGTTTATCAAAGATAAGGTGACCATATGTGCATGGGTTTATCTCTGGGTTTTCTATCCTGTTCCATTGATCTATATTTCTGTTTTTGTGCCAGTACCTAACTGTCTTGATTACTGTAGCTTTGTAATATAGTCTGAAGTCAGGGAGCCTGATTCCTCCAGCTCCATTTTTCGTTCTCAAGATTGCTTTGGCTATTCGGGGTCTTTTGTGTTTCCATACAAATTGTGAAATTTTTTGTTCTAGTTCTGTGAAAAATGCCAGTGGTAGTTTGATAGGGATTGCATTGAATCTGTAGATTGCTTTGGGTAGCAGAGTCATTTTCACAATGTTGATTCTTCCAATCCAAGAACATGGTATATCTCTCCATCTATTTGTATCATCTTTCATTTCTTTCATCAGTGTCCTCTAATTTTCTGCATACAGGTCTTTTGTCTCCTTAGGTAGGTTTATTCCTAGATATTTTATTCTTTTTGTTGCAATGGTAAACAAGAGTGTTTTCTTAATTTCACTTTCAGATTTTTCATCATTAGTGTATAGAAATGCAAGAGATTTCTGTGCATTAATTTTGTATCCTGCTACTTTACCAAATTCATTGATTAGCTCTAGTAGTTTTCTGGTAGCATCTTTAGGATTCTCTATGTATAGTTTCAAGTCATCTGCAAACAGTGACAGCTTTACTTCTTCTTTTCCGATTTGGATTCCTTTTATTTCTTTTTCTTCTCTGATTGCTGTGGCTAACACTTCCAAAACTATGTTGAATAATAGTGGTGAGAGTGAGCAACCTTGTCTTTTTCCTGATCTTAGTGGAAATGGTTTCAGTTTTTCACCATTGAGGACAATGTTGGCTGTGGGTTTGTCATATATGGCCTTTATTATGTTGAGGAAAGTTCCCTCTATGCCTACTTTCTGCAGGGCTTTTATCATAAATGGGTGTTGAATTTTTTCAAAAGCTTTCTCTGCATCTATTGAGATGATCCTATGGTTTTTCTCCTTCAATTTGTTAATATGATGTATCACGTTGATTGATTTGCGTATATTGAAGAATCCTTGCATTCCTGGAATAAACCCCACTTGATCATGGTGTATAATCCTTTTAATGTGCTGTTGGATTCTGTTTGCTAGTATTTTGTTGAGGATTTTTGCATCTATGTTCATCAGTGATATTGGCCTGTAGTTTTCTTTCTTTGTGACATCTTTGTCTGGTTTCGGTATCAGGGTGATGGTGGCCTCGTAGAATGAGTTGGGGAATGTTCCTCCCTCTGCAATATTTTGGAAGAGTTTGAGAAGGGTAAGTGTTAGCTCTTCTCTAAATGTTTGATAGAATTCGCCTGTGAAGCCATCTGGTCCTGGGCTTTTGTGTGTTGGAAGATTTTTAATCCCAGCTTCAATTTCGGTGCTTGTGATTGGTCTGTTCATATTTTCTATTTCTTCCTGGTTCAGTCTCGGCAGGTTGTGCATTTCTAAGAATCTGTCCATTTCTTCCAGGTTGTCCATTTTATTGGCATAGAGTTGCTTGTAGTAATCTCTCATGATCGTTTGTATTTCTGCAGTGTCAGTGGTTACTTCTCCTTTTTCATTTCTAATTCTATTGATTTGAGTCTTCTCCCTTTTTCTCTTGATGAGTCTGGCTAATGGTTTATCAATTTTGTTTATGTTCTCAAAGAACCAGCTTTTAGTTTCATTGATTTTTGCTATTGTTTCCTTCATTTCTTTTTCATTTATTTCTGATCTGATCTTTATGATTTCTTTCCTTCTGCTAGCTTTGGGGTTTTTTTGTTCTTCTTTCTCTAATTGCTTTAGGTGCAAGGTTAGGTTGTTTATTCGAGATGTTTCCTGTTTCTTGATGTAGGCTTGTATTGCTATAAACTTCCCTCTTAGAACTGCTTTTGCTGCATCCCATAGGTTTTGGGTCATCGTGTCTCCATTGTCATTTATTTCTAGGTATTTTTTGATTTCCCCTTTGATTTCTTCAGTGATCACTTCGTTATTAAGTAGTGTATTGTGTAGCCTCCATGTGTTTGTATTTTTTACAGATCTTTTCCTGTAATTGATATCTAGTCTCATAGCATTGTGGTCAGAAAAGATACTTGATACGATTTCAATTTTTTTAAATTTACCAAGGCTTGATTTGTGACCCAAGATATGATCTATCCTGGAGAATGTTCCATGAGCACTTGAGAAAAATGTGTATTCTGTTGTTTTTGGGTGGAATGTCCTATAAATTTGCACTGCTAATTTTATACAACAAAATAAGTGTATGCAGTGGGCTTACTTTGACTATTTTACTTGTAATCCTTCCATGTCCACTGAATGTCATCCCATATAAAAATAGACATTACCAATTAAACCCTCCATAGCACAGTTGAATACAAATTGAATACCCTTCATAGCACAGTTGAATACCCTCCATAGCACAGTTGAATACCCTCCATAGCACAGTTGAAGGCAAGTTGAATATTTTAGTCCTTTACCTTCTCAATAGGTATCTTTATACTGAGTAGCAATTCCCCCAAGGTGGCACTGTATTTCGTAGATTTTTCTTTCACCATGTGATATAATGGTTGCTTTCCTAATAAGTAGTACTGTATCAAAAATTGTGTTTAAAATGTTTCAATAAGTAAACCAAGAAAAGACCAAGAGCTAGGGACCTTCATACTCATAATAATGTTATTTCACATTTAGTAATTCCTTTAATATGAGCATAAATTTTATTTATAAAACTAAATACTTTTCAACACAACTTTGTTGGTTAATAATGGATTTTTACACAAAAGTAACAGCTTTTCCTTTTACAGTGTTTTAGTTTCTTTAGGTCCCGTAACAGAGACGTATGTATCTATTTCTATCAAGTTGATATCCATTATTTACAAAAATTGAAACAAAACCACGTATATATAGTTGTTCCTACAAAGTTCATTTTATTTTTTCTAATATTAACTCCAATTGCTGTCACCTTTTTGTTATTTTTTGTGTCTTTCTTGTTCACTGTCAGTTCCCCAATATCTGGAAAAATACCTCAAAAATAATAAGTACTTAAATTTTTTCAATATGTTATTAAAACCCATGTTACATGAAAAAATGACTGCATCACAATTCTTAAGCATTTAAAATTTATTAATTTTGCATTTATTTATAAAACTCTGCCTTCTTCTAGGAAAAATTAAGGCCATACACACACACACACACACAAACACACACACACACACACATACACACATGAAAATAAATAAGAACTGAAAACATGAGGAAAGGCAAAGCATGAAAAAGGCAAGAAAAAAAAAAGAGTAAGAAATAGAAAATGAAGTCAAGAATGAAGTTAAAAGACAAAAATAATTTTGTAAAACTCTCCTATTATGTTTAGGATTGAAACAAAACACATTGTCTGTAAAATTTATAACAGTAAAAATGTAAGAAAGGAGGCATTATCAGCATTCACAGGATTTCTAGAATCAGCTTAATTACTCAGTATAAGCCAAGTGACTCCTGGCAACAAGATGAGAAAGACATTTCTCCTTGGGCTTTTACTGAAGCTAAATATTGTATAAATGTCTGAACAATGTCCTCATAAAATTTTTCCCAATAAATATAGCAATGAGTCATCTAGAACTATTCTTGGAAATGCCTATTCCTTAGTGCCAAGTGCATCAGGTTTTAGGTAAATTCAGCAAAATTAATTCTTCTCTTTTCAAAATAAGAAAACTCAGATATGTAGTTCCAGTCTTTTCTTATTTAATACAAGCTTACAGTTTGGAGTATTTGGACATTATAATGATGTATACAAACATGTTTTTCATCTATCCTATTTCCTATTAGTAAGTTACCATAGTGCAACACACTTTCACTTTGATCTATGTAGTGATTTTATATACTCTCCAAGTGACATCAACACAAAGTATATGTCTAGTTGATTGAATGTCCTAATTCACTATATAGCATTATTTAAAAAAAAATAATTAGCTAAATTTATTTTGTTTGAAAAGATTTAATCTATAGACCTACTTTTTGGCAGCACTTACCTAATACACCTAGTTGTCAACTAAGATAAGTTCTAGCTCCTAATTGTACTAACTCTTCACATACTAAATAGTGTATTTTTTCCTCAAATAAAAATTAAATTAGGGCTTCCCTGGTGGCACAGTGGTTGAGAATCTGCCTGCCAATGCAGGGGACACGGGTTCGAGCCCTGGTCTGGGAAGATCCCACATGCCACGGAGCAACTAGGCCTGTGAGCCACAATTACTGAGCCTGCGCGTCTGGAGCCTCTGCTCTGCAATAAGAGAGGCCGCGATAGTGAGAGGCCCGCGCACCGCGATGAAGAGTGGCCCCCACTTGCCACAACTAGAGAAAGCCCTCGCACAGAAACGAAGACCCAGCACAGCCATAAATATAAATAAATAAATAAAAAAGACTTTCTCTCTATTAAAAAAAAAAATTGTTAAAAAAAAATTAGACTAATGCTTAAGATGTTTTAATGTGTCACAGTGCCACATAAAAGTAAAATAACTAACTCAATCCATTCAGTCTCATCTCTCATTATGCCCCATTTTTTTATTCAGGGTTCAGCAAGACTAAACAAACTGTTTTCTGTTTCATAAAGCACAATGCCTTACTTTCTATCATGTATTTGTATTTGCAACTCTTTCTTCCTGCAACACAACCCCTAACACCTTCAACTTGTTAATTAATCCAACAGTTAGCTTAGACAATACCTTTTTAGGAAAACTACTCATGATCTCCTAAAGTCAGGTAAAGTGTTTATTTTAGGTGTTATAATACAGATGACTCTTGCCCCTATTATAGTGCCTATCACATTTATATTAAATTGCCTTTTTACTTGCCAAACAATCACTTCCATTGAATATAGGAAAATGACCATGCCTTGTTCATCATTGTATTTCCAGTTCCTGGTACACTAAATACTTCAGTGATATTAATTAAATCAACTAAAGAATGAGTTAATCAATACTCCCAATTTTACTGAGTATTGAGTTGCAAGATATTTGAAAGCCCTTACTGGTGAGTGTCTGTTTATATCAGGTGGCTTAGTTGATAAATTATTGCTATACAGAGAATCAAAGGCAAAGGAAATATCAATATTTATTATTACTTACAGATTTCTCCATAGGGTTATACAAATGTGTCAAAATAGTCAGTGCCAGTATAGTCTTGTCTATGGTCCAGTTTGTGAGATTGCAATTTGCAGATAATAAAATGGCATTCTGGACGGGATATCTAAGAATGTAATAAGTCTATGTTTGGAGAGGGGCATAAACGTTATCATATTTTAAAGATTTGAAATGACTCTGTCCCTGCCAGATACCAGATGTATGTATGTCTGATTATTTGATGAAAGAAATGCATGGTGAGGATCTGTGTTAACAATTAGAATGTTATCTCAAATAGTCGAGAAAGGGGAAATCTTGACTAGTGCCTAATGCAGAGATTTTGCAAGCTGTTTGGAGTATTGGTTTGTGAGAAATAAACATCTCAGTTTAAAAGAAATATTTTATTTAGGTAAAGATCATTTCTAAGGCTAATCCTTAGAAAAAATTTTAGTGTGGGGCTTTACAAAGTAGGGATCAGACAGTCACTCCCTGACTCACTGAACAGTCTTAGTAGCCCTGACAGTGGGATAACCAGATTTTTAAGACTCCTGAGGTGCTGCAATAGGAAGCACCAGCTTGAAAGATTCCTGTTAAAAAAAAAAAAAAAACTTGAACATGAATCTATTCTTGTCTTTAAAGATGATTTTAAATTGTCTATAAATACAGAGATAGAGAAACAATTCAAGTGAAATGACATTTCAAGGACACCAGCAGACTAATCCCGAAGCTAGGCTTTTCTATCATAAGCCCAGTCTCTTTAACAAGATAATGGGATAGAAAAAAGAGAAAAGGGCAGCTGGGGATGAAAAAGGATTTGAAAAATAATAACGACATGCAATATTGACATTGTTTTGGACCTGATTTCTACAAAAAAAATTGTAAGATGACATTTTCCCAAATGTAGTTTTTTTGAATATGGATTGGATATTAGATAATTCAAAAATGTACTGTTAATTTTATTAATAATTATAGTGAAGAAGAAAACACCCATATGTTTCATTAATGGATATTCAAGTATCTAGGACTAAGATGACATGAAGGTTTAAAGTGTTTTAGCAAATATAAGAGGGGATGGGGTAAATAAAGCAAGTGTAACAAAATGATGATTAATCTATTTTTTGTGATAGAGAATATTATTTTAAAATGTCGTATTCCTTAAAATACTATGTGCATATATCATCTTTCTAAATGGTGACCACCCTTTCTTCATGCTTTGGCAACTACAGTTTTTCTTTTAATTTTTTCTTCCAGTTTTATTGAGATATAATTGTCATACAGCACTGTATAAGTTTAAGGTGTACAGCATAATGATTTGATTAACATACTTCATGAATGATTATCACAATAAATTTAGAGAACATCCATCTCATATAGATACAAAATTAAAGAAATAGAAAAACATTTCTTTATCTCCCATATTTAATTGATCATAGCGATAACATGAAGAGAAAAAAAATCATTGAACCCTAAGCAGTAACTTTTTGCGTCTCTGCAGTAACATTTCAACTCTGAAGGCATAAGGCTGGAGCACCCCAGCTGCCTGAACTGGTGTCAGGGACTCTGGGAAACAAGGATGTGCAGGAAATGGGGGCCTTGAATTGTAAATTCTTCAAATCATTCTCTTTCCACATATATGAAACACATATTCATTTTAATAAGTCTAATGGGGGCATTCAATGCTATGTTGCTTCTAATCTCCCTGTCATGACAACTACAGTTTTGTGTAAATTCATGTATATCAAAGTTTATGTAATTGTCAGTCTCTCAGCCAGTGTCATTTACCAATGTGCACCAAGAGCAGTGGAGGATGCTAAATAAATTAAAACTCACCCTCTGATTCCCGAGGTATTTTAAGATTGATGAATGTCAACAACAAACAAATAAGCAAACAAAAAACTACTCCAGGGATAAGACAAAACATATTGTGTTGACCAGTTTTCTGGACACTGTCATGGCAAAGTTTTATTTCATCTTAAAGTATTTTGTTACCATACGATCTTGTCAGTTTATACATAGGTAATAGTATTGTAGCATTCTTTCTGTTAGAAGGCTTACAGAAGAGAAAATGAATAGAGGTGAATTTGAGTCACGTAATCTTTGCTTTATTTTACATTACAGCAATCCCTGAAATAAAGCTTTAATGTATTCATATTGTACATGATTTATATCCTCCCTCTCTTATGTAATGTAGTTAATGTTGTCATTATGGTCATTGTAACATCCAATTCAAAAGGTTCAGAAAGGGGGCAAAATCTAAACTGTCTTCATGGGTGATTTTTTTTTTTAACAAAGGCTGCTATTGTGAGTCAAATAAAAGACATACCAATTGAACTGCATGAAAATTTTCTCTCAAGGAGCCAGTATGTTTCCCAATCTAGAAAGGACACCTTTTTAAAAGAGGTTTATCTGTAATATTTCTACCGAATGTGTGTGTGTATATATATATATATATATATATATATATATATATATGGCATATCCTTTTGTTAGTCCTTTGTGATGACACTATGTTTGTAGTATATTAATTGTAAAATTACTTTGTATTGTTGGAAATATTACTCTAATCCTAATTAATGCGACTGAAAAATCCTGTTATACATAACAATTTCAACAGGTAGGTGGTTCAATTAAATTATGGATTTTAAAAAGATGGTGCAAATTTTAATGTTAATGACTGCCTGAAAATAACATTGGTGATTAAGTAAAATTTCAATGTACTCTGTTTGAAAAGAAATTCTCATTGTTATGTGTCTACTTATTCTTCAGAGAGCTACATACATGACAGTCTACATTTATAAGCATTGTAAAATATGTGATAAAATTCTCAGAAAATCACTAAATTAAGAAATACTGAGAGATGTAAATATAGATACGAGAAGTTATAGATATATTCATCCAGAAATCGTGTTATTTTTTTCAATTTATATCCAATTAAAAACCAGAATATATTAGACATTCATTTAAAATGATTAAATCTACTTTTCTGCATGGGAACAGGCTGACTGAAGTTAGATAATCATATTAGAATTGTATTAGGTAGGTTTCCCCAGTGAAAACAGCTATGTTCTCTAACTAGCAAACCAAAACAAGAAGAATTCTTTATATCTCCATGAATGTCATTAAACTGTCCAATAAATTATTAAGATTTGGTAAAGCAAAATAGGAACACCTGCCATTCTTTCAATGAAACAGATGGTCAATAGTAAATTTTCAAATATTCATTTCCTAAATTGACGAGAAGAGTCAATTTGACATTTAACATATGTCCCTTGTATAAAGAGATCTATACAAGTCATGAGAATGAAAACCTATTTTCACTTCTTTTTAACAAAGTTAAAATTCCCAAACAGGTTTTTAAATATTAATGTACATTTTAAACATTTTGGGTGCATAAAGCTTTCAATTGATATGAATTTTCATAAATAATAATACATTATATTTTAAACTGACTAATGAGCTCACTGATGTTTATCATATTATACTTTATGTCAATAAAGTTGATAAACCTACCTTGACACATCATAACCACTAAACGTCCATAATTTACATTACTGTTCTATGGGTTTGGACAAATATATAATTACATGTATCCTTCATTATAGCATCATACAGCATATTTTCCCTGGCCTAAAAATCCTCTATGCTCTCCCTTCTTATTCCCCCAACCCCCAGCCCTTAGCCACTGATCTTTTTACTATCACCATTGCTTTGCCTTTTCTGGAATGTCATATAATTGGAATCATACAGTATGTATTCTTTTCATATTAGCTTCTTTCACTAAGTAATATGCATTTACTATTCCTACATGTCTCTTCATGACTTGAGCTCATCTCTTTTTAACACTAAATAATATTCCACTGTCTGGATGTACATTTTATTTATTCATGCACTTTTTTTAACATATAAACACATAAGTTTATCATTAATTTTACTGATATTAAAGACATAATTGATATATAATAATAGAGTATTCAGTACTGTATCATAAGTTCTTTATAGCCAATTGAATATTACAGGGACTTTTGTTAATTGTTGCTGAACTCTCATATCTGTATGCAAACTATGATTGCAGTTCAACCATGATTTGACTAATGGAGTTCCATTAAAATTCACTCTTTCCCCAATAAATTTATTGTCATTAAATCTGAAATGTGATCTACTATTAAACTGTTTTTTATCCTAATATAAACTATATTTATTAAACTGAAATTTCTTTCAGTTTTAACACTACACGTGTCAAAACCTCACTCATCTTTCAATGAGGTGAGTGACTTTTGTGCTGAATTGGATAATAGTTTTCAAGCATTGGAAGAATATTTCCTTAATGTTCTGTGCTATTCATAATGTAATGGCCACAGGCATGCTATTACACTTCTGAGTTTAACTTTAAACTTAGAAGTTTAACCTCCATTTTTTGTATTTTTCTGTATCATTTTCTTAAGTTTAGACAAATAACAAAATAATAAAACAAACTCTGACCTGTAGCACTTGCTGATTTCCATGATGTAACTATTCTCATCATGGCTAAGTTAAAACCACCAGCATGAGGTCACCGAACACAGAGTTGGGAAAAAATATGCAGGGTTTCCACCACATAAATGTGATAGATATAATTTCATGTGTTATGGTTATTTGGTATTCTTTGAATTTTCTTTTTATATTTTCTTACCATTCTTACCATTGGGTTCTCTCTCTTCTTTCTCTCTTTTTTTTCTATTTTTCTCTCTCTCTTACTTGCAAGAACTCTTTGTATGTTATTTGTCATATCTATCATCTATCACAGGAAGGTAAACTCCATGAATACAGGAATATCATTCAGACAAATAAAAAAATAATAAATCAAACCCTGGCTTGTACCATTTGCTAAATGTTTTATTCAGCATGGCATCCAGTAGCACCTATAGCATAAAAGGTGTTCAAACAAATATTTGTTAAATGAATTAATGTCTTGCAAATATTTCCCCAAACTATAATTTGTCTTTTTATTTTATTTATGCTTATTATTTTTGCTATACAAAATAGTAAATTGTATATTGTCAAATTTGTCTGCCTTTACATTTATTGGGTCTGAGTTTTCTGTCTTATTTAAGAATGTCTCTCTCTTCCCAAGGTTGATTATTCTCCTAAGTTTTTCTAAAAGTTTTATTATTTTGGTGGCATTTAAATCTGGAATGTATTTTTGTACATGACATGCATTTCTTCCAGATCGCCAGCCTATTGTGTCACTTCTGTAAATAAATTACTTTTCTTTACTAAATTGAAATTCTACCTTTGTGGTACATTAAGTTTCCATGTATGCTGGGCTCTATTTCTGATACTCTAATTTGTTTCATTATGCCTATCACTGGAAAGAATAAAATACCTAGGAATAAACCTACTTAAGGAGGTAAAAGACCTGTACTTTGAAAACTATAAGACACTTACAAAAGAAATTGAAGATGACACAAACAAATGTAAAGATATAATGTTTTCTTGGGCTGGAAGAATCAATATTGTTAAAACTACCATACTACACAAGGTAAGCGACAAATTCAATGAAACCCCTATCAAAATACCAATGGTATTTTTAACAGAACTAGAACAAAAAAAAATTTAATTTGTATGCAAACACAAAAGACCCCAAATAGCCAAAACAATCTGGAGAAAGAAAAACAGATCTGGAGGAAACACACTCTCTGACTTCAGACTATACTACAAAGCTACAGTAATCCAGACAGTATGGTACTGGCACAAAAACAAACACGTAGATTGATGGAATAAGATAGAACGCCCAGAAATAAATGCACACACTTATGGTCAATTAATCTATGACAAAGGAGGCAAGAATATACAGTGAAGAAAAGACAGTCTCTTCAATAAGTGGTGCAGGGAAAACTGGACAGCTACATGTAAACAAATGAAATTAGAACATTCTCTAACATCATATAAAAAAAAGAAAAGAGAAAACTCAAAATGAATTAAAGACCTAAATGTAACACTGGATAGAATAAAACTCCTAGAGGAAAACATAGGCAGAACGCCCTGACATAAATCACCTCAATATTTCTTTTTGAATCCATCTCCTAGAGTAATTGAAATAAAAGTAAAAATTAACAAATGGGACCTAATCAAACTTAAAAGCTTTTGCACAACAAAAGAAACCATAAACAAAATGAAATGAAAACCTACAGAATGGGAGAAAATATTTGCAAATGATGGGACCAACAAGGGATTAATTTCCAAAGCATACAAACAGCTCATACAGCTCCATATCAAAAAGTAAACAACCCAGTCAAAAAAGTGGGCAGAAGACCTAGATGGATATCCATTCACTTTTTGAAGGACATTTTGGTTGCTTTCCAGTTTTGCTAATTATGAATAGAGCTGCCATAAATTTTCTTGTGCAGGTTTTTGTGGGGACATAAGTTTTCAATTTTGGGGGGGGGGTAAATACCAAAAGGTGTGATTGCTGGACCATATAGTAAGAATATATTTAGCTTTTTAAGAAACTGCCAAACAGACTTCCAAAGTGTCTGTACCATTTTGCATTCCCACTGGTAATTAATGAGAATACTTGTTTCTCCATATCTGTGGCAGCATTTGGTGTTGTCAATATTCCAGATATTGGTCATTCTAATTCTTGTGTAGTGGTTTATCATTGTTGTTTTCATTTGCATTTCCCTGACAACATATGATGTGGAACACTATTTTTCTTTATGTAGGTGAATTTAAGTCATTTACTTTACTGACATGACTGACATTTGGCCTTATTTCTGAGTTCTGAGAAGATGAGGATATAGATTTCAGTCACATCTATTATTAAATCTGATTATACTTTATTACTTATTAAATTGGTAGACTTTAACACATGTTCAAAATCCAAGTTTCAATTTTCCCATATGTAAAATAGTGAAAATCACATTACTTCCCTCACAGGGCTAGTCTCAGGGCTGTGAAAATGAAACTATATGTATAAAAAATTAATAGAGCACATGCTAAAAATACTAAAAGGTGCAATATTTGTTATTATTGTTCTTTGGAGACATAATTGGTGACAAAGTGTAAAAGCATGATCAGAATCCATATCTTTACATGCTCAACAGTTGATAATGGGTGTGTATGTATTTAATCTAGTTTAGTATGTGTATATACAAATAATAACAATCAGTGTAAGACAATCTATGTATTCTAAAATGTTATGGTCTAAAACATAATAATCTAGCATTTAAAATAAATATACCAACAATATACTGGTTTTCAGGCTATAGAGAGCATATTACATATGTTTGCCAAATTTTGACTCATTTATAAACAGATTATTTTAGCCTTTACCCTCTCATATAGTTAAATTTTACTCATTTCCCTTAACTCAACATTTTATAATATTAGCAGACTTGCTATCTATTATATCTTTATTAGTAAGAGAAAGTAAATGCAATCCATTAAAAACACATTAGTGCATTCATTGCTGGTCTTTGAATGCAGCCATACCTGAATTGAGCTTAATTACATAAACAATATTTAAAAAGTGTGGTAGGATGTGGGAAGGGGGTGAATTCCAACTTTTTTTTAACATACTTTTTATATTATTTGTCAATGAAGAAAAATTTCTGGAAAGCATGAAAAGCAGTTAATTTCTTATTCCTCAGCCCTCCTATGAAATTCTCTCATGAGTAGCAGGACAGTTCATTCTGACATCAAAGAGGAGATCAAAGGAAAGATCAAATGAGAAGCTTTTGATGGAGTTGGGAAAATGTCTTCACCCTGTGAACACTAGTAATACCATAAGAAAATTATTATGGGCTCTGTGCTTCATTTGAAATACAAAAGGTGTTAAATCTTTGCCCCAGCTTCAACCACTCTCTATCTGGGGATAGCATGGCATCACCTGTAAGCAGCCCTGTGTCTATTAGTTGAAAATCAGTTATTGTTCATAAACACAGTGTTTAACTCCACAGTAACATACATGAATGAGGTATTACTCATGAAGAAAAGTGGGAGTTTTTCTCCTTCTAAAAATAAATCTAGGATATTTCCAGTTTCAGCTCCAAAATGCAAAAATCTTGGAAGCTGTCCTTAAATAAAACAAACAAAATGACAACAGCAACAACAACAAAAAACTAGACAAACTGAAAAGCAATGATTTATTGCACCCATCAAAAGACTGAATTCACAGGACAGATGACACCCTGAATTCTGGAGATGTAGGCACATCTAGATAGATACAACATCAGAGATCTACATATGTGGGGGAGTAACTGCTGAGCATAGAGCAGTATGAGGTTGATAACTCCTAAGGACTAAAGTCTTAGGCAGGTATTCTCACTTTCATGGGCTTTTCCTCCAGTAGCACCAGCAGGTTCCCCCTTTAAGGATCTGAGAAAGATCCCTGCATTGCTCTGGTGAGAGAGGGGAAATATAACCTTTGTGAAATAAGACTAGAGCCTTCAGCATTTAAAACCAAAAGGTCTATTATCCAGAGGAAAGGATTTTGACAGAGTGCAATTCTAAAATCGTATCCCAACTGGAAGAAGGGAATATCTCCCATTCTAGTTTCCTCCAGTCTTCTTGTGACACCTAAGGGGAAAAGCAAAACAACACAAAACAAAAAACATAGTCAAGAGGAATCAGGACTACAAAAAAAAAAAAAAGACTGCAGATGCTGTAGCCAGGTAAGGAAGTAGTGGTGGTCAGGGAGAAGTATAACCAAAGGGAAACATTTGAGAAGGTCACAGCCCTGAGACTGGTCCACTAAAATGGGGAGATTTAATTGGAAGATTAGAGAATGCTCTCTCTCTCTCTCACACATCTTACTACAACATCAAAAGATATCCAGGATGACAGCTATGGATTACAACTGAAGGGGCTGAAAGGCACAGATTCTAGAAGGATACCAAAAAAAAAAAAAAAAAAGAGAGAGAGAGGAACTGAAAGACTCTGGTATCTGTAGCTACAACAAAATCACAGCACAATTTCTACCCAGATTAACATAAATCTCCACACTAAAGCCCTATTTACCTGAGTTTCTATTACTCAATTCAACATGTCAAACTTTCAAAAAAAAATTACAAGGCATGCAAAGAGAGAAAACAATCATCAGATTCAGTCTGAGATTTGATGGAAGTGTTGTAATTATAGACAGGGATTTTAAATGAACTATGGTATACATTAAGGGCTATAATGGGAAAATTAGACAATATGCAATAACAGATGGGTAAAGTAAACTGAGATATGGAAACTCTAAGAAAGAGTCAAAAGAAAATGCTAGAAATCAAAACCATAATATCATAAATGAAGAATGTCTTCAACAGGCTCATGAAAAATAGTTCGATAAAAAAATAGTTCAATAGAAACTCAAACTCTATTGCAAAGTTTTTTTTATTTTTAAATTTAAGAGAAAAATATCCAAGGACTGTGAGACAGTATCAAAAGGTGTAGCAAAGACCTAATTTGAATGTCAGATAAAAAAGAAAGAGAAAACCACAAGGAAAAAATATGTTAATAATAATGTCTGAGAGCTACCAACATTTATTAACAGACATCAAACCACAGATTCAAGAAGCCCAGAGAACACCAAGCACCATAAATTCCCGAAAACAAAACATCAAGACAGATCATATTCAAACTGTAGAAAATAATGCACAAACATGATATCTTAAAGAAAGTCGCCTTAGAGGGAAAAAAAAAAAGCATACCTATCCAGGAACAAGAATAAAAATTATAGTAGACTTATTCTTTTAAAAAGCTCTACAAAGAAAAAGAGAGTGAAGTTAAACCTTAAAGTACTGAAAGGAAAAAAAAAAAAAAGAAAGAAAGAAAATACCAACATAAAATTCTAAATTCAGTAAAATCATCCTTCGTAAATTAAGAAGTAAAAAAGATTTTCACAGACAAAAACTGAAGTAAAATATTTCTCTTACACAATCAAGAAATGTTAAAAAATTTTCTTCAGGCAAAAGAACAATGAAATAGATCAAAAATGTGGGACTGCATAAGGAAAGAATGTTAGTGAAGGAATAAATTAAAGTAAAATAAAATATTTTATTTCTCTTATTCTTAATCTGAAAGATAATTGTCTAATTTCATATTAATAGCTATTTATAGTGTGATATTATAAAAATAAGTGAAACAAATGATAGCAATGTCACAGGCACAAGAAAGAGGATTAGGAATATTTTGCTATAAGGAACCTATACTGCATGTGAAGCTATGTCATATTATTTGAAGGTAAAATTACATAATATACCATATATATTTTGAACATTAGAATAAATAGCCACTCATTTTCAACACTGTAGATGGGGAAAAAACATGTTTATGGAAACATAAAATGTACAGTTAAAAGCAGAGATGCCCCACCCCCCAAAAAAAATAAAAGAGTGGGAAAAAGAAACTAACAACAAATGCAATGAATAGAAAACAGTTACAAACGGGATAAATATTAATCCAGCTATGACAATAGTCATTTTCAATGTGAATGGTCAAAATATACCAAATAACAACAGAGATTGTCAGAATGGATTAAAATAAAAAGAAAAGAAATTTTACATTGTGTATAACAAAAGTACTTTATAAGGGCTCAAATAGGTTAAAAGAAAACAGATGGAGAGTGATGTACCTTGCTAACACTATTCAGAAGAAAGCTGGGGTTTCAGATTTTTAATTTCAGAAAAACAGACTTCAGAACAGGAAAGATTATCAGAGATAAGGACAGGTAATATCATTCTTCAAGAAGACATAACAATCCTAAAAGTGTATGCACCTAACAATATAATGTGAAAATGTAAGAGAACAGCATTGTTCTAATACTTAAATAATATAAAGACAAAAAAGACACCACAAGAAAGGAAACTACACATCATAATTTTTCATTAACATAGAAACCAAAATCCATACCAAATTGAATCCAGCAGTATATATAAAGAATAGTACGTTACAGCCAAGTGGATTTCATTTCAAGAAACAATGTTGGAGGAGCTTCAAGATGGCAGAAGACTAAGACGTGAAAATCATCTTCCTCCCCAGAAATACATCAGAAATGCATCTACATGTGGAACAACTCCTACAGAACGTCTACAGAATGCTGGCAGAAGTCCTCAGACCTCCCAAAGGGCAAGAAACTCCCAACGTACCTGGGTAGGGTAAAAGAAAAAAGAAACAACAGAGACAAAAGAATAGGGATGGGACCTGCACCAGTGGGAGGGAGCTATGAAGGAGGAAATGTTTCCAGACACTACGAAGCCCCTTCGCAGGCAGAGACTGCAGGTTGCAGTGGGGGGAAGCTTCGGAGCCATGGAGGATAGTGCAGCAACAAGGGTGCGAAGGGCAAAGTGGAGAGATTCCCACACAGAGGATCAGTGCCAACCAGCACTCACCAGACCGAGAGGCTTGTCTGCTCACCCACCGGGGCTGGTGGGGGCTGGGAGCTGAGGCTCCGGCTTTGGTCGTATTCTACGGAGAGGACTGGGGTTGGCTGCGTGAACACAGCCTGAAGGGGGCTAGTGCACCACAGCTAGCCGGGAGGGAGTCCGGGAAAAAATATGGAGCTGCCGAAGAGACAAGAGACTTTTTCTTGCCTCTTTGTTTCCTGGTGCGCAAGGAGAGGGGATTAAGAGCGCTGCTTAAAGAAGCTCCAGAGACCGGCAGGCCGCAGCTATCAGCGCGGACCCCAGAGACAGGCATGAGATGCTAAGGCGGCTGCTGCTGCAGCTACCGAGAAGCCTGTGAGCAAACACAGGTCACTATCCACACCTCCCCTCCTGGGAGCCTGTTCAGCCCGCCACTGCCAGGGTCCTGTGATCCAGGGACAACTTCCCTGGGAGAATGCACGGCGCGCCTCAGGCTGGTGCAACGTCACGCTGGCCTCTGCCGCCACAGGCTCACCCTGCATCCATACCCCTCCCTCCTCCCGGCCTGACTGAGCCAGAGCCCCCGAATCAACTGATCTTTTAACCCCGTCCTGTCTGAGTGAAGAACACACGCCCTCAGGCGACCTACATGCAGAGGCGGGGCCAAATCCAAAGCTGAACCCCGGGAGCTGTACGAACAAAGAAGAGAAAGGAAAATTTCTCCCAGCAGCCTCAGGAGCAGCAGATTAAATCTCCCCAATCAACTTGATGTACCCTGTATCTGTGGAATACCTGAATAGACAATGAATCATCCCAAATTGAGGAGGTGGACTTTTGGAGCAATGATATATATATATATTTTTTTCCCCTTTTCTCTTTTCGTGAATGTGTATGTGTATGCTTCTCAGTGTGATTTTGTCTGTATAGGTTTGTTTTTATCATTTGTCCTAGGGTTCTTTCTAACCTTTTTTCTTTTTCTTTTTTTCTTATTACTTAAAACTTTTTTCTTAATTTTTATTTTAATAACTTTATTTTATTTTATTTTATCTTCTTCTTTCATTCTTTCTTTTTTTTCTCCCTTGTATTCTGAGCCATGTGGAAGAGAGGCTCTTGGTTCTCCAGCCAAGCATCAGGGCAGTGCCACTGAGGTGGGAGAGCCAAGTTCAGGACACTGGGCCAGAAGAGACCTCCCAGCTCCACATAATATCAAATGGCAAAAATCTCCCAGAGATTGCCATCTCACCACCAAGACCCATCTCCACTCAACGACCAGCAAGCTACAGTGCAGGACACCCTGTGCCAAACAACTAGCAAGACAAGAACACAACCCCATCCATTAGCACAGAGGCTGCCTAAAATCATAATAAGGCCACAGACACCCCAAAACACATCACCATATGTTGACCTGCCCATCAGAAAGACAAGATCCAGCCTCATCCACCAGAACTCAGGCACTAGTCTCCTCCACCAGGAAGCATACACAACACACTGAACCAGCCTTAGCCACTGGGGACAGACAACAAAAACAATGGAAACTACAAACCTGCAGCCTGCAAAAAGGAGACCTCAAACACAGTAAGTTAAGCAAAATGAGAAGACAGAGAAACACACAGCAGATGAAGGAGCAAGACAAAAACCCACCAGACCTAACAAATGAAGAGAAAATAGGCAGTCTCCTTGAAAAACAATTCAGAATAATGATAGTAAAGATGATCCAAAATCTTGGAAATAGAACAGAGAAAATACAAGAAACGTTTAAAAAGGAAGAACTAAAGAGCAAACAAAGAGTGATGAACAACAGAATAAATGAATTTAAAAATTCCCTAGAAGGGATCAATAGCAGAATAACTGAGGCAGAAGAACGGATAAGTGACCTGGAAGATAAAATAGTGGAAATAACTACTGCAGAGCAGAATAAAGAAAAAAGAATGAAAAGAATTGAGGACAGTCTCAGAGACTTCTGGGACAACATTAAACCCAACAACATTCAAATTATAGGGGTCCCAGAAGAAGAAGAGAAAAAGAAAGGGACTGAGAAAATATTTGAAGAGATTATAGTTGAAAACTTCCCTAATATGGGAAAGGCAAGAGTTACTCAAGTCCAGGAAACACAGATAGTCCATACAGGAAAATCTAAGGAGAAACATGCCAAGTCACATATTAATCAAACTATCAAAAATTAAATACAAAGAAAACTTATAAAAAGCAGCAAGGGAAAAACAACAAATAACACATAAGGGATTCCCCATACGGTTAACAGCTGATCTTTCAGCAGAAACTCTGCAAGCCAGAAGGGAGTGGCAGGACATATTTAAAGTGATGAAGGAGAAAAACCTACAACCAACATTACTCTAACCAGCACGGATCTCATTCAGATTGTGGAGAAATTAAAAGCTTTACAGATAAGCAAAAGCTAAGAGAATTCAGCACCACCAATCCAGCTTTACAACAAATGCTAAAGGAACTTCTCTAGTCAGGAAACACAAGAGAAGGAAAAGACCTACAAAAACAAACCAAAAACAATTTAAAAAACGGTAATAGGAACATACGTATCGATAATTACCTTAAATGTAAATGGATTAAATGCTCCAACGAAAAGACACAGACTGGCTGAATGGATACAAAAACAAGACACGTATGTATGCTGTCTACAAGAGACCCACTTCAGACCTAGGGACACATACAGACTGAAACTGAGGGGATGGAAAAAGATATTCCAGGCAAATGGAAATCACAAGAAAGCTGGAATAGCAATTCTCAAATCAGACAAAATAGACTTTAAAACAAAGACTATTACAAGAGACAAAGAAGGACACTACATAATGATCAAGGGATCAATCCAAGAAGAAGATATAACAATTGCAAATATTTATGCACCCAGCATAGGAGCACCTCAATACATAAGGCAAATACTAACAGCCATAAAAGGGGAAATTGACAGCAACACAATCATAGTAGGGGACTTTAACACCCCACTTTCACCAATGGACAGATCATCCAAAATGAAAATAAATAAGGAAACACAAGCTTTAAATGATACATTAAACAAGATGGACTTAATTGATATTTATAGGACATTCCATCCAAAAACAACAGAATACACTATCTTCTCAAGTGCTCATGGAACATTCTCCAGTATAGATCATATCTTGGGTCACAAATCAAGCCTTGTTAAATTTAAGAAAATTGAAATCATATCAAGTATCTTTTCTGACCACAATGCTATGAGACTAGATATCAATTACAGGAAAAAATCTGTAAAACATACAAACACATGGAGGCTAAACAATACACTACTTAATAACCAAGAGATCACTGAAGAAATCAAAGAGGAAATCAAAAAATACCTAGAAACAAATGACAATGAAAACACGATGACCCAAAACCTATGGGATTCAGCAAAAGAAATTCTAAGAAGGAACTTTATAGCAATACAATCCTACCTCAAGAAACAAGAAACATCTCAAATATACTACCTAACCTTACACCTAAAGCAATTAGAGAAAGAAGAACAAAAAACCCCCAAAGTTAGCAGAAGGAAAGAAATCATAAAGATCAGATCAGAAATAAATGAAAAAGAAATGAAGGAAACGATAGCAAAGATCAATAAAACTAAAAGCTGGTTCTTTGAGAAGGTAAACAAAACTGATAAACCATTAGCCAGACTCATCAAGAGAAAAAGGGAGAAGACTCAAATCAATAGAATTAGAAATGGAAAAGGAGAAGTTACAACTGACGCTGCATAAATACAAAGGATCATGAGAGATTACTACACGCAACTATATGCCAATAAAATGGACAACCTGGAAGAAATGGACAAATTCTTAGAAATGCACAACCTTCCGAGACTGAACCAAGAAGAAATAGAAAATATGAACAGACCAATCTCAAACACTGAAATTGAGACTATGATTAAAAATCTTCCAACAAACAAAAGCCCAGGGCCAGATGGCTTCACATGCGAATTCTATCAAACATTTAGAGAAGACCTAACACTTATCCTTCTCAAACTCTTTCAAAATATAGCAGAGGGAGAAACACTCCCAAACTCATTCTACAAGGCCACCATCACTCTGATGCCAAAACCAGAAAAAGATGTCACAATGAAAGAAAACTGCAGGCCAATATCACTGATGAACATAGATGCAAAAATCCTCAACAAAATACTAGCAAACAGAATCCAACAGCACATTAAAAGGATTATACACCATGATCAAGTGGGGTTTATTCCAGGAATGCAAGGATTCTTCAATATACGCAAATCAATCAATGTGATACATCATATTAACAAATTGAAGGGGAAAAACCATATGATCATCTCAATAGATACAGAGAAAGCTTTTGACAAAATTCAACACCCTTTTATGATAAAACCCTCCAGAAAGTGGGCATAGAGGGAACTTTCCTCAACATAATAAAGGCCATATATGACAAACCACAGCCAACATCGTCCTCAATGGTGAAAAACTGAAACCATTTCCACCAGGATCAGTAACAAGACAAGGTTGCCCAGTCTCACCACTATTATTCAACATAGTTTTGGAAGTTTTAGCCACAGCAATAAGAGAAGAAAAAGAAATAAAATGAATCCATATCGGAAAAGAAGAAGTAAAGCTGTCACTGTTTGCAGATGACATGATACTATACATAAAGAATCCTAAAGATGCTACCAGAAAACTACTAGAGCTAATCAATGAATTTGGTAAAGTAGCAAGATACAAAATTAATGCACAGAAATCTCTTGCATTCCTATTCACTAATGATGAAAAACCTGAGAGTGAAATTAAGAAAACACTCCCATTTACCATTGCAACAAAAAGGATAAAATATCTAGGAATAAACCTACCTAAGGAGACAAAAGACCTGTATGCAGAAAACTATAAGACACTGATGAAGGAAATTCAGAATGATACAAATAGATGGAGAGATATACCATGTTCTTGGATTGGAGAATCAACATTGTGAAAATGACTGTACTACCCAAAGCAATCTACATATTCAATGCAATCCCTATCAAACGACCAATGGTATTTTTCACAGAACTAGAACAAAAAAATTCACAATTTGTATGGAAACACAAAAGACCCTGAATAGCCAAAGCAATCTTTAGAAAGAAAAACGGAGCTGGAGGAATCAGACTCCCTGACTGCAGAGTATACTACAAAGCTACAGTAATATAGACAGTATGGTACTGGCCCAGAAAGAGAAATATAGATCAATGGAACAGGATAGAAAGCCGAGAGGTAAACCCACGCACATATGGTCACCTTATCTTTGACAATGGAGGCAAGAATATACAGTGGAGAAAAGACAGCCTCTTCAATAATGGTGCTGGGAAAACTGGACAGCTACATGTAAAAGAATGAAATTAGAACACTTGCTAACACCATACACAAAAATAAACTCAAAATGGATTAAAAACCTAAATGTAAGGCCAGAGATCATCAAACTCTTAGAAGAAAACATAGGCAGAACACTCTATGACATAAATCACAGCAAGATCCTTTTTGACCCTCGTCCCAGAGAAATGGAAATAAAAACTAAAATAAACAAATTGGACCTAATGAAACTTAAAAGCTTTTGTACAGCAAAGGAAACCATAAACAAGACAAAAAGACAACCCTCAGAATGGGAGAAAATATTTCCAAAGAAGGAGCTGACAAAAGGTTAATCTCCAAAACATAAAAGCAACTCATGCAGCAAAAAAACAAACAACCTAATCCAAAAATTGGAAGAAAACCTAAATAGACATTTCTCCAAAGAAGATATACAGATTGCCAACAGAAACATGAAAGAATGCTCAACATCATTAATCATTAGAGGAATGAAAATCAAAACTGCAATGAGATATCATCTCACACTGGTCAGAATGGCCATCATCAAAAAATCTAGAAACAATAAATGCTGGAGAGGGTGTGGAGAAAAGGGAACCCTCTTGCACTCTGGTGGGAATGTAAATTGATACAGTCACTATGGAGAACAGTATGGAGGTTCCTTAGAAAACTAAAAATAGAACTCCCATACGACCCAGCAATCCCACTACTGGGCATATACCCTGAGAAAACCATAATCCAAAAAGAGTCATGTACCAAAATATTCATTGCAGCTCTATTTACAATAGTCAGGACATGGAAGCAACCTAAGTGTCCATCAACAGATGAATGGATAAAGAAGTGGCACATATATACAATGGAATATCACTCAGCCATAAAAAGGAATGAAACTGAGTTATTTGTAGTGAGGTGGATGGACCTGGAGACTGTCATACAGAGTGAAGTAAGTCAGAAAGAGAAAAACAAATGCCATATGCTAACACATATATATAGAATCTAAAAAAAAAAAAAAAAGAAAGAAAATGGTCTGAAGAACCAGGGGCAAGACGGGAATAAAATGCAGACCTACTAGAGAATGGACTTGAGGATACACGGAGGGGGAAGGGTAACCTGGAACAATGTGTGAGAGTGCCATGGACATATATACACTACCAAACGTAAAATAGATAGCTAGTGAGAAGCAGCCGCATAGCATAGGGAGATCAGCTCGGTGCTTTGTGACCACCTAGAGGGGTGGGATAGGGAGGGTGGGAGGGAGGGAGATGCAAGAGGGAAGAGATATGGGGCCATATGTATATATATAACTGATTCACTTTGTTATAAAGCAGAAATTAACAAACCATTGTAAAGCAGTTACACTCCAATAAAGATGTTAAAAAATAAAAATTAAATAAAAAAAGAAACAATGTTGGCTCAACAACAGTTAATGTAATTCATCATTTCAGGAGAATATATACAGAAAAATATGATCATATCAATAGCTGCAGAAAAGCAGTTGACAAAACTCAATACCCCTGCATGATAAAACCTTGCAGATTTAGAATTAGAAGAGAATTCCCTTAATCTAATAAAGTGAGCTTACAAAAACCTGTGCCCAACATTTTACTTACTGGTGAGAGATTGAATTCATTTTCTGCAACATTAGGAACAATGCAAGTATGCCCTCTCTCATCGCTCCTATCCAACATCACACTGGAAATCCTAGCTAGTGCAAAAAGACAAGGAAAATACATAAAAGTTATACAAATTGGAGATTAAAGAAATAAAATTGGCTTTATTCATTATCACAGTACTAACTATATTGAAATACCCTGAAAATCTAAAACAAAAAGAATCTCCTTAAGTGTGGGCTGTACATAGTGAATTCCTTCCAAATAGTACAGTATCAAAATGGGAGGGGTAACTTTAGAGTGGAGAAACATGACAAACTCTACCTTAGCCAGGAGCTCAAGGTCAACATCAACAGTGATAAGTCATGTTGATAGCATGCACCTTTAATAATATATGAGGAAAATGACATTTTATCGCTATGATCTTCCTCCCCTAAACATATAACCTTAGTTTAATCTGAGAAAAACATCAGTCAAACCACAAACCATGGGCATTATACTGTAGAAAGCACCTGACCAATTCTCTTTAAAACTGTCAAAGTCATCAGAAACAAGAAAAGTCTCAGAAATTGTCACATTCTATAGGAGCCTAAGAAGACATGATAACTATAATGTGGTATCTCGAATGAAATATTGAAATAGATAAATGACAACATAAAATCTAAGGGAATCTGAATAAAGTATGTAATTTAGTTAATAATGTATCAGTATTGGTTCAATATTTGTGACAAATGTACCATACGAATGTAAGATTCTAATATTTGGCACAATTAAGATTGAAGTATAAGGGATTTTTCCATAATATCTTACCAACTTTTCTGTACATCTAAAACAATTCTAAAATTTAAAGTTTATTAAGCAATTTCAAATGAAAAAAAAAAATCTAGAGAAGATTATTGTTCTACAAAATCCACAGGAAAACAAATGACCTACAAGAATACTTGGATATTCTGAGACTCTATTTAATCGTTTATTCCAAAGTCATTTATGAATAAATAGTATGATCCAGGAAATGTATAAAATTTCTGGGGATGTAACATTAAAAATCACATAATCCCTTTCCTTAGGGAAATAAAATCTAGTTGGGGCACAAAAAATAAGAATATAAGATCATCTATCCTATCTTTGAAGGGTGAGGAAATATTTCCAGAGGAAGAAACTTATGTACTGATATTTACCTAGTATGCAAGAGTTAACCAAGGTAAAAGGGTGAAATAGTTGTGATCCAGGGACCTCAGTGGGAGGACTGTCCAAACTAAGGACATGACACACTTACGAACATTCTACTTACTGTCCCCTTCCATTTCATTGAAGTTTTCTGTTTCTGGATCTAAAAGTAACTCAGGCTACCTAGCAACCTTCGTCTCTTCCCTCCTCTTCTTTCTGAATTTGTCTTCCTTGTCTTTCTCACCTTCTCTTTGTTTCCTTCCCTGTTCTATTCAGATTCTTCCTCATCTTCTCTTTCTTCTCCCCAGCCTCCTCCTTTTTTCTTCATTCTTCTGTTTCTTAATGTTCTTTGTTCTTAGGACCCACCTGAGGAAAACCCAGAATTTCACCGATTGTTATTTTTGTCAGCACCTTCAATTGGGTTAGAGAGAAGCATTTTGACCTCCACTGGTCTCCTACTAAACCAGCCTCAGTCTTTCCTCTCGCTGAGTATGAGGATGAATACAAAGCACTACAGACTACAAGAACACAAATATGAATAGAAGGGTAAAGTGACATGTAAAATAAGACTCATCCTAAAGCGAGCAAACATGGTTATAAAAAGATTTTGTTCTTAATTGAGCTATTTATTCTACCCCTGCCACTCCATTAAGGAGTTGCATAATGAAATTTCACTACTGCCTTTTTATAATTGCAGTTATCCTTCCTGTGCCTAAACTACTCCCTTGCTGTAAATGAGACATTTTTGGAAGATGTTTTCACTCGTTCTATTCTCCAGATTCCTATTTAGCACACTGGTGGCCATCACACTATCTTCAAAAACAATTCTTTAATCAGAGCATAATACAATTTGTTACTTCTTTATATTAAATAAGCTGATACCCTGATGATCATTATGATTCAAAAACAACTTCCAAAAGCTTCTTAATTTACAGCAGTGTCTAGTTAAAGCTCTGTGAGAATCTGGTTCTTCAGCTAGTATTTTTGTGCTACATGTTCAATGAAAGATGGATCTCTCTATGTGTTGTTTACACTAGGAAATGATTTGTCCATTAACCACAGAGATGTGCAGAAATATCATTATTTGTTCCAAGAACAGTTTGGATCTCTGAGAGAACATACTTTTCATGTTTATTGCACAGTTTCACCTTCTGGATAATTTAATATTCAAGCAGTGTAAGCCTAAATAGCTCAGCACAGCTGGTGTGGTGTCTTGTTATTTCTCTTTTCCTCTTATCTGTGGAATGTTAATAATTGGGAGCCTAAAAACGGTATGGTAAATAAATGAAATTATTCAAGGAATTCACATATCTGGCATATAGTCCGTGAGAAGCTTAAATCAATTTTCTTAAACTGTCAGCCATGATGTATATCTAAATGGAGTGCTGGAATTTAGTCAGATTCATTGCTTATTGTTTGCCTCTGCAATTATGAAATATGAAAGTTGGTAGGTTTCTTTAGTGTCTTTCTTTTCAGTTGCATGTCCCTGGCAAGTTCTGAATGTTTTTCTATTTAATCATAAAAATAATATTCTCTCTTTCTTTTAAAGAAATACACATTTTGAAAAAAGTTTTACTCTTTTGGGTGGAGAAAAGAGCAAGTTACATCAAATTGCACCATTCTATCTTAACATCTGAGCCTGAGGAATATGCTTTTTCATTTGATTCAATTAAATGCAATGTCTATGCAGTTTCAGATTCCAAAGATGAATGTCAGAACATAAGCTTTCCTTGTATTTATGCTGTACAGTGACTTGTTTAGATTGCTATTCTCTTTTTAATCCAGCTGCTTTTTTGTGTGATAAAGAATTAAACCTTTCAGTTTTATCCATACCGATTTGTCTACAAAAAATATTGAATACATTGTGGAAAATGGAAAGATCTTTTATTGAATAAATCTCATTCAAGGTTAATACTGGATATTTCTAGTCATTGCTTTCTAATTCTAAAATAAAGATGTCTATTAGAATATAGTTTCTGAAGACTACACGTTTATATTAAATTGCTTAAATTTGACCCTTGAGAATTTTCTCGAGCTGTATATGAAAACTAGGACATAGTTCATTTTTGTTGTCTACAGCAATAGTATTTCTTTGGATAATTGTTATTTGGGGTCATTTTAATTTAAATTTTAGATAAGCAAATTAGCATAATTTTGAAGATGTGGCACATCTTCTCATCATATTCTTATCCTCACACTGAAAATGACTCCATCCAGTCAGTCCATTGGGGTATTAATTCAAGTAGTTGAAACATAGCATCTTAGAATGACATTATTTCATGGGCAGGCATCCAAATGGAATCTTAGACAAAGGTAATCTGTGATTTAACTTTCTCCTTCAGTTCTGGACCATACAAGCAAAGCCTGCATCACTCAAAGGACAAGGCTCCAGGTTAGTCTAACTAACTACCCTTGTAGGGATTTTCTTTCCAACTTCTAAATTATTTATATACATGAGTCAGTTTTTGAAGTTTTAAAATTGTCTTATTGCTATTCCTTTTTTGGGGGAAGATGTTTTTAAAAGTGAAAAACTGACTTTTCCAAGCAGAACTTCTATTTGTAGAGTCAAGTCATCTTTCTTGCCCACCCAACTGCTACTGACATCTTACCAGTGTTGTTCGTCATTCTCTGGAAACACGCTTTTAAGGTATATGTTAACCACAACCTCTCCACCTCCTCTCTTAATTTATTAATTTTCTGTGTACTTCCCTAGGATGAATTAAATGTGACTTATTTCTCTCCTCTCTAGAACTACACATTCTGAAGTCAGTTAAGACTGTCTATTTTTCCATTTCACATGCATCTTTTGACTGAGAGTTGGTCAGCATTCTCCTCAGTTTCTGTTGCCTATTCTAGAATATTATGCTTCCACCTTAAATACGGGAAAAAAAAATTCTTTTCAGATTCAGTGATGCTCAAGCAAGTAAGCTTCTGACTGCCATTTTTTCATCTCCACACTCTGAAAAGATGTTGGCTTCTTATTGTTGTCGCAGACTAGAGTTCTGCCACCATTCTGAGTGATTTCAGACATCTATTTGGGTAATCTACCCAACACCATAGCATTATAGTTATATATACATCTTCACTTTGATTATCTGTCTTTACAACTCATCAGGCATTTATTTCCATGAAAATATGCTGGATCTTGTCATCATTTGGAATAATTGACCCCACCCAATTTTAAATGAAAATACCAAACTCCCAGGGGTGGATAAACATAACTGAGATACCCAGTCCTTTGTTTTTTCTCCTTTTTCATACTCTATCCCCTCTTATTGTCTCCATTTATTTTTCTCTACTTTGGCTTAACCCAAAATGAATTGTCTCTACCAAACTTTCCGAAGCATTTCCAATACACTATGCTTTTGCAACATACAAGCAATAGCCTCACATTCCTTCAGGACCACTATAATTTGCCTTCTCTGTTTCTTCATACAGAAAACAACACACTTAAGCAAATTGGTATCACTTTAAAGTCACGGTCTGTAGCCTTAGCTGGGTTGTAAGTCACTTTCCTTCCTTCCAGCTTGAACTAATGATCCAAACTTTTACCATAATTTAGAAGATTTGCTAGGTAAAAATAGGTAAATATTTTTAAATGCAGAAACGTCTTTTTATAAAGAAAACATCAAAAATTTCTCTATTTTTCTCTTTCATGTGACTCTCTTCTCAAGTTTCAATTTTCCAAAGACAGAAAACCAGACTAGTGATGGAATTTTCTTTTACTATAAGTTACTACTGAAACATAACTTTTTTCTTTAATAATCTATATTAAACTTTTACATATATGAAATTATTTTTCCACTCCCATCTCCTATTTTCTTTAACCCCTTCAATTTCTCTTCCTCTCTCAGTATGAATAAAGTCTAAAATTTGTCTGAGCATTTACTCTGTATATTACATACATGGAAGGATCTTAATCAGCTCCCCACAGGAAACTTGGAATATGCTTCATATTATATTATTAAGAAACAAGAAGAGAATTTTAATTAATTCCAGTTAATTGCATCTATTTAAAAAGATAACCATGGGTAGGCAAAGTTTCCCAAACTGTGTTTTCATTTTTTCTCTCTTCCTTTCTTTTTAATTTTAATGAACTCCTATTTGGTTTAATAATAAAAAACAATCAGTTTGCTTATTAAACTGTTTCTTCCTTTATTTTCTTTATAACATGTTCTGAACCCTGCTGTTGGCCCATATTTACATAAGTTGGACAAGTTTAATGGCAGTGAGGTTGTAAAATTTATTTTAGTGGTTTTGCAACATTTAAGAACCACTTTCTTTTCTAAAACCTCATTCTTAAAGGCACATATATCTATCTCTCAGTTAGCAGTCTTTATCTCCTTCAAATTTCTGTAATACTGTGTGGCCTGTCAACTGTATCCTAAGAGTTCTAAGTGAAACTGATAACCTATCTACCTGATATGTCACTCAGGCAAGACCACATTTAACAACAAAATATGGATATTTGGAGTTTTTTATTTTTAAGGTACTAGAGTAATAGGGTTTCCAACTTCCCTTGCAGTTTAATCTGTAGTCTACACTCACTTATTACATGAGCTGGTGAATTACTTCTAATAAGAACCCTTTACATATACATATATTAATTCTTCAGGTTAAATAATTTCACACTTTTTAATTTTCCCTACAAGTTTTATTTCACAATAAATTTTATCAACTTTTTTTTTCCGAATCATCATCAGATTTTACCAATTTTTTCCTCTTGGCATTCAGAATTTAACCAAAAATAAATTGCATCCTAATTTGTCACAAGTCCAGGTTTGAGAAATCTTTTCAGATTTTACGTTCTAAAGAACAGAATAAGAATAAACAAGATAACCTAGATATAATTTTAAGTGTATTTGATTGCTTATGTATATTATTTCTATTAGCATCTTTTCAAGAAGAAAATCGTTTATTCTTTGTGAAAACACTGGATATACTATAAAATTCTAGACATTACTCAACTGACAATCAGAACACATAAAATAATTAACTCATATAAAAATGTTGGAGGTGTCACTACATAAAAGAGTAAACCTGGTATCCAAGTGATTGCAAATTCCATGTTGCATCATTACCTGTCCTCTTTCTTCCACAACTATTATCATTCCAGTTTATGAGATTAGATTTAGCTGTTTAACACACCAGACTAGTTGAAGGCCTGTTACCTTGCCCCAAATCCAAACTTATTTCCTGAAGTGCTGTATTGAGTTGGAATTTTGAAAACCTAACCAGGACTCCTAAACTTTCTCTAATGATAAAGGGCTTTAACCTAAAACTAGTTCGTGATGAAGTAAGATCTAAGACTTAAAATGTCTCCAAACTATGTTTATCCATCATTTCTTATATCCTTTTTGGCAATACAAGCTAGATGCTGTGAGATTGAGTAAGAAGAGAGGAAACAAGATATCTACCAACATTCTTTAACTTTGCTGACTTTGGAGGTGTTGCCAGATGCAGGAGCCTCAAGATGTAGCAGAACAACTCTAAGTAGCTCTAATCTATGGGCAAATGAGTGGACAATAGGAAATTCTACATCAAATATAGTCTGGGAAGCTGTTCACCTTAACCTGTCAAACCTCTGCAATCAAACCTGTGCTCCTGCTGGGTTTTTCTACCTATTTAGCCCCATTAACTCTCATGAACAATGATCTCATAGTTATCAACCCAAAGGACATGTTCCAGACCTTAATTTACTTGTGCCAATTGCTGCAGCTGATACATTTTGAGTACTGTAATTGTTCTAACCATCTCTCACTATTTTGCCACACATGAATCACTCTTCTGTGTTTTTTCTCATTTCCCAGACAATCATTTTGAAATCTCCATCACCAAATTTGCTTTCTTGGATTACTTCTTTAATGTCTGTGTTCCCTAGACTTTTACCTTTTTCCACTTTTTTAATCTTCCAAATCCTCCATAGTTAGGATGAATCAATCCAGAAATTTACCTAGAAGAGATTATGAAGTAGGAATCTTCAAGAACATTAACTTTTCTGTAAATATAAGGTGATATTTGGACTTGATATTCATTAACACTAGGATGAAAGGTGCTAGATCTAGCAGTGGAAAGTAAGGCATTGATAACATTGATAAAGAAAGGTGCTGTAATTTTTGTTTCCTTCCCTGCCAGTCAGTGATGCAGCCATCCAGCCTTGGCCATACTTTAGCTCAAATATATATAATTGTAGATATTTTCATATATGCTCTAAAAATACCTAAAATGCAACATTTAGAAAATAATTTCCAAATTTTTCATTAAATCCTTCTTTCCATATTAACTCCAGCAATTGTTGACACCATCTACTTAGTTTCTGAAGTGAGAAATTTAATCTTTAATCATCTCACTCTTTTGCTGTCCACAACTGATTGAGAATAGAGTTGTTTAACTACATAAATTTCTCCCCAAGCCATCTTCTTTTCCCATCTTCTCTTTAAAATGTCTACTTTAAATATTTTCTAATTCTTTCCACATGCTTCATAGCAAAACACAGATTTTTAAATGTACACATGATCATTTTAGTCTGATGTTTAAATCTTTCAGTTTTCCTTCTATTATATATTTCTAGTTAATTCCATTGTAGTTGGAGAAGACATTTTGTATGATTTTGATCATTTTAAAATTTGTTGAGAATTTATTTTGTGCTTAACATATAGTCTATCCTGGAGAACTGTACCTGCTTATTTGAGAAAAAATCATATTCCGCTATTGTTGGACAGAAAGTTCTATATACGCATGCTAGGTCTAGTTGATTTATAGTGTTCTTCAAGATCTCTATTTTTTTTTTTTTTTTGATCTTCTGTCTATATGTTCTATTCATTGCTCAAAGTGGTGTATTTAAGTCTCCAACTACTATTATAGAACTATCTATTTCTCATTCAACTCTATCATTGCTTTTCTCTGGGGCTCTGCATATGTATTTACTATTGCTGTATCTTGTTGATAGATTTAACATTTTATCAATATATAATGCCTTTCTTTGCCTCTTGCAATAATTTTTTACTTAAAATCTATTTTGTATGATGTCATTTTGGCCACCATGGCGCTATTTTGGTTATTAATTGCATGGAATATCTTTCTCATCCTTTTACTTCCAATCTGTTTTTATCTTAGGATCTAAAATGAGTTGATGGAGTTTTTTTCATTATACTTCTGCCAATCTTTTAATTGGTGAGTTTAAGAAATTTACAGTAATGTAATTACTGATAATGAAAGAATTATTTCTTCCAGTTTGTAATTATTTTTTGTATGTCTGGTAACTGTTTTACTCCTCAATTTCTCTAATACTGCCTTCTTTTGTGTTTGATTGACTTTTTCTAGTGTACCATTTGATTCCTTCTTTGTTTCTTTTCTGTATATGTTTTAGTCATTTTCTTAGTTATCATAGATCTTAAAGGCATCCTAAATTTATAACAATCTAGTTAGAATTGATACCAACTTAACTTCAATAGCACACCTTAAATCTGATCCTAAATCCAGCTCCATCCCTTCACCTCCACTGTGTAATTGCTACAAATTATATCTTTATTTATTGTGTGTCTATTAATCAGATGTATACATAATTATTGAATTATGCATTATATTCTGAATCATATGGGAAACAAAAGAAGAGTTATAAACCAAAAATACAATAATACAACTTTAATATTTACCTAGGAGGTTTATATATACCTATAAAATTTACTGGTAAAGGTAAATATACAGTCAAATTTAGAAAACTTTAATTCTATAATAAGACAGTGGTTAACCACTAAATTATAGTATAAAAGTTAAAGGAAAAGAATATTAAAAATAAGTATAGAGAGAGGAGAAGATGGCGGAAGAGTAAGACGTGGAGATCACCTTCCTCCCAACAGATACATCAGAAATACATCTACACGTGGAACAACTCCTACAGAACACCTACTGAAAGTTGGCAGAAGACCTCAGACCTCTCAAAAGGCAAGAAACTCCCCACGTACCTGGGTAGGGCAAAAGAAAAAAGAAAAAAACAGAGACAAAAGAATAGGGATGGGACCTGCACCAGTGGGAGGGAGCTGTGAAGGAGGAAAGGTTTCCACACACTAGGAAACCCCTTCGTGGGCGGAGACTGTGGGTGGCGGAGGGGGGAGCTTCGGAGCCATGGAGGAGACCACAACAACAGGGGTGCGGAGGACAAAGCAGAGAGATTCCCGCACAGAGGATGGGTGCCAACCAGCACTCATCAGCCCAAGAGGCGTGTCTGCTCATCTGCCGGGGCGGGTATTGGCTGGGAGCTGAGGCTCGGGCTTCGGTTGGATCCCAGGGAGAGAACTGGGGTTGGCGGCGTGAACACAGCCTGAAGGGGGCTAGTGCACCACAGCTAGCTGGGAGGGAGTCCAAGAAAAGGTCTGGAGCTGCCAAAGAGACAAGAGACTTTTTCTTCCCTCTTTGTTTCCTGGTGCACGAGGAGAGGGGATTCAGAGCGCCACCTAAACGAGCTCCAGAGACAGGCGCGAGCCGCGGCTATCAGCGCGGACCCCAGAGACGGGCATGAGATGCTAAGGCTGCTGCTGCCGCCACCAAAAAGCCTGTGTGCGAGCAAGGTCACTATCCACACGACCCCTCCCGGGAGCGTGTGCAGCCCGTCACTGCCAGGGTCCCGTGATCCAAGGACAACTTCCCCAGGAGAACGCATGGGGCGCCTCAGGCTGCTGCAACGTCACGCCGGCCTCTGCCGCCGCAGGCTCGTCCCGCATCCGTACCCCTCCCTCCCCCCGGCCTGAGTGAACCAGAGCCACAGAACCAGCTGATCTTTTAACCCCATCCTGTCTGAGTGAAGAACACATGCCCTCAGGCGACCTACATGCAGAGGCGGGGCCAAATCCAAAGCTGAACCCCGGGAGCTGTGCGAACAAAGAAGAGAAAAGGAAATTTCTCCCAGCAGCCTCAGAAGCAGCGGATGAAATCTCCACAATCAACGTGATATACCCTGCATCTGTGGAATACCTGAATAGACAACGAATCATCCCAAATTGAGGAGGTGCACTTTGGCAGCAACGATATATTATTTTTTCCCCTTTTCCTCTTTTTGTGAGTGTGTATGTGTATGCTTCTGTGTGAGATTTTGTTTGTATAGCTTTGCTTTCACCATTTGTCCTAGGGTTCTGTCCATCTGTTTTTTGTTTTTTTTTTTCCTTTAAAAAAATTTTTTTTCTTAATTATTTTTTATTTTAATAACTTTTTTATGTTATCTTACTTTATTTTATTTTATTTTATCCTCTTTCTTTCTGTCTTTCTTTCTTTCTATTTTTTCCCCCTTTTATTCTTAGCCATGGGGATGAAAGGCTCTTGGTGTTTCAGCCAGGCATCAGGGCTGTGCATCTGAGGTAGGAGAGCCAACTCCAGGACACTGGTCCACAAGAGACCTCCCAGCTCCACGTAATACCAAATGGTGAAAATCTCCCAGAGATCTCCATTTCAACACCAAGACCCAGCTTCACTCAACGACCAGCAAGCTGCAGTGCTGGACACCCTATGCCAAACAACTAGCAAGACAGGAACACAGCCCCATCCATTAGCAGAGAGGCTGCCTAAAATCATAATAAGGCCAGAGACATCCCAAAACACACCACAAGACACGGACCTGCCCACCAGAAAGACAAGATACAGCCTCATCCGCCAGAACACAGGCACTAGTCCCCTCCACCAGGAAGCCTACACAATACACTGAACCAACCTTAGCCACTGGGAACAGACAACAAAAACAACAGGAACTACGAACCTACAGCCTGTGTAAAGGAGACCCCAAACACAGTAAGATAAGCAAAATGAGAAGACAGAAAAACACACAGCAGATGAAGGAGCAAGGTAAAAACACACCAGACCTAACAAATGAAGAGGAAACAGGCAGTCTACCTGAAAAAGAATTCAGAATAATGATAGTAAAGATGATCCAAAATCTTGGAAATAGAATGGAGAAAATACAAGAAACATTTAACAAGGACCTAGAAGAACTAAAGAGCAAACAAACAGAGATGAACACAATAAATGGAATTTAAAATTCCCTAGAAGAGATCAATAGCAGAATAACTGAGGCAGAAGAACGGATAAGTGACCTGGAAGATAAAATAGTGGAAATAACTACCTCAGAGCAGAATAAAGAAAGAAGAATGAAAAGAATGGAGGACAGCCTCAAAGACGTCTGGGACAACGTTAAACACACCAACATTTGAATTATAGGGGTCCCAGAAGAAGAAGAGAAAAAGAAAGGGACTGAGAAAATATTTGAAGAGATCATAGTTGAAAACATCCCTAATATGGGAAAGGAAATAGTTATTCAAGTCCTGGAAGCACAGAGAGTCCCATACAGGATAAATCTAAGGAGAAACACGCCAAGTCACATATTAATCAAACCACCAAAAATTAAATACAAAGAACAAATATTAAAAGCGGCAAGGGAAATACAACAAGTAACACATAAGGGAATCCCCATAAGGTTAACAGGTGATCTTTCAGCAGAAATTCTGCAAGCCAGAAGGGAGGGGCAGGACATATTTAAAGTGATGAAGGAGAAAAACCTACAACCAACATTACTCTACTCAGCAAGGATCTCATTCAGATTTGATGGAGAAATTAAAACCTTTACAGACAAGCAAAAGCTGAGAGAGTTCAGCACCACCAAAGCAGCTTTACAAAAAATGCTAAAGGAACTTCTCTAGGAAAGAAACACAAGAGAAGGAAAACACCTACAATAACAAACTCAAAACATTTAAGAAAATGGGAATAGGAACATACATATTGATAATTACCTTAAATGTAAATGGATTAAATGCTCCAACCAAAAGACACAGACTGGCTGAATGGATACAAAAACAAGACCCGTATATATGCTGTCTACAAGAGACCCACTTCAGACCTAGGGACACATACAGACTGAAACTGAGGGGATGGAAAAAGATATTCCATGCTAATGGAAATCAAAAGAAAACTGGAGTAGCAATTCTCATATCAGACAAAATAGACTTTAAAATAAAGACTATTACAAGAGACAAAGAAGGACACCACATAATGATCAAGGGATCAATCCAAGAAGAAGATATAACAATTGTAAATATTTATGCACCCAACATAGGAACACCTCAATACATAAGACAAATACTAACAGCCATAAAAGGGGAAATCGAGAGTAACACAATCATAGTAGGGGACTTTAACACCCCACTTTCACCAATGGACAGATCATCCAAAATGAAAATAAATAAGGAAACGCAAGCTTTAAATGATACATTAAACAAGATGGACTTAATTGATATTTATAGGACATTCCACCCCAAAACTACAGAATACACATTTTTCTCAAGTGCTCATGGAACATTCTCCAGGATAGATCATATCTTGGGTCACAAATCAAGCCTTGGTAAATTTAAGAAAATTGAAGTCGTATCAAGCATCTTTTCCCACCACAATGCTATGAGACTAGATATCAATTACAGGAAAAGATCTGTAAAAAATACAAACACATGGAGGCTAAACAATGCACTACTTAATAATGAAGTGATCACTGAAGAAATCAAAGGGGAAATCAAAAAATACCTAGAAACAAATGACAATGGAGACACGACGACCCAAAACCTATGGGATGCAGCAAAAATAGTTCTAAGAGGGAAGTTTATAGCAATACAAGCCTACCTTAAGAAATAAGAAACATCTCAAATGAACAACCTAACCTTGCACCTAACGCAATTAGAGAAAGAAGAACAAAAAAACTGCAAAGTTAGCAGAAGGAAAGAAATCATAAAGATCAGATCAGAAATAAATGAAAAAGAAATGAAGGAAATGATAGCAAAGATCAAAAAAACTAAAAGCTGGTTCTTTGAGAAGATAAAAAAAATTGATAAACCATTAGCCAGACTCATCAAGAAAAAAAGGGAGAAGACTCAAATCAATAGAATTAGAAATGAAAAAGGAGAAATAACAACTGACACTGCATAAATACAAAGGATCATGAGAGATTACTACACGCAACTATATGCCAATAAAATGGACAACCTGGAAGATGTGGACAAATTCTTAGAAATGCACAACCTGCTGAGACTGAACCAGGAAGAAATAGAAAATATGGACAGACCAATCACAAGCACTGAAATTGAAATTGTGATTAAAAACCTCCCAACAAACAAAAGCCCAGGACCAGATGGCTTCACAGGCGAATTCTATCAAACATTTAGAGAAGAGCTAACACCTATCCCTCTTAAGCTCTTACAAAATATAGCAGAGGGAGGAACACTCCCCAACTCATTCTACGAGGCCACCATCATCCTGATACCAAAACCAGACAAAGATGTCACAAAGAAAGAAAAGTACAGGCCAATATCACTGATGAACATAGATGCAAAAATCCTCAACAAAATACTAGCAAACAGAATCCAACAGCACATTAAGAGGATCATACACCATGAACAAGTGGAGTTTATTCCAGGAATGCAAGGATTCTTAAATATAAGCAAATCAATCAACATGATACACCATATTAACAAATTGAAGGAGAAAAACCATATGATCATCTCCATAGATGCAGAGAAAGCTTTTGACAAAATTCAACACCCATTTATGATGAAACCCCTCCAGAAAGTAGGCATAGAGCGAACTTTCCTCAACATAATAAAGGCCATATATGACAAACCCACAGCCAACATCGTCCTCAATGGTGAAAAACTGAAACCATTTCCACTAAGATCAGGAACAAGACAAGGTTGCCCACTCTCACCACTATTATTCAACATAATTTTGGAAGTCTTAGCCACAGCAATCAGAAAAGAAAAAGAAATAAAAGGAATCCAAATCGGAAAAGAAGAAGTAAAGCTGTCACTGTTTGCAGATGACATGATACTATACATAGAGAATCCTAAAGATGCTACCAGAAAACTACTAGAGCTAATCAATGAATTTGGTAAAGTAGCAGGATACAAAATTAATGCACAGAAATCTCTTGAATTCCTATACACTAATGATGAAAAATCTGAAAGTGAAATTAAGAAAACACTCCCGTTTACCATTGCAACAAAAAGAATAAAATATCTAGGAACAGACCTACCTAAGGAGACAAAAGACCTGTATGCAGAAAATTATAAGACACTGATGAAAGAAATTAAAGATGATACAAATATGGAGAGATATACCATGTTCTTGGATTGGAAGAATCAACATTATGAAAATGACTCTACTACCCAAAGCAATCTACAGATTCAATGCAATCCCTATCAAACTACCACTGGCATTTTTTACAGAACTAGAGCAAAAAATTTCACAATTGGTATGGAAACACAAAGGACCCTGAATAGCCAAACAATCTTGAGAACGAAAAATGGAGCTGGAGGCATCAGGCTCCCTGACTTCAGACTATGCTACAAAGCTACAGTAATCAAGACAGTATGATATTGGCACAAAAACAGAAATATAGATCAATGGAAAAGTATAGAAAACCCAGAGATAAACCCACGCACACATGGTCACCTTATCTTTGATAAAGGAGGTGAACATATACAGTGGGGAAAATACAGCCTCTTCAATAAGTGGTGGTGGGAAAACTGGACAGGTACATGTAAAAGTATAAAATTAGAACAGTTCCTAACACCATACACAAAAATAAACTCAAAATGGATTAAAGACCTAAATGTAAGGCCAGACACTATCAATCTCTTAGAGGAAAACATAGGCAGAACACTCTATGACATAAATCACAGCAAGATCCTTTTTGACCCAGCTCCTAGAGAAATGGAAATAAAAACAAAAATAAACAAATGGGACCTAATGAAAGTTCAAAGCTTTTGCACAGCAAAGGAAACCTTAAACAAGACCAAAAGACAACCCTGTAATGGGAGAAAATACTTGCAAATGAAGCAACTGACAAAGGATTACTCTCCAAAATTTACAAGCAGCCCATGCAGCTCAATAACAAAAAAACAAACAACCCAATCCAAAAATGGGCAGAAGACCTAAATAGACATTTCTCCAAAGAAGATATACAGATTGCCAACAAATACATGAAAGAATGCTCAACATGATTAATCATTAGAGAAATGCAAATCAAAACTACAATGAGATATCATCTCACACCATTCAGAATGGCCATCATCAAAAAATCTACAAACAATAAATGCTGGAGAGGGTGTGGAGAAAAGGGAAAACTCTTGCACTGTTGGTGGGAATGTAAATTGATACAGCCACTATGGAGAACATTATGGAGGTTCCTTAAAAAACTAAAAATAGCTAAAACTAAAAATACCATACGACCCAGCAATCCCACTACTGGGCATATACCCTGAGAAAACCATAATTCAAAAAGAGTCATGTACCAAAATGTTCATTGAAGCTCTGTTTACAATAGCCAGGACATGGAAGCAACCTGGGTGTCCATTATCAGATGAATGGATAAAGAAGATGTGGCACATATATACAATGGAATATTACTCAGTCATAAAAAGAAACGAAATTGAGTTATTTGTAGTGAGGTGGATGGAGTTAGAGTCTGTCATACAAAGTGAAGTAAGTCAGAAAGAGAAAAACAAATACAGTATGCTAACACATATATATGGAATCTAAGGGGAAAAAAAAAAAAAAGGTCATGAAGAACCTAGTGGCAAGACAGGAATAAAGACACAGACCTACTAGAGAATGGACTTGAGGATATGGGGAGGGGGAAGGGTAACTGTGATAAAGTGAGAGAGTGGCATGGACCTATATAGACTACCAAACGTAAAATAGATAGGTAGTGGGAAGCAACCGTATAGCCCAGGGAGATCAGCTCGGTGCTTTGTGACCACCTAGAAGCATGGGATAGGGAGGGTGGAGGGAGGGAGATGCAAGAGGGAACAGTTATGGGAACATATGTATATGTATAACTGATTCACTTTGTGATAAAACAGAAACTAACACACCATTGTAAAGCAATTATACTCCAATAAAGATATTAAAAAAAAGAAATACTTTCTCAAAAAAAACTATAGATAATATAATTTGAAATAAATATACAATATAAAAAAAATCACAACATCAAAAATATGAAAAGCAGGGAAGTTAAACAGGTGGAGTTTTTGTATACAATTGAAGTTAAGTTGCTATCAATTTAAAATGGACTGCTTTATCTGTAAGATATTTTTGTCAGCCTCATGGTAACCACAAAGCAAAAACCAAACAAGGATTCAAAAAAGATCAAGAAAGGGGAATCAGAATACACAACCATAGAAAATTACCAATTTACAAAGGTAGAGAGAAATAGGAAAAAAGGAAACAATGGAACTACAAAAGAGGCAGAAAGTAATTGATAAAATGCCACTGGTAAGTTCTTAAATATTAATAATTACTATAAATGTAAATAAATTGAATTCACCTATCAAAGAGCACATTGTAGCTGGATGGATTAAAACAAAAGAAAAAGACCTAACTATAGCTGCCTATTAGAGATTCCCTTCAATTTTAAGAACAAACATAGGCTTAAAGTGATGAAATGGACAAATATATCCTAGGCAAGTAGAAACCAAAAGAAAAAGGTGGTGGCTATGCTTATATCAGACAAAATAAACTTAAGCCAAAAATGGTAACAAAAGACAAGTATGATGATAATGGGATAGATTTATCAAGAATATATAACAATCATTATTTATATGCACCCAACATTGGAGCACATAAATCTATCAAGCATATATTAGCATATCTAAAGAGATAAATAGAAACAATACAACAATAGTAAGGAATTTCAATAGCCCACTCTCTGCAATGGATAGATCATGCAGACAGAAAATCAACAAGAAAATGTTGGACTTGAACCATACTTTAGACCAAATGGACTTAAATGACATTTATAGAACATTCCATGTAGTAGCAGCAGGATAGACATTCCTCTCAAGTGCACATGAAAAACTCTTCCGGATAGATCTTATGACAGAGAACAAAACAAGTTTTAACAAATTTAAGAAAAATGAAATCATACCAAATATCTTTTCCAACCACAATGGTATGAAACTAGAAATTAACAACAAGAGATAAGCTGGGAATTTTACAAGCATAGGGAAACTAAACTACACACTTCAAACAACCAATGGGTCAAAGAAGAAATCAAAAGGGAAATCAAAAAATGTCTTGGAAAAAATGAAAATGATAAGGAAGAGCTGACATTTTGAAAAAGTAAACAAAATTGATAAAGCTTTAGCTAGACTCAAATAAAATCAGAAACAAAAGAAGAGACATTAAAACTGCTGCTACAGAAATACATAGGATCATAAGAGTACTGTGAACAATTGTATGCCAACATTTAGATAGCCCAGAAGAAATAAATAAATTCCTAAGAACATACAACGTACAAAGACTGAATTAGTAAGAAATAGAAAATCTGAACAGATCAAACACTAGTAAGGAGATTGAATCAGTAATCAAAAACCCCTCAACAGATAAAATCCCAGGACCAGATGGCTTCATTGGCAAATTCTGCCAAATATTTAAAGACTAATTAGTACTGGTCCTTCTCAAGCTCTCCCAAAAAACTGTAGAGGAGAGATCACTTCCAAGCTCATTTTACAAAGCCAGCATTACCCTGATACCAAAGTCAGATAAGGACACTACAAGAAAAAAAGAACTATAGAACAATATCCATGATGAATATAGATACAAAAATATCAACAACATACTATCAAATCAAATTCAACAGCATATTAAAAGGATCATAACCATCACCAAGTGGGATTTATTCCTGGAATGCAAAGATAGTTCAACATACACAATTCAGTAAGTGTGATAACCACATTCATAGAATGAAAGATTAAAATCTTAAGATCATCACAATAGATGTCAAAAAGCATCTTACAAAATATCACATTTTTTCATGATAAAACCCTTGACAAATTGGGTATAGGAGGAAAATACCTTAACATAATAAAAGTCATATGAGGCAAAACCACAGCAAACATCATATTTAATGATGAAAGACTGAAAGTTTTTCCTCTATGATCAGGAACAAGACAAGTGTGCCCACTCTCACCACTCTCATTCAACATAGTATTGGAAGTCCTAGCTAGATCAATTAGGAAAGACAAAGAAATAAACGTTACCCAAATTGGAAAGGAAAAAGTAAATTTTTAATTATTTGCAGATGATATGATATTATATATATAAATATCCTAAAGGCTCAACCAAAAATCTGTTGGAACTAATCAATGAATTCAGTACAGTTTCAAAATATAAAATTAATATTCAAAAATCAGTAACATTTCTATACACTAACAGTTAAATGTCTAAAAAATAAAGGAAATTATCCCATTGACAACAGCATCAAAAACAATGAAGTACTTAGAAATAAATTTAACCAAATAAGTGAAGGATCTATACAATAAAAACTACAAGTCTAATGAGAGAAATTGAAGAAGACACAAACAAATGGAAAGCTATCCCCTGTTTATAGATCAGAAGGGTCATTATTATTAAGATGTCCATATTACCCAAAGCTATTGATAAATTCAGTGAAATACCTATCAAGATTCCAATAGGATTTTTTTCACAGAAATAGAAAAAAAACAATACCCAAATTTGTAGGAAACTACAAAAGATCCTGAATAGCCAAAGTAGTCATGAGAAACAACACAGGTGACATCAGAATTTCTGATTCCAAACAATACTAGAAAGCTATAGTAATTAAAGCATTATGGTACTGCCATTAAAATAGGCACATAGAACAATAGAACAGAATAGATAGTCCAGAAATAAACCCCAGCATATATAGTCAACTAATACTGGGCAAGAGCCAAGAACACTTATTAGGGAAAAGATAGTCTCTTCAATAAATGGTGTTGGAAAAACTTGGATACCACATGCAGAAAAAAGAAATTGGATCCCTATCTTACATCACTCACAAAAATTAACTTGGAATGGATTAAAGACATATACACTGGACCTGACACTCTAAATATCTTATAAGAAAATATAGAGAGAAAGCTTCTTGACATTTTTCTTGGCAATGATTTTTTTGGATATAGACAAAATGACACAAACAAAAAAACACAAATTTACACGTGGGAAAGCATCAAACTAGAAAGCTTCTGCACAGGAAAAGAAACCATGAACAATATAAAAAGGCAACCTACAGGATGAGAGAAAATATTTGTAAACCATCCATCAGATAAGAGATTAATATCCAAATATATTAAAAAACTCAGAAACTCAATAACAAAGAAACAAACAATCTGGTTAGAAAATGGGCATAAGAGCTGAATAGACATTTTTACAAAGAAGATATACAACTGGCCAATAAGTACATGAAAAGATGCACAACATCACTAATAATCAGAGAAATGCAAATCAAAACCACAATGATATATCACCTCACACCTGTTAGATTGGCTATCATCAAGAAGACAAGACACAGCAAGTGTTGGTGAAGGTGTGAAGAGAAGGGAACCATTGTGCATTTTGGTGGAAAGTAAATTTGTTCAGCCATGATGGGAAACAATATGTTGGTTTCTCAATAAGTTAAAATTAAAACTATGATCTATATGATCCAGCAGTCCTCCTGCTGGGTATACATACCCAAAGGAAGTGAAAACAGAATATTGAAAAGATGTCTGACTCCCATGTTTATTGCAGCATTATTTACAATAACCAAGATATGGAAACAACCATAAGTGTCCATCAGGGGATGAATGGGTAAAGTATATGTACATATATAATGGAATATTATTCAGCTATGAGAAGAAAGGAAATCCTGCCATTTGTAACGCCATGGAAGAACCTTAAGGGCATTATGCTAAGTGAGAGATATCAGAAAGAGAAAAAAAGTACTGTATGACCTAACTTATATGTGAAATCTAAAAAAGCCAAATATAAAAAAAAAAAAAGAGTGTAGAATGGTGGTTACCAGGGTCTGAGGGCTCTCACAATTATAAAATTTAAACAAGTTATTTTTAATTTTCTGAGTCTCATTTAACTTATTTATATATTGATGATGTTCGAACTGAAACCTCACGGACTTTGCTCAGAAATTTAGTAAGATAGTGATTTTCAATGTTTGGCACATAATTTAACTCTCTATATGTTTCTTTTCTACATTATACAGAATCATGTCTAATTTATGTCTCACCCATAGTAAAGACCCAAATAATGGTTTATGAACATAATGAGAGGGAGAAGTTTGAAACATAGACTGAACTTTTGGCTCTTAACGTTCAGTTTCAAGCAGTAAATTAAACCATCTCTTAGAGGAAACCTAATTCATTTATTGGTTTCATATTATTGGTTTAAGTATTTATGTTACTCTATTTAGGGTTCCTATAAACTATGTTGGACTTGACTGCTTTGGTTGCAAGAGACAGAAAATCCAGTTCCAAATTTCATAAAGTATAGGGTAATTATTGACTAAGAAAATTTTAAAAATTAATGTTAAATACCAGAAGATGCAATGATCAGGAGAAGCTTGATCCAGTGGATCAATGTCATCAAAATTTCATCCCACCACTCTGACTTCTACTCTTTCAGTCTTATCGTCAGATGCTACATATGCTCCTCTCCATTTCCACCAATATCTCTGGGGTGTTCTCTTGTTATAAAACTGTTTGGCAGCTGCAAACATCTCCATATTGATCATACTAGAGAAGAAATCAGTGATAGTTGCTTACGATATCTTTACACTAATGCCCATGCTCACTTTTTCCTATTATCCAAAATCCTTGGCCATTCCTGCACCATTTACTGTGAACAGGAAAATGTGCTACTTCTATTTGCTTGAATGAAGACCTATCCTGGGACTTGATAGTAAGGTTATTCCCACCCAAGTCACAGGCAGAAAATGCAAAGGGATATTATCCAAATAAAAATAAGAGTAGATATCTTTGGTTGGGTTCCCCCAGAAGCGGACTTTAAGACAACAATGTGAATACAAGTTGGTATCTGGTTGTTAACCTCAGCTACAGGGATGAAGAAATAAGTCTATAAAAGGTGAAGTTTGAAGATGTTTTCCATGTAGACTACTGGTGCTTAATCAGTGCGATATTTTGGAAGACTGGGTGACCCAAATAATAGACAAGACCTATTAATTGCTGGCTGATGGATACTTCAAAAGAGGGGTAACACCTTAACACTTCCCACTTAGTTGATGGGAGGGCAAAGTGGAGTCAGGCAATTAAGGAAAGGCCTCAATCAAAGACATAGGTGCTTGCAGTTGGAAGCAATTAGATGTAGGTACATAGGAGTGTTAAGTATCAATAGGTATGTTCAACTATGACAACTGTGCATGTTCAGCCTCTAGCATAATAATATAGGTATGAATTCAGAAAACAAAAGACTAAGTAGTTGCTTGGGAGTCCATTAATAAATGCCTACCACCTTGGTGCTAAAGAAATAATCTTCTCCAATTTGTATGTGTAAATGGTATTGATGTAGCTGCTTTCAAAAACTTCTCTTGTGTTTTTGTACTTATTTAAAGTGTGCCAGTTTTAACTAATTACTTCCTAAACTTTGATAAAAGCAATTTTTTGCTTATATTGCATTCTTCCTACTTCTTACTTTTTCTTAAAATGTCTTTATTGGAGCATAATTGCTTTACAATGTTGTGTTAGTTTCTGCTGTACAACAAAGTGAACCAGCTATATGTATACATATATCCCCATATCCCCTCCCTTACTGTTGATTTTTTAAATTTTTTTTTATTGGAGTGTAATTGCTTTACAATGTTGTGCTGGTTTCTGCTGTACAATGAAGTGAATCAATCTATTAAATATGTCAATTATCTATATGTCAATATAAATGCATCCTGTTTGTAGAGAGCTAAACAACACTTTGGATTTAGCATAGCTTCAGCATATCAACCATTATTTCTTAATGCCAGAATCTGTAATGTTTTGGATACAATGTTTTTATAAACCTAGCTATTTAGGAAAACTAATAACATTATAATAGCTTTCATTCCAAATTTATTTAAAATGCACTATCCTCAAAATGGCTTATTTTCTAATATTTTAATAAAATATCCCTCTGCTTGTTGTGTCTTCTCATAAATGTGACAATATAATTCTTTTGGCTACATTCAGCTGAAATAAGTAATCTGCATATGAAGCTGTTAAATAAGAGTTTTTAAAAATATTTTTGTTTATAGAAAAATATATAATATTGCATTTGAACATAAAATGTATCTACTATTTAAAATATAAAATAGTTTATATTTTAATGGTTCATATTTATGCATTTTTTTAATGTATAGAATATGGAGCAATTTTCCTCATAATTGTCATTAAACAATCTATCAGTAAATATATTTTACATTTCAGCCTTCTATGACCAGCAGGTATTTTAATTTTCTACACCACCTGCTTAAAATAGTTGTAGTCAATATATAAATAATTGCAACCATTTCCAATGCTGAACTAAAAAAACATAGTGTATAATATTGTCTGAGCCACATCAAACATTAATAAACCTTACTGATTGCCTACCTAACATTCATTCTCCTCCCTCCTAATAGAGCCTCTTTCCTGGTGTCATTCCTAGATCTCAGGGGAATTTGTTCCACCTTCCATTTTAGGAATGGTCCCAACTTGTCTGTTTTCAGAGATTAACTAAAAAAGAGCAATGTGATTCAATTTAAGTCAATGAATTATAAGCTTTTAATAAAGCAATGAAAGGGCTGTAGGGAAGTACATTTTCCCCAGATTCCAATAATAGGGATAATATTTCTTGTAGAATCTATGCCTTTGATATCAGATTCTAATATGAATCAAATTAATAGGCAAGCGATGTTGTCTCCATCTAGGAGTCCACTTGAGACTTAGTAATTACTTTTCTTGAAATTCAACAAAGACTTCGACAATCAGTTAGTTATTGCCAACTTATTGCCTTTGTTTTGTGAGCTGTAGTTGACAAAAATTCGAAAAAACAATCCTTGGAATACAATGATGAAGGACTAATAAGCATAAGCCTTACTGTGACAGTGTTTTCTGAAGTATTCATCTACATTTGTGTAACGCAAACATGAAAATGCCAACAAAAGGCAGTAAAGTTTTGCAAACTATAGCTAATTGGCTTGAGCCAAACTTTTACTTCATATCACTAGTGATGTCCCTAAGCCTTTATCCAGTTATGGCCTATAGATTGTGAAATCAGTAATATATATTCAGATACAGGCCTAGTTCTTCTAAGAGTTTGAGAATTAGGGAAAACAAATTAAAGCAGATAATAAATTCCAGGTGAGGCTGAACATTACCATATTGGGAATATAGAGAAATTGAAAGGGTGATCATCATCAACATTTCTATAAGGCTAAGTATATATGTATATGTGTGTGTGTATATTATACATTTATATGTTAAATATTTATATTTTAAAATACTTATATATGCATATTTATATAAGTTTTCATAAAGAAGTTAAATCTCACACTCTGTCCCATAACATAATTTGAGCTCACACCTACACCATCCTCAGTGTTCTGGTCAATCTCACATCAAAGCAATGATGCAATGAAAAAGTGATCCATTTCCTATACCATCCTCTGCCTACTAAAATCATTTCTGGAATTAGAAACTATAATGAAGCACTGGTAATTCAGCTCTATTCTCAAGAGGGAGTTTTATCAGGTAGAAAGTGCCTTAGAGATTTGCTTTTTATTGGATGGACAAGTGACTTTGATGGTGATAAATGATATTGTTAGGTTCCTTTTGAACTAGTATAACTGCCCTTATGCTACCAATAAATATTGTTTAATATTTTTATCTCTGTAGCAGCATGCTTATATAACATATTTAAAATACAAATATAACAAGTTTAGTATGCATGTTAACTAATATTTTCACCATTGCATTCTATAGGCAGGCTGTCTAGATAACATTAAAACAGGAAAAAGGAATAAAGACATGCCATAATGCTACATTAAGACAACAAAGGATGACTCAGGGATGAAATAGATAAGCTTAGGTACAGAATTCCAGCTGTGAAAGAGCAAATGGAAAGCCCAGTGACTGACATGAGATAGTACCCAGATAAAGATAGACAGCCAATATGATACTACCTTGTTCCTTGCACTGTTAACAGAAGCTGACAATCATTTTAGTCTCAAAGTGACAGTTGAATAGGCTGAGTTGAAAAATAAGTCTGCAAAATAAGAATAGAGGAAAACTTTCCCAATAACTCGGCTTTGTGTTATGCATTTTTTTCCAATGGCTCTAAAGACAATATTGCCTATAGACCTAGCAGTATGTGGAGAAGGGGGAATAAAAAATCTGATTATTATATTTACTCTTCTAGAGGGACTAAAAGGGAAGTTGGTCATATTTAGATAAATACAAAGTTTAAATATAAAGATATTTCTTGTTTCTCAACAGTATATCTACTTTCAAATGATATCTGACTTCAAATTGTATTCAGCAAATTACTGAGTATTAAATAAATGCCTGGTAGATGGCAATACAGAAAAAAAAATCTCTGCCCGTGGAACTTAGAACCTAGTGGAGAGCTGAGTGTCTGGTGGAAAGGTATTTTCATTTGGAATGTATCATACTCTCCTATGTTGCCGGTCTTTGAACCAGAGTTTCTTTTGTTTTCATACAAATTACTTTGCTAACTCCTATTCATTTCCCCAAATCCCCAATATTATTTTTTCTAGAAAAGCTTTTCTAATCATATAAAACTGAGTTTCGTGTGCACAATTATATACCCTGAGAATATCTGATGCTTACTCTATTGGAGTGCTAATTACATTTTATTGAAGTTGAATTGACTATCTTAATAACATTTATATTTATTTTGGTCTCTATCCCAGGGCCTAAAAAAGTGCTTGTCACTTTTTAATTTTGAGGCTGGACAAACATTGTTATTATTAGGTAAATATGTTCTTTTGTTTATTCTACACTAGAATAAGAGTAAGGGTTAACTATTTCTGAATGAGGCAAAAACAGAGTATTTAGTTTAAAAATCCTATCAGACCTATTTCTAACATTAATTTAAAGAATTATCTATTCTTTCTATTTCTGACTTTATTTTGATATTATTGGGTCATGTTAAACAAATAAGTCAAACGCATTGAGAATATGGAGCCTTACATTGATAAAAATATTGTATTATTCTATTAGAACATAATTAGTAAAATTGTTTCTGTTGTGATTACATGTAACACATATAAATTTGCTTTAAAATAAGAAATTGAATGGACTGAGATAAAAACATATCTTAAAGTTTCTAATTTTATAACTTATACCTATCTGATCATGGCAAGTTTCTTCAGTTTCTCTTTAGCCTCTACTGAATTTTTAAAGATCACATTTTCTTGTTGTTATGCTATCAAATGATATTATTTAAAAAAAATTATCCAACTTTATTCAGGGATAGCTGACAAATAAAATTGTATTGATTTAGGTTGTTCAATGTGATGATGTGAAATATATATATATATACTTGCAAAATGGTTATGCCAGTCAAGTTTATTAACACATATATCACTTCACACAGTTACCTTGAGTGTGTCTGTGTGTGGTGAGAACATTTAAGATCTCCCTTAGCAGATTTCAAGTATACAATACAGTGTTATTAAGTATGCTGTACATTGGATTCTGGAACTTACTCATTTTACTAGTGGAAATTTGTGCCCTTTGACCAGCATCTCTCTATTTACCCCACCTTCCAGCTCCTGGCAAGTATCATTCTACTCTGTTTCTTTGACTTCGACTTTTTGAAATTCCACATATAAGTTAGATCATACACCATTTGTCTTTCTCTGTCTGGAGACTTAATTAAACTTAGCATAATGCCATCTGTGTTCATCCATGTTTCCATGTTGTCACAAGTGGCAGGGTTTCCTTCTTTTTATGACTGAATAATATTCCATTATATATATTTATACAACAAATATATATAACATTATACTATATATATAATATTTATACACCACATTTTCTTTATCCATTCATCCATTTAATGGACACTTAGCTGCTTTCCATATCTTGGCTGTTGTAAAATGAATGTTAAAATGAACATAGAAGTGCAGTCATCTATTCGAGTTACTTATTTTGTTTCCTTTGGTTGTATACCCAGATGTGGGACTACTGGATCATACAGTAGTTCAATTTTTAATTTTTTGAGGAACCTCAATACTGTTTTCCATAGCTGCTACACCAATTTACATTGCCACCAACAGTGCACAAAGTTCCCTTTTCTCCTCATCTTCACCAACACTTGTCATCTCTTGTCTTTTGATAAAGGCCATCCTTACACTTTTGAGGTGATAGTTCATTGTGGTTTTGATTTGCATTTCCCTGGTTGTTAGTGATGTTGAACACCTTTTCATGTACTTGTTGGCCAGTGGTATGTCTTCTTTGAAAAATGTTTATTTAGGTCCTTTGCCAATTTTTTAATTGATTTACTTGTATTTTTGTTATTGAGTTCCTTATATAATTTAGATATTAACCCCTTATCAGATATATGTTTTGCTATATAATATATACATGATAGATATATATATATATATATATATATATATATATATATATATATATATATATATAGACTAGGGTATTTGAATGCTTTCATTTTTTTTTACTTCATGATAATTCTTTATTTGCAATAATTCACTGACACCTTAACAAATTATTAATAAGATGGAGAAGCAAAAGAAGACACGTTGACTTTTCCACTTTTATATACACTATCTTTGATTGAATAACTATATTATGAATTGACCTTAAACAGTAATCTTAAAATAATCTAGTAGTTGTTGCTTTTCTTTTTTGTTAAAACATTTATAAATGTATCACTACATATGGCAAATTTAAATTTTCTTTGGTAAATAAAAATCTTATATATGCAACATATTATCAAAAAAGTCACTAATGAGTCTATGTGTGAAGTTTCTTCTTCTTGCACTATGTAATGAATAGATAAATTATCTTGAAAAGTGGTTATTCATAAAACCACTTTGTACATGAATTACATACAGTTCATTGTCCTTATTTACTACAATAAAATGTTTCCGAGATAAAATATTTAGTTTCTTTGCTTAATTTAAAACTCCATCTTCTTTTTCTGCAATAGTTTAAGGCAGATTACATATAAATAATATGAAAATATTCACTTAAAAATTATAATGTGTTCAACATATTAATATAATAACATATGGTAGAAGCATTTGTTCATATTCCTCAATCTTTAGAATAATTTTCATCATTGTATATTATTCTGAAAATCACATCTTACTAAACTAATAACCACATTGCAACAAAATGAAAATTTGCTTGAAAAATGCCTTTTGACAAAAGCATGTTTATGTACTAACTGAATGGAAGATGGACAGAATAAAATGCTGATTGTTCAGACTATGCACAATAACTGGAAATCCTCAGCATTAGGTAAGAAACACATTACATCAGCATCTTATTGTTCCCCAATATTTTACATAGTTTAGATTAATATGAATAATATGGCTAGTTTAAATTATATTGGTTTTAAAATAGATAACCAGCTGTGGGTTCACAAAAGGATTTAAAGTAACTCTAGTATTAATTATGGATAAGGTTACTTTTCCACTGAACCTTTAAACGAAGGTACATCCAAACCAAATTTCTTTCTTCCTTGGTCTTCCTACCCGAGTCTCCTTAATTTTTCACTGGCTCTGGATTAAAGAAGTGGCTTGACTCTTTTTCACTTCCTAACAAAGCTGGTGCCTGATAAATGTTTGCAGAGAGTCTTATGCTCTGGGGAACTTAGATCTGTATATATTTATCACAATGTGGATAGTTTATTCCCTTTTTTTTGTTCTACTTCCCATTGTCATAACCTGAGCTGATATGTGGATATAGGAAGAATGAACAACATGAGTTCCATGCAATTCATATAACATGAGCTTGAATTTTTGTACTCAGGTTGTCCTCCTTGTCTTTGTATTTTGAAGAGGCTTTAAATCTTTCTCTTTTTCTTTTTTGTCATTGTCACCAGCTTTTGTAGTTTCTTTGGCAGCTTCCTCCCCATTCTGTTCAGGTTGTAAAAAAAATCTTCCTATTATAAACGGCTTTTAACACATCCCCTCTCCATTTTGCTTTTCACAGCATTCTAACCTTGTTTTGATCCCTTTTCTTCCCCTTTCTTCTCATTTCTCCTCCTTTTATTTTTTCCCCTTAGGTTTTCATTCCAAATGTCTCCTTACACTGACACCAGATTACTCAGTAGGCAGTTCACATTGCATTGATCTGGCTACTGTTTGGAAAGCAGATTTCATTTTAAGTAGAGAAATAGGAATGTCTGAAGAAGGACACCTTTTATAGAACAAAACAGTAGGCTGCTGCTTCCAGATCCTTCTTCCTTTTTGGACTAGACGGGAAAGAGCTATCTCTTCATAACCTGACAGTTATAATTTTTCCCATAAGATTTTTTGAGACCCATAAAAATTCATTCAATAACTCAAACGTTTCTGGATTTATTTTTCAAATAATTTTCTTTGGGAAATCTATTTCTTAGTATGCTAGAAATTCTATAAATAGAAAACACAGAGAAATGGAGGGATCAATACAGGGAAATGTATTCCTTTGGAAGCATGTCCTTATTCTCTTTAATTGAGCCCCTACTTGTTTCTCAGTGGTTCTCTGTTGTACTGTGATAGCTTTCATCCTGTTTTGTTTCTCCCCTATTCCCATTTATAGTGTCAACTTACATTTAGGATAGTGAAAGTTAACTTGCTCACTGTGACATTGCAATCAATTAACCACCTTTAGTGCTCTTTTCTGCCTTCCTATTGGCTGGTTTGTAATTGAGCCATGGGACAAAAGCCATTTCCAGCCACAATCTGTCAGCTTGTTCAGCAGTTCATTTATTAGTTTGATAAGACAACCTTTTCACAGTAACATCTAATCAAAATCACCAAGATTAACTTACAGTGGAATTATTCAGAAATTCATGTCTAGGTTCTATATGGGTTAGATTATAATGGTCAGAGAATTGTTCTCTGGGAATTGGGAATACAAATGTAATATGTAACCCTCTGACCTTTAGGCTCTGGGTCAAGATATTGATAAAGACCATAGTCTATAAGACAGCTGACAGCTAAGTGCCTAGAATACAGAAATATGATTTTCCCTAACTTTAAATTTTATTACATAAACCTAAACTTACTAAGCCATAAACATTTAAACTTTTTTTTTTTAATTAAAGAACTGTATTTTGGAAGAAATTTTATCTTTTTCTGTATTTTATACTGTTTAATATCTAGTGAAACATTATCCTGATTTCCCTCTCTTCATGTAATCAAAATGTCACTTCTGAGAAATAGCTCATTTTCTTGAAATAGAAAGAGATAGTGTAAATCTTTACTACAGTGTTTGATTTATTGTGCAGAATTCCATTTATGGTAGTGAAATGGAGCAGGACCCCATGGTCCTTCTTCCCCCATGTCCTCAGCCTGTCTTTTGTCTGTAGAAAAACTTTAGCCAAAGAATAAGTTTAATCAGAGAACTGAGACGTCAGGCCCTTCAGTGAGTAGCTCATATCAAACAACTGATGGAGGAAGGTGTGTAAATGTCAGATCATTTTGGCGCAGGGAGGACAATTGTAACAGGTTGTTTTAGCTTGAACTTTCGCATGAAGTTGGTTGAGGTTGTCATCAGGTCAATATCAGGATACAACTACTCCTATTGTCAGATGTTGCTTCCTGCCTCTCCCTTCCACAAGTGTTGATAAATCACAGAGTCTATCTCAGTATTTTTTCCAGCAAACCCAACTTGTGATACTTGGTAAGATTTTTTTCTTCCTTTCGCATTCTCAATCACTGAACTCTATTTTATTATTCAAGACCACTTATGACTCAAATACTATTAATATGATTAAGATCATAATCATATAAAATGAGCATTTCTTTATTTAGCCTATTAAATGCTCACAAGATAAGATGCTTAGAATGAGATTAAAATGCTATGTTACATTTATTTAGTCCTTATTATGGTCTAGGCTTTGTTCTAAGTATTCTACTGGTACTAATTATTTCACGTAATCATCAAAGAGTTGAGCAAAGAGACATATGGCATTTAAAGTAACTTGAACAGGTTATATGATTACCAGAAAGTACCAGAACTACATTCTGAATCCAGATAATCTGGTCTCAGAGCTTCTATTCCTAAATTACCATTGACCATGTTTAATCCAGTGGTTATCACATATGAGCATACACATGTATTGGATTCGTATGGAAAGCTTATTAAAACACAGATTGTTGGGTCCACTCCCAGAGATTTTCAATCAGCCAATTTGGCCAGAGAATTAATATGTCTATCAAATTTTCAGGTGATGTTGAGTAGCTTATTTCTTTAGCTACTTATGATATTACAGCTGATTTTGCTTGCATGTACAATGGGGTTAAACCTGAGCTAAAAATTAATGTACTTTGATTTTTATAATTTAATCCAGTTTTGTGATAACAGTCCAAAGGCCTGACTAAGGGGTGAAAAGGTTGTTGTGGTGAATTTATTTCTTTTAATTTTTTCTTTCTTCTTTAACTTTACACAATTTTTTATTATTTAAAAAAAATTTAACAAGCATATTAATTTTATAATTGAGGAAGAAGATAAATGAAGAGAAAAAGTAGAAAGAAAAAAACAAAAGAGCAGCTGGGCCATCTTACCCTTGATTGAATATACAGTCAGTTCTGCCATAATGTGATATATGCATTTTTTAAATTGCCTCACTATGCAAAATTTCACAATAAAAACCACAAGGGTTATGAAAATATGGGGAAACAACCCTCAAAAATTTCCGCACTGACACACTTCTAAAACAGATAGAAACCTAATAAAAATGGTAGCACACTTTTACATATGGTAAATGGTTAAGAAATGCATAAATATTATAATAAATGTCAGCTTATCCTCAGAAAGACTTGACATTTACTTCTAGGATGAGTGTCAGCATCAGGCAGCTTGTCAAGTGTTAGAAGGAGCATTATTTGAAATTGGATGTAAAGCTATAATGCCAGATGTGAATGTGTGTGGCTCAATGTCTTCCTCACCACGTTGGCACCAAACATCAGAGTTACAAATCAATCTCATACTTAATCCTGAGATATTTTTCATCCCTTGAAATGGAAATGCTTTGAGGGATGCATTTCCAATAGATACCTCCTTCATCAAAATTGAAAAATCCATCTAATATATATTATTCTATTTCAAATAGTTTCTATATCCTGGCTGGAAAAAAATTTCCCCTCAAATTTCTAATATGCACTAGTGGCTTCACCCAATAGCTGAAGACTAGAAATTACAACAATGTTTGAAATCACTAAACCAGCCACTGAAGCACTAAAATGAGCCCTTCTACAAGATATGGAAATAACATTTTCACATAAAAATAATGCTTTCTTTTTGATTATACAACAGGTTGTTTTATGAATTTTTGCTGTTTGTTCTTCAATCTAAATGCTCAATAATTCTTCTCATTTTTTTCTTAAGACCATGTTTTATGACTTTGCCGAACTTGAAGTTTTTCTTTTATTTTTTGTCATTGTTTATGATGTCCTACAATATAGATTTCTTTATAGCTGAAGAGATATCAAATATTCTATAGTTTCTTCCAAAACACTTTATTATTTCTATCTTCTCAATACCTAAAGATTTCCTTTTTGGTGTTTTGGGGTGAGAAGGATTATTCATGTTTGGAATGTTGAATGGTGTGAGATATATATATATATATATATATATATATATATTCTCAAAAATGTGAGAAAATAGCAAAATACAACCTAGTTGAATAACATACAGTGAAGCAGACCAAGGCTGCTGGTAGATGTTTGAGGTCTATGCATGTGTGTGTTTTGTGTATTCCTACAAAGCACAATTCAGCTGGATGTGGTTATCTGTGTTCACCTCATGTTTCTCAGGAACAAAATTATGCATAAGCAGACATAAAATTGCCATTATATTCAAATTACTCACTAATATCTCAATTGCATGGAATGGAAAGTTTTATTTTTTTCAAAACAAGCTTTATAGCAGAAGTGACTGAATATGCTGATGACTGTATATGCTTATAAAATATAAAATCATAGAAATGATGCCTGTTGGCGTGATAAATATTGAAAACTTACCTTGGACAGTGACACTTATTTTAATGTGTTTTTCATGCTGAAGTTTTCTGACTGGATGACAGAGAATTTATTTTCCAGAAAAACACTCCCAAATTAAAGACTTGGATTTTTGTCTTCTTTTTTGTTGTATTTTCTGAACACTTGACACCTTTGCTCCTCAGCAAGTATGAGTATCAATTGAAGGAATTTTGCTGACTTGATTTAATAAATATATTCATTAGCTTGTTTCTTATGTCTAATTTCATATTCAATATTTTCTTCTAAAAATAGTATGCTTAGTTTCATCTGCTACCATGATTTTATAGATTATAGAGCTGACAGTTTTCTTAGAGACCAGCATTTCATTATCCCATGTTATGCATGAGAAAATGGAAGTTCAGAGAGGTTAAGTTCTCCTTTCATTCACAGGATTGCTCAGAGATACAGCAGGACTGTAATATAGACCTTGAATTCACATGGCTATGGTTGTTTATATTAAATATAATTTTGTTCCTTTATTGCAAGTTTTACTCTTTAATCACCATATACACTCTCCAAGATAAAATAACAAGCTTTCTGGAGCTCTGCAGCAAAGAAAATCTTTTCTCAAACTCACTGTCAATTTATCTGAGATGGCTTAACATAAAATCAATCCATTCTCAAGAACTTTTCCCTGACCCAGCCATGCTTGGCAGACAAGGAAAGGTATTTCTGTACACTGAAGTATAATGTGCAAAAAAAGCCATTTCTGGATTAAAAAAAATAAAGAGAATTGGAACAGCTGGCCATAACTGAAAGCACTTTCTTGTTGATTTTCTCATATCTGTATTCTTACCTTCTTTAGACCACATGTCCCAAAGAGATCTCCTTTACTGGTCAAGCACATACATATCCAGGGGTTTTCCATTCATTACAAAAGGCATAAATAGGCTATTCTCTTTGGAGTGGAAAATAATGAGACTTAAATGGGAGTTCTGTCTGTTTGTAACGATGTGACTAGTTAAGCTCTCTGAGGATTTTATTTGTAGATGATATATCCACTCTAACTTAATTGTAAAGATTAAGTAAAATAATATAAATGTTTGGCACACAGTAGACTCTGAAATACATATTATCATTACTTCTACTGGAAATGTAGCACCACACTTGTCGATTAAGTGTGTGAGCTCCAGACCTGACTACCTGAGTTTGTATCTAGATAGCTACTTACTAAATAAGCATATCTTGTCAAGTTCCTTAAACTTGTTGAACATCACTTTTCTTATCTATAAAATAGGGGTAATAATACTAGTATTTATCCTACCAGGTTGTTGTAAGAATCAAGTGAAATATATAAAGCACTTAACTGTGTTTGTTATTATTATACTCTCCACCCACCCACCCACCACAAAAATTTCTTAAGTGACTTTTTATGTTTTTCTCAATGGCACAAAGAACATACATAATCAGGCTTAAGGTTAGGTACTGCTATCAGAGATAAATAAGAGAACAGAATACAAAGATCCATGGTTTTCAACTAGTTTCAATGCTATTTCTTCTATTTTGTAGTTTCATCCTGATCTTATTTTATGACAAAGAGTGTGGTTTTTTGAAGTATTGTGAATAAAGCGTAGAGTTCTTCTATGCAAAATCTTGACTATGTAATTTATAAAAGCATTACATGCCTCACTGACCAAATATACCTCATACAATCACATTCAAGCACCTCTAGAAAAAAAGGAAAATTGAAGCATAAAGAGGTACTGAAAGCTGCAGGGTGAAACTGTGGACACATAAAGCTACACTTTCAGATAGGGAGGCAGCTTTATGTCTGCAGTTAAAACAATCTATTATAACTCAAAGCCAAGTTCTAATAGGAGAGAGGAGGGTCTGCGTAGTGAGGGCGAGACTTTATTCATACACAAATAGGAGGCAGGAAATACAATGCAATTATATAGAGAATTCCAAGCACAATAAGTAGATGCACTCTCTTTTTAAATTTGCCTCAATGTGAAAGTAATATTTTCACATTCTGCTCTCCGCTTTTCAAATTGAGTTCTTTTACTTGCCTTACATTTTTTAAACAAACAACTGCATTTAAAAAAACAAGTCATTTCAATTGTTGAGCAGTTAGTACTCATAGCTACCCTATATGAAACAATCAAAACAAGGTTAATGCAGGTGTATGGACATCTTAATGGCTCCTGATATGGTAATAGCCCCTTAAGAAAAGTAAAGGAGAAAGGGATGAATATTACAGGGAAATCTAATATAATAGGATAAAATTATTGTGAACAAATGCTTTTTTGTGCTTTGAATTCAGGCATGATAGCATAAAAATTATTTTAAAAACAAAGATTTTTTAAAAGTTAATGAGAAGTTAGATATATTTTAATTTAAAATATCTTCAATAATAATATTAATACTATAGTGTACTAAAGATAGAATGTATCAGGCAATGTGCTATAAAGTTGTATATAATTTTTCTTTTAATACCCAAAAGTCTTTGGTGATAGTTTTTTTTTTTTTTTAATCCCAATGTTTAATATTTAAGGAAATAATGCTACAAGAGGTTAATAACCAACATCACAGCAAGTTACAGGAAATGTAGGGACAAAAGAGCCCAGCCTGTATGAATTACTCTTAATTGCTGAGAGGGTCTGACTGTGTCCCCACAAAATTCCTATGTTGAAATTCTAACCCCCAAAGATGGTAGGAGGTAGGGCCTTTGGAAGGTACTTAAGCCATGAGGGTCGAGTTCTCATGAATGAGATTAGTGCCTTATAAAATAGGTTCCAGAGAGATCCCTAGCCACTTCTACCATGTGGAGACACAGCAAGAAGGTATCAGCAATGAACCAGGAAGAAGGTCCTCATCTAACCATGTTGGCACCATGATCCTGGACTTCCAGCCTCCAAAACTGTGAGAAGTAATTCCTACAGTTTACAAGCTACCCAGTCTGTGGTATTTTTTAATAGCAACTCACAGCTAAGACAAACTCCAATCTAATGCATCCAAATCTTTCTTTAGTAGTGACTTTCAGTGCAGTTGTGCCAGAGAATATTTCCAAAATCCATACCTATAAGGAAGCCAACTGATAAACCCATTTTAATATTATTTTCCTTTTCTTTTTATACAATCTTTAAAACCATTCGATGTAAATTTCTATGCCCAACCACCTGTTACTACAGTTAGCCTCACTTGGTCGATGTACTTCTCAAGTGTATGCAGTATTTGAACTGGTTAAAGCAAGGTTTATGAATTTGCATTGATTCCTCCTCAATAATCAACCCAACCTAGTTATTCTTAAACTTTTCAAAAGATTCTGGGACTTGAGTTGTGAAATTTCCTTTCTGACCAAAATCATGTATACTTTCATTTTTCTCACTTCTAACTCCCATCTAGCAGATTATTTGCACTTTATCAACCTATCTTCTCTGTTGATAAGCAGTCTTCTGATTTATCTTCCCTTCTTTGTAAGTCCAAATGACATAAACAAAATTTCAGTGGTGTTCTGCCTATATTGCATCAGGTGTGAGACTGAAGACTTTGTAGACAGAATGTCTGGGTTTTGAGTGTAGCTCTAAAATATGTAATGTTTGTAATCTTGGGCAGTTATATGATTTTTGAAACAATTTCTTCAACTTTGAAAATGGATTAATTACAGTAGTTACTGTATAAAGCTGGTGAAAGCAATGTAATGAGATAATCCAAGTAAAGTATATTGGCTGGCAAATAATTGTGTTAATTAGCATTAGTATATAGAATATCTTTACCATGTTTAACCTTTTCTCTGTCTTCTTCCTCAGAAATTACTCCAGAATTTGACAATTGACATTTTAACCCTTAAATTTTCCCCCAAGATCTGTCCATCCTCCAACTTTCTTCCACCTCATCAATATGTTCAGATCTTTATCACTCTTCCCTCCTATTCAGTGGAACTCTAGTGACCTAAATATGTTATAGTTTTGCCAAAAGTGTTGGATTGTCGCGGCAGAATCACGCAAATCATAGATAATACTGAACATCAAACTATATCAATAATGTAAAAATCCAGATACAGATTTTCTTTCTGTAGAGGTTCATATCTATTAGACACAGCTTCCAGATTGGTTTCAGAACAATGGAAGAGTTCTGAACAACGTGTACAAAAGTACAGTAGATGCTCCCTTTATCCAAGGTTTTACTTTTCATGATTTCAGTTATCAGTGCTCAACCATGGTCTGAAAGAAAAAATTCATTAGTTTTAAATTGCTAGCCATTCTAAATAGTGTGATGAAATCTTGCACCATAAAGTTCCTTCCTCCCTAGGACATGAATCATCCCTTTGTCCAGTGTATCCATGTTGTATACGTGTTACCCATTCTTAGTCACTTAGTAGCTGTCTTGGTTATCATGTCAATTTTTGCAGTATTGCAGTGCTTGCCTTCAAGCATTGCATTCAAGAGATTGTTGTTAACCCCTTACTGTGTCTAATTTATAAATTATATTTCATCATAGGTATGTATGTATAGGAAAAACCATAGTATATATAGGGTTTGCTATTATCTGCAGTTTCAGGCATCCACTGAGGCTCTTAGAATTTATTGATATACACTCTCCATCCAGAAGATAAGGGGGGACTACTGCATTGTTCGCAAAGAAAATTGCTTCGGTTTTGAGCTCCCCAATTTAATACTCTTATAGAGAAAATTCCTTTTCCTCAGCCAACCAAGCCCCATAAATTCGTAATTTTAATAACAATAGGTATTCTAGGTGGATTAAATATATACTAATAAAAAGTATTTTTTTAGAAAGGCATTCAGTTAAATTTCCATTAGTAATAAAGTTAGCACATTTACAAGGAGGTCTGATCAAGGCTATTCATTCCCTTCTCTAATGTCCTGGTCAGTAGGGAAGGAGTGAGTCTGTTACATACATTATTCTATGGGCTTTTTTTTCCTTTTCAATCCAATTCTTGAATCTGGGATTTCCCCCAAAGTCCATTTCCATATCTCTAAAAAATTGCTAGTTCAAATATTCCTGCAAATGCCCTGCACACATATCACACTCAAATATCTTAAAGATCAAAATCATCTTTTTTTTTAATTTAAAATGTATTTTCCCATGTTCTGAATTAGTTTTGAACACATCAGATGTACTCTCAGTCATTCAACCTTGCCAAGCATTCAATCTTCAAATGAACTGGCCCTCCCTTACATTTTCTTTCTTCCTTCCTCCCTCCCTCCCTCCCTTCCTTCCCTCCTTCCTTCCTTCCTTCCTTCCTTTATTCTCTCTCTCTCTTTCTCTCTCTCTTTCTCTCTCTCTTTCTCTTTCTTTCTTTCTTTCTTTCTTTCTTTCTTTCTTTCTTTCTTTCTTTCTTTCTTTCTTTCTTTCTTTCTTTCTTTTATTTACTGAGGTATTATTTGACAAATAAAATTGTAAGATATTTAAAGTGTACAATGTGATGATTTGATATATATATTCATTGTGACAGGATTCCCTCCATAAAGTTAATTAGCAAAGCCATCTCCTCACATATTTACCTTTTTTATTTTTGGTGAGACTGTTTAAGTTCTACTCTTAGCAAATTTCAATTACATAATACAGTGTTATCATGTAGAGTCACTCTGTTATACATTAGATTCTCAGATTTTATTCATCTTATAATTGAAAGTTTATACCCTTTACCAACCTCTCCCTATTTCTGTCACCCACCAGCCCCAAGCAACCACTTTCCTATTCTCTGTTTCTATGAGTTCAACTTTTGTTTTGTTTTGTTTTGTCTTAGGGTCCACATATAAGTGATACAGTATTTGCCTTTCTCTTCTGGCTGATTTCACTTAGTATAATGCCTTCCAGATTCATCCATGTATTAGCAAATGGCAGAGTTTGCTTTTTTTCTCTTTTGTAAGGCTGAATAATATTCCATTGTATTTATATATCACAAGTTCTTGATCCATTCATCTGTTGACAGAAATATAGGTTGTTTCCATACCTGTGGCATTTGTGAATAATACGTCATGGGAGCATGGATATCTCTTTGAAATAATGGTTTAATTTTCTTTGGATATATAACCAAAATTGGGATTGCTGGATCATATAGTATTTCTATTTTTTTAATTTCTTGTGGAACTTCCATACTGTTTTCCATAGTTTTATACCAATTTACATTCTCACAAAACAGTGCACAAGGACTCCCTTTTCCACATCCCCACTAGGATTTGTTATCTCTTGTCTTTTTGAGAATAGCCATACTAACAGGTGATATCTCATTGTGGTTTTGATTTGCATTTCCCTGATAATTACTGATGTTGAGCAACTTTTCATATACCTATTGGTCATGTGTGTGTCTTCTCGTGGAAAATGTCAATTCAGGTCATTTGTTTTTTAATTGTCTTATTTGTTTGTTTTCTTTTTTCTCCTACGGTGTATGAGTACCTTATATATTGTGGACACTAACCCTGTAATAGATATGTGGTTTACAAATATTGTCTCACATTACAGAGCTTGTCCTTGCATTTTGTTGATGGTTTTATTTGATGAGCAAGATATTTTTAGTTTGATGTAGCTCCACTTCTTTATTTTTGCTTTTGTTGCCTTTGCTTTTAGTGTTGAATTGAAAAAAAAAAAAATTATTGCCAAGACTAATGTCAAGGAGCTTCCCTTTTATATTTTCTTCTAGGACTTTTATGGTTTCAGATGTTATGTTCATTCTAATGCATTTTGAGTTGATGTTTGTTATGGTGAAAGAGAGGGGTCCAGTTTTATTTTTTAAATATGACTATTCACTTTCCCTAACACCATGTACTGAAGAGACTATCCTTTCCCTGTTGTGTATTCTTGGCTGCTTTGTTGAAAATTAATTGACCCTATATATCTGGGCTTATTTCTGGGCTCTCTATTTTCTTTAATTGAATAACATGTCTATTTTTATGCCAATACCATATTGTTTTGATTGCTTTAGCTTTGTAATACAGTTTGAAAACAGGAAGTGTGATGCCTCCAGCTTTATTCTTCTTCCTCAAGATAGCTTTGGCAATTCAGATTCTTTTGTGGATACATATAAATTTTAGATTTATTTTTCCATTTCTGTGAAAAATGTCACTGGGATTTTGATAGGGATTACATTTAACCTGTAGATCACTTTGGGTAGTATGGACATTTCAGCAGTATTAATTTTTCCAATCCGTAAACACAGAATATCTTTCCAGTTTTTACATGTTTTCAATTTTGCATCAGTGTCTTATAGTGTTCAATGTATAGATCTCTGACCACCTCAGTTAAATGTATTCCTAAGTATTTTATTCTTATTGTTGCTATTGTAAATGGGAATGTTTTCTAAATTTCTCTTTTTTAAAATTTTATTTATTTTTTAAATTGAAATATAGTTGATTTACAATGTTTTAAGTGTACAGCAAAGTGATTCAGTTATATATAGATATAGATATTTATATCGATATATATACATTCTTTTCAGATTCTTTTCCATTATAGGTTATTACCAGATATTAAATATAGTTCTCTGTGCTATGCAGTAGGCCCTTGTTGCTTGTCCATTTTATATATAATAGTGTATATCTGTTACTCCTAAATTCTCAATTTATCCTTCTCCACCTCAATTTCTTTTTCTGATAGTTATGAGTGTATAAAAACATGACTGATTTTTGGTATATTGATTTGTATCCTGAAACTTTACTCATCTTGTTTTTTTAGTTCTAACCAGTATTTTTGTGGAATAATTAGATTTTATTTTTTATTTATGCTTTTGTTTTATCTGCAAATAGAACTAATTTTACTTCTTCCTTTCCAGTTTGGATGAATTTTATTTATTTTTCTTGCCTAATTGCTCTAGCTAGGATTTTCAGCACTATTGAATAAAAGTGATGAGAGTGGGCACCCTTGTCTTGTTTCTGATCTTAGAGGAAAAGCTTTCAGCTTTTTACCATTGAGTATGAGGTTAGCTATGGGCTTGTCATACATGGCTTTTATTTTGTTGAGGCACATCCCTCTATACTTACTTTGTTGAGAATTTTTATCATGACTGAATATTGAATCCTGCAAATTCTTTTCCTGTACCTATTGAGATGATCATATGATTTTTTTCCTTCATTTTGTTAATGTGGTATGTCCCATTTTGATTACTGGATCTTCAGTCATTCTTGCATAACTGGAATGAATACCACTTAATCATGGTGTATGATCCTTTTAATGTGCTATTGATTATTGTGTTGTAATGTGTGTAGTTTGCTAGTATTTTTGAAGGTATTTATATCACTTTTTTTAATGATACCAGCCCCAGATTTTCTTTTCTTGTACTTACTTTGTCTGACTTTTTGATATCAGGGTACTGCTAGCCTTGTAAAATGAGTTTGGAAGTGTTTCCTCCTATTCTGTCTCTTGGAGGAGTTTGAGAAGTATATATATATTAACTCTTCTTTAAATGTTTGGTAGAATTCACCAGTGCATTCATCGAGTTCTAGAGTTTTCTTTATTGGAACACTGATTTAGTATCTTTATTAGACTAAAGTCTGTTTCTTTACCTCAGTCACTACCACAGCAGATCTCCTCTGGACAGGCCCACATGTTCCCTCAACATTACATGTTACAAAAACATATTTTATCTCCTACATTCTCCTTCCACTTCCCAACTCCATGGAGAATCCATATCACAAGGTCTTATATCTGCCTTCTTAAGGATCTTCCAAAAGTTTGCAGTTAAGGAACATTGTCCTATAGGAGACAGAAAATGGGAAAGAGCCAAGAAGGAAGTTACATTTTTTCCTTGAAGTGTCCCAAGGAAGAGATTCTCCATGGCATTTGTCCAGAGACTTGTAAAATTGCACCTGCTGAGCCATCTACTAAGTCCCCTTTCTGGCTCATTGTGAAGAAGTGACCAGCTCTCTAACTTGGTACCTTGCATTTTCCTCAAACTCTCTGACCTTGCTCCCCCTCTTCATCCTCACTGTCCAGGGTTTCACCTCCAGAATTAAGCTTTAGCACTTACTTCTTGCCTTTATTTCTAGGGAGCTGGAAGAACACAGTGGTTAATAGTGGAGTCAGATCAACTAGGCTCTGCCACTTCTTAATGGCACAGTTTCTGAAAATCACTTAATCTATGTAAACATCAACTTATTATTCTGTAAAATAAAGATAATATTAATGAACACTTTCTTGATTGTATCATGCAGTTAAGGAGACCTAGATAGGAAATAACTAATGCAGGCTGATTGGTCATCCTCCAAATACTTCCTGCCTCTACTTTACATCCTTTCCCCCAATCCTATGTATTCACAATCATAACAGATGATGACAAGCCCAAGGGGAAAACCAGTGTTTGAGGGTAGTTTGGAGAGAGGAGAATTCAGCCCAGATTGCAACACTAGTGCTCTGAAACAACCAGCTGTAAGGAGGGGAAAAGACATGCTACAGAGAAAGAAAATGAAGCAGACAGGCAGAAAAATAATGTAGCTACAAGAGATCATGTGATGAAAATTATATCTGACATGATTATTAATGACTTCTACCTTGTACTTTATGGTCCCAGTAAGAATCAACTGTTATTGCTCTGGTGTTTTATGTATTAACCCAGTTTTTCTTTTTTCCAGAAGCAAATTTGCAACAGCTCTCTATTATTTGCAACCTGAGTTTTAATTGACATAATTTCTTAATATTTTTCTAATCTTTTCTTATTATATGCCTGTTTAAAATCATCTTGCATTTGCAGTCTCAGGACAATGCTTTTGTGAAAGATTTTAAGCATAAAAACACAAATATACAGATCTATAGTAATGGATTATTATTAAGGTCTGTTAAGTCAAGGACTATGTGCATTTAGGTAGGATTTCCTTATCATCTCTAAGCATAATGCCTGGTAAATATTTGTGCCCAATAAATTATTGGTTTGATTCAATTGAATGACATTTACAATATGAATATTTGAAGAACTCAGAGTTCATTTACTATAGAATTTGTTAAAAATGAGTATGTCTTGCAAACACATGAGTAACAGAGACATAGAGGAAATACATTTATGGGAACCTAACATATCTACATTTTTGATGATTTTGCCTGATGCTTATATACTGACTTTAAACTGTGAACAAATGTCAGAAAAATGTTATGATAATCTTACATTAACACTAAATAAAAACATGTTTCTCTCTTGCTTTCTTCAAATGATCAATAATCTGAAATGTTAACATGTACTTCTTTGCATAGTAACAAAAGCCAAAAGCACTGGCAAAGCTTCAGAATCAATATACATATTGGAGAACTGCTGAAACTCATAGCTATAACAAATAAAATTGAAAAAAATGACATAAAAAACAATTGTTTTTATCAGGTTAAACAAGGTAATGTGAAAGAAAACAAACTTTATTATGATTTAACGCTTCAAAACAGATCATTCTTTTCTTTGACAACACATATTGTTACAAATTTTGGTTCTCATTTTATCTTTGTCAGTTCATAATTACCATAATATAAAGTTCATCAACTATACGGTTGTATTATTGGTGTCAATATCTAATTCCCATACTACTATAAAGCAAAATGTTAACATTAGCATGCTTTTGTGTTTTATTTTATATTTGGTATTTTTATAAATATGTTCAAAATATCACTTGTAATTACTTCATATTCTATAAATAACCTTCCTGTCTATTAATGAACTATTAAGTTTTCTTCTTCGTGTGCTTTTACTAATGAATGCCACTCATTGCATATTCCCCAAGAACCCTCTTCCTTTTTTTATCTTTTTGACATGTATTTCTATATAACTCTGTGTTTATGGGGAATGTGTGTGTGTATACATATACATACTAAAGAGAATCTTTTTTTTTTTTTTATAAATTTATTTACTTATTTATTTATTTTTGGCTTGTTGGGTCTTCGTTTCTGTGCGAGGGCTTTCTCTAGTTGTGGCGAGCGGGGGCCACTCTTCATCGTGGTGCATGGGCCTCTCACTGTTGCGGCCTCTTTTGTTGCGGAGCACAGGCTCCAGACGCGCAGGCTCAGTAGTTGTGGCTCACGGGCCTAGTTGCTCCGTGGCATGTGGGATCTTCCCAAACCAGGGCTCGAACCCGTGTCCCCTGCATTGGCAGGCAGATTCTCAACCACTGTGCCACCAGGGAAGCCCTAAAGAGAATCTTTAAGTTGTGAACTTTTACCATTGTACATAGAATTCTTAGCCAGCAAAATTCAATCTCATGATCCCATATTCTTCTAAACTATTCCCAGACTCTTGTTCTCTAAACATCATCAACTCTTTTAAAATTATAGTATTGGAAAAAATAACTGACGATTTATGAATGGAGAGACAAAATCAATTACAGAAAATTTGTTTTTTTAAATTAAAAAATATTTTGTAATTAAAAAATTATACCACAAATAATTTATAAATATGCTAATTAATATGTGAATGAAATATTCTGCAAAAAAAAAGTTAGAAAGAACAAATGATGAAACTTTTCACATAGCAAGACATTGATACTTAACATGTTAAAAAAAAATTGAGTTACTAAACTAGTGCATTAGTGTATTCGAAATGCATTCATTCATACATGCAGGAATGAATACATGGATGAACAAAACAAACAGTTAAAACCACAGAAGTTGAAGTTAAATTAGAGTTTCATTTCTTTTTTCCATTTGAGAGATTTGACTTTGGAAAAGATAGGCATATACATGTAACTGATTATATTGATATGATCAATAGCATATTTTATATTTATGTATTAAATGCTAGATGTGGATGGAACTCATCACACAAAAAGAAGAAAGGACAATTTTTGCTGAAGACTTGTTGACCTGATCAAAGAGGACTGAAACTGAAATTGGAAGAACCCATGTAAAACTGATTCCAAAAGAAAAAAGATCCATGTAAAAATGTACAAATTAATATTATAGAAGCCATTTCCTCTACTATAGAAATTAGATTAATACATAAGTTTTGTATTAATTCAAAAAAGAGAAAGATGATAAAGGTTATTTAATGATTCAGCAGCAAACATGAAAATGGAAAATAAAGTTACCTTGCTATTTTAACATGATAAGAATCCACAGATGTGGCAATATCATTCTCATGACTATGTTTACTATGTGGAAAAAGAAATCCTGTTCAATATCACTAACAAGCTTTTAGGTAAAGTTTCATTTTACATTAAGAAGATATAATAAACCTGTCTGGAATTCGATTATCCTAGGGATGAAATTTCTGTAAGAGATATACTGGTGAAGAAAGATGAGAGGGAAAGAAGCAATACAGTTGTATGACAACATTACACATTGGCTGAAAAAAGGAGAATGCATATAATGGAGCCCAGAAACAGATAAAAAACCTGATACAGGAACACAAAATACTGAACTATGGAAACAGCAAATATATAGATTCTTCTGGAATTCTTATCCTGCAACAGCATTATATCTAATAAATTGCTCATCTGAGAGACAAATCAATCCATTTATATCAATTTAGAGTAATTGGAAGTGACAAGAATTCTGGAAAAAAATCCTTAGATTTTTAAAAGTTAAAGAGTTCAGTAGGAGGAGCTTCAAGATGGTGGAGAGTAAGACACGGAGATCACCTTCCTCCCCACAAATACATCAGAAATACATCTACATGTGGAACAACTCCTACAGAACACCTACTGGATGCTGGCAGAACACCTCAGACCTCCCAAAAGGCAATAAACTCCCCACGTACCTGGGTAGGGCAAAAGAAAAAAGAAAAAACAGAGACAAAAGAATAGGGACGGGACCTGCACCTCTGGGAGGGAGCTGTGAAGGAGGAAAGGTTTCCACACACTAGGAAGCCCCTTCGAGGGCGGAGATTGCAGGTGGCAGAGGGGGGAAGCTTCAGAGCCACAGAGGAGAGCGCAGCCACAGGGGTGCGGAGGGCAAAGTGGAGAGATTCCCGCACGGAGGATCGGCACCGACCAGCGCTCACCAGCCCGAGAGGCGTGTCTGCTCACCCGCTGGGGCGGGCGGGGACTGGGAGCTGAGGCTCTGGCTTCGGTCGGATCCCAGGGAGAGGACTGGGGTTGGCTGCATGAACAAAGCCTGAAGGGGGCTAGTGCGCCACAGCTAGCTGGGAGGGAGTCTGGGACAATGTCTGGAGCTGCCAAAGAGACAAGAGACTTTATCTTGCCTCTTTGTTTTCTGGTGCGCGAGGAGAGGTGATTAAGAGCGACGCTTAAAGAAGCTCCAGAGACGGGCGCGAGCCGCAGCTATCAGCGTGGTCCCCAGAGACAGGCATGAGATGCTAAGGCTGCTGTTGTGGCCACCAAGAAGCCTGTGTGCAAGCACAGGTCACTAACTACGCCTCCCCTCCCGGGAGCCTGTGAAGCCCGCCACTGCCAGGGTCCCGTGATCCAGGGACAACTTCCCCCGGAGAACACAGGGCACGCCTCAGGCTGCTGCAAAGTCACGCGGGGCTTGCCACCACAGGCTTGCCCTGCATCCGTACCTCTCCATCCTCCACGACCTGAGTGAGCCCAAGCCCCCGAAACAGCTGCTCCTTTAACCACGTCCTGTCTGAGCGAAGAACAGACTCCCTCAGGCGACCTACACGCAGAGGCCGGTCCAAATCCAAAGCTGAACACTGGGAGCCGTGCGAACAAAGAAGAGAAAGGGAAATTTCTCCCAGCAGCCTCAGGAGCAGCAGATTAAATCTTCACAATAAGCTTGATGTACCCTACATCTGTGGAATACCTGAATAGACAACGAATCATCCCAAATTGAGGAGGTGGACTTTGGGAGCAACGATATATATATTCTTTTCCCTTTTTCTCTCTTTTGTGATTGTGTATGTGTATGCGATTTTGCCTGTATAGCTTTGCTTTTACCATTTGTCCTAGGGTTCTGTCTGTCCTTTATTTGTTTATTTATTTTTTATTACATAAAAATTTTTTTTCTTAATAATTATTTTTTATTTTATTAACTTTTTTATTTTATATTATTTCTTCTTTCTTTTTTTCTTTTTTTTCTCGCTTTTATACTGAGCCGTGTGGAGGACAGGCTCTTGGTGCTCCAGCCAGACATCAGGGCTGTGCCACCGAGGTTCAGGACACTGGTCCACAAGAGAATTCCCAGCTCCACATAACATCAAATGGTGAAAATCTCCCAGAGATCTCCATCTCAACACCAAGACCCAGTTCCAATCAACGACCAGCAAGCTACAGTGCAGGACACCTTATGCCAAGCAACTAGCAAGACAGGAACACAAACCCATCCATTAGCACAGAGGCTGCCTAAAATCATAATAAGGCCACAGGCACCCAAAAACACACCACCAGATGGGGACCTACCCACCAGAAAGACAAGATCCAGCCTCATCCACCAGAACACAGGCACTAGTCCCATCCTCCAGCAAGCCTACACAACCCACTGAACCAAACTTAGCCACTGGGAACAGACACCAAAACGGAAACTAAGAACCTGCAGCCTACAAAAAGGAGACCCCAAACACAGTAAGTTAAGCAAAATGAGAAGACAGAGAAACACACAGCAGATGAAGGAGCAAGGCAAAAACCCACCAGACCTAACAAATGAGGAGGAAATAGGCAGTCTACCTGAAAAAGAATTCAGAATAATGATAGTAAAGATGATCCAAAATCTTGGAAATAGAATGGAGAAAATACAAGAAACGTTTAACAAGGACCTAGAAGAACTAAAGAGCAAACAAACAGAGATGAACACAATAAATGGAATTAAAAATTCTCTAGATGGGATCAATAGCAGAATAACTGAGGCAGAAGAACGGATAAGTGACCTGGAAGGTAAAATAGTGGAAATAACTACCTCAGAGCAGAATAAAGAAAGAAGAATGAAAAGAATGGAGGACAGCCTCAAAGACGTCTGGGACAACGTTAAACACACCAACATATGAATTATAGGGGTCCCAGAAGAAGAAGAGAAAAAGAAAGGGACTGAGAAAATATTTGAAGAGATCATAGTTGAAAACTTCCCTAATATGGGAAAGGAAATAGTTATTCAAGTCCTGGAAGTACAGAGAGTCCCATACAGGATAAATCTAAGGAGAAACACGCCAAGTCACATATTAATCAAACCATCAAAAATTAAATACAAAGAACAAATATTAAAAGCGGCAAGGGAAATACAAGTAACACATAAGGGAATCCCCATAAGGTTAACAGGTGATCTTTCAGCAGAAACTCTGCAACCCAGAAGGGAGTGGCAGGACATATTTAAAGTGATGAAGGAGAAAAACCTACAAACAAGATTACTCTACCCAGCAAGGATCTCATTCAGATTTGATGGAGAAATTAAAAGCTTTACAGACAAGCAAAAGCTGAGAGAGTTCAGCACCACCAAACCAGCTTTACAACAAATGCTAAAGGAACTTCTCTAGGCAGGAAACACAAGCGAAGGAAAAGACCTACAATAATAAACCCAAAACAATTAAGAAAATGGTAATAGGAACATACATATCGATAATTACCTTAAATGTAAATGGATTAAAGGCTCCAACCAAAAGACATAGACTGGCTGAATGGATACAAAAACAAGACCCATATATATGCTGTCTACAAGAGACCCACTTCAGAACTAGGGACACATACAGACTGAAACTGAGGGGATGGAAAAAGATATTCCATGCAAATGAAAATCAAAAGAAAGCTGGAGTAACAATTCTTATATCAGACAAAATAGACTTTAAAACAAAAACTATTACAGGAGACAAAGAAGGACACTATATAATGGTCAAGGGATCTATCCAAGAAGAAGATATAACAATTGTAAATATTTATGCACCCAACATAGGAGCACCTCAATACATAAAGGAAATACTAACAGCCATAAAAGGGGAAATTGACAGTAAGACAATCACAGTAGGGGAATTTAACACCCCACTTTCACCAATGGACATACCATCCAAAATGAAAATAATTAAGCAAACACAAGCTTTAAATGATACATTAAACAAGATAGACTTAATTGACATTTATAGGACATTCCATCCAAAAACAACAGAATACACTTTCTTCTCAAGTGCTCATGGAATATTCTTCAGGATAGATCATATCTTGGGTCACAAATCAAGCCTTGGTAAATTTAAGAAAATTGAAATCATATCAAGTATCTTTTCCGACCACAATGCTATGAGACTAGATATCAATTAATTACAGGAAAAAATCTGTAAGAAATACAAACACATGGAGTCTAAAGACACACTACTTAATAACCAAGATATCACTAAAGAAATCAAAGAGGAAATCAAAAAATACCTAGAAACAAATGACAAGGAAAACACAATGACCCAAAGCCTATGGGATGCAGCAAAGGCAGTTCTAAGAGGGAAGTTTATAGCTATACAAGCCTACCTTAAGGAACAATAAACATATCAAATAAACAACCTAACCTTACACTTAAAGCAATTAGAGAAAAAGAGCAACAACAACAAAAAACCCCCAAAGTTAGCAGAAGGAAAGAAATCTTAAAGATCAGGTCAGAAATAAAGGAAAAAGAAATGAAGGAAACAATAACACAGATCAATAAAACTAAAAGATGGTTCTTTGAGAAGATAAACAAAATTGATAAACCATTAGCCAGACTCATCAAGAAAAAAAGGAAGAAGACTCAAATCAATAGAATTAGAAATGAAAAAGGAGAAGTAACAACTGATCCTGCATAAATACAAAGGATCATGAGAGATTACTACAAGCAACTATATGCCAATAAAATGGACAACCTGGAAGAAATTAACAAATTCTTAGAAATGCACAACCTTCCGAGACTGAACCAGGATGAAATAGAAAATATGAACAGACCAATCACAAGCACTGAAATTAAGACTGTGATTAAAAACCTTCTAACAAACAAAAGCCCAGGACCAGATGGCTTCACAGGCGAATTCTATCAAACATTTAGAGAAGAGCTAACACCTATCTTTCTCAAACTCTTACAAAATATAGCAGAGGGAAGAACACTCCCAAACTCACTCTATGAGGCCACCATCACCCTGATACCAAAACCAGACAAAGATGTCACAAAGAAAGAAAAGTATAGGCCAATATCACTGATGAACATAGATGCAAAAATCCTCAACAAAATACTAGCAAACAGAATCCAACAGCACATTAAAAGGATCATACACTATGATCAAGTGGGGTTCATCCCAGGAATGCAAGGATTCTTCAATATACACAAATCAATCAACGTGATACACCATATTAACAAATTGAAGGAGAAAAACCATATGATCATCTCCATAGATGCAGAGAAAGCTTTCGACAAAATTCAACACCATTTATGACAAAAACTCTCCAGAAAGTAGGCATAGAGTGAATTTTCCTCAACATAATAAAGGCCGTATATGAGAAACCCACAGCCAATATTGTCCTCAATTGTGAAAAACTGAAACCATTTCCACTAAGATCAGGAACAAGACAAGGTTGCCCACTCTCACCACTATTATTCAACATAGTTTTGGAAGTGTTAGACACAGCAATTAGAGAAGAAAAAGAAATAAAGGAATACAAATCGGAAAAGAAGAAGTAAAGCTGTCACTGTTTGCAGATGACATGATACTATACATAGAGAATCCTAAAGATGCTACCAGAAAACTACTAGAGCTAATCAATGAATTTGGTAAAGTAGCAGGATACAAAATTAATGCACAGAAATCTCTTGCATTCCTATACACTAATGATGAAAAATCTGAAATTAAGAAAAAAAAATCTGAAATTAAGAAAAAAAAATCTGAAATTAAGAAAACACTCCCGTTTACCATTGCAACAAAAAGAAGAAAATATCTAGGAATAAACCTACCTAAGGAGACAAAAGACCTGTATGCAGAAAACTATAAGACACTGATGAAGGAAATTCAGAATGATACAAATAGATGGAGAGATATACCATGTTCTTGGATTGGAAGAATCAACATTGTGAAAATGACTCTACTACCCACAGCAATCTACAGCTACCACTGGCATTTTTTACAGAACTAGAACAAAAAATTCCACAATTTGTATGGAAACACAAAAGACCCCTAATAGCCAAAGCAATGTTGAGAAAGAAAAACGGAGCTGGAGGAATCAGGCTCCCTGACTTCAGACTATATTACAAAGCTACAGTAATCAAGACAGTATGGTACTGGCACAGAAACAGAAATATAGATCAATGGAACAGGATAGAAAGCCCAGAGATAAACCCACATACATATGGTCACCTTATCTTTGACAAAGCAGGCAAGAATATACAATGGAGAAAAGTCAGTGTCTTCAATATGTGGTGCTGGGAGAACTGGACAGCTATATGTAAAAGTATGAAATTAGAAGACTCCCTAACACCATACACAAAAATAAACTCAAAATGGATTAAAAACCTAAATGTAAGGCCAGACACCATCAAACTCTTAGAGGAAAGCATAGGCAGAACACTCTATGACATAAAACATAGCAAGATCCTTTTTGACCCACCTCTTAGAGAAATGGAAGTAGAAACAAATATAAACAAATGGGACCTAAGGAAACTTAAAAGCTTTTGCAGAGCAAAGGAAACCCTGAACAAGCCGTAAAGACAACCCTCAGAATGGGAAAAAAATATTTGCAAATGAAGCAACTGATAAAGGATTAATCTCCAAAACATACAAGCAACTCATGCAGCTCAATATCAATAAAACAAACAACCCAATCCAAAAATGGGCAGAAGATCTAAATAGACATTTCTCCAAAGAAGATATACAGATTGCCAACAAACACATGAAAGAATGCTCAACATCATTAATCATTAGAGAAATGCAAATCAAAACTACAATGAGATATCATCTCACACTGGTCAGAATGGCCATCATCAAAAAATCTACACACAATAAATGCTGTAGAGGGTGTGGAGAAAAGGGAACCCTCTTGCACTGTTGGTGAGAATGTAAATTGATACAGCCACTATGGAGAACAGTATGGAGGTTCCTTAACAAACTAAAAATAGAAGTACCATACCACCCAGCAATCCCACTACTGTGCATATACCCTGAGAAAAACCATAATTCAAAAAGAGTCATGTACCACAATGTTCATTGCAGCTCTATTTATAATAGCCAGGACATGGAAGCAATCTAAGTGTCCATCATCAGATGAATGGATAAAGAAGATGTGTCACATATATATACAATGGAATATTACTCAGCCGTAAAAAGGAATGAAACTGAGTTATTTGTAGTGACGTGGATGGACCTAGAGACTGTCATACAGAGTTAAGTAAGTCAGAAAGAGAAAAACAAATACCGTATGCTAACACATATATATAGAATCTAAAAAGAAAAAAAAAAAAAAGAAATAGGTCAGAAGAACCTAGGGGCAAGATGGGAATAAAGATTCAGACCTACTAGAGAATGTACTTGAGGATACGGGGAGGGGGAATGGTAAGCTGGGACAAAGTGAGAGAGTGGCATGGACATCTATACACTACTAAATGTAAAATAGATAGCTAGTGGGAAGCAGCCGCATAGCACAGGGAGATCAACTCTGTGCTTTGTGACCACCTGGAGGGGTGGGATAGGGATGGTGGGAGTGAGTGAGATGCAAGAGGGAAGAGATATGGGGACATATGTATATGTATAACTGATTCACTTTGTTATAAAGCAGAAACTGACACACCATTGTAAAGCAATTATACTCTAATAAAGATGTTAAAAAAAAATAAAGTACTACATGGTCTGTGGTTAACCTAGGAAAAAAATTAAAATTAAAATTAAAATTAAAAGATTAATAAAATGTATATATTTCCATGAACTAAAGTTAAATATTCTGAAGTTAAAAAAAAAAAAAAAAAAAAAGATTTCAGTAATATTGAATACACAATAGACCTAAAGAAATAGGAAATAAAAGTGTTGAACCAAAAAGCTATAGTATATTGGTTACTTTCTTCAATATATGGTAAATTCCCAGGACATTTGTGATTACTAAAAGTTTCACATAGTCCTAGGTCATTCTGGGAAGCCTAACTTATCGGCTACTTAACATGGCCAGGCCATATTTTATTCAGAAATTTTAAAGTAAATTTTATAGTAAAAGTTTTGGATCCATGGGAGGCCAGAAATTGTATAGTAACTTCTCATAAATATTTAAATAATATTATCTAAGCCTTAAATTTTTATAGAAACTCTGATCCAGAAATGTCATACCTGAGAATAAATATTAAATACATTATTTAGAAATGTGGGCTCCAAGAAGGAAACAAGGATCATTTGAGTTTTAGAATAAAGGGACTTGGATGCGCCACAGAGATTTTATCTCTTTTATGAGTAAGAGTTATAATTCCCACTGCATAGGGTTTTATCAAGATTAATTGAAATAATGTATAGGGAACATTTATCATATAGGTTTGTTATACAGGAAGTAATCAATAAGCAATAACAACTCTAAATTCAGGTTAAGGGCTTCCCTGGTGGTGCAGTGGTTAATAATCTGCCTGCCAATGCAGGGGACACGGGTTCGAGCCCTGGTACAGGAAGATCCCACATGCCGCGGAGCAACTAAGTCCGTGTGCCACAACTACTGAGCCTACGCTCTAGAGCCCATGAGCCACAACTACTGAAACCCACGTGCCTAGAGCCCGTGCTCCGCAACAAAGAGAAGCCACCTCAATGAGAAGCCCATACACCGCAGGGAAGAGGAGCCCCTCCTCACCGCAACTAGAGAAAGTCTGCGTGCAACAATGAAAACCCAATGCAGCCAAAAATAAAATTAATTAATTAATTAATTTAAAAAATAAAAGTAAAAGGAGTTGGTATACACATGAAAAAGAAATGCAGATTAATATGGTAAAAATATATATAATAATAAAATGTAAAACATTATGTTAGGTCAAAATTAAGGCAATGATGAATAGAAAGGAATTCACAGCATTCTTTTTTAAATAAGTAGTTTAGTGATGTAATAAAAATACTATTAGCCAGGCTTAACTGGAAAAAACAGCAACAGGGCACAAAACTTTACTCATTTTATGATCAAACTATGTGAGATAAATACAGATACCTAGAGAAATTACTATAAAGGAACATGTCAAAACGTTAACCACGATTTTCTCTGCATGATGTGGGTATGAGCTTATTTTAGGGGTTTTATTTTCCAAAGTTACTTTTATATGGAAAACAGAGCAATAAAATATAAGTCAAGTGTGAAGGGTGAAGGCAGGATACTGGGAAAACAGGTAACACAGCCAGAATTTGAAACTGGGTTTGCCTGTGGCCTATTGTGAAAATTTGTCCTCCAAATTAACATTTTTCAGTGAGTTTAAACTTCTGAATCACACTTTTCCAGTCATAAAATGAAGATAATTGTGTCTAAATTATAGCATATTTGTAAGGATTGTGATAAAACATCATGAATAACATAAATGACTACTTTAGTGCCTATTCTAAGACAGTAGACTGAAAACTGTTCACCCAAAATTAATTTCTTTTCCTTCTTGGATCACACAGCTAGATTGTACTTCCCAACCTCTACTGAAATTAAGTTCAGGCATGAGAACAGTTTTTGCTGCATAATAAACAACCTTAAAACTTGGTGGCTTAAAATAACAACCACCTTTAAAGTTCACTACAGTTTGCATTTGGGCTGGGTTTAGCTGGGCAATTCTGGTCTCAGCTTAGCTCAATTACAGTCGTCCCTCAGTATCCAATGAGGGGATTGATTCCAGGGCTCCCCACCACACCAAAATCTGCTTATGCTCAAAATTCCTCGCAAGTCCTTTATACAAAATGGCATAGTACAGTTGTCCCTCTGTATCTGAGTTTGGCATCTGCGGATTCAACATGGTTGGGTGAATACACAGATGCCAAGGACCCACTGTATATGCCTGACTTTTGACTAATTACCATCAATAATTGAAATCCTCTTCTCCTTTTATATTTGGATTGGACCTGTGATCATCCTTTGCCAAATGTGGAAGCAGTACTTGCCAGTGCCATATCTAGCCTCCCTGTCTTAGAATCTGCCCATCTATCAAGTGAACAAAAAATTACTAGTTTGTGCAGTGATGAGAGAAAATCAGGGACAGAGTTAGCATGGTAGTACAATACCAGTCCCAGATATGTGAGAGAGCCCAGGCTAAACTGTCATAGGAGTCTGCTAATTAAAGAAGGTTGAATTCTTACAGCTTAACATATGTAAATACTCAGTACAACATCAGCTGGATCCTGTTTATGAATTATCACTGCTACTACTATTAATACTACCAGTATCATTATTTCTATTGCTACTACTACTATCATGATTACTCTTAATATTCCCACTATGACCACACTACTACTACCAATATCACTAATAATAATAATTACAAATATAATTAAATAAAATATGAACATCAAATAATATATATTTACATTTTTATATATTTGAGTAAAATAGTAATATTTTTCTCCATTTTTCTAAGTTTCAGCTTAATTTTTTTTTGTATTTAGTATTTAGACATTTATATTGGAAATATTTTATACAAGAGAAAGGATGTACAGGTGATGGTATCTAAGAATGCAGGCTCAGGAATCTGTAGGATCCTGGAGAATGTATATACTATCTCCATGCCTCAGTTTCCTCATATAGTAAAGAAGATAATAGTAACACTTTCTTCATAAGATTATTTTTACAATTAATTTTCATTTCTCAACATATGTAAAGTTCTTGAGAAAGTGACTAGTGCAGGTAATTAACCAAATTATTATCATTATAAGCTTTAGGAAATTTACATGTGGTCTCCACTAATGTATCTTTTATTTTATGGTGTCTTCAATAAATTTGATAAAATTACTCAGCATCCAAAATTTATTAAAAGATCATTTTGAAAACTCTATCAAGAAAGATTTTATTACTTATCTTTCATCTACTTTAACCCAGTATAAAATTTAGTATTAACATTAGCTGCCAATATGATAAAAATCAAACATGGTAGTAATAAAAATATGACCTTTATAATTATGTGAAGTACTTTTTTTAAAAAAGTCAATTGTGGGCTTCCCTGGTGGCGCAGTGGTTGAGAGCCTGCCTGCCAATGCAGGGGACACGGGTTCGAGCCCTGGTCTGGGAAGATCCCACATGCCGCGGAGCAACTGGGCCCATGAGCCACAACTACTGAGCCTGCGCATCTGGAGCCTGTGCTCTGCAACAGGAGAGGCCGCACCGCGATGAAGAGTGGCCCCCACTCGCCGCAACTAGAGAAAGCCCTCGCACAGAAACGAAGACCCAACACAGCGAAAATAAATAATAAATAAATAAAAATTAAAAAAAAAAGTCAATTGTTATGTGTAGGGAAATTAACACAGAAAATGTAAGGATTTTCTTGTGAAATGACTATCATTCCAAAAAAGAGGCATTTTCCTCTGGCATTAATATTTATTTTCCTGAAAACCTGTTATTTTTGCCCTCTCAGCATCCCCTCTCTTCAAAAACTGTCCCTTACCCATCCTTATAATTATGGTGAAATTACCACCCCTGGAAAAGCATAGTCTCTTTCACCATAAGCAGGGTGGTGGTGAGCATGTAATCTCCACCGGAATTGTTTTCATGAGTTAAACCACTTTGGCATGGAGGTGGTTGGAGTTTGCATCAGCTCTATCAGGGGATTTTTTGATGCCAGTGTCCTTGAGAAAATGTCTTCAAGTTGCCATTTCTTAGATCTCTGGAGATTTCCTTATTCCTGTTCTTCTGGAGGCCCTATTTTTCATTTCCCACTGTGACTGGTGAGCTATTCAGGACCATTCCTGTAAATTCATTTACCTGCTTCAATTAATCAATGTCAGTTACAAAAGATATCCAAAAGATTCATTTATAGAAACTTTGTCCAACCTTTTATGATTTCTTGGCCAAAGACACAATTTTTAAGAAAATAATCTAATGTAGATAAGAGTATATATAAGGGTAAAACAATTTTCCCCTCTTAAAAGAAAATATTTTGCCTCAGAAACTCAAGCTACATTGCTGAAACATAGAGCTGATGTTTTCATAGTTAACACTGCTAGATTTTTCTTATTTCTTCTTAATTATTTCTAAAACTAGGAAGGTTATAAATCAGCAAATAAGGAGAGAGAATGAGGGAGAAGAGTGTGGCAGGATTAGAAAATAAGAGAGAAATATTTCTCTCTTTTCTTTACAAAATCCTCTATTATCATACCTATGAACTTCATTATGTTTATTTAATCATTTGGAAATATTCATAAATTTAAGTTCACTTCAGACTATCAATTCTGAAGTGTGGTTATTATTACTAGTCACACATTATTGTTATTTAAAAAAAAATTTTTTTTTAATTTAATTTAATTTATTTATTTATTTTTGGCTGTGTTGGTTCTTCGTTTCTGTGCGAGGGCTTTCTGTAGTTGCGGCGAGCAGGGGCCACTCCTCATTGCGGTGCGCGGGCCTCTCACTGTCGCGGCCTCTCGTTGCGGAGCACAGCTCCAGACGCGCAGGCTCAGTAGTTGTGGCGCACGGGCATAGTTGCTCCGCGGCATGTGGGATCTTCCCGGACCAGGGCTCGAACCCGTGTCCCCTGCATCGGCAGGCAGACTCTCAACCACTGTGCCACCAGGGAAGCCCACATTATTGTTATTAATGCCTTCCATTCTTATTCCCTGTTGAGTAATTTGACAGGATGATAATTTGACTTTTCATGTAGATCTATATACACAGAGATAGTGTGAGCTGTATGGGGATCAATAATTCTGGTATTATAATTCTTAGTGCAATTAAAGAGTTATAGTTTATTTTTGTACAATTTTGGTGGGAATGTAAATTGGGGCAACCACTGTGGAAAACAGTATGGAGATTCCTCAAAAACTAAATATAAAACTACCATATGATCCAGCAATTCTACTCCTAGGTATACATCCAAAGAAAACAAAAATACTAATTTGAAAAGATACATGCATCCCAATGTTCATAGCAGCATTATTTACAATAGCCAAGATATAGAAGCAACTTAAGCGTCCATCAACAGGTGAATGGATGAAGATATGGTGTATATATACAATGGAATACTATTCAGCCATAAAAAAATGAAATTTTGCCATTTGCAACAGCATGGATGGACTTGAAGCGTATTATACTTTGTGAAATAAGTCAGACAAAGAAAGATACATACTGTATGATATCACTTACATGTGGAATCTAAAAAATACAACAAGCTAGTAAATATAACAAAAAAAGAAACAGACTCACAGTTATAGAGAAGAAACTCGTGGTTACCCGCGAGGAGAGAGAAGGAGGGAGAGGCAAGATAGGGGAAGGGGATTAAAAAGAACAAAAGCTACAAGGATATATTGTACAACACAAAGAATATAGCCAATATTTTATAATAGCTATAAATGAAGTGTAAGCTTTAAAATTTGTGAATCACTATGTTGTACACTTGAAACTTATGTAATATTGTACATCAACTATACCTCAATAAAAAGTAAAAGTTTGCTAATTTCTCAATAATGGTAAGACAAGGGACTATTTACAAAGTTGTAAGCAGAGTTCAGGGCAACCGGCAAATGAAAGTGTAGGACCTCAGAGCTAGCAGTAGCAAGAAACTGTTTTCACTGTAGATCTCAAAAAGCAAGAAGAGAGAGAAGTCAACATAGCCCAACAGGGTAATGTATTGAGTCAACAACCTGGTAAGAGCTGTGGCCTTTGGTAAAGGGATGTAGCCACCCAACATGAATGTCCAAGGAGGGAGCTCAGAAATCTATACCAAGGACCTACTGTATAGCACAGGGAAGTCTTCTCAATACTCTGTAATGACCTATATGGGAAAATAATTTTAAAAAGAGTGGATATATGCATATGTATAACTGATTCACTTTGCCGTACAGCAGAAACTAACACAACATTGTAAATCAACTATACTCCAATAAAAATTAAAAAAGAAATAGAAAATGCATTTAACACCAGTACGGGAAAATATGGGCATATTAGATAGGGTAAGCTAATGGCTAAACAACTAAACCCCAATATTTACAGCTGTTCAAACAAAAAAGGAAGTGTATTTCTTATTTATGTAATATCCAAAGCAAATATTTTTGATTGATGGCAGGCTTTCCTCAAAGTGATGATTCAAAGACCCATACTCCTTCCTTCTTGTGCCATCTTTAACAGGCTGCATGTCCATTTGCATCAAGCTGGTGAAAGGGGAAAGAGAGTGAAGAAGCCACACCTGCTTCTTAACCACCTTGGTTTAGAAGTGACATACATAACTTCTAATCCCAAACTGTTGGCAATACCTAGTCACCTGGCCCTTCCTAGATGCCAAGTAGCCAGGAAATAAAGTCCCTGAGAACACAGCTGCTTTCCAGTGATTGCTCTATCTCGTGATCCAATATGGTAGCCAACAGCCACAAGTGGCTGTTGGGCACTGGGAATGTGGTGCATCCAAACTGAGGTGTGCTGTAAGCATAAAGTGCACACCAGACTTTGATGACTTAGTATGAAAATAAGGATGTAAATATCTCATTGATAACTTTTAGAGTGATTACATATTGAAATGGCAAGATTGTGGATAACTGGGATAAATAAAATATATTATTTAAATTAAAAAAAAAAAAGAAATCAATACCACAACCTAATTCTCTTCTTGCTCAGTTCATCTATTGCTGGTGGTTTCCCCTTGGCCAAACCAATCAGAAGAAAAAGGGCAAAGGACTCTGTTTATGCAATCCTTAAAAGTCAGCCTCCCCAGATGAAGAGCAGGGTGAAGAAGGTAGGCAGGTGACTAGAAAGGAAAATATAACATTTCTAAAACAAGCAGCTAACTGTTAAGTGAACACAGAGGAAGATGAGAATGGCTACAGCGTATACACTGGTAGAAATCTTGACAAGGTAGTTTCATGTTTCCCAGGTAATTTTCTATGTTGAATTAGGAAACATATTTCTTTCCCTTAATCTATTTAAACTACTCCCTCTCCCCAATATTTTACCAAATATATACCTTATTTCAAATGAATTTGTTAACTAACATTCTGTTTTCTATTTGAATAAAACTATAATTTTAAAATAATTTTAATTTGTCAAAACCACTTCAATTTTTTTGTGATTTGATAATTTTTTTATGTTTAACCAACACTTTAGCTTCATATAAATGTCTCATATTAGGTCTTTAAGAGGTTACTAGCTTTTAAAATGAAAACAAGGATATTGATTTAACAGCTAAATAAAATAAAATATTTTTAAAGTATGCTTACTTTATTTAATTTTTTTAAATTTTTAATTTTTTCTTCCAGTTTTATTGAGATATATTTGAGATAAAGGACTGTATAAGTTTAAGGTGTACAGCATAATGATTTGACTTACATACATCATGAAATGATTATCACAATAAGTTTAGTGAAATCCATCACCTGACATAAACACAAAATTAAGGAAATAGAGAAAAATATTCTTTCCTTGTGATGAGAACTCCTAGGATTTACTCTCTTAACAACTTTCATCGATAACATATAGCAGTGTTAATTATATTTATCATGTTGTACATTACTTTAAAAGCTACTTTCTACTTCTTTGGATCAACAATATTTGGTTTGGTAATTGTCTTTTACATTTCAACTTGCCAAGGGCAGTATACAATATCTCTTCAGTTAAAAAAAAATAAAATTACTAAAAAAAAAATGAATTACTACAAAGTGAATTGTATGAAGTATTTTGAGGAGAAACTATAATACAAAAATGTATAATTGATTTGTCTTTTCAGTTCATCATTTACTTGAATTTAGATTATAGACAGTTCAAAAGTTAAAAGAGACACAACACGATACATATGTATACATTTTTATGTACATGTACATTTTTTACAATGTAATGTGAAAGGAAGCATTTGATGCAACTTTGCCATAAAGAAAGAACTTTAGGGAAAATACAAAAGTATGTGAAAATAGTTGAAGTACACTCTGTATCAACTGTAAACCAACATAAATAAAGTAAATTCTCCATATTCATATGAAATCAAAGACTTGGTCCATTGAAAAAATGTAGTCCTGTTGACTATAGACTCCGGTTCTTAGTCTGCAACTAAAAGAAGGAAATTCTGGCTAATGAAATGGAAAAGGAGTTTAGGTGTGTCCAAGTTAAAGAACTAAGGTCAGGTGCAGGACTGCTAGAGTCTCAACCAAAATGGCACCCCAAAATCTGTCTCTTGAAATCATTTCTGCTGTCTTTGCAGAACTCTAGTTACCATTATGGCTGCCAACACAACAAATAGAAGGTGCTGTAAACTGCTTCTACTGTTTCTGGTGTCTGCACTCCAGATGTTACTGTGTAACTGTTACTGTCTTTTCTCAGAGTGGATATTCCTATATTCTTCTTTGCATTACCAACTGCTAATATTGTGGATGTGTTCTGTAGGCTGGGACCAGGTTAATTGCCTTCCCTCTGGGTGCAAGAGGAGATGGGAAATCAAATATATGGCAATTTCATCAGCTATATTTAGTAGGTGGACTCCCCTCCCCAACAAGGATAGGAAATGTCCCCAGTATAGGAAGGGTGTTAAGTACTGCAAAACCAAAACAATGAAAAAGACAAACCCATTAAGGCTGTGAGTATATAGGATTTTTTATTTGAATAACCAAACAGATACTTAAATTTTACTTTTCTTCTCTTCTAAATAGATGTATAATAATTACTAGCTAAATGTGTTATGACCTTATACAGTTCATATAAAAATTAATATAAAATACTATATATGTATGTATTTAAAATACACATTTATATATTTCATATAAAATAATATTAATAATTTCATAAGTTAAATAACATAATTTTCTTATTTATTAATTATATATCCACTAATTACCATAAGAAATCTATTAGATTTTGGCTCAAATTAGTAATACTTAAAATAATGAATATTTAATGGGTTGAAAAAGATAGTAAAGTTACATATAAGTAATTTCATTTTCTTTTATTAAAAAAAATGGAAAATAACCAACAGTTAATTGAACTGCTAAACCACTGAAGTTATTTAGTTAAATTTTTTCCTCATAGAATGGACTTTTCTTGGTACAATTTGATTCAGATAAACTAAAAGAAAAAACATTTTAAATCTGCATTTTATATTTATGTCAAATCTTCAGTATAGGAAGAAGAGTGAGAAGGTTGTAACATGGTGGGAGTGTAGATTGCTTTGCACATATCTGGTTGGGTAAAACTTCAGGGTTGCAATTACCTAATATAAAATGGAATAAAGATTATGTAGTATATAGTGGAGAGGGTGGCAGTTACCTTAGTAAGGAAAATATGTTTTTTTATATTGATGAATACAGTGTTGAGGAGCAAATCCATGTACTGATATAGACAAGGTCTTTTTTCTTTGTTTTGTTGTTGTTTATTTTTATGGGTCTTAATTTTTTTGAATTGTTTTAAATTGAAGCATAGTTGATTTACAATGTTATGTTAGTTTCTGGTGTACAACAAAATGATTCAGTTATATATCATTATATAACTGAATATATATATATATATATATATATATATATATATAAGAATATAAATATTCTTTTTCATATTCTTTTCCTTTATGGTTTATTACAGGATATTGAATATAGTTCCCTGTGCTATACAATAAGACCTTTTTGTCTGTCTATTTTATATATAATACCTTACATCTGCTAGTTCCAAACTCCCAATCCATCCCTCCCCTGCCCCCCACCCCCATTAGCAACCACAAGTCTGTTTTCCATGTCTGTGAGTCTGTTTCTTAGACAACATCTTTTTAATGAACCTGTATGAAGGCAGGTTTCCTGCAGGAGTTTGGGAACCTATCATATATTATTATCCATACATAAAATATAACACCACTTTTCAAATACAGGGAGAATAATTATATGAGATACTTAATTCCAGGAAGAAAAAAGCTTTGGTGTGTTAAAGTAATCTGACAGCAGTTGGGTCAGTTGAACAAACATAACCTGTATGAAATGATAGATACAGAATTTGACAAAGTTGAAAACAAAAGTACTGACTTTATTACCAAAACTATAAACTTATCCAAGCACGCGTTTAGTGGAGAAAACAACCAGGATTTCTAATGAATAAGTATTAGTGTAAGAGATTGTTTTGACATATTCTATCATTTCTGCCCAAGAAACACTCTCTTTTTTCATATTCGAAGGCAGTTATACAGCTGTTCTCATACTATACCACCCAATATTGAAAACCCTCTGGCAATCAAAAGCATGGCTGAATTTACAGTGATTAAAAACAACAGCAACAGCAACAACAAGAAGCTGTGAAAGTTCATCTTAAATAATATAATCTACAGAAAGATATAAAGTGGCAATTGCACTGAGTTAGCCTTTGATCTGAGTTTCTTCATTAATGTATCCATATTCATTCAGTTATTCAACGAACACTATTAAGAGCCTCTGGTACGTTAGGAATTGTGAATACAAATGAGGTTCTGTATGTGCTTTAAGGAATCTACAGCTTATTGGAGAATAATTACATTAGAGTAATACTTATTTGGTAGTGAATAGTAAGATCACATACACCAGACCCAGAGTGTGATTCCTGATATCAATTATTAGTAAGTCCGTACTTTATATTTTTGCCATATTTGAGTATATCTGTATGCTTATTAAAATAATTTTAAAAATCTGACTTCAAATCAAATGAAAGAATCCATGCCTAGAACGATAATAACCCTGATGCCAGATTAGATGTGTTTAAATTTTTTTCTAATACAGGTAGATATAAACACACAACTTTCATTTGTTCTATTCATGTAACATTCGTAATTATATGATGTTCTAGATTTTGGATTTGAAGGCGAAGAAAGTCATCCAGGTGAAAAGGATATTCAGAATTATATTGCAAATGGGAAAACAGGGATGATTCACTGACAAGTTTGGAGAAAGGGATTTCAAGCAAAGAAGCAAGAGCAAGTTTAAGAGAAGAGTAAATGTGTCAAAGGATGTTTTGGTGGAAAATCTGCAAGGAGATGGACATGGTGATAACACGTGATTAAGAAGAGGCACAGGTAAGTCTGAGGGGATAGAAAAGGGTAAGAACCTAAAAGATTCTTATATCTTTGTACTTTATTCCAAAACAACAAGAAATATTTACTCTTCTTTATGTTTTATAAAAAGTATTCTAAGAGCAGTATATTAAAGGTGAGCTATATTAGGAAAAGGGAAATAACTTAGATGCCTAATATATTAATACAGGTATGAACTGATATATGATATGGACGTGAAGTAGATGGTTTTAATAATCATCATGACTTTGGAAGCTGCTGGATATAGAAACTTATTAAGTGTTGTGACAACATTCCAAGATGAGAGGATAGAGTAGAGGTTTATAATGAGTTTTGTTTTAAACAGTCTGAGTTTGAGGTGCCTATAGAATGTAACAAGTGGAAAATTTCAGTAGACCTATGTATCCAGAGATTTGAAAAGAGGTATGTAGTGGTGGTGCACAATTGTGGGTAAAATATTAGTGTTCATTTAAAACTAAAAAGATGGATTAAATGACTTCAACAGAGTGAAAAGAGTAGAGAAAAAAAGACTAAGTTCCTCAATCTGCCTCTAGAAAGGTAGAAATAGCTTTCAAAATTATTACCTCCCTTTGCTAATTTTATGCTTATCAGTGATGAAACTTACCTGTGAAATTCACCTGCTCATGGCCTCTCTGCCATGTTCTTTCAGCAACAGAAAGCTGCTCTCTCAAGGGAAAATCATTCCATGGAATTCAGGCAGGACCAAATCTATCTATGACTTTAGTGAAGGTGGGCCAATGACACAGTCCTTAGGAATCATATTTCTGAATCCCTCTGGTCATGACATTTGGTTCAGAGATGAAAAGGTGAACCAAACTACATCAAGCTAAATTACATGAATGTAAAATAATGTCTAATTTTTTTTCTGGCCCTCTTCTTCCCTCTCTAGAATTATAACTATTGCCATCTTTAACACAGTCACCGTTATATAACATTTTAGATGTTGGTAAACATATGTTACACTGAAAAAGGAGAGACACTATATCTCAACTAGTATTAAGGTAAATATACAATTTATATATTCTTCAGTGCAAGGGTCCCAAGGGGTGGTTGATATGTGGACATGCAAATTTATTAATTTGAGCTGTCATGGAGACTAAATAAAGTTTCACTATTATAAGATTCTTATATTTTTTGTGTCTGAAGTAGTATAGTATTATCAAATTATAATGTGATATGTTAAAAGATTCATATTTTAAACTTTTGAGAAACCTCTAAAAGTTGTACAAAGGGATATATCTAAAATTTTGATGAAATAGTTAAAATCAAATATTAAAAAATTGATGCACCAAAAGAAAGTAAAAAAGGGAGGATATAAGACAACAACAACAAAACAACTAAAAAAAGCAGATAATATACAAATAGTAAACAAATGCCAATGAGGACACAGGGATGGGGAAGGGTAAGCTGGGACGAATTGAGAGAGTGGCATGGACATATATATAATACCAAATGTAAAATAGACAGCTAGTGGGAAGCAGCCGCATAGCACAGGGAGATCAGCTCGGTGCTTTGTGTGCACCTAGAGGGGTGGGATAGGGAGGTTGGGAGGAAGATGAAAGAAGGAGGAGATATGGGGATATATGTATATGTATAGCTGATTCACTTTGTTATACAGCAAAAACTAACACACCATTGTAAAGCAATTATACTCTAATAAAGATGTTAAAAAAAAAAGAAATGGAAAAAAAAGAAAACAAATGCCAAGATGGTAGACTTCCAACCATACCATTCACTACATTAAATGTAAATAAATTACACAATTTGATTAAAAGACAAAATTTTCAGACTGTATAAAAAACAAGATTCAACTGTATGTTCGCATAAGTCATAAATAAAACTAAACCAAGATCACTTGAAATTTAGAAGCACTATATCATATGCTTATATTAAGGAAAAGGTAATAAATGAAGGAAATTACAGAAAAAACAGCAAAATTCATACACAAAGTTGTTTTTTAAGGAATTATTAATAATATGAAAAAATTAAAGACTAACAAATATCCCACATCAGAGAAACGATAAAATAAATTACAATATTTTATGTTATAAGCATTTATGTAATCATTAAAATCATGTGTTCTAATACTATAATAATATGAGACATTATGGCAACAATATAATACTCAAACAACAAAGCAAGATATTCTGTATACCATAATAATTTTGTTAAAATAAGGAAAACAACTATACTTATTTAAACTGAATATACAAAACATATGTGGGCTTTAATTTTCAGCATTATGTTTTTCCATTTTCCCTATGATTTTACAAAAAAGTATTGGCATACCTTGTTTCATTGTGCTTCACTTTATTGCTCTTCACTGATACTGCGCTTTTTACAAATTGAAGGTTTGGTGGTAACCTTGCGTGGACCAAATCTATACGTGCCATTTTTCGAACAGCATTTGCTCACTTTCTGTTTCTATACCACATTTTGGTAATTCTTGCAATATTTCCAACTTTTTCATTATACCATATTTTTTACATTAATGTGTGATACTAAGACTCGCTGAAGACTCAGATGAAAGTTAATGTTTTTTAGCAATGAAGTATTTTTTAATTAAGGTATGTACATTGTGTTTAGGCATAATGCTATTGCACACGTAATAGGCTACAGTATACTGTAAACATAACTTTCATATGCACTGGGAAATGCAAAATATTGTTTGATATGCCCTTTATTGAAGTGTTCTGGAACTAAACCCACATTATCTCAGTTATGTCTGTATTCATTCCATGCATATAGTAGAAAGAGTTATAAATTAAATACTTCTAGTATCTCTTCTTACCAAGTAGGGTTAAGAAAGTGGTGTCAAGGTAGTGTACACATGAATTAATAAAATAAACATATGCCAAAAAAAGATCTTATGATTAAATTGTTAATATGGCTTGTATGTAGTTAAGCTATGGATAGCCATTAGATTGGGGTTGGGGTCATTTCTATTGGAGATGAGAAAAACATTTTTAGGTCAATCCATCTTTTAAAAAAGTTTTAAGGTAGACAATTGAAAGGCACCCTTACATTTGTTGATGTAATATTGATCCTAGAAATATGTGAAACTGGTTTGTGTGAAACAAATAAATTTACAAAAATTCTTTTATTCTTTCCAAGTTTCACTCTTGATTCCATTTTCCATCTTGAATTATGCCCACCTTTACTGTCCATCATAGTACCCAAACAGAAACATACAGTGAGTCAGTCATGTAAAAAGACTCCATGTTTCAAAGGCATCAGCTATATCCAGTTATTCAGTTACCACCGACATTCAGAGACCTAGGGAAAGTCTCAGTTTCCTTTTCACAAGCTACTTCTGGGTGCAAGGGCAGGTCCAAATGCTAAGGATAGTGTTTTTCTAGCACTTTTGTCGTATTTGCCTGAGGAATCTACATATGCCTGAATCCTGCCACATCAACCACCTCCTTTCCACTATGACATTTCTTCAGATAATAAACACAAGATATATGCACTTAGTCAGAAGCAAATATCAATACCATTTCATAGAATCTTCATTAAAGTCTTCTATTCTTGCAACTGCCAAATCAGATCTCTGCAAAAATGTGTTATATTTTATGGCTTAGCCCCATCCATGCCCTTAATCTAAGTCTCGAGTTCATACTACCCTTTATCTGACTTAATGACATAACAGAGATTTAGGTATATGCAGAGAAATAACTAAGTAGGCATTTTTTTTCCATCAGTATATGCAGTTATATTCTTTTCCTTGGAGGATAAGATTTTTTTCTTCAATGGAAAAAAAAAATACTAAAGATCCAACTCTCATTGTTGGTTTATATTTCCAATAATTCCAGAAAAATAACTGATAAAGTATTTGCACACCTATTTATTTTTTTTATTTTTTGATAACTGGAAAATATAGAGAATCAGAAATAGTAACAGCTCTGGAACTCAACCCTTGCTTTAAACAAAGTCTGTATACCAAAAGGCAAACAATGAAACAGAAGACATAATTTATGGAATGTGCTCTAGGCAAGATGAAAACACAACTCCAAACATCTGCTTTTGTTCTGAGGTAGATTGGTCTACACTTTGGGAACAGATGGTTTTCCTGGAATAAAAATGCACACTTACTGACTTTGTCATTTAGACATATTTGGTTTACACAAAATAATGATTACTGATGTATAAGATTTGCAATAAACTATAATTAATGATATATAAAGCCATCTATTTAAATAATATAATGAACTTTGCTAAAATAATGCTTTAACCACTCCTCATTACAAGTGAAATCTAAAGACTTTTAAGTAACATTTTACTTAAAGTGATTATTAGAGGTAAGCATTTTAATGACAAAATTATCATTGTGGTGTGGTTTAAAGTTCTTTGTAATTCTACATTTTTTAAAAGCTTAAAATATAAGACTTACCTTGTGTACTCAGTATTCCTCATGTAGAGAAGAAACTATTTGTGAATGTAATAGCCTAAAACATTTTTCTTTTCCATCCTCCCACACAGCGTTAATTTATTTTTTAAATTAACTTTAGGTTTAATAGTAAGATCATTTCATCTCCTACAATTTTGCAGTACATATTCTCCTCCCAGTGTTGTCATTTAAATTTATCCAATTAAAACAAATTTAAACAGCAAATAAACAAACTTTAAAACCAGGTTCCAATTCAGTTTTCATTCTTCTTAACTATATCATGCTCTGAAAGAATAAACATACATATATATATATATATATACATTTCTGTCAGCTGAGAATTTACTCTTCAAACCTTAGACCAAAGAGGAATGAGGTCAGCAACTATTTATTTCATGTGATATTACTGTGACTTTCATGAAGACTTAACTCCATTTTATACTTTCTCTAGACTATATTCATGTTACTTTTGGCTCCACATAGATAAGCACCATCTTATAAGCCCCAGAATTGAGAGTTTTTACAGAATTAAGTACAAAGTAGCACATAAAATGATGATAATCCTCAAGGGAAGTATTGATAGAATAGTCCAAAGTATATATGTATGCAGAGGAAATGAAGAATTAAGAGTTTAGCTGTATAATTTCAGCAAAAATAAAAAATTTTAAATGGGTTCTTTTGGGGAGATTTTCCCTATGAACATAAATCATTTTTCCACGTTATTATTTTTGTTGTTGATGAGTCCTACGAGAAACAAAGCATTAACCTTTTTCTTAATCTTCTAAGAGGGTTTCTGGTTATTTGCTTCCATTTAACTTCTTGGTAAGTATTTTAGCTATTTTTCACCTGTAACAGAACAGTATGTATTGACTGAAGAACATTATATATTAATCAGAATGTAAATTTACACTGAGATGAAAAAGTTCTTATTTAATTAATTTATTTTTTAATTAATTATTTATTTATTTGTTTATTTTGTTTTTGGCTACGTTGGGTCTTCATTGCTGTGCGTGGGCTTTCTCTAGTTGTGGTGAGTGGGGGCTATTCTTCGTTGCGGTGCACATGTTTCTCATTGCGGTGGCTTCTCTTGTTGCTGAGCACGCGCTCTAGGTGCATGAGCTTCAGTAGTTGAGGCCCCTGGGCTCAGTAGTTGTGGCTTGCAGGCTCAGTTGCACCACGGCATGTGGGATCTTCCCAGATTAGGGCTCGAACCCGTGTTCCCTGCATTGGCAGGTGGATTCTTAACCACTGCACCACCAGGGAAGTCCCTCTTTTTATTTTAAAAAAGTGTCCTAGTATCTCTGAATTTATACAAATTTTCTTTCCATTTTTAGTTTTTTGTGATATTTGTGAGTAACAATATGAGATTTACTGTAACTAACATATAAAATGTTTCAGATTTCTGAATTTAACTCTTTAAGATATGCATATTATTCCAAATGCTCTAAGTATTTTTTAATTTAGCTAAAATTCAAGTTTTCTTTCACACTTGAATTCTCCTCCTTCTCCTCTATGCCCAGGATACATGCTTGAATGAGATAATGGCCATGTGTATCTATACCAAACTGAATGTATTTGCAGGTCTGCTTATTGCTGTCTCAATGACCTTTACTAACACTTTTAAAATCACTTTCTCTAGTTACATTTGATAACAGTAAGAAATAATGCAGATTGAGCTGGTTGGGTTTCTTTTGCTAGGTTTTAGCTACCCAGACCTTAAAAATAAAATCATATGAAACTTTCAAATTTGATGAAGATGTAACAGTCTTGAACCTTGACTCTGAGAATAAAATGACTTCACCTTTATTTATTTACCTATGGACAGAATCATCTATATAAAATTGCATTTGAGTATAGATTTATAAATAGAGTGTGCCTAATTTACACGTCTAGCTTTTTTTTCCTCTGGCTTGAGTAAGTCAGTGAGCAAGCTGAACTTCATTTCATTCACCTAATACTGGAACTAATAATTCCTACTCAAATAAGTTTCTAATAACATATATATTTAAAACCTCAAACATGTAGTTGAAATTCAATATGTTTTAGTTCCTTCATTTGTAATTGCATGTTCTTAGTAATGTATAAAATATGAACTTGAAATATTACCAATGGGGTATGTTATACGGGGTCACAGAAGCTTAAAAAACCTTCTGTGATGAGGTTTTACCTAGACAAGAGCACTCTAACTAGAGTGATCTGTTTACAATATGTATATATACAGGAGAAGGTTGAACACAGATGAGAAAATGATTAAATCAGACTCACAGAAATCTTATCCTGTATTAAGCTTTACTAATAAATCCAAGGATATAAGCATAAAGAAAGCCAGGCAGAGGAAGAGAAATCTAAAACATCCTATGTGGATCTTCTCACCTCACAATATTAGAATCATGTAGCTTATGAAATATCTTCATTTTATACTACAGATAATCACCTAGATTACCAGACTTTTTCCTGGGAGACATGTCCTATAAATCTATGGAACTTATCTTCATGATCCATAAGGAATTTTAATCCAGGGACTTCTTGCTAAGAATATCCCATAAATAAGAACTTGTCTTCTAGCAAATATCATTAGTCTAAAACTTATCAAGAGGTCAGTAAACAATATATTTACAAGAAGATTAGATGTAGTCTTTCCTTCTCATGAACATCTCCCACTCCTATGATCTATGATCTAGAGAGAAATGATTACAGGCCCACCTCTTGAATGCCTTTCTCTATACTCTGACCTCGATCAATATATATTTGTCACATATTTCTCAAGTATATTTTCATTTGCTTTACAACATTTTCTGCAATATCTTACACAACAGAATAAGAGTATATTCTGATGACTACTGGGCTTTGAATATCTAACAAAGATACTCACTCTGCAGAGATATTAATTGTAGCCACACATTATTTCCAACCACCTTCAAGGTCTTTGGATATTGTTCTAACCAGCTAAATTGCTGTTTTTTGTCTCTATCATCCATAGTTATGTGACTCTTTTCATACATGCTGATAAAGACATTTAACTGAGTATGCCACTTTTTTAAGTCCAAGTTCACTTGTGGTTCTGGCCAATCAGTTTCCGTTAAGTCCCACACCAACAGGACTCCCCCTAATCTTCACAAAATATTTCTCATCCTGGTGCATTCACTCTCTAGACTTTATATTCCAGTGATGGGAAGAAGAAAATAAATAAGAAAAAAACAATATATATTTGTATTGTGAAAAGTACTGTCAAGAAATTTAAACAGTGACATGATAAATAGTAACTTAGTAGCAAGAAGTTACTTCTGAGTTGATTTATATACTAGAACACATTTGGTAAAAAATAAATAGACCAAGATAGGAGAGAAGAAATTTCTAAGAAGAGGGAAAGCAAGCAGAAAGTCATAATTCTGTGATATACATGTATGAATAGCAAAAGGAATGGTAATTAAGAGAAGTGAGCCGAGCAGAAAATCATTAGACTAGAGATCAGAGAGGTAAGCTAAGGTAATGTCTGGGAGTTTTGGCATGGCGTATGGTTGAGGACAAGTTTGGAGTTTTATTCTGCAGGTGAAGGGAAGCCTTTGAGGTTTCTTTAAGTTGAAGAGCCATATGATCTGATTTTGTTTTCAAAGATCACTCTGGGTGTCTTTTGATAATAAACTACAACAGATCAGAGAGAAACAGAGAGACCAGTTAGGAAATGAGACCAAAACATCAAAAAAATAGTTAAATATTTTGATTTCCAGGAACAAATGATTGTTTTTTTACTTTAAGAAAATTTTTGACCTGAATATTTTAGAGAAGGAAGTGACTGCATGGTTACCAAGAGTGCAAAATCAACACAAAATGGCAGCCATCCACATTTCTTGTACATTAAAAATGTGTTTCTCTTATACATTTTTGGGAGTTATAGCTGCACACTGAATTGTTTATTATTATTTAAAATGATATTACTTCAAGAACATGTATTGTCTTAGATATTTTTCCTTTACCCATACCATGCCTCTCAGGTTTATTTTAAGCACTAAGTGGTTCTGATGGAAAGGAATAAAATATATTATTGGTTTTCTCCAGAGCGAACCACCATGACACTTGGCTTGTAAAATTCAGTGATAGGGAAGCTTCTGGTTAATTCTTTCTTTATTCCTTGTTGTTAGGTTCCATAAGTCACTCTCGAAGTTGAGTTTAATGAAAATGAATTGCTGTATTATGTTTCTTTCACAGAGTAACACAACTGAAATCCTTTTGATTCAAGAGAAATAAATAAGAAAAGCTCATAAGAGCAAGAATATAAAGTTATTTTGGAAAGGAATAAGCCCCTAGTTACTGTAAATGTTTTCATATGGTAACATAGCAATTACTTGGAAATTGGATCTTTTGGCATAACCTTCTCATACTTCCCCTGAAAATTCAATTATTCATTTCTACACCTACAGTTCACTGGAGACAAAAACCCTTATAAGCCCAAGACCACACAGGCTGGCATATTTGTTCCTATTTGGCTTTAATGATCTCAGAGATGAGGAGAAAAACTAAACCTAAAAGTAAAGATAAAATAGTAGGTGATGGACATCTCAACTACTGCCCTAATGAAGCTTTATGTGGAAACTCATATGTATGATGTTAGAAATTAATACTAATTTACAATTAATTTACATTTCAAATTTTAGCTTGAGAGGTATTCTTTAATTTTCCAGATAATTTTCTAATTTACAAATGGGTAATTAAATTGAGTGCAACCAACATGGAAAGTCCATTGTGAATATACGTGGTGTGAGGGAATTCAACTTGCAAAAACCCAACACTCAATTACAATATAGTAAAGAGGCAACTGGTTAAATTTCAAAAAGACTGTGTATTAAACTTACGGAGAAGACTAAATATAAGTTAGTATTCGATTCAACTCATAGAAATAACGAAATGATTTTTTTTCACTCTCCACAAGAGGTAATTATTAGTAGTTTAAAAGCAATCAGTAGTGGCATGGACATATATACACTACCAAATGTAAAGTGGATAGCTAGTGGGAAGCAGCCGCATAACACAGGGAGATCAGCTTGGTGCTTTGTGACCACCTAGAGGGGTGGGATATGGAGGGTGGGAGGGAGACACAAGAGGGAGGGGATATGGGGATATGTGTATACATATAGCTGATTCACTTTGTTATACAGAAGAAACTAACACAACAATGTAAAGCGATTATACTCCAATAAAGGTGTTAAAAAAATAAAGAAAAGAAAAGAAAAGAAAAGAAAAACAAACAAAAAATAAGAAACATTGAAAAAAAAAAAAGCAATCAGGAGAGAAAATTCTCCAACTGAAGAATTATCTAAATATGTTTAACCTGAACGAGTAATGAAGACAAATTTCACATAAGGGTCTGCCTCCATGTGACCTCCAAACTCAAATTCTAAAATTGATATATATGTAATTATCAGTGAAAAACCAACATAATGAAACGATGTTAAAGCAGTATAGTCAAGCAACAGATTCTTCCTATAAACAGCATGCCTGTAAGCAGTTTGTGCTACTAAGAGAGTGATATTTTTAATGTAACAGGAATGATTATATGTATGGCATAAGTGGTGCTTACCGGAAGGTAGGTGTCAGAAAATTAATTCTACAAAATGGATGGATGCAGGGTTTGGAGTTTATAAGAAATCTAAAAAGAAAACAATGAAAAATTCATTATAGGTGAGAAGTCAAAGAGAAAGAGCAAATTGTTAGGAGATGAATATGGTACTCTGAGGTTTTTAAAAATATTTATTTATTTATTTGGCTGCGTCGGGTCTTCGTTGCAGTATGCGGAGATCTTCGTTGCAGCGTGCAGGAACTTTAGTTACAGCATGCGCGATCTAGGTCCCTGATCAGGGATGGAACCCGGGACCCCTGCATTGGAGCATGGAGTTTTAACCACTGGACCACCAGGAAAATCCTGAATATGTACTTTGAAGTAGCTTAGTCTGTGAGAAATCCTGAAGATAGAATGGTCAGAAAGATTTTCAAGAGGGCAAATATTTAATGAGCAAATAAAGCCACCCTAATCAGCACAGATATGAAACTTCTCTTCCACTGCACACAATATTTAGTAAAATTCTATTACATGTAAGCCATTTCTCCTATGAGGAGTAGCTAGGGCATGAATAAATAGGCAATTAAGCAGTAGTTAAGAGAGACTGAGTCTGAGATTTGGAATAGTACTAGAGAGAAATAAAGGACAGACATAAGAAAATGTTTAGAAAATTTAAGACCAAAGCTAGAGATACCTTTAAGAGCACAGCCTCTCTAGGATTTTTCAGAATAAATAATTTTAAAGTAATTAACATTAACTGATATATGAGTTACACTTTCAAATATTGAAGAGTGATAACATTGTTGTATTAGCAATATTAATCTATATGCCAGGCACCAAAGTAATAACTTTACGTAGATTACCTTATTTGACTTTCACAAAAACCTTGAAGTGAGTAATAATGCGGGTTTGGTTTAACCCCATCTTGATGGTTTAACACCATCAAGAAATTAAGGCAGAGAGGGGAGTGGCAAGATAGGGGTATGGGATTAAGAGATAGAAACTACTGTGTATAAAATAGGTAAGCAACATGATACATTGTACAACACATGGAATTAAACCATTTTTTGTAATAACTTTAAATGGAGTATAATCTATAAAAATGCTGAATCACTATGCTATACACCTGAAACTAATATTATATTGTAGATCAAATACACTTCAATTTTCAAAATGGGAAGGAAATTAAGGCAGAGTATGTTAAGGATATAGATCACTTAGTAAAATAATAGAAAAAGGAATATATATACACATACCATGCAAAGGCTAGTAAAAATAATCTGTATCATTTATATTAATATTAATTAAAGTAAACTTCAGAACAAGACATATCAGGAATGAGGAAAGATATTATATAATGATAAAGCAGTCAATTCTTAAGAAAGATGTAATAATTCTAAAGATCTATTACCTAAAAACAGGGTCTCAAAATATAGGAAGTAAAAATTAATAGAAGTAAAAAGATAAATAAGCAAATCCACATAAAATTGGAGTCTTCTACACTATTCTCTCAATTATTTATAAAACAAGTAGACAGAAAATCAGTAAGGAAATAGATGATCTGAACAACACTATCAACCTAATTGACTTCATAGAACCTGCAGTCAAGAAAAAATAAATAAATAAATAAGTATTTTCTAAAAGTGAACAAGATACAGTCACCAAGATATATAACATTCTGAGCCATAAAGCAAATTTAAACTTAACAAATTTAAAAGAATTCATGTAAAGTATGTTCTTGAGTGATGTCTAGAATTAAAACCAGATATCAATATCAGAAAGATAACTTGAAAATCTCAAATATTTTTAAAGTAAAATACATAATCTCAATAACTCAGGAAGTTACATGGAAAATTATTATTTGAAATGTAAGAAAACAAAAATATATCAAAATATGAAAGATATGGTAAAACAATGCTTAAACAATAATTTATAGCAGGAAAGAAATTTTAGTAAACAGAAAGGTCTCAAATCAGTATTCAAAGATTCCATTTTAAAAACTAGAAAAATGAGAGAAAATGACTAAACTTAAAATAAGCAAGAGGAAAGAAATGATAAAGAGTAGAAATCAATACAACTGAAAAAATAGGGTAAATTAACAAACCAAAAGCTGGTTTTTGTAAAAGATAAATAAAACTGATAAATCTCTAGACAGACTAATTAGTAGAAAGAGGAAAAGCACACATTAATTATATCATAATGAAAAACTGGACATCACTATAGATACCATAAATATTAAATGGATAATAAGGGAATGATACAAGGAACTCTATTCTAATAGTTTTTAAAATTTAATAAAATGAAATATTTTCTTAAACTATCAGGACCAACACACACACACAAAATAATCTTACCAGTGCAAAATATATTAAAGTAATATAATTCATAATTTAAAACCATCCCACAAAAAAAACTCTAGGTCCAGAAGGTTTCACTGGTGAATTCTTACAAATATTTAAGAACGAAAAAGATACCAATTCTACACAATCTCTTCCAAAAACTGTAAATGGAGAGAATGCTTCCCAACTTATGGTGTGGGGCCAACATTAACTTAACACCAGAAAATACGGGAAAATAAAACTACAGACCAAAAACCCTTAACACATATGCAAACATTCTCAGCAAAGCTTTAGCAACCCAAATCCAGTACAGTATAAAGAGGGTAACACACCCCGACGAAGAGAAGTTCATTCCAAGTATGCACAGCTAGTTCAATATTCAAAAGTCAATCTGTGTAATTCACCATGTTAAGAAACTAAAAGAAAAAATCCAAATAGTATCTCAATAGATGCAGAAAATCATTTGAAAAAATTTTAACACCATTTATATAAACTCAAAATAATTGAAAAGGAAGAAATTAAACCTCTTATATTTGCAAGTGACATGATTGTATAGAAACTCTTAAGGAATGCACAAACAGTATTTTATAGTTAGTAATTTAGCAAGATTACATAATGTGTCAATATAAAAAATCAAGTATATTTCTATATACCAGCAGTAAACAGTTGGAGTCTGAAATTATTTTTAAAAAGCTATACCATATACAATAGCACCAAACGTATGAAATATATAGATATAAATCTACCAATATAAATATAGGATCAGTCTGTTGAAAAACTATAAAACACTGATGAAAGCAATCTACAAAAATCCTAATTTATAGGGAGATATATATATATATAATATTGATAAATTGGAAAATTCAATCTTAAGATGCCAATTCTAAATTTGATTTTATGTTTATTAAAATCCCAGTGAAAGTTTTATAGGGTTTCCAATAAATATTTTTATCACTAAACATTTTTTCAAAACTTTATACAGAAAGGCAGAAGAACTAATATTGGCAAAGATTTTGGAATAACTAACTTTAGTATAGAAGATCAAAGTTAGAGAACTCACAATTTTCCAAATCAAGAATTACCATTAAAGTAATCAGGGCAGTGTGATATTGATGGAAGGATAAACATATACGTCACTCTATTTATGGAGTCTTCCATAAATACAACCACAAGAATAGAGTCAACAGATTTACAAGAGAGTCATTTAAAAAAATCCAGTGCAAAAAGATAGTCTTTCAACGAATACTACTGGAACAATTCAAAATTCATATGCAAAAATGTATATGCTTGACCTAGAGCTCACACTTAAAATTACATAAAAATGAATCATAGCCCTAATTACAAAATTTTAAATTCTGGAAATAAACAACATAGAAAAATTTCACAAACTCAGGATAAATAAAGAATTTTTAGATACAATATCAAAACCAGTATCCATAAAGGAAAAGAAAATTACACTTTAACAAAATTTTTAAATTTTGCTATGAAAAACAACAAAAACAGAGTTGAGAGAATGAATATATTGACAAGTCATATTCTTGGAAAAGTATTTGTATCCAGGATATATAAGGAACTCTCAAAATTCAACAATAAAAAAATATATAATGGAGTAAATATATGGGCAAAAGATTTACACATAAACTTCACCAAAGAAGATATCTCGATGGCAAAAGAGCATATGGAAAGATATTCAACATCATTAATCTTTAGGGAAATGCAAATCAAAATCACAATGAAATACACTGCACAGCTATTAAATGTAAGTCCTCCCCCAACCCCTGCTCGCAAAAAACCCTGACAATTCGGAGTGCTGGAGAGGATACAGAGCAACACTCATACATTGCTATTGGGAATGCAAACTGGTGAAGCCATTTTGGAAAACAGTTTAAGAATTTCTTTTTTTCTTTTTTTTAACATCTTTATTGAAGTATAATTGCTTTACAACGGTGTGTTAGTTTCTGCTTTTTAATAAAGTGAATCAGCTATACATATACATATATCACCATATCTCCTCCCTCTTGTGTCTCCCTCCCACCATCCCTATCCCACCACTCTAGGTAGTCAAAAAGCACCCAACTGACCTCCCTGTGCTATGTGGCTGCTTCCCACTAGCTATCTATTTTACATTTGGTAGTGTATATATGTCCATACCACTCTCCCACTTCACCCAGTCTTACCATTCCCGCTCTGCGTGTCCTCAAGTCCATTCTCTAAGTCTACCTCTTTATTCCTGTCTTGCCTTAAGAACCATTTTTATTCTTTATATTCCATATATATGTGTTAACATATGGTATTTGTTTTTCTCTTTCTGACTTCACTCTGTATGACAGACTCTAGGTCTATCCACCTCACTACAAATAACTCAACTGAGTTTCTTTCTATGGCTGAGTAATATTCCATTGTCTGTATATGCCACATCTTCTTTATCCATTCATCTGTCGATGGACATTTAGGTTGCTTCCATGTCCAAATATTGTAAATAGAGCTGCAATGAACATTGTGGTACATGCCTTTTTTTGAATTATGGTTTTCTCAGGGTATATGCCCAGTAGAGGGATTGCTGGGTCATATCGTTCTCCATACTGTTCTCCATAGTGGTTGTATCAATTTACATTCCCACCAACAGTGCAAGAGGGTCCCCTTTTCTCCACACCCTTTCCAGCATTTATTGTTTGTAGATTTTTTGAAGATGGCCATTCTGACTGGTGTGAGGTGATACCTCATTGTAGTTTTGATTTGCATTTCTCTAACGATTAGTGATGTTGAGCATCCTTTCATGTGTTTGTTGGCAATCTGTATATCTTCTTTGGAGAAATGTCTATTTAGGTCTTCTGCCCATTTTTGGATTAGCTTGTTTTTTTAATATTGAGCTGCATGTGTTGATTGTAAATTTTGGAGAATAATCCTTTATCAGTTGCTTCATTTGCAAATATTTTCTCCCAATCTGAGGGTTGTCTTTTGGTCTTGTTTATGGTTTCCTTTGCTGTGCAAAAGCTTTTAAGTTTCATTAGGTCCCATTTTTTTAATTTTTGTTTTTATTTCCATTTCTCTAGGAGGTGGGTCAAAAAGGATCTTGTTGTGATTTATGTCATGGAGTGGTCTGTCTATGTTTACCTCTAAGAGTTTTATAGTGTCTGGCCTTACATTTAGGTCTTTAATCCATTTTGAGTTTATTTGTATGGTGTTAAAGAGTGTTCTAATTTCATTCTTTTATATGTAGCTGTCCAGTTTTCCCAGCACCACTTATTGAAGAGGCTGTCTTTTCTCCACTGTATATGCTTGCCTCCTTTATCAAAGATAAGGTGACCATGTGTGCGTGGGCTTATCTCTGGGCTTTCTATCCTGTTCCATTGATCTATATTTCTCTTTTTGTGCCAGTACCATACTGTCTTGATTACTGTGGCTTTGTACTATAGTCTGAAGTCTGGAAGCCTGATTCCTCCAGCTCCGTTTTTCTTTCTCAAGATTGATTTGGCTATTCGGGGTCTTTTGTGTTTCCATACAAATTGTGAAATTTTTTGTTCTAGTTCTGTGAAAAATGCCAGTGGTAGTTTGATAGGGATTGCATTGAATCTGTAGATTGCTTTGGGTAGTAGAGTCATTTTCACAATGTTGATTCTTCCAATCCAAGAACATGGTTATATCACTCCATCTATTGGTATCATCTTTAATTTCTTTCATCAGTGTCTTATAATTTTCTGCATACAGGTCTTTTGTCTCCTTAGGTAGGTTTATTCCTAGATATTTTATTCTTTTTGTTGCAAAGGTAAATGGGAGTGTTTCCTTAATTTGACTTTCAGATTTTTCATCATTAGTGTATAGGAATGCAAGAGATTTCTGTGCATTAATTTTGTATCCTGCTATTTTACCAAATTCATTGATTAGCTCTAGTAGTTTTCTGGTAGCATCTTTAGGATTCTCTATGTATAGTATCATGTCATCTGCAAAGAGTGACACGTTTACTTCTTCTTTCCTGATTTGGATTCCTTTTACTTCTTTTTCTTCTCTGATTGCTGTGTCTAAAACTTCCAAAACTATGTTGAATAATAGTGGTGACAGTGGACAATCTTGTCTTGTTCCTGATCTTAGAGGAAATGGTTTCAGTTTTTCACCATTGAGAACGATGTTGACTGTGGGTTTGTTATATATGGCTTCTATTATGTTTAGGAAAGTTCCCTCTATGCCTACTTTCTGCAGGGTTTTTATCATAAATGGGTGTTGAATTTTGTCGAAAGCTTTTTCTGCATCTATTGAGATGATCATATGGTTTTTCTCATTCAATTTGTTAATATGGTTTATCACATTGATTGATTTGCATACATTGAAAAATCCTTTCATTCCTGGGATAAACCCCACTTGATCACGGTGTATGATCCTTTTAATGTGCTGTTGCATTCTGTTTGCTAGTATTTTGTTGAGGATTTTTGTTTCTATGTTCATCAGTGATAGTGGCCTGTAGTTTCCTTTCTTTGTGACATCTTCATCTGGTTTTGGTATCAAGGTGATGGTGGCCTCATCGAATGAGTTTGGGAGTGTTCCTCCCTCTGCTATATTTTCGAAGAGTTTGAGAAGGATAGGTGTTAGCTCTTCTGTAAATGTTTGATAGAATCCTCCTGTGAAGCCATCTGGTGCTGAGCTTTTGTTTGTTGGAAGATTTTTAATCACAGTCTTAATTTCAGTGCTTGTGATTGGTCTCTTTATATTTTCTATTTCTTCCTGGTTCAGTCTCAGAAGGTTGTGCTTTTCTAAGGATTTGTCCATTTCTTCCAGGTTGTCCATTTTATTGGCATATAGTTGCTTAACAATCTCTTTTAAATTAAACATGTACATGTTAAAACTATCACATGCCTAGATATTTATCCCAAAGAAATAAAAACTTACATTTACACACAGTCTATATGTTAATGTTTATGGCATATTTAATTATAATCAACCAAAACTGAAAACAGCCCAGGCATTGTTCAACTAATGAATGGATAAACAAACTCATAAACAAAATGGTATATACATGCTATGGAAGACTTGGAACACACAAGAACAAGCATTACCAAGAGCAATAAACAAGAACAAACTATTGATTCATGAAAAAACAGGTGGATCATGAACGTATTTTCCTAAGTGGAAGAAGACAGACTCAAAATATTTGATTCCATCTACATAGAATTAACTTTGTTTGATTGCACCTACATGACATCTGGGAAAGGCAAACAATAAAATGTAAACCGGTTATTGGTCAGCAGGGACTAGAAGTAGGGACAAAGTTTGACTACAAAGGGACCAAACAAGGGAATATTTGAGTTGATGAGACTGTTCTGTATCCAGATGGTGGTGGATATGCGACTCTACATTTTTGCCAAAACCAACAGAACTGTACATGCCAGAATTTAAATTATACTTTATGTAAATAAAAAATAATTCATTGAGAATAATAGTGTTTTATATTAGTAAGGTCTTGTATATTGGATGTGTGTTCACAAACACAATTTAATTCTACTCTAGGAGAAGACACAGATATTAGAAGAATGAATTAATACTCTCTATATCTAGTTAATAATTATTAGAGTTGGCATTCAAATACAGTTCTTGATTCTGAATCCAGTGTTCTTTTTATTACACCAAATTAAAATAATTTATATCCTTAAAAATAATATATTGTATGGTATAATTCTTATTTTTAAATTCTCTTTTGTATTTTCCAATGACTTAAAAGCCATTTGTATTTGTTATATTGACAAATGTTTGATATTTTCCTACATATCATTCAGAATAGAAGAAGCAGTTTGTGTACTATTGACTTCAAAAATGTCTTGAATTTTTAACATCTAATTTAGCATGCACAGCACATATTTTTAGGTACGTATCATTAAATTATTTATCAGGGTGTGGTGGTCAAATGGCTTTTAGCATATTACTAAAAGCAGACTTGTGACATGATAATGGTATATTAAATCATTTAGAAGGGTAAGCTGATGAAAGTAATTTTTCCTTCCATAAAAATTAATTATTTAATGCAATACCACATTAAAAAATAAATCATTTTTTCTCTCATTTTTACTTTGCAATCATTTTCATACATCCTAGCTACTTTGTTCCCTGCCTAGTTTTTATGTTATTGCCTATTCTATTATTTTATCTATTCGTTTTCATATATGTATTTACAGGTGCCACCACTTCAAATATTTTTATGGTATCAATAAGTTACAGTGATTTTTGGATAATTCAAGTTAAGGAGCCCATTAGAGAAGAAAAAGAGTATTTCTTTTAAATACATTCAGTCAAGATTCAGGTACTTCACAATGCCTCTTTCTTAGGATCACTTTGACAACTAATCTCAGAGTTCCTGAAAGTATCAGTCCTTTGTTTCCATGACTACTCACCACAGGTGTGTGTATGTGTGGGTGTGTGTATGTGTATAAAATATTTGGAGTTCAATACAATGGCCTACACTAATTTTATTTTACCAAACTCACATGCTTTTAGGTCCTTCCTGCTAACTCTGGGAAAAAATTAAATAATGAGTATAACAAATGAAATAGCATTCTGAAATAATGTTAACGTACCCATGAGAAAAACCTATATTTTGGTATGAAAATAGAAAGACAAGTCTGAGGTGATTTTCTAGGTATTAAAGAAAAAGATAAGCAAATAATTGAGACAAAAGTGGATGTTTGTTGTTCAATAAGATTAACAGTTATTCTTCCATTTTTATAACTAAATGTGCAAATAAAAGGATAATGTGCATATTTCGACAGGAAATGGAAAGTGCTATTCTGGAAACTGCCAAGCTTAGCATGATAAAATATTATGAGAATGATCCAAGTAAGCAAGAAAGATTTTTCTCAACATAAAGAATTTCTATTTTTTTTCCTCCTTTAATGCAGACGTTACTGATAAACTTTCATAACAGTGTTTCAAGACCAGGTGGTTGACATTTCTTGAAATTAACGTGGATAAATGAAGGACAAAATGTGCATTTTTCCTTTATTGGCAGGTATGGAGGATTTTGCTGTGCAACTCCTATGAATGTTAACAATGCCGATTACTGATCCAGTAGACGATGACAGCTCATTCTCATCAGCCACAGTCCATCACATAGAGTCATAGTTAGAGACTGTACCACTGCAAGTTATGGTGCTTGGGCACCCTTTAGCTTGCAGATCCTTGACACAAAAGACAGTTACAGTGTATTTATGGCCTTTAAGGTCACTGATCATTGATATGATGGACCATTATGCCTCCAGAACATGTCGGCTGTCAGCACTATTGTTCTATTAACAGAATCTTGTGCACTAACACACATGCACTATGAGACCATCTGCCAAATATCCTTATAAAAGAATTACTAGAATCTGTTCTGCATACCCATGCTAAAGTAATTTCAATTGACACAATGACTCTTCTGTGTATCTATCATACTTACACCTGAAAGTCCTTGAGTCTGTTTGCCACCTTCCTTATTAATAATCTGCACTACTCTAGTTAATTATACTGCAACAGGTTTTTATAGCAGCCAAAAAAAGTTTGCAAATCTCTTCATTTTAATTTATATTCCCCAAAGAATCAGTTTATTGCCTTTTTAAAAACTTTCAATTTTTGTTAGAAAACTTTGGATAAATAAAGGACAGTTTTGAAGAATGTTTTGTAGTTGTTAAAGCTTTTGGGGGGTTATTTTCGCTTAGTTATTGCTGCATTTTAACTATTTCTTTTTAAGTTTGGGATAATTTTGAATTTATAGAGAAGGTGTAAAACAGTGCAGAGAGTTTCTATAGGCTTGTCTCCTATCTTCTGCTTAGATTAACATCTTATATAACAATAAAACATTTATAAAATGCAAGAAATTACCACTGGCACAATGCTATTTACTAACACACAAGCAATCAAATTTCAGTGATTTTTCTCATTAATGTTTTTCTTTTTTTTCCTGTTCTATGATACAACCCAGGGTTCCACATTGTTCTTAGTTGTCATGTGTCCTTAGACTCCTCTAATCAGAAACTCTTCTTTAGTCTTTACAATTTTGAAGGTTACTGGTCAGTTATTTTTTATAATTTTTCATAATTCGCTTCCATTTTGGTTAGCCTAATGTTTTTTCTAAAAATTATATTGAGGTAATGCATTGTTGGAAAGGATGGTAAAGAGGTGATATACTCTTCTCAGAACATTGTATTAGGGAATGCATGATGTCTATTTGTGGTACTGATGATGTTAACCTTGTTCATTTGGCTTTTAATGGTGTCTGTCAGAACTACCTATCTTAGTTAAGAATGATCTTACTATTCTTATCATTATAATTACTACATATTTTGAGAAAATTATTTGAGACTATGCAAATATTCTGATTCAGTTCAGAATTTCACCTACTCATTTTAGCATCCATTGGAAGATATTGCCTGCAGCAATTTTGACAGTGGTAGAATGAGTGATTTTCTATTTCCCTCACTCCATTTATATTTATTAATTGTAATTCTTCCATAAGGAAGACCTGTTACTTCTTATTTATTGATTGATTGATCGATTGATTGATTGATTTCAGTATAGGCTCACAATGTTTATTTTATTTGAAGGGTTAAAATCCAACATTATAGTTATTTTTTGCTCAAGTTATTCCAGTTTTGAACCTTGGTAATTCTGGGGTGCATATATTTTTTCATATGCCCACTTATCTTCTGATACCACAAATTCCTCAAGTTCACTTTGTATTTTCCCTGTCCGGGATTAGAATTGATCAGTTCTCCAAGGAAACTTAGTTCTTTTTATTAGAGAATTGTATTTAGGAAATATATTATTGGTGGTAACTGTGCTCATTGCTACTGTGGTGTCACTGCTTCTGCCTAGAGAATACACACATGTACCTCATGCTTGCACACATATCTATACTTATTTATGATTCTAATTTTTTGTGTTTATATTTTAAAAACATGAGTGCATATTGATACCTCTTCCATTCCAGCACCACTGTCATTCTAGGTGGCATTCTAGCCTATACACATTCCTTATTCTCCTCTTCTTCTTCTTTCTCCAACAGTGGTTTTTGAATTTTTAGTTCATACCTTTGTGAAAAACAAATTACCAACTAGAATACAATATATGTCTACCATTATTTTTGTCTTTAGTCTTGAGTATTCAGTCAATTTCTGCATCATCTTGAATAAATCCTATCATAAAATATAAGGGAGATAATCTGTGTTTTTGTTATTTATTGTCATGTAACAAATTATCTAGAACATAGTGGCTTAAAATAACAAATTTTGTTTTTAATCTCACAGATTCTATGGATCAGTCATCTGGGCATACTTTAGCTGGGTGCCACTGACCAGGAGGCTCTCACAAGACTGCAACCAAGGCAGTATCTGAAGCTGCAGTTGTCTCAAGGTTCTATGGGGGCCAATCTACTTACCAGCTCATGCATGGCTCTTGGAAGGTCTCAAAAATACACTTCCAAGTTTCTTCACCTGGCTGTTGGTAGGCTTTAGGAGATCACTTCCAGATTCATTCACTGAGCTCCAGGAAGCCCTTCAGGTACTCACTGGGCATTCACCAGAGCTACTCACAACATGGCATCTTGTTTCCACCAGAGCAAGAGCTCTGAGACAGAGAGATAAGGAAATATCAAAATCACAGTTTTTTGTTAACTCATTCTCAGAAGTCACATCTCATTTCTTTTGCTATATTCTATTTAAAACATGTGATTCTCTAAGTCAAACCCTTAAAGGGGGAGGTGTTACATTAGGACATAAATATCAGAAGGTAGAAAAGTTTGGGAGCCCTTTTAGAACCTGCTTATCATAAGTCACCTTCTGACCATCAATGATTTACTTTGATTCCAGATGTAAAATACCCTCACTTCCTCCACAGGTCCTCAAAGTCTCATTCAAGTTCAGCATCAGCTCAAAGTCCAGAATCTTTTCATCTAAGTTAAGTCCTGGGGTATATGAACCTACATTATGAAAAATGTTAAAGAAGTTTTTTTAGGAAATAAGAAAATGTTACCAAAAAAACAATTGAACCTGCAGAAAAGAATGATGATCATTAACAATGCTAAATTTGAGGGAAAATGTGAAAGATGTATTTAATCTTTTGTAATCTCTGTAAAATAAAACTGAATGTTTAAAGTAGAAACAATAATCAAGTATAATGGGTTTTCAACATTTTAAAAAGTGAAATATGCAACAACAATAGCATGAAGGATGGGAGGGGAATAAAGGAAGGATACTCTTGCAAGTTTTTTAGTTGTAATTGAAATTGTACAGTTTAAAAATAAATGATCAGTAAAAAATATTTATATAGTAAATCTAATAATGAAACCTCGATAAAAACACCTAAACAATGAAGTTCAGGGAGCTCCAAGTTAGTGAGCACAGCCACATCTGGGGAGAGTGGAATACCCCAACTCCACAGAAACAGAGTTTGCTTTGCTGGGGACCCTTCAGGACCTCTTCATCTGGCTGTTAGTTTCTGCCATAAGTGAACTGAGAGGCAGTGTGGAGGACACCTAGATTCTATGGTGACTCACACCCGGATTCTAATCCTCACTCTGCTGACCAGCTGGTGTCTTTGGGTACTTGGCTTGGTCTTGTGCCTTCCCTGCCCCATTTATGCATAAAATAGAGGGTAGATTAAATAATCCTCAGAATTTAACACTAGGAATCTGCATTTCTAACAAGCAGCCAGGTGATTCTTAGGCATTCTGAAGTTTGAGAACCAACTCTTATGACCCCCAACCTGTTAAAATATTTACAACTTGCAGCTCAAAAACAAACAAACAAAACAAAGCAAAAACACTAAAAATATAAAAAAAATGCAATCTAGCTAATAAGACAGGAATAGAAATAAAAATAAACATTAAAGACGAAAAAAGGAGGAAGGATAAGAGAAAAAAGAAAATGCTGAAAACACATAGGACACAGAGAAAACAACTAGAAAAAATGCAATGTTAAACTTACCCCATTGGTAAATATAGTGCATAAATGTAAAACTTTCAAATCATTCAATTAAAAGACAGATGTCAGCTATGTGTTGTTTACAAGAAACCAATTTAAATATAAAGACATTTGTGTGTTAAATGCAAAAGAATGGAAAAGACATACAATGCACACCTTACACATACACAAATTGGAATGACAATATTAATATCAGGCAAATTTGATTTGAAAACAAGGAATATTTCAGGTATACAGCAGTAGTTTTCATAGTGATAAAGGGGGTCAATTTATATCTCTCTTTTTTTTGCAGTTTAAAATAACTAAGTTTATTTTTAGCAAAATATAGGCGCAGGTGGATTCAAACATTTAATGTTATTGGAACTAGTTCAGTTCCAATAAACAAACCTAAATTTGTATGTACCTAATAATAATAGAGCTTCATGTAATCTAAAGAAAGAATGAGAGACTTAAAGGAGAAATAAACCTATCCCAATTATAATTGGAGATTTCAACACTTCTCTCTCAATAGATTAAAATTTCTCACTGAGAAATTCAGTCAGGATATACAATTAATGAAAAAAAAAAAACTGTCAAGCAACCTAACCCAACTGATAATTATAGATAACTCCACCCTAAACCACTAAAATACACATTTATTTTTAAGGGTAGAAGGAATATTCTACAAGATAGAACATCTTCAGTACCTTAAAACGATTCTCAATAAATGTAAAATAATTGAAATCATGCAGAACACACTCTCAGACAAAATTAAATTAAATTTGGAATTAATAATGTGTAGATATTTGGCAAAATCCTCAAATATTGTACATTTTTAAAACATGAATTTATGTAATAGGTAAAAAAATCACAAAGGATATTAGAAAATATTTTCATTCAATGAAAATTTTTAAAACTAAAACATCAAATTTTTGAAATCTATGCTAGAGTGATATTTATAGAACTAAATACTTTGCATTCTGCTGGATAACTACATAACTTCCTTTAGCACATCTTTATCTGTAGCTTATGAAGCTCATCTAAAAGAAACTAATTGAAACTTTCTGCATACTGCTTGGAATTATCCTCAGTCAGATACATCTGTTCATTAGGTACATTTTCTATTTTTCATGTTATCAAAGGTGAAAATGTTAAATTTTCTGCCACTGTGTAACACTGTTTCTTTTCCTTCAGCTTCCAATTAATTGCTTTTTTTTTTTTTTTAACTTTCTCTTAAACTTTTACCAAAATATACCTTGAGAACAATGAGCCTTCTTCTAAAATTCTCCTGAAAGCCCTTCAAGCTTCTGCTCACTGCTCAGGCCCAAAGCCAATGTCACATATTTTAAGTTTTTATTGTGCCATTCCCAGTAACAAGTTATGTTTCAGTGTATCTATTGCTGAATAATAAACTATTACAAAACTCAATGGTTTAAAAAACAACCATTTAATTTTAACTCATGGATTCTGTGTGTCAGGAGTATGGACAGGGCTCAGCTCGGTGCTTCTTTTTCTCTTCATGGACTTGACTGGTACTTAACTGACAGATGCACTGGTCGAATTCAACATCATCACTCACATGTTTAGTGTTTGGAAAGGATGGCTGGAAGGCTGAGATCATCCGAGAATTTTAATTGAAGCTTTATTATGTGGACTCTACAACTTAATGGTTTTAGAGTAATCAAAGTTTTTACTAGAGAACTGGATTTCACAAGAGTGAGAATCTGAAAAGTACCAAATGAAAAGTTCCTGTATTTTTCTCATAGAACTTTAAAGTCACTCACTGTACTAATGCTGCATTCTATTAGTTGCGAGACAAACATACAACCCAGATTCACAGGTTAGGAATTAGATGTCATGTCTGGATGGCAGAATTATTAAAAATATGCAAGCACTATTTTAAAAACCACCACACACACAAAAATAAGTTTATTTTAAATTCCATTACCAAACAATGGGGGGGGGATATATGATCTTTAATCATTTATCCAGGGTCTATCTCTCTGCTTATTTTTTCACTTAATCAACAATTTATATTTCAGTAAGTGTGTTTACTTCAGAGCTAACAACAGGTAAGTTATGATACCGTAAGTAAAGACATATTTTTTAAAAAGCTGCTAATAATATGGTAGAAAAGATAGAATATCTCTCTCCCAGATGAGAAGCTACTATTTGTCCCATATCCTAGAAAATAAAAAAGCAGAAATCAGACAAATATTTTACTCAAAAATTTAGATAAAGAGAAGAGATTTTAATTAAATGGTACAAAACCCAATAAACAATAAACAAGTAAGACCAGAAATCAAAGAAGTCTAAAGCAAGCAAACAAAAGATGGAGCAGGATTAAATAAAAGATGATTTTTGAATGTTTTAGTAAGGATGTTTTATGACAAGACAGAAAAAAATTAAGAGGTTGTGGAAACAAACAAAATATAGAATGACAAAGGGAAAATACCAAGGAAAATGTGCATCTGAAAGGTAATTATTTTATGTCACTCTACATTGATAAATTATAAAACCTGGTAAAATACACACATTTCTGGAAAAAATATTAACTGTCATAATAATATGACAAAATTTTGATTAAAACAATAATAATTAGTGATATTTAAATACAAGTTAAACTTTCTTAAAAATCCCCACACTAGGCAGATTTAGGAATCACTTTGTTCAAAATTTCAAAACCCATAAAATCTCTATTTTATATACTTTATAATAAAAGTAGAAAAAAGGAAATTTTCCTATTTCATGTTTAGAATCTACTAAAATCTTTGTTTTGAAACCACACATTGAGAGTAGATGAAATAAGTTAAAGGCTCAATTCACACATTAAAATAAAACAAAAAATATGTACACTTAACTAAAATATAAGTCAACAGTAACTAGCAATCCATTATATAATTATAAAACATTTATAGAATTATACACTAGAGAAATTCAGGAAGACTTTATTAAAGAAGTGCAAGGATAAATGTAGTATGGAAATTGTCAATTAATTTATATTAATGAATTAAAAACAAAAAAGTCATCTCAATAGAGTCAAAATAAACATTTGGTAAATGTAATTCTTTTTATGACTAAAACAACACATTGGATTATAATGGAATTATTTTTAATAAAGTCAAAAATGAAGAAAGAAAAGAAGAGAAAGGGAAAAATAAAAGAGGACCTACAGCTGACATTTATGTTTAATTTTAGATATAGTCTCCTAAACATTTTATAAAAGACAAGGTCACCAATTATCAAAAGTACCAAAATTTGTAGCCAAAGTAAAGAAATAAAAGGAATCAAGACTGGAAGGGAAAATGTTGCAAAAAGTAGCTAACCCATGGAGTCAATAAACTCTCAGAATAAATAAGAGAACTGAGGCTGCCAAATATAAGGTCAACAAGTAAACATCAACACTTTTTCTACCTCAACAGCATACTACAAAACAACATAGAAAATAATGTTTATATTTGCAACCAAAATTTTACATTTTCTTGGATTTAAGTGTCCAAGAACTTTATGAAAAAAAGAATGTTAATAGAAGTAAATAGGGTGAGTAAATGTAAAAATAAATTCATTTAAGCAACATATATTTAGTGCCTACTACATGTCAAGCACTCTTTCACACGTGGGGCAAACACACTGAATAAAATGGACATGATCAACTATGTTCATGAACATGATTATGTAACATTACCAATTAACTCATTCATGAAAATCAATCCAAATCAAAATGCCTCCTGGATTTTTTAAATAATATATAAAACCATAACGTAGGATTATATAAAATAATACATTTTAATTAATAGTAAGTCAGTTTTGAGGGAAAAGATCAAAGTTGGGAAATTTGTTATGTCAGGAATGATAACTTGTTACAAAAATTAAAGCAAAGCAAAAAGTGTGCTACTGTGGAAGAAAACACAGGTAGAATACAGTGATATAAAAGAGTTAAGATATGATTCATCTATAGAGGAATATAAGATATGATATAGATGATATGACAAATCAACAGGGAAATAAAGTATTTAATGGATGGTGTTGCAAATAACGGCTTATTATATATTAAATAATAAAACTGTATCATAACTTCCTTTATAAACATTACATAGAAAAGTGAGTTATGTGTATTAGATTCCTATAGAAAAAAGTGTAAAATGAAGTCAATTTAAAAAATTTAATAGAATAAAAATAATAGAAGAAAATATAGGAATATATCTTTGTGGTTTGGAAGTAGCAAAGGGTGTATTATAATACACAAACAAAACAAAATATTAGTCAAAAATTTGATGATCTTGACTAAGTGAAAATTAAGATTCTTTTTTCAGGAAAGAGAGAAGGAGAATTTAAAGTTAACACATAAAAAAAGAGTAGAAGTTTATGGTTTTAACGCCTAACAGGGACTGAACAAAATAACTACCATACACAAGAATTTTGTGCAAATCATGAAGAGAAAATGATACATAAATGTGCAAATGTTAGGATAGTTAATTTACAGAAGGACAACTCAAAAGTACTAAAAAATGAAACAATGAAGAGTGTCTTGATCCCTCCAGACATTAGTGAAATGCGACCTAATATAACATTGAATGCATCTTGCAATCATCAAATTGGCAAAATTAGAAAGTTGGATCTCTAAGTGAGTAAAATAATGAGCCCCTCTTTTTTTCTACCCAAAATTAAGAGGGAAGTGGTAAGAATGGCAAATGCAAACCACTTTTATTTTTGAAAAAGTCAAAGTTCTAGGCAATTTAGTCTGAGAATTAAATGAGCTATCTCATACAAATTCCAGGGTTAACCAGAGATATCTACTCAGGTGCACAGTTCTAGAATGGGGTGAGCATTTCCCATATGGGGAGCTTGCCCAGGTAAAATTTATATCATGGAGAATCAGAGGGGAGCCCCTGTTTGCCTGCTTTCTCAGCGGCAATGAGAGTAGCATAACAATGTAAGATAGGTAGTATCAGAACATAAGTGAGTAGAGTGTTCATGCCATATAATACAAATGAAGAAAGGAACCATTAAGAATACTGAAGGAAAAATAAAGTCAGACCCATCCCAGCTGCAAGAGTACTTGTTGTCCTTTCAGATGTAGAAAACAAACTTACGGTTACCAGGGGATAAGGGCAGGGGGAGGGATAAATTGGGAGACTGGGATTGACATATACACACTACAATATAGGAAATAAATAACTAATAAGAACCTGCTGTGTAACACCGGGAACTCTACTCAGTACTCTGTAATGGCCTATATGGGAAAGGAATCTAAAAAAAACAAAACAAAACTGTGGATATATGTATATGTATAACTGATTCATTTTGCTGTACACCTGAAACTAACACAACATTGTAAATCAACTATACTCCAATAAAAATCAAGAAAAAATACTGAAGGAAAAATAAATTGATTTCTTCTATTTCATTTAAAATACAATAAGTCATACAAATAGGTTAAGAAAATTGACCTTATGTGGTTCAAATTCTAGCACACACAAAAAGCATAATTGTGCAGGTGAAATAAATAGGTATTATGTGGGGACATAATTATAGTTAACCTTTATTCAGTGCTTTATATAGATTAACACTCTGAAATAGGTACAGTTGAACAAACTGAGCCACAAAGATGCTAAGTAACTTGGTCACTTTTCATGCAACTTTACAATGTTAATTTCAGATGTCACTGTCCCTGATTAAGAGTTTCATGTTTTGCATTCCCAGAAAATCTGATTCTTAGATATCAGTAAGTGTGGATTAGAAAACTAGTTTTCAAAAACCTCTCTCATTGGTATTATTATTATACAATACTGCCCTGTCCACTCCTTAAATATGCTGTCAGGATGAAGCTGAACAAATAGTGCCCACAAAGCCCCATCTCTAAATATCACCACTTGGTGTTAAGGCTTTAACATATAAAATTGTGGGGTGACACAGTTAGTTTCCAACAAGGACCAAATTCATAGTTGGACACAGTAAGCCAGGCGGTCTCTCTATCCTCTTCATTCAAAGAACTGATTTTCATTTTACTGATTTTCTCAGTGAGGGTTGAACATGGAAATGTCCTAGTTGAAGGAGTTACACTCTAATAATTCTATGATAAATAAAGAATGAGTCCTCCAAACTGAATTGCATATGGCACTATCAGTTACTAAATAACACTTTGGTGTCCATGGTGTCCACCTTGGACATATGTAATCTCTGGTATTAAGAGTACATAATTAAGTGGTAAACATGAAAACACACTAATAAAATAAAGGAGCTACAGAAAACTAGCTGGAAGGAGTTCTAAAAGGCCAATTACTTCTTATTCACCCCCTCTGTCATAGTCAAATTTGTTTTAGTTCAGTTGTTCTAGAAAACCCACTGTTAACCTGTAGTACCTCTTAGTTTCATTCCAGAAATGAAACTATTCTGTTAATTGCATTTATACCACATTGCCGAGATATCCAACCAAGTTGTTCCTTCAAGGTTTCTAGCATAATGCTTCAAGTAACACCTTTTTCTTATAATAATTAATTTTCTTTCCTCAATTTATATACCTCAGTTAATATTCATATGCTTTTAAGTGCCCTGAAGCCAATCCACACTAGTTTCTTTAATCATATTATTGGTCCACTTTAATACTCTGCTGCCTTTTCTTTTTGCTGTTTACTAAGCTTTTTTGTTTACATCTGCATTAATTATGCAGTAATTGCCTTAAGTGTTAGATTACTGAAAGTGCTCACAGGACTCAGTTTTTACTCACAGAAGAGCTTTATTACAGGCAAAAGAAAAAAAAAAACAGCAACAGCGAGAAAATGACATGCATTGAAAATAGTCTGGAGGTGTCAAGTGTAAACTTTTTCCTCCTACCACTGGGTTGCACAGGGAACACTTTGCCTCCAGATTTTGAAGCACCTCACTAACAGCAAACCCAAAGTCATCTCCTGGTGGGAAGGTTACTTGGCGTAAACTGGTCACATGGCCTTAAAAGTAGTTCTACCAAAACCAGGTACAAATCCTGTTGTTATTACCAAACAATGCTGACATGAGAATGCATCTTGCCATCAAAACAACTCACAGGTTCATGATTACAGAACATTTCACTTTAGCTTGTGGATTCTCTAGCCTTGGCCAAGGGTCACCACCATGCTTCTGGCAGATCTGGAGATCAGCACGTGTTCAGTCCAGACCAGCTGAAATTAAAGCATGCTATTCATCTTCTTTTAACTGATGTGCCCAGGTACAGTTCAATAGGTATTGACTTATGTGTCCTTGCAGCAAGTAAGTCTATAAAGTTTTATACAGTTTATAATAAAGTGGTCATCTGGAAAAAAAGTCAAATAACTTATCTTTCCAGTTTTCAGTGACATACCTTAGAAAATCTGACTACTTTAGGAAGACACTGGTATTTGTATGATTTAACAAAAACACAATATTGCAAATACTTGATCATAGATTTCAGCAAGTGTTCATAACGTTGCAGAGTCTCTATATGAATAAACTTTGGAGGGAATAATGGACTTTAAAATGAAAAATATGGGGTAAAACAGAAAGGAAACCTATCAACTGCAAAAATAATGAATCTGCAGATATGTATAGCCGAACTTTGCAAAAGGCCACAGGGAGTTTTCTGAGAAGGCTCGGTAAGAATGTTAAAATGAATATACTTTCTATTTGTTGTTTATTGTTTAAATTGGTAACACATTAAAAATATTACATACCTAGACTGTCCATTATTACTATGGATTTAAGTCTAAGGCAAGAGAAGTTAATTTCCAGTTTGTAGGATGGCACTGGATTTAGTTTCATCTAGCTCAGTGTGGACAGTGCCCAGTTGAAGAAAAAAAAAGCATACTTTATTGATAATTACAACAGTCCACATCCCAGGAATTATTTTACCTTGACAATCTGGATATTTTTTGCCTCTGACTGTTTCTCTTATTGTCTGTAACTCATTTTTGTTGTTGAGTGTATCCCTCTTAACTTTGTTTTCCTTGTGTAACACAACTATGTGCATATTACTGAAAAATATAGTAAGTTCTTTATACTGAAAGCTAAAAATGCAAAAATAAGAATACTTAGCTCTTTTCTTGTCAGCAAAAACGTGATTTTCCTCTTCCTGAAACTGAGTTTTTTCCTCTCAATTTTAAAATCCCTTATGATAAGGAATAAAGTCTCACCACTCATTGTTCAAAGTAGGAGATCATGAGTTCTAAATAAAAAGGAAAAGAATAATTCAGCTATGTTTTGATAGCCTGATTTTTATGATGGTCTGGTTTGAGGGCAGCAAGAGAAGGTAGGATAAAACCTTTGTTCTAGATGGAAACAGCAGAGTAATTGTCAATCACGTTTCATAACACAAGGGTTCTCATCCCTCTGATTCTCTCTACATACAATGGAATTTAAAAACAGTGGTCAATACCCACTTTCAAAACTTCAAGAAATACAGATGAGAATGAGAGATGTAAAGGTCATTAGCCTCTTCTACAAAACAAGCCAAGCCTCTAGGGATTCACAATTCACTTTCTTTTCCACGTCCTGATTTAAGAAGCCAATCAATGACTCAATCAACAATATTAAAGATCCACTATGTGTCTAGCATTATTTTTAGCAACTATGGGAACATCCATCTTAAAGCATGTCTACATCAGCAACCAAAGCATTTTCAGTTGTACAGCAATAAAATATTTGTCAATAATAACTAAATAAATAGCATATTGAGTGAAATTCAAATTAAGCGTTTATATGTAGAATGTTAGATTGCAGTAAATCTAAAATTAGCTGAAGGGCAAAAACATTTATTTATGATGTGCCATCTCATGGGACTATTTATTTTTTCCCAAATTATTCCAAAATGCAATCATTCTCCCAACACACATATGGAAAAAACTCAAATATTTTTAAAAATCTCTGTGAAGCTTAACACCTCTTATCATGAGCATTCTTAACTATGAAAAAAATGTTATTTATGAAAATAAGCAGGAGGTTTTTTAATCTAGTGTAAATTCTCAGTAGGCTTCAACTAACAGTAAACACAACATTTAAATATTCACATGCTAAAACCACTTTTCCCTTAAGCTTAACCTAGCACTGCACAAAATATTTAACAAATGGTAAACAATTTGAAAAGCATTTTCAAATTTTCAACTGGTAATCCATACACTTTCTCCAATGTTCTGTGTCACCTTTGTAATTTTAAAAAGAGAATCATTATGTGTCTAACAAAGTTGGAAAATACTACTTACTAATCTTATATTCATTTGGCTTTTTTTACCCTGTAGAGTCAGGACTTTTACAGTTGCTACAGTCCTGTGGTTTCCCTATTGGGCATTGACTTAGCAATTTTTGGTGCAGAGTGCAATCTATCAGCTGCTTTACTATATCACATTACAATTTAGGTTCTATTTTGTCAGTCGTGCAACAGTATTTTGAATTCTGCTGTGGGATGTGATATCTCAAGACAATTCTGTACTTTTCCAAGCTATCTTGCCACTTTAAAAGTGTTGTCAGAGGAATTATTATTTGGAGAAGTTAGTCTGAATTATGCTGTTGCAAATCTGTACTGCACAGCTAACACAAATTGATTTACCAGGAAGCTCGCTGCATTCCTGAGATGTACAGCCACTAGAGTAGCTTAGAGAAATCATTATTCACAAATGACATATTCAGATACAACCTAAGAACCCCTCAAAATGAAGCTCTAAAAACACTTCAATCCATTTAAGGTATATATTTATGACTAATTTGGAAGGAAAGGAAATGTTCCTATTAATGTGGCATTATTAAAATTCATATACTGCTTTACAGTAATTGCTATGATAATGAGAGAAAACTACTGTTTAGGTGATATATGTCTCTTTGGAAAATGTAAGGATTGAACCAAGCGTACTTTTAGTCAAAAAGAGATAGTACAGTTGACAAGTAAATAAATTTCTGTGTATACATTGGTATATCTTTTCTAATCTGTAACTCTGGGGATACCTGCATAAAATACAGATGAAATCTCCTTAAAACACAGTAACATTATATTGATAAGTCATTGGGCAGTCACACCAGGTGTCAAACACAGAGGCATTTGGCTTCCAGCTGGAGTTCATCATTGTTCTCTGTTTTCCTGTCTGCTTACTTCATCTGCTGGAAGGAGGAGGTTGGTGTGGATGCATTAAATCCAAGGAGATAATGCAACTGGGCTACTAGCAGGATCATAATTTATTAGAGGAGTATGTAATGATCTTCTATTACCCTTTTAGTTTTACTTCTTTGCTTGAGGCTCACTTTTCATTGCTAAAGGAATTGCAACATTTAAAGAGTTAAGAAAAAATAACCAAGAGTGTTTTGATTGGATTTTAGTGTTAGCCTTAAACATTGTAATTCTAGTAAATGCTTAAGAATTTGCTTTCCAAAATACTAATACTACTACTACTAATGCTCTAATTTATAATATTTGTCATTTTCTATGGTGTAAATACCCCCACCGTGCCAGATTTCAAGCTACCAACTCAGTATCACTGACCATGATTCTAGGGGGTCACTGGAAATGGAATACAGCACACAATGGTGCTTAATCTGGTCTTTTCTCTGATGAGGGAAAGTGTACTCTTGTAATTCTAGGCGGTAAACACTAGCTCAGTAGTAGTGTGTTCTTTTGTAGAGAGCAAAAGTTTTACCATAAACCCATGCAAAACTGGCATAAAATAAATGATGGAGTTGATTTTTGGGTGAGAGCAATCTAGAAAGTATTTTTTCAATTACATGTATATTCAGTAGGATATTGTTAATTCTTTATTGGGTGGACCTGTCCTGTCCCATACTTTAATGCTCATTGAATTTTCAAATACAAGTTAAATCAAGATATTATACCTGGTTTTGTTCATAACCTTTGACAAGTGCTGTTTAAGACACAGGAAAATAGCATCACCAAAGGCAACACTACTCATGACATTTTGTTCCCAATAAAACTATACCTTTATTAGTCATTTAAGTCCTCCTGTAAACTCCTCTCCACAATGAACTACACTAATCCCACATCTTGTTCTCAGTGCTACCAGGAATGTTATCTCTACCTTATTTAATCTCTCACTCTCCATCCTTGAGAAAATCAAGGGGAAATAGTAACCATTGTAATTACTCTACTTCTTGTTTAAAGATTATTATTTTTGAGGCTTTATTTTTAGAAAACCTTTATTTTTTTTTTAATTTGTAAAGTTTTTATTGAAATCTAGTTAATTTACAATGTTTCAGGTGTACAGCAAAGTGATTCAGTTGTACATATATATATTCTTTTTCAGATTCTTTTCCATTACAGGTTATTACAAGATATTGAATACAGTTCTCATCATAACTTCGTATGGTGACAGAGGGTACCTAGACTTATAATGGTGATCATATGTAAAAATATTGAATCACTATGATGTACACCTGAAACTAATGTAATACTGTAAGTGTACAATACTTCAATGTATTTCTTTTTTTCTTTTTTCTTATCTTTATTGGAGTATAATTGTTTTACAATGTTGTGTTAGTTTCTGTTGTACATATATCTGGTATACATATATCCCCATATCCCCTCCCTCTTGAGAGTCCCTCCCATCCTCCCTATCCCATCCCTCTAGGTCATCACAAGGCATCGAGCTGATATCCCTGTGCTATGCAGCAGCTTCCCACTAGCCATCCACTTTACATTTGGTAGTGTATATATGTCAATGTTACTCTCTCACTTTGTCCCAGCTTCCCCTTCCCCCACTGTGTCCTCAAGGCTGTTCTCTACATCTGCGTCTTTATTCCTGCACTGCCACTAGGTTCATCAATACCGCTTTTTAGATTTCATATATGTGTGTTAGCATAGAGTATTTGTTTTTCACTTTCTGACTTACTTCACTCTGTATGACAGACTCTAGGTCCATCCACCTCACTACAAATAACTCAATTTTATTTCTTTTTATGGCTGAGTAATATTCCATTGTATATATGTGCCACATCTTCTTTATCCATCCTTCTGTTGATGGACATTTAGGTTGCTTCCATGTCCTGGCAATTGTAAATAGTGCTGCAATGAATATTGTGGTACATGACTCTTTTTGATTTTGGTTTTCTAAGCGTATATGCCCAGTAGTGGGATTGCTGGGTCATATGGTAGTTCTATTTTTAGTTTTTTAAGGAACCTTCATACTGTTCTCTTTAGTGGCTGTATCAATTTACATTCCCACCAACAGTGCAGAAGTGTTCCATTTTCTCCATACCCTCTCCAGCATTTATTGTTCGTAGATGTTTTGATGATGGCCATTCTGACTGGTGTGAGGTGATACCTCATTGTGGTTTGGATTTGTATTTCCCTAATAATTAGTGGTGTTAAGCATTTTTTCATGTGTTGTTGGCAATCTGTATGTCTTCTTTGGAGAAATATCTATTTAGGTCTTCTGCCCATTTTTGGATTGGGTTGTTTGTTTTCTTGATATTGAGCTGTATGAGCTGCTTGTATATTTTGGAGATTAATCCTTTGACAGTTTCTTCATCTGCAAATATTTTCTCCCATTCTGAGGGTTGTCTTTTCATCTTGTTCATAGTTTCCTTTGCTGTGCAAAAGCTTAGAAAAACTTTAGATTTACATAAAAATTGACCAGAAAATATAGATAGTTCCCATGAATTCCCTCACCCCATACTCCGTTTCTTCTATCATTAACATCTTGCATTAGTGTGGTAGATTTGTTAAAACTGATGAAATATAACTTCATTATTATTAACTGTAGGGGAATAAAATTTCAAAATGTCAAAATGTCTCTTTAGTATGCTGATTATTTTGAGCTGGAAACAATCAAGGCCCAAAAGACTCAGAAAGAAGCATTGACGTACCTTCTAATCGCCTAAAAATAATTTAGATAGAGGACCTGTTCCAGGAAGGGAGTTATCACCATAGATAACTATAGTATGAACTAGGTTTGTAGACAGGGAGGAACCCAGCAAAGTTTGTTCTTTAAAATTCCCCTCTGTGTCCCATTGTCTCTGCATGGCCCACCAACCTTTTATTTACCAAACATTTGCTTTTCCATCTTCACATCAATTGCCTTCCTACCCTTTGAGTTTCTAAACCACCACCTCCAATATCCTCTTTTGTCTTTAGCTGAAGATGGTATTTAAGGTGAGGGCTTTGGTCATTTTGTCAAGTTACTCAATTCTCCTGAGTCTTTCTCCTTTATACATGTTATTAAACTTTTGTTTGATTTCCTCCTGTTAACCTGTCTCATGTCAATTTAATTCTTAGACCAGCTAGAAGAAACTAAAAGGGTAGAGGAAAATTTCTTCCACCTAAAAGGGTAGAGGAAAATTTCTTCCTCTCTAACATCTATCTTTAACTTCATACAAAACTGTTAAACTGTCTTCTGAAGTGGCTGTACCAGTTTGCATTCCCAACATCTGGGAATGAGAGTTTCTATTGTTCCAAGTGTTCAACATCATTTAATGTCATCAGTGTTTTGAATTTTGGCCAGTCTCATAGGTGTGTTCTAATTTTCAATCCCCTAATACCTATGATGTTGAACACATTTTATATGCCTTTTTGTGATCTATATATCTTCTTTGGTGAGATGTCTGTTCAGAACTTTGGTCTATTTTTTAATTGAGTTGTTTCCTTATGGTTAATATTTAAAAGGACTGTATATTTTGGATACCAATGCTTTATCAGATATGTGTTTTGTGATTCTTTTCTCCTATTTTGTGGCTTGTATTTTCATTCTCTTAACACTTTTTTTTTACAGGGCAGATTGTCATTTAGTTTTTTTTTTTTTTTTTTTTTTATTTAACTGTAATGAAGTCCAACTTATTTTTCTCTCATGGATCATATTTTTGACTGTTAAGGCTACTGTTTTTGTATTTACCTTTAACATATGCTCATTATGCTACACATAGCCAATTTTTATACCTTTTTATATTGAAATGATTTTGTATTTTCAGAAAAGTTGCAAATATGATACAGAGTTTCTGTATATCTTTCATCCAGCTTCCCTCGATAATAACATCTTACATAGCCATGATAGATTTATCAAGATCAAGAAACCAACATTGGAACATGCAATCAACTAACCTACAGATTTGATTCAGATTTCACTAGTTTTTACAATAATGTCTTTTTCTGTTCCAGGAGCCAATTCAAGATACCATATTGCATTTAGTTATCATGGCTGCTTAGTTTCCTCAGATCTATGACCGTTTCTTAGTCCTTTCCTGTTTTTCATACATTTGACACTTTGGAAGAATATTGGTCTGGTGTTTCATAGAATATCTCTCAACTTGTTTTTTTCTGTTGTTTTCTCATAACTGGGTTATATATTTGGGGGGAATATAAGAGAGGTAAAGTGTCCTTCTCATTACACCACATCAGGGGATATATAATATAAAAGTAACTTATTACTGATTATTTTGGAATCAAAGAACCCTGCAGGGGCCCCCAAGTACAAAACCAAGCAGTTAATGATTAGGACAATAGAGCACAGACTCAGTGTCTGATACACATTCCTGAGTTGTTTTACAGATACTGTAACTGCCACTAGAGGAAAAAAGCTAACTGAATGATGACCAGACTGTAGCCATGACATAAGCTGCTCCATCTTGAGCAGTACTGAATCTGTGACTAGCACAATTCCAAGAACTGGCCTTAAGAGAATGGGATTAATATTATTGCTCATAATAATCTATATCTTTCTGGGCATAAAAATAATTGTAGCTTGCTCTGCCTGTATATGTAAGCAGGCAACTAAAATTGTCAGCAAAGAGATGCTACAGACCCATGTAGACATCTTCTATCCTGAGAATATGGAACCCTATGTCAGCATGAAGAATTTACAGAAGACAGACCTTCACCCCTAATCCCATATAAATGGAAGGTTGTTTGACAGTGGGGAATTGAAAGCAGCTCTTTTACCCCTTTATTGTTTGCCCATTTCTGTTCCCCTCTAACCTTAAAAGAACTTAATTATAGAAATGAGATCACTCACTAGGCAATTTAACCTAACTCCTAACTTATGCTTTCCTGAATGCACACCACGTCTTGCTTAACCTGTTAATTCTTTTCCTAGATAAAAATAAGTAAGAATGAAGAATTGAGTAGTTAAAGAATGACTAGGCTCTCTACTCCCAACAACCTCCTTGCAATCCTGCAGGCAGATCACCCAGGCAAGATAACATCTGAAGAGAGAGTCAACCAATTTGCACACAATGGAGAATGATACCTCTTGTCTCAATGATTCAGTAAGATTCTTTCCCCTCTTTTTCCTATAAAAACTATCATGGCTAAGCAGAATCTTTGGAGTTGGTGTCAAGACATGAGTCCACCTTCTCCCCTGATTGCCAGCTTTTCGTATTAAAACATCTTTCCTTTCTACTGACACTTGCCTCTCGATCATTGGCTTTCTAGTGGCAAGCAACCAAACCTGAGTTCAGTAACAATTTTAACTTTGATCATTTGCTTATAATAGTGCCTGTCGATTCCCTCTATTGTAAAATTGCTATTTACCCATTTCCATACTTTATTTTTAGAAGCAACACTTAGAAGAGATATAAGCTCTAACTTATGGAGAAAAGAGTATCAAAAAATTTGTGGACATATGTTACAACACCACAGTAAGCTATAATTACTTCGGAGGAGAGCGTTTGGGACTATGCAAATATCCTGTTTCTCTTTAAAGTTCTGCCCACTAACTTTAACATCCAGCAGTGGTCCTTGCCTGAGCCATTATTATTGTGGTGTTCTAATAATAGTTTTCTATTTCCCTAATCCCTTCTATATTTATTATTTGCAATTCTTCTGTAGGGAAGAATTCTGTAATTTATTTATTCATTCAATCATTTATTTATATCATGATGAATCAATGGATACTTATTGTTTTGGTAGTAATTCAGTACTATGACTATTTATTTTGTTCTTCATATTACACAATTATTTTTAATTATTGAAAGTACAATAATCCTCAGTGTTTAAGTTTCCTGCACATTTTCACTTGTTCTAAATACTCTTGCTTCCTTTTCACTCTTCATTCTCAAGACTCAACTCAAATGCTACCTTCACTGGCTATTCAATATAAACAATCTATTCTGGTTTAAGTGTCACTTCTCTGGACCTTAAGAGCATAAGCAGACTTTTTTTAAGCTATTGACCTACTTTTCTCTCTCTCTCTCTCTCTCTCTCACAGACAGTGTCTTTTATATTGTGCCCTTGACATTTAGAACAGTGACTCGTGCAGCATATGCACTCAGTATATATTTTTTAAACTAACTTAATTATTAATGAGAGGTAGTAAAATGGAAACAATTACTATTCTTTCATGAAGCTTATCTGTGCAAACAAGAAAGAGTGCACTCACCAGAGAAGAATTCAAGTTGAGAGTATAGTTCATTTTTGTAGCTAGAAATGAATTGAATGTACGTAAGGTAAAGGAATAAGCCAGGGAGAAAATAGGTTGGAATCCTGAAAACATTTGCCATGACTAACAAATCAAAGCCCCTGAGGACGTAAAGGTAGCAAATCACAAAGAATCAAGAGGATGGTAGAGTTGCTAACCTTGGCCAGAGATAATGGGTAAAAGTGAGTACAGATTTGTCTGCAGGTGCAAGATAACAGAGAACTGAAAAAGTTCAGAGCAATGACGGTGCTGTGGAATAGAAGATAATATGAAATTTGGGAAACAAGGTGAGTTTTTACCTCTACTGGTACAAGTTAATATTTCTAGGTTGCAAAAGAGAAAACCATGGAGAAAGAAGGAGAGATACTTACTTTTGGCAAACACACTGATTTTTTTTTTCCTGTTATTGCAAAACCACACTGGTACCTCTGCTTATAAATCTTGCTGGAAGAAATTTCACCAATCTTCAACTGCTTCTACCAAATTTTCCTTATCCCAGCCTACTCAACCCATTACACACACACGCACACACACACCCACCCCACAAACACACACAAATTGATCCTCTCTAAAATCCCATGTTGCATTTGGGAAATACTTCATCATAGCTTCCCAAGTAGACTTCTTAACACTTCTCCCTATCAGGACATGAACCATATCTTATTCTTGTTTATATCAGTGGTGCTAGAACAGTACCCTGAATATAGTAGGTTTTAGAAATAATTTGCTGGACAAAAAATGACATAAATATTTGCAGAGCAGATACATAATTTTATATGCAAGAGTAGGGACTTTGTTTTATCCATAGTTCTTAGAACAGTACATGATGAAAGCAAGTGCTAAATATCTATTGGTTAAATGACTGAGAGAAAATAATTAGGTGTTTTGTAGGTCTTAAATTCATTGCTGAGAGGTATAAAACACTATTAACTCCTCCTCCCAACACTTAAAGTTAAACCATAAAATATTTCACTAAGGAGGAGATAACCAATTTTCATTTTAATGGGTGAGGTTGAGAGACTTGGTAAATTTGAAAAACAGAATTAAATCCATTCCATAACAATCAAGTAAGTTATTCTTAATGATTGAGAAAAGATTTACACAAGAGGAAAACTGGTCTTAAGAAATAATCAATAACAAGTACAGGAGCATCAGCTAAGCAAGATAAACCACCAAGATTTTAAATGTTGCCAATGTTATTTTGTAGTAAAGAGTGAGAAATAATGTTAACCCGTGTTTTAACAGCATATCTAATTCAAAAACAGTTTCCTCGATTGAGGAGAGGTGAAGAAACAAACAAAAAAATCTTCCACCATGAGTGAAATACAGTTTTACAGCAATACTAAATAAGAAATACAAAAGGGCTAAATAAAACATTAAATCTCAGAAAAATTTAGAGGAAGTGTCATTTCTTCTTGGTACAATCAGTTTTATCTTTCCAGGGAAGGATCAAAGAATTTGAGGAGACATAGAATATGGATTGGATATATGACCACATGGTAAAATCTCACTATCACTTCCTCAAGAAAACTCAACTCTTGTGCATGAGATTTTTGATAAAAAGCCCTATTTTTTTTTTTATTTTTCAAAAGTACCCTATACTTTTTAATACAATTTCTTGAGTTCTCAAAATTCATATAGAAACACAAAAGACCTTGAATATCCAAAGCAATCTTGAGAAGGAAGAACAAATCTGAAGGCATCACACTTCCTGATTTCAAACTATATTTCTAAGCTCTAGTACTCAAAACAGTATAGTATTGGCACAAAGACTCATAGATCAATGCAACAGAATAGAGAGCCAAGAAATCAACCCATGTGTATATGGTCAATTAAAGTTTCACAAAGGAGCCAAGAATATACACTGTGGAAATGATCATCTCGTCAATAAATTGTGTTGGGAAAATGGAACTGCCCCACGCAAAAGAATGAAATTGGGCCCCTAACACCATACAAAAAATCAACTCAAAATGCATTAAAGACTTGAACATAAGGCCTGGATAACTCCTAGCAGAAAACATAGAAGTTAAGCTCTTTGACATTGGTCTTGGCAATAATTGTTTTTATTTGACTCTAAAAGCAAAGGCATCAAAAGCAAAAATAAGCAATTGGGACTACAGCAAACTAAAAATCTTGTGCACAGCAAAGGGGAAAGGAAGCCATAAACAAAACATAAAGGCAAATGGGAGAAAATATCTGCAAACCATATATCCAAAAATAGGTTAATGGCCAAAACACACAAGGAACTCATACAACCTAATAGCAAGAAAAAAAAGAATAACCAATTAAAAAATAGGCAAAGGACCTGAATAGACAGTTTCCAAAGACATACAAATAGCCAACAGGTACATGAAAATGTGCTTAACATCACTAATTAGTAGGGAAATGCAAATCAAAACCACAATGTGTTATCATTTCACATCTGTTAAGATGGCTATTCTCAAAAAAACAAGAGATAGGAGATAACAAATGCAGTGTGGAATCCTGACAAGCTAACCCTCATACGGTGTTGGTGGGAATGGAAACAATTTTACTATGAAAAACAGTATGAAAATTCCTTATGAAATCAAGAAAGTAAAAATAGAGCTACCATATGTTCCAGCAATCCCACTTCTGGGTATATACCCAAAGGAGATTAAATCACACTCTTTAAGAGATATCTGCACTCCCATGTTCATTGTAGCATTATTCACAATAGCCAAGATATGGAAACTATTCAAGTGTTCATGGACGGATGAATAAATAAGGAAATGTGAGATGTATAAGCAATGTCATATTATTCAGCTATGAAAAGAAGGGAATCCTGCCGTTTGCCACAACATGGATGAAATTTGAGGGCATTATGCTAAGTGAAATAGGACAGACAGAGAATGACAAATACTGTATCATCTCATTTCTATGTGGAAACTAAAAAAATGTCAAAGACTTAGAAGCAGAGTTTAGAATGGTGGTTACCAGGGGCTGGGTGAGTAATGTTGGGGAAGATGGGGAAATGTTTGTCAAGGGTACAAAGTTGCAGTTGTGCAGGATGAATAAGTCTAGAAATCTAATGTATAGGCATAATGACTACAGTTAATAATACTGTACTGAATACTAGAAATAGTGTAAGAGATTCAAGTACTCTCATCATACACAAAAAAATGGTAACTATGTGAGGAAATGATGTGTTAATTAGCTTGACTGTAGTATTGGGTGGCCCAAAATTTCATTCAGGTTTTCCTGTAGCATCTTACAGAAAAACCCGAACGAATGTTTTGGCCAACCCAATAATTATTTCACTATGTATATGTATATTAAATCGCCATGTGTATACTTAAACACATACAATTTTTATTAACAACAAAAAGAGAAATAATGCAATTAAAATACAATGTTCATAGGAATTTTACTTTATTTAAAAACTATGAGACAAACTTTTTAGATAATTACTCATAAAGGATGGATAGACCTGGATTACATTACACTAAGTGAAATAATTCACTCACAGAAGAACAAGTACTGCATAATTCCACTTACATAAGGTACCTAAAATAGTCAAACTTATATAAGCAGACAATAGAATAGTGGTTGACAGAGGATGTGAAAAGGTGGAAATGGGTAGTTGTTGTTTAATGGGTACAAAGTTACAGGTATACAAGATGAATAAGCTCTACAGATCTGTTGTACAACATAGAGCTTGTGGTGAATAGTATTGTATTGTACACTTGTATGGAGTTTCCTCAAAAAATGGAAAATAGAACTACAATACAATCCAGTAATTCCACTCCTGGGTATTTATCCAAAGAAAACAAACACTAATTTGAAAAGATATATGCATACCAATATTCATAGCGGCATTATTTACAATAGCCAAGATTTGGAAGCAACCTCAGTATCCACCAACAAATGAATGGATAAAGAAGATGTGGTATATATACAGAAATGTGTATATATATATATATATAGTGTGGTATATTTAGATAGTGTTATATACATAATGTTATGTATATATAAAATGTAATATTATTCACCCATAGAAAAGAATGAAATTTTCCATTTACTACAATATAAAAGGACCTGTAGAGTATTATGCTAGTGAAATAATACAGAGTAAAATAAGTCAGACAGAGAAAGACAAGTACTGCGTGTTTTCACTTTCCTGTGGAATCTAACAATAAAACAAATGATCAAATTAACAAGACAGAAACAGACTCACAGTTACAGAGAACAAACTAGTGGTTACCATAGGAGATGAGGTGTAGGGAGGAGTGAAATAAGTGAAATGGATTAAGAGGTACAAACTTGCAGCTATAAAATAAATAAGTCACAGAGATGTAATGTATAGCAGAGGTAATATAGTCAATGTTTCATAACTTAGTATGGTATGTAATCTATAAAAATATCAAATCACTATGTTTTATACCTGAAATTAATGCAATATCATAAGTCAACTATATTTCAATAAATTAAAAAATAATTTTAATTTGTTAAAGATTAGACTTCATGTTAATTATCCTTACCACAAAATAAAAACAAACAAACACAAAGTGACACAAGGAAACTCTTGGAGGTGATTGGTATGTTTATTAGCTTGACTATGGTGATGGTATCACAGGTGTATGTATATGTCTAAACTTATCAAATGGTATACATTAAATATGTTTCGTTTTTATGTATAAATTATACCTCAATCCAGATGTAAAAATCATTCGTAATAGTTGAAAGTCAAAATATGGGAATCTAAAGCCTAAAAATTAATATCTAAAAATCCAACAAAACAAATGAAAAGAACCCCCAGAATATTGGTGCAGCTAAACTAATATTATCAGACATAGGAATTTGAGGCCAGAGATATGAATAAAGAAGGATTTTATATAAAGATAAAGGATTAAATCAAACAAGAATGTTTGTATACAGCTAATAATATGACCTCAAAATATATCAAGCCAAATTGAGAGAACTAAAAGGTAAAAGAAACAATACTAGAATTAAAAAATAAAATAAAAACCTCTAATAACAACTTGTAGAAAGAGCAGGGAGAAAATAAGGATGTAAATATTGGAAAATATTAAAGAGTATTCTTTTAATTGATATATAATGACCATAACTTCTAGTAACTGAACAATACAGACAATTTTCAAGTATATCTGGAACATTTACATCACTTGACCATAAAATGTATTACAAAGCAAACCTCAGCAACAAAAAAAATACTGATTATCTTCTCAGACAAAGGGGGTAGGCTATAATTCATCTACAATAAGATAGCTATAAAAATCCCTTATTTAAAATGAGTCAGTATACATCTAAATACCCCAGGGATCAAAGAAGTGTAATGAAAAGTACATTACATATTAAAAAGAATGATAATGAAAATTTTAATTTTTCAATTTTATTGATTGCAGCACTATTGTTCTTAGAAAATAATTTATGACCTTAAATGCACACATGATAAAAAGGCAAAGGCTGAAAAATCAAATATTTAAGCTCCATATATCAAAAAGGGGGGAGTGACAAATTAAACACAAAGTATAAAAAACCAAATAACATAGAGACAGAAATTATTAAAATAGCAATTGAACATGAAGAAAAGAATCTTGATCTTTAAAACAATGGACAAAAGGAATAAAAAGGAGAAAATTATACAATAGGAGTTAAAGGGGAGACATTACTAAAGATTTTGGTGATATTATAAAGAACATGAGAAAATATAGTGAAGAAATTTATGCTAATACATTTGGAAATTTAAGTAAAATGGACAAATTTCCAGAAAAAATAAATTTGCCCAAACAATAGTAAGTAGAAAATGTGAATATTTCTAAATCTATTAAGAAATGTATTTTCTTTAATTAGCTCCCCACCCTCAAATAAATCTCCAGGCACTGACAACTTTATCAGTAAGTTACTCCAAACATATAAGGAGGAAATAACAGCAACGTTATACAAATTTCTCAGTAAAGAGAAAAAAAGGAAACATTTCTAAACTTGAAAACAAGACTTTTCAAGTCAATTTCACTCATGAACATAAATGCAGAAATGCGAAATAAATTGATTAACACAACTTATTCCAGTATAAGTTAAAAAAATATAATATGCCATCACCTAACTGGGTTTATTCCATTAATGCAAGTTTGGGTTATTTTTCAAAATTCAACCTCTAAAATTTAACACATCATCAGAATCCATATGATTTTCCATTATATAGAAGTATTGTGTGATAAAATTCAAAACTCATAGTAATAAAAAATTATAGTAATAGATGTCATTTCTAGGAGGCAAATAAATTCCTTAATTTCTTAAGTGTTAGTTACATGAACAAACTTACAAAAAATATCATACATAATGGTGAAATATCAAAATCGTTTTCCCTGAGTTAGAGAATGATGTAATATATTATCACTATTTTTATTCAATGCTGCATATATTTTATATGTTATTCAGTACTACATCTAGCATACATGTTGGAAGAGATCAAACAGAAAATATGCAAGATCCCACATGACGATCTCTAAACGGTTACTGAGAAAGAAATAAAAAAAAAACTTGAATTAACTGAGGAATATATGCTACATATTAGAACACAAATGTAAAGATTTGAAATAGTGTCAAATAATTGATATTACATCAATTAATAATTTATTATTATGTTACCTTTTAAATGTGAAATGTGGTGTATTAATAATTATGCTAGGACAAGAGAGTAAATATTGAGTGTTCCAGGCAAGCTTGGTTATATGGTCATGCCCTATCTAGATTCAATAAATTTCCATTTAGCAACACAGCAAGGAGTTTTGTAGAAACTAGCATAATAATCTTACAGTTTATATAAAAATATACCATCCAAAAAAATCAAAACAATCTTGAAGGAGAATAAAATTGGAGAACTTTTATAGTAGATCAAGATTAATTATAAAATACAGTAATTAGGGTGATGGATTATTAACACAAATATTAAGAAAGAGGCAAATGGAAGAAAATAGAGTCTAGAAACAAAATCACCTATGTATGTACACTTGCTATCTGACAAAGTTGAAAATGTAGTGATGGGAGGAATGGCACTCTTTTCAATAAATTGTCATAAGTCATTGTATATCTACATAAGGTTTATAATTTTGACTCCTATTTCATACCAATTGAATTGTAAACCAATTTTGAAAGATACAACAATAAAATTATAATGGATACCACAGGAGCCTTCATGGCCTTGTGGCAGAAAACAAAAACACTCATAAGAAAATGTGCATTAAATTGGGACTACATTAAAATTAAAGGTTTGTGTTTATCAAAATAAAAATTTCAGAAAGTGAAAAGGCCAGCCAAAGAGCAGAAAAGTATATTTATCAAATATTCAAATTTCATATACAGAATGTATAGAGAACTTCTTTAAATTAACAAATCAGCACAAGAAAAACAGTAAAACTCATAGTTACTTCACAGAAGATCTCAAGTGGAAAATGCCGATATGAAAAGATATCCAATATAGTCTATTGGTCATCAGGGAAATGCAAGTTAGAACCATAATGAGATACCACTCCACATCCACTAGAAGACTAATTTTTTTTAATTAGCCAGAAAATAGCAGATGGTTTTTAGAAACAGAAGCAAATAAAACTTTTTTGTAATATAACATGTTAAAAGCTCTGCAGAAAGCTATTGTGCATTATCGACTGGAAATGAACATGCCTATTAGTTAGCAAGTCCACTTCCATGTGAACCCCCTTTCAATATATATTTGACTATGTATAACATACATTTAATATAATTTTTTCATATATGTGGTAAAATATGTAATTATACACATGATTATATAAGCATGCATATTTTACTTATACATGTATATATGTGATATATACAGATAGTCACAGGCACAATATAATATCCATGAAATGGAAATAATATAGAATTTTTCAACCACAGATGGGATAAATAATTTGTTGTATATTTATAAAGTAGAATATTACACAGCAAAGAAAATTGACATACTACTTCATACATGACTTGAATAAATCTCATAAACATTTTCAAGTGAATATTGTCAGACACAAGAGAACATATACTCTATAGTTTCATTTATATAAAGAATAAAAACCAGCTAAATTAATATATGGCCATGGGATTCATAATAATAGTTAAACTTAGGATGGTGACAATTGGGAAGAAAACAATAGAGGCTTCTGAATGCAATTGACATTTTATTTGTGTTTAGGATGTGGCTTCAAAGGAATATTCACTTTTTTGAAAATTTACTAAACATCTTTTCTATATAAAATTTACTAAACATCTTTTCTTTATTATACTTCAGTAAAATAAAATCTTTATTTAAGCAAAAGATAAAATACACCTCATGTCCCAAAGCAATTTATGCCCCCAAAAGTCTCTATAGAAGAATAATGACAGTTATAATCAAAGCTAATTTTTAATGTTTGGTAGCTTGCAGGCACTTTTCTAAGTACTTTTCATCTACTATTCAATTTAATCTTCACCAGTTTATGAGGTAGATACTATACATTTTACATTGAGGGCAAATGAGGCCAGAAGGATTTAGTAACCTGTACAAAGTCTCATACACTTAATGACTGGTACAGACAGACTGTGAACCTGACTCCTATTCTTTGTAAGATTCTTTCTTTATAACTCATGGGTCTTTCAAATATATCTCATACTGTACCTAAAATGAAGATTATCATATCAGGATATGCTCTACTAAAGGGAGTAGGTCATTTTATATCTTCTTCAGAATAAAAATGGTAAATATATTGAAAGGAGACCTCTGTACCTGTAAAGGACTTTCTCTCTTCTCCTAGACGTTATTGGTGAGTGGAATGGGAATGGGAAGAAGTAAACTCATATTAGGGTTGAATGATTATATTTGGAGGAAATATTTGCTGCCTCCCCTTTTTTTCCTGTTTGTGCAGTAAATTATCTGCCATATTAGGGATTAGCAAGTATGTTCTCTCTTTTTGTTTCTTATTTTTTAAATATTTTCTGTTTTCATCAGTGCTGTAATTGTCTCATCCATTTCTTTCCTTCCTGAATGCATTATTTGCTCTCATTCTTTATTTCCTTTCAACTGAAAAAATTAATTACATCACTGTATCATAGAATATTATGTTTTACATGTATATATTCATAACTCTCCATCATTAACTGGGAATAATCTTAGTGATCTATATGTTAAATATTTTATAATACTACTGACTTGCTGATTGGGCCACACATAATTCATTAAATTACTGAGGGTTATTATGTTGCATTCTTAAGATGATTCTTTGTACTTTTGAAAATCACCTCACTTGAAATAATAATAATTGTAGGTTTGGTTTTTGAAACTTCATATTCTCCCACTGCTACTGATTTGCATTATGTGCCAAAAGACCTTTTGACTTAAATCAGCCCAAAAATACGTTAAATAATGAAAAGAGCTGCCGTGGTGATTTTTCTTTCCCTTCACTCTGAGTTGTCATTTTCCACTTTTCTTTAATCCCTATGTCTCTTGAAGTACTGAATGCTTCATTGTACTTCAGAAGAAAACTCACTAAAATGTATCTCTGCAAAGATTAGTCATAGAACCCCCAGCGAGACTACAGGCTAACAAGATATAATTCATTGTCAATTCTTTCCCTTTCTCCTACCACCCAGAGTTTTTTACTTTTTTTTTTTTTTAGATCACAATTGACCAAAAAATTTCACCTGTACCAAGATCTGTCTGCACACAATGTATAGCTTGTATGCCTTTGTGGGTACTACCATTTTAAAAATTTAGAAATATATCCTTCCATGGAATAAAATATTGTATTTTACACACAAGACCTGTCTTGTCACTAGTAACTTAGGTGAAATTTGGGGTCAGTATAATAAAAACACAAACCGAATTTAATGAATATAACAAATCAAATTTTTTGCCTTTAGAATTCTCCCTTCTGAGGAAAAACAGGGGTAAGTATTATAAGAAAATAAAGAATAAGCTTGTCAATCCCAAGATCACATATAAAAAATGAGGTCTACAATCTTAATTAATAAGGTGACTCAGTTGGTACAAATAATAGAAGACCATCCAAAAGACCCATCAATTTGTGCCACAGTTGAATGGATGTGCAGTGATCTGGACTGGCCATTTGCATTGCCACTTGTGAACCATACTAAATGGTTTTGTCCATCCACAGATGGTTTCATGATAAATGAGAACAGATTCTGACAAACTGCAAAAGTGGAATGAAAAAAATATAAATGTCAACTTTTATAAAATTAAATGTGTTGAAATTCTAAATTAAAACACCTAAAGCTTTACACCTTGTCCAACATTGAGTAAGGGCTCAAACAATTGATCCAAGCTTCCTTCAATTCCTATCATTTAATATAGTGTTAGAAGACAATTATTCATTTGTCTCCCCTGTTTTTGTATCCCACATCACTGCCCACACCTGCAGGTTTCGTGAGGAACACATTTGCTCTTTTTTATTTTAGATGATCTCTTCATGGGTATCTGTTTTAATGAACACTCTATGACATAAATCACAGCAAGATCCTTTTTGACCCACCTCCTGGAGTAACGGAAATAAAAACAAAAATAGACAAATGGGACCTAATGAAGCATAAAAGCTTTTGCACAGCAAAGAAAACCATAAACAAGATGAAAAGACAACCCTCAGAATGGGAGAAAATATTTGCAAATGAAGCAACTGACAAAGGATTAATCTCCAGAATTTACAAGCAACTCATGCAGCTCAATATCAAAATAACAAAAAACCCAATCCAAAAATGGACAGAAGACCTAAATAGACATTTCTCCAAAGAAGATATACAGATTGCCAACAAACACATGAAAGAATGCTCAACATTATTAATCATTAGAAAAATGCAAATCAAAACTACAATGAGATATCATCTCACACCGGTCAGAATGGCCATCATCAAAAAATCTACAAACAATAAGTGCTGGAGAGGGTGTGGAGAAAAGGGAACCCTCTTGCACTGTTAGTGGGAATGTAAATTGATACAGACACTATGGAGAACAGTATGGAGGTTCCGTAAAAAACTAAAAATAGAACTACCATATGACCCAGCAATCCCACTACTGGGCATATACCCTGAGAAAGCCATAATTCAAACGGAGACATGTACCAAAATGTTCATTGCAGTTCTATTTACAATAGCCAGAACATGGAAGCAATCTAAGTGTCCATCAACAGATGAATGGATAAAGAAGATATGGCACATATATACAATGGAATATTACTCAGCCATAAAAAGAAATGAAATTGAGTTATTTGTACTGAGGTGGATGGACCTAGAGTCTGTCATACAGAGTGAAGTAAGTCAGAAAGAGAAAAACAAATGCCATATGCTAACACGTATATATGGAATCTAAGGAAAAAAAAATGGTCATGAAGAACCTAGGGCCAAGATGGGAATAAAGACACAGACCTACTAGAGAATGGACTTGAGGATATGGGGAAGGGGAAGGGGAAGCTGTGACATAGTGAGAGAGTGGCATGGACATACATACACTACCAAACATAAAATAGATAGCTAGTGGGAAGCAGCCACATAGCACAGGGAGATCAGCTCCGTGCTTTGTGACCACCTAGAGCGGTGGGATAGGGAGGATGGGAGGGAGGGAGATGCAAGAGGGAAGAGATACGGGAACATATGTATATGTATAACTGATTCACTTTGTTGTAAAGCAGAAACTAACACACCATTGTAAAGCAATTATCCTCCAATAAAGATGTTAAAAAAAAAAAAAAAGAGAGTCTTGAAATAGAGAAATAGTGACTTGTCCAAAGAAGAAGACAGATGTCGAAGTAATAAAATAAGCTCCCCAAAATTGTTTCCACCAGTGTCAGTGTCCCTAGGCTGAGCTGAAGTTGCCTACTGCCTCTTCTGAAGACTCTCCAACATCAGCAGGTAGGTCTGACCCAGGCTCTTTTCAAGTTACTGCTCCTGCCTGGGGTCCTAGAGTGTGTGAGATTTTGTGTGTCCCTTTGAAAGTGAAGTCCTTATTTCCCCCAGCCCTCTGAGACTCGTGAACCTAAGCCCCACTGGTCTTCAAAGCCAAATGTTCTGGGGGTTTTCTTCCCAGTATTTTCTCCCTGGATTAGGGAGACTGATATGGGACTTAGACCCCCCCCACACTCCTTTGGAACAATTTTTACAATTATAATTATTCTCCCACTTGCAGGTCGACCATCCAGGGGTATTGGACTTGACTATACCATGACTCTTCCCTTCCTACCTATCTTGTTTTGGTTTCTTCTTTACATCTATGTTGTAGAAGATTTTTTCTGGTAAGTTCTATTCTGTTTCATCAATGGTTGTTCTACAAATAGTTATACTTCTGGTGTGCCTGTGAGAGGAGGTGAACTCAGGGTCTTTCTACTCAGCCATCTTGGCTAATCTCTAGCAATTCAATAATTTTTAGTAAATTTTAAAAGTTATGCACATATTACAATCTAATTAAAAAATAAATGTTGGCTTTGAAACAGAAATATCAGGGATATTACATCATTTCATTAAAATAAAAATTAAATATCTAAAATCTATATCATATCTGTGGATATAAAATATACACAGTTATTTATTTTTCCTAAAAGGTATTTTTCAGATATGTCTTGCCCTCTAGGAATTTGAAAATGAAAGCACATATTATTAATCTTGGCACATATACAGAGAAATGGATATTGTTTATGAACAAAACTTGGAGTCCAAATATAACTCAGAAATGAGATAAAATGAAAAAAAAAAAAAGATAAAAGTGTAAGATCGTTGGGCATATGAAGGAAATAAACAGAGAAGATGAGCTTCATTATGATGGTGAACTAATATTTTTAGTCAGCCTGATTGATAATCCTCCTGAACTTTAAGAGGTCCTGTTTTCAGAAATAATGAAGATCAAAAAATGATACCATGTATTGCAGTAGCTACTACCTTTTCTAGCAATCCTAACCTAATTCAGCTCTCTTTAGCAAAACTTCCTCTATTGCTATGCTATCTGGCTCAGAATATTATTTTTTTTTGATAGTCACTGGATTCATCTATTCATTCACAAATACTTATTCAAATCAAGTTATGTGCAAAGCATCAATTTAAGAACTGAGAGTAAAGTATTGTAGAGTGTCTATCTTTACGGAGTTTACATTTCAGTGAGTAAGAGTGGCAATAAATGACTAAAGAATCAAATATAATGTCAGATTGTGATAAATTCAAAAAATAAAAACTAAGTAAATGAGGCTGGAAAGAGACTAAGAATGAGATCTATTTCAGATAGAGTGGTTAGTGAAGGTGTCTCTGAAGAGGTGACACTGTAGTAGAGGTTTGAATGAAATAAAGGAATGAGAAGTATGGATATCTTCAAAAAGAGCACTCAGGGCAGGGAAAGTAGAAAGTGAAAAGCCACTTTTTGCAATTTATTTGCAAAACTGCAAGAAAGCCAGGAGGACTGTGGCAAACGATCAGATGTACTTAGTGCCCAGATCATGTTGGTCTCTATGAGCCAGGGAAAGAATATAGATGTTCTAAGTGTAACGAGAAGTCATTGATTGGTTTTGGTTGGAAAAAGTCATGAAATTTGATTCCACAGATAAGGCCAAATGAATAAGTATATATGAGGATATCTGTTTAAGCAATACATTGCTGTGCTGGGATACATTGAGCTAAAGAAATAAGTTATCAAGCCTACTAAAGAGTAGGCTTCAGATAATTCTCTGCCTGTTATAAGCATTTACCTAGAAAGAGAAGGCTAATTAAAAGAAAAAACATGATATAAATGTAATTGTCAGTTTCCCAGTAGCAGGTGCTTTTCATTGTCAAAATGAGGTTAAGTTAATGAATACTAGGGTTGACAGTGACTAGGTTATTGATTAAATGTACAAGTTTGAATTCAAGCCAATAAGAACAGTATCTTAGTATAATCAAGTATAATGTTTAAGATTAATTTAAGTGTGTTAGTAAAAAAAAAATTCAACACAGAATTTGTACACATTTAAAAGAATATACTCAAGAACTTCCAAATTATTTTAATTAAAACACGAATATTTTAACTAATTATTTTTTTAAATTTTTATTGAAGTATAGTTGATGCACAATTATTATGTTAGTTTCAAGTGAACAACACAGTAATTTGACAATCAAATATATTATGAGATGATCACCATGATAAGTCTAGTAATCATCTGTTACCATACAAAATTATTACAGTATTATTAACTATATTTCCTATGCTATATAGTACATCCCCATGACTTATTTACTTTATAACTAAAAGTTTGTATCTCTTCATCTCCTTCACCTATTCCACCCAATCTCTCACCCCCCTCTCATCTGGCACCTACCAGGTTGCACTGTGTGTCTATACGTCTGTTTCTATTTTGTTTTTAAAACATGATAATTTTAGACTTATATACTTCACAAATGAGCTGGCCATCTAAAATTGCATTTGGCAAACCTATCTATCAGCTTTACTCTAATTCGATGTTTAAAATTTTCCACAACTTATATTTAGTATTTTGGAAAAAACCCAAATTACATCATTTTAAATTATTTTTGATAAAAGTGTTGTTTTTTTTAAAAATCTACTTTTGCAAATAGTGACCCCTTTGCTTCAGATACCTTCTCATTATTGAGAAGCAGTTATTAGTTATTAACTGCTAATTACTTTTGAAGACCTAGTTTAGTATTATTTTTTTAAGGAGTATTTTCTGATTTCTCACATGAATTAGCCATTCATCTAAATAGCAAACACTTATTAAGAAATAAACTATGTGCTTGGAGCTTTTCTAGGCAATAAATGTAGAGTGAAAGGCAAGGCATACTGTATTTAATCAATAAGCTATGCACTCCAAACACCAGGGCCCTCAAATTCTTGTGTGAAGAGACAGAATACTAACATGGAATTTCCCACTCATCTAATCTTGGTTTCTTAATCTGATAAAAGTAAAATAAAATAATGTGATAAAGAGTGACTTCTAGGTGGTGGAGGGGTTGGAAAAAATGTTACAAGTAGAAGCAAGATCAAGTGAAAAAAGCCTGATATGGGAATAAGCATGGCATGTCCAAGGACAGAAGAACTGTGTGAGATTAATTAAAATTAATGCTGGCATTTTGGACAAAATGGAAAAAGAGGTGCAGACAGACCAGATGGAGGAAGATTTCAGTAGCCTAAGTGAGCTGTGTTGGTTACTTGGACTTTGATTTTAACACTGAAGCTATTAAAAAGTGTTTGGATTCTAGACCTGTAACAGAGGCATAGCAAACAGAATTATCAAGATATTGAATGTAGGGGGTGAGGGAAAGAAAGTCTCAAAAATAAGTCCTGAGTTTTGGCCAGAGTGACCGAATCAGTCTTTTGTGCTAATAATAATAATAATAATAAATAAGGCACAAAAGAAGATTGATATATGATTACTCCAAAGTGATTCACGGTTATTAATGGCAGAACAAGATCTGAAGTTCTGTTCCATTGATTGTATACTTTCTGCTCGATTCTAATGAGGAATATTCATTTCAGATTAATGTTATTAATCACTTAACAACTTATAGATAGCAACTATTGATAATTGGAGATTTTGATTAATTTTAAAGTATAAACTTATTGGGAGTAATAAGCCTAAATTCAATGAAAAATATAATGTCTTTAAAAACATCACAATGATCAAGATTGTTGGAAAGGTCATGACAATATGAGTGATTCTTAAAATTTAGGTAACAAATCATTATTTAGAAATAAGTGACTGTTTGAAAAAAGGAAATATTTCTAAACTAATTCTCTTTAGCTATAGCAGTAGCAACAGTAGTTGTTTTCTTGTAGTTTTATTAGCATCTGTCCAAACAGCTTACTTATACAGGTTTTTAAAATAACTTTTAAATGAATGGTACAGTAACTGTATGTTATAAGTCCAGGAGTTTCTCTCCATTGTGTGTTTCTTCCCTGATGCTTTCATACCTTGGAAGGGGGGAATAATGCAATGCTGCTTTAAAACTATTGCTGATATTTCTCAGTGTCCAGTAGCCAGTCCATTCAAGGTAGAAATCAGCTTTGATTACAAGTGCTCCTCTGCTTCAAGCCTCAATTATTGAGCACAGTGGACATTTGAAAACTGGCAAAGATATAAGTTCTATAGTCCAACTTAGATGTGTTTAAATGATCCAGTTACCACTAAAAATCTTACAATTAATGTTCCAGGATCTACTATTAAAAACAACCTGGACTGAGGTTTTGACCACATTTGCCTATATACGTCACAAATTTAATTTGAATAAAACATATGAGAGTATTTAGAAGACTTAACACAAAGAAATAGACAATCTAAACAGACCAATTACAAGTATTGAAATTAAGTTTGTAATTTAAAAAAAATCTCAGTAAACAAAAGTCAGGAGTGGACAGCTTCACAAGAGAATTCTGCCAAACATATAAAGAAGAGCTAATACCTATTCTTCTCAAACTACTCCAAAAAATTGAAGAGGAAGGAACACTCCCAATTTATTCTATGAGACCACCATTAGCCTGATACCAAAACCAGACAAAGACACTACTAAAAAAAAGAATTACAAGCCAATATCTCTGATGTTATATAGACACAAAAATCCTCAACAAAATATTAGCAAATTGAATTCAACAATATATAAAAGGAATAATATACCATGATTAATTGGGATTTATTCCAGTGATGCAAAGATGGTTCAATATTTACAAATCAATGGGATACACCACGTTAAACAAAAGGTATGATAAAATCACATGATCGTGTCAATAGATGCAAAAAAATCACTTCACAAAACTCAACATCCATTCATGATAAAAGCTATCATCAAAGCTGGTATAGAGGAAATGTATCTCAACATAATTAAGGTCATTTATGACAAACCCACATACATATGGTCAATTAATCTATGACAAAAGAGGCAAGAATACACAATGGAGAAAAGACGGTCTCTTCAATAAGTGGTGCTGGGGAAACTGGACAGCTACATGTAAAAGAATGAAATTAGACCACTTCTTAACACCATACACAAAAATAAACTCAAAATGGATTAAAGACCTAAATGTAAGACAGAATCCATAGAACTCGTAGAAGAGAATATAGGCATAACACACTTTGACATAAATTGTAGCAATATTTTTTGGATTATCTCTTAAGGCAAATTAAATAAAAGCAAAAATAAACAAAAAGACCTAAATGTAAAAGGACATTAGGAAAGGAAATGCACAGTAAAGGAAATCATCAACAAAACGAAAAGACAACCTACTGAATGGGAGAAAATATTTGCAAATGCTATGACCAATAAGAGATCAATATCCAAAATATGTAAATATCTCATGCAACTCAAAATGCAAAAAAACCAAAAACCCAATAAAAAAATGGGCAGAAGAACTGAATAGACCGTTTTCCAAAGAAGAAATACAGATAGCCAATAGGCACATGAAAAGATGCTCAACATTGCTAATCATCAGAGGAACACAAATTAAAACAATACATATTGCCTCACACATGTCAGAATGTCTGTCATCAAAAAGACCATAAATAACAAATATTAGCAAGGATGTGGAGAAAAGAGAACCCTTGTACACTGTTGTTGGGAGTGTGAATTGGTGCAATCACTATGAAAAACAGTATGGAGTTCCCTCAAAAAACTAAAAATAAAACTACAATTTGATTCAGCAATTCCACTGCTAGTTGTATATCTGAAGAAAATGAAAGCACTAATTTGAGAAGATACATGCACCCCAATATTCATAGTAGCATTATTTATGATTGCCAAGATATGGAAGAAAACTAAGTGCCCATTAACAGATAAATGGATAAAGAAGATGTGGCATATATATATATATATATATATATATATATATATATATATATATATATATATATATAAAAAACAATGGAATATTACTCAGCCATAAACAATAATGAAATTTTGCCATTTGCAACAATGTAGATGGACCTAGAGAGTATTATGCTTAGTGAAATAAGTCAGATAAAGACAAATACTGTATGATATTACCTGTAAGTGGAGCCTTAAAAATAATACAAATGATTGTATATGTCAAAACAGATACAGACTCACAGATATAGAAAACAAACTAGTGGTTACCAGTAGGGAGAGGGAAGGGGATGGGGCAAGATAGGAGTATGGGATTAAGAGATATAAACTACTATGTATAAAATACATAAGCAACAAGGTTATATTGTACAGTACAGGGAAATAAAGTCACTATTTTATAAAAACTTTAAATTGAGTATAATTATAAAAATAGTGAATCAATATATTGTACACCTGAAACTAATATAATATTGTAGATCAACTATACTTCAATAAAGAAAAGCATAGAATACCTAATGCAGGTGATAAATTCCATCTCAATTAGCAATTTATCAATTCATTTAAAATGTTGTTTTTGGAGGGACAACTATGTGTCAGAAACATGACAGAGTGTATCTTTGTATTTGATATTTACATTTAATAACTTCTTTACCATTATCATTTAATGAATACTTCAAGTAATGTAATTATTTTGTGTGCCACAAAATACCTCTGCCCATAATCACTCAGAAAAAAATTTAGATATATAGAATTTGAAGTGCAGATGCTTGATGGCTAAAACTGGCAGATATAAGTGTTCTATTAAAAATCTCTTATATTTAATGCTATCTTCTATAACATGTATTTATTGAGTACCTAATATGAGGATCATTTGTAAAGTTAAATCTAGGATAATTATATTGTGTCTGCTGGAAGACAACTTGAGAAAACAAGTGAAGACTATATTTAGATTTTTAACAGTAGAAGTGGTCATAGAAATAATCTAGTCACAATTCTTATTTAATAGGTAAATCATGCAGCCTTGAGATGTTAAATAACTTTGTAAACATTGTACATCCAGTTGTGTTAAATGCAGAAAAAGAACCTGGTTCACCTGCCTTATTCTCCATCTCTGTTAGTTTATTTCCAAAAAATCAGAGTAACCTGCAATTATTATTATTGTATAAACTCTGCTACACTTCTTTAGAAAGTTTCAAATTTGATATATCATATCTGTAGATACATGCTCTTCTGGTCTCAATCAAGAAATCATTCTGACAATTCTGAGTTTAGATATGCCAGATACATTAGTGAAATTACTTGGCAGGGGTTATCCCTAAAGATTTTCTGACTTTTATGATTTGTTTATTACACACAGGATTATGGATCCATCCCAAGTTCAAGCCTGACCCCTAATCTGGCACCCCATTTTAATCTTGAAACTTCTGGATATTGGGTTTTATGTATGTAAACCAGATATTCACTATTGCCAAAGAGTTATTGATGTCAAATATTTTGTTCTCTTGTAATGAATAACTGAAATGTCCTATAAAATCCCATATATCTATATTCAAACAAAATCTCATGTTTTCTCTCTGCTTAGTAATAGAGAAATTTTGACTTGTGGTTAATCAAATGTTCTCACTACAGGTTTTATGCTGTGCAATTGCAGATCAATTTTATCAAATACCACTGAAAATCAAGTAATCAACCTTCATTACATACAAGAATTTTACAGATCCTTTGAATTAACCCCCTCCAAAGAAAGATATGGATGCTTTAGGCTGGAAAGTCTAATGATAATTTCTAAATGTATGACCTTTCTTATCATAAAGTGATAGCCTCTGAGGAAACAACAGTATAGCTATTAAAAACAAAAGCACTAGAAGATCAAAAAGAATGAATCAATTAGAAAGTCATCCTGATTCATAGCCTAGTAAATTAGAAGGAAGCAAAACACCTTTGGGAAATTCTGATTGGAAAGCCACAATCAGAATGTAACCTTCATGAGCACAGTGATATTGTTTTGTTCACTTTGTATGCTCAGTACCTAGAAAGGTGTCTTGCACATAGTAGGTGCTCAAGAAACAATGATAAGCAATTATTGAAAGGATGAATGAATAAAAAGAAATGGTATAATATGGCAGTAAAAACATTCAAAACGTCAAGGATGATATTTCATCCCTGAGTGTAAGATTTTTAGTTTTTTATGTTTTCCTTTTTTATGAAATGCATTTCTTTTTCATTAATGTATATTGTATATTATTAAACTTGCTTTGCTTAAAAAGGAAAGCAATTTAATTTTAATAGGAAATGATGATTCTGCAGTTAATATTTTGCCTGAAATTGGGTTCAAATTGCAAGTGGGTAAATGAATTTCTTTACTTCAAACTAGTGCAGTGCACTTCATTCTACCCAATACTAAAGTTTTCTAAAGAAAAACCTTAGTAAAAATTTGCATGTAAGGTCACATTTGAGTCACAATCTAAAATAACCACATGTCTATTCATGGAGAAGTTGCTCAAATAACCTATTTAAGCATCAAACATTTCACATCGCAATGGCCAAATTTATATATATATATATACATATATATATATATATATATATACACATATATATATCTTTGTGTGTGTGCGTGCGTGTGTGTGTGTGTAAAGAAAGAAATCAATACAAGCATTGTAAACTAGGAAAGAATGTCATTTAAGTGTTAAATATTTCAAGAATGTCTGCTAGATAAAGTAAAGATGAGATCTATTGATAGAAATCTGGTCTGATTTGATAAACTGCAGGTAGCAATATGTTTAATGAGAAATGAAAACATAAAAAGCATTAACATTATTACTTGCAAGGTACCAGCCATTCCTCTGTAAACTTTACATGCATTAATTTGTTTAATTCTCCCAACTGTATCAAGTAGACATTCTTATAAGAAGAACAAAGAGAATTTAAGTTACTTACACAAGAATTCAGACTGTTTATTAATTTTCAGACTGCAAGCAACTAGAACCTAGAACCAACATTCCTAGGTACTCTGTTGTCTTACCTCATACATATTGGTTACATAAATTATAATAACCAATATACCTTAATTCTAACTAGTTATTAAAAGTGTAATTTTGAAGAATATTTAATGACATATGTGAATATTCACAACTCTTGGCTGAGTTTTAAAAAATTCTAAATCAGTATGAGTGGAGACATACACATAAAATATGTTTGCCTAAGCATGTTAACAATTACATATATTTTTCAGGAAGCATATGGGTGGTTTATTCTCCACATCATTGGATGTGGGAGTATATCTCACTATTACTTTCATACATGAATGAAAACTTGGTTTTATATATAATATTTAGTCATATGATTTTTTTATTTGCAGCAAGAAAGTCAGTATATGAAAAGACTACTAGTAAACTTAAGACCAATAAAACATATGGAGCAAAATAAAATGTTGTAGATATGAGAACAAGATTGAAGGCAAAATGAAATAACTTTGATATTATTTGTATAAAAACATTTTCTACAATTTCAGACTAAAACTGTCCAGATAGAAAGAGGTGGAATTCAAGAGCAGATAAAATCATTGTGGTGAATCATTATTCATCATCTTTCTTCCTAGATGTTATCATTAGGTAAATATAAGTTAAATTTAACCATTGTAAAGGTATTGATAATTATTAGTAGAATTATAAACAAGATGTCTAACATTCAAATCAGATACACAATCTCAATAGTAAGTGTAAAACAGAAAACAAAATAAAAAAAAATAGAAAGGTACTGCTTAAAATAAAGATGGCTAAAACTAAATGATAAAAAAAATGTCTAATAATGAAACAATTAGATAGGATTCTATTAATGATAAATTAGGTAATTGAGACCACTGTCCCATTAAGGTCAGACATTTCAGTGCAGAGTTTGGAACCATTATTTTACCCCTGTGAATTAGGTGACTTCCAGAAACAGAGACTAGAAGACCTCACGGATGAGTAACGTTTTCATTCTATCACAGGTTTAAGACAACAAAATTGGTGTCTCAGTCTAACAAAAGAGCGAGAAAACAGTGATAAAGCACTGCAATCCAGGAGTACAATTGTGCTGCAAGTAAGATATCAAAGCAATCTCAGATCATTTTGGAGTCATCATAATCCATAATGTTACTGTACCTGGGCTTCTGAGAAAAGAATACAAATAATCTCTGGAGAAATACAACGTCATTCTAGGTCTCACATTATTTCCAAAAACAGTTTAAAAATGCAAGAAGGTGTAATTAAGACTACTTCTGGCTATGGCCCAGTGAGGACATCAGAAAGCCTTTCTCCAAAAAGTAAATATGAAGCTGGATAAAAATGATAAAGAAACAATTTCTGGTCTCTGGAAACTGACCAAAGGCATACAACATTTGAGGAGTACTTATGCTTGAAAATCTGCTGAACTTCAGTCAGTAACATTTGAATACTATATAGCTCCACTGATGTAGAGATTCTATCCAAACAGGAAAACCATAGGAATGGTAGGTTTCTGCTGTTTGGGAGGAAACCTAATTTGATTGAAGCAGTGGATAATACACTGAGCAGAATTGTTGATGGAAGTGACAACTTTGAGGCAGGAGAGTCAAGAGAGCCAATAGCTCTAATTACCTAAAGTGGCATGTTTGGAACTGGAATATATATGTCTGAGCCTGTATACATGTGCAAGAAAGAATAGAGAGAGCCCTAGTGAACCTGACATGCCTGGAAAATCCTGAAGTTATGCACATGTGAATAGGAGATGCAAAAGAGCCCAAAGAAAAGTAAAAGCTAGGAAGACTTCAAAATAGCCTGAGCTTTCAATATGTTTCCCTACCCACAAACAGATCCACTAGACACAAGACTTAATGGCTTGAGGCATTTAAGCACAAATCTCTCATATTTAACTGACCACTTATCTACGAACACATAAGGGTAACACTTACAATGCCTTGTTTAAAATTTAAAAAAGAATTATGGTTTTCTCCTAGTATATGCTCAGTAGTGGGATTGCTGGGTCATATGGTAGTTCAATTTTTAGATATTTAAGGAAACTCCATACTGTTCTCTATAGTGACTGTACCAATTTACATTCCCACCAACAGTGTAAAAGTGTTCCCTTTTCTCCACACCCTCTCCAGCATTTATTGTTTCTAGATTTTTGATGATGGTCATTCTGAGCTGTGTGAGGTGATACCTCATTGTAGTTTTGATTTGTATTCCTCTAATAATTAGTGATGTTGAGCATCTTTTCATATGTTTGTTGGTCATCTGTATGTCTTCTTTGGGAAAATGTCTGTTTAGGTCTTCCGCCCATTTTTTGATTGGGTTGTTTGCTTTTTTGATATTGAGCTGCATGAGCTATTTGCATATTTTGGAAATTAATCTCTTGTCAGTTGCTTCATTTTCAAATATTTTCTCCCATTCTGAGGGTTGTCTTTTCATTTGTTGATGGTTTCCTTTGTTGTGCAAATGTTTTTAAGTTTAATTAGATCCCATTTGTTTATTTTTGTTTTTATATTCATTACTCTAGGAGGTGGGTCAAAAAAGATCTTGCTGCGATTTATGTCAAAGAGTGTTCTGCCTATGTTTTCCACCCAATGTTCATTGCAGCACTATTTACAATAGCCAGGTCATGAAAACCACCTAAATGCCCATTGACAGATGAATGGATAAAGAAGATGTGGTACATATATACAATGGAATATTACTCAGCCAATAAAAGGAATGATATTGTGCCCTTTGCAGAGACATGGATAGACCTAGAGACTGTCATACAGAGTGAAGAAAGTTAGAAGGGGAAAAACAAATATCATATAATATCACTTATATGTGGAATCTAGAAAGATGATACAGGTGAACTTATATGCAAAGCAGAAGTAAGAGACACAGACATAGAGAACAAATGTATGGATACCAAAGGGAGAAGAGGAGGTGGGATAAATTGAGACATTGGGGTTGACATGTATACCCTACTATGTATAAAATAGATAGCTAATGAGAACCAACTGTATAGCACAGGGAACTCTACTCAGTGCTCTGTGGTGACCTAAATGGGAAGGAAATCCAAAAAAGAGGGGGTACATGTACATGTATATATGATTCACTTTGCTGTACAGAAGAAACTAATACAACATTGTAGAGCAACTATACTCCAATAAAAATTTATTTAAAAAATTTTAAAAAGAATATTTATTTTTGAAAGATCATAAAGAGATACCAGCAATAACCCATTGCAAGTGAGCCTGATTTCACAAATTTAGTTTGACAAGTTACTAAACAGGTAAGCAAACATAAAACAACAACAATAAATTTCAGAAAGGAAATCAAATCCATAGTTGCCACAATATATTATCTAAAATATTCAATTTTCCAAGAAACAAGAAAGTGTGTGCCATCTTCTAGGAGAAAAATTGTCCATAGTATTGGTTTCCATGTGTCCTCATATGTAGACTTTAATAAACAATAAACAAACACTTTGAAACTGTTACAAATATATATATTCAAAGGTGTAAGGGAAATCATGTTTAAAAAATTAAAGAAAGGTATGAAAACAATGGAGGTAGAAATTATGAAAACGAACCAAGTGGAATTTCTCAAGTTTCAAAGTACGCTAAAATTAATTAAAATTAAAAAAAAATTTACTGGTAGGGGCTTAATTTAAATTGGAAGAAGAAAGCATCATTGAATCCAGAGATGAATAAAAAGAAATAATACAATCTGAAGGAAAGAGATTAAAAGGATAGAAGGAAAAAAAAGAGTCTCAGAGACTTGTAGGATAACAATTCAATGTATCAACAAATGTGTAATAGGAATTTGGGAAGAAGAGGACAGAAAGGAGAGAAGAAAAAAATGAAAAAAAAATAATGGCAGAAAACTTCACAAATTGTGTGAAAAACAATCTGCCTTTCCAAGAACCATGCACAGACACATAATAGTCAACAGTTAAAATCAGGGTAAATAGAAAATCTTGAAAACAGCAAGAGAAAAATCGAATCATTATATACAGGAGAGCATCAATACAATTAAGAGCTGATTTCTCTTTTAAATAAAGCAAAGGCCAGAAGAAAATGAAATGATATATTTAAAGTTCTGAAAGGAAAAACAAAAAAGCAAACAAAAAAAACGCTATGAAAAAAGAATTCTATCCAGCAAAAAATCTATATCTTTCTAAATTGGAGGTGAAATAAGGGCATTTTCAGATAAATATAGACTGAAAGAATTCATTACTAGCAGACTTCCTTAAAAGAAACACTAAAGGAAGTTCTTTAAAATGAAAAATAATGATTCCAGATGATGACTCAAATTCAAATGGAGAAATAAAAGGCACCAGAAGTTGTAAACGGGTTACAATAAAAGACTGAAGATATATTTTTAAATCATTTACTGTCTTAACACTTTGAAGACACAGATTTCATAAAAAATAATTATAACACTGAATTTTTGGGTGAATATCATAAAAACATAGCATATATTAAAATAGCAAAAAAAGGACAGAATGGGGCTATATTTGAACAGATTTCTATATCTTACTAGAATTAAGTTAGTATTAATCTAAATTAGTTTTGACTAGTTAAGATGCCTATCATCCCTCAAACAAAAGAAAACAGCTTCAAAATATATAGTTAAAATAAAGAACAAAGAAATTATAATAGTATTCTAAAAATTATTTACTTGACACAAAAGAATAGTTAAGTAAGAAAAACAAAAAGGGAGACATATGGAAAACATACAGCAAAATGGCAAATATAAATCCAATCATATCAATAATCACACTGAATGTGAATAGTCCAGACACCCGAGTCAAGAGGTATAGATTGTTAAACTTGATTAAAAAGCAAAATTATACAGAAAGTACACTAAACCACAAAATAAGTATCAATAAATTTAAATGGATTGAAATATTAGAAAGTATGTTTCCCGACAAAAATAGAATTAAATTATAAATCAGTAAAAATAAATGAATAGAAAAAAATCCTCTCCAATATTTGGAAATTTAAAAGTATGCTTATACATATTTCATGGATCAAAGAAGAAAGCATAAGGGAAATTAGAAAAATTTAAAGATTAAAGTAGAATTTAAACCATTATTGACTAAACAGGAAATGGATGATATTTATATAATGACAGTTTATGTAATTCCTAATAAATCATAAAAGCCACACATTTTTGAGGTAAATAGCCTAGCAGGAAAATGCATGAAACATAATCAGTCATGAAATAAAAACGGGCAGAAATAAAAAAAATAATGTAACATATTTTAACACTAATTGTTTAGGACCCCTAGAAAACACAAATGATTTAATATTTGTATGTTAACCTATTTACCCTATATTAAGCTATACTGTCTAATATTATCCATCATACAGTTGTGGTTATTGAGTACTTGAAATGAAACTGGTATAAAATGAGGTATCCTGTAAGTGTAAAATACATACTGAGTTTCAAAGACAGTACAAAAAAAGGAATATAAGATATCTCATTAATAATGTACATTGAATACATGTTGAAATAATATTTTGGAATTATGCTCAAATATTTATGGATGGTGCATAATGGGTGTGTTCTGCCAAACTCTTCATATATAAAATTGAATAAAATAAGCATGCCTTCTTTTGAAAATTAAGAAAAAACAGGGATATTGGAAATAAAATAATTCTGAAAGATCAAGAAAAAATACTTATAACGTCTTAAGTGTCAGAGCCTCATTAAGGTATTCCATGGAGGAATAAAATAACTTCTCACTCCTTAATATTTGTATCACATTATTCTAGACTTTATGCAGCATATAATTTTAAATGGTAATTTATTTATATGTTCTATGCCTTATTAGGTTGTGAATCTATTATCTCAGAGTTCATGACTTATTCCTATTTAAACACCACCTGCAAATCTATAGTGGGTGATTAATGCCACATGTTGAAGTCTTTTGAATTAATACCTAATTTAATAAAAATATCACATTTCAATCCAAATGTTTATAATTTTTGGATTATTATGACATGGCTCACATATATGTCTTTTAATAGATGAACATTGACTTTACATCACACTTACCAAAGCCACATCTTTCAATAATTTGATACTTAAATGTTTATTGGAAAGATATTTCCAAGATGTACTAGCTGCTATAGGAAATGCCAAGTTTAACAAAAAATTTGAAGAGTTAACGATCTATTTTTTCCTATTCTGAGAAAAAATTACACTTATTTCCAATGGGTGAGCCAACATTAAGAATAGATATATTTTCTATAGTTGAAGAGCTAGAAACAAGGTTAATTTTTTTTTTTTTAAGGGAAAAGGACATGAAACATTCTGCAAGCAATGCAAAGACAAAAATAATGAACCAACTAACTTGCACTACCTATCACAGAACTTCAAATTTAATATGTTCTTTATACGTATCTTCTAAATGTTAATAACCTTATACCAAATGATGTGGTATGCTCAAGGCTGATTTTCCTATTGTCCAGATGGACATATTTGTTTGATAAGTTTGCTTAATTAATGCCTAGAATGGTTGAAACAGAAAGAAGCATTTTTCTCTTCTAAAGACTGAAATGTCTATTACTTCCTGGAAAGAGAAAAATGTAACAAAGATTTACTGTATATTTTCTCAAGTGTGATTTGATTTAAGTGCATATTTCTTCTTATTAAAGTGCACAGTGTGAAGGAAAATGTGAAATCTTATATATGTCAAAAAGGAATGGAGTTGGAATTGTATGATTCCAACAATATGACATACTGGAAAAGGCAACACTATGGAGACAGTAAAAAGATCAGTGGTTGCCAGCCAGCTGGATAGAGAGAGAATGAATGGGCAAAGCAGGGAGGAATTTAAGGGCAGTAAATATACTCTGTATGATACCATAATGGTGGATATACTTCATTACACATTTGTCTAAAATCATATAATGTACAAGACCAAGAGTAAACCCTAACGTAAATTATGAACTTTAGTCAATAATGATGTGTCAATGTTGATTCATCAATTGTAACAAATGTGTTACACTTGTGTGATAGGGTAGGAGCTATTTGCATGTGTTGGGGAAGGGGGTTTATGGGAACTAAGTCTATGCTTTGGCCAATAGAATAAGGTGGAAATAATGCTGTGCCAGCTCTGACCCTAGACCTCAAAAGGCCTTATATATTTCTCCTTTCCTTCTTGTGCTTCTGACATTGCCATGAAAAAAAAAAAAAAAAAAAGCCTAAGCTTGCCCACTAGTTCTAGGAGAAGGGTGGGAGCTACTTGGAGCAGAAAAAAATCACCCAAGTCAAGGCCAGCCTAGATCAGCAAACCATCATCCAACCACAGATCCATGAGAATAAATGATTATTGTTTTAAGTTAATGAATAATAAAGTCTAGTAAAAAAAATAAGAAAGGAAGAGCATGAGCTAAGAGATGACTGTCTGAGTGTGAGATAAAGAATATGCTATTTTTAATTAAAAGGCCTATACAGAGATTTGCACACAAAGACCACACAGTAAAACTTGGTGCTAAGACCCCAGAAAAGTACGTCTCTACGTCTGGGCAAATCCAGAGGTTTCAGAGTACAGCAGGCTCAGAGATAATTTTAAAAATCTCTATCCTAGTGTAAGTTGCTCATGGAGAAGCTTAATTTTAGAGTGGAACTATTGGCTAACCAGTTTTATATTCAACAAACAGAATTCAGTTGGGCTATTTTAAGACACTGCATGTAAATCATCTTCTAGAACAGCAAGAAGGAGAAGGAGAAAATAGAAGGGCACACGTATTAAAGAGTAAATGATTTATAGAAAATTCTTCAAGCAGAGTAAGTGTGAGGAAAAGAAGAAACCATGTGAGAATTGAATGAATTGTTAATGACTTTCAATTAAATTGAAATTGAGGCCTACATACCCATGAAAGGATCTGATGACAGAATGGAGAATCTAGGGAGGATATCAACAAACATTTCCTACCTCACACATTTTATTTTCCTGGTACCACCTTGGGCTGGTTAATTTTATGGTCAACTTGACTGGGCTAAAAGATGTCCAGATAGCTGGTAGAACATTATTTCTCAGTGTATCTGTGAAGGTGTTTCTAGAATAGATTATCATTTGAATCTGTAGACTCAGTAAAGAATATCTTCATCACTGACATGGGTGGGCATATCATCCAATCCCTTGAGGGCCTGATTATAACAAAAAGGTGGAGGAAGCACAAACTTGCTCTGTGTGCTTGAGATGAGACATTCATCTTCTACCCTGGGACATAGGTGCTCCTGGTTCTTGGACATTTGGACTCAAACTGAATTACACCATGGGATTTCCAGGGTCTCCAGATTAAAGACAACAGATTACAGGACTTTTCAGCCTCCATACTCCTGTGAGCCAATTGCTATAATAGACATATATATATATATTTACTGGTCTGTTTCCCTGGAGAACCCTGACTAATACATTTATGTTAGTCACAAACATAATTCAATTACCATATAAAAGATAAGCTTTGAGAGTTGGAAATTATGTTTTGCTCTAAATAATTTTAGGTAAATAAAACAGTCTTATCTGTTGAGAGAAAAATATTCTTTTTTTTTTCCTTTGGGACAGCAAATAGAACCCAATTTCAATAGGTATTTCATGGGCTCCAAAATGTAATTCCTCAAATATAGTTATTGGTCCAATTGACAATTTTATACTTATGGTTGTTTAATTTAGATGTAAGAAAAGATAATTACACTTTTAATTTTCTCATTTTCTACAAAATAAAATGTTACTGACAATAATTTTTCTTCTCTTTGAGAGAAAATTACTATGATAGAAATGCCACTTTGAATACCATGAAATTTTAAGTAGAGTTTTATTATATAAAGCACAGATTAATTATTGTAGTTGTTATAATTTCTAAACTTATGTGAAAACTGATTTGATAGTTTACAGAATAAAGAAAAAATGAAAATGGTTTAACTTAAATTAATTTAATACTCTTATTTTCTATACATATAATGTAATTTTAGTTTTAGTTTCTGTGTTCCTCAGACACCTGTGACTGCACAAAATGAACAGTTCACATTAAAATCGCTCTTTTAGGCAAAGAGAACTATTTTTTTTTCTCATCATTGTATGAATATCATTTTCTCAACACACACCTTCAAAACAGAGCTCATAAGTTCCTCTGAAGCCTGGTTGTTGATTGTCATGAATTACTTCTCCCAACAAATTACCGCAAATCAAATCAGAGATTATTAAATAGCAGCCTGAAATGATGCTGACTTCCCATTTCCTTCTCTCACCACCTTCAGAGGACTCATTGCAAACGGGAGGCACGATGCATTGTTTATATGTATGTATCCCCACAGTGCCAAAACAACTGATTTAAAGTACAATTTTAATGTACTAAACTATTTTTTCTGTCTGTAAGAAAACAGGTAATCAGTGTGTGTATCTGTGATGCACTTTCTCAACTGCATTTACTGTTTTTTGTTTATTTGTTTGTTTTTTATTATTCAGTTGCCTTTTTAAATTTAATTTTTATTGTAGTATAATTGCTTTACAATGTTGTGTTAGTTTCTACTGTATGGCAAGATGAATCAGCTATACATATACATATATCCCCTCTTTTTTGGATTTAGTTCCACAGTGCAGAGATATGAAATCCAAGCAGAGCATATGGCTTTGCTGAGCTAAAGATCAAGATCAGAGATTAAGACTAAAAATGTAGACGGAATTTGTGAAGTAGGATGCAGCAGGGGAAAAAGCTCAGCAGAAATGTGGCTTCAGAAGGGTTTCCTGCAAATTCCTGGGTAAGAGTAAGCTGCACAAGTGCAAGAAACATTTCATGAGCCTCAGCAGGGAGCAGTTTCTGTGGCATGAGAAAAGAAGATAAAGGTTGTGTAGTACTAGGAGATTTTAAAGTTCTAGTGTAGCCAGAAGGGAGAGAACTCATTGAGTATCCGTAGCATTCAGTCAGTACTCCAGAAATGAAATGAATTGTCCTAAGAATGGAATACACACTAGGACTAAAAATCAAAACTGAACAATATGTTTCCTAACAAAAACATAATACCAAGGATGAGAGAATCAGAAGGTTTTATAAGTGATGTAATTGCTTGTCAAGACAAAATAAAATGAAAAGATAAAACTCTATAAAATATATCATCTATCATTCAATCAAAGTTACTAGATTTGAGAAGCCAGAAAAAGCTACATATAATCAATAAAATTGTAGTAGATATATAGTCCAAGATGACAAAGATATTGGTATAATCAGTTTAGAACTTCAAAATATCTATTATAAATATTTTATTAGACTTGTCAAAATGGGCATGAGTAATAAGATGGGGAATTTCAGCACAGAAATCTAAACCACAAACAAAACTAAATGAAAATTCTGTAACTGAAAACATATAATGTATGAAATTTTTAAAATTCCAAATATCAGTATATTGGACAATACAGAAAAATTATAAATAAACTTCAACATGCATCAGTAAAAATGCCCAATCTGATGAATATAATACAAAATTAGGGGAAAAAATACAAAGTCATAGTAACTTATAGGACAATATAAATCACATTAACTTACATATAATAATCTACATGTTATTTACATATAATAAGCTACAAGTCCCAGAAGTACAGAAGAGAGAGGATAAGTCAAAATAATAATAATAATAATAATAATAATAATAATAATAATAATAATAATAATAATAAAATATGTTGGAAGGAATAACAGGTGAAATTTTCCCAATGTTTTTAGAAAACATTGTTGTATAGAGCCAAAATTTTGGCAAACTCCAGCAGGATAAATAAAAGGAAAACAAAACCAAGACATATCATTGTCAAGCTATGAAAAGCAATGATAAAGAAAAATTCTAAAAAATAAAGTGCAAATAAAATAAATAGGACATATTACATACAGGGCAACAGTGATACCAAGGACGTTAATAAACATTTTTAAATGCTGAAAATAAGAAACCATCAGGTAGAATTTTGTACCCAGAAAAAAATAGCCTTTAATAATGATCATGAAGTAAAGATATTATCAGATAAATACTAAAAGAATTTACAATCAGAAGAGCTATGTTAAAAAAAATAGTGAAACAAGGTAATTAGAGTGAAGGAAAATAATATGAAATTTAAATTTAGATCTATAGGAAGGAATAAAGAGTCCCCAGGAATTGTAAATATGTGTGTATATATTGATATTTTTCTCTTGATTTCTTTAAAAGACAACTATTTTTAAGGCAAAAACACTGTACTGCAGAGTCTATAACATGTAGAAGTGAAATATGTGAGAATTATGCAATAGATGGTGTGGGGTAAATGTAAGTATACTTTTATAAGTTTCTTATATTTTACGTTGAGTGGTACAATAAGACTACGTAAATTGTAGTCATTTAAGGATATATATATATATCCATATCCAATGCAACACTAAAAAAATACAAAAATATTACAATAATAAAGCAGGTAGAGAAAATAAAATGGAATGCCAAAATGTTTGTTTAACCCAAATGAAAGCATACAGGAAACAGGAATAAGAGAATAAGTGCTATTAATTCAGTCCATGTGTCATTAGAAAATAGTCTCTCATAATTCTAAGATTTATCTCATAAGTACTTACCACATTTGGGAGTTACAATCAGGTGTAGAAATTTGAGCAAAGGCTTTGGTATTAGAGAACAGTTCAAATACTAGATCTGTCTTTAATAGCTACACTACTAAAAACATATCTCTGATATATTAATCAGGATAGGTTAATTTATGTTGGGGCAGGAAACACCCCCCGGTCTTAAAATAAGAAAAGTTTATTTTTTTTACTCATGCTACGTGTCCATTGAGATCTATCTAGGGAAATCAAATGTTAATTGAAACTCTGCTCATTCCAGTCACTCACTCATGGAAAAAGCAGGGTGTCAGCTAGAACTGAATATTCTCTGTAACTTTTCCAGAAGCCAAAGAGAGCTTTGGAAAATTTTAAACTGGCAATTAAATTCTTGTCTTTCAATGAGAACTCATTGACCACAGTTGGTCACATGGTTCCAATAAGAGTGATGGAGCCAGGAAGTCCCCCTAACTTGTGCTCAGATGGAAAAGTGTTTCAAATATTTGAAGAAAAGTTCTATTGACTACTATGTTTATGTATCTTAGTACCTTAAAGGAAAGATAATAATAATACCCAGACCATAGAGCTACTTCAAGGAGTTAATTAGATATTGAATGTCAAATTCTTATCACAATAGGATACACAATGTAAACTACTAAACTTAGCAATATTTTACAATAATAATTTTTATTTTTAATGATCTGGTAAGAAAAAAGAATGGGTTGTCATTTTTAGCACTGTCCTCTTTATCATTTTTCTTGAAAACACAGAAACCAATAGTAATCTATTTTTTCCTGTTGTGAAAAAAAAAAAAAAATTCTCCTTCAGCAGGTTCCTGATAACACATATATTTCTCACTTTTCTATACCCTTTATACCATATTCAAACAAATAACACAAATTTTAAAAGTAAAATTCCAAATTAAGTTATTATCATATATTGGAAAATAACTGTATTGCAGGATTTCTAATCGTTTATTTCCAATTTTTTCAATGCAAGTTAAGTATTATTAACTTCAGTTTGCAGATGAGAAAAGTTAGGTTCATAAATGGAAAGACATTGGCAGAATGCCACATAGGCAGAGTGAGGATTTGAATATAAGTCTGTCAGACCCAAAACTAAACTTTTAAAAGTTAAAACATTTCCCTATTGTAATCAATTGCTTAGTGTCTTATGGTTTACAATTAATTTTTGTATATTTGTTTAATATTTACAGTTACCATGTTAGGTAGGTATCATTTGCATGATACTAATTTTGAAGATAACCACATTGAAGTTCAAAGATATTTAAGTTACTGGCCAAGAATCAAAGTAATAGCTTTTGAGATAGTTTTTTTTTTTTTTTAATCAATGTACTCTGACACAAGAACTTGGGACTTGGTCTTATTTTATGAGAGTTTTGTGAAGTGTCAATAATTTTATGAAAAATAATGTGCAGTAGGCTCATGGTCAAATAAGTCTGAGAAAGACTTAATGTGTGTTTTATTTTGGTTGGTATTTGTTTTGTTTGTTTTTACTATAGGACTTCTCAGAGCTTCTAAGTGTGCAATATGACCCTCAAAATGTGTGCATTTCCCCATTAAAAATGTCTTAAAAGCAGCCACCAAGTATTTGATTTGATTTATCTATTCTCTGCATCCAATTAGAGTAATCCTTATTTCCTAAGGTCCTTCAGACAAGAGAGTTGAGTTGGTAGAGCTGTTTCTATTTTTTTTTTAAGAGACAATAGAAAAGTGGATTAAAGTTTTACTGAGCTCTGACCACCACAGCAACAGTTAGCTCTACCCACCAACAGAGCCTCCCATCAAGCCTCTTAGATAGCCTCAACCACCAGAGGGCAGACAGCAGAAGCAAGAAAAACTACAATCCTGCAGCCTGTGGAAAAAAAACCACGTTCACAGAAAGATAGACAAGATGAAAAGGCAGAGAGCTATATACCAGATGAAGGAACAAGAGAAAACCCCACAAAAACAACTAAATGAAGTGGAGATAGGCAACCTTCCAGAAAAAGAATTCAGAATAATGATAGTGAAGATGATCCAGGACCTCGGAATAAGAATGGAGGCAAAACTGAGGTGGAACAGCCAACTTCAGGACACTGGTCCACAAGAGACCTCCCAGCTCCACGTAATACCAAATGGCGAAAATCTCTCAGAGATCTCCATCTCAACATCAAGACCCAGCTTCACTCAACGAGCAGCAAGCTACAGTGCTGGACACCCTATGCCAAACAACTAGCAAGACAGGAACACAGCCCCATCCATTAGCAGAGAGGCTGCCTAAAATCATAATCAGGCCACAGACACCCCAAAACACACCACCAGATGTGGACGTGCCCACCAGAAAGACAAGATCCAACCTCATCCGCCAGAACACAGGCACTAGTCCCCTCCACCAGGAAGTCTACACAACCCACTGAACGAACCTTAGCCACTAGGGAAAGATACAAAAAAACAATGGGAACTACAAACCTGCAGCCTGTGAAAAGGAGACCCCAAACACAGTAAGATAAGCAAAATGAGAAGACAAAAAAACACACAGCAGGTGAAGGAGCAGGGTCAAAACACACCAGACCTAACAAATGAAGAGGAAATAGGCAGTCTACCTGAAAAAGAATTCAGAATAATGATAGTAAAGATGATCCAAAATCTTGGAAATAGAATAGACAAAATGCAAGAAACATTTAACAAGGACGTAGAAGAACTAAAGAGGAACCAAGCAACGATGAAAAACACAATAAATGAAATTAAAAATACTCTAGACAGGATCAATAGCAGAATAACTGAGGCAGAAGAACGGATAAGTGACCTGGAAGATAAAATAGTGGAAATAACTACTGCAGAGCAGAATAAAGAAAAAAGAATGAAAGGAACTGAGGACAGTCTCAGAGACCTCTGGGACAACATTAAATGCACCAACATTCGAATTATAGGGGTCCCAGAAGAAGAAGAGAAAAAGAAAGGGACTGAGAAAATATTTGAAGAGATTATAGTTGAAAACTTCCTTAATATGGGAAAGGAAATAGTTAATCAAGTCCTGGAAGCACAGAGAGTCCCATACAGGAGAAATCCAAGGAGAAACACACCAAGACACATATTAATCAAACTATCAAAAATTAAATATAAAGAAAACATATTAAAAGCATCAAGGGAAAAACAACAAATAACACACAAGGGAACCCCCATAAGGTTAACAGCTGATCTTTCAGCAGAAACTCTGCAAGCCAGAAGGGAGTGGCAGGATATACTTAAACTGATGAAGGAGAAAAACCTAAAACCAAGGTTACTCTACCCAGCAAGGATCTCATTCAGATTTGATGGCGAAATTAAAACCTTTACAAACAAGCAAAAGCTGAGAGAGTTCAGCACCACCAAACCAGCTTTACAACAAATGCTAAAGGAACTTCTCTAGGCAAGAAACACAAGAGAAGGAAAACACCTACAATAACAAACCCAAAATATTTAAGAAAATGGGAATAGGAACATACATATCGATAATGACCTTAAATGTAAATGGATTAAATGCTCCCACCAAAAGACACAGACTGGCTGAATGGATACAAAAACAAGACCCATATATATGCTGTCTACAAGAGACCCACTTCAGACCTAGAGACACATACAGACTGAAAGTGAGGGGATGGAAAAAGACATTCCATGCAAATGGAAATCAAAAGAAAGCTGGAGTAGCAATTCTCATATCAGACAAAATAGACTTTAAAATAAAGACTATTACAAGAGACAAAGACGGACACTATATAATGATCAAGGGATCGATCCAAGAGGAAGGTATAACAACTGTAAATATTTATGCACCCAAGATAGGAGCACCTCAATACATAAGGCAAATACTAACAGCCATAAAAGGGGAAATTGACAGTAACACAATCATAGTAGGGGACTTTAACACCCCACTTTCACCAATGGACAGATCATCCAACATGAAAATAAATAAGGAAACACATGCTTTAAATGATACATTAAACAAGATGGACTTAATTGATATTTATAGGACATTCCACCCAAAAACAACAGAATACACATTTTTCTCAAGTGCTCATGGAACATTCTCCAGGATAGATCATATCTTGGGTCACAAATCAAGCCTTGGTAAATTTAAGAAAATTGAAATCGTATCAAGTGTCTTTTCCGACCACAATGCTATGAGACTAGATATCAATTACAGGAAAAGATCTGTAAAAATACAAACACATGGAGGCTACACAATACACTACTTAATGACAAAATGATCACTGAAGAAATCAAAGGGGAAATCAAAAAATACCTAGAAACAAATGACAATGGAGACACGACGACCCAAAACCTGTGGGATGCAGCAAAAGCAGTTCTAAGAGGGAAGTTTATAGCAATACAAGCCTACATCAAGAAACAGGAAACACCTCGAATAAACAACCTAACCTTGCACCTAAATCAATTAGAGAAAGAAGAGCAAAAAAACCCCAAAGCTAGCAGAAGGAAAGAAATCATAAAGATCAGATCAGAAATAAATGAAAAAGAAATGAAGGAAACAATAGCAAAAACCAATGAAATTAAAAGCTGGTTCTTCGAGAAGACAAACAAAATTGATAAACCATTAGCCAGACTCATCAAGAGAAAAAGGGAGAAGACTCAAATCAATAGAATTAGAAATGAAAAAGGAAAAGTAACCACTGACACTGCAGAAATACAAAGGATCATGAGAGATTACTACAAGCAACTCTATGCCAATAAAATGGACCACCTGGAAGAAATGGACAAATTCTTAGAAATGCACATCATGCCGAGACTGAACCAGGAAGAAATAGAAAATATGAACAGACCAATCACAAGCACTGAAATTGAAACTGTGATTAAAAATCTTCCAACAAACAAAAGCCCAGGACCAGATGGCTTCACAGGCGAATTCTATCAAACATTTAGAGAAGAGCTAACACCTATCCCTCTCAAAATCTTCCAAAATATTGCAGAGGAAGGAACACTCCCCAACTCATTCTAGGAGGCCACCATCACCCTGATACCAAAACCAGACAAAGATGTCACAAAGAAAGAAAACTACAGGCCAATATCACTGATGAACATAGATGCAAAAATCCTCAATAAAATACTAGCAAACAGAATCCAACAGCACATTAAAAGGATCATACACCATGATCAAGTGGGGTTTATTCTAGGAATGCAAGGATTCTTCAATATACGCAAATCAATCAACGTGATACATCATATTAACAAATTGAAGGAGAAAAACCATATGATCATCTCAATAGATGCAGAGAAAGCTTTCGACAAAATTCAACACCCATTTATGATAAAAGCCCTGCAGAAAGTAGGCATAGAGGGAACTTTCCTCAACATAATAAAGGCCATATATGACAAACCCACAGACAACATTGTCCTCAATGGTGAAAAACTGAAACCATTTCCACTAAGATCAGGAACATGACAAGGTTGCCCACTCTCACCACTATTATTCAACATAGTTTTGGAAATGTTAGCCACAGCAATCAGAGAAGAAAAAGAAATAAAAGTAATCCAAATTGGAAAAGAAGAAGTACAGCTGTCACTGTTTGCAGATGACATGATACTATACATAGAGAATCCTAAAGATGCTACCAGAAAACTGCTAGAGCTAATCAATGAATTTTGTAAAGTAGCAGGATACAAAATTAATGCACAGAAATCTCTTTCATTCCTGTATAATAATGATGAAAAATCTGAAAGTGAAATTAAGAAAACATTCCCGTTTACCATTGCAACAAAAAGAAGAAAATATCTAGGAATAAACCTACCTAGGGAGACAAAAGACCTGTATGCAGAAAATTATAAGACACTGATGAAAGAAATTAAAGATGATACAAATAGATGGAGAGATATACCATGTTCTTGGATTGGAAGAATCAACATTGTGAAAATGACTCTACTACCCAAAGCAATCTACAGATTCAATGCAATCCCTATCAAACTACCACTGGCATTTTTCACAGAACTAGAACAAAAAATTTCACAATTTGTATGGAGACACAAAAGACCCCGAATAGCCAAAGCAATCTTGAGAAAGAAAAACGGAGCTGGAGGAATCAGGCTCCCTGACTTCAGACTATATTACAAAGCTACAGTAATCAGGACAGTTTGGTACTGGCACAAAAACAGAAATATAGATCAATGGAACAGGATAGAAAGCCCAGAGATAAACCCACACACATATGGTCACCTTATCTTCGATAAAGGAGGCAAGCATATACAGTGGAGAAAAGACAGCCTCTTCAATAAGTGGTGCTGGGAAAATTGGACAGGTACATATAAAAGTATGAAATTAGAACACTCCCTGACACCATAGACAAAAATAAACTCAAAATGGATTAAGACCTAAGTGTAAGGCCAGATACTATCAAACTCTTAGAGGAAAACATAGGCAGAACGCTCTACGACATAAATCACAGCAAGATCCTTTTTGACCCAGCCCCTAGAGAAATGGAAATAAAAACACAAATAAACAAATGGGACCTAATGAAACTTAAAAGCTTTTGCACAACAAAGGAAACCATAAGCAAGACCAAAAGACAACCCTCAGAATGGGAGAAAATATTTGCAAATGAAGCAACTGACAAACGATTAATCTCCAAGATTTACAAGCAGCTCATGCAGCTCAATAACAAAAAAACAAACAACCCAATCCAAAAATGGGCAGAAGACCTAAATAGACATTTCTCCAAGAAGATATATAGATGGCCAACAGACACATGAAAGAATGCTCAACATCATTAATCATTAGAGAAATGCAAATCAAAACTACAATGAGGTATCATCTCACACCGGTCAGAATGGCCATCATCAAAAAATCTAGAAACAATAAATGCTGCAGAGGGTGTGGAGAAAAGGGAACACTCTTGCACTGTTGGTGGGAATGTAAATTGATACAGCCATTATGGAGAACAGTATGGAGGTTCCTTAAAAAACTAAACATAGAACTACCATACGACCCAGCAATCCCACTACTGGGCATATACCCTGAGAAAACCATAATTCAAAAAGAGTCATGTACAAAAATGTTCATTGCAGCTCTATTTACAATAGCCAGGACATGGAAGCAACCTAAGTGTCCATCATTGGATGAATAGATAAAGAAGTTGTGGCACATATATACAATGGAATATTACTCAGCCATAAAAAGAAATGAAATGGAGGTATTTGTAATGAGGTGGATGGAGTTAGAGTCTGTCATACAGAGTGAAGTAAGTCAGAAAGAGAAAAACAAATACAGTATGCTAACACATATATATATGGATTCTAAGAAAAAAAAAAAAAAAAAGGTCATGAAGAACCTAGTGGCAAGATGGGAATAAAGACACAGACCTACTAGAGAATGGACTTGAGGATATGGGGAGGGGAAAGGATGAGATGTGACAGGGTGAGAGAGTATCATGGACATATATACACTACCAAATGTAAAATAGATAGCTAGTGGGAAGCAGCCGCATAGCACAGGGAGACCAGCTCGTTGCTTTGTGACCACCTAGAGGGGTGGGATAGGGAGGGTGGGAGGGAGGGAGATGCAAGAGGCAAGAGATATGGGAACATATGTATATGTATAACTGATTCACTTTGTTATAAAGCAGAAACTAACACACCATTGTAAAGCAATTATACTTCAATAAAGATGTTTTAAAAAAAAAAAAAAAACAAGAATGGAGGCAAAGATCGAGAAGATGCAAGAAATGTTTAACAAAGACCTAGAAGAATAAAAGAAGAAACAAACAGAGATGAACAATACAATAACTGAAATGAAAACTACACTAGAAGGAATCAATAGCAGAATAACTGAGGCAGAAGAACGGATAAGTGACCTGGAAGACAGAATGGTGGAATTAACTGCTGTGGAACAGACTAAAGAAAAAAGAATGAAAAGAAATGAAAACAGCCTAAGAGACCTCTGGGACAACATTAAATGTAACAACATTTGCATTATAGGAGTCCCAGAAGGAGAAGAGAGAGAGAAAGGACCAGAGAAAATATTTGAAGAGATTATAGGCGAAAACTTCCCTAACATGGGAAAGGAAATAGCCACCCAAATCCAGGAAGCGTAGCGAGTCCCATACAGGATAAACCGAAGGAGAAACACGCCGAGACACATAGTAATCAAAGTGGCAAAAATTAAAGACAAAGAAAAATTATTGAAAGCAGCAAGGGAAAAATAACAAATAACATACAAGGGAACTCCCATAAGGTTAACAGCTGATTTCTCAGCAGAAACTCTACAAGCCAGAAGGGAGTGGCATGATATACTTAAAGTGATGAAAGGGAAGAACCTACAACTAAGATTACTCTACCCGGCAAGGATCTCCTTTAGATTTGATGGAGAAATCAAAAGCTTTACAGACAAGCAAAAGCTAAGAGAATTCAGCACCACCAAACCAGCTCTACAACAAATGCTAATGGAACTTCTTTAAGTGGGAAACACAAGAAAAGAAAAGGACCTACAAAAACAAACCCAAAACAATTAAGAAAATGGTCATAGGAACATACATATTGATAATTGCCTTAAACGTGAATGGATTAAATGCTCCAACCAAAAGACACAGGCTTGCTGAATGGATACAAAAACAAGACCCATATATATTCTGTCTACAAGAGACCCACTTTAGACCTAGGGACACGTACAGACTGAAAGTGAGGGGATGGAAAAAGATATTCCATGCAAATGGAAATCAAAAGAAACTTGGAGTAGCTATACTCATATCAGATAAAATAGACTTTAAAATAAAGAATGTTACAAGAGACAAGGAAGGACACTACATAATGATCAAAGGATCAATCCAAGAAGAAGATATAACAATTATAAATATATATGCACCCAACATAGGAGCATCTCAATACATAAGGCAACTGCTAACAGCTATAAAAGAGGAAATCGACAGTAGCACAATAATAGTAGGGGACTTTAACACCTCACTTACACCAATGGACAGATCATCCAAAATGAAAATAAATAAGAAACAGAAGCTTTAAATGACACAATAGAACAGAGAGATTTAATTGATATTTATAGGACATTCCATCCAAAAACAGCAGATTACACTTTCCTCTCAAGTGAGCACTTAACATTCTCCAGGATAGATCACATCTTGGGTCACAAATCAAACCTCAGTAAATTTAAGAAAATTGAAATCATATCAAGTATCTTTTCCGACCACAACACTATGAGACTAGATATCAATTACAGGAAAAGATCTGTAAAAAATACAAACACATGGAGGCTACACAATACACTACTTAATGACAAAGTGATCACTGAAGAAATCAAAGGGGAAATCAAAAAATACCTAGAAACAAATGATAATGGAGACACGACGACCCAAAACCTATGGGATGCAGCAAAAGCGTTCTAAGAGGGAAGTTTATAGCAATACAAGCCTACATCAAGAAACAAGAAACATCTCGAATAAACAACCTAACCTTGCACCTAAAGCAATTAGAGAAAGAAGAACAAAAAACCCCAAAGCTAGCAGAAGGAAAGAAATCATAAAGATCAGATCAGAAATAAATGAAAAAGAAATGAAGGAAACAATAGCAAAAATCAATGAAACTAAAAGCTGGTTCTTTGAGAAGATAAACAAAATTGATAAACCATTAGCCAGACTCATCAAGAGAAAAAGGGAGAAGACTCAAATCAATAGAATTAGAAATTAGAAGGAGAAGTAACCCTGACACTGCAGAAATACAAACGATCATGAGAGATTACTACACGCAACTATATGCCAATAAAATGGACAACCTGGAAGAAATGGACAAATTCTTAGAAATGCACAACCTGCCGAGACTGAACCAGGAAGAAATAGAAAATATGAACAGACCAATCACAAGCACTGAAATTGAAACTGTGATTAAAAATCTTCCAACACACAAAAGCCCAGGACCAGATGGCTTCACAGGCGAATTCTATCAAACATTTAGAGAAGAGCTAACACCTATCCTTCTCAAACTCTTCCAAAATATTGCAGAGGGAGGAACACTCCCCAACTCATTCTAGGAGGCCACCATCACCCTGATACCAAAACCAGACAAAGATGTCACAAAGAAAGAAAACTACAGGCCAATATCACTGATGAACATAGATGCAAAAATCCTCAACAAAATACTAGCAAACAGAATCCAACAGCACATTAAAAGGATCATACACCATGATCAAGTGGGGTTTATTCTAGGAACGCAAGGATTCTTCATTATACGCAAATCAATCAACATGATACATCATATTAACAAATTGAAGGAGAAAAACCATATGATCATCTCAATAGATGCAGAGAAAGCTTTTGACAAAATTCAACACCCATTTATGATAAAAGCCCTGCAGAAAGTAGGCATAGAGGGAACCTTCCTCAACATAATAAAGGCCATATATGACAAACCCACAGCCAACATTGTCTTCAATGGTGAAAAACTGAAACCATTTCCACTAAGATCAGGAACAAGACAAGGTTGCCCACTCTCACCACTATTATTCAACATAGTTTTGGAAGTGTTAGCCACAGCAATCAGAGAAGAAAAAGAAATAAAAGGAATCCAAATCGGAAAAGAAGAAGTAAAGCTGTCACTGTTTGCAGATGACATGATACTATACATAGAGAATCCTAAAGATTCTACCAGAAAACTACTAGAGCTAATCAATGAATTTGGTAAAGTAGCAGGATACAAAATTAATGCACAGAAATCTCTTGCATTCCTGTATACTAATGATGAAAAATCTGAAAGTGAAATTAAGAAAACACTCCCGTTTACCATTGCAACAAAAAGAAGAAAATATCTAGGAATAAACCTACCTAGGGAGACAAAAGACCTGTATGCAGAAAATTATAAGACACTGATGAAAGAAATTAAAGATGATACAAATAGATGGAGAGATATACCATGTTCTTGGATTGGAAGAATCAACATTGTGAAAATGACTCTACTACCCAAAGCAATCTACAGATTCAATGCAATCCCTATCAAACTACCACTGGCATTTTTCACAGAACTAGAACAAAAAATTTCACAATTTGTATGGAGACACAAAAGACCCCGAATAGCCAAAGCAATCTTGAGAAAGAAAAACGGAGCTGGAGGAATCAGGCTCCCTGACTTCAGACTATATTACAAAGCTACAGTAATCAGGACAGTTTGGTACTGGCACAAAAACAGAAATATAGATCAATGGAACAGGATAGAAAGCCCAGAGATAAACCCACACACATATGGTCACCTTATCTTCGATAAAGGAGGCAAGCATATACAGTGGAGAAAAGACAGCCTCTTCAATAAGTGGTGCTGGGAAAATTGGACAGGTACATATAAAAGTATGAAATTAGAACACTCCCTGACACCATAGACAAAAATAAACTCAAAATGGATTAAGACCTAAGTGTAAGGCCAGATACTATCAAACTCTTAGAGGAAAACATAGGCAGAACGCTCTACGACATAAATCACAGCAAGATCCTTTTTGACCCAGCCCCTAGAGAAATGGAAATAAAAACACAAATAAACAAATGGGACCTAATGAAACTTAAAAGCTTTTGCACAACAAAGGAAACCATAAGCAAGACCAAAAGACAACCCTCAGAATGGGAGAAAATATTTGCAAATGAAGCAACTGACAAATGATTAATCTCCAAGATTTACAAGCAGCTCATGCAGCTCAATAACAAAAAAACAAACAACCCAATCCAAAAATGGGCAAAAGACCTAAATAGACATTTCTCCAAAGAAGATATATAGATGGCCAACAGACACATGAAAGAATGCTCAACATCATTAATCATTAGAGAAATGCAAATCAAAACTACAATGAGGTATCATCTCACACCGGTCAGAATGGCCATCATCAAAAAATCTAGAAACAATAAATGCTGGAGAGGGTGTGGAGAAAAGGGAACACTCTTGCACTGTTGGTGGGAATGTAAATTGATACAGCCATTATGGAGAACAGTATGGAGGTTCCTTAAAAAACTAAACATAGAACTACCATACGACCCAGCAATCCCACTACTGGGCATATACCCTGAGAAAACCATAATTCAAAAAGAGTCATGTACAAAAATGTTCATTGCAGCTCTATTTACAATAGCCAGGACATGGAAGCAACCTAAGTGTCCATCATTGGATGAATAGATAAAGAAGTTGTGGCACATATATACAATGGAATATTACTCAGCCATAAAAAGAAATGAAATGGAGGTATTTGTAATGAGGTGGATGGAGTTAGAGTCTGTCATACAGAGTGAAGTAAGTCAGAAAGAGAAAAACAAATACAGTATGCTAACACATATATATATGGATTCTAAGAAAAAAAAAAAAAAAAGGTCATGAAGAACCTAGTGGCAAGATGGGAATAAAGACACAGACCTACTAGAGAATGGACTTGAGGATATGGGGAGGGGAAAGGATGAGATGTGACAGGGTGAGAGAGTATCATGGACATATATACACTACCAAATGTAAAATAGATAGCTAGTGGGAAGCAGCCGCATAGCACAGGGAGACCAGCTCGTTGCTTTGTGACCACCTAGAGGGGTGGGATAGGGAGGGTGGGAGGGAGGGAGATGCAAGAGGCAAGAGATATGGGAACATATGTATATGTATAACTGATTCACTTTGTTATAAAGCAGAAACTAACACACCATTGTAAAGCAATTATACTTCAATAAAGATGTTTTAAAAAAAAAAAAAAACAAGAATGGAGGCAAAGATCGAGAAGATGCAAGAAATGTTTAACAAAGACCTAGAAGAATAAAAGAAGAAACAAACAGAGATGAACAATACAATAACTGAAATGAAAACTACACTAGAAGGAATCAATAGCAGAATAACTGAGGCAGAAGAACGGATAAGTGACCTGGAAGACAGAATGGTGGAATTAACTGCTGTGGAACAGACTAAAGAAAAAAGAATGAAAAGAAATGAAAACAGCCTAAGAGACCTCTGGGACAACATTAAATGTAACAACATTCGCATTATAGGAGTCCCAGAAGGAGAAGAGAGAGAGAAAGGACCAGAGAAAATATTTGAAGAGATTATAGGCGAAAACTTCCCTAACATGGGAAAGGAAATAGCCACCCAAATCCAGGAAGCGTAGCGAGTCCCATACAGGATAAACCGAAGGAGAAACACGCCGAGACACATAGTAATCAAAGTGGCAAAAATTAAAGACAAAGAAAAATTATTGAAAGCAGCAAGGGAAAAATAACAAATAACATACAAGGGAACTCCCATAAGGTTAACAGCTGATTTCTCAGCAGAAACTCTACAAGCCAGAAGGGAGTGGCATGATATACTTAAAGTGATGAAAGGGAAGAACCTACAACTAAGATTACTCTACCCGGCAAGGATCTCCTTTAGATTTGATGGAGAAATCAAAAGCTTTACAGACAAGCAAAAGCTAAGAGAATTCAGCACCACCAAACCAGCTCTACAACAAATGCTAATGGAACTTCTTTAAGTGGGAAACACAAGAAAAGAAAAGGACCTACAAAAACAAACCCAAAACAATTAAGAAAATGGTCATAGGAACATACATATTGATAATTGCCTTAAACGTGAATGGATTAAATGCTCCAACCAAAAGACACAGGCTTGCTGAATGGATACAAAAACAAGACCCATATATATTCTGTCTACAAGAGACCCACTTTAGACCTAGGGACACGTACAGACTGAAAGTGAGGGGATGGAAAAAGATATTCCATGCAAATGGAAATCAAAAGAAACTTGGAGTAGCTATACTCATATCAGATAAAATAGACTTTAAAATAAAGAATGTTACAAGAGACAAGGAAGGACACTACATAATGATCAAAGGATCAATCCAAGAAGAAGATATAACAATTATAAATATATATGCACCCAACATAGGAGCATCTCAATACATAAGGCAACTGCTAACAGCTATAAAAGAGGAAATCGACAGTAGCACAATAATAGTAGGGGACTTTAACACCTCACTTACACCAATGGACAGATCATCCAAAATGAAAATAAATAAGAAACAGAAGCTTTAAATGACACAATAGAACAGAGAGATTTAATTGATATTTATAGGACATTCCATCCAAAAACAGCAGATTACACTTTCCTCTCAAGTGAGCACTTAACATTCTCCAGGATAGATCACATCTTGGGTCACAAATCAAACCTCAGTAAATTTAAGAAAATTGAAATCATATCAAGCATCTTTTCTGACCACAATGCTATGAGATTAGAAATGAATTATAGGGAAAAAAACGTGAAAAGCACAAACACATGAAGGCTAAACAATACGTTACTAAATAACCAAGAGATCACTGAAGAAATCAAAGAGGAAATCAAAAAATACCTAGAGACAAATGACAATGAAAACACAATGATCCAAAACCTATGGGATGCAGCAAAAGCAGTTCTAAGGGGGAAGTTTATAGCTATACAAGTCTACCTAAAGAAACAAGAAACATCTCAAGTAAACAATCTAACCTTACACCTAAAGGAACTAGAGAAAGAAGAACAAACAAAACCCAAAGTTAGCAGAAGGAAAGAAATCATAAAGATCAGAGCAGAAATAAATGAAATAGAAACAAAGAAAACAATAGCAAAGATCAATAAAACTAAAAGCTGGTTCTTTGAGAAGATAAAAAAAATTGATAAGCCATTAGCCAGACTCATCAAGAAAAAGAGGGAGATAACTCAAATCAATAAAATTAGAAATGAAAAAGGAGAAGTTACAACAGATACCACAGAAATACAAAGCATCCTAAGAGACTACTACAAGCAACTCTATGCCAATAAAATGGACAACCTGGAAGAAATGGATAAATTCTTACAAAGGTATAACCTTCCAAGACTGAACCAGGAAGAAACAGAAAATATGAACAGACCAATCACGAGTAATGAAATTGAAACTGTGATTAAAAATCCTCCAACAAACAAAAGTCCAGGACCAGATGGCTTCACAGGTGAATTCTATCAAACATTTAGAGAACAGCTAACACCCATCCCTCTCAAACTCTTCCAAAATATTGCAGAGGAAGGAACACTCCCAAACCCATTCTATGAGGCCACCATCACCCTGATACCAAAACCAGACAAAGATACAACAAAAAAAGAAAATTACAGATAAAAATCGCTGATGAATATAGATGCAAAAATCCTCAACAAAATACTAGCAGAATCAAACAACACATTAAAAGGATCTTACACCACGATCAAGTGGGATTTATCCCAGGGATGCAAGGATTCTTCAATATACAAAAATCAATCAATGTGATACACCATATTAACAAATTGAAGAATAAAAACCATATGATCATCTCAATAGATGCAGAAAAAGCTTTTGACAAAATTCAACACCCATTTATGATAAAAACTCTCCAGAAAGTGGGCATAGAGGGAAACTACCTCAACTTAATAAAGGCCATATATGACAAAGCCACAGCAAACATCATTCTCAACAGTGAAAACTGAAAGCATTTCCTTTAAGATCAGGAACGAGACAAGGATGTCCACTCTCACCCCTATTATTCAACATAGTTTTGGAAGTCCTAGCCACAGCAATGAGAGAAGAAAAAGAAATAAAAGAATACAAATTGGAAAAGAAGAAGTAAAGCTGTCACTGTATGCAGATGACATGATACTATACATAGAGAATCCTAAAAATGCCACCAGAAAACTACTAGAGCTAATCAATGAATTTGGTAAAGTTTCAGGATACAAAATTAATGCACAGAAATCTCTTGCATTCCTATACACTGATGATGAAAAATCTGAAAGAGAAATTATGGAAACACTCCCATTTACCATTGCAACAAAAAGAATAAAATACCTAGGAATAAACCTACCTAGGGAGACAAAAGACCTTTATGCAGAAAACTATAAGACACTGATGAAAGAAATTAAAGCTGATACCAACATATGGAGAGATATACCACGTTCTTGGATTGGAAGAATCAATATTGTGAGAACGGCTATACTACCCAATGCAATGTACAGATTCAATGCAATCCCTATCAAATTACCAATGGCATTTTTTACAGAACTAGAACAAATCATCTTAAAATTTGTATGGAGACACAAAAGACCCCGAATAGCTAAAGCAGTCTTGAAGGAAAAATACGGAGCTGGAGGAATCAGACTCCCTGACTTCAGACTATACTACAAAGCTACAGTAATCAAGACAATATGGTACTGGCACAAAAACAGAAACATAGATTAATGGAACAAGATAGAATCCCCAGAGGTAAACCCATGCACCTATGGTCAAGTAATCTATGACAAAGGAGGCAAGGCTATACAATGGAGAAAAGACAGCCTCTTCAATTAGTGGTGCTGGGAAAACTGGACAGCTACATGTAAAAGAATGTAAAAGAATGAAATTAGAATACTCCCTAACACCATACACAAAAATAAACTCAAAATTGATTTGAGACCTAAATGTAAGACCAGACACTATAAAACTCTTAGAGGAAAACATAGGAAGAACACTCTTTGACATAAATCACAGCAAAATCTTTTTTGATCCACCTCCTAGAGTACTGGAAATAAAAACAAAAATAAACAAATGGGACCTAATGAAACTTCAAAGCTTTTGCACAGCAAAGGAAACCATAAACAAGACTAAAAGACAACCCTCAGAATGGGAGAAAATATTTGCAAATGAATCAACGGACAAAGGATTAATCTCCAAAATATATGAACAGCTCATTCAGCTCAATATTAAAGAAACAAACACCCCAATCCAAAAACGGGCAGAAGACTTAAATAGACATTTCTCTAAAGAAGACATACAGATGACCAAGAAGCACATGAAAAGATGCTCAACATCACTAATTATTAGAGAAATGTCAATCAAAACTACAATGAGGTATCACCTCACACCAGTTAGAATGGGCATCATCAGAAAATATACAAACAACAAATACTGGAGAGGGTGTGGAGAAAAGGGAACCCTCTTCCACTGTTGGTGGGAATGTAAATTGATACAGCCACTATGGAGAACAATATGGAGGTTCTTTAAAAAACTAAAAATAGAATTACCGGGGAGGGGCAAGATGGCGGAAGAGTAAGACGCGGAGATCACCTTCCTCCCCACAGATACATGAGAAATACATCTACACGTGGAACTGCTCCTACAGAACACCCACTGAACGCTGGCAGAAGACGTCAGACCTCCCAAAAGGCAAGAAAATCCCCACGTACTTGGGTAGGGCAAAAGAAAAAAGAAATAACAGAGACAAAAGAATAGGGACGGGACCTGCACCAGTGGGAGGGAGCTGTGAAGGAGGAAAGGTCTCCACACACTAGGAAGCCCCTTCGTGGGCAGAGACTGCGGGTAGCAGAGGGGGGAAGCTTCGGAGCCACGGAAGAGAGCGCAGCCACATTGGTGCGGAGGGCAAAGCGGAGATTCCCGCACAGAGGAGCGGTGCCGACCAGCACTCACCAGCCCGAGAGGCTTGTCTGCTCAGCCGCCGGGGCGGGCGGGGCCTGGGAGCTGGGGCTCGGGCTTCAGTGCTAGCCGGGAGGGAGTCCGGGAAAAAGACTGCAGCTGCCAAAGAGGCAGGAGAATTTTTCTTGCCTCTTTGTTTCGTGGCGCGCAAGGAGAGGGGATTCAGAGCGCCGCCTAAACGAGCTCCAGAGACGGGCGCGAGCCGCGGCTATCAGCGCGGATCCCACAGCAACAGGGACGCAGAGGGAAAAACGGAGAGATTCCCGCACAGAGGCTCGGCGCCAAGCAGCACTCACCAGCCCGAGAGGCTTGTCTGCTCACCCGCCGGGGCGGGCGGGGGCTGGGAGCTGAGGCGCGGGCTTCGGTCGGATCCCAGGGAGAGGACTGGGGTTGGCTGCGTGAACACAGCCTGAAGGGTCTAGCGCACCACAACTAGCCGGGAGGGTGCACGAGAAGAAGTCTGCAGCTGCTGAAGAGGCAGGAGACTTTTTCTTGCCTCTTTGTTTCGCAGCGTGCAAGGAGAGGGGATTCAGAGCGCCGCCTAAACGAGCTCCAGAGACGGGCGCGAGCCGCGGCTATCAGCGCGGACCCCAGAGACGGGCATGAGACGCTAAGGCTGCTGCTGCCGCCACCAAACAGCCTGTGGGCGAGCACAGGTCATTCTCCACACCGCCCCTCCCGGGAGCCTGTGCAGCCCGCCACGGCCAGGCTCCCGTAATCCGGGGACAACTTCCCCGGGAGAGCGCACGGCGCGCCTCAGGCTGCTGCAACGTCACGCCGGCTTCTGCCGCCGCAGGCTCGCCCCGCCTCCTCCGTACCGCTCCCTCCCCCCGGCCTGACTGAGCCAGAGCCCCCGAATCAGCTGCTCCTTTAACCCCGTTCTGTCTGGGCGGGAAACAGACGCCCTCAGGGGACCTACATGCAGAGGCGGGTCCAAATCCAAAGCTGAACCCCGGGAGCTGTACGAACAAAGAAGAGAAAGGGAAATCTCTCCCAGCAGCCTCAGAAGCAGCGGATTAAAGCTCCACAAACAACTTGATGTGCCTGCATCTGTTGAATACCTGAATAGACAACGAATCATCCCAAATTTAGGAGATGGACTTTGGGAGCAGGATATATTAACTTTTCCCCTTTTCCTTTTTTTTGTGAGTGTAGATGTGTATGCTTCTGGGTGAGATTTTGTCTGTATAGCTTTGCTCTCACCGTTAGTCCTAGGGTTAGGTCCGTCCGTTTTTTTTTTTTTTTTTTTTTTGGCTTAAAAATTTTTTTTTTCCCTAATAAATGTTTTCTTAATAATTTTTTCCTTATTTTCTATTTTTAAAAAAAATTTTTAATAAGTTTTTTCATATTTTTTATTTTAAAAAATTAAAAAATTTTTTTTCTTAATAAATTTTTTCTAAATAATTTTTTTCTTATTTTTAGTATAAAAAATTAATAAATCTATGTTTAAAAATTAAAAAAAAATTTTTTTTCTTAATAAATTTACTCTTAATAATTTTTTTCTTATTTTTTATTATAATTGCTTTATTTGATTTTATTTTATCCTTTTTTTTTCTTTCTTTCCATTTTTTCTCCCTTTTATTCTGAGCCGTGTGGATGAAAGGCTCTTGGTGCTCCAGCCAGGCATCAGGGCTGTGCCTCTGAGGTGGGAGAGCCAACTTCAGGACACTGGTCCACAAGAGACCTCCCAGCTCCACGTAATACCAAACGGCGAAAATCTCTCACAGATCTCCATCTCAACATCAAGACCCAGCTTCACTCAACGACCAGCAAGCTACAGTGCTGGACACCCTATGCCAAACAACTAGCAAGAGAGGAACACAGCCCCATCCATTAACAGAGAGGCTGCCTAAAATCATAATAAGGCCACAGACACCCCAAAACACACCACCAGACGTGGACGAACCCACCAGAAAGACAACATCCAGCCTCATCCACCAGAACACAGGCACTAGTTCCCTCCACCAGGAAACCTACACAACCCACTGAACCAACCTTAGCCACTGGGGACAGATACCAAAAACAACGGGAACTACGAACCTGCAGCCTGTGAAAAGGAGACCCCAAACACAGTAAGATAAGCAAAATGAGAAGACAGAAAAAAACACAGCAGGTGAAGGAGCAGGGTCAAAACACACCAGACCTAACAAATGAAGAGGAAATAGGTAGTCTACCTGAAAAAGAATTCAGAATAATGATAGTAAGGATGATCCAAAGTCTTGGAAATAGAATAGACAAAATGCAAGAAACATTTAACAAGGATGTAGAAGAACTAAAGAGGAACCAAGAAACGATGACAAGCACAATAAATGAAATTAAAAATACTCTAGATGGGATCAATAGCAGAATAACTGAGGCAGAAGAACGGATAAGTGACCTGGAAGATAAAATAGTGGAAATAACTACTGCAGAGCAGAATAAAGAAAAAAGAATGAAAAGAACTGAGGACAGTCTCAGAGACCTCTGGGACAACATTAAACGCACCAACATTCGAATTATAGGGGTCCCAGAAGAAGAAGAGAAAAAGAAAGGGACTGAGAAAATATTTGAAGAGATTATAGTTGAAAACTTCCCTAATATGGGAAAGGAAATAGTTAATCAAGTCCTGGAAGCACAGAGAGTCCCATACAGGATAAATCCAAGGAGAAGCACACCAAGACACATATTAATCAAACTATCAAAAATTAAATATAAAGAAAACATATTAAAAGCAGCAAGGGAAAAACAACAGATAACACACAAGGGCATCCCCATAAGGTTAACAGCTGATCTTTCAGCAGAAACGCTGCAAGCCAGAAGGGAGTGGCAGGATATACTTAAAGTGATGAAGGAGAAAAACCTACAACCAAGATTACTCTACCCAGCAAGGATCTCATTCAGATTTGATGGAGAAATTAAAACCTTTACAGACAAGCAAAAGCTGAGAGAGTTCAGCACCACCAAACCAGCTTTACAACAAATGCTAAAGGAACTTCTCTACGCAAGAAACACAAGAGAAGGAAAACACCTACAATAACAAACCCAAAACATTTAAGAAAATGGGAATAGGAACATACATATCGATAATTACCTTAAATGTAAATGGATTAAATGCTCCCACCAAAAGACACAGACTGGCTGAATGGATACAAAAACAAGACCCATATATATGCTGTCTACAAGAGACCCACTTCAGACCTAGAGACACATACAGACTGAAAGTGAGGGGATGGAAAAAGATATTCCATGCAAATGGAAATCAAAAGAAAGCTGGAGTAGCAATTCTCATATCAGACAAAATAGACTTTAAAATAAAGACAATTACAAGAGACAAAGACGGACACTATATAATGATCAAGGGATCGATCCAAGAGGAAGGTATAACAATTGTAAATATTTATGCACTCAACATAGGAGCACCTCAATACATAAGGCAAATACTAACAGCCATAAAAGGGGAAATCGACAGTAACACAATCATAGTAGGGGACTTTAACACCCCACTTTCACCAATGGACAGATCATCCAAAATGAAAATAAATAAGGAAACACAAGCTTTAAATGATACATTAAACAAGATGGACTTAATTGATATTTATAGGACATTCCACCCAAAAACAACAGAATACACATTTTTCTCAAGTGCTCATGGAACATTCTCCAGGATAGATCATATCTTGGGTCACAAATCAAGCCTTGGTAAATTTAAAAAAATTGAAATCGTATCAAGTATCTTTTCCGACCACAACGCTATGAGACTAGATATCAATTACAGGAAAAGATCTGTAAAAAATACAAACACATGGAGGCTACACAATACACTACTTAATAACGATATTTTTCACAGAACTAGAACAAAAAATTTCACAATTTGTATGGAAACACAAAAGACCCCGAATAGCCAAAGCAATCTTGAGAACGAAAAATGGAGCTGGAGGAATCAGGCTCCCTGACTTCAGACTATATTACAAAGCTACAGTAATCAAGACAGTTTGGTACTGGCACAAAAACAGAAATATAGATCAATGGAACAGGATAGAAAGCCCAGAGATAAGCCCACGCACATATGGTCACCTTATCTTTGATAAAGGAGGCAAGCATATACAGTGGAGAAAAGACAGCCTCTTCAATAAGTGGTGCTGGGAAAATTGGACAGGTACATGTAAAAGTATGAAATTAGAACACTCCCTGACACCATACACAAAAATAAACTCAAAATGGATTAAAGACCTAAGTGTAAGGCCAGACACTATCAAACTCTTAGAGGAAAACATAGGCAGAACACTGTATGACATAAGTCACAGCAAGATCCTTTTTGACCCAGGTCCTAGAGAAATGGAAATAAAAACACAAATAAACAAATGGGACCTAATGAAACTGAAAAGCTTTTGCACAGCAAAGGAAACCATAAACAAGACCAAAAGACAACCCTCAGAATGGGAGAAAATATTTGCAAATGAAGCAACTGACAAAGGATTAATCTCCAAGATTTACAAGCAGCTCATGCAGCTCAATAACAAAAAAACAAACAACCCAATCCAAAAATGGGCAGAAGACCTAAATAGACATTTCTCCAAAGAAGAGATACAGGTTGCCAACAGACACATGAAAGAATGCTCAACATCATTAATCATTAGAGAAATGCAAATCAAAACTACAATGAGGTATCATCTCACACCGGTCAGAATGGCCATCATCAAAAAATCTAGAAACAATAAATGCTGGAGAGGGTGTGGAGAAAAGGGAACACTCTTGCACTGTTGGTGGGAATGTAAATTGATACAGCCACTATGGAGAACAGTATGGAGGTTCCTTAAAAAACTAAAAATAGAACTACCATATGACCCAGCAATCCCACTACTGGGCATATACCCTGAGAAAACCATAATTCAGAAAGAGTCATGTACCAAAATATTCATTGCAGCTCTGTTTACAATAGCCAGGACATGGAAGCAACCTAGGTGTCCATCATCGGATGAATGGATAAAGAAGATGTGGCACATATATACAATGGAATATTACTCAGCCATAAAAAGAAATGAAATGGAGGTGTTTGTAATGAGGTGGATGGAGTTAGAGTCTGTCATACAGAGTGAAGTAAGTCAGGAAGAGAAAAACAAATACAGTATGCTAACACATATATATGGAATCTAAGGGAAAAAAAAAAAAAAAAGGTCATGAAGAACCTAGTGGCAAGAAGGGAATAAAGACACAGACCTACTAGAGAATGGACTTGAGGATATGGGGAGGGGGAGGGGTGAGATGTGACAGGGTGAGAGAGTGTCATGGACATATATACACTACCAAATGTAAAATAGATAACTAGTGGGAAGCAGCCGCATAGCACAGGGAGATCAACTCGGTGCTTTGTGACCACCTAGAGGGGTGGGATAGGGAGGGTGGGAGGGAGGGAGATGCAAGAGGGAAGAGATATGGCAACATATGTATATGTGTAACTGATTCACTTTGTTGTAAAGCAGAAGCTAGCACACCATTGTAAAGCAATTATACTTCAATAAAGATGTTTAAAAAAAAAAAAAAAAAAAGAATTACCATATGATCCCGCAATCCCACTACTGGGCATATACCCAGAGAAAACCATAATTCAAAAAGACACATGCACCCCAATGTTCATTGCAGCACTATTTACAATAGCCAGGTCATGGAAGCAACCTAAATGCCCATCGACAAATGAATGGATAAAGAAGATGTGGTACATATATACAATGGAATATTACTCAGCCATAAAAAGAAACGAAATTGAGTCATTTGTTGAGATGTGGATGGATCTAGAGACTGTCATACAGAGTGAAGTAAGTCAGAAAGAGAAAAACAAATATCGTATATTAATGCATGTATGTGGAACCTAGAAAAATGGTACAGATGGACCGGTTTGCAGGGCAGAAGTTGTGACACAGATGTAGAGAACAAATGTATGGACACCAATGGGGGAAAACCGTGGTGGAGTGGGGATGGTGGTGTGCTGAATTGGGCGATTGGGATTGACATGTATACACTGATGTGTATAAAATTGATGACTGATTAAAATAAATAAATAAATAAATAAATAAATAAATAAATAAATAAAAGAGACAATAGAGGCACTATTCTGATTAAAGAGATCAAGATCTCAAATTACATACTTTTGAAATTTTATTTTTATGTAATGGATGGAAAAGATATGTTCTTTTTCCAGAATAACAAAAATTTTTAATTAAAAGAAAACTATTTGAAGATACTGACTTGATAAAAATAACAATTATGATTATTATACAGACTCCTATAGTTTATTTCTAAACTACCATTTCAATGAGAGTCTGCTCCTTAGAAAACTGTTTATGGGTGTAAACACAATACTAATTTAACTCGGAACTAAAGGTATAAATTATATAGTCTATATTTCTCCTGAAGTCTCCAAAGATATTCATATTATTTGCAAACCATTTCTGGGACATTCTTAAGAAAGTTTTCCAGGAATAAGTTTACACCAAGTATTAATGTACATTAGTCACATAATATTTGAATACAGAGAAGTGAACTTTATTTACCTTGTGATTTAAAACTAAAATTAGGGCAAATTGTAGAAGACCAGGAGGGGTAATCAGTTAGCAATGTCACATCTTGATAGAAATTGAAGAAGTAATGGGAAAGAAAAGGAAAGGAAAGGCAGGGCTGTGTAAAGAAATGGACAAAGAAATTGAGAGACTGTAACAAAAAAGTTTACATTTTACATTCAATAATGACAAGAATTGGAATTAAAAGTAACACATTTTGGAGCTCAATATATACTGAGGAAATAAAGAAAGAGAATATTGAGCATACAGTGCAAGAGCCAAATGTCTGCAGACGGAGGAATTGCAACAAAACTCAGTATCTGTATCTGCAAACTGGCATAAAGGTCTTGCTCTCTGTGAGAATGCATCCTAAGAAGGGTACTCTGTCTGCTACAATGAACTTGGCTGTAAATTACAAGGAAAGCACCTCTACTACCTAAATTGTGTTACCTCATTTGTTTTCCTGTTCATAATTTGCACCCTTAGACCCTTAGACTAGAAAAATATTTTATAAATGAATAGAGGGCTCCAAGTGGGATGATTTGAGTAATTTATTTTGTTGGCTTTTTATTTTGGTGCAAACATCTCTAAGGCTAGGTGATCTTCCGTCGTGATTTTTCATTCAGCATGACAAGAATATTTACATAAATCATGTCGTCTCATTTATGTCATTACCAGTTTTGAAGCTAGTTAAACAATAAAAAGATATTTTACATCAAAAAACACAAGTTTGCTTTCAATTTACATCAGCCATAACTGGCCTAAAAACACAAGTGCAGAAAAGCACAAGTTAGGATCTTTTATTTCTTTCAGGTTGATTTTATTCATTTAGCTTATTTTTTCATATATATTTTAGCTTATTTACCTTTTGCTCTGAATAGGACAGTTTGAAGAAAAGGTTTTCTGACTTCTTTAGAATCATGAAAGAACTTTATTTTGGAATTACCTAACAGATAAACAGAAAATATCTTCAGCTCACCCAAATCCTTTATTAAACATTATAAGTGAAAATCTGTTTCCCCTGTGATTATCTGAGTACTTTGCTTAAAGAAAAAGATAAACACCCTGACAGTAGACTGACAGGAAATATGTTTTTGTTTCCTTTTTTATTCCAGCTTCATTATTTGCCATGGAGATGGATTCTTAAAGTGACAGTTTGTGTTCATTTCAGTTCAGCTGTTCATTGACTTGTGCAACATCAAAATCCTTTCCAAAATGAAAAAAAATAAATAAATAAAATAAATAAAAAGGATACCTACATATGATCCAGCACCAAGCAATTTACATGCTGGGCAAAAACCCTTGGTGTTTGAAGATAAAGGTATTTTGAAAGTCCACTGCAGAATCTCTAAAATTTTCATAATTCTGGTTTGGTGATATATCCTAGTAATCTGCCACCACTTATTAATGGCAGTCACAATTTGGAGTCCTCAAAGACAGGCACCCTGTATCTCATTCCCTGTATCTCATTAAGGCATATCTTCCCATTCTTACTGCAAACATGACATTTAGAAGACCATTATATGACCTACATAGATAATTGCTACAAAGTTCTAAGCTGCCTTGATCCTGCTCTGGCTTAGAGCTTGTCAACCTACTGCCAGTACATTCTAGTAGAAGCTCTTATTAGTTAAATATTTTTGACAGTACCTCACAAATAGTATGTTTTCCAAATTTGAAAAGTTTAAACAGCTTGACATTTTAAAGTTTATCACTTTCTTTCCCAGAATAACTATTGCCAGTGTCAATAATGTATTTTTTTAATCTGTGTATTGACAATAGAAATGTTAGGAGTTCATCTACAGATTTATTTCAGTGTAATTTTAAGAAATAATGTGCAATGTTATAAACAGTAGGTGATTATAAATATGAGTCTGGCCTTAATTTGGATAATTTTTCTTCTATGTTTATTCTTCTGAAACCATGTAATGCAAAACAAAGCTTAGGTAAAATAGTTTAAAGGTCTGAAAGTTGAGATAAAAACTAAATTCATGGCAAAATTTCAAGTCTTCTTTTTTTTTTTTTTTTTTTTTAATGTTTGAACAGCCTAATTTAAGTGTTAAAGTTATGTTCAGAGTGAAGGTAAATCAGGTTGGGAGAACTCCTTGGGTTCGGGTTCCCACCCACCTTTGCATCCAGGCCTATTATTAGAAGACTAATAACATTTTTAAAAATCTCTTGGGGAGGGGCAAGATGGCGGAAGAGTAAGACGCGGAGATCACCTTCCTCCCCACAGATACATGAGAAATACATCTACACGTGGAACTGCTCCTACAGAACACCCACTGAACGCTGGCAGAAGACGTCAGACCTCCCAAAAGGCAAGAAAATCCCCACGTACTTGGGTAGGGCAAAAGAAAAAAGAAATAACAGAGACAAAAGAATAGGGACGGGACCTGCACCAGTGGGAGGGAGCGGTGAAGGAGGAAAGGTTTCCACACACTAGGAAGCCCCTTCGTGGGCAGAGACTGCGGGTAGCAGAGGGGGGAAGCTTCGGAGCCACGGAGGAGAGCGCAGCCACATTGGTGCGGAGGGCAAAGCGGAGATTCCCGCACAGAGGAGCGGTGCCGACCAGCACTCACCAGCCCGAGAGGCTTGTCTGCTCAGCCGCCGGGGCGGGCGGGGCCTGGGAGCTGGGGCTCGGGCTTCGGTGCTAGCCGGGAGGGAGTCCGGGAAAAAGACTGCCGCTGCCAAACAGGCAAGAGAATTTTTCTTGCCTCTTTGTTTCGCGGCGCGCAAGGAGAGGGGATTCAGAGCGCCGCCTAAACGAGCTCCAGAGACGGGCGCGAGCCGCGGCTATCAGCGCGGATCCCACAGCAACAGGGACGCAGAGGGAAAAACGGAGAGATTCCCGCACAGAGGCTCGGCGCTGAGCAGCACTCACCAGCCCGAGAGGCTTGTCTGCTCACCCGCCGGGGCGGGCGGGGGCTGGGAGCTGAGGTGCGGGCTTCGGTCGGATCCCAGGGAGAGGACTGGGGTTGGCTGCGTGAACACAGCCTGAAGGGTCTAGCGCACCACAACTAGCCGGGAGGGTGCACGAGAAAAAGTCTGCAGCTGCCGAAGAGGCAGGAGACTTTTTCTTGCCTCTTTGTTTCGCGGCGCGCAAGGAGAGGGGATTCAGAGCGCCACTTAAACGAACTCCAGAGACGGGCGCGAGCCGCGGCTATCAGCGCGGACCCCAGAGACGGGCATGAGACGCTAAGGCTGCTGCTGCCGCCACCAAACAGCCTGTGGGCGAGCACAGGTCATTCTCCACACCGCCCCTCCCGGGAGCCTGTGCAGCCCGCCACGGCCAGGCTCCCGTAATCCGGGGACAACTTCCCCAGGAGAGCGCACGGCGCGCCTCAGGCTGCTGCAACTTCACTCCGGCTTCTGCCGCCGCAGGCTCGCCCCGCCTCCTCTGTACCGCTCCCTCCCCCCGGCCTGACTGAGCCAGAGCCCCCGAATCAGCTGCTCCTTTAACCCCGTTCTGTCTGGGCGGGGAACAGACGCCCTCAGGCGACCTACATGCAGAGGCGGGTCCAAATCCAAAGCTGAACCCCGGGAGCTGTGCGAACAAAGAAGAGAAAGGGAAATCTCTCCCAGCAGCCTCAGAAGCAGCGGATTAAAGCTCCACAAACAACTTGATGTGCCTGCATCTGTTGAATACCTGAATAGACAACGAATCATCCCAAATTTAGGAGATGGACTTTGGGAGCAGGATATATTAACTTTTCCCCTTTTCCTTTTTTTTGTGAGTGTAGATGTGTATGCTTCTGGGTGAGATTTTGTCTGTATAGCTTTGCTCTCACCGTTAGTCCTAGGGTTAGGTCCGTCCTTTTTTTTTTTTTTTTTTTTGGCTTAAAAATTTTTTTTTTTCCCTAATAAATGTTTTCTTAATAATTTTTTCCTTATTTTCTATTTTTAAAAAAATTGTTGATAAGTTTTTTCATATTTTTTATTTTAAAAAATTAAAAAATTTTTTTTCTTAATAAATTTTTTCTAAATAATTTTTTTCTTATTTTTAGTATAAAAAATTAATAAATCTATTTTTAAAAATTAAAAAAAATTTTTTTTCTTAATAAATTTACTCTTAATAATTTTTTTTCTTATTTTTTATTATAATTGCTTTATTTTATTTTATTTTATCCTCTTTTTTTCTTTCTTTCCATTTTTTCTCCCTTTTATTCTGAGCCGTGTGGATGAAAGGCTCTCGGTGCTCCAGCCAGGCATCAGGGCTGTGCCTCTGAGGTGGGAGAGCCAACTTCAGGACACTGGTCCACAAGAGACCTCCCAGCTCCACGTAATACCAAACGGCGAAAATCTCTCACAGATCTCCATCTCAACATCAAGACCCAGCTTCACTCAACGACCAGCAAGCTACAGTGCTGGACACCCTATGCCAAACAACTAGCAAGAGAGGAACACAGCCCCATCCATTAACAGAGAGGCTGCCTAAAATCATAATAAGGCCACAGACACCCCAAAACACACCACCAGACGTGGACGAACCCACCAGAAAGACAACATCCAGCCTCATCCACCAGAACACAGGCACTAGTTCCCTCCACCAGGAAACCTACACAACCCACTGAACCAACCTTAGCCACTGGGGACAGATACCAAAAACAACGGGAACTACGAACCTGCAGCCTGTGAAAAGGGAGACCCCAAACACAGTAAGATAAGCAAAATGAGAAGACAGAAAAACACACAGCAGATGAAGGAGCAGGGTCAAAACACACCAGACCTAACAAATGAAGAGGAAATAGGTAGTCTACCTGAAAAAGAATTCAGAATAATGATAGTAAAGATGATCCAAAGTCTTGGAAATAGAATAGACAAAATGCAAGAAACATTTAACAAGGACGTAGAAGAACTAAAGAGGAACCAAGAAACGATGACAAGCACAATAAATGAAATTAAAAATACTCTAGATGGGATCAATAGCAGAATAACTGAGGCAGAAGAACGGATAAGTGACCTGGAAGATAAAATGGTGGAAATAACTACTGCAGACCAGAATAAAGAAAAAAGAATGAAAAGAACTGAGGACAGTCTCAGAGACCTCTGGGACAACATTAAATGCACCAACATTCGAATTATAGGGGTCCCAGAAGAAGAAGAGAAAAAGAAAGGGACTGAGAAAATATTTGAAGAGATTATAGTTGAAAACTTCCCTAATATGGGAAAGGAAATAGTTAATCAAGTCCTGGAAGCACAGAGAGTCCCATACAGGATAAATCCAAGGAGAAACACACCAAGACACATATTAATCAAACTATCAAAAATTAAATATAAAGAAAACATATTAAAAGCAGCAAGGGAAAAACAACAGATAACACACAAGGGCATCCCCATAAGGTTAACAGCTGATCTTTCAGCAGAAACGCTGCAAGCCAGAAGGGAGTGGCAGGATATACTGAAAGTGATGAAGGAGAAAAACCTACAACCAAGATTACTCTACCCAGCAAGGATCTCATTCAGATTTGATGGAGAAATTAAAACCTTTACAGACAAGCAAAAGCTGAGAGAGTTCAGCACCACCAAACCAGCTTTACAACAAATGCTAAAGGAACTTCTCTAGGCAAGAAACACAAGAGAAGGAAAACACCTACAATAACAAACCCAAAACATTTAAGAAAATGGGAATAGGAACATACATATCGATAATTACCTTAAATGTAAATGGATTAAATGCTCCCACCAAAAGACACAGACTGGCTGAATGGATACAAAAACAAGACCCATATATATGCTGTCTACAAGAGACCCACTTCAGACCTAGAGACACATATAGACTGAAAGTGAGGGGATGGAAAAAGATATTCCATGCAAATGGAAATCAAAAGAAAGCTGGAGTAGCAATTCTCATATCAGACAAAATAGACTTTAAAATAAAGACAATTACAAGAGACAAAGACGGACACTATATAATGATCAAGGGATCGATCCAAGAGGAAGGTATAACAATTGTAAATATTTATGCACCCAACATAGGAGCACCTCAATACATAAGGCAAATACTAACAGCCATAAAAGGAGAAATCGACAGTAACACAATCATAGTAGGGGACTTTAACACCCCACTTTCACCAATGGACAGATCATCCAAAATGAAAATAAATAAGGAAACACAAGCTTTAAATGATACATTAAACAAGATGGGCTTAATCGATATTTATAGGACATTCCACCCAAAAACAACAGAATACACATTTTTCTCAAGTGCTCATGGAACATTCTCCAGGATAGATCATATCTTGGGTCACAAATCAAGCCTTGGTAAATTTAAAAAAATTGAAATCGTATCAAGTATCTTTTCCGACCACAACGCTATGAGACTAGATATCAATTACAGGAAAAGATCTGTAAAAAATACAAACACATGGAGGCTACACAATACACTACTTAATAACGAAGTGATCACTGAAGAAATCAAAGGGGAAATCAAAAAATACCTAGAAACAAATGACAATGGAGACACGATGATCCAAAACCTATGGGATGCAGCAAAAGCAGTTCTAAGAGGGAAGTTTATAGCAATACAAGCCTACATCAAGAAACAGGAAACATCTCGAATAAACAACCTAACCTTGCACCTAAAGCAATTAGAGAAAGAAGAACAAAAAAACCCCAAAGCTAGCAGAAGGAAAGAAATCATAAAGATCAGATCAGAAATAAATGAAAAAGAAATGAAGGAAACAATAGCAAAAATCAATGAAACTAAAAGCTGGTTCTTTGAGAAGATAAACAAAATTGATAAACCATTAGCCAGACTCATCAAGAGAAAAAAGGAGAAGACTCAAATTAATAGAATTAGAAATGAAAAAGGAGAAGTAACCACTGACACTGCAGAAATACAAACGATCATAAGAGATTACTACAAGCAACTCTATGCTAATAAAATGGACAACCTGGAAGAAATGGACAGATTCTTAGAAATGCACAACCTGCCGAGACTGAACCAGGAAGAAATAGAAAATATGAACAGACCAATCACAAGCACTGAAATTGAAACTGTGATTAAAAATCTTCCAACACACAAAAGCCCAGGACCAGATGGCTTCACAGGCGAATTCTATCAAACATTTAGAGAAGAGCTAACACCTATCCTTCTCAAACTCTTCCAAAATATTGCAGAGGGAGGAACACTCCCCAACTCATTCTACGAGGCCACCATCACCCTGATACCAAAACCAGGCAAAGATGTCACAAAGAAAGAAAACTACAGGCCAATATCACTGATGAACATAGATGCAAAAATCCTCAACAAAATACTAGCAAACAGAATCCAACAGCACATTAAAAGGATCATACACCATGATCAAGTGGGGTTTATTCCAGGAATGCAAGGATTCTTCAATATACGCAAATCAATCAACGTGATACATCATATTAACAAATTGAAGGAGAAAAACCATATGATCATCTCAATAGATGCAGAGAAAGCTTTCGACAAAATTCAACACCCATTTATGATAAAAGTCCTGCAGAAAGTAGGCATAGAGGGAACTTTCTTCAACATAATAAAGGCCGTATATGACAAACCCACAGCCAACATTGTCCTCAATGGTGAAACACTGAAACCATTTCCACTAAGATCAGGAACAAGACAAGGTTGCCCACTCTCACCACTATTATTCAACATAGTTTTGGAAGTGTTAGCCACAGCAATCAGAGACGAAAAAGAAATAAAAGGAATCCAAATCGGAAAAGAAGAAGTAAAGCTGTCACTGTTTGCAGATGACATGATACTATACATAGAGAATCCAAAAGATGCTACCAGAAAACTACTAGAGCTAATCAATGAATTTGGTAAAGTAGCAGGATACAAAATTAATGCACAGAAATCTCTTGCATTCCTGTATACTAATGATGAAAAATCTGAAAGTGAAATTAAGAAAACACTCCCGTTTACCATTGCAACAAAAAGAATAAAATACCTAGGAATAAACCTACCTAAGGAGACAAAAGACCTGTATGCAGAAAATTATAGAACACTGATGAAAGAAATTAAAGATGATACAAATAGATGGAGAGATATACCATGTTCTTGGATTGGAAGAATCAACATTGTGAAAATGACTCTGCTACCCAAAGCAATCTACAGATTCAATGCAATCCCTATCAAACTACCACTGGCATTTTTCACAGAACTAGAACAAAAAATTTCACAATTTGTATGGAAACACAAAAGACCCCGAATAGCCAAAGCAATCTTGAGAACGAAAAATGGAGCTGGAGGAATCAGGCTCCCTGACTTCAGACTATATTACAAAGCTACAGTAATCAAGACAGTTTGGTACTGGCACAAAAACAGAAATATAGATCAATGGAACAGGATAGAAAGCCTAGAGATAAGCCCACGCACATATGGTCACCTTATCTTTGATAAAGGAGGCAAGCATATACAGTGGAGAAAAGACAGCCTCTTCAATAAGTGGTGCTGGGAAAATTGGACAGGTACATGTAAAAGTATGAAATTAGAACACTCCCTAACACCATACACAAAAATAAACTCAAAATGGATTAAAGACCTAAGTGTAAGGCCAGACACTATCAAACTCTTAGAGGAAAACATAGGCAGAACACTGTATGACATAAGTCACAGCAAGATCCTTTTTGACCCAGGTCCTAGAGAAATGGAAATAAAAACACAAATAAACAAATGGGACCTAATGAAACTTAAAAGCTTTTGCACAGCAAAGGAAACCATAAACAAGACCAAAAGACAACCCTCAGAATGGGAGAAAATATTTGCAAATGAAGCAACGGAGAAAGGATTAATCTCCAAGATTTACAAGCAGCTCATGCAGCTCAATAACAAAAAAACAAACAACCCAATCCAAAAATGGGCAGAAGACCTAAATAGACATTTCTCCAAAGAAGAGATACAGATTGCCAACAGACACATGAAAGAATGCTCAACATCATTAATCATTAGAGAAATGCAAATCAAAACTACAATGAGGTATCATCTCACACCGGTCAGAATGGCCATCATCAAAAAATCTAGAAACAATAAATGCTGGAGAGGGTGTGGAGAAAAGGGAACACTCTTGCACTGTTGGTGGGAATGTAAATTGATACAGCCACTATGGAGAACAGTATGGAGGTTCCTTAAAAAACTAAAAATAGAACTACCATATGACCCAGCAATCCCACTACTGGGCATATACCCTGAGAAAACCATAATTCAGAAAGAGTCATGTACCAAAATATTCATTGCAGCTCTGTTTACAATAGCCAGGACATGGAAGCAACCTAGGTGTCCATCATCGGATGAATGGATAAAGAAGATGTGGCACATATATACAATGGAATATTACTCAGCCATAAAAAGAAATGAAATGGAGGTGTTTGTAATGAGGTGGATGGAGTTACAGTCTGTCATACAGAGTGAAGTAAGTCAGAAAGAGAAAAACAAATACAGTATGCTAACACATATATATGGAATCTAAGGAAAAAAAAAAAAAAAAGAGGTCATGAAGAACCTAGTGGCAAGATGGGAATAAAGACACAGACCTACTAGAGAATGGACTTGAGGATATGGGGAGGGGGAGGGGTGAGATGTGACAGGGTGAGAGAGTGTCATGGACATATATACACTACCAAATGTAAAATAGATAACTAGTGGGAAGCAGCCGCATAGCACAGGGAGATCAGCTCGGTGCTTTGTGACCACCTAGAGGGGTGGGATAGGGAGGGTGGGAGGGAGGGAGATGCAAGAGGGAAGAGATATGGCAACATATGTATATGTGTAACTGATTCACTTTGTTGTAAAGCAGAAGCTAGCACACCATTGTAAAGCAATTATACTTCAATAAAGATGTTTAAAAAAAAAAAATCTCTTTAGTAAGTATAACAGAAGCATGGAAACAAATGCAAGGGACAATGCAGAAAACATACATTTTGCTAAATGTCAGATTTTCAAACAAAAAAATGAGTCCAGGTAATAATTATCAAAAGGGACTTTAATAATTGCTTAATCATATATATTGCAGAATTGAACTAAAAGCCTTGCAATGGACCTGCATATGGCAATATTTATTTCTCAAAGTCTAAACAATGGACATTCAACTTGTTCTTGAACACTTATAATAAGGAGAGTGCCTTAAGGCAAACGAAATCCCAGTGTTGGGCAGAATTTTTTCATTGACAGTTCTTCTTCTTATTGAACCAAAAGCTGTTTTTCTGAAACTTGTATTTGTAGTTGTGGCAGCAAAATGATCCTGCAAAAATACCCACATTCTAAATCTTGGAACCTCTGTATATGCTATGTCACATGGCAAAAAGGACTTTGCAGATGTGAATAAAGGCGAAGATTTTGATATGGGTCTGGTACTGTGAATTATTAGGGTGGACCCACTCTATTAACCTGAGACTTTAAAAGCAGAGAATTGTCTCCAGTTGGAGGCAAGAGACATAAGGCAGAAGTAAAGGTTAGAGAGACTTGAAGGACTCAGGCTGCCACTGTTGGCTTTGAAGATATAGGGGCCACAGGTGCAGGAGGCCTCTAGAAGCTGAGAAGAACATGCAGTTGAAAACTAGTAAGGAAACAAGGACTTCAGTCCTAAAATGTATGGGAGTGAATTCTGACAACAAACTGAAGGAGTCTGGAAGTGGATGTTCTTCCAGAGACTCCAGTTAAGAGTCCACCTATGCCTCGTGAGACCTAAAGCAAAGAAAACAACCAAGCCTATCTTGATTTCTGAAATACAGAACAGTGATAAATTTATGCTAATAAACTTATAATAAATAATAATAACAACAATATAAAATAATGCTATATTCATTAGTTCTGTTCTCTGGCCCTGCATAGAAAACCTATAATTATCACTCCAATTCCCTGGAATTGTTTCAAGTTTTCAAACATAATTTGATGTCTTCTATTAGTCTTCTCTTTTCCAAGCTATAACCCTTAATTCTTTGAACTATTCTTGCCCTCCTCAAAGGCAGTAATCAATCTCTCTGCACATGCCCTGTTTTGTCAATGTCAATCATAAGATACAGTGTTCTGTGTTAAATACAGTGATTCATAAGTGAACTGACTGAAAAAAGCATGGAATTATCTGGTCCTTTAGGTGGAAAGTTGTAAAAATGCAAAGCTTTTTTTGGACAAATTTTTTATACTGTTGGCCACTAAGTTGTGACCAATGTATATCTTTGGATATTTTTCAGGTAAACTGCCCTAAACCAATTGCATCCCATTCTAAAAATGATCAGTCGATTTTTGAAAGCCACATCTGTACAAACACCCCTATACACAAACACCTATGCCACATACACACATACAATTGATAACATATCTGGAAATTGTCTTCTTGTTGATTTTTGTTCCCAAACCAATAAGTCAAGATTATTTAAAGTACCATATTTCCTGATTCAAGGAAATGATCAATATATTTTAATAACAGAAAACGGTGAAAAAATAAATCTGATTGAATTAACTGTACACATCCATCAGAAGACATATTTAAATTTAGAAATGCTAAAATGTGAAACAAATTTTTTCTTGGGAAAGTTTTATACATATATACATATATATATGTGTGTGTATATATATATATATATATATACACACACACACTAAGTATGTGTGCATACATATAGTTATATACATATATATTTATTTATATATATATTTCCAAAAAATCATATATATTTGCAAGCATTATCTGATGTAGTGAATGTGACCTTATTTGGAAATAGGATCTTTGTAGATATAATTAAGTTAAGGATTTCAAGATGAGATCAACCTGGATGTAAGGTGAGCCCTAAATCCAATGACAAGTGTTCTTATTAGAGAAAAGAGAACATTTGAGGCAAAGAGGCACACAGAAGATGGAGACAGAGATTTGAGTGATGTTTGTACAAGCCAAGGCACACCAAGGATGGGAGAGGCATAAAATGGATTTTCCCTTAAAGCCTTCAGAAAGAACCAACCCTGCCAACACCATAATTTTGGACTTCTGGCTCCATAACTGTGAGAGAATAAAGTTCTGCTGCAAAGTTTTTAGTAATTTGTTTTGACAGTCCTAGGAAACTAATATAGATTTTGGTACCCAGAAGGGAGAGCTGCTATAACAAATACCAGAAAATGTGGAGTCACTTTGAAATTAGACAATATAGAGAGGCTAGAGGAATTTTGAGGAATGTAATAGAAAATGTTTAGATCGCTTTGAAGACACTATTGGTGGAAATAAGGATCTTAAGAGTGATTCTGGTAAGGTCTGAGAATGACATTCACCTGTCCACAAACGGAAAGGAATTTTGCTCCAGGATGAAATACACCCAGAATCTCAAATACCTGATTTAGATGATGGCATTTGGGAATTCTTGAGTTGAAGATATTTAGATGAAATTTTGAAATTAGGGTTGATGCTGGAATGGAAAAGACTCATAGGGATGTTGGGTTGGGTGAATTTATTTTACATATAGGATGAACATTAATTATTGTGAGACAGAGGGTAGATTGTAGTTGGATGATTAGTGTTACCCGAAAAGATATATATGTCCAATTCCTAAGCCCTAGCACCTATAAATGTGACCTTACTTAGAGATAAAATCTTTGCATATATAATTAAGTTAAGGATCTTGGGATAAGATCATCTTGGATTTAAGGTGCACCATAAGTCCAATTCCCTATCCATATAAGAGAAAGGAGAGGGTAATTTGAGATGTAGAGGCATGCAAGACAGTCATATAAAGATGGAGGCAGATATTGGAGTGATAGAGTGTACAAACCAAGGAATGCCAATGATTGCTGGCAGCCACCAGAAACGAGGAGAAAGGCATAGAACATGTTCTTCCTTAGAACCTCTAGAAAACTATTCCTACTGACACCTTGATTTTGGACTTCTGGCCCCAAGAACTGTGAAAGGATAAATTTCTGTTGTCTTAAGCCACCCAGTTTACAGTAACTTGTTATAACAGCTCTAGAAAACTAACACATATGACAACACTATAATTAAGTACTTATAAATTATTTTGTAAGAATTCATTTATCTGTAATTCATTAAAAATATTTATTAAGCATCTTTTCTGTGCCAGAAAACATACTCCATTCTAGAGATACCCAATTTTGTGCAAAAACAATCATGTTTCCTAATATAATGAAATGTATGGTATTAATGAAATGTCACAAAAACAAATGTGAAACTGCAGCAGTGATAAATAATTTAAGAGAAACTATATCTCTGAGAGTATAAGAGAGGGGTCTTTAACTAACTCAGGAGATCTTTGCTTTGAGGTAGTAATGACTGAGCTTGGCTCTGAAGGGTCAATTAAGTTATCTGAGTATAGAATGGGAAGGTAAAGTACCCAGAGAATGGAGATTTTAAATTGTAAAGTGTTTGTGGCAATAAGGGACATAGAATGTGAAAGGGACTAGGAGATATTGACAGAGGGTGGAAAGGAAAAATCATGGTTGTATAATTAGAGGAAGAGGTGGATAATTCACTGGGGACTTTTCAATTTTTCTTGTCAAACAATCTCAACACTCTCCCAAAGTTCAAATTTTCATATACTCACTTTTCCTATTCTCTGAAAGCTAGAGTACAAGTCTATGGGTTAGGCTATACCAGTCCGTGTTCTTCGCTGGTAGTTAGACCCAAACCAGAGCAGAAAAAATTAGTAACCTCACAGACTCCTTTCCAATTGAAAAGTGGCGGGAACAGCAGCAACTATATCCAGTTTTCAGAGGCAGTTTGGGAACCAGTGTCTCATGATCAGTGTCAATGATATCCTTTGTCAAGAGGCAAGGTCTTTATGCTCAGTATCAGCAGCAAAATTATCTTCACAGAACACATTCTGTGGTGTGATTTTGGTCACCATTCCTGGTTGTATAGCATCTTGGTAGTTCTCTGTCTTTCTAGAAAATTGTGAGTTATCCAAGATATTTTAATACTTTTTTTTGGCTAGAGTGTTTTCTGTTTCTTAGAAATAAGAGACCAGACTATCCTGGGTTGAACAGACTACTTTAAGGTACAACAACTTTATTCTATTGTTATTCATTAAAAATATTGACACTGAAATGTGAAATGGTCACATCTGAATTTTTAAAGGTCACTCTGGCTTGAGTGCTAAAAGTAATGTGACCAGCCCAACCGGGAGATGATTTCAGTTGTCAAGGCAAGAGACAAAGATAGTTTGTTAAGAACAGTGGTGTTGGACATGGAAAGAAGTATTTACAATTGAAGCATATTTGATGGAAAATAACTGATCTTATAAGTGAATAACAAACTGGGTGATAAGCAAGATATGTCATCGCTGATGACTTTACACTTTTTTGATTGTAGAACTGATGTTTATTTAAACAGTACATATTGGAAAATGATCCATTTTAGGGGATAAGGAGATAGGATATCTCTGAATTTAGTTTGGGCAGGTTGGATTGCCTTTGAGACACTCAAACTGAAATTGTCAAATAGAAAATTGAATCAACAGATCACAAAGTCAAAGGAGATAGTTGGCCTGAAACTGTTAAGTATAGGAGTCATCTGCATATAGATAGCAATTGAAGCCATTGATGTGGAAAAAATGTCCAAGAAGAATATATAAAGAGAAGAACCTAAGGAATAGGTTTGAATCTTGAAGAGTCTATAAAGGAACAGCCAGAGACACAAACATAAGAAACCAAAAGAAGGAAGTGATCCAAAATGAGTTTTTTTATTGATTTTCAGTTGATGTCTAGGCATATAATTTTCCTTTCTTTTCCCTTTTTTTCTTTCCTCTTTCCTTCCTCCCTTCTTCCCTTGCTCCCTTCCCTCCTTCCTTCTTTCCTCCTCCCTCACTCCATCCCTCCCTTCTTCCTTCCTTCCTTCTTTATTTTCTTACTTCCTTCCCTCCTTTCATCTTTATTTTTTTATCTAATAAATTTTTTTTTTTACAGAAAGGAATGAGCTCTTTCAAACAGATATTGAACTGAACTTACATTACTCCAAACTAAAATATCTAGAAGAAAAGTTAGAGCAAATCAATTAGTCTACTCCTGTCTGATAGATTTGTTTTGTCTTTTAGAATAATAGGTAGAATATTTTTATTATAGATGTGTTCTTCTTCAAGTTATATAGTGAAATAGATTGGAGTGCTCCCTAGTATATAAATCAGATTAGAATAATTACTTCATTGTATACTTAATAATAGCTGATAGTAAATGAACACCACTTTGAACACTTTACATGAATTATCTTATTTAATGCTCAAAATATACCTATTTGTAGTGAATTATTATTTAAATTTTATAAAGGAAAGAACTAAGGCACAGGAATAGTTCCTTGAATCCAGTTCTGACTGACTTCAAAACTCATACTCTTACATGCTAAACCATTCTGATTCCCAACTAACCACTTTTGCAACAATTATAAACTATCCCTGTGTACAGGGTAAATTGGGACCAAAATATTTTAAATATTAAAATATTAAATGTAACTAATCTTAAGTTCTCAGTCCCTTGAAGACAATATTACTAGAGACCTTGATTATCTGTCAGTTACTTGAGAACACATGCTAAAGAAATGAGGATCACTAGCAGACATCAGAATGCAATAAATCCAATTACAGAGAAATGAACTTATTTCCTTGTCTTGATGTATTTTTTTGCTCACAGTTATGCCATAGAGAAAGTGTATCCAGTTTTCAGCAGGAAATTTCACAATATATATTGTGATCATTTGTCATTGACTTAGATAAAATCATAGAGAAAAAAAATTTTACACTTTCCTTCCTTCCTTCCTTCCTTCCTTCCTTCCTTCCTTCCTTCTTCCCTCCCTCCCTCCCTTCCTTCTTTGCTTCTTTGCTTCATTTCCTCCCCTCCTATCTTCTCTCCTTCTCTCTCTCTCTATCTGGTTAATTAATTGTTTCACAAGAAGAAACTGCTCTTTCCAATAGATACTAGAGTAACATTACTCCAAACTGAATTATCAAGTAGAAAATATATTGAAGGGCAATAAAACTCATGATACTGGGAAGATAGGCTAAAAAATATATATATTTTAGCATCTTATATATATATAAAATATATTATATATATATATATATATATATATATATATATATAATGACATTAGGAAACTGAAATCCTAACCTTAAGTTCAAATGACCATCTATTGAAATATAAACAAGGGCACTATTCTAAGAGTATTCTATACGGGGTGGGTAGAAAAAGTTCGCCAATGCAATATAATCTATTGATATGGCTCGGTTGCCCTATAAAAAGGTCTTCATGATTCACTAAAGATAAAGGTAGCATCACACCAGGCTTATGCTCAGTACAAGCCTCCTATACCCTTAGCATGATATTGACAAATTTAAACAGTTTTAGTAGATGGCATTGAGCTTGACATAAGATTATTTATGTTTTTATTTATTTAGTAATTATTTCTTTATATTTATTAAGCATTCAATATCTTCTATATATTTTCATTGGTTAACAAGAAAATTTGTTTTGTTTTTTTTTTTCAAAATTTTTTAACACCTTTATTGGAGTATAATTGCTTTACAATGGTGTGTTAGGTTCTGTTTTATAACAAAGTGAATCAGCTATACACATACATATATCCCCATATCTCTTCCCTCTTGCATCTCCCTCCCTCTCACCCTCCCTATCTCACTCCTCTAGGTGGTCACAAAGCACTGAGCTGATCTCCCTGTGCTATGCGGCTGCATCCCACTAGCTATCGGTTTTACATTTGGTAGCGTATATATGCACATGCCACTCTCTCACTTTGTCCCAGATTACACTTCCCCCTCCCCGTGTCCTCAAGTCCATTCTCTAGTGGGTCTGTGTCTTTATTCCCGTCCTGCCCCTAGGTTCTTCATGACAATTTTTTTTTTTTTTGTAAATTCCATATATATATGTTAGCATACGGTATTTGTTTTTCTCTTTCTGACTTACTTCACTCTGTATGACAGAATCTAGGTCCATCCACCTCACTACAAATAACTCAGTTTCGTTTCTTTTTATGGCTGAGTAATATTCCATTGTACATATGTGCCACATCTTCTTTATCTATTCATCTGTTGATGGACACTTAGGTTGCTTCCATGTCCTGGCTATTGTAAATAGAGCTGCAATGAACATTGTGGTACATGACTCTTTTTGAATTATGGCTTTCTCAGGGTATATGCCCAGTAGTGGGATTGCTGGGTCATATGGTAGTTCTATTTTTAGTTTTTTAAGGAACCTCCATACTGTTCTCCATAGTGGCTACACTTCCGAACACCATACACAAAAATAAACTCAAAATGGATTAAAGACCTAAATGTAAGGCCAGACACTATAAAACTCTTAGAGGAAAACATAGGCAGAACACTCTATGACGTCAATCACAGCAAGATCCTTTCTGACCCACCTCCTAGAGAAATGGAAATAAAAACAAAAATAAACAAATGGGACCTAATGAAACTTTAAAGCTTTTGCACAACAAAGGAAACCATGAACAAGATGAAAAGATAACCCTCAGAATGGGAGAAAATATTTGCAAATGAAGCAACTGACAAAGGATTAATCTCCAAAATTTACAAACAGCTCATGCAGCTCAATATCAAAATAACAAACAACTCAATTCAAAAATGGGTAGAAGACCTAAATAGATAGTTCTCAAAAGAAGATATACAGATTGCCAACAAACACATGAAAGAATGCTCAACATCGTTAATCATTAGAGAAATGCACATCAAAACTACAATGAGATATCACCTCACACCAGTCAGAATGGCTATCATCAAAAAATCTAGAAACAATAAATGCCGGAGAGGGTGTGGAGAAAAGGTAACCCTCTTTCACTTTTGGTAGGAATGTAACAAGAAAGTTTTGACTGGGTTCTCTGAAGAGACAGACTATAAGAAAGGTTTAAAAATTTCTTCAGAATCATCAAGGACTTTTTAAAGAACTAAAAAAAAATTCAAATTCACTTATGTTCTTTATGATTTCTTCAGTGGAGAAGATAATTGAAGAGATAAGATAATTGAAACCAGACAATAAATGATTTAAGGAATGAAGATGTGAGGGTTATTTAGCCATGAAATGATAATAACATTCAGATTCATAAAAGATTCCAGTTTTATAATTACAGTAGTTGTCTATGTTGAAGATGCAATAACTGAAAATCAGTTTAATTTGAAGCAAATATAATTTGAATTATGTGAAAGAATTACTGATGAATACCAAATATTTAAATAGGAACAATAATTTAAAACCCAAGAATTTATCAATGGTGTTAAGCATTTAAATTTTGTAATTAATCAGTTCTGCTTTTCTTACTAAAAATTTCATAACTATGCCCAAATTATGAAGTATAGCAATAATATTTTAAGAATTCTGGTATCAAATGCTAAGATTTCTTTATACCATTATCAACCTATTTTAAATACAAAACTCAAATTGAAGCTATTTTCTCATCAATGTTACTGTGTGTTTTCTGGGTAAATAAAACAAAATAGTAACGTTGCACATCCTCGTACTAAAAATCTATTAGCATGTATGACCCTGGCACTTTCATCTTTCAACTTGAAATGGAGGCAAATGTTATTCTGCAGTAGGGGATGGAGAAACTATAATATTTGACTTGCCTTTCAGAGCACTATTAATTCTATTAATTTAATAATTTCTCCCCTGCCTCCACATTTCCGTTGTTATTAAAATTGTCTCCTGGACACCACATCTACCCTTGCTGTTACTACTTCAATTTAATCAGTTACCAAATTTATGTTATTGAGGATTATCTTAACCCTAAAATATGATAATAAAATGAGGCCAAACTCCAAAATGAAAGGCAATAGTTTTCTTTGCTAAAATGAACATACAGACACAAATATTTTAATGATTGTAGCAAAATCATCGTGGATCATACTGTGAATTATTGAGTGAAAAGAGTAACCAAAGAAATAATGTCCAAGACTAAGAGTCAGGCAGAAGAGGGAACCTTTATTATAATCTCTTAAGTAAATGTTGTACAAGAGCAGCAATTTGAAGAATTTTGAAGTGACTTTAGAAAACCAGACAGGAGTGAAAATTAAAAGCAACAATAACAACTTTTGTTTTGTTGTTTGAAGAAAGAACCAGAAGTGACAGTTTTCTGAAAATATTACACTAAGCTAAGAACTTAATTTAGTTTCAGAAAACATAGGTAGGTACAAAGGAGAATAGTCATTGCTATGGTAATTTAATTTTATCTAAAGAGGCATGATAACATTTTTCCTTCCTGAAATATGTTTTCTCTTAAGGTTAGGTTACATGTAGATTAAGTGGAGAGATTAACTTTGTTCAAGAAGTGAAGACGCTAATAATAATGAAATGAAGTGGCTTCTGTCACACTCATTCTAGATTTTGGACAGTTGCCTATCTATGCCTGACTGCCATGGAAGCTTTAAGTGGGGTGTACATATAATATTTTGAAGAGAAAAATAGCTTACAAGTGTAGTGAATGGAATACCTACTTTATCTTTATTACCTGTAGAATAAAATATATGTATAATTAACTCCAGTTTAATTATATTAAAGGTGACCTGTGAGAATATCGTAAATTTCAATTGACTCAGCTATGTGCTTCAGCAGTTAAATATCTCTTCTAGCAAAGCCAAGATAAGTCAGCAAATAAGCTGATAAATAGTGACCCTTCAAAGCACTTTTTAAAGTCTTCAAAGTCAAACTCTGCCATGTTTTTGTTTTGCCAATAATGTCAGGGTTTACGTGTCAGGGAATACCAGAGCAAATAGTTAGAAAGTTGGGAGATCTATAGAACCTTATCCAGTCGACTGCTTTCATTCAGGAAAAAATGAGTTGATAGATTCTCTCAGCCCTTTCCAAACCTAATATACATTTTTTCCTAGCCACAGATTCTAGGAAAAGACAATCAGACAATAGTGACTATGATACGTGTTTTAATATGAAATGTAACTTCAGTATTTAGAAAATTGAAACTTATGAAGTTGATAAAGTTCTAGTGTGGAGCCTACCATTTCCTCTGTCTTTTTCCCTCACATATTAGTCAGGATTCTCCAGATAAATATAACCCATAGTATGTATGTATGTGTGTATATATGTATATATATATATATATATATATATATATATATATATATATATATATATACATATATACACATATACATGAAGGAAGAGAGAGAGATTAAAATTGACCATCCCAATGGATGGGTAAGATGGCGGAAGAGTAAGATGTGGAGATCACCTTCCTTCCCACAGATACATTAGAAATACATCTACACGTGGAACTGCTCCTACAGAACACCCACTGAATGCTGGCAGAAGACGTCAGACCTCCCAAAAGGCAAGAAACTCCCCACGTACTTGGGTAGGGCAAAAGAAAAAATAAATAACAGAGACAAAAGAATAGGGACGGGACCTGCACCAGTGGGAGGGAGCTGTGAAGGAGGAAAGGTTTCCACACACTAGGAAGCCCCTTCGCGGGCGGAGAATGTGGGTGGCAGGGGGGGAAGCTTCGGAGCCACGGAGGAGAGCGCAGCCACAGGGGTGCGGAGGGCAAAGCGGAGAGATTCCCGCACGGAGGCTCGGCGCCGAGCAGCACTCACCAGCCCGAGAGGCTTGTCTGCTCAACCGCCGGGGCGGGGGTTGGCTGGACGCTGAGGCTCGGGCTTCGGTCGGATCGCAGGGAGAGGACTGGGGTTGGCGGCGTGAACACAGCCTGAAGGGGTTAGCGCACCACAGCTAGCCGGGAGGGAGTCCGGGTAAAAGTCTGCAGCTGCCAAAGAGGCAAGAGACTTTTTCTTGCCTCTTTGTTTCACGGTGCACAAAGAGAGGGGATTCAGAGCGCCGCCTAAATGAGCTCCAGAGACGGGCGCGAGCCGCGGCGATCAGCGCGGACCCCAGAGACGGGCATGAGATGCTAAGACTGCTGCTGCCGCCACCAAGAAGCCTGTGTGTGAGCACAGGTCACTATCCACACCGCCCCTCCCGGGAGCCTGTGCAACCCGTCACTGCCAGGCTCCCGTGATCCAGGGACAACTTCCCCGGGAGAACGCACGGCGCGCCTTAGGCTGCTGCAACGGCACGCTGGCCTCTGCCGCCGAAGGCTCGCCCCGCATCCGTACCCTTCCCTCCCCCCCCGCTGGCCGGAGTGAGCCAGAGCCCCCGAAGCAGCTGCTCCTTTAACCCTATCCTGTCTGAGCCAAGAACAGACACTCTCAGGCGACCTACACACAGAGGTGGGTCCAAATCCAAAGCTGAGCCCTGGGAGCTGTACGAACAAAGAAGAGAAAGGGAAATTTCTCCCAGCAGCCTCAGAAGCAGCGGATTAAAGCTCCACAAACAACTTGATGTACCTGCATCTGTTGAATACCTGAATAGACAACGAATCATCCCAAATTCAGGAGGTGGACTTTGGGAGCAGGATATATTAATTTTTCCCCTTTTCCTTTTTTTGTGAGTGTATATGTGTATGCTTTTGGATGAGATTTTGTCTGCACAGCTTTGCTTCCACCATTTGTCCTAGGGTTCCGTCCGTCCTTTTTTTTTTTTTTTTTTAACTTAAAAATGTTTTTTCTTAAAAAATTTTTTTCTTAATAATTTTTTCCTTATTTTAAAAAATTAAAAAAAAAATATTTTTCTTAATAATTTTTTTCTTAATTTTTACTTTAAAAAATTAAAATTATTTTTCTTAATAAATTTTTTCTTAATAATTTTTTCTTTTTTTAAATAAAAATTAGTAAATTTATTTTTAAAAATTAAAAAATTTTTTTCTCAATAAATTTTTTCTTAATAATTTTTTCTTAGTTTTTATTATAATAGCTTTATTTTATTTTATTTTATTTTATCCTCTTTCTTTCTTTCTTTCTATTTTTTCTCCCTTTTATTCAGAGCTGTGTGGATGAAAAGCTCTTGGTGCTCCAGCCAGGCATCAGGGCTGTGCCTCTGAGGTGGGAGAGCCACCTTCAGGACACTGGTAAACAAGAGACCTCCCAGCTCCACGTAATACCAAACAGCGTAAATCTCTCAGAGATCTCCATCACAACATCAAGACCCAGCTTCACTCAACGACCAGCAAGCTACACTGCTGGACACCCTATGCCAAACAACTAGCAAGACAGGAACATAGCCCCAACCACTAGCAGAGAGGCTGACTAAAATCATAATAAGGACACAGACACCCCAAAACACACCACCAGACGTGGACGTGCCCACCAGAAAGACAAGATCCAGCCTCATCTGCCAGAACATAGGCACTAGTCCCCTCCACCAGGAAGCCTACACAACCCACTGAACCAAACTTAGTCACTGGGGACAGATACCAAAAACAACGGGAACTACGAACCTGCAGCCTGTGAAAAGGAGACCCCAAACACAGTAAGATAAGCAAAATGAGAAGACAGAAAAACACACAGCAGATGAAGGAGCAGGGTCAAAACACACCAGACCTAACAAATGAAGAGGAAATAGGTAGTCTACCTGAAAAAGAATTCAGAATAATGATAGTAAAGATGATCCAAAATCTTGGAAATAGAATAGACAAAATGCAAGAAACATTTAACAAGGACATAGAAGAACTAAAGAGGAACTAAGCAATTATGAAAAACACAATAAATGAAATTAAAAGTACTCTAGATGGGATCAATAGCAGAATAACTGAGGCAGAAGAACGGTTAAGTGACCTGGAAGATAAAATAGTGGAAATAACTACTGCAGAGCAGAATAAAGAAAACAGAATGAAAAGAACTGAGGACAGTCTCAGAGACCTCTGGGACAACATTAAATGCACCAACATTTGAATTATAGGGGTCCCAGAAGAAGAAGAGAAAAAGAAAGGGACTGAGAAAATATTTGAAGAGATTATAGTTGAAAATGTCCCTAATATGGGAAAGGAAATAGTTAATCAAGTCCTGGAAGCACAGAGAGTCCCATACAGGGTAAATCCAAGGAGAAACACGCCAAGTCACATATTAATCAAACTATCAAAAATTAAATATAAAGAAAACATATTAAAAGCAGCAAGGGAAAAACAACAAATAACACACAAGGGAACCCCCATAAGGTTAACAGCTGATCTTTCAGCAGAAACTCTGCAAGCCAGAAGGGAGTGGCAGGATATACTTAAACTGATGAAGGAGAAAAACCTACAATCAAGGTTACTCTACCCAGCAAGGATCTTATTCAGATTTGATGGCAAAATTAAAACCTTTACAGACAAGCAAAAGCTAAGAGAATTCAGCACCACCAAACCAGCTTTACAACAAATGCTAAAGGAACTTCTCTAGGCAAGAAACACAAGAGAAGGAAAACATCTACAATAACAAATCCAAAACATTTAAGAAAATGGGAATAGGAACATACATATCAATAATGACCTTAAATGTAAATGGATTAAATGCTCCCACCAAAAGACACAGACTGGCTGAATGGATACAAAAACAAGACCCATATATATGCTGTCTACAAGAGACCCACTTCAGACCTAGAGACACATACAGACTGAAAGTGAGGGGATGGAAAAAGATATTCCATGCAAATGGAAATCAAAAGAAAGCTGGAGTAGCAATTCTCATATCAGACAAAATAGACTTTAAAATAAAGACTATTACAAGAGACAAAGAAAGTCACTATATAATGATCAAGGGATGGATCCAAGAAGAAGATATAACAATTGTAAATATTTATGCACTCAACATAGGAGCACCTCAATACATAAGGCAAATACTAACAGCCATAAAAGGGGAAATCGACAGTAACACAATCATAGTAGGGGACTTTAACACCCCACTTTCACCAATGGACAGATCATCCAAAATGAAAATAAATAAGGAAACACAAGCTTTAAAAGATACATTAAACAAGATGGACTTAATTGATATTTATAGGACATTCCACCCAAAACCAACAGAATACACATTTTTCTCAAGTGCTCATGGAACATTCTCCAGGATAGATCATATCTTGGGTCACAAATCAAGCCTTGGTAAATTTAAGAAAATTGAAATCATATCAAGTATCTTTTCCGACCACAACACTATGAGACTAGATATCAATTACAGGAAAAGATCTGTAAAAAATACAAACACATGGAGGCTACACAATACACTACTTAATGACAAAGTGATCACTGAAGAAATCAAAGGGGAAATCAAAAAATACCTAGAAACAAATGATAATGGAGACACGACGACCCAAAACCTATGGGATGCAGCAAAAGCGTTCTAAGAGGGAAGTTTATAGCAATACAAGCCTACATCAAGAAACAAGAAACATCTCGAATAAACAACCTAACCTTGCACCTAAAGCAATTAGAGAAAGAAGAACAAAAAACCCCAAAGCTAGCAGAAGGAAAGAAATCATAAAGATCAGATCAGAAATAAATGAAAAAGAAATGAAGGAAACAATAGCAAAAATCAATGAAACTAAAAGCTGGTTCTTTGAGAAGATAAACAAAATTGATAAACCATTAGCCAGACTCATCAAGAGAAAAAGGGAGAAGACTCAAATCAATAGAATTAGAAATTAGAAGGAGAAGTAACCACTGACACTGCAGAAATACAAACGATCATGAGAGATTACTACACGCAACTATATGCCAATAAAATGGACAACCTGGAAGAAATGGACAAATTCTTAGAAATGCACAACCTGCCGAGACTGAACCAGGAAGAAATAGAAAATATGAACAGACCAATCACAAGCACTGAAATTGAAACTGTGATTAAAAATCTTCCAACACACAAAAGCCCAGGACCAGATGGCTTCACAGGCGAATTCTATCAAACATTTAGAGAAGAGCTAACACCTATCCTTCTCAAACTCTTCCAAAATATTGCAGAGGGAGGAACACTCCCCAAATCATTCTACGAGGCCACCGTCACCCTGATACCAAAACCAGACAAAGATGTCACAAAGAAAGAAAACTACAGGCCAATATCACTGATGAACATAGATGCAAAAATCCTCAACAAAATACTAGCAAACAGAATCCAACAGCACATTAAAAGGATCATACACCATGATCAAGTGGGGTTTATTCTAGGAACGCAAGGATTCTTCATTATACGCAAATCAATCAACATGATACATCATATTAACAAATTGAAGGAGAAAAACCATATGATCATCTCAATAGATGCAGAGAAAGCTTTTGACAAAATTCAACACCCATTTATGATAAAAGCCCTGCAGAAAGTAGGCATAGAGGGAACCTTCCTCAACATAATAAAGGCCATATATGACAAACCCACAGCCAACATTGTCTTCAATGGTGAAAAACTGAAACCATTTCCACTAAGATCAGGAACAAGACAAGGTTGCCCACTCTCACCACTATTATTCAACATAGTTTTGGAAGTATTAGCCACAGCAATCAGAGAAGAAAAAGAAATAAAAGGAATCCAAACCGGAAAAGAAGAAGTAAACTGTCACTGTTTGCAGATGACATGATACTATACATAGAGAATCCTAAAGATGCTACCAGAAAACTACTAGAGCTAATCAATGAATTTGGTAAAGTAGCAGGATACAAAATTAATGCACAGAAATCTCTTGCATTCCTACACACTAATGATGAAAAATCTGAAAGTGAAATTAAGAAAACACTCCCGTTTACCATTGCAACAAAAAGAAGAAAATATCTAGGAATAAACCTACCTAAGGAGACAAAAGACCTGTATGCAGAAAATTATAAGACACTGATGAAAGAAATTAAAGATGATACAAATAGATGGAGAGATATACCATGTTCTTGGATTGGAAGAATCAACATTGTGAAAATGACTCTACTACCCAAAGCAATCTACAGATTCAATGCAATCCCTATCAAACTACCTCTGGCATTTTTCACAGAACTAGAACAAAAAATTTCACAATTTGTATGGAGACACAAAAGACCCCGAATAGCCAAAGCAATCTTAAGAAAGAGAAACGGAGCTGGAGGAATCAGGCTCCCTGACTTCAGACTATATTACAAAGGTACAGTAATCAAGACAGTTTGGTACTGGCACAAAAACTGAAACATAGATAAATGGAACAGGATAGAAAGCACAGAGATAAACCCACGAACATATGGTCACCTTATCTTTGATAAGGGAGGCAAACATATACAGTGGAGAAAAGACAGCCTCTTCAATAAGTGGTGCTGGGAAAACTGGACTGGTACATGTAAAAGTATGAAATTAGAACACTCCCTAACACCATACGCAAAAATAAACTCAAACTGGATTAAAGACCTAAATGTAAGGCCAGACACTATCAAACTCTTAGAGGAAAACATAGGCAGAACACTCTATGACATAAATCACAGCAAGGTCCTTTTTGACCCAACTCCTAGAGAAATGGAAATAAAAACACAAATAAACAAATGGGACCTTATGAAACTTAAAAGCTTTTGCACAGCAAAGGAAACCATAAACAAGACCAAAAGACAACCCTCAGATTGGGAGAAAATATTTGCAAATGAAGCAACTGACAAAGGATTAATCTCCAAGATTTACAAGCAGCTCATGCAGCTCAATAACAAAAAAACAAACAACCCAATCCAAAAATGGGCAGAAGACCTAAATAGACATTTCTCCAAAGAAGATATACAGATTGCCAACAAACACATGAAAGAATGTTCAACATCATTAATCATTAGAGAAATGCAAATCAAAACTACAATTTGATATCATCTCACACCATTCAGAATGGCCATCATCAAAAAATCTAGAAACAATAAATGCTGGAGAGGGTGTGGAGAAAAGGGAACACTCTTGCACTGTTGGTGGGAATGTAAATTGATACAGCCACTATGGAGAACAGTATGCAGGTTCCTTAAAAAACTAAAAATAGCTAAAACTAAAAATATGATACGACCCAGCAATCCCACTACTGGGCATATACCCTGAGAAAACCATAATTCGAAAAGAGTCATGTACCAAAATGTTCATTGCAGATCTATTTACAATAGCCAGGACATGGAAGCAACCTAAGTGTCCATCATTGGATGAATGGATAAAGAAGATGTGGCACATATATACAATGGGATATTACTCAACCATAAAAAGAAACGAAATGGAGGTATTTGTATTGAGGTAGATGGAGTTAGAATCTGTCATACAGAGTGAAGTAAGTCAGAAAGAGAAAAACAAATACAGTATGCTAACACATATATATGGAATCTAAGGAATAAAAAAAAAAAAAAGGTCATGAAGAACCTAGTGGCAAGATGGGAATAAAGACACAGACCTACTAGAGAATGGACTTGAGGATATGGGGAGGGGGAGGGGTAAGATGTGACAAGATGAGAGAGTGGCATGGACATATATACACTACCAAATGTAAAATAGATAGCTAGTGGGAAGCAGCCACACAGTACAGGGCGATCAGCTCCGTGCTTTGTGACCACCTAGAGGGGTGGGATAGGGAGGGTGGGAGGGAGGGAGATGCAAGAAGGAAGAGATATGGGAACATATGTATATGTATAACTGATTCACTTTGTTATAAAGCAGAAACTAACACACCATTGTAAAGCAATTATACTCCAATAAAGATGTTAAAAAAATAAAAAAAAATTAAAAAAATAATAAAATTGACCATCACAACATCCCACATTAGATATTCAGACTCTCCAAGAAAGCTGTAGTTTAACAAAAACCGATACTCTTATCTCCTGGTATAAACGCTGCTCTGAACTCACTAGGAAAAAATAGTGGAATGGACAGTTTCTCTTTGTCAGACAAGATCACCTCTACTTTACTCCATAACAGAATCTCTGATTTGCTTCTTTGGAATCTATATATGAAAATTATTTGTAAACTCTCCATCTAACCTGGGAATAATAGCAGTCATCACTGTTATTGTGTACTGAAGGCAGACACTTTGCAAACAAGAACCCTGAAAATTGAAATTATTTCTGCTTTTCACATAGCAACACTAAAGACTAAGGTCAAATAACTTTTCCAAGGACAGATTTATTGTAAATTCTGAAACTGAAATCTCACAAAATAGGGCCCTATTTTAGAGGCCCTGCTTTTTCTCTGCTTCTATTTGTATTCTTTTTTGTGTAGTCATGATCTTACTTCCTCCAACCCAGTTATTCCTTCAACTTCTCGAATTTATTAGCTGTCGCCTGCCTCCCCAGCCCTGCTTAGGTGAATCATAACTATAGTCTAAGAAACCTCTGTTGCTTTGCAATGTGCAAGGCCCTCCGTAGAGTTGCCCACATGTAAAGCACCTCAGAAAAAAATCAACATCTGCAGTTCTAGTGAATCCTCTTGTTATTTGATTTGGAGCTCATTTTTGAAACAACTGTGTGTTTTCCCTTCCAAGGTGGTTCAAAACACATCTCTGGATCGGTAATTACATAGCTTCTCCCTATATTTCAGGGTGATCAGGAATATGACCGCATTTCACTGTGAAGTGTGCCGAAGTATATCTAATACGAATATTCTCTACACCACATAGCTGATATTTAAAGATAAACAATTACTAAAATATCCTCCAAAAATTTCATTTAAATACTTCCATCCACTTTGATTGGCGTGATAACATGGATAGAAACTAACCTTATTTATAAAGTCTTACATAATTTCACAATACAGTATTTATTGTGTTTTACTTACTTGTTCTATATGTGAATATCTTGACTCAACATATTGAACAAACTCATACTTCATTTTGTGTATAGGAGATGTTCAATAAATATTAGCTCATTTATTGAATGAATGAATGAATGAATAGGCAACTACAGCAGAAAAAGCCAAGTTACTAAATGATAATCTAAAAATGGAGAGTAAATATGTAAAATGACAAATTTCTACAGATGTTAAATAAAGATCAATTGCTATTCCTTTAAGCACTTTTCATTGTGCAGTATTTAGAATCAATTGATTCCAAAGTTTAGACTATGCTAGACTTAATTATCAAGACTGCATGTCTTTGCACATTTTGTGAGACTCTTCTGAAAAAACTGATCCTATTTCAAGAAAAATATTCAATATGAAATGTTAGAGGTAAAAAAATGAGAAAATAAAAAATGAATTTACAACTGGAAGGATTTATGATAGAGCAGTAGTCTTTATTTCTGAGGGAAACACTTTCTGTGAGTCAGTAGCCCAGTTTCCACAGAATTCTTTTACTAGGCTAATCCTTCCTCTTATGGGTTTATACAGATTTGGAAAAATATTTTCCCTGATAAGCTACAAATGTGTATACTGGTTAATAATTGTGTGTTCAAGTCTTCCACTACTGAAGGTAACATTGCCATTCTTTTTTTTTTTTTTAACATGTTCCATTTCCAAACGGGTGAAGATTAAGACGGTGGAGGAAAGGTTTCAATTTGTATCACCTCTTTGTGGATGGTTGTAGACTTTACCACTTCCTAAATGTTTTCTTAATTTAATATAACACGTTTATTTTTTTTAATGAGGAATATATATAAAAAGATAAAGAATAGAATTTTAAAATGTCTATAGTGCCTTAATGGAGAAATAATAACTCATAATATTTTGATATATATTCTCCAGTCATATCTCAATTTCCTATGTGAACTATGTTGACCTCCCACCATAAGACTTAGGTGAGACTATGTCAAATAGTGTTTCCCTATCCTATGGTACATCCAATATCTTCTCCAAGAGCTTAGTGAATTCTCAGGGAGCCTTTTACATATCTATCCATCTATCTAGATACATGACATATTTAAAAATATATATTATATATAAATGGGTATACTATATAACACAAATACAAATATATAAAATACTGTTTACAATTATTTTAATATACTTTGGCTATTTTTTTTCCTGGCTTTGATTTTTGCTCCCTACTGTGTTCTTTTTCTCTATTCTTCATTTTGTGGTTAGTACTTTATCTATGCTCACCCCAACATTGCCATGGATGCTTTCATTCATTCAAAAATATTCAGTGAATGCCAATGCTATGTTAAGCACTGCTCAGGACACTGAAAAAAACAGTGGGGAAGATAGATGGAATCCGATTCTTGTCAAGTCCCATTCCAGGGGTGGTGAAGAGTATGAGGGGCAGACACATGGGCAAAAAAATGAATACAGTAGTTCATATGTCAGGTGGCACTGGGTGCTACAGAGAAAAACAAAGCAGAGGAGTAGGGTAGAGGTTGCAAAGGTGAAGCCTGCAATTTCTGAAAAGAGGTCTGGAGAGATATTACCAGGAAGGTAACATTGTTCAAAGACCTGAATTGCTATCTCACCCTACCAAACTAAAAAGAAAGGAAAAAACAAAGCAAAAATTCTATGAGGTAGCTGTGTTTAGACTTCGACTTGAGTTTCAGGAGAAATAGAAGAGATTCACTATAGCAGCCAGAAAACAAAATAAATAAATAAATAAAATTAAATATTAGATTATTTTTTCTTAAAAATTTTCATTAATATAAGGCTTTACTCTTTTGCAGTGTTAATAATGCCTCTCTCTCTTGCCTTTTATTCCTCTTAATTTCCTTCTTTCACTTCTCTTTTCAGCATACCACAGTTTTCCCTTCTCTTATCTTGTCTTTTCCTTCCCTTGATGTTACTCTTCCTTCACCCTAAAATTCTGTCCATGAATGAATGAATATGTAGATATATACATTAATTTTTAGTGAAGAAGTTATATAATATATTCTGTATAGGAATCTACCTATCTATTTTTTGTCTCTTACTATCTAACGACATCAATGTCTCATAATCTATATTTAAACAAATTATTAAGGTACTTTCCAGAACAAAGACTATTCCATTTTGGTGATAAATTATGATTCCTGAAGATAAAGTAAATGTTTTTGCTATACTGTATATGTATATGCTTATAAATGATTGGAAACATATATAGGTGCTTTGTAGTCTCTTTATTTTGTAAAATATTAGCTCTTTTCCATATCCTAGAAATTTTAAAAAAGTAAGTTTTAAATGCTGCACATAATTTTTTCACATGTATATACCCTAGTTTATGCAAAAAAATTGACTATTATGAAGCATTCTGACTATTTCAGTTATTATTATTATTATCCCTAAAAATAATATGAATTCAACAGCACATACTCTGGAACAAGAACTGCTCGGGACAATCTGTAATCCGCACACATTACTGTGGACTCTGGGTAAGTTATTTAAAACCTCTGGTCCTTAGTTTTCTCATAAGTAAAGTAGGGATAATAATAACATAAATTTTATAGTATTTTTGTGAGTTAATTAATATATGGAAAGCCTTAAGAAAAGGACTTGATACATGACAGTTGCTCATTAAATGTTACCTACCATCATTATTATTATTAGAATCATAATTACATTTTGGACAAATATTTGTGTGAACATTTCTGATTATTTCATTAGGGTTAGAAGTGAATGTATTAGGTAAAACCAATGAAAATATAATTAATTTAATATCATGGTCTTTATAAAAGACTGGTAATATGTTTTTAAAATATTTGATAAACTGATAGACAATAATGATACCACTTTATAATATGTATTTATTTTATGTTACTAGTTGCGATAAGTGTTTTTCATACCTTTATTGGGCATTTGTATTTCTTCTACCAATCACTATCTGTTTATATCTCTACCCACTTTTATGAAAGTTCCTTAGTTCTTTTAAAAAAATATATTCCTAATTAGTTTGATATATTTGAAATATATGTTAATAATATATTTTAAAATATATTTCTAATTAAATAAATGTAAATGTAAAAGATTGCCTAAAAGAGCCTCTACAGAGGGTGAGATCAAGATGGCAGAGTAGGAAGACCCTGAACTAACTTCCTTCCATGGACACATTGAAACTACAACTACATACAGAACAACTCTCTCTAAGAATGATCTGAAGACTAGCAAAACAATTCTTTTACAATTAAGTATGTAAAGGAAAAAAACACACTAAGATGGGTAGGAAGTGATCTAGTCAGGAGCAGTACCCCCAGGGGGTGACCCAAAAGAGGAAGGGATATCATGAACTCAGTGGTCTTCAATAAGGAGAGAAGGGCTGAGCCCTACTTTGACAACCCAGCCCTTGAAACCAGCATCCAGAAGATGAGACCTCCCTTAACTGTTGTTTTTTTGTTTTTTTGTGTTTTTTTTAGCATCTTAATTGGAGTATAATTGCTCTACAATGGAGTGTTAATTTCTGCTTTATAACAAAGTGAATCAGCCATACATATACATATATCCCCATATCTTCTCCCTCTTGGGTCCCCCTCCCAGTGAGGTTTATAAATGGGAGAGCTGTAGAAAACAAAACTCCTCTCTTAAAGGGCTCACACATGCACTTACTAGCTCCAACTCTCAGTGCAGAGCAGCAGATTGAAAAGCACCTGGCACTAGAATCAGCCTGGCAAGGTCACCCCTCATACCCACTAGCTCATACCCAGCTATGGTTCCAGCCTGCCCTGCCAAGGCAACAGCCCCTAGTAGCCCCAGAAGAAGACCTGGCCCATGCCAGACTCCAGCTCTAGCCCCTCCAGCTCCAGCCTGCCTCATGCCCCACACTGCCAAGGCAGCAACTTCTGGTGGGTAACATAAAAAGCCCTGGCCTGTACTTGCATCAGCTCCAGCCTTCCCACCAAAGCCGCTGGGCACTTGCAGTCCGAATAAAGACACACCTACACAAGGACATGCCTTCATGACCAAGAGAAGTAACTGTTTCACTGAATTCATACAAACATAGAATATTAGTCAAACAAAATGAGAAGACAAAGGAATAGATTCTAAAAACGGAACAAGTTAAAACCCTCAGAAAAAAGCTCTAATAAAACAGACATAAGTAATTTACCTGATTTACCTGATAAAGAGTTCAAAGCATAAAAATGATCACTGACCTTGGGGGAAGAATAGAGAAACACAATTAGAACTTCATCAAAGATGAAATAAATAAGTTACAGAGATATAATATATAACACAAGGAATATAATTAATAATATTTAAATATCCTATGGTGTATAGTCTATAAAATATTGATTTTCTATGTTTTATACCTGAAATTAATATAATATTGTAAATCAACTATATACTTCAATTAAAAAAAAGAAAAAGAGAATAAAACAGTCTCTGTAAACCTTTGGTTTTAACTATTTGACACATAAATCTTTCCAAAAAAATGGAAATCAAACTGTTTAAATATCACCATCAACAGAACTAGAATATTCCTTTACCAATCTATTCTGATTTTAGAAATATTTAATTATATATGACTTAAAAAAAAAAAAAAAACTAAAGGATATCTTTACAAAGTTCCATTAAAACTTGATTTCTGAGTCTAGGTTGGTAGAAAAAATTCTAATAAAAAGGCTATATTTTAGAAATTAGAATAATCCAAATCTGAATGTGTACATGATAAGAGTAAGATTCTCCTGGCACTTACTTTGCAACTTCAATTTATGAAAATCCCAGCGTGGTTCTGTTTAAATTACAGGCTTTACAGTGACCAAATTGAGTTCTGATAGTTTACCATTATAAGATCAGTCGGTCAGCTGATTGTTATAGATTATTGCCTCAGCAGCTGTGGATTTGTATCAGGGCACTGTGGGAAGCTTAAAATTTAAGGCATATTTAGTTGCACCCTTGTGTGATGTAAATGACTATCTTAATATTGAAATTCTCCTCTGTTGGGGTAGAAAACATATATCTCTGTGTACCTCGGGCAAGCAGAAGACACACGTTCTGTGTTTTTAATTTTTCACATCTATTCATTGAAGCACTCTGTCTTACAATAATAAGTTTTCTTTGGTTTTCTTTTATGTTTTGGGACTCTGTATTCGTGTTGAATAAAGGCTTAGTGGAAAACATTAATAACCTCTTGGTAGGTTGAGCATTATTTTTGCTTTTGGAAGGAATGCAAATTTGTGTATCAGAAGAGTGTCCAGGGTTCAAGTTTCTACCATTTCTAATTATTATCTTAGGGACACAGGTGAGACAAGTTAGGGATGTCGAGATTTGGTTTTCAATTAGATTTCAATCTTTTATTCAAACTGTGAGTATAAAAGAAAAATGAAAACAACCAGAAGCAGCTAAAGTTTTCACCCAGACATTTTCCTAGTGAGAGGAGAACAAATTGAATTGTTGGGGTTGAGCATTTTCCAGAAATAATATCCCAAAATATTTTAAGTATTGTGAGAACTATTTTGCAACTAGTTGGCTCTTGCTGGGTGATGATAATTATTTTATCAGAGTTCCCAGCTATCTTTACTTGATGTAAAGACATACTTCTAGTTTCTTATATTAATGTAAACACATATTTCTGTTTCATTATTAAAAGGCATGTGACCATCCAAAACAGCATCAAACTAATCAAACTACTAGATAACATAATTATCTATGCAGTTTTATAATAATTAAAAAACAAATCTGATTTGTTTCCTTATTACAGTCACTGCAAACTCTTCAAAAGAATTTAACAACATCTAAATATACCCACGCCTATGAGTCTACCCCACTATTTTGGAGAAAATCACCCACATAGAAATGATTAATGTAAATCCATGTTATTTTTCTTTTATTTTTTTTCTTTTTTTTTTGGTGCTGCTCACTAATCAAGTATATACAGGAATGTTTCCTAGAGCAAATGTAAAGTCTCTGTTTATGCACAGAAATGTGGTTTAATACTACCCCAAGGGAAAAGAAAAGCATCTAGCAATGTCTGCTCAATTACAGAATACTTCAATAATAAATTATAATGTATCCTGGTGCTAGAGCCTGAAATATTTACCTCTGGAGGAAGATAGATTTTATGACTCTTCACTACAGAGATAAGCAAAGCAAAAATTTTCAGCCAATTCTCTGATGCTATTTCATTAAATTATTAATGAATAATTTGTTCACCATGTTATTATATTCCTGATGGTCCTAAGTAACCTTGAAATATCAAATATCTTGCTTAGAACTTCTTAAATATATGTTAGAAAAGTTTCCTTTGAACCAAGGCCAGGCTTTATTGATCTTTACACTCACTCCCAAGGCTGCTCTGGATCAGTCAATGGCCTGTTCCTTTCTAGTTATCATCTTCTTTCATGGGCAAGGTGTTCTGTATTATGCAAGGAAATAAACATATTGTTTTGTAATATCTGTGTTTTTTCTTTTCTTTGAATTAATTGCCCCCTGCTTATTTTCAGGTACTATTTATGTCTACTTCTTATTTCAAAACAGTTAATGACTATGTCAGCAAGCAGTTTGAATAAGGCTGTATAGATTGACCTCCATATCTAAGGAAACTCAACTTCTTTCACTATTCCACGGTCCTAAAGTGGTTCCTTAAATTGAGGTATAAATATTAATATTGTTTCTTACTTAGAAGGACACAAAACAGCAGAAAGTTAAAACCCAAATTAAAAAGTCTATTTAAAAATTGCAGGAAAGCAGAAAACATATTAGGGAAAGAACTCTTGGAAAACCACCCTACTGTGAGCTTGCATAAAATGTTGAAGCCACTGGATATAACCTTGATAGATGCCTAGACAAATTAGGACGATAGAATTTGTAATTCAGGTTCATTGTAATGAGGCAGCAGGAGTTAGGAAGATTTGAATTTAGGAAAGTATAGAGTGTTGAAGAAGAAATATTTTTACGGAGAGGGGAGTTTAAAAGGATATGTGAACCAGACGAGCCATCGTTGGTTCTACCCCATATATTTGTGCATGTGTGTGTGTGTCTGTGTGTGTGTGTGTGTATAACTAGGAAAGATGCCTTTCTGTCAGATGAGGGTAACCATGGCTGAAGGTAGCATCTCTGGGATGCGTTCCAGACTTCACTTGCGACTTCAGCTCAGCATCCGTCAGCACAATCTGCTCAACCAGATGTGACTGTCCTAGGTAGGGCTCTGGGGAAGGATGAAATGTTGATGATAGGATGAATGGTCAGAGAAAGTGGGAACATGATACCTAGTAGCCAATTTTCAGTCACTCTTTGGCCTGTATTATGAAATAGTTCATCCCTTTCTATATTCGTTTAGATAACGAGTGAAGTAATAAAAATTTAACAAGAAATACTGTGTGAGTTGTCAACATGAGAAAGTAAGTCTCCCAGGAAGCCTCAGAAATCGGCATAGGATTACCTGATATAGTTATTAAATAAAAGAGGATTTCCCCAGTCATGAAGATTTGGGAACATCTAGTTGACATATATGTAGATTGTTAAATCTTAGACTTTTACATTTTAAGGGAATTTAGTTATCATTCACAATTAAATGATGAAAGAAAAGGTAGTGATTTTTAGGAATAAAACAGGGCAGATGTCATTATCTCTTTTTAGAAAATTAGTTTTGATAGTTTTTTAGCACTCTGATGAATCATCTCCCAAAATGTAAGACTTTCTTTATTTATTAATTTTTAAAAGAATGTATGACATCTATGGGAAAACAGAGATGATTTCCCATGAGTAATAGAAATATTGCAATTTTCCATTCTTCAAACACACTCAATATTACTGTAGAACTCTAAAATCTGACACATTCCAATTTCAATGATGAAAATTAAGGCCAACTTATGCTTTCTCTTTAAATTCTTAATAAATTCATTCATTTTCTATTTCTTTCCTCTTGGTTTTACTATGAGGCTAAAGCTCATTTACTTTGACTTATGCTTTGTCATTTCCTATGTGTTATACTTGGCTTATTTCACCTCTCTTTTATATTTTATATATTGGGGGTGGGGGGAGCGTGGCATCAACTTTTCTCTACAAGATTTTATTCTCCTTGGCCTAAATATTTTCAAGTCCCTATGATGGTAAAACATAAACAAGCTTAGAAGAAAATCAGCAGCTCTCCCCAAATCAATCAAAAGCTTTCAAGGCCCTGCTCCTTTTTCCCTTTTCTTGCACTTTTGTTAAAGGAGAGACGTTCCAAATGTTATCTCAGTTGTCATTTATTCCTTAAATACTTGCATTCTGGATTAAACCTGCCCATACATGGGGCTAAAAGTTCTGTGCTTTCTTATACATTTATTTTAGTTTCATTCATTAAACACATGACATTGGGTTTCCTCATTATTTTTTACTTCCAAGCATTTGATATTATTGATCTTCTCTTCCTTGAATCTCTCTTGAATTCACTGTTACATGTATCTACCAATACTCCAATTACTCTGACTGATATTTGTCAATCTTCTGTGCATCTTCTTCTTTATATATTTTGATTTACATAGTTAAGTTCATTCTTTTATCACTCAGTCTATTTCTGGACTTTTCTCACAGATTTTCTTGTATCACCTAAATATATGTGACTTTGTCCACATGGACTGTTCTGAAATTTCCAAATGCCTACTGATACTTTTTCATGGAAATATTGATCCTTTGACTCAAAATTGTTAAAATAAATTGGTTACCTTATTCTCTACACATCTTCCTCCTCCAGTATTCTTGGTCTCAAATTCATGGTTCATTCATGCCTCTATGTGAATTTCAGGAACTTTCCTTTCATCTGCCAACCAGTTCTTTGGTTTTTCTAGTTTCCCTTGTTATCACTGAAAGACTTTTCCAATAAAACCAACAAAGCAAAGGTTAACTGCCTGTCATATGAATAATCCAGCAATAAGTATGGACTATAATCATGGCCTTAGTCTCAAGGCAAATTTATTTCAAGTTTACATTACTTAGCTTTGTCCTTCCTGTTTTATAATAATTCTGTTTTAATTTCATATTCCCTATATAAGCAAAAGATATCATTAAGAGTGGACTTATCATTAGACATATATACTCCTTTCTCTTCCCTAACATTTTTGTTAAACGAATGATTACTTTTCACAAGAAGTATTCTTGGGAAAAAAAATTACCATACCCAGGTTCAGCACCTGAGATATGTGAAGAGTATGCATTTTTTATTGTCAGATAAAAGAAAAAAGTTAATTTTCTCGCTTTTGGACAATTTAGGCCTTTTGTGTTTGTTGAATTCAAGAGTACTTAAATTTTAAAAATTAAAATTTTCTCATTAATTCTTTATAAGATGCATTGTGAGTAACTTTTAAATGTATGTACATGCTACTCATAATTTGTATATTAGAAGATGGAATTATCTTTTTCAAGATTATGACATTTCATAGAAATTAAATATATATGATACTACAGAGGCTATAACTGACTTATGTGCAGCATGACTCTCCAAATGGACTATATATTATTTAGTATTTCTTTAACCTATTAGAATATTGACCCTATTTTCCAGTGAACATTTAGTAGACCACGAGTTGGAAAACAAAGTGGGAAATACTGACCCAAAGTAGAGAGAGAACCATGGATTTATATGTAAACTTGTCATTATTTTTTTCTAGTTTAAGAGGATATTTATCATTACATTAATTTAATTTAGAAGTATAAAATACTAAATTAAAAAAAAAACTAAGAAAATATGCTTTCAATAGAATTACTCTCATAAACTACTGTCTTATTAAATTATTTTTATAAAGGACTATGATACTCATGATTAACTAGAAAAACATTTTACCCCTGTGACACCAACTACTTTGCTTGTAGCTGGATTAGTCTACAAAGATGTCTTGTCATCTCCAGTTTGTATGATTATTGTAGAAAATTCCTATTCCCAGTTCTACAAAGTTTTATATTTGGAAAACTCATCCCTATTGGAAAATAATAAAACTAACAGCCATCAATATAAAGGCAAATTAATGTTTATAAAATTATATTAAACATGTGTGTAATACGTTTGTGCATGTATTTGTGCGTAGAGATGTAGACAGACATAATTTTGTAGCCATAGATATATGTGTATATGTGTATATATGTTTATGTGTGTATAAGATACAACTAAAGCAAATTAAATTCATGTTTTCATAAAAACCAAGTAAAAGTGTTTTAACAACAATTTATTTTAAAAAATTGTTTATTCTAAAAGAAACCCACTTTGATGACTTTTATAATAATAAACAAAATTTTCTTTGGCCAGAAAATAATATTTTCTAAGTTTCATAGAGCGAGAGTAACAGAAACATGATGAATAAGGAAAAAAGTGTATATCTATATGTCATTGTTTCACCAATGTAAAGGAATCTATACCATCTAGAACATCCTCCTCCTCCAACCTTATCTCTGAGGTAGGAAAGTATATGACTAAAGAGTCTTTCCATTGGATCATTATCAGTATAGGCATTTTTACTATTAAAAATAAACTAAGTAAGTGGGATCCTATTTCAGTGTTCTTAGCCATGTATACCTTAGTCAGAATAGGCTTATGAGCTTTTCATCTGCACTCATATGTATACATGCAAACACATGAAAAGAAATGTTTTAACATCTTTATTGGAGTATAACTGCTTTACAATGGTGTGTTAGTTTTTGCTTTATAACAAAGTGAATCGACTATACATATACATATAACCCCATATCTCCTCCCTCTTGTGTCTCCCTCCCACCCTCCCTATCCCACCCCTCTAGGTGGTCACAAAGCACCGAGCTGATCTCCCTGTGCTATGTGGCTGCTTCCCACTAGCTAACTATTTTACATTTGGTAGTGTATATATGTCCATGCCACTCTCACTTCATCCCAGCTTACCCTTCACATGGTAAAGACAGATGTTGAGGTAAAATTATCTGGATCACATCTGGGCTGGTGATGCTCTCTGGTTGAGAGGAATTACTTTTCAGTTTTAATAATTGGAGCCATGATGCTACATGGGTATCCTTGGACTCCATAGGCTTCATATTTCTCAGGTCTTTTGGTTCCCAGAGGTAGACACTGGCATGGTCTGCCTTATATGTAGAGTCAGCTATTGGTAAAATCTTACTTTTAAGTATCCACACAAAGTATATTTTGTCACAAACTCATATTGCACTTATATACTCACATTCCAATTAACTTACTCTACTGTGATGAAAGAAGAAGCACTCTTTTGCCTCCTTGTCCCCTTGTCCAGGTAAGTAAGTTGATCCTAATTTCTATCCTTTTTACTCGCAGCTTTGCACTGTATGATATGAGGGGCTAAAATTTAAAATATAGTATACTACAGCTCATGAGTACCTTAGAGCTAGTACATCTATAGTGAGAAGATACAGCAAAGTGGGAATAGTGTTTTCTATGGAAGAATGAAACCTAATGTGACCTGAGTTAATCATTAAAGCAGTGTGGCTTCAGATATAAAGTATATGTGTGTTACTGGGGCCAGATGAAACCTTAGATCCCTCCTTGCATCAGAAGCCTGAGCTTAGCAAGTAAGAATCAGTGTAAAAGGTACTGTATATTAAACGCTTAGGTAAGGGGGATTTTTAGGATTGCTAAAGACAATGGTGGATGTGTAATGATCACAAATCTCCCCAAAATTCCTTCTCAAATGAGATGTCATAACTTCATGACTATGAAAATTCTATACAAAATTACACACTCAGCATTATTTGAGAACAATGAATGCCAAAACTGCAAAATAACTGTGAGTAAAAGAAAAAAAATTAAAACCCAACATTTTGATCCAACAAGTGCAAGCTCCCCATTGGCCTCTCATTGGCTTTCAGGTAAGCAAAGGCCAGCTGAGAAAAAATGCAAAGAAGACAAAGAAGTGATTCTAGCAAAGGTCCTATAAGATAGTTGGAGCAACCTCCAGAAAGATTAAATCTATCCTAAAGTTTAAAATACTAAAATAGTAACCAGGCAGGTCAGAGTACAGACCATAGGGAAGGGATTTCAAAGTAGCTGCTATTAAAAAAAAAAAAAAAAAAAAAAAAAAAAGATGCCAAAGCCAGGACCAGGTATAAAATTTAAAGAGATAGATTTAAAGGGGTAAATGAGACATAAAGGGACAGGATTCTAAGTATTTAACTTCTATGAAATTAAAAAGGCATATAGGAAAGAAGATGTGTCATTTGGCAATGCAGAGATGGAGACAGAAAGAAGAAATAGGGAGAGATTTAGAGTCTTACAAGGCAAACAGGGGAAACATACACATACTCAAGATTGAAAGGCCCACAATCAACCCAGCCTACCAAAACAAACATACAAGAAAATAAACAGACAAGCAATTAACTCTGCTAATGCACCCAATTTTTCCTAGTCTAGTAGGAAATGACACCATTAAAATGGAAATCTAGTAGAACTCCCTAATATCTTAATGAACAAAAGTAATGTAAAATTAAGAGGAAAATATTTTCAAATTTCAAGAAATAAAATTTCACACAAATCAACTAAATAAACCTATCTTGAAAATAACAAGGAATCAGGAAAAGGAAATATAAGCCTACATTTCAGAGAGAATTAAACATACTCAAGCAAGTATCTGAGGATGTGAAAAATTCCCTTCAATAAGAAATTAAGGACCAAGATGAAAAAAATTAAAAAGTTGATTTAAATCAGAAAAAATGTGCCAAAAGTAACTAAATTACCTCAAAAACAAACAAACAAAAAAAATAATTTTAAGATGCCCCAAATAGAATAGATTCAAATTAAATTTAAAAATACATTAAATAAATATAGGAAAAAGACATCATAATGAAAATAGCATAATGGAGCAAAAGCATTAGAAAGGAGTGAAACTGGAACATAGACAAAGAAAGAATAATATTTATATAATTGGAGTTCTTGAAAAAGAAAAAAACAAAACAATTAAATTTTTATAACTATAAGCAAATAAAATTTTCAGAGATAGAAAAAAATGTGAATCTACACATTGAAAAGGCTTACCAAACACTTGAGAAAATTAATCCAAAGCAATTAATGTCTAGACTTTTTCCAGTAAAACTATTATTTTTCCTAGTAAAACTATTACATTTCAAAGATAAAATCCTCATGGTGCCCAGACAAAAAAGATCTAATAATGCACAAGGGCAAAAGAATTATACAAGCATCAGACTTTGCAAAATCAATATAAAATCAAGAAGCTAATAGAGTAGTATTTTTTAAAACTTAGTTTATATGTAGACAATATGTCTTTCAAATATCAAACATATTAGAAAAAAAGTTTTTAATATTCAAAAACTTAGGGAATTCTGCACATTCCACTCTTTCTTACACATTCTGCCAGAGGTTGATGTCATCCAAATAATGACTGAGGAAATTTTTGGCAAAAGCCCGATGGTGGGCATTTTAAAATATATAAATGTACTTACACAATTAAACAAAGATGGGGATTAAGATAGACAACATTATATCGTATGAATAAGTAGAAATAATGCAGCTGAAATAATGGTTGAGGAGAAAGAAGAAAACAGAAAAATAAGGGTTATTGTTATAAAGGCAATAAATGATTTAAAAGATCTTAAAGGGTAAAATAAAAAAACATAACACAAAAGTCAAGAAGGAAGTTATAAGTTCAGTGGTAACCACTAGAACAAAAACATATACTTTCTTAAATACCAAAAAGAGTTTGAGAAAGAGAGAGAGAGGAAGGAGAGAGAGCAAAGAATATGTATTTAGTTCCAGAAAATTGATTCTAAAATTAGTGGTGAAAATTTGAGGAGAATCAGGACTTGCATATATTCAAAGTATCTCTCTCAAGATAGTTATTAATTACAAGGGTAAAGATAGTAACTTTACATTGCAGAAATTCAGCAGATATTCCCTTATTCAAGTGGCCAAGGAAAACATTGCCAGTGTTAAGTCATAGTGATGTCATAAACTCCTAGATATGATTCCCTGAAGACATGACATCATTTCTCTGCTATGCTTGCAAAACTATGCTTAAATTTATTCCAACTATGAGAGCACATCAGGCAAACCCACGTTGAGGGATATTACAGCATAATTGATCAGTACTCTTCAATAAAAGTGTGTTGAAAGTGTCAGAGTCATGAAAAACAAGGAAAGATTGAACAGCTGCTACAGGTTCAAGGAAACTATGGAGACAAAACATAATGCAACGTGGGCTAGCTGATAGGATCCAGAAGAGATAAAGGAAAAATGGGTGAAATTTGAGTAAGTCTGTAGTTTAGTCAATAGCATTACATCAATATTAGTTTACTGATTTGATAGAATTTGGGGATGAGTATATTTTTGCAAGTCTAAATTATTACAAAATTAAAATTTTAAGAAAAGCTCATTGAAAAAAATGAACACAAATTAGGTTAGAATCTCTTTAAGAACAAAGAGAAAATGAGTGATCTGAACAAGGTATCATTTCCATAACAAAAAGGAAAATCAAATAAATATATTTCATTCCTAATTTTAATCTGAGTCAGCAAGACACTTTGCTAATCAGACCATCAATTAAATATTAATTTATGAGCCTGCCAAACTTGAGATTAGAGACAAAATCCAATACCTTATTTAAACTAACCACAGGAAAATCCATATTTATTTGTTAACTTTCAAAAACCAGGGCCATCAGTGATACCTATGCAGGGCACCCCAAGTCTGGATAGAGACCTGTATGGAGCTGGTCCCTGTTTCTCTTCTTTAATATTCTCTCTAACCCTCCACCTGCCCTCTGCCATCCCAATCACCATCACCATTGGCTGACACTATTTTCTTCATAAATTCACCCAAGTTGGGATATCAGAATTGTGTTCACACCCTGATTTGGGGTAATTTTTACCCATGTTGGATTTGGGCTGGGTTCAGGACTCTGGGTTACCACTGCTTACTCTCGGCCTAGAACCACTTGTGTGGACCCATGAAAAAGGCTCTTTCAGCTCCCTGTTCCAACCATTGTCCCACCCCTGGTCTAGAAGACTCCAGAGAGGCAGAAGTCAGGAGGCAGGAGACAGCACCTAATAGATACTGGGTTTGCTATGTTTGACTAAATGGCGCATGGATGTTGAGAGATGTTTACGTTATTATTTCCCATCCAAAGCCAAAGTGAACATGCCTGTGTTTACCAGTGATGAATGTATGCCTTTGTCACAAACATGTCACAAATATAATTTATCGTGTTACCTAGGAATAACATTGGAACCTAAAAATTACAGGTTGCATATTCTCCAGGTTTAACATTTGAATTCATTCTTTATTATGGAAACTTCTTGTTCAGTACCTTGAAAGGGACAAAGAAGTACCTTTCCCCTTCAATGTTCCTGATAATGACTTTCAAATGTTGGCATTTATGCATGAACAGAAGCCACTTTTCAAAGAATAATGTAACTGAATTCATCTTTTTCTTTTGTCCTTTAAATGACTTTTCATCTTACCTCACTTATCTATCTTACTTCTTGGTTTTGCCATACTCTCTCATCTTCTGAGATCATTGAGTCAGGGCTTCAAGGTGATCCTCTTCAAAGAAAGATGCCTTGGTATTAAGGCCTTATCTGTTTTGGATCAAGGCTTCAGAGCTTACTCCTGCAGAAAATTATAAGTAATACATCAGTTGCTAATTTTTAAAAAGTGTTATTTGAGGAAATACGTGGTTTGTGTAGAGTTTTATCTCACATTAAAATGACAGTGAAAGAAACCTTGACGGGAAAAAATGGAATAATTTAGCATAAATATATAGACAACCTCAGATAGGGAATTTTTTTCCAAAAAAATTATAAAAGTCTATTCAAGGTATATAAGTAGCTAAGTAAAGTTTTCATGAAAGCCAATTTTCTTTTAAAAAAGCTTTCCATTGTACATTAGGTTCATTGAAATTTAAGCTTTCAATAGGATTGAAAAACATTACTGCCAGCTTACAGAGAGCCAGGTATTTTGCTCGACACTGAGACAGTAAAGACTAATGGCTCCTTATTTGGAGGGGAGCACGGTCTAAAAGAGGAGACTTTCATGTATGTGACTGAGTAAAGTGTAATATACTAAGTGTCAGGAGATCCCAGAGGAAGGGGTGATCTAAATTGTCTGCGGAGAGTGAATATTCATTTTCAAAGGAACTAATATTGAATCTTGCTATGTGAGACATGCTTTGCTTTTTACCTATGAATTCTGTATTATCTCAACAAATCCTTCTCCAAACCTGTGATTTTATATTTCTTGAATTTCACTTTGCTCCCATACATTCACAATTTTGGAGCCAGAATATATATGAAGCCATAGTGTGTGATGAGCCACCTCCTTGATGATTAGCCTTCAAAATATTGTAAGACTTAGAATTCTGACAGCAGAGAACTGCTAAATGTCTCTAAGAGAATTATTTTATTGAGTCTCCTCATCTAATATATGGTGAAACCAGAAGAATTATGTTATTTTGTCAAGGTCACAGAGTTAAAAAGTAACAAATCAGGAATGAAATTTAGCCATTTGGACTTCAAGTGCTTAGCTTAGTTTCATTTTGTTTTCTAGGCTACATCAATATTTTCCTAAATTTTATTTAGATTAGAAAATAAGAGTATCTTCTCTTCATTATGCTTATTTATTTATTTACTGTCTTCCTTAATATTTCTAAAGAGTCGCTAAGAAAAATGCAATGATCCACATAAAAGTTTTATAGGCTGGACACTCACAATATCATTCATTCTTGTTTTTTTTTTTTTTTTTTTTTACTACTTTGAGCAGGATGCTATAGGCCTTCCCAGAATAGATTCCCACCAATGTCCTCTACCTGCTTTTTGTTTGTAGAAAAACTTTAGTCAAAGAATAAATTTAATCAGAGAAGTGAGAAAGGAAAACAGTCAAGCAAGACAAAATAATATTACTTTAGCCATCAAACAAAGTCAAGGACTATAGATAATATTCTGAGCCATGTCCTTTGAGCTGTTTTGCAAATACTGAAACTCCCACCAGGTTGAAGAATTTAACTGTATGCTGCCCACAAGCACATAGACCACAAACGAGTCGGAACCAGAAGGCTGATGTTGCTGATTCCCAATTACCTCACCACAAGCCAATCAGAAGAATGTCCATGAGCTGATCACACACCCCACAAACCCCTTCCCTCACCCAGTCTTTATAAAACTTTCCCTGGGAGTTCAGGTCTTTTACGCACTAGCTTCCCTGGACTTCTTGCTTGGCACCCTGCAATAAAGCTATATTTCTTCCTACTTCACCCAAAACTCTGTCACTTAGATTTAATCCAGCACCTGTGTACAGAGGCCAAATTTCGGCAATACTAGTGACATCACGTTTTTGCCACTTGTTGATAAAAATAATTATTATTTAATATTCTATCCACTAATTTCTTTATCTATGAAACAATAACAAGTATTAATGTGCTTGAAATATTTTAACATACCTTTTTCAAGTTCTTTACATATAATTATGGATAATCTATATTTTCACACTTATGTAGGCTTTCATGAAAACTTTACTTAGCCACTTATGTACATTGAATAGACTTTTATAATTTTTTTGGAAAAAAATTCCCTATCTGAAGTTGTCTATATATTTATGCTAAATTATTCCATTTTTCCCCTCAAGGTTTCTTTCACTGTCATTTTAATGTGAGATAAAACTCTACACAAACAGCATATTTCCTCAAATAACACTTTTTTAAAATTAGCAAATATTCTTCTTTCCCTGAGGTTTATTCTGTTATGATTTTAAAATACGGTCCTAAAAAGTAAAGCAGTTATTTAAAAGCAACCCAACTTCTTCTAACCCTTGCAACTTTCTCTTTAGACTACTTGAGGCATATTGTTACAGAATTAGTGTTTCACTAATCTATCTTTCTAAATATTAAACATAAATAAGTGCATACATTTTAAAAGCAGATTATTTTAATTACATTGGATTAAGAATGAGGAGACTGTATATTCTAACAACATTTGCAAGTTCTTTCTTAAATCCTTCTTTAATACACGTTTGCTTTAATCCTTATCTTTCTCTATTTAATCTCACATGTTCTCTTGTATTTTAGGACAGTTTAACTCATTCTTTTGCATTATTAGTATTTAAAATCCATTAAGCAACAAAGAAATGTAAATTGGTTTTCAAACAGTTTTAAAATAAAAAAGGAAAATAAATAAGAAAAAGTGGAAAATTCATAATTTAATAAAAAATAAATACATTTAGTAAAATAAGTATGAAAGCCCTATGTGTCAGTCTCTATGCTAGCTATTCTCCCACATATTATCTTCCTGAATACTTTCAATAACTTCATGAGCCATGTATTCTTAATCATGATTCACAGAAGAGAAACTTCAGAATCAGAAAAGTGAAATGTCAGAGCCAATACCACACAGCTTGTGTTTTGGAGGCCCTAGCCTTGCTCTATGCTTCTGCTTAGTTTTATTAAATGGAAGGTCTAGAATTTGAATCATGTTTTTTCTGATTCTACAGGCTGTGCTCTATTTCCCAATATTTGGTTCTTTGTGGTACTCATGCATTTGAGAAGATTATCATTCTGGTCATAAAAATGAAATTTCTGACTCAAGTAAGTATCACTCACCTACCCACAGGGGTTCTAAATGCAATGCACAGCATAACAGACACCTCTTGTGACATATAAAGTAACAGCATTTTAAAATATGGCTTTCCAAATTTTTAAAACTATTTAAATCTTTACCCACTATGTTTCCAAATTTCCCTTTCGTATTTGGATTTTCACCTTTTAAAATCCAAAGCATCTTTATATATAGAAGATACAGAACAATTGAGAATGAAAATATAATTCTGAAATACTCTGAATAGTCACAGGACTAAACTTACACAAAAGTCAGTTAAATGCCTTTCACAGCATCCTACAGACCAAAGGAATCATGCTCCATCAGTTCATACATGAGCAGGAAATTCCAGATCAGTAGTGTTCCCCCGAAACACCTTGCCCTGGGCTAAGGGGACCATTCTCCATCCTCTCACTCTCAGCAGAAACAACTTTGTTAGCCTCAGCTGACTCAGGGTAATTTTAGGTAGAGAAATATCCACAAGCTAGTTCTCATTAATTTGTTTTCCAGTGTCTGTTATGATACATGCATGCTTTTGCTCTTTACAATAAAGCAAGGTAACTATTCTTTTCTTTGCTTCATCAAGTTGCAGAGTAGAGAGGCAGAAAGGTACTGAAGTAAGAGCACTGAGCAGGTACTTGGGTCTAAGATATATTCTTGGTCGTGCCACTGACTGTGTAAAGCTGGGAAAGCCAGAAAATTTCTCTGCGCCTCTGCTTGTTTGTAAGCTAAAATTCTTAGATCATTTCTAGTCACTCTAAGAGATCCATGTTTTAAGTATAAGGTAACACTGAAAAGTGAACACAGACCTGGATTTCAGTGTTTGCTCTGCATATCTAAGACATCTCTGAGCACAAAACAGGGAAAGCCCTACCAGAAAATATTATCTATAATAGCTACTCTGCGAAATGTCATTTGATGTTTGCAAAACTATAATCAAATATAAACATTGGGTATTTAAATAATTGTATGAGTTGAATCAATGTGTAAGACAGAAAATCTAAAATATTATGAAGTTGTATTCCTAATGAGTATGGAATGTCTTGGGTTCAAGCTTTGTTTAGAACTAAGGATTAATGCATGCAAGAGAATGAAGTTAACAATAATAATAATGTTTATAATGAATAATTCTGTCAGGCTTAATTATTATATTCTCTGGGCTTTCAAGACAAGTCCAAGAGGCACTGCATGATAAAATTGTTTAATAATCCTATAACTTCAGTAACACAATATGTCTGTGTAATTGCCACTGTTAGACTTTTCAAATGCCAGTAAAAGGAATTATTTTTCCTTTTAATTCAGTGATGTTGATAGAATACTTAATCACCTTTTACTACCCTACAACATGGAGTATATATTTCCTCAACCATAATTAATCAGAAATAAATGTGAATTCTATACCATTTTACTAAAATTATGATTATTATAATATTTAAGAAGGATAGTAAATTGTTATTGAGAAAAAAATGCAAAATCAGTTATCACATTTTCTACTTACTGATTCTTTCTTGTTACATATTTCATGTACATATAAACAGCCTTAACATTTTTTTCTAAAAATTACGCTAGGTTCCTGGAAATATTCACAAATATAACTTGGAAAAGAGCCACCCATTCAGTAAAAAGAATGAGACCAATCATCATTTAGAAAATAAATTTAAATAGAAAATAACTTTAAATAGAAAAACTGAGATTTTTATCTCACAGATATCCCATAATCTCCTTCAAGTGTAATTAATCAGTTACTAACACAGGGATGTCTTTTGAATTCATTATTTTTTCTATGCTAAAGAAGAAACTTTTTCAAGACTCAGCCAACCATAAGACAACTCTGCTCTGGGTTTCTCCATGTCGGTAGTTCTCAGATTGTGGCCTAAGGACCAGAAGCATCACCTGGAAACTTTTTGAAATGCGAATTATTGTTCCTCATCTAAACCGACTGAATGAGAGAATCTAGGGGTGGGCCCAACAATCTATATTTTAACTAGCCCTCCATGTGATTCTGATACACAGTAAAGGCTGAGCACCACTGTTCTATGTATATGTGTCTTTTTAATAGACTTTTTAAAGAGCAGTTTTAGCTTCACAGCAAAATTGAGCAGAAAGTATAGACAGTTCCCCTATGTCCCCTGCCCCACACATATGCATAGCCTCCCCAACCATCAACAGTTGTTACAACTGATGAAATTTTATATGCAATTTAAGAATGATAAAAACTGTCTTCCTCTGGAAATAAAATTTTTGTACCTTTAGTCTTTCTTTAAAGATTAGTTTAAAAATAACTTAAAGGCATCATTTGCTTGTTCATTTCATTTGCTAGTTGGAATTCATGTAGTGATAAAACTGAAGTTTTAATGATCACTTAATAGCATATAGGACAGTAGTGATATTGTGAAAGGGTTCACGGGGGACCCTGAGAATTCATGACATCCCCCAAGATCCTTTTTACCTCATAGTATCACACAGCAATCAAAAGGCAAGAAAAAAACAATTGTCAAATATATGTAATGAACTAAGGTGTTAAACATTCTTATAAAGCTTTAGAGTAATACATTTAGTCAAAATCTTGCTAATTTATCACATAATAGCTTGTAGTTGTGGGCCTTTATTACTTGTGGGTAGCTGTGATATATGTATGTTATTGTGGTATTTGATATTTTTTTAACTTTTCAGTCGTTCAAACATTAGAATTTCTGGTAGGCAATGAGAAACACAGTTCCAGAGGAACTTCTCAAGAATCTGTCTCCCCATATGGAAGGGAATATCATTCTATTTAATGATTTGCTGCCTGAGTGTGTATCTTACATTCCAGAGTCTCAGAGGCAGAGAGCTGAACCTTTAAGATGAGACTTTTGAAAGTGAAAGAGATGCTATGATTACTCAGAGACAACAGGTTTAATTGGTAAGCTGAGATAACCCCCCTACTTTACATTTTTCTAACAATGCAGACTTTTGACTTCTTTTATATTTAATTTTTTTGTGATTCAGGACTTTTTTGATTCATAGTTATGCTACAATTATGGCCATTAGTCAGACAACATTAATCTATTTTATATAACCTCTAGTAGTCTTTTCATCTTATCAAATGGAAAACTAACACAAGTAATGTGGAAAATACTTGTTTCCCTGAAAACCTTTGCGTTTGTTTTTGTTTGTCTTTCCCCCCAATATATTATGTATTCCTTTACTGACAAGAGTGATCCTAGCTCAGCCAGATGGTATCTTCTACATTGTTCTGTGCTTGTTTGATGTAAAGATCAAACTAACTGAACTCAGTTCATGTTTTAGACACCTGGAGTCAACAAAATCTTGCCCAGTCTTAGAGAGCTCTTTCATGAATGGATGCCACTATGCTTAGATAGATCACAGGAGTGTAAAAGAAGGAAAAGAGTTTTTCTAAAGTTTGTAAAATAATTATATTTAGAGTCATGTTCTAGAAAAATATATTCTCATATACATAGCATGTAAATTCTCTATTTATGGAATAATAATTAAACCTCAAAAGGAGAAGAGAAAGAGAAGGTTATAGGGATAGTGATTGAATCAAATATAACCTTTTAAAAAATTTTTATTTATTTATTTTTAATTTTATCTATTTATTTTGGCTGTGCCTGGTCTTAGCTGCAGCATGCATGATCTTCAGTTGCGGCATGCAGGCTTCTTAGTTGTAGCATGCATGCCGGATCTAGTTCCCTGACCAGGGATCGAAATCGGGCCCCTGCATGCCTCATGTAATCGTTAAAATAATGAGTATAGTATTGTGCTCATATAGAGGTATTTTTATTTAATATTCATGACTTGAATCTTTTTATAGCATTGCTTATTTATTTTATTGGTATGATTCTATATTAAAAATATATGAGATAGAGAAGGAAAAATATGGTAAAGATAATGTTTGGGGATTTTTTTTGTTGCTTTTGTTTAAAATTTTGCTTTCCCTATAAAGGACCTGTAGTGAAAGTCTGTTTATCACATTCTTGTTTTACTGCTTATCTCTGACACACAGAGGTTTTCTTCGGAAATATTGTAGAAGAGGATCCTGGGCAGAGGATTTTAGGCACAACTTTGCGAAAACACTTCTCTCTTCCAAAGTTACCTGCCCTTTGTTGAAAGGGGGGTGAGTGGAGATTCCATTTTACAATCCCAGTTAATTGCTTATTTTGTTTCTGTGTTAGGGGCAGAAACACCACTAGTTTCTAAGGATTTCAGGGCAAAGTACAATGTAATTAAATGGCAAGGTATCACTATCAATGCAGGGTCATCAGAAATTCTTGTGGGCCATGTTCAGAATTTAAAGTGCCCAGCATAATTTTTTTTTTTTTTTTGGTTTCCCTTGATAGAACATGAATGCTTATTTTGTTAGAGGATATCTGTATGTACCCTACCTGTTTGACCACTCCAGCAGAGTTGCTCATATTAATTCCATGCTATTCTGTGTTCCTCTAGTCCAGAGATCAGCAAACTTTTCTCTGTAAAGGGCCAGAGAGTAAATATTTTAAGCTTTGCCTGCCCTATGATTTCTATTGCCACCACTCAACTCAACTGGTCATAGCACTAAAACAGCCATAGACGATACAATGATAAATGTTCAATAGATGAAAATGTATTTATTAAGAGTGACATTTGAATTTCACATACTTTTCATGCATTATGAAATGCCACTTTTCTTTTTCAGTATTTTTCAACTATTTAAAAATGTAAAAATCATTTTAATCTTTTGGGTCATACAGAAACACAGTGGGCTGGATTTAACTTGTGTTTTCTGATCCCTGTGCTAGTCAAACTCATATCACACTCTGATTTAATTGAAAGTTTTCCCACTCTCCTATAAGTTTTCATAAATTTTACCTTTTATCTGAATTTCTTTTTGGTTCTTTATTATTCAATGAATAAATGAGTGACTGCACCCATTGAGGTAAAAGATAACCATAATGGTGTGAATAATTAACACGTCCAATGAAGAATTCTGCAGTCATAAAGTATGTTTGTGCTATCAGATTATAATGCTGTTACCCCACAAGAGTTTTCAACTACTGCTTTGTAGAGGACAATTACTGAATTTATGTTTATTCTCTGTGTTTATGTGCAAGCTATATTTTATTAATAAAACAGCATTCTCCCAGTGGAAAATGCTGGGAAAACTGTGGCAAAGAACAAAGAAGAGTTGAGTTCAAAACAGAGTGGTCACAGGATTTGAAATGATGCACTACATTGATTTGTCTCTTAAGTTCTTAGAAGCTATCAATTTAATTCTTCCAACCTAGCAAATTGCTCTTTTGCATTATTTTTTCAGTCTTTCCACAGGGAAAAGCATAGCAAGTGTAAAAGAAAAAGAAAGGGAGATTAGACTTTAATAGGCTATGTGTCTTTTTAATTCTTTAATTTTTCTAATATAAAGGAGAACAATGTTGTATTTCTGATGCTTTATCTGTGTTGATTAATGCTATTATATTCTTAGTTTCTGTTTGTCTCAAGTCATTTCTGTTTGATAAGATAGCTTTTTTTCTATCTTTTAATGAATGGAATAAGTGTTAAAGATATTTTCTCTTATTCTTCAATAAATATTAAAAATATACTGAGACAGAAACATTAACTTTTTAGCAATATCTTATCCTTGGGTACACTTATGATGTTATAACATCAATTTATGAAAGTGATCTAGTTTTTTATGAATGCTGTTCATGCACCTAGAGTGCTCTCAGAAATGTGGCTGTGTTCAAAACATCTGGGAGTATTTCTCTGTTACATAGATTTGGATAAGTAAAAAACACAATAAACGTCCATGTTTCAAATACCCAGCACAGAAAGTATCACTGTGTCCTCCAATTTTATACCCTATAGACAGACTGAAAATGTTCTCAAAACCTCATTTTAAATGCCTTATGCCCAGATGGTTGCTTCTAAAAGACAAACATTTTAGTCAAACTTTTTCAAAAAGCCAGGAAAAAAATTGTACCTTTCTTTCCAAAATGCCTCTATAATTGTGTTAATCTCAGTGACATACTTATATTTATCTCCATGTGATGAATTGTCAAAGAGATTAAAATTGTCATTGTGCCTGATGTATGTCTAAAATAAAGATTAGGTCACTAAAAGGGTTTAAATAAGACCCAAGTACAGATGCTTAGAATGATTTCCAGACCTGATGATGCCCCACACCTTCATGGAGCACCTTAAGAAAGCAGTGTAAAGGCAGGGTTCATAAGCATCCTCTCGTCTGAATATGTCATCCCCAAAATAGCAACACCCCACATCATTTAAAGGAATGCCCCATCTTAAGACTCTCAAGGGAGAGTGGTGATGTACATTTGACCTTTGAGCAACACAGGTTTGAACTGTGTGTGTCCACTTATATGCAAAGTTTTTTTCCATAGTAAATACTACTGTACTGCACCATCTGAGGTTAGTTGAATCCGTGGTTGCAGAACAGCAAATATGGAGGAAGCATGGATACGCAGAGTTGACTGTTAGTTTTATGCAGATTTTCAATTGCTCAGAAGGTCTGTAACCATAACCACCACTCCGCCACCCCTACCCCCACTGAGTTGTTCAAGGGTCAATTGTATTCCCTTTTACTCTTACTGACTGAGCTATTTCAGCTCACCTTTTATCTTCTTGTACCTTTCTATCTCTCCCCTGAGTTTTTATAATTATGCTTTCGATCTTGCTTCAATTGCTTCATTAAATGTGTTTTAAAAATGTTCCAAAAATAATTGGACGCAATTTTTATCTTCTCCTTGGCAACATATATTTCTTCTATTTGATAGTCATCTGTCATGTTTATCTTTTACTTTCCTCCTCTTTTTTTTGGTAACATTCAGGTTCTGTATTGATTTCTTTGGGATTGCTCATAGCTGAAGGACTGGTGATTTAGAGATTCATGTCGAGAACAGTGTTCCAAGCTAACAAGGATTCCCCTCATGGCCAAAGATCTTTTGCCTGTGGGTTCATTAATTTTTAATCTCCCTGGATAACAGAGATGGGAAGATTGCTATTGTTCACTATGAACTTTCTCTTCTCCCCAGTGCCAGAGGGATAGATTCATATGATTCCTTATTCTTTGGTTTGCATCCCCCTATACTGTTTCTCACAGCTAAACCTAGTCCAAGTAAGCTCCTACCATCCAATGGATGGGCTTAGTTCCCTTTGCTGTAAATCCCTTTGCTGTAAACAAGTGGTTTACAATTTGCTTTTCCTGGTGAGCCTCTCTCCTCTGAGCAGTGTGCATTATTAAGCATTTTCTATTCCGAGGAGCTTCAAGAATTTCTTTGGGCTTCCTCCTGTGGGAAACTCCAGGTGAATCTCCTTTTTCCAAACCTTCCTAATTTATGGTTTAGTGTCTTAGGTGTCTTCTGAACTATATATATATTTTTTCCTTTTCCTTTTAAATAATTTCCTCTAAGAGCAAACTTGCCAAGTTAACAGCATCTGAGTCTTCCTCTCAGCTCTTTTAACATAAATGTTCATATTATTTTTGTTAAAATTTACAGTAGCTTATTTTTGATATTATTTGACTTCATATCTTTCAAAAGAACAATACTTTTGAAAGTCCAGAATCTGTCACTAAGATTATAAGACAAAAAATACATATTAAAATAAATGTGTCACAGATATCTATGCTTTTTTTATTTGTAGGATTTTCTAAACTTTATTGAAGAATAATTGACAGAAATAGTTGTATATATTTAAAATGCACAACATGATAATTTGATACACATATACATTGTGGAATAATTACCAAGATCAAGATACTTAAAACATCCAGCATCTCACATAATTAACTTTATTTTGTGGTAAGAATGCTTAAGATCTACTCTCAGCAACTTCGAAGAATACTATACCATATTATTAACTATAGTCACCATGCTGTAAATAGATCCCCAGAACTTATTTTTCTTATAACTGAAAGTTTGCACCCTTTGACCTATATCATCCCATTTCTCCCTTCCCCCAGCCCTGGCAACCACCTTTTTATTTTCTCTTTCTATGAAATAAACATTTAAAAACTTTTCTTTCTTTTAGATTCCACATATAAGTAATATGATACAATATTTGTTTTTCTCAGCCTGGATTATTTCACTTAGTGTAATGCCCTCCAGGTTCGTCCATTTGTTGAAAATGGCAGGATTTCCTTCTTTTTATGACTGAATAATATGTAATAATATACTAGTAATATTCCATCCCATATATAGATATAGGCATAGGCCTATATCTATATATGGGATGGAATATTACTATTTATATTTTTATATTTACCACTATTTATATATTTATATTGTCTTTATCCATTCATCCACCAATGGACACTTAGGATGTTTCCATACCTTGGCTGTTGTGAATAATGCTGCAGTAAACATGGGAGTGCAGCCAACTCTTCAAGATACCCAGTTTGTTTTCTTTGTTTATACGCCAAGAAGTGGAAATGCTAGATCATATAATAGTTCAACTTTTAATTTTTTGAGGAACCTCCATACTGTTTTCTATAATAGCTGCACCAATTTAAATTCCCACCTTATGTTAGATATACGTTATCATTTTCTAGGGTTTTCTAATGAGGTAAACTTCACATAACATACAATTAACCATTTTAATGTGAACAATCCATTGTCATTTAGTGCATTCAATTTTCAACCAACACCACTAGCTAGATCCAAAACATTTTCATCATCCCCTCAAAAAACAAACAAACAAACAAAGAAACCCTGTACTCATTAAACAGTCACTCTCCATTTCCCCTTTCCCCTCCAGCTCCTGGCACCATGAATCTACTTTCTGTGCCTATAGGTTTACATATTTTGGATATGTATACATATTTTATGTAAATGAAGCTGTATAATCATGCAGTTTGAAAACATATTTTGAAAATGATTTAATGAAAACAGGTATCAATCTGGGTATCAGGATCCCTGGAATTAACTCTTGATTCCTGCATTGATTAGCTGCATGAATTTATACAAAAGATGACTTCTTTAAAATTTAATTTCTTTTCAGTTTTAAAACTGTGTGTTCCCATTAATGAATAAGAATTGTTTGTAGATAACCTGTGTACCTGAGCTCTCTATTGGTAAAAATATAATATTAAGCAAGTTCCTTAAACATATACATATTTTCACCATAAAATGTTGTCATTTATTCCTTTATTAGGTTAAAAGAGTAAATTTTTAATGGTGATCATAATGACTATATAACAATTGTTGCAACTCATACCTTATTTTCTCTATTAAACTAAATTCTCTGGAACTGGGGTCAAGTCTAATTCATTTTCATATAACTCACATCACCTCCTATGGAGTTTGGCACATTATAGTCACTTGGAATATGCCAATTGATTTTCATGTTTGTGCCCTACTGAGTTCAAACTGTTCAATAAACCAGTTACTAAATTTTATTTGAAATCTGCCAAGTAAAAGAGCAATTTTTAAATTATGGTTATAGATAAACAAATTTATAGTGGTGTCACAAGAGTTAAAAAGTGCTTACATGCCATTAAGAATAGTTCAACTCTCGTAATTAACATTCCAAGTTTCCAAAAGTGTCCTGATTATTGGCACCAAGGCATTTATTTGATCCCCATGGTTCTTGATTTCAAGGCTAAGTAATACTGGCCTTGACTGGCAGTAACTTAGGAGAAATGAAAGCCTTCTTACTCCGATGAATCAGCAGAACTTAACCATGAATGGCTTGCTGTGAAACTTGTGTCCTTGGCCTTATCCTTTATGGATGGGCTTCCAGTGACTTCCAGAAATCAGAGTCATGAACACATATTAAAGCAATTTCCTCAAAAATGTTTTACAAGTCAGATTTCAGTCAGAGATTTTAGTCTATCCTTCTCTAGTTTTAGTTTTTGCCATTAACAACAACAACAACAAAAATTAAAAATTAAAAAAAGTGAGGGATTGGTTGATGAAAAGACCACAAGTCAACATTGAAAAAGATGGATATAAATAAATTCAATCTATAAAAAAAACTTTCTTGGGAGTTCCCTGGTGTCCTAGTGGTTAGGATTCTGGGCTTTCACTGCCGTGGCCTGGGGGTTCAATCTCTGGTTGGGGAACTGAGATCCCTCAAGTGGCGGTCAAAAAAAAAAACACCAACTTTCTTCAGAACTCAGAAAGAAACTGATGATCTTCAATGCCATAAGACACTGGGGGTGTGAGATTCTGATAATGTGTAGCATATCACAATCTAGTTTATATTATAATTGTTGCAAACCATGTCTCATTTCCTCTATTAAGCTAAGTTTGTTAAGCCTAGTGCCACAACTTTATAGAGTCCAAATATTTTGTTTTGGGTACTGGTTCAACATAGCTAAGTTGAACTATTCTCCAAATCTCCTTCCCTGGATGGTCCCAGGTTCGGCGAGAGTTGGAAGGCAGAGTTAGGCAGTACCATTTTTCTCTGAAGTTCAGTATAGGGCATCAGAGACTATTGAAGTGACTATTGACAGGGTCACTCTGTTGACCCTGATCTGCTGTCTCACCTTGGGGCATTGTGAAGCAGCCGGGTGAAATTCCTCCAGATTCCACTGGATTGCCTGTCTTCAACCTGGGACAGGTTGAGAAGCGTTGACATGTACCACTGAGGCAAAGTCTACAGATGGTGCAGGAACTCTCATCACTGAAGTTGGAAGTGGTGAGTGAAAGATACAGCTTCCATTTTATCTTCAAGAACTCTACTTTATCCTCACTCTCCCTTGCTTCACTCAGGGCTTTTCTTCTTGACTACCAGCCTGCTGTTCTACAGCAACTTCAGGACCTCCACCAGATACAGAAGCAATAATCTCCCATAGTATTTTTTAATTGACTTCAAAATTCTATACCCTCTGATAAATTCCATAGTCCATATAATTCATAGTGGTTCTACTGCCTTGTCAAATCCAAATTGATACAAGAACAAATTCTAATACCCAAATTGGTTTTCTGTTTAATATATATGATCGTTTTCATAGCCTTTTGAAAAATGCCTACTAACTTCACTTAAAGCAAATCTATGAAAAAATATTTTCTTAAAAAGAAAACACTAATAACTAACAATCTAGTTTGTATAGCAAGTGAAATTTCAGATGACACAGAAGTTTTAATTGAGAAATGGCTTGATATCTATGTCATTCTTTTTGTCATTGTGATTCCTTGCATGTATCTCCCCTTTCTTTGTATTCTAAATTCTTACTATCATTTGTCAGGTGTGAGTCTCTACTCCTCATCATCCTTCCCATTTGATGGGCTCCTTGAATTAAAAACTCTGTCTTTAGAATAGTTTCTGATTTTACCAATTTAATCATTATTTCTCTCTTTTTTTAAACTCTTTTCTCAATTTATAAAGTGTGTTATTTGGATGTTTGATGCCTCAAATTAAACTTTTAAGTATTTTATCTTTCCTTTCATACTTCCCATGACTGTTGGCTCTTATTCTGGAAGATTTCCTCAATATATCTTCTAACTTTTTAAATTCTAAAGAGTGTTTCAAGATTTTTCTGTCTGTTACTTTTTATGAAATTACCTTTATGGATAGTCAGGATCTTTTCTAATCTCACTCAGGACATTAATCAATTTTTTAAGGTTATATTTTCTCCATTAGATAGTCTTATTTCCCTCAGAATCAGAATTCCTCTTTTTGTTTTGTTTGTTTGTTTTTAATCTTATGCATTGGGTTTTCTTCAGAAATTTGTAGTCTTCAGTTTTCATGTGCTATGGACTGAATGTTTGTGCCCCCCCACAATTCATAATTCATATATTGAAATCCTAACCCTTAATGAGATGGTATCAGGAAGTGGGGCCTTTGGAATGTAATTAGGTGATGAAGGTGGACCCCTCATGAATGGGATTAGTGCTGTTATGAAAAGAGATAAAAAAGCATTATCTCTCTATCTGCCCTCTGCCATGTGAGGATACATCATGAAGATGACCATCTGCAGACTAAGATGTGTATTCTCACTAGACACTAGATCTACTGGTGCCTTGATTTTGGACTCCTCAAACCTCAAAATTGTGAGATATAAGTGTTTGTTGTTTAAGCCACCCAGTCTGTAATATTCTATTAAAGCTGCCCACATTGTCTAAAACATTATTTATATTTGAGAGTATAAGAAAAGGAAATCCACCTAGATGCTATATGTCTGTAAGTAAAGCTCATTGAAAACAGACACATTTTACCTTAGAGTGAGTGATGGGAAGTTGACCATCATTATGCATAAAGTACCCAAAATGCCATTAGAAGAAGAGAAAGCTTTAACCTGATGATGCCAACACTAGCATGAGTGGCCCTAGTTTCCCAAGATATATTATTTTAATACTTCCTTGCAGAAAAAATCTTGCTTTATTGCTTTGTCTTCACTAAAATATAGTTTCAACACTATGTGTCAATTTGACTGGAGCAGTTTCAGCCATTATATCTGCATCTCAACCAAGCAGAAGAAGAAAGAGAGAAGAAAGAATACTCCTCCCACAAATATACACCCCAGAAACTGTATATACCACCTTTATTTTCTACATCTCTTTGACCACATGTAGTCACATGGCCACAGCTAGTTAAAAGAGGGCTAGCAGTTTAGTCCTTATTCTGGACATTTTCTTGGTCAGCTAAATTTCAGGGATGCCATTGCTGAAGAAGAAAGGAAGTGGCTGTTAGACAGTAACTTTTCATTTCTATCAAATCTGAGGATTATAGGCCAACAGGAAGTAATATTTTTAAAGGAAGCTAAGATTCTTAAAGGAAGCTAAGATTTTTAAAATATCCAGCACAATTAAATGTATACCTGTGTCCAATATTGTCCTAGAAAATTACATATATGGCATCCCACTTGATCTTTACAGCGACTCTGCATCAAAGGTATTATCATCCCCTATATCAGTAATTTGTTACCTGGATTTGGGTTAGAAAGTCTGATTACTAAGCTTATGTCTGTAGAGATCTAGTGAATTTTCATTCCAGTTCCAGCAGGTAAACATTTTTTAATATTAGAAAAAAAAAAGGTGCAAAATATTTGTTATTACCTCAATTGATTCTATATTGTAGTTCTACTATGATACTATGACACTGCCTTAAACCATATTCCCATCACCTAACAATCTTATACTCATATTTACATATTTTAAAATTCATGAACACATAAGAATGCAAAATAATATTGACTATGCACAAATTAGGTGTATATTTTATTCCAATTATATCTATAAACATCCATTTTCTTAATGATAAATTAATATAACCATGACAAAATTTGCTGTTCATTAAAATTCAAATAAACATGATTTCTGGAAAAAAAAATATAAATATATACATATATATACACATATATGAAACATTTTGCTGAAAAAAATATGAAAAATGAGAATTATTTTGAAATGGTTACATGTATTTCAATATCTTCATTTAATTTCCAAAGACTTTTTAAAATTGAATAATTTACTTGAAATGTTTTCAATTTATCCAAAATGTCAAAGAATATAGATTTTTGGATAGTAACTTACTAAGCACATAGCTTTAGATCTCTTTAAACATATATTAAAAAATAAATTTTCTTAAAAAAAATAGCCTTGAGTCATATAAGATGAAAAACTATGTGGTAGATTTTTTTTTTTTTTTTTTAATTTTGCCATGTATGTTGCTTTGTTATGAAGGCCTCTTCTCTTACCACATGAGTTTTGGCATGAATAAAACACAATTAAACTGGAAAAAGTATAAAACTTTAGATGTTTATGTAAGAAATTATAGATTATAAAATAATTGAGTGTGTGTAGCTCAGAACAGCATGATAAAGTGCTATTTTCAACTATTCAAGGAGAATATTTATGTAGAAGATCAAAGGAAGAAATAAGAGGCTTATGTGAGTGAAGGTAAGAGTTATACAGAAATTTTACATATTCCATCACTCCTAATGGTGTTGCCATTTTTGTAGCACTTTTGGAAAAATAATAATACAACACATGTAATGAAACATAGTCTTGACCTGACTTAAGCATGTCATTGAAACAGGTCATCTCTCAAGGTCTTAAAATTAAAATAATCTAAAACTTTGACTTTTATATCAAACAGTTGAAATTACTCTTATTTTAGTCAACTTTCTTACCTTTAAAATAGTCCATATACCTCTAAATATAAGTGCAGTACTAATTCTCCCTTGGTGAGTAAAAGGAAAGATATAGGTTGACATCAGCAACAACAGCAGCTACAGAGGGTAAATTTCAGAGATCTAAATTTTCTTGGAATTTTATGTGAATTAGTTGAAAAACTGAAAAATAAAAGAAAAAGATATATGACTATCTACAGGTTGCCATTCTTTTATCTCAAAGCTGAGATGTGGCTTTTAAATCTAATCACTCACTAATCAGCATCTTTCTGTGGGTCTTCAACTCTAAAAAAATTTTGTGTTCAATGAACTTACTGAAATTAAACAAAGCCACTGATTTATAACATTAATTATTCTGTTAACAAATGATTTACTTTTAATACCCAAATTTATTATAATCTTGTGTTACTTGCTTACTTTGGAAATGCTGTGTATTATTATTAGTCATAAATATTATACTAAAAGAATTTTTTTGTTTTTTTATGTTTTTTACTTTTTATTTTTTATTGAAATATAGTTGATTTACAATGTTGTGTTAATTTCTGCTGTACAGCTAAGTGACTCAGTTACACATATATACATTCTTTTTTATATTCTTCTATCCTGATATTACACTATAAGAGGGGTTGATAGTTATACTTCTCATAAGAAACTGCTTTTTGTTCTTCTGTTTTAAGAATATAGCACTTTAAAATAGATGTAATAAATTTGAAAACAAAACTGATTATTTTTACATTATGACTTGCTTGTTCAAGCTTTAAGGACACGTTTTTGGGTTAATAAAATGTCTTTCCTCTAAGCACTCAAAATACTTTTTACAAGTACTCTCATTAAATATTATATTATCCTTGTGTGGAAGATGATAGATATTATAGTGACATATCTTTTAAGGTGAAGAAATCCAGTCAAGGGGACTCCAAATGATGTGTCCTTCTCCAGACTGCAAATCAAAGTCAGAAGATAAATCTCATTGACTTCAAGTTTGTTTGTTTGTTTGCTGAGACCACATACTCTTGACACTTTTCTGCCAATAGATAATTTTGATTATTGATCCATAATTTTCTGGTACAATTATTTTTCATAATTTTTATCTCCCTAACTGATATTTAAAAAATAAAATAAAGCTACATAAAAACTTTATTTTTATGTATTACAAGTGAAATTTTTACTGTTTGTGAATACAAATTTAAAAAATGGATTATATTTACAACAAAACTTTGATCATAGTCGACTTAAGTATAATTTTATTTCAGAAAACATGTCCAAGTTACCATTCTAACATCACAATGAGGTAATAATTGAAATCAGCAGCATTGGCCATGGAAACTATAGTTTATTCAGTAGCTATGAATAAGGAGGAGGATTTTTACTTTGTATATTATATGAAATGAAGATGGAATCAATTTAAAATGGCATTGGTTTCAGGCTTTCTTGGGGCACAGTTAGTTATACAATATTTCACAGCTTTAAAAGGGTTAAACAGAGGTACAAATAATACTGCTGTTGACTAAGGGCAGTGGATACTTACAAAACATTCAACCCTATAGTTTTTTAGATTGAAATAATGACAAGTGTAGTGTAAGTACACTTTTTGAGTCATTTATCAGTCAAAGACTGCACAACACTATAAAGTCCTTGACATAAAATACTATCAAAGAACTGGTATAGATATACCTATATGACAGGTAAAAAAAAATTCATCAGCTTTTATATATATTTCTTGATCTGGCTTCTGAACGTTCAGATTAATGTACTGTATACACTAAAGTCTCTGTTCCTAACGTCTGTTCAACTACTATTTTGACAGAGATCTCTTTGGACACCAGGAGGAAAAATAACAAAGCAAACAAACAAACAGAAAACACCTCACACAGTCTTTTCAGATTGACTGAGTACCTGGGCACTCCTTCAACATTTAGACGGGTCACTGAGCTTGTGAAATCAGACTGAGGTGAAAGATTTTAGTTTTCTCAGATCTTTTTTGAGAATGCCTCTTGCTGTGATCAAGAGCATAGACCTGCAAATTTCCCCATATACAGTGGTGCTTTTGAATATTCCAATTCCCCAAAGGAATTCTCCCCAGCTTTTGCTTCTAGGCCTAAGGCAATCAAAACATATTATAGTCTTTTGTCTCAGCCACCTGTGAATTGCAGTACCATCTGCAATGTTTTCAAGCAATTCTCTCCACTTTTCTGGCCTGAGTTCTAAGTTATATGAACAGAGACAAGTGCCTTGTGTTGGGCAGTTCCTAGGCAGGTTAGAACAAACATATACAATAATTTGTGGAAAAGGTATGCTCCTCTCCTTCTGGATCCAGGGAAGTGAGTCCCACGTTGGGAAAGCAGGCTTCCGTCTTCAAGTGAGTTGGGCAAAGGTGATCTCGGAGAGGCAGCAGTGAGCGGTGGCCTGAAGCGAGATCTTAATTCCCTGCCCAGGAATTGAACCTGGGTGGCCTGGATGAAAACCAGGAATCCTAGCCACCAGACCAGCAGGGGCTAGAGGCTAGAAGCTATTTTTCCCTGGCTCTTGCCCCCAGTGAAAAATCAATTTCTCATGGAGGCAAAAACTGTAAAAACAGCTACTAAGTTTATTAGTAGAGACATAGCACGACAACAAGTAGGAGAGCATGCAGATAAACAGTTTGTTTAGTTAAGATAGAAGCAAGGCAGGGATGCACACCCGAAGAGAAATGGTGTGGGTGTCCTCCCTAATGAGGGGGAGTGAAGTAAAGCGGCGGTTAAATCATTTATATAGGTCAGTTCTTCCGGGTCTTTGTTTACCTTTGGCCAATTATCTGGTTTATTTTTCCACACCTGCCCTGCCCTAGGACCCTCCCCAACATGCAAGCGCAACTTCTTTCCAAGATGGATTCCAGCTCAGAGGCCTATGGGATGGCCTTAGCATCACATGTTGTAGGGTGGTGCCCCCTGTTTTTGACCCCCAAGGTGCTTTTCTGCACATGTGTAGTGTCTCCCTTGGCCCAAGCATGGGAAACGTATGACCTCTAAAAGGGTTTAGTCCTTCTCTGTTCCTGCTGTAAAAGTGTCCAATGTTAGGTTATCCACCCTATTCCTGTTGTTGTTTCTCGTATTGAATTGCAGATCACAAAATGTAGACAGGAAGGTGGTCATGAATATGTAGCCCGGAGCCCATTTGTCTCTTGCCTCAGGAAATGCAAACAAGGGGCTGGTAATGAATGTCTGGCCTAGAGTCCACCTTTTTTTGTCCCATGAAATGTAAACAGGAGGCCAGTTATAAATGCTTAGCCTGGGGTCCATCTTTTCCTGCCTCAAAGGTAGGTAAAAATATCACAAGGCTTTCCTACTATTTTGAAGGTGCCTTTTTCTTAATTCATTATTCACTTGGTTGCTCCACACCTTTGACTGTTTTCCAGAGTTCTGACAAAGTTGACCCCAATGGTTTTTGCTTGTTTTTCAATGTTTCTGTGAGGGGAAATGAGAGCTTAGAGCTACCTACTCTACCTTTTTGCTGACATCATACTTTATTTTATAAAGAAAACTGAGCAGGAAGAGAACATTGGAGAGGACACTATCTGAAAGCAGTCCCAGGCAGAAGGCATGGTGACAATGGAGCACAAGTGACTTTTTCAAATGTGTTCTTAAGACCTAATTGGAATTCTATGTATTTCCCTGTCCCAGCAATAGCCAAATTTTACTACAAAGAAATTAGCAATAAATTCCATCCCACCTAGAGTCTTAGAAAGTAAAATGACCAAATTATGGATATATTTCAATTTAAGAAAATATAATGTATTTTAGAGGAGAGTAAGTTAATGTTGCTTCTTTCTTGTTCTGATTGTTCAGTACTCTGAGTAAGTTAGCCTGGTGTAAATTATGTCCTAATGATAAAATATTTAATTTATTTGGACTGTCAATGGGCTAAAAGCTATCTGTGAATTATTTGATCCAGTAATTTGACTGTTTCTTGACATCTGTTGTGTTCAATATCTTCTGTTTGCCTCTCAGATCCACCCTGCACTTGAGTCTCTGAAGATTTACTTATATAAACCACATTAAAAGACACCCATGGGCTCAGACTTGTGGTTGGATTTAGTCAATGGGAAAATTTTTCCAAAGATCCATGGGAGAATACAGTAGGATATTTATTTTCTTGCTCCCTTATTTTGCCTATGTCCCTCAACCAAATGAAACTTCTCTTTCCAAGGCAGTTCTCTCTCCATAAGAAATTTCCTTTCAAGGCTCCGGAAATGCTTTCTTGCTACGCTCATTAAAAAGGGCTAAGGCTAATAACAACCACTCTTACTAGCCTGGGAGTCCCGACTGTTTCATGCAGTTCCCTTGTATCTTGCCTACTTTATATCTGGTCCCTTAATTAAACCCTCCTTCAATTATCCCAATTTTAACTTGCTGTCTATTTCCAGCTGGGGCTCTCACTGATAAATACACTAAGTACAAGTCTTTGAAACTTAATATTTTAATTATCCATAAAGATAGCTCTAGGAATAAAGACATCAAAAAGATAAATACCCAGCCTTCATTTTAGGAGAGCTATATAAAGTTGTTTAGTAACAAAATGATAAAACACATTCCAAACCTCACCATGACCATACATCTTCTCTCTCTAAATGCAAATATGTCTAATTAAACATTTATATTTATAGCTACAATGTAATTATATTATCCATAATTGTATTTGCTGATTTAACAAGATATACTCTACACTGCCAGCACATTAAAAACAAAATCAAATTAATGAAATAGTTGCATTTTTTGGTTGAATAGCATATAGAAATATCTGTAGAAATACAATTGCTATGTGGTGTTATGATACTTTGAACAATAATGAAAATCTATTAGACAAATATAAATTCAGACATGTTGAATATTGTTTCTAAATTAAAATAAAAAGAAAGGAACATAATGTCTTCCTGCATTGGGGTTTTTAATGTCACATATGTTTATCTCACTTTAATTAGTATTTGAGATCCAATTTCAGGGTACATTTGGCAGTTTAAAAATCATATTTGAAGAAATGATAAAATAAATATTTGAGAAATATCTTGAGATAATCATGTTAAAACTGTATAAAATAAGATACAAGATTAAGTTATTGACAATTGTATAAGTAATGCTATTTTATTTTAAAAGAACCAAGGAAAAGTCGTTAGAAATAAGTCATTAGTTCTAAAGTTAAATAAAATTAAAAGAGAGAAGGAGGGAATACTGTGGGAAAGTAGAGTCTAAAAATAAATTATAAGCATCATATATAATTATTGAGCCTCTTAATCATATAGAAGAATTATCTACTATAAAACTTGAGAAGTTACGTGTCCAGTGGAGTTCAGGAAACTAATCACCACTTCGTATGTTCCAATTTTCCTTGCTGCTGCTTATATTTTAATTCATAGATTGTAGATTTCTGGACCAGGAAACATATCATAAATTTCACTGATAAAAATAAGGATTGGTTGGAAAGTACCAAGATATTCAAGGTTCAATTCACATCCGAGTTATCACTAATCATTTTTCTCTGGCATCCTTCACAATGGATTCCCACTTCTCTTTTGGCAGTGCCCATGCTAGACCTGTAATTACAGCTATTCAGAAAGCATGTGTGACTCTCTTCTAAGGTGGAAGGTTCCTTATGGGAAACACCTAACTCAATTATCTTTGCTTGACCCAATATTGAACACATGCTTTGCACAGAGAAGGCACTCCAGAAATTATTAAATTGAAACATTATGTTGCTGAAAGAGTAAACATAATCATGGAATAATGATATCAATTCTATTATGTTTGTAATATTTTCCTATTCAGTTAATATTATCTCACTTGCCAGAAATAGAACTCACCTACTGGTATGTGAAAGAGAAAAGTGGGTTTTAAATAAGATGACACTTATGATAATCTCAACTCAACCAGTATAAAATTCTGAAAATGCAGATAAATCACAGTGTTTGATTTGCTGAGATGAGCTTTCTTTACTTTAAAATTAAGGAATCCAAAATTAAAATGGGACTGAATATTTGTAAAACGTTTGCTTGATAATATAAAGCTAATATATTTTAATGAATGCAAATAAATTAATAACATTTTAATTCAAATATACGCATTTGGAGGTAATATAGGTTTGTGGTAATTTTATGAACTACATATTTACATGTTTAGCATATATTATATGATACTGCTGGCTTTTTGCTGAAGTTAAAATCTTGATAAAAAATTGTAAATACATGAATCTGATTAAACTGCCTGAAGGGAGTATGTGTATTCAAATGTCATATGTATACATCAGAATTAAATATAAACTGTATATGGCTAACTTGTTTTAATGTAACTCATTTTTAATTGATAATCTAGAAGCACTTCCAGTACTGATTACTGATATCAAGGTTAGTGCCTTTACCTACAGAATTTACACATATTAAAAATACTGAGAAGTTGATTTTGAATATTCTTGACAAAGATGTTGTTTTTAAAATGACTATTAAAAACCAAGATTTTTTTAAAAAACTAAAATTATATTTAAAATCTGGTTTCATTTTATTCATCACTACTTCAAATATTAACACAGATTCCTTTCAATAGTACCACTTAGTAATATCCTAGATTAAAAGGAAAGACAAGCAATTATTACATATTCTATATGTTATCTATATCTTCTTCTCTCAGTTTTTGCCTTCTAGGACAGATGAGAACAATGACTGTACTTCAGAATTTATAGTCTAATATCATCAGCTGTCACTCTAATTGTCCTTACCACTAGAAAGTAGGTTTTTCCTCTGTCTGAGAAGTCTCTGAGGAAAATAATAACAGAATGTCTTTTGGGGGATGTTCAAGGGTAGGTTTTATTTGCAGTTCACCAAGTATACTCTATATTTAGAGAAAAAAATAATAAACACTGTTTTTACCCTCTTCATACTTTTTGCATCATATTAGAAAAAGAGGAATCTCAGAATATTATGGAAAAGCTGTAAAACAATTATTTCCTCAATATTCTTGAGGGAAACAAAGTCTATTAAATTCTAAGTCTATTAATAATATATTTGTCTTAGTTTATTGAGGTTGCTATAACAAAAATACCACAGACTGGGTGGCTTTATAAACAACAGAAAGCTATTTCTCACAGCTCTGGAGGCTGAGAAGCTCAAGATCGGGGCCCTGGCAGATTTAGTATCTGGTGAGAGCCCACTTCCACGTTCATAGATAGCTATCTTTTGTCTTTGCTTGGTGGAAGATTCAAGAGAGCTCTCTGAAGTCTCTTTTATAAAGACATCAATTCCATTCATAAAGGTTCCACCCTGATGACCTAATAACCTCCCAAATGTTCCACCCCCCCAATACTATCACACTGGCAGTTAGGATTTAACATATTAATTTTGAGGGGACACAAGCATTCAGTCTATAGGAATATTTTAATTTAAAAACACAGCACATTTTGGAGGAAAAGCTTCTTGATTAAGCAATATAAATTATTTTCTTAGAAAACATCGAATGGACTCAAAAAGTGATCATTTACTTCTACAGTGAGCACTGTATTTCCTGCCGAAGAACTCCTTGCCTTCCTCCATGTGCATGCTATTTTATTTTACTTTTTAATTTATTTTTAATTGAAGTATAGTTGATTTATAATGTTGTATTAGTTTCAGGTGTACAGCAATTTTAAATGAGATAAAATCTAGTTCATGTAACAGTACTGCACTGAGTTCAAAGACCTATCAAGGATGGGTGAAATGAAGTCCCAGTATCCAGTAAGAGGACGGGATATTGAGTTAGCCGGTGAACTGCAGCAAAAGAGTTAATTGCTTGGGCACTGGCAGGATTGATTGTGGATTACTCCAGAGTCTATAGAATACAGGAAGGACACAAGGAACAGAACCAAGTTCGCTTGTTAGAAAAATAATCCTTTTATGGTCTGGGCAATTTAAACTCCTCTGTAATGAGAATTCTTTTTTTTAATATAGGTATTGTAAAATAATTTCAGATGTTCACTGGCATCTTCAGAACTCTTTTAAAACCATTTTAGGTTCACTAGATATGAAGTAGATGAATCAGTACATAGAGTACATGGGTCAAAACACATTTCTTGAACCATAAAAATAGGATTTTAACCAAAAGTATTAAACATCAAAGACCATTATTCTACATTCACAGAGTGATTCCACAGATATATAGCTATATTATATGATATCTTCGGAGAACTAGTGAGATGATGTTTTATTCTCACATGTCTAAAATAGAGTCACGGCTAATTTATATAAGCTTTCTTATAAATATGGATAAATTTATCAGAGCATGAAATATTTTTAATCACTATGCTGTATTCCATAGCTGTATAAAATAGATTTTTTTTTCTTCACTGCTAATACATATTACCATTCATATGGATTCCTCTAGGATATTTTCAAGTGGTTGTGTTTAAAGCCATCTTCAATTTTTAAAAATATTATGTTTGAAAATAATCCAGCAATAAAAGAGCCTAAAACTCATTTGAATACCAAAAGTTTTACAGTTTTCCTCAACACGTTGAAATTGTTAATTTAATTTCATTAAACCATTGCTCTGCATGATTTTCTCTTATTAAAATGACAGGTAGCTTTAGTTGAACTCATCAAATACCCAAAAAATTCATCCCAAATCATAGCTTATAAAATTATCTATTATGCATAGATTTTTCAGGAAAAACAATTAAATGCATGTAAATGTTTTAGGACATAGGAAGATTGCTTCCTGTTAAGAGGCTAATAGGGGTCCTATAGGATTTGATCCCACAATAGAGCACAGCACAGGTAAATAAAGATATTCAACATTTTGAGATGTCATCTAGTTAAATTTGCTATGTATCTAAATGAATGTTATAAGTCCTTGTACTCTTCATAAGCTTCACCAGGGCCTGACGCACTCCACACACAACCAGAAGAGGACTTCCCTGGGCGCTCAGGACTTCTAGGCCTCTTTCACTCAATAGGCTCCAAATTTCAGGCTTCTCTAGTGGAAGTCATTCCTTTTCAGGTACTTTAGCTTAAAAATAGCCTTTATCTTAAAGCCATTCAAAGATTACTTATAAAAATTTAGAGCACTTAAAATAAGCTACTAGTATTTGTTTATCATTGGGACTTTACCTCTTTCTAATGGCTGTATCTATTGAACTGGTCTCCAGACTATTTTTCACTTTTCTACTTTTCCTCTTCAGAGGTCTTCTTTTTTTCTTTCTTTTTTTTTTTTTAATTTTCGAATTTTACTTTATTTTTTTACACAGCAGGTTCTTATTAGTTATCCATTTTATACATATTAGTGTATATATGTCAATCCCAATCTCCCAAATCATCACACCACCCCCCCCCCCGGGGGCCACTTTCCCCCCTTGGTGTCCATACGTTTGTTCTCTACATCTGTGTCTCTATTTCTGCCCTGCAAACTGGTTCATCTGTACCATTTTTCTAGGTTCCACATATATGTGTTAATATACAATATTTGTTTTTCTCTTTCTGACTTATTTCACTCTGTATGACAGTCTCTAGACCCATCCACGTCTCTACAAATGACCCAATTTCGTCCCATTTTATGGCTGAGTAATATTCCATTGTATATATGTACCACATCTTTATCCATTCTTCTGTCGATGGGCATTTAGGTTGCTTCCATGACATGGCTATTGTAAACAGTGCTGCAATGAACACTAGGGTGCATGTGTCTTTTTGAATTATGGTTTTCTCTGGGTATATGCCCAGTAGTGGGATTGCTGGGTCATATGGTAGTTCTATTTTTAGTCTTTTAAGGAACCTCCATACTGTTCTCCATAGTGGCTGTATCAATTTACGTTCCCACCAACAGTGCAAGAGGGTTCCCTTTTCTCCACACCCTCTCCAGCAATTGTTGTTTGTAGATTTTCTGATGATGCCCATTCTAATTGGTGTGAGGTGATACCTCATCGTAGTTTTGATTTGTATTTCTCTAATGATTAGTGATGTTGAGCATCTTTTCATGTGCTTCTTGGCCATCTGTATGTCTTCTCTGGAGAAATGTCATTTAGATCTTCTGCCCATTTTTGGATTAGGTTGGTTTCTTTAATATTGAGATGCATGAGCTGTTTATATATTTTGGAGATTAATCCTTTGTCCGTTGATTCGTTTGCAAACATTTTTTCCCATTCTGAGGGTTTTCTTTTCATCTTGTTTGTAGTTTCCTTTGCGTTGCAAAAGCTTTTAAGTTTCATTAGGTTCCATTTGTTTATTTTTGTTTTTATTTCCATTACTCTAGGAGGTGGATCAAAAAAGATCTTGCTATGATTTATGTCAAAGAGTGTTCTTCCTATGTTTTCCTCTAAGAGTTTTATAGTGTCCAATCTTACATTTAGGTCTCGAATCCATTTTGAGTTCATTTTTGTGTATGGTGTTAGAGAGTGTTCTAATTTCATTCTTTTCCATGTGCCTGTCCAGTTTTCACAGCAGTACTTATTGAAGAGACTGTCCTTTCTCCATTGTATATCCTTGCCTCCTTTGTCATAGATTAGTTGACCATAAGAGCGTGGGTTTACCTCTGGGATTTCTATCCTGTTCTATTGATCTATATTTCTGTTTTTGTGCCAGTACTGTACTCTGTTGATTACTGTAGCTTTGTAGTATCGTCTGAAGTCAGGGAGTCTGATTCCTCCAGTTCCGTATTTTTCCCTCAAGACTGCTTTGGCCATTCGGGGTCTTTTGTGTCTCTATACAAATTTTAAGATTTTTTGTTCTAGTTCTGGGAAAAATGCCATTGGTAATTTGATAGGGATTGCATTGAATCTGTAGATTGCTTTGGGTAGTACAGTCATTTTCACAATGTTCATTATTCCAATCCAAGATATGGTATATCTCTCCATCTGTCTGTATCATTCTTAATTTCTTTCATCATTGTCTTATAGTTTTCTGCATACAGGTCTTTTGTCTCCTTAGGTAGGTTTATGCCTAGGTATTTTATTCTTTTTGTTGCAATGGTAAATGGGAGTGTTTTCTTAATTTCACTTTCAGATTTTTCATCATTAGTGTATAGGAATGCAAGAGATTTCTGTGCATTAATTTTGTATCCTGCTACTTTACCAAATTCATTGAGTAGCTCTAGTAGTTTTCTGGGAGCATCTTTAGGATTCCCTATGTATGATATCATGTCATCTGCAAACAGTGACAGCTTTACTTCTTCTTTTCCATTTGGATTCCTTTTATTTCTTTTTCTTCTTGGATTGCTGTGGCTAAAACTTCCAAAACTATGTTGAATAATAGTGGTGAGAGTGGGCAACCTTTTCTTGTTCCTGATTTTAGTGGAAATGGTTTCATTTTTTCACCACTGAGAACGATGTTGGTTGTGTGTTCGTCATATATGGCTTTTATTATGTTGAGGAAAGTTCTCTCTATGCCTACTTTCTGGAGGGTTTTCATCATAAATGGGTGTTGAATTTTGTCAAAAGATTTCTCTGCATCTATTGAGATGATCATATGTTTTTTCTCCTTCAATTAGTTAGTATGGTGTATCACATTGATTGATTTCTGTTTATTGAAGAATCCTTACATTCCTGGGATAAACCCCACTTGATCATGGTATATGATCCTTTTAATGTGCTGTTGGATTCTGTTTGCTAGTATTTTGTTGAGGATTTTTGCATCTATGTTCATCAGTGATATTGGCCTGGAGTTTTCTTTCTTTGTGACACAACTGACAAAGGATTAATCTCCAAAATATACAAGCAGCTCATGCAGCTCAATATCAAAAAAACAAACAACCCAATCCAAAAATGGGCAGAAGACATAAATCGACATTTCTCCAAAAAAGATATACAGATTACCAACAAATGCATGAAAAAATGTTTAACATCATTAATCATTAGAGAAATGCAAATCAAATCTATAATGAGATATCATCTCACACCGGTCAGAATGGCCATCATCAAAAAATCTAGAAACAATAAATGCTAGAGGGGGTGTGGAGAAAACGGAACCCTCTTGCACTGTTGGTGGGAATGTAAGTTGATACAGCCACTAAAGAGAACAGTACGAATGTTCCTTAAAAAACTAAAAATAGAACTACCATATGACCCAGCAATCTCACTACTGGGCCTATACCCTGAGAAAGGCATAATTCAAAAAGAGTCATGTACCACAATGTTCATTGCAGCTCTATTTACAATAGCGAGGACATGGAAGCAACCTAAGTGTCCATCATAGGATGAATGGATAAAGAAGATGTTACACATATATACAGCGGAATATTACTTGGCCATAAAAGGAAACAAAATTGAGTTATTTGTAGTGAGATGGATGGACATAGAGTCTGTCATACAGAGTGAAGTAAGTCAGAAAGAGAAAAACATGTACCATATGCTAACACATATGTATGGCATCTAAAAAAAAAAAAAATGGTCATGAGGAACCTAGGGGCAAGACGAGAATAAAGACACAGACTTACCAGAGAATGGACTTGAGGACATGGGTTGGGAGAAGGGTAAATTGGGACAAAGTGAGAGAGTGGTGTGGATATATATACACTACCAAATGTAAAATAGATAGCTAGTGGGAAGCAGCCACATAGCACAGGGAGATCAGCTCGGTGCTTTGTGACCACCTAGAGGGGTGGGATAGTGAGGGTGAGAGGGAGGGAGACCTAAGAGGTAAGAGATATGGAGATATATGTATGTGTATAGGTGATTCACTTTGTTATAAAGCAGAAACTAACACACCATTTTAAAGCAATTATACTCCAATAAAGATGTTAAAAAAAAAAATTAAAAAATTCTGCACAGCAAAGGAGATAAAACGCAACCTACTTATGAAATGGAGAAAATATTTGCAAACCATAAATCTGATAAAGGGTTAATATCCAAAATATATAAGGAACTCATACAACTCAATAACAAATAATAAGTAACTGGAATAAAAATGGGCAACGTATTTGAATAAACATTTTTTCCAAAGAATAACTAAGCAAATGGCCAACAGGTATATGCAAAGCTTCTCAACTTCAATAACCTTCAGGGAAACAAGAATCAAAACCACAATGAAATATCACCTCACACCTATTAGGACAGGCTTATTAAAAAAACAAACCATAACAAGTGTTGATGAGTACATGGAGAAAAGGGAACCCTTCTGCACTGTTGGTAGTAATGTAAATTGCTGCAGTCAACATGGAAAATAGTATGGAAGTTCCTCAAATGATTAAAACTAGAACTTACATATGATCCAGCAATTCCACTTCTGGCAATTTATCTGAAGAATACAAAAACATTAAATCAAAAAGATATATGCACATCTATGCTGCAGCATTTTCTACAATAACCAAGATATGGAAGCAACCTAAGTGCCCATAAATAGATGAATGGATAAAGAAGATATGGTGTTTTTACATACAATGGAATACTACTCAACCACTGTGGGAACAATAGGGAGATTTTTCAAAAAATTAAAAACAAAATTATCATATCATGGGAGCTAGCAATCCCATTTCTAGTTATTTATCCAAAGTAACTTAAATCAAGATCCTGAAGAGATACCTAACTACGTTCTTATGTTCATTGCAGCATTACTCACAATAATGAAGACATGGAAACAACCTAACTGTCCATCAGGAGATGGATAAACCAAATGAGGTATATGCATACAATGGAATACTATTCAGCATTAAAAAAGAAGGAAATCCTGCCATTTGTGACAACATGGATGGTCCTGGAGGACATTATGCTAATTGAAATAAGCCAGAACAGTATGACAAATACTGTATGATCTCACATGTGGAACCTGAAATAGTCATAGCCACAGAAGCAGAGGGCAGTGTGGCGCTTACCAGGGTCTAGGAACTTGAGAAACGGAAAGATGTTATTCAAGGGCTACACATTTGAGTTATGTAAGATGAATATGTTCAGGAGATCTAATGTATATAGCATGGTGACTATAGGTAACATTACTGTGACCTGCATTTGAAATTTGATAGAAAGTAGATCCTATGTGTTCTTGCCACACACACACACACACACACACAAAAGTATCTATGTGAGGTGACAGATATCCTAACTAGCTTGATTGTGGTTACTATTTAAGAATGTATACATATAACAAATAATCAATTTGTATATACAATAAGAAAAATGTAAAGAAAATGCAGTCTTTAGCTGAGAGAAGTGCCCAGCTAAAATGTATTAATCCTTTTAATAGTGGAAGAAAGTGAAATTATTATAAAGGGATTAAGTACCTTCACCACAGTGTCCACCAACCACCATTATATGCACATATACTTCCCCAAGGGAGTCCATCCCATTCTACACAGTAACTGTGCCCAGTTCAGCATGCAGGATCTCTGGGTCTTCCATCTGGTCTAGATGTGATTCCTTGTGGTCTGATTACTTATAAACAAAAAAGAAAATAAAGTAGCCACAATGATTATTTCCAATGATTATTATACAAAATGTGTAATACCAGACAGTCAATGGTCTCAAGCAATTATAACCACCCCCTGCCCCAAGGCAGGGATTGTGAAAACTTCCTGCTTTAACGTTGGAGGAAGTTCCTTAGTGAACACATCTGCCATATCTGATTCTGCTCTTTGCAAGAAATGTCTTTTCTCACTGTTTTCCAAACCATTTGCCTTTGTTCTCTGAATATTAATTTTATAAAACAGATCATAAACAACAACAAGAGCAACAGTCTTATAACAAGTCTTATTGAAATGCAAAATGCAACTTGAGTTATTCTGAATGAGGAAGGGGAAAGAAAGGTCATTAGGGAAACCCTACTTCTTCCAAATTCTTTGAAAAGCACTATAAAATAGAATGGGAGTAAAATAGCCTTAAAAAGCTAGTTTCTTATTAAGCAGTTATTCCAAATTTGTTTATGTATTTCAATTTTAAATTTTTTCTCACCTTGATTCAGGTATCATCAACCCCAATTAGAGGTTATACAATAATCAATATATAATTTAATAACTTCGTTATACATCAGAAAATATAATTTAGTTAAAAATTGCATTAAAAATCCTATAAAAATAGCAAAAATGTATAAAAGCTACACAATGAAAACTATAAAATGTTACTGAAACACATATAAAGCCATAAATAAGTTGGCAGATATTTTTAGCATGGGGAAAGAGCAGTGGAGGAATGGAGAGATCTAGTCTCTCCAAATTAATCAATGTTCAAATAGTCAAAAGCACAAAAGACTTCTATGAGCTTGTCCAATTATATTTTAAAATTCACCTTGAAGCTAAAGTTCTAGAAACATCTAGATGCAAGAATATTCGAAAAAGAATTTTGAAAAATATGGAAATAAATATCTTTGCAGTTAAGATTGACCACAAAATGTACAAAAGAGACAAAGACTTAGGAGAACAGATCTTAGTTGCAGAACATTAGACTAACAAGAATGGGTGATTAATCAATTCTTTTCCTGACACATGGAAAATAATTAGTCATCTGTGATTTAGCAGAAAATGCATAAACACCAGATGTTTCTATCCTGCTGTATACATACAAATAATGTTCTTTATTGAAATACTTAAAATTGGAATATACAAATAATTTATCATGGTGATTCCATCTTTATATTAAAAGTAAAGAAAATTCCTACCATAATGGTAGCATTTTTGAATTAATATGAACAGATTAATTCACTGTTTTATACTATTAAGTCTTGAAAAGACTATTAACAATTAATTGTTACTTATCTATTCTTATTATATCTTTAATATATCTTATATTCAAGGTGCTCCAATGAGATAACACAAGGAGCCCTGAGAATAAAAATATGTAGATTATAAATATTTTTGCTAGCAAATTCAAGCACTTCAAATCAAAAAGAACTTTTAGAGTTTACAATGTCGTATATTTAAGATCGATATATCTTAATATAAACAAACCAATAAGATGACATTAGCATAATATGTTGACACAATTTTCAAAAAAATATACAACCTCTTAGGAATATGGTTTATGTATGATAATATATTACCATCATCATCATTAACACTTTGAGGCATATATCTTTCTTTCTTAACATCCAAGAACAACCCATTGCTGATGGTAATTATTGAATATTACAATTTGCTCTATATTATTGATTTACTTGCATATTTTATTCTTTCTTATTATCATTTGAATAATAATAGTTGATATGTGCAAAAATGTAAGCAGCTATAAGTAATTGATTATTAAAGTAAAAAAAAATAATGCACACCTGTGAACAGTAAATTAAAAACAAAACATGACCAGTAATACTCTTCTTAATTTTGCTTGTTTTTTAAGTTTTACAATAATTGTATATGGAGTATGTGGTGCTTTGAGACTTGTATCTTTACAGACTTCATTATATTTCCATGATTCATGCATATAATTGTGCTGGTTCACTTATTTTTTTCACTAATACCTAATTATTTTCTTTATTGATATACATTGGACATAGAATACACTGGACATATTTAAATTATACAATTTGATAAGCTTTGACATATGGATACACCCTTGAAACAATCACTTCTGATAGAACAGGAATGAGTCTCAGAGGGCCGACCAAGAACCATGCAGAACAATGGACTGGGGAGCCACTCCTATGAACAGAACTGAAGCTTCAATCAAGAAACATTCCCCAAACCCAGAGTAGTGGAACCTGTCAACCTTAATGTAGCTGGACTCAGAACTGCTCAGACTAATGCTATATAGGTCCATTTCTTTCCCTTTGTGGCTGGTAGTGTATATAGGAGGTAAATCATAAAACCACTGCATAATAGTTGTGTGGAAAGCAGATAACTTATCTTTTAATTTTACAGATCAGGAAGAGTATCTTCCAAGGAGACCCATCTCGACCTGTTCAGATAGTCAGGTCTTTGAGCCTAATACTATGATTGGATAATTTATTTGAGTACCTTAGAAGATAATAAATTTTAAAATATTTTTGTATTGAATTTGGGAGAAAAAATGAATAATTATGGTCAGAGTTGACTATGGTAGAATGAGTACCTTAATGGCTTCAGTTGACATCTGCCCACATCTTTTTTTCCTCTAATATTGTCATTTTTCGCAAACTTTTTCGCCAGGTTTTCTACATGTGTTGTGAGTACATAGTCAGGCAACCTCCTGCAGGGTGCTAGTCTCCTGAAGGATGGGAGTCTGCTTAGCAAAGCCAAGCCGTCGTGGCTGAGAGTACCCCAGCCGTCTGGCCCTGAATTCAACACTCTGGAAACCTAAATGATACAATACACAATATACAAAAAAAAAAACACTCAAGTTTTTAGGAGAAATGCAGGAAAATATTTTCATGAACTGAAGATAGCAAAGAATTCTTAAGTAGGCTATAATTTGTACTAAACATAAAAGAAGTAACTGATAAATTGGACATTTTTAGAATTAAAAACTTTTTTCATCAGAGGACACCACAAAGGCAGTGAAAAAGCAAGCCACAACTTGGGAGAAGATATTTATATTTATAATGTTTATTTTATTATAATTATAATTATAATAAAATATTTTATAATAATTATAATTATAATAAAATATTTTATAGTATGTGGTTTTAAATGCAGTATAGAATATTAAAGATACTATATGCAATGTAGTATATTGTATATTATGTGTGATTATATATTTATAATATATATTATATAACATATATAAAACCCCTCATATATATATACACACATATATATAATTCCTACTATACATATTTAAGCCCTAATCAATTTGATAGGGACATTAATGTTTACAAACAACCATTCAAGTTAACATGATCTTATATTCTTGGCTGCCCATGTTATCCTTTATCCATATGAGCTGGCCTGAGACTCACATCCATTGTTCCACAGGGTGTATAAGAGCACATTAAGAACTGCTGAGCAAAAGTGTTGCAGTCTATTTCTGTTAAATTTACTGACCCTAAAGCCATCTGTCCTGAACTAAAACGCTCAGAACATCAGTAGGTAGTTTATTTATGTGATAATAAATGATGTACCATGTAAATTAAACCAGAGAGAGAGCATAAGTGGCCCCAAATTAGTCAAATGGGACCCTTCTCTCTCCCAGTTTCGGGGCATAATAAAATTTGCTTAGCTGCTGAAAAGATTGATTGACCAGATGTGCTTTGCATCTTAGAGAGAATGCAAAATCTGCCTCTAGAAAATGAGTCAAATTAATTCAAAACAAATGTGCTCTTATGACACCTTTATTCTGATGCTCTTAAATTATTAGTAAATATTTAAAACATTAAAAATATAAAGAATAATAAGAAATCACCTGTGTAGTCTCCATTTAGCTTAAGATATAAAACATTATCAATAAAGTTAAAGATGTGTTACAGCCAAATCTAGTGTACTCCTTTTTCTGCATAGAAATCTCTGTAGTACTTTTATTGATTAGCATTCACATGCAACATTTTTAATTCCAACAATTATATATAAAATATAATATTCTATAATATATATATCTAAAATCTGTGTATTCTGTGTATATGCACACAAATATATTTGTGTATGTCTGATTGTATGTAGAAAACTATTTAAATTTTCAATATATATTTCATATATTTAATGACATTTATTTTACTTGAAAAAGGTGTAATTTTAGTTTTCAACATTTAAAATTAAATACATCTCAACCAATTATATCTAACTGTACTATTGCATCTAAACAACTGGAGAATTGGCATGCTAAATACAACAGAATGAAAGAAAAGTATCAGGAGAAAAACTGAATTTTTTCCCAAACTACCTGCCCACTAAGACTCCATTGGCATCCACCCACATCAGTCCAAAAGAGCCTTAGTTCCTCTAACGGTTTCTAATACTGGGTATGACAGTCCTAAAATCCATACTTTATTCTACCTTATCTTTTTCAGAATTGATTTTAGGGAAAGGATCCAGCAATCTGAGTTAAGTCACAATGTTGTCACTTTGACTTTTTCAGTGTTAAGGTTTTCAAATTTTGAAACATCATTGTTTATTTTTATTTTTATTGATTTGTATCAATATTTTTAATGGCTATTGGTATGTTCAGGGGTCTAGTCATATTTGAATAATTTTAAATAGTAGTATTCTAAGATATTTATTTTATTTGTTTTTAAATGTTATATCGTTATTCATAATATTTTCTTATGATATTTATAACTCTATTCATCTACAGATATATCTTTAAAAACATTTCTAATACTTGTTATTTGTATTCATCATTTTTCTTCTTGATCATTGAGACATAAAGTGGTCTATTTATTAGTATTTCCACTGGTATTTTTTAATATAATGTTTACCATTTGTGTATGTCTTTTGGCCTGGGTTTTCCATAAAATCCTGTTTTTATTGAAGTTCCAAATTTCTACATCGTTCGGGCATTGTTTTGTTCTCTTTCAAAATTCTTGGGTTAAATGATTTTCTCACTTATTTTAAAACTTTCTTTATATTCCAATAAATGTAATTATGACATAAATATTCATCTAATTGCCTGTCTAGCTGCATCTCATGTTGTGATATTTTAAAATTTACTTATAAATGTTCATAATTTTATTGCAATTTAAAAACACTATTTATAATTTAAAGTGTGATTTTGTTTGCCAATTTGTGAAATATTTGGGCTATATTTATTCTTTTATTTCTAATTTTTGGTATCATATTCAGAAAACAGGGTCTATGATATTGTTTCCATGGAATAACCAATTTTTGCAATATTCAAATATCCTTGAAAGTATAGCTCTTTACTATTGATTGGATTCATGTTTGTGCATAATTCTATTAGAACAGTCTTATTAAGTGTGCTGTTCCTAAATTTATCTCTTTAATATTCTTGCCTGTGTGAGCTATTGATTTCAGAAACATTTTTTTCCCAAAATATCCCACTAAATTTCTTCCTGTGACTATTTCATTGTTTTCCCTTTTTATACGTTGATATTATGTATTACATGCTAAGTTTACTTAAACTAACATATAAGGACACTGGAGTTAGACTGCCTGGGTTCGCAGCATGGCTCTACCACTTGTCAATTGTGTGATCTCAGGCAGGTTACTTAAGTTTCCTATCCCTGAGTTTCCTGGGGGATAAAAGAAGGGTAATAAGTGTACCTAGAATAAAGTTTGTTAAGTAGATTACATAAATGTAATGGGGTTATATAGTGCCTGCAATACAATAGGTGCTGCATAAAAGCTTAATATTGTTATTGTACATATATAAATATACATACATATAAATATATGTGTATATAATATATAGTGTATGCATTTGTGAAAGCCAGTCAATGATTACTATATTTTTGATAGATTATTTTTTCATTATATAACACCTTTTTTCCATTAACTTTATTTTGTTCAGCTTTATTGAGGTATAATTTATAAACAAAATGGTAATATATTTAATGTGTTCAGCATGATGATTTGATATACATATACAATGTGAAAGGATGCCCACCATTGAGTTGATTGACATATCCATCACCTTGTATATTTACCTTTTTTTTTTTTTTTTAGTGATAACACTTAAGTTCTACTCTATTATCAAATTTCAGTTGTACAAATGAGTATCATCAACTATAGTCACCATGTTAAACATTAGGTCCTGATACTGTGTTCCTCGTATAACTAAAAGTTTGTACCCTTTTACCAACCTATCCTTATTTCTTCCATCCCTCAGTCCCTGGCAACTACCACACCGCTTTCTGTATCTATCTGTTAAAACAAACATTTTTTTAGATTCCACACATAAGTGATATCATGCAGTATTTGTTTTTCTCTGGCTGGATTGTTTCCCTTAACATAATGTCCTCCAGGTTCATCCATGATGTCACAAATGTCAGAATTTCCTTCTTTCTTAAGGCTGAGTAATATTCCAATGTGTGTGTGTGTGTGTACCACATTTTCTTCATCCATTTTTCCAAGGACAAACACTTAAGTTGTTTTCATACAACTATTGGCTATTGTGAATAACAACACAATGAACGTAAGAATACAGATATCTCTGAGACAGTAATTTCTTTTCCAAGGAGGTATACGCAGAAGTAAGACTGCTGGATCATATGGCAATTCCATTTTAAATTTTTTGAGGAATCTCCATACTGTTTTCCAGTGGGGTGTGGAAGTCCTCTACCTTTATTTTGTTGCTGTCTATTTTCCCCTCCTGATTTGTTAATATTTGCTCTCTATGGTTAAGTAGTATTCTGATGTTGGGTGCATAGATATTTACAACTGTTAGGTCCTCTAAGTGAATTGACCTCTTTATCATTATAAAATGACCTTCTTTGTCTCTTATTACAGTTTTTGGCTTAAAGTCTATTTTATCTGATATAAGTATAATTATCCCTGTTTTTTTGGTTTCCATTTGCATGGATTATGTTTTTCCATCCCTTCCCTTTCAGTCTATGTGTGTCCTTGAAGGTAAAATGAGTGTCTTGTAGGCAGCATTATGTTGAATCATTTTATTAATCCATTCAGCCACTCTATGTCTTTTGTAGTCCATTTACATTTAAGGTAATTATTGATAAGTATGGACTTAATATTGCCATTTGGTTAATTGTTTTCTGGCTGTTTTATAATTCCTTTGCTCCTTCCTCCTTCTCTTGGTCTCTTCCTTGGTGACTTGATGATTTTCTGCAGTGGAATGCTTTGATTCCTTTCTCTTTACCTTTTTTTGTGTCTACTATAGGATTTTGTTTCATGGTTACCATGAGACTTACATAAAATGTCTTATAACAGTCTATTTTAAGCTGATAACAACTTACCTTGAACACATACAAAAACTCTACATTTTTATAACCTCCCCCATATTTTATGTTTTTGATGGCACAATTTACATCTTTTTATATTATTTATCTATTAACAAATACCTGTAGTTATAGTTATTTTTATTACTTTTATCTCTTAACCTTCATACTAGAGTTTTAAGTGATTGTCCACCACTATTATAATGCTAGAGTATTCTAACTTTAACTATACAAGCTTCTTCCAGAGAGATGCTGGCTGCTTTGCTTCATTGTTGGAGTGAGCTGGGGGAAGAATGTGGTCAAGTACCCAAAGCTCCCTCAGGATCCAGGGAGGATCACAGCTTGCCCCTAGCCTAGCTAGAGAGTATTCCTAGCTCCCAAGCTCCAAGGAGAATAAATGCTAAATAAAAGAGGAACACTCAGGCAGCAGCTTGTAAAGTATGCAGTCAAACCTCTGCCTGGGAGGCTGAGAGATGAGTGTTTTTGCCTGCTCCCTCAACACTGAGCCCTAGGGGTATAGTCAAAGTAAGCGCTCCCGTACCCCTTAGGAAATGCTTTGCTGTTTGCTATAGTCCTGCAGGACTCGTGGATGCAAGCACCGTTAACTTTCAGAGCTAGGTGTTTTGGGCGTCTGCCCCTCAATGAGAGACTTGAAAGTTGAGGCACTATATATGAAATCCATGTTCTTCATGGAGAAGCTGGAAGTTGAGAATTTCCTCCTGAGTGTGCAGAGAGTTCCTCAGAGTTATATGAGATACTGTCTCCTGGGCTGTAGCCCTCAGCAGGGTCTCCGAATAAAACATAACTTGTAACTTTTAGGTTGTGCGCTCTTCTTCAGTCAACAGTGTAAGACGCTGTAAGAGGAGGGAGGTTTACAGTAAGAGTATAACTTAGCCTTTCCTACATGTTTGATGTGGGCATTTTCTCATTTGCCTTATGCATAATAGTCACTTAGCTAGTTTCTGGATTTATCTCAGAGGGAATTGTTCTGTGTGTAGTTGTATATTTGTTGTGTCTGTGGGAAGAGGGAAGTTCAGGAGCCTCTTATGTCACCATTTTGGTCCTTCAAACATTTCTATTAATTTTAGTTGATATTAATATGTATGCACTTGGTTCAATTTTAGTTATTATTTGCTTGATATTTTCTTTTCCATTCTTTGATTCAAGGTATCTCATTTTGGTTTAAACATATTATTTGTAAAGACAGTAAAAGTGAATTTGCTTAATTAAAACAAATTCTAATATAGATATCTCTGTATTTAAACAAATAAGTTTAGTTTTATTGAGATTTAGTAAAATTACTAGTATATTTGGATTTTTAATACCATTTATTTTCTCTGCTCTATTCTTTTAATCCCCTGTGTTGTAGTTAGATTTCCAGCACTTGGTTGTTCTCATATTGGAAGGAACAAAACAGCTTTCTGATTTTTTTTCCAGCATTGGATGTTTGCCACACAGGTGCAACACACTGAGGTGGTATTGATATAGGATATTGATAATATTTTATTAGAATCATAAATATTTTTATTAGAATCATAGACTCATAAATATCTAAGGAAGGAAGCAAAAGGATGATGGGAAACAAGGTAGTTAGTGGGTAGCATTTATGATTTAGTTTGGATAAACACACATATCATAAAAGGGCATTTTGCCAAAAGTCAGATCTTTGAATTAATCATTCTGGAGGAACATAATGTAATGCTTTCATTGGTAACAATGTGAATGAATAATTAAAAACACAGAAGGTGATTGCTAGCAAGGAGACTGATGAACTGAGAATCCAGTTTTGGACATGTCAGCCTTGCAGATTATTTTAGTTTGTTAGGGCCATCATAACAAAGTACCATAGACCAGGTAGTTTAAACAACAGAAATTTATTTTTTCAGAGTTCTGGAGGATAGAATACCGAGACAAAGTGTTGGCTGTATTGGTTCCTTCCGAGGCTGTGAGGAAGATTCTGTTCCAAGGCTATCACTCAGCTTCTAGTGGTTTGCTAGCATTTTTTGGAAGTGCTTGGATTGTAGACGCATCAGCTTGATCTCTGCCCTCATGTTCACATGTGTTCACTAATGCGACTGTCTACTTCAGTAGGACTTCATCTTAACCAATTAGATTTGCAATGACACTATTTCCAAATAAGGTCACATTCTGAGGTAGTGGGGGTTTGAACTTCAACATATGAATTTGGGGGAGAAACAGCTCAAACTCTAACATAGATGATTTTCTACAATGATCATGGCAGAGACTGCAGTAAAGAGCAAATTCATAAATAAGAAGAAAGTATTTAATAAATGAGAGAGATTTAATAAATAAACAAATATGGGTAACTCTCAACAGCGGAAGCAACAATATAAGGAGGATGATGTATAAACGTATGTTATTATACTCAATGCATCAAGTTATCTATGTTTCTTTGTTTTTAGAAATTTCAGAAAGTGGCAAGGGAGAGCAAGGAGAATGTTACCCCACAACACAATGTAGTGAGGTTTTAAGAATCAAGAAACAATCTAAATAAAATAAGAATAAAATAGAAATACATAAACAATTGTGCACCAAGACTTACTAAAATACAAGTAATTAAAACAGTGTTGCAATAGGGCAAGGGTTGATGAATTGTTAAATGAATAAGAATAGAATTCAGAAATAGATATACATATATGGTTACCTGACTGATGGCAATAGTGACCTTGCAGATCAATGGGAAAATGTATAGTGCTAAAAATTGTATGTAGATTGTAGATCCAGATGTAAAAGATAAAGCAAAATGTCTGGTTGATATAGCTAAATATAATCTGAATTTGGAGGAGGCAAATATTTTTAAACAGAGCACATAAAGCATTAAAGATGAAGAAAAATATTGCTAAATTGGACCACATTAAATTATATCATGAATGGGAACTCTCTGTGCTTTCTACTCACCTTTTCTATAAACCTTAAAATGCTCTTTAAAAAATCTATTCATTCAGCAGAAAGTTTAATTTAAAATAGTAGACATTGTGTTTATCAAAAGGCAACATTTAAATAGTGAAAGACAAGCCAAAAAATATTTTTATTGCATATACTTGACATATATAAACCTACAGAAGAGTGAATCCACCTTTGAACGTATATCCAAGAGAAATGCATGAATGTACCCTTTGAAAGTCATATACCACATTATTCCAAGGTGCATTATTCATAATAAGCCCAAACTGGATAATTCAAATATCAAATAACAGTAGAATGAATAAATAAATTGGGATATATCAATAAATTATTCTACAGCAATGGATCTGAACAATTTACTGCTAAACACAATAATGATAAATCTCTGAAACTTGACATTGAACAAAAGCAGTTGGTGTTAGAATATTGTTACCCCAAGAAGACGGATGGGAGTAGTGACCCAGAAAGAGCATGATAGGGGCTTTTGACTTGATAATATTCTATATATTGGCCAGGGAAATGGTTAAATGGTGCTCATTTTAAAATGATGCATTGGCCTAAATAAAAATTTATGATCTGTGCCCTCTTCTGTAAGTATGTTATACTTCAAATTAAGCTTGTTTTTAAAAATGTAAACACTTATGAACTGCACCATCTGAGTTTATCCTATGCATGGAAACTCAGCCCAGGGCAGCAAAGCTATTTCATGTATCATGTAAATTTCAATGAATTGGTTTTGACTTCTATACTGTTAGGCTCACAAAATTTATAAGGGTGAAATCTAATCTTAAAAAAATAGTGTTTTGTAGTGGTAAAGGAGGTTGAGATTCAGTGTGCATGTGGTGAAAAATATCTCATGTTTTAATTTGTTTTTTTCCTTAATTTCATACGTGGAAATTGCTTTTGATGAACAAATCACTAGACAATGCATATACTGTCAAAAACTAATCTTCCAGGATGTTAGAAGGGTCTGTATTACCATTTGTGATTCCTTGTCTGTCCTCTCTACTTGACGGGGAGGAAAGGAATATGTCTTACTCATTGTTGTGTTGCAAAGTTTTGGCAAAGTTCCAAATATCATGACATTCACATTGGCAAATTCTTTACCAAATTCTAAGGTTTTTGAAATCATATGCTGATAATTCAAAAAAAAATCACATTAACTAAGCCAGGTTAAACATGGTTGACATAATTCTAGTCTCAGTACAAAAACAGTCTTCCTAACTGGTACTGGTTTCTATCACGATTTTGAATATATTAATTTTAATGGGAACTAATATAAACATTACTAATGATAATCACATTTTCTTTACATCCTGCATATGCCACTCTTGACAGGTAAAGACAAACAAACAAGAATCTGAGAAAATTCACTAAAGTCTTCTAAGGGTCCTTTAGATAAGCCACTAAAGAATTCTTGGATAAACATCTCATTAATAATCTTATCAATTTGTTTGTTTGTTAGTTCATTAAGCTTATGCATGAGCAATCCTGCTGTTCTTGCAAATAATTTACAAAAGTTCTTCTAATGAAGCACTTCAAATTAGTAAGGCATTCATCAATTAAATAAAGCTCCACCACTTTCCATAGATTGATATGCACTCCGAACACTTCATCAAGCCACAAAATTGTGTAAACAGAAATCCAAGTAAATGAAATAAACTTTTTCTTCTCTCTAATATTAACTCTTGCCATTGTCCTAAAAAAGTTGAGAAGATGCGTGCCTCTCCGTGATATCTAAAAACATTCATTCAACTTCAATTAATTAATATATATACTCATTAATCAATTATTGTGATCACATAAAATAATGTCATTGATAAGAATTAAATATTAGTGTGTGCTTCAGATGCCTAAGGCATTGTGCTTTGTTTTGCATTTACATTTTACATCTTGATTTGATAGATAAGGCAACTGAAGCTCACCCATGTAGTGACTTTCTCAAGATTATGCAACTAGACAGTGGCAGAGCCGGAGTTTGATTGCAGATCCATTTATTCCTTATATTCATTCTTACCCAAACACTATCCAGTGGCAATACCACCACTATTAGCATTATTTTTTCCTATCAAATTAACTGAACAATAAAATTCAATTGTAATATACATATGTACAACTTTATCATTGTCTTGATATTTTTCCTGATCATGATTCCTTCTGGAATGGTTAACTGAAGAAATATAAGCTATTTTCACATTAAGCACATAAGAAGAGACTCCCTGATAAAATTAGGTAGTCGTTCTGCAGAGAGCCTGAATCCCCAATCTCTCCTAAGGACACATGATCAGGATGAATACCTTTGTTCAAAAATAGCTCCTACTCCCTTTTTATTTCCTTTTACCTTTCCACTTTAAATGACCATAAAATTTGATATAAAATATTTTGGCCATTCAATATATATATGCCCTCTACACACTTAGCAGTCCATATATCTTGAGAAAAGTCTGAAAGATAAGTTTTTTTTTTTTTCACGAATGTGCATCTTTGAATAAAAACATTACTGAAAATAATGAAAAGAAACTCCTTAACAATACATCACTGTAATTTTTAGTAACCCTGAGAATGATGCATGGAATTGTCTTGACCTATTTATCTATCAGCTTTGGAAATGTGTTTTATTGTTTACTTGCCGATTTACTAAAACGTAATTTTTTTACTGGATTCAGAAGCTCTATTGACATGAAAATTTTATGCGGGAATATTATTTTTCCCTGAGGAAAGAACAGGGGAGATTGTAAATTGTAATAAAACCTCATAGTAAAAGAGTTTTATTCTGTTCTTCTATTAAATGGCTTTATGCAAGCTTATTTAGGCTTTAAAAATGCTCATGAGTCTTCAAACATACCAAGTATATCTTTGATTCCAACTATTTGATTTTACTTACTAAACTTTATTTATGAATTCTGAATTCCTAGCTCTTCAGATTGATGAAAGGAATGAAGTTGAATGTTTGATAAATACAGATTAGATATGTAAGTGACATGGTCTCACTCCACTCCTAGCCAAAATTAACATTGTATTCCAGCAGAATTAAAATCCATAAATATTCCACCACCACACAGTAAAACTGTTTGATTTTTCTCATCCGATGGAACAAAGCTGAACTTGATCAGACAACTACCCAACAGGCTCTCCCTCCCCCCTCCCCTGACCAATCCTCTTTGATTTTTCTAGAGCCATTTCTACAGCCTGGCCACAAATTGGAAGTTGGATTGATTCATTTCACCCTGGGATTGTTAAGATAGGTCACATAGGTGGCTTCACTTTGATTCTTCCTTTTATTTTTGGCACTGGGATTAGTTCTTTTCTGTTCCTATCACCACTGGTTATCTCTCCCACTGAGTTTCTCTTTCTTCTGAAGCTCAGATACTTAAAACAAGATAAAACTTTTTTACTTCACTGCTTTTATCATCCCAACAATATATCTATCTGTAATGGGAGCCCATCTGTGATTTACACCACCAGAACTAAAACTTAACTGTCCCTGAAATTTATTGTATATTGTTTGATTCATCTACATCATGCTATGCAGACCCTGAGCTAAATTGTAAATTTACCCTCACTTTGTTTTTGGAGTGAATCATTGGTCATACTTCATATGTAAATATGAAGTTAACTGGCTCTTCTCTGAGAATTTATTATTTTTTCATAAAATTCAGAGTTTGAGATGTTCTGAAACTCCTTTCACCCTCCTGAAGGGTTGTGTTTTATTCTTCCCTTGGGAAATATGCTTAGTTTTTCTAGTCAGTTTCTAGTAAGATAATAATGTTCACAATCTCTTTAGTTTTTTTAAATGGAAAAATTTCCTGCCACATATCATACTAATTATAGGTGGATCAAGAAATATGAAACCTCCTACGAGGCAGAAATTCAGGTGTGGCCTATTTCAGAGTTGAATCCTCTTTTACTATTGCTTAGATTTATGCCTGGAACAACCAGTACTTCACCCTGTGGTTAATTTAAGAACTTGCTAATTGGCATATATCTTCCCGGTCTAGCTTCCTTTCTATCCTGTTGTTCAATAGCCCATTAGCAACTATTGTATTCCATTAATATCTATTTTAGTAAAGAACTAGGAAAGGCTGTGTTGCGGATAGCCTGTAAGTTTCTGAGAGCACTATTATACTTGCATTGGAAAACGTGTGGCTGACTGTATTTTCAAGTAGTAAATATATAGGTATTTGAACTTGGGGGAAGGTTACTTTAGCATGATTTTGCACGTGTATTTTCCTTTACTTAAAATTGTCATCACAGGAAAAGCACATTCTTGCAAATCTACTTGTTAAACACAACTCAATTCAAATTAAAGCGTATATGTTTAGGTTCCCTTAGACACCTGGTACTGTGATAGATAGGTTATACAAGTTGAGTATTTCAATATATTAAGCTTTAGATAAAGCCTATGACAAAGTCCAGGCATACACTTATTAGCTAAAAGTAAAGTCCTGTCAGAGAACACAAATGTACATGTTATACATTTTAATATTGGAATAGAAAGTAAAGTACTCATTCTATAAATAGATCTTTAAACTGAATTGCATATAACATTTGTTTTTGTTAGCCACACTATATCTGCATTATTTACCTTAACACAAAGGTCATACTCTATTCTTAAATTGATTAGGGACTCATTATGTTTCCTTAAAGTATGTTCTCCCTTAGCATGATTCCTTCTTGTCCATTAACATTGCTCAGTCTGAATTTTATTTGAATAATTGTATCATGTCAAATATTTGAGTTCAAGAGTTTGAAGATGGATAACTGTATGTTGTAAATGCTGAATACACAAAAGCTCTTCTCATTATTATCATTTCCTCCATTTCTGTCCACATTTTCAGCCTTTATTCTCAGCACTTCTAAACAACTCTTGAGGATTACAGAGGTTCAGAAAAGTGCACAATGATCACGATCATGCTGTTTTTTTTTATTTAATTTAGTTTTTATTTTATATTGGAGCATAGTTGATTTACAATGTTGTATTAGTTTCAGGTTACAGCAAAGTGATTCAGTTATACATATACGTATATCCATTCTTTCTCAGATTTTTTTCTCATATAGGTTATTACAGAATATTGAGTAGAGTTCCCTGTGCTATTCAGTAGGTTCTTGTTGATCATCTATTTTATGTATAGTAGTGTGTATATGTTAACCACACACAGTTAATGTATCCCTCCCCCCACCATGTTGATTTTAATGCATGTTCTATTATGTCTTTAACAGAGGCTCTATGCTATATTTCAGGTACAAAATTATTATCAAAATTCTCTAGTTTTGTTCATTCTCATATTTTTAGGACCAAGGCAGTTTCTTTAAATATAGATAATGAAGACTTTAGCTCCCAACTGTTTGACACTCTTTTATAATATACCTAATACGTCCTAGGTTTTTAGTGCTGGTCACTGACATGAAAATATTTAAGATAACAAATGTGTAAAGTTGTTTTTAAAAAATCTTCACAGTTGGATACATTTTTCAATAGGCATTTTAGAATATGGCATGTGCTTTAAAATTGCCAAGTTAGTGCCTAACACCAGGAACTACTGTGAAAGGATACTGATTTTAAAGGAAAAAAAAAAAAAGGTTATTTTCTTGTCAATAAGTGGTATATATTGACTTAATTTTATTTAGAAATTATTAATGTAACTTCAATATTAGTAAAGTAAAAACACATTAGGTTTGTGGAGAGTTAGAATGGAGGGAGGTAAGAGTTAAATGTATGGTGAACCTTTACAAAACAAAATGAAGGTGTCTAGTTTACAAGCCATTGATTTTACAAATAATGAAAGGATATCAATCCATTTAAACCATTTCCTTCTGATGAAAACAAAGAGAATTTTAACTCACTTAACTTCTACAACTCAGAATGACCCCAAAAATAAACATAGAATTGAGAATCAGGTTTCTGGATTAAGTCAGTCCTTGAAATAACACATCAGTCCTCAAAGGTGGAATTTGCCAACTGAGATGTAGTGATTTGTTCTTCTTTAAACACAAACTGCCAAAATTTTAAATTCTATAAAGTTGTTTTTTATACCAATAACAGAATTAATTTCCATCTAAATTGTTAATATTGAGCAATGAGTAAAGTAATAATAGTAAGAATAGTTAGTATTTATTCTACAAATAATAAGTGCCAGTCACAGTTCAGCATACTTACTACCTATAATTTATGAAATCATCACTGATGCCCTGTGAGGTAGGTTTACAGATGTGGAAACTGAGACACAGAGATATAAAGTAGCTTGACTAAACCTGATGTCTCTCTGTCTCTCTATACGTTACTGACAATATATTTTAGAAATATAGAAAGACATGAAACATTAAGATTTATCTACCTCAGCATTAAACAATACAAAAAATATAATAGATAATGTTAAAATAACAAAAAGATACAATTGCCATAGCCACAAAATCTATTTTAAAACCTCAGAGTTAGTTTAACCAAGAATATACAACTCCTCCATGGATAATAGTGTTTAATTTTAATAAAAGACATAGAAAAAAATGTGAGCAAATGGATAGTTATATCATGATTTGGAATGGGACACTATTACCTGCATCTCTGTATTAGTAGACAAAGTTTTCATTTTATAATTAAAAGAAAGTAAAACAAAGAGAGAAGAATATATTGTTTTTAGTGCTTATAATCTATGTTTTAAATTTTCTATAATAGACCCTTTTAGGAATTATTGAAATCAATACTATGTGTAAGTAATAGAAATAGAATATGACTATTACATGCATCAGCTGTTTCAAAAGTCTATTAAAGACTATTAGAATAAAAGAATAAATACCTAATCTCAAACATCCTTAATTATCTGTAGTACATTATACCATACCTCCATTTCTATTATTCACCAGTTACTAAACAGTATAGTCACAACGTCATTCTAAATCTCCATATCAAGACTAAAATTCAACATTCTCCTCTTTGACTACCGTTTTGTCTTCCCTTTTTTGGTTCAAAGTCTGTAAAATCTATCTTCACAGTTCACATGACTTCTGGTCTTGTAATTCTTTCATATTTGTATATTCATTATTCTCCATGTTACACTAAAAGTTCTTTTAACCAGATTGGATACTCATCTGGCATTTCAGCAAACATACTTTTACTTTTTAGAGTGCTTGACCACTTATCTTTCTATTATTTTTATACTGCTCATTTTGCCACATTCTCTCCATTCCTATTCTAGAGTAAAGAACAATGTTATAAAGAAGTGTATGAGACCATGATGATTAGTTTTCTTGAGGAACAATAATGATGATAGGGAGAATCAGTCTCATGGGAAGAGACAAATCTCAAGGTTAACTAGTAAATGTTAAGAGTTGAGTTAATAAATTCAGGAATAACAGAATAGATAATCCAGAATATGGAAATATATAGAAGAAACAGAGAGAGAAAGAGAAAAAAATAAACTAGCAAAGGAAACAAAAAAAAAAAAAAAAAAAGAGAGAGAGAAACAGACAAAATTGAAGAACACTTTACTTCTCAACCCCAAGAATAAGAAAAGCTAAGATCAAAGCTACTAGATAAAATATTTGGGCCTGTATCCAAGGTGTTTTTCTCATATTTCACTCCTGGCTATCTCATCCATATACTCCATGCTTAATGCTTTAATATAATGTAAGTTCAATAAAAAAATATTAGGTGTAATTAAGTTCAGAACTGTGTGTGATCTAAATACTTCTACCTTGGGAGAAAGTTTAGGAAGTAGTTTGTGAAGAATTTATGCTACAGAAAAGAAATGAGGTCGTGAAGGGTAAAAATATGATTTATGTATAAATAAGCTAACTTCAACCTGTTTTCTAGAAAGAAAATATCCTGGTGCAGTTATTTGATTGCTTATTGGATTGTCTTTTGTTAAAGCCAATGTTACTAAAGTTTACATTATGGAATGATACACCCATTTTATTTAACTTGTTTCTACCAACACTGATGCCCAGGAGGAAATTAAAAATTGAGAAAAGGCAAATAGGTGCTCACTCTTTTAGTTACTCCAAGCAGGCATTCAGGGTATGGGAATCCTGCTAATTTGATTAATCTCACTGCCTCTGTCATCTCCACTTAAGATTGGCCTTGCCCAGAAGAAGGCTCAACACATTTTTGCTACCACTTGGCACTCCTTTCTAACTATTGACAACACCTTATTAAGTAATAGTTTTGTTCTATTCATTTATTCAAAAAATTTTATAAAGCACCTATTATGTTTTAAGTACTGTGCCGATGCTGAAGAAGAAGACAATAAGGGCACAGTCCCTGCCAGAAAATAACTCACATTTCAAAGGGCAGACAGATAAATAAATAAGACACAATCTCTTTTCCATACAGTAACAAGAATAATTTGTTTAAAAATTATAAATCAGGTAATGTTACTATCTTGCCAAAACTTGTTGATTGCATTCTACTTTGATGAAAACTCAAAACAATCACTGTCCCCTGGATACAGAGCCCTATGGTACCTGACCCCTGTCTACCTCTTCAATGTAATATCCTTCATTCTTGCCCTAGCTTACCAAGCTCCAGATATATTGATCTTCTTAGTGCTTCACAAAGGTATTATATTTGCTCCTACTGTGGGAAGAGGGGAGCTTTGCATTTCTCTCTCTGCAGACTTTAGTAAGACTTGTTTCTTAATACAAATGGTGTACCTGCTAATGTGACTTTTCTTAAGAGATTTCTTCTTGGCCAACAAATCTAGACTAGTCATCTCTCCCAATAACATTTTATCATATGATACTTTTATATTTTCTTCAGCACATATAATAATATTTAAAGTTATTCATTTGTTTATGCATTTTTTTTTATCTTGCCCACTAGACAGAGAAAACTTCAAAGATTGGAACTATTTCTCCCATTTTCATCTACATATTCATACCTTTGCTAATGAGGTCTAAATCTGAACCTTAGGGAATAACCTTTACCAATTTTGTTCCTTCCTTGAGTACTCTGCCTTAGCCATAGATGTAGCAGTTGCTCCCTATATATGCTATTCTTTGATTCTTTAGAGATCTTGTAGTAAGCAGAAAAACATCTCCTCAAAGATGTCCATCTCTAGTCCCTGGAACCAGTAAATATGTTGACTTACATGAAAAAAGGAAATTTACAGACGTGATTAATGTCATCAGTCTTGAGATGGGGAGACTCATCAGTGTGTGTCCAATATAACTACATGAGTCCTTTAAAATGAAGAAGCTTTCCCAGATGTAGTCACAGAGAGATGCAACATGAGAAGTATTAAACCACAGCTAGCTTCGAAGGTGAAGGAAAGAGGTCATGAAGCAGAGTGTAAGTGGCCTCTAGAAGCTGGAGGAGACAAGGAAATGGATTCTCCACTAGGGAACACAGCTCTCTCGACATCTTGACTTTAGCTCAGTAAACCACATGTCAGACTTCCGACAAACAGAACTATAACAGTAAATTTTTGTTGTTTTAAGACACTAGTGTGTGGTAATTTGTTACAGAAACAATAAAAAAGTAATACAGTATTCTCTACTGTTCAGTTTTAATTCTTTTTTCGGAATTAATAAGTTTTTGTATTAAATTAAAACTTTTATATCCTTTATATTAAATTAAATTCCTATTCGAATTAGTAGTTTGATTTCTGTCTCCTGATGGACAGAATTGACAATGGGGGTGGTTCCTGGAGATAGACCCTCAAAGATGGGATTTTAGTATTGCCTTGTTTGTGGTCTTGGTTTTGAGCTCAAGTCCCAGATGCTTTCCAATGGAGAATGGAATTTTTGTAATCCATAGCATGTAATGGAATTATAAACAATGAAACTGCTTTCTGTCACTGATTATGATAATGTGCCAACTGAAACAAGTGTCTTGGGACTCAAGTGGATGTTACACTTGATTGTTATGGCAGTGGTACTGACTAAAATAACTATAATATCTTCAGTGGAACATTTACAGAAAGTTACAAAAAGAAAATGCCAAGCTCATGTCTTTTAATTCTCAGCTAAAGTCACAGTTTGGAAACTGGAGAGCTGGGTTTTCTATTCTCTGATTCTCAGATAGCTCACTGATTTCTCTGATACATATCATATTAATAACTCATTGATACTGGTGCACTTACTAGAGATTCCAGATTAAAGGTATAACTTTGTGGAGCTGGAGGTGGCACTACTAGCTTTTTTAGTTGGCCAACTGAAACTTTAATTCACTTGTGGCCTATAATAGGTGAGGTTAATAGTTCCAAATTCTCAGGCATGATGTGGTGAGAGAATTAAAAAGTCTTAAGGATATAGGAATTAAATTTTATAGGAATGTTTGCATTGATTTATCATATGTGATCTGTGCATTCACCCCAAATATATCCTCCAAAGAAGCACAAGAGATACTCCTTTCACTAATGCTTGGAGAACTACATTAGCAAATCAAGCATTTTTATTCTTGATAAATTATTCACTTTTATAAGTCAGATATGGTGATTGAAATACCATCATTGAGATAATCTCTCTGAATTCAATGGAAATTATGTTCTGGGTAGCATAGATTAAGTGGCAACATTTAACCATCAAAGACAAGGTGGGCACATCACTCATTAAGGGCAGCAGTGATGTACCAGTGATCAGAATAAAATAGATGAGCAGCCAATAAAGCAAAGGTTTACAAACTATGGCTCTGGGCTAAATCACATTCTCCTTTAACTAAATTGTTTGGCTTTCTGAGAAAAAAGATGCATCTTGGAGAATGTCTGTGGAGTATAATAAACTTAATCAGACAGTGACTCTAATCAAAGCTGCTATTCCAAATGTTTTACATTTACTGGAGCAGATCAACATAGACCCTGGCAGTTGCTATGAAACTATTGACCTGGCTAAGGTATTTTCTCTATACTCACCTACAAGTATTTCCAGAAATGTCTTGCTTTTACCTGGTAGGGCCAATGGAATACCTTCACAGTGTAAGCTCTGAGTCACACAAATTCTCCTGGTCTCTACCATTAATAGCATCCACAGAGATCTTCATCACCTTGACATTCTGTGAATGTCATACTGGTTCAATACATTGATAACATCATGCTGACTGGAACTGATAGACAGAAAATTAGAAAATAGTTTATATGCCTTAGTAATACTAGAAAGTATGAGAAACCTCACAAGTTTAGAGCCTACCACTTCCGTAATATTTCTGGAGTTCAGTGATCTAGAGCAAGTCAAGATATCCCCTACAAGATTAAATACAAATCTCTGCACTCTGCACTATTTACCATTGGGAGGTAGGGGAGGCGGGGGAAGAGGCACTATGCTTGGCACTGTTTTTGAATTTTAAATGAAACTTATACATATTGAGTGTGCTACTTAGACATACCTACAAAACCATCCATAAGGTTGCCAGTTTTGAGTGGGGTCAGAGCAAAATAAGGCTCTGCAGGAAGTCCAGATTACAGAGTAAATGGCTCAGCCACTCAAGCTTCATAATGCAGCAGATTCAATGATACTTGATGTGTCTGTGGCAAAAAACATGCCGCATGGAGTTTCTGGAAAGCACCAATAGGAGATCACAGTGCAGAAATCAAGAATTTTAGAATAAATCTGTGTCTTCTTCTGCAGATAATTATTCTTTTTTTTTTTTTGAGAAACAGTTTCTGGGGCTCTTTGCTTGCTGCTGGACCCTGATAGAGACTGAAAGTCTAACCATGGGACATCAGTTGACCATTCAGGCTGAGCTTACCACTATATACTGGGGGTTATATGACCTATCTAGCCATAAGATTTGTCACTTAAAAAAGCAAGGTACCATCGATGTTGTATGAGACCTACTGAAATGTCTAAAAGGAATGAGTAACTTGCATGGTGACACAGATTGATTTGAAATCAACTTCTTTTACGTTGTCTCTTCTACCTCAATACACATCTATGATCTTCACGAGAATTTTTAACTGAGGAAGAAAAAAATTGAGGCTAATTTACAAAGGACTATGAATGATATGCTGTTGTCATCAAAGTAAACAGCTCAAGTTCTACTACTCCACTCAGGGGTAACCCTGGAAAAGAGTAGTGAAAGAAATCATTCCTGGTGGACTGAAATTTGGGCAGTGTATTTGGTTGTCCATTTTGACCTGAAAGAGATGACCAAAAATATAAATACACAGTAATTCTTTAGCAACTGCTAAGCGTTTGACTGGATGGATATGGAATTGGAGGGAACAGGAACGAAAGACTATAGACACAAAAGTCTGTGAAAGAAGTATGCATATGGATCTGTCATCACGCAGGTAGTCATGTGAAGACAGTCATGTTCCATGTGCACACCACCCAAAGTGTAGCCACTGTTGAAGAGGCTCATAACAACCAGGTAGTCAAATGATGTGCTCTGTGGATATTGGTCATTTTTTTCCCCCACAAAACCCAGTACTTTCTAAGTGGGTCCAAAAACAAAATGACCATGAAGACATGGATGGAGGTGGTGGATGGGCTCAATGTCATGGACATATACACTCTAACCAACTCTGACCAGGCAAATGCTCCTTCTGAGTGCCTACTCTCCCAAGTTCAGAGACCAACTCTAAACTCCTGATATTTCACCATTCCCCAGGGCATTAGCCAACCACCTGGTGATAGATTGATTACACTGAATCTAATTCATAATAAAAGGGGCAAAAACCAATCCTGCCTGGAAGGAACACATACTCTGCATATGGAATTACTTGCCATGACAGTAATTCTTCTGCCAACACAACTATCCACAAACTCAGAGATTAATTCCTTATCCATCATCACGGCATTCTGCACAACATTTCTTTTTGATAAAGGAACTGATTTCATAGAAAGTATTATGCAGAAAAGGCTCGAGCCCATAGAAAAAATTAATTTTACTATATACTCCAGCATCCAGATGCTGGTCATCTAATTGGAAGGTGTAAGGGTTTACTAAAAACTCAGACAAGGTGCTAGTTGGATGGCTAATAAAATTGTCTTAGAGGATGCTGTATACCCCTTGAATTAGAAATTCTATTATGGTGTTGTCTCCCCTAGATCCAGAAAACATGGGTCCTGCAATCAAAGAGTGACCATTGAAATGGCTCCTCCCATTGTGTTACTGAATAAGTTACTCCCATAGCTTCTGCTTTATTTCCTAAAAACTTTAAGTTCTGATGGTTTGGAGGACTTTGTCCCCAAGGGAGGGATGCTTCTACCATGTAGCACAACAATGGTTAATTAAATTGTAAGATTTAATCCATTTGAGGATTTTGATGCCACTGAAACAACAGGCAGCAAAAGGAGTTATCCTACAAGCTGGGATGAGTGATTCCAATTACTAAGGGGAAATTGGGTAAATGCTACACAATGGCGGGAAAAGAGAACTATGTTTAGAACCCAGGGAATTCTCTGAGATTCCTTTTAGTACTTAAAAGAAAACTAAGAAGACTACAGCAATCCAAAAATTCAGGACTACTGAACAATCAGCTCCTTTGGGAACAAGTGTTCTTTAACAGGTAAAGCCCCAACCAATTGAGGTTTTCGTTGAAAGTAAGGTAGTATAGAATGGTAATAGAAGAAAGTAGTCATAGGTCAGTTACAGACTTGTGACCAATTATAGGACTGAGATATATAGTAGCTTTATTTTCTCTTTGCTTGTCTATGTATGTGTTTATATATGTTAATCATTTTCTTCTTTTATCTCCTTCTACTTTTATCTCCTTCTACTTATTATTAATCTATACACAAATTATCACAGGCTCACCTTGCAATTTAGTTTTTAGGTAACATAATATTCAATTGGATTGTGACAGAATTTGAAGAGTAATTTAATATAGCCAAAAATGGATTAAATGTGTCTTGGGACTCCGTTTTTTCACATTTTGGGGAACAGTTGACATTTTTACTTTTACTAATTATAGTTCTCTCTGGTTAAGTGGAAATATAGAGTTGTTTTGTTATTAAAATCAGAGGAGGTGTTGGAGGAGCCAAGATGGCAGAATAGGAGGACACGAAATTTGTCACTCCTCACAAGTACATCAAGAATACATCTACAAATGGAACAATTCTCTCAGAGCACCTGCCAAACATTAGCAGAAGACTTTGGACACCTAAAAGGACAAGAAAAATACCCTCACAACTGGATAGGACAAAAGAAAGAAAAAAAGAAAAGAGGAATCAGAAAAGGGACCAGCAATTTTTCCAGGAAGCCAAAGGTGAGGGGAGGTCCCTGCACTCAGAAAAACTCCCTAATGGCAGAGAAGTCAGCTGGGACAGAAAGAGACCTTCAGGGGATCAAAGGAGAATGCAGTAGATGGTCTGTGGAAGGCAGGACAAAGTAAGAACTGCACGCATAGTCTGTGCCACAGCTCAGCACATTCCAGCCTGAGTCGTGAGTTTCTTGTTAAGGAGGGAGGCTGGATGCTGGAAAGTGGGGTTTGGAGTGCAGATCCAGAGCAGGGGACAGCTGTTGGCTGTGAAAAGACAGCCTGAAGGGACAGGAGTGAGGAACTCCACAACCAGGAAAATTTGCAGCAAACCTCGGAACATCATAGAAACAAAGCTTCATTTTTGAGTGGTACACGAGGGGCAGGGCCACAATTACAACCCTTTTCCCCACCTGCAGGCTTCTTCAGCCCCTGCAGGCACTGGGGGGGGCACCCATCTGAGCAGGCTTGCCCACCCTCAAGCCAAGGCCTCCTCCGCCCATGTAGGCTCCAAGGTCCTAAGCATCACCCATCCCAAAGCCTTGTGAATCAGCCCTGGGCACTCCTGCCTGAGACAGGAAACCATCAGTGCTGGTGAGGGCTGAGTGCTAAAGCACAGGGTTAAGAGAACAGATCCAGGGACAGGACCACTGCTGGCTGTGCAGATACAACAGAGGGGACAGGAGTGAGGGGCTCCACAGCCAGGAATGCCCCTAGAAGAAGCATGGTCTGCCTAGGAAATGAGCACCATTGTTGAGTGATGCACAAGGGGTGGTGTCGCCACTGTGCTCATATGTCAGCCCTTGGCCCCTGTCTCTGTGGGCACTGGGAGGGTCTCCCACCAGCGTGAGCATGCCAAGTGGGCATGTGCCAGTCTTTTGCAACTTCCTGCTGGTCCCCACCACAACAGGCAATTTGCTCACATCCCAGTTGTGGCTGCCATATCCCTCCCTGGCCTGAGGGAGTAACAGTACCCCAAACAGCCTCTGCTTTCGCTCCCTTTTGCCTGAGCTGGGAACAGATCCCTGAGGGTGACGCATATGCAGAGGTGGGGCCAAAAACAAAGCCGAGCCCCAGGGGCAGTGTGACTAAGGAAGAGGAACAGAAATATCTCAATGCAGCTGCCCAAGCCATGATTAAATCCTCGTGATCAGCTTGGTAAATTGTGCATCTATGGAAAATCTGAATAGACAACGAGTGTTCCTACAACCCATCTAGCCTTAGCAGCTGTGCACTTTGGGTGCAAGTACCCATAGGAGTTGGGCCAGGTCAGAGTCTGAGCTGGCCCCCCAGTGCCCATAGCAGATCCAGAGAACTACCTAGAGGTATTGGAGGACCCTTATGCAGAAGCCAGGGTTGGCTGTGGCAAAGACACTGACAGAGGAGACCTCAGGAAAATATTCATATTACTATCATTCTTTTTTTGTTTGTTTTGTTTTGTTCAGTTGGTATTGTTGTTTTTATTATTTTTTATTTCTATTTTTTATTTTTATTTTTTAATTTTTAGTATATATTTAATTTTATTTTTACTTTTTTGTTGTTTTGTGTTTTTTTTTCTTGTTTTGTTGTTTTTCCTTTTTTTTCATTGTTTTTATCTGTTTAATTTATGTTTTCTTTGGTTGTTTTTGTTTTATTTTTCATTTTTTGTTTTTGTTAGTTTAGTCCTTATTCTCATTTTTGAATCCTTTTGTGTTTGTTTTCTTTGTTTGGTTGTTTCTTTTCTGTTTGCTTCTTTGTTTCTGTTAGTTTGGTTTTGTTCTTATCATTTGTCTTGGATTTGGTGTGTCTGTTTTGTCCCTTTCTTCTTTCCTTTTTTTTTTTTTTTGGATGTGTGTTGTGTTGTTGTTGCCATTTGTTTCTGTTTTGCTATTTGCCTTGGGTTTTGTATGTAGTTTTCCTTTTCCGTTTTTTTCCTTTTCTTTCTTTTTTCTCTGGACTTGCAGCGTGGCTTGCGGGCTCTTGGTTCCCCAGAGAGGGGTCAGCCCTGGGACTCCAGGGTAGGAACACCAAGTGCAGGAAGCTGGACTACCTGAGAATTCCTGGGCCCAAGGTATATTAATCAGCATGTTCACACCCAGAGGTATCCATCTGGACACCAAGACTGCCTGCAGGCTCCAGTGCTGGAGACCTCATGTCAAATAGCCATCAAGACAGGAACACAGACCCACCCATCAGCAGACAGGTTGCCCAAAGTCATACTAAGCTCACAGACACCCCAAAACACACCACCAGATGTGGCCCTGCCGATCAGAGTGATAAAACACAGCCCCACCCACCAGAGTGCAGGCATCAGTCCCTCTCACAAGGAAGCCTACATAAACACCTGGACCAACCTCACCCACCAGGGGGCAGACAACAGAAGCAAGAGAAACTACTACCCTTCAGCCTGCAGAAAGGAGACCATAAACACAGTAGATTAGACAAAATGAGACATCAGAAGTATGTTGAAGACAAAGGAGCAAGGTAAAATCCCACAAGACCAAATAAATAAAGATTAAATAGGGAGCTTCCCTGGTGGCACAGTGGTTAAGAATCCGCCTGCCAATGCAGGGGACATGGGTTCAAGCCCTGATCCGGGGAGATCTCACATGCCACGGAGCAACTAAACCCGTGCACCACAACTACTGAGCCTGTACTCTAGAGCCTGTGAGCCACAACTACTGAGCCCAAGTGTCACAACTACTGAAGCCCGCGTGTCTAGAGACTGTGCTCCACACAAAGATAAACCACCACAATGAGAAGCCCGCGCACCACAGCGAAGAATAGCCCCTGCTCGAAGCAACTAGAGAAAGCCCATGCGCAGGAATGCAGACCCAACACAGCCAAAACTAAAAATAAATAAAATAAATAAATTTATTAAAAAGAAAAAAGAGTAAATAGGCAATCGACCTGGAAAAGAATTCAGAGTAACAATAGTAAAGATGATCCAAGAACTAAGAAATAGAATGGAGACACAGATTGAGAAGGGAACAAGAAATGTTTAACAATGACCTAGAAGAACTAAAGAACAAACAAACAGTAATGAACAACACAATAAATGAAATTAAACTTTCTCTAGAAGGAATCAATAGCAGAATAACTGAGGCAGAAGAACGAATAAGTGAGCTGGAAGATAAGAACTGTCACAGAGTAGAATAAAGAAAAAAGAATGAAAAGAAATGAGGACTATCCCAGAAACTTCTGGGACATTAAATGAACCAATATTCGAATAATAGGGGTCCCAGAAGAAGAAGAGAAAGAGAAAGGGCCTAAGGAAATATTTGAAAAGATTATAGTCGAGAACTTCCCTAACATGGGAAAGGAAATACTCAATCAAATCCAGGAAGTGCAGAGAGTCCCATACAAGATAAACCCAAGGAGAAACACACTGAGACAAATATTAATCAAACTAACAAATATTAAATACAAGGAAAAAATATTAAAAGCAGCAAGGGAAAAGCAACAAATAACATAAAAGGGAAGCCCCTTAAGGTTATCAGCTGATTTTTCAGCAGAAACTCTGCAGGCCAGAAGGGAGTGGCAGGACATATTTAAAGTGATGAAAAGGAAAATCCCACAACCAAGATTACTCTACCCTGCAAGAATCTCATTCAGATTCGATAGAGAAATCAAAATCTTTACAGAAAAGCAAAAGCTAAAAGAATTCAGCACCACCAAAGCAGCTCTACAACAAATGGTAAAGGAACTTCTCTAGGCAGGAAACACAAGAGAAGAAAAGGACCTACAAGAACAAACCCAAAACAATTAAGAAAATGGTAATAGGAACATACATATTGAAAATTACCTTAAATGTAAATGGTAAATGCTCCAAACAAAAGACACAGACTGCCTGAATGGATTAAAAAAAAACAAGACCCGTATATATGCTGTCTACAAGAGACCCACTTCAGACCTAGGGACACATACAGACTGAAAGTGAGGGAATGGAAAAAGAGATTCCATGCAAACAAAAATCAAAAGAAAGCTAGAGTAACAATACTCATATCAGACAAAATAGACTTTAAAATAAAGACTATTACAAGAGACAAGGAAGGACACTACAAAATGATCAAAGGATCAATCCAAGAATAATATATAAAAATTTTAAATATGTATGCACCCTACATAGGAGCACATCAATACACAAGGCAAATGCTAACAGCCATAAAAGGGGAAATCACCATTAACACAATAATAGTGTGGGACTTTACACCCCACTTACACCAATGGACAGATCATCCAGACAGAAAATTAATAAGGAAACACAAGCCTTAAATGGCACATTACACCAGATAGACTTAACTGATATATATAGGACATTCCATCTGAAAACAGCAGAATAAACTTTCTTCTCAAGTGCACATGGAACATTCTCCAGGTTAGAACATATCTTGGGTCACAAATCAAGCCTCGGTAAATTTAAGAAAATAGAAATTGTATCAAGCATCTTTACCAAACACAACACTGTGAGATTAGAAATCAATTACAGGAAAAACAAAAACTGTAAAAAACAAACACATGGAGGTAAACAATATGCTACTAAATAACCAAGAGAACACTGAAGAAATCAAAGAGGAAATCAAAAAACACCTAGAAACAAATGACTATGAAAACACAATGACCTAAAACCTATAGGATGAAGCAAAAGCAGTTCTAAGAGGGAAGTTAATAGCAATACAATCCTACCTTAATAAATGAGAAAAATCTCAAATAAACAAACTAACCTTACACCTAAGGCAACTAGAGAAAGAAGAACAAACAAAACCCTAAGTTAGTAGAAGGAAAGAAATCATAAAGATCAGAGCAGAAATGAATGAAATAGAAACAAAGAAAACAATAGCAAAGATCAATAAAACTAACAGCTGGTTCTTTGAGAAGATAAACAAAATTGATAAACCTTTAGCCAGACTCAACAAGAAAAAAAGGGAGATGACTCAAATCAATGAAATTAGAAATGAAAAAGGAGAAGTTACAATGGTCACCGCAGAAAACCAAAGGATAATAGGAGAAAACTACAAGAAATTACATGCCAATAACATGGGCAACCTGGAAGAAATGGACAAATCCTTCGAAAAGTACAACCCTCCAAGACTGACCCAGGAAGAAGTAGAAAATACGAACAGACAAATCATAAGTAATGAAATTGAGACTGTGATTAAAAGTCTTCCAACAAAAAAAAAGACCAAGGTCAGATGGCTTCACAGGCGAATTCTATCAAACATTTAGTGAGGAGTTAACACCTATCCTTCTCAAACTCTTCCATAAAATTTCAGAGGGAAGAACACTCCCAAACTCACTCTACTAGGCCACCCTCATCCTTGTACCAAAACCAGACAAAGATATCACAAAAAAAGAAAATAACAGGCCAATAACACTGATGAACATACACGGAAAAATCCTCAACCAAATAATTGCAAACTGAATCCAACAACATATTAAAAGCATCATACACCATGATCAGGTGGGATTTAACCCAGGGATGCAAGGATTCTTCAATATACACAAATCAATCAATGTGATACACCATAATAACAAACTGAAGGTTAAAAACCATATGATAATCTCAATAGATGCAGTAACAGCTTTCGACAAAATTCAGCACCCATTTATGAAAAAAACTCTCCAGAAAGTGGATAGAGAGGGAACCTTCCTCAACACAATAAAGGCCATATATGACAAACCCACAGCAAATATTATTCTCAATGGTGAAAAATTGGAAGCTTTTCCTCTAAGATCAGGAGCAAGACAAGGGTGTCCACCCTTGCCATTATTATTCAACATAACTTTGCAAGTTCTAACCATGGCAATCAGAGAATTAATGGAAATAAAAGGACTCCAATTTGGAAAAGAAGAAGTAAAACTGTCACTGTTTGCAGATGACATGATACTATACATAGAAAAGCCTAAAGATGCTACCAGAAAACTTCAAGAGCTAATCAATGATTTTGGTAAAGTAGCAGGATACAGCATTAATACACAGAAAACACTTGCATTCCTATACACTAACAATGAAAGATCAGAAAGAGAAATTAAGGAAATACTGCCATTTACCATAGCATCTAAAAGAATAAAATACCTAGGAATAAATCTACCTAAGGAGGCAATAACTTGTATGCAGAAAACTATAAGATGCTGATGAAAGAAATCAAAAAAGACACAAACAGATGGAGAGATATACCATGTTCTTGGATTGGAAGAATCAATATTATGAAAATAACTATACTCCCCAAAGCAATCTACAGATTCAGTGCAATCCCTATCAAATTACCAATGGCATTTTTCACAGAATTAGAAAAAAAGTTGACAGTTTGTATGGAAACACAAGAGACTCTGAATAGCAAAAGCAATTTTCAGAAAGAAAAACGAAGCTAGAAGAATCAGTCTCCCTGACTTCAGACTATACTACAAAGCTACAGTAATCTAGACAGTATAGTACTGGCACAAAAACAAAAATATAGAACAATGGAACAGGATAGGAAACCCAGAAATAAACCCATGCACCTATGGTCACCTAATCTATGACAAAGGAGGCAAGAATTAACAATGGAGAAAAGACAGCCTCTTCATTAAGTGGTGCTGGGAAAACTGCACAGCCGCATGTAAAAGAATGGAATTAGAACACTCCCTAACACCATACACAAAAATCAACTCAAAATGAGTTAAAGACCTAAATGTAAGGCCAGACGCTATAAAACTCTTAGAAGAAAACATAGGCAGAACACTCTTTGACATAAATCACAGCAAGATCTTTTTAGACCCACCTCCTAGAGTAATGAAAATAAAAACAAAAAATATACAATTAGGACCTAATTAAACTTAAAAGCTTTTGCACAGCAAAGGAAACCACAAACAAGATGAAAAGACAACCCTCTAAATGGGAGAAAATATTGCAAATGAAGCAACTGACAAAGGATTAATCTCCAAATTATACAAACAGCTCAAGAAACTCAATATCAAAAAAACAAACAACCCAATCAAAAAATGGGCAGAAGAGCTAAGTAGACATTTCTCCAAAGACATGTAGATAGCCAAGCAGCATATGAAAAGATGCTGACCATCACTAATTATTAGAGAAATGCAAATCAAGACTATAATGAAGTGTCACACTGGTCAGTATGACCATGATCACAAAGTCTACAAACAATAAATGTTGTAGACGGTGTGGATAAAAGTGAACCCTCTTCCCCCTGTTGGTGGGAATGTAAACTGATACAGCCACTATGGAGAACTGTATGGAGATTCCTTAAAAAACTAAAAATAGAATTACCATAGACCCAGCTATCCCACTCCTTGTAAATATCCAGAGGAAATCACTATTCAAAAAGACACATGCACCCCAATGTTCATTGCAGCACTATTTACAATAGCCAGGACATGGAAGCAACCTGAATGTCCTTCAACACAGGAATGGATAAAGAAGATGTGGTACATATATACAATGGAATTTTACTTAGCCATAAAAAGGAGCTGGGGGGTGCCTTTATGATGGCGGAGAAGTAAGACATGGAGATCACCTTCCTTCCCACAAATACATCAGAACTCCATCTACATGTGGAACAACTCCTACAGAATATCTACTGAACGCTGGCAGAACACCTCAGACTTCCCAAAAGACAAGAAACTCCCCACGTACCTGGGCTGAGCCAAAGAAAAAAGGAAAAACAGAGACAAAAGAATAAGGATGAGACCTGCACCTCAGGGAGGGAGCTGTGAAGGAGGCAAGGTTTCCACACACTAGGAAGCCCCTTCACTGGTGGAGACAGGGGATGGCAGTGTGGAAGCTTTGGAGCCACAGAGGAGAGCACACAGCAACTGGGGTGCAGAGGGCAAAGTGGAGAGATTCCGGCATAGAGAGTCAGTGCCAACCAGCACTCACCAGCCTGAGAGACTTGTCTGCTCACCCGCCAGGGCGGGTGGGGGTTGGGAGCTAAGGCTCCAGCTTCGGAGGTCAGATCCCAGGTAGAGGACTGGAGTTGGCTGCATGAACACAGTCTGAAATGAGCTAGTGCACCACAGCTAGCCACGAGGGATGCCGGGAAAAAGTCTGGACCTGCCTAAGAGGCAAGAGACCATTGTTCTGGGGGGCACAAGGAGAGGGGATTCAGAGCAGTACCTAAACGAGCTGCAGAGATGGGAGTGAGATGCGGCTATCATCACAGACCCCAGAAACGGGCATGAAATGCTAAGCCTGCTTTTACAGCCACCAACAAGCCTGTGTGAAAGCACAGGTCACTATCCACACCTCCCCTCCCGGAAGAAAGTGCAGCCCACCACTGCCAGGGTCCCATAATCCAGGGATAACTTCCCTGGGAGAAAACACAGTGCACCTCAGGCTGTTGCAACATCATGCTGGCCTTTGCCACTGCAGACTGGCCCTGCATTCCATACCCCTCCCTCACCCCGGCCTGAGTGAGCCAGAGCCCCCTAATCAGCTGCTCCTTTAACCCCGCCTTCTCTGGGTGGGGAACAGATGTCCTCAGGCGACCTACACACAGAGGTGGGGCCAAATCCAAAGCTGAACACCCGGAGCTGTGCGAACAAAGAAGAGAAAGGAAAATCTCTCCCAGCAGCCACAGGAGCAGCAGATTAAATCTCCACAATCAACTTGATGTACCCTGTATCTGTGGAATACCTGAATAGACAACGAATCATCCCAAAATTGAGGTGGTGGACTTCAGGAGCAATGTAGACTTGGGGGTTGCTTTCTGCATCTAATTAGTTTCTGGTTCTAAGTTTATCTTAGTTTAGAATTTAGAGCTTATTATCATTGGTAGATTTGTTTATTGATTTGGTTGCTCTCTTCTTTTTTTTAATTTTATATATATATATATATATTTTTTTCCTTTTTCCCTTTTTGTGAGTGTGTACGTGTATGCTTCTCTCTGTGATTATGTCTGTATAGCTTTGCTTTTGCCATTTGTCCTAGGGTTCTGACTGTCTATTTTTTTTTGTTTTTATTTTTTACTATAATTTTTAGGGCTTTTATTATTGATGGATTTGTTTTTTGGTTTCGTTGCTCTCCTCTTTCTTTCTCTTTTTTTTAATACTTTTTAATTTTTAATATTTTTTTCTATTTTAATAACTTTTATTTTCTTTCTTTCTTTCTTTCTTTCTTTCTTTCTTTCTTTCTTTCTTTCTTTCTCTCTCTCTCTCTCTCTCTCTCTCTCTCTCTTTCTTTCTTTTTCTTTTTTCTTTCTTTCTATTTCTCCCTTTTCTTCTTAGCCGTGTGGCTGACACGGTCTAGTTGCCCTGGCTGGGGGTCAGGCCTGAGCCTCTGAAGTGGGAGAACCAAGTTCAGGACATTGGTCTACCACACACCTCCCAGCCCCACATAATATCAAATGGCAAAAGCTCTCCCAGAGATCTCCATCTCAATGCTAAGACCCACCTCCACTCAACGACAAGGAAGCCACAGTGCTGGACACCCTATGCAAAACAACTAGCAAGACAGGAACACAACCCCACCCATTAGCAGAGAGGCTGCCTAAAATCATAATAAGTTCACAGACACCCAAAAACACACCACCGGATGTGGTCCTGCCCACCAGAAAGACAAGATCCAGACTCATCCACCAGAAAACAGGCACCAGTCCCCTCCACCTGGAAGCCTACACAACCCACTGAACCAACCTTAGCCACTGGGGACAGACACCAAAAACAAGGGAACTACGAACCTTCAGCCTGTGAAAAAGAGAGCCAAAACAGAGTAAGTTAAGCAAAATGAGAACAGAGAAATACACAGCAGATGAAGGAGCAAGATAAAAACCCACCAGAACAAACAAATGAAGAGGAAATAGGCAGTCTACCTGAAAAAGAATTCAGAGTATTAATAGTACAGATGATCCAAAATCTTGGAAAAAGAATGGAGAAAACACAAGACGATTAACAAGGACTTAGAAGAACTACAGAGTAAACAAACAATGATGAACAACACAATAAATGAAATTAAAAATTATCTAGAAGGAATCAATAGCAGAATAACAGAGGCAGAAGAACGGATAAGTGACCTGGAATATAAAGTAGTGGAAATAACTACCACAGAGCAGAATAAAGAAAACAGAATGAAAAGAATTGAGGACAATCTCAGATATCTCTTGGACAACATAAAATGCACCAACATGCGAATTATAGGGGTCCCAGAAGAAGAAGAGAAAAAAAAGGGACTGAGAAAATATTTGAAGAGATTGTAGCTGAAAATTACCCTGATATGGGAAAGGGAATAGTCAATCAAATCCAGGAAGTGCAGAGAGTTCCATACAGGATAAATCCAAGGAGAAACACGCCAAAAAAATATTAATCAAATACCAAAAGTTAAATACAAAGAAAAAATATTAAAAGAAACAAGGGAAAAGCATTGATTAACCTACAAAGGAATCCCCATAAGGTTAACAGCTGATCTTTCAGCAGAAACTCTGCAAGACAGAAGGGAGTGGCAGGACATATTTAAAGTGATGAAAGGGAAAAACCTACAACCAGGATTATTCTGCACAGCAAGGATCTCATTCAGATTCGACGGAGAAATTAAAATGTTTACAGACAAGCAAAACTTAAGAAAATTCAGCACCACCAAACCAGCTTTACAACAAATGCTAAAGGAACTTCTCTAGGCAGGAAACACAAGAGAAGGAAAAGACTAACAATGACAAACCAAAACAATTAAGAAAATGGTAATAGGAACAGACATATTGATAACTACCCTTAATGTTAATGGATTAAATGTTACAACAAAAAGACATAGACTGGCTGAATGGATACAAAAACAACACCATACATATGCAGTCTACAAGAGACCCACTTCAGACCTAGGGACACATACAGATTGAAAGTGAGGGAATGGAAAAAGATATTCCATGCAAATGGAAATCCAAAGAAAGCTGGAGTAGCAATTCTCATATCAGACAAAATACACTTTAAAATAAAGAATATTACAAGAGACAAAGATGGACCCTACATAATGATAAAGGGATCAATCCAAGAAGAAGATATAACAATTGTAAATATTTATGCGTCCAACATAGGAGCACCTCAATACATAAGGCCAATGTTAAAAGCCATAAAAGGGGAAATTGACAGTAACACAATCATAGTGGTGGACTTTAACACCGAACTTTCACCAATGGACAGATCATCCAAAATGAAAATAAATAAGAAAACACAAGTTTTAAATGATACATTAAACAAGATGGACTTAATTGATATTTATAGGACATTCCATCCGAAAAGAGCAGATTACTACACTTTCTTCTCAAGTGCTCATGGAACATTCTCCAGGTATTGGTAAATTTAAGAAAATTAAAATCATATCAAGTATCTTTTCTGACCACAATGCTATGAGACTAGATATCAAGTACAGGAAAAAATTTGTAAAAAAATACAAACACATAGTTTTGAAAGTTTTAGCCACAGCAATCAGAGAAGAAAAAGAAATAAAAGGAATCCAAATCAGAAAAGAAGAAGTAAAACTGTCACTGTTTGCAGATGACATGACACCATACATTGAGAATCCTAAAGATGCTCCCAGAAAACTACTAGAGCTAATCAATGAATTTGGTAAAGTAGCAGGATACAAAATTAATGCACAGAAATCTCTTGCATTCCTATACACTAATGATGAAAAATCTGAAAGTGAAATTAAGAAAACACTCCCATTTACCACAGCAACAAAAAGAATAAAATACCTAGGAATAAACCTACCTAAGGAGACAAAAGACCTGTTTGCAGAAAACTATAAGAAACTGATGAAAGAAATTAAAGAGATACAAACAGATGGAGAGATATACCATGTTCTTGGATTGGAAGAATCAACATTGTGAAAATGACTCTACTACCCAAAGCAATCTACAGATTCAATGCAATCCCTATCAAACTACCACTGGCATTTTTCACAGAACTAGAACAAAAAATTTCACAATTTGTATGAAGACACAAAAGATCCCAAATATCCAAAACAATCTTGAGAAAAAAGAAAACGGAGCTGGAGGAATCAGGCTTCCGGACTTCAGATTATACTACAAAGTTACAGTAATCAAGACAGTAAGGTAGTGGCACAAAAACAGAAATATAGATCCATGGAACAGGATAGAAAATCCAGAGATAAACCCACACACATATGGTCACCTTATCTTTGATATAGGAGGGAAGAATATACAATGGAGAAAAGACAGCCTCTTCAATAAGCGGTGCTGGGAAAACTGGACAGCTGCACGTAAAATAATGAAATTAGAACACTCCCTAACACCGTACACAAAAATAACTCAAAATGGATTAAAGACCTAAATGTAAGGCCAGATACTATAAAACTCTTAGAGGAAAACATAGGCAGAACACTCTATGACATAAATCACAGAAAGATCCTTTTTGACCCAGCTCCTAGAGAAATGGAAATAAAAACAAAAATAAACAAGTGGGACCTAATGAAACTTAAAAGCTTTTGCACAGCAAAGGAAACCATAAACAAGAGGAAAAGACAACGCTCAGAATGGGAGAAAATATTTGCAAATGAAACAAGTGACAAAGGATCAATCTCTAAAATATACAAGCAGCTCATGCACCTCAATATCAAAAAAACAATGAACCCAATCCAAAAATGGGCAGAAGACCTAAATAGACATTTCTCCACAGAAGATATACAGATTGCCAACAAACACATGAAAGGATGCTCAACATCATTAATCATTGCAGAATTGCAAATCAAAAGTACAACGAGGTATCACCTCACACCAGTCAGAATGGCCATCATCAAAAAATCTACAAGCAATAAATGCTGGAGAGGGTGTGGAGAAAAGGGAACCCTCCTGCACTGTTGGTGGGAATGTAAATTGATACAGCCCCTATGGAGAACAGTATGGAGGTTCGTTAAAAAACTAAAAATAGAACTACCATGCGAGCCAGCAATCCCAATACTGGGCATATACCCTGAGAAAACCATAATTCAAAAAGAGTCATGTACCACAATGTTTATTGCAGCTCTCTTTACAATAGCCAGAACATAGAGGCAACCTTGGTGTCCATCAATGGATGAATGGATAAGGAAGATGTGGCACATATATGCAATGTAATATTACTCAGCCATGAAAAGAAACAATATTGAGTTATTTGTAGTGAGGTGTATTAACCTAGAGTGTGTCATACAGAGTGAAGTAAGTCAAAAAGAGAAAAACAAATACCATATGCTAACACATATATATGGAATCTAAAAGAAAAAAAGAAAAAAATGGTTCTGAAGAATCCAGGGGCAGGACAGGAATAATGATATAGACATAGAGAATGTGCTTGAGGACATGGGGAGGTGGAAATGTAAGCTGGGACAAAGTAAGAGAGTGGCATGCACATATATACACTTCCAAATGTAAAATAGATAGATAGTGAGAAGCAGCCACATAGCACAGGTAGATCAGCTCGGTGCTTTGTCTCCACCTGGAGGGGTGTGATAGGGAGGGTGGGAGGGAGACGCAAGAGGGAGGTGATATGGGGATGTATGCATATGTATTTCTGATTCACTTTGTTATACAGCAGAAACTAACACACCATTGTAAAGCAATTTTACTCCAATAAAGATGTTAAAAAAAAAAAAAGGAGCTGGGTCATTTGTAGAGATGTAGATAGACCTAGAGACTGTCATACAGAGTGCAGTAAGTCAGAAAGAGAAAAATATTGTATATTAATGCATATATGGAATTTAGAAAAATGGTATAGATGATCTTTTTTGCAAAGAAGAAATAGGGACACAGAAGTAGAAAACAAACATGGATACCAAGGGGGAAAGGTTCATAGTGTGATGAATTGGGAGATTCGGATTGACATATATACACTATTGAAACTATCTATAAACAAGATAACTAATGAGAACCCGCTGTATAGCACAGGGAACTCTACTCAGTGCTCTGTGGTGACCTAATGGTGAAGTAAATCCAAAAAATAGTGGATATATGTATACGTATAGCTGATTCACTTTTCTGTACAGTAGAAACTAACAACATTGTAAAGCAACTATAGTCAAATAAAAATTAATTTAAAAATTAAACAAAATAAAATCAGAGGAGTGGACTGTTCCACTTAACAACTTTTTGCCTTCCCTTGTTTGTTGTACTGAATCTGAATTCTGGAAACATTTCTATTTTCATTGCTGGTAGTGTTAAACTTTGTAAATAAAGAACACCAGAAGACTACAAGGGGAATGATTCTAACTCTGGTGCACTTTTGTTCCTGCTTCCACAGTGCACAGTGCATTGGTACGTAGAACACAGACCTACAGTGGTACTCACCCTCCTGTGAGTTTTACCGGTAGTCTGGTCAGGGTGGGTGACTCCAACAGAACTCCAACAGGTTGTTTGACAAAAAGATTTACCAGATGTCCAGTGAAAATTTTATCAACAAGTCTTGGTGGCAATCAAGTAAGAAGCATCTCAGGATGTTTTGCAGGTGACTCAATGGTTGGTTTCTAAACACTTCTTTCCCAGTAAGCAATTTCCGGCTTGCCAGTAGCACCTCAACCAAATTCTCTACCATCCAATGGGACTATATGCACATCCATTCCATTAAGGTCTGAATCTTAAGCTTTTGGGGAGGGGAGTCTTTTCTAACTTTGTTTCTTCCTTTAGTTTCTTCCTTCTCAGCCCCAGATGTAGTAGCTGCTCTCCATATCTGCTATTTTTGTATCCTTTAGAGTTCCCTTTACCTCTTAATAGTCAGTTGCCTGTAATTAGTTAATAATTCTTTGAACTAAATGCCCTATGTTCATTTCTGTGTTTTGACTGGACCCTAATATGCCCATTAATCTAAGCTCTGCAAAACAAAGATTCAGTTTTTGTTTCCTGTTGTATCTCAAGAGCCTGGAACATTATCTGACATAGTACAACATATCAATAAATATTTGTTGAAGTAATCAAAGTATTGGCTCATTAAGTGTTGTAAATTTAAGAACGTAAATATGTCAAAGACGGCATCCATGTTGTTGATATAAGTGGATGGTAAGGTTATTCTTTGAGAGATATCAGAAGAGGCAAATTGGGTTATTGGGTTCAAATGGACATAAGAAGTTACAGATTTGGCATATTCATCAGCAAGTGGACTCAGGACATTGAGTAACTAACTACAGTGTGTAAAATGAGGATCTTGCCCTGAGAAATATCACCACTTAAGAGTTTAGTAGAGAATATAAAAATTTTGTGAAAAGCAGTAGCTATAAGAAAAAGCAAAAGGAAATAGTGACATGGAAACCAAGTTTCTCCTGCTTTTTCTGCTCATCCACCCTCAATACCACACTCATCACAGATAAATGTGTTTTTCATATCACTGAAATAAATCATTCATAACAATCTCTTGGTTCTGCATATAATTTTATTACAATAAAAAAATAGATAATTACAGCATATTTTACATGTAGTAAAAATAAATAAATACCTGCAAGGACATGCATATACTAGTCACAAAGCAGAAACAAAAATTTCACCACCAATCAAAAAATTCAAATTGATTAAAAAAATCAGATGTAATTTTTGGCTACCAGAGGTACAGAGATTTTTGAAAAATGATAATTCCTTTGCTTGTGGAGACATTGTATAATGGTCATACAGCTTATAAAATTATAAATTGGGCTAATAGTTATCAAGACTAATCAAAAGTATTTAGATATGTGTATTGCTTCTATTTAGAAGTATTTCTGGGAATTTTTCCTATGAAAATCAATCAATATTGAGATATAAATATATTTAGATAACTGAAATATCCAATAATAAAAGAGTAAAAATAAATTATGATATAGAGAAGATATGATACCATGATGAAAATGTCATTATGGGAGCACATTTATTAGTGTAAATATTCATTTGCTCTGGTTGCCATAATAAAACACCACAGAGTGGTTTGAAAACAGAAATTTATTTTTCCATATTTCTGGAGACTGGAAGTGCAAGATCAAGGCACCAGCAAGGTTGGTTTCTGGTGAGAACTCTTTCTTAGGCTCTTAGAAGGCACCTTCTGGCTGGGTGTCACAAGAGCTTTCCTCTGTGCACAGAAAGAGAGACAGAGTCCTTTGGTGTCTCTTCCTCTTCTTAAAAGGACACTATTAGATTAGAGCCCCACCCTTGCAACCTATTTTAACCTTCACTGTCTCCTTTAAAGACCCTATTTCCAAATATAGAAACACAGGTTTGGCACTTCAATATATGAATTACAGGATAAGGGGGACTATTTCAGTCCATAACAGTGTGCAAAGATGACCAATGATATATCAGTAAATATAAAGGGAGGTTACAAATTATGTAACAAGCATAATTTTTTAACAATAAAATAAAAACAAAAGAGCATAAACCTAAATGTTAATAATTGAGTCCCAAGGGTGTTAAATTATGAATTATCTAAATATTTTTTGTTCAAATTATTTTCTATTTTTTAATATAAGGAACTTATGATTTTTGTACAGTAAGAAAAATTGAATAAATTCGATCATACAGCTTAAATAAGTACTCATTGTATGCCATGTCACAGTATTTCAATAATTCTCCTTGCTTAAGTTAGTTGGGCAATACGCAGATGGGTGAAGGAGCATAGTATTATATGTGTAAAATCAAGCTCCATGAAAGAAACCTCAGTGGAAAGTTGCTCTGGAAAATGGCAGATTAAAGAGATGGTGTCAAGGCAAAATATTATTTATTAAGAATTTTGAATAGATATGAAAGTCAGTGGAAGACACCTGATATTTGTTCTAGCTTGGTGTGAACTGGCCATACACAGCAGTGAGAAGTTAGAAGAAAGATGTTGGGTTCTTTATTTTACATTCTGCGGCTGGTTATTACATAGCTTGCTTTTATGAGAGAGGTCACCATAACTGTTCCACTAGTTGCTATCTCCCCACAAAAGGCAAAACTTTAGGAAAATCCCTTTTTCTACATTTGTATTAAGGGGAAAAATAGGTATATCTATATTCCCAGGAGAAAATTCTAGAGAGAAATCTGCTAGTATGATAGAAGAGTGCTCAACTATTTTCTCATATAACTCAAATTATTTTCAGCATAGAGAACAAATTCCACTCCCTCCTTGGTAACTTTATTTGTGCAGAAGTTTGCAAAGAAGCACTTAGAGCTCCAGGTAAACCTAGAAACCCTAATATGCAAATAATGAGACAGATTAAAAAAATTTTTTTTCAGAGTATATGTCTGTAGAGACATTATTTTCTCCTAGCAGCTTTCAGTTATGACTTGTTGCCATAAACTTCCAGTACATTTTTCTGTACACAGTGGTTGTTCAGCAAATGTTGCTAACTAAATTGCATTAAGGTTTGAAGTGAAGTGTTGTGATTATTTTCATTGGGTTGCCATAGAAACAGCAGGAAAACCTATTGTTTAAGTCAACCTCTTTGATTGTCTCCCCTAGGTAGATGAGAAAACCTGAAGTGTAGGAAGGAGAAGCTGGCTGAACCCACACTGAGAAGTCCTTCACTCACCCCTGACCACATTGCATTATAATTAACTATTTTATGTGTCTATACTTTGGTTTCCTAACTAGATTACATACTTTTGTAGAAGAAATGACATTTTTTATTGTTACACTGAGCCAATGATTTGCACACATACTCCCCCCCAAATTCTGCAAATCGGTAAGATTATTTCTATTTTTACAAAAGGGGAGTTTTAAAAATTTAGTAGAAAATGTCATGCCAGGAAGTGGGCTCTCTTCTGTTGATTCCAGCAATCTAGTAAGAACTTGAAGTTCCCATTTTGTACATTTGTTAGGCTTCCTCTTTATTGCTCAATACACTCAGCCCTCTGACATCAATAACAACAACAAATAAAACACTCAATTCTTGAACTGGTAGGTTGATGGGAATAATCAATACACCAATCTGTAATAGGAATAGAAAAAAGTTTTATTTGAGTTCAACTAAAGACTATAACCCAGGAGATATAACTCCAAAAAGCACTTGAACTGTGGTCTGGACTAGAAAATGAAGGAGGCTTAGCTAGCAAGAAGTAAGGGTGCTTGCTAAACAAGGATTGGTTGGGGTACAAAATGGTTGCATAGTTACAAGGGAAGACCTTGAGACTATAAGGTTTCAGATGCCAGCTGCTAGCAGATATTGTTTTCAGAACACTTGATGGGTGTCCTGAGTCTGATACATTTCAGAAATTTCAAGTTCTCAGTAATATAAGAACATGTCTAAAACCACATCCACAATGGCCGTCAAGCTCCATTTTGTATGCCTGAACCACAGTTACTCCATTTTGATTTTTAAATGCATTCTTTTCTTTAATGTACAGTGCATGCTTAATAAGCCACAAACTGGGTGTTTTGGTTGGCCTAAAATTTCAGTCAAATCATGGATAAGCCAGAATGACTTCCCCATATCTCAATATGAAAAAAAATTCTTACATCAGTTATAATGTTAAATTTGCAAGCAATCTTTGGAGTGTCTCATTTAAAAAATTCATTTTATATTTACATATCTACATTTTAAACTTAAGCCAATGGAAGAAATTTTGGAACCGTCTCAATATCTCAATATTATTTTCACTGATTAGGTAACTGAGATATCTAGAGATTCCTGAGACTGCTAGGTCAGATCATAGGCCAATTTAAGTACATGGGCTTTTAAAGACTAGTCACAGAACAGTGATTTCCAGACCAGGATGGCCATGTATACTAAACGACTTTTTGAAAATTACAGAAATTAAGTCCCATCTTAGATCTAGTTAATCCAAACCTTTGACAATGAAATCACAAGTAAAAACAGATAAACACAACTTGATTCATCTGTTTCTCATAGCTGTATGTAAATTTTTGCTTTTAATTCTCTAAATTTTTGCTTTATATATTTTTATGGATTTGTCCTTTTCTGTTTATAATTCAGCAAGTTTTATTTTATACACTTCAAAGCTATAAAGTTAAATATATCTAAGTAAATGAATTGTTAGGTATTCTTGGTGTATCATTCATCTTATTACTCATAGTATAGTTTTCCCTTAATTAATATACTTAAAAATAAAACTCAGTTAAAAAAAAAGAATTAAAATTAGGAATTCAAAAACACCACAAACAAAAAACAAATTTTCCCCCATTTGAATGTAATATACAGTCAGAAATAAGAACTGCCTTTCTAGGATACTGATTCAAAATGAGTAAATATAAGAGATTTTTATGTATCTGGTAAAACATTCTTTGAATTATTTTGGCCTAATGTAAACATTTTAAATAAAAATCTAACTTACTCTCAAAGAAATACGAGAAAAATAGCCTATTATACGTAGGTGTCATAAGCTAAAAGAAGAAAAAATTAAGCTGAGTAGTAAAATAAGGACAAAACAAGACAAACCGAGATAAGTAATGTGTTTTAGTATTTTTCAGCAGTGACTTTGAGTATTATACCAGTAATCTGAATAGTACACAAAATACTAAAAGGAATATTTTGTTTTAGAAAAATATCATATTTTGTTTTCTGTAATAGAAAAATTACTAAAGAACACTGAGGAGAAAAATAATCTGATCAATTTTGTTACTTAGAATTGTAGATAATGACTGAAAAGATTAGAAACTGGAATTTGGAGACATAGTATAAAACTTATTTTGTTAATCCAAACACCAAGTTGTGTGATTTCAGCTATTGATTGGTAAAGTAATTCAAAGTAAATGTGAAAGGAAGATATTTAAGATGGCTGTTTCTTTTTCAAGACCAGTAAGATGGTAATGCCATTAAGAGAAGAAAGAAACATTTGTTGTTTTATCAGTCTGGCTTATCCTTTGGGAAAAGGATGACATACTCAAATTTGGTGATTTGAGAATTTAATTGAAACCACTTGCAATGTATAAAAGTGTGGCTTGGGAATAGGTAAAACTCTAGTTAGAGTTTAAAATATCAGAGATATGAACAGTGGGCTTCTGTCCAACATAAAGCTGCAGTGAAGAGAGGACAGAGCACTTTTCAGAACCAAGATATGGAAAGAGCTAAGTGAACTGGGCCTCTGGAGGGGAGAGGATTCAGATGGCCCATGGTGGCCCATAGGGTAGAACCCAGAAAAAGGAATATCTTGACTTCTCTCTTCTCTGTTACTGTGATCTAGCAACCAAGCGTGGTACATATACATCAGCCTTCCAGGGCACAGAGAAGTGTAGAGAAAAGTAGTGAGTGGAGTAAAACACCCAGCAGAGTCCAGGTGAAATGATCAGTCTCATTTTAGAACCTAGTGAGGTTAAAGATCTTGAAGAACAGATGTTGAACTACAATGCAAGCCTGATACTCACAAATGAAATCAGGATAGAAATCCATTTATTGGTCATCTATAGAGAGAGCATAGACCTAATGCAAAAGGGCATGAGATTGTCCAGGGACACAATGTAGATAATAAATGCAGGGTTTCAAAAAAAAAAATCTTGGGTTATGCTTCAAATAAATTTATGAAAAAGGGAATTAAGTGCAGATAACCAGTATATATTGAAGGTCTAAAAAGAAGAAGACACAAAGCCAGATCTGTGACATATGTATGACTTCTAAGAGTGGTGCCTACCTTCAACTCATTTTCATTTTCTTATGAGTTAAAACTTATACAAAAATTATAACAGCTCATAATGGCAAATAATTAGTAAATTTTATGAGAATGGTAAAAATAAAATGCTACAGACCTTCAGAGGAAAGGAAGGTTTTAGTTTGTCAGAGGTTGATCAGGGAAATCTTCATGTATGAGGTAAGAAAGAGGGATGGATATTAATTGTAGTGGTTACTGTTGTCCCATGATATCACCTCATCTGGTGTAATTTCAGTGTATGTGACTCACATGTCAGCAGGCAGTACTGAGTGCTTCCTCTGGCTGCCTGACCCTGCTGTGCTTGCCCACCACAGGCTAGATTTGCCAGGGAATTAAAGGCCCTAGAAATACTGTCTACCAGCTTCTAGTGAGAATTGATGGATACCTAACTGAGCTTTCTTATCCCTCATAATGAATAATATCCCCTACACTGGTTTCCAGAGTTCTCCAGTGAAATTAAGCTCCAGGAATCCACAATTATAACTTGCTTGATAACACTATACTACCTGCAGTCTCTTTCTATGACACTTTCACATGTTTCCTGGGACCACCACACTGATAAGCCATGTAGAATCCTTGACTGTTTCCAAGATAACCCAAACTAGACAAAAACATTATCTAACATTTCTAATTTGTACAATGCAGAATTATTGAAGAAACTTTCTCATGCTTAGTGTGTAATATTTTCACCAAAATATTTTTCAACAGAGAAAAGAGGTAGCTTAATGTAATAATTAACATTTTTAAATAATTAGTCTTGGTTTCATCTCATACACTTCCGTGTATCTGCCTGCAGTGACTTAACCTCTCTAAGCTTCAGTCAGTTTCCTAAAGTAGATAACAGGAATAATATTATACACCTCAGAGATATTATAAGGATAAAATGAGATGAAAGATATAATGCACTTAACATAGCACTTGGGACATGGAGAGTATTATAAATCAATATTGGCTAATATTTTAATAATTAATTATTAGTAGTACTAATATTTAAGGAGAGTAAACTCATGGCCTTACAGAACATTGGAGGGTAAGTTAAAGGAGCATAACACAAAAATTTTTCTTTTAGCTTTAATATTTATTCACTTTTTAATATCTCATTTAAAGACAAGCAACTGGCTGACTCAGTCCCACCCAGTCTCTGAGTAACTGAGGACCAAGCCGTTATATAATAGTTAGACTAGACTATGTTCCTGCTGGGAATGGTGCCCTATCTTGTTCTAAACCTCTTAGCAATTTTGGTTTCCAAGCCTCAAAATATCTCCTACTTATCACCTTCTACTAAGGGATTTATCTTAACACTATCCAGGAATATCCACCTATCAACTAGAATGACTTTCTTCATCCTACACAAAGCATCAAGGAATTAATTCTAAATCCAATGATTTAAAGTGTCTCTTCCTTACAAAGTGCCCCAGCCCTGCTTCAGTCTAGATCAGACTAAAAATTCAGATGTGTTTTATTGTGTCTCTTTTGACCCAGTCATTGGGAAAGTTAGACCTAGGGCCATTGGTATTAAAAGGTCATCTTTGTTAGAGTTAGAAAAATATAACTCCGTGAGTAGACCTATAAGAAAAAGGCATATCTTTCTCTGGGCTGATGAGACCTGTGCCTCTGTGTGCAGACTGATAAGCAGGGCATAGACAGTTTTTCACCCCCACCTTCAACTCTTTCAGCTGTGTGCAAAGTACAATTCATGTAACTGTGTTGTTGCCCACGCTGACCATTCTACTTGACCAGCACTACCACAGCAACAGGTCTCCTAGCCCTTGCTGGAGTGCACTTCTGCCCTCTTCCAGTATACCTCCTGGCCAAAACTTTTCGATTTTGATGAGTAAAGATTCAAAATGAATTTACTGTAAGAATCCTTCAAGTACTTCATGTCTGTGTTTTCTCCTAACTACACCAAAATCGTGAGATATTAAACATTCCTTCTGTAATTGGTGTGTGCCTTTAGGGGTCAATTTGATATGATTAATTTCCAAGGTAAAACCATGAAACAGTGACAGAAAAAAGATATGAGCATCTTTCATTTAGTGTATGAATAAATGTGACCATTTCAGTCATAAGTACAAATAGTCTGAATAAGACATCCCAAAATTGAAAGTTTATCTCAGTTTAATTGTAACTATGTTCATTTGTAGTAATAAAAAATAGTCACCTAATGAATATCTTATATAAAGACACAGCCAGTTAAAATATTTGATGGTACATGAAAACTTTCTCTGTCTATTCAGTATTTTGATCTTTATCAATTTCTAAATGGACTTTGAATATCATATTTTAAGGAAACTATTGAACTTCGTAAATTTCTAAACTTTAAAAATTATATGCAACATTTAGCTATAAAAATTTTATTGACTGTAGATTTTTGTTTTTGATGGAAAATGAAGACTATTTTAATCATTTTCTCTCCCTACTTAAATTTTAGTGTCTTCTACCATGGGTTCCTAATGATGAATCATTAATTTCATTAATTAGGAATTAGATTAGGATAAAATATAACAGAAGTTCTTTATGTCTTATCCTTTATTTTCTTAAAGTATTCAAACTGAGACAGACCTTTAGAAAGTCTTATGTGGTCTGTACTGAAAGGCAAGCAGTTGGACAAAACAAATTCCATTATGAATTATAATTATTCTATAATTAAAGGTAACATGTCATTTGGAAGAAACAAAATATTATAACATAGAGACAGTGTTCTTTAACCAGTCAGTTCCAATTGATATGATTAATACATATAGCAATAAGATTTTTTATCATTGTTTATGTTGAGGTCTTTTCCTAATTTCACTTTTGAATGTTTCTCCTGTTCCAAATGTTTCCAGACTTTAAACAAACATAGTCTTTAGTCATAGTATTTTCACATATATTCTTTCCAATAAAGGCAATTTATTACCTTAAAAGAATCCAAAACAAATTCTAGATGAGCATTTCTCGTTATCTATTGCTGTATAACAAACTGCTCCAAATCTTAGTGACTGAAAACAACAATTTTAATATCTCACAATGTTTTGGGCCAGGAATTTAAGCAGGTGAGACCTATGAGTGATTCTCCTGTTCCATGTGATATTGACTCTGTTCACTAAGTGATATTCACCTTCAAGATCCACTTGTCTTGATTGTCTGAGGTAACTTCATTCATATATGCATCCTTCATTCATATGCCATGTCAGGGATATTAAAAGTCTGGACTTGGTTGGAGCCCTCTTCTTCCCCATCAAATCACAAGGCTCCTCCATTTGTTCTTGCCAGAAAGTTTAACGTTGCCTATGGTAGCCCAGGACTCTAAAAGATCAAGGGAGCTTCCATTCTTCTTACATGCTAGGCCTGGACCTGGCATTGTTACATTTCCAACACACTCCATTGGTTGAACAGTCACATGGAAGCCCACATTTAAGGAGAGGAAAAAGAGAATACACTTCTTGATAGGAGAAATGTCAAACAGCTTGTGGCCATCCTTAATCTGACAGAGCATTTCAATATTTTGATGACATTTGCATATTTTGCATTGTAGGCTGACACTTTCTCCAAGTTTCCATTTCCTTTGGGCTGCGCATCGAAACATATGAGTCACAGAAATGACTCCTGATAGATTCCATGGTTGTGGAGTCACTTTTCAGGAGACACATAATATGATTAACTTTTACCTTAACCTTTAGAAAATTATTTACCTAGAAGCAAATTAAATGAACTATGTTCTGTTCTATGATTGCTGAGAGCTATTGCTAATGTTTGTAGTGACAGGTTGATTTTGCCTTTGAACACAGCAGGAAAAGGATCACAATATCTACCACCTGGTCAATGGAATCAGTCAGTCTCCTAGCATAGACAAACCAGAACCCACTGTTACCCTACCTGTTACTTGAATTTATAAATGCCCCTACTTTGCTCACAAACCAAGAGTTTAAAGATTGATTTGATCTGCAGGCCTTTGTCAAGCTAGGAAAGCTACTGACATTTGGAGTTCGGAGTGATTGATTGACTTTTACCTTTTCTATCTATATTTATATCGCTTTTCATCCAAATGCATGGTGGTGAAAATATTTTCAAAGCTTTTGCCCAACTGCTGCCTCCTCCCTTCCATAAAAACAAGTGCAGGGAATTTAATAAAGAACACACCAATATTTCTGGGAAAATCTCAGCTTTTATTGATTAAAGTCAATTGGCTAAAATCAATTTTTAGTCATGTTGATTAGCTGTGGTAGTTAATGGGGAATAAATGAACTCAGTCGAAGAATAAATGTATAAAAGTAGTATTCCTACTGTTAATAGCTTATTTAATTCCTTGAATCTGGGAACACCTTTTTTATTTTTCTTTTCTAGCCTATTTGTCTTCTTCAAAGAATTAAAGGAGATCACATATAAAAAGATATCAAGGTTGAAGGTTGATCTCCTTTGTAAAATTTGGATAATACGTGCTGAAAGAAAATAGGTGGAGTCATGCATATAATAAAGTTTCATATTTTCATGCTAGTATCTTAATGTGAGTAACAATTTCTGAAAATAGTTTCTTCTTCATTTTTACTATGATGCATTTTTAAGCACACTTTCTATTTCCATGAGCTCTTGCCCTTCATTGAGCAGATGTTTTTTCGAGAATGAATGTCAATGTTCCCTTGTTCATTGTAATTCAAATAGGTGTCCGATAAACAATGAATCTGAGTGGACATTGTTTTAATTAATTGAGTGGGGTAATCAGATATAGCTAAATAGTTGGATGATATTTGTGTGGAAAATAAGCAATAAGTTTCTGTGCAGTAATTTTTAGTCCTTTATTTCTAATACATGTAATATGATATCCACTGTGGAATTGCATAAGTTAGTCACAGTAACAACTTCATCTAGATATTAGAACTGTTAAGTTATGTTTCCTAAAAATTTTTCATTTTGGAGCAATGTCATTATTAAAACAATTTTAAAACCGGTATAACCAGTATATTAGCACAGATTTAATTTGTTCATTAAATTTTTAAATTGAGCTATATTAGCTTTTTCCAATGTTTGGAATATGTGTGCTATTCACTAAATAGAACATAAAGTTTTAGTTGTTTACATTTTCATATTTTCTTGGAATTTCCAATATTTATGTAAACATATAAATAAAGAAATCATAATTTCAATTTTATATTATGTTTTCTATAAATATTAATGGAATATCTGAGTAATACCATTTAACAGTCCTTAAAAACTGATTCAATAGAAAGCATTGTTTTCAAAATTAAAAATACAACTGTACTAAAAGCTATTGAGTTGACTTTACATGCGTCTACATGATTCTGTTTTTTTTAACTTTTCATAAGACATAAAAAGGAGTTGTTTGTATTAAGAAAGCTGCTAAGAGAGATATTAAATATATACCTTATTAATAAAAGATGAAAGTCAAAGAGAAATATAAAGCTGTCTATATTTTTATCTTGGCTTTGCCACTACCTTTCTGGGTGGTTTGGGATAAAATTCAGTTATCTCATGATTAAGATTTAGGGCAAAAATTCTGTCTCCTCCAGTGCCAGTTTTCTGATTCTAGAAGTTTGTTCTGATTTCATTAATCTAATTTTACTCTCTGGCTTGGTGATTATAATGAAAGTGTGCAAGAACAAATTGTGAAGTAAGAAAAGTGTTTCTTTAGTATTTTCCCATTGGTCTTCCTCTAACATTTTGGGATGCAGGGTAAGAGATAAAAAGCAGCCCATGCATCATATATCTAAATATTGAAGTTATAAATCAAACTATTGAACTGTTAAATTGAATATGTTCTTTATTTCTATGTTGTTTAAGTAACTTCAAAATTACCTCAAGGGTCAAATTCAGTGCCTATGGTGGAGGCACTATCGTCCATTCTCTTTTCACTCCAGATCTCTTCCATCCCATGATGGACCATGTGGGCATGTGTGTCAAGACTCTTGTATGTACTTCCGAGCTCTGTTCATACCTTCCACAAAGGACAACTCCTGGGCACCTTTCAAAAGGACAAACATAGAGAAGAAAACTACACAGACTTAGAGAGCAGTGCTGGTGCCATTAGGCAGGTATCTAAGGTCTCAGGTACTTGAAACATGACCTAGAAAGGGAAACGTGAGCCCTGAGTAAAAACATTCTCTTGGGACTTCCCTGGTGGCACAGTGGTTAAGAATCCACCTGCCAGTGCAGGGGACAAGGGTTCGAGCACTGGTCCAGGAATATCCCACATGCTGCGGAGCAACCAAGCCAGTGTGCCACAACTACTGAGCCTGTGCTCTATAGCCCATGAGCCACAACTACTAAGCCTGTGTGCCACAACTACTGAAGCCCACGTGCCTAAAGCCTGCTCCACAACAAGAGAAGCCACCGCAATGAGCAGCCCACTCACCACAAGGAAGAGTAACACCCCACTCACCGCAACTAGAGAAAGCCTGCGTGCAGCAATGAAGACCCAACACAGCCATAAATAAATAAATAAATTTATAACAAAAAAACAACAAAAACAAATTATCTTGGCCTTTTGGACATCTTGTCCCACATAACAGTGAATGGCAGGAACAGGACCAGAGCAGGACCTTATAGTGCATGAACACAGGGCAAGGTCCTTTCTCTTCTAGGTCTAAAAATGATACTTCTTCACACCACTTTCACTTTCTTCTCCTACTCAGGTCTTGTAAGCAACCAGTAGCTCCCTTGATCTCACCTCTAACACATCAACACTTCACCCAAAGCTATCATTTCCAAGAATATCCTTTATGGCAGATCTTCCCTTATTCTCATATCCATGATAGATTCCAGACTTTTGGCATTTATAAATAATGTATTTGAAAAATGTTAGATCCAAGGTTGAATTTTTTCATATGTAAATGCATCCTTTTAAGGGCTATTAATTATTGATAAAGGTCTTGGGGACATAATATCTTGACTCAATAAAAGAATCTCTAAAGAGGGTCTATGGAAGAATTTCAGACAGAAAAATAAAGTCCCCCAAACATTGATAGATTTAGATAGACTTATGGAAAAGTATCTATTTAACACTGAAATAATACTTTCTTCAGAATGTGGAGGCTTCCTTTCATGGGGAGGGACACTGCTAAAAATTGGTTATATTTAATATTTTTAAGAATGCTAGGGATAATGACAATGATTAAAAGACTCAAAATTTAAGTCACAATATCTCCACTTGTCTCTTGTTCTAGGTTCTAGAATTTCACCGTGCAAATATTTTCAAAACTTGAGAATTTCAGGCCTTCTCTAAATCACAGAGTCTACTATAAGTTCTGTCTGACACCAGTCTCATCACTGTTCAATCCATTTTTCAAAAGCTTTTTATAATGCAGATATGATTACGTATTTCCCTGCTTGAATCCAAATAATCACTCCTAATTGCCTATGAGGTATAGTTAAGTGTCTTAGAGCTGCATAAAATCCTTTAAGATTTCACCTTTGGGACTTCCCTAGTGGCGCAGTGGTTAAGAATCCGCCTGCCAATACAGGGTACATGGGTTCAAGCCCTGGTCCGGGAGGATCCCACATGCCACGGAGCAACTAAGCACGTGCGCCACAACTACTGAGCCTGCGCTCTAGAGCCCACAAGCCACAACTACTGAAGCCCGCGCAGCTAGAGCCCCTGCTCTGCAACAAGAGAAGCCACCGCAATGAGAAGCCTGCGGAACGCAACAAAGAGTAGCCCTCGCTCGCTGCAACTAGAGGAAGCCCACACGCAGCAACAAAGACCCAACACAGCCAAATAAATAAATAAATAAATAAATAATTGCTTTAAAAAATAAAAAAGAACGTGTCCAAAAAAAGATTTCACCTTTGCCTAATATTCCATTTCATCTCCTAATATCTTTCCCCATTGCTTAGGATATCATGAAGGCATCACATTGTCTTGTTCAAGATTCAGCTAAGACAGCGACATGGGTTTTCTTTCCTTTGCAGTTGCAGTTAAGGACGTCCTTCTTTGTATTCTCATAGCACTTTATAAATACTTTTTAAAAATTCCCTACTTACTGCTCTAAATATTAATTTACTTTCAATAAAAGATTTGCTATTCCTTTCTCCTTTGCATCTGCAGGGCTTACCATTAGGGCTATAATAAGTTTTCAATAAATTTTTGTTGAAGTAAGTTGTTATAATGTTTGACTCCTAAAAGTATCAATAGAAATGAGAAATGAGAAGGAGCAAAGCAATCAAATATTTCCTAGTTAAGCATTTCTCAAAATCATGTTAGGTCATCATATTTGCTGAAGCAAATATGGGTATGGACATATAAAATGAGCACAAGATGAAATATTTGAAATCAGGAAGATTTCTAAAATGTCAGGTATGTGGTCATGATATTCTAAATATTAAACCTCTGGAGATGTGAGTTCTGTTTTCTGTTTATAGTTTAATTATAGGCAGATCTATCATGTTGTCAAATTCTTGTTGAAAGAATAAATGAATGGATTGTTACATTCCAATCACAGCGGCACGGCAAAGCAGATATGATATTCATCCTCAGTAACAATTAAGAATGCTATACAAAATTCAACCAGAAATAGAATCTTTAAATACAGAACTGAGACTTCAGAAAGTAAAGGAAATCCCTAGGGGGGAAAAATTAGAGTGGTAAAGGGAAAGAGAAGCTAGACTTGTACTTAAGGTACTGGGTGGCAAGCCTGGGTAGTTAGGTGTTTCCATGGATACCCTCCTATGAAGCTGGTGTCCTTGAGGGGCTACAAATTCAATGAATTTCCTTTCAACCATACAAAGGAAAAAGTATTTCCCCAAGGCATTTGAATTTGTATTAAACTTAACCTGCATAATCTTGAAAACCCAGAACAGGGATATTAAATTATAAGAGGAATACTGCGTGGTTGGTGCTAGGAAACATGTTGAAGAGGAAAAAGCAAAGACCCTCTGGAAGAATGCTTCCTTAATAGAAGCCTCATAAGATTTCTACATATAGAGTCTTGACACACAGGAAGTACAATTCAACACAACAAAGAGTACAAAGAAATAGCTAAATGACCATACAAAGAAACGCAGTGAAAAGAAAACTTTCCCAAATAGGAACTTACCTCTCTTAACCCTCGTAAAGGATCTTCTAAGGAAGGTGCATTAAGAAACAGGAAATTATCCCCAAGTAAAGTCGGAGCTAACAGAAGGTGTAGTGTTAAAAGAACCTGTAAACAGTAGCACAAATCTATAGTAACATTAACCACAGAAAAAGGTAATGGGGTATCTAGTTTGGAAAGATAAAACATAAGGTATCGTTGAAATGGGGTATTCCAACATCCTGAAGAGAGCAGAGAATGATCAAAGTTAAAGTGTTATGAGAATCTGATATAAGCAGATATTGACATAGGTGTATATAATGTATGTTGTCTTGTTCTGGAGGAAGAAGAATATAGAAAATATATACTACATTTTAAGGTTAACCATTTAAGAGGGAAAGAATACAAATAATTAATAATCCAGTAAAAGAAGTAAATAGAATTTTAAAAATTCCCAATAGGCCCATAAGATTTCCATAACATAAAAACACCAAGTGAAAAATGTAATTTTTTTTAATAAAGAAGGTTAATACATAATAATTAAAGATATATTTCACCAGAAAAGACTTAAACTTTTATGTACCTAATAGCAAAGCATATCAAGCAAAAATTGACAAATTAAAAGAGAAATCCAGAAATCTGAAAACTTAGTGGGAGACTTTGGCACACCTTTATAGTACTTAATCACTCAAAAATAAAATATGCAAAGATATAGACTAAGCAAAATATATAGCTTTTTGCAACTGATCCATATAAAATTTTGAATTAAATTATATAATATACAATGATACAATAGATATCTTAAGAGCATACAAAATATTTCTAAAAATTGAGTACATAGTTGACCACAAACTATGTCTCAACAAATATCACATAATCAATATCATACAGACCCAAACATCCTAATCCTAAATTAAAGAAAGTAATATACTGTTTCAAGAACATAATTTTTTAAATCCTCACATTTAAAAATGTTAAAATGCATGTGTCAAATTCTACTTCCCACATTTTTTAGCTGTTTGACCTTAAGTAAAGTTATTTAACCAATTGGTGCTTCAGAATTTTCATCTATAAAAAATAATATTATCTGTTTTATCAGCTTCTTAAAAGGATGAGATGATTACATAAAAGTGCTTAGAGTCCAGCACATGGTAAACTCTTTCACAACAATGTTTTTATTATTATAATTCTTACTTTGTTCTACTTTGCATAGAACTATAGTAAAATCAGTGTTATTACCCAATTCCTATAAGAAAAGATTTATATACCTATGCTGCCTTCTCCATCAAGTTAAAATTTTAGTTTCATATACTTACATCCTGAAATTTCATAGATAGTTAACCCTTTGAAATCTGATAAACTTGCAAGTAAAAAATGACTTTAATAAAATTAAATCTGAATTCAGGATTTTTTTTTTCCCTAGGAATGACATGTGTTTTCACATGTGAGTACATTTTGTATTTGAGTGTGTATGTGTGTTTTCCCTAGAAAATATATTTTCAACTGAAAAAAGAAAAACAAACTCACATTTCAATAATGGTTGTCCTCTGAGGACCTAAAACCCCTTCAAGAGTTTTACATGATATCTATATTTTTAAATCTATTGACACCTAATCTGTGGTCAAATACATGGTCTATCCTGGGAAATGTCCAATGTGCACTTGAGAAGAATGCACATTTTTTTGGTTAGGTAGAGTGTTCTGTACATGTCTCTTGGATCTAGTTGTTCTGGTCACTAGAGCCAGGTGCTCCAGCTGTATCTCCTGTGTGGACTGAATGTGCCTTGCAGTTGTGGTTGAACCATAATTGCTGAAGATGTGCTAGTGGAAATGGTTGGTCCCCCAATCCAGCTGGCTAAATCTGGCCACAACTGCTGGGAGTGCACTTATATGCAGAGCTGCCTGGGAGCCACTTTGGAAGTGTAATGGTGCCTGCTGCAGTGGCCGACCTGGTGGGTCATGATGGGAGCCCTTTGATGGGAGCCACTTTGCTGGCCAGGGTGGTTCGCTGGGTAGGGTGAGGAAGGAGCTGTTTTTGAGGAACTGGCTAGGGTAAGCAGGTTGGGCAGGATTGGTCCTCAGGAGAATGCTGGGGTAGGTGCATGGTTTTATTTAGGTTGATGGAGAGTGACAGAAATGGTGCCCACCACTACTGTGTCAGCTAAGGAGAGTAAAAAGAAATAAAATGTGCTTGCCAATGCCTCCATCCCTAGAGAAAGTTTTACCAGATCCCTCCCCCTCTGGAACATGCCCCAAAATTAGTTACTGAATCTTCTTCTTGCATGACCCAGGTACTTTTTAAGCTGCTGCCTCTGCACTGGGATTCAAGTTAGTTTGTGCACAAGTCCCTACCCATTAAAATGTGGACTTTTCTTCAAATTCTTAGTTGCAGAAAATCTGTCTGCTAGTCTTCAGGTCATTCTCAGAGATAGTTTTCTATATGTAATTGTAATTTTGGTGTGTCCACAGGAGGAGGTGAGATCAGGATCTTCCTACTCCACCTTCTTAATCTAAATTGTACTAGACTCAATCTTCTTTAATCCCATTTCTATCTATTAGAAATGGGTGATTTCCCATTGACCTATTTCTTCTTCAGATAAAGTTAAAAACTTGGGGGTCTATTACTATTATTTCAACTTCTTTGATTTTCAGAAACTCATTTAATAATAGCTATATTTTTATTAAGTATTTCTACATGCCAGATATTCTTTGATGTATGTAAGTAATATTTCATAGGTAGAATTATCTTTATAATATAGATGAGGAAATGGAGGCCCTGAGAATTTAATTAACTTGCCTCAAAACAGAACCAGAAAATTGTGCAGCTGGGATTTGAAACCCAGGCACTCTGTTTCTAGAGTTTTTTTGTTTGTTTTGTTTAGTTTGTCAAGTCCTTTTAATAATTTCCAAATAATTTGTTGATTTAAACATTTTATGGATTGATTTAAAGATATTTTATGGAAGTGTGATACATATATAGAAAATTATGCAGGTCCTAAGAGATTTGAGTAATCATAAAATGAAAACACTCACCTATCTCTTAAATGCTAAACTATACCAAACCTTTTATCTGGCCAAACAGTGCAGGTCAACATAAAATATATCTGATCCATGAAACATTTTAAAACAAAAGAAGTTGTTCCAGCTGTAAAAATTAATATAGAATGTGCTACTATTGTTTTTAAAGTGGAGCTACAAAATAAACATTCTTTAGTAGAAAATTCACAATATGCATGCTGACTTTTTTTTAGATTTTCACACCAATAAAAATTAGTTAATTAGAAAAAAACACTTTCATCAATAATCTCTATAAGGTGAAATGACAACTAGAATTGAAATGAGAATTTGAGACTATATGTGAAACAGGGTATAAAAGGATTGCGATAAACAATGTAGATTGGCAAAGGAAAGGATGTCAAAGACAAAGGAAGTTTTAAATCTTTAAAACAAGTATGTGTGAGAGAAAACACATACTTGTTTCACAGTTTAGAACCTAGCTAAGAAGACAAAGCACATCTAAAATCAGTGGTAGAATGCCACTGATCATCACATTTTCAAATATAGCAGTACTGTGACCATCTTTATGGTAGCTTTGGATTCCGTAACTTTTCATTTCCCCATGTAAATTCAATACAAACATTTGAGTTGGCATTAGAGAGAATAAAATATATGATCCATTTCTACTCACTTCCCACACAATTTCAAGTTTGGCCAAAGCATCCATATATAATTTTCCAATATTTTATCATAAATCATTTCCTCTGGTCCTTTTCCTTTTTTCCACCTCTCTACATTTATTGGCCCTCAGAGAATAATGCAACTCTGGCAGTCAGAGGTTTCCACTTATACTTGCATAATAAAATGTTCTATCTTTGTGTTCATACTTTATTCATTCATGCATTTCTGACTTAACAACAAATCAGTCTTTAGCTGACAGAGTGTGTTATAATCTAGAAGAGAAGAAGCCTAGTGTTAGTCAATGATTTCATGCTAGAATGTGAAAAATATTTCCGTACTTTTATCTTTCTGCAGTATTTTTATATTTCCTGGTTTTCTACCACTTATATTTGAGAGGAGGGAACACTTCCTCACAAAGAATGGGTATCAACTGGAAATTTATTATAAGAGAGGAACAAAGACTATATTTCCACCAAAATAATGAAAAAGGAGGAAAGTCTTGTACCATACATAGAACATGGCAACACTGAAGACTCATTTACCACTTAATCCAAATAAATAATGAATCTCAATAATGAGTATCCAGAAATAGAATTGCATCATTATAAAGTAGTTATATTTTTAATTGTTTGAGGAACCTCCATACTGTTTTCCATAATTACCATACCAGTGTACATTCCCACTTTATGTTAGAAATATGTTATCATTTTCTAGGATTATGAGAAATGGCCATTTGTGCTTCTGGGAATTTGTCAATTTTATATAGGTTGTACAATTTGTCAGTGTAGAATTGTTCATAGTGCTCTCTTATAATCCTTTTTTATTTCTGTAGAATTGCTAATAAAGTTATACTTTCATTTCTGAATTGGCAATTTAAGTCTTTTTTTCCTAAGACAATTTTGCTAAAGGTTTCTCAATTTTGTTGATCTTTGTAAGGAACCAACTTTTGGTTTCATTGATTTTCTCTATTGTTTTTCGATTTTCTATATCATTTCTTTCTACTTTAATCTTTATCGTTTTCTTCCTTCTGCCAGCTTGGGTTTACTTTGTTCTTTTTCTGAAAAATTTGTTCCTCAAATTGTAAAATTATGTTGTTGATTTGAGATCTTACCCTTTTATAATGTAAGCAATTATAGCTATAAATTTCCACTTAGCACTGCTTTCTTTGCACCCAGTAAATTTTCATATGTTATGCTTTCATTTTCATTCATCTCTAAGTATTTTCTAATTTCCATTGTGATATCTTCTTCAATCCATTGGTTCCTTAAGAGTGTGCCCTTTAATTTCCACAAAGTTATTAATTTTCCAGTTTCCTTCTGTTATTGATTTCTAACTTTATCCCTTTGTGGTCAGAGAAGATACCTTGTATGACATCTGTCTTTTTACATCTATTGAGACTTAAATTGCGGTCTAACATATGATTTATCTTGGAGAATGTTCCATGTGCACTTGAGAAGGATGTTTATACTATTATTGTTGGGTAAAGTGCTCTGTGTATCTCTGTTAGATCTAGTTGGTTTATTGCATTGTTTGAGTTCTCTATTTCCTTATTTATCTTATGTCTGGTGGTTTTATTCATTATTGAGAGTAGGATGTTGAATTCCCTATTATTGTAGAAATATCTGTCTCTCCCTTCTATTCTTCATTTTTTGCTTCAAATATTTTGATGGTATGGTATTAGTTATATAAATGTCTATAATAATTATATCTTCTTGCTGTATTGAATCTTTTATTAACATATATCCTTCTTTATCTCATATGAAACTTTCTTATTTAAGGTATATTTTGTCTGATATTAGTAAGCCACCCCTGCTCATTTTTGGATACTGTTTTCATGGAATATCTTTTTTTATCCTTTTACTTTCAATGTATTAGTGTCTTTGCTTCTAAAGTGAATCTTTTGCAGGTAACATATAGATCAATCATTTTTCTTATCCTTTCTGCTAGTCTCTGTCTTTTGATTAAAGAGTTTAATCCATTTACATTTAAGGTAATTACTGATATGGAGGAACTTAATTTCTGTCACTTGCTATTTGTTTTCTATATACCTTATAGTTTTTGTCCCTCATTTCCTGCATTAGTGTCTCTTTTATGTTTTGTTGATGTTTTATTGTGAAACATTTTAATTTCCTTCTTGTTTCCTTTTGTGTATTTCTATAACTATTCTCTTTGTGGTTATCATGGGGACTACAGTTAGTATTGAAGTTATAAGATACTAATTTTCATTTTAACAGCTTAACTTTAATACATAACTTTGCTCATTTAAAGCTTGGTTCCAACTCCTTTTAGTTATTGAATTCACAAGATTACACCTTTGTATATTGTGTGCACAAAAATAATTGTTTTATAATGCTTGTAATTTCTGAAACACTGTCAACAAGTGATTATACCTTGCTTTCTCAGTTGATGTTAAACTACTGATAGTACTTCTTAGTCAAGGGTAAATGTATGGTTGAACATGTAAGAATGGTCCATTACCAGCCTTTACCAATCCGCTAGTCTATGATTGATTAGGTCTTCATTTTATATTTGATATGTGCTAAGCATAGTATAATTTTCAGCTTGGGTTCTACATGTATTTGCACAAAGTTGAGAATGAGTGGCTTCTAAACAATCACATTTTTGAGTGATGAGACGACAGGAATTTTTTTTTTTAAACAACTCTCCTTTTCCACCTCCACAGTTTTTCTTCAGTATGCCTGGTTATGCCTCTCTCCTTTTCTCATTTCAATTCTTCTCACATTAAAATATCTGTGCCCGAAGGAATTCTGTGATAGTAAAGTTACTGTTTGTTTGTTTTTAATTTCAAAAATGGTGATTAATATGTGAGCTGTAGTGAGTAACAAATGAAACAGTGTGTTTGAAAGTGCAATGTGAACTCTAAAATACATATTCTAGTTATGAAGGACAGCTATGTGCTATGTATCAGTCACTGTATTAGGATAAGAATATAAATAAACACTTAGATAAATTCTCTCCATTCATAATAACAAAAGCTAATTTTCTTTTGAGCCCTTATTTTTATGCCAAGTAATACAGATCTTCACCAGTAATATTAAAACAATTTAGAAAGAAGAAATACCTAAATGAATAAATAAACTTTGCAAATGAAGAAAGGGGCTCAAAGCAATGGCTACTTTAGGGATGGCTTGATGCAAATGTGTTCTAGAATTAATATGTTGAACTTATTCAGGTTTTCAGTGCTCTGAAAGAAGCTGCTTCTGGATATTAGCAGGCTGCTTTCAGCTCTTTAAGACAGATTAATTCAGAACGTTTTGAAAGAGAGCAAGATTTCCAGATTAATCATTTTATTTTTCTTTCTTATTGTAGAAACCTTGATGTGAAAAGTGGTTGCTATGTGATGAAGATCTCCCACAATATTCTTAGCTTATTATTTTTTCTATAAACAATTGAATGTCTATAGTCCCTGAACACTGTTTCAGGAGCTGGAGGCCTTAGACTTATGATATATAAAATCTCTGCTCTTGAGAATATGTGTTTTATACCAAAAGGCATAAAATAAGCAGGTATAAACAAATAAGATAAGCACAAAGAATTTGCAATGAACACTCCAAACTTATAATCCATTTGTAGAGCTAAAAGCTTGTTATAGGAAATAAAAAAGATGGAAATTTATTGAAATTGCGATATATTCAGAAATGTTTGGGAGTTTGGCAAGGCTTATTTCTTGCCTTATTTTATCAATTCATATTATGGCAGGTTGATGTAAAAGGCATAATATGCTTTGTAAAACTTTGTTTCTTAAGTCTCAATCAGTTTCTCTCCCTCTGCTCCATGTATGCCCTAAGAAGATGGCATGTTAAATGCCACTTTATGAAAAAGTATGGAAAAACAGACAAGAAGAAATGGAGAAAACTATCAAAAAAACTTGGTAGACTGAGAGTGAGAAGAAGTTGAAAGGGGAAGTGTGCCTTGACCTCCCTGGCCAGACCAAGATTCCCACTGGAAGAGATTTGTTGGATAGTTTAAAAGAAGCTCATGAGCTTAGACTCACCCATGCAGGGTATAGCTCACATGCAGCCAACTGTGCCCAGACTTTAAGTGAAAGAAGCTCATTTGCTTGTATTAAAGCATGGCCTGTGGGACTTGCATATAACACACTTCTACGATACTGATGGATCCCTCTCCAAAGATGGATACTGCAGGTGCCATCTTAATGCTCTCCTTCTGCCTTGCTGTAGCCAGTGGGCACCATTTGTTTTTTCCCTGCAGGTTCAATTTTTATGCTCCTTCGCTGCCTTTTTCTAGTCACCAGGTACCATCTTTGTGCTCTTCTTCTGCCTTGATCTAGCTAGCAATTGCTGTTTCTCTTTATTTTTTTTCTATTTTTTTCTATTTTTTGGTTCTTTTTGCAGCAGGCACCATATTTATGCTTCTTCTCTGCTTTGCTACAGCCAGTGGGTGCCATCCTAATGCTCTCTCTCTGCTGTGCTCCAGAGAACAAGTGTCTCCTTGAAAGGAGTTTTGACAAGCACCTTGTTCCCTGATTTTGGTGGCTGCCACCCAGGGGACATCCCTTAGTCACCTGGCTCTGGATGCCAGGGGAGTTTGCATTCCTGGGTCCCATGGAGCTGTGACAATCAGAGATTTTTGGGCAGGCTTTCATGCCTATGGCACTGCACAAATAGAATGTTAAAATACACCCCCAGTTTTTCTGTGAAAGAGGCCTAATGGACCTTTGGCTTAAGGGGCAAGCCTCAGGTTCGCACATATCTAGGGAGCTACAGAACTACTGTTAAGGAACATAGGCTGATGGACACCATTTTTGCCTCACTCTAGCTCACTACTATCTCCTAATATGGAATTTATATTGCCCAATTTTTGTGACTGTTACCAGAGGATACCTATACATAGCTTGGCTCTCTGGCCAGCAGGGCTTACAGTGGTGGGACCCACAACACAGTAACCAACGTGTAATACAAAGAGTTCTTAAACAGCTACCTAACTCTAGTGTACAAGAGGCAATAGACCCAGAAGCTCAGTCTTTCTGTGACAGAGGCCTGTTGGCTAATTATCATAGCTTCAGCCTGAGGGGCAGGCTTCTAATTAAACAAACATCTATGGCTGAATGTAATTCTTTCCAGAGATCTCAGAGGGTGGGTGTTATCTTGACACTCTCCCTCTTCTGCATTCCAGAACACCTGTGTATCCTGGAGGGGAGGTCTTTCATGTTTCTGGTGCCCTTATTTTTATATCTTGTGCCCTGGTTTTTACAGGTGTCACCCAGGGGAGGCCCCTTGATTTCCTGGCTCTGGTGGCCTGGGAGGGCTTGTGTTTCTGTGCTTAACAAAAGAGAGACAGTTATTGGCAAGCTTTCACTTACAGGACACTTCACAGATAGCATACTAAAATTCACCCCCAGTCTTTCTGTGAAAGAGGCCTATATGCTTGTCCAGGTTCTTTGGTCTGAGGGGCAAGTTTCAGGTCTGGTACACAAATAGGAGCTTATGGAGATGCTTGCAGGGAACGTAGGCTGGTGGATGTCATCCTCATGCTCTCCCTTTGCCTCATTATAGCTTACCAGTATCTCTCAGAAAAGAGCTTTATATACTTTTCTGGAGCCCCAAATTTTGTGACTGCCACCAGGGGATAACTCCAGATCACCTGGCTATGGTGACCAGCACAGCTTATGTTTGCAGTCCCATAGGACTGTATATATTTACATATTTTAAAACCTGCTGCCTGAATTAGCCTGAATTTAGGTGCTGATTGAGATCCTCCCCTTTGAGACAATGACAAGTTTCAGCACACCCTCAAATACTGGGAGTTTTAAAAATATAATAGACTTCTTGGACAGTCCCAAAGTTTGAGAGACAACCAAAAGCTGGGGCGGAGGGGGGGTGGTTGACTAACAAGATTCATCTCCTACACAAGACCACTCCTTCAAGAGTGGGAGAGGTTCAACTAGTGCATAGAAATCAAATACAGAGAGCTGAGCAAAATAAAGAAATGAAGGAATATATTCCAAAATGGGGGTGGGGGGAGGGGTGGGAGGCAACAAGATAAAACCTCAGGAAGAAAAACCCTTAATGAAACAGATAAATTCTTTACTTTACAATAATGGTAATAAGGATGCTTACCAACCTTGTGAGAAGAATGAATGATCACAGTGAAAATTTCAACAAAAAGATAGAAAAAAATATTAAAAAGTACTAACTATAAATCACAGAGCTGAAGAATACAATAACTGAACTGAAAAATACACTAGAGGGAATCAAGAGCAGACTAGGTGAAGCAGAAGAAAGAACCAGTGAAATCAAAGATAAGGCAGTGGAATTCATCCAATCAGAGCAATAAAAATGAAAAAAATTGATAAAGAGTGAACATAGTTTAAGGGATTTGTGGGACAACATCAAGTGGACCAGCATTCATATTATAGGTGACCCAGAAGGAGATGAGGGAGAGAAAATAGTAGAAAAATTATTTGAAGAAATAATGGCTGAATATTTCCCTGATCAGGGAAAGGAAATAGACAACCAGATCCAGGAAGCCCAGAGGTCCCAAACAAGATGAACCCAAAGATACCTATAATAAGACACATTAAAATTAAAATGTCAAAAATTAAAAGATAAGGAGAGAATCCTAAAATCAGCACTAGAAAAACAATTTGTTATATACAAGGGAACCCCCATAAGACCATCAGCAGATTTTTCAGCAGAAACTTTGCAGGCTAGAAGGGAGTGGCATGATGTATTCAAAGTGCTGGGGAAAAAAATCCTCCAACCAAGAATATTCTACCCAACAACATTATCATTCAGAACTGAAAGAAAAACAAGGAATTTTCCAGAGAAGCAAAGCTAAAGGAGTTTATCATTGCTAAATTGCCCTTACAAGAAATGTTAAAGAGACTCTTTAAGCTGAAAAGATGCTATTAGTAACATGAAAACATATGAAAGAATAAATCTTACTGGAAAGGTAAATATATAGTAAAGTTAGTGGATTAATCACTTATAAAGCTAGTATGAATGTTAAAGGATAAAAATAGTAAAAGTTATAAATACAATAATTAAGGTATGCAAAAGATAAAAAAGATGTAAAATGTAACATTAAAAATATAATATGTGAAAGAGGAGAACAAAAATGTATGCCTTTAGAATGAGATCAAACTTAAGTTGTTATCAACTTAAAATAGACTATTATAGATATAAATTGATTTTTTGAATATGACATAAAAAGCACAAGCAACAAAAGTAAAAACCAAAAAGCAGAACTACATGACATTTAAAAGCTTCTGTGCAGCAAAAGAGACAACAAAATCAAAAGGCAAACTACAGAGTGGGAGAAAAAATTGCAAACCATGTATCTGATAAGGGTTTAATACCCAAAATATACAAGGAACTTTAAAAACTCACTAGCAAAAATTCAAACAATTTGATTTAAAAGTGAACAGAGGACCTAAATAGAATATTTTTTTCCCAAAGAAGACATACAAATGGTAAATAGGTACATGAAAAGATGCTCAACATCAGGGAAATACAAATCAAAGCCACATGAGATATCATCTCACACATATTAGAATAGCTATTCTTAAAAAGACAAGAATAATTGAGATGTTGGTGAGGATGTGGAAAAAAGTTTACCCTTGTGCACCACTGGTGGAAATATAAATTGGTACAGCTACTATGGAAACAGTACGGAAGTTTCTCAAAATAACTAAAAGTAGAACTACTTTATGATCCAGCAATTCCACTTTGAGGTATATATTCAAAGGAAATGAAATCAGGATCTCAGAGAGACATCTCTCCTCCCATGTTTATTGCAGCATTATTTACAGTAACCAAGGTTTGGAAAAAAATTTGTCTGTCTATGGTTAAATGGTTAAAGAAGATGTGAGGGCATTATGCTAAGTGAAATAAGTCAGACAGAGAAAGACAAATACTGTGTGATAACACTTATATGTGAGATCTCTGCTTCACCTTTATACCACAGATGTTATCTCCTGATAAATAACATCTTATAGATATTATCTTATAGATGTTATCTCCTTATTCTAACATTTACTGACATTATAATAATTTATACAGAGTCTCTAGTATTTACTTAAATACTTTTCATCAGTGTTAGTCCTGTCCACCCATCTAGATATTTACAATTCTTCTGGTTAGCCTTGGAAAAATACATAAACAGTACTAAGAAATGCTTAGGAACTGATTGCTTTCAGGGTGACTTTGATGCGACTTAGCTTCAGACATATGTTTCTTATAGACACAGAAATAAACTCAAAGGGATGGATCAGAGCCAACCACAAAGAATTCACTAACACAACAAGTAGAGATTCTCACCTTAGAGGGGTCAAAACAAATTTTGATTGACTTTTTGTAGCATATATCGTAGTGTATCTTCAAGTAGAAACAAAGATAGGAATAAATGTTTAAAGTACCATTTAACCCTTGAGGTTCTTGAGAAAGATGAAATCTGACTTATTCTAAAAAGCAACACATTTCATTGGCTGATAAAATGATTGAAAGAAATGAAATGCAGAACACTCTATGAATGATTCAGCTTATGATAGGCCCTACCATTCCCCAGTATTTTAACCCTGTCTTGTTACCTATTTATGGTACCTGCTAAGCCACTCTAATTATTTACATTTCTGTTCCATTTTGTACAAGTTTTCATAGGCCCATAAACAATTAACAGGAAAATTGAGGTGAGAATATTTTGCTTGTTTTCTTTACTACTGTATCTCCAGAGTGGTAAAAATGCCTGGAATATAGCAGGTCCTTAAATTCTTTTTTGAAAAATAAAAACAATACATATTTTCCACTACAAACCCTTGCAGAAAGACTATTCCAACTTTTATTTTTAACAAAGTTAATGAGTGTTTTATCACAGAAATGACTCCACTTAGCAATAAGAAAACATTAACAAATAAAAGTTACATCTTATTAAATTTAGTTCAGATATTCTAATAAAACCTCTTACCTGCTCTAAATGGTTTCAATGATTTGAACTACACAGAAACTTCACTCCAACTCCAACTCTATTGACAGCTGAATAGTGAAAGTGAAGCTTGAATGAAAAAGTAATTGCATAATCAATTTAAAAAATCATTAGATTGAATTGAGTGACTAAACTTACTGGACTACCACAACTGTCTGTTAACTAAGCATGTACTCTTACAAAGTTGCTGTGAATAGATAATGTCAGTATCAACCCCAGTCTTGCATCTTTGTGTATGTTTTCCTGAATATTTCTACATGACCATTTTGCAAGGTCTAATGGTACTACTGGTGGATAATATCTGTAAATATATAAGGGAATGATTATGTATTTTTATATTTTGCCAATCTGAGCTCTGGAACAAGATTGCCTGTAGTTAAACATCAGCTTCACTATTTAATTAGATGTGTGACTTTGACAATTAGTTAACTTTGTTTCTTTATCAATAAAATAATAATAAAAGGTTAATGATAGACTCTGTCTCATGGGTCATTTTGAGAAATGAATTAGTTCATCAAAAGGTCATAGAGTAGTGCCTAATACATAGTAAGTACCCAGTGAATGTTCTCTATTATTATATAATAGACGTGACAAAGGGAAACATATGGTTTACTGACAACATCAGTTTACAGAAATGTTTTAAACACATTTTAACATGCATCAACAGATCTTGATACCAATAACAACTATTCCTAAAATATGCTTCTGGGAACCTCAAGTCAGCATGTCAACTTGATGTAGATTCCTATTCATATGGTGGGTACTGATGAAACACAGGAGAAAGAGGCTTAAGACCAATTAAAATTTTCTCTTCCAATTAATTGAAAACTGTTTCATTACCCAAGTAAGGGTATCTATCTGTCACTCAAGTCAAATTGCAAATCACTGTTCAAAAACGGCTATGTACAGATGATTGTACCACTTGATTAGTTTGAAAGAATATAAAACGTATTTATATGCATTTTCAAACAATTTATTATCTACTTTTAATTGATTCAAAACTTAGTTAAGAAGTAGTTTCATTACTTTCACAAAAAATAATATCAGAAAGTGTAAATAACTAACACCAAATGAAGTTTAACAAAAGGAGAAAGAGATTTTAAATAATAAACTGTTTTGAAGTCAGAATTTTTGTGGTAGATTTGTTGTCTCTCTTAGTCATTCATCAAGAGAAATACATATTTTTATATGAAACAATTTTAAATAGGAAGAGCCTTTATACTCCAAAATAAACCATAAGGGGTAAGACCAATTGGAATGTTAAAATGTCTATAGTCTTCTTTTAAATATAATATCTATTACAATGAAATTACCTAAGTTCTTTTTACCTATACATATCTCTAGATCAAAACATTACCCATCCTAGAAAGTTTTATAGTTTTAGAAGCAACAAAATTTGAGGAAGAGTAAAGTCTGCCTAAAAGAGAATAATAAATTTGATTAAAAACTAATTGATTGAGTAGAGTGTGGAGTTCTGGAGTTTCGAGTTTTCTTAAGATTGGTTCAAGATGGCAGAGTAGAAGGACATGCACTCACTCCCTCTTGCAAGAGCACAGGAATCACAACTAACTGCTGAAGAATCATCAAGACACTGGAAATCACCAAAAAAGATACACCACATCCAAAGACAAAGGAGAAGCCACAGTGAGATGGTAGGAAGGGCGCAATCACAATAAAATCAAATCCCATAAACACTGGGTGGGTGACTCACAAACTGGAGAACAGTTATACCACAGAAGTCAACCCACTGGAGTGAAGGTTCTGAGCACCATGTCAGGCTTCCCAACCTGGGGGTCCAGCAATGGGAGGAGGAGTTACTAGAGAATCAGACTTTGAAGGCTAGTGGGATTTGATTGTAGGACTTCGACAGGACTGGGGGAAACAGAGACTCCACTTTTGGGGGGCACACACAAAGTAGTGTGCTCATCAGGACCAAGGGGACAGAGCAGTGATCCCGTAGGAGACTGAACCAGACCTACCTGCTAGTGTTGGAGGGTGTCCTGCAGAGGTGGGGGCTGGCTGTGGCTCACTGCGGGGACAAGGTCATTGGCAGCAGAAGTTCTGGGAAGTACTCCTTGGCGTGAGCCCTCCCAGAGTCCACCACTAGCCCCACAAAAGAGTTGGGTAAGCTCCAGTGTTGGGTCGCCTCAGGCCAAAAAACCAACAGGAAGGGAACCTAGTCCCACTCAACAGCAGAAAAACGGATTAAAGTTGTACTGAGCTCTGCCCAACAGAGCAACACCCAGCTCTACCCATCACCAGTCCCTCCCATCAAGAAGTTTGCATAAGCCTCTTAGATAGCCTCATCCACCAGAGGGCAGACAGCAGAAGCAAGATGAACTACAATTCTGCAGCTTATGGAACAAAAACCATATTCACGGAAAGATAGACAAAATGAAAAGGCAGAAGGCTATGTACCAGATGAAGGAACAAGATAAAACCCCAGAAAAGCAACTAAATGAAGTGGAGATAGGCAATCTTCCAGAAAAAGAATTCAGAATAATGACAGTGAAGATGATCCAGGACCTCGGAAAAATAATAGAGGCAAAGATCGAGAAGGTGCAACAAATGCTTAACAAAGATCGAGAAGAATTAAAGAACAAAAAAAAAGAGATGAACAATACAATATCTGAAATGAAAAATACACTAGAAGTAATCAGTAGCAGAAAAACTGAGACAGAAGAATGAGTAAGTGACCTGCAACACAGATTGGTGGAATTCACTACCACAGAACAGAATAAAGAAAAAAGAATGAAAAAAAAAGAAGACAGTCTAAAAGACCTCTAGGACAACATTAAATGCAACAACATTTGCATTATAGGGGTCCCAGAAGGAGAAGAGAGAGAGAAAAGACCCAAGAAAATATTTGAAGAGATTGTAGTCGAAAATTTCCCTAACATGGGAAAGGAAATAGCCACCCAAGTCGAGGAAGCAAAAAGAGTCCCAGGCAGGATAAACCCAAGGAGAAATATGCTGAGACACATAGTAACCAAATTCATAAAAATTAAAGACAAAGAAAAATTATTGAAAGCAGCAAGGGAAAAATAACAAATAACGTACAAGGGAACTCCCATAAAGTTAACAGATGATTTCTCAGCAGAAACTCTACAAGCCAGAAGGGAGTGGCATGATATATTTAAAGTGATGAAAGGGAAGAACCTACAACCAAGATTACCAGACAAGGATCTCCTTAAGATTCGATGGAGAAATCAAAAGTTTTACAGACAAGCAAAAGCTAAGAGAATTCAGCACCACCAAACCAGCTCTACAACAAATGCTAAAGGAACTTCTCTAAGTGGGAAACACAAGAGAAGAAAAAGACCTACAAAAACAAACCCAAAACAATTAAGAAAATGGTCATAGGAACGTACATATCATTAATTACCTTAAACATTAATGGATTAAATGCTCCAACCAAAAGACACAGGCTTGCTGAATGGATACAAAAATAAGACCCAAATAAATGCTGTCTACAAGAGACCCACTTCAGACCTAGGGACACATACAGACTGAAAGTGAGGGGATGGAAAAAGATATTCCATGCAAAAGGAAATCAAAAGAAAGCTAGAGTAGCAATACTCATATCAGATAAAATAGACTATAAAATAAAGAATGTTACAAGAGACAAAGAAGGACACTACATAAGGATCAAGGGATAAACCCAAGAAGAAGATATAACAATTATAAATATATATGCACCCAACATAGGAGTATATCAATACATAAGGCAAATGCTAATGGTTATAAAAGAGGAAATTGACAGTAACAAAATAATAGTGGGGGACTTTAACACCTCACACCAATGGACAGATCATCCAGACAGAAACTTAATAAGGAAACAAAAGCTTTAAATGACACAATAGACCAGATAGATTTAACTGATATTTATAGGACATTCCATGGAAAGCAGCAGATTACACTTTCTTCTCAAGTGCACACGGAACATTCTCCAGGATAGATCACATCTTGGATAACAAATCAAGCCTGGGTAAATTTAAGAATTGAAATTATATCAAGCATTTTTTCCTACCACAATGCTATGAGATTAGAAATCAATTACAGGGGAAAAAACTGTAAAAACACAAACACATGGAGGCTAAACAATACATTACTAAATAACCAAGAGATCACTGAAGAACTCAAAGAGGAAATCAAAAAATATCTAGAGACAAATGACAACGAAAATATGATGATCCAAAATCTACAGGATGCAGCAAAAGCAGTTGTAAGAGGGACGTTTATAGCAATACAATCCTACCTTAAGAAACAAGAAAAGTCTCAATAAACAATCTAACCCTATACTTAAAACAGCTAGAGAAAGAGGAACAAACAAAACCCAAAGTTAGTAGAAGGAAAGAAATCACAAAGATCACAGCAGAAATAAATGAAATAGAAACAAAGAAAACAATAACAAAGATCAATAATACTAAAAGCTGGTTCTTTGAGAAGATAAACAAAATTGATAAACCTTTAGCCAGACTCAACAAGAAACAGAGGGAAAGGACTCAAATCAATAAATTAAAAAATGAAAATGGAGAAGTTACAATGGACACCACTGAATACAAAGCATCTTAACAGACTACTACAAGCATCTCTATGCCAATAAAATAGACAACCTGGAAGAAATGGACAAATTCTTAGAAAGGTATAACCTTCCAATACTGAACCAAGGAAAAATAGAAAATATGAACAGACCAATAAAAAATAATGAAATTGAAACTGTGATTAAATATCTTCCAACAAACAAAAGTCCAGGACCAGATGGCTTCACAGGTGAATTCTATCAAACATTTAGAGAAGAGCTAACACCCATCCCTCTCAAAGTCATCCAAAAATTTGCAGAGGAAGGAACACTCCCAATCTCATTCTATGAGGCCACCATCACCTTGATACCAAAACCAGACAGAGATACTAGAAAAAAAGAAAATAACAGAACAATATGACTGATGAATATAGATGCAAAAATCCTCAACAAAATACTAGCAAACAGAATCCAACAACACATTAAAAGGATCATACACCATGATGAAGTGGGATTTATCCTAGGGATGCGAGGATTCTTCAATATACGCAAATCAATCAATGTGATACACCATATTAACAAACTGAAGAATAAAAACCATATGATCATCTCAATAGATGCAGAAAAAGCTTTTGACAAAATTCAACACCTGTTTATGATAAAAACTGTCCAGAAAGTGGGCATAATGGGAACCTACCTCAACATAATAAAGGCCATATGCAACAAACCCACAGCAAACATCATTCTCAATAGTGAAGAACTGAAAGCATTTCTTCTAAGATCAGGAACAAGACAAGGATGTCCACACTCACCAATACTATTCTACATAGTTTTGGAAGTCCTAGCCATGGCAATCAGAAAAGAAAAAGAAATATAAGGAACACAAATTGGAAAACAAGAAGTAAAACTGTCACTGTTTGCAGATGACATGATAGTATACATAGAGAATCCTAAAGATGCCACCAGAAAATTACTAGAGCTACTCAATGAATTGGGTGAAGTAGCAAGATACAAAATTAATGCACACAAATCTCTTGCATTCCTATACACTAACAATGAAAGATCAGAAAGAGAAATTAAGGAAACAATCCCATTTACCATTGCAACAAAAATAATAAAATACCTAGGAGTAAACCTAAGTAAGGAGGTAAAAGACTTTGTGCTCAGAAAACTATAAGACACTGATGAAGGAAATCAAAGATGATGCAAGCAGATGGAGACATATGCCATGTTCTTGGATTGGAAGAATCAATATTGTGAAAAAAACTATACTACCCAAAACTATCTACACAGATTCAATGCAATCCCTATCAAATTACCAATTGCACTTTTTACAGAACTAGAACAAAAAATATTAAAATTTGTATGGAGACACAAAAGACCCTGAATAGCCAAAGCAATCTTGAGAAAAAAACAAAAACAAAAACGAAAATGGAGGTGGAGGAATCAGGCTTCTGGACTTCAGACTATACTATAGAGCTACAGTTATCAAAACAATATGGTACTGGCACAAAAACAGAAATATAGATCAATGGAACAGGATAGAAAGCCCAGAGATAAACTGATGCACCTATAGTCAAATAACGTATGACAAAAGAGGCAAGGATATACAATGGAGAAAAGACAGCCTCTTCAATAAGTGGTGCTGGGAAAACTGGACAGCTACATGTAAAGAATGAAATTAGAACACTCCCTAACACCATACACAAAAATAAACTCAAAATGGATTAAAGACCTAAATGTAAGACAGGACACTATAAAACTCTTAGAGGAAAACCTAGGAAGAACACTCTTTGACATAAATCACAGCAACATCTTTTTTGACCCACCTCCCACAGTAATGGAAATAAAATCTAAAATAAACAAATGGGACCTAATGAAACTCAAAAGCTTTTGTACAGCAAAAGAAACTATAAACAAAATGAAAAGACAACCCTCAGAATGGGAGAATATATTTGCAAACGAATCAACGGACAAAGGATTAATCTCTAAAATATATAAACAGCTCATGCAGCTCAATATTAAAAACAAAACAACCTGATCAAAAAATGAACAGAAGACGTAAATAGACATCTCTCCAAAGGAGACATAAAGATGGCCAAGACGCAAATGAAAAGCTGCTTAGCATCGCTAATTATTAGAGAAATGCAAATCAAAATTACAATGAAGTATTACCTCACACCAGTTACAGTGGGCATCATCAGAAAATCTACAAACAACAAATGCTGGAGATGGTGTGGAGAAAAGTGAACCCTCTTGCACTGTTGGTGGGAATGTAAATTGATACAGCCACTATGGAGAACAGTTTGGAGGTTCTTTAAAAGCTAAAAATTAGAATTACCATATGACCTAGCAATCCCACTCCTGGGTATATATGCAGAGAAAACTATAATTCAAAAAGGCACATGCACCCCAATGTTCATTGCAGCACTATTTACAATAGCCAGGTCATGGAAGCAACCTAAATGCCCATCGACAGACGAATGGATAAAGAAGATGTGGTACATATATACAATGGAATGTTACTCAGCCATAAAAAGGAACAAATTTGGGTCATTTGTTGAGACGTGGATGGATCTAGAGACTGTCATACAGAGTGAAGTAAGTCAGAAAGAGAAAAACAAATATCGTATATTAACGCATATATGTGGAATAAGAAAATGGTACAGATGAACCAGTTTGTAAGACAGAAATAGAGGCCCAGGTGTAGAGAATAAACATATGGACACCAAGGGGGGAATGTGTGTGTGGGGGGTGGCGGTGGGATGAACTGGGAGATTGGGATTGACATATATACACTAATATGTATAAAATAGATAACTAATAAGAACCTTCTGTATAAAAAATAAATAAATGAAATAAAATTTAAAAAAAAAACCGATTGAAAACATCTAATTTCTCTTGATAGAGTCATGGATACACTTAAAATCTGGTCTCTATTAAATTTGGGTATTTCCACAAAAATTTTCAAATATCCACTGCAATGATGTCGTTTTGGAAAAAGAAAAGGCTTTCAAAAATATCATTACTAAAAATTGGTACTCAGGGGTTAAGAGAAAGCTGACATCTCTCAGTTGCTAGCACATACAAAATTTTGGATACTGAGTTCTGAAAAAGGGTTGGGAAATGAAGATATATGATGTTACAAGTTAAAGAAGAAAAATAACCCTCCTTTCATAATATGATAAAGACAAATGAAACAAGTCATATATATATGATTTATAATCACACACACATATATATATATATAAATGTAAAGTCAAGCTAGTTTTTATTGGTCATTGTGAAATATAAATCTCTTTGGATAAACTAAGAAATATAACCTAGCATTACTTATATGGTAAACTTTATTTTGGAGCATTATGATTAGCTGATTTAGTAGTGGTCCTGGACATTTTAGATTAAAATAGTAATAAATTTAATACTTTGGCTAAAAAAAATTGATATATATCAGGTACAATAACTTTTATCAGTATAAGTATTCATATTTTTAAAAAAGAATATAGACACAATTCCAAACTCGATATTATCGGTAATTATTATTTTTCCTTATTACTTTTTTTATTGGAGTATAATTGCTTTACAATGTTGTGTTAGTTTCTACTGTACAATGAAGTGAATCAGCTATATGTATACATATATCCTCTCCCTCTTGGACCTCCCTCCCACTCCCATCCCAGCCAACTAGGTTTATACACACAATCTGCAAAATTCTTCCTTAATCTTAAGTAGTTGTACCAAAAAACTTAATGCCTACAGGTCAATGGTTGTTATACATGGTTTTCAGTTTTGTTTTTGACAATATAAGTTCCTTTATACAATATCTATTGATTAACTTAACTCATAAATATGAATCTTACTTTATTTTAAGTGACTTTTTAAATTAATCAACCAACTTTTAGTTTGGAACACATACATTTTTTTAAAAACCTATAAATTTTCCTTGTATTTTATTTAAAGCTTAAAAGTATTAAAGTGAAAAAATTTAAAAATACTTTATTATAAACTGCATACACTATACAAGCTTTTTAAATTTATTTTTTCACGCCCCTCCTTAGGTAGGACAAGATGGCTATGGTGGGCTGGAGTTGGTTATTTCCCTTCTCCCACATGGAAGGCTAGAGCAGCTGGGGTTGGGTCTTTCCCTTCTCATAGGTGAGTTAGGCTCTGATAAAACTGAAGTGGGTTAGACTCTGGTTAACTGGTTTTTCCTAAGGGTAGACATTATTAAGAAGAAGAGAATGCTTTAACATATTCCAAAATGGTTCTTTTCCCTTTATCCCCTGCCAGAGAATGAGGGGATATTTCCTCTGATATCCACTGTTAGAACTCCAAGAAGTAAAACTCACAAAAGTGTGCCCCACCTCCAATGACTGGATCCACTGGAGTGTTTTATTCTGAGTTGTCCACACAGAGCCTCCAGCAACTCAACGATTACAGTTCAGTTTCCCTATTCCATGAGCACTGGTTTCCTTGGAGGTTTTAGCTCAAGGTTTTCTGCTCCAGTTATGATTCTCTGTATTCATCTGTCAGTCTCTCCAATTTGGGCTAGTGGTTTGCTCTGTGGCCTCCCTTCACTTACAGATCTAAGAAGAGCTGTTAATTTTTCAGTTTGTTTAACTTTTTACTTGTTGTTAGTAAACAGTGGTGACTTCAAGCTTCTTAAATGCCAGATCCGAAACCAGACTTACATAATTCTTTTAAATGCCTTTTAATGACTTTCATTCGATCAAAAAACATTTTCAGAATCTGATAAAAACCTAATAGATGAGGATCTGTTAAATCTTATCATACAGATGAGAAGAGTAGACTCAGAAATTCAGCAACTTTTCAAGGCCACACAGCTAAGAATTGGCAGAGAATTTAAAACCCAAACTTTTAGGCTCCAAAATCTACACTCTTGTTACTATACTATTGATTTTGAAGTCCGAAATTCCTAATTACATTAGGTTTTGTAATTTCTAAGAACAAAATCCCCAACTGATTATGCTACATTTATTTGAACACCACCAGTGATGGAAAGCAGCTCATTTCATTATAAGAGTAAAAGATACTCTATTGCTAAAATTGAAATCTGCTTACATACGAATTTTGTCATTTTTTTAAAAAATTCGTATTGGAGTACAGTTACTTTACAATGTTGTGTTAGTTTCTACTGTACAGCAAGGTGAATCAGCTATACGTATACATATACCCTACCTCCCATTTTTGGATTTCTTTCTCATTTAGGTCACCACAGAGCATTGAGTAGAGTTCCCTGTGCTATACAGTAGGTTCTCATTAGTTATCTATTTTATACATAGTCTCAGTAGTGTATGTATGTCAATCCCAATCTCCCAATTCATCCTACGCCCCTTTCCCCCTTGGTATCCATACATTTGTTCTCTACATCTGTGTCTCTATTTCTGCTTTGTAAATAAGATCGTCTATACCAATTTTTTCAGATTCCACATATATGTGTTAATATACAATGTTTGTTTTTCTCTTTGTGACTTACTTCAGTCTGTATGACAGTCTCTAGGTCCATCCATGTCTCTACAAATGACCCAATTTAGTTATTTTTTATGGCTGAGTAATATGCCATTGTATATATGTACCACATCTTCTTTATCCATCCCTATGTTGATGGATATTTAGGTTGTTTCCATATCCTGGCTCTTGTAAATAGTTCTGCAATGAATATTGGGGTGTATGTGTCTTTTTGAATTATGGTTTTCTCTGGGTATATGCCCGGTAGTGGGATTGCTGGGTCACATGGTAGTTCTAGTTTTAGTTTTCTAAGGAACTTCCATACTGTTCTCCATAGTGGTTGTATCAATTTACATTCCCACCGACAGTGTAAGAGGATTCCTTTTTCTCCAAACTCTTTCCAGTATTTATTGTTTGTAGATTATGTGATGATGGCCATTCTGACTCGTGTGAGGTGGTATCTCATTGTAGTTTTGATTTTCATTTCTCTAATAATTAGTGATGTTCAGCTTTTTCCATGTGTTTTTAGCCCTCTGTATGTCTTCTTTGGAGAAATGTCTATTTAGGTCTTCTGCCCATTTTTTTATTGGGTTGTTTGTTTTTTTGATCTTGGGCTGCATGAGTTGTTTGTATATTTTGGAGATTAATCCTTTGTCAGTTGCTTTGTTTGCAAATATTTTCTCCCATTCTGAGGGTTCTTTTCATTTTGTTTATGGTTTCCTTTACTGTGCAAAAGCTTTTAAGTTTAATTAGGTCCCATTTGTTTATTTTGTTTTTATTCTCATTACTCTAGGAGGTGGGTCAAAAAAGGTCTGGCTGCGATTTATGTCAAAGAGTGTTCTGCCTATGTTTTCCTCTAAGAGTTTTATAATGTCTGGCCTTATGTGTAGGTCTTTAATCCATTTTGAGTTTACTTTTGTGTACGGTGTTAGGAAGTACTAGAGATATTCAATGAATTCAGTAAAGTCAGAGGATACAAATTTAATGTACACCAATCTCTTGCATTCCTATACACTAACAAGAAAAGATCAGAAAGAGAAATTAAGGAAACAATCTCATTTACCACTGCAACAAAAAGAATAAAATACCTAGGAATAAACCTGCCTAAGGAGGCAAAAAACTGTATGCAGAAAACTATAAGATACTGATGAAAGAAATCAAAGATGACACAAACAGATGGAGAGATATACCATGTTCTTGGATTGGAAGAATCAATATTGTGAAAATGACTATACTTCCCAAAGCAATCTACAGATTCAATGCAATCCCTATCAAATACCAATGGCATTTTTCACAAAACTAGAACAAAAAATTGTACAATTTTTATGGAAACACAAAAGACCTCGAATAGTGAAAACAATCTTGAGAAAACAAACAAACAAAAAAAAACGGAGCTGAAAGAATCAGGCTCCGTGACTTCAGACTATACTACAAAACTACAGTAATCCAGACAATATGGTACTGGCACAAAAACAGAAATATAGATCAATGGAAAGGGATAGAAAACCCAGAGATAAACCCATGCACCTATAGTCAACTAATCTGTGACAAAGAAGGCAAGGATATACAGTGGAGCAAAGATAAGCTCTTCAATAAGAAGTGCTGGGAAAACTGGACAGCTACATGTAAAAGAATGTCATTGTTTTAAATTGTGCTTTCTTGAGCAAGAGGTACTACTTTACATTAGAGTAAAGTAATTTATGTCAAATATTTTAAAAGAATTACCTGTGCAGACCTCTCTTAGGTTAAACCTTTCAGTTCCATCAACTGATTTTTATATTACATAGTTTGTTCACTTAAAATAACCCAGGTTTTCTTCATTAGACACAACACATTTTTTTCAATGCTCTCTTAAATTTTGGGACCAAGAACTGATTTGACCTGTTGTACAGTATAAAGTATCACCTCCTTGTTCTAGACACAATATTTTTATTAACATACCATAACACATACCTCTCTTCTATTTTGACAACCATATCAAACTATTGATACATATTGGGATTAAATGAATTCCTGTTTCTCAAGTATTCTGTAATACTGTTGGTATTTTATATTTAGTACTGGGTTAACCTTTTACATTATTAAATTACATCTTTTTAGATTTAAATTTATAGTCCAAAGTAATTTTGAAAACCCATATAGATAATACATGGAGTCTTCATGCCTTTATATTTTATCCTCATGTTACCAAAGTCTTAATAATTTTTAATTGATTTAGTGAGATATACCTTACATTCACCCATTTGAAGTGTACAATTCAGTTCCTTCTTCTATGTTCACAAAGTTGTGCAACCATCTCCACAATCTAATTTCAGAACATGTTCATAAACCCAGAAGAAGCCCTTATCCTGTAGAAGTCACTCCTCATTCCTATCCAGACTCCACCCCCAGCCCTAGAAAACCACGAATCTACTTTATGTCTCTAAAGATTTGTCTTTTCATTATGTTTCATATAAATATAATTCATACAATCTTTGTATAATTCATACAATCTTTGTATAATTCATACAATCATACAATCTTTGGTGTCTGGATTCTTTCACTCGGCATAATATTTTTAAGGTTCACCCATGTTGTAGAGTGTGTCAGTATTTTGTTCCTTTCTTTATATAGCTGAATGATATACAATTGTATGAATATACCAATTTTACTTATCCCCTCATGGTCTGATGGATATTTTGGTATTTTCCTTTTTTGCTATATGAATAATGCTGCTATAAAATTTATTTACAACATTTTTATTGATGTATATTTTGATTTCACTTGGGTATTTCTCCAGAAGGGAGTGCTGCAATATTTGGTGACTCTGTGTTTCATATTTTAAGGAAATATCAAATTATTCTCCAAAATGCCTGCACCATTTCACATTCCTGCCAATAATATATGAGTGTTCCAATTTTTCTACAACTTCGTCAGACGTGTTCTTGTCTGTCTTTTTGTTACAGCCATTCTACTGGATGTGAAGTGGTATCTATCTATCTCTCTCTCTCTCTCTCTCTCTTTTTGTTTTTTTTTGCATTTTCCTAATGACTGGGTGAAGTAGAGCATCTTTTCATGTACTTACTGGCTATTTGGATATCATCTTTGGAAACTTTGTCCATTTTCAATTAGATCATTTGTCTTTTTGTTATTAAATTGTAAGAATTCTTTATGTTTTCTGGATATTAGTGCCTTTTCAAATATACAATTTGAAAATATAGTTTTTCCCATTCCATGGGTTGTCTTTTTACTTCTTGATAGTAACATTTGCAGCATAAATGTTTTTAGTTTGATAAGTTGGAATTTTTCTTTGAAGTTGTTTTCATATCTATTAATCTATTGTCTAACTCAAGATAACAAAAGTGACTATTTATGCCTATGTTTTCTTCTGTGAGTTTCATAGTTTTAGCTCTTACATTTAGGTTAAGGATCCATTTTGAGTTAATTCTGTGTATGGTGTGAGGATGAGGTTCAATTTCATTCTTTCATATGTGGATATGCAGTTTTTCCAGAGCCATTTGTTAAATTATTTATTAACCATTGAATTGCCTTGATATCCTTGTTGAAAATCAGCTAACTGTAAATATATGTGTATATTTCTCTACTCTTAATTCTATTTCATTGACCTATACATCTTTCCTTACACCAGTACTATACTGTATGATTACCGGAGCTTGGTAGTAAGTTTTGAAATCAGGAATTGTAACTCCTCATTGAACACTGAACAATAAACACTGAACAAATTTGACTAAAACCTATAATACCGTTTTGGCTCTTTTGGAGCTCTTGAATTTCAAGATGAATTTTGGGGTCAGTTTGTTAATCTCTGCCAATGGGCAGCTGGAATTTTGATAGGAATGGCATTGCATTTGTACATTAATTTGGGTGTCTTACCATCTTAACATTAAGTCTTCCGACTCATAAATATGGGATTTTTTTCATTTACTTAGGTCTTCTTTAATTTTTTTCAATGACAAATTATAGTTTTCAGTACAGAAGATTTGCCCTTCTTTTGTTAAATTTATTTCTAAGCATTTTATTCTTTGTGAGGCTATTGTGAATGGAATTTTTTTCATATTTCATTTTCAGATTATTCATTGCTAGTGTATACAAATATAATTGATTTTTGAGTATTGAACTTATATGTTTCAACCTTACTAAACTTACAGATAAAACAGTCTTTGTGTACGTGTGGTTTCCTTGGGATTTTCAGCATATAAGATTATATCATGTGAGAATACAGATATTTTTACTTCTTCCTTTCCAGTCTGAATTATTTTATTTTTCTTGTCTAATTGATATGAGTAGGTTCTCCATACAATATTGAACAGAGGTGATGAGAGTTGACATCCTTTTCTTATTCCTGATCTTTTTAGGTAATCTTTCCATCTTTCACCATTAGTATCATGTTAGCTCTGAGGTTTGTTTTTGTTTTTTAGATACACTTTATCAGAACAGAACATCTATTTCAAGCTTACTGAGTGTGTTTGTGTGTGTATGTGTGTGTGTCCATCTGTCTGTGTGTGTTTATCATAAAGAATGTTGGATTTTCTCAAATGTTTTTTCTGCATCTGTTGAAAAGATCCTGCAATCATTGTCCTTTATTCAAATATATGTTGTGATGGTCAGTTCTATGTGCCAACAACTTGGCTAGGCTATAGTCTTCAGTTATTCAATCAAACACTAATCTAGATGTGTTGTAAAGATTATTTTGTAGATGTGATTAACATCTATAATCAGTTGACTTTAAGTAAAGGAGATTATCCTGAATAATTTAGGTGGGTCTGATCCAATCAGTTAAGGACTTTAAAAGCAGAACTGAAGTTTCCTTGAAGAATAAATTTCATCTGCAAACTGCAGACAGTCTACCCTACAGAATTCAGACTTGCCTGGTTAGCTCCCAAAATCGCATAAACCAATCTCTTGCAATAAATATTAATAAACAAGTTCTGGCATAAAAGGCTTTGTGTTGGCCTTCCTCTTGCATCTAGTTTAGTCAAAAGAATCTTTCCATGTAATCTAGGTTATCTCACTGAAGGTGAGGGGATTTCACATTTCTTATATCTGACATGAATCTCCATGTATTTATTTAACTTAATACCTTATTAGAAGAGTGGCAAATGTATTTGGTGTAGGGAGATCTGATAATTCTCCGTATCTATTTATCGGCATTCTGTCCTGCCACAAATTATAAATATTTTTCTTTTGTTAGAAAAATGAACACAACTTAGAGGTGGGTGGTTTTTCTTTTCCTCCATCTCAGCTCATAATAAATGAATTCAGCTAATCATATAAAAACATGCAAAACAATTATTCTCCCATAAAATTTTATTGACTGTGAAGGTCTAAATCATTTTAATGCCTTTGTCTAATTTCCTCTTTCTTTGATATCCATTTATGTCACATTTGAAAAAATTCAAAATAAGATTATTGAGTTCCTGTTTGGTACAGAGCTTCTGTAAATGAAGAACAATCTATTGACATCTATTATGCAAGCTGTGAGAAATAAAAGGGGTCTAGGATTGCAGCCACGCCTCTGGTCTTCTTCAGCCTGTACCTCTGAAGTCCAAAGCAACTTGAACATATACATTCACAGTAAAATTCCTTGTGATTTTTATAATAATCCTTAACTTAATTCTACCACTTACTTGTTTTATGGTTTGGGGTAAATAGCTTCTGAAATCTGGGAATTGTTTTGAAGGTGAATTGAGAAGCTTTTAGGTACTTTTTCAAATTTTGCTTTATCTTTATCTTTATTGACTTCAGGTTTACACCTTGTAAATCTAAAATCAATTTAAATAATTTTACTTTCAAGTTAATAAATTCCAAATCCCTCTTTCATAGGTAGGATATCCATCCCTTACCACTCCACCACAGCCAGACACAGCAGCATTATCTGCCAAGTATTTTAGAACCTGAATTTATGCATAACATGAATTAAGTCTCTAAGGGACTGGACAGTTTAACAACACTCAGCTTTTGTGAACACACGCCACCTAAATATGCTCTTTTATTATTTTTTTTTCTTTTTTTTAAAGATAATAGCCTAGAACCACCTTTGGGCTTGCAGAATGCTAGTTTGTTATAGCAAAGACCTATTTTTGCTGTCTCCTGGATTACCTAATTGCATCTAGATTAGAAACTACAGTACTCACTTATTCTTAACCTTCCAAAGAGAAGTTTGATCTGCTATATCAATGACTTTGTCAAATTAGGGTCACAGGATATATCACAAACTGATTAATCATTTTCTGTTCTTATGACATTGACAAATTCAAATTATACTTAAAATTTTAATTATTTGATTTGGTCTTTATAGTCATTAATACTGACTACCTTTATGTAGTCAGTATTAATGGGTGATAGATCAGACAGATGACCTTAAGAGTAGGGCTCCTTATATGTGCTCTAAGTCTTGGCAAGGCTCAGTTACTCAGAACCCACAGAAGGACATCCTCTGTTTAATAGGAACATTGATTCAGGAAGGTGAGGGTGAATGGCTGCACAGTAGTTAGACAGAGAGCTAATGAACAGATGTGTTATAGTCTTGGCTTCCCAGGCTTTCTAAAAGTCTTTTCAAATTACCTCCCACATAAATTGGTGTTAATGACTGTGCAAGATTCTCTTTAAAAGCCACTGTCTTAGACTAAAAGGGGTTTTCAATGCTTTGGGGGAAATGTTTTCCATCTATATTAAGAATAATCCTCTTCATACCTATGCTTTAGCTCAACCTCTCAGCAAAAGAAAATGAGCTGCTTTGCATTTGTTTCTCAGTGCAAAGAAAGACATTTAATTTCCTAGGCAATGCATGGTAACTTAGAGCAATGTGTAGAATCTAAAACAGAAAATGCATACAACTACAAGATGAGTGGACTGTCTCATCCACAGACAATAACCCATCCCTAATGACTCATTTTCCTCTATATAAATTGAGAAATGTGACAAGGGTATGGAATGCTTTTGCCTCTCAAGGAAAAAAAAATTACCTGCAAACTATGCTAATTATATTAGGCCGATGCATTCATTCATAGCACATCATTCTTTTTTCTCTATATTAGGAATCTGCCTTCTTATTGCTACTGTGCAACTAAGAGAAAAAAATAATGAAGGATTTTTTAATAAAAATGTTTTATCTTTACTTTGCTGGAAGGAGGCCGAGTGAGAGCTCTGTAACTACAAATACAAAACTAAATGACAAAAATGTAAATAAGAATTAAGAAATTGCTGTGTATATTAACTTTCAATTATTAATGCTTTTATTCAGCTGTTAGAAGATTATAGCTAGCTGGAAATTACATGAGGAATGAAGATGTTTGTTTTTTCCAGTCCATAAATGTATGGAATTCTCTTATTTTGTATGTGAGTTGGGCTTCAATCTTTCATCTGTTTTCTTAAAACACTTGCCCTGAGAATCAAGGACTAAGTACAAGATATTTTTCTCTGTTTCTCTTTATTCTCTTCTGCACAAAGAGTGTTCTTTGATGTGTACTCTAAAGCTGATTCCTTTGATTATTTTTTAAACTCCCAGTCTACACTCTAAACAGGTTTGAAAACTGTACTCCTGCATTAACATTATGTATGCATGCACCAGTGCTGAGCTAATGGGCTAGGATGAGTCAGATCTCCATATATTTTTATGTTTTTTTCTCCCGTAGTTTGTCTTCATTTCAGATTGAAAACTCCTTTTACTTAGCCAATTTTTTAAATGAACTTCATAAATCTCCTCACGTAAAGCACAAGCAGCAGAATTTATTTAAAGTGGAAAACTTTTTCTCCCAATACACTTTTGTAGATTTTGCTGTAAAGGGAAATTAGTTTTAAACAGGCAGGACTGCTTTGCACTGAAAGAAAATTAAATTCTTGCATCCCTGTGCATACTGCACGCATGATATGCTTTCCATATGATTTCTACCTACGTGATCATCACTAAGCACTGAAAAAGCTCAGGGGCAAAGGAAGGTCAGGAAGGTATGAGGAGAGCAAGAAAAATCAAGATGAACTTCAAATGACTTAATTTCCATACAAATTTCATCCAAAGTGTAGGCTACAAAGAGAAAAGTTCTCACTCATCTCCCTCTTCACCAAAGCCTTCCCTGAAACCACACTTTAGGTAAGGGAGGGTAAGACAGGCTTTTGCATTGAGTTCAGTTAACTTTCTCAGATCTGTTATGACAAAGAATTAGCTTTGCCAGTGGCTTATTAATTGGACATACCAAACAATAATAGGAATGGATAAGTGAAGAGTATTTTACAGGTATCAGAGCACATTACCAATTTGTGTCATTTTATCCTCGGAAAAAAAAAAAATCAACAAAGATTAGTTTCATTATAATTGAAAAACAAAGTGACTCAGGTTAACTAATTTGAACAAGATCTAGTAAAGATCAATAAGTAGTAGATAACATTGGTTTTCAGACTCCAAATCCATGTTATTCCCAATGTTCCAAACTGCTTTGAAAGATGCCCTTGCATACCTTTGTATGGATAAACACTCATCTATGAACTGAAAGATGTGTCTTTCCTGAAGCTCTACACATTGCAGGGATTAATTTTTAATGAGACAACTCCTTGGGGCTCTGATCTACGTGTGTACTTCTGGCAGGAATATTGTGTATCTATGGTTGAGCCAGGTCTTTTTTTTAACTTCTTTATTTAAATAAAAAAGTAATACATACATACATAATGGGCTGGTAGGATAACAAATTTTAAAAATTACACATGAATGAATCATTTCCATTGATATTAAGAAAGAATATAGGAAAATAAAAAGAATAAGAATAAAATTCAACAGGGAAAGAGACACTTTTTAAAGACCTTTCACTCTGAGAATATAAAGGAGTTGTGAGATGATGATTAATAAAAACTGATACCATAAATACCACATAAAAAATATTTATGGCAATTTGATGCTGGCAAAAATGCTATATATGGGAATTTTTGTTTGATAGTGGCTTAAAGAAAAGTCTAATCTGAAATGTTCCATTAAATTTTTGGATTCAGTAGTTGATTAATATTTGGTATTTCTTTTTAATTAATATCTTTCTCCCTCAATCTTATTCTTTCTCTTTTTTTTTATTAAGCCATTTTTCTTGTCAACAGATTCCACAAAAGGTGTTTGAGAGAAGTCTTCCATAAATACATTTGCTTTGTTTGGTATCCCAAACATATCTTTAGGAATTTAAATGAGGAAAAAATCATCATCTTAATGAAAAAAGTAGAACTGGACAATACTTTATCACTGTCAGTATTGTTTTCAGGTGATTATTGGATATGTTTTACTCCCAAAACAGTCATCTCATTTCAATAGTCTGTTCCAAAAGCAAAGCATCAATAACTAATGTTTAATCTGCTATTTTGTGTTTGGCTCAGAAACAAGTACTGTTGTCCCTCGGTACCCAAGGGGAATTGGTTCAGGGACCACACCTGCCCCCAACACCAGATACCAAAGTCAACAGATGCTCAAGTCCCTTATATATCTGGTGGGTGCCCTCCCTGAACCAATTCTCAACAGATGCTGAAAGGCAACTGTACATTAAATCCCCAGAAAGTATTCATCTTATAACTAAAAGTGTTTACTCCTTGATCAGCATCTTGCCTTTTCCCCCACCTTCTCAGCTCCTGGTAACCACCATCCTAGTCACTGTTTCTGAGTTTGGCTTTTTTAGATTCCACATATAAGTGGTATCATACAGTATTTGTTCTTCTCTGTCTGACTTATTTCTCTTAACATAATGCCCTCAGAGTCCATCCATGTTGGTGCAAATGGCAGGATGTCCTTTTTTTTCTCATGGCTGAATAATATTTCATTGTATATAATGTACCATATCTTTTTAATCCATTCATCCATAGATGGGCACTTACATTGTTTCCGTATCTTGGCTAATGCTGCAGTGAGGATGGGGGTGCAGATATCTTTTTGAGATTCTGTTTTCATTTCCTTTGGAAATACCCAGAAGTGAGGTTGCTGGATCATATGATAGTTCTATTTTTAATTTTTTTGGCTTCCATTGTTGTGGCTCACGGGCTCTGGAGCACAGGCTCAGTAGTTGTGGTGCATGGGCTTAGTTGCTCCACGGCATGTGGGATCTTCATGGACCAGGGATCGAACCTGTGTCCCCTACATTGGCAGGTGGATTCTTAACCACTGCACCACCAGGGAAGTCTATTTTTAATCTTTTTCCATAGTGGCTGAACCAATTTATATTTCCAACAACAGTGCAAGAGGGTTCCCTTTTCTCCAAGTCCTTGCCAACACTTGTTATCATTTGTCTTTTGATGATAGCCATTTTAACAGGTGTGAGGTGACATGTCACTGTGGTTTTGATTTGCATTTCCCTGATGATTAGTGATATTAATCACCTTTCATGAATCTGTTGCCCTTTTGTATGTTTTCTTTAGAAAAATGCCTATTCATGTCTTCTGCCATTTTAAAATATTTTTTGCTATTGAGTTATTAAATTCTCTATACTACACAAAGCAATCTAGACACTTAACATAATCCATATCAAAATTCCAATGACATTTTCCACAGAAGTCAAACAGTCTCAAATTTGTGTGGAACCACAAACACCCTCAATAGCCAGAGAAATCTTAAGAAAAAAGAACAAAGCTGGAAGCATCACACTTCCTGCTTTCAAACAATATTACATAGTTATAGTAATCAAAACAGTATGGTATTGTTTGCTAAAAACAAATAGATCAAAGAAACAGAATAGAGACCCCAGAAATAAATTGTGCATATATGGTCAGTTAATTTACAAGAAGCCAAGAATATACAAAGGGAAAGAATAGTTTTTTCAATAAGTACACCTGAAACTAATATGTCAATTATACCTCAAAAAAAAAAAAAAAAATCAACAGCAAAAGCAATTTGAGTCTCATATTCTGAAACATTCTAAATTTACCATGGACTTGAAATTTAACCTCCCTCCAAGCATCTATGGGCTTTCAACGTGGAAGTTTTGAGAATCACCTCACCCCCAAAACCCACCTTCAAGTTTAAAAATCCTAATGGTGCCTGATGCACAGCTAGATTTACAAATCACTTCTCTTGTAGCTCTGGCTTCAATTTCTTCCTGTCAATTCTAATTAATTTTATTAGTACTCCTATATTTAATAGGAACTTGAATCCTCGGTCTCTACTCCATCTTCAGAAAACTTGGACTCTTATATGGATGGATCAAATACAATAACATTGCAGGGGCTAAAGCAATAAAAGAAAATATTTCTCTTTAATAATAATCAGGACTATTTTTGTGTCTATCCCTCTCAAAATTTACCTTTTTGGATTGTCTCCCTATTATGGTAATCTGTAAATCTCAAGACACACTATGGTCTGAGCAACCCTCCTGTTCAGGAGGAGTTTCTGACTTGAGAAGGTTTTCAGGTTTGATTTAGCATGTGCAAAATTAATTTTTCATGTAATACATTGCAAATCACTAGGACTAATGGTGTCCCAACAAAGATTTTAAAGCCAAATTTAAGCTAGTTATAAAATCTTCTTTTGACTTTATCTTATGAGCAGATATCTTTCCCAAAGCATATCTGTAGTAATGGTAGTTAACAGGTAAAGATTTAGAGAATCTGAATCACAGCTATATAACTTTGAATCTTAATAACTATCAAGAGTATTCTAGCCCCACTGGGACTAAGGCTTCTTACATTATCTAAACTTAACCAAGACTGGCTCAGGAATTGGCTCCAGCTACAGGGACTGACATTCTCATAATTTTCAAATACAATGTCTGTCAGCACCTGGAATACTGTGTGCATTTATGATTACCATTCTTTAAGAAAGATAACAGAGTTTGAAAATAATAATAGATGATTTTAAATAATTTTTAAAAATTGCTACTGCTTTATGAAGTGAGATTTAAAATATTAGAACAACATTTTCATTATGAAAAACAAAAGCTAACAGAGTACTACTAAAACTATGAGGAAAAACACAAACTATGCTAATGTGACTTTATTTACTAAATTGATAAATAATTAATTTAATTATTTATCAATTTAGTAAATTAGTTAATTTTAGTAAATTTAGTAAATTAGTTAATTTTACTTCCAAAATTCTGTTAAGTCTATGCCCATTTCTTTATCTCTTCAGGAGCCAGTCTAATTCAACATACCATCATCTATCTGGACTAGGCTTCTAACAGGCCTCCATTCTCTGTTCTTCCTCTATCCTAATCCATATGGCACATACATTCAGTGTTTTAATCTAAGCTTGGGCCCAGGTCAAGATGGCAGGCTAAGCACATGTGTTCACACTATAGTTTTCCTGAGATACTAATTCAAATTATTATAAATAAATGTACAAAGAAAAATATAATCCTACAATAAAGAAAATAGAATGAAAGCCATCAATGGAGGAGAAAGTTCAACTAATTCTGGTCATGCAGAATTAAGAAAATATCACCTAGAATTCTGGTAGGGAGCCAGCCAGCCTGTATAGCAGGTGTTACAAAGGCCAAAATTTTAAAAGAATTTAAGAGTGAAGAATGGAAATAAAAGCAGAGGTATTATTTGAAGGCTTAAAAAATATATACATATACACCAAGCAAAGCATTTTTTTTTTAACTTGAGAAATGTCATCTAAAAAGAATTCAAGAAAAAAAAATGGGAGTTTGAGAATACTAGAAGATAATTTACCAAGGCTGAAGGGAGGCATTCATCATCAGAATAAATATTCTATAAATTATTGATCAGGATGAACAAAAATAAGTGACCCATACTCTGAAATTTCATGTTCCCAATGATAGAAAGAAGATTCCAAAAAGATTCTAAAGAGGAAAAGAAAAACAGATTTCTTGCAAACAAAACTTTTTCAGACTGCAAACAGACCACTCATCAAAGTTGGTGGTTAGAAGAAAAAATAATGCCTTAAGGGATTAGAGGGAAAATAATGGAAAACCTCTGGAAACCGGATTAGCAATTGAAAGTGAGACGTGAATAAAGACTTTTTCAAACTGTAAAGACTCCAGGAATTTACCTCATACACATACCTTCTTGTGTTATTAAAGCTGTACTTCAGTAAAATGAGGGTCAATTAAAGAAAGACCACTGAGGATCCAATGTACAAAACCCAAGAGGACAATTCCATATTGCCACTTGTCTGTAGGCATTTACCACAATTTGTGCAGCTTTGGGCAGGAGAAGAGAAGATACCAGAAGTCTTTGAAAAAAAATTTTATCTCTGTCTGTATGATTTAGATAATATTATATGACTTGAGAAACTGAAAAAAAAACATAATATATCATAATAAAGGCAGAATCATAGCAAATATTTTGAGTGTTTACAATGTGACAGGCATTGTTCTGAGCATTTTATGTATATTAACTTATTTTATCATCACAATAACTTGACAAAGGATATACTAGTTAATATCACTAGTTACAGATCAGGATGTAAGTTCATACAGCTAGTATGTGATGAAGCTTTGGTTTTAAATCAAGCAGTATGACTCCAAGAGAGCCAAAGGAAATATCAAAAGAAGAAACAAAAACAAAATAAACAAAAATTGTAAAAGGCACATAGAAAAGGATACATTTATAGTATACTAGTTGACTTGGCAACAAACAATATTTACATAGTTATAACATGTAAACATCATTAACCTTTAACTTTATAATTGTTTGGAGGGACACTTATCCCCACTCCTAATGTTGCTAAAGAAAAATAGGAATTATCATTTGACTTCTTAAATGTGAAAAATAAGGGAGAAATACTCCAAGTTTCTCTCCTTTCCTCAATACTCTGTAATATCCAAGCGGTGTGCCTAGGAGAATAAGTTGTTTATGCTTATCCCAACATTTTCCTCTTTCTCCCCTTCTTCCTCCTTCTCACTTTCATAGATGGTACATGTTGGTTGGCTTTCTCTCTCCATGCAGTTTACTCATATAATATATGTTCTGTTCAGTCTGTTGTGAGTTAATTAGCCCTTGATAGCCTATTTTCTAGCTCAGCTTCTATTAGCAATAAGGCTGATGTTTTAATCCCCTCCTCCTCCTTCTTCTTCCTTCTCTCTCTCTCCCTGTCTCTCTCTCTCAATTCCAAACCCATGAAGGTAATAAAAGACTCTTAATTACTCATCCGTTAATACCCAAAGAATCACCCTTTTATATGCCATAATATAATATAAAAGTGCAAATATGGAATTCAAATATAAACAGACAATATAAAGTACAATATAAAAGTGTAAATGTGATATAGAATAGGTGCAAGAAAGGATAGAGTTGCTAATGTTCTTATTAAAAAGTAGGGGAGCAGAGAGACACTGTAATTAATGCCATAAAAATGTTTAGATATATTTTAAACAATATTTATGTTTTCTGATCTTTATATAGCCCCACTCTTAGAGGTACTTTGTACATCCAAATTCTGAGCCTTTCAGAGCTCCTGAATCAGCCTGATTCTGTGCTGTCCCTGGGGCTGACATAACTAATTTGCTCAGGTCTGTCAAGTTAGTTACCACTCAATCTTTCTCTGCTTCCAGCTTTCCAAATATTGTAGCTTACCTCTTCCCTCAGTTTCTCTTTGCCTTATAGACTTAACACCTTTATGAAAATTCATGTTACTGTCACTTTCATGGTATCTCAAGGAGCATTGAGGTAAACAAGTATATTTGATCTGCCATGTTTAATTTGAAGTTCTGCTGTTAGTTTCAAAATTGTCTGTATTTGCAGTTTAGATGTTGTCTCCACCAAAAAATGTAATTATATCCTTTCTTTAATACCCTTCTTATCTAAATTTGATTATCTGATTCATCATTTCGGCTACTGTCTTATCAAAACTCTAAGTCCTTTGTTATTTTATTCTATTAGCATCTACCCAGCTAAACACCACTATTTTCTTTTTGCCTACACCCAAATTATACAGATAATACAAATAAATAAAAATAGTAAACAAACAAATAAATAACACAACTAGCTCAATCATTTTATAATTTTATCACCAGAAATACCAGCACATAAATGATCAACAAGTGTAACTGGTCTTTTTAATAATTTTTCTATCTCCAAATATCTTTCAGCAGCGCTTGACAAAAACTGACCTTCTTTATTTCTTGGAAAAGAAAGACTGTCAGCTCTTGCTTTCAGTGAAACACAACTTCAGTTTTCCTACCTTCAACTTCTTGAATTTCTCTCTAATTTGTCAGTCCCCCTTTTTCATCTTGACCAATAAATGTTGGAATACATCTGGGTTTCTTTCCTAGGATCTCTAAATTCCTAATCATCCACTTGTTCCCTCCATGATATCCTGCATTTCTTAGACTTAACAGCCAACCTGTAATCCCAATAAAAGTGTCCATAAATATCAGATCATATATATGTAAAATGTTAATAAACAGAAACCTCAGTTAAATAGATTTGAGAGACCAGAGGGGGAACTCTCACGCCCTGCAATGATAACAGAGCTCAACAGAAAGAAGACTCCTCTTTCCTGACAAAGACTCAGTCAATGAAAAGTCATGGGCTCTTTGTTTACTATATTGCTCCCAACTTCCTTTCCCTCCCTATGAAAGCGTTCTCTTTCCTTTGCGGTGTGGTGACTTGCACATGGCTTGCCATGGTTGCAGACCACAAATTGCAATTCTCTGCTAATTCCATATAAATCCATCCTTGCTGGAAAAATATCTGGCAGTCTGTTTTTTTTAGGTCACCATATGGAACTGTGCTATTCCCCTACTAAAATTTTACTTCCAGGCTACAACTGTCTCTCACCTAGACTCTTAGTTATACTGGTTACTCTGAATTGCTACTGGCTTCCTCCAACCTACTTTCCACAAAGCTGCTAAAAGACCATTCATTTAAATCTAATCATGTCACCCCGGTTCTTAGAATCCCCAGTGCCTTCTCTTTGCCTCTAAACTGAAGTCCAAAATCCTGACGTGTTTTGCAAAGTCCTTCCTGATCCAGCTTCTGGTGTTTCCAGTCCCTATGCTTTGCCACCATCTTTTTGATTCTCTCTTTGCCAGTAATCCTAGGTTTCTTTCAATATATCGAACTAACTCCCAATATTTCAAACATATCGTGGTAGATACTGTGAGGTGTTGCCCAAATCCCATTCCAGAAATGAAAGACTTATTACTTCAGCTTTAGGAATTGCCACCAGCAGACATGTCTCAACTGTTAGCCCTTTTTAGAGATTGCATCAACTGAAAACTATTGCCTCACTCAAAACTATGGCCCCTTTGGGGTAAGGTGGGGAGAGTAGCCTGGACCCAATTACTCACTGACAAGGAGGTGTAAAAGCTTGACTTTCTAGGCTTAACTCAGGACAATTCTGAAGGGTCTTCATATTTCAGAGTCCCCAAAAGGATTGGACAAGTCTTCTGTTGAGACTGCATCACAGCTCGACTTCTTCTGCTCATTCCAGCTTCTGTCTCTTCCCTTTGCAGTGTTAATGCCAAGAGCACTTCCTAATAATCTGCTGCAGGAAGAATCTATTTCTCAATGATGCAACCAGTGACAAATAGTGTCACGCTTACTAAGAACAGTATATTTCACTCCCTTATTTTCTTCACTGACTTCTCACTGTATGTAATCATGTTTTGATGGAGACATTTCCTGATTTCTAGGATTGGGATAACTTCCCTTATGTTATAGTGTTATAGCACTGTGCACTTCCCAGCTCATAATAATCATCATGTGTTGAATTATTTGTTGGTTCTGCATCTTCAACTGGATCTTCAACGCCATCTCTCTCCACCTTCCATGCTGGTCTTCCTCAGTCTTTTGCATTTTGTATTTCATGCTGCCACCTGCTTCTGGTCCTCATACTACTGTTGTGGGTTTCTGACCCTTCCCTCTAACACTATTGCCTGCTTCATTCCACTTAGCTTACTCTCACTCATTCTTTATGTCTTTGCTTTAAAATACCATGCCAGAGTTTCCTCCATCCCACCTACAAATATTTACTTATTCCCAATATTATCATCATGCTTTATTCTCTAAATAACCAAGAATGCAGGAACTGTATATGCTTTTCTTCTCACTTTAAGTCTTAACACAGGGCTTCACACTTTGTGGATGTTGAAGAACTGATTGACTTGAGTTGTTGTTTTGCCACCCACATATATATTGGTTGGTGTCTTGCCACCCACATATATATTGCTTTGGGATACATCCTCCTCAGAATGAACCATCATTTTTGGAATTCTATCCTTCCCTCCTTCCAATCCCTTTATACTCAGAGATGTACAGTTTCTATATTGATGAATAAAAAATGGAGGTGGGAATAGAGTTGAGGGTTAGGGGCAGAGGCCACTGCTTACTGCCACTTCTCAAAGAGATCATATGTCCAATTTTCTCATGTAGTTGGCATAAGGAGTGTGCCTCTCAATATGGAGAGATGGTAGGGGTGGTACAAAAACATTTCCTTCCATTTGTCAGGTAATCTCTATTTAGTACTATGAAGCTATTTATGCCACAGTTACTTCTTACCTTAGTTTAACTTAGTTGGACTAAAATAACTGTCACAAAATTAATCTGTTATGCTTCATATTAGTGTAATTCTTAGAGTTAATAGTATATGGAGTTGTCCTTTCTGAAACTTCATCAGTTAGTAAGAAATTAGGACAGGCTCAAAATTCCCTACAATTTCTAGAATTTGGTGGTATAATTGAGGATTTTATAACAGGTATAATAATCTCAGTTTTGTTTACATTTGTGTATATTTTCTCTTGAAAATAGTTTTACTTCTGTTTTTCAACCATATTTAGTCACATTTATAAACTTAGGCATTAAGAACGTATGAAGATGGAATGCTTGCTTCAGTTTTTTTAACTTACAAACTGTGCACTTATTGCTAAGTTACATACTTTTAATTAATGTTTGAGATAGACTGTATTTGGTTTTGTATTTAATTACTGCAACTTACTTGGGAGATAATTGTACTTTCCTGCCCCACTGATGTCAGGCTTAACCATGTGGCTTATACTATTATGACCAATGAAATGTTAGGGAAACTGAAGATTCAACATGTGATTTGTGCTGTTCTCTTTTTTCTTTGTGTCACAGACAAGCAGAAGTTTCTTCGAGCCTTGATCTCAGAGTAAAGGGTGATTTCTGATCTATCTATCTATCAATCTATCTATCTATCTATCTATCTATCTACTTATGTAGAGAGTGAGAATGCGTGCATATATGCACATATATAAATACAAATCTCCACATATATATTGTATAAATATTACATGCACACAGACACATGCATAAAAATGCTCACTTTCAAACATTGTGGAACAAAATATATTGGAACAAAAAACAAGAACCTGCTACTCTCTGTAAGTGTTTTATTATTTTGTCAGAGACTTTAAGCTTGTGATTTTCTTTTAAGTGTAGAATGACTATCCCATTCACAGATTTACAGAAGATCAGCACTAGACAGGCTCTTACAGAATAGAGCAGGACCATCCCAAGTTGGGAAATTCAACTACGGCAGCACTGGTATTCACTGGGAATCATTCTGTAGTTCCCTTTGCCAGTCCCCTTGTTGGCTACTGTTGCCTTTTTTCAGATTATATTTTAGAAAATGCAGGGGGAGAGACTTTAATCTTTGGATTAACTATTCCTAGGCATCATTCTTTCAGTTTGTCCAAAATATTCAAATTGCATCAAAATATTATTAACAGGGTCATTTTGATTTTCGTTGGTATAACTCTGTACAGCTAAAATTTTGGTAATAATTTTTGATTAAAGAAAAGATAAAATCAATTTCAAATTCTACTTTTTATGACAGTATTGTATATACCTCAGTGGAATAAATTTTGATATTAGATAGATGTGTTCTTAAAATTATTGAGCCATTTCCCCAATAAGTATTTACTTGCTGGTTTCAGTTCCTCTCCTTGAATCTCTCTCCTTTATTCAAGACAGTGTTCTGTGTCCCCAAATCCCATCCTTCTCTCTTGCAAAGAGAGCTCTTTAGCCATCTACCTTTTTACCAAAAAGTAACTTTTCATCTCAAATCTGCATTCCCAATAACCACTAAGCATCTCTGCTAAAGAAAAGAGACAGCTTTGTAGGTTTTCTACCCTTGAGTAATACCAAAGACTGGAGCAGAGTTGAATTAGAATATTTTCTCTAAATGATTAAATACTTAGTAAGGTCCCCCAAAATGCTAATGTCTATAGCAGAAGGGGCACCATAGAAAAATGTATTCTCTTCATCCAGAGAAAGCCCAAGAGTTCTTTAGTTCATTCTTTTTCCTTCAATTATATGTAGATTTAAAGCTTGCCAAGATCACATAAATAACCTTTAATAGTAATAATATCTACCAATTTTCAGTATATACTATATGACCATGCACTTAAAAATATTTATCAACACTTCTCATATGTTTTCATTCTTTACAAATGAGGAAACCTTGGTCCTTGTATGGTTTAGGTAAATTGCCCAAGGTCCCCAAAACATTGCATGGTAGACATAGGAGTCTAAACTAGGTCTTTCTGCCTAGGAAAACACATGAGAAATAGAAGAATGGCTGACATTCTTGGTCCTGTCACTATCTAGATTTGTGACCATCAGCAATTCTCCTAACAACTCTGAACTTCAGTTTAATCATCTAGAAAATGCAGGGATTAAAATAATCTCTAAAATATGTTTAAGCTTCAAAATTTGTGATTTTCCAGTGAGACTTGTTGCAAGTAATACCACTGTAAAATACATGCAAGTTCAGCTATTGCTCTGTATTATTGAGCTATACTCATTATTTATCAGTATCTACTAAACTATTTATATATGCTAATTTTATCAGTTCATAATATTAAAGGGAACTCACTAATGTATATTTGACATCACTCTTTCTTAGACTATGTTATTATGATACTCAGACTTCAATCTTCTTTAAGTTTAGGTTAAACTGTGAAATTGTCTTTTCACTTAGGAATCACTTCTAGAACATTGCATTTTAAATCGAATATTTAAAATCTTTTTCAAAGCTTTTGTCATAGGGCTTCCCTGGTGGCGCAGTGGTTAAGAATCCGCCTGCCAATGCAGGGAACAAGGGTTTGAGCCCTGGTCTGGGAAGATCCCACATGCCACGGAGCAATTAAGCCCGTGCACCACAAGTACTGAAGCCTGTGCAACTAGAGCCCGTGCTCCACAACAAGAGAAGCCACCACAATGAGAAGCCCGCGCACCGCAATGAAGAGTAGCCCCCGCTCACCACAACTAGAGAAAGCCCTTGCGCAGCAACAAAGACCCAATGCAGCCAAAAATAAATAAATAAAATAAGTAAATTTATTTTTAAAAAAAGGTTTTGTCATAAACACATAATTGTAAAACTTTGAATTTGAGTATATCTACCAAGGTTCTACAAAGGGTTAAAACATTCGGACACTAGTTCAGCTTACAATAGGTGAAGGAAACAGCAGGTCAAGTGCCCCAAGGTTAAAAGTAATATTTAGTAAGTTAGACCATAAACAGGTTTCTTTAATGCGATGAAGTCATGAGAATATCATCTCTGCAAAGAGGAGATGATCTCCAAACTGAGCATAAAGTTTACTAGATGTACATAATTATTAATTTTTTGATAAATGGAAATGAATATACTTTTTTCTTTCCACCTAATTTTTTAAGTTAGTGCCTAACCAACTTCAAAGAATTTGCTACTATCCTATTGATAGTCAGTAGACCCAAAGATTGGTGCACATACTATCATATTGCAGGATGTAATGAAATAAGTTCTTCATTATTTCCAAGTAAGTAATTGTAGCAATAGCCTCTTGAAAATTGCATAATTGAAATACTGGCTATATATTGCTTCAAGCAGGCATGTTTTGAAATGGATAAAATAAAAATCTTTTTAAAACATGAAAGTATATTTTCTGATCTCCTCCCTTGCAGTCATCTCACATGATTATGATTATTATAATTTAGCAATTATAGAACTTTTAAAATGGATTGTGCTTAAGCTAAGAACTATTATTACTACCATACTCTGAATTAAGAAGCAAGCACAAAGATTTCATCAGTGAGGCCTCGCAGCAACTCTACCTTCTGTTAATCTGAGCACTAGAAGACAAAAAGGTCAAGTCCAACAGCTATACATACTGAATAGCTGTTTAACACAGCAAGAGACACTATAATAAGCTGGATACCAAGACTGCAGCCTGAGAATGCTGAGCCACTGGCAGTGTGGAATTGAACCTTTCCAGATTTAATTAAAACTATCCATGAAGATACTAAGGACAATGAATCAGACACCATAACAATTACCACAGGCTTTTTGTAGTTGGATGATAGAGGAAAGCTATCATTCAGGAAAAAAAAAAAAAAAATCAATTCAGAAGATAATACTGTAAAGCAAGTTTTTACTGGGTGAAAACTGAATGCCTTTTTGCTATTTGTTGAATGCCTTTTGCCAGGATGGGAATAGATGGTGTTTTAGGTGGCACTTTTACACTCAAGTTCATATTTAACAAATACTTTTTATGGCATTCAACAACAGATGTATATATTCTGGGGCACTTGATAATAACGAATTGCACATCTAACAACTTCTTTCTCCAAGCCCATACAATGAGGAAGGCTCTAAGTTACTATTTATAATTTTTATGGAAATACTTTTTAAAAGAGCATTTCTAAATAACCACCCATGGCTGTCTGATTACAATTATTTTTCAGCCTTAAAGTACAGTAAAGTGTAATTCCCTATAATAACATATTTTCAGAGGCTTTAAGTGATAGTAAGAATAATTTTTAAAAATTCATCCCCTGGTGGGTTATTCTGTTACTATAGTTCCTACAATTTTAATATCTGTAAATCATAAGAGGTAGAGAAGACAAGCAAACAATTAAAATAGAATATGTATTCTCTTAATTCCGTCTGAGTTATTTCAACTAAAAGAGTCAAAAGTAGAAAGTAAAAGCAACTCTTATTTCAAGGAACATATAAAAGATCAATGTTATATTAACTTTACTATTATTATGGTTTAAAAGAAAATAATCATTTAATGTTTCATAGTTAAGCAACATTATGAACAAAGTGAAAATACAGGCACTGCATTAAATTCAAATTTTATTAAAATTATTCTTAGTACACAAAAATATAGAGCAGTCAATTGTACAGATTTATGTATATGCACACAAATTATTTTCTTTTAAACCAGGTATAATCAGTGACAAACATATAATCAAGCACTATTCTGTAATACAAGAAATTAGGACAGTGAATAAAGTGAGCATAAGAACACCGGAGTACTCATTGATTTGAATACTTTTTTCCTTTTTTTTAACTCTTTCAATTTTAAAGTAGTAACAACAATATCATTTCACAAAACACCTTAAAGGAATAGTCAGCTGACCCATCCTGTAACAAAGATAATGATAGAGACATCCATTATGCCAGTAAAGGGTCATATGGGTGTATTAGTTTGCTTGAACTACCATAAGAAAGTGCCACAAACCCGGTGGCTTACACAACAGAAATTTAATGGCTCACACTTGTGGACGTTAGAAATTCAAAATCAAGACGTTGGCATCTCCTTCAGAAGGCCATGAGGGAAGGATTTGTTCCATTTCTCTCTCCTGGGCTTGTAGATGGTCATCTTCATGTCCCTATCATGTCCCCCATATACACGTCTGTTTCTAAATTTCCCCTTTTTATAAGGAGACCAGTCATATTGGATTACAGCCCACTCTAATGACCTCATTTTAACTTGAACACCCCTGGAAAGCCCCTTTCTGCAAATGAAATTGCATTCTGAGGTACTGAGGCATTAGGACTTCAACATATAAATTTTAGAGGAACACAAATCAATCCATGATGACAGAGTTTTACCCTTTCATTTTTAATAGTTTCAAGATCTTAACTGGAAATTTGAGGATTTCTTTAAGTGGATGGTTTATGTCCATGTTATTCTTCTAGCTTAAAATCATAACAGAACAACAAATAGCAGTATATAGTTCTACTGATCCCCTTTTTACTTTACAGAGACCCCCTCTTACATCCCTTTTGGCATATTATGTAATGAACTCTTTATATTTTATTGGCTTTGTAATTTTTCCCAATACACTTCAATATTAGGTATTTGCCCCCCAAAAACAGGAAATGTTTAATGTTTAAAATGTAAATATCATCAATAACAAAAAAAGTAATGGTTTATTATTTCAAGGAATTTTAGAAATATCTACTAAGGATCTTTCTATATAGCCTGTAAACTCATTCTATACACATATCCTCCACAAGAAAGCTACAAAGTCATCAAATGTATATTTACTTTTTAAAAAGTCAACATTTTATAACACAAACCTTTTCAGAACTTTGATTAAATGGTTGAGTAAAATAAAACAGTACAAGTTTACTTACATGCTGTTAAAATTCTTTTGACTTTCATGTGAATTATATCTTTAATTTTTTAAACTTTTCATTTCTCTAGTTTTGTGCTTTACATCGATGGTAAAGTCAGTATTCAAAGCAATTTTTAAAAATAGTATAGCACAGTCATAAGATGTCAGAGTTTACAAACAGATATATGCTCAATTTCTGACTCCATCACCTAATTCCTGGATGACATGTGACATGAGCAAGTTACTTTCTCTGAGCTTCAGTTTCACCTTGTATCAATTTAAATAATGATATATGTAAACTATTTAGAAGAATACTTGGTCCATAGTAACAGCTCAACGTGTGTTAGTTGTTTTACTCTTATAAAACTTGATTTTTCTACTTCTTTAGTCTGTAATTTTGTTTTTCTTTTCAATTGTGCAGTGAGCACACAAAATTGTACTGTGGCTATATGAAGGAAAAAGACTTCTACGTAAATTTAACTTTGAAGATGGCCTTGAGAATATATTTTCTGACAATAACAAAAAATAGTAGAAAATAATAAGAATTAGATGCCAGTAGGGAGAAGTTTCCTTTTTTAATTTTATAAAGAAAGCAGCTATAAGAAAGAAAAGAAGCCCTTTTATTACAGCTTAAGTGTCAATAATATGTGGTATGAAACAAGGTCAAGTTTTCTTCTAAAGAAAAAACATAAGCAATAAATTCAATGGTTTATTGAAAAGATAAGAAACTTGCCGGAAAGAAGTTGTATACCTTGAACATAAGTATCACTTGTTTTATTTTAAGCTCATTCTGTACCCAGAATAAATATTAAAGACATGAAATGAACGTAAAGACTTTAAAAGCTCTAGTTATATGAGATCAGGGCTGGATAGGACTTGAGAGCTGGATCAAACTTTCAATGTTCAATAACGTTTATGATAGAAATGGTATTTGGATATAGAATTCAGAGGCTTTATTTTGGAATACAGAGTTAAATGAAATTAGGTAACAAATTAAAATTAAATTTAATAATAAATACATTCTAACAGGATGTCAAACAATGTTTTCTATCTTGAACTGATGGATAAGTCAAATAAAATAGAATAAGTTCAAAACAAAATCATCTCAAGTGCTTTAAACAAAGCATGAGAAAGCAGGTAAATTGAGGGGCTTCTTACTTTGTACTTCCTTCTCGCTTCTCAGATCTTGACACTATCATACTTTTTGAATAATGAAAATGCAGTCTCTCTGCTGCTGTCAAAGTTGCAGTTTTCTTTAACCTAGCATTCGTTGGTTTGTTGATAAAAGCACTCAGATTTTTGTGTTCCTGCTGTATCATAAATATGAATGATGGACATAAACTTTCACAGGTAGACTCACCAAATAAACTTTTTTTTTTTTAATTAAGAAGAGAAGACCTCAGCCCTGGCTGATTTGTACTAAGGTCAATAAGGCATCTTGATTGTGCGCTGCGTGCTTCAGCAAAACAAGCCCGTGGTCAAGATGAAAGACAAAGCGGTTGCCTAAAAATTCACATGCAGAAGTTCAGCAAATGTTTTTGAATGTATGAATTACCTAGTGTGTATGGTAGAAATTGGATTGCAATATCTGTTACTTTATTGATTTGATTGCCATGTTAATTTGAATGAACATATTATCTTAGATTGATTAATAATCTGTCACACACAAAGTTAAGATTTATTTTCTTTCAATTTGTGTCCTCACTCATGGGTTGTTAATTGACTATTTCAATCTGAGAACTAAGTAGTTTTAATATATGTGAAAGCTAGTTTTGAATGCTTTCTTCATTTTCATTTTATTTAGCATTTCTTTATGATGACTGCTGGATTAAAACTGACCAATTGGCAGATAATTTGCTGAATACAGATTTTTGTAGACACTCAAATCTGTCCTGATAATCTATGAAAGGATACACTCTTTCATGCCTGGGGACAGTTATCCCGAAGCCCCTGGATACCAGTGCTCCCCAGGTTTCTAAAGGGATAAGTTACAAAGTCTACTTCCCTTTTACCTGGCTACCATCGCTGACACTGTCTAGACGTCAGCCTTCCTGCTCTTACAATTTGTGGCTAAGCCCTTTGGTGTTCAGCATACACACATCATCTTTCACCTAGGGTGATAAATAAGTGAACCCCTCATTAAAACAGCAAATGATATTATTAAGCAAGAGACACGTGAACTCTGTACAGAAATTGGAAAAAAACGGCTGTGGAAGTCAGGGTACATTTTGCCTGGTAACGCTTCTCCAGGAAAGGATAGAAGAGTCACTAATCTGAAAAGAGATCAAAATCATAGTTTTAAAAAATGTCTGGCAATTCTCATTCCACCTATTTATCACCTGACTTTATTACTACAAGTTCTTCTCTTACTTTCTCTTTCTGACAGAACCCTTTTAAGAAGGAAACTGTTTGACACGCCCCCCGCCCCCCCACCATGTATAAGCATCAGTCATTTCTCTAAAGGGATTTTCTCACATTACACCTCCCCCAGCAACTCTGGTAGTGTCCGCCTCCACCCTCCACTCTAAGGAAGCACATAGTGATAAACCCCACAAATTCCTTTTGGCTTCCATGAGAATTGGATCTAAATCATAATTCACAGTGTTGGAACTAATATTTTAAGCATTTCCTAAAAATGTATTTGAGGCAGTTACGCTTCTTTTTGCCCCATCGCTCCCTTTGATTAGTTACAAGAATAAAGAATACAGGACTTTGTAATCATCACTCCCTCCTCACTCACTCTTATGTTAATATTTAATAATCCACTTTGATGCACAGAACAACTGAATCTCTAAACTGTAGAACTCTCTCAAATGGACATCAAGATGGAACTTAAATCACAAATGGAGTGTGTATTACATAAAATTTATAGTAATTAGATGGAATTACAGAAAAAAATTTTTTCATGATTATAAACTTAAATCATGTTCATTGAAGAAAATATGTATTCCCTGTCTTTGTTTTCTACATATGGGCATATAACATATGTATTTCTCAATACTGTATTATATATAAAGTTGTGCATCTTTTTGTCACTTGGTATTGTATTGCAAATACTTCCTGATGTTAGTTCCAGCTTCTGTAAAACTTTTCTCAACGGCAATGCCTCTTGATGGCTGTGGATTCTGGTGGCTGGCTGCTGTCCAGAACTTTGTGGTCGTCTGGTGGCAGGACCCAGAAGTTCTTCTCTCTGCACTAACAGTTGCTTTTGGGAAATCTCTGTAGCATATTGTAGCAATAGAACTTTGAGGGATTTGTTTCTCTCTGGTGTCTCTAGGCACATGAAGCAGTGCCTGATTCCCTTGGATTGACTTCCCAGTGCTGCCACCCACTGCATCCTCTCTAGCCTATTGCTTCTAGTGACAAGTGCTGTGCTGTGCATTTCTTTCCAACTCCTATGAGTGTACCCAGGAAACACTTTGCATAATGATACAAAGTTATATATTCTTACTTACTTTCTCAGTTTCATTTTGCCTTGTGGAAACTTCAATCTGGGCTCAATAATATTATTTTAGCTCATGGTGAGATTTCCTATCCCTTTAAGTGTGTGTTTTCCTAGGTCTTTGTAGAGCCAACAAGGACTTCGTGGTGATTTTGAGATTAGATGTTACATGGATTCGACCATATCCCCACATTTATCTTTCCTTGAATTATCTGCCTATTTCTCATCTTCCTGATGAAGTACTATGTGCAAATGGAATTCCAAGTACACTCATGATTTTTTCAGCTTCCCAAACTAGATTTGTAAACAAATGTCTATGAATTGCCTGATTTTACAGCTAACTTATTTTTCAAAAATGGTACCTTAGCGGGCTCCGCACTTCCTGACAGTTTCATATGTTCTTTGGAGTAGCACTGCCACGGGTCTTTGTCAAGTGAGCTTGTACTAAGAAATCCAGGGATTTACAAGCTTTTTGCTCTTAACATTTGAGAGAACAAGCAAACTGGATGACTAAGTAGATGCAAAGGAGAGGCATAAACACACATCAAATTTTGCACGTTAGTGGTGGAAGCTGCCAAGCATTTATGATGCATTTTAATTAGGTGTGGAAAATGGACACGTGAAAAAGCCTCAGCTCAACAAGAGCAGGGATTTTTGTCTGTTTGGTTCACTGATCTGTTCTGGACACATAGAAGAGTGCCTGGCCCACAACAGGCATACCCAACATATATTTGTTAAGTAAAGAAATAGTAGCTTAAAGAATCAAGTTCACTAGAATCTTTCAAAGAAACTCTGCAGTGGTTCTTTCCAACCCTTCCTCTTATCACCTATTATTTTCTCATCGCTTGAAATATGATCTAAATTTGCTTAAAGGGGGAAGGAAAAGTATCCCCTCTCTGTGTGGCCAGATAGAGCCGGAGGCATCAACAGCCATCTGTAGAATAATCCCTATAACATCTAAGCATTAATCTCTATCTACACATCCTACCTTTGCATAAAATATCTTTGAAAGGAAAAATGAAAAATAATAGACAAATCATATCCATTTTATAAAATATTTCTAGCCTTGGGACCTTGCCATATAAAATGAAAATCCATTGCCCCCATACAGATATGCTGTTCATTTCTAATTAAACTTTTGTTGCCAGTAGATATTCTCAGAAACTGCTGGCACATTTCATATTAATAATAAAGAAATTATTACATACAGAGCACCCAAAACTAGTAATGGTTTCATACTATTACTATTGAATTATTATCTAAATGCATTAGGTTCACTGTTTATACATTGTCTTGATATTCTTATACAATATTCACACATGGTAGTTGTCTATAAAAGTCTTGGAAATAATCACTTTTCTAGTGACTTAAGGCAAGCAAAAACTTTGGTTTAAATTATGTTACTATTAATGCTCCTTCATAAAGAAAAAAAAGATTAATTTATTTCTGACAGAGTCAATTTCTTTTACTTATAATTCCCTTATATTTCTATTCACATTGAAAATTACTACAGCAGAGTTCCATTAAATAAAACTAAACAAATGTGTCATTTCTGCATACCTAAATCAGAGTGGGTCATTGAGATAGTTGCCCTCAACAACAACACAACAATAACAAATAAAAATGACAACAAAACTTACAAGCTTCTACTAAAAAAAAAGATTGCTTAAAAAGAGATAAAAATGAACTAAGATGCAGCTTTTCCTCTGTACCACAAGATACTGTAAAATAATGTAAAATCTACAACTTGCCATGAAAATAAGATTTTGAACCTAGAGTCTTATGTCTATTCAAGCAAGAGGAACTAACAAAGACATTTTTAGTTAAACAAAGTCACGGACCCTTGCATTCCTCTGTTTCTCAATCCACATCTGTTTCATTTTCTTCTCAGGGTTCAGACTTCTTCTCCAAGGCTTTTATTTTCTGCTTCCACTTAACTTTCACTTGCAGCATGCCATGACTTTTCATGGTGATTCTTGCTTTACCTCATCACTTATAGACCCATTTATCAATATCAGCTCAATTCATCTCTGTGTATCTTAGTTCAAATTTCTATAGAGAGAGAAACTATTTGACTCAACCGACATCAGGTGCCTGCCTTTGGTTGCAGCAACTGTATGCTAAGGTGTAGGGGCCCCTGATATCAATATGCTCATCTGAGTTATGAGAAATAGGAGAGGGGGGAATATAATTTTAGAAGGGAATGAAGCAAATATAAATATATCTAATAACTTGGACTACTTACAATTTATGTGGTAGTTTGGTTATAAAATATAGACTTTGTAGTTAGGTTGGGATTTGCTTGATAACTTATTCCTGATGTCCCTAAGTCCTATTGTTCAATGATAAAAACATCTATCTCCAGGCATTGCTGTGAAGAAATATGCAATAAAACACATGTTGTGACCAGTCCCAGGTCTAAAATATTATAGTTAATTAATGGTAACTTCCTCTCCATACATCAACAAGTAATTAATTTCAGTCCAAAGAAAAATCATTTGTTCTTACATAAATTATTTTAAGTGATTATAAGCAGCAGGTTTAAGGTGGAGGCACTGTTTTTGGAGGGAAAATATATTGAAATAGAAATTTACCCTCATTGGCTGTCAGTGTTACCTCACTACAGTCCAATTCACAAAAGCATTTCCATTTTTGTCCTAGGGAGTCAGGAGTTTCTGAGTTAGATAGATAATAGATGATGGATAGATAAATAGATGATGGATAGATAGATAGATAGATAGATAGATAGATAGATAGATAGATAGATAGATAGTTTTATATATTTGTTCCATAGCTTTCAAAGTCTTCTCTAATCTTGCCCACTCTATTTAGTAGAATTGTTTTCTCACTAAGAACCAATATGTTTCCTCTACCCTTTGGTTCCCTTAAGACCCAAAGCTACATCCAATGTACATGCATGTGCTCCTGGTATTCTACAAGTCCAGAATGATCATTTTCTTTATTTATCTAAATTTTACTCATGTTGTCACCCCAAATCAAGTTTAAACTCATTAAAGAAATATGCTTCTGAATTCTAAAACCTCTACTGACCTCACCTTTCTCTGAACTTCTCGAGTCACTTGCCATGTGATTTATTACTTTGTTGTCTTCTTTCTCCTGTTACTTTTCATGCATTACTTTTGTCTTCCCAAACATAAGACTGGAAGACAACTATAGGTTGTACTCAACTTACATAGCACATAGGTCCTAGTTTAATGTAAGGTCCACCACAGGTATTCAATAAATTTCTAGTTATCATTTACTCCATACTTTCTTTAAATTAAAAAAAAATCGATAATTAACACGATATATATTGACAGTAATAACATATTATGCATACACAATTCATCTTGCAATACACACTTCATGACATCATTCTTGTAATAACTATATGAACTAGAAATAAGTATATAATGTTGATTCCTAATGTGTTATAACCTCTGAAATGTAATTCAGATAAAAATTCCCTCAACACTTAATAGCCCAAAATAGTTCATGGATTTTTATGTGCTATATCAAGCTAAACACAATGCTTAGTTCATTTTACAAAAGACATAAATTTATTCAGAGATAATGATTCATAGAAATCACTTAATTAAAAACTATTTTTCCTGTTGACTATAAATAAGCATAATATGATAAGAAATAGGAATAAATCTGTTAAAGTTGGAACCACAAGAAGAAACTCTGGAATAACAACTCCTTACCCTTTAAGTCAGAAGAATAATTGAAAGAATTTGAGTGTACTGCATGCACAACAGTGTAGCATCACTTCAAATGAATTACACTATTTTCCCTTAAGAATTTGTAATAATGTTCAAAAGTAAATAATAACCTGTAGGGCAAGTATAAATGGAGGTGGAATGTAGAGAAATTTTACCAGAAACTCAATTCCACAGGCTAAATTGATATATGTTGATTGCTTTTGCCTGTACAATTTGCTTCTGAAGATAGCATAAACTCCAACCCAGCTCCCCCTACCTGCCAACCTCAATTGACTTCTTTGTTTATACTGCTTACTTTTACACACTAAAAAGAGAAACTATACTCAATCAACACTTCAATCTATAGTATAAGCACCTTTTAAAAATAATGCAATCCATTGAGAGAAAAACATTACCATTTCATGTAATTAAAAGCATTGTGATAACAGATAAGACCTTAGTCTTGTAGCACTTAAATCGTTTTTGTAGCCCTATTTATTAGGTGATATAACCAACAAGACTGAACATTCATACCTCACAGGAAAATTTTCATGGAAAAGTTGAAGTTTTAGTTTTTTAATATGCTCTAAGGTACTTCTTTTAAAATGTGTATACTTGATATCTAGATTATTGATCATTAATAAATGAAGACCTTTTGTACAATTTCATAGAAATGTTATATTAGAGGTCTTCTATGGTATTGCAGTTCTTAGAATAGTCCTAGAGAGAAGTAGAATGAAATTAGTCCAAAATATGTGTGATTTTTTCTTAAGGTGTTTCAAAAATTTTTTAGATTCTTTAATTTTTTTTAATTGAAGTATAGTTGATTTACAATGCTGTGTTAATTTTTGCTGTACAGCAAAGTTATTCAGTTATTCATATATATATGTATATTAAATTTCTCTTCCATCATGGTTTATCATAGGATATTGAATATAGTTCTCTGTGCTATACAATAGGACCTTGTTGTTTATCCATCCCATATATAAAAGCTTACATCTGCTCACCCCAACCTCCCACTCCATCCTTCCCCCAACCCCTACCCCCTTGGCAACCACCAATCTGTTCTCTATGTCCATGATTCTGTTTCTGTTTCATAGATAGGTTCATTTGTGTCATATTTTAGATTCCACATATAAGTGATATCACATGGTATTTCTCTTTCTGACTTATTTCACTTAGTACGATGATCTCTAGTTGCATTCATGTTACTGCAAATGGCATTATTTCATTCTTTTTTTGGCTGAGTAGTATTCCATTGTATATATGTACCACATCTTCTTTATCCATTCACCTGTCAATGACATTTAGGCCATTTCCATGTCTTGGCTATTGTGAATAGTGTTGCTATGAACATAGGAATGCATGTATCTTTTTTAAAAAAAATTTTATTGGCGTATAGCTGATTTACAATGTTGTTAGTTTCTGCTGTACAGCAAAGTGAATCAGTTATACATATACATATATCTACTCTTGTTTAGATTATTTTCCCATATAGGTCATTACAGAGTACTGAATAGAGTTCCCTGTGCTATACAGTAGGTCCTCAGAAATCAGTGAGCAGGGGGCAGGCCTGCTGTCCCAGGATGGCATGGAGAGCACTAGTCTCTAGGAATACATGTGATTTTTAAAAGTCCCACATTTCCACCAAACTAAACCAATAATCTCAATAACTATTACTCCTGAAAACTTTAATTTAAAAATAGCCATTATTTGTATATAAGCATGCAATTCTATAGTATGCTATTTTTGCTCTTCTTTGGTGTGCACAAAGTTTAAATAGATAGACATTTCTAAAACCCACTTTTTTCCACTTAATTATTTAATCATTTTAAGTGATCCTATTCATGACTGATATTGGGTATTGAACATCAGAAAAGAATATCCAAGAGGAGAGAAAATCCCTAAACTGACACCCCAGATAACAATTTTGTGTATTCAGGTATATTACAGTTTAACTTCCACTTTAAAAAAAGATTTCCCACACTCATAACTGCCAAAGCTTTCCATATATCTCAAATGCAAATAACATTTTTTTATTATAACCACAATAGGGCTTAACATATGGATTTTTATTTAGAAATTGGCCCTTACAGTTTGAATACTTAGTGAATGATTTGCACTTCAACAATGGGAATAGTTTTTGTTCACTATGGGTGGACAGACAGCTGCTTGCTGCTGTAATAACTACTCTCATGTTTCAGTAGTTTAAGAGAAAAAGTGTTTATTTCTCAAAAAAGAGTAACCCAATATAGGTATTCCTGGTTGCAAGTGAGATGTGATACTCTTGTCTAGTTTCACACTTGTTGCGGGACTCAGGCTAACGCAAAATCCTGTGAAGTTCCATGCCTGCTATAGCATTCTTCGATGACTTCTTTTGTCCTTAGTAAGCAATTCTAATCTCCTTAATGTCTCTCATGAAACTCTCTGTGATCTGGTTTTTGGTTACTTTTTATGGCTCTTATCTTGCAATTCTCACATTCCTTGCACCAGCCCACTGACTTATTTCCATCTCCTGAATGGACTACACTCTCTCACGTACCTTCAGACTTCTTTCAGGCTTTCCTTCTATGCATGTTGCCCCTCTTTATGGAATCTCCTTTCTTCATTTTTATGTGGATAAGTTCTATGAATCTTATATGTTTCAGCCTAGGGGTCACTTCTTAGAATTCCAGAAGTGACCGCCCTATTTCACAATATTTCGTGCTCCCCATAGCACACTATATTTAGCACCATCATAGCATTTATCTTATTCTCCAATTTCTTCTTTGCCTCTTGGTGATATGCTTAAAGAAATAAAGTGTTTGAAGACATGGACTATATCTTATACTTCATTTTATCCCCAGGACATAGCACATGACTTGCTAACAATAGATACCAGTATAGAAAGAGTGAATAAATAAATAGGGAAAATATTTTGTACTGTAACCTAAAGACATAAGTCCCAGATTGATTAGTGTTAGTAGTAAAAACAGAAAACATAGAGGCAATAGAACAAAATATATATGTCACTTTTTAAACTTAATTCTAAATGAAAGTGGAAGCAAGGCATAACATTAATTTAAAAAGCACAAAGGATACAAAAGATAGAATGGCTAAGATCAACATTTAAAACTATTGTTCATTTTTAGAGTTATATATAAAACTAAAAAGTCAAAGGCAAATGGGGAACATTTTGGCAACAGGTTTGATGGGCAAGCCATATTTTTAATGTATGTAAGTTTCTTACAAAGCACTAAAAATACTTAAACACAGAAAAAAATAGGCATTTCTTTAAAAAATCATTACAAATTGACAAAAACTTTTTTTAATAAATGTGCATCTTCTCTGGCAGTAAAAAATAACTCTATAAGCTTTTGCCCTTTAAATTGATCAAAAAAAAAAAAAAAAAGAAAAAAAAAAAAAAACAGGGGAAAGAATTAATGATGGCAGTATTGTGAGATAACCACTTCCAGAAAGCAATATGCCCATATGCATCAAGAGACTTAAAAATATGTATAACTTTTTATTCTGGATTTCCAAATGGAGGAACTTATTCTAAGTAAACAATTCAGGGTGAGTTTGAAAATAAATATATAAATCACATATTAAAGTAGTATTTATTTTAGTACAAATTGGAAACCAACTAATTATTGAGAAATAGGTACATGATTAAATAAATAAAATATAGTGTATAAATGACAAAATATTATTTCAGTAACTAAGAAGATATTTAGTGGCCTAAAGAATTTTTTTTCATATTTAGGCAGGGAAATATGGCATTTTTTTTGTGTGTGGTGTCTGCCTTTGTTTCAGTTGCTTAAGCTGCCTGAAAGCTCTGTGCTATGGTAGAGTTTACCAGTGATCCAGAGTGGTGCCCCAGTTCCTGGGCTATGTTCAGAGGTAAGGTAACAGGCACTGAGGGAAGATGGGCCCCCCCTTTCCCTTTCTCCTCCTCCATAAACTATTTATGTTCACTCTTGGATTTTGGCCTTTGAAAGAAAAAAAATTTAAGAATAGATGTAGTCTATTTCTATATTTTGGTGTGCCAGAATCCTTCTCAAAATAGAGAACCAGATGTCTGGTCAATATGCTTGTTGGAAAGGATGAAATGTAGAGAAAAGGGAAAAAAGATAATATCTAAAAACATTGTTATTCATATTTTGAAAGACTTTCCCACAACCAAGATCAGATGAACATTCACTTTCTTTTTCTATTTTTATGGGACCATTAAAATTAATTATAATGTGATATTTTTACAAATCATGAGAAAATTATCTAATTAGTTTTTGAGAAAATCAGCTTTCCACTGCCATCTACTAAATAATAATCACAGTTTTCACTAATTTGATATGCCATATCTAACATATACCAAAAAATGCCTAGTATAAGCAACAGTACTTATATTAATAAATTTTAGTTGTTTCATTGATCTATTTATTTATCTTTTCTGTATAGTGTTGATTAGTAATTCTTTATGATATGCTTTTCTATTAATTATTATAAATTGACATAATCATACATTTTTTATTACTCAGCCATAAAAAAGAATGAAATCTTTTTGTTTCCTTGGATATTTGAAAGGATATATGCACCCAAAGTTCATAGCAGCTTTATTTACAATAGTTAAGATACGGAAGAAACTTAAGTGTCCATCAACAGATGAATGGATAAAGAAGATGTGGTATATGTATACCATGGAATACTACTCAGCAATAAAAAAGAATGAAATTTTGCCATTTGCAACAATATAGATGGACCTAGAGGGCATTATGCTAAGTGAAATGAGTCAGACAGAGAAATACAAATACTGTCTGTTTTCACTCATATGTGGAATCTAAAAAATAAAACAAATGAGTATAACAAAACAGAAACAGACTCATAGATACAGAGAAAAACTAGTGGTTATCAGTGGAGAGAGAGGTAGGGAGATGGGCACAATAGGAGAAGGAAATTAAGAGTACAAACTACTAGGTATAAAATAAATGAGATACAAGAGTGTAATGTACAGCAAAGGGAATACAGCTTATATTTTATAATAATTTTAAATGGAGCATAAGTTATAAAAATATCAAATCACTCTGTTGTACACCTAAAACTAATATAACATTGTAAAGCAACTGTACTTTAATTAAAAAAAAGAGAGGGAATGAAATCTTGCATTTGCAACAACATGGATGGACCTGGAGGGTATTATGTTTAATGAAATAAGTCAGATAGAGGCAGACAAGAACTGTATGCTTTCACTTATATGTAGAACCTAAAAAATGAAACAGACAGAAGACTATAGCAAAGCAGAAACAGACTCACATAGAGAACAACTAGTGGTTGCCAGAGGTGAGGAGGGTAGGGGGATGGGTGAAATTGGTGAAGTGGATTAAGAGGTACAAACTACCTGTTATAACATAAATAAGTCACAGAGATGTAATGTACAGTACAGGGAATATAGTCAATAATATTATAACAACTTTGTATGGTGTATAATCTATAAAAATATTATGTCACTATGTTGTACACCTGAAACTAATATAATATTGCAAGTCAACTATAATTCAATAAAAAGAAAATGCTTTGTTAATGTTAATAACAAATAAGATTATATATTTTGCTCATCAAATTTTTAAAACAAGGATATTTTCTGAGAAAAGATTTTAGATACACTGTTACATCACTGTCATTAGCATCACTAATGTTATCTGTCTTTGGCCTGTATCAATCTTTAATTTTAATATGCACCTTAACTGATATAACATCATTGAAGCCACAAGAAATGTTTTCTTTTCCTTCTTTTCTGTCTACAGCTTTTATGCAGCCCTTTCTAGCAAATTATACTCTTATTTTAAATCTATAGAGTTTATTTATTTCCAAGCAGGGCCTCTGTGACAGCTGTTCTGAAACCCTAACAAATGAGTGCATTCATTTAGATACAGCTCCTTCCGAATAACCTCAGTTGCCTGAGGTTGCCAACGGTCTAAATTGTAACTCCTATTCACTGGAAATGGCCTGAAACTTTTACCATTAAGCTAAGCTTGAGGGTTTCAGGGAATCAGCTAGATTGGTCAAGTACCATGCAATAATACACTTAAGGAGGCAGCTTCCAAGGACCAGTAGGGTTAAAGGTAATTTTGTAAGAAGTTTCAATGCATACTGCAGTACTCACTCTTGTACCTGTGCCACACTGGACATCATTTGCCTGGTGCTGGCATATCCTTTTGAAAAGATGTGAGAACTGCTTTAAAATGAAAACCATACACATTATCCAGTGGTAGAATGACTGTAATCTAATTTTAATATACTCAACTAAAAATCCTAGTCATGTTTCTTTCTTCCAAACTCTAGTTCATAATAACTGTCTACTAAATAAAGCATGCCTGGTAAACTAACATAATTATGTCGATCAATACCAATTACAAGAGAATAGAGACCATGGCATTTAGCATGGCACTAAGCATATCAATTGCATTTATTATAAGAATTCTAACAGGTAGACACTTTTATCACCACCTCCCCATTTTTGAGATGAGATAATAGGGGTTTAAGAGGTTAAATAATTTGTCATTGTCAACACACTAATATGTTGTGGATCTGACACTGGAATGCTAATCTGTGTGACTCTAAGTACCAAGCACTGTATAAATATTCAGCCAAATACTTCAAAAGGGTGACATTTAAATACCCTGTCTCTGAACTGAATTTGATTTCAATCATCTCAGAAAAATAAATTTCAGAACCTTTTCTTAAATGCCTATTTCTTTCTCAATTGCCTTGACTAATGCTTTGCAATTTTAATATTCTTTCTGATATCTAATCCCAAGCGTTCCTGATGAATTTTAAACCTACTCCATTTTTAAGGTGTATCAAATAGATACTTGCCAACAAACATAAGTTTATAAGTAGCTATAGCGCAGCATAACCCGACTTCAAGTGAAAAAATATTCTGGAAAAGTGTGTCAAAATGAACACTGTTCCCCTTCCTTTTACATTTGCTAATGAACAATACAACCTCAGGGCCACCTTTTCAAAGATAGCTCATCAAATTTCTAATTGTTTCACGGACAAATCCTTGAGGTCACATACAGGAGATGGTGCTTCAGAGGTCTTCTGGATTGTCAAAAGCTCAGAGTAAAAGAAAGATTAACTATCAATGCTTGGAAGATCTAGTTTTATTTACAATAAAAATGAGCCATGATATCTGCAACCAGGACAGTTTGTGGGAGAACTTACGGTCTTAATCAGTGTCATACGGGGAATTAGATTACTGATAAAGTAGAAAAAAGAAAATAAGGAAAAATTAGATTGGAATAAAGAAGCAGTCTAAAGTCATTGCCCAATAGTTTAATATGTCTACTGTTTTGTTGAAGCATAAGATATTAGAATATTTGAGTCATTGTAGAATATTTGTGTCATGGTGGATCATTACTCTGTTAAGAGTCACAAAGAGGTATGTTTCTGTGCACATTTGGTCTCATGGTTGAATACTTTGTGATCTTGGGAGTGCCATTGCTTTCCTTTTTTTCTATTAGTGTAATAATTTTTTGGCAAATGTGAATTCTTTTCTTTTTTAATGTCATCTTCCTCTATTCCATTCTTTTCCATTTTCAACACTGCCTTATGCTATTTCATTTATGATACGTTGCTATGGCATCTTAACCTGTTTTAGTATTTCCAATCTCTTCCAATCCTTGGCTCTTTAAACCAGTTTGAATCTTCCTAGAACCACATCATCAGTGGTTCTTTTGACCTCTGATCTGCTCTAGCCTTTACTTGATCTCTACCTGGTTCCAAAACACCTGCCACCAAGACTCCTACTTTGGATACATTAAGATTTAGTGTCTCCAGTATATTCTCAATCATCAACTTTTTTCAACAAACTTTAACTTCACTTGTGACTCTGATTCCTCAGGTCTCTTGTTTCTTTCAACAGGAATCGCATACTCCTGGCTGAGTTCTAGAACACTGAGCTATAAAAATTAGCTCCACATTCCAGCCAGATTGCCTCCAACACACATCCTTCCAGCAATATTCCCTATGCATTACCACTAGACTGAATCTCTTCTAAGTTCCACTTTTCACAAAACATTTTCCTACTAAAGCATTAAAGTATTTTTCCATTACATCCCTCCAAATCTATTTGTTAATGAATTTTGTGTCAGTTGAGGTTCCACCAGAGAAACAGAACTAAATATATATTAAGAGATTTATTGCAAGGAATTGGTTAATGTGATTGTGGGGCTGGCTACATAAGTTAGAAATCTGAAATCAGCCATCCGGAAGGGCAGGCTGGAACTCGCAGGCAGGAGTTGAAGCTTCTATCCAGAGGCGGAATTTCTTCTTCTTCTGGGAAGCAGTAGTTCTGCTCTTAAGGTCTTTTAACAGATTAAATCAGGCCTGCTCAGATTATCTAGGACAACCTTCCTTACCTACAGTAAACTAATTATAAATTTTAATCACATCTAAAAAACATCTTCACAGCAACACGAAGATCAGTGTTTGATTGAATAACTGTGGACTATAGCCTGGTTGTTGGTACATAAAACAGACCATCACATACTCCAAATTGAATGAATGAATGAAACCTATTTACTCGTTAGCCTATTAATAATTGCAGAGAATAAGCCATTAAGACTGGGAGGAGAGAGGAATCTGGAGAAGCTAAAAATGACTAACTCTGGCCCAACACAGGAATACCAGTTTCTTGTCCAGTGGAATTTCTCTTCTCACACCAAAATAATCAGTTTATTATCTTCCTGGCATGGTCTACATACTTTGCCTCCTGATCCTTACTCAGTATCACAGCTCTGGAATACCTTCTCCTAACATGCAGTCTAAACTATAGCCTTCCTTCAAGGTCCCACTTAAGCCCTGCTTGCAGAATGAAGCTTGCTTAGATGGCAATTCACTCTGGACTTCCATAACAGGTAGGGTATTTTTTCCTTTTTTTTTTTTTTTTTTTTAACTTTTTGGCAGCTGCCGCGCAGCATGTGGGATCTTAGTTCCCTGACCAGGGGTTGAACCCCTGTCCTCTGCATTGGAAGTGCAGAGCCCTAACCACTGGACCCTCAGGGAAGTTCAGGTAAGGTTTACAGTACTAATTTATCATTTACCATCTATACCTTGTATCATTATTCATCTTTAGAACTCTTACCCCAGCTAGACTATAACAAGTCCATGTGCAATGTTGTGTTCCCTACATACATAATAGGTCAAAACTATTTTTGACCACATTGGTACTTGTCAAGCAAAGAGAATTATTTCATAAACTAGTCTACTTCTGTTAAAAGATTATCCTGATGGCAAAGTGAGCAGAGATAGATGGAGAAATCAAAACATTCTCTGTAGTTCAGTGGAACTGCCTCTTGCTGTACAATGGAATCTATTTGGACTGCATCTGCTTTTGTTTCACCTCCTTTTTCAGTTCCTTTTTCCTTTCCTCTCCTTCTCACTGCATATACCCACCTCACCAAGGAGCTACACTAATATCTCTTGAGAAATGCATTGTCTGCAGTTCTTACCTAGCTTTTTCAGCTCTGTTGCACTGCCTGATGCTATGATTTAGCATGATTCATAATAGCAAGACTCAGCTAAGGTCCTGTCACCTCAGATTGCTTATGTGCCTTTTTAGATACATGCTTAATTCCTGCTGATGTTGCTGGGAGTCATTCACAAGTGTGGGATTGAGGAATAATTCCCTGAAGGCATTACAAATGACATTTGCTTTTTGAATCTTCTTTTTTTTTCTTTTGTTTAGTCATTCAGTGAAACACTGTGCTCAATATAAGTATCATGGATTCTAGGCTGTTAAAGCAGGAAAATGCTACTTACATCTTCTTATTATCCATGCCAAGAAATGATGATCCTTGTTGTGTATTTCTTAGAATAGCCAGGCCCTAACTTACCACTAAGTCGTTTTACAATATTAAACTCTGAGCCATATGTCTGAAACCTAGTATGTCTTCCACATTGAAAAATGTTACTAAATGTCAGTTAATTTCCTGAACTAGGCTAAAAGAAATCTCAAAGTAGACTTAATTCAGCGAATTAGTCCCAGTATATTATAAATAATTTGAGGGTTTTTTTCCAGTAAACTCTATTAAAAATGTAGCCATTCTAGGGCAGGAATGGAAACACAGATGTAGAGTACAAATGTGTGGACACAGGGTAGGAAGAAGAGAGTGGGATGAATTGGGAGATTAGGTTTGACATAAATACACTACCATTTGTAAAATAGATAGCTAGTGGGAACCTGTGGTACAGCACAGGGAGCTCAGCTCGGTGCTCTGTGATGACCTAGATGGGCGGGATAGGGGGGGATGGGAGGGAGGTCCAAGAGGGAGGAGATATATGTATACATATAGCTGATTCACTTCATTGTACAGCAGAAACTAACACAACATTGTAAAGCAATTATACTACAATAAAAAAAAAGATTTAAAAAATAAAATAGAGTTAAAAAAATGTAACCATTATTTCTAGCACAAGTTTCACTTTGGAGCACTGGGAACTTATCTTCCTTACTAAGGAAGACACTGGATCGCAATGTGGACATTTTGTAGTTATAGATTTCATCCACTGAATGTTTATATGAAACATGGACCCAATCCACATATTTTCTAAATGAAAAATTAATGAATAAGCAGATATCCTTCTCCTATGTACTATGAGAGAGGGAAAACATTAATAATCACCTCTCTTGATATGAAGCAGCAAGAACTACAGGGAATGTTGGGTCACATCCTCTCATGGAACACTGCCCTTTTGCTAAAATAAATTTTTAAAAACTCTAACCTTTCCTTGACATTGTATGGATAAACTCTCCTCCAAATCAGGCAATTAAAGATCAGGTGCTGGTGTGATGGAAGCTGTCTATATTTAAATAGTTTGTTCAAATTAAGACTAGCACTAAAGATTCTACCAGAAGGGTTGACCCTGTCTGTCTTTCCAAAAATCTCTGATCTCTTCTGTTCTCTTTTTAGAAGACTTGAGTAAAAAAATGCAGAGCACTTAAAAATACACCATCAGCTGGAGAAAGAAGATAGAGAAAACAAGAGAAAGCTTCCTTCTGGTGCAAGGGGAGGGAAATGCCTGCCTTTTACATATAAAACCTTGAGACTAATTACATTAAAGGCATATTCAGTAATATCATTTAATAATTTTTCAAGGATACTTATGAGTAATTTAAATATATACCTTTCAACCTACACCTCATGTTCCATTATACATAATTATTCTACTTGCTTATTATACACTTTAAATTACAATGATTAATCATACACATAGCATAATTAAATTGTGAAAAAGGATTAATCATCATTATATTATTGTTTAATTAGACTACATATTTCATTTTAACTAGAAAATGCAAAGCGCTTTAACTCATAGGCTAACCACATTGTTATATGGATAATTAGCCTGGATTTTATTATAGGTAAAGAAAAATAAGGTCCAGGATAAATGACTTATCCAAGGTGAAACAAGACTATGTCCTGTCCTTGGTCTGAACCTAAAATAGCTTAGAATTGAGAACTTTCAGCCATTTTTCAGAAAACCAAACCAAAGAAAAGCAAAAAGTTTTTCTCTTTAATGAATTATATCGTGACTCTTAAAGAATATGTGCTCTTCTCACCCAGAATCATATGGTTCATATAGGGTTTCTGAGAACATGGCCACTGAGTGTGTCAGTTAACCACCTATTGGCAGTAAGTCTGGCTTACACAGCTGTCACAGTCCCAGCCTCTGACCCTATACAGTTCCACCACAACCTGGAATAGTCCCAGGGTGTCTTACTTCTTAAATGGCCTCCAGACAGATATTGTCACCAGATGGCAGTACCAGAGACTTGTGATCCAGGACATAAATATACCACCTTTTCTTTTTTATTATAATACCTATTTATAATACTAAATGAACAGAGAGAAAAAAAAAGTACTGGTGGGAATTATTTTAAATCACAAGGCAGGTTTTTCTGCTAGGTAAGGAAGTAGTTAAATTCCTTCTTGAGAATGCTACTCAGCCATAAAAAAGAATAAAATAATGCCTTTTGCAGCAACATGGATGGACCTAGAGATTATCATACTAAATGAAGGAAGTCAGAAAGAGGAAGACAAATACCACAATATCACTTATATGTGGAATCTAAAATATGACACAGATGAACTTATCTACTAAACAGACTCACAGACATAGAGAACATACTTGTGGTTACCAAGGAGGAGGCGTTGGGGGAGGGATGGATTGAGTTTGGGATTAGCAGATACAAACTGTTATATATAGAATGGATAAACAACAAGAGCCTACTGTATAGCACAGGGAAATATATTCAATATCCTGTAATAAGCCATAATTGAAAAGAATATAAAATATATATATATATGTAAACTGAATCACTTTGCCATACAGCAGAAATTAGCACAACATTGTTAATCAACTATACTTCAATAACATAAATTTTAAAAAATTCCTTCTTGAGTAAATTGCATCTGGTTTAGTTAAGTCCATTGATGGATCTTTTGGTTATTGAAAAAATTAAGACTCAAGCCTTAACCAGGAAAATACAGGAAACAAGTAAATGAACATCAACAACAACAACAAACTTGGTCTCTGTTTCAATCTCTTGTATGAGGTGACATTCATAATTCCTGAGAGAGAAAGTCTTATTGCTCAAGATTAGACCATAATACTGCCCATCATACAAGTTAAATTGTGAGGAAGGAAAGACAGTTTATAGGAGATATTTGGCTGAAGAAGTTTGCAGGAACTCCTCTAGTTTCTGTTAAGTGTAGGTAGAGCACATGGATTAATTTCCCCAACAAAACACCAATGAGTGTAAAACATTCCTAAAGGTAGATTGGAAAGTTGTTAGAAAGGGGAAATAGATGCTGAGCAGCAAAAAGTAAAAATAAAAATAGACTCCAACACAGAGTCTAATCAACACACTGAGATGTTTTAAAAAATGCTTTGGTACCTGAATAAGGTAACCATAATTTAAAAATGTTTACCTTTATATTTTAAGTGTGTGTGTGTGCATGTGTGTGCTTTATATCAAAATCTAAAAGTTGGAAAGATACAGCCCAGTTATTCCTCACAGTTCCTCTTTCTTGATAAAGAAACATGAGAAAACCCAGCTAATATATTTTTATTTGAAGAGAAACTGTAAAAACCAAGGATCATATATAAAGCAAACGAACATGCTTGTAATTATTTTTCTGGTAAAAGCTTCAAATAACAAATTTCCTAAAGTGGGTATTTTTTAAAATATAATAAATATCTTTAGTATACACACATGCTTTCACAATCTGTCCCTTTTAGATTCTTGACTGTACACACCAGACCCAGGAAATAATCCTTCTATTTGATGTTTCTGGATCCGGCATCTAACTGCAGATACCATGGTTACAATGCCTAGTGTTGGGCATGAAATTGTAGGCTTTAAAATGCAGTAAATTGATATACTGGTTTTTTAGGACACTCAGCCACATTTGCACCAGATCACATATTTGTTTATGAAGAAATTGTTCTCTGTAAGGTAAGGTGATGTAGACCACTAATTATAGATGGAAGTCAGGAGATAAGGAAAAGATGATTATTTATATAACCCAGTTCCTTACCACAATGCTGTACAGGAAAAGAGCTAATAAAACCTCTCTGATAACTTTGAACCCAAGAGGTAATTTACATTTTATTAGGTGGAGGAGATTTGAAATTGTTTGTTGCAGAAGATTAAAAAGAGGGGGAATAAAGAGAGAGAAAGAGACTGAAGCTTGAATTAAAAATGAGATTCATGATTTTCCTTTTGATCCACAGAATAGCACATGTCTGTACTGCATTATAACTTCATATGATTTCCCATCAGGTTGTCTGAAAATTGACTCTTTAAATGTGATGATGCTGAAAAAATGGTGTCTAAAAAAAAAGATTTTTTTTAACATTATGTCTCCTGCAAAATTTTACTAATGAGATACACAATAAAATTATATCACTCATGCATTATTTAACATCATACTCCCCGGATTTCCATCTCTTGATTTTAGATGACTCACATGCCTGGAAACAGAACAGCCCCAGGCATTTTAGGTTTTGAATATAAATCACCTATGTAACTTAAGAATGTTATTTTAAATAAAATACCCAATGCTCTGCCTTGATTATATATGAAAGAGAATATGTATTTTTGCATAATTATAACTTCATTTGCATATTGCAGCATTTCATTTTTATTGAGTGCCCATTGGTACAAGATGCCATGATAGAGATGTATGATATTGTTTAATTTAATTAAGAAATCATTATTCCTAGCATATTCCACACCTCCCATGCAGGCAATTGACAGAAATACTTTGGTAAATTGCTGGCATAAATTATTTATAGAGATAAGATATCCATTTTACATTCAAAATGACACAAGACTGATATTTGAGTTGCAGATGGAAACATACATGTATGTGCCCAAACCATGTATTTGAATAAGGAGGTTTATACAGTGGTGTGCTGGAGTCAGCTTATTTTGGCTCAGGAGAACCGTTGTAAGCATCTCTTTTCAAATCCATATTCAATAATGTCAAGTTGCTGGCTCGAAACTGGCCATAGTGGAAATATTTACACCAGAGAAATTGTAAACGCAGTAAACCAGTGGTTTTTATTTTGTTTTGTTGTTTTCAGAGAGCCAGTTGTTAAACATCTACCAGTACAGCACTGGATTCATGCAATGTTTCAGAATTACACATGCAAATAAAGTGTTGTCTTGAAAGAGCAACAATCTCTTTGAAAGATTTTTAATGTTGTAGTAAATGTTGTATTAAAATAATAGTCGCACTTATATTATATTTAGCGTTTACTTTAAAATAATCCAAACTTCACAAAAAATGAGTTGGTGGGAGGATAGGGAATAGATAAAACAAAACTAGTAAAAATATTTACATTTTTTAAATTGGGGGATTGGTATATAGGTTTCTTTTGCATTTTTGTATTTGTGAAGATTTCCATAAAGTGATGTTAAAAATAAGTATCAACAGCAAATATACATATACATATATATTCTCTTACATGTGCATGTATGTATATATACTTACATTTGTCATGAAATATATATATATATATATGAATTTACAGATAAGTACCATATTCTTAAAAATAAAGACCATATGAACATACACAGCTTTTGTTCTATAGACATTCAATTATTTTCTTAGTATGTTTCTGTATCATGAAGTTATGGCTTGTAATTTAATTATGAAAAAATCTTTAATTAACCTCAAATATTTCCCTTAACTCTGATTCTAGCTTCATCAGGGCATGAAAAGAAGTAAGGTACCAAATTATCTTCTTAAGTAAATTTATGACAAAGTCACAAAGGATATAATGTAATATATCTTAACAGAGGTACTGAGGGCTTGTGAGATTCAGGTCCCTTGCATATTATTGAGCCCAGCCATTTTATTTTGTAAATGAATAAACAAAAACAAAAACAAAAAAAGGACAAGGGACTTTTTCAAAGTTAGTTAACCAAGTTCTTTCTACCCAAATGCCAAAGTCAACATCACCTAGGAACTTGTAGGAAATTCCGAATCTCAGCTTCTACCCCAGGACTACTGTAGGAGAAACTGTAGTTTAACAAGACCCCCAGGTGATCTATATACATTTAATAAAAATTGAGACGCACCAAACTAGGCTGTAACAAATTCTGACAGTTTTTCTGATTCCCCCTCCTCATTACACTCCACTCCCTAGCAAGTGGATGAACTTCTTTTTACTAATCGTAACAACAGGAAATAATTTTCCTCATTCCGTTTGCATTTTCCTCCTCATTCCGTTTGCATTTTCCCTTGTCGAGGTTATGCTTGTGTCTACACACGCACACACTACAGAGGCACCAAAAGATTTCTTACAGGTTTTACCTCCTTCCTTCAATCTTGGATTTGTCATTTCATTAAATGAAAATGTTGATATTCTGAAATTCTGTAAAAGTTATCAGACAAGAAGAATTAGCAAGAGGTACAGCAGTGATCTATGATGATGATGATAAAGATATCTGTATTCTGTATGACAGAGAGTCATATAAATTCGTGAAGATTCATAGAGGAATGAGTTTGAGAAGGACTGAAAATGCTGTGCTAATAGCTCTAGACTTCCCTTAAATGAGTGTATAACCTTTCCTCGGACATCAATAGCACTTTATTTGAAGAAAAGTTGCATGTAGATTGCACATGGCATCAAGAACAGCACAACTTCTCAGAGAGCCTCTGTGCTCATGCAGATGGGCGGGAGCTGCCACAGGTTAAACCAATTACCCTACACTAAACTTAATTGAAGAATAATTTAAAGAAGCCAAGAAATGTTAATTGAACAATGAATTACTTAGACTGAAGTTAAAATACATGCGGATTGATCACTAGAAAGCAAACAAAAGATTGAAAAGAGCTTAGAGGACTTGAGTACCTTGAAACTTAAAACCACTATAAATAAACTTCACGATTGTAGGATGATCAAAACATTGGAGCAAGAAATTGAAGGAGGTTGTCAAATTCTAGAGCATGGCCTGGCTAGCAATCAGTGTTTGTGTTTATGTTCAATTTGTTCATGAAAGTAAGGTATTGGACTAGGAAAATTCTAATGTATTTTTAAACAGTGTTCTTTAAATATTATTTTCCCCCTTAGACATGCTTACCTCCAAGAAATTAAGACAGCTATCATTACAGTGTTTGGAATACACTGGTGTGGTGAGCATTAGTTAATCACCTACACACTGCAAGAAGCCATTCAGGCTACATTTGAAGGGATGGTTGGTGAGAGATAGGAGTCATGCCTGGTCATCAGGTGAACAGAAATTGGTACAGAATTAAACACAAATCTGAGTGCAATGCCAGAAAGGAATTCTGGTCAAATAGTGTTAGTGCAATTAATGTTAGTGCAAATAGTGTTAATGTTTGTGTGACAGTGTTCAGAGAAGAAGAGTGAATAAAACAACACTCAACTGAGTTAGGATCTGCCATCATACCTGTATGTCATTGAAAATACAATTCTTTTATCTAACAGGCATCTTTATTGCTTTTTGAAAGCAGAGAATTATTTAGAAACTTTAAGTTTTGTTTTTCTTTAAAGTAATGTGATATGATTTGTTCATCATTTTCTAGTTCTCTACCTCTCTCCAAATTCTATAGTTTCTGGTACAATCATCTGAGCCTTACTCAGTCTTTAACTGATGTTAGAGGGAAGATTTGCAGAACATTGATTTTCCCTGGGAGACAGCAGGGAATAGTAGAGAGAGCTCGGTGGTCAGACAAAATTCTGGCTCTGCCACTTCTTAGCTACTAACCACAAGCAATAGCTACCTCTAATCTTCAGCTTCCTCATACACTTTGCATCTCAGATTATCCTTCATCTGTTTGTTGTGGGGTTTAAATGAGGTAATAAAAATAGACTGTTTTGAGGGAATTCCCTGGTGGTCCAGTGGTTAGGACTTCATGCTTCTACTGCAGGGTGCATGGGTTCGATCCCTGGTTGGGAAACTAAGATCCTACAAACCACGCTGCATGGCCAAAAAATAAAACAATAAATTTTAAAAAGTAGACTGTTTTGTACAATGCCTGGCACATGAAAGGAGAAAAACAGTGGGAGCTCTTTTCTCCCTTTTCTCCATCTGAGATGGAAAATTTCTTCAAACACAAATCACCCAGAACTGGCTAAACTAGGTAATTTATGGGAAAACAATAACTTCCTCCATTCTGAATAATTTACTACTATGAATTACAGAGAGGGTGTCACTATTACCCCTTAGCTAACTATTCCCAAACAGAAGAGGACATATGTTACTCCCATTAAAAAACAAACACACAAAAAGTTAAAAAAGGAAATCCAGGTAAAACAAAATGTAAAAGAAACAAAAGCCAAAATCGCAGAAAGCGTAGTTTTTAATTGCATGGTTTTCTTAAATGTTCAGGGTTTGCTTTCTCCCTCCCATCCCCCAACACTCCCCACCCCCCACCACCGTATTTGTCAGTAAGGTTGGCCTCAGTTTAGTGACAGCTCTTACTCTGGGATGTGATGACCTTATTTTTGTGGAAAATTGCTTTGACTTTTCGTAAGGTAATAGCCATTCTAGCGTAAACATACACTGTAATTTGTTTTTCCCTTTTGTTTTGCCAGGAGAGGTTGTGCATGCTTTCAGAAAGCATCTTTCCCTCTCACTTCTTGTTTTTCCTGAGAGAGCCAACTGGCAGTGTTATTTTATGGGTTACTTTATGCTTTGTGATTTTTCCGTGATTGACTTCTTGCACTTAAGCTAAAGGAATTCACTGATGTTAACTGAGGTGGTTTCATTTCTATGAAAGCTCAAGCTTTAACTAGGCAAATCTGAGATTGATAAAGATGCTTCAGATTCTATACTGCATCTAGATATGCATAGAATTTTACAGCAAGGGGTTTGGAAAATAGCTAGGAAAAGTCGAATAGGTACACATTTGTTAACATCATTCTTCAGCTCACTTTATATTTCCAGAGTTTATTAAGTATACATTTCTTGACCCTTAAGAATAATAGCGAATTGACTAATTGTTTGTGCTGCAGTTGCCTCATTCTAACCTAGAAGATTTAAATCAAATGAGAAAATGACTTAGTAAACGTAAAAGCTTTTGTCAAATGTAAAGTGTCTTTAAATGTATACTACCCAGCCTCCACACTGGCCCCAGTAATCCCTGTCTCCTGGTATTCATGCCCCTGTACAGTGTGTGCCCATATTAAATAAGACTGTTCTGTTTAACCTACAGGATGTTATGGAAATGAAGGTGTGTGATTTCCAAGGTTAAACTATAAAAAATTTCACAGCTTATGCCTTGTTCTCTTTGGGATCATTTGCTCTAGGTGAAGCCAGCTTCTAAGATGTGAACACATACATGTGGTTCTAAGAATAGATCCAGACATCTTGATTGTAACTTCATAAGAGACTTTGAGCCAGAACTACCCAGCTAAGCCAATTCCAAATTTATGGTCCACAGAAACTGTCCAAGACAATATCTCTATTTTGGGGGGGCAATTTATTATGTAACTATATTTAACAAATGGAGAATGATGGTTCACTCATTTATTCCTCCAATGTATATAAAATGGCATCTACCAAGCACTGTACTAGAAAGTCAGACACAATGATAAAGAAGCATGCAATTCACTGAGAAAGAAATAATGTAAAAATAAAACTAAAAAATGCTTTTCTTGGCATATTGAATTATAACCACTTTAACTGTTAAAGCCCCATTGCCGTAACGCTTGTAGAAGGAAAGACATTTCCCTCAGCAACCTGAATAACTGCATTGTGATTATTAAAACTTTCATTTGATTTCAAAATGTGTCCAGGCTAACTAGTTAATTTGACCAAAAACATGTCTCATGAACCAGAGTCAAGTGCACAATCCTTGGCCAGAGGGTTTTCCATTCCATGGCTCACATCAGAGCTCCTTACCTTGGCTTCCCTCTTCATCAGAGACAGACCAAGAGATGGTATCAAAATTTACTCCATTAGCGGGAAGAGGAAAACTAAATGCAAACAAAGAAAACACAGAGAGCAGGAGAGACCTTCAAGATGGAGGAGGAGTAAGACATGGAGATCACCTACCTCCCCACAAATACATCAGAAATACATCTACATGTGGAGCAACTCTTACAGAACACCTACTGAATGCTGGCAGAAGACGTCAGACTTCCCAAAAGGCAAGAAACTCCCCACATACATGGGTAGGGCAAAAGAAAAAAGAGAAAACAGAGACAAAAGAATAGGGATGGGACCTGCATCTCTGGGAGGGAGCTATGAAGGAGGAAAAGTTTCCACACACTAGGAAGCCCCTTCACGGGCAGAGACTGTGGGTGGTGGAGGGGGGAAGCTTCAGAGCCACGGAGGAGAGCACAGCAACAGGGGTGCAGAGGGCAAGGTGGAGAGATTCCCGCACAGAGGATCAGTGCCAAACAGCATTCACCAGCCTGAGAGGCTTGTCTGCTCACCCACCAGGGCCGGGGAGGGCTGGGAGCTGAGGCTTGGGCTTTCAGAGGTCAGATCCCAGGTAGAGGACTGGGGTTGGCTGCATGAACACAGCCTGAGGGGGCTACCATGCCACAGCTAGCCAGGAGGGAGTGTGGGAAAAAAGTCTAGACCAGCTGAAGAGGCAAGAGACCATTGTTTCGGGGTCCTCAAGGAGAGGGGATCCAGAGAACCACCTAAACAAGCTCCAGAGACAGTCGTGTGCTGCAGCTAACAGCGTGGACACCAGAGATGGGCATGAAACATTAAGGCTGCTGCTGCCGCCACCAAGAAGCGTGTGTGCAAGCACAGGTCACTATCCACACCTCCCCTCCCGGCAACCTGTGCAGCCCGCCACTGCCAGGGTCCTGTGATCCAGGGACAACTTCCCTGGGAGAACACATGGTGCGCCTAAGGCTGTTGCAACGTCATGCCGGCCTCTGCTGCCACAGGCTTATCCCACATTCCATACCCCTACCTCCCTCCCGGCCTGAGTGAGCCAGAGCCCCCTAATCAGCTGATCCTTTAATGCTGTCCTGGCTGAGCAAAGAACAGATGCCCTCTGGCATCTACATGCCGAGGCAGGGCCAAATCTAAAGCTGAACCCCAGGAGCTGTGTGAACAAAGAAGAGAAAGGGAAATTTCTCCCAGCAGCCTCAGGAACAGTGGATTAAATCCCCACAATCAACTTGATGTACGCTGCATCTCTGTAATACCTGAATAGACAACGAATCATCCCAAAATTGAGGCAGTAGAATTTGGGAGCAACTGAAGACTTGGGGTTCCCTTTGTGCATCTAATTTGTTTTTGGTTTTATGGTTATCTTAGTTTAGCATTTAGAGTCTATTATCATTGATAGATTTGTTTATTGATTTGGTTGTTCTCTTCCTTTTTTTTTTTATATATGGGTATGTATTTCTTTTCATTTTTCTCTTTTTGTGAGTATGTATGTGTATGCTTCTTTGTGTGATGTTGTCTGTATAGCTTTACTTTTACCATTTGTCCTATGGTTCTGTCTGTCCGTTTTTGTTGTTTTTTTTTTTTTTTAGTATAGTTTTTAGTGCTGGTTATCATTAGTGGATTTGATTTTTTGTTTGGTTGCTCTCTTCTTTCTTTCTTATTCCTTTTTTTTTCTTTTTTATTACTAATCAATTTTTTTATTTCTAATAATTTTTTATTATTTTTTATTTCAATAACTTTATTTTATTTTATTTTTCTTTCCTTCTTTCTTTTTTTCTCCTTTTTCTTCTGAGACGTGTGGCTGACAGGGGCTTGGGGCTCTAGCCAGGTGTCAGGCCTGTGCCTCTGCGGTGTGAGAGCTGAGTTCAGGACATTGGTCCACCAGAGACCTCCCAGCTCCACATAATTTCAAATGGTGAACTCTCTCCCAGACATATCCATCTCAATACTTAGACCCAGCTCCACTCAACGATCAGCAAGCTACACTGCTAGACACCCTATGCCAAAAACCAAGCAAGACAGGAACACAACCCCAACCATTAGCAGAGAGGCTGCCTAAAACCATAATAAGGTCACAGACACCCCAAAACACACCACCGGACTCTGTCCTGCCCACCAGAAAGACAAGATCCAGCCTCATCCACCAGAACGCAGGCACCAGTCACCTCCAACAGGAAGCCTACACAACCCACTGAACCAACATTAACCACTGGGGGTAGACACCAAAAACAATGGGAACTACAAACCTGCACCCTGTGAAAAGGGGATCCCAAACACAGTAAGTTAAGCAAATTGAGAAGACAGAGAAATACAGAACAGATGAAGGGACAAGGTAAAAATCAACCAGACCAAATGAATGAAGAGGAAATAGGCAGTCTACCTGAAAACGAAACCAGAGTAATATAAAGATGACCCAAAATCTTGGAAATACAATGGAAAAATAAAAGAAACGTTTAACAAGGACCTAGAAGAACTAAAGAGGAAACAAACAATGATGAACAACAAAATAAATGAAATTAAAAAATCTGTAGAAGGAATCAATAGCAGAATAACTGAGGCAGAAGAACAGAGAAGTGACCTGGAAGATGAAATAGTGGAAATAACTACCACAGAGCAGAATAAAGAAAAAAGAATGAAAAGATTTGAGGACAGTCTCAGAGACTTCTGGGACAACATTAAATGCACCAACATTTGAATTATAGGGGTCCCAGAAGAAGAAGAGAAAAAGAAAGGGACTGAGAAAATATTTGAAGAGATTATAGTTGAAAACTTCCCTAATATGGGAAAGGAAAAAGTCAAGTCAAGGAAGCACAGAGAGTCCCATACAGGATAAATCCAAGAGGAAACACACCAAGACACATATTAATCAAACTATCAAAAATTAAATACAAAGAAAAAATATTAAAAGCACAAGGGAAAAACAACAAACAACATACAAGGGAAACCCCATAAGGTTAACAGCTGACCTTTCAGGAGAAACTCTGCAAGACAGAAGGGAGTGGCAGGACATATTTAAAGTGATGAAAGGTAAAAACCTACAATCAAGATTATTTTATCCAGCAAGGATCATATTCAGATTTGATGGAGAAATTAAAACTTGTACAGACAAGCAAAAGCTAAGAGAATTCAGCACCACCAAACCAGCTTTACAACAAATGCTAAAAGAACTTCTCTAGGCAGGAAACACAGAGGAGGAAAAGACCTACATGAACAAACCCAAAACAATTAAGAAAATGATAATAGGAACATACATATCGATAACTACCTTATATGTAAATGGATTAAATGCTCCAACCAAAAGACATAGACTGGCTGAATGTATACAAAAACAAGATCCGTATATATGCTGTCCACAAGAGACCCACTTCAGACCTAGGGACATATACAGACTGAAAGTGAGGGGATGGAAAAAGATATTCCACACAAATGGATATCGAAAGAAAGGTGGAGTAGCAATTCTCATATCAGACAAAAAAGACATTAAAATAAAGACTATTACAAGAGACAAAGAAGGACACTACATAATGATCAAGGAATCAATCCAAGAAGCAGATACAACAATTGTAAATATTTATGCACCCAACATAGGAGCACCTCAGTGCATAAGGCAAATACTAACAACCATAAAAGGGGAAATCGACAGTAACACAATCATAGTAGGGGGCATTAACACACCAATTTCAACAATGGACAGATCATCCAAAATGAAACTAATAAGAAAACACAAGCTTTAAATGATACATTAAACAAGATGGACTTAATTGATATTTATAGGACAGTCAATGCAGAAACAACTGAATACACTTTCGTCTCAAGTGCTCATGGAACATTCTCCAGGATAGATCATATCTTGGGTCACAAATCAAGCCCTCATAAATTTAAGAAAATTGAAATCATATCAAGTATCTTTTCTGACCCCAACGCTGTGAGACTAGACATCAATTATAGAGAAAAATCTGTAAAAAATACAAACACCTGGAGGCTAAACAATACACTACTAAATAACAAAGAGATCACTGAAGAAATCAAACAGGATATCAAAAAATACCTAGAAACAAATGACAAAGAAAACAGGACAACTCAAAATCGATGGGATGCAGCAAAAGCACTGCTAAGAGGGAAGTTTATAGCCATACAATCCTACCTAAAGAAACAAGAAACATCTCAAATAAACAACCTAACCTTACACCTAAAGAAATTAGAGAAAGAAGAACAAAAAAACCCCAAAGTTAGCAGAGGGAAAGAAATCATAAAAATCAGATAAGAAATAAATGAAAAAGAAATGAAGGAAACAATAGCAAAGATCAATAAAAATAAAAACTGGTTCTCTGAAGAGATATACAAAAATGAAAAGCCATTAGCCACACTCATCAAGGAAAAAAGGGACCAGACTAAAATCAATAGATTCAGAAATGAAAAAGGAGAACTAACAACTGACACTGCAGAAATACAAAGGATCATGAGAGATTATTACAAGCAACTATATGCCAATAAAATAGACAACCTGGAAGAAATGGACAAATTCTTAGAAAAGCACAACCTTCCAAGACTGAACCAGGAAGAAATAGAAAATATAAACAGACCAGACACAAGCACTGAAATTGAGACTGTGATTAAAAATCTTCCAACAAACAAAAGCCCACGACCAGATGGCTTCACAGGTCAATTCTATCAAACATTTAGAGAAGAGCTAACACCAATCCTTCTCAAACTCTTCCAAAATATAGCAGAGGAAGGAACACTCCCGAACTCATTCTACGAGGCCACTATCACCCTGATACTAAAACCAGACCAAGATGTCACAAAGAAAGAAAACTACAGGCTAATATCCCTGATGAACATAGATGCAAAAATCCTCAGCAAAAATACTAGCAAACAGAGTCCAACAGCACATTAAAAAGGTCATACACCATGATCAAGTGGGGCTTATCCCAGGAACACAAGGAGTCTTCAATATATGCAAATTAATCAATGTGATATACCATAATAACAAATTGAAGGAGAAAAGCCATATAATCATCTCAATAGATGCAGAAAAATCTTTCAACAAAATTCAACACCTATTTATGATAAAAACGCTCCAGAAAGTAGGCATAGAGGGAACTTACCTCAACATAATAAAGGTCATATATGACAAACCAACTCCCAACATCGTTCTCATTGGTGAAAAAATGAAATCATTTCCATTAAGATCAGTAACAAGACAACGTTGTCCACTCTCACCACTATTATTCAACATAGTTTTAGAAGTTTTAGCCATGGCAATCAGAGGAGAAAAAGAAATAAAAGGAATCCAAATTGGAAAAGAAGAAGTAAAGTTGTCACTGTTTGGAGATGACATGATACTATTCATGGAGAATTCTAAAGATGCTCCCAGAAAACTACTAGAGCTAATCAATGAATCTGGTAAAGTAGCAGGATACAAAATTAATGCACAGAAATCTCTTGCATTCCTATACACTAATGACGATAAATCTGAAAGAGAAATTAAGGAAACACTCCCATTTACCATTGCAACAAAAAGAATAAAATATCTAGGAATAAACATGCCTAAGGAGACAAAAAACCTGTATGCAGAAAACTATAAGACACTGATGAAGGAAATTCAGAATGATACAAACAGATGGAGAGATATACCATGTTCTTGGATTGGAAGAATCAACATTGTGAAAATGACTCTACTACCCAAAGCAATCTACAGATTCAATGCAATCCCTATCAAATTACCAACAGCATTTTTCCCAGAACTAAAATTAAAAATTTCACAATTTGTATGGAAACACAAAAGACCCCGAATAACCAAAGCAATTTTGAGAAAGAAAAACGGATCTGGAGGAATCAGGCTGCCAGACATCAGACTAGACTACAAAGCTACAGTAGTCAAGACAGCATGGTACTGTCACAAAAGCAGAAATACATATCAATGGAACAGGATAGAAAACCCTGAGATAAACCCATGCACATATGGTCATCTTGTCTTTGATAAAGGGGGCAAGAATATACAATGGAGAAAAGACAGCATCTTCAATAAGTAGTGTTGGGAAAACTGGACAGCTACATGTAAAAGAATGAAATTAGAACACTCCCTAACACCACACACAAAAATAAACTCAAAATGGATTAAAGACCAAAATGTAATGCCAGACACTATAAAAGTCTTAGAGGAAAACATAGGCAGAACACTCTATGACATTAGTCACAGCAAGATCCTTTTGACTCACCTCCTAGAGAAATGGAAATAAAAACAAAAATAAACAAATGGGACCTAATGAAACTTAAATGCTTTTGCCCAGCAAAGGAAACCATAAACAAGATGAAAAGACCACTCTCAGAATGGGAGAAAATATTTGCAAATGAAGCAGCTGACAAAGGATTAATCTCAAAAATTTACAAGCAGCTCATGCAACTCAATATCAAAAAAACAAACAATGCAATCCAAAAATGGGCAGAAGACCTAAATAGCACTTCTCCATAGAAGATATACAGATTGCCAACAAACACATGAAAGGATGCTCAGCATCACTAATGGTTAGAGAAATGCAAATCAAAACTACAATGAGGTATCACCTCACACCAGTCAGAATGGCCATCATCAAAAAATCTATCAATAATAAATGCTGGAGAGGGTGTGGAGAAAAGGGAACCCTCTTGCACTGTTGATGGGAATGTAAACTGATACAACCACTATGGACAACAGTATGGAGGTTCCTTAAAAGACTAAAAATAGAACTACCATACGACCCAGCAATCCCACTACTGGGCATATACCCTGAGAAAACCATAATTCAAAAAGGATCATGTACCACAATGTTCACTGCAGTTCTATTTGCAATAGCCAGGACATGGAAGCAACCTAAGGGTCCATCGACAGATGAATGGATAAAGAAGTTGTGGTACATATATACAATGGAATATTACTCAGCCATAAAAGAAACGAAGCTGAGTTATTTGTAGTGATGTGGATGGACTTAGAGTCTGTCATAGAGAGTGAAGTAATTTAGAAAGAGAAAAATACTGTATTCTAACACATATATGGAATCTAAAATTTAAAAAATGGTTCTGAAGAACCTAGGTGCAGGACAGGAATAAAGATGCAAACATAGAGAATGAACTTGAGGACACGGGGACAGGGAAGGGTAAGTTGGGATGAAGTGGGAGAGTGGCATGGACATATATACACTACCAAATGTAAAATACATAGTTAGTGGGAAGCAGCCACATAGCACAGGGAGATTAACTTGGTGCTTTGTGACCACCTAGAGGGGTGGGATAGGGAGGGTGGGAGGGAGACACAAGAGGGAGGAGATATGGGGATATATGTATATGTAAAGCTGCTTCACTTGTTATAAAGCAGAAACTGACACATCATTGTAAAGCAATTATACTCTAATAAAGATGTTAAAAAAAAAAAGAAAGAAAAGAATATACAGAGAGCAAACCAACCCATGATTATATATATATGATGAACATCTTTCTAAATTTTGAAACCATCTATAGCCAAGTTAAAATACATAAACCTCTGTGAGTTTCAAGAATTAGCCAGATTTGTGCTCACAAACATCACATTGATCAGTGGCCTAAATAATGCATTTTATAGATTTAGCAGAAGTTGCAGAGAAAGCAGCATACCCTCAGTCTCAGCACTTGTTAATTCAAGAAGCAGAAATATAACACAGAATTCCAATGCAGATGATTTTCCAAACTCCTTAAGTGGTTTCTCTGGCAGTTTAAGAATCACAAGTAACAGAAACATGGCTGAGCTCACTGCTCTGTAAATTCTAATTTATGTTGATGCCTTCCTGTTGTTCCCTTAGTGTCAAATGTCTACTTGATTCACAATATACCAGAGAGTGAAATAATTCCTCTCTTAGCCCACAAAAAGAGATAATCATACGAATTTGACAATGTTACTTCAGAAAGCTGTGGAACAGTCCTTCAAAACTACACTTTTGAGAGCATAAAGAACAGCAATCTTACCACAGGGCAATAAGGCTCTAAAGTACAACTTTTCAAACAACAGTGGTTCCCACATTTAGAGTCAATAAAACCAAGATCTTGTAAAGCTACTGAAAATGAGGCACTGGAACTGGGTGTTCTTTGATATTCAAAACTTTTTCACAGAAGAAACTGACAGAGTCTGACAACAGCACCTGTCAGAGTTTATACCATTTGATATTGCTGGGAAGGTAAGATCTCAAAGCTGGGAATAGCCAGCTTTCATGTCCTTGTTTCATAACAAAATTTTAGGCTATGGCATAGTGTCAAAATGAATTTCGTGATGTTCGGGATTGTTCATTCACAGACGGTACTATCCACATTTTCTTAGATTTCAAATTAATATTCAATATGTTAAAGACACAGATATGGAAAAATGACTTTCTTCCTAATTTCAATGTACAGATAATGTTATTCCCATTTACTAATCTAATAAAGAAAGACATCAACCTTCAATTTTTCTTTGTTTGATTAGTTCAGATGAAACAAACTAAAGCCCTTCAGAAAAGTGTTATTCACAACCCAGTTATAATTCACATTTAAATGCACTAAAAAATTTAATAATTCTACTCAATTTTTATGTTCTTCAAATGTGTGATTTAACAAGTGAAATCTTCCCAAGTACTTAAAAATAACTTTGGAGAATCTAGGAAATCTAACTTAAAAATACAGTTACTCAAATTATTTTGATTATCCCAACACAGTTTAGGATGTTGGCCAGATTCATTTACATTTTTCATCTTGAAATCATAAGTCTAAAATCATAACTATACCCCAATAAAAATAAATAAAATAAAATGATGCTATGCTCAGAGATGAGATGAATAAAAAATTGGTAAAAATAAAATCAATTGTGAACTTTAAGTTGTAAATTTAAATCTAATAAAACCTCAGTCTAATGTCAAATTCTCTTAAACACCTCAGACATTTAAAACGCCAGTTACATATATTACTACTGACTCTAACACCGAAGTGTGATTATGGTAGGTTTGATTTACTATGTAATTTCTGCTTTCAATTCTAACCTTTCCATGTTGGAAAGATACATGCCCAATAAGGAAACATTCTGATCATCTCAGATGTGTTGGCTGCCATCTCAAAAAGCTGAAGGTGCCAATCAACCAATGAAGTGATTTTGGGATGGGAGGCCTGCACATATCTTGAGTGATTTCTCCTCCACCAAAGAGGGATACACTGAGCCATTTTTCAAGTTCACTTTGCTAACTGAGGACTCCAGTCCATACTTTTCATATAGGATGTTAACTTTCATAAGTGTTAAAATGTTATAATTCAATATTTTATTTCAGCATATGAATATTCACATACTGCTACAACTGAAAATAACTGTTTTTACTTTCTTATTTTCTCATTTATCTTCATTTTTCATATTCACAAGTCTTATCGTTACCTTAATGACATTTGATTGTATTTTCCATCTGTTTCATAACTTTGGTGATCCACAACTCTGATGTCATCAAATGAAATGTGGAAGAAGGTTTGTAAAATAATCAATACAGAAGTGCAGAAAATAATTACACATACAACCGTAGGACTTTCAGTAGAATTAATACTATCATTGGGCCTCATCTAGAATGCTTGAGCAGACTTAGTGGCCTATGGATACTTATAAGACACTTTGCCACAATTGGATCTGTCAGAGTTGATGACATCAATACTTCACAACATTTCTTTTGATGGATAGAATATATTTCCTTGTTTAAATTTTTTTAAATTATTATAAACAAAGGTATTAAGCTTATGAATTTAACCTTAAAGGGAATCTTGATGGAGTTGAATACTGTCTCCATGGTAAAAGGAAAAAATGGAAATTAGATTATATATAATAGGAAGGTTATATTTCTGGTGCCATTTCAGTGGCAAGGAACCATTTCTCAAAAGACACAGTCCTGGTGAGAATGTTGTCTTGAGGAATAAGCCACTTTAACTACCAATAGAGTGCTCAGCAGAGCTATTTGCGTCCCTCTAGTATTAGTTTGTTAGGGCTGCCACAACAGAGTACCACAAACTGAGTGACTTAAACAACAAAAATTTATTTTCTCAGAGTTCTGAAGACTAAGAGTCTGAGTTCAAGGTGTCAGCAGTTGCGATCCCTCTGAAGGCTCTAGGGAAGCATCTGTTCCAGGTCTGTCTCCTGACTTCTGGTACTTCATTGGCTGTGACACCATAACTCCAATGGAATTCTCCCTTTGTGCTTGTCTGTCTCTGTGTCCAAAGTTTCCCTTTTTATAAGAACACCAGTTGTATTGGATTAAGGCCTATTATAATGACTCCAGCTTTATTAATTAACATCAGCAAAAATTTTATTCCCTAATAAGGCCACATTCTGAGGTTTTGGGAGTTAGGACTTCAACATGTGAACTTCGGGGGGACACAATTCAATGTATAACACCTCTCTAGTGCTGTCTAAGAGCAGAAAGACCTCCAGAGCGATTTGAAACTGAATAGGAGCAAGTGACAAGTTATCATCCCTCTGGGAGTGGAATGTCTTGAAACCTAAGATTTAAACATCCTTCTTAAAAGACATAATGCAGCAGTGCTGGAGATGTTCATGAATAACAAGTCACTGACTTGCACATGAAGGAATATTTAAGAAAGCAGCAATTCAAAATATTTGTCCATAAATGAAGAAAATGTTTTCATATTCTGGAAAGAGTTTAAGGAGATAGAACATTTTTGAGAAGATAACATTACTACCTCCAATTCTCAGCCTCATTCTTACACAGCTTATGACCCTAGAGAAAGAGGTTTATCTACCCTTTTAGCTTATGGACTTCTGGAAATAGGTAAATGTGGTTACAATAAGAAAAAAAAGAACGTTAATTATCTACCGTTTGAGCTAATAAAATAAATTACTGAATAACAGAAATGAAACTAAGATCCCTGTAATTTCCAGAAGAGGGTATGTCTCCAAAGTATAAACAGGATATAGCAAAAGCTGAGCTCTGCTGTTATATTTTTACCTTATTTTTATTCTATGACCTATTTTGTCCTGCTAAATCAAGATAACTGAAAGACTTAATGTACTTTGGTTCAAGGGAGGCAGAGCATCTGATTCCACCCTGAACCTAATAGGGCCCCCTGCTTTACCCACTGTCCCCCAAATGTTTTGTACATCTTTAGGTAGGACATCCTTATCTGTGCCCTATTCATACCCTTTGCACATACTACTATCAAGATTTCCATCGTGTCAATAAAGGACCATTTATTCTGGAAACTCATGGATAAAACAGAGTAAATTAAAATTGTTATAATATTAGATTATCCTGTCTAGCAGTGAAATCTCTAGCATCTCATGAATTGGGGAGGCAAAGTCTTAAAAACTGACCTGGGAGTCTATGCTTCTTTTCAAGGTTTCTTAACTTCTCACTTATTGATAATTCTACTGATAATGATTTAGTAAGTACGATGTCCACTCCAAGCCTGAAGCACTGAGCAGGTTGCCTTGAGGAACTGACATTGAACAATATAATAGCCATGTCCTCGATAGGGCAAAGTGGAGCCCCGTTTTAGAAGCAGGTAAAACCTCTTCCAAAACCACAAGATGCATCTGCCCCAAAACTGAGGATCTGATCACATCCATTTCAATTTCATTCTCGCCCCTTATTAACTATTTTTATGATTTGTTGTGCAACTGGATGTGGCTTAGCCGACACTACTTCTCATTTTAGTTGGCTTTCCAGTCTTTGTTTGGATGTCTGCTTTGTCAAACCTTAGCTTGTAGTTGTGTTAGCACGTTTACTACAGCTTTAGCTCTTCGGTTCTTTCCCAACTAGTCTGGATCTCTGGGAAAGTTCAAGGGCTTGTCTCACCTGCACTGTAAAACGTTTAGGAGGTAGCTCCCAGATTTGTGGATTTGGGACTGGTGCTCTGCTGCCCCCTACTGGCCCTAAGCCATACTTTACTTTGAGGTACAACCTTGTCAAAAGCCAAGCATTTCTCAAGGAACTATTCTTTCAAGAACTCAATCAAAGATCTATAAAGTTAACTAATGAAAAGACCTAATATGTATTGAGAACTTAAATTCCCACATACTATACTTGGCTTTTTGTACATATTCATTATTTAACCTTAACTTCTTTGTGAGATAATTGTTATTATAATTCACTAGATAAATTATTTTAAGAGAGAATTGGAGAGATTAAATAATATGCCTGAGAAATTAAGCATATGTCAATGTCTGGGTTTTGCTTTTTTTGTAGTTGTTTGTGCAAGCTGTTCTCTGACTCAATTCACAGGTTCACTACCTCCTTACTTTCAGAATAAATCCTCAAATGCCCCAAATACCATTTTATCATCCTCAGTAATAGGGTTAAAATTTAGTTATCTATGAATCTGGGCTACAGTTCAGATTACTTCTTTTTCTACTGTTCTCAGGACATGGAGTAATGCTATAATAGAAAGTAAGCATTGGATGCAAAGTCAAAAAGCCTGGATATAAATATCAGGCTACTCCTTGGGCAAGTCATCTGACCAGCCGGAGTCACAGTCTCCTCAGACTAAAAAAAAGGGGAGCACTGCTCTTTCTACCTCAGCAAGGGGTTGTGTGAACCACACACAGGGTGTTGTGAGCTTAGCATGCTCTCTACAGAAGTACTATACATCTGCATAGTGACTTTAATAAGATCACAGATAATAGGGGACTTCCCTGGTGGTCCAGTGGTAAAGAACCTGCCTTCCAATGCAGGGCATTCGAGTTCAATCCCTGGTTGGGGAACTAAGATCCCACATGCCGTGGTGCAACTAAGCCCACGCACCACAACTACCGAGCTTGCACGCCTCAATGAGAGAGCCCACATGTCACAAACTACAGAGCCCACGTGTCCTGAACCCACGCACCACAACTAGAGAGAGAAAACCCGCACCCACAACTAGAGAGAATCCTGCGCGCCACAACAAAGAGCCTGCGTGCTGCAACTAAGACCCAACACAGCCAAAAAATAAAAAATAATATCACAGATTATACATGAGAGAAGGAACACCAGTATTTCCTATTGAACAAAAGTATGTTTATATTAAAAATTCAAACAATAATGATATTCATCGATATGCAAGGGAAGATGTAAACAGTAGAAAGAAAAATAATTCTTGATGCAAGAGCTTACTCAAATGAGCAGACGTGAACTTAAATGCTTTTTAATTTTATTATCTTAATTCAAATATAATCTAATTTTCCTTACCAAATAAGTTATAAGACCACTACTACTACCACTGCTATTACTACTACAACTTTTATAAATTAGAAAAAGGAAGAAATCATGTTATTAATTCTGCCTCTATATAATGATGGTATAGGATGTTTACAAACTTCCTACAAAAACATTTACAAATCATTTTAATGGTAATATAATATGAAGCCAACTTTTTCTTTCTGGGAAATATTACCAGCAACGATGTCAACTTTCTTCTCCCATTTATGCTATTCTCATGAGAATTTGTTCCCCTGTGACTAGTAATTTTTCTTCTCACTGAAATTTCAAAATATAAAATAAGCAAGGAAAATAAGTAGTGTTATTTCAAAATCCTGCAAATTAATCTTTAGGACTATAAAACAACTTAATCTTTATTATCCAGTGCAATTTTCAATAGCTTCCTAAGCTCTTTTCTGCCTCCCATCTTATTTCTCTCAAATTATTGCATCCTAAGAGACCTGTGCAAAATCCAATCTGACCAATTTGCTCCCTTTTTAAAAAATACTTTTAATTTATATCCATCACCTACAAGGTAAAGTCAAATTTCTTTGGAGGGACATACAATTCTTTTCATGAGCAAACTTCTGCTTATCTCTCTAGTGCTCCTTCCACTCCCCACCTTACTCTTTACAATTATATAAAACTGATGACATTTCAAGATTATAATGTCACATCCATTTGTCTTTGCCACCTGCTCATCCCTCTCCATTCCTGGGCTTCTCTACAACCCTTTTCTTCATTTAAAGAATTTTTATTCAGCCTTCAAGAGCCAGAACCATCTCTGCAAGAGAGCTTTCCAAGAAGTCATTCCTAACTTTCCTCAGGAAGTTGGAAATGTTTAGGAAATTAACATTTCCTAATCTAAGCCCCACTAGTCACAATTATAAATTATATTTGGATAATGATATAATTTTAGTTCTAGGCTAAGCATGTCACATACATTAATTATGTAATCCAGACAACAAGCACATGAAGTAGTTAATATTATTACCCTTTTATGCGTAATGAAATATAAATACAGAAAGGTTAATAACTTGCCAAAGACCACACAGCTAGTCAGTTGTAAAGTTGAGAATCTAAATTCAGTTAGTCTGACTCCAGAGTCCATTAGCTTTAACCTCTCCGCAGATACTGTTTCCCGTAAACAACACTGAATTTTCCCTTCAAAAGTTCATTTCCTTACCAAGATTTACCAGGGGAGAAAAATCAGGTCATTCATATTTCTGTCTACAACATATCATATGTTATAGTGTTCAATAAATGTTTGTTAAACCTAATCATGTTTTATTTTTTAAATTATGTTATTTTTTAATTACTTAAAGCTTTTCAAGGGGAAAATATATACTTATTGGAGTGAAGAATATGTAATATAAATTGTTCTTCTGGAAAGAATTTGAAGTAAATCAATAAAAGCCATGTACATAAAAAGGTTATTAAACTTGTAGATAATAAAACACATAGTTTTCACATTTTTTATAAATCATGCAATAATATGATGAAAAATTTCATGAACACAGACTCTAAAACACCTTCTTAGGGGATGATTTTCTTTCCTTGGCTGTTTAGAATCAATGATGCAGAACAAGTAAATAGATCAACCTCTAAGACTAACGATTAAGCATGAAGTCTAACTCTGAACTTCATGGTAATAAAAGCAAAAGTACGAAATATGATATGCATGTGTTGCCACTATATTAGGTAAATTTTTAATTAAAATCATAATTTAACAGTAATTCAAATAGTAATCAAAATCATAACATTTTAATAGTAAATATTTGTATTGATTTTTGTTATATATTAATATGTTCCCAAGTTATTTGGAAAAAGCAAAAATGTAATATTAAAATATATATATCTTCCTCAAATAATATAACTAAAAGAAAATATTATATATACTAATATACATACATACTTATTTTATAATAAGCAGTGTATAATTGTATAAATAGGTAGATCTATACATATATAGTTTAATAGAAAGATTTACCTACTTTACAGTGCACTAGGTTATAGATTTCTATAACGTATTTGCTTGTTTTTGTCCACTTGAAGCAGGTATACCCAAGTTATTCTTAATAGCCCACTGTGACCACTAAGTAAACAAGTCCCTTGGATATAGTTCTTATGTTGACTAGTTTTTAACATTTCCAAGCTATTTAGAAATAGCAAACAGAATGTTGATATCTAACAAGTAATACACACCTAAGTAATTTAAATTTCTACCATAAATAATGTAGTTTTCTACATGGTTAATATACTGTGTTATAGAATTGTATCAAGACTTTTATTAATCTTGAGCACTCAGACCAAGCATGTTCATTTGCTGCAACTCTGAACACCAGGGAAAAAATAAAAGTTCCTTGACTATAAGTCTTGCAATGGAATCATAAATTCACCTGCTCATCTCTGTAATGGACCACACCAAAAAACAGTTTTCTCTGGGTTGCAAATATTTGCTACTAGAAGAAAAATAAAAGAATGAGAGAGACAGACAGAGAGACAGACTAAGAGACAGAGCAAGAGAGAGAGATCATTGTGGAGACCTGAGCACAGTCTGAACACACCCCTCAGCTGGACTAAACTTTAGACAAGTTTCCTTCTAACTATAGACCCCTGACCTCCCTTTCCTTAGAGCACTTATTCTAGAACATTTAAAATTGAAGATTTTTTCACTGCTCCTTTGAGATGTATATCTTCTTAGCCTCTTGCCAGTTTTATAACCCAGGAATGTCTTTCTCAAAGCCCTGGAAGCCATCCTTTTGGATCCCTTTATCAAGAAAGATAAAGTCCCTAGCAGCCAGTCTTTGTGGGAGGGTAGGACCCTAACTTCCATAGGCAACATTAGCAAACATAGTGCAATCAGCCAACCTCCTCCCTAAAGTCCTAGTGCTTTTCCACTAGATGACCCCAGAGCTTGAAAGTTCTCCCACTTTTTCTTTCAGTAGAGTTCAGTTCAATCTCTCTCCCCTATTGCAATAACCTTGAATAAAGTCTTCCTTGCCTGTTTCACTTGGCCAGTGTAATGTCTCTTGGACATAGGAAACACTGTTCATACAAATAAAGTACTTTAATCTTTCTCTCATCTTCATATGGTTACTTCTAGAGTTAGAGACTGTATAGTTAGAGTACTTTTTGAAAAAGCATTCTTTGAGTTCCATTATTTACCCAAGTTAGTTTACAGGAATGTTGAATAGAGTAAGATTATGAATATTGTGGTCAGTCATGTTGGGTATGCCTAATACATTATACTCATCATAATATTTTTTTCTTAAATATGTATTTTATAAAACAAGCTAATTTCTGTTTCTCTGCCTCCCATTACTTTTTTTCTAACATGATTCATCTATGTAATTTCCCTAGCCTAAGTTGTTTTACTGATTTTAAGAGGCCTTTTGTATAAATTTACATAAAGTTCTCTCTCCCGTCTGTTCACTCATTCTTGATTGTTCCGATATTACAAAGTTGTCAATATTTCTATCATCTTATTTATGACAAATTCATATAAATTGAGTTGAAATGTGACAAACTGTTTAAACAATTTCTTTAATTTTGCCTTGGATCCCAGAAAATTATAGCAGAAAAAGCACTAAATAAAAATAAATACAAGTAAGTACATACTATGTTAGAAGGTTTTAAATACAAGGTAAAACAAAACAAAACAAACAAAATAAACAAGCAAACAAAAAGTTAAATCAAGGTAAGATATCCAGAGAGAGAGAGAGAGAGAGATTTGCCCATTGTATGTCAAGAATATTTTTGGCAGTGTGGCAACTGCTAACATGCCCTTGCCCTCGTGTGTTCTGTTGAAGAATGCACAGTAGTTCACATTTAAATGAAATAGAAGTGAGAACTCCATAATATTATTGTAAAAATATTCTTCGTTAAAAGCCGTTGCATTATACACATGAAATAGATGAAATATTTAGTTGAGAAGTAGCAAATATGGTATTTAAGAGGAAAAATCAAAATGTCTAACTAATGAGATGATGTTAATCTAATACAATTAATTATATACTCTTTATAATAAAAACAAAGACATCTTAGAAACAAATGAAATTACTATGTAAATGGCAGGGTCTTAAATCATTGAAGAACCAAGTTCTAGAAGAAAAGCATCAATTAAATTAAGGACTATTCTATAGTCTTATTTTGCTAAGAATTGAATGTTATTAATATTTTCAGGTTTTAAAACTTATCATACAGACTTTAATTTAGATGACAGAAATAACTTTAGGTTTGGGGGATTTCTTTCCCTCTTTTTTCAGACAAACTAAAGATAACTCTCTTTTCAATCATTATTCCCAGGTCTTAAATACAGTGATAATTTTTTCCTGAAATTTAATATATTCATCTTTATGTATGGATGAGACTAGTGTACATAAGTAGGAGCCACTGAGAGAGAGGGAGAGAGAAAGAGAGAGAGAGAGAGAGAGTGTGTGTGTGTGTGTGTATGTGTGTGTGTGTCTACGTTAGAAGCAGAGAAGAATTGGAAATCAGAAATCCTTGGAACATAATCATGGTGAAAGTGAGGTAACTCAGTCAATGAGGACAAGGATGCCCAATAAGATACCCTGACATTGTTTTACCATAAGCAGGTTGCTGAGAAAGCAGGTAGCTGGTTAATAAAGAACTGAATTTCAGGAAAGCATTCAGTCAGTCCCCATGGAGCTACAGTCTGAAAGGGCAACTGAGTCACCCACCAAGGCTGACTAGCAGCAAAACAAAGATGAGCATTAGCTGAGCAAAACAATCCATATAATCCTGCTGCTTCGAGTATTTTTAAAGTTGGAGTAAAGTGGATTCAGGAGCCAGGATTAAAAGGATCTTGAGAGAATGTCAGAGACTGGAAAAGGAAGGACCAGGAAAGATGAAAAGTGCCAAACTGTAATAAAACCAACCTGAAACTGGTGGTCTATTTGCCTCTCCTCCCCTTGACCGACTTCAACTCCCTCAACTTATTTTACTTTGAGACTTCTCTTAATTCTGGCAATTAATCCATGAAAAAGAATTCTAAAGACAAGTGAATTAATCATTTACAAATAAATCACACTTAATTGTCCTATGTATTTTGCAATAAGCAAAGTCATTTGATAAACACTGCCTGTGAAACTAGCGTGTCATAAGAAGACAAAAAAACTAAAATTTATGTTATTTAGCACATAATTTGCATTTATTTGAATTTATTAGTGTTCTGAAAAAGCAGTCCATTTTGATTAGATTTCTTTATTCATATGACCCAGATGAAATTTCCTGGAAATTCATATATAAATATCTCTGGTTATGCAGTGAAAAATGGTAAACATCATGCTTCTATGTGCCAGGGAGCAAAATTCTTGCATTTAAGCACATGACCATTTAGGAAGAGAAAAAAACCTGAAAATGTGTGAAAAGACATTTCTCTGTAGCTTTTGTATTTTGTCCACACAGAAACGAGTTCAAACTATCAAGGTTCATAATCTTTTCTTTTGTCACAAAGGAAGCAAGGAAAAGAGTAAGACTGAAGCAGTGTACTACCACTTCTCTCAGCTAGATAGGGCCAATCAGTGTCAAAAGTGACAAGAGAAGACACCAAGGCAATATAGCTTATCAGAGCTGATCTTTGGGGACCTCAAATGAGAAAATCTTGGGAGAGCAATGAAAAAGAGAGTGAGAGGCAGAGTGACACACATAAAGCATGAAAAATAAAAGGAGACCTTCAAGATGACAGAAGAGTAAGACATGGAGATCACCTTCCTTCCCACAAATACATCAGAAATACACCTACATGTGGAACAACTCCTACAGAACACCTACTGAAAACTAGCAGAAGACCTCAGACTTCCCAAAAGGTGAGAAACTCCCCAACGTACCTGGGTAGGGCAAAAAAAAAAACAAAAAACAAAGACAAAAGAATAGGGACTGGACCTGCATCTCTGGGAGGGAGCTATGAAGGAGGCAAAGTTTCCAAACACTAGGAAGCCCCTTCACTGGCAGATACTGGGAGTGGCAGGGGGAAGCTTCAGAGCCACGGAGGAGAGCACAGCAACAGGGGTACAGAGGGCAAAGTGGAGAGATTCCTGCACAGAGGAGCGGTGCCGACCAGCACTCACCAGCCAGAGACGCTTGTCTGCTCACCCTCCTGGGATGGGGGCTGGGAGCTGAGGCTCAGGTTTTTGGAGGTCAGATCCCAGGGAGAGGACTGGGGTTGGCTGTGTGAAAACAGCCTGAAGGGGGCTAATGCACCACAGCTAGCTGGGAGGGAGTGTGGGAAAAAGTCTGGACCTGCCGAAGAGGCAAGAGACCATTGTTTTGGGGTGCTCGAGGAGAAGGGATTCAGAGCACTGCCTAAACAAGCTCCAGAGACGGTCATGAGCTGCAGCTACCAGCACAGACACCAGAGACGGGCATGAAACATTAAGGCTGCTGCTGCAGCAACCAAGAACCCTGTGTGCAAGCACAGGTCACCCTCCATACCTCCCCTCCCGGGAGCCTGTGCAGCCCGCCACTGCCAGGGTCCCGTGATCCAGGGACAACTTCCCCGGGAGAACGCACAGTGCGCCTCAGGCTGGTGCAATGTCACGCCGGCCTCTGCCGCCACAGGCTCACCCCGCGTCTGTACCCCTCTCTCCCCCAGGCCTGAGTGAACCAGAGCCCCCTAATCAGCTGTTCCTTTAACGCTGTCTTGTCTGAGCGAAGAACAGACACCCTCAGGGGACCTAAATGCAGAGGCAGGGCCAAACCCAAAGCTGAACCCCAGGAGCTGTGCGAACAAAGAAGAGAAAGGGAAATCTCACCCAGCAACTTCAGGAGCAGTGGATTAAATCTCCACACTCAACTTGATGTCCCCTGAATCCGTGGAACACCTGAATAGATAACAAATCATCCCAAAATTGAGGCAGTGGACTTTGGGAGCAACGATATATATATATATATATTTCCTTTTTATCTTTTTGTGAGTGTGTATGTGTATGCTTCTTTGTGTGATTTTGTCTGTACAGCTTTGCTGTTACCATTTGTCCTAGGGGTCTGTCAGTTTTTTGTTTGTTTGTTTGTTTGTTTGTTTGCTTTAGTATATTTTTAGCACTTGTTATCATGCGTGGATTTGATTTTTGCTTTGGTTGTTCTCTTCTCTCTTTCTTTCTTTTTTTTTCTCTTTGTATTACTTTTTACTTTTTTAATTTTTAATAATTATTTTTAATTATTTACTTTAAAAACTTTATTTTATTTGATTTCTTTCTTTCTTTCTTTCTTTCTTTCTTTCTTTCTTTCTTTCTTTCTTTCTTTCTTTCTTTCTTTCTTTCTCCTTTTTCTTCTGAGCCGTGTGGCTGACAGGGTCTTGGTGCTCCAGCGGGATGTCAGGCCTGTGCCTCTGAGGTGGGAGAGCTGAGTTCAGGACACTGGTCCACCAGAGACCTCCCAGGTCCATGTAATATCAAATGGCAAAAACTCTCCCAGAGATCTCCATCTCAACATTAAGACCCAGCTCCACTCAACGGCCAACAAGCCACAGTGCTGGACACCCTAAGTCAAACAACTAGCAGGACAGGAACACAATCCCACCCATTAGCAGAGAGACTGCCTAAAATCAAAAGGTCACAGACACTGAAAAACAAATGAGCGGATGTGGACCTGCCCACCAGAAAGACAAGATACAGCCTCATCCACCAGAACACAGGCACTAGTCCACTGTATCAGGAAGCCTACACAACCCACTGAACCACCTTACCCGCTGGGGGCAGACAACAAAAACAACAGGAACTACAAACTTGCAGCCTGTGAAAAAGCCACCCAAAACACAGTAAGTTAAGCAAAATGAGAAGACAGAGAAACATAAAGCAGATAAAAGAGCAAGGTAAAAACCCACCAGACCAAACAAATAAATAGGAAATAGGCAGTCTACCTGAAAAAGAATTCAGAGTAATGATAATAAAGATGTTCCAAATCCTTGGAAATAGAATGGAGAAAATACAAGAAACCTTTAACAAGGACCTAGAAGAACTAAACAGCAAAGAAACAATGATGAAAAACACAATAAATGAAATTAAAAATTCACTAGAAGGAATCAATAGCAGAATAACTGAGGCAAAAGAACAGATAAATGACTAGGAAGATAAAATAGTAGAAATAACTACTGCAGAGCAGAATAAGGAAAAAAAAAAGAAAAGAATTGAGGACAGTCTCAGAGACTTCTGGGACAACATTAAACTCACCAACATTCAAATTATAGGGGTCTGAGAAGAAGAAGAAAAAAAGAAAGGGACTGAGAAAATATTTGAAGAGATAATAGTTGAAAACTTCCCTAATATGGGAAAAAAAAATAGAGAATCAAATCCAGGAAGTGCAGAAAGTCCCATACAGGATAAATCCAAGGAGGAACATGCCAAGACACATATTAATCAAAGTATTAAAAATTAAATACAAAGAAAAAATATTAAAAACAGCAAGGGAAAAACAAAAAATATTATTCAAGGGAATCTCCATAAAGTTAACAGCTGATCTTTCAGCAGAAAATCTGCAAACCAGAAGGGAGTGGCAGGACATATTTAAAGTGATGAAAGGGAAAAACCTACAACCAAGATTATTCTACCCAGCATGGATCTCATTCAGATTTGACGGAGAAATTAAAACCTGTACAGACAAGCAAAAGCTAAGAGAATTCAGCACCACCAAACCAGTGTTACAACAAATGCTAAAGGAACTTCGCTAGGCAGGAAACACAAGAGAAGGAAAAGACCTACAATAACAAACCCCAAACATTTAAGAAAATGGTAAAGGGAACATAAGTATTGATAACTACCTTAGATGTTAACAGACTAAATTCTCCAACCAAAAGACATAGACTGGCTGAATGTATACAAAAACAAGACCCATGTATATGCTGTCTACAAGAGACCACATCAGACCTAGGGACACATACAGACTGAAAGTGAGGGGATGGAAAAACATATTCCATGCAAATGGAAATCAAAAGAAAGCTGGAGTAGCAATTCTCATATCAGACAAAATAGACTTTTTAAAATAAAGACTATTACAAGAGACAAAGAAGAACAGTACATAATGATCAAGGAATCAATCCAAGAAGAATATATAACAACTGTAAATATTTATGCACCCAACATAGGAGCACCTCAATACATAAGGCAAATGCTAACAGCTATAAAAGGGGAAATCGACAGTAACACAATCATACGAGGGGACTTTAACAACCCATTTTCACCAATGGACAGATCACCCAAAATGAAAATAAATAAGAAAACACAAGCTTTAAATGATACATTAAACAAGATGGACTTGATTGATATTTAAAGGACATTCCATCCAACAACAACAGAATACAATTTCTTCTCAAGTGCTCATAGCACATTCTCCAGGATAGATCATATCCTGCGTCAGAAATCAAGCCCTGGTAAATTTAAGAAAATTGAAATCATATCAAGTATCTTTTCAAACCAAAATGCTATGAGACTAGATATCAATTACAGGATAAAACCTGTAAAAAACCAAAACACATGGAGGCTAAACAATACGTTACTAAATAACCAAGAATCAAAAAATACCTAGAAACAAATGACAAAGAAAACACGATGACCCAAAACCTATGGGATGCAGCAAAATCATTTCTAAGAGGGAAGTTTATAGCAATGCAATCCTACCTCAAGAAATAAGAAACAGCTCAAATAAACAACCTAACTTTACACCTAAACTAATTAGAGAAAGAAGAACAAAAAAACCCCAAAGTTAGCAGAAGGAAAGAAATCATAAAATCAGATCAGAAATAAATGCAGAAGAAATGAAGGAAACAATAGCAAAGATCAATAAAACTAAAAGCTGGTTCTCTTAGAAGATAAACAAACATGATAAACCATTAGCCAGACTCATCAAGAAAAAAAGGGAGAAGACTCAAATCAATAGAATTAGAAATGAAAAAAGAGAAGTCACAGCTGACACTGCAGAAATACAAAGGATCCTGGGAGATTACTATAAGCAACTATATCCTTATGAAATGGACAACCAGGAAGAAATGGGCAAATCCTTTGAAAAGCACAACGTTCTGAGACTGAACCAGGAAGCGATAGAAAATATAAACAGACCAAACACAAGCACTGAAATTGAGACTGTGATTAAAAATATTCCAACAAACAAAAGCCCAGGACCAGATGGCTTCACAGGCGAATTCTATCAAACATTTAGAGAAGAGCTAACACCTATCCTTCTCAAACTCTTCCAAAATATAGCAGAGAGAGGAACACTCCCCAACTCATTCTACGAGGCCGCCATCACCCTGATACCAAAACCAGACAAAGATGTCACAAAGAAAGAAAACTACAGGCCAATATCCCTGATGAACATAGATGCAAAAATCCTCAACAAAATATTAGAAAACAGAATCCAGCAGCACATTAAAAGGATCATATACCATGACCAAGGGGGGTTTATCCCAGGAATGCAAGGATTCTTCAGTATATGCCAGTCAATCAATGTGATACACCATATTAACAAATTGAAGGATCAAAATCACATGATCATCTCAGTAGATGCAGAAAAAGCTTTCAACAAAATTCAACACCATTTATGATAAAAACCCTCCAGAAAGTAGGCATAGAGGGAACTTACCTCAACATAATAAAGGCCATATATGACAAACTCACAGCCAACATCATTCTTAATGATGAAAAACTGAAACCATTTCCACTAAGATCAGGAACAAGACAAGGTTGCACACTCTCACCAATATATTTCAACATAGTTTTAGCCACAGTTATCAGAGAAGAAAAAGAAATAAAAGGAATCCAAATCGGAGAAGAAGAAGTAAATCTGTCACTGTTTGCAGATGACATGATACCATACATAGGGAATCCTAAAGACTCTACCAGAAAACTACTAGAGCTAATCAATGAATTTGCTAAAGTAGCAGGATACAAAATTAATGCACAGAAATCTCTTGCATTCCTATACACTAATGATGAAAAATCTGAAAGTGAAATTAAGGAAACAGTCCCTTTTCCCATTGCAACATAAAGAATAGAATACCTAGGAATAAACCTACCTAAGGAGACAAAAGACCTGTATGCAGAAAACTCTAAGACACTGATGAAAGAAATTAAAGATGATATAAAGAGATGGAGAGATATACCATGTTCTTGGATTGGAAGAATCAACTTTATGAAAATGACTCTACTACCCAAAGCAATCTACTGATTCAACGCAATCCCTATCAAACTACCACTGGCATTTTTCACAGAACTAGAACAAAAAATTTCACAATTTGTATGGAAACACAAAAGACCCCAAATAACCAAAACCATCTTGAGAACGAAAAATGGAGCTGGAGGAATCAGGCTCCCTGACTTCAGACTATATTACAAAGCTACAGTAATCAAGACAGTTTGGTACTGGCACAAAAACAGAAATATAGATCAGTGGAACAGGATAGAAAGCCCAGAGATAAACCCACGCTCCTATGGTCAACTTATCTATGACAAAGGAGACAAGGATATACAATGGAGAAAAGACAGTCTCTTCAGAAGTGGTGCTGGAAAAACTGGACAGCTACATGTAAGAGAATGAAATTAGAACACTCCCTAACACCATACACAAAAATAAACTCAAAATGGATTAAAGACCTAAATGTAAGGCCAGACACTATAAAACTCTTAGATGAAATCATAGGCAGAACACTCTATGACATAAATCATTGTAAGATCCTTTTTGACCCACCTCCTAGAGAAATGGAAATAAAAACAAAAATAAACAAATGGGACCTGATGAAACCTAAAAGCTTTTTCACAGCAAAGGAAACCATAAACAAGAGGAAAAGACAACCCTCAGAATGGAAGAAAATATTTGCAAATAAAGCAACTGACAAAGGATTAATCTCAAAAATTTACAAGCAGCTCATGCAGCTCAATATCAAAAAAACAAACAATGCAATCCAAAAATGGGCAGAAGACCTAAATAGCACTTCTCCAAAGAAGATATATAGATTGCCAACAAACACATGAAAGGATGCTCAACATCACTAATGGTTAGAGAAATGCAAATCAAAACTACAATGAGGTATCACCTCACAGCAGTCAGAATGGCCATCATCAAAAAATCTATCAACAATAAATGCTGGAGAGGGTGTGGAGAAAAGGGAACCCTCTTGCACTGTTGATGGGAATGTAAACTGATACAACCACTATGGACAACAGTAGGGAGGTTCCTTAAGAAACTAAAAATAGAACTACCATACGACCCAGCAATCCCACTACTGGGCATATACCCTGAGAAAACCGTAATTCAAAAAGACACATGCACCCCAATGTTCATTGCAGCACTATTTACAATAGCCAGGTCATGGAAGCAACCTAAATGCCCATCGACAGATGAATGGGTAAAGAAGATGTGGCACATATATACAATGGACTATTACACAGCCATAAAAAGAAACGAAATTGAGTTTTTTGTTGTGAGGTGGATGGACCTAGAGTCTGTCATACAGAGTGAAGTAAGTCAGAAAGAGAAAAACAAATACCATATGCTAACACATATATATGGAATCAAAAAAAAAATATTCTGAAGAACCTAGGGACAGGACAGGAATAAAGACGCAGAAGTAGAGAATGTACTTGAGGACATGGGGAGGGGGAAGGGTAAGCTGGGACGAAGTGAGAGAGTGGCATGGACTTATATACAGTACCACATGTAAAATACATAGCTATTGGGAAACAGACGCATAGCACAGGGAGATCAGCTCGGTGCTTTGTGACCACCTAGAAGGGTGGGGTAGGGAGGGTGGGAGGGAGATGCAAGAGGGAGAACATATAGGGATATATGTATATGTATAGCTGATTCACTTTGTTATAAAGCAGAAACTAACACACCACTGTAAAGCAATTATACTCCAATAAAGCTTTTTAAAAAAAACAGTAGGAATAATAGTAGTGCTGTTTTGATTTTTTTAAAGTAAATAATGTGTCTCTGCTATAAGGCTTGGTGGAAGCACAGGGCCCTTTGGTCTAACTGCAAGCTTATTGTTTGTTAATGTTAATTATCTGAATATTTAATTAAATTTTCTTTACTCTTATGTGATCACTCATTGACACAGCTGTGCCTCTATCCAGTAATAAAATAAGGTTGAAACATTCTTTTTCACAACCACATTATTGAAGTATTATTGACATACACAAAGCTGTACATATTTAAGTTAAATGACTTGATCAGTTTGGAGGTAAGTATACTCCAGTGAAACCATCACCACCATCTATGCCATAACATATCAATCACCACCAAAAGTTTTCTACTGTTCTCTTTATTTATTTTTAGTGTTATCTTTGATAAGTACGCTTACTATAAGATCTACCCCCTTAGAAAAATTTTAAGTATGCAATGCAGTATAATTAACTCTAGATACTATCCTGTATACCAGGATGTCTTGGACTTATTCATCTTGTATAACTGAAACTTAATGCTTTGATTAATATCTTCCCCTGTCTCTTCCTCATCTTCTGGCAACTACCATTCTACTCACTGGTACTGAGCTTGACAATCTTTGACTCCTCATGTAAGTGGTATATGTGGTGTTTGTCCTTCTGGAATGGCTAATTTCACTTAGTATAATATCCTCTAGCTTCATCCATGTTTCTGCAAATAGCAGAATTCCCTTCTTTTTTGAGGCTGAATCATATTCCATTGTATGTATACATTGCATTTTCTTTATCCTTTCTTTCGTCGGTGGGCATTAATGTTGCATCTATGTTCTGGCTATGAGGATAATGCTACAGTGAACATAGAAGTGCAGATACTCTCTTTGAGATCTTTCTTGTTAGTATTTAACTGTTTAAAAATAAAAGAAATTTACAGTGCCAAGAAAAAGAATATGAAAAAGAAATATGTAGCCTGATACATGAGCCCTGTGAATCGAAATTTTAAAATTCAAAAACAGTTTAGAATAATTAAAATTTTGACAAATACAGCATTTTCTATTACAAAAAAGTATGGATTATTCAAAAGAATATATAAATTGTAACCTCACCTTCTACTAACACAAAAATAAATTGTAGATCAATTAACAATCTTGATTAAAAAATTGGAAATATTTTCAAATATCTAAAAGGAAATAGGATAATTAGATGAGAACATTTTCAGCAAAGAGAAAAAATACCAAGGGAAAAAAATAAGAAATGATTTTTACCTGTGTATATGTAAGTATTTTTTCTTAGATTATGAAATATTTGACATAATATAAAAAGAAATAACTGACAAAAAATAATACATAAAATATAATGGACGACAAACCAATGTCTTTTTAATTAAAGACTTTATATAAATTTATAAAAAAATAGATGAAGACCCAGTAGAAAATGTATAAAGTTGTATAAAGGATTTTACTACACAAATTTAAAAATATTGAATATAATAAATAAACATAAATGTTTAACTATTGTTTACTTAAATCAATGCTAATTTAAATATTTTTGAAAACATTTGCAATGCTAATATCAAACTTAGGTAAGTATGGAAAAGTGCGCAATTTGCTGTAAAAGCAATTTGGAAAAATGAATCTATTCACGTATTTGGCAATTTGTACCAACATGTATCAGAAAAGGTTAAAAGATATTTTGCTTTATGATCTACACTTTACTACTAGAAATTAATCCAAGGGAAATAATTATAGATGTAACCAAAGTTTAGCTACAGGAATATACAATGGTGCACTATTGACAATAGTAAAATATTGAAAACAGCCATTTGACAAGAAATGTGGGATTATGTAAATAAACTATAATATAGTCAGTCAATGTAGTTGTAAAAAATAAAATTGTAGATAACAAATGTGTCCTTCTTACTCTTTTTCTCTCTGTGTCTTCCCCTCCCCATAAATATATGTATTTTTATATAACTAAAATGGAATTGTATATTCCTAATTTTAAGAGGGATTATTTTGGGTTAGTGAGGTTATAAAAGACTTTAGTTTGCTTCATTTTCTGATGCATATTTTCAAGTGTTCTACAATAAATGTGGATTTATTTTATAATACGTAAAATGCAAGTAATAAAAGCAAATCTAAGAGATTTTTCTCTTGTACATTAGAGAGCATGAATTAAGCTAATTAGATGTCCTAAAACTCTCTTGAAAACTAATGAAAAAAGAAAAGACACTTCATCATAATGGGTTTCTAAGAACACTACCTCCCAATTTAAAACTGTGCTTTAGCATTCCACTTGACAAATCTATATGCTTGTCTACTGATTGCTGAAAAAATACAAGTCATTGCTGGGAAATTTTCTAACTTATCAATCACTCCCTTACTACTAAGTGCTATTTGTAAACTGTGAGAGTAAAATGATTCTTCTCTATGACATAATAAATAATAAGGACAATGTATGTTTCTTAAATGTAAAATGCAGGATTTTACTTTTTGGCAAAATGTCTGATTTCCTTTCACTCATATGTACATGTGCACATAGTCATGCATTTTCTTTATTAACAAAAACATTTGATATATATAGGAAAAAAGCATTGGGAATACCTATAGCATTTTTGTATGTCAAGAGAGCAAAAAAATAATTGTCATAAATTCCCAAAGATATCCTGGATAATAATATATGGTATGCAGGGAGGTGCAGTTTGTACTTAGCAATATACTAATGCCCATGTTAAACCTGCTTTTAGGAGGACATGGCCTTTCTTTTCCAATATATATTTTAGCACCCTCTCAGCAAGCTTTACTGGTTTAAATTTCTTGGATGTCCCAAAAGAAACATAAATGTTGACAGATTAATGAATATCTGCTGAGCCTGAAACTTGTCCATATATTATGAATTTAATGTCACTCAGTTTCCTTAAAAGGGAAAGAATATATATTGAGCCAGTCCTGCACATAATAATATTATGCATCCATGGTCCAAATCCAAATAAAGTAGAGTGGTCCTATGGCACTGAATGATTTTTCAAAAAAGTATAAGTTCCAAAGAAAAGTAATTATCCACATCATTAATATTTTTCTTAAACTGTAGTCATATTTTTCATTTAAATCTATGCAACAGGGGATATAATATTTATTGACATTTTAATCTAAATAGTTCTTATTATCTTTTGAAAAACCAGAAAACTATGGTTATTTAACCATGTGTGTCTTGAAGGTTGTTTTGCAAGTCAAATCATTTTGCACTTGGGAATTACAAACGATCAAATGATATTTCCAAAAAATACTCATCAGTAAAAAAATGGAAGTATATCTGGAATTACAAGAAGAATTTAACTCAATTCAAATTAAAGATTTTATAATATGAAACCCATGTTTAAGGTTTTTGAAACAAACATTTTTCAGATATGACTCTAAATTTTATATATGATATTACAAAAACAGTACAGTCATTCAGTCAGACTTGTATGGATTTCACCATTTTACTATTTGACCTAGTATTTATAAGTTATATCCCACTTACCAAAATTCTTAATTGAAAATTTTGTACATTTTACAAAATGTGTGTGTGTGTGTGTATCGCTCTCATATATACTTTGAGAATTTGCCCTTAAAAATATGTTTTAAGATAGAAATATTTATCCTTTTTAAATGTGGAAGGAAACCTAGCTGTTTTCTTTTTGGTTAGTTTTTTATTGCATTGAAAGATAGAGTATCATCACTCACTTCCTGTGAGAGTTGGAGGATTAAGTTGTACTTTTCCTCCTGGAATAAGAAACTCATTTTTACTTTGCTGATGATTTCAAAGTATATTATGAAAGAACAAAAGAGGAATGCATTTTTGTTTTTATTTATAGGAGTACAAAACCGTCAAAGTAGAGGTAGGCCAGAAACCCTAGAGTGGAGCAAGGTGGGAGGAGTGATGTATAGAATTCTGGAAGTTAAACCACAAAAAGTCATCCAAGAAAAAATGTCTGCTGTCCTCAAAGATTCCAGTCAATGTATCTAATGACACAATAGACAGTTTCAGAATTCACAGGGGACCTAAATTCTTCACCTCCATGTTTGAACCATATAAGTTTCACAAGACTCAATTTAATGATACCACTAACACATATACAGTGGATCCTGATTATTCAGAGATTCAGTATTTGCAAATTTGCCTACTCACAAAAATTTATTTGTAACCTGAAATCAATACTTGCAGCACTTTTGTAGTTACTGCACACATGGTACAGTGGAACATGGCTATGATCTGCCCTCTTATTTCAGCTATCATACTGTAAACAAGTGTCTTTTTCACAGTCGATTTAGTACCACATTTTTCACATTTTCTTTTTCATTGGTGATTTTTCTATTTAAAATGCTCCAAACATAGTATTGCAGTGTTGTCTAATGTTCCTAAGTGCAAGAAAGCTGTCATGTGCCTTCTGAAGAAAATATGTATGTTCATTCAAGGAAGATTTATAGTACTGTGAATTTGATGTTAATGAATCAAAATATATATTAAATAAGATGACTTTAAACAGAAATACACATAAAACAATGTTATATATAAATTGTTAGATAAAATCTTGTGCCTAAGTGCTCATAGGAGCAGTGATATGCACTAATTCATTGTTTGAAGCAACTTTATAGAACATAACTGTTGCAAATAATGAGAATCAACTGTCTGTTTATCTATTGATCTATCCATCTATTAATCTCTGTATCACGTGTTAAATGCATATATCTAAGCCAACCAAGTCTAATTATTCTTCTTCATAAACAAGGATATCTGATTGCTTGATTTTAATAAATACCACAGTTTCAAAAAAATTGGAGACACAATAATGGATTTTAAAATACCCAATGGGTCAAAAAAGAAATCAAAATAGAAATTAGAATCTATTTTGAACTACAAGAAAATGAAAACACAATATATAAAAGTCTATGGGATACACCCAAATTTAAAGAGAAATTTACAGCGCTAAATGTGTATAGTAGAAAGAAGAAACGTCTCAAATCAGTGACCTCATAACTCACCTTCACAAACTAGAAAGCTAATTAAACTCACAAACAGAAAAGAAAAAAGACGATAACAATCAGAGCAAAATAAGTTAAACAGAATACACAAGAGTCTTCAACATTTTATTTTATTTCCCTCCTGTCTTTTGCATTATTATGGTCATGTATTTTTAATTCTACATATATTTAAAATCAACAGATGATATTATTATGGTTCTTACATCTATCAATCTACTTATGTTTCCCATTACTCTTGGTTTCTTCTTCAATTCTTGTGTTTTCATCTGGGATCATTTTCCTTCTCAGGTAGTATATATCTGCTGGCTATGAAATCTTATTTTTGTTTGTCTGAAATATTTATTTCACCTTCATTTGTAAAGAAATCGTTGCTGGCTATAGAAGTCTATGCTGACATTTGTTTCCTTTTAGCACTATGAAGTTATACTATTACTTTCTGAATTGCAGCCTTACTCTTCTCAAAAGGTCAGTTCTCAGTCTTAATGTTAACCATTTGATGATAATAAATCTTTTGTCATTGTCTACTTTTAGTATAATTTATCTTTGAAATTTAGCAGTTTCATTAAGCTATGCCTAGGTATTTTAAATTCCTAGAGCTTCTTGAACCTGTGGTTTTTATGCCTTGATTCGGTTTTGGATAATTGACTAGAACCAATTTAAATACAGCTTTTGTCTATTCTTCCTCTCTTCTTCTGTGATTCAAATTAAATGTATATTAATGCTTTCACCATAACCTATATATCTCTTACAATAACTTTTGTATTTTTCTTCCTCTTATTTCTGTGTTTCAGTAAAGATATTTCCTACTTTCTTTTCTTCAAGTTCACTTATCCCTTTTCTTATGTCTAATCTATAATTAAACATATATTGAGTTCTTAATGTCAGTTACTGTATTTTCGATTTGACCATTTTTGGAGATTTCATTTCTCTGATAAAATTTTCCATTATATCAATGTTTTCATGAACAAATTAATGAGTGATATTTTAGACTGAATAGGATAGTAAAATATTTGGTTGTAGGTCTGTATCTATTATCTGTTTTTTTCTTTGGTTTGCAGTCATTTCTTCCTTGATCCTAATATGCCTGGTAATTTTTTAATTGAATTCCAGACATTGTGAATAAAATATTAGAAAAACTATGCTCTGGCGATTTTATCTTCTTTCAGAGAGATTTTTACTTTCCTCAATTCCCTCCTAGTTGGCAGTTAGAATATGGACAAATCATTTTGATCCAATCAGGACTTTAATTTTTAATATGGTAGGAAGCTGTTTCTTTGGTTTTTTTTGGCCACACAGCTTGTGGGATCTTAGCTGCCCAACCAGAGATTGAACGCTGGCCCTCAGCATTGAAAACGCCGAGTCCTAATCACTGGACCACCAGGGAATTCCCAGGAAGCTGGGTTTTAGTCTCTTTGAGGTATGGTCTATTTCTGCCTTGTCCTTGTTCTTCAGGTGTAGCTTTTCAAGGGGTTCAAATAAAATACTGGGGCAATTACTTGGACCCTTCCTCCTTGACAGACTAAACTCCCAATTTTGTTTTCCCAGCACGTTAAACCAGACAAAATATCTGCTTAAGCTTTTAGCTTCATAGTTTTAGCTGTCTTCTTGGTTTCTTGGTCTCTCATTCCACAACAGTTTAAAATTGACAAATGCCTTACAGTGAATGTCAACTTCGAAAATCAGACACACTTCTCAGTGTTTTATGTTTCTTGAGGATCTTGGTCCTTCCAATTCTGACTGGGGTGGTTAGACTTGTACTTCATATTATCATGTTTCCTTAGCTCTGTAAGACTGGCAAGAGTTCTGAGTTTTTGCTTTCTGCTTAGTCTCTATGCCCTCAGCCACTTAGCAATAAACAATATCTCAAGGGGAAAATTTGTGGAAAGCAGGGCTCATCTTCTGTATTCCGTTTATTAGGATATTGTCCTAACAATTGCTGGCTGCCCTGGATACTCTCCAATGCCTCCAATCAGTAAGGTTTTTGGGTTTGTTTGTTTGTTTTCTGTTTTTAAATCTGTGCTTTACAGTTGTTCTTGGTGAAAAGTTAATTTGATACAAGCTAGTGACTCATAATTTTTTTTTTATAAATTTATTTATTTATTTTATTTTATTTTTGGCTGCATTGGGTCTTCGTTACTGCACGCAGGCTTTTCTCTGGTTGCGGCAAGCGGGGGCTACTCTTCGTTGTGGTGTGCAGGCTTCTCATTGCGGTGGCTTCTCTTGTTGGGAGCATGGGCTCTAGGTGCATGGGCTTCAGTAGTTCTGGCACATGGGCTCAGTAGTTGTGGCTCGTGGACTCTAGAGTGCAGGTTCAGTAGTTGTGGCTCACGGGCTTTGTTGCTCCATGGAATGTTGGATCTTCCTGGACCAGGGCTCAAACCCGTGTCTCCTTCATTGGCAAGCGGATTCTTAACCACTGCGCCACCAGGGAAGCCCATGACTCATAATTATATGGAGAATTTTAAGTTTAGAAAAGTGTTATTGTTAAGAAATTGTGAAAGTTGATTGTCTATTATCAAATAGAAAACCAGTAATTTAATAATATTTTTTAAAGGTAATTTTGACTCACAAAAAGATTCATTAAAGGAATATTATTTGGAAGAAATGCTCACATTAATAAATATGGATATATATACATATAATGGTTCTTTGCAGCTTACATATTATTTGGGATATTCTGTTCATGGTACAATTACATCTCATTATTGAAAGTACATTTACCACTTTCAGCTTGTTTTGTGAAAGGCAAAAGACAAAATAAGTATGGCTATAATATTTACTTGTTATTATTCTCTTCTTTTGTGTTCTTTACTGACTTCAAACGTGAAATGATATGAGCATTCTGAAGCTTCATGAGACTGACTGAAATGTATCTTTGTTGCCTTTGTGTTGAATGGAGTCCAGGCTGGGGTCATCCTTGTGCCATGCTCTTTGTTCACTTATGTTAATGATTATAAGTAATCATTCCTTAGATCAAGTCCACATAGAAACCTTGCCATATAGTCTACATAATGGCAAGGAGAAGGTTTGGGAATATTCATAATATTTTTAATTTTTATATTAAATTTTAAAAGGACAGCTTTATCACTTCCGTGAGAAAGAGGTTAGCATGCTCTTAAGATAGATTCTGTACTAAAAGCCATATATGATAATAAAATCACATTTTAAGCATTTTCTTTTCTAGTGTCTGATATACCAGTTCTTAATATAGATTTAACTCGCAAACATTTACTAAGTATCCCAATTCATATTTGTGAGACATTATGCTTACCTGTGTATTAGGCATTTTTTTCCCAAGAAGGGATATTTTCTTATGTTGCAACAATAAAGATCAGGATGAAATTCTGGGACCACAGGAAAACATCAGAAGACAAGAATAAAGTAGGAAGTAATATAAAATCACCTTACTTTTCATAATTAGAAAAATCATTATCCTAATCCCTGAGTAAATCTTCCATGCCCTTCTCTTACATGTGCCAATATTGTTGCTATGGTACCCACCTCCAGTGCAGCCAGATAGCCACCAAACTAGCTACCTGCATGCTAATGAAACACTTTGCTGACCACTCAGGCCACATTGTAGAAGAGGCGGAGCATGTAGATTGTTACAGCAGGTCACAAGACATGAAGTGTTTGTTAGAGTAGGTCATTGAGAGGACATGACTGCTTGTTGAACCATAAACTGGACACAGGCAGTCAGAGTTTCCTTACCCCATCCCCTGTACTTGGAATGTACATTTGGCCCACTGTTCCCATACTTGGAACCATTTCAGTGGTACAACCTTGAGAGAGTAATGTGTTGTTGAGACCATCTGGACTGGATAGTGACTGAACCCTATTAAGACCTCTAAATATTCTGTCCAGTGGGTGCAGTGATATACTCATTTTGCAGCTGCCCAAACAAGCCTCATATGTAAGTTACCTACCAAAAACAAATTATAGTACTTATATACTGTATGTCTTTTTTTTTTTTTTTTTCCTAAGCACCTACAAATAAACTAAAAGGAAAGTGAAATTGCTCAGGTGTCTCCCCCCTTGTGCAGACTTCAGAAAGACTGAATTCCTAATTGTAGCCAATCATGTTACATATATATGCGATATATAAAGTAGTGTTTAAGAGTTCAGACTGAACTGGTTTTGAATTTAGGCACCTAAATGTAAATTTGACATTTTACACTTAGCCTCTCTAAGCCTTAGTTTCTGATCCTGTAAAATGTTTTGTGGTTGCTGTGAGAATCATAAAGAATATAACAAACCTACCACAATACCTGCACATGGTGAGTATATGGCTATTATTTTATCATAATTATTATTACACCTGATTTTATCAATAGGAATAAAAAATGTTTATTTGGTTCAGTGGAAAATGACTCATATATTTATGGCAGGGCTTGAGCATCTAAATAGCTCTAGAGCTCCTATAAAGCTCTCAAACTCAGCACATTCAGCTGGTCCAGTATGAATAATCCACATTCATATCAAATAATCAGCATTTCTACTTATAATTCTCCACTTAAAAATTTTGTAATAATTTATTAATACTTATGAATGCTTATAGGAGTTTTATTTTTATGTTTTATAAGAAATAGAATCATACTCCCATATTACACAACTACCTGCCTTTTTCTGTTACCACAAACACCTTTCCAGTTCAATACATATTTGTTGTTACTATTGTCAACCACAGCACCAACTACTCAATCACCAAAGCTAGAAAACTAAAAAATTATTATTTATTTGTCTTTGTCTCACTCTTAATTTGATTTGATCATCAGATTTTAACTCCTAAATATTTACCAGATTAAATTTTCTATGTCTTTATTATAACCACTTGATTTCACTCCCTCAGAAGTTATTTTCATAACCATCGCATTATCTCCTTAATTGGACTCCTTCCATTTGGGAAAAACACTCAACCATATTCTTACTAAATTGCATCTCTGACTTTATTACTTCTTTGCCTAAGTGTTTTCAAATCCTCTCTTGAGAAGATAAAGTCCAGTCCTTGCATAATGAAACTCTTATTTGTTTCTCCAACTTATATATAATACTTCCTATGTTAAACTTTATCCTCAAGCAAACTATGCTGTTTTTAAATTTTCCTACATGTACCCTTCCCTTCTATCTCTTCAGGTTATTCCCTATACATGGAATTCCCATTCCCTAAATTTATCATTGCTGAACTCAATTGTAGAATCATTCAGTTGAAGCAACAACATCAGTTCCCATACCAGCCCACTCGGTATAACCTAGGTGACATTCTTATGAGTCCTGTGACATCCTCTGTATAATTTTCACATTTTTCATGTCACATTAAAATGCAATTTTCTATTCATAGGTACAATTAAGAGTATTTGGAAGTCAAGAAAATGTTCTTATTTCCATTATATTGTATGTTTCTAGTACATACATTGGTGGTAAGTGTATTTTAAATCAAAATTTTAAGTCAAAAGTAAATTTCAGAGGTCAAATGAACATAAGCTGGTTACTTTTCAGGACTTAGGAGTTGAAAATAATGAGAGAGATTGAAAACGTTAATGTTTCTATATTTTGATAGCTAGAGTATGATAGTGCCATAATCTGAGTTGAGGAATATAGAAGGAAGATCAAACCTTGGTAATAGTATGAAAAATTCAGTTTAATAAGAGATATCTACACTAAACTCAAATGGGGATGTGTAATAAGAAGTGAGATATAGAAACCAAAACATCAAAGAAAATAAAGAGAAAGATGATCTAGAGATAGCAATGTAAGACTTTTCACTCTAAAGTTGAGATTAGAAGCCTCTTAGGAAGATTCCGTGGGAGGAAAAGAAGGCCTTCCACAATGCAATACTATTTGTTTTTCCTGATAAGAACAGTATCATTTAAGGGATGTGTAAGCAGTGAAGAAGTTTCAATAAGAACTCATTATAAACAACCCAAAAGTAGGAATTAAGTGACTCAATAAAAGTCACAAATCAATAGCCTAAAGTAGTCAGGACTCATAACACAAAAGAGGAAAGTGAGCCTCGTGAAAAAACTTCTGGTAATATAGTGTCAACATATTTTGTTCTTAGTTCTGCATGTGACACTGTGTCTCAGTGTCAGGAAGATACAAAGAATTGGGTTACTGAAAATAGAATATCTTATATTAAGGAGACAGCAATTCTTTAGCACTATTTGATGATTTCCACACAGAGACTTGGAATCTTTCTTGCCCAATATTCCCACTTTTCAAGAGAAGCTGGAAATCATTTTGTTCCCTATTTTAACATATTAAACAGTGCATGAAACAAACAAAGGACATTTCCAGGTTCAGTTCAGGCTGATGATCACCATTTTGGAAACTCCGTAATACTTGGATAAACTCTATGTTTAAGTGAGTATAGAAATATCTGATTTAAATAAATGAAGTTCCAAATATAGGCAATGATTTTCTTAATACATGTGCAAAACACTGAAATTTATGTAACAGCAATACAGCTGCAAGATGGTCAGATTAGGTTTCAGAAAACATATTCTTTCATCCTGATTATATTACTTAGTAAATATATGGGACCATCATTTACTCATCACTCTTTGATAAGAATCAAAAGAGAAAAGGAAAATGCTTGGGAAGTCATAAAATACTTTAAAAATTCATAGCATAATAATTAAATTGTATTAATAATAATGATTACTTTTTAATCAGTAACTTCAGTGTGGTTCTTTGTGATCTATGTCATATATATATATATATACATATATAGTATATGCAGTATATACAGAAGTATACTGTAAAAATTCACCTCCTCCTCTCCCCACCACATATAAACAGCAGCCCAACATAATGCTTCTCACTCCACCTCACCACCTTATGAAGATAGACCACATGTGAGGGAGAGTTACTTTGCTCCAAACTTATTGCAAACTTATTTTAAAAGGTTATTTCTATGTATTATTTTTAGCTTAATTGTTAGTGTGGAAGACACTGCATGTATTAATCATCTGAAATGAAAACTCCCTCAAAACAAGTGTAAACAATTTCATAACCATGACACGTAATTTATATTAAATTCTCTTCAAGATATAGTAATATATATTAATACACTTAATTCTGAATAAGTCACATATTCCATTAATCAGTTAGAGAAATGAAGATGACCACATTTGATAATTTCTAGTAGAAGGATGAAACATTCTTTGAACTATAGTTAGTCACCTACCAACCAAAATCCCCATACCATAAAAGAATGATTTCTGTATGACCTCAATGTCATGTTAGTAAGCTAGAAATAGTTGAGAAGTGTTCTCAAGCTTCCAAAGAATTAAAAAAAAAAAAAAAAAAAAAAACTTCAAAGAGAAAATGTAATCATCTGAAAAAGTGTGATAAAGTATGCTCATTGGAACTGAAATGATCCTGGGTTTACAAGTTTAAGAAAGTAAATTAAAATGCCAAGCACAACGGATAACTTTAGCAATAAAGAATATGTTTCACTCTCACATTGTAAAAGGAAAAGAGTTCAGTCCAATTAAATATTCATGAAACAAAAGATCAAGGTTTTAAGTCTTAGATCAAGTTCAAGACTGAGCATGAACTAATGATCCAATAGTTTATATGAATATTAAACATTTATTAGAGGAATTACTCAGAACCACTCTTTGGAATGGATTCTATTTTACTTTGAGAGTTAATTTTACCAATTCCGGGTAAGAAACTGATTGACACTTAACATAATTATATTCAAGACAATATATATTTTGGATTAGTCAATTGATGTGTTGCCCTAAGTTTCAGTAGTGATAGGTGCACTGAGTAATTGTTTTTATTATATTGTGGTTATAGTTCTTCCTCCTCAAATCTTTTACTTTCTCTTACATATGAAAATTAAATGAGTTGATAAGCAAAGATACATATGCAAATTTGGTTATTATACTTTGCCCCCAAACTTGCTGCAAACTTAGTTTAAAGGTGTATTTCTATGTGTTAATTTTAGCCTTAGTTGTTAGCGAGGAAGACACTGCATGTATTAATCATTTGAAATGAAAACTCTCTCCTGAAACCTCCCTAGAAACAGGTGTAAGAAATTTCATTTCAAAAGATTGATGTAATAGAAATACACCCAAAGAAGCTTTGACCAATTTGACATCCTCCTCTTAAAGATCCAAGAAAAAGTGAGGTTAATCCAACCACAGGCAGAATGCCTCCTCTGAGTGTGTATAAACCAGTGAAATGTGCAGGAGGTCTGAAAAGCAGCTGAGAGGTCCCACGAAAATAATCATCCGCTCTTCACGCCGAGAGGCAGCAAGAGCTTCAGGTAAGATAAAGTTCCAGACATTAAATCCATTCTCAGCGCAGCCGGCCTGTGGCCATACTTCCCCCGAGAAGGCACCTTGTCCATCACTACAATCAGTTCAACCAAAGTGTTTTATCCGTTTATTTATTTTCAAGTTGTCAGCGACATTTTAGAAAGCAAAGGCAGACAAAGCTTCTTCTAAAAAGCCTAAGGGATCTGTTATTCCTTTTGAGCAAAATAACCTGCAGACATTTTTGCAAAACTACTAGTAAAAAAAACTGTGAGTGCCAGTATGTTGGCTGAACCAAAGTAAAGCATGTCCCACTACGTGCTAGTGTAAGTACCAGTGCAGGATGGTGAAATATGAAATTTAGAAGGGGAAAAAAAAACTAACAGGGGTGGAAAGGCTAGATAGAGTATACTAACTTATTATTACACAAACTCATTCTTATTTGTCCAGACTCGTGTTTGTCTTGATATCAGGAACTTTTACATAACAACAAAATGGTATTTGAAATTAGACTGTGCACTATCACTAAAACACCCAAAGAAAGAAGTCACTGGGATAAGAATTCATATATCCTCCTCAAAGGTATCGTGTATCCTATTTTATTTTAACATCTGCATTAGTTTCTGTATTATACTATGAGCATCTAGAGTGCATGGGTGTTGATTGCTCTTTTCTGTGCACACGGGATTTCACAGTCATTGTTGTAGAGGGTATTCAATAAATACTTATTGAATGTTTTAATGAATAAAATTTGAGAACAAATGGTCTTAACTTTGAGTCAATAGAGAATATTTGACAGATCAATTTACCTCTAAATTTGTAAACAAAGTGCTTGTGTTCATGTACAAAAGTCCATTTTATTTCTGTGGAGAAAATCCATATATTTCATCATATTTCCAAAGGGCATCAGGACTTCCTCTCATAAATTATTGTTTCTTTTCTTTAAAAAATATATTAAGATGATCTTTCGAGGCAGTGTGGTATAAGAGAAAGGTCAAGTTCTTTCCAAAACCCTTCAAAATACCTCATACTTCACAGTGATTCGTAAGAAACATTTCTGTTAAGTTAAAAAAGAAGACAAGGATGTTGATTAGGATCATTTTTTTTCAACATTGTAATGAGATTTTATTCAATGCAGTAATAAAAAAATTAAACAGTAAATAAAGATGTAAAGGTTGAAAAGAATCATAAAGAAGAGTGTTATTATGTATACATGATTTGATCATTTATATAACAAACGCGGGATAATGTGTAGTCAGTAATTAGTATAAAAGAGTTCAACAAAATTGCCAGATAACAAGATCAATAATTTAAAACAATTGGAGTTTCAATAAATTAGGGGAAAAAAGTAAAGAACACATAATTTAGAAGATTTATTTACTAAGAAGCTTAAATTATAAGAACCTTGGAATATATCTAGCATTGAATGTACATTTTATAAAAATGCAAAACTGCATTAAAGGACAAAAATATTAAGTAAGTAGAAATTTTATAAAATAAGTTGTAAATAAGTGGGAAGATAGAACGTTCATATAGTTTCATTTAACAAGACACAAAAGCACAAACTCTAAAAGAAAATAATAATAAAATTGATCATATTGAAATTAATTATTCATTTAACAAATTACCCCATAAAAGACAGTCTCTCAGAAGAAACAGATATTTTCAGAGTATATAACTGGTAGAGATATGGTATCTAGAATATGTTTAAAGTGTTTACAAATCAAAAATAATTTTTAAAAATTTGAACTCAATATATGGTAGTATTGGGAACAGGCATAGAAATCAGAGTAGAAATAGTTATTATCACCATCAACGTCACCATTACTATGGTTATTTAACTTGGGCTTGATGAAAACAATCTTCTCTTCTAGTTCCTTCATTTTCCAGATCAAGTTGTAATAGTCCTGAGAGATCCCACCCAAAATCTCAAAGACTGCCAAAACTAAAGTCCTTTTTTTAAATCCCAAATCCATATCTCAATCTGTTATCAGAATACTTAATCCACTGACTGAAATTTTTTATATAAATAAATGCTTTTCTATGCAGCACAATAGTTAAGATTCAACCACATAGTTAGTAAGGGGAAAAAATACTCATAACAAATTGAAAGGGAAGTCAGTCTAAAAAGAGTTAGCTCAGCATAAGAGTAGCAGAGTAAGCCATGGCCAGTCATTACAGCAATTGTAAAGCAAAATACTAACTAAAACAATCCATGACATTTTTTAAAATCACACCTTATCAGTTAATTTTGTGGTTGATATCCATAAATAACAGTGAATTAAAAATTAAGTAGGTATTTTAATCATATTCTCTAACAATAAGATTAATGATGTATGTTACATTATAAATGTTAATGTATGTTTACATTATTAAATATCTGAAGATATTTGGAAGTTTTAAAGTATAAACATTATATAGAAAGCCTTTGTGAGGATGGTGAGGTGAGGGGGAAGTGGATGAAGGTAGTCAAAAGTACAAACAGTTGTAAGATAAATAAGTACTAAGGATGTCATGTACAACATGATAAATATATTTAGCACTGCTGTATGTTCTATACAACAGTTGTTAAGAGAGGAAATCCCAGGAGTTCTCATCACAATATGTTTTTCTTTTTCTTTTATTTTTTATCTCTATGAGATGATGGATGTTCATTTAACTTATTGGGATAATCATTTCATGACGTTGTAAGTCAAATCATTATGCTGCACACCTTAAAACATATACAGTACAGTATGCCAATTATATCTCAATAAAACTGGAAGAAAAAACATTTTTAATAAATAAATAAATAAATATTATATGGAAAGAATGCATTTTCATTTAGAAGTCATGACGCCAAAATAGTTTACAAGGTATTGGTTCTGTCAGTTAAGGGCTTTTTCAGGACGTCATAATGTCTGTAAAGTAACAATTGTTACATATTTCTAATTATCTAAATATTTTATCTTCGTTATGTCTGGTAATGATTTTTGCTTTTAATGTATTTTGTGTCATATTAACATAGTCATGCCAGATGGGATTGTTATTTTTCACCTTTTTGCTTTCAATTCTCTGATTTCTAAGATTTTGGATGTGATCATTTAAATAGTATATAATTGGAATTTGGGGGGTTTTGCAGCCTTTTTCTTTTAAACTTTCATTTGGAACATTTATTTCATTCACATTTAATTTACTTACATATATAGGTCTATATTTACCATCTTATTTCACACTTTCAATTTAATTCTTTTGTTGTTGTTGTTGTTTTTCTTTTCTCCATTATTGCCTTTTGGTTGTTGTTCTTTTAATTTATTTGAGTATTTCTTCTCACATTCTATTCTTTTTTCCTTTACTCTATTGGACTGTATGCCCTCTATTCAATTCTTTTAAGTTTAGTCTAGAAATTGCAACACACATATATAATTTCTCAATATTGAAAATTGATCAGTACACTTATTCTCCTCTTTGATCATACAAGGACTTCAACTAATACTTTTCCTCACTTACACATTGTTGTTTGTTTTAATTCTATTTCATACCTTTTAACCTCACAAAATATTATTTGTTTTTAAAAGATTAAAGATCATTTATATTTGCTACATATTTACCACTTATTTTATTATTCATTCCTTCTCACAATCTCCAGTGATTCCCCTGGAATCTCTTCTGCCTGAAATACAACTTTCAGATTTGCCTTTAATGAGGATCTGTTGGTGGGAATATTTTTTCTGATTTTGGTTCTTCTAAGATGTCATTTCTTTACCCTAATTCTAGACATTTATTTTCACTTAGTATAGAATCCTAGGCACTTATTTTCTTTTCTTTTAGTGAAGGTATCACTGTTCTTTGGCTTCCACTGTTGCTACTGCTGGTACCAAGAAGCTGTCAGATTAATTGCTCCTCCTAAAATCTGTGTATTAGTGTATTTTTATTTCCAGAAATATTCCAAACATTATTTATTCCAATATTATTTATCTTCTGCTTTTCTCTTTCCTATCCTTCTAGAACTCCAATTAGACCTATGTTGGACTTTCTTATGTTACTACTCCATGGCTTTTTATCTCTATGATTTCCTTCTCTTATTACCTCTGTTTTACATTCTGGATAATTTTCTTCTTTTCAATCTAGTAGTTAACTAATTTTCCTATGGCTTCATCTAATTACATGTGAAATGCATCCATTAAGCCATTCAATTTTATTTCCAATTATTTTATCCTTTATTCCTTAGATATCCTTTTTGTTTTTGCAAATCTGTTTGGTCCATTTTGGTCGTTTCCTGAACCTTAAAGATCTTTCCAAACTTGTCTTATTTTAAGCACATTAAGTATTATAATTTAATAATACATGACAGATGGCTCTGATATTTGAGGTCTTTGCAGGTCATTTCCTCTTTCTAGTGTTTTGTTTTATTTTGTTTCTTAATTATTGCTCATGGTCAGCTATTCTTTTTCCTTGGCCAGTTATTTCTGGGAATTCTTTGAGGTCTAGAATCAGTGGGCCTCCTTCCAGACAGAACTGACATTGGCTTCTGCAAGACACCTTGGGACACTCCCACTTTAAATGAAACTCACATCCCAAGGTATTTTGGGCAGCCTGGATGATGTGATTTGTCCTGTAAGTCATCATTGGCAATCTTGTGGTTATAATGTCTCACAAGATTGTGTCCCTTACTCTGTTCAGTGAAAAGGCAACTTTTCTTGTAGCACTTGGAAGTGTTGAAAGGATGTTGGTTTCCTCCTGGTTCACACATACCAAGAAGTTATAGTTCTTCCAGCGCTACTCTTGGTACCGAAGAATTCTTTCCTCCAGCAGACCTAGACCAGCTTTTCCTCCTCACTCTTCTCTCCTTTCCTAATTATAGACTAGAAATTTAAACTCAGATTCTCCAAGTTTGGCAAAAGCCAGTGGGGTAAAAATAATTCCTTTGCTTATCACAATATTCTGGGTTCCCACTTTCATTAATATTTTGCCTGATAATGCTTTGGTAACCTGTAAACTTCTCAATATTTTTAACATGATTGAAAGATATATAGATATTCATAATTTTAAACCTTTCAGCAGAAAGTTGCCAAGTCCCTAAATAATGCCAATGACTACGGTTGCTAGGTCAGCTTGCCACAGTTCCATAGAATGGATTTGGAAGGACACAACAAGCCCAAATGGATTTAGACAGTTTATTACTTGTGCCATAGCCAGCAACACTAACTTCATGTCCACACGGCTACCCTTGCCCTCCTCCCAAGTCCCGTGGGGTAATATAGAGGCAGGGCAACATGAACACCACATACATAAGGGTTAGGGTTTTGTCATAGCTAAGGAACCTCAAAATTAGGAAGCCCTTAACCTTTTAAAAATTTTTAAAACTGCCCAACCTTTGCCCACAGAGAATCATTATCTTTAAATTCGTAGTCAGAAAAAAAAAAAAAAATCTTCCTCTGACCTGGAGAAAGACATGTCTCTAGCTTCCAAAGATGTCTGCATTTCAAACATAATTGACAAAACCTGTCAGTCCCCTTGGTTCAGAAGACATGCAGATAAAACAGAATTATCTCAGATAAGAAGATAAGTCCCAATTCCAGCTAGTCATATTAATGACAATAGAAAGAATCTTTCTAAAATGTAATATTGGCTATATACAAAAGAAATTATGTAAAAATATATTTTGAGACAAAATAAAATAAGAAGCACTCAAGTATCCCCTTTCAGCCCACAGTTTTGAAGGAAAAAAAAAATTCGATGGAAAACAGCAACCTCTTTGAATTCAGCAAGAATCATTTCAGTGGTTCATAAAGTTAAAAATCATTTATCAAGTCCCTGCAATGTGCTAGATTTTGGTGATAAAACAATTAGAAAAGGACACATTATCAAATTATCAAATAAAATAAATATAAATTAGCACTTATTTACAACAGGTTCTTTGAACCAGCTTTTGAGAAGTCACTTACTTTCTACTTAGCCTACAGCTCTCAACAGAAACATCACGTCTCCAGAGCAGTCTTGCTTGATAACCTCATCACCGTCTCAGTCTAGGTCAGGTTCTATTTATTTTTTTTAATGTGATTTCAAAGAACCATGTTCCTTCCTTTTGTTGTAACTAAATGCTCATTTATAGTTACTTAAACTTTAATACCTGTTTTCACGCTTGTAAAATAGGAATAATGGTATATCTATTTCCCTAATAAAGTTGTTATATGGATTAAATGAGTCAATATTTGTACAGGGTGTAGAACAGTACTGGACATACAATAAGAACTGTATAAGTTTATTTACATATAAGTTCATAATTCTATATATCAACCAATATATAAATAAACTGCAAATAAATGTCTTTATTGCTTCAAAAAAATGGCTTCAAATTCTTTATTTATTTTTCTGGAAATATACAATTTATCACAACATTTTAAAATGCAAGTTTCACACTGGGAATTATGACTATTCTATTAACATATCCTCACTTTTTGGAAGTTAAAATTTTGATAAGTTAGAACATTGTCCCGTGACACCTTGGTCTTGGGCTCTTCTCACTCAGTAATCTTTCCATTTTTTCTCTCTGAATCATTCTCACACATGTGGTAAGATCTACTTGCATATCCTCTTCAGAACAATGGGATAATAGCCACACTTAAGATTTGATGTTATGATCTATTCTGCAAGGCTGAATCTTATTTTATTTATTCTAATTAAATTAATAATTTCATAATAAAAAGAATCAGTACATTGTGATGATTTAATGGATAAAATAACTTATGTATGGTTTACATTTTAGAAACAAACTGAAGTAATAATCCAATACCAAAGACAAGGGCCATGCAGTATCTAAAAGGAAAAAATACAAATACCACAAAGTTTGAAAAATCTTTAGGCATGCCTTGAGAGCAAATCTTGTGGGTGTATATGTGTGTGTTCCAAAACAAACAGATGTTCTTTGAGAACTGTATTTTTCTTTTATTTTTATGTTTCTTTAAAAAAAATCTACTTTGGACTTCCCTGGTGGCACAGGAGTTAAGAAACCGCTTGCCAATGCAGGGGACACAGGTTCAGTCCCTGGGCCGGGAAGATCCCACATGCCGTGGAGCAACTAAGCCCGTGTGCCACAACTACTGAGCCTGCGCTCTAGAACCCACGAGCCACAACTACTGAAGCCCGCGCCCCTAGAGCCCATGCTCCGCGACATGAGAAGGCACTGCAATGAGAAGCCCGTGCACCGCAATGAAGAGTAGCCCCCGCTCGCTGCAACTAGAGAAAACCCATGCACAGCAATGAAGACTCAATGCAGCACAAAAAAATAAAAAAAAAAAAACCTACATTGCTAACTCAAGCAAGTTAAGCCACAGAATAACCTCAAAATCTTAAAAATATATAGTTCAAATCATTTAAAGATTTTTGTACAGAGAAAAATACTAGAAGGTTTTTCATTATTATATGTACTCAAAAATAATTCACAGCAATAATTAAAAACATTTGTGTATTTTTTAAATATTCTAAACTTTTAATCATTACCTGTTTTAACACTTATGAGGTATATGTGACTGATATCTGTATGATTTGGAAATACTGATTTGGGGTCTCTGTAGAGACCATTTGAATCTAAAAGAATAAGACAATCATTTAAGCTGCTGTACTGGAGTGATGGCTGTGTCCAAGATTTTCCTCTTTCTCTACCCAATAAAAATCTGGGTGCATTATATAATTTTTAGTGTCCTAAGGGCCATGACATGTCATGAATCAGTGGAGTTGCTTGACAGATCTTATGAATATCACCCTGCAACTGTTCTCCAGGCTGTATTTTCTCCTTTATATTCTAAAGAGGAACAGAGGACCAGGGAGCAGCTGTGCTACACATTCATTCTTGTTAACCTAATGCCAAAACAAGTAGGCAGTTAAATTAATAGCTAGGCGGAGGAATGAAGTGTGAGTGGAAGAATCCATCTCTGTCTCATAATTTAATGTCATATAGAAAGGACATCCTGATGTTTGCCTCACCTTATCAGACTTCAACCAGATTTTTATTTATATTCACATTTGTACTTTGTCATGTACTTGTAAGGGTCAGAGTGGCTTTCAAAAATACACATAGCACACAATACCAAGTGAATTTAAAATAGTTTAAAATTTGAGGCAAAGGAATATATGGTGTTGAAGTAGGATGGGAAAAGAGTTTACTATGACATTTCAAAGAGAAGACTGTATTATATACTAAACAATACCAACAACTTAAGTCCAAAAATGACCTTCACAGAGAAATTTCTTTTAATATCTCTCAGTATAAGATAATGACAACAAACAATTCAATATCAGGCAATTAGTTGGGAAACCAATGTGATCCAGATACACACAAATCTCTCCAGCTCTTTACAGGTACTTAGAATGTCTAGAGAAGTGGGTGGATCAGTTATACTTAAGCAAATAAAGTTGTTTTCACAGTGATTTTTGTAGCTATTGAGCAGTTCTCAGGTCAAGATTTTACTCCCTGGTAAGTATCTGAAATACAACTACACTTCCTATTATGTACACTGCCATGTACATTAAGGATCTGAGAGGATAGATAGTTTCTTGGGGAAGTGAGAAGCCTTAACAAGTGTATCCTTCTTCCAGAGTACCCTCAGGAAGTGGTTGTAAGACAGAATTTATTTATTTATTTATTTATTTACTTACTTACTTATACAAAATTTATGTATTTGACTTTATTATTCTAGGAATTAGAGTATATTATCTTGAACTCTGTGCTTATAAAAATAAGACATCCATGTCTATAATCTATACAGATAAATGGGTTTAACAAATAATGTAAGAATAAACTGTTAAGATTAACATTTTCAGGATGGTGTCATGCTTGGGTGAATTTCCAAATATAGAAACTATAAATGGAGATACCTAATGACTTAGGTTATATTTTATTATTAAACATATATTAAGAACATCAATAAAGAATGAAATCTATAATGCACTGAATTAGGGAAATAGTCATTGTCTCAACAATTCTAGTTCTAGGAATATATCCCTCATATAGACATGCAAGTTGTAGCTATTACCGTGAAGTGCTCAGTAACGAACCATTCTGAAATTCAATCACTTGAAACAATAATTTACCCTCATCTGACTTGGTCTAGGCTGAGCTCATCTGAGCAGCTCTACTGATTGAGACTAGACTTTCTCATGCATCTGAGGATCTTTTTGTCTCATCTCAGCTGCATTTAGCTAGAGAGGTTTGGCTCTGCTGGGCATATTCCTCTCAGGCTGATAGCAGAAGCTCCAGAGAACAAGCAGAAACATACAAGGCTTCTTAAAGTCTGGGCTGAGAATCAGCACCCAGTCGCTTCTGCCCATTCTGTAAGCCAAAGCAAGTCATACGGCCGAATCTAAAATCAAAAAGGAGAAAATATGTTGACCCCATGAAGATGAGAGGAAGAGAGTAAATAAACATACGTGCAATAAGCTAATCAAATACAATTAAATATGCAAACCCATTGCAGCAGTTTCTGTTAACAAACTCTTGAGATATCCATCAATAGTGAATACATTTTACCAGCAGAACACAGAGGTGGGGATTCATGATGACCATGTACCTCAGGGGGTGACACATGGCCACATAGAGGTCATAGGCCATAACAGCAAGGAGAAAATTTTCCAGGCAGGCAAAAGACAGGACAAAGCAGATCTGGATGAGGGAGCTTGCATAAGTGATGATCTGATTCTGTGCTGGGGTGTTTCCAGCATCTTTGGGATTGTGGTTGTGCTTAAACAGATGTCAGTAAAGGACAGACTGGAGAAAAAGAAATACATGGGTTTGCAGAGATGGGAGTCAGAGCTGACAGCCAGGATGACAAGCAGGTTTCCAGGAACCGTGATCAGGTATATGGACAGGAACAGGAGGAAGAGGAGAGACTGGCATTCTGGATCCTCTGTCAGCCCCATGAGAAGGAAATCTGAAACATTTGTTTGTTTTCTCGATTCCATGTTACTGATGAATCTGATATAAAATATTGGGTCACAAAATAATAAAATGTATAATCCCTGGGAAAAAGTAGTGAGTAAATGCTATAAAATGGAGTGTTTTCATATAATGGGCAAACTATATAGCCACTTAAAATGTGTTATTTCTGTAGGTTCTGATAACAAACACATTACAAACATATCTTAAATAGAAGTAAAGAAAAGTGTGAACAGTGTTGTGAAATATGGGTTACACATATTTCAATCTACTTATATCTTGTACCTGGGGAGGGATTTTGGTGGGGAGCATGCTTAGGAAAGAAAGAAGTCATGTAGTCCAGTCTGTTCTCCTTGTAAGTATGCTAAATGTTTTTTGCTAGGAGTAGATTCCTTTTCTTCAGTATACTTTTAACAGAATGTTTCAAAGATTGCTATGATAACCAAACCTGCAATCTATAAATTGCATGGCTCCCTGGAAAGTGTCACAAAAGCAGTATAACTTTATAAGCATGTATTAGTCTTCTAGGACTGCTGTAACAAAACACTAGACTGGGTGCCTGAAACAACAGAAATTTATTTTCTCACAGTTTTGAAGGCTAAAATCCATGATCATGGTGCCAGAAAATTCAGTTTCCCCTTCAGAGGTCTCCTCCTGGCTTGTAGTTGGCTGCCTTCCTACTGGGTCCTCACATGATCTTTCCTCATCCAGAGAGAGAGAGTTCTCTGGTGTCTCTCTTCTTATAGAGATACTAATCCTATTGGATCAGGGCCACACCATTACAACCTCATTTAACATTAATTACTTCTGAGAGGCCTCATCTCCAAATATAACCACACTGGGGGTTAGGGTTTCAAACATATAATTTGGAAAGAACATTCAGTTCATAACAGAGCACAAAATTAAGATCTTTCCTGGTGTAAAATGTTCTATCTCTCTGTATATCTCTATCTGTTAACCTGAGTTAGCGAGCATTCAATGAAAGAACAAAGGCTGGAATCATACTGGGAGATTTGAACATCTTGTTTCACCTGTGTCTCTTGACTATTGAGTAATCATTAATAAAATGTACCCTGAGTAAGATCTTTGTTTTTTGTACATTTGACTTAACAATCTGATCGTTTGTGTCGTCACCAGTGTGTACGGTGTTTTAGCAATTATGGAGAATTTTTAAACAAATAAGTAAATTGAATGATGAATAAGAACATAAATTACTTATCATATTTAGTCAGCTATTTAAAGATATTCAAACATAGTAATGAGCGAATGGTAACATCAAAATTCAACTTTTCATAGAATGCTTGTTAAAAGTCCTATAAAAATTAATCTTCTTAATCTTAAATGAACAAAATTAAATTTTCAGCTTAAAATATAGTGTATAACACATAGAAAATTTTAAAAGAAACAAAAATTAGAAAAGACATGGTGAGAAAAAATAACAAAAACTAGACTGAGAAAGAAGGAATCATAATGGTAATAATAATCTTTGTTTTTAATTAGACTGTGCAATGAATAGCGTGATGTAAGCCAAAAAGAAAAGAAAAGAAAAGAAAAAGTCTGAATTGTGCTTGTTAAATTTATTGTCACCTACTGTGCTATATTGGCAAGTGCTAATATCATAACCAAGTGTTAATTAATAAATCGTACTACTCACTGTGTGATGCATTTCTTGACACTTACTAATTTCCAAGAAAATACAGAAAATATAAAACATTCTCCAATCTGTAAGCTGAAAGGAACTTTCTAATTGAAAGTTCTGCTATATGTTCCATAATGTGGAGGTCTCCAAAAATCTCTGTTATGTAGGATAGAGTGATGTAAAGTTCTCGTTGATGAAAAATTCTCCTCTTTGCCATAGGTGGTGTTTATATAGATCAGCAAATCAAACTGGATATAGAAGATTGTCTTTTAAACTGTCAAATAGAATAAACCCTTCCCCTTGTTTCTGATAACTTAACCATATGACCCTTGCATAAAGCAACAATAAAGTTGTTGTTTTTTTTTTTTTTTTTTTTCCTACATGTTAAATATTCACTGGAGAATTCAGTCCTGGGGTATTTGTAAACCAGCCCTACAAGTCTTACTGAATCATACATTAATTATTGCATACATTAATTATTATTTTTTGTCATTATACTCTAATTTCTATATTAAAAACAAACCAAAAAACAAAAATAAAGCATTTTTCTTCAGTCCCTTAGAGAATCATTTTTTTGAAATATTTTCTCAAAGCATCATTCACTGTAACACAACGTACCTAATATGAAGCCCATTTTATGAACTGCTTAGTTGAGAGTTCTCTTCACCCATGCTTCTCCCATCCATATCCTTTGTTAGAATATAAGTTCTTTTGAGTCAATAGATAAATCAACCAAAACCATAACTTTTGCCTAGTTTCCCCAAACTAATGAATTGTGCAATTGATTATCTCACTTTATAGGCCTATAATTTATAGGCCTGTAATCTAGAGTCGAAGTTTTTTTTTTTTAATTAAAGTTGGGTTGTATAAGTGCTACTTGGATTTTTTTTTTTTTTTTTTAAGTGAGAGCAAAATCAAAGTATAGACATAGTTTTGCTTTTTTTACATTTGGGTACACAATACAATTTGCTCTGATACACATGGAGACCATTTGGCTTAAGGGATGCAATTCAGAAATGCAACTCTGCAACTCTGCTCTGTGATTATCAGTGGTAGCAAGAAAAGAGGCTGTTGGGGAAGGTTTTTAGTCCATAACAAGTCACTACTTCCTAACCCTCCAAAGTGAACCTGTGACTTATTTATCAAAGCAAATGAATTTATATGAAAAGACACCTTTAAATCACACTAAATAATTATACAACCAAATTTAAAGAGTATTTTCTATTCCCAGATAGTATCAAGAAGAAACTCCAGTCTCAGCCCTAAGCACGCCCCTGGAAATTTTGAAGACATCATTGAAGAGTGGCTCCATAAGTCTTTCTCGCCATAACGTTGGGGAAATAAAGTAATCTCAGCCCCTTTGCCTCTGACTTGAGAACAGTGATACCCAGTTTCCTGGCATAACTGTTACTTTCCTTGAACCCCTACTTTCTGGATCTAAAATTACCAAGTAACATCTTCTCTGCTGATAATCTTCAATTATAGAAGACAATAAAGTGAGTTTTTCTGAGTAAAAATTGTTGCTAATTCATTGAAATTATAATTCCAGCTTTTTAAAAATATAAATTGGATGATTATATGAAAAATTTTCAATGAAGGAGGAGCTTACATTTTAATACAAGCTTGTGGAATCTGGGTACCACTGCCACTGAAGCACTTCATTCTGAAATTCATTCTGAAGTAGGGAAAGTTCTAGAAAGCACACAACACAAAACACTTTTTCTTACTTCGCAGGTTTTTAAAAAATATTTTTATATCTCTTTTTGATGTTTTGCATGAAGGTTATTGGTTGTGACTTCTCAGTGAAAAAAAATATTTAAACTAAGTGTTTGGGAATACCTTTCCTCTTGATTTTGATGTCTCTATATCACCCAGTCTGCATAATGAAGAAATTATAGCCACAGAACAGGGTAAGAAAAAAGCAGCAGGAATCAGGAGGAATAGAGCAATATGAATGGAGTAAAAACACACAATGCTTTGAAGAGGTGCTTTGGATTTGTGGAAGAGAAATATTAATTTATATAGTGGATTTCAATTCATTTTTTATATCATATTTTAAGAAGAGATACTATTCAGTTTAGTGATTTCATTTAGCTTTACCTATTTTCCAAAATTCTAATAAAATATCAAAACAAAGAAAAAGTAACATGTGTCAGCATTACATCTATACTTAGACAAATATTTATCAATATATTCCTAATTAACAGTTTGTTTTTAACTAATGATATATGAACATCAATAAGTATATATTTAACATTTTTTAAAATTTCCTTTTACAAATATCTATATATCATATAATAGATATATATCTTATACACTCAAGATATATATTATATTTCTGAAAGGGGAAAATTGAGAAAGGAATTATTACAACTGAAAGAAACATGAGGGGAAAAGAAAATCTTTAAAGAACCATTTACAGGCTTAAGAATATACTAAATCAAAAGTGCTATGACTCTGACAAAGCAATACTCAAATTCCAGTTGAAATAAACCACTTAAAATCATATAATTATTTTTGCTACACCCAGAGAAAGGAAAAATCTAGTAGCATCATCAATCGATTTTTTTTACATTTTTTGCCTGTAGCATTTGAGAAAACTTCATCAAAATCATTTTCCTGAGTTTATTATTTCAACAAGAAGGAATGCTTCCACAAGGCTTTGTTATTAAAGAATGTGCTTATAGTATGATAATTTATGTCTGGTTCATTAAGCAGGTGTTCTGGGCAAGATAATATAGGGGAAATGGTAAATACGACACACTATTTTCCATTAACCCCTCTGGCACTGACAGTCTGAAGCTCTCCTTCTGAAGACTAATCCATTTTGCTTAATGCTTAGGATTTTCAGATCCTAGCTCTGGGTAAGAGAAAGGTTTTATGTTTGAAGTACAAGAAAAGTATGTGACAATTTTGAGCACCTAGTTAGTTATCCCTTATGAAAATCAGTTGATTAAAGCCAAAAGCATCAAAAGTAGAAAGGCTTTGTACGGTCAGTATACACCAAACCAGAATGCTTGGTACACTGTCATCGGAGCAGATACTGTAAATTCCTTTTCATCAAATTGAAGGAGAGCTTTTTTTTTTTCAGTATGACTGCTATTGTCACATTTTCAAAGGCTCCCTAACACCCACTTACATTTATTTCAAAGCTTGTTATTTAGGAAGGGTGGGATTTAAAAAAAAAAGAAAGTTAATGAATATGATTATTCACAGTATCTAAGCCAAGGGACACAGGATCACAAACTGCCTCTCCTTGTGGTCAAATTTAGTTCATAAGCATGCTTTAGCATTTTGGATTTAAATGGATTTGCACATTATACATGAGCTCCAGTTTGCCACAATTCCCATCAATCCTGCTATAATGATTCTTAATCTGCTTTACTCATTTATTTGATTTGCTTAATCCCCACAGACATTTGAATTTCATCTAAACAGTTACCTCCCCTTGTCAGGGACCACTAATTTTCTCCTTTGGTTTTATTTTTTACTAGGATTCAACATTGCAGAATTTTTTTTTTCTTTCTTTTTTAACTTTATTTATGTATTTTGGCTGCATTGGGTCCTTGTGCAGGCCCCCTTCAGCTGTGGTGAGCGGGGGCCACTCTTTGCCGTGGTGCTTGGGCTTCTCACCACGGTGGCTTCTCTTGTTGCCAAGCACAGGCTCTAGGCACGCGGGCTTCAGTAGTTGTGGCTCACGGGCTCCAGAGTGCAGGTTCAGCAGCTGTGGCACACGGGCCTAGTTGCTCCACGGCATGTGGGATCCTCCTGGACCAGGGCCTGAACCTGTATCCCCTGCATTGGCAGGCAGATTCCTAACCATTGCACCACAGGGAAGCCCAACATTGCAGAATTTAATATTGTTCCTGGTTAGGAGCACTCTGGTCTCAGATAACCTAGATTCAAATCTTGTTACTTAACCTCTCAAAACCTCACATTTTGCATCTGCGAAATGGCAATCGTAACAATATCTACCTACAATACCTACCTCAGGTACCTGACCTGTCTAACCACCAACACCGGCTTCCTGGGCTCAGCACCTGTGGAGTTGCCCAGAGACCCGCACTCAAAAGGGCTGTGTGCTTGGGTTAGCGTTCTATTGTCTCTGGCTTTAAATTCTTAAAAATTCTTGAACAAGGAACTTAGCATTTTCATTTAGCACTAGGCCGTGCAAATTGTGTAGCTGGTCCTGCTAACTACAGAGATGGAACTCTCAACCACTTATAGAGCTTTCTCCTTATTAATCTTAAAATAGATCAATATGATGTCAAAATAAATGGACTTATAATGGTATGGAAAGATCCACATACTGTTTGACTCATTTTTTTCTTTTTATTGGATCTGTTTCCTCAACTGTATTTTTTCTTATGTATATATTGACTCAAATTATTGATATTTGTATTCTATAACATTTGGAGAGATTTAACAAACTCCCTTGAGTTGCCAGATTTAATAAATAAAAGTACAAGATGTGCAGTTAAATTTGAATGTCAGATAAACAATGAATAAATTTTTTATAAGTACATCCCATGTAATATTTGAGGAACACTTATATAAAAAATTTAGCCTGCATCAAAAGCAATAAAAAAGAAATGGTATTGCATTACACTTAATTATATCAGCAAAATTCTGCACTATTTCTCCAGATTTCAAAGGAAAGAAAGCAGAGATGAAAATAATGAATTGTGTGAATGTATATGGAGGTCAAAAAGGGATAAATTTTATGAATATGCATCCTTGAAAAGACTGGCCTGATAATTATGCCCTGTAAAATACTCAAATAAATTATAAAGCAAGTTTTTAAATAGAGGATGAACTATTAGTTTCTGGGGTACACATCAGTGGTCAGGCTAGTATCTCCCAATGTTTTAAACAGAAAAAATAGGCATAAACTCTTAGACTGTGCTGCCTGTATGGAATCTCTCAGGTACTCAGAACACGATTTTCATGAGTATGTCTTCTAACCAGCCATCTTGCCTTTCTCCACTAGCAAGATATGTGTTTACTGTTTACCTCAACTATTCCATTAAATTAAAATGTCATATGCTTTTTTAAAAAAGAAAGTCTAAAATTTGGAAACAAATCTCCACACTGTTCAAGACTGATGTATCAAGAAAGTGATAGAAATCAAGGCTCCAAATTTTGGCTTCACCTGATTGTGAATGGCTCAGATTCCACAAGGAAGGCCTAGTGAAGGCAGCCAGGATGAAATGGTAGGTTTCCTATCTTCCAATCTGGACTTACAAAAATAAAATAAAGCACTAATTGCTGAAATATGCAAAGCTTTTAGCCAAATATTCCAAAATAATCTGAATTTACCTATGAAAATGTTTTTCTATACACACTGGTTAATAATCTTCCTAAAATTAATATTATAATACCTTATTTTCTGTGGATATTACACAAGTAATTCAAACATGAGACAGTTTCTTCCACCCTACTTTCCCAGAATTAAAAATAAGTTATCTCAAGTTAGTGTTACAATTTGAGTAAGTAGACTGCCATTATATGAATTATCAAAACTGCCTAAAATAGAAAAAAAGTCAAATTTGGAAAATAATGTTATATCAAAGTACTGCTGGGGCTTCCCTGGTGGTGCAGTGGTTAAGAATCTGCCTGCCAATGCAGGGGACACAGGTTCGAGCCCTGGTCCAGGAACATCTCACGTGCCGCAAAGCAACAAAGCCCATGCACCACAAATACTGAGCCTATGCTCTAGAGCTCACGAGCCACAACTACTGAAGCCCGCATGCCTAGAGCCTGTGCTCTGCAACAAGAGAAGCCACCACAATGAGAAGTCTGTGCACCACAACGAAGAGTAGCCCCCCTCACCACAATTAGAGAAAAGCCTGCATGCAGCAATGAAGACCCAATGCAGCCAAAAATAAAATAAATAATTTATTTAAAAAGTACTCCTTCCCCCCTCCCCCTACAAAAAAAATATGATGTGAAAAGTATATGCTGATAGATGTTTAAGTAGGTTTAACTAGTCTTGAAAATAAATCTAAAAATTTACACAAGGAAATGGTGATAATATTTGGAGTCAGTTTTAAGTAGGGTGGTCATTAACAACCTCACCAAGAAGTAATGGCCTGAAAGAAGTGAGGGGGTCTCTCCCTGAGGATAACTGGAGATGATAACTCCAAGTGGAAAGAACAATAAGGACAAAGTTGCAGGGCAGTAGTGTGTTTGCATTTGCTGAGAACAGCAAAACGCTGAAGGGATTAAGAAGGAGGGCAGTAAGGAAGAAGTCAGGAAGGTGAGCACCACGTGATAAAAGAGGGATAGGGCTAGGAGAGCTGGAAGGCAAGTTGAGTGGGGTCTTGGTCTTGCAGGTTATTGAAAGACTTGTTTTATTCTGAGTGAGTTGGTCATCCTTTGGCAGACGTGGAGAATAGAATTGGCAAGTTTCTGACCTACATTTTAAGATCACTAACACCCACTGTAAAGCAATTATACTCCAATAAAGATGTTAAAAAAAAAAAAAAAAAAACAAGATCACTATGGTTGGTGTGGAGAATAGACTGAATGATAAGGGTAGAAGAGGGAAGGTCAGTTAAGAGCTCACCCCAATTATCCAAGTGAGAGGTGGACCCAAGCAGTAGTGGCAGAGATGCTGAGAAGTAGTTTCATTCTGGATATGTTCTGATGGTATCTGACAGGATTAGATAATGAATTAGTTGTGGGAGTCAAGGTCAATATGGTTGGTTGAAGAACTGGAAGAACAAACTGGTCATAAATTGAGATGGAGAAACTAAGGAGGAGTAGGTTTTTTGACATGTTAGGGTGACATTCATGGACATTCAAGTGATCAATTCTGTGTTCAGCTCTGGAGCTCAAAGAAAGCAGCCTGGTGCATAGAAACAAATGTATGATTTATTAGCCTACCGATGGCATTTAGAGCCATGAAACTAGAAGAGATCACAAAGAGAATGAATGCACATGGATGGGAATGAGGTCCAAGGATTGAGTACTGAAACACAATGGGAAGTTGGGAAAATGAGGAAGAACTAGCAAAAGTTACCCAAAAAGAATAGCCACTTTAATAAAGACAAAGAATAGCCACTTCACAAGTGCTGATGAGGATGTGTAGAAAAAGAAACCCTTGTGCACTATTGGTGGGAAGGTAAATTTGTGCAGCCACCATGGAAAACAGCATGGAGCTTCCTCAAAATATTAAAACTATAACTACTATGTGATTAAGCATTTCTACTTCTGGGTATTTATCAGAAGAAAATGAAAATACTAAACTGAAAAGATATATGTACCACCACGTGCATTACAGCATTATTTACAATAGCCAAGATATGGAAAAAACCTAAGTTTCCCTCAGTGAAAGAATGGATAAAGAAAATGGAATATACAATGGAATACTATTCAGCCATAAAAAGAATGCAAACTTGCCACTTGGAACCATGTGGATGAAACTTGAGGGCATTATGCTAAGTGAAATAAGTGAAAAAACAAGCTCATTGATAAAGAAGAGAGATTGGTGGTTTCCAGGGGGGGAGGCAAGAGGTGGGCAAAATGGATGAAGGGAGTCAAAAGGTAAAAACTCCCAGTTATAAAATAAACAAGTCATAGGGATGTAATAAACAGCATGGTGACTGTATTAATACTTCATCACATATTTGAAAGTTGCTGAGAATAGATCTTAAAAGTTCTCATGACAAAAAAATTCTATAACTATGTATGGTGATGAATATTAACTAGACTCATCATGGTGATTGTTTCAAAATTATACAAATATGGAATCATTATGTTGTACACCTGAAAATAATATATTGTTGTATGTCAATTATAACCTCAATTTTTAAAGAAAGGAATAGCCACTCCAGGAAAAGGAAGACTAGTGTTCCTGAAACCAAAGAAATAATGTGTCTCAAGAAGAAATTTATTAGATGTGTCCAATGATACCGATAGGTCGAATAAGATGAAGCCTAAGAATGGATCAATGGAGGACATTGGTAACCTATGTCATTTGATAGTGAGGAAGTTTAAATTAAATATATGAAAGTACTTACAACTACCTAGTTATATAGTAAATAGTCAATAAAATTTGCCCAGTTTTATATCAAGGTTCTGTTCTTATGCTTGGATGTATTAGTCAGCTAGGACTGCCATAGCAAAACACATAGATTGGATGATTTAAATAATGGAAATTTATATTTGCATAATTCTGGAGGCTGGGCAGTACAAGACCAAGGTGCCAACATCTGATGAGGAATATTTTCCTGGCTTGCAGATGGCCACCTTCTCACTGCATTATCACATGGTGGAGAGAAAAAGAAAGAGTAAGCTTTCTGGTGTCTCTTCTTATAAAGGCACTAATCCCATCATGAGGATCCACTTTTATGACAGGGTATAAACCTAATGATTTCCCAAAGGCCCCACCTCCAAATATCATTACATTGAGGGTTAAGACTTTAACATATGAATTTTGAAGGACCACAGTTCAGTCCATAGTAGTGGATTTTACACTGTGAAACAGAAACTGCTTGAAAATGATGAGATGATTTGCACCTTCCTCACCACATAATACCTAATTCAAACATGGATGGAGAAAAAGAAAATGGAACAGCTCACTTTCTAAATGTCTCAGAAGCAATTTTGTGGTTATGACAGCACATTATTTCTTTGATCTTTATTCCACCAAGTCAACCTATCCTTCTGCGCTCCCTAATAATTTTTACCATCAATGTTTTCTATGTAAAATCATGATATCCAGATAACACCTGCCCAGACATTAAGGAAAAAAACTCTCAGTAGCCTAATACATACTGAAAGGTACATTCCTGGAGATAGATTTCATACAGGTTAAAATCCTATCCAGAATCAGCCTGTCTAGGTGTGAAGCCCAGCTCCACCACTTATACTTGTGTGAAAGTAATATCTCAGTTTGCCCTCCTGTAAAATAGGAAGTGCAGGCAGACCTAGGAAACATTGCAGGTTCTGTTCCATACAACTTCAGTAAAGCAGCTATCACAATAAAGCAAGTCACACAAATTTTTTGTTTCCCTAGTGCATAAAAAGTTATGTTTACACCATATTCTTGTCTATTAAGTGTGCAATAGCATTAGGTCTAAAAAATGTATATACCTTAATTTTAAAATATTGCTTAAAAATGCTAACCATCATCTGAGCTTCCAGCAAGTCACAGTAGTAATATCAAAGATCACTGATCACAGATCACTGTTAACAAATATAATAATGAAAAAGTTTGACATATTGTGAGAATTACCAAAATGTGACACAGAGACATGAAGTAAGCAAATGCTGTTGGAAAAATGGCACCTATAGATTTGCTTGAAGCAGGGTTGCTACAAACCTTCAATTTGTAAAAAAACACAATTATCTGTGAAGTGCAATGAAATGAAGCACAATTAAGTGAGGTATGCCTGTAATTGTTGTAGTAGCAGTACTTATAGGATTGTGAGGATTAAATAGTAGTTAAAGTGCTTAAGACAATGCCTAACACATGAAAAATAAATCTGGTTCATATAAGTATCATCCACAAAGACTTAAAAATACATATGTCCAGGTCCCATCCAGAACTACTGAATTAAATACACCTAGGTAGGGTACAGGAATATATGTCAGTAAAACAAATGTGCTGATGGCTAGTCCTGCTTGGGAACTGCTTGCGTATTCTCCAAACACAAAGCTCATTCAGGTGCTTAGTGAAACGGATAATGCTTGGAGCAGTGTTTGCTGTAATTATAGATTTTTATTTACTACTTAAGACTGGATGGAAGGAATATATGGGCACTCAACTGCAGTAGAGTAAAGTATATCTGAGAAGAGCCCTTGACCACTGTATCATTGGGAAAAATCCAATCCATCCCAGAAAAATAAGTCAAACTAAAATAAAAGTTCACAATATAAATAAATGTAACCTTATTTAAATTGAGCTAAGGAAAATAAATGTAACCTGAGAAAGAAATGGGAAAACAAGGGGTAGCGGGGAAAAGAGCACATGAAATACTGAATGGATGAGAGAGGAGAATTTTGAAATGAACAAAAAACCTCAAAAAAAGTACATGGAAAGGGTTAAATAAAATATTGTACATCTAAATAAAAAGAATCTAAGCAATTGTCAAAAACAATACTAGATTAGTATATGTGTTAATGAAAATGTAAAAGCAAATTGTACAAAGTAATCTTTGATATAAAGTTATATTTCATTATTACACATATAAATAACTAATTATTATAGAAAAACCAGAGCATAAAGATAAATGAAATAATCTCTTATAGCACCACTCAGGGAGAAGAAATTAAAATTGAAGTTATTTAAGATACTGTATGCTTATATTTATATACATGTATGTATGTTTCAAAACTATGTATATATTTACATATACTTACAATGTGTCCTGCACTCATATGACGACATCCTCATTTGATCTCTCTATTGCCCCTCTTACTTACCACCCCACCTGTTTTCCATTTTATAACTAAAAAGATTACTAAAAATATATAAATCTGGTTATATTACCCTGATGATTAAAATACTTCAATATCTTCTCTATCCCTGAGGATCAAGTCTTAAATCCTTATTACATCTGGAAAGACCAACTATGCTCAAGTTATATGTATTTTCCTACTTCCTCCTTCTCCCTCCAACTACTCTCGTCATACTTACTCTACTTGGTTAAGTCGCTAAGATGTGGCGTAATTGTTCTTTTCTTCAAGACTGGTGAACTACCCTCACGACCTTACCTATACTCTCCTTTCTTCCCCTAGATAGCTTACTCATTCTTCAACTCTGTAATATTTTGAACTAAATGTTTCTCAGATTAAAGCACTGATAATAATGGAAACAATCCTCCAATACTTAAAAAGAAACAGCAGAATTTAAAATTTTTTCTAGAATTCCAGAAAATTAGTCATGGCACTTTATGAGATTAAATGGCAAGTAAAACATAATCCTGACCCCCAGGCAAGGAGGGAATGGTAAATGGACTAAACATTTCTAGCGTATTCAATATGCTTTATATGCTTTACAAACAAAATCACTTATAATTACCAAACAAATCATGAAATATATATTTACCCTACTTTATCACTGAAGAAACTGAAGATCAAAGAGATTACAAAAGATTTCTAACATCAAACTGGATTCCAGCCGAGCACTGTCTAAATCCAAGACAGGTACATTTTCCACTATCCACACCACAGCAGCTCAATAGCTTATTGTCCACAGATAACTCTAACACAAAGCACAATGTGATTGGCATGACAATAAAAACAAATAAAAGGTGTCGTGGTGGTAGTGATTTGAAAGAAGCATCTTTCAGTAGAACTTTACCTGGTTGTGAAAAGCAATGTTAGAGAGGCATAAAAGAGGATTCAAGAACCCTGCGCTAGGGAGGTGGTATTTGCCTTGCACTTCCTATAACAGGAATTTGAAATGATTCAGAAAAGACGTAAAAATGAATCATAGGGGCTTCCCTGGTGGTGCAGTGGTTAAGAATCCACCTGCCAATGTAGGGGACACGGGTTCGAGCCCTGGTCTGGGAAGATCCCACATGCCTCGGAGCAACTGGACCCGTGAGCCACAAGTACTGAGCCTGCGCGTCTGGAGCCTGTGCGCCGCAACAAGAGGGGCCGCGTTACTGAGAGGCCCGCACACCGCGATGAAGAGTGGCCCCCGCTCGCCGCAACTAGAGAAAGCCCTCGCACAGAAACGAAGACCCAACACAGCCAAAAATAAAAAAAAGAAAAAAAGAAAAAATGAATCATAAGTAGCAAAACCAGAAAGGATCATATTTGAAACAAAAGCCATAAAAGGTGCCGTGTTCAGTCTTTGATAGGGTTCACACAGCCTTCCCAGTTCTCCTATACAACATTCCCAGTTGTCACAGATGGCCTGGCAGAGGAGGTAACTCTGGTGACTTTTTAGGGAAGGCCGTTAATCAGATTATTACAACCTGAGACATAACAAATTCCAGAGAAGTTCCCTTGGGTAGATGCAGTTTGGACTATCTGTCCTTCACATCTGCTAAGGACAGAAAGCTGCACTTAAATGACATGGTAGCAATTAATGATAATGTTTAGATGTGACAGCTTAGGACCCTTCCCTAATATGACAGAATTCACATATTGAGGTAGATTGGAGAAAAGAAGTTGAGGAACATCTTCATTTGTTATTTTGATTTAAAACTGAACAAATTCTAATACCAACTATACTTAAACACAAAGGCATTTTGGAGATTTTTTTTAAAATGGCATCACTGATAAATGTTCTTATAAAAAGATTCCAAAATAGGTAGGGAACAACAAATAAATTGAAGAAAAGCATGAATGCAAAATATATTATGCTTCCATAAATATTTTTCAGGTATGTTCTGGGATAAAGGATATTTGTAAATTCTGCTTTATAAAATCATACATAAAAGTCATATTTCTCACCTACTTATTTCAATGATAAATGCAAGTTCTACTTGAAGATTTCTTAAAGGAAGTAACCACACATAATTATATCAGAGACAGGCAAATTTAAATCTTTCACATATGGCTAATTCTAACAAATTATTTTCCCATATTCATAAGTTAAATAAAGAAAATCACATGTATTTTAGCTGCTTAATTACTATATATCTTTATTAACTATTTTATTTCATTGAGTTAGAGAAACCAGCTGTGAATATGCCCTGTAATTTAAGTCCTCAAAATTAGTAGAAAAAAGAGGTAAGGGACATCCTTTAGACTCCACAAGTCAGAACAGAATGGCTATTAGTAAAGCAGCAATTTGATAAAATCAGTGTATCCTTGTAAGGGAGAATCACATTCCTTGTTCTGACAAACAGTTTATTAAATTGAAACTGAAGTCATTTGCAGTGACTGAAATTTACACATGTATTTTTCTATGAAGAGAGTATGGAATTATTTGAGTAAGTCAGTAATTCAGACTTCTCGTCTCCTTTCTACTAGGAGCGCCTAAGCTGGCTGCTTCTTTGGCAGAGAATGTCCTTCTCCCAGGTGGCCATGTGCTGGCTCCTCTTCATTTTTAGCCATTGACTCAAGGTTTACTTCCTCGGAGAAATACCACCTTGTATGGAATACTGCCCCAACACGCACACACACACACACACACACACACACACACACACACACACCCCTATTATGTTGTACTATATTAGAATATTTTATTAAGTCAGGGTTCTCAAAGTGTGGTCCAAGGACTTCTGGGAGACCACCAGACTTTTTCAGGAAGACTGAAATTCCAAACTATTTTTATAATAAGACTAAGACATTATTTGCCTTTTAAACTCTCACTCTCATGAGTATACAAAGTATGAAAGTTCCTTAATATGGCTTCAGATTCCACATTGCAACTAACTTCTTAAACTTCTTAATTTACAAGAAACACTTGTTTTATATATTCAGGATATGCTGTCCACATACTCTAAAAAACTAAATACTGCATGTACACACATCTATGTAACATATATATTGTATATATCTTAAATGTTACACATATATTTAATTCTGTTGTGTATATACACAAACATTTAAGGTTCTTTAGAGCATACAGGTAGCAGATTCTAAATTTTGAATGAATTCAGATAACGGTAGATTGAACCATATGAAATTGCCAATATCAGACTATGTTTGAAATGAAAAAAACTACAATTTATTGTGATTCAACAGTAAAAAGCTTACATGAAGAAAAAGTTCATGGGAAATGTTTACCTTTTCATATAAATGAGGTTATCCATTATAATCAAAGATACTGTTCAGGCATTTTTTTTCCCCCAATAATTTAACCTTGGACTGGTAGCACAAACAAACATCTGCCATAAGACCCTAAAAAGAATGTTGATGGCAAAGCAGCAATCTTTTCCATCAACAGGGACAGGTGTACCAAGAAGAACAGGCTAGTTAGTTCCATCAGCTCAGGAAATGGATTGATCCCAAAGGCAATGAAAGAGAGACTTGACCATCTGCAGTTCCCAAGAAGATAAATAAATCAGATTCAGATGTCTGCTGCAACTCTGGATAAGATCAGAATGTTCCCTAATCCTTTATAGTATGGAACAATGACATATAAGATATTGTTGCCAACGGGCACAAACTGCTCTACTTGGCAGTCAGTCAAGGGAAAGAGGGTGTTTTCCACCCCTAAACATCTTCAATCATGCTCCTATTTTACAAAATAGGAAAACAAAGTAAGATAAACAAGGAAGGATAAGTACTACTTATATATTAAATGGCACAATATAAATATTGTTAGATAAAATGGTGAAGTGTTTCTTTTAAAACAGCATATCCTATGGATAAACAACAAGGTCTATGTATAGCACAGGGAACTATATTCAATTATTCAGTATCTTGTAATAAACCATAATGGAAAAAAATATGAAATAGAATATATATATATACATATGTATGTATTATATATACATAACTGAATCACTTTGCTGTACACCAGAAACTAACACAACATTGTAAATAAATTATTCTTCAATTTAAAAAATTAAATAACATATCCTACTTTTGGATTATTTCAACATGTGGGGTGATATTGGAAATGCCCTCTTTCTAATACTTCTCTCCATGGGGAAGGAATTCACTGGCTATAACAACCCTGGCTGATCTCAACTCCCTCTCTTACTTTTCCTCTAATTATGAGTTTGAAAGAAGAATTGCACATGAGTAGAACAGAGCTTGCTTCTGGCCTCCTTGGAAGTGAACTGCTTTCAGGAAATATATCTACCAATCTGCTCCTTCATTCCACCAATTTTAAAAGAGCCACCTAAAGAGGCCAGGGAGAGGCCTGCCCCAGTCCAGCCCTATACCTAAGGCTGCAATTACTTCTTGGGTTCGGTATGGCCCATAAACTCAAACCTTTATAAAATAAAGGTGATATTTTGGCTCCACATATTGACCTTTCCTTCACATTTCTCAATTGCTTCAAGATCTCATTAGAGAAGAGAACGATTATTAAAGACTCTCAGGTGTCTCAACATTTGGCATAATGAACTTCAACTGAAAATAAACACATACTTCCAAATCAATTTTTGAGAATTATCATCTCTTACATATCTACAGACTTAGAATTAAAGAGCTTGCTGGCCACCATCTTGCAGTGCAAACCAATAAACCTGGGAAAAAGAGAATTAAGGACGCTTGGCTTGGAGATGTTAGTAGTGACTTGTTTCCTGTTTTTCTTTCTAATGGATAAACTCAGGACATAAATTCCTCCACTTGAGACAAAAAAAAACAAACCAAACAAACAAAAAAGGCCATAGAGCTATCCTGCCTTTTAACACCAGAAGAATTCTGATGGATTAATACAAATGAACGTTAGTGAAATTTGGGTCTACACTGGCTGGAACCGCCAAGCTATATCAAGATAATGAAATGTAGCCAATAAAAACTGCAGTCAAACCTATAGTGACAAGAACACAAAACTTCCCGTTAACTTCATTTTGCTATTGTGAGAAGACAGTGATGAAGAGTTGTTCCAATTAAATAGCACTCTATTTTTACATAAGATAGATGATCATAATAGTCAATGACACTTTTTAAGGGAAGTGCTGCTGGAAAATTACAAGGCAAAGCAGGCCTAAACAGCTGCATCTGTTGGACTGGGTCTTTGCAGCTGCACAGAACCCAGGATAAATGACAAGCAATTCTTCTCACTCATTCCTCTATTACTTCTAAATCTTCAGATTCATATTTCATCCTTCAGCGTCATATTATTTTTCTTATTGAGTTGCTGGGAAAAAAAGATAATTTCACTAAAGATGGTAAAATGAAGTGGACAACCTCTTTGTCATAGGTATAAATGAGAGGAAAAAGTCATTTGATTTTAACCCCTGGTTAAAGAAGTATTTTCAGGTATTTTACCTGGGTCAGCATGTGACCTCTGGAAGGGGTAATAACAGAACTAGAGTTTCATAACCAAGGAATGAATTGAGAGGTCATATTAACACTGTGAAAGTAATAATGTCACAGTACAAAAACTCTATCCAGAGTTCCGAATTTCCAAAAATTAAGCAATAAAATCAGCTATAGTCAAGTTCACGCCTACAAATCAGGAGACAACCCTGCCACTACAATACAAGCTCTTGGAGCTCAAGTACCATCATCTATAAAATAAAGCCGTGACAATTGCTGAAATTTAAGTTCTCTTTTAACTGTAAGATTTTCTGTGTCTATTATGTATGTTTATTGTAAGAGAAACAGATGGATAACAGGCACTTCTGCTGAGGGAAATGTGAAAGAAAACAAAAAGTCAGTACTAATGATAGCTGAACATTTTATAAAAGAAGGAAATCTAATAATTCTGTTTTTCATTCTGTGCTATTTCTTTAAGTAATTATACTAACAGTTGCTGATTCTAAAACCTTCATTTTTCATTGCTCTCATTTAAATGTGCCAATTAAAGAAAATGCATTTTTATCATATTTATTATGTTTTTCTTATTAGAAGAGTGCTGCATGTTCATTGTTTCAAATACAAAGACTCACAAAAGGAAAATGAAAATTATCTGTAATCCTATCAACCAGACATAACCACAGTTAACATTTTCTACATAGGTGTATGTATGTGAAATTTGAAATAAGCTCCCAGATTCTGGCTTATTGAGTGGTACTGAAGAACTTGGAGAATGGGTCCCTGTTCAGAACTGTTCAACCACATATTTTCAGTGGTCAATTTGAAATTGGCACCATGAGAATTAAGAAATCACTTCCAAACAAGTAATTATCGAGGTCCAAGAATCCATACTGGGGAAACTTGTATAGTGAAAGAAGTAGAAAATAAACTTCTATGCTACAATTTGCTGAGCAGAATGGGCTAAGAAATTGAGTGCCCCAATTAAGAGAGTTTCACTTATTCATTAGCTGGCTAAATGGCATGCCTGCTTAATTGGAATAATCAACAAGGCAGAGACTTAGTTCAGTGCATTGGAATGACTCCTAATGATAGTTAACTGGCATGCCAATCTCATTTAAATGGAACACCTGGTGGTATCTCTCAGCCTTGTTCCCAGGAGTTGACTCTATGATATTTACTCACATAAATGTCTATGGGGCGATGCTTTTATTTATTGTTTCCTCATGCTACACCATGGGGATTACTAAGAAAATTTTATCAAGGTTTTTGTTTTCATCATAACACCTTTATCAAATAATTGCACATTTGACACTGAAAATCCAGAGTGGTAGACTGAGGTTAATGATGCACTTGGAGCGTTACTAAAGAGTATACTCTTAAAGAGAATGCCTTTAATTTTATGAAGTACCTATTTTTCAGCCTTACAATTATACATTTGATGTCCCATTCAGCTCTTATAGAAGAATTGCATTGATAAGAATGACAAGGAAACACAAAATGTCAACCTCAATGAGTTTAGTTCGACTTATCCAATTAAATTTTAACTGCTAGAAAACAGATTCTCTACTAAATCTGCTTCTTTAGACAAATAAAGCATTAAGACTAGGGTTCTGGTGGGGACAAATGGTGTAGCAATTTCATTTAAGTCAAATCTTATGAGTTAAATTTTTTTTAATTGATTTCAAAACCATGATATGAAAAGTCCTTAGTATTTTTATGATTGAAGTACAAAATATATGAAGGCCTACTGCTACCTAATACCACTGAAATATTTTTATTTTTTAGCATCCCACAAATAGTTTTTTGGCAAGAAGGTGAATTAATGCAGACGGTTAGTGCTCTCTCCTCCTAAATCTAACCCTAGTGAAGTGGCAGAATCAACAAGGAAATTCTTGGATCTGAGAAACTAAAATAAAATTTTAAGAACTTTATATATATATATATATCCTTTTGTTGGAAGGGAAATGGCAGTTCCTAGTGAAGAGAAAGACCAAAGAAGAACTTCTAACCATGTTCTTCTCCTCTCTACATTCCACTGGACTGAGCATTGCTCTCTGCACAAGCCATGAACAAACAGGTACAACAGGGTTAATGATATCTGGGTAGTTGTTATAGGTTGGGGTTTTCCCAGGCAGAAGTTGAGATAGAGTTTGAGGTATCAATAGAATACTTTTATTGGACGCCAATACCTATGAAAAGAAGGAGGAAAAAGCAGGCTTGAACAGAGAAAGAAATCAAACAGTGATGCAGGCCTGACACACCTTTGGCCTAACAAGTAGAGATTTGGAGAGAAAGTACTACCATCACAAGTGCCCTGCATCCAGCTGGTATTTAAACCCCTGGCAGGCTCTTGTCACCTGATGTGGATTTCACTGGAAAAGGCTTGACTTTGTTGAGGAAGCTCTCTACTTCTGATGAAGGCCATGAAGGAGCTGACAGATGGAGGCTCACCACACTCCCCATACCTGGGCAGGAAGTCCTTTCTTGAAGTGGAGTCTGGGTGGTACGTCTCTTGTCTACTACAGTGGACTAGTGGCCGGCAAGGAGGAGGAATGAATAACAACATATACAGAGAAACCATAGTCCCTTTGCACTTTTCATTTCATCCTATTCTTTATAATCTCAGGACTAAATTATCATAGTTAATAAAGATATAAAAAAGGGAAGTATCAATTTTACTAATAAATACAGAAACAACAATTATAAATAAAATATTAGTAAATTAAATGTTCATATTTATATAAAATTATATTGCAGGGATTTTTAATAGGCATATGAGTGTTTTATTCAGACCATTTCTAAGGATTCTGCTTCAAAGGTTTAACATGCAGCATTCATGCTTATCTTAATGAATACAGTCTAGTTTTTGAGAGATGATATGTCATCAAGGTCTGTAGAGTTTTCATTATCATTTACAAGGACTTCTCTATTCTTGCAAGTTCAGAAGCCATTCAGATCAATTAGAATGGTGGTGACTGTGTATATATGTATATAGTACATAAATATATACACACATATGCGTGCGTGTGTGTGTGTATATATATATATATGTATTTCACTTGTATATGAAATCCAAGTGTTGGAATTACTGGTGCATAATGACCAAATGACTTCTCCAGTGTTTCCCCCATATGTCTATCTAGGCTCCCCAGTGATGAGAAATTCATGTAGCAACCATATTTATTGTGGGTTGATTCCTCAAAGAATTAAGTTAACAGCAAGGCTTAAAAACATAAGCAAATAATTGAAACCCAAATGTGGACAACTTTAGTAGAGGTTTGACAACAGCAGACTCACTGTTCATAGTAGCTTTGAATATCTATATCATGTAGTTATTTTTAGGTTTGCTGTTCATATAACTTGAAAAAACATGCATGGCAAGCAGGCAAGGGAGATAAGCTGATTGCCAAAAACCACTACCCAGTGAGGTTGGAGTAGCAGTTGTAGTATTTGGAATTGTATTTATTTATTCATATAGAAAATCCTCACAAACCTCGTTTGTTTATGTAAAATGTAAAATGGTTTATAAATGAAAACACACGGTGGGAGTGGATAAAGAAGTAAAAAAATATTGGATAAAGACAAAGAGAGCAATTATTCTAAGCCATAAAATAGTAGTCCTGGGGACATTACATATTGTCTTCATATTCACACACTGGGGTTATTGAGATGCTCTCAAGATATGTTCCTTTGTGTCAAAATCTATTCTATTATTGGCCTCCTTGACAAGGAAGGTCACAGGTTTTTGGGCACAGGTTTTTGAGAATAATTTCTTTAATGACTCACCAAGGTCATTTCTGTATGACCTTGTTCAAATTACTTAGCTTTCTTCAGTTTCAACTTTCTTATGTCTAAAATAGTCAAATAATATGTATTTGGAATCTATGATTATTAAATTAAATGAAGTAATGTCAATAAAGTTACCCCACTTATTCTTAGCCACACTACCCCCTCCTGTTTCCCAATCACTTGCAAAATTTTATTCTTTACTTGATTATACTACAATCATAAATTTATTTATGCTAATAAAACATTTAAAAATATGTCCAGGCCTATATTACAGCGTTTACTCTATTTATTTATCTACGTGATTATTCTAATATCTTCCTGGATAATTAGCTATTCTGGATAAAAGTTTTCAAGCTCTTAGTTATTACCACTTAATGGAAAAAGAGAAATAGAAAGATAAGAGTCTTAGAGAAAATCAGTAGTATATTATGTAAGAAAAACTATCTAAAATCTGCATCTAAATACAATAAAGCTAAAATTATATTTCAAAAGTCTAAGAAACTACAGTTTTTTGGTGATGTATTATTAAGAAAATTAATATTTTAATAACTATTAGATTCATGAAATGCATGATGCTTTACATTCTGTTATAATTTTAGATTAGAATAGCATCAAATACTTTCTAGTAATAATTTTAAATTCACCTTCCATGTGCAAAATAGACCCAAAGACAGAATACTGAATCCAGTTTTATTTACCTTAAAGGACCAGGAAAATTTATTCAGATATATCTAAGTTTAGGAACTGAATGTTAAACTAGTATAGTCAGTGCAAGACGAAAAGCAATAAAATTTTCTTTTTTCATTAAGGATTAGTTTGGAATGTTGATGACTAATGCTAAGTATAATAAAAATTATCAGTTTATCTCTTATTTGCTTTTGAATAATCTGTCACCTGGAGTTATTCCAAAATAAATAGCAAATGGACCCCCCGTGCTAAAAAAATGAGATAACAATCCAACTTTCTAGGCAAATATATAATGATGTTTTCCGATAACAGAAGAGAGCTGAATAGCAATGGAATTAGATTTCCCCAGCAATATATGTCACTCAAATCTATTATTAATTTTGTGCCTTACCCAGCACATAGAGGTGTAGTTAAGATTAGGGTGCATTGGATAATTTAAAATTCATAAAGTTTCTTGAGCTTCTCAGAGTAAGGTGCTATATAAATATTAAATAGCAATAATCATGATAATGATGAAATTATTATTCTAATCTTCATTTTGCACATGCTGTAAGTAATTCTCAGCCACTTTACCACTTGGCTATGTGCACATACACAAAGCCAGGGAGGTTCTGGGGGTCTGGAATTCCCTTTGAAATCAATGGGAGTTCTGCAATCAATTCAACCCGGCAGGGGACTGGGGAGGAGGGTGGGGAAGAAAGGAAAATTGCACTATAACACTGAATAAAATCAAAGCAAATAGAAAAAAACACAGTTCAATGGTTTTAAAGTTAAAAAAAAATACCACTGCTATTTTTAATTAAAGAAACAAAATTCTAAGTATTATTTCATAGGAAAAAAATAAACATAAAAAGAATAAATTTTTAAAAAATAGCCATGCACTTTCTTGTATAAGAGATAAAAAATTTCCATTCTTTTAAATATGTTCATTTATGTTTCTTGCAAGTTCCTAAACCTTATTTTGGATGTGAAAATATCTCTTCCAGTATCATATTTTAAAATCCTCTTTGTGTCTGCTAAAATTGGTTTCTGTAATACTCCTGAAAAGATGGTAATAGATTGTATTTAAAAAGACAGCCTTCTGCGTTACTGAGAATTGCATTAGCACCTGTGGCCAAGAAAATCATAAAAATGGATACCTTCAGAAAAGATGTGATAAGGTGGATTTCCTTGTAATTAGCATAGTGGAAACTACAAATATGTTCATGTTTAATATTGAAAACATGGTGCAAGATTCAGAGAAAGATATCTTTTTGAACTGCTATTTATATACCTTAAAAGCTGTCTCCCGCGATGAAGAGTGGCCCCCGTTCGCGCAACTAGAGAAAGCCCTCGCACAGAAACGAAGACCCAACACAGCCAAAAATAAATTAATAAATTAATAAATTAAAAAAAAAAAAAGTATATTAAAAAAAAAAATCTTAAAAAAAAAAAAAAAAAAAAAAAAAGCTGTCTCTTCTCTAATTTTATCCTTAAACCCATACTTAGCCCAGAGATGGAAACCATATTTATAGAAACAATCTTCTTGAGATTCTTTAAGATAAGAGGGCACAAACCAACATCTACAAATGTATAGTTTACTCAGCCAGCCAGTAACCATGGAAACGGATTGACCATTTACACAGAGCTAGCCCTTGTGAATTCAACCCTGCCTCTCTGTCTTGAAAATTGCTAACAATGTAATCTGATTACTTTGTGTAAGAACGTATTATCATTCAAACAACCAACTAACCAATCAAGTATGTATATTAAAAAGTTCTTGCTACATCATTGTATAAAAAGGCTTAAGACATGTCTAACATAAAAGTTTAACAAAAATCCTTTCCACAGAATCTTCTTTTACTGGAGCGAGATAGAGATGTTGCATCAATAAGGCCCTTGATTATGTGCCATCTGCCCATATTGTTATCCCACACTTCATTTTTCTGTGCATCATCAAACTTTCAAACTCTGTCAAGCATATGTCCTTTATGATATTACTTCACATCACCCTCAGCCTCCATGTAAATGTGTTAGAACAATGACTATTGACAACTCTTTGACAAATGAAATACATTATAAGTCTTTGATCTTAAGCAGTGACAATTACCTATTTTATTTGATACTATTATTATAAATAACTGTATTTGCTACTTTGGTATATCTTATAGCTTAAAATGAAATCTCACATGTACTATTAATATTGAATCTCCCAACAGCTCTGGCAGAAAGACATCATCATTGCTGCTTAAAACAGAGAGAATTCAAAGAGTTCCAAGACAGTTCAAGCATCTTATCGAAGGTAAAATTAAATGAAGAAAAAATATATATAAATAAAGTTTTTTAATGGCAAAGTCAAGATTTAAACTTTAAACTTTTGACCCTAAGTTTGTCCTTCACTCTATACCTTTAATTATTCAATTCCCAGTTAATATCCTAAGACAACTAGGCTTTTCTAATTAACCATACTTACCAAAAAATCAAAGTTTCTCTGTACATCTAATTCTCATCATACTTCACTTATTCTTCTTGTATGGCCTGTGGTGATTATAAAACTTTTTATTATGGCCTAGGCTATGTAATCAAATATCAAAGATTAAAAGATTATACTAACAAATACTATTATCAAAACAGCAATTCTCCCTTTGTTGTTACCAATCACCTATTGAAATCATATATATATATATATATATATATATATATATATATATATATATATATATGATACTTCCTGCCCATGATAATGAAGCTATAGTTGACATATTGGAAAAGTTAATTCCTTAATATTTCTACAATACTATAAATTGAGTGCTTTTATTTTCACTATTTCAAAAGTTTCAAAACAGAAAGATAAATGAAAAATAATATACTTGTTTCAGTTTTTATGGAGGAGATTAAAAATTAAATTGTATCCTATTCATATTTTGTTGTTTACAATGAAGATGGAATTCAAGAAAAAGTGTCACCTAAGGCATTTAAACAAATACAGTAAAAATAAAATCCCTCTAGTATTCCCTACTACTGTAAATTCCTATATGCAGTGAATCAAAATTCTTTATTACCCTGGCATGTTACTTATAAAATTTATCACATTTTATGTTTCTCATCTGTTTCTATGTAACTCCTGAAATGTAGAGACCATAAGTTATTCAGTATGTGTATACAATCTCAGCACAGGTCATGGCACTTGACATTCAATAAAAAACTTATGAGTAATATAACTTAGCAACATGTTATAGATGTTAGCCAAGGCCAAAGATACCCATGAGGTTAGGATTACTTTGAAGTATGTAATAGATTATATATAAATACATATTATATGTATATAGATTATAAATACATATATATGCATATATGTGTTTAATGTGAGGAAAGATATCTCCCTCGATACTGTTTAAATAAATAAATTTTTATGGGAATAGCATTTTTCAGACTTTTTTTCTATAAAGCTGAGAGTCGAGAAACAAAGAATTTCAGAAATCATAAGGTATAATATTACAAGTTACTTACAACTTTGATTTATATTAAGCCAGGGGTAAACTTATCCCACATGTGAAATGAGTCAAACTCTTTCAAAACACTAAGAGTGTGTTAAAGGAAAGGAAAACTGTACTAAATAGTTCATGCTGCTCTACAAGATTTCATATTTCACAGTGGGAAAAATTTATTTCCTCCAAGAGAATGACTTACGTGTCAAGGCTCACAAAATTATCAGATATTTTCGGATTGGACCTAAGCCTAGAAATATGGTTTAAGAACATAAGTTTACAGACACTACATCATGTGCCTCCTTGTATATCCAGACTCCTTTACAGAGGCTCTTAAAAGCAAAAACAAAAACTACTCTTATTGCCTATGATATAAAACCAACCTAGATGTTAAAAAGATATATATATTTTCTCCCATTCTGAAGGTTGTCTTTTTGTCTTGTTTATGGTTTCCTTTGTTGTGCAAAAGCTTTTAAGTTTAATTAAGTCCCATTTGTTAATTTTGTTTTTATTTCCGTTACTCTAGGAGATGGGTCAAAAAAGATCTTGCTGTGGTTTATGTCAAGGAGTGTTTTTCCTATGTTTTCCTCTAAGAGTTTTATAGTGTCTGGTCAGAATGGGAGAAAATATTTGCAATGAAACAACAGACAAAGGATTGATCTCCAAAATATACAAACAGCTCATGGAGCTCAATATCAAAAAAACAAACAATCCAGTTAAAAATGGGCTGAAGATCTAAATAGACATTTCACCAAGGAAGACATACAGATGGCCAAGAGGCACATGAAAAGATGCTCAATGTCACTAATTATTAGAGAAATGCAAATCAAAACTACAATGAGATGTTACCTCAGGCTGGTCAGAATGGCCATTATCAAAAAATCTAGAAACAATAAATGCGGAAAGAGTGTGGTGAAAAAGGAACCCTCCTGCACTGTTGGTGGGAATGTAAATTGATACAACCACTATGGAAAACAGTATGGAAGTTCATTAAAAAACTAAAAATAGAACTACCATATGACCCAGCAATCCCACTACTGGGCATATACCCTGAGAAAACCATAATTCAAAAAGAGTCATGTACCACAATGTTCCTTGCAGCTCTATTTACAATAGCCAGGACATGGAAGCAACCTAAGTGTCCATCGACAAATGAATGGATAAAGAAAATGTGGCACATATATACAATGAAATATTACTCAGCCATAAAAAGAAACAAAATTGAGTTATTTGTAGTGAAGTGGATGAACCTAGAGTCTGTCATACAGAGTGAAGTAAGTCAGAAAGAAAAACAAATACCATATGCTAACACATATATATGGAATCTAAAAACAAGAAAAGAAAATGGTACTGATGAATCTAGTTACAAGACAGGAATAAAGTGGTAGACATAGAGAATGGACTTGAGGACATGGGTGGGAGGACGAAGCTGGGGTGAAGTAAGAGTAGCATCGACATATATACACTACCGAATGTAAAATAGTTGGCTGGTGGGAAGCAGCAGCATAGCACAGGGAGATCGGCTCGGTGCTTTGCGATGACCTAGAGGGGTGGGATAGAGACGATGGGAAGGAAGCTCAAGAAGGAGGGGATATGGGGACATGTGTATGCATATGGCTGATTTGCTTTGTTTTGCAACAGAAACTAACACAGTATTTTGAAGCAATTATACTCCAATAAAGATCTATTTTAAAAAAAGATATTAAATCATTTGAAGCATTTTCATTATCTAAAAAGAAAACAGAATATTTTTATGAATTTTTTATGTTTTAGTAGCATATTAGTTTTCTATTGCTGTGTAACAAATTACCACAAACATAGCACTTTAAAATCCATTTATTATATCTGTGTTATATAGGTCAGAAGTTTGGGTGGGCTTCACTGGGATCACTGCTTATGGTTTCACAAGGCTGAAATCAAGGTGCGAGCTGAGCTGGCTCTCATCTGGAAACTCGGGGAAGAATTCACTTCCAGGTTCATTCAGGTTGTTGGCAGAATCTAGTTCATGTGGTTGTAGGACTGAGGTCCCTGTTTCCTTGGTGACTCTCAGCTAGGAGTGGCTCAGCTTTTAAAGGGTACCCCTTGGTCTTTGCACTTGCTTCCTCCATCTTTAAAGCCAGCTATGGAGCACTGATTCTTTCTCTATGCTTTGATTCTCTCTGACTTCCAAGTGGAAAACTTCTCGGCTTTTAAAGGGCTCGCATGATTAAATTACTCCTAGCAGGAAAATTTCCCTTTTGCCATATAATGTAACATAATCACAGAAGTAACACCATAGGGTGAAAATCATCGAAGCCATTTTAAAATTCTGCTTAGCACAAACAGGTATTAAAATCTTAGTTGTTAAAAGAGCAAGTGATAAAAAAATGTTGGTTTTAAAGAATAATAGGTTTAGTTTAAAATAAAACCCAAATGAAGGCAAAAAGCTATTAATGACAATTTTAGTTATGTGTAAAATTTCAGTATATAACAATATACATACAACATACAAATGATAATGGTTTTGTAGTAGAGGTTTTGAGGATATTAATCTACATAGCTGATAACCTAAGTAAACCATCTAAATTTTACTTCACAATATAAGACAAAAAATAGTGTGGATAAAAGCAGAAAATTAAAAATGGTTTCACCATATAAATTCTATGCATTATTTGAAAGTGTCTAGTAATCATGTAATGATAAGATAAATTAGTATTGAGGTAAAATTTACATGTAAGAAAATCTTAAAAAAGAAAAAAGAAAAATAACTTGAAAAAAAAAAGAAACTCTAAATAGATTATAAAATAAGTTCTTATAAAAGATGTCGGAGTCTATTTTTGCCCATTTTGCTCTTAGCACTAAAAAAAAATTAAATTAAAAAAATAAATGAAAAGAAAACTTTACCTTTAATGTAACTATGCAATAGACACTATCTGAAATTAAAATAGTATGATTATCTACAAAATGGAATGAAGTGTGGTCCAAATCAAGGACAACACCAATTACCATATACCAGCCAAGATGTTTGACAAGACGCATTATTCTCATATATTGTGACCCCCAAAATAATTTACATAATCCTTAAAAACTCTAACACCACTCCTGTTCTTGAAGCCATGTGAAAAACACCATTGACAGGCCAATGGCAGAGTCAGGAAAGATTCCTATTGGTCCTTAGGGAAAGTGGAACAAAAGGTGATAAGACTCAAACATGCTGTCCCTATCATTTTCTGTGACTCTGATTGAAATCAATAGAAGTAGCAAGAACTTGAAGAGTAAAAGAGAGAAGCCACAGTCACCATCCGGCTGTTGACCAATATCAGTTCAGCAGAGTTAAATAAGCACAAAACCAACAGCTCAAAATGCTGGTGGCTGTCTTATAAGGTCAAGAGAAATGTCTGCTTGAGATGCTCTACCTCTAAATTTTCTTAATGTTTTTTGATTACTTGTGTCATCCAAATCTCTGCTCACATATAATGCTCACAGCTACATTTCCTGACCAACTTATCAATCAATCCCCTTAACTGATTTTTTCAGATAGCATTAATTGATCCTAAAATCATGTTTACCACATTTTCTACCAGAATATATGCTCTAATAGTGGAAGAAGGAATTTCTCCTACATTTTTTACTGCTTTATCCTTAGCATTTAGAATAATATCTATTATATGTCAGGCATTCAATTTATATTTAATGAGTGAATGGACGGATGACAAATTAAAACTTATTTTTTAAATGTGTACTTGAAAGAGAAACATCAAATTCACAATGACAGTTGCTTCTGAGGAAAAATCAGAGAGAGAGAGAGAGAGTGTGTGAGAGTGAGAGAGCAAGAGAGAGAGAGAATGAATTATGGAGAGAGAGAGAGGAGAGACAGAGACAGTCAGAGCGAATGAGACAGAGAGAGAGAGAAAAAGAAAATATGTTCTCACAAGCTGTGGTTTGCCTTTTTATTTTCTTATAAAAGGGATCCAAAGAGGACTATAACTTTGGGGCAAACATTTATTTTATCAAAAATTTGAGTTTAAAAATGATAAAATATTGACAAATGTTCATTCTGAATGGTAGCTACACAAGTGTTCAATATTTGTAGTATATTATTCCCTATGCCATTTGGGAGTTATAAAAAAATTCAAACTTTAAACACTTCAAGCATATTAATTTAATTCAAAAATAACAAAAAAATGGTTTGTTTACTGATTACCTTAGAGATTAATGAAAGAAAACACACATATACATTAATAGCAATAACAACAGTAAGTAGACAATACAGAAGTAAGGAATTCTTAAAACAAAAATGCAACAAAAATAAATGACAGTAATAAGAACATATATATATATATAACATGTAATACATTATATTATATTCATTATAATTAATAAAAATATATTATAAATGGGAAGAACAAAATTGGAAGACTCATATACCTCCTAATTTCAAAACTTACTACACACCTCCAATAATCAAGACAATGAGATACTGGCATAAAGTAGACATTTAGATCACTGCAATAAAAATAATAAGAGCCCAGAAATATATTCTTACACCTTAGGGTCAATTGATTTTCAACAGGATGTCAAGGCACTTCAATGGGGAAAGAATCATTTTTTCAACAAATAATGCTCAGAAAATTGGATATCCACATGCAAAAGAATGAGTTTAGACCTCTACTTCATATCATATATAAAGATTAACTTAAAATAGAGCACAGATCTAAATGCAAGAGCTAAAATTAGAAAAATTTTGGAAGAAAACATACGAGTAAATCTTTTTGACATTGGATTAGGCAAAGCATTCTTGAATATGACTCTAAATGCTAAGATTACAACAGAAAAAAATAGATAAACTAGATTTCATTGAAATAAATAATTTTGTGCTTCAAAAGACAACACTAAGAAAGTAAAAAGACAATCCATAGAATATGAGACTATAATGCAAATCTTATATGTGATAAGGAACTTATACTCAGAATATATAAATAACTCATAACCCAATAAAAAAATGACAAATAATCCAATTCAAAAATGGGAAGAGGATTGAATAAACATTTTCTGCAAAGAAGATACACAAATGGCCAATAGCCACATGAAAAAAATGTTTAACATCATTAGTCACTTAGAAAATGCAACTCAAACCAAAATGAAATATTATTTCATCCCACCTAGTGCCTATAATTAAAGAGACAGACAATGACAAGCATTGACAAGGATGTGAAGAAACAGGAATCCTCATATATTGCTGGTGGAAACATAAAATGGTGCAGCTGCCTTGTAAAATAGTTTGGAAGTTCCTTAAAATGTTAAACACATATGTTTAACAAAATGTTACCACAGTACCCAGCAATTCCAGTCTTTGGTATACAGCCAAAAGAAATGAAAACACTTTCATACAAAATCTTGTACATGAATGTTCACAGAAGCCTTCAAAATATATAGAAAAAAAAAAAAAAAAATGGAAACAACCCAAATGTCTTATCTGGCAATGAAAAGGAAAGAAGTGATAGTATATACCACAATGTGGATGAACACAAAAAACTTTTTTCTAAGTGAAAGAAGCCAGACAGAAAAGACCAGATATTGTGTGATTCCATTTACATGGAATAGACAATCTTAGAGAGACAGAAATTAGAGTAATGGTTGCCTAGCAGCGAGGTTAATGGTGGGAAAAAAATGGAAAGTAACTGCAAGGGGTATGGCATTTCTTTTTTGGAAGGCAAAAATGTTCTAAAATTATATTGATTGATTGATGATGGCTGCATAACCCTGTGAATGAAGATACTAAAAAAGGATTGAATTGCATACTTTAAATGGGTAAATTTAAATGAGTGCAATGTATGGTATATGAAGCTATTGAAAAATATGAGTAGAATCAACTCATCTATTTATTGGAAGGAAAAAGGAATGTCAGACTAAATAAAGAAGAAATATCCATTTTTTATGTAATATTTAAAAACTGCATCTAAAGAAAATAGTTCAGAAACTTTGCAAGTAACAGATTATACAAATATACATCAGAAAGAAACAAAAGGCAGAATTCATGATATTAATACCAGACAAAATTGAAATCTGGACAAAAAACATTAAGAAAACAAGCTTTGTCTTATACATGAAATGTTTCAAATATAGTTTAAAAATCATGTAGCATAATATGATGAACAGCTATGTACCCTCCACTCAACTTATGCAAATCTTAACTTTATGCCATATCTACTTCAGGTTTTCTTTTCTTTTGTTCTATTTTTGTGTATGGAACTCTGTGTGTCCTCCCTCATCCTATTTCTCTGCCTCCATCCTTTACCTTTCTAGGTACCTTCTCTTTAGAGAAAATCTTTTACAAGGTCATATTGCAACAGTGTTCATAGCCACATAGTTCATAAAAGGAAAAAATTATAAACAATATAAAGTTCCATCGATCTGTATATTGAGGAATATTCTTGCAACTCCATATGTTATGGAAATTAAAAATGAATGAACTAAGGCTACATCTATCATTTAAAATATATATTATTAGATGAGAAGAAAAACCAAGTTAGGATATTATTTATAAAATGTGCAAAATCCTGCCAAATAATAATATGTATATATGATTTGAAAATCTATAAAGTATTAAAAGCAAGTTAAGAAATAATAAAAAATAGTCATGTGTTATTTTTACTGTGCAAAAGATTTAAATTTTAATGAAATCTATGTATCAATTGGTTCTTTTATGAATTGTGATTTTTTTCCTCCGCTTGAAACTATCCTTGTCAACCACAAGATTATAAATGTAATAGCCAATATTTTCTTCTCAAAGTTTTTAAAGGTTTTCTCTTTTGTATTAAGGTTTTATAACCTAGCTAGAATTGATCTTCATGCATGGTAGAATTAGAATCTAAATTTATTTTTTCTATAAAGTTAGTCAATTTTCCCAGACCATTTATTATATTCTTTCTCTATTGATGTGCAATGCCCCATTTGTCATGTATCAGGCCTCCATATATTCACAGACTGTTCTAGAGATCTTTGTTACATTGATCTATTTTTATCTCCACCCTAATATTACTCTGTCTTTATTTTCCTACATTTATAGTAAGCTTATATATAAGGAAATTTCCTCCAACTTCTTCAAAAAAGTCTTGGTTCTTCTTGATCTTAGATCTTATGTGTAAACATTAAGATCAGCTCGTTAAAATTTTGTGAATATTATAATCCCTAAAATGGCATATCCCTCACTTAATCAGATTTTCTTTTCTATCTTTAAATACTCTTCTATAATTTTCTCCATATATACATTGCCGTATTTTATTAAGTTTATTCCTAGATACCTATTCTTACCTTATTTGGGAATATGTAAAGTCTTTATCAATAAAGTACAGGCAAACAATAAGTAGTCAAAAACTCTTAACTGCCATTATTAAAGTATTTTTTGTTATATTCTCTACTAGTTTTTAATATTGTATAAGGATGATTTTGAGTTTTTGCCTGTTGATTTTGTATGTAAGAACACTTACTTCACTTTTTTATTATTCATGAGGCTCTTTCGTGATGTTCTTGGATATGCTACTGGTTTTAATATATTTTATCACTTTATGGATATAATCTTAAATTTTTAGTTTCCTAAGATATATATCTTGAATAAATGTTAAATTGTTCAAAGGTTTTCCTTTTATATTTTTCTTTAATATATTAGTATTATTCCATTACTGGTTGGGTTTCTCAGCATGAAGATTCTGAGATGGAAGTTAGCATGTAGAAAGCTGATCAGATCTGGAATCATCATCTATGAAAAGAAAGGGAAAGAAGCAGGACTGGACAGAGGGAGAAATTAGGCTGTAAAAAAAATCTCAAGAAAAACATTAGCTAACACCACAAGAAGCTCCAAAGGGGCCATGTACTTGAAATCCCCCATGGACCAGTCATTTGATGCAAGTTATTTAGGAAAAGAGATTTGACCATGGACAAGGTGACTCTCTTCAGCCAGTCATTTTTGAAAATGACCAGTAACTGAGGTCTAACTGATCATAGCATTCCCAGACACTAGGAAAATAGTCCTTAAGTCCAGAAGGAGTAGCTAGTGGTACATCACAGTATCAGCTAAATATATACTTCAATAATAAATTTTGTGGTGTTGAACTTCCTCAGATTACTGGGATAAAACATATTTGATCATAATGTGATTTTTATATACATACTGATAAATTCAGTTTGCTAATATTTTAAACTGTTTTACAAGCACTACTGAGTTTTATTTGCTAATATATTCTTTCCCATCTTTAAACATATTCATAAGTGATATCACTATACTTTTTATTCATTTATTTATGGAATATTTATTGAGTGCTTTCTATGTGGCATATACTATTGGAGTGTCTCACCCTCTGTATGTCACCCCCCTCTGTCAAGCTCTTTTAATGATGCCTGTAGCCAGCCCTACCTGTCAAGAATATGGCTTTACTCCTGATGTGTTGAGGGATATGGCAGATCCAATCAAGATACTTCGGGCTCTTGGAGATCAGCATAACCCCCAGATGAACTTGGAGGCAGTTTTTTTCTGCTAATCTTGTGAGCAGGGTACCACCATAATCTTTGTTTACAACCAATGAAATATTTTATGTGAAAACCCAATGTTTGAAAACCTCAATGATCTTTAATGATAGGAACTAAACTCTGGCATCTGCCACTCATTTATTAACCTAGAGGCCAGTAAGACTCACAAAATCAGCTCTTCTTACCACTGTTCATATTCTACCCTGTAGAGACATGTGCCCTTTATTTGAGCCTATCTATATCTCTGTATTTGTTTTTATTATGTTATATAGTATTAGCATTTAGATTTAAATGTGAGCATTAATTCATTTTACCATCTTGTCCTTAAATATCTGAGAAGCACATTAAATGATAAATAATGTAGTACTGCCTTGACTCTCATTGCAACAAATAATAGCATCTATAACCAGACATAAAATTATTTAGTGAAAGAAAGAATATGTAAGAATCTAATAAATCTAATAATAAGGTGAATCTAATAATTATTTTTCCATCTCTGCAGCTTGGAAATGCAATTTCTTTTCATAAACATTAATGTTTTAGGCACTTTTATATATTACCTTATTTAAGCCTCAAAACGACCCTATAATATATATGCCATCATTCTATCATTTTAGAGACAAGGAAACCAAAACACAGAGAAGTTAAGTAACATCTTTAAAAGACACACAGCTGCTAATTAGTGAAGCAAGAATTCAAACCTTGGTATCTAGCCTCAGAACCAAACTCTTGAGGGAGTGGCCAAGATGGAAGGGTAGGAAGACCCTGAACTCACCTCCTCCCATGGGCACACCAAAATTACAAGTATTTACAGAGCAACTATCAGTAAGATAGTTAGGGGTCCAAGCCCCACATCAGCCTCCCCAGTCCAGAGGTCTTACACCAGAAAGACAAGCTGGAATATTTTGCTTTGAAGGCCAGTGGAGCTTAATTTGGGGAGACCAAGACGGTTGTAGGAAATAGACACTCCACTCTTAAAGGGCACACCCAAAATATCACATGCTCCAAGACCCAGGGCAGCAGCAGTAATTTAAATGAGCCTGGTCAGACACACTTTCTCATCTTGGAGAGACTCCTGGAGTGGCAGGAGCAACTGGGACTCACCCTGGGGATATAGATGCTGACAGAAGCCATTTGTGGGAGCTAATTTTACCACAAAGACATGGGTGCTTGCAAGTGCCATTTTGAAACCCTCCCTTTAGCTTATTAGTGTCAGGGCAAGACCACCAACTAATATTTTCCAAAGTTAGGACAGCTTAAGAGACCACTGTGACAACATCAAGTATACTAATAGTCATATTATAGGGATCTCAGAAGGAGAAGAGAGAAAGAAAGTGTCAGAGAACATATTTTAAGACATTAATAGATGAAAACTTCCCTAATGTGGGGAAGGAAACAGACATCCAGGTCCAGGAAGCAAAGAGAGTCCCAAATAAGATCAACCTTAAGAGGACTACATCAAAACACATTGTAATTAAAATGGCAAAAAATAAAGATAAAGGGAGAATATTAAACCAGCAAGGGGAAAGCAACTAGTTATATACAAGGGCACTTCCATAAGATTATCATGTGACTTTTCAGCAAAAAATTCTTCAAACTAGAGAGAGTAGCATGATATAATTAAAACGTTGAAAAGGAAAAACCACAACTAAGAATGCTTTACCTGGCAAGGCTTTTATTCAGATTTTACAGAGAGATCAAAAGTCTTACAGAAAAGCGAAAGCTAAAAGAGTTGTGCACCACCAAACCAACGTTATAAAAAATATTAAAGAGATTTCTTTAAGAGGAAAAGAAAAGGCCACAACTAGAAATATGAAAATTACAAAAGAAAATACTCATTGGTAAAGTCAAATATACAGTAAAGGTAGTATTTCAACCACTTATAAAGCTAGTAGGAAGGTTAAAAGACAAAAGTAGTAAAAAAACATTTATATCCACAATACGGATACACAAAACAGAAGGATATAAAATATGATGTCAAAAGAAGTGAATGTAGGTGACAGAGTAAAAATGCAGGGTTGTTAAAATGCATTTGAACTTAAGAAATCAGAAACAGAACTATATATATACTTTATGGTAACCACAAACCAAAAATCTATAACAGATACACTCAAAAAAGAGAAAGGAATCCAAACATGACACTAAAGATAGTTTTCAAATCACAAGGGAAGAGAACATAAGAAGAGGGAAGAAAAAAAATGAACTATGAAAAAAACTGGAAAACAATTTTTAATGGCAATAATATATAACTATCAATAATTATTTTAAATGTAAATGAACTAAATGCTCTAATCAAAACATAGCGGCTAATAGAAAGAAAAACAAGATCCATATATATATACTGCCTACAAGAGACTCATTTCAGATGGAAAAAGGTATTCCATGCAAATGGAAACAAAAAGCCAAGATAGCAATACTTATATCAGACAAAATAGACTTTAAAACAAAGACTCTAACAATAGACAAAGAAGAATATTACAAAGTGATCAAAGGCTCTATCCAGCAAGAAGATGTTACAATTGTAAATATGTATGCACCCAACATAGGGGCACCTAAATACATAAAGTAAATATTAATAGACATAAAAGGAGAAATTAACAGAAACACAATAATAATAAGAGACTATAAGAAGACCCCAATTACATCAATGGACAGATCATCCAGACAAAAAATAAGAAACACTGGCCTTAAACAACACATTAGTTCAGATGAGCTTGATAGCTATATATGGAACATTCTATCCAAAAGCAGCAGAATACACATTCTTTTTAATGCACATGCAACATGCTCTGAGATAGAACACACACTAGGTCACAAAATGAGTCTCAGTAAATTTAAGAAGTTGAAATCATATCAAGTATCTTTTTGGACCACAAAGCTGTGAGACTACAAATCAACTACAAGAAAAAATTGCAAAAGCACAAACATATGGAGGCTAAACAATATGCTATTAAACAACCAATGGGTTAACTGAAAAAATCAAAAATGAAATTAAAAAATACCTGGAGACAAATGAAAACAAAAACACAACAATCCAAAATCTATTAGACACAGCAAAAACAGTTTGAAGAGGGCAGTTTATAGCAATATAAGCTTACTTTAGGAAACAAGAAAAATGTCAAATATACAATATAACCTTATACCTAAAAGAGCAGAAAAATAGTGAACAGAACAAATTAATAGAAGGAAAGAAATCATAAAGATTAGAGCAGAAATAAATAAAATAGAGACTAAAAGACAATAGAAAAGATCAATGAAACTAAGAGCTGGCTCTTTGAAAAGATAAAATTGATATACTTTTAGCCAGACTCATAAGCTAGAATTAGAGAGAGGATCCAAATAAATAAAATCAGAAACGAAAAAGGAGAAGTTACTACTAACAACACAGAAATGCAAAGGAGCATAAGAGATGACTACAAACAATTAAATGCCAATAAAATGGATAACCTAGAAGGAATGGACAAATTCTTATAAATGTGCAATCTCCTAAGTCTTCATTAGGAAGAAATAGAAATATGAACAGACCAATTATCAGTAATGAAATTGAATCAGTAATAAAAAAAAACTCTCAACAAACAAAATCCAGGACCAGAGGGCTTCACAGGTGAATTCAATCAAACATTTAGAGAAGAGTTAACACCTATCCTTCTCAAACTATTCCAAAAAATTGCAGAGGAAGGAATGTTTCTGAATTTATTCTGTGAGGCTGGCAGCACCCTAATACTTAATCCAAACAAAGATACCACAAAAAGAGAAAAATACAGACCAATATCACTGACGAACATAGATGCAAAAATTCTCAACAAAATATTAGCAAACCAAATTCAATAATACATTAAAAGAATCATACAACATGATCAAGTGAGATTTATCCCAGGGATACAAGGATGGTTCAGTTCCACAGATCAATCAATGTGATAAGCCACATTATAAAATGGAAAAATAAAAATCATATTAGAGAATTCTAAAGATGCTACCAAAAAACTACTAGAACTCATCAATGAATTCAGTAAAGTTGCAGGATACAAAATTAATATATAGAAATCTGTTGCATTTCTATACACTAACGATGCACTATCAGAAAAGGAAATTATGAAAACAATCCCATTTACAATCACATCAAAAAGAATAAATTACCTGGAAATAAATATAACTAATGAGGTGAAAGACCTGTACTCCAAAAATTGTAAGACACTGATGAAAGATATTGAAGACAGCACAAACAGATGGAAAGATATACCATGTTCTTAGATTAGAAGACTTACTATTGTTAAAATGATGGTACTACTCAAGGCAATCTATAGATTCAATGCGATCCCTATCAAATACCAATGGAATTTTTCAAAGAATTAGAACAAATAATTCTAAAATTAGTATGAAAACACAAAAGACCCTGAATAGGCTAAACAGCCTTAAGAAAGAAGAACAAAACTAGAGGTATCATGCTCCCTGATTTGAAACTATACTACAAAGCTACAGTAATCAAAACAGTATGGTACTGGCACAAAAACAGACACATAGATCAATGAAACAGAATAGAGAGCCCAGAAATGAACCCACATTTATATGGTCAACTATTCTACAAAAAAGGAAGTAAGACTATACAATCGGGAAAGAGAGCCCTTTCAACAAATAGTGTTGGGAAAACTGGACAACTACATGCAAAAGATACAAATTTGACTATTTTCTCACACCATATACAATAATAAATTCAAAATGGATTAAAGACAAATTTAAGACTTGAAACCATAAAACTCTTAGGAGAATACATAGGGAATACACTCTTTTGATATTGATCTTAGCAAAGAAGACATACCGATGGGCAACAGGCACATGAGAAGATGCTCAACATCACTAATCGTCGGGAAATGCAAATCAAAGTCACATTGAGATATCACCACCACATCTGTCAGAATGGCTATTATCAAAAAAGATAACAAATAACAAGTGTTGGCAAGGATTTGGAGAAAAGGGAACCCTCTTGCAGTGTTGGTGGAAATATAAATTGGTGCAGCCACTATGAAAAACAGTATGGAGTTTCCTCAAAAAATTAAAAATAGAACTACTATAAGATTCAGCAGTTTCACCCCTGGGTATTTATCCAAAGAAAACAAAAACACGAATTAGAAAAGATATATGCACCCTTCTGTTCTTTGCAGCCTTATTTACAGTAGCTAAGACATGGAAGCAACCTCAGCACACATCAATAGATTAATAGATAAAGAAGTTGTAGTATATATATAGAAATAGTACTCAGCCATAAAAAAGAATGAAATCTTGCCATTTGTGACAACATGGATAACCTAGAAAATTATGCTAAGTGAAAGAAGTCGGATAGTAAAAGACAAATACTGTATGATTTCACTCTATGTGGAAGCCAAAAAACAAAGCAAATAAACAAACATAACTAAGCAGAAACAGAGTCATAGTTACAGAATAAACAGGTGGTTGCCAGAGGGGAGGATGTGAGGGAAATAAAGAAATAGGTGAGGGAGATTAAGAGGTACAAACTTTCAGTTACAAAATAAATGAGTCACAAGTATGTAATGTACAGAGTGGGGAATATAGTCAATAATTTTGTAATATTTTTTCATGGTGACAGATAATAACTAGACTTATCATGGTGATCATTTTGAAATGTGTAGAAATACCAAATAACTAGGCTGTGTATCAGGAACTAACATAATGTTGTCAGTCAGTTATACTTCAGAAAAAAACAAACAATCACGCAAACTCATAGAAAAAGAGTTCAGATGTGTGGTTACCAGATGCAGCATTGGGGGGGAGGGAGAATTGGATGAAGGTAGTCAAAATGTACATATTTCCAGTTATAAATAAGCACTAGGGATGTAATATACAACATGATAAATATAATTAACACTGCTGTACATTATGTATGAAAGCTGTTATAGATCCTAAGAGTTCTCATAACAAGAAAATTTTTTCTTTAATTTTGTATCTGTATGAGATAATGGATGTTTACTAAACATTGTGATAATAATTTCATGATGTATGTAAGTCAAACCATTATGCTGTACACCTTAAACTTATACAGTGCTGTATGTGAATTACATCTCAATAAAACTAGAAGAAGAAAAAAAAACAAAAAGACCTGGAATCACATTTAAAACAACAACAAAAAAGAACCGAACTCTTGCCTGGAGGAAAATCAGTTAGAGATGTACAATCAGCAAATCGCCATGTTCTGGAAATGAAGACAGAGTTATATTACTGATGATAATTACACTGTATGAATGAATGAGGTTACACAAGAAGGCATATAGCATGAGAAGGAGCTGAGGTTAAGACTTGTAGAAACCCAGTTTTAAGTAGAGTTTAGAGAAAAACAGCAAAGGAGATGAGTAATCAACCCAGAGATGTGTCTTCCAAGAATCCAAAGTATCCTTCATATAACACAAAATATTATGTTTTGGGTTTAGGGAGAATATAGATCATTTTTTAAATTCCCTGTTAAAATAAACAGAGATAATTTTCTTGATAATAAAATTCTACAAAAATAAGGTAGCATTTAAATAGACCAAATGATTCGAGTAAAGTCTAGAAAGTAGTATTTTTCAAGTATCATTTAGAATTAATTAAATTGAGTAAGATTTTTGCTTCACATAAAAATTCAAATGAATTAAATATCTTAAGATGAAAAGTGCATTTATCAAAAAAAATATACTAATTTTCCTGATATGCCATGACCCATACATTCAACTTTTAGTAAATTGTAATACATTAGAACAAGATTTAATCACAAACTTCACTGATCTGGATCAGCATTTAGTTTAGATTCTTAGTGTAATACTGTTTATATTATTTCAAAAAATATATTCAGTTTAGATTCTCAAACACTGTTCAGGTTAATTCTTTTTTATACACTGATCTTAGATTGAGATGCATACCTTTCTCTGCTTCACACTCACATAATACAATGAGACTTCATAATTAAAAATTTATATTTTGTGATAAATTGATTGATACCTGGCTTCCACACTAACCCGTCAGTTCCATGAGTGCAAGGTCTGCATCTATTTTTTCACTCACCTTTGTATTCCTAGGCATAGCGGAATGCCAGGATCACAGGAAGAACTCAATCATTATTTTTGAATGAATCATTATAGATAGAGAATTCTTGATGGAGTATTTCAAAAGCTGCTTTGGGAGGAAAAATGCAGCTGCTGTTGAACAATGCATCTTTTTTTCCTGCTACCACAGTTAACTTAGATGAAGCCCTAAACAAAGTTCAAAGAAACAAACACAAAACGTTTTTATGAGGGATAAGTCCTAACAGGCCTATACAGCACTAAAGCAACTAAATGAAAACAAAGTGCACCTAGAAATCTGGTTACCCAAACAATCAATCATGTTCTTAGCAATTGATATGAGTAAATCATTCAAAAGGCTGAACCAGTCATTTTGATATATTATCTCATCCCTGAAAAGGAGTCTTGAACAGGACTTCTGAACTTACTGCTGACTCCTGAGTAAAACTAGTGATTTGTACACAGAAATAAATTAAACATCTTGTCTTCCCTCCCAGACCCACTGGTTCCCCTCTTCTCTGGCCCAGTTAAAAACTCCCTCCTGGCTCTAATAGCCAATGGCACTAACATTCATGAGTCATAAAATACGGTAGCAAACAAAGAAGCATTTCTTAAAGGGCTAGCAGTTGATCATTCAGACTATGCCCCCAGATCTCAGTGCAGAGTAAGTATGCAAAAACACCCATTTCCCAGTCTTTCTCTGAAAAGGATCTCACTGTATAGTTTACAAACTGCTGTCTGAGGGTCCGGCTTCTTATTAGCCAGTAGGCACTTCCACTGCCTTTTCCCTCCCTGCTCACTTCAATGGTAAAACCAGGTCACAAACATCTCTCTGGAAAAAGCTTGTACTCATACCCTGAGTGCTAGCTTTTGTGGCTGTTGCCACAAAAAAAAACAACAAAAAAAAACATTTTTCCACTGATGTTCTGCTGTATCACCTTTGTCAGTCTGTTTCTAGAATCTCTACTTTTCCTTTAGTCTGTATTTGGAATAATCCCATACTGTCTTCATTAGTATACTTTTACTAAATGTTTTGATATCTTGTTCTTGTTCTTCAAGATTTTCTTGGTTATACCTGGTCCAAGAATTCTTGGTTCGTATAAAATTAAAAATCAGTTTGTAATTTTCATACAGAAGAAAAACATGATGCAATATTAATTGAGATTGCATTGAAGCTATAGATTCATCCATCAAGGAATAATGGACATCTTTACAATATTAAGTTTTATAAAACTAACTACAATTTTTAAATCTCTGGTTCAAAGAAAATAAATCAGCAGAGCAAATGAAACAACAAGGAAGGATGAATTTGAGACAAAAAAGACAGAAATACACAGTGTTGAACAGATTGAGATGAAAAAGTTATTATCAAAGAATAAGGAGTTGCATCCTCTATATCTCCTGTATCATCTAATATCATCTATGGTTAGATAACATAGCTAATTCAACAATCAGTCCTTCATTATTATAAAGAGATGAGTTATCTAAAAGAAATATGGAGATGAAAAATTAGTAAAAGTCAACAAAATCACTCATAAAAATCATGGAAATACATTAGATGTATACCAATTAATTTAAAATGATATCAATTTAAAGGACAAAGAAACTAAAATACTTACATATCAAAATATGTTAGGGATTAATAAAAAGAGAGTTTGTTTTAGGGCAGCTAATAGATTGGCTAAGAAGGTCACTTGAAACTGAATAAATATGTGGTCAATATTTTTTAAATGTGCTGGTGATATAAAGAATCATTTTGATCCAAGGGATCTTCTCTAGGAAAATGTCAGAAGTCCAATACCTAAATCAATTAAAATTATAAAGGTTTAATGCAACAAGGATTTTATGGGTATAATATTATTCTCAGTATCTATATTTTCTCCACATCTTTTTTTGTGCAAAGCCTTCCAATTGGAACAATTGTGATAAAAGTTTGAATTTAATGATATCTATAATAGCTCCATTTGTAGTGAGGCATATGGCATAATTAAAATACATCTAAACCCAAAGCTCCAAGAAGTGAATTGTCTCATTAATAAAATGCCTAAGTAGTCTAAGAAGAACAAAAAACATTCCATCAGAGTATAAAGAAGTTTAAAATAAATATTACTCAGGATACAGTAATGAAGTGGCTTTTCAGTGCTTGTGTCAATGGAAGATGACTTTCTGGTTTCAATAGAAAATCAGTTGTAATATTATGAAGATACCCTTTTGTTAGAGAGAGTGTTTATAAAAATTATAAAGATAAAAATGTTCCAAAAATGGGAATAGTTATATTTTCTACTTATACACGTACATTTTTTAAGAATGTATACGAAAAGAACAAATAAAAATATGTATGGAAAGAGAACCCAGGGATTTTCATTAGTCTTTCTAGAAGGGTGCTTTTAAAAATCTATTAGGGAACTTATGAAAACTATGATAACTTTCCTGTGGGAACCTGAGGAAAGAAGCAAAATTCTTCCTCATTATAAATATTAAAATACAATTTTAAGCCAATGACTTCCAAAGGCTCCAAAGACAAAATTTTTCTCACAGCCTTTAATAACTACTGTTCCAGTAACAACCCATGCCCTTCTCACATTTTTCTCACTACATTCTAAAAACCCTGGCACTTTTCAATCTGTTAACTCACCACATATGTTCTGGCCTCAGGGTTTTTGCACTTGCTTTTCCTTTACCTGGAAGGTAATTCCTTTCACTCTCAATCAGCTAAATCTTACCTATTTTCCTGGTCTCAGAAAATACTGCTTAAATATCATTTGCTCAGAATGTTATCTCCAAATCTATATTAAATCTCCCAATTGGTCTCTTTTAAATTCCTTTTCTAAAAATCTTAACAAATACTCTAATATACAATAATGTATTTATTTTTGTTTATTATTTCCCATAGTAGTCAAGCAAAAGAATATTCAAAAATAGACAAGTAGAATTACCAAGAGATAGAGAAAATAGAAAAATGATTAGGATTTTCACTGGGAATAATAACTATTAAGAGAAAACAGGAGGCTGTAAAATTAAGATTGGTAGGAAAAGATGAACAGAAATCTATCTGCAAAATTCTATATATGGATAAAGTGAGATTATCTGTTTCTACACCACCATAAGCCCACATAATTTACTTGTATAATCAAAACTACTCCAAGATATGGATAAATGGAAAATATTTTATTTTAAATATTCAAATGTTGAAATGTTTTAAAAGTAACTTCATGGGTAATTTCAGATATATTCTGGCTTCAATTTAGTATCAAAATATTCTGTCTTTTCCGCAAGACTCCAAATACTTCCTTTAGAGATAAGATATGGGATTGAATCAATAATTAATCTCATACAATGTAGAAATATTAGTGTTCTTGATCCCTTTGTTTAGGGTAATAAATTCTAGCAAAGATTTGCTTCTCTCTGCTTTCATATATTTACTATAAACTCTACTACCAGAAACTTATAGCGTATACAGTGATAAAGAACAAAGCGCTCATGGTTTGCAAAATACAAAAGAGTATACCAAACCTTAGAGAAATAATAAAATCTAAAAAATTCTACTTGTGTGCTATGATAATTGTTTTCTTGAAGTACAGAGAAATAAGACAACAAATATTCCATTGAAGCACAAATAACTCATGCAATTTAAATATGAAAGACATGAGGTAGAATAACTATAAACATTCAGAATAATGAGTCAAGATGTTTTAATATGCATAAGCGTTACGGAAAAAAATCCCTAGAGCCTTCAAAATTATTGGATACTAAACAATTGTATGGTCTTTTAAATAACTAAGAAATTGTGATAAGAAAAACACGTGTTGGAGAAATCTCCTCTAGTGCCCTAAAATTTATGTACATATGGAATTTCCTGTATATACAAACTTTCTTAGACCAATTTTAATAGTTTTAATGGATTTAGTATTCTAGTTTTCAGAAACACAAAGTCACAATTAGAATAAGAGTTAGGCAAGAAACTAAAATAGAAACACTCAAGTAAAAAAAGTGCCCATCTTCAGTCTAAGCTTAGTAGATTCTTAATATGTCTTAGAATAATTTCTGAGATCTTTATAACATAAAATATTGATGTTCAATGCAGTACAGTATAACTTATAAGAATTACTGTATAGGTAAGGATGGATAGAGAAAGACAGGTCATATTGATATGAAGATACTAAGTATCAGTTGAGGACATTCATGGGCTAGATGGCAGTTCTCACAGTGCAACTGATTTTATTGTTTGCTTAAACAAAATTTCAACTGTAAAAACTACCCAATTAGTGAAACAAGGTGGCAAAATTGACTTGGATCCAGACATAAAATCCTAAATTTTTTTTGGTTCTTGCTGTTTCCCACAGTTGCCCATTTTTGCAATGACATTGTATACTGTGGGCTCCAAACTTCCTTGTCCTACGTTAATAGAAATGATCTCCAATGACTAACCGTTATTAGTCAGGTGCTCACTGTCATCATTAATCAAGTCATACATGTGTATGAATTCTTTCAGGACACTGCCTTGTCTGATAGTCTTCTATTAGAAAATGGGTGTGGTTTAAGAACCATAGAGAAGGACTGAATATCCCAAATTAATTCTTAAGTGTTTCTGATTTTAGGTCTGAAATTTAGCAGTTAAAACTTAGTCTCTATTAACTACAGTGTAAGTTCTTCAAGGGAGAAGTAATTCTTCAACTGCTAATTATGTTTACCTTCATGTGCATAGACGATCAAACAAATGACTTGTTAACAAGCAGAGGGAAAAATAGATTATGGATTCCTAGGAATGGATAAAGAAGGGGGTTTTGAGGGTTGGAAAGTTATTAATCTTTAGCTACTTCACAAATTCATCTGTGACTGAATCCATTATCAAATATTTGGCAAAGAAAACCAGAAGGAAAAAAATGGATTGTGCATTTGAGGTTTATTTTTTGTTTTTATTTGCGGTAGAGGTGGCTGAGAGATATTCTCCTGATAAGCTAGAAAGTTTGCCCGTTCTCTTCAGGTACCTGAGAGATCAAAGAAACTTCAAAGCAAAGAGGAAAAAATGAAGAGGCTATTGAAAATCTCACAGCAACATTAGAACAGGAGGTACTGCTTCCAGGAACGTGTGGCGCCTGAGGCCATCCTGTGCTGCGCCAAGATTAAGAATTCGTCACAACTCAAGATTCAATTTTCAGGTAACTGAGATTGAAAAAGACCTGTGACTTCACATTCTGCAATGTGATTGGCCATTTCCAGCTACATGGCCAGTGTTCAGAATCTGAATCATATCAAACTAGGTATGAAAACTGAGTTCAAATTTAATACAAAAAGTCCCACAGCTTACTTTTTTCCGTGGATTGCTAGAACATTCTTTGGGGAATTTTAAATCATCAAATTTGCCTCTTCGCCCACAAAGTTCACACTGTAAATCTCGACCAGCAGCTTCAGCATCATCTGGCATTTGTTAGAAATGCCGAATACTGGATCCCACTCCAGACCTACTATATCAGAATGTGTATCTTAAGACTAAAGTGTATTAGATTTGTATGAATTAAAGTTTGAAATACATTAATCTAAAATCTGCTTCCTTGATAGTCAACCAAGTCTATGGGTCCTTCCCTTGGAGAACATAGACCACTGATTATTTGTGTATGGTATCTTAATGACATATTTTAGTGATCCTTGAAAATCTGTGTTTCTATTGATACTTAATTTAAGTGAAAAGGGTAAAAGTAATTCAACATTCTCTTTGGATAGTACTGAATATTAATTTTCCTTCTTCACTAACTTTTCTCTCTTTCTTCAATTCCCTTCTAACAATTACTTAAAATTTAACACAAACCCAACACAGCCAATGATGAGGCTGTGAATATTTACATATTCAATTCCTTACCAATATATAACATATTTTGTAATTATAAGTAACATTATAAAAAGTATAACTATTGTCACTAACATTCAAAATATTAAGGTATGTATAAGGTAGAATTTTGAATATGAGATTTATCTTAACTCTAACATATTATTGTCAGCTTGTATTTCTGCATTAAACTCCTCCCACATCAAAAAATTAAACATAACGAAAACTAAAAGTAAGCAAAGAGTTTTCTTTACACCCAAAATTCCTTTTTTACCTATGCTCTCTTTACTGGTTAATGACATCTCCTCCCTCACAAGTCATTCTGGACAATAATGAAGTCATATCCAGTTCTTCCTATCATCCAAGTCCAATCTGTTTGTTCTATTTCCTTTCCATTCTTCTTCCAATACTGTAGTTCAGATCCACGTCACATCTCAAATGAACCATGGTGATAGCTTACTAACTGGGTCTTTATATCTTTAGTTTCTACCTTCTCCCAAATTGTCAACCATCATTAAACTAAAGTACAAGTTAGATCTTGGTCCCTCAAAAATTTTTACCATATTCTATTTCTTATAAGGATAAGATTTTAAACTCCTTACCCTTAGTGTTTAAGGCTCTTCACAGTAACATATTTGCAGACACATCTCTTGCTGCTCCTGCCATGTACCCTATTTTCCAGCCACTTGGAATTTCTAAACATTGTTTAATGTTCAAATATATGTTCACTCTTACACCTCTATGACTAATTATCCCATTCTCTCACACTGAACTTCCCTTTCCTCCTTCATTCCTTATCTGCTTATTAACATTTGCCCATTTTTTCAAGGTTGAGCTTTATGATGATGCTCTTAGCCTTTATTTGTTTTGTTTTGCTTTCCTTTTTTTTTCTCTTCCCCTAAGTTCCCTTATTTATGTTAAAGTTCATTATTTGGGGACAATCTCACACACTCAACTGTAAGATCCTTAAGAAATGGGTTTCTAGATAAATCTCTTCTCTAAATAAGATGTAACACAATCATACCTATTCAAAATATCTGTTGAATGAAATATTTACTTTGTTATAGCAGAGAGAAAATTTAAAGCTTGTCAAGAGACAAAGGATATTTATTACAGAAAAAATGTTATAAATACTATAATTAGTATATGAAAAAATGGTCTTGGAGATACAGATCTATGGTTGAATCTGACACAGGTAATGCACTGGGGATTTTTTTTGTTTTTTTTAATTTTTAAAATTTTATTTTATATTGAAGCATAGTTGATTAACAATCTTGTCTTAGTTTCAGGTGTACAGCAAAGTGATTCCATTATACATATACATGTAACTGTTCTTTTTCAAATTATTTTCCCATTTAGGTTATTACAGAATGTTGAGCAGTGTTCCCTGTGCTATACAGTAGGTCCTTGTTGGTTATCTATTTTAAATATAGCAGTATGTACATGTCAATCACAAACTCCCATTCTACCCCTACCCCCCAACCCTTCCCCCCTGGTAGCCATAGTTTGTTCTCTAAGTCTGTGAGTCTGTGTCTGTTTTGTAAATAAGTTCATTTGTATCATTTTTTTTAATATTCTGGATATAATCAATATCATATATTTGTATTTGTCTCACTTCACTTAGTATGATTATCTCCAGGTTTATCCATGTTTCTGCAAATGGCATTATGTCATTCTTTTCAATGGCTGAGTAATATTCCATTGTATATATGTACCACATCTTCTTTATCCATTCATCTGTCAATGCACATTTAGGCTGCTTCAGTTTTATGGTATAAAATATATGGGAAAGACATTTAAAATATTGAAATTTGACTTCTACTGGCAAAGTAATATTGACTTCTTTTGATGAGAGATTTTCAGATATGCCATAATTTATTTTTTAATGCACATAGTCCCAGGAATAATACACCTGCAATAGAAGGAAATTACCACTGGAATATAAGATGCAGAAAATCATTTTCGTTCACTAATGTATTCTAATCATCTAGTACGGTGCCAGACACAGAGTGGGTACTCAGTAAATATTTGTTATGTGAATGAATTACTGGTTAAATTAAAGAATTAGAGGTAATTTTTATTCATTTGGGGACTGTTAATCAGGAAGAATAAAATCAATAGAATCAATATACCCATGAAGTAACATATATATGAAATTAAAGGAAAATGACAGAGTAAATGGTAGGGATATTTGTACTGGACTTCCTTCTGATACGCTTACATATTGTTTACTCATATGAAATCACAACAGGAAATTGATTTGTACTTGAGAGAGGTATTCACATTCTCCTAGCCCTGGAGAATCAATGGAATGGACCAGGAGGTCCCAGAGATTGTATGTGATTCCTTAATTCTTCAACAATGTTAGTGATGATACCAGTACAAATACACTTAGCATTACTACCTAAAGTCAATTAGTCATCCCAATTCTCCACAAATTTGTAGACATCAATTAAAAGTCATCATTTTAGTCAATTGGGTCTTTCAAGTCAATGAGGTATCTTTTTTGTTATTATTCTGTTTTCTTTTAGATTGTTTTTCTACATGCATTAATATAAAATTCATGGGATTGCTTTTCTGATGACATAATGATGACAACTTTCACGTTTTCATAAGTAAAACAAAGGAAGTTGAATTTGATTATTTTTTAATTCAGACTAGATATTTCTGGTATATAAGGAATGTAATAATTCTTTTATATCTACTTTATATTTAACTCTTATTCTATGTATCCTGACACTAATAATAATAATGACAATATAATAATAATAAAATAATAACACCACCAGTGCTCACACTGCGCCAGCCTCATGCTTAGTTTTTGAGGTATATCATCTCATTTAAACTTCTCAAAATGAAGGATAAGCACAAGTAGCATGTCCATTTTAACCCATACAAAATGAGATTTAGAGAAGTTGAACTAGTGTCCAATGTTAAACAATTGTCCAAGGCAACAAATGGCCCAGCTGGATGTCAAACCTCAAACACAGGCTCATCATTATATATGCTACATGATGCTACATGTGTTCTTTTAGTTTTTCTGATGATTCTGCTGCCAAAGATACATAGATAATTTGTCTGTAAATAACAAAATCACTGCTTCTGTTTCAGAATATTTGTATCTTTTAATTTGTGCTAACTGAAGTAGCCAATTAAACAGATTCAAGTTAAACATGAAGCATAATGCAGATTTTGAGTCTGAGATATATACGTATATAGTTTTATAGGGTCAAGGCAAAAATTCTAGTCTTTTGAGGCAGAAATGATAATTATAGTCAGTCAAATTTCACATGTAGGTAGTTAAATATATTTCCATTTAGATCTGTTAAAATGAAGGATTTGGTTAATAAATTTCCTAGTATTGATCTATTCTTGCATTCATGAAATAAACCCCACTGGCCATGATGGATTAAGTTCTTTAAATACAGCTGGATATCATTTGCTGATAATTTACTTGCTATTTTTGCATCTATATTCGTGATTGAGATTGATATTTTCTTTCTTACTCTTGGTTAGGTCTTGTTATCAGCATTACAGCATAGCTTTTCTTCTTTCTCTATGTTCTGGAAACATTTAAGTAGGCTGAAAATTATCTGTTTCTTGAGGATTTGAAAAAAGTATCTTATAATATGACTTGCATCCACTTTTTTAGGGGATAGGACAATAGTCTCATTTACTTCAGCTTTATCAGGTTTTCCATAATGACTTTAGTCACTTTGATAATTTCTTGCTGATTCATTTATCTCACAAAAAGAGCCTTGAAATTAATGAGATTTTTACAGAATACATTTTTTTTCATATTTCTTCTGTATCTACTTTTATGCACTTTCTGTCTTCGGTGGTTACCTACAATATTTTGAACATCTGTCATACAGATTGATAGTTTTCCACAAGTGAATCTCACTTTCCAAAAAACAAATAAATACAACCACTACATTTCTTCACATCTGTGTCACTAGGGTGCTACTAGACTTCAGCTCTTCCAAAGTACCCATAGGATTCTTATGTTTAGAAGTTAGTTGAATGATAACCCAGATCAGACATAGAAACCCCATATTACTAAGATGTTACAGACTGAATATTTGTGACCTCTTCTCCAAAAATACATATGTTGAAGTCCTAACCCCCAAATGTGGCTGTATTTGGAGATGGGGCCCTTAAGGGAATAATTAAGGTTAAATGAGGTCATAATGGTGAGAACTCAATCCAATCAGATTAGTGTCCATAAGAAGTGACATCCACCTCCTCAAGCAAGGAAGAAAACCTCACCAGGACCTGAACATGCTGACACCTTGACCTTGGACTTCCCTAGCCTGCTGAGCTGTGAGAAGTCAATTTCTGTTGTTTAATGCATACAGTCTGTGGCATTTTGAAATGGTAGATCAAGAAAACTAATAGACCAGAGTGAAAAGAAACACAGTAGCATGATCTGGAGCCAGCAGTAGCTGCAGGCAGCTTCTACACCAGAAAGATAAAGTAGCTCTCTGGGCCAATTCTGTTTGGTTGTATTGTTGCAGCCCTCCTAAATGTTCTGTGAGCAAGATATATCTCACACTAAATTATTTTCTTCTTAAACAAGCTACAATGTCTTCTGATAAGAACCTTACCCAAACAATATAAACATAGTTTTAATTTATTTATTTAAATATTTTCATTTCTTATTTCTCTCTACAGTTTTTTCTCATCAGAATTGCATATTTTACATTTCAAAGAGGCAGTACTTGGAAGAGTAACATTTTAAGCATACTAATTGTGGCAGGCCCCCCAAAGAGGCCCACATCCTAATCTCTAGAACCTGTGAGTATATTATGTAATATGGCAAGAGAAATTAAGTTTGCACATATAATTCCTTGACTTTAAAATAGGGAAATTATACTGAATTATCTGAGTGTGCCAAATGTAATCAGAAGGTCCTTTTAAAAGGTGCAGGGAGGCAGAAGAGTATCAGGGCAATGCTGTATGAGAAATACTCAGAAGGTCATCTCCTTTCCACAGATGGAAAGGAGCCATGTGCTAAGGAATGCTACTGCATTCCTCTAGAAGCTGGAAAAGGGAAGGAAATGAATTGTCCACTAGAACTTCTAGGAAAAACACAGCTCTGTCAACACCTTGATTTTAGCCAAATGAAACCTATTTTGAACTTCTGACCTCCTAAACAATAAGATAGTAAATTTGTGTTTTTGATAGTACCAAGTTTGTGGTAATTTGTTACAGCAACAATAGAAAACTAATATACTGGTTAAGGAATAAACTTTGGAATCAGAGAGAACAGTGGTCAAATTACAACCTCATCATCTATAAACTATGCACCCTTACCCAGGAAATATAATTTCCATAAGGCTCTGATTTCTCATCTATAAAATGGTATAACAATAATGTAATAATTTTCTGTAAAAATATCCTATAAAATTGTGTAAAAACTGGCCCAAGGGGCAGTTGTAAGGATTAATTTACATGATCCATGATACCTAGTTGGCAAATATTTGACATATAATACTCACTGAAAAAAATTTACAAGAATTAATTTTCCATTTATCTAATTTGTCATGATTTTTTTGGTATATCATTCTCTTTCTCTTGCTTTGCCTAGTTTTATTTTCAATTTACTCATGTAATTTCTTAAACTACCAATTAGCTAAGCTATCTTCTTTCTTATTTTTTAGTGAAAGCTTTTAAAGTTATTGCTTTTCCTCTAAGTATAGCCTTAGCTGCATTATGTAAGTTTGGGTAAGTAGTGTTCTCATCATATTTAATTATTTTTAATGGTTTTAATTTCTACTTTGACTGAAAAGTTGTTTGGGAAAGTTTGTACTGTTTTAAATCTAAGAATTGCTGTAATTTGTTGTTATTGCTATTGATGATGTTTAAAGCTTTGACGATAATTTCCATCTGTATTGCACACAAATCAGAAAATGGGTCCTATATAATTGGACCATTAGTATTTATAAGATTTGCTTGAGATTTTGTTAAATGGATTCTCAATCTTCTCTGTTTCCATAATAATTAAATTTTTAATAAATAATTTATATTCTGCAAACTTACTTACAAATTTATCTCTGGTTATTCTGGTAAAGGCTGGAATTTTCCATGTATTAAAATTAACTTCTTGGTTATTTTCCCTTAGATTCCTGAAAGTTATTTTTCTATATATTGTTGTTCTCTGCTATTTACTTTAGAAAGCATGTCATCTCATCCTTGAGACCTGCATTTTTGTTTTCTATTTAAAATTTACTTATTTTCCCTTCCAGGACTTTTACTTTGATGACAACTTTGCCTTAAATGAATATTTAATATTTTATCTTTTTTATTTGCATTTGCTATTTCAACATTTAGTTTTTGTTAGTTGATTTTTATTAGTTTGTTAGTTTTTATCTGTTTGTTTTCTGTATATTTCTCATAAAGAGCATACACTGGAATTTTATTACCGTTACGCAAGCTAATAGTCTTTTCTTGGCAATATAATAGTTTAAGTATTGACATTTTTAACAGAAATTTTGATATTTTTACATAAATAGTTTTGTTATACATATATACACACATATTCATATGCTGTAATTATACATTACCATAGTGTTAATTTTATTACTGGTAGTTTTCAAGAAGTTTTCAAAACATCATTGAGGCTATGTGTATCAATGTGATGTAGATAAGCCTGAAGAACACCTATGTCAGTGTGATTTAGTCATTTGTTCCAAAAAAAACTTGGTCTATGAAAGATATGGCTGTAAAACACTATATAACTTCACTATTTCATTCAGGAAATCCCTATGACATTTATTTTAGAGATAATCTGCTCATCTAGACAAACATTTTGCTTATCATTCAAGACTCAGTTCAACACCCCTGCTTTGTTGTGTCCACCAAAACTAAATTATGATATTGTGAATCTAGCCCTATATCCATCAGATTCCCTCTTGGAAAGACCTTCCTTGAAATTGTTTGATCCTAGATTCAAAGTCTATAAACCTCCCTCTTTAGGTGTCCCCTTTTGAGAGAGTACTAAGACTTTGTATTATTCTCCCTACTGTAGAAAGCTCTAGTAAATTGAACTTTAATAACAAGTCTGGAGCTAGTTTGTAATACTGAATAGTATTAGAATGAAAATAAGGTGTCATCTCTTTTTTATGGTAAGGAATTTAACATCTCTCAATTTTTTCCTGCCATTCCCACAGTACAACAATTTCTAATGTAAAATGATTTACACCAAGGTTCCTGCAATTAACTTTACAATCATAAATACTCTCAAACAATTATTTACGTTTAATTTGTATTTGTTTTCACATTTTTATACCTGATTTCTCCAATTTTGAGCATTTAATTTGGAATTGTTTTATAAGTAGTTGGAATATTACTGATATATCCACTGAAAACTTTTAAACACTTATCAATGTAATTTGTAGTGAATCTTTTATATATTTGAATACTTATATTTTGAATACTTTGTAATTTGAATACTTGTCCTATTTCTAAAATTTGTTTGGATAAAAATTATCTCAAGTCTTCATAAACATCCTCCTCTAACATCTGGTGTTTAGTGTTATAGAGAATTTGGAGGTTAGACTACTTCTTTTACAGATAATCTATTTTTCTTTTTCTTCTTTTGATCTGTGTTGTTGTAGATTTTAATTTTCTTATGTGCCTACTTGATTTTTTTCTAAGATAGAGGTTTCCTTTTTAAAAAGTTTTACCTGAAGTGGCAACATTTTCCCTTTAGGCTATTTCATTTTGTATATGTTTGTAATTTTTTTGAAGAGACATTTCTCCAACAATAATGTTATGTCTTGAACAATAACTTAATACATTCTCCATCATTCTTTGTTATTTTCCTTTTCCTCTGCTATGGGGAAAGTGTCTAAAGTCTATCTTCCATATCATTAAATCCTGATTTTTAATTTTTCTGATAAAAATTTAATCTATACATTGGGTATTTGTTTCCTTGGTTACTTCTTTATCTTTTCCTTCTCCCTTTTCATCTTATCCTGTTCAATCTTGATCGTTTTCCACATCAAGGATGTCAAAGAGTTTTCTAAAGCAATTTTATGGTTTCTATATTAATAGCTCATTTTCAAAGGTACTGTCTTTTTCTGAGTCTTCATTTGATATTTTCTTTCCTTGGATCTGTGGTGTTTTTACTGTTCTCATTATTAAACTTTTCAGGAGTTATCCAGCGCTGGTGCTTACCAAGAGATTTGGTGTTGGTTTGCTTTGGCAAATTCTTATTTTGGAGGCAGGGCTGAGGAGCAGGTTGATATACAGAAGTCCCAGGCTGTTATCCAATTTCTAGAAAATATTCTGCTTAGACTAGGGCTTCTTTACTTTTTTGTGCCATGGAAAGATTTCACCACATATTGAACCATAAGGAAATGTTTAAAAAGGAAATTCCAATGAAAAAATTATATTAAAATCAGATAGCATTCTATACAAAAATAAAATACATACCAACATATGTGCTTTTTTGTTATTGGTATTAGTCATTAACACCAATACCTATTGAAAATTCCCATAACTGCCATAAATCTAAAGTTTCCATGAGCATAAAAGATATTTTGAGACACTTGAAGCCATTGAATTAAGATATCATAATATTAATGACTTCTTTTGGGGAGAAAGTCGTAAGTTATGCTAATAAATTGGTTTATTGTTTATATTCATACTTGTTAGGAATGTTACATTTCAGTTTCATATTAATGAAAATAAAGTTTTCTTTTTCCCCAGCTAATTTCCTGAATCTCCTGAATTTGGACCTCAGATTAGGGCACCTGCTCTAGTGTTATTCCATTGGGTATACGTGGAATAATCTATTTCCTTGCCTAACATCTTAAAACTCTAAATTAATGGATTCCATGAATAAATATGAGATATAGAAATGCAGTTTTCCAGGCATCTCTAGTTTTGCCCTTATCTTTCATTTGTAGGGATTTGGGGCTCTAGAAGTTGTAAGAGGGAAAGGATTACATTCTTCCCTTTTCAAAAAGCCATACCTTTGAAGCAAAGGGAGAGTGTTCAATTTTCTTATTGGTACAGATCCTGTGTATCCAAGAACACTTAGAAAATGATGGTAAAAGAACAGAATATACTTCTATTGTCCAGCAGGTCATAATGATAAGGGCTACTTCTCAGTTTCTTGAAGTGTATCTTATTTAGGTTATCTATCAAGGTTTATTATCAAAGAGTTCTATCTTTAGTTCCCTCAGTCATATTTCTGTGTAACAATCTTGACATTTTTGGAAGTGATCTGGAGGTAACAATTACATCATGGTCGCTATTCAGATGCCAAATTAAACTAAAGATATATCAAACTTTTTTTAACTTTACACAGATAGCATATACACAACCAAAACATAATTTTCAAGGTATAGCTTGATTTTTCAAAACACTATTCCAAATCCATATTATATACTTGCTTCACAAGAAAAATTAAATAATTTCCATGAATAAAATGGATCAGAGCTATCCTTGAATATAGAATCTGGGGAACAACTTTTCTCCTAAGAGTTTCAATTTTTCTATTTGTTGAGTTTACCTTAGGTAAAATTACACATTTGTAAACTTGGATTTTCTTTTAATACACACAAATATGCACACACACAAACTATAATATTGTACTTAAACTATTCTACACTTTTTGAAAAACCCAACTTTTTAAAGGAGTACATTCTTTTAGTCATACACAGTGGATAGATAGATAGATAGATAATCAATATATTGGTTATACTTTCAAGTCTTTCTTTTCTTTTCATTCTTATTCCTTTAACATTACTGAATAAGCAGTAGAGATGGGGGGGGCTCCTATGGTACTTTTATAATAATTGTAAACTTAAAATTGTGTGTTCTAAACTGCTACATGGCCATGAACTAAAGAATTATTCTCATTTTCTGCCTCATTATAATGACACTCTAGGCTTGATCTCTCATCCAGCTCTGCACAGAACCACAGAGAGCAGAGGACTAGTAACAAGTAACCATGGAAACCAGACTCCATACGTGTTTGCACAGAATGAACAAGGTTATATTGCTGTGGAATTTCATTTAAATGAAATTTTCTGATTGTCCTATGAGTTCAGATTCTCCGGAAAACAAAGCATTTCTCAAGTCAATAGGTTATTCATCAAGTGCAGGAACTGTGCTCTCTATAAGGGAAAATGATGGTATTCCCTAAGACAAGTATTTTCAAGACTTTTACAAAGAAGAAATAGAGCAAACTCTCCCAGTTGAAAATACTCCTTGGCAAAGAGCACAGAAAGGGTTCTCTACTTGTTATTGAGCTGGAGAATATAATCCTGAGAAAAGAACAGCTATCTTAGAATGAAGGAATCTTTAAACTCCATTATCAGTTTAACTAGTCAATGTCTTTTCTTCTCCTTTTCAAAAGAAACTATTAACTAAACAAAACCCGCACAGAGAACCTTTGGGTGTAGAATTTAGGAATAAATATTACTTTGTTCTTTGTTTACATAATAAATTTATCAAAATTGTATCTGCAAAATTAAACCAAATATATTCAGCTGAATATAACAAAAAACAGTTGGGTATTCAAAGATGTTTTCTCCAAATGCTTTTCTTAGAATATTTATGAAAGACAAAGCTGAAAATGGTAGTGATTAAGGAATATTATTGGTAATTTGTAGATTCCCACATATTTCTGTATCTAGACCTTATTTTTAATTCAATTTTTTAAAATATCTAAGAACAAAGAGGGTGCTATGCCTCGTCATATTTTTGCTCTAAATTCCTATCTTCTTTTGATTATTTTGGTCATTTTTGTCTATATAAATATTCCCCAAGCACTGACATTTTTTGGTTCATCATATTTGATAACATAATGTGCTATAATAAAACTACCTCTCAGTCCCCACACTGAAAAATATCTCAGAAAGTTTGAGATGTGTATTTGACAATAGTGTTACAGGTAGGAGTAGAAATCAAGGAGTCCATGAGGGGCCTCCAGGAGACCACGATGCCTCAATTATGGTAACACTGAGGACCAACCATCCCAGAACTCATCAACTTATGAGTTTTCTAAGTAAATTATCTTAAAAATTATTCCAACGGGTTTAGCTGTGAGATACAGCTAACTGACCCTGATTATTGCATTTGATTCCTCAATATATACTTTGAAGACCACATAGTTCTTACCAATAATCAATCAGGTACAGGAGATACTTTTGTTACTCAAAACCAACTGAGAATAATCAAGTATTTTTGGAACACTCACTCTATTTCTGATACTGTGCTAGAGGGAGATAAAAGAATGAGGTATTCATCCTCAAGCATCTTAAAGTGTAGTTGGCTTACCCCCATACAAAAATGAAGAGTACATGAGACTATGCAAAGTGGCACAGAGGAAATATGATATAGGAATTTAGAACAAGGGAAGATCTGTGTAGGATAGGAAGAAAAACAGAGAACACTCGAAGAAGGGAGGGGGGACTTGAAATGTGTCTAATGGATAGGTATGATCTAAAGAAGGGCAAATTTCTTTTAATTTTCAAATTTAGAGGTGATTTTAAAAGTGCATTTATTAAACAGTAATGTATTTTAAAAAGTATATAAATTCAAAGTGAAGAGTAGTAAATTTGAATTACCTCCAAACCTGTGATATTTTATAGATGATCTAGGAAACTCGGGATTTCAATTGAAAAGGAACAGATGTTAAAACAATTATTTTTGTTATGTCGGATGTTTTAAAAATGCTAGCATAACAGTTAAATACTTCAATATGATGCCCAGATTTGTTTTCAAAAGCAAGACAATGAGAAAAAAGAATGTAAACACCCGGGGAAAAATATAATTATACATTGCACTTTTTTGCTGATGCCATTTTTATGAATCTTAGATTAGAAGGCCAGTTATATTTTTAATGCTTCTTTTAGTTTTAACCACCAAAAGTGCAGAGCTGTTAATTTAAGCATCTTTGTTACCTTACAATTCCTGCAGCAAATCAAAGAAATCTAAATTAGACATCATTGTCTTTGCAAAAATAACATGGTAGCGGTAGATATCACAATAATTTTCACTGAATTTCAGAATATTTTATTCCATTTTAGTGAATTCTGGAGAAGATTTTAGGAAATAAATCACTTCCTCTAGCATACATAATGCTTTCTGAAATTTGCTTCATTGGAGAATAGATTAAAAATTAGTAATTAATAAGACACAAGTGCCCTTTAAACTTAGTCATCATCATTTTTCTTCACTCTTACAAAGTTGTAACCTCCATTTGACTAAATTAACAGTTTCCATCATCAAATTTATCAGTGCTAGGAATTAACAGAATGTTGGCATTGAGGATGAAGAACTGGTATAATTGTTCAGGTAGCCCACCATGTTTACATTCTGGATGGAGATGAAAACAGTTTGGGATTTGGATATGGACAGGGATACTTACTGATGCCTGGGTCATTTTCAGATGAGTTTTTGAGTTCGGTTCCAGAAAAATGTATTTGACATACGTTATACCTTGGGACAATATTAATGTCTCTCTGAGTCTCCTTTTATTCATCTGCAACATATGCTTACATTTTCAGTAATTCTAAATCCTGGATCCCACCTCTCACACACTTTATTCCTCTGCTCTGGGCACCTTGCTGCAAGGTGTTGGAAGAGAGTTATGAAACACCAGGCAACCCATGTGCTTTGTGTTCTGAATTAGGTTCACAGACAAATGTATATATATACATATTTATATTAAAATATAAAAATTAAATCAAATAATAAATAAATGTTTCAATTAAAATAGGCAAAATAAAGATGGCGACTGATCCAGATATTTTAAAAAAACTTTTTGAAATGTTTCTATTCACAATATTTACTGATACTCATTAATAAGCTGCCCTTGATACTTAATCTGAATTCACCTATCGATATTATGGTGATTTACCATAAATCAAATTGGGAGCTGAAATTTCAATGACCAAAGTAATGCAATATTATGATAATTTCTAAATAGATAATCTAAAGAAATCAACAGAATCTTTTCAAAGATGCTTTATTACTATCACATAAGATTATTTAATTACGAACTTTTAGATAAAAAATGATTTCTACTTCTAACCATGACAGAACTTGCCTTGGTGCTGGATTTGCCTTCTCACCATAAAAAGCAAGAACACTGGAAAAGCATGAAACAACTCTTTTCAGATATTGGGAAAACACACAATGCGGGGCTGTGATTCTTGAGAAAAAAACAATGGAAGAAAACACAGAAATCTCCCTCTTTTTATAAGCAGGCACTTACCAAACTCAGAGTGGAGAGGGGGACATAAACAAAGTGAAGCAGTATTGCTGGACTGTGGATACAAAGATTGGAATTATAACCTATAATGGAAAAGAATCTGGAAAAGAATCTGAAAAAGTATATACATACATGTATATATACCTGAATCACTTTGCTGTATACCTGAAACTAATACATTATAAATCAACTATACTTCAATTTTTTTTAAAAAAAATGGGAGTTCAAGGATACTGAGGTATCTGAACTTTAGCCACTTGTCCTGAGAAGCTTAGAAACAGTAAACGTCTCAAGAGAAACACGAATATTTGCTTCACTTCTCTGTGCCTCCCTTCTGTCTAGGATCTTGATATTCCTCAAATCCAGGTGTTTTGATAACACCAAACTCTATTTTTTGTCTCTCTAGATTTGAAAAATTGTTTAAAGTTCTCCTGACTTCCCTGCCTTTCAGGCTTCTCTCTGCCTACTTTGTCTCTCCACCCCACCAAGAATAAGCAAGTGTCCTGCAGGGCAAACGGGGTAAAAGGAAAGCAGCCTGCAAACGTCAGGGCCCAGCTCAGTGGTTTTCCCTGCTCTTTGGAAAATTGGTCTCTCATTATTGCTTTAATTTTCATTTTCCTACTAATATATAATAATTTTAAACAGTTAGATTTGTTTCCTAAATGCATTAATAAAATTTAACAAGGAAAATCCTTGAAATGGTAAAATATTCTCAAATTCTAAAACCTGAGCATCCAAATCGAAAGAAAAGGAAGATCAGGTTGGAGCGGAGATGACAGATACAATGAGAGTAACGACTAACTCCAAGGATGGTCTTACTGAAGAGAAAGCATTTTAAGATTAAAGAAAAATCTGGTCAGAACATTCAAGAAAAGTTCTAATTTTCATTACAGTAATAAAGTTATTCATGCTGAAGTGTGTATACACCCGAACACTGCTCTTATTGATGTTATTTGTATTTTTTGGCCTGGAATATGGGTTTTAAATAGATATTGTCAGTACTATCTTCATTAAAATAAACAAAATATTTGTAAAACCCTAAAGAGAAAGAGAGAGAGAAGAGAGAATGATAATCTATGCCTTTATGGATGAGCACAGTCTACTTGAGGGGGATGAAGCAGAAGGAGTGTGGTCCTGGTGCTGACTGGCTGTGGTCCCAGCCTGTAGGTGATGGAGAACTCACCCAGGAAGTGGCCAGTCATCACAGGCTTGATTTCCATTTGGTTGAGGTCTTGCCTTTGTAGACACTCACAGTGTTGCCCACCCTCTTGGACAGGATGACCCCATCCTACAGGTGTGTCTCCATTACCTAGAGCTTCTCCATGGGCACCACCTTTTTCTTGGCCTTCCTGGGTGCTTCAGCTGCATCAGCTGCTCCCAGGACATGTCCAGCTGAGGGTCGAGGTCCACACCATGGGAGGTGAACTGACCCAAGGTCCTCTTCTTCTTCTGATCTACTTCTGCCATCTTGTCGATTTTATTTTTCAAGATGTTAGCTTTCCTATACATAAAAAAAAGTATATGATCATATCCTCTCTTCACATATTTTTAATTTTAATGAAAAAATTTTTATTGTTTTTAGTTTCCAAAACACAGCTATGATCAATAGACATATAACACAAACCACATATGTAATTTTCAAACTTTTAGTCGCCGAATTTTACAGAGTAGAAAAGAAACAGGTGAAATTAGTTTTCATAATAAATTGTCATTTAACCCAATATATCCAAAATATTATCATTTACACATTTAATCAATATAAAAATTATTCATGAGATACTAGCAATGATATACCCGTCACACTCACTTCAGCACAACAACAATGTGGATGCAGTGGTTAAAGTGAAATGTCGTCCTACTAAAGCAATAAAGATGTATTAAAGGAAAAAAGGTTTAGAGGGTTTCATTTTTTAAATTAAAATTGAAATTAAATAAAATTTTAAATTCATTTTCTCCATTGCATTACCCACATTGAAGCGCTCAATAGCTTCTTGTGGTTAGTAGTTAGCATCCTAGACGACACATTTCTAACCTCTCTTGATGATGGCAATTAGTAATTTTCAGTGAAGGCTGTATATCACTGCCGGAGGTGGGTTAGTCAAAGAAATATCTCCCTCAGAAGAGAGACACTGTTGGGGGGAGGGATAAATTAGGAGTTTGGGATTAAAATATACATGCTACTATGTATAGAATAGATAACCAATAAGGACCTACTGTATAGCACAGGGAACTATACTCAATATCTTGTAATAACCTATAATGGAAGAGAATGTAAAAAAAAAAAGAATATATATATATATATGAATCACTTTGCTGTACACCTGAAACTAACACAACATTGTAAATCGACTATATTTCAATAGAAATTTTGTAAAAAAGAGAAACACTCTTGAGAACGACTAACCAAAATGAATTGAGTTATATCTCAGACATCTTTTAAATTTCAAAGAATAAATAAGTTAGTTAAAATAATTATGAACAATGCTGTTGATCTTAAAATCAATTCCCTTGTTATCCTGACAAATAACACTATTTTCAAAACCTTTGCATTGAAAATCCTATTTTTTTAATTTAAAAATATTTACCCTGTAAGCACTTTTCCTTTCATATTCTCACTATACAAATTGTTGAATTTCATCAAGACCCTGGAACTTTGGCATCTCATCTACTCTGTGTCATCAGTCTCCTAGTGACTGCATTTTTATCCCTGTTTGAACGAGACATTGTGGTCCCTAACTTTCAAGAACTCTCCACTCACAACCTACAACCACTTTGTTTTCTTGTCCTCCCACTACAATGCATCTGTAAATCACCATTAGAAAAATCACTCCAAACATTTGCTTTCCCTGCTTTTATATGCAAACCATTAAGCACTGCTGGGAAAAATCATACCTCTGTGCCAAAACAAATTTCCTCTGCTCAAGTTCAGTCAACAATCCTATTGTTCTAACGTGTAAACTCCATTAGCCTTTCTACCTAGCAGGATCTCCAACTCTTTAACATCTTCAATTTCTCCACTCCATCCCCATGTCCATGCACACCCTCATGCCCTTCCTTGGTAGAGAAAATATATCTTCTTAAATTATAGCAAATATGGAAACCAAGTAGCAGAAATTCCTTCAACTTCCTACCTCCACCACAAGTGAATTTATCTTCATTTACTACCTTACCTCCTTCTTTTATGTCTCAGTGAGAGAAGTACCAAGTTACTTGCTCAAAAATTACTTTGAACTTTAATAAAACTCTGAATCTCTTCAGAAACCTTTTTCCTCAGTATTTTTATTCCTTTCCTTTGTTTTCTTACCTTCAGGGTATAATAATCTCTGCCGTGTTAACAAAACAAAACAAACAAACAAAAATGTTTTTATTTTTCTCTATATATTATATTATCTTTCTCCTTTTCTGCAAAATTAGTCCCCAAGGGGAAAAAAAAGTTTCCATATTGTGTGACTTTCCTTATCTCCCTTGATTCCTAGTTATGTTTCCACATGGTTTCTGTTCCCACAGTTCCACTGAATCTGTTCTCAATGAGGTCAATGTTGCTGTGCCAGATGCAGGAGACACTTCTAAGGAGTTACTTTAACTGATCTTTCTCTTTGCCATTTGGTTAATTCCTCTTTCTTCCCTGGGCCTTCCTAATGCTTCTCATTACGAGATTTTTCCCAAATATTCTGGTCACTCCTTTTCAGTCTTTGTCATTAGACCTTTTTCTGAGTTCATTTTAAGATGTTAATTTTAATAATATAAATTTCTAAATAACATTTTCCATATTATAATATGGAAAATGAACATGGTGGGTTTCTTCTGAAAATCATTCAACCTGTTGACTTGATAAAAAGACAATTCGGGCTTCCCTGGTGGCGCAGTGGTTGAGAGTCTGCCTGCTAATGCAGGGGACACGGGTTTGAGCCCTGGTCTGGGAAGATCCCACATGCCGCGGAGCGACTAAGCCCGTGAGCCACAACTACTGAGCTTGCGCGTCTGGAGCCTGTGCTCCGCAGCAAGAGAGGCCACTTGTGAGAGGCCCGTGCACCGCGATGAAGAGTGGCCCCCGCTCGCCGCAACTGGAGAAAGCCCTCGCACAGAAACAAAGAACCAACATAGCAATCAATCAATCAATCAATAAATCTTAAAAAAAAAAAAAAAGAAAATTCACCAAGCCAGGTGAACTGAATGCTCTAAACAGGAGCTTATGATTTTAGAAATAAAACCTCTATTCTTCAAATGTGTCCTGAGAAAAAGTTATGTAAAAATCTTAATAGCAATATAATCAGACTATTACCACACAACAATTGTACCATAAAGAACACCAGTCACGGATATAATCATAGAAAATTGCCTGGCAATTGTAACATTAAAATGCATCAATCATAGCTACAATCACACAAATGACTAAAATCAGTAGTAAAACTTAGAGCAATTACAATTTTTTAAGGAATTATTTGGGAAAATTATTTAAATAGCAATACAAGGTTTCTAATTTTTAAATGAAAGAATGTCTCTGATATATGAATGCCTCACCACTAGAAGGACACTTCTGCAATAATCTCCAAGTTCTTTCAAATGCCCTGGCCACTTATCAGTGTATCTGAACATCAATGTATCTGAACATCAAATCTCAATTTCAAAGACAAGATAGATCCTAGTATGTATGAAATAATGTACACTGGTATTTGAAAAACGTAATAGACTCCTAGAGGAAAAAAAAAAAAAAAGATTTCTGAATTCTATAAGGAAATGGTATCAAAATTGTAAGCCATTTAAATGATTATTTTTTATAAAAGTGACTTTACAGCTATTGGAAATAGATATGCACAATTAATAACACTATGTATAAAAAGCAAAAATGTAGGAGGAGCTTCAAGATGGCAGAAGAGTAAGACGTGGAGATCACCTTCCTCCCCACAAATACATCAGAAATACATCTACATGTGGAACAACTCTTATAGAACACCCACTGAACGCTGGCAGAAGACGTCAGACCTCCCAAAAGGCAAGAAACTCCCCCACGTACCTGGGTAGGGCAAAAGAAAAAAGAAAAAACAGAGACAAAGAATAGGGACGGGACCTGCACCAGTGGGAGGGAGCTGTGAAGAAGGAAAGGTTTCCACACACTAGGAAGCCCCTTCGCGGGCGGAGACTGTGGGTGGCAGAGGGGGGAAGCTTCGGAGCCACGGAGGAGAGAGCAGCCACAGGGGTGCAGAGGGCAAAGCGGAGAGATTCCCGCACAGAGGCTCGGTGCCGAGCAGCACTCACCAGCCCGAGAGGCTTGCCTGCTCACCCGCCGGGGCGGGCGGGGGCTGGGAGCTGAGGCTCCATCTTCGGTCGGATCGCAGGGAGAGGACTGGGATTGGCTGCGTGAACACAGCCTGAAGGGGGCTAGTGCACCACGGATAGCCAGGAGGGAATCCGGGAAAAAGTCTGGAGCTGCTGAACAGTCAAGAGACTTTCTCTTGCCTCTTTGTTTCTTGGTTCGCAAGGAGAGGGGATGAAGAGCACTACTTAAAGGAGCTCCAGAGACGGGCGAGAGCCGCGGCTATCAGCGCGGACCCCAGAGATGGGCATGAGACGCTAAAGCTGCTTCTGCAGCCAACAAGAAGTCTGTGTGCAAGCACAGGTCACTATCCACACTTCCCCTCCCGGGAGCCTGTATAGCCCTCCATGCCACTGCCAGGGTCCCTTGATCCAGGGACAACTTCTCCAGGAGAACACACTGCGCGCCTCAGACTGTTGCAAAGTCATGCCGGCCTCTGCCGCCGCAGGCTCGCCCCACATCTGTCCCCCTCCCTGCCCCCAGCCTGAGTGATTCAGAGCCCCAGAATCAGCTGCTCCTTTAACCCCGTCCTGTCTGAGCGAAGAACAGACGCCCTCAGGCGACCTACACGCAGAGGCGGGAACAAATCCAAAGCTGAACCCCGGGAGCTGTGCGAACAGAGAAGAGAAAGGGAAATTTCTCCCAGCAGCCTCAGGAGCAGCGGATTAAATCTCCACAATCAACTTGATGTACCCTGCATCTGTGGAATACCTGAATAGACAACGAATCATTCCAAATTGAGGAGGTGGACTTTGGGAGCAAAGATATGTATATATTTTTCCCTTTTTTTTTGGTGTCAGTGTGTATGTGTAAGCTTTTGTGTGTGATTTTGTCTGTATAGCTTGGCTTTTACCATTTGGCTCAGGGTTCTGTGTGTCCTTTTTTTTTTTTTACTTTTTAAAATTCTTTTCTTAATAATTATTTTTTATTTTAATAACTTTATTTTATTTTACTTTATTTTATTTTATTTTATTTTATCTTCTTTCTTTCTTTTCTCCCTTTTATTATGAGCCATGTGGATGAAGGCTCTTCGTGCTCAGCCAGGCGCCAGGGCTGTGCCTCTGAGGTGGGAGATCCAATTTCAGGACACTGACCAACAAGAGACCTCCCAGCTCCATGGAATATCAAATGGTGAAAATCTCCCAGAGATCTCCATCTCAACGCAAAGACCCAGCTTCACTCAACAACCAGCAAGCTACAGTGATGGACACCCTATGCCAAACAACTACCAAGACAGGAAAACAACCCCATCCATTAGCAGAGAGCTGCCTAAAATCATAATAAGGCCACAGACACGCCAAAACACACCACCAGACGTGGACCTGCCCACCAGAAATACAAGATCCAGCCTCATCCACCAGAACACAGGCACTAGTCCCCTTCATCAGGAGGCCTACACAACCCACTGAACCAACCTTAGTCACTGTGGACAGACACCAAAAACAACGGGAACTACGAACCTGCAGCCTGCGAAAAGGAGACCCCAAACACAGTAATTAAGCAAAATGAGAAGAAAGAAAAACACACAGCAGATGAAAAAGCAAGGTAAAAACCCACCAGACCTAACAAATGAAGAGGAAATAGGCAGTCTACCTGAAAAAGAATTCAGAATAATGATAGTAAAGATGATCCAAAATCTTCAAAATAGAATAGAGAAAATACAAGAAACGTTTAACAAGGACTTAGAAGAACTAAAGAGCAACAAACAGTGATGAACAACACAATAAATGAAATTAAAAATTCTCTAGAAGGGATCAATAGCAGAATAACTGAGGAAGAAGAACGGTTAACTGACCTGGAAGATAAAATAGTGGAAATAATTACTGCAGAGCAGAATAAAGAAAAAAGAATGAAAAGAATTGAGGACAGTCTCAGAGACATCTAGGACAACCTTAAATGCACCAACATTCAGATTATAGGGGTCCCAGAAGAAGATGAGAAAAAGAAAGGGATTGAGAAAATAGTTGAAGGGATTGTAGTTGAAAACTTCCCTAATATGGGAAGGAAATAGTTAATCCAGTCCAGGAAGCACAGAGAGTCCCATACAGGACAAATCCAAGGAGAAACACGCCAAGACACATATTAATCAAACTACCAAAAATTAAATACAAAGAAAAAATATTAAAAGCAGCAAGTGAAATGGAACAAATAACATACAAGGGAATGCCCAGAAGATTAACAGCTGATCTTTCAGCAGAAACTCTGCAAGCCAGAAGGGAGTGGCAGGACATATTTAAAGTGATGAAGGAGAAAAAGCTACAACTAAGATTACTCTACCCAGCAAGGATCTCATCCAGATTTGATGAAGAAATTAAAACCTTTACAGACAAGCAAAAGCTAAGAGAATTCAGCACCACCAAACGAGTGTTACAACAAATGCTAAAGTAACTTCTCTAGACAGGAAACACAGAGAAGGAAAAGACCTACAATAACAAACCCAAAACAATTAAGAAAATGGGAATAGGAACATACGTATCATTAATTACCTTAAATGTAAATGGATTAAATGCTCCAACCAAAAGACATAGACTGGTTGAATGGATACAAAAACAAGACCTGTATATAGGCTGTCTAAAAGAGACCCACTTCAGACCTATGAACACATACAGACTGAAAGTGAGGGAAAGGAAAAAGATATTCCGTGCAAATGGAAATCAAAAGAAAGCTAGAGTAGCAATTCTCATGTCAGACAAAATAGACTTTAAAATAAAGACTATTACAAGAGACAAAGAACGACACTATGCGATGATCAAGGGATCGATCCAAGAAGAAGATATAACAATTGTAAATATTTATGCACCCAACATAGGAGCACCTCAATACATAAAGCAATTGCTAAAAGCCATAAAAGAGGAAATCAACATTAACACATCATAGTAGGGGACTTTAACACCCCACTTTCACCAATGGACAGATCATCCAACATGAAAATAAATAAGGAAACACAAGCTTTAAATGATACATTAAACAAGATGGACTTAATTGATATTTATAGGACAGTCCATCCAAAAACAACTGAATACACTTTCTTCTCAAGTGCTCATGGAACATTCTCCAAGATTGATCATATCTTGGGTCACAAATCAAGCCTTGGTAAATTTAAGAAAATTGAAAGCATATCAAGTATCTTTTCCGACCACAATGCTATGAGACTAGATAACAATTAGAGGAAAAAAATCTGTAAAAAATACAAACACATGGATGCTAAACAATACACTACTTAATAACCAAGAGATCACTGAAGAAATCAAAGAGGAAATGAAAAAATACCTAGAAACAAAAGACAATGAAAACACAATGACCCAAAACCTATGGGATGCAGCAAAATCAGTTCTAAGAAACCAGTTTATAGCAATACAATCCTACCTCAAGAAACAAGAAAAATATCAAATAAACCTAACCTTAGACCTAAAGCAATTAGAGAAAGAACAACAAAAAAACCCAAAGTTAATAAAGGAAAGAAATCATAAAGATCAGATCAGAAATAAATGAAAAAAAAATGAAGGAAATGATAGCAAAGATTAATAAAACTAAAAGCTAGTTCTTTGAGAAGATAAACAAAATTGATAAACCATTAGCCAGACTCATTAAGAAAAAAAGGGAGAGAAGACTCAAATCAATAAAATTAGAAATGAAAAAGGAGAAGTAACAACTGACACTGCAGAAATACAAAGGATCATGAGAGATTACTACAAGCAACTATATGCCAATAAAATGGACAACATGGAAGAAATGGACAAATTCTTAGAAATGCACAGCCTTCCGAGACTGAACCAGGAAGAAATAGAAAATATGAACAGACAAATCACAAACACTGAAATTGAAACTGTGTTTAAAAATCTTCCAACAAAAAAAAGCCCAAGACCAGATGGTTTCACAGGCGACTTCTATTAAATATTTAGAGAAGAGCTAACACTTATCCTTCTCAAACTCTTCCAAAATATTGCAGAGGGAGGAACACTCCCCAACTCATTCTACAAGGCCACCATCACCTTGACACCAAAACCAGACAAAGATGTCACAAAGAAAGAAAACTACAGGCCAATATCACTGATGAACATAGATGCAAAAATCCTCAACAAAATACTAGCAAAAAGAATCCAACAGCACATTTAAAGGGTCATACATCATGATCAAGTAGGGTTTATCCTAGGAATGGAAGGATTCTTCAATATACGCAAATCAATCAATGTGATACACCATATTAACCAATTGAACTAGAAAAACCATATGATCATCTCAACAGATGCAGAGAAAGATTTTGACAAAATTCAACACTGATTTATGATAAAAACCCTCCAGAAAGTAGGCATAGAGGGAACTTTCCTCAACATTATAAAGGCTATATATGACAAACCCACAGCCAACATCGTCCTCAATGGTGAAAAACTGAAACCATTTCCACTAAGATCAGGAACAAGACAAGGTTGCCCACTCTCACCACTGTCATTCAACCTAGTTTTGGAAGTTTTAGCCACAGCAATCAGAGAAGAAAAAGAGATAAAAGGAACCCATTTTGGAAAAGAAGAAGTAAAGATGTCACTGTTTGCAGATGACATGATACTATACATAGAGAATCCTAAAGATGCTACCAGAAAACTACTAGAGCTAATCAATGAATTTGGTAAAGTAGCAGGATACAAAATTAATGTACAGAAATCTCTAGCATTCCTACACACTAATGATGAAAAATCTGAAAGTGAAATTAAGAAAACACTCCCATTTACTATTGCAACAAAAAGAATAAAATACCTAAAATAAACCTACCTAAGGAGACAAAAGACCTGTATGCAGAAAATTATAAAACACTGATGAAAGAAATTAAGGATGATACAAATAGACGGAGACATATACCATGTTCTTGGACTGGAAGAATCAACATTGTGAAAATGACTTTACTACCCAAAGCAATCTACAGATTCAATGCAATCCCTATCAAACTACCACTGGCATTTTTCACAGAACTAGAACAAAACATTTCACAATTTGTATGGAAACACAAAAGACCCTGAATAGCCAAAGCAATCTTGAGAAAGAAAAACGGAGCTGGAGGAATCAGGCACCCTGACTTCAGACTATACTACAAAGCTACAGTAATCAAGACAGTATGGTACTGGCACAAAAACAGAAATATAGATCAATGGAACAGGATAGAAAGCCCAGAGGTAAACCCATGCACATATGGTCACCTTATCTTTGATAAAGGAGGCAACAATATACAGTGGAGAAACGACAGCCTCTTCAATAAGTGGTGCTGGGAAAACTGGACAGGTACATGTAAAAGTATGAAATTAGAACACTCCCTGACCCCATACACAAAAATAAACTCAAAATGGATTAAAGAGCTAAATGTAAGGCCAGATACTATCAAACTCTTAGAGGAAAACCTAGGCAGAACACTCTATGACATAAATCACAGCAATATCCTTTTTACCCACCTCCTAGAGAAATGGAAATAAAAACAAAAATAAACAAATGGGACCTAATGAAGCTTAAAAGCTTTTGCACAGCAAAGGAAACCAGAAACAAGACGAAAAGACAAACCTCAGAATGGGAGAAAATATTTGCAAATGATGCAACTGACAAAGGATTTACCTCCAAAATTTACAAACAGCTCATGCAGCTCAATATCAATAAAACAAACAACCCAATCCAAAAATAGGCAGAAGACCTAAATCGACATTTCTCCAAAGAAGATATACAGATTGTCAACAAACACATGAAAGAATGCTCAACATCATTAACATTAGAGAAATGCAAATCAAAACTACAATGAGATATCATCTCACACTGGTCAGAATGGCCATCATCAAAAAATCTGCAAACAATAAATGCTGGAGAGGGTGTGGAGAAAAGGGAACCCTCTTACAGTGTTGGTGGGAATGTACATTGATACAGCCACTATGGAGAACAGTATGGAGGTTCCTTAGAAAACTCAAAGTAGAACTACCATACGACCCAGCAATCCCACTACTGGGCATATACCCTGAGAAAACCATAAGTCCAAAAGATACATGCAACCCAACGTTCATTGCAGCACCATTTACAATAGCCAGGACATGGAAGCAAGCTAAATGTCCATCAGCAGAGGAATGGATAAAGAAGATGTGGCACATATTTACAATGGAATATTACTCAGCCATAAAAAGAAACGAAATGGAGTTATTTGTAGTGAGGTGGATGGATCTAGAGTCTGTCATACAGAGTGAAGTAAGTCAGAAAGAGAAAAACAAATACCGTATGGTAACACATATATATGGAATCTAAAAGAAAGGGAAAGAAAAAAAAAAGGTCATGAAGAACCTAGGGGCAAGACGGGAATAAAGACACAGACTTACTAGAGAATGGACTTGAGGATATGGGGAGAGGGAAGGGTAAGCTGTGACGAAGTGAGAGAGTGGCATGGACGTATATACACTACCAGACATAAAATAGATAGCTAGTGGGAAGCAACCGCATAGCACAGGGAGATCAGCTCTGTGCTTTGTGACCACCTAGAGGGGTGGGATCGGGAGGGTGGGAGGGAGGGAGATGCAAGAGGGAAGAGTTATGGGAACATATGTATATGTATAACTGATTCACCTTGTTATAAAGCAGAAACTAACACACCATTGTAAAGCAATTATACTCCAATAAAGATGTAAAAAAAAAAAAAAAGCAAAAATGTAATTTCAGAGAAAATTAAGTGACCAGAAGCTTATAAAGAAAAAAGAAGCATGCAAATCACTCTATCTAATCATATTTGAGATGATGGCTTAATTTTTCTTCTTTTTAATTTTTTTGTTTATTTCTTTTTATTCTCTTTATTTTTATTGATGGAGGTCATAACAAACAGATATGTTTAATTCAAGCCTCCATTCTTTTGAATAAAATGAAAATTCTGTTCTGTTGAAATGACCCAGTGCAAGATTGCCACAGACACATTCGAGCCAGATAATCTTGCTACCCATCAGGGTTCTTGGACTCCTTAATCAATAGAAATTGTTAAAAGGCCAGATGAGAGATTCAGGCAAGGCTCTCCTGGGAGGGAGCGAGGCAGCCCGAGGGAGCAAGAACAAGTAACACATGCCCTTGCTTGGTTCCCAAGGGCAGGGATGCAAACTGGTCCCTTAAATGGGGTAAGGGTAGGGGCAGATCAGTGGGTCATGCCAGAGGGGAGGCTTAGGTGGTCTGCCATCCCCTTGGTGGTGCTATGTGCAGGGATCACGAGCAGTGCCCTGTTTTTGCTGCCAGTACCTCGGAAGTAGCAGTTGTGTTTTGGCATTTTTGTATCTTATTGTTCATAATTGTCCTGACTGTGCATGCACACAGTTATTTTTATTCCCTTATAGTTTCTTTGTATTCTGTTGCTCGAGGAGACATTTTGTCCAGGTGCAAACATTACAGCAAAGCGTCCCAGGTCCCAGCCTGTCTTAGTCTCTTGGTGTCAGAGCCCTTAGCCTAAACTCCCACACAGCACACCCATGCTTTCACCAGGCAGGCAGCCTGTCCTGCGATGTGTGGTTCATCCATCTGTTCTTCCTGCCTCTGGATTTGTTGTGAGTACTGTGGCTAACTATACTGACAATACTTAGATCTTCAAAACTAGAAAAGGTTAAGAAGCTATGAAGAACAGTACCATCTTAGACAGTGGCCCCCAACCTTTTTGGAACCAGGGACCTGTTTCATGGAAGACAATTTTTCCACGGACTGAGGTCAGGGGCAGGGATTGTTCGGGCGGTAATGCAAGCAATGGGGAGCGATGGGGAGCGGCAGATGAAGCTTCGCTCTCTTGCCTGCCGCTCACCTCCTGCTGTGAGGCCTGGTTCCTAACAGGCCACAGACCAGTACCAGACCACAGCCTGAGGGTTGGGGACACCTGACCTTAGAGACAATAGCCCCCATAGGACACTACTGAACACAAGTTGGCCCAAACTTGTCAGAAGCTATCTACCAAACTCAAAGCCTGGAAAATAACCAATTCGATTTTTATTTTAATTATCACATATATTATTTCTTAAATGGAAATACTTAGGGAAAACTTAAATAAATGTAAAGAAATCAAAATGCCTTACTAACGGATTAACTTTCCCTAAAAGTATATGAGTTCTTCACTCTGAGGAAAGGAGAATTTTATATGAATATGGCAGGGCAGGAAAAACTGTAACAAAACTGTTACATGTTACAAGCTTAAGACCACTGGGACAGAGGATCACCAGGAAATTGAATAAATGACCAGAAGGGATCATGGAAGGTTGCTAAACACAGACAGAGCTTAGGTCAAGATAATTCATGTCATCTATCCTGAATCAAGCAATAAGTTAAAAATGCCTATTTCTCCTGCTCTGATTGAACCCATATTCCCACAGCCCTAATCAAAATCATTACTTTTATTGTCAATTCAGCTACGTTGGTAGCTAAATGGGCCTTCTTGATCTATCTTTAGAAAGTACTATTATATTAGTAGATAAACATATAAGTAATATATAGCATATAAGTAAATACACAGTTTCAAATGACAAAATTACTAGTAAACCCTTGTTTTAAATTCTGCACTGTCAGAAAGATATTCCTTTACCTATGATTTTTATTTCAAAAGGAACTATATCAAAGACATAAACTGAGATATTTTGCTTTGGAAAATTAAACATAAAGCCCTATACACTGAAAAATGAGACCTTAAAAAGACCTAACACTTGGAACTTGGAAACATAAATAATTCAAAGGCCTTCAAATGAAAAAAGCAATATGACTCACTTTTATCTTCTCCTGAATATTGTTGCTATCATTTATTTAATGCCACTAAACAAGGCTGTCAGTTTTTTTCATGTTACTTTCCATTGGTAGACATAATAATATGTCCAACCTTTTAAGAAGCTTTGTTTATGTGCCAGGTACTTTACCAAATGCTTTGCCTATGTTATCTCATTTAATTCTTCCAACAACCCTTTTGAGAATTCATCATTTTCCCTATTTTACATATTAGGAAATTGAAGCTTGGAGAGGATGAGTGCAATTAATTGTTTACAAAGGTAGAATGCAAATCTAAATCTGTCTGATTCCAAAGCCTGAACACTTAACCTGTGCAATTAAAGTCCTCCATAAATGACTAAGTTAGATCAGCTTAGCTCTTAAGAAAAAGTAATTCAACTTTCTAAGTACATTGCAATATAATTAAATACAGGAATTTCTAATAATCTTAAAGAGTTAATAAACAAAGGTAATCCGAGTTGAACATTTTACAAAGTAACTAACCAATTCTCTTCAAAAATGCCAGGATTATAAAGCACAATGAAATTTTGAGGAACAATTTCACTAAAGAAATATGGCAACTAAATATAAGGAGTTACCCTGGAGTGGATTATGTACTGGGGGGCTTGGAGGGAGGAAGTACCTATAAAGAACATTAATAGGACAATTGAAGATAAATAAATATTGACTGTAGATTAGATAGTGATATTTATCAATGTTATGATTTCTGATTTTTATGATTGTTCTGTAGTATAATAGGGGTTTTGTGCTAGTTTTGCAGTACTAAGCTTAAAATTATTTCAAATTATATCAAAATAAAAAGTTGCTGATAAATAAAAACAAACAAATAAGGCAAATAGGAAGAAAATGAATGATTGATAAAATTTTATGATTTTTATATTCTGACAAATATATACACTAGGGTGAATAAAAAACAAAATGAGTAAATACATTGCTTTAACTATTTTATTATTTGAGGAAAGAATACTGTGGATTCCCTGTAGCCTACCTCCAGGGGCATTATAGTTGATTATTATTATATTTTTAAATTTGAAAGAATCTCTCAGAGTTTTGCCTAAGAAGATTTGGCTAATACTTTAAGAGTTTATTAACTTGTGCTCAACTAATCTTGAATTACAATGTAAATCCCTTGAGAGAATATGATAGTCGTGCAAATACTGTATAAATTCACTCATAATTTTAAAAAAATCATATTAACCTCCCTCATACTACTATTTCATGGATTATTTACTAGATTGACAAAAACACAAAAGTTTGAAAACACACGCTGTTTGAAGACGTGGGAAACAGGTACTTTCATGTATTGGTGTTATGAATGGAAAATAGATTTAGTTTGTGTGTGGACCTAGAGATTATTATACTAAGTGAAGTAAGTCACACAGAAAAAGACAAATATCATGATGTCACTCATATGTGGAATCTAATTTTTTAAAATGAGGGCTTTCCTTGTGTCGCAGTGGTTGAGAATCTGCCTGCCAATGCAGGGGACACGGGTTCAAGCCCTGGTCTGGGAAGATCCCACATGCCGCGGAGCAACTGGGCCCGTGAGCCACAACTACTGAGCCTGCGCGTCTGGAGCCTGTGCTCTGCAACAAGAGAGGCTGCGATAGTGAGAGGCCCGTGCGCCGCGATGAAGAGTGGCCCCTGCTCACCGCAACTAGAGAAAGACCTCGCACAGAAACGAAGACCCAACACAACCAAAAATAAATAAATAAATTAATTAATTAATTTTTTAAAAATGATATAAATGAACTTATTTACAAAACAGAAACAGACTCACAGATTTAGAAAATAAACTTATGATTACCAAAGGGGAAATGTGGTAGGGAGGGATAAATTAGGAGTTTGGGATTAACATACACACACTGCTATATATAAAATAGATAACTAACAAGGACCTACTGTATAGCACAGGGAACTCTACCCAATACTCTGTAATAACCTATAGGGGAAAAGAATCTGAAAAAGAATGAATATACGTATATGTATAACAGAATCACTATGCTGTATACCTGAAACTAACACAACATTGTACATCAACTATACTCCAACAAAATTAAAAAAAAAAAAAAAAAAAAAAAGAAAATAGATTTAGCTCTATGGGAAGAATCTGGCAATATCTAACAAAACTTCATATGTGTTTACCCTTTGACAAGATGATCCCATTTTAGGAATTTACCCTTAAGATACACTTACAAAAATAAAATTAAAAGACATAACCCATATACAAAAGATTGAATAAATAACTGTTCACCAAAAAATGAAGTACCATACAGCTTTCACAAAAATATGAAGTAAATTTTTGTGAACTCATATGTAGTGATTTCCAAGATAGGCTCTTTGAGTGAAAAACAAAAAAAAATTAAGTTTAATATAGTATCTATAATGTCCTTCTTTTTTGCATAAGAAAGAATGAGAAGGAATATTTAATAGGTATTGCCTAAATTTTGAAAAATAAATACAGGAAGTGAAGACCTGAAGCTAATGAAACTACCTGCAGGAGTGGGTGACAATGGCACAGAAATGGATAGGAAAAAACTTGGGTTCCTGGGAGAAATGCTGATTCCAGGGCTAAGGCAGGGAAACTACAAGATAAGGCTAGAAAGTCTCCTTGTTACAGAAAGTGAGGAATTTCTTTTAAAAGTTATAGGAATATATCAAAAGTATCCTGGAGCCAGTCTGGCCACATGTGGGATGGTTTGGGTTTCAACGTGAATAAGAACATAACACATTGCAGTAAGAAAGGAACCCAATATTTATTTTTTGTTAAATAATAATAATTGCAAAGAGAGAAAAAGGAAAATCTCTTCTTTATGGACAAATATCAATCAACAAATATTGAAAAAATTACAGAAATTAAAATGTACTATTTTTCACCTATCACAGTAATAACAGAAATAATCAATGGGTGCTAATAATATTAGTGGATTTATGTAGAATATGATATTCAAATCCTCATAAAGTTTCCCCACAGATTACTTATTAAAAAGAACTTGTACAATGAATAAATCTGAGACATAACACCTTGGTGAGATGATCAAGCCATATATCACCAATAATGGAAAAAATTGACACCATATTCTGAACAGAGGACACAAAAATCACCTTTGTAGTGTGTCTGGCAAAAATGTTTCACCTCAATCAATTTGTGTGAAAAACATTAGGCTAAGCCATATTGAGGTGCTTTCTTCCAATTTGGAAAAATTTGAGCTTAACTATTTTCAGATACTGCTAAGATTTTGTCAAGATGGTTCTCCCTCACTTCAATTAGTTGTAATAAATTTGGCTTTGATTTATTAACAACTCACAAAGCTTTACTTTATTAACAGACTAAAGTGAATAACAACTAAATGCAACGTGTTATTCTTAATATACTCACGATCCAAAAAAATCTTTTAAGGATTCTATTGAACAATTGCAAGAATTTGAATATGGACTATATTTTTAAATAATTGTATTTTTCAATGTTATATTTCCTGATTGTGATAATTTTATTATAGTAATGTAGGAGAATATACATGTTTTTTGAAGGTACATGCCAAAGTAGAATATTTGAGAAAGACAAAGCAAATGTGATAAAATGTTATCCTTTGGTGAATGCACTATTCTTACAACTCTTAAGTAGATTTGAATTTTTTTAAATAAAAAATTGGAAAAAAATTAATGCAGAAACTAGTTAGCAATATGAATAGAATTATACTTTAAAGGTTTATGTTTTAAAGTTCCTTAAAAATTAGACAATTTCTAACATTTGAGGGGTATTTTTGGTGTTTAAATTTTATTTCTATATTAACTGGCAAATTTAAATATATTTCTCATTTTTCAAAAGTGATTTTAAAACTCTGGCATCTCAACTCAAAAGTAATTTTTATGTAGTCTTGGAAAAAGTTTCATATCTATTTTTGAGTTCTTTAAAAAATCCATGAGATATTTTTGCTTCACTAACAATTGAACCAAAATACTTTCAGCTTAGCATATGTTAAAACATTCATGAAGACATATACACACTACTGTATATAAAATAGATAACTATTAAGGACCTACTGCATAGCACAGGGAACTCTACTCAATGCTCTATAATGACTTACATGGGAAAATAATCTAAAAAAGAGTGGATATATGTATATGTATAACTGATTCATTTTGCTGTATACCTGAAACTAACACAACAGTGTAAATCAACTATACTCCAATAAAAATTTTTTAAAAACGTTCATGAAGAATGGTATTTGACCAAAATGTAAAAATATCACTTTTAAGCATCAGCAAGTCTCTCTTTCTTTTGCTTACCTTATATGACTCGCTTAATGGATAAATTGCTCACGCCCTCTGTTTCCTGCTGATTAGAAGTTGCTTCTAGCACGATGCACACGAGAAAAATCATAAACGTTTCTCAGAAACCCAGAGAGTGATGTTTTTCCAACTTTGCAGAACATTACTAAAAATATCTAACTGAACCACAGGCATCTGGAATGTATATCAGAACACATCGCAGAGTTTTAAACTAACATCATTTAATTTTTTACTTCATTATAGAAACTGCCCACTTGTGAGGTGATCAGTTGAGGAGCTCAGCTACCAAGATCATTTAAGCAAAAAGAAAATCCAGTTAGATTTGTGAATTTTTGTTCCAAGGAAGTTACGTAAAAATATAGAGATTGGTTTGTGTTCTGCAGAGGGAATGATTGAGCCAGTGTGAAGACAAAAATTTTAGAGCTTTCATTATGATCAGAGAAAGGATTCACAGTTATTGGTTGGTATACAAGAAACTTGACCTAGTGTACTGTAAAGAGCCAGCTGAAAAGAGAAACAACCAATAGAAATACCAGAGACAATATTAAAAAGTAAGAGGTATAAGGACAGAGTTAAACCAAATTAAGAAATGTGTCCATTTCTTCTATTTCAAAAACAATACTTTATGAATTTCATGACCTATTTAGAAAAACCCAAAGAAAGATTCAGCAGATGGTGGCATGGAGTTTGCAAAAATATTCTGCATATTTAGTTCTGTCTCAAGTTTAACATTCAGGTTATGACACTGAGATGAGAAATTTTCTCTAATAGTCTTGACTGCCCATCCAAATAATCCTTTATTGCACAGTGCATTTCCCTTTTACAACGTCCTGGAAGGATTGATCTACTTGTCTGTCTGGTCCAACACTTCCTACAATAAAGGGGTCTGTGTACTCAATTAACTCCTTAGCACATTGTCTAAGGTGCCAGTAAATTTTTGCTAAATGAGTGCATAAATGAATGGGTAGACAAATGTCTCTTTAGGATTGCCATACTCCTGCCTGATGCCACCAGTAAACACTCTAGAATCTAAAATGTATAAAAGGTGGCTTCACTGTGGTCAGAGTTCCCTTCAAAACTAAGAAATATCACTCTCTCTTTTTTCACATTTCCCTTACATTGGTCCCGGAATACTGCTGACTTATGATACCAAAGCCTAACAAACATTTTTTTTTTAACATTTTTATTGGAATATAATTGCTCTATATTGTGTTAGTTTCTGCTGTATAACAGAGTGAATCAGTTATACATATACTTATATCCCCATATACACTCCATCTTGCAGCTCCATCCCACACTCCCTATCTCAGACCTGTAGATTGTCACTAAGCACCGAGCTGATCTCCCTGTGCTATGCAGCTGCTTCCCACTAGCTATCTCTTTTACATTTGGTAGTGTATATATGTCCATGCCACTCTCTCACTTCGTCCCAGCTTACCCTTCCCTCTTTCCGTGTCCTAAAGTCCATATTCTATGTGTGTGTCTTTATTTCTGTCTTGCCCCTTGGTTCTTTAGAACCATTTTTTTTTTTAGACTCCATAATACTGGATGTTAGCATACAGTATTTGTTTTTCTCTTTCTGACTTACTTCATTCTGTATGACAGACTCTAGGTCCACCCACCTCACTACAAATAACTCAATTTCGTTTCTTTTTATGGCTGAGTAATATTCCATTGTATATATGTGCCACATCTTCTTTATCCATTCCTCTGTTGATGGACATTTAGGTTGCTTCCATGCCCTGGTTATTGTAAATAGTGCTGCAATGAACGTTGGGGTACATGTAACTTTTTGGATTATGGTTTTCTCAGGGTATATGCCCAGTAGTGGGACTGCGGGACCATATGGTAATTCTATTTCCAGTTATTTAAGGAGCCTCCATACTGTTCTCCATAGTGGCTGTATTGATTTACACTCCCACCAACAGTGCAAGAGGGTTCCCTTTTCTCCACACCCTCTCCAGCATTTATTGTTTCTAGATTTTTTTGATGATGGCCATTCTGACTGGTGTGATGTGATACCTCACTGTAGTTTTGATTTGCATTTCTCTAGTAACTAGTGATGTTGAGCATCCTTTCATGTGTTTGTTGGCAATCTGTATATCTTCTTTGGAGAAACGTCTATTTAGGTCTTCTGCTCATTTTTGTATTAGGTTATTTGGTTTTTTTTGATATTGAGCTGCATGAGCTGCTTGTATATTTTAGAGATTAATTCTTTGTCAATTGCTTCATTGGCAAATATTTTCTCCCATTCTGAAGGTTGTCTTTTCATCTAGTTTATGGTTTCCATTGCTGTGCAAAAGCTTTTAAGTTTCTTTAAGTCCCATTTGTTTATTTTTGGTTTTTTTTTCCACTTCTCTAGGAGGTGGGTCAAACAGGATCTTGCTCTGATTTATGTCATAGAGTATTCTGCCTATGTTTTCCTCTAACAGCTTTATAGTGTCTTGCCTTACATTTAGATCTTGAATCCAGTTTTGAGTTTATTTTTGTGTATGGTGTTAAGGAGTGTTCTAATTTCATTCTTTTACATGTAGCTGTCCAGTTTTCCCAGGACCACTTTTTGAAAAGGCTGTCTTTTCTCCATTGTATATTCTTGCCTCCTTTATCAAAAACAAGGTGACCATATGTGTGTGGGTTTATCTCTGGGCTTTCTATCCTGTTCCATTGATCTATATTTCTGTTTTTCTGTCAATACAAAAACTATACTGTTTTCTAGTATAGTCTGAAGTCTGGGAGCCTGATTCCTCCAGCCCCGTTTTTCTTTCTCAAGATTGCTTTGGCTATTCAGGGTCTTTTGTGTTTCCATACAAATTGTGAAATTTTTTTGTTCTAGTCTGTGAAAAATGCCATTGGTAGTTTGATTGCATTGAATCTGTAGATTGCTTTGGGTAGTATAGTCATTTTCACAATGTTGATTCTTTCAATCCAAGAACATGGTATATCTCTCCATCTGTTTGTATCATCTTTAGTTTCTTTCATCAGTGTCTTATAATTTTCTGCATACACGTCTTTTGTCTCTTTAGGTAGGTTTATTCATAGATATTTTATTCTTTTTTTGCAATGGTAAATGGGAGTGTTTCCTTAATTTCTCTTTCAGATTTTTCATCATTAGTGTATAGGAATGCAAGAGATTTCTGTGCATTAATTTTGTATCCTGCTACTTTACCAAGTTCATTGATTAGCTCCAGTAGTTTTCTGGTAGCATCTTTAAGATTCTCTATGTATATTATCATGTCATATGAATGCAGTGAGAGTTTTACTTCTTGTTTTCTGATTTGGATTCATTTTATTTCTTTTCTTCTCTGATTGCTGTGTCTAAAGCTTCCAAAACTATGTTGAATAATAGTGGCGAGAGTGGGCAACGTAGTCTTGTTCTTGATCTTTGTGGAAATGGTTTCAGTTTTTCACCATTGAGGACGATGTTGGCTGTGGTTTTGTCATATATGGCCTTTATTATGTTGAGGTAAGTTCCCTCTATGCCTACTTTCTGGAGAGTTTTCATCATAAAACGGTGTTGAATTTTGTCAAAAGCTTTATCTGCATCTATTGAGATTTTCATATGGTTTTTATCCTTCAGTTTGTTAATATGGTGTATCACGTTGATTGATTTGCATATATTGAAGAATCCTTGCATTCCTGAGATAAACCCCACTTGATCATGGTGTATGATCTGTTTAATGTGCTGTTGGATTCTGTTTGCTAGTATTTTGTTGAGGATTTTTGCATCTATGTTCTTCAGTGATATTGGCCTGTAGTTTTCTTTCTTTGTGACATCTTTGTCTGATTTTGGTATCAGGGTGATGGTGGCCTCGTGGAATGAGTTTGGGAGTGTTCCTCCCTCTGCTATATTTTGGAAGAATTTGAGAAGGAAAGGATAGGTGTTAGTTCTTCTGTAAATGTTTGATAGAATTCACCTGTGAAGCCTTCTGGTTCTGAGTTTTGGTTGTTGGTAGATTTTTAATCACAGTTTCAATTTCAATGCTTGTGATTGGTCTGTTTATATTTTCTATTTCTTCCTGGTTCAGTCTCAGAAGGTTGTGCTTTTCTAATAATTTGTCCATTTCTTCCAGGTTGTCCCTTTTATTGGCATATAGTTGCTTGTAGTAATCTCTCATGATCCTTTGTATTTCTGCAGTGTCAGTCGTTACTTCTCCTTTCTCATTTCTAATTCTGTTGATTTGAGTCTTCTCCCTTTTTTTGATGAGTCTGGCTAAAGGATTATGAATTTTGTTTATCTTTCCATGAACAAGCTTTTAGTATTTTTGATCTTTGCTATTGTTTCCTTCATTTCTTTTTCATTTATTTCTAATCTGATCTTTATGATTTTTTCCTTTACTAACTTTGGGTTTTTTTGTTGTTCTTTCTGTAATTGCTTTAGGTCTAAGGTTAGGTTTATTTGAGATTTTTCTTGTACTTCAGGTAGGATTGTATTGCTATAAACTTGTTTCTTAGAACTGATTTTGCTGCATCCCATAGGTTTTGGGTCATCATGCTTTCATCGCCATTTGTTTCTAGGTATTTTCTGATTTCCCCTTTGATTTCTTCAGTGATGTCTTGGTTATTAAGTAGTGTATTGTTTAGCATCCATGTGTTTGTAATTTTTACAGTTATTTTCCTGTAATTGATATCTAGTCTCATAGCATTGTGGTTGAAAAGATACTTCATATGATTTCAATTTTCTTAAATTTACCTAGGCTTGATTTGTGACCCAAGATATGATCTATCCTGGAGAATGTTCCATGAGCACTTGAGAAGATAGTGTATTCTGTTGTTTTTGGATGGAATTTCCAATAAATATCAATGAAGCCCATCTTGTGTAATGTGTCATTTAAAGCTTATGTTTTCTTATTTATTTTCATTTTGGTTGATCTTTCCATTGTTGAAAGTGGGGTGTTAAAGTCTCCTTCTATTATTGTGTTACTGTTGATTTCCCCTTTTATGGCTTTTAGCAATTGCTTTATGTATTGAGGTGCTCCTATGTTAGGTGCATAAATATTTACAATTGTTATATCTTCTTCTTGGATCAATCTCTTGATCATCATGTAGTGTCCTTCTTTGTCTCTTGTAATAGTTTGTATTTTAAAGTCTATTTTGTCTGATATGAGAATTGCTACTCCAGCTCTCTTTTGATTTCCATTAGCATGGAATACCTTTTTCCATCCCCTCACTTTCAGTCTGTATGTGTCCCTAGGTCTGAAGTGGGCTTCTTATAGACCGCATATATATGGGTCTTGTTTTGTATCCATTCAACCAGTCTATGTCTTTTGGTTGGAGCATTTAATCCACTTCCATTTAAGGTAATTGTCGATATGTATGTTCCTATTACCATTTTCTTAATTGTTTTCCGTCTGTTAGTGTAGAACTTTGTTTCTCTTGTGTTTCCTGTGTAGAGAAGTTCCTTTAGCATTTGTTGTAAAGCTGGTTTGGTGGTGCTGAATTCCCTTAGTTTTTGCGTTTTTCCTTGTCTGTACAGGTGTTAATTTCTCCATCAAATCTGAATGAGATCCTTGCTGGGTAGAATAATTTTAGTTGTAGGTTTTTCCCTTTCATCCCTTTAAATATGTCCTGCCACTCCCTTCTGGCTTGCAGAGTTTCTGCTGAAAGATCAGCTGTTAATCTTCTGAGGATTCCCTTGTATGTTATTTGTTCCCTTTCCCTTGCTGCTTTCAATATTTTTTCTTTGTATTTAATTTTTGATAGTTTGATTAATATGTGTCTTGGCATGTTTCTCCTTGGATTTATCCGTATGGGATTCCCTATGCTTCCTGGACTTCATTGACTATTTCTTTTCCCATATTAGGGAAGTTTTCAGCTATAATCTCTTCAAATGTTTTCTCAGTCCCTTTCTTTTTCTCTTTTTCTTCTGAGACCCCTATAATTCAAATATTGGTGCATTTAATGTTTTCCCAGAGGTCTCTGAGACTGTCCTCAATTCTTTTCATTCTTTTTTCTTTATTCTTCTCTGTGGTAGTTATTTCCATTTTTTTATCATCCAGGTCACTTATCTGTTCTTCTTCCTCAGTTATTCTACTATTGATTCCTTCTAGAGAATTTGTAATTTCATTTATCATGTTGTTCATCATTGTTTGTTTGCGCTTTAGTTCTTCTAGGTCCCTGTTAAACGTTTCTTGTGTTTTCTCCATTCTATTTCCAAGATTTTGGATCTTTACTATCATTACTCTGAATTGTTTTTCAGGTAGACTGCCTATTTCTTCTGCATTTGTTTGCTCTGGTGGGTTTTTACCTTGCTCCTTCATCTGCTATGTATTTCTCTGTTCTCATTTTGCTTAACTTACTGTGTTTTGGGTCTCCTTTTCGCAGCCTGCTGGTTCGTACTTCCCGTTGTTTTTGGTGTCTGTCCCCAGCCGCTAAGGTTGGTTCAGTGGGTTGTGTAGGCTTCCAGGTGGAGGGGACTGTTGTCTATGTTCTGGTGGATGAGTCTGGATCTTGTCTTTCTGGTGAGCAGGACCACGTTCTGTGTTGTGTTTTGGGGTGTCTGTGACATTTTTATGATTTTAGACAGCCTCTCTGCTAATGGGTGGGTTTGTGTTTCTGTCTTGTTAGTTGTTTGGCATGGGGTTTCCAGCACTGGATCTTGCTGGTCATTAATTGGAGCTGGGTCTTAGCATTGAGATGGACATCTCTGGGAGAGCTCTCACTGATTGAGGTTTTTTGGGCTGGGAGGTCTCTGGTGGTCCAGCGTCCTGGACTCAGCTCTCCCACCTCAGAGGCTCAGGCCTGACACCCGGCCGGAGCACCAAGACCCTGTCAGCCACACGGCTCAGAAGAAAAGGGAGAAAAAAAAAGAAAGTGAGAAAAAACAAACAAAATAAAATAAAGTTATTAAAATAAAATTTTTTAAAATTTTTTTTAAAATAAAAAAATTTATAAAGTAATACAAGAAAAAAAAAAAAGAAGAGAGCAACAAAATCAATAGCCAAATCCACCAATGATAACAAGTGCTAAAAACTAAACTAAGAAAAACATAAAAATTATAAATTGGTCAGTTGCATACAGCAAACCCCAAGTCTTCAGTTGCTCCCAAAGTCCACCACCTCAATTTTGGGATGATTCATTGTCTATTCAGGTATTCCACAGATGCAGAGTATGTCAAGTTGATTGTAGAGATTTAACCCACTGCTCCTGGGGCTGCACAGAGAAATTTCCCTTTCTCTTCTTTGTTCACGCAGCTCCTGTGGTTCAGCTTTGGATTTGTCCCCCCGCTGCATGTAGGTCGCCCTCTGGCTTCTGTTCTTTGTCCAGACAGGAGGGAATGCGGGTACGGAATGCGGGTCAAACCTGTGGCAGCAGAGGCCAACATGACTTTGCAACAGCCTGAGGTGTGCCGTGTGTTCTTCCAGGGAAGTTGTCCCTGGATCACGGGACCCTGGCAGTCGTGGGCTGCACTGTCTCCCAGAAGGGGAGGTGTGGATAGTGACCTGTGCTTGCACACAGGATTCTTGGTGGCTGCAGCAGCAGTGTTAGCTTTTCATGCCCATCTCTGGTGTCCGCCCTGATAGCTGTGGCTCGTGCCCGTCTCTGGAGCCCAATTAGGCGATGCTCTGAATCCCCTCTCCTCACGCACCAGGAAACAATGGTCTCTTGCCTCTAGGCAGTTCCAGACTTTTTCCCGGACTGCCTCCCGGCTAGCTGTGGCGCACTAGCCCCCTTCAGGCTGTGTTCACACAGCCAACACCAGTCCTCTCCCTGAGATCTGACCTACGAAGCCGAGCCTCAGCTCCCAGTCCCCACCCACCCCAGCAGGGGAGCAGACAAGCCTCTCAGGCTGGTGAGTGGTTGTTGGCACTGATCTTCTGTGTGGGAATCTCTCTGCTTTGCCCTCTGCACCCCTGTTGCTGTGATCTCCTCCATGGCTCCGAAGCTTCTCCCCCCGCCACCCCTGTCTCTGCCAGTGAAGGGGCTTCCTAGTGTGTGGAAACTTTCCCTCCTTCACAGCTCCCTCCCAATGGGGCCGGTGCCGTCCCTATTCTTTTGTCTCTGTTTTTTCTTTTTTCTTTTGCCCTACCCAGGTACGTGGGGAGTTTCTTGCCTTTTGGGAAGTCTGAGGTCTTCTGCCAGCATTCAGTAGGTGTTCTGTAGTAATTGTTCCACATGTGGATGTATTTTTGATGTATTTGTGGGGAGGAAGTTGATCTCCATGTCTTACTCCTCTGCCATCTTGAAGTTCCTCCCTAACAGACATTTTAATGAAGTAGCTATTTCAAATATATTTTTTAATTCCCACTCCTCTGTTCTCTGGCTCAAATACCTGGAACAAATAGAAGGGGGAAAGGAAAACATTAAGAAAGAGTAAAGGTTAATATCAACACAGGCCCCAAATTGCCAATCTTTTTTAATCTCTGCCTATTCTCAGGTTTATTTTTCTGATTCTTTCTTAGGATGAGTTTTTACTTAGAGGGCTCCTTATATGCCATACAAATAGGATCCACAGGCCCTCTAATCATAACCACTATAAGTGACCTTATGTGACTATTATTTAGTTTCATATCCATATTCTACTATCACAAGTGGTGTTACTAAATAGTGTTTTTACCGTCACAATTAACAAAGTACTACCATTATAAAATTTACATTTATATTTCTCCTTTAGTGATGAAAGAATCTCTGAAAAATAGGTTAGAAAGATTTTAGCAATAGAGAATGTGATATCTGCAAAGCTTTAAATGGCATTCTTTTATTCATGCAACTATTCATTCAACAAATGAGTACTGACCATCAATCCTTTACCCTACTAATTTTTTAGCAGAGACTCACACTTTGACCCATGAAGTGGCCTAGAACAGTGAAGCCATCTGTTCAATAACAAATAGTGCACACTTGGGAATACCACACCTTATAGCAAAAGTTTGCTGATGTGTGAAGTAGTTTAAAGGTTCTCTGCCAAGGGTCCTCCTTGGTCTTATTAGTTAGTTCTTGGAAATCAACAATTCTTTTGTGACTATGATCTCCAATTCAGTAGTATGTATACTTCCTCCAATCCATCCAGAAAAGGGTTGGGTTAAATCAAAGTTTTGTGATTCTTGCAGTAAATTCAACTTCAATAAAAACTTTCGTGGTATATGGAAAGTGGTATACCTTCTTTCTGTGTCCAAAACAAGATGTAATTATAAGAAACATTTACTATAAGAAAAGTTTTCCAACTAAGCACAAAATTCTTTCTCCAGATGAAAAATTATCCATGTAGCCCAGATTCCAGTTGGACACTCTAGATCTGTTTGTTCAACATTTCCAAGCCCTAAAATTCTACACACCATGGAAGTCAGACTCTCCTCTTGGATTTATACAAATGTCTGTGATAACATTTTTATGGAGTTCTCTACCTCAGTGCCCCTTTCCAAGAGAACTGTTTCTTAAGTACGGTGTCAAACATCTTTTCAGCCCTGTTAGCAATATAAATGATAAGGAAAATCCATGACTTAATAAGTTCTACTCACTAAATGAGTAGAGCTAGATCTTTCTTACATCACAGAAACACTATAATTTCCAGTGGAAGAGTAGGTATCACCATTTGGTCCTTCCACCACATGGAACTTTCAATAACCCACCTTCACCCAATCCCAGCTTCTATTCTGCTCTTCTCTCTCTCCTTCCTTATCTTCTCACCCACCTTTTACAGGTTTCTCTACAGTACAAAAGTAGTTTTTTCTTTCTTACACAAAACAGTTAAGTATGCCCTTCTCTTACTACTGAATTGCCTAAGCAACCTGTTAAAATGATCCTATGAATATCTTCCCCACATCCTATTATGTAAGGAAGCTCAGTATGTAAAGAAATAAATAAAAGAACCGTTCTAGTTAAACTGGGTGTGAGACCTGAGATATCTGTCTTCTCTCTCCAACACCTCCACACCTAGTGTCAAAATGAATTTCACAGAACCTCTGGGAGCACCTACATAAAAATAACTTCCTAAGATGTTTTTCCACCAAGATATCACATTTGCAAATTTGAAAGCTGACATTACATGACAGTGATGTCATCTGGAGTAAAGAGTTTAAGCAGTAACATAGTTGATTAAAAATTGGTTAAAGCTCACAATCTTTGATTCATCTAATCATGCCAACATAGCCAAAACACACACACACACACACAGACACACACACACCGAAAACAAACAAAAAAACCCCGTATAACTCTTTACTGAAATATCAGTGTGAATTAGATCAAATCTCTTTTAAGACTTGGGAAACAAAAAGAAAAAATAAATAAGAATGTACCCAAGAAAATATGTCTTTTCCTATACATATATTGAATATTTATAAACTCTAATTAAGTATATTTTAGAGTTGAGTATATTATATTTTTTTATGATTTCTAAGAATCCATTCTCAGTACCACAAGACATTTCTGGGTTTTGTTTGATTCTTTGCTTATTCACTGACTTTGACAGTTATTTTCTTGTTATAATGAACTTGGAAAGTTAAAAATTTTTATGATACTCATCTCTAATGCTACTAAATAGTAAAAAGCGAATACTTGTTGATTGTTTATAATGTGCTAGACATATTATCTCCATTTTATAAGGGAGGAAAATAAACAGGGTCAGAGAGATAAAGTAATTGGACATAAATCATACTCCTAGTAAGTTACAAAGCTGGAGTTTGAGATCCAGGCACCTAAACATGATAATGGAATGAGTAGTTCAGAGACTTGCACTGATGCTGACTTTTACTCTGTTTTTCACTGAAGCAAAACTGTCTCCTCCATGGTTTAATAAAAGAAGAAATTTTCTATAAATAACTACAAAACATTTGATTCAATCAATTTTTAAGCACCCAGAGATTGCAAAATATTATAATTACACTGTGATGAATAGTACAGCAAACTAAAGGTTGTTCCATTTTTTTAACATCACTTTTTAATTTCAGACTTTCAATAGCCTTGTGAAATAGGTATTATTATCTTCATTTTAGCAGTAAGTGAACTGACACTTATTCAAAATCACTGGGGCCTAAGGTGTACGTATACTAAACTTTATAGCTACAACCAAACAATTTTCCAAAGTGGTTGTACTAATTTATTTTCCCATTAACACTATAAGAGTTCTGGTTGCTTCACATCATTTTCAACACTTGGTATATCTGTCTTTTTCATTTTAACCATTATAGTATGGATATAATGATAACTCACTGCAGTTTTAATTTTGCATGAACTCATAATTAGTGAAGATAAACACTTTTCTTATCTTTTTTTGATCATTTAGTCCTTTTTGGAAGGGCTCTTTTGCCAGTTTTTCTATTAGCTTTTCTGTCTTTTTGTGACTGATTTATAGAAGTTATTTTTTTTATTCTGAATGTGTCATTTTCCACATGTAGGTATTACACATAACTTGCTCTACTGTGTAGCTTGTCTTTTTCTCTCTTAATGGTATCTTTTGTTGAACAAGAATTTTTAATTTTAATAGAATCTAGTTTATCACTTATCTCTTTATGTTCTGTTTAATAAGACTTTGCCAACTCCAAGGTCATGGAGATATTCTGCTACATTTTCTTTCAGAAACTTTATTATTTTACTTTTTACATGTTCAATTAATCTGAAATTAAATTTTGTATATGGAGTGAGGTAGATGTCGAGATATAAATTTTCCATATGGATACCCAACTGACTCATCACCTTCTCTATTGTTCTGCAATGTCACCTTTGTCATAAAACATTAGACTATATAAGTGCAGTCTCCTTTTTTATTAAAGTATAGTTGAGTTACAATGTTGTGTAGCAGTCTGTTTCTTGATTCTCTATTTTATTGGTTTCATTGATGTATTTTACAACAACACAACCATTTCATCTTCCATCTCACATCTTACTTCTGAGTTCATTTTTACTTCTTGAAGAATATCCTCTTGCAAATTTCTTTCAGCAAGGTTTTGCTGGTGGAAAACTCTTTGTTCTTGTCTAGAATATTTTTTTTTTTATTTATCCTAAAAGATAGCTTAGCTACCTATATTTAAAATGGTATTCTCCCAGCATTTTGAACATACTGTCATATTCTGGTTTCTTTTAATGTTGCCAATCTAATTGCTGTCCTTTTGTAAACAGTGTATTTTTCTTCTGGCCACTTTTCAGATCTTCTTTCTTTATTTTATATTCCGCTGTTTAACTTCTACTTGAATTCATATTTGTATTTTTTTTTTTTTTACTTACCCTCTTTCCAATGTTTCGTAAATCAGAGGATTCCTGTCTTTCATCTACTCTGTAAAATTCTCAGACATTATATTTCGAGCAGCCACTTTTATTTTCTGTCTTCAGCGATGGAATTTCCATGAAATGAATTTTTAATTTCCCAGTTTATCTGACTGATGTCTTAGAGTTTTCAACATATTTATCTCTGAATTTCTCTTTCTGAATAATATCTTCAACATATAATACCTGTTAAATAATCATCTTACCAGCATGTGTAATTTTTAGGAAAATATTTTTTAAATTTCTCAATGTTTGATTTTTTTTTCAAGATGATCTGTCTGTTGGTCATAGTGTCTTGTTCACTTCCTATTTTTTGTAAATTATTTTCTTATGATTTTTTTCATGTGAAAAATATTTATTTAATAGCTTCTCTCCAATACTTTTATTATGCAACAAGATCAGGACACTTTATCTACTGAATCTTGCTCATATTGAATTGTTTCTTTGTGTTGTTTCTTGTACTTTTGGACTGAACAAGTATCGTCAGTGGGGCTTTATCTTTTAAACTTATCAATAGCTTGGGTTGAAAACAGATCTTTAGTAAAGTTTTCGTTCGTTTTAAAAGTCTCCCCAGGGATGTTATGGGACTTGGAACACTTTTAAGTTAATTTGTCATATATGAATATTTCCAGGTTAGATAAGTAGTATAAATTTAAATCTCAAGCCTATATTTATAAATTATCACATGAAAAACAAAATCCCACCTATAGAGCAGGTCAAAAAAAAAATCCGTCTTTCAAGTCATCTCTCTTTCCAGAGGATGGATTTTTTTCTACTCTACCACTTCACTATAGGTAGCTATTTTAGAGTTCTGGCATTACTAGGTAAACTAAATTGGGTCTCAATTACAACTTTTTTTTGTTCCTTTATGGGATTTAAAACTCAATCCTTTCGTTACCCAGACTAGCAAGCACTTTCAGAATTGCAAGCACTGGCAAGTCCCAGCATCATCTCACATATTTTCTTGTCAAGTTGTTTTCTTTTTCTTTTTGATCCTTAGGGCCATCCTTTCGGTCCTAGTAAATTCAGCTCAGCTCAGGGTTTTTTTTATTTATTTATTGAACCAAAATACTTTTTTTTTTTTTTTAAATTGGAGTATAGTTTCTTTACAATGTTGTGTTAGCTTCTACTGCACAATGAAATGAATCAGCCATACATATAAATATATTCCCTCCCTTTTGGATTACCCTCCCAGTTAGGACACCACACTGCATTAAGTAGAGTTCCCTGTGCTATACAGTATGTTCCCATCAGTTGTCTATTTTATACATAGTATTAATAGTCTATATGTGTCAATTCCAATCTTGCAATTCTTCCCACTCCACCCCTTTCCCCCTTGTTATCCACACATTTGTTCTCTATGTGTGTGTCTCTATTTCTGCTTGACAAATAAGGTCATCTATACCATTTTTCTAGGTTTCACATAAATACAATAATAAACAATATTTGTTTTTCTCTTTCTGACTTACTTCACTCTGTATGACACTCTCTTTGTCCTTCCACATCTCTACAAATGACCCAATTTCATTCCTTTTTATGGCTGAGTAATAGTCCATTGTATATATGTGCCACATCTTCTTTATCCATTCCTCTGTTGATGGACATTTAGCTTGCTTCCATGTCCTGGCTGTTGTAAATGGTGCTACAATGAACGTTGGGTTGCATGTATCTTTTGGACTTATGGTTTTCTCAGGGTATATGTCCAGTAGTTGGATTGCCAGGTCATATGGTAGTTCTATTTTTAGTTTTTTAAGGAACCTCCATACTGCTCTCCATAGTGGCTGTGTCAATTTACATTCCCACCAACAGTGCAATAGGGTTCCCTTTTCTCCACACCCTCTCCAGCATTTACTGTTTGTAGATTTTTTGATGTTGGCCATTCTGACCGGTGTGAGGTGATACCTCATTGTAGTTTTGATTTGCATTTGTCTAATATCTAGTGATGTTGAGCATCTTTTCATGTGTTTGCTGGTCATCTGTATGTCTTCTTTGGAGAAATGTCTGTTTAGGTCTTCTGCCCATTTTTGGATTGGATTGTTTGGTTTTTTGATATTGAGCTGCGTAAGCTGTTTGCATATTTTGGAGATTAATCCTTTGTCAGTTGTTTTATTTGCAAATATTTTCTCCCATTCTGAGGGTTGTCTTTTCATCTTGTTTATGGTTTGCTTTGCTATGCAAAAGCTTTTAAGTTTCATTAGGTCCCATTTGATTATTTTTGTTCTTATTTTCATTACTCTAGGAGGTGGGTCAGAAAAGAGCTTGCTGTGAGCACTCTTGTCAGAGTGTTCTACCTAAGTTTTCTTCTAAGATTTTTAAAGTGTGTAGGCTTACTTTCAGGTCTTTAATCCATTTTGAATTATTTTTGTGTATGGCACTAGGGAATATTCTAATTTCAATCTTTTACATATAGCTGTCCAGTTATCCCAGCACCACTTATTGTAGAGAGTGACTTTTCTCCATTGTATATTCTTGCCTCCTTTGTCATAGATTAGGTGACCATAGGTGTGTGGGTTTATCTCTGGGCTTTCTAGCCTGTTCCATTGGTCTATATTTCTGTTGTTGTACGGTACCACACTGTCTTGATTTCTCGTTTTTGTTCCAGTACCATATTCTGAAATCATGGAGCCTGATTCCTCCAGTCGGTTTTTCTTTCTCAAGATTGCTTTGGCTATTTGGAGTCTTTTGTGTTTCCATACATATTGTAAAATTTTCTGTTCTAGTTCTGTAAAGAACGTCATTGGTAATTTGATAGGGATTGCATTGAATCTGTAGATTGCTTTGGGTAGTATAGACATTTTCACGGTATTAATTCTTCCAATCCAAGAACATGGTATATCTCTCCATCTATTTGTATCATCTTTAATTTCTTTCATCAGTATCTTATACTTTTCTGTGTACAGGTCTTTGCCTCCTTAGCTAGGTTTATTCATAGGTATTTTATTCTTTTTGTTGCAGTGGTAAATGGAATTGTTTACTTAATTTCTCTTTCTGATCTTTCGTTGTTAGTGTATAAGAATGCAAAAGATTTCTGTGTATTAATTCTGTATCCTGCAACTTTACTAAATTCACTGATTAGCTCTAGTAGTTTTCTGATGGCATCTTTAAGGTTTTCTATGTATAGTATCATGTCATCTGCAAAGAGTGACCGTTTTACTTCCTCTTTTCCAATTTGAATTCCTTTTATTTCATTTTCTTCTCAGATTGCTGTGGATAGGACTTCTAAGACTATGTTGAATAATAGTTGTGAGAGTGCACACCCTTGTCTTTTTCCTGATCTTAGAGGATATGCTTTCAGATTTTCACCATTGATGTTTCCTGTGGCTTTGTCATATATGGTCTTTATTATGTTGAGGTAGGTTCCCGTGCTGAATTTTTTTGAAAGCTTTTTCTGCATCTATTGAGACGATCACGTGCTTTTATTCTTCGATTTGTTAATATAGTGTATCACATTGATTGATTTGCATATATTGAAGAATCCTTCCATCCCTGGGATAAACCCCAGTTGATCATAGTGTATGATCCTTTTAATGTGCTGTTGGATTCTGCTTGCTAGTATTTTGTTGGGGATCTTTGCATCTATGTTCATCAGTGATATTGGCCTGTAGTTTTCTTTTTTTATGACATCTTTGTTTGGTTTTGGTGTCAGGGTAATTGTGGCCTCATAGAATGAGTGTAGGAGTTTTCCGCCCTCTGCAATTTCTGGAAGAGTTTGAGAAGGATAGGTGTTAGCTCTTCCCTAATTATTTGATAGAATTTACCTGTGAGGCCAACTGGTCTTGGACTTTTGCATGTTGGAAGATTTTTAATCACAGTTTCAATTTCATTACTTGTGATTGGTCTGTTCATATTTTCTATTTCTTCCTGGCTCAGTCTTGGAAGGTTGTACTTTACTCATAATTTGTCCATTTCTTCCAGGTTGTCTATTTTATTAGCATATATTTGCTTGTAGTGCTCTCCTATGATCCTTTGTATTTCTCTGGTGTAGTTGTAACTTCTTCTTTTTCCTTTCTAATTATGTTGATTTGAGTCCTTTCCCTTTTTTCTTGATGAGTCTGGCTAAAGGTTTATTCATTTTGTTTATTTTCTCAAAGAACCAGCTTTTAGTTTTATTGATCTTTGTTATTGTTTTCTCCATTTCTATTTCATTTATTCCTGCTCCTATATTTATGATTTCTTTCCTTCTACTAACTATGGGTTTTGTTTGTTCTTCTTTCTCTAGTTGCTTTAGGTGGAAGGTTAGGTTTTTATTTGAGATTTTTCTTGTTTCTTGAGGTAGGATTGTATTGTTATGAACTTCCCTCTTAGAACTGCTTTTGTTATATCCCGTTGGTTTTGGGTCGTCGTGTTTTTGTTGTCATTTGTTTCTAGGTATTTTTTGATTTCCTCTTTGGTTTCTTCAGTGATCTATTGGTTCTTTAGTAGTGTGTTTTTTAGCCTCCACGTGTTTGTACTTTTTATGGTTTTTTTTCTGTAATTCATTTCTAATCTCATAGCGTTGTGGTCAGAAAGATGCTTGATATGATTTCAGTTTTCTTAAATTTACCAAGGCTTGATTTGTGACCCAAGATGTGATCTATCCTGGAGAATGTTCTGTGAGCACTTGAGAAGAAAGTGTATTCTGCCACTTTTGGGTGGAACATCCTATAAATAGCAGTTAAGTCTATTTGGTCTATTGTGTCATTTAAAGCTTCTGTTTCCTTATTTATTTTCTGTCTGGATGGTCGGTCCACTGGTGTAAATGAGGTGTTAAAATCCCCCACTATTATTGTGTTATGGTCGATTTCCCCTTTTATAGCTGTTAGTATTTGCCTTATGTAATGAGGTGCTCCTATGTTGTGTGCATAGATATTTATGGTTGTTACATATTCTTCTTGGATTGATCCCTTGATCATTATGTAGTGACCTTCTTTGTCTCTTGTAATAGTCTTTATTTTTAAAGTCTATTTTGTCTTATATGAGTACTGCTACTCCAGCTTTCTTTTAATTCTCATTTGCGTAGAATATCTTTTTCCATCCCCTCACTTTCAGTCTGTATATGTCCCTTGGTCTGAAGTGGGTCTCTTGTAGACAGTATATATACAGACCTTTTTTTTTAATCCATTATGCTAGTCTTTGTCTTTTGGTTGGAGCATTTAATCCATTTACAATTAAGGTAGTTATAGATATGCATGTTCCTATTATTATTTTCTTATTTGTTTTGGGTTTATTCTTGTAGGTCTTTTTTCTTTTCTTGTGTTTCCCACTAGAGAAGATCCTTTAGCATTTGTTGTAAAGCTGGTTTGGTGGTGCTGAATTCTCTTAGTTTTTGCTTGTCTGTAAAGCTTTTGATTTCTCCATTGAAACTGAATGAGACCCTCACTGGGTAGAGTAGTCTTGGTTGTAGGTTTTTCTCTTTCATCACTTTTAGTATGTCCTGCCACTCCCTTCTGGCCTGTAGAGTTTCTGCTGAAAAGTCAGCTGATAACCTAATGGAGATTCTCTCCTAGGTTATTTTTTTCATTTCCCTTGCTGCTTTTAATATTTTTTCTTTGTATTTATTTTTTGTTAGTTTGATTAATATGTGTCTCAGTGTGTTCCTCCTTGGGTTTATTCTGTATGAAACTCTCTGTGCTTCCTGGACTTGATTGACTATTTCCTTTCCCTTGTTAGAGAATTTTTCAACTCTAATGTCTTCAAATATTTTTTCAGGCCCTTTCCCTTTCTCTTCTTCTTCTGGGACGCCTATAATTTGAATATTGGTGTGTTTATTGTTGTCCCAGAAGTCTCTGAGACTGTCCTCAATTCTTTTCATTATTTTTTCTTTATTCTGCTCTTCAGCAGTTATTTCCACCATTCTATCTTCCAGTTCACTTATTCATTCTTCTGCCTTAGTTATTCTGCTGTTGATTCCTTCTAGTATATTTTTCATTTCAGTTATTATGTTGTTCATCACTGATTGTTTGTTCTTTAGTTCTTCTAGATCCTTGTTAATCTTCTCGGTCTGTACCTCTATTCTATTTCCAAGCTCTTGTATCATCTTTATCATCATTACTCTGAATTTGTTTTCATGTAGATTGCCTATTTCCTCATTTATTTGGTCTTGTGAGATTTTACCTTGTTTCTTCATCTGCAGTGCATTTCTCTGTCATCTCATTTTATCTAAACCTACTATGTTTTTGGTCTTCTTTCCACAGCCTGATGGGTCGTAGGTCCTCTTGCTTCTGTTGTCTGCCTCCTGGTGAGTGAGGTTGGTCCAGGGGCTTGTGTAGGCTTTCTGGTGGGAGGTCCTGGTTCCTGCACTCTGGTGGGTGGAGTTAAGTCTTTTCCCTCTGAAGAGCAGGCCGTTGTCAGGTGATGTGTTTTGGGGTGTCTGTGAGCTTAGTATGACTTTAGACAGCCTGTCTACTGATGGATGGGGCTGTATTCCTTTCTTGCTGGTTGTTTGGCATGAGGTATCTAGCACTGGAACCTGCAGGAAGTTGTGTGGGGCTTGGTCTTGGTGTTGATATGGATACGTCTGGGAGCATGCATGCCTATTAATATTCCCTGGACCTGGGAATTCTCCGGTGGTCCAGGATCCTGGACTCTATGCTCCCACCCCTGAGATCCAGGCTCAACCCCTGGCCAGGGAACCAAGAGCTCACAAGGTGCACATTGCAGCCCAAGAGAAAAGAGAGAAAAGAAAAGGAAAGAAAAAATGGAAAGAAAATAAAACAGACCATCAAAACACAAGACAAATAGCAAAAACAACAGCAAACAAACAGCAGCAACAACAGCACAACACACACACACTCAGAAAAAAGAGAAAAAAGAAAGGGAACAGACCAACAAAGAAAAGAATTCTAATATGAGAACAGTCAACAAGGACTAAACTAACAAAAATAATAAAGAATGAAAAGTAAAACAAAAACAGAAAGCAAACAGACAACAAAAAAAAAACAAAGAAAACATAAAATATACACATTAAAACAATGAAAAAAAGAAAAAGAGAATAAAAAACAGATAACAAAGAACAAAAATAAGGAGAAAACCACAAAGCAGCAAAAAAGTAAAAATAGAAAAATAAAAAATTATACATATTAAAAAATATTTTAAAAATATAAGATAAAAAATAATAAAAGCAACGACATCAACAACTGAGCAAAACAAAACAGATAAGAAACTAATATTAGAACTAAGTATATTTTCCTCAGGCCTCCTCTCTCAGTGTCCTTGCTCCCACAGTGAGCCAGAGTCAATCCCCACCTCCCTAGGAGGCCTTTCAATACCTCTAGGTAGGTCTCTGGACCTGCTGTGAGCACAGTTGAGCCAGCTCAGATTCTGACCTGGCCCAATTCCCGAGTGTACTTGTCCCCAGAATCCAGTGCCATGAAGGTTAGAACAGTCTCAAATGTTGAAACACTAGCTGTCTCTTCAAGTATTCCACAGACACAGGATTTACCCAGCTGATCTCAGGGATTTAATCCACAGCTTGTGCAACTGCACGGAAAGATTTCCATTCTTCTTCCTTAGTCCACCACCCCTGAGGCTCAGCTTTGGTTTTGACCCCACCTCTGTGAGTGCACCACCCTCTGGTGTCTGTTCCTTGCCCAGGTAGGAGGGAGCAAAAGTAGCAGCTGCTTGGGGCACACTTACTCATGCTGGGGCCTGGGAACTGAGGCCACAGTTGAAGTGTCTGCAAGTTCTCTGGGTTTTATTTAAATGTGTATGTGTTGTACATTATTTTATATGCATTACATATTATGTTTTATCTATCATTCTTTTCTCCTGTTAAGATTTTCAAAAAATCTAGTTTGCCATATTGGTGGAAATGGAAATCTCTTCTATACCCAAACTTTACATATTATCAATATTACTGAATGTTTACTTCTCATTTTAAAAAATTCTTTGTCATTTTAAACAAAACTAGGATATTGTAGTTAACATTTATGTCTTATTCTTTGTTCTAAATATTAAAGAGTAAGTCTCATGCTAAAGTTGAGAATAAAATTTGAAGCCTCTATTTTTACAATATGTTTACAACTCTATCTGTAAGTTTAAGGGTATTCCAAAGTGACCAGATAACATGTTTTAAATATCCACAGAGAACTGCCTAGGTCTTGCCATTATCTCACCAAGAAAATGTCAACCAAGAGAAGGTAATCTAGTTATCGGCACTGTTTTTCCCACCGTCAATGTACTGCATTGTGCTTCCAAAAAAATTTACACAGCCAAGGGCCAGATATATATGAAATAACAAATGCAGTTGAGTATGCATAAATGTGAGTAACGGAAGGAAACAAGCTATAAATGTGAGGAAGCAGAATGTACAGTAGATTTCCATTGTGAAGATTTCCTTTGACTACTGACTATAACCAAATCCCACCTTATAAAAATAGCTTCATATGATCCCAATGATTTATTCAGTTTTTACTGAATATATACTTTATTCTGGTCACTGGTGGTACAAAGATGAATAACCCCACAGTGGCTGGGCTTAACACTTATAGACTTGGAAGAAGAGCAGGCGTGTAGCAAGAAATATACATTACATTATAAAACACATGCTATTGGGTGGTGAGCTTTGATAAGCATCTGGCATTGATCAAAAGTGGGATATGGAAGATGGGTTAGTTGTTGGGAGGGAGGTGAACAAGAGAAGTTTTATAAAGGAAATGGCATTGTGCTGAGTTTTCAAGGACAATCTTAGACTTGCATGGCTGGGAAGGGCAGTTCAGATAGAAGCAACAGCATGTAAAAAGCTCTTTGATATTAGGTACTATGAATCGAGAATGCTCTTTGTACCTTGTGTTGGTAATAGTGATGAATTTTAAACTCCCCAGAATACGTACTTCGTTTACAGTAATAAATAATCCTAAACATTCTGGAGAGAGATTAGAGAATTTCTGTTAATGTTTGTATGTGTATAAAATAAATAGATGATATTCATGCTTTTGGGAGGTTTCTATACAAATCAGACATAAAAACATACATCATAACTATGAAGAATTACAAATTGTACATCAACACCCTCAATGTCAAATAGAATCCCATGATAAAAGTGTAGGGGAGTTAGAAATAAATTTGTGTGAGACATAATAGACTAAATACTTAATAAAGTACAAAAACCTTAGGAAGGTTTATAAACAAAAAAAAAGAATAAGGGACCAAATAACTCAAAAAGAGAAGAAAATGAGAAGCTGAATCATGGGATTTGGAACAATAGAGACAACAGAATGAGTATTATTGGGCAGAATCATAAAATAGACATTCAGATAGGAAACATTTATTTGTTTTATTAGAAAGTATTTTTATTATCACAAAAAGAAGTTTTTAAAACAAAAAGAAGTTTTAAAAGAAGTTTTTGAGAACAAATGAGATGGAGTGAATGAAGGTGAAGGACATTGTGCAAAGGTCAAACCAGAGCAAGTCACATCTGGATTTTTTTTAATAGGAATGAATTTTATAGAAATTCACCTGATATGCAAATACTATCTCTCTGTGTAAACTGTGAAAATAGGTTTTAATGAGACTGATTAAAAGATGTTTCATCGAAATTATTAAAATTGAGTCTTATCTTCCATAATAAATAATGAAGCAAACAGGTAGGTGTTAGAGATCAATAGAATAAAAGTAAGATCACAGTATGATTTTCAGAAACATGAGTTGCACAGAGAAATGAGTACATGCATTTTTACATTATAGCTTGAACCAAATATAGCAGTTCCCCTCTCCCCTTATCTGTAGTTTTTCTTTCTGAGGTTTCAGTTATTCTTGGTCAACTGCGGTCTGAAAATATTAAATGGAAAATTCCAGAAATAAACAATCTATACGGTTTAAACTGCATGCCATTCTGAGTAGCATGATGAAATCTCTTGTGGTCCTACTCTGTCCCATCAGGGACATTAATTATCCCTTTTTCCAGCGTACCCCACCGTTTAGTCACTTAAGAGCTGTCTCAGTTATCAGATCGACTCTCTCGGTATTGCAGGGCTTGTGTTCAAGTAACCCTTATTTTATTTAATAAAGGTCCCAAAGCATAAAAGCAGTGTTGCTGGCAATTCAGATATGCCTAAAAGAAGTGGTTAAGTGTTTTCTTTAAGTGAAAATTAGAAAGTTCTCAACCTAATAAAGAAAACAAAGCCACATGCTGAGGTTGTTAAGATCTACGGTTAAGAATTAATCTTCTATCCATGAAATTGTAAAGAAGAAAGACATCCATGCTAGTTTTGCTGTTGCACCTCAAACTGCAAAAGTTACAGCCATATGTGCAAGTGCTTAGGATGAAAAAATTAGTTACGATGACATTACATTTGTACAATAAGATATTTCAAGAGAGAAAAGAGAGACAACATTCCCATAATGTTTATTACCGTATATTGTTATAATTGTTCTATTTCATTATTAGTTATTATTGTTAATCTCTTACAGTGCCTAGTTTATAAATTAAACTTTATCATAGGTGTGTATGTATAGGAAGAGACATAGTATATGTAGGGTTTAATATTGTCTGTGGTTTCAGTCATCCACTGCAGGCCTTGGAACGTATCCAGCACAGATTAGGGGGAACCATTGTATGCATTTCATGACATTTCCAAAACAGAAAACCTCACAATTAACCAAGTTTTAAAAACACCTTAAAGATTGTGTGATACCAAGAGTTAATTAGAAAAACATTAACGTGCTTTTTCTTTTACTTTACTGTGTACTTGACTTTCACTTTGTTGGCCTAAGGCATCTTCTATCTAGAGGGGGAACAGAATTTCTTACAGAGAAAATGAAAAAGAAAAAGAATAATGAATATGCAATTTCTGGGAGGCAGATAGAGTTGCTCAGTGAGACTATAATAGTCTTGGAGATCAACCGACTGTATTAAGACTTTTTCCCTCAAATATCCTGGTGGCCACCTTGCCTTCTTTCACACATGAAAGCCCAAGACCGATCTTTCCAGCTCTTAGTGTTGAGATCTCCTTTAGAAGGGCCGTTACCTCTTCCACCTATAACCTAGAAGGCAGAGGCCTTACCGCTAGACAGTACAAGAGAGACAGTATAAAAAAAGTAAAAGAAGAGACTGCTTTTTGTAGCCTGCGGGTTCGTAAGAAGAACAATGGGGGGCAACAAGAGAATGATGTGTGTGTCCCTAATCTTCCCTCCCAGGCTTTGTCCCCAGGAGGTCCCTAGCAATTGGCAGACAAGAGAGAAGACCACCTATCAAAGAGCACCACAAAGACTCCACATGGATCTAGGATTGGCTGTTCCCTCTGATGTCACAGTCATATAAGACACTTCCATTGGCTCATTCACGTGTGCACCTGTGTGCTATCGTAGGAGGGGAGAAGAAGGCAAGAGGAAGCCTTGCTCAGTACATGGAACAGAGTATAATATTGCATTGGAAAGAGTTAAAATGGATTGGGCCTTTATTTATATTTCCTCCCATGAGGAAATTCAAATTAGCTTAAACACGAAATAAATAAATTAAATTTTCCTCTGTGCATTTGAGTACAGTATAAGCTAAATTTTATGACCCGCTTCAATTGTAATGAAGATCACCAGACCAACTTATTTGATTTAAAAAAAAATTATCTGAGAATATTATATATCAAATCAATAACTAAGGATCAACTAACAGCAAGACACTATACAATATTAAAATATTAATGATTATTCTCATGATTATATTCACTTTGCACTTTTCTTCTGAGAACTCCAAGTAATTTGTACACTTTAACTCATTATTGCCTTCATGTTAAATAGAGAAAAACTGAAACCCATTTAGTCAGAAAAATAATTTAATTGTACTGCCAATTAGTAGTTTAATAATATGAAGAAACCATTCTTCTAATTTGCTAAGCAGTGTTTGATATTTTTATCAGTTCATGTTTTTCTTTATATTCGTGAACATATTTTTTGTAAATAATCTGCAAATGGGAGCATTCAATTAAAGTATAAAGTTTTTAATTTGAGCAGTATTTCTACAGTTACATATTTAAAGGAAACTGCATCTGATTTTTAAAAAAATTTTCATGTTGATGGGATCTATTTTATTCTTTCTGAGTTTTATAGGAATGTCTAATTAAAAGTAGGAGCTAAGTTCATTTACATACCTGAGTATTTATAAGAGTCTTTGTCAAAGTGTGGTCCAGTGCTCATTTCATCTGCAAGTTCCTCTTGGCCATTCTAAAGTTGACACTTTATTACAGATACTGTTTGCATAAATGGTAGTAACTTTATTTCAGTTTAACTCTAATTTACTTTTAATACTTAAAAAAAAAATCACCCATTCAGTTTCTCAGCTAAATTAGGACGACTTTTTCCACTGATTTCTTGGAAAGGTCTCTGTTCACACAGTGTGATTAATGGGGTCACAAGTGGGAGCATGTTTAGTGGAGAGCCTTTAGTCCCCTGGATGTGGTTTATAGATTGAAATAATGAAAGACAGTTATCCAGATCAATTCTTAATTTCTTTGTCATTTCACCATTTGATTTGACTGGTAGTAGAAGTTCTTAAGTACATTTTACCTAGTCTTTTCTTTCATATAGTTATTTTGAAGGCAAATACTGGAAGAGTTAATGTATATATCTGTACAGGAAAATTTTCTAACTGCATATGCAGATTTTTTAGAAGGTTATGTACATGTATTTGAACATTTTCATGATTTTAGTAAACACACCAATTTTATTTTTATTTTTTATCTTGGAATCAAGTTTTTTACCCAACATTTTATTATGAAAAATTTCAAATATATAGAAAAGTTAAAAGAATTGTACAGTAAACATCCATATACCCATCACCTAGATTCTATAATTTACACTTAACTATATTTGCTTTATCACATGCCTATCCATCCTTCTATCCATCTACCAATCCATCTCACATTTTGATGGATTTCAAAATGAGTTGTGGACATCAGTGCATTTTACCCCTAAACATTTCAGTATGCATGTCAATAACTTAAATTTCACTATTTGTTCACAGTTCTTTTTGTTTTTTAGGTAAAATTTATGTACAATGGAATACAGAAATATTAATTGTACCATGTAATGAGTTTTGGCAAATGAATACAACCTAAGCCTCTACAACTCCTGAAATTTCCCTCATGTGCCTTTTCAGTCAACTCCTGCTCCCATCTCCAGGAAGCAACTGATGTTCTTTTTTAAACAAATATTTTTATTGACATATAGTTGATGTACAATATTATATAAACTATAGGTGTGCAATATAGTGATTCACAATTTTAAAGATTAATTCCATTTATAGTTATTATAAAATATTGGCTCTATTGGGTACAAATGAACTTATCTACAAAACAGAAATAGAGTTCCAGATGTAGAAAACAAACTTATGGCTATCAGGGGGTAAGGGAGGAAAGATAAACTGGGAGATTGGGATTGACATATACACACTACTATACATAAAAAAGATAACTAATAAGCACCTACTGTGTAGAAAAGGGAACTCTATTCAATACTCTGTAATGACCTATACTGGGAAAGAAGCTAAAATAAGAGTTGATATATATATATGTATAATTGATTCAATTTGCTGTAGAGCAGAAACTAACACAATGTTCTAATCAACCATACTTCAATAAAAATTAATTTTAAAAAAAGAAAGAAACAAAAGATACATGCATACCAATGTTCATAGCAGCATTATTTACAATTGCCAAGATATGGAAACAACTTAAGTCTCCATCAACAGATGAATGGGTAAAGAAGATGTGAATATATATATATATATATATATATATATATATATATATATGCAAAAACATACACACACACACACACAAATGGAATACTACTCAGCCATAAAAAGAATAAAATTTTGCCATTTACAACAACATGGATAGACTCGGAGGGTATTATGCTAGGTGAAAAAAGTCAGACAGAGAAAGACAAATACAATAGAATATCACTTATATGTGAAATCTAAAAATTACAACAAACTAGTGAATATAACAAAAAAGAAACAGATTCAACAGATATAGAGAACAAACTAGTGGTTACCAGTGGGGAGAGGGGAAGGGAGAGGGGCATAGGGGATTAAGAGATACAAACTATTATGTATAAACACAACTATTTTTTAAAAAGAAACAAACAAATAAATGTGTCCTTACCCCAGCTCAACCACAGTCCACTGGACACATGCAGAGAGGAAAACCGGTCAGTGCTAATTCAGGCATGTGGCTCATTGTGAGCCTTGCAAAGCCTGGTGAGAATTTGATCTGCTGATCTGTGCTGTAAGGTGTATGCAAATCTCATAAGAGATTCAGTGCTCAATAACTAAAATATTATTTTACTTTTTCTCTGAGTTTGTGGCTCCCCAGCATCAGCAGGGCTTTTAATACTTTCCTGGGGGTATAAGATGGTTTAGAAAGAAAGAGGTCCTCCTAAAATAATTCAAGGAAAGAGTGAAATGGACTTGGGTGCATGAATCCAGAACAGTTTCAACCTTCAGAAAGGGCAAGGGTTTAACTATTTTGTGAACTAATCACAAGAAAACTTTATACATGAAGCTGCACCACATGCTGTACAACCTCAGAGATGGGGCAAGATTTCGGGTCTATGATTTTCCCCTAATTCACATGTGACCTCCCACTTTGAGTCTTACAGTTTCTACTGGACTGTAAGCTGTATAAGGCAAAGAATTCCTTATTCACCTTTAAATCTTCAGCCTCAGGCTTAATGCTGGCCCCTGTCATCTAATGAATATTTTAAGAATTAATTTTTCCACCTACTTTTTTGTAATTTTATTAAAGTATAGTTGATTTACAATATTGTGTTAATTTCAGGTGTACAGTAAAGTGACTCAGTTACATATATATATATTCTTTTTTAGATTCTTTTCCATTATAAGTTATTACAAAATATTAAATATAGTTCCCTGTGTTCTACGGAAAATTCTTTTTTGTTTGTCCAACTTATATATAGTAGTGTGTATCTGTTAATCCCATACTCCTAATTTATCCCTCCCCTAGAGATTATCATACAAATTAAAGTAAATCAGACAGAGAAAGACAAATATTCTGTATATTTCATAATAATCTCTTCATTCTTGAAAGCCCACAGTAAAGCAAAGTGCTCCTAACTTCTGGTTTGGTGCTGGTTGATTCGAATAAACTTTTGCTCAGTTGAACTCTTAAAAATTTTGATATTCCTCAGTTTATCTTTTAAAAGTTCTGGTGTCAGAAGAGGGAATGAAAGGAAACCCCTGAAGGCCCCCAGGAGCAATGTACATACATAGACACACATAAACCTGCAGACAGATGCAGAGATCTACAGCCTTTGTTTTAAAATTTTAGTCATGAGACAAGTTCAATAATGCAAAACTCACTGGTTTATAAAAGAAAAATTGGATCCAAATTGCTTCTGGCAGATAAAATAAGTTAGGGTTACCTGCTCAGATGACTAAAGCTCTTACTAATATCTGTGGAAAAGACCCCTGGAAGTCATTGAAGGCAGAAAATCTTTGATTTGTAATGTCACAGAGATCATCATGACATTTATTTAAAATTTAAAAATAAACAGTTGCCTACAATGATACAGACCTACAGTAACAATTGTACTTATAAAGATAAAAGTTAATATAAGAGAGACACATCAATTGGGCTCATAATATTCTAGTAGTCAGGATCATAATGTGAGTAATTTGAAAATAAATATTTATGAGAGGGTAGAGGGTTTTTTAATATTTTTCTTTCAGGTTTATAATTAAAAAAATACGTGACTCTTTTAAAACAGAAAATCTCATGGTTTCCTAAAAATTAGGGTGAGTTAAGGAGAAATTACTTAAAGGAAGAAAAAGAAAGTCACGTTCTACAGTAGATTACATTTAAAATTTAATAAACTTACCACAGATCAGATTTTAAATAATTGCTTGCTCTGTTACTACAGAAATGCTGTCTCATAAACTGGGCTGAAAAAATTGAGCAATTTTGTTGCAGAAATTTGAAAATGATGCACAAACTTAAAATTATACATATCTTCAAAATTATTCCATGTATTTTAAGTTTTGAACACACAGAGAAATATTTGTAAGAGAATTACAGGTAAGATTAGAAGGTAAATAATGAAAATAAAGTGGTACACTTTTACCAATTAACTAAAATTTGTCATATTTTGTAAATATTTTGCTGTATTTATGGCACACATAGAAAATGAATAATAGAACATGTAATAAGAAAATGTAAAGTAAATAAACCAAAAAATGGGTTTTGTTAGTTATGGTATTTAGAAAAATATGGTGAATCTCTCATTTTAGTTGTGAACATTGATTTTGGTATGAATTTGATCATACTCATGTTTTTCCCCCTAATGCTTCTCCATAGATTATAACTATTACATATTAGTACACTTTAATTGAAATTTATTGAATTTCATGTATTTCAATACTTCAAATGATTGAATGTATATGTTTTCAATCCTAGTGCAATATTCCTACTAGCATATTAATCATTTGACTACAGAGGCATTGTTTATCTTGTTTAGTGCTTTATTCCCAACTCTTAGAGTAGGGATCTGCTTGTATATAGTTGATGCTCATTAAACATGTGTTGAAAAAAGGACTATTTGGGACCTTTATCTCTTATGGAAAGGTGTGTGAAATGATTTCTTTTCTGGAGATATCAATGCCATAGAGTTAAGATCAAATGTTAAATTCATTTAACCCAGATTTTTAAAGCAAGATCAAATGAGATTTCTGAAATGAGAAAGATAACAATCTTGACATTATCATCATTATAATCATCATCAACAACTATGGGAAACAATTACTATGGGAAACATTTGTAGAGTTTAGTATACATTCCACCACCCATTTTATTAGTCATTTTCAGAGATTATCCTATTTTAGCCATGCAGAAAACATTATATTTGTTTTATATAAGGGGAAATAGTAACCCTGAGAGGCTAAGGAACTTACCCAATGTCTCTAGGTAGGCAAAGATAAAAGCAAGCAATCACATCCAAATCTGTTTCACTCAAAAGTTTTGCTATTTATTCTCTATCATATTCTTTCTCAATTTGGTATATCTATCACCAACAACATTTACGTGATTGCATAGTAGATATATTAATGGGTGATTATGCAGCTCTAACATTGTTAAAGAGCTTTATTTTAATGTTATTTTCTTTAAATTTCAATATAAACTTTTTCAAACATATAAAAATATGAAAAAATCAACAACAAGCTTCAACACCAATTGGTATTTTCCTATAATGGTTTCATCTGTTCTCCTGTTTCTCTTTTATATTTGTCTGCTGGTATATATTAAAACAAATTCTAGACATCGTGTCATTTCTTTTGTCATTTCTTCTCTAAATGTTTCTGATAATACCTAAATAGAAATAAATGGAGACCCTTTATTCATAACCATAATGACATTTTCACACCTAACAAAATTAAAAATAATTGCTTACTATTATTTAATGTTCAGTCTATTTTCAAATTTTCCCTATCATTGAAAAAGTCATTATACAGTTGGATTATCCAAATCAGGATGTAAACAAAGTCTACTCACTGAATTTTATTGTTCTAGCTCCCTAATTCTTTCAATTAGGGCAGACTCACCTCTTTGCCTTTAGACCTCATATATTCTGTTGATGAGAAGTAAAGGCTTATACAGATTCAAGTTCAATATTTTTTTGTGGGTAGGGGGAAAGAAAGATTTCATGGCTGGTACTTTGTACTTCATATCCCATCACATCATAGTTACATAAAGTCTGGCTAATATTGACCAGTGGACTGATCAGAAAAGGAAATGGAGAAATGAAACAAAATACTTTGAATATAATATTTGGTTAAAAATGTACTTATTCACTACCCTGAAATTTGAAAATTGGTTATTAAAGAGAAAAAAATCAAACATTTACCCCCAATATAAACTACATTTAAGGGCATTAAGTAGGTTGAATGAATGAGGAAGAGTTATTCTACAAAATCATTAGAAGATTCCACTAGTAAGGAGTATCAAGTTAGTAATAGAGGTTTTTCAATGCACACCCCCTCATAAATGTTTTCAATATCTCATATCCATCAAGCTTATGGATTACCATAAATTTTTCCACATTCTATAGACCTTCATAAAGAGTAATTAGCTTGAAGTTCAGGAAAAATTTAGCACGAAGGTGTTCAAAATCATATATGCAATCCTATTTCTTTTTATATCACTTCCAAATTTGCATCTTAGGTATATTCAACTGAACATATACATGTATTAATGTTGAATGATGATATATGTCAGCCTATAAAGCTTTCAGATAGATTTTTTCACTTTTTTATCAGTGTATAACAAATATCATTATAAAGTTAAATGTCTGAAGTAAAGCTAAAGCTGCATGTCTGAAAAAATAACATCCAGCATTAGAAACAAAAGACGCTAGAATGTAACCATTTGTATGACAATTATTCCTTTATTGCAACCTTCAATCTCCTGCCAGAATGCACATGTTGCATTTTTCCCCACACACAAGAATGTTACTTTATCACATGATACTCCTATACAGTAATAGTGATATTCAGAGGCAAGACAGATTCATTTCATATCAAAATAATTATTAATGAATATACATATAGCCTGAATATCTGTGACTTAAGGTATTCATGTCTCTCTTAGTCTAATTCAATTTTATATACAAATTACCCTTTTTGAGAATAGATGCCAACAACTTTTGCAGGGCACAGTCGCTTAAAGAGCAGGCCTATTATTAATATTCTTCTATTAAATTCACCATCTATATATTATAACTAAATCCCACCAGAAAGAGTAATACCTATACTTGAATAAGGGTTTATTTAGATTCATAAGAAAAGCTTGAAGTCTTCAATTTTAAACTTAGTTTATTAGATTTCTTTCTATGCAGAAATGCCATGGGATCCCTGAGGCAAGGACTGTTTCTAACTCATCATGAATCTCCAGAGCTTGGCACAGAGGAAGGACTCAAGACATATTTGTTGAAAAAATGCATTTTTAACATAAAAGAATTTCTTACTTGTCTGTAAAGATTGAAATCTTGTATTAACCATGCTTGCCTTTTGGAGATAAATATTTAAGCCAGTGTCCTTTTGATTCAGGCATTGTGCAAATCCAGCCTATCTGGCAAAGACAGAGCTTTCAATCTGACATAATTGAGTTGTCTGTTCCTAGAATACAATTGTGAAGGGAATTAAATGTGAGTTATGTCCAAACCATCAGGATGAGATGATTGGACACTGAAAATTTTTATGCAGATCAGATGTTCACACTATCCTTGCTTTACTTTGCCAACATAAAATCAAATATCTGTTGCATAGTTTTTTCTTATTTATATTTATTCTATTATTCATTCTTATCTGTCAAATAAGAAATGGATTGCTTATTATTATTTTTGCAGGTTTTAAGGAGGTTTAACAAGATTTCATATGAGTAAGCTATTTTTTCTTTATGTACATTTGTTATTTATATTATTAATTCATGTAAGTTGTCTAGTAATTATAGGAATTACTCAATTTATTTCCTTATATTTTCTATTTATAAAATCTCCACCTGCAATTGCTTCTATACAATAACTCAATCTCCTCTTCTTTCAAGTTTATGCCGTATTTTACTTAGATTTTATTTAAAAACTATTTAAGAATAATAATCAAGTAGCTTGTTTCCAGACTCCAAATGATTCTAGTGATTCACTATTAAGTAAAATATAGATTTTTGGTTAAATATCTATTATTTAAATATCTTATTGCTATTTTTCCAAGAGTTTTTATTTTTAAATCATCAGAACTGAGTGTATATTTGGGATATCTTCTTAAATGATGATACAATAAGCATTTGTATCTCTTAATGTGATATATATATATATGTGTGTGTGTGTGTGTGTGTATGTGTATATATTCATTATGTTTTAGATGAATGAGTTATATTTGAATTTTCCTAGGATAAACTCTGCTTGGTTGAGATGGCTGATTACTTTTAGCCATTATTTACTTTACTTACATACCATTTAGGATTTTCTCACTTATATTCAGTATAAAAGAAGACACATTTTGTGTGTGTGTATTTTTGCCTGTCCATCTGTCTGTCCTGTCTGTCTGTTTGCCAGATTTAAGTATAGAAGTATTTTTTTTTTGTAATAATGGAGACATATTCCATAAGCTAATTGGAAAGGTGGGTGTGTTCTCAAGGATTCCCCCCATCGCTGTTTTCCTGGATACTTTAAGTCTTTTTTCATGTATTAGGTAAAAAGATCATTTGATGGTCACAGATCAAAGTCACAATGTTGAGTATAAATGTTTACCTAGTGTGAGTCTTCAGGATTTAGTCTTTCCCCCTTTGCGTAATTCCCTGATCCTGAGGCATCAAATATTTTCCCAGAAATTTTGATAATTTGGGTGGGGGGATGTCTAAAGGCATTATGAAAATCTGCAGTCCCACAGGGCCCAGCTCTGGTATCATAGTTCAAGAAAGAGGCTGCAGGGCTTCCCTGGTGGCGCAGTGGTTGAGAATCTGACTGCCAATTCAGGGGACATGGGTTCGAGCCCTGGTCTGGGAAGATCCCACATGCCGTGGAGCAACTGGGCCCGTGAGCCACAACTACTGAGCCTGCGCGTCTGGAGCCTGTGCTCCGCAACAGGAGAGGCCACACCGCAATGAAGAGTGGCCCCCACTCGCCGCGACTAGAGAAAGCCCTCGCACAGAAACGAAGACCCAACACAGCCAAAAATAAATAAATAAATAAATAAATAAATAAATAAATAAATAAATTAATTAAAAAAAAAAAAGAAAAGAAAGAGGCTGCAGTTCTCTGGCTTTGTTACCCCTGGGCTGTTTCCATACTGGGAGTAATAGTAGACCAAGCAGAAGCAGAAAGAGGCAGCAGAGAGTTTGCACTGGAGGAAGGAGAACCATCTGAAGCATCTCAGGTAATTCTGAGAGTGTAATTTAATGTCTAAAGCATGCAGTTATACAGGTGACAGAGAATGCCGAAAATAATTAAAATTACATAATTTTGAAATATTATTTATTGAATATCCTGTAAAACGATTCTAAATCAAAAACTATTTTCAAAACTGAAATTCTTTCTGAAAATATATCTCCATGTATGATAAAGCAATTTTTAAAGTATGTTGACTGTCTGGATATTAATAATTAAAATAACCAAAATAATTTTAGTAAATATACCACATACTCTAAACAGTTTTTTCAACCATATCTGTCTCTCAGAAGAGCATGTCATGATATATTTCAGGGAAAAAAAGCATTATTTCCAATAGAGTCTTTTCTATATAAAATCTTCAATCTTTTTCAAAGTTACCTTTTATTAATAATAATTTAAAGTTCTTGACACTTCCAATTAACTTTTCTCTGTGGACCATAATGTTTTATTTTATTTTATTATTTTTTATTAAGATATATTGACATTTAGCATTATATTAGTTTCAAGTGTACAACATAATTATTCAGTATTTCTATATATTGTGAAATGATCACCACAATAAGTCTAGTTAACACCTATCATGATATGTAGTTACAAAATGTGTTTTCGTGTGATGAGAACTTTTAAGATCTACTCTCTTAGCAGCTTTCAGATATAAAATACAGTATTATTTACTATAGCCACCATGCTGTACATTATATCCCCATGATATATTTGTAGTTTGTACCTTTTGACCCCCTTCACCCATTTCACCCACCCCCACCCTCTGAATTGATTATGATTATTATTCAGTGTCAAAGGTCCAAACATTAATTTCTCTTCCCTTATTTTCCCACATAAGAAATTATCATGATTCTTTCATTTTATCTATATTTATTCTTAATCACATTCATGTTGGGTTCATTATGAAAATATTTAGATTATGGGAATTTATGGATATGTTATTAGTAGTAGATAAATTATCTATGCTAGAGAGAAAAATAAAAGTATCAATAGTCGATACAAAATACAGAGAAAGAATTGTAACAGTGCATGTAAGTTTTCTTTTCATTTTTTTTCTCTGATGAGCCTAATGCTAATACAATAATTGTAGATTATTCAGCTAATGTTCTCCCTACACAAAAAAATATGCATTCCCAGAGACAGGAACATAGAAGAAATTTCCTTTCATATTTGCCATTCTCCTCTTCTGTGTTACTCCCCAGATTCTCTACGATAAAAAAAAAAAAAAATTTTTTTTTTTGAAGAACCTGTATCTTTAACATTTTTGTGATTTCATTTTCTGATGTATTCATAGAATATGCTTATTATATATTAGGTTTCCTATTTTATCTCAAACCCTATTTACATGAATAGATTTATGGCATTTAATGTAGAAACTAGAAATTTAGCCCAATATATTTCATCACATGTTATTTAACTCTGATACCTTGAGTCATATCATATGTATCAGAATAAATGCCCCAAGATGGATTCTGTTTAAGAGATTCATTTTAATTATTGTCCAGAGAGAGAGAGACAGAGAGAGATGTGGTGGCAGGTAGGGAGAGAAAGAGACAGACAGACATATGGATTCTATTCCCACTTGCATATATGGTTATACTTAACCAAATTTTAGAGTCCATTTGGAATCATTTGAAACCATTAGCTCTGACCAGAACTAAACAGAATAAGCAAAACTTAGGTAAAATTAAAACACATTTATTGACTTTTCTCCACCTTCAAAAGTCACCAAAGTAAAGTTCTCCAAGCATGGACACTTTATTCTTATCTTTTAATACTTTTGCAACTGTGTTTATTCTTCTAAACTCAAGACTGGAGTAACTTTACGTTCATTTCTCTGCCATATCCGGTCATTTTAGGATGGAATGTGAGGAAGGTGAAGAAACGAATTTCCTTTTCCTGAAGAACGTTATTGGGAACTCTCTATATAAGGTCTCATTTCACCATTTTAAAGTCAGTAGACACAGAACTTGTTTTTGAAAGATGCAATTAATGTTGCATTGGGGAAGGAAATGAGACTACAAAGAGGGCAAAGAAGGAGTATGCCTTCAAAAACTTGAAAGAACCTCAAACCTATTCTGATATAATTTTGTCCATATTCCCCTTGCCAATTTCTTTTATACTTTAATGAAATTACTCCCTGCTTTGCATCTTTTCCTCTTCCAGTCCATCCTCCATGCATGTAATGAAGACATCTTTCAAATCTCTAGATCTATGTCATTGCTTTTTTAAAAATTTTAACTCTTCCTTTCCACCACATGAACAAAATAAAATGTGTTAACATGACCCTTCATTATATGTGGCACTTGCCAATCTGCCGCTTTTTCTCATTTATTCATTCAATCAATTAACAAATGTTCTACATGTCTACACTGAGAGAAATTTTAGCATAGTGATTTAAAACACAGGCTCAGGCACAAAACCACTTAGATTTTTAAAAGTTATTCTGCCTAACAGTTGTGTGAAATTGGGTAAGCAACCTAAAACCTCCAAGCTTCTGCTTCATTTATAAAATGAAATGGGAATAGGCCTTACTATAAATCACTGTATGGGGACTAAATGAGACAATCAATGCAAATATATGTAAAATAATGCTTAGTACTATGTGAGCACCTAGTAAATGCAGAGTATCATGGTGTTATGGGCCTGGTTTCCAACGGATCACTGTGTATAACAGACTGAAAAGAGGCAAAAATGGATGCCAAGAGTGGAGACGAGTTAGGAGCCTATTGTGATAGATAGGGCAGAAGATGATGCTAGCTTGGAGTAGAATGGTAAAGTGGAAATGGAGAGAAATGAACAAGTTCAAGAAAAAGTTTGAATTTAGCACATAAGATTTGGTGACAGATTAGTTTTCTGGAATTAGGGAGAGGAGATGTCAAAGATAATTTCCAAACTTTTTTTTTTATTTGTGTGATAAGATGAAGAAGAACTAGGTTTGAAGGGGAACCAGGGCAAAGGCCAGGATAGAAGACCATGGAGTTGGTTTTATACAGGCTGCATTTGATATGCCCTTGAGTCATCAGAGGAAAATGTCAAGTAGGCAATGGGATATACTGAAAAGTGTAGCTGAAGAAAAAACATCAGAAGTAGAGCCTCATCTCTCATTAGTCATGACCTGCAATTTACAGTCCAACAAAGTTTGTCTTTAAATTTTTCCATAAGTTTTTAGATTTGTGTCTTATCATGGTACTTCTTTCTGGAATGTCTTTGCCCAGTGTTCTTTACCTGGATACCAGGTTCCCATCTTTAAGGCTCAGCTGAGATGAACTCTCCTCCAATAAGCTGTATCATAAACAGGCAAGTCAGTCAGCAAACTTATTTTCACTCCTAGTTCACAGCTTCCCTTGAGGGTGCTCCACAAAATATATCAAACATGTAGAAATGCCTGAGGAAAAAAAAGTCTTACTGTGTTAAACCATTGATATTTTGGTATTGCTACAGTAATTAGCCTACCCTGAAATCTTCCTAATTTTCCATGGCTATATTAAATGTTCCTCTTTGTTCAAAAAGCCCCATAATTTTGTATCATTACACCATTATACTTTCCATATGGGGTTCCACATTGGCTTATATGTCTGTGACTCAAATACTGTAGGTTCTAAGAAGGCAAAGTCAATGTTTTTCTCTTATTTTTATCCCTGTATCCCATGTTAGGACATGGTTCCCGGGACACTTGGCTCTTGGTAAACATTTTTTAGCATAAAAAAAATATGAATTATTTAGCTCATTTACCCAAATTTTTCATGATGTTTCCCCAGGACTAAGTTGATATCATAACACAAGTTAACAACTATGCATTACCAGGGTTTCAATTCCTTAATCGTTTTTCAATTTGCTATTTATATTTGTCTTCTTGATTCTGTCTCCTAATTTCCACAATCCTCTTGAGTTGTTGAAAAAATATTTTTAATTCTCTTCCAGTAGATAGTTATTAAATACATTTTGATATATTAAGATTTACTTTTAGGACCATAACTCTTCCTTATGAAATACTTTCATTTTATTGCTGTCTGTTTTCTTTCCACATTAACAAGCCTTCTTGCTTCCTTTCTATTTCAGCCAGAATAATGAGTCTTTAACTCTATCCTTTAGATAAAATTTATCCTCTGCCTTTAGATTTCCAAAACCAATCCAATTAATTTTTTAAAAATGAACACCAAATGCTTTGGTCATAAATATTGGAAGCAAAAAGTACATTCTATTTTTCCTTAGCCCTGATGCCTTGCTGTTTTCTAAATTCAGCTTGGCATCTTAAAGTGCCATGAAATAATTAGAAAGATCACAGAAGGCTACCCCTCTCCTTGGCTAGGGAACAAAATATATCAGATCACCATATGCTACCCCTACACTTCAATGCAACCTTTTGAAAACTCATAAATTTCCAACTTTAGCGTTTCTAAGCAACCACTTTAATATTTTCAGCCACAAATTGGATGAAGGCCCCAGTGAAAGCACACAAAGAAGAATTCATGGAAAGAACCCTAGGAAATGTCGTGTATGCTCAAACAAAAAGGACAGGAAATTTTGCTACCTCAAAAGATGTCTGCATGTGGCACGTGGGTTCTAGTCTTCACAATTAGTGAGAGTTGTCCTCAATAGCAAATGCTATAAATATCAATAATTTTTAAATGACGTTTATTGCTAAGCTTTCTTCATATGCTGTTAGTGTATTTATTGTTTTAGTACATTTAAGTGAATAAATGACTTAAACATTTGGATATGAAGGAGTAATTTGGCCCCTAGATCTAATATTTTTCAGAGATGCAATTTTATGAGCATTTAGAATTTGTTTTTTCATTTACTTATATAGTCATTATTGAGTAGAGATGTTTGAATTTCATGAATTTACAATATAGTATGGAAGAGCAGACATAGAATATCCAACTTTTAATTTTGTCACCAAGATTTATTAAACATATAGTCATGAATTCCCCTGAAAGATATTCAGTAAACCAGTGAAAATTTAACATTAAGAAACAGTGGTCCAAGGATTGGTGTTTGGGAATCAAGGATGTAAGCAAAGAACATGACATCTAGAACAGAATCATCTAGTTCGGAATTATAGTCCACCAATTATTAGCTGTGTGACCATAGTCTAGGTATGTAAACTCTCTCAGCTTTAAAATGGTGATTATATACCTATCTGAATTTTTGTGATGATTAAATGAAAATATACATGAAGTTTTGAGCTACTGTTAATTAATGGCTATTATTATTTATGTATTATTGACTTGTATCACCCCTCTTAATTATCTAACAACTGTTCTCTGGGTGAACTAGTGTGAAAATATTTTATTCCTCCAGGAAAAGAACTCTCAGCCTTTCTGAAAATGCCAGTGTGAAATTTTTCAAGCAGCAGAAGAGCTTGTCAGGGCATGTGCTGACCCCATATCTCCCCCATCCCTCAGACAAAGGTTTATTTTCTGCTGCCATTTATTGTACTCTAATACAGCAAAGATCTTTGGCCCATCTATTTCCTTTTTCTCTTCCAGAGACTCTCTGGCCACAGCAGTCATCCAACCTACAAAGTGGATGAGTAATGAACAGAAATGTCACAGATCCAGCAGGAATCTGCACACAAAACAACCTCCTCCTTATCCTCTGCCAAAATCCTGCTCCACTGTGGACTGCTTGTATTCCCAGAGCAACATAGTAATACCTCTGGCCCTAAGTGCTTTGCCTCTGGCTCCTCTTTTCAGGACTGCAATTGTTTTATTGGAAGTGCTCTTCAATAGACATTAGCTTTACTCTATTATCACCCAGAAGCCAAGAGTTTATCCATTCAGGAACAAGGGAATACTTTCCTGGGCTTCTAATACAGTTTATATTTAGTCTGCAGCTTTTCTCAGAAACTTTTATAACTCCACTGAATATATTCTGTTAGTGACTATCACCTATGACTTGTATAATACTTTTGACTTTTCAATATCTTTTCACATGAATTTCATTTGAGCCTCAGAACCACCCTGCAGATTTGACTGGACAGGTACTATAATACCTCCAGAGGATGTGATTGAAACTTAAATGACTAACCCAGGGAGTGTTAAATTCTGACTTGGGTCTCCTCTGCCAGTGAGTGTCTTTTCTAACATATTATTATAAACTTTCTTAATAAAATAGTATCAGATCAATAATGGACAGAAATATTTCATAACATGCCTGGAATGTTTGGTATATTGTGAGTTTTGTTTTGTACATAGTTTCTAACAATTTGACTTTCTTTGCACTCTCAAGTTGTGTGTCAAGGTGGTAAACAAATGGATTGCAGCAGACAAATATTAATTTTGATTGTTGTCATGAGAATGATACATTGTTGAAACCATTTTGATGTATCACATAACCTTACATCTTGTGATATTGTGATTTATGATAAGAAATATATATTTGGTCTTTGTCACCATTTCTGGCACAGAGCTCTTCAAACCCATGGAATTTCCTAAGTGATGAGAGTGACAGAGGTGTATTTTGCTATATTAATGAGGTGACTTTTGGAAAGACCTAAGGGTAGAGGGTGGTTGCCAGTGGAGCCAACCATATGATTAGGAGGTTGGAACTTCCACCTACTCTCTGACCTATGGAGAGGGAAGAGGGGTTGGAGATTGAGTTCAGTCACCAATGGTCAATGATTTAATCAATCATGCTTATGTATAATAAAGCCTCCATAAAAACACAAAAGGAGAGGGTTCCAAGAGCTTCCAGTTTGGTGAACACATGGCAATTCGGGGAGAATGGCACACTCAGAGAGCATTGAAACTCCGTGTCCATTCCCCATACCTTGTCCTATGCATCTCTTCCATCTGTTTGTTATAAACCAATAATCTAGTAACTGAAATGTTTCTCTGAGTTCTGTGAGTGCTCTAGCAAATTAATCAAACCCCAGGAGGATGTTCCAGACAGTAATTTGAATCAAGACCCATAAAAAAAAGAGTGTCAACAAAGGAAATTATGAAGGTAATTTTAAAAGACAGTATGACAGCATAATTCTTCATCTTTGTCCTTTGGACTAATTTAAGAAGAAATTGCATAAATCAAATGCATATAAAATTTAAAAGTGTGGTTGGCAGAATGTCTACATCATGATCTCTGGAATCTGTTAATATGTTATCTTACATGGAAAAGGGAATTTTGCAACTGCTATTAAGATGAAGGCTTTTGAGATAGGAGATTATCTTGAATAATCCAAGGACATGAGTCTTTAAAAGCAGAGGACTTTTCTCAGTTGAGGTCAATCAGAGGAAACGTGAGTATGGTAGGAAGGTCAGAGGGATGCAATGTAAAAAGAAATTGATAGGCCAAGACTGGTTTCAAAGATGGAGAAATGGAAACATGAGCAAATGTGGGTATTCTCTAAGCTGGAAAAGGCAATGCAATTTATTCTCACTTGAGTGTACAGAAAAAAAAAACACAGCCCTACCCATGCCTTGATTTTAGTCAAGTCAGACCTATCTCAAACTTTTTAAGCTACAGAACTGTGAGATAGAAATGTATTATGTTTTAAGCCACTAACTTCATAGTAATAAGTTATGACAGCAATAGATAACTATTATAGGTGGTGCAATCAAGTTAATAATTTTAAAACTATCCAGAAAGAGAAAGCTCAGAACTCAGACTCAGAGAAGCTAGACGCTGATAGCTTCACTAGTGAATTCTATCAAAAATCCAAACAAAATTCCTACCAATCCTTTTCAAACTCTTCCAAAAATTCAAGTAAAGAGAGTACTTCTCAATTCATTCTATGAAGCCAATATTATCCTGATACCAAAGTCAGACAAAAAAATCACAGGAAAATATAACTACAAACCATAACCTCTTATGAATACAGATGGAAAAGTCCTCAATAAAATACTAGTAAACTCAACTTAGCAACATGTAAAAATTCTATTATACACTATGACCAAGTGGGACTTCTCAGGAATGCAACGGTAGTTCAATATAAAATCATGAATATTAACAGGATAAAGGGGGAAAAAAATACATGATCATGTCAAGGCAGAGAAAGCTTTTGATAAAATCCAACATTTTTAATAAGAAGAACACTCAACAAACTACGAATAAAAGAGAATTCCTTCAACTTGATAAAGGGCATCTATGTGAAACTCACAGCTAACGTCATACTTAATGGTGAAAGATTGAATACTTTTTCCTTAAGATCAGGAACAAGACAAAGATGTCTGCACTCACCACTTCTATTTAACATGGCATTGTAATTTCTAGCAAGGCAGATTAAGAAAATGACATCCATACTGAACAGGTAAAAGTAAAGCTACTTTTATTTTCAAGTTATATGTATATATGAATAAATATACATAAATATATATAAACATTGTAAGACCCCTATATAAAAATGAATTCCATTCTGAGAGTGGATTCGTAAGCCCAATTTGTTCATAAGTCCAACAAAATTAGCGTAGGTACCCAGCTAACACAATTGGCTATATAGTACTGTACCAGCTACATCACTGCTGCTTTTACGCTTGCTTCCGGACATCCTGGGCTTTAAATAAAGATACTGTACCACTGTACTCTATACAGTACTATACAGTAAAGTACATAAAAGCACAACCACTTGTAGAGGAGGCACACACGTGACAATGTATGCCAGACATATGAACTAACTTACATGATTGGACATGTGAACACACAGTCTCATCTTTGAAAGTTCACAACTTGAAGGTTCGTATATAGGGGACTTACTATATGTGTATACATACATACACACACACACACACACACACACACACACACACACATCCTAAAGAGTCCATTGAAAAAACTGTTGGAATAAACAAGTTCTTCAAGATTGCAGTATGCAAGATCAATATACAAAATGTAATTGTATTTATCTACATTAGCAAAGAACATTTCTAAAATAAAATTAAATAAATGAGTTCTTCACAACAGCATCGAAAAGAATAAAATACTTTGGTATGAATTTAACAAAATAAGAACAAAACCTGTACACTAAGAACTACAAAAAATTGTTTGAAAAATGAAAAATTATTTAAATAAATGGAAAGATACTCCATGTTTATAGATCAGAAAACTTGTTATTGTTAAGACGGCAATACTTCCCAAATTAATTTACAGACTCAAAGTGATTATTATTAAAATCCAAGCTGATTTTTTGCAAATTTATATGGAAATGAAAGATACAGATGAAACAATATAGAAAAATAAGAATAAAGTAGGAATACTTAGACTTTCCAATTTCAGAGCTTACTGCAAAGCTACTTTAATCAATACAGTGTGATATGGGCATAAAAATAGATGTATAGATCAGTGAAATAGAATTGATTCCAGAAACAAACCCTTGAATTTATCATCAATTATTTTGGAAAAAGTTGCCAAGACAATTTAATGGGAAAAGAATAGTCTTTTCAACAAATAGTACTGGGATAACATGATAGTCACATGCAAAAGAATGAAGTTGGACCATTATCTCACACCATATGCACAGTTACTCAAAATGGATCATAGATCTAAATGCAAAAAAAAAAAAAAAAAAAAGAAACAAAATCTAAAAACTCTCAGGAGAAAATATTAGAGTAAATCTTCATGACCTTGAGTTAGGGAAGTTTTCTTAAATATAACACCTAAAGCACAACTGACAAAAGAAAAGATAAATATGACCATATCAAAATTAAAAATCTAAACTTTTGTGTTGCAAATGATGTCATCAAGAAATAAAAGGACAACCCACAGAATGGGAGAAAAATATTTACAAATTATACATCTGATAAGAGACTTTTATTCAGAATATATCAAGAGCTTATACAAGTCAATAATAAAAAAGTAAATAATGTAATTGAAAACCGGTAAAGAAGTTGAATTGGCATTTCTCTGAAGAAGATATTCAAATGGCCAATATGCATATGAAAAGATGCTAAATGTCATAAATTATCAGAGAAATACAAATCAATGCCACAATGAGATATTACTTCATACTCACTAGGATGGTTGTCATAAAAATAGAATGAAAATAACAAGTGTTGGTGAAGAAGCCAAGAAATTGAAACCCTAATACATTGTTAGATGAGAATGAAAAATGTTGCACCTATTGTGGAAAACAGTTTCATGGTTCCTCAAAAAGTTAAATATAGACCCAGCTATTCCACTCCTAGATAAATACCTAAGAGATATAAAAACGTGTTCACACAAAAACCTGGACATGAATGTTCACAACAGCATTATTCATAATGGCCAAAATTTGAAAACAACCCAAATATCCACCACCTGGTAAACAGATAACTAAAAGGTGTTACATCCATATAATGGAATATTATTCAACAATAAAAAGGAATGAAAAACTGATACATGCTCGACATGGAAGAACCTTGAAAATATCAGGCTAAGTGAAAGAAGCCAATCACAAGAGACCAAACATTGTATGGTTCCACATATATGAAATGTTCAGAATATGCAAATCTATAGAGACAGAGATTAGTGGTTGCTCAAGGCTTGAAGTAAAATACTAACTTTTAATGGCGTTTCTTTTAGAGGAGATAAAAATGCTTTAAAATTAGATTTTGGTTTAGTCAGAATCCTGCGACTAAAAAATATTGGATTGTACACTTTAAATTGGTGAACTAGAGGGCATATGAATCATATCTCAAAGCTATTTTTTAAAAGAATAAGCTACTGCTTTGAGAATTGGTTAAGATCTTTGGACTAAAAGAAAGAGAGAAAGGGAGCCATTCTGTCCAAACTAAGCAAAAAAATACTATAAACTGGGGAAATTGGGGCATTTTACTGAAATGAAGTATAGGGTATATAAACAAGGCATACGAAGGAAGGAGATTTTCCCCTGGGAGAAAAATTATTGAGCTTTAGTTTTCAAAAAGCATTTTATTCAAAACCAATTTTCCTTAATGCTTAATTCTTCCAATAAACAGTTTACCAAAACTTATCCAGAAAATAATTTCAGTTGGGTCACCAATAATCATTTCATCAGTTATTTCCCTGTGACTAGCCAAATCCATTCTGTAACTTTTTTTTTTTTTCCTGCTTTGTATCCATGACTTTTGGGGAAAAACATCTTCTGATTTGAAAGTTCAAGTAGTTTACTTCTCTCCAGTGTAAGATTTTATTAACAAAAGGACAGGTTTCTCTCTTTCAGCACCAGAGTCTATTATTTGTTTTTTATTAACAGAAATACCTGCAAAAAGTAATAAACTAAAACAAACAAACAAAACGCAAAGGGTATAAAAGGTAAAGTTAAGTCTTTTTACTCACTCCAGCTGAATCACCCAGAGGAAACTATTTTTTAATAACAACTTAGGGAGATTTTTAAAAATACAGCTCTATCTGAAGACACCATAAAATGGCTCATAATCTCATCATTCGGGTAAATACCATTATTATTTTAAATGAATATAAAAATAATGTATGCACCTGGCTATAAAATAATATAGAAACCAAAAAATATATGTATACTTATTGATTTTCCTTCCAAACAAGACTTTTAGTTCTATTCCCCAACAATAACCAAAAACCTTCAACAGTTTCTTCTACAACATTCCCTGTAACAATGTACATAGGCGTAAATATACAAAATATGTCATTTTTACTTACTACACTGTCTCAATTGTTTATTTGCTTTTGAAAGTGAAACCTTATATATCAGTATTTGTAGATTTACTGCATTGATTTTTCTTGTTCTTTTATATTAAATATTTTATTCATATTACAAATAATAATACAATTCATATTTATATATTCCCTTCTTAGCCTTAAAACATTTACAAATACCTACACCTTGAAATTCCCTGTGTACCACTCCTGGGTGGCATAGCCTACATTCACCCAGTAGTAAATGTTATCTTGAATTTTGTATTTTTATCATATCTTTATAATTATATTTTGCTAAATGATATTTATTTTTGCTTAGTATTGTTTTCAGTTTTACTGAAATTGAATCATACTCTACGTTTTCTTTTTTTTTAATTTAGTTTATTGAAGTATAGTTGATTTATAATGTTGTGTTAATTTCTACTGTACAGCAAAGTGCTTTCGTTATGCACACACACACACAGATATATAGATATAAATTCTTTTTCATATTCTTTTCCATTATGGTTTATCACAGGATATTGACTATAGTTCCCTGTGTTATACAATAGGACCTTGTTGTTTATCCATCCTATATATAATAGTTTGCATCTGCTAATCCCAAATGCCCAATCCATCTCTTACTCACCACTTTCTCCCCTGGCAACCACACGTCTCTTCTCTATGTCTGTGATTCTGTTTCTGTTTCGTAGATATGTTCATTTGTGTTGTATTTTAGATTCAACATATAACTGGTATCATACGATATTTGTCTTTCTCTTTCTTTTTTTTTTCCATGCTCATTCATTTATTTCTTCATTCTTTAATTAAAAAACCTATTCCTGAATTCCAGGCTTCTGGCTGGGCAGGTTTCTTGCATTATTTATTTATTTATTTATTTATTTTATTTATTTATTTTTTTAACATCTTTATTGGAGCACAATTGCCTCACAATGGTATGCTAGCTTCTGCCCTACAACAAAGCGAATCAGTTACACATACACACACGCTCCCACATCTCTTCCCTCCTGCATCTCCCCCCCTCCCACCCTCCCCATCCCACCCCTCCAGGTGGTCACAAAGCACCGAGCTGATCTTCCTGCGCTATGCGGCTGCCCCCCACCAGCCATCCATTCTACACCCGGTAGTGTACATATGTCCATGTCACTCTGCCACTCCATCACATCCCACCCTTACCCCTCCCCATATCCCCCAGTCCAATCCCCAGTAGGTCTGTGTCTTTATTCCCGTCTTGCCACTAGGTTCTTAATGACCCTTTTTTTTTCCCCTTAGATTCCATATATATGTGTTAGCATACTGTATTTGTTTTTCTCTTTCTGACTTACTTCACTCTGTATGACAGACTCTAACTCCATCCACGTCACTACAAATAACTCCATTTCGTTTTTTTTAATGGCTGAGTAATATTCCTTTGTATATATGTGCCACATCTTCTTTATCCATTCATCCGATGATGGACACTTACGTTGCTTCCATGTCCTGGCTATTGTAAACAGACCTGCAATGAACATTTTGGTACATGACTCTTTTTGAATTATGGTTTTCTCAGGGTATATGTCCAGTAGTGGGATTGCTGGGTCATATGGTAGTTCTATTTTTAGTTTTTTAAGGAACCTCCATACGGTTCTCTATAGTGGCTGTATCAATTTACATTCCCACCAACAGTGCAAGAGTGTTCCCTTTTCTCCACACCCTCTCCAGCATTTATTGTTTCTACATTATTTGATGATGGCCATTCTGACCGGTGTGAGATGATATCTCATTGTAGTTTTGATTTGCATTTATATAATGATTAATGATGTTGAGCATTCTTTCATGTGTTTGTTGGCAATCTGTATATCTTCTTTGGAGAAATGTCTATTTAGGTCTTCTGCCCATTTTTGGATTGGGATATTCGTTTTTTTGTTATTGAGCTGCATGAGCTGCTTGTAAATCTTGGAGATTAATCCTTTGTCAGTTGCTTCATTTGCAAATATTTTCTCCAATTCTGAGGGTTGTCTTTTGGTCTTGTTTATGGTTTCCTTTGCTGTGCAAAAGCTTTTAAGTTTCATTAGGTCCCATTTGTTTATTTGTGTTTTTATTTCCATTTCTCTAGGAGGTGGGTCAAAAAGGATCTTGCTGTGATTTGTCATAGAGTGTTCTGCCTATGTTTTCCTCTAAGAGTTTGATAGTGTCTGGCCTTACAGTTAGGTCTTTAATCCATTTTTTAGTTTATTTTTGTGTATGGTGTTAGGGAGTGTTCTAGTTTCATACTTTTACATGTACCTGTCCAGTTTTCCCAGCACCACTTATTGAAGAGGCTGTCTTTTCTCCACTGTATATGCTTGCCTCCTTTATCAAAGATAGGGTGACCATATGTGTGTGGGTTTATCTCTGGGCTTTTTATCCTGTTCCATTGATCTATGTTTCTGTTTTTGTGCCAGTACCAAACTGTCTTGATTATTGTAGCTTTCTAGTATAGTCTGAAGTCAGGGAGCCTGATTCATCCAGCTCCATTTTTCATTCTCAAGATTGCTTTGGCTATTCGGGGTCTTTTGTGTTTCCATACAAATGTGAAATTTTTTGTTCTAGTTCTGTGAAAAATGCCAGTGGTAGTTTGATAAGGATTGCATTGAATCTGTAGATTGCTTTGGGTAGTAGAGTCATTTTCACAATGTTGATTCTTCCAATCCAAGAACATGGTATATCTCTCCATCTATTTGTATCATGTTTAATTTCTTTCATCAGTGTCTTATACTCTTCTGCATACAGGTCTTTTGTCTCCTTAGGTAGGTTTATTCCTAGATATTTTATTCTTTTTGTTGCAATGGTAAACGGGAGTGTTTTCTTAATTTCACTTTCAGATTTTTCATCATTAGTGTATAGGAATGCAAGAGATTTCTGTGCATTAATTTTGTATCCTGCTACTTTACCAAATTCGTTGATTAGCTCTAGTAGTTTTCTGGTAGCATCTTTAGGATTCTCTATGTATAGTATCATGTCATCTGCAAACAGTGACAGCTTTACTTCTTCTTTTCCGATTTGGATTCCTTTTATTTCTTTTTTTTCTCTGATGGCAGTGGCTAACACTTCCAAAACTATGTTGAATAATAGTGGTGAGAGTGGGCAACCTTGTCTTGTTCCTGATCTTAGTGGAAATGGTTTCAGTTTTTGACCATTGAGGACGATGTTGGCTTTGGGTTTGTCATATACGGCCTTTATTATGTTGAGGAAAGTTCCTTCTATGCCTACTTTCTGCAGGGCTTTTATCATAAATGGGTGTTGAATTTTGTCAAAAGCTTTCTCTGCATCTATTGAGATGATCATATGGTTTTTCTCCTTCAATTTGTTAATATGGGGTATCACGTTGATTGATTTGTGTATATTGAAGAATTCTTGCATTCCTGGAATAAACCCCACTTGATCATGGTGTATGATCCTTTTAATGTGCTGTTGGATTCTGTTTGCTAGTATTTTGTTGAGGATTTTTGCCTCTATGTTCATCAGTGATATTGGCCTGTAGTTTTCTTTCTTTGTGACATCTTTGTCTAGTTTTGGTATCAGGGTGATGGTGGCCTCGTGGAATGAGTTGGGGAGTGTTCCTCCCTCTGCAATATTTTGGAAGAGGTTGAGAAGGATAGGTGTTAGCTCTTCTCTAAATGTTTGATAGAATTCGCCTGTGAAGCCATCTGGTCCTGGGCTTTTGTGTGTTGGAAGATTTTTAATGACAATTTCAATTTCAGTGCTTGTGATTGGTCTGTTCATATTTTCTATTTCTTCCTGGTTCAGTCTCGGCAGGTTGTGCATTTCTAAGAATTTGTCCATTTCTTCCAGGTTGTCCATTTTATTGGCATAGAGTTGCTTGTAGTAATCTCTCATGATCGTTTGTATTTCTGCGGTGTCAGTGGTTACTTCTCCTTTTTCATTTCTAATTCTATTGATTTGAATCTTCTCCCTTTTTTTCTTGATGAGTCTGGCTAATGGTATATCAATTTTGTGTATCTTCTCAAAGAACCACCTTTTAGTTTTATTGATCTTTGCTATTGTTTCCTTCATTTCTTTTTCATTTATTTCTGATCTGAACTTTATGATTTCTTTCCTTCTGCTAGCTTTGGGGTTTTTTTTGTTCTTCTTTCTCTAATTGCTTTAGGTGCAAGGTTAGGTTGTTTATTCGAAATGTTTCCTGTTTCTTGATGTAGGCTTGTATTGCTATAAACTTCCTTCTTAGAACTGCTTTTGCAGCACCCCATAGGTTTTGGGTCGTCATGTCTTCATTGTCATTTGTTTCTAGGTATTTTTTGATTTCCCCTTTGATTTCTTCAGTGATCACTTCGTTATTAAGTAGTGTATTGTGTAGCCTCCATGTGTTTTTACTTTTTACAGATCTTTTCCTGTAATTGATATCTAGTCTCATAGCGTTGTAGTCGGAAAAGATACTTGATACGATTTCAATTTTCTTAAATTTACCAAGGCTTGATTTGTGACCCAAGATATGATCTATCCTGGAGAATGTTCCATGAGCACTTGAAAAAAATGTGTATTCTGTTGTTTTTGGATGGAATGTCCTATAAATATCAATTAAGTCCATCTTGTTTAATATATCATTTAAAGCTTGCGTTTCCTTATTTATTTTCATTTTGGATGATCTGTCCATTGGTGAAAGTGGGGTGTTAAATTCCCCTACTATGATTGTGTTACTGTCGATTTCCCCTTTTATGGCTGTTAGTATTTGCCTTATGCATTGAGGTGCTTCTATGTTGGGTGCATATTTACAATTGTTATGCCTTCTTCTTGGATTGATCTCTTGATCATTATATAGTGTCCTTCTTTGTCTCTTGTAATAGTCTTTATTTTAAAGTCTATTTTATCTGATATGAGAATTGCTACTCCAGCTTTCTTTTGATTTCCATTTGCATGGAATATCTTTTTCCATCCCCTCACTTTCAGTCTGTATGTGTCCCTAGGTCTGAAGTGGGTCTCTTGTAGACAGCATATATACGGGTCTTATTTTTGCATCCATTCAGCCAGTCTGTGTCTTTTGGTGGGAGCATTTAATCCATTTACATTTAAGGTAATTATCGATATGTATGTTCCTATTCCCATTTTCTTAAATGCTTTGGGTTTGTTATTTTAGGTGATTTCCTTCTCTTGTGTTTCTTGCCTAGAGAAGTTCCTTTAGCATTTGTTGTAAAGCTGGTTTGGTGGTGCTGAACTCTCTCAGCTTTTGCTTGTCTGTAAAGCTTTTAATTTCTCCATCAAATGTGAATGAGATCCTTGCTGGGTAGAGTAATCTTGGTTGTAGGTTTTTCTCCCTCATCACTTTAAGTATATCCTGCCACTCCCTTCTGGCTTGCAGAGTTTCTGCTGAAAGATCAGCTGTTAACCTTATGGGGATTCCCTTGTGTGTTATTTGTTGTTTTTCCCTTGCTGCTTTTAATATGTTTTCTTTATATTTAATTTTTGATAGTTTGATTAATGTGTGTCTTGGCGTGTTTCTCCTTGGATTTATCCTCTATGAGACTCTCTGTGCTTCTAGGACTTGATTAACTATTTCCTTTCCCATATTAGGGAAGTTTTCAACTATAGTCCCTTCAAATATTTTCTCAGTTCCTTTCTTTTTCTCCTCTTCTTCTGGGACCCCTATAATTCGAATGTTGGTGCATTTAATGTTGTCCCAGAGGTCTCTGAGACCGTCCTCAGTTCTTTTCATTCTTTTTTCTTTATTCTGCTCTGCAGTAGTTATTTCCACTATTTTATCTTCCAGGTCACTTATCTGTTCTTCTGCCTCAGTTATTCTGCTATTGATCCCTTCTAGAGTATTTTTAATTTCATTTATTGTGTTGTTCATCGCTGCTTGGTTCCTCTTTTGTTCTTCTACATCCTTGTTAAATGTTTCTTGCATTTTGTCTATTCTATTTCCAAGATTTTGGATCATCTTTACTATCGTTATTCTGAATTCTTTTTCACGTAGACTGCCTATCTCCTCTTCATTTGTTTGGTCTGGTGTGTTGTTACCTTCTCCTTCATCTGTTGTGTGCTTCTCTGTCTTCTCATTTTGCCTAACTTACTGTGTTTGGGGTGTCCTTTTCACAGGCTGCTGGTTCGTACTTCCCGTTGTTTTTGGTGTCTGTCCCCAGTGGCTAAGGTTGGTTCAGTGGGTTGTGTAGGCTTCCTGGTGGAGGGGACTAATGCCTGTGTTCTGGTGGAAGAGGCTGGATCTTGTCTTTCTGGTGGGCAGGTCCACGTCTGGTGGTGTGTTTTGGGGTGTCTGTGGCCTTATTATGATTTAGGCAGCCTCTCTGCTAATGGATGGGGCTGTGTTCCTGTCTTGCTAGTTGTTTGGCATAGGGTGTCCAGCACTGTAGCTTGCTGGTCGTTGAGTGAAGCTGGGTCTTGGTTTTGAGATGGAGATCTCTGAGAGATTTTCACCATTTGGTATTACGTGGAGCTGGGAGGTCTCTTGTGGACCAGTGTCCTGAAGTTGGCTCTCCCACCTCAGAGGCACAGCCCTGATTCCTGGCTGGAGCACCAAGAGCCTTTCATCCACACGGCTCAGAATAAAAGGGAGAAAAAATAGAAGGAAAGAAAGAAAGACAATAAAATAAAATAAAGTTATTATAATAAAAGATAAGAAAAAAATATTAAGAAAAAATTTTTAAGAAAAAAAATTTTTTTAATAAATATTTTAATTTTTTAAAATAAAAAATAAGAAAAAAATGAAGAAAAAAATTTATTAAGAAAAATTTATTTTAATTTTTTAAAATAAAAAATAAGAAAAAAATTGTTAAGAAAAAATTTATTAAGATTAAAAAAAATTTTTAAGTAAAAAAAAAAAAAAATCCGACTGACTGAACCCTAGGACAAATGGTGAAAGCAAAGCTGTACAGACAAAATCTCACACAGAAGCATACACATATACACTCAGAAAAAGTGGAGAAGGGGAAAAAATAATATATCTTGCTCCCAAAGTCCACCTCCTCAATTTGGGAGGATTTGTTGTCTATTCAGGTATTCAACAGATGCAGGTACATCAAGTGGTTTGTCGAGCTTTAATCTGCTGCTTCTGAGGCTGCTGGGAGAAATTTCCCTTTCTCTTCTTTGTTCACACAGCTCCCGGGGTTCAGCTTTGGATTTGTACCCACCTCTGCGTGTAGGTCGCCTGAGGCCGTCTGTTCTTCGCTCAGACAGGACGGGGTTAAAGGAGCAGCTGATTCGGGGGCTCTGGCTCACTCAGGCCGGGGGGAGGGAGGGGTACGGTTGCGGGGTGAGCCTGCGGCGGCAGAGGCCGGCGTGACGTTGCAACAGCCTAAGGCGCGCCATGGGTTCTCCTGGGGAAGTTGTCCCTGGATCACGGGACCCTGGCAGTGGCGGGCTGCACAGGCTCCTAGGAGGGGCGGTGTGGACAGTGACCTGTGCTCGCACACAGGCTTCTTGGTGGCGGCAGCAGCAGCCTTAGCGTCTCATGCCCATCTCTGGGGTCCGCGCTGATAGCCGCGGCTCGCGCCCGTCTCTGGAGCTCGTTTAGGCGGCGCTCTGAATCCCCTCTCCTTGCGCGCCGCGAAACAAAGAGGCAAGAAAAAGTCTCTTGCCTCTTTGGCAGCTGCAGACTTTTTCCCGGACTCCCTCCCGGCTAGCTGTGGTGCGCTAGCCCCTTCAGGCTGTGTTCACGCCGCCAACCCCAGCCCTCTCCCTGGGATCCAACCGAAGCCCGCGCCTCAGCTCCCAGCCCCCGCCCGCCCCGGCGGGTGAGCAGACAAGCCTCTCAGGCTGGTGAGTGCTGCTCGGCGCCGATCCTCTGTGTGGGAATCTCTCCGCTTTGCCCTCCGCACCCCTGTGGCTGCGCTCTCCTCCGTGGCTTCGAAGCTTCCCCCCTCTGCCACCCGCCCGCGAAGGGGCTTCCTAGTGTGTGGAAACCTTTCCTTCTTCACAGCTCCCTCCCACTGGTGCAGGTCCTGTCCCTATTCTTTTGTCTCTGTTATTTCTTTTTTCTTTTGCCCTACCCAGGTACGTGGGAAGTTTCTTGCCTTTTGGGAGGTCTGACATCTTCTGCCAGCGTTCAGTGGGTGTTCTATAGGAGCAGTTCCACGTGTAGATGTATTTCTGATGTATCTGTGGGGAGGAAGGTGATCTCCGCGTCTTACTCTTCCGCCATCTTTCCCCGAAGCCTCTACGTTTTCTTTTAAATCATGTTGTGTTCATTGTGTTTTTGAAATTCATCCTTGTGATTGGGTGAAACCCTAGCTTATTCATTCTCGCCATTGTATAGTATACAGTTTTATAAACATATCACAATTTATCCAGTGTGCTTTGGACACTTTAGATATTTGTAGTTTTTGCTATTATGAAAAATGCTGCCATGAACATTCCTGTTCATGTGTCATTGCACACATATTTATAAGGTTCTCCAGGGTATATAATAAGAGTGGAGGTGTTGCTTAATCAGGTAATTGCTTAGCTATACTAAGTGATGTCTCGGCAGTACTGGAGTTCTGGTTAGTCCACATCACGACCAACATTTGGAATTAGCAGACAAAATTTTGCTTCACTAAAAGTTTTAAATAATAATTTAATTGATTTTAATTAGTATTTGTTTACAAATTAGGGTGGGCACATTTTCTTATGTTTATTAGCCTTTTATTTCTTCTTTAAAATACTTGTTTGTGTTTTGGGCAATTTTTCTATGAGGTTGTTGGTCTTTTTGTTAATAGTTTTCAGAATTCTTTTTATTTGAAATTGAAAAAGTCTTATTTATTTTATGTGGTTATCTCCTCGTTGAGGCTTGTCTTTTCACTTTGTATATGAAATATCTAATATTATTATGTATATGCTCACTTTATGTATTATGATGAAGATATGTCCCTAATTTTAGAGTAGAGGAATTTATAAAATCTTCCATTTCTTGATTAGACTTTTGGTTCTTTATTAAAAATATACTTCCAATTTCAAGATCATAAAGCATTTATCTACTTTTGCTTCAAAATATTACAAGTGTTACCTTTCATGTTTAATTCATCTTAAGTTAAATTTTCATATTATGGAAAATAATATCTTAATTGGATCATCTACCTTTCCAGTATCATTTATATTAAAGCTTTTATTTAAATTTTATTTAAATACTACCCAAGCAATCTACAGATTCAATGCAATCAAACTACCAATGGCAATTTTCACAGAAGTAGAACAAAAAATTTCACAATTTGTATGGAAACACAAAAGATTCCAAACAGCCAAAGCAATCTTGAGAAAGAAACATGGAGCTGGAGGAATCAGGCTCCCAGACTTTAGACTATACTACAAAACAGTATGGTACTGGCACAAAAACAGAAATGTAGATCAATGGATCAGAATAGAAAGCCCAGAGATAAACCCACACACATATGATCACCCTATTTTTGATAAAAGAGGCAAGAATATACAATGGAGAAAAGACAGCCTCTTCAATAAGTGGTGCTGGGAAAACTGGACAGCTACATGTAAAAGAATGAAATTAGAACACTCTCTAACACTGTACACAAAAATAAACTCCAAATGGATTAAAGACCTAAATGAAAGGCCAGAAACTATAAAACTCTTAGAGGAAAACATAGGCAGAACACTCTATGACATAAATCACAGCAAGATCCTTTTTGACCCACCTCCTAGAGAAATGGTAATAAAAACAAAAATAAACAAATGGGACCTAGTGAAACTTAAAAGCTTTTGCACAGCAAAGGAAAATATAAACAAGACCAAAAGACAACCCTCTGAATGGGAGAAAATATTTGCAAATGAAGCAACTGACAAAGGATTAATCTCCAGAATTTACAAGCAACTCATGCAGCTCAATATCAAAAAAACAAACCAATCTAGAAATGGGCAGAAGACCTAAATAGACATTTCTCCAAAGAAGATATACAGATTGCCAACAAACACATGAAAGGATGCTCAACATCACTAATCATTAGAGAAATGCAAATCAAAACTACAATAAGGTATCATCTCACACCAGTCAGAATGGCCATCATCAAAAAATCTACAAACAATAAATGCTGGAGAGGGCGTGGAGAAAAGGGAACCCTCTTGTGCTGTTGGTGGGAATGTAAACTGATACAGCCACTATGGAGAACAGTATGGAGCTTCCTTAAAAAACTAACAGTAGAACTACCATATGAGTCAGCAATCCCACTACTGGGCATATACTCTGAGAAAATCATAATTCATAAAGATACATGCAACCCAACGTTCATTGCAACACCATTTACAATAGCTATGACATGGAGGCAACCTAAGTGTCCATCAACAGATGAATAGATAAAGAAGATGTGGCACATATATACAATAGAATATTACTCAGCCATAAAAAGAAACAAAATTGAGTTATTTGTAATGAGGTGGATGGACCTAGATTCTGTCATACAGAGTGAAGTAAGTTAGAAAGAGAAAAACAAATACCATATGCTAACACATATATATGGAATCTAAACGAAAAAAAAAATGGCTATGAAGAACTTAGGGGCAGGTCAGGAATAAAGACACAGATGTAGAGAATGGACTTGAGGACATGGGGAGTGGGAAGGGTAAGCTGGGATGAAGTGAGAGAGTGGCATGGACATATATACATTACCAAAAGTAAAATAGATGCTAGTGGGAAGCAGCTGCATAGCACAGGGAGATCAGCTCAGTGCTTTGTGACCACCTAGAGGGGTGGGATAGGGAGGGTGGGAGAGAGACGCAAGAAGGAGGAGATATGGGGATATATGTATATGTATAGCTGATTCACTTTGTTATAAGCAGAAACTAACACACCATTGTAAATCAATTATACTCCAATAAAGATGTTAAAAAAAATAACAAAATAAATAAATAAATTGCTTAGAATTAATAGATTATCTGAGATTGAATAGGCATGAACCTACTATATTTCTTGATTTGTTTAGTTATTCTGTAACATTTTTGATAATTTTTATAAATATTTCCATGAAGTTCTTTTACATATTTTGCTAGATTCATTTCTTGGCAACAAATTTTTAGTGCCAGTTTTGAAATTGTATTTATAATTGTTATTTTCTGGTGAATATAAATAAATGTTATTTTTGCATATTCTTATATTTGTCAACTTTGTTCAACTCTCTTACTAATTCTAAGTACTATCTCTAGGATATTTTGAGTCTTTGTGTATACAATAACAACATTAATAAATCTGACAATAGATACTTCCTCTTTATATCTTTATAACTTCTATTTCTTTTACATGTCTTATTTTATTGCTCATACTTCTATTACAATGCTGACCAGGGGTAATCATAGTGGCCTTCCTTATCCAATTTCTATTGCATTCTTTAACATTTCACTATTTTCCGTGATGTTTGCTAAAATGCTGGTTTACAAAAAATGCTCAGCACATTTAATAATAGTATAACCCCCATATTTTAGTTTGAGAAATAACTTCTTAGAATAAAAACTATATACCCAGCCTCTTTTGCAGCCAGTGTGGCCATGTGATTGTGTTTTGGCCAAAGACATGTAAGAGGAAATATCTGTATGACATCCAGTGTAAGCTCTCATTTCCTCTTCTCATTGCTTAGTGGCCCATGGCTGGACCACAATAGAAATCTTGAGCCACAAAATGGATGCCCCTTGCTGAGGACAGAAGAGCCAAAAGATAGAAGAAGATGGACAGATGATAGTCATTGAGCAACCACAGTATCCCTGAACTTCTTATTTACAGACTTTACTTATTTGAAAGAGAAACTATTGTTATTAACTGAACACAGAGTCATATTTAGTGAAGGTACAATCAGCAGCGATGGATCAAAACATAGAAAGTGGGTTGAGTTAAATAGGGAAAACTTTTCATTTATTTAATAAAATTAGTTAAATGACTACTATATGTCAGGCACAGCAATGGATCTGGTGGAGAGAGAAAAAAGTGTGTACAAGAAATAGTCCCCCACTGATGAATGAATGGATAAAGAAACTGTGATACATTTATGTATGTGTGTATATATATATGCACATATATAGATATACACTGGGTTGGTCAAAAAGTTCGTTCGGGTTTTTGTAAGCTGTTACATTATATATATATGTATATATATAATGGAATATTATTCAGCCATAAAAAAAAGGAAATCTTGCCATTTGCAACAACACGGATGTACCTTAAGGGTCTTATGCTAAGTGAAATAAGTCATACAGAGAAAGACAAACACCTTGTGATCTCACTTATATGTGGAATCTAAAATAAAAACAAACAAACAAAAAACCCAGACTCATAGATAGATACAGAGAACATATTGGTGGTTGGCAGAGGTGGGATGTCACGTGTGGATGAAATGGTTAAATGGGTTCAAAGGTAAGACATTCCAGTTACAAAATAAATAAGTCATGGGGATATAATGCACAGCATGGTGATATGGTTAATAGTCCTATATGGTATATTTGAAAATTGCTAAGAGTATATTTTGTAAGTTCTCATCACAAGAAAAAAGTTTGTAATTGTGTATGTTGAAGGATGTTAACTACACGTGGTGATCATTTCATAATACATACAAACATCAAATCATTATGTTGAATACTTGAAACTAATATGATGTTGTATGTCAATTATATCTCAATTTTTTAAAGTTACAATCAGAAAGAAAAGAAAGACATAGTCCTCAGTCCTTCAAAAAGCATGTGGCTTAATAGGAAAACAGATATGTAATCAAATTGATATAAACATACACACACATATTATATGATGTAATAATAAAGATATATAACAGAAATACTCCTTTGTACATATTTCTATTTTATGCACATATTAAAAAACAGTCAGAACAAAGAGAAGGAAATGATTGTTTCTTTAAGATACTATTATTTTGAAGAGAAAAAAAAAGATACTCTTATTTTGCACTGTTTAAATTCACTGTGAGAGACCTGATACTAGCTCAGACCCTGCCAAAACTTCTGGGCTACATACTTCTCTTCTTTTCTCCTTTGTTCCTCACTGTAACCTAAGTCCTTCCCACTAATCCAGTTTTGATATAGATGTATGATTGTATCTCAAAACACATAATCTTCCATCTGAGACCAAACTCTGAGCCTTAGCCCTGCTAAAAAATTAACCCAATTTAACTTCCACTAACTTGGCCATCCCTTTTATATAAGTCCTACCAGTACCCAGCAATACCACTCCCATAAACTAGACCAAGTTCCCATAAACCTGTCTTCTCCTGCTATAGTTAGCTTATTGGAAACACATGTTGAGTCCATTCATTAAACAGATACTTGTAAAGTACCTACAATGAATTGGACTTGGGAAGTGGTACAAAGAGAAGCAAACCAAAGCTCCTATCCTGGATAACTTTACATTCTAGTGAAATAGACTCCCAAAAAGGGTTAATTTCAGAAGATTATTCAAAACACATAACATTGATAAGATACAGGGAGAGAAAGGAGTATCTAACTGAAATTAGAAGAGATGAGGAGATAGCAAGACCTTTATCAATGGGGTGACCATGAGTCCCTTTGTCCTGAGAAGTGTGGGTTTACACTTGTCTTGACATAGTTTTTTAATAGTGTCTCATTTCACTTTAAAACATGTCTTAGCGCAGATGAAAAGTGATATTCATGATGTAGTTATATATTAGTTAGTGCTATAAAGAAAAATGGGGGTGAAACCAAATGAAGTCAGAACAAGTTATTCCAAACAGAGAGTGCATCATGTGTAAATTATGGAAGTAAGAAAGTATGAAACAGCAATTGCAAGAAAATCAATACAACCAGAATGTGGCATTTAAAGATTGGTAGAATGTGAAGGAACTACATAAAATGGAGCTTGAACTTTTTCCTTCAAGTAATGGGGAGCCGTTGAAGGATTTAAAGTAGACAAATGATGAGGTAAGACATGACCTTATTTGCACTTCAAAAAATCAACCTGTTAGACAAACAAAGGAGGATTGAAGTGGCCATTTTAAAGTAACATAATGGGGAATAACTATTAAAACACAGGTTTTGAAATCAGACCTATCCAGGTTTAAGTAACACTCTGATGTTAATCCTGATGGGTGGGGGAAGGATAGAGTGGGAGTTTGGGGTTAGCATATGCAAACTATTATATATAGAATGGATAAACAACAAGGTCCTACTGTATAGCACAGTGATCTATATTCAACATCTTGTGATAAACCATAATGGAAAAGAATATGAGAAAAGTATATATATATATATATGTATAACTGAATCACTTTGCTGTACAGCAGAAATTGACACAACATTGTAAATCAACTATACTTCAATAAAATAAATTTTAAAAATAATAAAATTAAATAAAAAATTTAAAATAAATAAATTCTGATATGACCACTTGCTTTGTTTTTGTTTTGTTTTGTTTTTCCCAAATATTTATTTATTTATTTGGGTGTGTCGGGTCTTAGTTGCGGCACGCGGGATCCTGCAATGCGGAGTGTGGGCTTCTCTCTAGTTGTGATGCGTGGGCTCCAGAGCATGCGGGCTCTCTAGTTGTGGCTCGGGCTTAGTTGCCCCGTGGCATGTGGGATCCTAATTCCCCAACCAGGGATCGAACCCGTGTCCCCTGCATTGGAAGGCAGATTCTTAACCATTGGACCTCCAGGGAAGTCCTACCACTTGCTTTGTTACAAGCACAGACTCTTAGGGTCAGACTGTGTGGGTCTAAAACCTCCTTCAAATACCTACCATCTCTATGAACTTTAGGAAGCTACTTAACCTCGCTGTGCCTCAGTTTATCTATTTAATAAGAAAAATAATAGTTCTTACTTCACAGTGCTTTAATTAAGGTTAAAAATGTTACTACAGATCATTTCCTTAGAACACTGTCTGGAACATGTGTCTGTGAACCTTCTGTTCAAATATGTTTTGCTGAAAACTTACAAAATAGATATTTGCTGAAAAATGTTGTAACTAGTCTAAGTTACAAGTTTAATGATATAATCTATAGAGGATTTAAGACACAACTTAGTGAAAGTAAAACTTAGTGCTGTTCCAATGCCCAAGAGGAGGACTGCTCTACCTATAAGGGAAGGATGGGGTGGCAAATATACTCTCTTAGCTGTCAGAAGCTTTTTTACATTTTATTAACATGATCCACTCAAAGAAAAAAGTCTTAAAGAATGACTAGAAAAGATCTTCATTGAAATGTTGTCTTCATAATTACATAAAGCAGAATTATCTCCAGCCTGTTAGTAACAACAACAAGTAGACAATAGAATGTACTTACCACAACTAGTGCATTATGATTTTCCAAAATTTTTTAAAATTTTGCAAATTTTTTTAAACTAGGTTATTTTCTCCAGGTTATTTCCTATCTCTTAGAGCAATAAAATTATTTTTTAAAAAATCTTTATATTTAAAATAGTTGCTGCAGAAATTATAAATTAAATGCAAATGCACATGTACATTGGACATCGTTGGTGCCCCAAACCACACCCCCTAGGGCCAGCTCTACCTTCAGCTATAGCTGTGGTGGAACGTTTTTGCACATACTGTAGGGCTTCCCTCCTCAAGCTCCCAGGGCATCTTACTATAAAGGCACAGTACTTAACCAAAATAGATATATATATATATTTATATATATATATATCTCCAAGAGCAACTTTCAGTCAGTGAGAGATGAGTGTCAGTGGGTGGATATCCCAGCTCCACATTCCTTGGAGAGATAATTCTGAGGTTCATTCTACATGGTTCCCCAAAGGGTGCCCAGCAAGACTGAGACCAGTTGCTTAAACTAATAACCAGCTCAAGATCCCAGTTTTAATTGGCTTTCCCTCCATCTCTCTCTCACTCTTCCTATTGCTTCACTGTAGCATTCGGGATCACCTCTCAAATAATCTATCTGTGCCTAAATCAAAATCTAAGGATTTGCTTTTGGAAGAACCCAAACTATGACAAGAATCTCATTACATTGAATTTTTAATATGATCATCTCTGTAATAAATTCCAAGCATTCTTAATAAGTTGCATGGATAATCACATGGGTTGATCTACTTGTCAATAATTCTAATCTATTTTGATTTTCATGACTTCCTTCTTTTATCACCAGAATAATGTTGTTAATATCAAGATAATTATATGTATCTTACTATTTCTAACACCATACCTCATTCTTTTCATCATTAGAAACAGTGTTTTGTAACATCTATTCAAATATTCTATTGTAGAAAAAGAATTAATATTAATGACACTAGAATAATTTTCAAATTTCAAAGGGAATGTATCTCAACAAAAAAATATTTATTTAATGCTGGAGTTATGGCATCCTTATATTTGCATAGCCTTTTCTCGAGATCAATACAACTTACACAATATTTTGCTCGATTTATTCAGCAAAATAGATATACTTTAAAAATTTTGTTCCTTTCTTTCTCTGTCAGACTGACTGTTGACACTCTAGTAAATTGTTTACAAAATGAAAGCTGTATCTTCCTTTCAGCTGACAGGTCTCTGTGGTTTGCTGTTTATTAGTTTTGTTTGTTGTGACTTAAAATGCAGGAACTATTTTTCCCCAGTGTTGTTGAGTACTTTTTTCCTTGGTGAACTAGAAGAAGATAAACAGAATGGTCTTATTTACAAGTAACTACTGAGATGTCCTTCAAATCCACTTAGAATTTCCATTAGACTCTCCCTCCATGCCTCAAATCTTAAAAATATAAAAGAATCTAATGCACAATTTGAGAAGTGTTTTTTTTTTTAAGCTCTTTGTGTTGGAGTTGTAAAATACAGAAATTTACTTCCAGTGTCAGAAAAGTTATGTCATTGAAATCTCTTTAAACTTTTGGCACTGAAATGAGAATAAGACTAATGGTATATTCAAAGCAATTATTTTTAGAAAGAAGCAAATTTTTATCATTCATCTCCCTATCCATCCATCTATCAATTCATCAAACTTGTACTAAATACCTAATATGCCAGGAACTGAGCTAGGTACCAGAAATAGCAGATATGAATATCTCAGCCCCTGACTTGAATAAACTCAGTCTAGTTGAATAAACAAACATATAAAAGATGATTGAATTTTAATTTGACAGGTGCTATAATGGAGGTGTTTTCTAGAGGCAGAGGGAATGCAGAAGCTTGAGAAAGAATCTAATTCTCTCAGGAAAACTTCATTGAAGAGCTTATACTTGAGGTAAGTCTTGAAGGGTGAGTTAGGAAGACAAGAAGAGAGGGTGGGTATTTCAGGCACATTCAAAGATAGCAATAAACAACACACATTTTTAAATTTTTATTTTGTGCTGTTTTGTTCAGATTTAGTTGGGAAATGCAAATGCTTTGTTTTTCAGTAGTATACGAAAGAGTAGAAAAGAATCCATGCTGGCAAAGAAAGCAAAGGGCTGTGCCTTGAAGGAATTTGGATTTCACACCATAGGTAATTGGAGTCTTTTAAAAATTTTAACACTTTAACTACATTTGTGTCTTAGGGCCTGTGTTGATCTGAAGTCACTGAGGAGGATAGATGTTGGGAAGTAGCATTTGAGGGGAGAGGGGGAGAGAAACTGTGAGAATAGTTCAGCTAGTCCTCACCTCCTGTTATCTTTGGCTTAAATGTCACCATGGGAGAGGGCTTCCCTGACCACTCTCTGAAGTAAGTCCCTGACACAGTGACAGACTCATAACTGACTCTCTGTAATGATTTTCAGAAAAAAACAAATAGATAAAAAGAAACACAATAAAGGATTAAAGAGGTAATAAAGACTTGGAAAGAGGGGTTCAGAATGAAACGGAATAAGAAGACATTCGATAAATAATTTCAATACAAAATCAATATGTTTGGGGATAAATTAAATTTGAAGAAAACAAGTTATGATAGTTTTGAAAAATTTTTTACAATAAAAGTTAAAAGGGAAAAAAGATTGGAAATTGAGAAGACCCTCAATTTACAAACTGGGAAACTTGTTTGTTGATATTGCTATTAACCAATAGAAGTAGCAGATTTAGGGATTGTTGTTGGACGTTGTGTGCATGTTGTAGGACATAAACAGAGTGTTTTGCATAGAAAAAGCTATAAATAAGCTTAGTTTGTAACGTAGCTAATTTTAGATACCCCTCAGGATTTTCAAGCAGTCATATCTGGTAAAATAGCTAAGAATAGAGATATCTAGATAGATAGAAGATAGATAGATAGATAGATAGATAGATAGATAGATAGATAGATAGATAGATAGATAGATAGATAGATAAATGACATATAGGTAGATGATATATAGGTAGATGATACATAGATAGATGATAGACAGATGAGTGGACAGATAGATAAACAGAGTTGAGATACATAGAGATAGAGATAGAGATAGAGACAGAGATAGAGAGATATGCCACTTAGAAAATAGATCTAAGTCGAATATACAGGTATAGTCATTATTTCTGCTTTGTAGTGTTTGTAGTTAAGGATTATTGTGATTGTTTTCCCCAAAAAAAGAGTATAGGTTAAGAAGAAATTCAGGGAATTCCCTGGCGGTCCAGTGGTTAGGACTCCATGCTTCCACTGCAGGAGGCATGGGTTTGATCCCTGGTCAGGGAACTAAGATCCCACATGCAGTGCAGTGAGGCCAAAAACAAAAACAAGAATGTATGTAAATGCTGAATTTCATTAAAACCATATATTAAAATAATAAATGAGAAAAAAAGAAGAAAATCTGAGAACATAAGACGATCTAGCAATACAGGCAATAAAAAAGTAGTAAAAGAACCAAAACTTGGAGTTCAAAAAAGAAGTTCTAAAGAAAGTGTTGTCAAATGTGACAAATGTTAGAGACCAAGTAAGATTTTTTTTTAATGTGAGATTTTCAGTTTGTAAATTCATACCTTTTATTTGTGGCAATTGATAAATTGTGTTAAAATATTCATGCTTTCCAGATGAAAACTAAAAGTTCTAAAAGTAACATTAAACACAAAGTGTTTTCAATGCTACCATAGATATGATAATATGTCATAATAAAGTCCGAGTTCCCATAAATTGAGATAATAACGTAGTTGGTTTTGAATAGAGAAAATAAAAACAAATGATAAATTGGCAACTGTTCACACATCCCTTTTTCTTAACCAGAACATGTTTAGTTTGTATTTCTGGTCTTTTTATTTAATGTATGAAGTCTCAAAGTTGACCAACCACATAATGATAAATGACAAAATTTCAAAGCCAAGCAAGGTTCTTCTACTCTCAAGGCTAATAATCATCCACCATCCCAATAACTAGAATTAATTTTTGGCTGAATAAAGGAGCAGAGATATAGTGACTAACAAGGCCCTTTGCCTAGGAGATTATATAGATAGATAGATAGATAGATAGATAGATAGATAGATAATAATTATAATTATATATATTACAATTATATTATATACTATGTATTTTAAGTATATAATACATATTAGAATATATATTAGAATATATTATAAAATTTATATATTAAAAGATAATTAGGTAAACTGAAAACTACTTTTATGTTCCAGGTATATATTATATTCAGCAGTGTTTCCTTTAAAATAACTATATAAATAAGAAATGTATCTATTTCTCCGTAGAAAAGAAACATAGAACCTCAGAATATCTGATTAAAATAATTTGTAAACAAAAATTGGAAATATTTCCTCAAAAGAAAATATTATCACCATTATAACATAAAAATACTACATACATGTTACATGAGACAACTATTTTTAATTATATTTATAAAAAAACAATTTTTTTACCAGTATATCTTTGTATTCTCATTGCCCATGACATCAAAGGCTTCAGTCAGTATTTGATGACAATAATGATCATATCAAAAACATAAACCAAATAATCCATATTTTTTGGTCACTGTGTTTTGCTATTGCTATCACCTAAGAAAAATAGTAATTACTGTTCATTAAGTATTAACATGGGATATACTCTATGCTAAATGAGTGTTATGTTATCAGTGTTATGTTATCTCAATTAATAGTTTCAACCGTTGTATTCTTGAGGTAACTGGTTAAATATTCAGTTAAAGGGAGTATAGCTAGTAAGTGGTACAGCCGGTTTTAGACTGAAATCTAAGTCGTGATCTTAATCACTATGCTGAAATCAGCAAAATCAAAATATCCTTAACCAATCCATCTATCTGTTAAAAAAGAGTCATCCTTTTCACTTCCAATTTAAGATGGTAGGCTAGAAACGTATGTTAGCATTTTATACACCCCTCCAGCCACTCTGGAAAGATTTTGAAGTACAAAGTAAATAAACTTCATACCAGAGAAAATAATGAGAGGCACATTAAAGAATAAAAGATATTTCAACAAACTTTTCAAAGTTTAAGCGATATGAGAACAGATTGACAGATAAAAGAGAGGAGAAAAAACTATAAGCCAGAATATGCCATGAAAATACTGCTGAATAGGTGTGAAAATATTCACTTGAAAGAAACCTAGGAAGGATTTGGTCTCAAAGTCAACTGGTACAACAAAGAACCAAAGTGAGAAATAATACTAAAAACAGGAAGATTCATTAAAAATATTTACATAAAATAAATTTGCCAGTCAGCAACCTAATTTCTCTCCTAGAATCTCTCTACAGACAGCCCAACTTTCCCCCAGGCATAACATTTGATAGCATACTCCAAAGAAAAAATAAAAGAGAAAGAAATAATCTGTTTGGAGAAAGCCAAAGAGCCAAAGTATGACTCTAAAACAAGCAACCTCCAAAAATTCTTATTCTTATATTTGTATGGCCCACAGTTTACCAGACAGCTCACAAAGTCTATCAGTAAACATAAGCCATCTAGTCCCATGCCTCGCTCCAAGTTAAGGTCCTCAGTCACTTAGGAAAATAGACCTACTTCAAAAGAGTCAAAGGAAACCCACCATACCTTCTCAATAGTACTGTCTTAAATATGAACAGATAACTAAGAATCATCATATGGAATATTAGATACATAAAATTAAAAATTTAAATAAACATAGTAAAAGTGTTCACCAGAGAAGATAGAGATAATTCAAGATACAGAAAACAACTTTTAGAAGTCTTTAATTATGTAACTAGTGAGTTCAAAATTGTATTTCATCATAAAACAATAACAGAATGCCATTTCTTAAAAGATAAACAAGAAAAGCTCTTAGAAAAAAAATTAAATTTCTCCAAAAGAGAGTGAAATAGAAAATAGAGTAGGAGGAATCTCCTAAAACATAGAAGGAAATGGCAGAAATGTGGAAAATATGGAAAAAAATATAAACACAGAGGACCAGTCTAGGAAATCCAACATGTGTCAGAGAAACCAGAAAAAGTGAACCAGAGAAAATGAAGGGACAGTGGGTGTGGCATAAATAATTCCAAATTTGACCCTAAAATGATTAATATGAGATACGATGAGATATTGAGCCTGTGACTATATTACATTACATGGCAAAAGGGATTTTGCAGATATAAGTAAGGTTGTCAATCAGTTACCTTTAAGTTAATCAAGAGAGGTATTATCTAGGTGGACTCAATTTAACCATGTGAGCCTTTTAAAAGCATAGAATTTTCTCTGGCAGAGAAGGCAGTCAGAGATTGGAAGCATGAAGGGAATTTGACATGTCATTGCTGGCTTTTAAGATGGAGTGGGGCCATGAGCCAAGGAATGCAGACAGCTTGTAGAAGCTGAGAGTGGTTCCTGGATGACAGTCAGCAAGGTAACATGGACCTCAGTTCTGTAGTCACAAGGAACTGAATTGGGCCAACAGAGAGAATGAGCAAGAAAATGGATTCCCTCCTTGAGCCTCCAGAAAGGAACACATAGCCCTACTAACATCTTGATTTCAACTTTATAAGACCCTAATGAAAGAAGCCAGCTGAACCCACCTGAACGTCTGACATAAAGAACTATGAAATAATAATAGATATCAGTTTGTAACAAATTACTTAACAATAGAAAACAAATACAGGGGAAATGATATGATGGTAAAGATAGTAAAGAATGATGATGATAAAGTAGAAGAAAGAATTCCACAGATCTGAATAGGTCATTAGTATCTAGATTGAAATGGCCTTCCCAGTGTTCAACAAAAAAAGACCCACAACCAGATAAAACATTGCAAAATGTCAGAATGCCAGTTATAAAGAGAAGATTTTTAAATCTTCTGTGGGTAGGGAGGAGTAAAAGCTACTTAAGGGAAAAATTACAAATGAACTGTCATCAGAGGCCATAGACCACGGTAATTAAGACTTTTTTGTTTTTGTTTTTGTTTTTTTTTATTTAGATGTTCTAATTTGAATCCTGACACAGCTACTTGCAAGATTTGTGATCTTGAGAATGTTACTTAACTCGTCAGTGCCCAAGTTTCTTATCTGTAGAATGGGTAAAATGATGTTATCTCATAGGGCTATTGTAAGAATTCAATAAATATTCACATATAGATTTGATATATAGGTATGGATACAGATATAGATAAAAGTATAAACATAGACATACAATGTTAAGAATAGTTTGTGGCACCAATTAAACACTTGATATGCTTTAGCTTTTCTCTTATTGTTAGATATTTCATCAGCAACACTAGATGCTCAAAGATAATGAAATAACCTTTAGGAGACAGTAAGTCTCCTACATACGAATCTTCAAGTTTCGAACTTTCAAAGATACGAATGTGCGTTCCATCAACATCAGGCATGAGTGAAATTGCAGCTTGCCCTCCGTCTCCTATTGCTGACATTCCTTCAGCTCTACCATCTCCCACCTCCTCTCCCTCCTCCAGTCAGTAACTCTTCTTGCCTGTTCACTCGATGCCAGCCCCTGTATGCCAGCTGTTGTACTGTACTACTGTACTTTTCAAGGTACTGTACTGTAAGATTAAAAATGTTTTCTTTATTTATTGTGTTTGTTTTTTATGTATTATTTGTGTGAAAAGTATTATAAACCTATTACAGTACAGTACTATATAGCCAATTCTGTTAGTTGGGTACCTAGGCTAACTTTGTTGGACTTAAGAACAAATTGGACTTACTAACGTGCTCTCAGAATGGAACTCGTTCATATGTTGGGGACTTACTGTACTTTGATTCAGGAAAACATTATTTCTGAGTATTTGGGGACCTGATTTTTGCCATAGAGGCCCTGCACAAAATTACTACCTCAGTTTTCTAACGTTATGCAATTCCAGTGACATCTTATAACCAGATCATTAAAAAAATCATTATTCTAATAATACTAAAACAATAACTTTGTAATAACAATAATATCAACCAAAATTAGCTGATGGATGCCAGGTGACTAGGATCTGGATTAGAAAATGGTCTGAATGAGACATTGCATAGGTCCTCTGTTTTTATAACCAACCATGCTGCAGGTGGAGGAGAGGGGGTTAGGGAGGCCCCCACTGCCCATCTTGGTCAACTGAACTGCAGGAAAGGATTGTTTATCTAACACACATGACTCAAGAACAGAGAGTGCCTTTAGCCTCAATCAAACACGCACATGTGTGAATGTGCATGTACCCACACACACACGCTCACCTCGTACAAATCTTTGATCTGGAAAGATTTCGTGTCTTTTCAAGATGAGTAATAATCAAAAAGGATCCAGTGTAGAATCTATGTAAAAAGCTACTAGTACATGAAAGAAAAGGAACAGGAATAAAAAAGCAAACAAAGAAAGTTTTGCTGTGGAGCAGCTGAAAATTGAGAAAAAGGATTTGCCAAATTACTCAAAAAAAATGTTTTTTTGTAAGGATTTTTATATAAAGAGAGCTCAAAGCAGAAGGGACCCAGCAAAGAATACTAAGATAATAAACAACAGCAAACAGATGAAATTGACCTGGAAGTGGGTCTGGATACTTAAGCTACAATTGAGTGCCTGTGGACTTGATTCCTACTTTCATCCTGGACACAGAAGACTTGGGGCAAGGCTCCTGCCCCATGGAACAGGCTTCATAAAATGGCTTTCACTCCCTCATTTTACTTGCTGTAAAATATATAAGAAATAAAATCAGAGTTCTCATTTTGTAATCATATCACAAAAGGGTTGAGCCAGCAATTTCCTCAAACCTATATTTTTCCTGCCTGCAAAACTGCTTATCAGAACATTTTTACCTTGTCTAGACAGCTTTGATGATAAGATGATCAACACTGAGTTGTTTTAACCTTGGCTCCAATTGGGGAGACAGGAATCTATGAGGAGTGAGGCAAGTTTCCAATGCCCATTACAACCAATTATGCTACTTTGGAGTTTTGTAAAAAGTGTCATGTGTGCTCTTAGAGCAAATGGGGTAATAAACAAAAACTAAAGAAACGACTCACAATGTGACATTTCTTTCACTTACTGCTTTTCTCTGGCTTGTCTGCTGGACTGCTCAGATAGAGCGTGCTGAGTCGGCAAGTTGTCCTAGACCCAGGATAAAAAGCAGAAGACCCTGCTTCTAGACTTTGTGGTCAAGGAAGAGAGAAGGAAATAAGTGTCCATCTATCTACTTTCACCCAGCTCCCTCACAGGCTTCCTTACTCAGACAATGCCGACTTAATCTGTCATATTTTAAGTTTCTATGTACAGTATTTCTAAATCCTAAGGGAAATCAAAATCAGGCTGCATCGATCTCCTTCTACTTTTTCTGGGAAAATGTGCTAAAACCAAAACCTGAGTATTGAAAAAGAAAGAACTCTTCAATGTAAACACATTAACCTAAATATGTAGAGGAAAATACTTCTAAGTGAAATACTAGATTTAAACAACTTCATGGAACTTAACCTTCTCTCCATAGCAGTATCTCTATATTTCCCCAAAATTCAAGAAAACATTCACATGTAAATGTGATTCCTCAATGGCTTTTTGATGTAATATTGGCAGCCCTAACCCAGAATTCTGGTACTCTCGTAATGCCCCATCATCGTCCATCCTTTACTGCTCTGATCAACAAAATATGAGAAAAGATAATTTTAAAATTAAGTGCAAAGTATAGTAAATGGTTTAGATATTTAGTAATACCAAAAAAAAATAAAGATGTAAATCAAGGTAAATGAATTCCACTAGAAATAATACAAGCATACATTGATACTAATAAAAACACTAGATTTTTTTTCTTTTACATTCTTTCTTATTTATGTTAAACAGTAAAATAATCATGGTAAATTTTAATGAAGATGAGAAATAAAGAAAATATTTTCAAAATACAATACAGATAGTGATATCTTAAGGAATTCTAAATTTTAAAGGATAAGGAGGAGTATGACAGATATTTGTCTAATGTAATATATTACAATATGCATATCAGGGGTATGTTATCTAGATTTTATTCTCAATTTAGTCCATGAACATTTACAATAGACCAGTTCTGAATGCCTGTATAATTTAGGTAGAAAAAAAATAGAGACTAGAAATAACAATTGACATAAGATAATTTATACATGGACATTTTCAGTATATTTTTGTACTGTGAATTTCTGATATTTATATAAACTTAAAAAAAGCCAAGGGACTTCCCTGGTGGCACAGTGGTTAAGAATCCACCTGCCAATGCAGGGGACACAGGTTCAAGCCCTGGTCCAGGAAGATCCCACATGCTGCGGAGCAACTAAGCCCGTGCACCACAACTACTGAGCCCGCGTGCCACAACTACTGAAGCCTGCGTGCCTAGAGCCCGTGCTCCGCAGCAAGAGAAGCCACCGCAATAAGAAGCCCACGCACCGCAACGAAGAGTAGCCCCCGTTCGCAGCAACTAGAGAAAGCCCGCGTGCAGCAACGAAGACCCAATGCAGCCAAAAATAAATAAATTTATTTTTTAAAAAAGCCAAAAAACAAAAATTCAAAAGAAAATTTAGTTCTAGCTACAAAAGTATAGGTAATTTATAGACCTCAGGGGGCCCGTGTGGAATGTTACACAGATTACCCAATCCTCAAACCCAACAAATACTTATTTAGTTGTGGTTTTAAAAAGTAGGATATGAATCCATTAATTCATGCTCCTTCTGGAAAAAAAACTCTGATAACTACAGACAAGAAATGTTAATTTTCCTGCCCTGAGCATATAACCAGAACAAAGATGTATGTCCTGTTTGATTTTTAAATGCCATTTAAATGTGTCTTTGCATCTGAAATGTCTGCTCAAAATATATACAACAATATTGAATGATAAAATAGTAAGGACTAATTTATATTTTATGATCTAAGAAATAATGCCTCAAGAATGAAATTTGGAAACATCTTAGTACATGGAAACTTTTGTCGGGGGAGACAAAACAAAAAGTGATTGGGAGTTAAAGGTTTTAAAGACTCTTCATTGGGCCAACTGTTTTTATTTAATAGTAGATTAAATATCTACCAAATACCATAAAACATAGCAGATTAATGCTAGAAGTCAGTTAAATTATTTTTCCTTTCCAAGTGTGGAAATATTGGGGTTTCTATATCTGGTAATACTGTGTTTCATCTGTTTAAATATTAAACATGTACACCAATGTAACCTCTAGACCATAAGATGAAGTGAACCAAATTTACATTTCTCTTTCTAGGTTTTATTTTAATATATCTTCCTCTTTGCCTTGGAAAATTCATTTCAGGAAACATTACGAGTACTTGTATGAAAAATCATTATGTTACTTTTTCCAGAGGAATGCCCATTTTTTGGTCATCTCTACTTAAAGAATACAAATTAACTGAACTTGAGTGATCAGAGAGGTCATGGTAGAGCGTAGAGTGAGACAGTGTATTTTTCCACTCCTTACTTAGCTATGCAAACTTAAGCAAGGTATTTAACTCCTTTGAACCATAATTTCCTTGTATGTACCAGATCATGATACCATTCTTTTAAGATGACAGGAAAGATTAACAGGGGAAATGAGCACTTAGCACAAAGCCTAGTACACAGTGGGTGACAGCTGCCTGGTCATTTATAAAGGTATATATGTGCATATATGTGATAAGCAACAAAAGGATTCTCTCTACCTGCCTTCCTCTCTCTCCTCCCCTCCTCCTCTCTCCCTCCCTCCCTCATTTCCTTCTTTTATGCAACAGGTGAAGCTATGTGATCCACAGAGAAAGGTACTATGTGAAAGTATCTCCTTTTCCCCTTAAACTATAAGAAAGTTGTGGTTATAAAAGCCATCGCCTCTTGAACTAGCTCTCTTTATCCTCCAGAAGGTAAACGTATATTTTGTTGCATACCTCTGGTTTCTCTCAATGCCTCACTAAATTCTATTATGGAAAAAAAGGAGAAATTGAGCTTTGGCTAAGAAGGGGTTTAAGAAGGGGAAGTTAAAAGGTTACCAAGACTCAGACCCCTGAAATGTCATTCCTAAAAGTTAAAATGGCCATACTACTCAAAGCAATCACAGATTTAATGTGATCCCTATCATATTACCCATGACATTTCTCACAGATCTAGAACAAATAATCCCAAAATATATATGGAACCATAAAAGAACAAAGCTGGAGGCATAAGCCTCCTAGACTCCCAAGTATAATGGTTGATTGGAAAATTTTGCAGTGAAAGATTCTGGAGAAAGACTTTTTTAAGGGACACCTTTCAAATGCCTAAGGCCCATAGTGGTTTCAGAGAACTGATGCAGCTGGTCATTTTCATGAATCATTTAAGTGAGAACACTTGGTAGCTTCATAGTGCTATTTCTGCCAACTCAATTCATAAACAGGAATATTTCCCTGACTTTATGCAGAAGCCTCTTCTGTCATCTGCTCAGTAGCCGTACGATGGATATGAGTGTTTACGAGACTTTCCCTTTCTGTATCATTCAGCTGCTCAATGCAGACATCTCCCAGCAACACTCAAGACTTTTGAAAATCAACAGAGATCACAAGACTCCCAACTGAGTTCACAGGAGAAATTCCTGAATCTGTATTTTGGGATAGGATTGGGCACAGTAGGACACTCTAGAGTGGACATCCATTTTTAATATATATTTTACAATAGCTAACATCTATTTAACTCCATGTGCCGGGCACTGAGCTCATTACTTTACATGCACTGATTTTTCACAGTAACTATGGGGTCGGCACTATACTTCTCTCCATTTTGCAGATGACAAAATAGAAGCCTAAGAGTTTTGGTAAACTGCAACTGCTTCTCATGTCATAAAGGATGGAGTCAAAACTCTATTCCAGGTGCGTTGACCTCAATGACCATGCTGTTAACCACTATAAATGGATTGAGAGAGACCATTACTCCAGAAAGCCAAGAGTAGAGAAGGGATTGAGTTGGGAGATGAGAGGTCGGGAATTGATGCTTCTCTATCCTGAACGCTAATCAATTACGTAGTTGCTAATTGGGAAGCTAATTCTCCTGTGTTAAATGTGTGGTACAGATGAATGTAACCACCTTGTTGAAAGAGTACAGCTGGACATGAACATCTCTGACAGTAACTGGTGTGAGTGTACTTACCTCCGCAATTTATCCTTTTTATTTAGTGGCTTGGTAGTAGCTCCCGCCTCAGCTTCTGTGTTCTCCAAACCACAAGTGCACATATCTGTTTCTCCACAAGGTTTTCATGCAGTGCCTCTCGATAGATTTGAATTCGTAGAATGAGAAGAAAACAATTCACCATCCCAAGACACATGCGCGCGCACACATGCGCACACACTTCTCTATCTTGGGAAGGGGAAGAACACAGAGCACACCAACTCTGAAGAAATCTTTTATCTCCCACTGCCTAGTCTCTCCACTTTAATCCCTTTATTGCTTTGGATGAGGACGGAACAAATTCCAGCACCAGTTTCAGGCTGTCTCCTTTGTAAGTCATGTCTCTCTGAAGTCTTCCTCACTTTGTTGTGTAGGAGTAAATAGAATCTGTCTTCTTGGAGATTTGGCCAAACCTGAGATCACAAGAGCTCTATGTTAACATAAGTTGCTCCCTTGCAAAAGGAAAAGGAACTTCGAACTATTTTATTCAACAAGAAATCTATCTTCTTACTTCTTCCCTCTTCACAAACTTCACTTTTTCATTGCTGGTTATACAACAGTAGATCTGTGATGAGGGTAATGACTTTCATTGTATAGCTATGTAAATGAATTCCAAGTGCACTGTCAGATGATGAAAGGAAAAATGATGCCAATTTTGTTCTACTTGTTCTACAGTAAACATTGGTAAACTCATTACATGATACACCTTCACTGAATATCTATGAATGGAGGAAGAGTTTCTGATTACTGGTTTTGTCTTTATTTCTATTTAATAAATTACATTTAATTATAGTGTAATTAGATAACACCTTTAGCATTAAAAAAATAAGCCATGTAATAAGGTATAATTTCTGAGAACAGCATAAATTCTAATGATTGTAAATAAAGAGGCCACATGATAACTCTGTGAATTCATCAGAACAGTTTGGTTTTTTTTTTTTTTTTTAATAGCTTTGCATAATATGGAACTTTATTCAAAGTGTCAACTCTAGAATTCTTTATGAAAAAGCAATTGAAGAGTTCAGTCTCACATGCAAATGCATTTTATAATAGATACAATCTACCCACTAAATGAAGCCTTGGAAATTTAAAAAATTACCCACTAAATACTTCTCTAATTGAAGTAACTACTAATTAAGTCCTCAACTAGTTAATCACAATTAAACAGCAAATTTCAAAGCCTCTCCCAGTTGACACTTAGCCAGGAATTGCTTATGTCTCTCTCCTCACAACACCCCACTGCTTTCCTGCATTTCACATCTAAGTTAGCAGGGTGAGATATCTGGAAACTGCATTCAGCAAGGTCCTTTTGTCCAAGGATATTTCAGCATTTCTTTTTGATCAAAATACGAGAAAATGACAGTGACTGCTATTCATAACTCACTTCCATATCCTGTTATGTAAAATGTCAACAAATTGCAGACAGGGTTGTCGGCAGTAACAACGATGACTCCAAATCCTGCTACACTATCAGAGCAGAGGTCAAGGGGCAGGAAAGGGAAGGGTATCTTGATACCTTTCACCCAACTGCTCATCTATTCTTTTCCAACCCCTCATCCATTTAGGAGTGAAGAAAATATTTACTCTTTGTCACAGTAACATGTGGGGACCAATGACAAAATGTCCAAGTCCATCAGAAACTTTAGCAAGTCTTGGCATGAAAGTTCTAACATTGTTCTCTTTGATCCCTTTCTAGTTATAAATTCTCCCTCGCTTGCTACCTCTAAAAAGCATCTATACTATATTTTCTTCCTTCAATTCTACCATTCCATGATGATCAGAGAGTCTCTCTACTGAAAATGATATTTAAAATCCATTTGCCACTGCTATCTGGAATAATTGCCTCACTAACTGAAGGTTTGGGATCATAGTCTCAATCTCCATTCCAACTCTTATGTGTGTCTTAGATGATTCCAAGTCAATGCTGAGGACCCAAACTACACACCAGTCTTGCATTAGCACCTTTTTTTTCAAAGACCATCATTTTACCTCATCTAACAACTCCTTTGGGCATACTCTGGATATTGTCACCTACAAAACTTCCCTGGCTTCAGAAAACTAAATTCAGACATCATCCTCCCTGAACACATTTTAATCCTTCCATCTTATGTCTTGAATTATTCTGCTATATCTGTTCTTTTACCACGTTGGAACCACTAATCCACCAACCCTTCTACTTTTTCCTACCTATCAGCTCCCCTTTTCATAATATTGTTCCTATATAAAGAAGATGATGTTATATGGTGGTAGTTCCTATTCAGACAAGACACTGAGGTTAAGCATTTCTAGCTACTGAGAAAAGTAGCCAAAGAAAGAGAATGAGAAGAGTAAGGAAAAATGTGGACTTAACAGTCCTATTCTCCCACCCAGTTGGCATTGATCTCCTCTATCAACAGGCCATCTTAGATAGAAGAAATGAAGGCAAGACCCCTTGAGATGAAGAGAAACATTTATGAAAATAATTTTGAACTTTGAATTAATGGAATATTTGCCCCCAAAGAGACTGTGTTAAAATACAAGCTTGAGTTATCTTTAACTGACAAATTTGTTTTTCTATCCTCAGTGGAAATGGGAGGTCCAGCTCAAGACGAGTTCAGAACAAAAAAATTCAGGTACACTTTCGCACTTTGAAGTCGTTGTAATTCCAGTTGACCAATTAGAGACTGTGGTCCACTAGTTAAGTCATTCTTTTAGTAATATGCAGAACACAGTTTCCCTGTTGTCCTTTAGTTACACCTCTCACAACACCCTAATCCAGGATGCATCCAACCATCTGTCTCCCCTGTGCAAACTGTGAGGCTAAGAGGAAATTCACACACCTGAGGAAATTAAAACCATTATAAACTAAACTGGGACTTCAATCCTGCCCAGGAATCTTGCCAGGTTGCTCTTATTTCTCTTGTTGACTCTCTCTTATCTCCTGTCATTTCTCTTTCTCTCACGAGTTTAGCTCACTGCCTACATTTATTTATATATTTCAAAGGGAATATAAAGCCTTTAGAAGGTAATCAACTCAACTTTGCACCACTGTATTCATAAATCTACCTAAAATGGCTTCCTTCTTTTCCATCTACTTTCCTATTACAACAGATGAGGTACTTTTGGAGGAGGTCATAGAGAGGACATGACCACTGGTTGACCCAGGAGCCGGACCCAAGATGGAGACTCCTTAAACCCTGCCCCGTCCTTGGAATGTACTTTCTGCTCACCGTTCCTGTACTGGGAGTCTTTTCAAGGACACAACTTTGAGAGAATAAGGTGTTGTTGAGACCATCAGGACAGTGTATGTGACTGAACCCCATTAAAGCTTCTATATAAACTTTTAAGATTCTGGCAGACAGAAGCAGAGGTCTCCTTGTCTTCTGTCTGCCCACGACAAGCCTTGCATGTAAGTTCCCTTGCTTATTAAAAGTTCCACCTACCAATCTGGAGTGTTCTGTCTCTTTCTTCAGTCCCTCCTTGCCCTTCATTTATGGAAGTCAGTTTTGAATTTCATCTGTGGAACTCTCAAGGTTGCAAACCAACAGGTATCCCCATTCTTTAAGAAAATAAATATATCTATGATTTCAAAAAGACACCCCAAATACTAACCTAGCATCTCCTTCTCTTTATAGGCAATCAATCCTCTTTCAGGGACTTTCTATTCTTAATAGCTTCAGTGCTTTACTTTTTCTTATCTCCTGTATCTGCTCTAACCTGAAAATCTGTCCCATCACACAATTGACAACCTCCCTGTGTTCTGGAACTTCAGGGACCAGGTCTAAGGCAACTGAGAAAAATGTAACTTCTATTTTGTTCTCATAACCATCCAAGGGGAACCCTCCAGCTTGAAGAGCACAGCAGGGAGGCCAAGTGTATGTACATCCTGTACGATGACAGCTTCTGTCCTCATCCTTACATTCCCCATGCCTCCAACTCCTCCTCATTCCTCAACTCCTGTAAACTTTCTTTGGGTTGTTAGAAGACCCTCCTTATTTTACTGTTGTCTTCATTGTGTTGTGTTTCTTCTCATTTGCATGTCCTTGCAGTGATGGAAGAGTAAGTCTTCACAGTTGACAGAGTTCCAACCTCAGACTTAGCGGACCAAGCTGTAATTTTGGTTAGACGTTTAATTATCCCCAAATGAAAACATTACCTAAAGACATGTTAGCATGTGAATTTTACCTAATCATAGGTTAAACAGAATTTGTTTAAGTCACACATTTACAACCCTTATACATTCCACCATAGAGATCACCTCTCCTTGAGGTCATCACTGAGCATGTATCTAAGTCCAAAAGAAACTTTCATTGTTTTTACCTTAGTTGACTCTACAGAGTTATTTTGTACAGTTTATGACTCATTCTTATACACTCATCATTTTACAAGCAAACAAACAAAACACCTCAATTCTGTGACCACGTGACCATACTCTCTCCTGATTTTCTCCTCTGTCTTAGGCCATTGTTTTCAGGCTCCTTTCTCAGCTGTTCCTCCTCAATTTGACCACTAATATTTGATTTGTGCAAGACTCTAAATGAAGCCTCATTTTCTTTTCACTCTATCTTCTCTGCCCAGATGATCTCACTGAGCCCTTGGTTTTCATTTTTACCTATGTGTTGATCACTCCCATATGTTTTATCTGTAGCCCAAATGACTCTTCTGAGCTTAGATCCACATAGAGACATCTAAAGTCCATGATATCAAAACCAAACTCATCATCCCTCATTTCCCCTCTATAAAACAAACTTCTCCAATATTCTTTATTTAGTTTATAGCACTAGCCTTTACCTAATTGATAAGTCAAAAATCTGAGAGGTGCTGTTTTACAAATATATCTGTGTATATGATAACAGAAAATAGATTTCTTAATGTAGGTTACATTCAGAAAAATATTTGAAGGCCAATTTAAGATAGAAATTGCTTACAAGTATCTGACACAAGTATTCTAAAATGTTAACAATTATTATAACTATTGTCTTTAACCCATCATTCTTCACTGCCTCTCCACAACCAATCCATCACTAAATCCTCTTGTTTTTATTTACTAGATATATATTTATCTCATCTACTTTCCTCCAATTCTTCTGCACTGGCCTATTCTAAACTACATACCACCCAGCCCACTCTCTGTCTCACACCCAGCCCACTATAGCAGCCTCCCAACTATTCTTCTGATATCCAATCTGGTCCCTCTTTGGATTTTTCCCCACCTCTCTCCACCTTGACCTCTTTATGAAGACAATCTGATCAAATCAACACTACTCCCTCCTCCAATAGCATCCTTCAAAAATTTCATTGTTAATATGGTCTGCATAGCTTTGAGTTATATGTATATAGATCACATATATTACTTTCCCACTCTGCCAATATATTCCCCCTACACTGTCCTTTCTCTCAGGTTCCTGAACTAACCAAATTCCTTTCCAGTTCTGGGCTTCCACACCTTCTGTTATCTCTGCCTGGAACACAACTCTACACTGCCTCCCATCCCCTACTTTTCTGTCTAGCTACTTTCTACTTATTTTCTTCATCTAAATTTATAGTTTAAAGTTTATATTCTCCTGGAGACTTTACCTTGATACCTTTCGATCAGTAATTTCCGAACTATAAATCATGGCCCACAGTGTGTTATGAAATCAATTCAGTGTGTGTATAACAAGTATTTTTTAAAAAAATGATAGAATGTTATACCATAGCATGAACTGGGATGGGATAGAATGGAATGAGATGGGATGGAATATATACTGCATTATTTATAGTTACGGTAAAGTACTATTTTATAAATTTGCTTGTGTGCATGTGCTGGTGATGAAAGAAAGTATATTTTTCTTACTGTGAGTCACATTCAAAAATAAATTGAGGGGCTTCCCTGGTGGCGCAGTGGTTAAGAATCCGCCTGCCAATGCAGGGGACACAGGTTCAGCCCTGGTCCGGGAAGATCCCACATGTCGTGGAGCAACTAAGCCCGTGCGCCACAACTACTGAGCCTACGCTCTAGAGCCTGTGCTCCGCAACAAGAGAAGCCACCGCAACGAAGAGTAGTCCCCGCTCTCCGCAAGTAGAGAAAGCCCGTGTACGGCGACGATGACACAATGCAGCCAAAAATAAATAAAAAATAATAATAATAAAAAAATAAATTGAAAACACAAGTTTGCAAACCACTGTTGTAAGTGATGTTCGCCATTTATGTGTCTTTATAACACCAACATCTGTCTTTTAGCCAAATGAACACACTCAGGCTGTTATCTGTATATCTGCAACTGAAGTTTTTGTCCTACATAAGATTTAGGAAATAAAGTAAGTGAAGACTTAACCTCCATTAAATAATAGATTATTTTCTAAAATTGGGCCCACGTCACTGAATGTTTATTCAGCACCTATCAGGAAGCCACAAAATGAGGAACATTCTGATGGCTCTTTTGCTATAAGTGCTGCTACCTCTGCTAATTTCAAGTTCAGCAACCACTATGAACACGAGCCCAGCAGGTAGACATGCCTGATGTCTAATACCTTCTCTGCTGGCTACCAGTTTAAAACATTTTACAAATTACATAACTCCTTGAAGTTTCTTTTTTTTCTCATCTACCTGTTGGCAATGACATTCCCTGCCTTACTGGGTTATAAATGTTAAATGAGATAACATGTCCTTAGTATCTATCAACTGGCAGGCATTTAATAAATGTTCGTTCCCTTCTTCTCTAGTCTTTTTCCTTCTCCAGTCCCCAGATACAGTTCCTTTTCTAAGTATAGTAAGCATCATGAGACTCCTGGCTTTGTCTCCTGACAAAGGCCTTTCTAACATATATGATTATATTTCATATTTATTTTCTAATATAATTATAATGTAATCAAATTAATTTCAAGTACAATATAAGCTAAACTAATGGCATCATGAAGATTTTCTTAATTTTTTTTCATCTTATGTCTATTTTCTTCTATTATCCTACACATGGTTGAGCAGGCCACCTGTTTGGAACAGTCTCTTTCAGTAATTCAAGGATACACATACAATATTCTAAGTCAAGTTTGGATATCTGGAATCTATAAATGGGACTGTTTGCTAACCAGTATAGGAATGCTGTCAGTTTCTAATAGATTATGTCCACAGGTAGAAGGAAAATAGAGTTTTAAAAGGAAGACCCTATTATGACTCCAGCAAAATATTCTTTATAAAATAACTTAAAAGACTATTATGATTTAATTGACCTAACAAAAATTTACTATTTTACTCTACCTCAATTCAAGACTAAAGAGTTTTTCATCATCATTTCTTAGAATGTCCATGAAATTCTATACAGATAATCTATTAAAAAATAATATGGGAAGAAGAAAGTAATTGGAGATTTAACAACTCAATCGAAGTTGTAAGAAAAGAAACAGCTCCAATACTAATAAAAGTCTCCTTATTAAAATACAGATAACAATAGTTAGCAATTTAAGGGAAGTGGGATTTACACAGCTTGATCCTCTTCTGTACATCTGGTTCCATTAGTTTCACATGTCCCTCAAAGTGGGAGAAATCTAGAAGAAATGAGCAAAGAATTAACCACAACTAATTTCCAAAATATCCCCAGAAATCATATCAAAGCAGCAAGCATCCATACTAATTCTTTAAAGTGTTTTCTTTTGCCATTTAAATAAAACTCTTTTCATCCGGCCATGCCTCTGTTTCTGGATGTCAAAAAGAAAATGAAAATTGAGCATAATAGTCTTAAGAGACATAACTTTGAAAACAGCATCACCTTCTGAACAATCTAGTCCTCAAATTGTAAGAGCCCTGATTTTCTAAATGTGCTTATTTCATAACATGTTGAAACATTTCTGAAACCTGGTAACAATATTTATCTGAGTATATTCTTTATTTTAGAAGGTGTTAGGCAGACAGTTTGCTCTTGAACAAGGCCACATATTATAAAAGCTGCTAGATAGAGAATATATATTAAACATAACTATATTTCTCTTTATGTTAGATATATTCATAAATAACTTTATGTTTCATAATTTCAAGTATTTTTATTTTATTATTATTTTTATTATATGGTATTGTCAACAAATTCACATGGAGTCTGGAATTCTCACTTTATACATCAAGAATATAAAAACGTTCTTTGGTTGATTTTCCAAGAGGTAAAATAAATCTTGGCCTCACTTTTTAGAGTCTATAATAACTGAGCAGATGTCTGCTCTGTGAACTGAATACAGAATTAAGGTTTATATAAACAGAAAGTTTGGTTTGAATTACAAAAAAAACTGTGGTATTTTTCAGTTGACTTGTTAAATCATTGTCATCATACCCCTCCACCTGATTTATCTACCTCACATACTTTATTTCAATTGAGTTCTCTTAAATTCTATTATCTAATACTAGAAATCAGAGAGAAGCACCAGAATCATAATTCTAGATAGAAATTTTATAAAATTTTTTTTTTGTAAAGATGTTGAATTTGAATGTTCTCTGATTTTCCTCTAATCCTAAGAACTGGAAGTTCACTGAGAAACCTCATAATTGGTGAGAGATTGCATTCCCAGTTGACACAAAAGAAAATATTAATTTTGCTAAATTTTGAATTAAATTTTCCTGATGAAAAACTAAACTAAATCAAAATGATTTTTGCCACAACTCCTCATTTGGGGAATAAAAAATGATATCTCTGAAAATTTTACTTTAAATAATATATAGTATGTTTGAAAACTAATGACCATACAATGTATTTTTGTTTCCTAGACATCTAATGGATAATTTTATTTTTTCTTCTTGCAACTAAAATTCTCACCTACTCCTTATTCATCAATTATTAAGGAGAGTAAAAAAAGAGGAAGAACTAACATCATAAGAGTTTATAACTAAGAGGCAGGCATTACGCTGGACACAGATAATAAAAATGAATCAAGTAATATGTAGTAATAGTAGCTTTAAGTCATTTGCAAAGGATTAAAGTTTCATCCTAGATTTCTAAAATGTGGCCTCTCTTTCAGTATCATTTCCATCACTGCTGAAATATTCTGGTGTTGTTCTAGAATCATGTAATATAAGTCATTTTCCTTTCTTTTCCTCAGTAGCATTGAAATGTGTATATTTTAAAGTAATTATATTTTAATTAATTTTGATTTGCAGCTTCTTTTCAATCAGAATAAATTTAGAAATTAATTAACTTGATGATAAGCTACAAAAACAGGATTAAATGAAAAACCAATATCTAAAAACACATAAGAAATAAAATGTCATCTGTCATTTTAATTTAATGTCCCTTATCACTTAACTATCAAATAATATAGTTCTGACATTTAGAAGAAAGATAATGTGCATAATAAATGTCAAGGCTTTTTTTCTCCCCTCCAGTACAACTTTATTTTCTAAAAGCATAAAAACAAAAATGCAGGTATCATGTAACTTGTTCTTTTCACACTATAAGCTTTGCCTAGAAACATGCATCAGCCAAACCTATCTGTTGCTTAGCAACCATCTGACAATTGTACGACTTAGATAACCTGGATATATTTCTGACTGTTAACCCTTATACAACTGAGGTAATTAAACACTTAGAAACTCTTAGGATTCCTAGGTAAAGAATATTGAAATGGAATTTAATTTTAACTTTCAATGATTTAATTAGGTTGATTTTTTTTTATTAAAAGAATTGAAGAATTGGAATAAACATGGTAAATAGTTTTCAAAATAACACTAAATTATTTTATAAAACATGAAATAATGGCGTCAATGCTCTCATCTAGTAGCCTTAAAAGTACACTGAGTAACTAGCAATTAAAACTTCAGTTTCTACCTTTATCATCTAATTTATATGCATGCATGTTTTTCCAAAATTTCAATGTCGCAAAAAATTCTGAAAAATAGAATCATTGACATTAGCTCAGTTTTGTCAATGACAGACCTCTTTAGTGCTTAAAACAAAAATCATAAAGGTAAACAAAGAGATGTTAATCTGCCAAGCATTCAAGAAAACGTATTAATCTCTAATGTAAATATGAAGCAATAAAATTAAGGATTGCATCTGTTAAAAATAGTTATACTTCAAAAAATACACTTACTGGATATATTATGCAAGCACTTGCAAATGAAGGATAAAGAGACAAAGAAACAAGAGACTAAAGTCTTTGTAAAGCAGTGACATTTAAATAATTACCATTTTCCCACTTCTTGAGGCTAAAAAATAACCAAATGCTTTGCTGAGCTCTCTGAAAGCACTGTATCTTTAAAATGTTAATTTCCACTTTAGCAACCAAATGCTCAAATTTCTTCAAAAAATTTTAAGTAATTATAAATAGAATAATTTTCCTCATCATATTAGTCAAATTACTATTAAATTTTATATGGGTAGTAATAGGCAAAAAAAAAAAAGTGTGTGTGTCTATGTGTCTGTGCACCTGTGTACGTACAGTAATTAAGAACAAGTAATTAAGAACAAAACCAACTGATTACTTACATATTTAATTTTTTAAATGATTAGTCATTTATCATTAAGGATATTTTCCTATTATGGTAGAATAAATTTATTATAAAAATCAATTTATTAAACCCCAATGAAAAAGCACATTCATTTGTAAATTAGCTAAGTGTCTGCAATATAGAAAAATGGTTCCTACTAATTACAGAGAATATCTTTGATTCTTCAGGGATAAAATATTATACAGTTAACTGTAAAAGCATTTTTAAATATATGAAGTATCAGTTTAAAAACAATGAAATCAATAAATCAATATATATCATTCAGTTAATTTATAAAGTTGTAAATGTAGTTCAGTTGATGGTTTTTATTTCAATAAAATTTTATTAGAGTTATTTTAACAAATTTTAAATTGTATAACTTGGAAGATAATAGGAGAAAAATTAAGATTACCAAAAAGTCTAAGAGTTTTTTATCAAATGGAAAACGAAAGAATGGTAACTAAAAGAAAAATCAGAGCAATTCAGGAAGTTTGTTGTTATTTTTATTATAGAGGAAAAAAGAATATTCTTGAAGGTAGAGAGGAAGAATAAGAGCAATAATGAAAAAGAAGAAAAAGATATCATTGACAGAACGGGAGGATGATTATTGTGGAAGTAAATCTGAGAAGAGAAAAGAAGGGAAAGCTTCCAAAATACAGGTGGAAGAACATCATCTGGTACTGGGATTAAGCAGTGACAGTTAACGTAGGGACTCATTTTATGTATTGAATTGAACGTTGTAGAGGGAGGGGTATAGAGATGTAAGTTTAACCTTGGCTTTTTCCCTTTACTTGGATGTAGCCAGGAGGGTCTTTTACTTTCTCAAAGATGAAGGAAAGACAAACAATCTTCCCATTACAAAATGTCCAGTGTAGTCTGACCAAAGTCCATCCATGGAAGACTTCGTCTGCAGCAGTCATGGCTGTGTTCCAGCTGCGCAACGGTATGAACATCCACTGGTGGGTGGGAGAGGAGTCAACGTAGCTGGGAAGGAGCCAAGAGCAGTTAGAGCAAAAGCATCTTCGCACGCTCTGGTGGAAATGCCTTCCACTAAACGTCATATGCTCCGTGCTTATGCAAATACAAAGGATATAGACCAGTAGAACACTAATTCTATAGGACAAGAAGGGAAAAGAAATTAACTTCTAATGAACACAGACTTCATTCCTGGTGCTTTAAAATTGAACAAGGTTTTTACCATTGAATTTTGATATCAGATAATTTCAGGCGCCAGTTTAGGCTTTGTAACTCCATACTCATGTGAACTTGGGCAAGTTACTGAATCTTTATGAAACTAGATTTTCTTTATGAATTGAGAAGAGCAATATCTTATTAAAATGAACTGATGATGTATGTAAAGCACTTAAGTAGTACCTGGTGCATATAAGTACTGAAAGGGAAAAACTATGTAATTGGGGGCTACAGGATGGAGCCAATATTTTGCACTTATAAACACATTCTCATTCAGATATTCTGATACTATGAAAATAAGAAATACAAGAGACTTTCATTTGGCATATGCTCTGCACTCATTTTGAGTATATTAACTCATTTATAGTCTCAAAAACCTTTGTGAAGTAAATACAATTACGGTAACTTACTAAATGAGAAGGCTGTGACTAAAATAATCTTTGTAACTTATCAAAGTTATCTAACAATTTTTAGAACCTATTCCGTGCCAGGTATTTTTCTAGATGCTCAGTACACAGAAGTCAATAACTAAGGCAGAATGAAGGCAAGAAGCACTAGTCTCCAAACCTGGGCTTTGTTTAATTCCAAAGCCTCTGTTCCTTTCATATGTGACTTTCTAATTTGAAACAGCTAAATTGAATGCCCTTTTCCCTGGTGGTGAGCAACAAAGAGAATTCTAACAAGACAGCCACAGTTTTAATCAGCATAAAATATCTAAACCACAGATTGAACAGGTTTAGTGTATAAAATCCCAGAGGAAAGTTAATGAAACCAGAATGTTGAATATGGTTACATATATATTCAGCCATAATTAGGCAGGAGTAAATGTTGGTTTTATACAAGCAATCAAGCTAAAATAATTATATTGTTTTAATGTTTGTAAGGATTCAAGTTAAAGGTTAATAGAATAACTCATGCATTCAATGCATATTTATTGAACACCTCCTAAGTGCCAAAGTGTAATTCCTAACTCCTAAATTAGGAATTACAAAAGGAAGGATGAGCAAGACTTAGAGTCTTGTTTAGGATGTAAGTAAGCTGGCAATGAGGATGAAGTGTGATAGGTGCTAGGAGAAGGATGAACATGTAGCTGTAGAAGCAGGTGAGAGAGTAAGAATGCAATCTCATCAGGACCTGGGGTCATAGAAATTTTTCTTGAGAAAAAGGTGTCCAGAATGAGATTAGAAGGGTGTGATGGCTACTTTTGTGTGTCAACTTGATTGGGCCACAGGGTTGCCAGATAGTTGGTTAAACATTATTTTGGGTATGTCTCTGAGGGTGTTTCTGGATGAGATTAACATCTGAGTCTATAGAGTGAAAAAAGCAGATTGCTCTCCCCAGTTTGGATGGGTTTCATCTAATCCATTGAAGTCCTGAATAGAACAAGAAGGCTGAGTACAGGAGAATTCACTCTCTCTACCTGTCTTTGAGCTTGGACATTGGTCCTCTGTCTTTGGACTCAGACTGAGACTGGCACTTAGACCATCAGTGCTCTTGGGTCTTCAACTTACTGACTGCAGATCTTGGGATTTCTCAGCCTCCATAATCATGTGAGACAATTCCTTATAATAAATTGTATCTTATTGGTTCTGTTTCTCTGGAGAACCCTAACTAATACAAAGAGTGAATAATAAAAATGAGTAGAGAGAGAATCTCAGACAAGAAAAATGGAAGGGCAAATCTCTGAAGCAAGATAGTGAATAAGCTATTCAAGAAACTGGAAGAGGTTCAGTGGAGCTGTAACAGGGATGCTAGGCAGGAAGAGCATGGAGATAAAGCCAGTGTAGGCAGCTAGAATGAGATCATAAAGGAAACCGTAACCCATGTTGAGGAGTTTTAACTTCAATTTTAGGGCAGAGGGAATGTTTTAGGCATGGGAGTGACATGATACAAATAATTCTGTGCCTACATTTGTTTCTATGCAAGAAGCAGGCTACTGAATCAGATGCTGTTGCAGTAAAATGGGTAAATGATGCTGACGGCCTAAAAAGTGGTAGGGCCATGGAGATGGAGAGAAGGAAATAGATTCAACTAAGGAGGTAGGATTCAAAAGATGCAATGATTGATTGAACAGGGAGGCTGTTTATAGAGAAGGAAGCATTTGAATGATACCCAGTCTTCCTAAAACATAAGCAAACAAATGGGTGGTGGTGCCTTTCATTAACAGTTATGTGGAGGAAAATTAATGAGTTCAGCTCTTCATAACTGTAGTTGAAATGTCTTTAGTAATGAACACTAGGCAGTTCAGAATGTAGGCATGGAATTCAAGAGAAAGACCTGGGTTGATCATATAGATGCAGAAGTCTTTGGAGCGTTACAATTGTAGCCCTTGGAGAGAATGAGATCCTCTCAGTGAGAGCACTCACATGCCATCTTATATAGTAAACTGACTAAATATTTAAAAATATGTAGAAGAGTCAAGGCACTTCATACATTTGCTTTCCATTATTAATACAATATTACTGGCAGGGAGAAGATTTTATAGTAAACTGGCAACAAATGCTAAAAGTCATTCTGTGGCAATAGCCCATATAGGAAAAAACAATTAGGGAAGGGAACAGCCTGCATTGATAATAAAATATGAGAAATTATTATAACTAGGATTACTTAAAGCAGGTATTCAAGAATGTTGATATCAAATAAGATGTATTTTCAAAGAAAGTACCAACCATATATTTAATGAGCACACAAGTGGTTGTGGTTTATTCCATTTTCTTCAAAATGTATTTGAACAATATATCGATCCACCCGCAGTGAACTCTGACTACGAACTTTATCTCAAGGTGAAATCTGAAGTTCCTTTTTCAAAAAATTTCATATCATTCATGAAATAAAATTGTACCTTGATGGTAATCACACAGCAGATTCCATGCATCATGATACATTCAATTACTGTTATGTTGGTCAAACACCAATATGCACTATTAATACAATGAATCAGTCATAAGGCCACATAGTGAATCTAAAAACATCAATATCTTAACAATTCATTATAGAGTACACATTGCTCTTTAAGATTGTGTTTCTTAAATATTATCCAAATAAGACAAATATAGCCTCATTTTTTCTTCCTTTCCAACTTTTCTGAATCATTTAACTGTAATTGTTCTTCCACTTTACCTGTTTTTCTCTTTTCACCCTTAGGAACTCAGCCTCCTGAAAACACATCAAAAACCCCAGTTCCTGGACAAAACATTCTCAGCCTACATTTAGAAGAGAAAAATAAATATATTTGACATTGAAAGCATAAAAAACTTCACAGGAAATGTACTCAGGAAAAGTTGGGGTGGCAATACATGGGTAATAACTTTAATAATGACTAGTTATTTGTTGAGTAATACTATATGACAGACACTTGACCATATACTTTACTTGCTAATTAAACCAAAAATATAAATAATAAAGCATGTGGGAGAGAAGAAATGAAGTAAAAGGAAATACCATTTGTTGAACATCAACACTGTATCAAAATCTTTGTACATATTATTAAATTTACTCTTCTCAGCAAACTTATCAGGTGAAACTGGGATTCAAAGCCAGATCTCTTGGCCAACAAGTCCTCATGCTTTCTCCTGACTATGCGGCTTTGACCTATGTCCTGTAGCCTCATGGGGAAGGGAGAGGCCTTGGTCCTAATGTAACCCAAAACCATGCTGCTGGGGAAACTATCAAGAGACAAAAAAAAAACCAAAACTGATGGCTTCCTGAATAAAGGAAAACAAAACAACAAAAAAACACATAGTCAGTGATATAGCCAATACATATCCAAATTAAGAGCCAACGAGAAATTTTCAATGGCGAAAAATGAGATGCTGCTGTTTTGAACAGGACAGTAAGTGTACTCACACACTTTGGGATATGGAAGATCATCATTGTCAATAAATAAGGGTCTTCAGAAGGAAAGTAACTAGAAGACACATTCCTAGCAAGGACCTTTCAATAAAATCATTTTAAATGATTATATTTTTAAAGGATCTAGTGATAGTTTGAAATATGGTATGTAAACATGGTTACTTTTAGTTGCATTTAAAGACTCAATGATTGGCGAATTTGGCCTAAAATAAAAAAACATATTAGTGAAAGGCCAGATCTTGTCTTACATACATGTAGAAATAAACCACACAGCTATAATTCCAGCATCCTGGGGAAGCAGGCAAAATCAGAGGGTAACTAAGAGCCAACTTCTGTTCCATAGATCAAAAAAAACTGGACCTCAGATCCACTATGTCATGGAAGAAACTTTAAAGAGAAGACATAATTCTAATTCTCATTATTGTCCCTGGATTTTTAAAAGATGTTCTATGAAATAAAAGTAGAGGCCAAGACCTCTCCCATAACAGATGTACACAGAGAAATGGCATTGAACATTAGGGCTAGGAAAAGAGATAATCAGTTTTCCCATTAAGGTCAGATATACGAATGTGGAATTTTCTTCAGGGTATATTATTGAAAGGATATCTAGAAGAACACAGGTACTTCCATGAGTCACTATTTTTTCATTGGGGGTGGTGGCGATAAAATTGTAGCCCTAAACTGCATGTCTCTCATTCTAGTTAAAATAGGACTGCCATTGGAATTTCATTTTAGAGGACTAGAAATTGACAGATTAGAAGATGAGATGAAAATTTTGCTTGAATGATAATACAGTGATCTGGAGCACAATGTTAAAGAAGCACCAAAAACAGAACCAGTTGGAGTTGGTTCCCTTCACTGACTTGTTAGCAAATATAAAAATCATATCTGAACTGCAAACTGCTACCCCAGATACATCTACTTGAAGAAAAGGAGGTCATTAACGGTGATACCATTAAATTGCAAAATTCTTTTCCATCATTCCATTAATTTCCCTTAAATTTTCAGGAATGTAATTTAGCTAACCTTAAATTTATAGTCTTAATTAATATTAAAGATATTTTAAAATGCAAAAATAAAATTCATCAATTTTGTCCAGGTTGCCATAGTTTTATTCTTTAAAGAAACAAAAAGGAGAAAGTTACTTAAAATAGAGAACAGAATTTAAATAGCCATACCTATCTACATCTACAAATATCTAGAGCTGCATATAATTTATATAATGAATAGATATTCACCCTAGCTTTTCCTTGTTTTAATGCATTCCATGTTTGTTCCCCATCAGCTAATTCAAATGCCTAGAGTTTTCCTTTTTTATAGAAAAGATCTCTTGACATTATGACTGAATGACATGCAGAGTTCATACCCACAGACACACTAAAAAAAAAAAAAAAAAGTGAAAAAAATGACATGATAAAATCAAAGTTTAATATCCTTTTGATAATTTCACAATTTCAGAGTCCATGGAATTTGCTGCACCTCTGACAGTTTAATCTTATGAACTACAGCATGTTCTTTTTTTTAATTATGGAAATTTTCAAACATACACAAATGTGAGAAAATAGTATAATAAAGACACATTTTATCTACTACATATCTTAACAGTTATTAACATTTACCAATCTTAGCATGTCTTTTAAAGTTGCATGCCCTTATAAAAGAAACTAAACTTTGAACCACAAAGTAATAAACTTACCATTATATTTTATATTATAATTATGTTTAAACTGGATCCCATAAACCTAAGAGTTTAATATATTGCCCTTTCACTAAACTCTTGCATTTATGGGATCCACTTTAAACCTAAATTTTATATATATAGTTATAAACATATTTATACATATCTCTTCTACCTTCTTTCTTAAAGAACAAAATATTTAGTGAATGGTGATTTCAACTGGAAAACATAACACTGGAGGTCAGGTTCTGGGTCCACCAAAACAGACCAGATAAACCTTTGCAAGTCACTTACGTTTTAAACTCTCTGGCACCAGTTTCCTCTGTTCCAGGTTTAAGAAAAACATCACTTCCAATGCTAAGATCTTGTGATTTCCAGAGAGTACAGTTTAGTAGTAAGCATACCAAAATTATCACTATTATTTGAGATATTGCTGTAATTTACATGGCTTTACCATAAATTTTTGATTTTTCTTTTGTTAAAAGATGCAAACTTAAGTTGTTCAAATGTGCAGAATATATGTGAACTAAAGGCAAAATTAAGTGATAACCAGGAAATGTGTCGTACACTCCATCAGAAAATAAATCTTTTTCATTATTATTTCAATATATCATAAGGAGAATTCTTGAAGAATGTGGTAGAAATTTCTGCAAACTCTTCCATCAGTAGTATGAGACTGCAAAAGAATATATAAGTGAGTAAGCTTGGAATTCATGGCATGAAAAAAAACACTGAGTGGGTGTTCCCAAATCTGAGGACAGAGAAGGATATTCTCCCCAGACTGAAGGAAATGACTAACTTTGAAGATCCCATTACAAAATCAAATAGGAATTTGTGTTCATTTTCTTTGTTGCAGTAGCCACAGATTTGATGGCTTAAACAAGAAATTATTATCTTGCATGATTTATTATCTGTAGTCAGAAGATTAACACTGATCTCACAGGGCTAATACCAAGGTGTCCACGGGGATGTCTTCCTTTCTGCAGGCTCTAGGGGAAAATCAATTTCCTGCTCATTCTTGTGTTAGCAGAATTCAGTCCAATGCAGTTGTAAGAATGAAGACTTTATGTCCTTCTGGCTATCAATATCTGGGAGCACTCTAAGCTCCAGAGGCCTTTCTCCAGTCCTTGCACATAGAACACTACATGTTTGAACCAACAATGGGGCAACAAGTCCTTTTCACAGGGCCATCTCTCTCTTACACAGCCAGGAAAGATTCTCTGAATTTAAGGACTCATGTGATAAGATCAGGCACATCTGGATAATCCAGAATATCCTCCCAATCTCAAGGTCCATAACCTTTATCACATCTGCAAATTAAGATAACATAGTCATAAATTCCGGGGATTAGGGCATCTTATACAAAAATTAATTCAAAATGGATCACAGAACTGATTGTGAGAGGTAAAACATTAAAACTCTTAGGAGAAAATATGAGTAAATCTTTGTGACTTTCAATTAGGTTATAGATTCTTAGATATGCAAGCAACCAAACAAAAAGCAGATAAATTGATCTTTATAACAATTAAAAACTTTTGTTCTTTAAGGGATACCATTGAGAAAGTAAAAATACAACCCACAGGATGGGAGAAAATATCTGTAAATCACATGTCTGATAAGGGACTTGTATTCAGAATATATAAAGAACTCTTACAAGTCAACAATAAAAAATAATGCAATTAAAAATAGGCAAGGAATTTGAGTAGGCATTTCTCCACAGATCATATACAAATAGCTAAGAAGCCATGGAAATATGTGCAATCACCATTAGCCATCAGAGATAAGCAAACCAAAACCACAAGACACCACTTCATACCTACTAGATTGGCTATGATAAAAAAGACAGATAAAAACAAGTGTTTGGTGAGGATGTAGAGAAACTGGAAAAGTCATATACTGCTGGTAGGTATAGAAAACAGTTTGGTGATTCCTCAAATGGTTAAACATAGAGTTGCCATATGATCCAGCAATTCCTCCCAGCCAAGAGAAATAAAAACATACATCCACACAAAAACTTGTACATGAATGTTTATATAGCAGCATTTTTCATAATAGCCAAAATGTGGAGACAACCCAAATGTCCACTAACTGATGAATGGACAAATCTATTTATTAATATATAATAAAATCTGACTTATGTAGATAGTGGAATATTATTTGTCAATAAAATGTAAAATGTAATGAAGTGCTGATCTATGCTATAACATAGATGAAAGTCACAAGCATTATCCCCAATAAAAGAAGTCAGTCACAATAGACCACCTGTTGTATATGAAACAATGTTAGCCAAATTTTGGAGACAAATATGTTAATGGTTGCCTAAGGCTGAGGTGTCTGGGATGAGGGTACAGGGTTTTTTTTTTTTTTTAATTAATGGCACAGGGTTTCTTTTTTGAATGATGAAAATGGATTAAAGTTAGATTATTATGACAGCTGTGCAACTGTGGATATCCTAAAATTAATATAAAAAATTCATTGAATTGTACACTTTAAATAAAGGGTGAATTATATGGTATGTAAATTATACCTAATTAAAACATTTTTGAAAAGTGTGTACTATAGATTTGTGATCAGCAACCTGGCTTTTTTGTATACTGATTTCAAATTCTCAATCCTTTATTACTTTTTGTTATCTTAATACCTTTATGAGGATTACTAGCCTACTTTAAATAGAAACAATCACAATGGTCATAGTTGTCTCATTTCTCATTTTAAAAGAAAAGTTCTAATGCTTCATCATTATTATGTTTGCCATAGATTTTGAGAGAAACCCAATTCAGATCTTATGTCCTTCATAAAGAATTTTCAGACTACTCTAGCCTTGAATCATGTCTTCCTCTTTGAGTGCCTTTGGTATTTACTGTCTGCCTCATGGATGTAAAGATAATAATCCTTTGTGTTCTAATATTGCTTAATACTAAACAACCTTCAAAGAGTAAAATGAATGTCCATAAAACTTCCCCGGCTATACCAGCATAGAATGAGCTACTTCACCTTTAAATACCCATGGCAGCCATTTAGCATGTAGCACCAAACAGATTTAAAAGAGCTTTTGCATGATTATCAATTAATTTTATGTATCTTTTATAATTGGATCTTATTTCTCTTATTAAACTCCTAGTGGGCATAGACTGTATTTATTTGTATTTCCATGAAGCTTAAACATAAGTCCTCAATAAATATTAATCAAATTGATATACCATAGTTCTGGAAAGGCTTGGGCTATCATTACCACCCCAGTGTTTACACTGGATTCAGCACTTCTTCCAAGTCTCTGTAGGACACACATTTTTTCAGAGGTGAGGGAATATGAATTGAGAGAATTGGGTTAATCAGTGTGAGCCTGGGATGGGAGACTCTGCTGTACTCATCAATTAGTACAACTTCAAAGTTAGCAAACTAGTCTTGGAGATGAGGGCCTATGGATTGCCCGTACATCTGGAAATGAGGCACATCCTTGTTTTCCTTTCAACTTTTTTTTTTTAATTTGAACATTCTGTTTTAATGGTCAACTGTTTTAGCTCCAATTTCGTGCAACCTCAGAATCAAACCAATTTTAAGAGGCTATTTTTGAGGTAAGTCAGGCCTATACTCCTCATTTTGAAGGTGAACAAAGAAAAGAATGAATCATCCACCAACTTTGTGTCGTGAACTGATATTAGTACTGTGGTTAAACCTTCCCAATTGTGTTCTATTGATTGGGCAACTAAACTCTGCTCTACCTGCTTTGCTTTCCCCTTTTCACACAAGACTTTTCACTTAATGAACTGGTTCCTGAGATGTGAATTGTTGCCATTCCTTGAGCTGCTGAGCTAAAAATATCCAGACTTTATCAATAAGAATTATAGAGTTAGGTTTTTTCACTCTGCCAGTATCACCATAAAAACGTGAATAACATCTTTAGATCAAATAGTACGTAAAAAAAACTTTAGCAATAAAAATTAATAGTGTACCCATTTACTGCCTCATGGTCTGCTGCTTATTGAATTAGTCCAGTTGCTAGGGATAAAATCATAAAACTTACTAAAGAAAAATAACATAAAAACGTATTTGTTTATGATCTTTCAATACAAAGAGAGGAATCAAATCCCTGATTTGAAAACCATTTTTCAAAGATATAACAGAATACAGAATAAAAAAGCAATTTATCTTTACTCAGTATGATATGTTAAGACTGCAGGAATAAGGCAAAGAAACGCTCCGCTATGTGCAGTTTTTCAAGGTGAAAGAAAATCCTTGTCAAATCCCAGTAGTGGAAGGAAATGAGGAACGATTATTAATAACACTGTTGGCAGGTCAAAATAAACCTTGAAATCTAAACAATCTTCCATCATACAGAAAGCACATGAATCTATTGCCTCTGTGCATTTTTAATTGTTTGCTTGTTATTTCTAAAGTACTGTGGAATTTGGTTTAAATGTGTGCAAATATTTTTCAGCACTAAGGAGAATTATGGAAATTATTAGTGAACCACATAAATACCTGATGGCTCCTATTGCTCTTAAGTACATATAATACTCTAGTTTCTCCAGTAGTCATTTAATAATTCTAAATCAACATTGTTCATATACTGTCCCATACAGTTACAGGTGTAAGTAAAGTTTCTAGCTACATAAGCTAAATATCATTGCTGCTTGGCATGCCCTATTTTGGAGCATTATTTGGATTATTATGCTTTCCCCTAAACAAATAAGCAAATACCATAACAAATATCCTCCCCTGGAATCTTTCCCCTGATTAACAAACTCTTAAACATTATTTTTCTTTTTTACCTTTGTTTGATTCATAGGTTGGGGGATCACAAATGGTGTCCTCTCTGAAATAGGATACTTATGTTCCATTTGGGATTGCTCAAATTTGAACATTCATTTTTCCTAATAAGAAAATGACAGTAGTTTAAGAGAGAATTCTCACCCTATCAAATTGTACGAGTTAGGGTAACACTAGTTGTTGTTAACAAATGTATCCCCAAATGATCCAAACAATTTAGATTATTTTGTATTTCACAATATTATTGGAAATGTAAATGTGTTGGCGCGATAATGCTCATCCATGTAATAATTCAGGGACCCAGGCTCATAGCACCTTTGCAATCGTCAAGGTCACCACTGACTAATTATCTCCATCCCCACAGGCATGAAGGGAATGAAACAAGGGCTGCACACAAGAGGACTGGAAGAGGCAAACAGTACCTCCTTGCATGTTACTCTGGCTAGAATTCAGGTTGAGAAATAAGATCTTGCTATGTACCCAGAAAGCAAAGAGAATACATATTTGGATGACCAACTAGTTGCTTCTCTCACAGTTATATAACTTAAACCTTTGACTTTTTTATACTTTATGAAAAAAGAATGTTTATATTCCATAAAAATCTGACCAATTAGGTCATTTATAAACTTGGCATAAATTCAGAATGCTTTATCTGATGTAATGTATTTTATGATGCATTATATCCATTTCTTAGATAAGAAAACTTGGGCTCAAAGAAGTTGTGTGACTTCATCTAAGGTAACAAGTTTGCATCGCCATAACTACAAGCCTAGCTTTTCTACCAGACGTTTTCAGTATCCTCAGTGAAATACCAAGAACACTAATAAAGTAGTGTCTACTTTGCATCAAATCTACTGATTGATCTTTTCTTCCATCAATGCCTTCTGCTAACCTAGGCCAAAACTTGCTGTAAAAATTGAGAAAGTGACCAATATTTCAGACATGTAACAGGTGCTCAATTACATTTTAAAAATATTATTCTGACATTTTAGCAAAGACGAATCCAATTCCAGGTGGTTTAAATGGTGAATTCTTCCAAACATTTTAGGGAGAAATAATACCAATTATACACAATATTTTCCAAAACAATATGAGGTAGAGTACTTTCCATCTCATTTTGTGAGGCCAGCATTATATGAATACCAAAAGCAGAGACATTACAAGAAAACTATAGACAAATACCCTTCATAAACAGACACAAAAAGTATCAACAAAATATAACAAACTAAATATAGTAATATAAATAAAAAGGATAATATGTTAGAAACAAGTGGATGTATCCTAGAAATGCAAGGCTGGTTCAATATTCAAAACTCACATGATAATTAATCATATAAACAGACTAAAATAGAAAGCCCATAAGAGCTTTTCAAAAGATGAGCATTTTACAAAATTCCACATCTGATCATAGAAAAAAAAAAAAAAAAACCTCTCAGCAGACGAGAAATGTATAGGAACTTCCATTAACTTAATAAGTAGCATTAAAAAACATTACAGCAAACTCATATTTAACAGTGAAAACCTGAATTTTTTCCCCAAACTGAGGAAAAGCAAGGATGTTCACCTTCTCCTATTTAACCTCATACTGATAACACAAGGAAAATAAATTTGCATACAAATTAGAAGGGGAAAAATAAAACTATCACTATTCATAAACTACATGATTATCTACTTAAAAAGTCTTTACAGAGTCTAAAACAGGAGCTAGGGGGACTCCTAGAACCATACATGAGTTTACAAAGTCACACATTATGGAGCTAATATACAAAATTCAATTATTTTTCTATGTAATAGTAATAAATAATTGGATATTAAAGTTTAGAAAGCAGTATTATCGATAATAGCAGTAAACAGTGAAATACATAGTTATACATTTAAGAAAACATCTGCATGCTATGTATGCTTAAAATACAAAATACTGAGGAAAGAAATCAAAGGGAATCTCAGTTAAGAGAAATAAAGTAATTATGGGTTAAAAGACTTTATATTATAAACATGCCAATATATCCCAAATGGATATATAGATTCAATGCAATCCCAGTCAAAAATCTCAGCACAATATTTTTGTCAACAAGATAATTCTAAAATTAATATGGAAAGACAAATTATTTAGAATTACAAAAACAATTTTGAAGAAAAGAACAAAGTAGGAGGACTAACAATACATAATTTTAAAGCTTAATATAAAGCTGTACTAATTAAACAGTGTAGTACTGGAGAAAAGAATGACCTATAGATCAATGGACCAGAATAAAGTCCAGAAATAGATCCACATACATGGTTAATTTATATTTTACAAAGATGCAAGGACAATTCTATAGAGAAATCATGGTCTTTCAACAAATGGTTCTAAAACAAATAGACATTTATCTATCTATCTATCTATTCTTCAAATTATATTTCACATTCTTTACAAAAATTAATTCAAAATGAATCATAGACCTAAATGCAAAATGTAAAAGGATAAAATTTCTAGAAAATATGACAAATTCTTTATTACTTTACATTCGACAAAAATATGTTAGATCCTATGATCTATACAAGAAGAAATTAATTAACCTCATCAAAATCTAAAGGATTGAGGAGCTTCAAGATGGCAGAAGCGTAAGACGCGGAGATCAACTTTCTCCCCACAAATATACCAGAAATACACCTACATGTGGAAGAACTCCTACAGAACACCTACTGAACACTGGCAGAACACCTCAGACCTACCAAAAGGCAAGAAACTCCCCCACGTACCTGGGTAGGGCAAAAGAAAAAACAAAGAATAAAAGACAAAAGAGACAAAAGAATAGGGATGGGACCTGCACCTCGGGAAGGGAGCTGTGAAGGAGGAAACGTTTCCACACACTAGAAAGCCCCTTCGCGGGCGGAGACTGCGGGTGGCAGAGGGGGGAAGCTTCGGAGCCATGGAGGAGAGCGCAGCCACAGGAGTGTGGAGGGCAAAGCGGAGAGATTCCTGCACAGAGGATCGGTCCTGACCAGCACTCACCAGCCCGACAGGCTTGTCTGCTCACCTGCTGGGATGGGTGAAGGCTAGGAGCTGAGGCTCCGGCCTCGGAGGTCAGATGCCAGGGAAAGGACTGGGGTTGGCTGCGTGAACACAACCTGAAGGGGGCTAGTGTGCCACAGCTAGCTGGGAGGGAGTCCAGGAAAAAGTCTGGAGCTGCTAAAGTGGCAAGAGACTTTTTCTTGCCTCTTTGTTTCCTGGTTCGTGAGGAGATGGGATTAAGAGTGCTACTTAAAGGAGCTCCAGAGACGGGCGCAAGTCGCGGGTATCAGCGCGGACCCCAGAGACGGGTATGAGACGCTAAGGCTGCTGCTGCCACCACCAAGAAGCCTGTGTGCAAGCACAGGTCACTCTCCACAGCTCCCCTCCCAGGAGCCAGTGCAGCCCGCCACTGCCAGGGTCCCGTGATCCAGGGACAACTTCCCCAGGAGAACACATGTGCGCCTCAGGCTATTGCAACGTCACGCAGGGCTCTGCCGCCACAGGCTCGCCACGGCTTCCATACCCCTCCCTCCCCCCGGCCTGAGTGAGGCGGAGCCCCGAATCAGCTGCCCCTTTAACCCCGTCCTGTCTGAGCTAAGAACAGATGCCCTCAGGCGGCCTACACACAGAGGCGGGGCCAAATCCAAAGCTGAACCCCAGGAGCTGTGGGAACAGAGAAGAGAAAGGGAAATATCTCCCAGCAGCCTCAGGAGCAGCGGATTAAATCTCCACAATAAACTTCATGTACCCTGCATCTGTGGAATACCTGAAGAGACAATGAATCATACCAAATTGAGGAGGTGGACTTTAGAGGCAATGATATATATATATTTTTCCCTTTTTCTCTTTTTGTGAGTGTGTATGTGAATGCTTCTGTGTGTGATTTTGTCTGTATAGCTTTGCTTTTACCATTGGTCCTAGGGTTCTATCTCTCTGGTATTTTTTGGTTTTTTATTTTTTAGTATGGATTTTAGCACTTGTTATCATTGGTGGATTTGTTTTTTGGTTTGGTTGCTCTCTTCTTTCTTTCTTTCTTTTATTTTTATTACTTTTTAAATTTTTTTTAATAATTATTTTTGACTTTAATAATGTTATTTTATTTTATTTTATTTTATTCTTTCTTTCTTTCTTTCTTTTTCTCCCTTTTATTCTGAGCTGTGTGGATGACAGGCTCTTGGTGCTCCATCCAGGCATCAGGGCTGTGCCTCTGAGGTGGGAGAGCCAAGTTCAGGACATTGGTCCACAAGAGACCTCCCAGCTCCATGTAATATAAAAATGGCGAAAATCTCCCAGGATCTCCATCTCAATGCCAAGACCCAGCTCCACTCAATGACCAGCAGGCTACAGTGATGGACACCCTATGCCAAACAACTAGCAAGATAGGAACACAACCAAACCCATTAAAAGAGAGGTGGCCTAAAATCATAATAAGGCCACAGACACCCCAAATCACACCATTAGAAGTGGACCTGCCAACCAGAAGGACAAGATCCAGCCTCATCCACCAGAACACAGGCACTAGTCCCCTCCACCAGGAAGCCTACACAACCCACTGAACCAACCTTAGCCACTGGGGAAAGACACCAAAAACAACGGGAAGTACGAACCAGCAGCCTGCGAAAAGGAGACCCCAAACACAGTAAATTAAGTAAAATGAGAAGACAGAGAAATGCACAACAGATGAAGAAGCAAGGTAAAAACACACCAGACCAAACAAATGAAGAGGAAATAGGCAGTCTACCTGAAAAAGAATTCAGAATAATGATAGTAAGGATGATCCAAAATCTTGGAAATAGAATGGAGAAAATACAAGAAACGTTTAACGAGGACCTAGAAGAACTAAAGAGCAAACAAACACTGATGAACAACACAATAAATGAAATTTAAAATTCTCTAGAAGGGATCAATAGCAGAATAACTGAGGCAGAAGAACGGATAAGTGACCTGGAAGATAAAATAGTGGAAATAACTACTGCAGAGCAGAATAAAGAGAAAAGAATGAAAAGAATTGAGGACAGTCTCAGAGACCTCTGGGACAACATTAAATGCACCCACGTTCGAATTATAGGGGTCCCAGAAGAAGAAGAGAAAAAGAAAGGGACTGAGAAAATATTTGAAGATATTATAGTTGAAAACTTCCATAATATGGGAAAGGAAATAGTTAATCAAGTCCAGGAAGCAAAAAGAGTCCCATACAAGATAAATCCAAGGAGAAACACAACAAGACACATATTAATCAAACTATCAAAAATTAAATACCAAGAAAAAATATTAAAAGCAGCAAGGGAAAAACACGAATAACACACAAGGGAATCCCCATAAGGTTAACAGCTGATCTTTCAGCAGAAACTCTGCAAGCCAGAAGGGAGTGGCAGGATATACTTAAAGTGATGAAGGAGAAAAACCTACAACCAAGATTACTCTACCCAGCAAGGATCTCATTCAGATTTGATGGAGAAATTAAAACCTTTACACACAAGCAAAAGCTAAGATAATTCAGCACCACCAAACCAGCTTTACAACAAATGCTAAAGGGACTTCTCTAGGCAGGAAACACAAGAGAAGGAAAAGACCTACAATAACAAAACCAAAACAATTAAGAAAATGGTAATAGGAACATACATATTGATAATTACCTTAAATGTAAATGGACTAAATGCTCCAACCAAAAGACAGAGGCTGGCTGAATGGATACAAAAACAAGACCCGTATATATGCTGTCTACAAGAGACCCACTTCAGACCTAGGGCCACATACAGACTGAAAGTGAGGGGATGGAAAAAGATATTCTATGCAAATGGATATCAAAAGAAAACTGGAGTAGCAATTCTCATATCAGACAAAATAGACTTTAAAACATAGACTATTACAAGAGACAAAGAAAGTCACCACATAATGATCAAGAGACCAATCCAAGAAGAAAATATATCAATTGTAAATATGTATGCACCCAACATAAGAGCTACTCAATACATAAGGCAAATACTAACAGCCATAAAAGGGGAAATCAACAGTAACACAATCATAGTAGGGTACTTTAACACCCCAGTTTCACCAATGGACAGATAATCCAAAATGAAAATAAATAAGGAAACACAAGCTTTAAAGGATACATAAAACAAGAGGGACTTAATTAATATTTATAGGATATTCTGTTCAAAAACAACAGAATACACTTTCTTCTCAAGTGCTCATGGAATATTCTCTAGGATAGATCATATCTTGGGTCACAAATCAAGCCTTGGTGAATGTAATAAAACTGAAATTGTATAAAGTAACTTTTCAGACCACAACGCTATGAGACTAGATATCAATTACAGGAAAAAATTTGTAAAAAATACAAACCCATGGATGCTAAACAATACACTACTTAATAACCAAGAGATCATTAAAGAAATCAAAGAGGAAATCAAAAAATACCTAGAAACAAATGACAGTGACAACATGACGACCCAAAACCTATGGGATGCAGCAGAAGCAGTTCTAAGAGGGAAGTCTATAGCAATACAATCCTATCTTAAGAAACAAGAAACATCTCAAATAAACAACCTAACCTTACACCTAAAGCAATTAGAGACAGAAGAACAAAAAAACCCCAAAGTTAGCAGAAGGAAAGAAATCATAAAGATCAGATCAGAAATAAATGAAAAAGAAATAAAGGACATGATAGCAAAGATCCTTAAAATTAAAAGCTGGTTCTTTGAGAAGACAAACAAAATTGATAAACCATTAACCAGACTCATTAACAAAAAAAGGGAGAAGACTCAGATCAATACAATTAGAAATGAAAAAGGAGAAGTAACAACTGACACTGCAGAAATACAAAGGATCATGAGAGATTACTACAAGCAACTCTATGCCAATAAAATGGACAACCTGGAAGAAATGGACAAATTCTTAGAAATGCACAACCTTCTGAGACTGAACCAGGAAGAAATCGAAAACATGAACAGACCAATCACAAGCACTGAAATTGAAACTGTGATTAAAAATCTTCCAACAAACAAAAGCCCAGGACTAGATGGCTTCACAGGCGAATTCTATTAAACATTTAGAGAAGAGGTAACACCTATCCTTCTCAAACTTCCAAAATATAGCAGGGGGAGGAACACTCCCAAATTCATTCTATGAGGCTGCCATCACCCTGATACCAAAACCAGACAAAGATGTCACAAAAAAATAAAACTACAGGCCAATATCACTGATGAACATAAATGCAAAAATCCTCAAAAAAATACTAGCAAACAGAATCCAACAACACATTTAAAGGATCATACACCATGATCAAGTGGGGTTTATTCCAGGAATGCAAGGATTCTTCAATATACACAAATCAATCTATGTGATACACCATATTACCAAACTGAAGGAGAAAAACCATATGATCATCTCAATAGATGCAGAGAAACTTTTGACAAAATTCAACAGCCATTTATGATAAAAATCCCTCCAGAAAGTAGGCATAGAGGGAACTTACCTCAACATAATAAAGGCCACATATGACAAACCCACAGCCAACATCATCTTCAATGGTGAAAAACTAAAACCATTTCCACTAAGATCAGGAAAAAAACAAGGTTGCCCACTCTCACCACTATTATTCAACATAGTTTTGGAAGTTTTAGCCACAGCAATCAGAGAAGAAAAAGAAATAAAAGGAATCCAAATTGGAAAAGAAGTAAAGCTGTCACTGTTTGCAGATGACATGATACTATACATAGAGAATCCTAAAGATGCTCCCAGAAAACTACTAGAGTTAATCAATGAATTTGGTAAAGTAGCAGTATACAAAATTAATGCACAGAAATCTCTGTCATTCTTATACACTAATGACGAAAATATGAAAGTTAAATTAAGAAAACACTCCCATTTACCACTGCAACAAAAAGAATAAAATATTTAGGAATACACCTACCTACAGAGACAAAAGACCTGTCTGCAGAGAATTATAAGACACTGATGAAAGAAATTAAAGATGATACAAACAGATGGAGAGATATACCATGTTCTTGGATTGGAAGAATCAACATTGTGAAAATGACTCTGCTACCCAAAGCAATCTACAGATTCAATGCAATCCCTATCAAACTACCAAAGGCATTTTTCACAGAACTAGGGCAAAAAATTTCACAATTTGTATGGAAACACAAGAGACCCCAAATAGCCAAAGCAATGTTGAGAAAGAAAAATGGAGCTGGAGGAACCAGGCTCCCTGACTTCAGACTATACTACAAGGCCACAGTAATCAAGAGAGTATGGTACTGGCACAAAAACTGGAATATAGATCAATGGAACAGTTTAGAAAGCCCAGAGATTAACCCATGCACATATGGTCAACCTATCTTTGATAAAGGAGGCAAGCATATACAGTGGAGAAAAGACACCCTCTTCAATAAGTGGTGCTGGAAGAAGTGGACAGCTACATGTAAAAGAATGAAATTAGAACAGTCCCTGACACCATACACAAAAATAAAATCAAAATGGATTAAAGACCATATGTAAGGCCAGACACTATAAAACTCTTAGAGGAAAACATAGGCAGAACACTCTATGACATAAATCACATCAAGATCCTTTTTAACCCACCTCCTAGATAAATGGAAATAAAAACAAAAATAAACAAATGGAACCTGATAAAACCTAAAAGCTTTTGCACAGCAAAGGAAACCATAAACAAGAGGAAAAGACAACCCTCAGAATGGGAGAAAATATTTGCAAATAAAGCAACTGACAAAGGATTAATCTCCAAAATTTACATGCAGCTCATGTAGCTCAATATCAAAGAAACAAGCAACCCAATCCAAAAATGGGCAGAAGACCTAAATAGACATTTCTCCAAAAAAGATATACAGATTGCCAACAAACACATGAAAGGGTGCTCAACATCACTAATCATTAGAGAAATGCAAATCAAAACTACAATGTGGTATCACCTCACACCAGTCAGAATGGCCATCATCAAAAAATCTACAAACAATAAATGCTGGATAGGGTGTTGAGAAGAGGGAACCCTCTTGCCCTGTTGGTGGGAATGTAAACTGATACAGCCACTATGGAGAACAGTATGGGGGTTCCTTAAAAACTAACAATAGAACTACCATATGACCAGCAATCTCACTACTGGGCATATACCTTGAGAAAAGCATAATTCAAAAAGAGTCATGTACCACAGTGTTCATTGCAGTTCTGTTTACAATAGCCAGGACATGGAAGCAACCTAAGGGTTCATCAACAGATGAATGGATAAAGAAGATGTGGCACATATATACAATAGAATACTACTCAGCCATTAAAAGAAATGAAATTGAGTTATTTGTAGTGAGGTGGATGGAGTTAGAGTCTGTCATACAGAGTGAAGTAAGTCAGAACAAATACCATATGCTAACACATGTATATGGAATCTAAAAAACAAAAGGAAATGGTCATGAAGAACCTAGTGGCAAGACGGGAATAAAGACGCAGACCTACTAGAGAATGAACTTGAGGATATGGAGGGGGGAAGGGTAAGCTGGGACAAAGTGAGAGAGTGGCATGGACATATATACACTACCAAATGTAAAATAGATAGTTAGTGGGATGCAGCCGCATAGCACAGGGAGATCAGCTCGGTGTTTTGTGACCCCGTAGAGGGTGGGATAGGGAAGGTGGGAGGGAGGGAGACGCAAGAGGGAAGAGATATGGGAACATATGTATATGTATAACTGATTCACTTTGTTATAAAGCAGAAACTAACACACCATTGTAAAGCAATTATACTCCATTAAAGATGTTAAAAAAAAAATCTAAAGCATTGGCTTTGTCAAAGATACGTTTGAAAGAATGAAGAGACAAGCCACATACTAGCAGGGAATATTTTAAATCACATATCTCACAAAGGATTTATACCGAGAATATAGAAAGAACTTTAAAAACTCAACAATAAAAAATAACACAACCTAACTTTTAATAAATGAACAAAATATTGGAACAGAAATATTTTCAGCAAACAAGACATATGGATGATAAATAAACAGATGAAAAGAGGCTTGTTATCATTAATAATTAGGAAAATGTAAATTACAACAACAACGAGGTACAACTATATATCTATTAGAATAGCTAAAATCAGAAGAATTGACATTATTAATTGCTGTGGGGGAGTGGACAGCTGGAACTCTCATATATTGCTAATGATAATGCAAAATGGTACAGTGACTTTGGAAAACAGTTTGGCATTTTCTTACAAAGTTAAACATACACTCACCGTATGATCCTATAATACAATCAATCCTCATTACTCACAGATTTTGTATTTGTGAATTTACCCATTTGCTGAAATTTACTTGTAATCCCCAAATCAATACTTGTGAGGGCTTTTGTGGTCAGTGACAAATTGGACTCAACCAACATGCATGTTCCCAGCTGAGCTTGAACAAGGCAATGCTCTGGCTTCTTGTTTAATTCTCATATCGTAAATGTGTCCTTTTCTCGATCTATTTTGTTGTGGGGCATTTTCATTGTTTTGCAATTTTTTTTGCTTTTTGTTGGTGATGTTGCTGTTTAAAATGCCCTCCACGTGTGTAATACCTAAGTGCTGTCTGATGTTTCTAAACACAAGAAGGCTGCAATGTGCAGTATAGAGAAAATGCATATGTAAGATAAGTTTTATTCAGCCATGAGGTATAGTGCTGTTGACCACAAGTTCAATGTTAATAAATCAATATATATTAATTAAGGTGCTTTTAACAGAAAACACATATAAAACAAGGTTATGTAATGATCAGTTGACAAAAAACTCATTGCAATCAGAGACTCACAGGAACTTAACCCTGTATTTCCCCTAGGATCAACTGTCCCATTACTAGTTAAATCAGGGTTGACGGTGACTTTACAGAACATACCTATCCTAAAGAATGAGAATTAATTGTGACATTCGTAGATATTTGCCCGGGATAAATGAAAACATGTTTAAACAAAAATATCTATATTTAAGTTTTATAACAGCTTTTATCATAATTGTTCCAAACTAGCCATCTTACTACCATATTATTTCTCTGTTATTGTCATAGCAAACTGCCACAAAAGTAGCCACATTAAGCAACACAAACTTAATATCTCACAGTTTCCACAGGTCAAAAGTCCAGCAGTCTCAGCTTAGTTTCTTCTTAGAATCTCATAAAACCAAAGTTGAGATGTTGATAAAACTGAGTTATTTTCTACAGGTTCTAGGGGAAAATCTATGTCCTTACTTAATTAAACTGTTGGAAGTATTGAGTTGATTGCAGTTGTAGGACTGAGATTCCTGCTCTCCTGTGGGTTATTATTTGAGGACTGTTATCAGCTTCTTAGGGGCTACCACATTCCTTAGCTCACATCTCCCTTCCTTTATCTTCAAATCCAACAACAGGATGCAACAAATCCTCTCACATTGCATCTCTTTGACACTTATGGACTTTTAAGTACCTGTTATTACATTGGACTCACCATGATAATCACCCTATGTTAGGGTCAGCTGGTTATTAACCTTATTTTCACCTGAAATCTGTAGCCATAATTCCATCTTCAAACATAATTCCCTTTTGCCATGTAACGTAATGTATTCACCGGCATAATGCCAGGGGGAAAAGGTCAGGGGAGCTCAAATCCTGCCTACCACGCTACCCAATGTCTTTCAACTTGTGAGTGAATCAACTGTGATACATCCATAAAGTAGAACACTACTCAGGCATAGAAAGGAAAAGTCTATTGATATGGATGAATCTCAAATGCATTATACTAAGTGAAAGAAAAAAGATTCAAAAAGTTTACTAACTGGAAGTGTCTATTTATATAGAAAGTTAACAAACATATCAGTTGCCTGGGTTAGGATTAAGCAGACAGTTTTACTGCAAAAGGACAGCATGAGGGGGATTTTAGAGTGAAGGAACAGTTGTGTATCTTGAGTATGATTTTTGTTGAAATTCAGAGAACTGGAAACCAAACAAGTAAATTTTACAGTATGCAAATTTTGAAATAAATTTCAATAGTATCATTCTGCTTGGTTACTGATATCCTTTGCTTTCAAAGTCCTAACCGTTTGATTTAGTAGGTACCATAACAGTATAAAGACATGTAATCTAAGAAAGTAAGAGACAGTAAATTTTATCAGTAGAAAGACGGCAGTTTTTTTTTTTTTTTGCTTGGAGACAAATGATACTAGAAGGAGAAGGCCATCTTTCCTCAATCTCTTTTCCTATTCACAGGACCTGCATCTTTACCCATCCTATGCCTCAGGTCAGTTATATCAAACTGTTTGAATCCATATGTCAAGGTCATGCAAAGAATCTGCATACATTTTTAATTCTAGTCAACTTTGGTCTTCTCTGGGTTTTCCTTATTTTTGACCCAGACAACACTTACCTGTGCTTGCCCAGGAATGGGACTTTGTAGCCAGTCTCCAAGTACTCTCTAAAAATTAGAAAGAAGATATGGTGAAAGTAGCCTATTCTGACGGTGGGTGAAGTCCACAGCCACCAACAACCTTTCTGAAAATTACACTGAAGTTTCTTCTAAAAGTAAATAATTAAGTCATTGAGATAATTTTTGAAATCACTTCCAAAAAGTCCTATGCTGGGTTCCTCTCCACATCTATAACTGGTAGTGAGACTGCAGAGAAGCAGAAGTGTCAGATATTAGCAAGGATAAAAAGAAATCCTGATCATGTGACCCGAACAACCAAATCCTCAAATACTCATCGTCATGGAGGGCACAGTTATCCTAACAGCACAAACATCTTTGTGGATAGTATTTGTTCTGTTTGCTGGAGACAAGATTTCTAGCCTCAGACTGTCATTTTACATCATGCTTCACTTAATGAGAGGAAGAGATACATAAAGAAAATAAAGACTCATCTATGAATCTCTTAATTGTTATTAAAAGGGTAGTGTCTTCACCAAAAGAGAGACCTGACTCTGAATTCTGGGGTTAGTGTTTACATACACATGGTTGCCAGAAGAAATTTATCTGAAACTTCCTAAACCTTAATTAGAATTTTCCTCCATTCAAACGTTATTAACTCATTCTAAAACTTCTAATATTTACTGCAGCATTTTTTGCACATATCCAGGAGACAGAGATATTGGGTCTCTAGTTAATGGCTGCTTCAAAATTTGCAAGAAAGCCAATGTACTGGGAGTTTTAAAGATCCAGACTGGTTCCCAGCTTCCACATCACTCCTTGCTTCCATATCAGAGACTAAAACCTCTTCTGTCTTTCTATCTTGGTTGCTCTCCCTGAATTCCTCTTCCAGTATTCTGCTCCAGACATTAATTTCATACTGAGATAAGGATATTTTTGCTAAGAGCCAGTTCAGCATTTAAAGACCCTTTTACCCAGGTGACAGATTTTTTTGGTGCTTGTTGTAAGGACTTCTGGATATTGCTTTTGCCAGATTTTAATTTCTAAATCTCACCCTTCCTCGCAAAAGACTATCACTCTTCTCTATTTTGTCCCTTTTTTCATTTCCTTTTCCAACTGTTTTCCTGAAATTTATCATTACCATTACATCCTGCTAAAGGGGAGACTAGGGTGATTCAGTCTTTGCATTGCTGGGGACCCCTGGAATATGATGAACCAATAAGATTGAGAAGAGAGAGAATAGGACTCTATGCACTGAGTCTGGTTGACATGGTTACCAAAACAAACATAGTTGAGATAGCCCTGAGCTGAGGATTCAATCAAGAGACATGGATGAGGCAGCTCTTCCGGCAGGTAATTTTATAGCTGCAACTCCCTATTCTGTAGAAATCTACTCAGAGCAGTGAGGTCTCACTTCTCTATTCTTGGGTAAGTTTCCCTCCCACCTCTGGAGAAATTAATATAAACACACTCATTTCCCTATCCCTTTCCATCCAGCTCTTCCTAGTCTCTCCAAGAACTTAGTCTCTACTTAGACAATTCCATTTGCTCCACTCTCAAGAAAAGCAAAAGGAGAATTTTTTTTCTTCTTTTGTGAATCAATTTTTACTATGTAAGCTCAAGGAGCCCAGAAAGGGGAAGTGCTTAACCTAAACTCTAGGATGGGCACAAAATTTGCCATCTAGGTAGGATAAAACTTCACCTGAGGGTTTCCCTGGTGGTGCAGTGGTTGAGAATCTGCCTGCCAATGCAGGGGATACGGGTTCGAGCCCTGGTCTGGGAAGATCCCAAATGCTGTGGAGCAACTAGGCCCGTGAGCCACAACTACTGAGCCTGCACGTCTGGAGCTTGTGCTCTGCAACAAGAGAGGCCGCGACAGTGAGAGGCCCACGCACTGTGATGAAGAGTGGCTCGCCACAACTAGAGAAAGCCCTCGTACAGAAAAGAAGACCCAACACAGCCAAAAATAAATAAAGAAAGAAAGAATGAAGCTTTCATTTAAAAAAAAACAAAACAAAACAAAATTTCACCTGATATCTGCAGTTGTATCATCCTAGTCCAGAGATATAAGTAGATACCAAAATAAATCATAGAAAAATGAAAAGTTCATCACTGGTGCCCAATTCATGTGATTATTTGTATATGAGCATTTATGTGTGTATAAAGTACTAAACCGTGATCACCTTACTAAGTTCCTAGATATTTACCACAATGTGATAATAGTTATGATATAGTTCTTGAATATAGGATGTTTAACTCAAAATTCACTTATTTATTTCAGTCTCAACAATAGGAACTTGGGAGAAAAACTTCAATTTTCCTGCCCTATATCTTTCTCTATCCAGCTAGATGATGCCCTGGCCATTATATTAATCTACCTACTCCTCTGCATAGCCCCAAATGCCAATCAACACCTTCAATTGGAAGTCTCTACCATCACCTCCATATTTTTTAGAATCAAAGGCTTAGTCTTTCTCTACTGACCATCTGCACTTCTGGATTTACTATTTCAAGCCGTTTCATTTTTGTTCGTTTAATGACACAAACTAAATTTCTTGAATGTTCTTTCGTTTCTCTCTTTCTTTGACCAATTTCACTTACAAACACTCAATCAACTTTTAAAAAATAATTTTCAATCTGTTTCTTTATTTTTATTCCCATTGCCATGACCTTGGTCTAGGTCCTTTGTACTCCATTCTTTGGCTATTGAATTACCTCTAAATCAGTTTTATTTCACTTTCCCATCAAATACCCCAGTTTAGCACAGGCCTTCCTAATAAATTGAAGGGACTTAGTTTTTACCCTACTGAAAAGCTTCCAGCGACTCACAATAAATGCTCAATATATGTTTGTGAAATAGAAACATAAATATTACTTGGAATGTCTATTATGGTACTTTGCATATGAGAGGTACATAATATTTAGAATAAATTTTCTAATTGAGGTTAATTTTTAATATACCTTAAAATAGAAGAACTGAATGCATATAAATCTAAATATTTTCCTCATAAAGAAGATAATTAGAATCAACTCCTAAAATATATCTGAACAATATTCCAGCAATGCTCTTAGATCTTTAAAATGATCCTTTTAGCAACTTTACTTCTAACTTTATCATTTTCAATGAGTTTACTGTTTGATTAGTTTCATGTAAGGATTTTATACAAAATTAAATGTTCCATAGGTTCAAACGTTTCCTCCGAATTCCTGAATTTTTTGTAATATTTCAAGTATGTCACTATCATAGCCTTCATTAAATACAAATATGCACACACATATGCACACACACATATATTTAACAAATAAATTAATTTTTAAAACACGAAATTAAAGCTTTATACTTATTGCAATATTTCATTTCTTAAGTAAGCACTCCTTAAAATTCAAAATTAGTTTTACTTATTTTCAGGGTAAATTAGAACAACTGAAATCCCTCATTAGAATTCTAAATACCTAAAAGTCAAAACATATAAAAATGACACTAAACGATTTATTATATTAGGCAGTTTAATAATCCCCAAAGGAAATTAGAAAGGCAATTACTTGGGTAATATAAATCTCAAAACAAGCTGTTCTCAAGAATAAAAATAGAGGAAACAATAATTCTACACAACAAGGAAAGAAAGTGATTTTTTTTAGTTCCTTTTCTTTTTTTTTTTTATTGAAATATAGCTTTATTCACAGACCCTTAAGAGATATCTAGATTATTAACCTCTGTGACATATTTAAATTACCTCTCTATTCTTTTTTTTTTTTTTTAACATCTTCATTGGAGTATAATTGCTTTACAATGGTGTGTTAGTTTCTGCTTTATAACAAAGTGAATCAGTTATACATATACATTTGTTCCCATATCTCTTCCCTCTTGCGTCTCCCTCCCTCCCACCCTCCCTATCCCACCCCTCTAGGTGGTCACAAACCACCGAGCTGATCTCCTTGGGCTATGCGGCTGCTTCCCAATAGCTATCTATTTTACGTTTGGTAGTGTATGTATGTCCATGCCACTCTCTCACTTTGTCACAGCTTACCGTTCCCCCTCCCCATATCCTCAAGTCCATTCTCTAGTAGGTCTGTGTCTTTATTCCCGTCTTACCCCTAGCTTCTTCATGACCTTTTATTTTTTTTCCGTAGATTCCATATATATGTGTTAGCATACGGTATTTGTTTTTCTCTTTCTGACTTACCTCACTCTGTATGACAGACTCTAGGTCCATCCACTTCACTACAAATAACTCAATTTCGTTTCTTTTTATGGCTGAGTAATATTCCATTGTATGTATGTGCCACATCTTCTTTACCATTCATCCGATGATGGACACTTAGGTTGCTTCCATGTCCTGGCTATTGTAAATAGAGCTGCAATGAAGATTTTGGTACATGACTCTTTTTGAATTATGGTTTTCTCAGGGTATATGCCCAGTAGTGGGATTGCTGGGTCATATGGTAGTTCTATTTTTAGTTTTTTAAGGAACCTCCATACTGTTCTCCATAGTGGCTGTATCAATTTACATTCCCATTAACAGTGCAAGAGTGTTCCCTTTTCTCCACACCCTCTCCAGCATTTATTGTTTCTAGATTTTTTGATGATGGCCATTCTGACCGGTGTGAGATGATATCTCATTGTAGTTTTGATTTGCATTTCTCTAATGATTAAAGATGTTGAGCATTCTTTCATATGTTTGTTGGCAATCTGTATATCTTCTGTGGAGAAATGTCTATTTAGGTCTTCCACCCATTTTTGGATGGGGTTGTTTGTTTTTTTGATATTGAGTTGAATGAGATGCTTGTAAATTTTGGAGATTAATCCTTTGTCAGTTGTTTCATTTACAAATATTTTCTCCCATTCTGAGGGTTGTCTTTTGGTCTTGTTTATGGTTTCCTTTGCTGTGCAAAAGCTTTTAAGTTTCATTAGGTCCTATTTGTTTATTTTTGTTTTTATTTCCATTTCTCTAAGAGGTGGGTCAAAAAGGATCTTGCTGTGATTTATGTTATAGAATGTTCTGTCTATGTTTTCCTCTAAGAGTTTGATAGTGTCTGGCCTTACATTTAGGTTTTTAATCCATTTTGAGTTTATTTTTGTGTATGGTGTTAGAGAGTGTTCCAATTTCATACTTTTATATGTACCTGTCCAGTTTTCCCAGCACCACTTATTGAAGAGGCTGTCGTTTCTCCACTGTATATGCTTGCCTCCTTTATCAAAGATAAGGTGACCATATGTGCGTGGGTTTATCACTGGGCTTTCTATCCTATTCCATTGATCTATATTTCTGTTTTTGTGCAAGTATCATACTGTCTTGATGACTGCAGCTTTGTAGTATAGTCTGAAGTCAGGGAGCCTGATTCCTCCAGCTCCATTTTCGTTCTCAACATTGCTATGGCTATTCGGGGTCTTTTGTGTTTCCATACAAATGTGAAATTTTTTGTTCTAGTTCTGTGAAAAATGCCAGGTGTAGTTTGATAGGGATTGCATTGAATCTGTAGATTGCTTTGGGTAGTAGAGTCATTTTCACAATGTTGATTCTTCCAATCCAAGAACATGGTATATCTCTCCATCTGTTTGTATCATCTTTAATTTCTTTCATCAGTGTCTTATAACTCTCTGCATACAGGTCTTTTGTCTCCTTAGGTAGGTGTATTCCTAGATATTTTATTCTCTTTGTTGCAATGGTAAATGGGAGTGTTTTCTTAATTTCACTTTCAGACTTTTCATCATTAGTGTATAGGAATGCCAGAGATTTCTGTGCATTAATTTTGTATCCTGCTACTTTACCAAATTCATTTATTAGCTCTAGTAGTTTTCTGGTAGCATCTTTAGGATTCTCTATGTATAGTATCATGTCATTTGCAAACAGTGACAACTTTACTTGTTCTTTTCCGATTTGGATTCATTTTATTTCTTTTTCTTCTCTGATTGCTGTGGCTAAAACTTCCAAAACTATGTTGAATAATAGTGGTGAGAGTTGGCAACCTTGTCTTTTTCCTGATCTTAGTGGAAATGGTTTCAGTTTTTCACCATTGAGGATGATGTTGGCTGTGGGTTTGTCATATATGGCCTGTATTATGTTGAGGAAAGTTCCCTCTATGCCTACTTTCTGGAGGGCTTTTACCATAAATGGGTGTTGAATTTTGTCAAAAGCTTTCTCTGCGTCTATTGAGATGATCATATGGTTTTTCTAGTTCAATTGGTTAATATGGGGTATCACATTGATTGATTTGTGTATATTGAAGAATCCTTGCATTCCTGGAATAAACCCCACTTTATCATGGTGTATGACCCTTTTAATGTGCTGTTGGATTCTGTTTGCTAGTATTCTGTTGAGGATTTTTGCCTCTACATTCATCATTGATATTGGCCTGTAGTTTTCTTTCTTTGTGACATCTTTGTCTGGTTTTAGTATCAGGGTGATAGTGGCCTCGTAGAATGAGTCTGGGAGTGTTCCTCCGTCTGCTGTATTTTGGAAGAGTTTGAGAAGGATAGGTGTTAGCTCTTCTCTAAATGTTTGAAAGAATTCGCCTGTGAAGCCATCTGGTCCTGGGCTTTTGTTTGTTGGCAGATTTTTAGTCACAGTTTCAATTTCAGTGCTTGTGATTGGTCTGTTCATATTTTCTATTTCATCCTCGTTCAGTCTTGGCAGGCTGTGCATTTCTAAGAATTTGTCCATTTCTTCCAGGTTGTCCATTTTATTGGCATAGAGTTGCTTGTAGTAATCTCTCATGATCCTTTGTATTTCTGCAGTGTCAGTTGTTACTTCTACTTTTTCATTTCTAATTCTGTTGATTTGAGTATTCTCCCTTTTTTTCTTGATGAGTCTGGCTAATGGTTAATCAATTTTGTTTATCTTCTCAAAGAACCAGCTTTTAGTTTTATTGATCTTTGCTATTGTTTCCTTCATTTCTTTTGCATTTATTTCTGATCTGATTTTATGATTTCTTTCCTTCTGCTAACTTTGGGGTTTTTTTGTTCTTCTTTCTCTAATTGCTTTAGGTGCAAGGTTAGGTTGTTTATTTGAGATGTTTCCTGTTTCTTAAGGTAGGATTATATTGCTATAAACTTCCCTCTTAGAACTGCTTTTGCTTCACCCCATAGTTTTTCGGTCATCGTGTCTCCATTGTCATTTGTTTCTAGGTATTTTTTTTGATTTCCTCTTTGATTTCTTCAGTGATCACTTCGTTATTAAGTAGTGTATTGTTTAGCCTCCATGTGTTTTTATTTGTTAGAGATGTAAATGATATCTAGTCTCATAGCGTTGTGGTCTGAAAAGTTACTTTATAAAATTTCAGTTTTATTAAATTTACCAAGGCTTGATTTGTGACCCAAGATATGATCTATCCTGGAGAATGTTCCATGAGCACTTGAGAAAAATGTGTATTCTGTTGTTTTTGGATGGAATGTCCTATAAATATCAATTAAGTCCTTCTTGTTTAATGTATCATTTAAAGCTTGTGTTTCCTTATTTATTTTCATTTTGGATGATCTGTCCATTGGTGAAAGTGGGGTGTTAATGTCCCCTACTATGATTGTGTTACTGTCGATTTCCCCTTTTATGGCTGTTAGTATTTGCCCTCTGTATTAAGGTGCTCCTATGTTTGGTGCATAAACATTTACAATTCCTATATCTTCTTCTTGGATCGATCCCTTGATCATTATGTGGTGTCCTTCTTTGTCTCTTGTAATAGTCTTTATTTTAAAGTCTATTTTGTCTGATATGAGAATTGCTACTCCAGCTTTCTTTTGATTTCCATTTGCATGGAATATCTTTTTCCATCCCCTCACTGTCAGTCTGTATGTGTCCCTAGGTCTGTAGTGGCTCTCTTGTAGACAGCATATATACAGGTCTTGTTTTTGTAGCTATGCAGGCAGTCTGTGTCTTTTGGTGGGAGCATTTAATCCACTTACATTTAAGGTTAATATCAATATGTATGTTCCTATTCCCGTTTTCTTAATTGTTTTGGGTTTGTTATTGTAGGTGTTTTCCTTCTCTTGTGTTTCTTGCCTAGAGAAGTTCCTTTAGCATTTGTTGTAAAGCTGGTTTTGTGGTGTTGAACTCTCTCAGCTTTTGCTTGTCTGTAAACGTTTTAATTTCTCCATCAAATCTGAATGAGATCCTTGCTGGGTAGAGTAATCTTGGTTGTAGGTTTTTCTCCTTCATCACTTTAAATATGTCCTGCCACTCCTTTCTGGCTTGCAGATTTTCTGCTGATAGATCAGCTGATAAGCTTATGGGGATTCCCTTGTGTGTTTTTGTTGTCTTTCCCTTGCTGATTTTTATATGTTTTCTTTGTATTTAATTTTTGACAGTTTGATTAATATGTGTCTTGGCGTGTTTCTCCTTGGATTTATCCTGTATGGGACTCTCTGTGCTTCCTGGACTTGATTAACTATTTCCTTTCCCATATTAGGGAAGTTTTCAACTACAATCTCTTCAAATATTTTCTCAGTCCCTTTCTTTTTCTCTTCTTCTTCTGGGACCCCTATAATTCGAATATTGGTGCATTTAATGTTGTCCCAGAGGTCTCTGAGACTGTCCTCAGTTCTTTTCATTCTTTTTTCTTTATTCTGCTCTGCAGTAGTTATTTCCACTATTTTATCTTCCAGGTCACTTATCCATTCTTCTGCCTCAGTTATTCTGCTATTGATCCCTTCTAGAGTATTTTTAATCTCATTTATTGTGTTGTTCATCATTGCTTATTTCTTCTTTAGCTCTTCTACGTCCTTGTTAAATGTTTCTTGCATTTTCTCTTTTCTATTTCCAAGATTTTGGATCATCTTTACTATCATTATTCTGAATTCTTTTTCAGGTAGACTGCCTATTTCCTCTTCATTTTTTAGGTCTGGTGAGTTTTTACCTTGCTTTTTCATCTGCTGTGTGTTTTTCTGTCTTCTCATTTTGCTTATCTTACTGTGTTTGGGGTCTCCTTTTCGCAGGCTGCAGGTTCGTAGTTCCCGTTGGTTTTGGTGTCTGTCCCCAGTGGCTAAGGTTGGTTCAGTGGGTTGTGTAGGCTTCCTGGTGGAGGGGACTAGTGCCTGTGTTCTGGTGGATGAGGCTGGATCTTGTCTTTCTGGTGGGCAGGTCCACGTCTGTTAGTGTGTTTTGGGGTGTCTGTGTCCTTATTATGATTTTAGGCAGCCTCTCTGCTAATGGATGGGGCTGTGTTCCTGTCTTTCTAGTTGTTTGGCATAGGGTGTCCATCACTGTAGCTTGCTGGTCGTTGAGTGAAGCTGGGTCTTGGGGTTGAGATGGAGATCTCTGAGAGATTGTTGCCATTTGATATTATGTGGAACTTGGAGGTCCCTTGCGGACCAGTGTCCTGAAGTTGGCTCTCCCACCTCAGAGGCACAGCACTGACTCCTGGCTGGAGCACCAAGAGCCTTTCATCCACACGGCTCAGAATAAAAGGGAGAAAAAATAGAATGGAAGAAAGAAAGAAAGAGGATAAAATAAAAAAGATAAAATAAAATTAAGTTATTAAAATAAGAAATAAAAAATAATTATTAAGAAAAAAATTTTAAAAAGAAAAAAAAAAAGAAAAAAGACACAGACGGACAGAGCCCTAGGACAAATGGTGAAAGCAAAGCTATACAGACAAAATCACACACAGAAGCATACACATGCACACTCACAAAAAGAGGAAAAGGGGAAAAAATAATATATCATTGCTGCCAAAGTCCACCTCCTCAATTTGGGATGATTCGTTGTCTGTTTAGGTATTCCACAGATGCAGGTACATCAAGTTGATTGTGGAGCTTTAATCCACTGTTTCTGAGGCTGCTGGGAGAAATTTCCCTTTCTCTTCTTTGTTCGCACAGTTCCCAGGGTTCAGCTTTGGATTTGGCCCCGCCTCTGAGTGTAGGTCGCCTGAGAGCATCTGTCCTTCGCTCAGACAGGATGGGATTAAAGGAGCAGCTGCTTCGAGGGCTCTGACTCACTCAGGCTGGGGGGAGGGAGGGGTACGGATGTGGGGCGTGCGTGCAGTGGCAGAGGCCAGCGTGATATTGCACCAGCCTGAGGCACGCCGTGCGTTCTCCCGGGGAAGTTGTCCCTGGATCACGGGACCCTGGCAGTGGCGGGCTGCACAGGCTCCCCAGAGGGGAGGTGTGGATAGTGACCTGTGTTCGCACACAGGCTTCTTGGTGGCTGCAGCAGCAGCCTTAGTGTCTCATGCCAGTCTCTGGGGTCCACGCTGATAGCCGCGGCTCACGCCAGTCTCTGGAGCTCCTTTAAGCAGCGCTCTTAATCCCCTCTCCTCGCGCAACAGCAAACAAAGAGGCAAGAAAAAGTCTTTTGTCTCTTCGGCAGCTCCAGATGTTTTCCGGACTCCCTCCTGGCTAGCCATGGTGCACTAGCCCCCTTCAGGCTGTGTTCACGCCGCCAACCCCAGTCCTCTCCCAGCCTGACCGAAGCTCGAGCCTCAGCTCCCAGCTCCTGCCTGTCGCGGCGGGTGAGCAGAGAAGCCTATTGGGCTGGTGAGTGCTGGTCGGCACCGATCATCTGTGCGGGAATCTCTTCACTTTGACCTCTGCACCCCTGTTGCTGTGCTCTCCTCCGTGGCTCTGAAGCTTCCCCCTTCTGCCACCCGCAGTCTCCGCCCATGAAGAAGCTTCTAGTGTGTAGAAACCTTTCCTCCTTCACAGCTCCCTCCCACTGGTGCAGGTGCTGTCCCTATTCTTTTGTCTCTGTTTTTTCTTTTTTCTTTTGCCCTACCCAAGTACGTGGGGAGTTTCTTGCCTTGTGGGAGGTCTGAGGTCTTCTGTCAGCGTTCAGTGGGTGTTCTATAGGAGCAGTTCCACGTGTAGATGTATTTCTGATGTATCTCTGGTGAGGAAGGTGATCTCTGCATCTTACTCTTCTGCCATCTTCCTACCTCTCAATTCCTTTTCTTCAATTTTCATGATTCAGGTTATGCCAGTCGTGTATGATAGTTAAGTAATTTTATCTCTCTAACCAGCAGTGACCATTTCTGCAGTGGAGAATGAGTTCTGTACAAGGTCAAAAACAGTGTCAATGGTTCTATAAGGGAAAGTTTTTTGAACAAAGTTCATTTAAGACCATTTACTACCACAGAGGCAGAAAACTGTTTCCATTATCCACATGAACCAACATTACTGCTGTAAGTCCAAAGCACAGTTGCCAAGAGTGATGCAAGTCAGAAAAACAAATACCATATGCTAACACACATATATATATGGAATCTAAAAAAAAAAGATTGTTCTGAAGAACCTAGGGGCAGGACAGGAATAAAGACGCAGATGTAGAGAATGGACTTAAGGACACAGGGAAGGGGAAATGGAAGCTGGGATGAAGTGAGAGAGTGGCATATACACACTACCAAATGTAAAATAGATAGCTAGAGGGAAGCATCCACATAGCACAGGGAGATCAGCTCGGTGCTTTTTGACCACCTAGAGGGGTGGGATAGGGAGGGTGGGAGGGAGACACAAGAGGGAGGGAATATGGGGATATAAGTATACGTATAGCTGATTCACTTTGTTATACAGCAGAAACTAACACACTATCGTAAAGCAATTATACTCCAATAAAGATGTTAAAACATAATAAAAATTAAAAAATAAAAAAAGCTTCAAGCAGTTGCTAAGACTCAGAAGGTCCTGGGCATTTCACGCTGTTCCAGTACAGTGCAGCCCATAACTTCTAAGCAATCAAAGGTCAAACGAAGAGAGCATGAGTCTACTATTATGGAAGATTATTTGCCACACACTCTCAATTTTTACTGTCTTTGCTGGTGGTCAACAGCATTAACCTGAAATGCAAGACATTCTATACAGAACTTACCATAGGAAGTATGATTCCTTTAGATAAAACTTGAAAGTAAATTGCCTATAACATGAACAACTTGCTATTGCGTGCCAATTTACTCCTTTAGGATGATCATGTATGCTTTATTTCTAGTGAAAAGAGACCTAATAATTTTACTAGTCCCAATATTCACATCACCAAGCTCTGTACAATCAAGATGAGCACAGAGAATGTCTAGACAGGAAGCGTGGCACCCTGTGTTGCCTCCTGACACACACAGCTAGAAGGGAAGGGATATAAAAGGGAGACATATAGACTTCTCTTTGCAAGCTACATCCTAGATACAAGCTGAAGGAATGAATATTTATTACTTTCAAAAGGAAATGTTTAAAATTTAAGAAGTAATGACACAGAAACAGAACAGCAAACATACTAACATCCATCAGTTAGTTTAATGGTTTTCCAGTGTCCTCAGTCTCTCCCTCTATAAATTTCCCTTTTCTGTCTTCAACCATGTTAATTACTACTTTTTTTTTTAATAGAGATTTAATGGAATTGGTGCTCTAGGTTGTAAATTAGAACGGAATGTGCCAGGAAAAAGCCCTTTAGGTTTACGTCTCATTACTTCTTATTTGTATTTTTAACTTAATTTTTATTTTTTATCACAGCTAAGTTGAATACAATGGTTTTGTTTGTTCTACGTCTATTAATTACTACTTTTTAAAACAAAATTTTCAATTTATGCTACCAGTGGTCCTACCTACTGTTCTCTCTTTCTAACACTCAAATTCCGCCTTCTTCTATGCCTCCATCCTTCACCATTCTCTCTAAGAACTCCATGCTTCAGCCAGACCTGAATTTCCCAATGGCACCAACTCTTGAATTGAAAATGATGCTCTACACTTGAAATGTTATCCATGTTCACCTTCATGTCTTAACTAATTCAAATCTAATCACTTCCTCTTCCATATCTATTATGACCATCCAGTTAGGTCAACTTCCTTACGCTACTTTTATATACTATTCTTAGTTATATTTCATCACTTTTCATGCTATATTTTACTTGTCATATTATTTGATAAATTATTTGACTCAAGAATATCTTCTCCTTGTGTCTTTTATCTCTCTATTCCTGGCCTAAGCATAGTCTCCCGCACTCAACAAGTACTGAATACTTATTGAATAAATAAGTACAAATAAATAAAACATATTCAAAAGAATGACTTCACTGTGCTTTTGATGCTGAAATTCAGTCTCTAGAAATTTATCTGAAGTAGTCAATTAGATAACTATATGAACTGTCAGTACATCTAGGGGACCCAATTCTCTGGTATTCTCTTATGTTTGAACTTAGTAATGGGTATATGGGTGTCCACTACCTTTTCCTTTATATATCTGTGTATGTCTGAAATACATCTTAATGAATTTTCAAAACTAAAATAAAAATATAAATACATACAAAAAAGCCACAGATGAATATATTATTTATAAAAGTGAGCAACTAGGAAAAACTAAGGCACATTTAATAGGACATAGATAAAATTAATTGTGGTATGTGAATATAAATTGAAACCTACATAAGCATTGAAAATGATGGTTTAAATCTCTTTTTGTGGAAAATGACCATGATGTATTCTTCAATGGGAAAAACAAACAGATTACACAATACAAATTATATTGTGACTCCATTTATTTTAAATGTTTTGTTAATATGAAAGATACCTTAAAGAATTTTTTTCTAAAAGACTCATTGTGATTCATTCTGGGTGGTAGGATTTTAGGATACATACATATTCCCCTCTAAGTAAAATTTAAGTGTTTTTTTTAAATTATTATTTTAATTTTCAAAAAAATGTTGTTTGCATTTGGAAAAGAATTTCATAAAAATAGTAATTAATTTCTTACATTTCTTTTCAAAATCAAAAGGAATCCAAAGGGTATTTGTTGCTCTTTTTGTTCGTTTTATTTTGATTTTATTGTTTGTTTGCTTTAAAATAGCTAAGGACCTATAGTTAAATAAAATAAACCAAGGAACACATAACAAAACAACTTTATTTCTTTAAAAGATATATAAAATTTCTCATTTTTTCTTCTTTATGTTATAGTCAGAAAGCAAAGTTTTTCTATATTCATAAAGATATATTTCCTCCTTAGGTAGGTTTATTATGACTATACTATCCAAGGTAATCTACAGATTGAATGCAATCCATATCAAAATACCAATGACATTTTTCACAGAAATAGAACAAAAAAAATTTTAATTTGTATAAAAACACAAAAGATCCTGAATAGCCAAAGCAATCTTGAGAATGAAAAACGGAGCTGGAGGAATCAGGCTCCCTGACTTCAGACTATACTACAAAGCTACAGTAATCAAAACAGTATGGTACTGGCAAACACACACACACACACACACACACACACACACACACACACACACAAATCAGAAATATAGATCAATGGAACAGGAGAGAAAGCCCAGAAATAAGGTCATGCACCTGTGGTCACCTAATCTATGACAAAGGAAGCTAGAGTATACAATGGAGAGAAGACACTCTTTACAATAAGTGTTGGTGGGAAAACTGGACAGCTACATGTAAAAAAAAAGAAATTAGAACATTCTCCAACACCATACACAAAAAGAAAGAAAAAATCTTAAAATGGATTAAAGCCCTAAATGTAAGACTGGATATTATATAACTCTTAGAGGAAAACATAGGCAGAACACTCTCTGAGATAAATAGCAGCAATATCTTTTTGGATCCACTTTCTAGAGTAATGAAAATAAAAACAATAGTAAACATATGGGACCTAATTAAACTTATACGCTTTTGCACAGCACAGGAAACCATAAACAAAATGAAAAGACAACCCACAGAGTGGGAGAAAATATTTGCAAATGATGTGACCAACAAGGGATTCATCTCCAAAATACACAAACAGCTCATGCAGCTCAATATCAAAAAATGCCATACAACTCAATCAAAAAATGGACAGAAGATTTAAATAGACATTTCTCCAAAGAAGACATAAGGATGGCCAAAAAGCACATGAAAACATGCTCAACATCACTAATTATTAGAGAAATGCAAGTCAAACAAAAAAATCTCACACCAGTCAGAATGCTATCATCAAAAAGTCTACGAACAATAAATGCTGGAGAGGGTGCAGAGAAAAGGGAACTCTCCTACACTGTTGGTGGGAATGTAAAGTAGTACAACCATTGTGGAGAACAGTATGGAGGTTTCTTGAAAAAGTAAAAATAGAGCTACCTTGTGATCCAGCAATCCCACTCCTGGGCATATATCCAGGGAAAACCATAATTTGAAAAATATATGCACCTCAATGTTCATTGTAGTACTATTTACAAGACGTGGAAGCAACCTAAATGTCCCTCAACAGATGAATGGATAAAGAAGATGTGGTATGTATATACAATGAAATATTACTCAGCCATAAAAAAAAAATGATATATTTCCTACCCACATTATGGAAGGAGAAAGAAGGGAGTGAAGAGAATGGGGGAAATGAGGAGTTGATGAGACAAATAAAACTGACATAAAAAGATAGAACAAGAATTCTCAAATTTGTTCACTCTCATTCCTCTTTAAAAATCTCATGAAAAATATGAATCTTCACCAGAAAAAAATACAGCATATGCATGCAATTTCACTGCATTCACAGAATCTACAAAGCACATGCATATTTCAGAACAAAAAACATGACCTAGAGAGACAAAATTTTTTTTAAGGTAGAGACCCACACAGAATTAGACACAAAAAAGGGGGAAACAAAATCTAGATGCAGATTATCTGAATGACAAACCTTTCTCACTGCTACAAGTATTTTAAAACCAGTAGGTCTTTACAACTTCAGACAGGTAATAATATTTCTTACCACTTGTCTTAAAAACATTAAAAAAAAAAAAAAGTGAATTGCAGATCCAAATGCAGATGTGAATACCTGCACCCATGTTTTAAGAATTTTAAAAGATATGAGCATACTACGTTCACAACAGTTGGCATTCTTTGATTAGAATTTCATCAAGCCAAGCCTTGTGATCTTGAAAACCTGGTTTCCCATAATTCAGGTCTAAAAATCTGGGAAGGAGAAGATGGGAGAGTGCATAAGGGGGGCAGGTTGAGGTATGAGGAAAAAATAGAGGAACAAAGGAGAAGACAGTTCAATATCTTGAACTGTCTCGACTTTAATCAGAATTTAATTTTTTAAGTTGAAAGGGAAAGTAGACGATTTTTCAAAATGACAGCTGTGGGCTAACTTCAATAATTTACATCTAAAAAGCAGTCACCAATTTTTATTCATGCTGTAACCTAAAGAACTAAAAGTTTGTTATATAACAAGCTTTTTTATATATGTAGTGTATTAGTTTTTCTATAACTAATCTGTTCTTCCTACTGTGTCCCCCATTGTTTCTGTTGAGTAAATAGTCTAACCTAAAGTTTAGTCTGATATCAAAAAAGTGCCCTTCAGGATATGTTCATTCTTTTAGATAAAAATGCTCAGTCTCGCAGATAACTTCCCTGCAGCTGCTTCTCTCCTGCTTCTTTCCTGCAGTTTCACTGCTCACACACTCTGGACAGAGGCAGAGGGGAGCAATTTATGATTCTTAAATGTAGATTCCTTACCAACTTATTGTCAGGCTCCTCTAAGATGTCAACTCTTGGTAAACTTTTAGTTCATTCTTCTTTGGTTGGACTCATGCTTCTTTTTAAAAAAAATTTATTGGAGAATAGTTGATTTACAATGTTGTGTTAGTTTCAGGTGTATAGCAAAGTGATACAGTTATACATATATTTCAGATTCTTTCCTCGTGTAGGTTATCACAGAATATTGAGTAGAGTTCCCTGTGCTATGCAGTAGGTCCTTGTTGGTTATCTATCATATATATAGTAGTGTGTGTATGTTAATCCTAAACTCTTGGTTTATCCCTCCCTGCCACGTTTCCCCTTTGGTAATTGTAAATTTGTTTTCGATATCTGTAAGTCTGTTTCTGTTTTGTAAATAAGTTCATTTGTATCATTTTATGGACCCATGTTTCTGCTCAGGGTTCAGGCACAGAAGGTCTCACTTTACCTCCTCGTGTTGCTGAAGATAGTTCTAAGGTCTAACTTTGATCCTACTACTTCCTAGCACAGACACCCGATCCTATGGCCACTGCTGAAGAGCCATGCTTGCTGGCCCAGTGCTTTCTGTCAAGCTTTCCCCAGGCAAGTGTTCAGTGATGTGGCCTAAGTCAGTCTGCAAAGTGCAAATCTAGCTTCTTCCCAGAGTCACAAACAAGAGCATGAAGAAGACCTGCTCCTCTGTACTTGGTGATATCCTTATTTATCTGACACACTACCACTCTGGATTGAAGTCTGAAGAATAGAAATTGAGGCCCCTGCATTTGACCCCTTCACATGCTACTATGCCTCTTTCATCTGTCTCCTTCCCACCATCTGTCAAGACTGGGAATGGGAGTTTTCCCCTTTTCTTCTTCCTCTTCTACTTATCAAAATTTCCCCTTCTTAAAATGCAATGATCAAGGTTACCATGCAAGATTTCTCCCATGCTTAAAAGGATATGAACCTTAAACAATTCATCTAACAATAGCCTGGCTTGCAAGGCAAATATAGATGCAAAAAACTCCTACTGGATATCAGAACCCGAAATCTCTTCCTGGCTTCATGACTACTTAGGTAAACACTAGTGAAGGAAGGCTCAGAAGGTCAAAAGGGAACCATATAAAACATTTTAAGCTATTAACATTGTTCTAAAGCCCATGTCAACTCTCCCTTGACCCTCTACACAATTAAATAAATTAAGCAACCCTTAACAGCAAAAGTTAATTTATAGGAAACATTGACAAAAAGTAATAGGTAGAAGTGATGCCAGTGCCTGCCTTCTTCTCTGCTTTCCTAGCCCTGGCTCCAAGACATGCTGGGATGAATGTAGTGCACAGCTAGAGCCCAGATCATTGCTCCTCCTGGAACCTAGTTCAGCTTCCAGAACTCTCACTTCTGGGGGGAGATTCAGTGGAATTGCACTGAGTCTCAGGCATCACCATGACTGGAAGCAGAAGAGCAATTAACACTATTTGAATTAGCCTCAGTCAATGTACAAAATTATATAGTCCCTTTCCCAATGTCTGTCCATCAGAGCGGAACCTGTTTTTATAGTTCTCTGTCTCCCAAGGCTCTTATTGCAGAATTATTTCCTTTGGAGACTCAGGAAGAAAAGACTTGCGTTGTCTATTAGCTCAACTACTTTATCTTACTTAGAAAGACAAGTTTAATAAATCAGAACATTCTTCTACTTGAATCCTGTCTACAAATACTATGTTATCTTTAATTCATGAGTGGATTACTATCTGAACTTTGAACAGTAGCATGACCTTGACTTTTTTTAATCTCTAGGGGAAAATTCCCACACACAAATTGAAATCTTGTTTCACCTTTTCATCCCAAATCACAAGTCAATATATTCACATCCAGAATCTTTAGAGATTAAAAGATGGTAAAAGAGATTAATAGTGGGAAGCAGAGGAAAACAGGGCAAAAGTTCAAGTTTATTTTTCTAACCACCGTAGAAAATCCAGATATTTTGTGAAGGATGACATTTGAGAACACAGTGAGAATAAAATAACAGTTTGCAGGTGTTGGAGATTGGGGCTGGGAGATGCCTCTATACATAGTTAATAGCGAATGAGGAGAAGAAAAGTTCATTCCTGGTCAGGATATGCTGGAAAACACTTTCAAGGGATATGTCAGTTTTTTTGAACTGCTATAACAAAATACTATAGATTTGGCAGTTTCTAAATGACAGAAGTTTATTTCTCACAGTCTGGAAGCTGGGAAGTCCAAGATCAAGGTACTGGCAAATTCAGTGTCTGGTGAGAACCCACTTCCTCATGTGGCTATCTTTTTGCTATAGCCTCCCATGGGGGAAAGATCAAGGGATCTTTCCAGGATCTCTTTTATAAGGAAACTAATCCCACTCATGAGGTCTCTGTCCTAAAGACCTAATCACCTCCCAAAAGTCCCATCTCCTAAAACCATCTCATTGGGGATTGGGTTTCAGCATAGGAATTTTAAGGGAATGCAAACATTCAGTCCATAGCAGGATATTGGAGAAAAAAAGATCCCAGTTTGATAGAATATAATTTTCAAATTGATCGTTTCACCAAGAGATTTTGCTCCATAGTAATAGGGTTGTCATATAGTGAGGCAAGTTGCCTGACTTGAGGTATTCTATCAAAACGTTTAAGCTTCTCACTATCTTTCTCACTAAATCCTTATGAGGATTATTCAATTTAGCCCTTGCAAATATTATTTCATAAAATTTCTGAAAACACAAAACACTTTAATGGCAAATTTAATTTATTTACTAATATCCCCCCAAGTAACTCTGAGTTCATAGAAGACAAGTAAAGAGGTTTGATTATCACTGGCCAACACTAAGTGTTACACCTGGCACATAGTAGATACTTGAGGGAAGAAGAAGAGGAGATGGTGGAAGAGAAAAAGGAAGGGGAAAAAAAATGAATGGAGAGGGAGAGGGAAGGAGGAAGGAAGGAAGGAACAAGGAGGAGCAATGAATAAGTAAATATTAAGCAGACATAGCAATGCTTTCTTCTTGACTTATATGAAATTGTAAATATTATATCAATCACTGATAGAGAACTTCTCAAGGAGTAACTGAAGGGCCAGTGGAAAAATAACTATCTTTTAGGCCAATAGAATTCTGAATACTTGAGAACTGTCAGGTCTGGACCTGAAGAAAATTCCTCAGATAGCAATTTTGCCCAGAGCAGAACAAATCTCTCTTCACTAAGTAGTCAAAAGTGTCTTCATTGCCTCATGTGGTTGGGGAATACAGGCTGGGAATTGTCCAAATATTTTACCTGTTCCATAGTTGCCATAGCTCTAGAAACTTATTAACTCAGTTAATGCTGTAAGAGCTGATGCTGCAAAGCAAAGAGGTCTGCACTCTGGGAGGTTTGTGTGTGTGTGCGTGTCCACATATGTGTATGCAAGCAGAATGTTTAGTCTTGTTTGGTCACCTTTTGTGTATAATATTTAGTAACTGGATAGCTTTCTTCTGATTACAAAAATAAAACTATTATTAAAAATTTTTTGAAAATAACAGATAATCACACTAAAAAAAGAAATAAAAATCACTTATAATGCAACAAATAAGAAATAAGCACTATTAATATTTTGGTATATATATTCTAAGATTTTTTCCACTGGGATTATACTGTGCATAATATTTTATATACTACTTAGTCACATAGTATTAATCACCCTGAATATTATTGCCTGTCTGAACTATATATTCTTTTGTCAATTTATTAATGCCTACAAATATTGCCATCATATAGATTTAAGGTCCGTCAATATTACTCTATGTTGTAAATGTGGGTTGTTTATATTTTATGTTTGCTATTAAATACTAATGCTCTAATTCACATCCATGATTATTTACTTAGGGTTAATTATAGGAGAAAAATTACTGGATCAAATGATATTATCATTTAAAATATTTTGTTCTATACATATGTTGTGTCACTTGTACTCACTGTGTCACTTCATATTTTAAAATGAAAAATGTATAAACTTTCTTTAATTAATTGTGAGGTTAAACAACTCACATTTTTAATTTAATTTTGTATTGTTCTGTTAGTTCATGTCTTATTCATGTTTTTGTTATTTATGTTTTTATTACTCCTTCTTTCATTATTTTTTGTAAGGGTTCTTTATTTAATGAGAATATGTATTAACTTTTTGGGTTTTTTTTTGTAAAACACCTTATCAAGTTGCTTTTTATTATAGTAAGAATAGTTAACATGAGAGCTACACTTTCAACAAATTTTTAAGTGTGCAATAAAACATTGTTAATTATAATGTTGCTCAGCATATCTCTAGAACTTAACTCACTTTGCATAACTGAAACATATTTAAACTTTTATTCATAATACGTTGACTTACAAAGATTTTAAGTTTTTATTTAGGCAAATGTGCCAATCACCATTGTTTTTACTTATTATGGATTATGATTTGAGATAGAGATCTTACTTTTTATAGCTAATAATCCTTCCAGCATTGCTATTTTTTTTTAATTTTTTTAAAGCTTTTTAAAAAATATTTATTTATTTATTTATTTATTTATTTGGCTGCGCCAGGTCTTTAGTTGCAGCACACAGGCTCTTCATTGTGGCATGCGGGATCTTTAGTTGTGGCATACAGGATCTTTAGTTGTGATATGTGGGATCTTTTAGTTGTGGGCTCTTGGTTGTGGCATGCAGCATATAGTTCCCTGACCAGGGATCAAACCCACTCTCCCTGGGACTGTGGAGTCTTAACCGCTGGACCACTAGGGAAGTCCCCAGCATTGCTATTTAAATAAATTGTTATTTTTCTACTGGTTTGAAATTTTACTTTACATTATATAAAATTCTGATTACACTGAAGCTTGTTCCTGACATTTTATTCAGTTCCTTTAATCTGACGGTTGGGATTTGGTACTAATGATATATTGTTTTGATTATCATGGTCCGGTTTTAACATCTCATATTAAAAACTTACTCTTAGACCTTACTCTTATTTTTTAAAAAGAAACGTATACTATTCTCCACTCTTTTGCTCTTCCATTAAATTTTTGTATGACTTTAAGTTCCAAAAAATTTTTTGGAAAAAAGTAATGGAATTAAATTAAATCTTTTTTTGGTTTTTTTTGCATGTTGAATTTGATATTGAAATATCTCTTTTGGGACTTCCCTGGTAGCACAGTGGTTAAGAATCCGCCTGCCAATGCAGGGGACACGGATTCGATCCCTGGTCCCGGAAGATCTCACATGCCGCAGAGCAATTAAGCCCGTGATCCACAACTACTGAGCCCTTGTGCCACAACTACTGAAGCCTGCTCACCTAGAGCCCATACTCTGCAATGAGAGAAGTCACTGCAATGAGAAGCCTGCACACCGCAATGAAAAGTAGTGCCCGCTTGCCACAACTAGAGAAAACTCGCACACAGCAATGAAGACCCAATGCAGCTGAAGCCCATGCACAGCAATGAAGACCCAACGCAGCCAAAAATAAAGAAATTAATTTTTTAAAAAGAAATATCTCTCTTTATTTTTTTAATTGGAGCATAGTTGCTTTACAATGTTGTGTTAGTTTCTGCTGTACAGCAAAGTGAATCAGCCATATGCATACATATATCCCCTCTTCCTTGGATTTCCTAGGTCTTTAAATGAGTGGGATAAAATTAACATCTTTATAATATTCATACTTCCCATCCTGGAACCTGATATACATTTATTTAATCAAAGCTTTTGCTATGTCTCAAGTAAAGTGTATTAGCTCTATTTATATAGGTTCTACACTCTTCTTGTTCATTTTCAATAGTCCCTGGTCTTCCAGAAAATATATTTGAAAGCCTTTCATGGACCAGGGAATGTGCTAATTTATTCCTAGATAGAGTTTTGATACCAATGCAAATAGAACTGTTTATGCTTTGTTATCATTGCTGATAAATAATATAGCTTTTTAATATCCAATTTCTTGTTAATCTTAATAATTTTGAGTTATTTCAAGTTATCTGGATAGTAAATCATATTATTTACAAATTATGATAATTTTGCACCATCCTTTTGAATATTTTTACTTAAAATTTGTGTTTATTTATAGTATTCAGTAATGGATTTCAGAATAGTATTAAAAAGTACATATTAATAAGACTAGAATTAGTCATACTAATCTTTGTCCCCATGACCAATTTTCATTCTTCATTTGTGTACATGTTTTACTGGCTTTTTAAAAATGAAAGCTTGGCCTATTTCATTAGATTTTTCAAGGAAGCAGGTGTTTTGGTTTGGTTTTTTTTTGGCTTAAATGGCATAAATTTACTTTCTCACATTTCTGGAAGCTAGAAGTCTGATAGCAAGGTGTCAGCAGGGTTAGTTTCTTCTGAGACTTCTCTCCTTTGCTTGTAGATGTCTGTCTTCTCCCTGTCTCCACATGGTCTTCTTTCTGTGTGTGTTTGTGTCCTGATTTCCTCTTCTTTTTTTTTCAATTGAAGTATAGTTGATTTACAATGTTGTGTTAATTTCTGCTGTACAGCAAAGTGATTCAGTTATACATATATATACATTCCTTTTTTTATATTCTTTTCCATTAAGGTTTATCGCAGGATATTGAATATAATTCTCTGTGCTATACACTAGGACCTTGTTGTTTACCCATTCTATATATAATAGTTTGCCTATGCTAACCCCAAACTCTCAGTCCATCCTTCCCCACCTCCCTTCCCCCTTGGCAACCACAAGTCTGTTCTCTATGTCTGTGAGTCTGTTTCTGTTTCATAGATAGGTTCCTCTGTGTCACATTTTAGATTCCACATATAAGTGATATCATATGGTATTTGTCTTTCTCTTTTTTGACTGACTTATTATGATAATCTCTAGGTCCACCCATGTTGCTGCAAATGGCTTTATTTCATTCCTTTTTATGGCTGAGTAATATTCCATTGTACATATATATATATATCCCACATCTTCTTTATCCATTTTTCTGTCGATGGACACAAAAATAGGTTGTTTCCATGTCCTGGCTATTGCAAATAGTGCTGCTATGAACATAGGAGTACAAGTATCTTTTTGAATTACACTTTTGTCCAGATATATGTTCAGGAGTCGGATTGCTGGATCACATGGCAACTCTATTTTTAGTTTTTTGAGGAACCTCCATACCTGTTTTCAAGGAAGCAGTTTTTGATATTTATCTATCACATGAGAAGATTTTTCAAATTATTAAATTCTTTCTTTTGCCTTATTATTTATGCCTATATTTTCCTTAATTTTTATTTTCTGGATTTAAATATATATATATATGTATATATATATATATATATATATATAGAACGGAACTCTTAATTATTCTATTTTCTTTCTTCCTACTTTAATAATAAAGGTTTTAAGGTATGAATTTTTCTTTTTTTTTTTTTTTAATGAAAGCTTATTTATTTATTTATTTTTGGCTGTGTTGGGTCTTCGTTTCTGTGCGAGGGCTTTCTCTAGTTGAGGCGAGCGGGGGCCACTCTTCATCGCGGTGCGCGGGCCTCTCACTGTCACAGCCTCTTTTGTTGTGGAGCACAAGCTCAAGACACACAGGCTCAGTAGTTGTGGCTCATCAGCCTAGTTGCTCCGCGGCATTTGGGATCTTCCCAGACCAGGGCTCGAACCCATGTCCCCTGCATTGGCAGGCAGATTCTCAACCACTGTGCCACCAGGGAAGCCCAAATTTTTCTATTTTTATATGTATGGCTGCATCTGCTAAACTTAGGAATTCCAGGCTATTTTCCTGAAGAGAGAGGATACATGGAAATACTCTGGAAGATAAGGCACCACATGGAGAACCCAGGTGGTCTGGCCAAGCTCCCAACTAAAAAGAGTTGACAATACGTGGCATAATGAACCACCCAGCCAACCAAAAGAACAATGAGAAATAATAAATACTGTTATCTGAAGCCACTAAAGCATTGGGAATGTTTGCTATGCAACAATAGGAAACTGAAAATGTTTCTGTTTAAACTTGGTCTGACTTGATGATTTTTCTATTTAGCCAAGTTTCAGAGAAGGCTGTTGAGCAAGAAGATATTTAACTCTCCATATATTAAATATGGCACCCCACCAAGAAGGCAGGAAAGTCTACAGCTAAATGTGGATTGAAAAAGCATTTTTTTCTCTTTTGTTTTCTGGTGCTGATGAATCCTTGCATAATTTCAGTATCATTTTATTAGTGATCCAATGGAAACAAAAGAGATGATTTATTAGATATCCATACTTTCAAAGCCTTTGTATACAATTTCTAACTCATATCCTTTTTTGAAAATACAAGATGTCACACATAACATTTGACCATTGGTGATTAATTTGTTGAGAGTTACAAGCTTCTTTAAATAAATGAGAAATGTGTGTGCCTTCACCTCAGAAAAATACAACTGTATGAAGAAAAAAATTATTACATACAATTTCAGCAGTTTCATGGATTCTCTGATGCAAAATTATAGACTCATTAAGGCAAATATAAAGTGATTTTCAAATATATTTTAGTCAACTAATCTGTCTTCAGATAAAAGATTACTCCAAAGAAATACCAATAAAACAACAACAACAAAACAGAGCTACAACAGGTGAAGCAAAAGTGATGCCTAACAAACTATCTGTTGCCTCGAGTCCTCTATTTACCTACCCCCACACCACATTCCTTTACAGAACATCGTTTGTAAATCACTGTTTTAAATTGACATGATACAGGTAAATACATACAAGAGAGAGGTAAATAAACATAATGGGGTTGGAGCCAGGGAGGTTCTGGCCCAAGCTAAGAGCAAGTATAGAACAAGCAGAGACTAGATTCATTCCAGTAAAGGTAAAAGAAAATACTGTGTAAATCACATTGGACAGCGGTTCAACATGAGACAGAAAATTACCTGCTGCTTTGAAGTCAGCTGCAATTATTAATTACTGCAATTATTAATTTTATGTGTCAACTTGACTGGGCCATAGGGTGCCCAGATATTTGGTCATACATGATCTGGGTGTTTCTATGAGATGTCTTTGAATGGACTAGCATTTAAATTGGTAGACTAACTAATGCATATGGCCCTCCATAATGTGAGTGGCCTCATCCAGTCAGTTGAAGGTCTAAATAGAACAAATAAGCAGGTCCTCCCAGAGTAAGAGAGAATTCCCCTGCTTGAAGACCTTTGAACTGGGATCTCAGCTCTTCGTGGTTCTACAGCAGCTTCCAGCCTTCGGACTCGAACTGGGACATGGGCTCTACAGATTTTCCAACCTCTGTGATCATAATCTCATGAGTCAATTCTTCATAATAAATCTCTTTGTATATAATGTATATGGAAAGAACCCTGGTGAACCCTAATACAGCCATATATTCTAATGAGTCCAAGACAGACCAGGTTTATGACTGTGGTCCGACTGTAAATATCAATAGCTCCCCGTTTCACTCACATATGCATTTGGTGTTTTGGGGTTTTTTTGTTTGCTTTTACAAAGCAGAGAGAGGTTGTGTTTCTCTGAAACGAGTCACAAGGGAAGATTGGAGGTAGCCCCAGCTGTGGGGGTGGGAGTCATCTGTTTGTTGAGGGCTGCCCTGAGCAAAGCAACCGGTAGGCCCTCTGGGGGCTGGGGATGAAAGCCTTCATAGGTGGGCAGAAGCACCAGGGGCAACAGTAAGGACACTCGATAGGGTTGGCTGGCTAGGAAGAAGTGGCTATTTGCCCAGCCCAGGCTACTCTTCCCAGGGCCTATAGAAGCTGGTGGTGGCTGGTGGCAGGGGGGTTTGATTTAATACACCCACCCAGCCCTGCCCTGTCCCTTGGGCCTGTGGAGGATAAATTACCTGTTCACAGAAGGTCCTTCTTCTTAGCAGGTTTGTTCTAGTGAGCACAGCAGCCTGGAGACGTCCTTATTTCTCCTAAGGTCAGTATGTTCCATCTTAAACTGTCCCTGCAGCACCAGCAGTGGGAGAGAAGAGCCACCAGTGTCATGAAACATGCTACTTAAATAACCAAGAAAAAAAGTATCAGATCGAGACAAGAGTTCTTGTTAAATTAACCAAAGCCTCAAAAATTATTTCTTTCTCAAAATTAGGTTACAACAATGGTTTAATGTAAGACCTTTATTTTAGAGGGAAAATGAATTTTCATTCACTTCTTCCTCCACACAAGTGAATCAAAAATTCTAAAGCCTTAAAACATATCCCCGTTTTAAGTTCCATCCTATAGGATTATATCTTCACACTTTGGTTCTTTTTCCAATTAATTGTCCATTTATGGAATGCATATGTAGTTATTTCAGTTCTCTACAGCTCATTAGAAAGCCTTCTCAGTGACGGGCTTCATTCCCCTTGGTCTGATATGAATGTATTCATTAAGGACACACTATAAAATAACTAATGAAGTAAATTTTGAACATTTAAAAAGAAGCAATAAAACACGACTTACATGCCTTAAAAATAATCTAATCTGTTGTGGCTGTTTTAAAGATTTGAATTTGGGAAGAAAGCCTTTACAAGTGGTTTTTATTACAATTTGGAACGTGACTCTTCATTCAGATGTGCATATTAATATCTAATGCATATCAGAGTAACTCCTATGGGAAGGATAAATGTGTTAGACTGTGCAAGTATAAAGATGGAAGAATAAACATAAAACTGGCAGAGGGTCACATGGGAGGAACCTCCATTCTATTTATCCTTCCCTGAGTAATTTCCCAGTTTGCAGGAAACGATTGTCCCACTTAAATAGTAGAGCTGATCATGATTTAGTCTGACGTGTTGATTAAAATCTTACATAAATATGTTGCTCATGCTATTCTACTCAATTATTTTTTACTTATCTATTGTTTCAAGGAAAGGCCAGATTGCACCTTCTTGATTAAAGAGTGATTTCTTCAGCAAAACTCTGCTACTTCAGACACGTTGACAGTTTTATATTGAGAGACAAAACCCTAGATTCTTCTAGCAAGCAAAAGTTAGATTTGTTTTTCCTCTACTAACAACAGGAAATTAACAGAAAAATGTTGAATAAAAAAGTAACTATCCTAAATGCAACCTATAAATATGAATTGTATATGACTTATATTAAAATCAAGACTTAGTATGTTTTAAATTAACAAATTGTGAGACTGCTCATTTGACCAGCAGCACTATCACTTACAAGTAAATTATTCAACTATGTACCAAGATCTACAGATGTCCAGCACTACTTTAGGCCATAACGGGATTACCAAGAAGGTGTTATTTGTAAGGCAAGTTCCCTGAAATTCACAAATGTGATCAAGGTCCATTTCAATCTGGTCTCACAGCTACATTTAACATTCAAGTTCAAACCACACAGACAATAGTAAACAAAACCAGTGTATTATCCTTAATGTGCAATGCTAACAAACTTTTGGAGAAACTACCACTTTCAACTTATCGCTTACTAGTTTATTGATAGCTAAGATAGGTATTTTTAAATTAGTATTTCAGTATTGATGGTAGATGATACCATGGTTCTCTTGTTTTTAATACTGCCTAACTCATATAATTGAAAGAGAGACATGAGACAAGGTTAAGAAAAATAATCATATTATTCTTAGCCACATAGTATGATAGATATAATTGTAACAATAAAATATCAAAATATATTAAGAATTCTAAGATTTTTATGAAATATACATCAAAACAGACTTCAAAAGGTCTAAAGTAGACTATAAATAAATAATATGAAATAGTTTCCATAGGGAACACTTAAATTTGTTCAGATGGGATTAGGTCATTCACTGACAGGACGGTAAGTTAGAAATAGTCCATTAAGGAGGGAACTAAATCAGCCATTTATGACCATTCTCAGACTTTTGAATCTCTAAGCTTGTAAGTATATTCTCTGTCTTATCTTTCTCATCTCCTCCTTCAGATATTTACAGCAAGGCATCCAGGCTTAAATAGGCTGGGCTGTCATGAATAAGCCATGCATTACACAACACCTACATGGAAGCGTATTTTTAAATATTTAAGTTATTTATATTCTGTTCTGGCAAGGAGGCCGATTCATGGATGAGAGAGTCAGGGTCATTTAATGAAGTGGGGTCACTCCTATTATTAGTCAACTGAGGCAAAACAGAATGCAGTGGGGAAGGCCTTTGTTTAAAAGTAGAGATGATGCATACTAACTTGATATTTTGCTTGTAGAAACAGGAACAAAGTGGCAAAAAAGAAAAAAGGAAGAAAAAAGAACAATGATCAACAACTTGGCTTTGGAGTTGACTAAACAGGATTCCTCACATGACTCTACTTTCTGCAAGCTGAGTAAACACTCAAAGCTTCCTCTTCCTATAAAATTTGCCTAAAAAGTAACTGAACTTACCCCAATTTTGAGTATTAAATGAGGTGATACAAGTGTAATATGGCTATATTTACTACACCAGAGAACGTCTCAAGGTGATTTAGATCAAGTCTCCCAAGTAGAATGATGTGTCTAGGAATCACAGTTTTCAACCCCCCAATTTTTTACTGACAAATGTCCTGAGGATTTGTGGTAGGCAAATGCAGGGGGTGGGGAGGTGGCAACAGTAAAATAATCAAACAGGAATAAAGCAAGTCATAAGACAAGGTCAAGTGTCTCTCCTGCTGGGTAAAAACACCATGGAGCCCTGAATTATGAAGAAGTGAGTCAGAGTCACAAGACACTGACAGAAGGAACTGCTGGGACAGATTCTAGCAAGGGGTAGTCCATGGAAGGTGCCTGCTCAAGTGAAGATAGAACAGTCTGCAATGGCTCAGTTCCTGTGAGGACCCAGGAAGTCCAACAATGACTCTGCATTGATCACCTGCAGGTCCTTGCACCTAGCTCTCCCCAGATATCAGGCTTCCTTCTTGGGAAACGTTCTTGGGCTCAATTATGTGTCAGAAAACACTCTTTCTGAATATCCTCTTTTACATATATTTTTTCATCCTCAAACCATATATGGCTTGAGGAGATAGATAGATAGATAGATAGATAGATAGATAGATAGATAGATAGATAGATAGATAGATAAACTTTCTTCTGCCAAAGAAATGCCAAATAAGTCTTTTGTATGTTCTGCAAGCCCTCTTCTCCTTTCTAGTTTCTAAATAAACAATTCTCTCTTCTCATATTCTTTAACAATAGCACTTAATGGCCCTTAAAATTCAGTCTGAATAAAGGAAAATATATTTCCTTTGGCTTAATCTTCAAATACAACTAGGTACTGAAGAAAAAAAATAGTTGCATTCTTCTAATGCAACCAAATAAAAAGAGAGAAATATGAACATCTATATCCTGCCATATATTTACTGAGCTCTCCATGGTGCCTGCATAAAATAAATATTAAAACAATAGATAATATTTCTACGTTCGAGAATCCAAACTTTGTTTCCCCGGGGCTGTCATGTGGAATAGAATAGAGCTGTGGTCCTTGCAGTAAGATACCCATGTTAACTTCAGACTGCTGTTGTTCATAAATAAAAACACGTTTCTCTATGTGCCTTGCATATCTTTTATCTCCCCATCTGTCCTGTATCCACTGTACCAAAGTGAACTGCACTTAGAACAAAGCATTACAGTATGATTGGGGGAACCAAAAGTGACCTCGAGTCCTCCAGACAGAATGAGAGCAACAGTGATAATTAAGGATTTTAAAACCTCCAAAGGGAGAATGAGACTCAGGAGTCTGAAGTAAGGACTGCTAGGCTCCTTCCAACCTGTGCTTTAATTTAGTGCAGTTGCCTCTCAGCCAAAACCAAAGTGGTGCTGGTAAGACAACTCATCAAAACCCTTGCCCCATCAAATGGCAACTTTTAGAAAAATCTTTGTACCACCTTGATATTATTCCTCTAAATTCTAAAACCATTTATATGTCTCTCATGGGAAAGATGGGTCATTTACTTGATCCCAACTTTCTGTGCTTCTCAGATACCCAAGGCTTCCCTATTTTCTTTGACCCTCAGAGTCCTGAAGCTCTAATGATCCAATGTCCCTGTGTCTCTGTGGTTTCTGAAGACAATTTATTAGCACATTCCATTTCTCCCCACACATCATCTTAAATAAATTTTCCTAAATTTAAATCTCCGTCATCTCACAAAACTGTATCATTCCCCACCCCACTTGTTGCATTCCCCTAGAATCTCAACATCCACGAGAAAAAGACTGGATTTGGAAAACCCCTGATTAAACTTGGTCTATGAAAATTTTGGTCCACTGAGAGTGCTACTTCACCCCACCTCTCCCATGCCGTTTTTATTTCTTTCCATTTACTCTCCTTCCTTCCTTCATCCACATTTGTTTATAGCATAAGAGCTAGTGTCTCTGTGAAGACTCTCCCCCCGGGCGAGCCCCCTCTTAGCACTGCTTCCTGCACATGCTGTCAAAATAAGCTTCCTTGGGTCACCTCTTCTACAGATCCCATCAGACTATACCAAGCAACCCAGGCAGTGAGAAACCTCAGAAACCATCCAGTCCTAATTCTCACCATCACTCACAGACACATCATGTAGCAGCTGCAGAATGGTAGAGTTCAGTGCCATTAAGTGACTACTTAGTGCACTGACACAGTCAGGATTTCATCACCTATTGGGACTTTTCTTACAACCAACCAACATAAATTTCTTCATTTGTAAAATCAAAACATAATTCCTACCTTAAGGTTTGTCATGAGAAATAAATGAGACAAAGTTTGTGCCTAGTGTATAATAAGTGCTTAATAATGTATTAATCATGGATTTTATTTTCTGTATTTTGATGCTTTGACATCTGCGGTCTTGCTAACCTGAGAGGGACTGCCCCTCCCAGGGTTAGTTAATTCCCAGAGATAGCAAACGACTTGCCTGTGAGCACACCTTTCATAAACAAATCCATCGATGCTGAGCCAAGGCACACAAACTTTTCTTTATCAGCCTCTCACATTCCAGGCCACTATTCACCTGCCCTAATAATATAATATATATAAAGCGCCTGATATGTACCATGCCTTAAAAATGGTAGCTATTATTGCTGTGATTTTAATTGTGGTTGTCACCATCGTAATGTCAGTAGTAGTGATTATTATAAAAATAAGGTAACCTCTGAAAATAAATTCTGGAAGCACTTTTAAAATGTTCATATCTGTCACCCTTGGAAAGTATGGCTCAATATTTGGTTTTAAAATCATGCACTTTTTGGCATATCTTCATGTGTATATTTTTTTGTAATTTTTATTGGAGTATAGTTGCTTTACAATTTTGTGTTACTTTCTACTGTACAGCAAAGTGAATCAGCTATACGTATACATATATCCCCTCCTTTTTGGATTTCTTTCCCATTTAGGTCACCACAGAGCACTGAATAGAGTTCCCTGTGCTTTACAGTAGATTTCTCATTAGTTATCTATTTTATACACTATATTACAGGGCTACAGTAATCAAGACAGTATGGTACTGGCACAAAAACAGAAATGTAGATCCATGGAACAGGAGAGAAAGCCCAGAGATACCCACGCAGCTATGGTCACCTAATCTATGAAAAGGAGGGCAGAATATACAATGGAGAAAAGACAGCCTCTTCAATAAGAGGTGCTGGGAAAACTGGACAGCTACATGTAAAAGAATGAAATTAGAACACTCCCTAACACCATACACAAAAATAAACTCAAAATGGATTAAAAACCTAAACGTAAGGCCGGCCACTATAAAACTCTTAGAGGAAAACATAAGCAGAACACTCTTTGACATAAATCGCAGTAAGATTTTTTTTGGCCCACATCTTCATGTGTATTTAAAGACAAGTCTGCCTATTTAAATATCTATGATATAGAGGCAATTCTTATTGGATCAAACTTATTTTTTTATGGAAATAAGCATCCATTCATTGGATGTATGTGTTAAGTATGCATTTGCTTAAAACAGGTCTACCTCCAAATATATAAAAGAAAATTATATATTAAACCATTTTACATATGCAGAAACTGAAGGAGTGAAAGTTACTAAAATTAGTAGAATGCCAAACTTCATATACAATGATTTTCACAATAACCATGACTATTCCACTGAAATAACTCTTGTCAAAGACATTCAATACCTCCAAGTTACCAAATTTATCAGTCAATTCTTTGTATTCATCTTGCTAAAGCATTTGACAAAGTTGAACCCTCCTCCCTTCTTTTTTTTTTTTGGCCACACCGCCCAGCATAGGGAATCTTAATTCCCTGACCAGGGATCCAACCCATGCCCCCTGCAGTGGAAGCACTGACTCCTAACCACTGGACTGCTAGGGTATGCCCGATCCTCCTCCCTTCTTGAAATATTTTCTTCACTTAGCTTCTCTGACACTGAATTATCTGATTTTTATCCACACCTTCTCTTGCTCCTTCTTGATCTTTCTCTGATGGTTGCATCTCTTATTCCTGACTTTTAAATTATGGTGTAGCTGAGCTCCTTCTCTTTCTGTAATTTCCTCCTAGATGATTTCCTGCAGTCCTACTGCCTTAAATATCATCTAGATGTTGTGATACTCAAACCTACAGCCCTGAACCCCATGATATTTGGTCCTTATAGTACATCTCCATGGGTGTTTTATAGACACTTCAAAACTTATCCAAAACAAATATACTTATTTCTGACCCCAACTCCTCTCCCAAACATCTTATGTCTCACATGGCTCCTATCATCCAGCAAAGTCTGAAACTGATTCCTCATTTTTCTTAACTTCACAGAGACAGTCCTTCAGAAAACCTTGCCTGTTCAAACTGCAAACATATCTCCAATCTACAACTGCTTTTTTTTTCCCCAGCTGCCTCTCAAGTTTCATTATTTCTTACTTGGGCTACTGAAATAGCTTTTTAACTGGTGTCCCAGCTTCTAGTTTTGCTCTGCTATAGTCCATTCCCTAGAAAACAACTAGAGTAATCATTGTAAAACATACATAGCGTGTATCACTTATCTGTTTAAACCCTCTAAAGTCTTCTCATTATTGGCAGAATAAAACAGCTCAAGTCCCAGAGCGCCCACATAAACAATTTCTTGCTTTCTTTTTAGATCACTTCTATAAATACTCCTCCCTCATTTATACATTTCAACTACACTGGTCACCCTTCTCTATTCCCCAATCTTGTCAAAATTCTTCCCACCTCAGGGCTTTTTTTGACAGTGTTCCCCCCCACAACCTGGAAGTTTATCCCGCAATATTTTCAAATAGTCAGCTCTCTCTTATCATTGAGGTCTTTGTTCAAATGTATACCCAGGACATAGTAAGAGCTCAATTAATGTGGCCAAATCAACGGGCTGAATGAATGAGACATCACCTCCTCAGAGAGGCCCTTATTGCGTACCTATAATACACCCATCTAAGTACCCATCACAGCCATTCTCTAGCGTTACCGTGTTTTATTTTTCTCATAGAACTTAACCATTCTCTGGAATTATTTATTTTCAGGTTTCCTGTTGATTATCTTAGTATCTCACAAGAATAAAGTGTCATGAGAGCAGGGATCATCCCTCTCTTATACTCTACTGCATCTCCAGTGGCAGGAACAGTGCTCAGATCAGAGTACGATTGTAAGGGCAGACACTGTGTTGAATAAATAAAGAGCGAATGAGTAAATGCTATCTTCATTTTACAGATAAAGAAAATGAGACTTAGAGAAGTTAAACACATTTTCTAAGATCATATAGGTCATATAGACTAGTGGCTGAACAAGGATCCCAAGATGAAACTGTTTCACCTCAAATTCCTTTCTTTTCCCAACATGCCATGGTAGGTGGCAACATGAGATCCAGATAAGATGCATAGACTCATTTCTCTCTGTTTCTCCACACTAAGGTTAATGACAAATTCTGGAAATAACACAAAAGGCAATCAAAGAAAAACTCTGGAAGGCGAGAAGAGGAAGGCAAACTGGTTTGGAATCCCAGGACTAGAAAAATAATACAAGAGGAGAGCAATTCACATGCATTCTCCTCTCAATCCAGCAATAGCATTCAGGCAAGGGAGGTTCTTCCCCCCCCCATTGTAATGGAAGTCCTTTTGATAACCAGGTGAGACCAGCACCACCTATAAGGGGGATGGATAGGGAACCCAACTAACAATAAGTCGCAGGGGAAGGGCTCTCCTTCACGCAGAGCATGAGGCTCTCCTCCTTCATCAAGTGATACAAGGCAACTGGACAACACTAGCCAGAGGGATCCCACCACAACCCCACCTGGCCAGGGAAGACTTATCATCCCTATGGGCTGAGGCTCCTCCTCTCCACCCAGAGAAACCTGCTCCCCAGCCTCAGGAAATCTCTTCTGGCTTCTTGGGCAGCACCAGCAGGGACCAATAACTACCACATCATTGCCTGATAAACCAAGTAGACCAAAATAATATTGCAAATACCCTGAAATTAAACTGCTGTTGGAACCACAGCCCAAAACAATAAGCCAGAGCCTGTGTACTAAACAATAGGATAATTGTCTGCTAAACATAAGATTTAAATAAGACCCACAGTTTTCTATCATAATAGATTAAAAGTCCAGGATACAACCAAAAATCACTCCTCTTGCCAAGAATCAAGAGAAAACTTGAATGAGAAAAGACAATCAACAGATGCTAATGACAAGATGAATCAGTTATAAAAAGTATCTAACAAGGATTTTAAAGCAGCTATCATAAAAATGCTTCCACAATCAAATATAAATTCTCTTGAAACAAATGGAAAAAAATATTAGAAAATCTCAACAGAGAAATGGAAAAAATAAAAATTAACTAAATGCAAATTATAGAACTGAAAAATATGATAATAGGAACAATAAACTTGGTGGATGGTCTCAATAGTAGTGGAGGTGACAGAGGAGTGAATCAGTGAACTTGAAGAAAGATCAGTAGAATTTGCTCAGTATGAAAAAATAGAGAGAAAGTAGACTGGAAAAAAATAAACAAAGGCTCAGAGACCCATGGGAATATAAAAAAAGACTCAATATTTGTATCATTAGAGTCCCAGGAAGGCAAGGAGAAAAAAGAGAGTAGGGTGAAAAGGGTATCTGAAGAAATAATGGCAGAAAGTTTCCCAAATTTGGCAAAAGACACAAACATAAAGATTCAAGAATATAAGTGAATCTTAAAACAGGGTAAACCCAAAGAAATCCTTGGCAAGACCTATCATAAGTAAGCTTCTGAAAACCAAGACATAAAAAAAAAATCCCAAAAAACAAAAATAAAAACAAAAAAACAACCTTGAAAGCAGTCAGAGAGAAGTGAGGCATTACTTACAGGAGAACACTCATTCGAATGACAATGGATTTCTCATACAAAACTACAGAGGATAGAAGGAAGTAGCTAACTTTCAATGTTGTGTTATTTTCCTAAAAATCAGGAAAAATCATTAACTGTCACTAAACATATAGATAAATCTCTGATGGTACTTACCTAGACACAAACTAGATTAAGTGGCAATGTGAGAAGCAGCCCTGCACAAATCAATGCCTGAAGCTCACTGTAGGCATCTCTTTGAGAATCTCCTGGGTCTTCCTTAGGTGAATTTCTTATTTAATACATAGCCTACACATTAAGTCCTAAGTAGGCTTTCTAAATTTGAGAAAAACCTATCCAACCAATTTACAATATGCAGTAACCATCAGAGAGAAACAATTTTCTTTATATAAATTGGTCAGGACAGCACATTCCAGCTTGGTGTTACATGCATTTTATAGAAGCATGCTCAATTTTCAATGTTGTTGTAAAATCTTCAGCTTAGTCTTACCATGCATTGCCTTTTAAAAAGGTCGGTCATGCTGGAAAGGTACACAGTATTTATTTTTATGGATATATATCAATACAGCTTTCAGACTTCCTTATAAGATTAGAAATCTCATTGAATGACTGCAAATGTTAAATGGTAGGGACCCACTAGGAAAGACTGAAGGGAAAATAAGATTGCTGATTGCAGCTTCTTTAAAAGTAACTGTCATTATTTGGTCTTGGCATTTTATTTTATTTAAAATATTCTTGTTTTATATATACAAAAATTCTCTTGAAATGATTATTAGGCAAGTAATGTCTTTTGAGAACTAAAGGCAGTCTTTTAAGTGAGCAAGGTATTCCAGCTTTGCCTCTGATAGTATATCCTCAATGAAATGTAACTCGAAAATGGATTTTCTTATCCATGAAAAAGTATAAATTTAATCTAGTTTCAATTTCTTTATCTCAATACCCTTTTAACTGACACTTTGCCTCATCTAATAAAAAAGCACTCTCTCCACAATCACAACTATTAGAATCCTATTTTGGCCTTGTCAAGACTAACTGACAGAAACTTGAAGCTTAAACACTGATAGTTGAAAATCTAATCCTCAAGCTAGTAAAAATCTTCAGTATCCTCACTGAATATATATCTATTATTCTTTATACTTAACTTCAAGAGGATTTAGAATGACAGATAACAAGATTCGAGAGAGCCTTAATGCACTTTAATTCTAGCTTTAAAAGTATTAGGTACTCTGATTTTTTCCTCTAAAATATATTTAAATATAGAAAAGGAGCTAAAGGTAAGTTATACAGACTTTATAAAACATACCATTTACCGCCTTTTTAAAAATAATTCAATTTGTCCACCATCCATGAAGAAAAGTATGAGCCCAGAACTATGATTCAGCGTATCAAAATCCCAAATCCGAAAGAGAATATACTCAAAATATGGAGCGTATCCACTGGGATATAGCTGATCAAAACTCTACATTAGCAGCCAAAAGCAAAGCAAATCCACAAACAAGTGAGTTCACAAGTGTCTGAAAGCCCAATCCTACTTTGTTAAATAACATAAAATTGTGATACTGGTAGTTAAATTGGAGTTCTGCTGGTGGTTAAAGAACTTATTAATAACACACAATGAGTTTATATAATGCAACATCACACACATACATTAAAAATCATATACAAAGGTGAGAAAATGCTTATTTTCTATATTGTTTCTATATTGTTAAATGTCTATTTTCTAATTGTTTCTATATTCTATAAAAACAGAATATGAAATTACATTTCTAACGGCATTTGGATTTTTTATATGTCTCTTACTCCCATTTATTGCTTTGTTTTCACATATGATTCAAATATTTGTGTATGCAAACATACATGTAAACCCTGATTGTGAGTCATAGCTGCATTTTCATCAGTTTACCCAACTGAGCAGCTGTCTCATTTTCATTGAATTTTCTGATACTACTCTACTACTCTTGCTTCTAGGAGTGGTGATTTTCCTTTAGTAAATTAAGAAGACTCACAGAATTTACCAGGGATGTCGTCAAGATGGAGAAAAAGGAGACCCCAGCCTCTATCCTCCAACAAAGATAAAAAAATTAGCTATCCACAAACATAAAACAGCTCTGGGAAAACTCTGGAGCTCAGTTAAGAAATATCAGCAACAGAGTAGAACAAAAAAAAACACCTGAGAATAGTTTTCCAGAAAAAGGAAGAAAGCTTCATTTTGCCTGTATCATCCTATCCCCCAAGCCAGCATCACTCAGCACCAGGAAGGAACTCTTCAGGTAGAAAACGTTCCCCTCACAGGGAAAGGAAGAGAAGTGTGAGCAACCAGCTTCCTTAGCCTTTCAAGGCACTGTATGAAGGTTCCTTATTCACTTTCACCCCACTCGGAGACCTGAAAAGCTGAGACATATAGAGATGGCTAAGAACAAGAAATAAAAGCAGGGGCTACCAGTAGCAGTCAGACAGCTGGGGGAATTAGAGCTCCCAGTGACCTACTCTGCAGACAAACTCAGCTGCTTCTGCCACTGAAGAAAGCAGTAGCCAGTACAGCTGCCTTCACTGGCCTCCACTGCCATGAGCCTGCAGCAAGACCCAGAAGTCACAAGAGTGCACACTGACAGCAGGTACACTGGTGGTGGGAATGAAAATTGGTACAGCCACTATGGAAAACAGTATGGAAGTTCCTCAAAAAATTTAAAAATAGAAATACCATATGATCCAGCAATCCCACTTCTGAGTATTTATTGAAGAAGATAAAAATTACTATCTTGAAGAGATATCTGGACTCCCAGGTTCTTTGCAACATTATTCACAATAGCCAAGACATTTCCAGAAACAATCTTTGATGAATCCTTTGATAAATGAATGTATTTTAAAATGTGGCATACATGTATACAATGGAATGTTATTCAGCCATAATAAGAAGGAAATCTTGCCATTCACGATGTCATGGCTAGACCTTGAAGGCATTATGCTAAGTGAAATAAGTTAGACAGAGAAAGACAAATACTGCACGATCTCACTTGTACCAGGATAGAAAAACATTGAACTCCGTGAAACAATAGAATGGTGGTTGCCAGGGGCTGAGGGGGTGAGTGAAATGGAAAGATGTTAGTCAAAGAGTACAGACTTCCAGGTTTAAGATGAATAAGGTCTGGAGATCTCATGGTAATGATGACTATAATTAACAATACTGTACTGAATATTTGAAATTTGCTATAAGAGTAGAATTTTAATGTTCTCACCATGACAATAACAAAATGGTAATTATGTGATGTAAAGGATGTATTAACCAATGTTATTCTGGTAAATATTTCACAATACATATGTATATCAAATCATTTCATTGCACACTCTAAACTTACACAATGTTATGTGTCAATTATGTCTTAAGGGAAAAAAAGTGAAAAAATGAAGACACATGATCATCCAAGGTAGGAAGAACAAAATAGTTTTTCTAATATGGTCACGTTGTTGTGAGCTGAAAACTAGAGAAACACTTGTTCGTAAGAAGTAAATTCGGGAATTCCCTGGCAGTCTAGGAAATCTGCCAGTGGGTGTCAGGACTTGCCCTGCTGTCCTATGAGGGTACAGATAACTCCCTCCACTAGGAAATCTGCCAGTGGGTGCTGGGACCTGCCCCACTATCTCAGGAGGACACAGATAGCTCCCCCCACTAGGAAATCTGTACAGAAGAGTGGCTAAAACCACAGCTGAGCCCCAGGGGCTGTGTGACTAAGGAAGAAGAGCTGAAATTTCTCCTCACAGCTAAACAAACTGTGAAGTTACACATCCACTGATGGCTTACCAAATTCAGCACTTGCAAAACATCTGAAAGACCAACAAGTGCTCTTACAAGCTGGGATGGGTCTGGCTTTAGCAACTGTAGGCTCTGTGGGTCGTACAAGCAGGGATTAGGCCACACTACAGTTCGAGTTGCCTCCATAGCTTCCACAGTGGGTCCAAGTGCATAACTACTGCAGTCCTGGGACCTGACCTCAATGGACCTGCACCAGTGGCTGGCTGAAAACAATGCCTGAGAGTCACCAGGGCTGATTGCCAGCATACCCACAGTTAAGGCAGGACCGAGAGCAATGCCAACAACAGTATACTTTGTGAGCTCACACTGTGGGCAAAAGGGGACACAACAGAGCACATTCACAGGTGAACAACTCCAGAGGAGGAATACTCAGTGGCTTCTCTCTCAGTGAGAATGCTCCAATCCCACCTACCTTGCACTACAGATCAGAATCACAGCTAAGAAACAGATCTAGGGGCCTCTACTCCAACAACTAAGGAGCAGACGCCAACCCTGACCAGGCAGTGACAACCACAGAGCAAAGGGGAGGCCCCACTCAATGTCTAGGGCAGGCTATGATCACCATAACACCAATCAAACCCCCTATCTAGGGGATAATGGCACAAGCCTCCAGACCAAGCTCACCCACCAGGGAGCAGACACCAGAAGCAAGAGGAAGTATGATCCTGCAGCCTGTGGAAAGAAGACCACAAACACAGTAAGTCTGACAAAATGAGATGACAAAGAAATATGTTGAAGATGAAGGAGCAAGATAAAAACCTAAAAAAAGAACTAAATGAAGAGGAGATAAGCAATCTATCTGAAAAAGAATTCAGAGTAATGAAAGTAAAGATGATTCAATATCTCAGAAAAAGAATGGAAGCACAGATCCAGAAGACACAAGAAAGTTTAGCAAAGACCTAGAAGAACTAAAGAACAAACAAACAGAGATGAACAAGACAATAACTGAAATGAAAAATACACTAGAAGGAATCAATAGCAGAATAACTGAGGCAGAAGAATAGATAAGTGATGTGGAAGACAGATGGTGGAAATCTCCATCATGGAACAGACTAAAAAAAAAAAAAAAGAACGAAAAGAAATGAGGAAAGTCTCAGAGACCTCTGGGACAACATTAAATGCACCAACGTTCGAATTATAGGGGTCCCAGAAGAAGAAGAAAAGGGGAAATGTCCTGAGAAAATATTTCAAGAAATTAGAGTTGAAAACTTCCTTAACATGGGAAAGGAAATAGTCACCCAAGTCCAGGAAGCACAGAGAGTCCCATACGGGATAAACCCAAGGAGGAACACGCTGAGACACATGTTAATCAAACTAACAAAAACTAAATACAGAGAAAAAATATTAAAAGCAACAAGGGAAAAGCAACAAATAACATACAAGGGAATCCCCATAAGGTTATCAGCTGATTTTTCAGCAGAAACTCTGCAGGCCAAAAAGGAGTGGAAGGGTATATTTAAAGTGATAAAAGGGAAAAACCAAGATTACTCTACCCAGCAAGGATCTCATTCATATTCGATGGAGAAATCAAAAGCTTTACAGACAAGCAAAAGCTAAGAGAATTCACCACCACTAAACCAGCCTTACAACAAATGCTAAAGGAAATTTTCTAGGCATGAAACATAAGAGAAAACAACAAAAGACGAAGGGAAGAAAAAAGACATACATAAACAAACCCAAAACAATTAAGAAAATGGTAAGAGGAACATACATATTGATAATTACCTTAAATGTAAATGGATTAAGTGCCCCAACCAAAGACACAGACTGGCGGAATGGATATAAAAATAAGACCTGTATATATGCTGTCTACAAGAGACCCATTTCAGACCTAGGGAGATGTACAGACTGAAAATGAGCGCATGGAAAATGATATTCCATGCAAATGGAAATCCAAAGAAAGCCGGAGTAGCAATACTCATCTCAGAAAAAATAGACTTTAAAATAAAGACTGTTACAAGAGACAAGGTAGGACACTACATAATGATCAAGAGATCATTCCAAGAAGAAAATATAGCAATTGTAAATATGTATGCACCCAACATAGGGCAATATTTTAACAGCCATAAAAGGGGAAATCAACAGTAACACAATAATAGTGGGCAAATTTAACACCCCACTTACACCAATGGACAGATCATCCAGTCAGAAAATTAATAAGGACGTAGAAGTCTTAAATGACACATTAAACTAGATAGACTTAATTGATATTTATAGAACATTTCATCTGAAAGCAGCAAAATACACGTTCTTCTCAAGTGCACAGAGAACATTCTCCAGGATAGATCACATCTTGGGTCACAAACCAAGCCTCAGCAAATTTAAGAAAATTGAAATCACATCAAGCATCTTTTCTGACCACAATGTGATGAGATTAGAAATCAATTACAGGAAAAAAAAAACTGTAAAAATAAAGAACACATGGAGGCTAAGCAATATGTTATTAAATAACAAAGAGATCACTGAAGAAATCAAAGAGCTAATCAAAAAATACCTAGAAAAAAATGCCAGTGAAAACACAATGACCAAAAACCTATGGGAAGCAGCAAAAGCAGTTCTAGGAAGGAAGTTTATAGCAATACAATCTCACCTAAAGTAACAAGAAAAATCTCAAATAAACAAGCTAACCTTACACCTAAAGCAAATAGAAAAAGAAGAACAAACAAAACCTAAACTTAGTAGGAGGAAAGAAATCATAAAAGTCAGAGCAGAAATAAATGAAATAGAGATGAAGAAAACAATAGCAAAGATCAATGAAACTAAAAGCTGGTTCTTTGAGAAGATAAACAAAATTGATAAACTTTTAGCCAGACCCATCAAGAAAAAGGGGAGAGGACTCAAATCAATAAAATTAGAAATGAAAAGGGAGAAATTACAACTGTCACTACAGAAATACAAAGGATCATAAGAGACTACTAAAAGAAACTACATGCCAATAAAATGGACAACCTAGAAGAAATGGACAAATTCTTCGAAAAGTACAACCTTCCAAGACTGAACCAGGAAGAAATAGAAAATATGAACAGACCAATCACAAGTAATGAAATTGAAACTGTGATTAAAAATTTTACAACAAACAAAATCTAGGAGTAGATGGATTCATAGGTGAATCCTTTCAAACATTTAGAGAAGAACTAACACCTATCCTTCTCAAACTCTTCCCAAAAAACTGCAGAGGAGGATCATTCTATGAGGCCACCATCACCCTGATACCAAAACCAGTCAAAGATATCAAAAAGAAAGAAATTACAGACCAATATCACTGATGAACATAGATGCAAAAATCCTCAAAAAAATCCTAGCAAACAGAATCCAACAAGACATTAAAAGGATCATACACCATGATCAAGTGGGATTTATCCCAGGAATGCAAAGATTCTTCAATATATGCAAATCAATCAATGTGATACACCATATAAACAAATTGAAGAATAAAAATAACGTGATCATCTCAATAGATGCAGAAAAAGCTTTTGACAAAATTCAACACCCATTTATTATAAAAATTCTCCAGAAAGTAGGCATAGAGGGAGACTACCTCAACATAATAAAGGTCAAATATGGAAAACCCACAGGAAACATCACTCTCAATGATGAAAAACTGAAAGCATTTCCTCTAAGATCAGGAACAAGACAAGGTTGCCCACTCTCGCCACTATTACTAAACATAGTCTTAGAAGTCCTAACCATGGCATCAGAGAAGAAAAAGAAATAAAAGAAATACAAACTGGAAAAGAAGTAAAACTGTCACTGTTTGTAGATGACATGACACTATACATAGAAAATCCTAAAGATGCTACAAGAAAACTACTAGAGCTCATCAATGAATTTGGTAAAGTTGCAGGATACAACATTAATACACAGAAAACTCTTGCATTCCTATACACTAACAATGAAAGAACTAAAGAACAAACAACCAGAGATGAACAAAACAATAACTGAAAACCCAGAGATAAACCCATGCACATATGGTCACCTAATCTATGACAAAGGAGGCAAGAATATACAATGGAGAAAAGACAGTCTCTTCAATAAGTGGTGCTGGGAAAACTGGACAGCTACATGTTAAAGAATGAAATTAGAACTCTCCATAATACCATACACAAAAATAAACTGAGAATGGATTAAAGACCTATTAGGCCAGACACTATAAAACTCTTAGAGTAAAACATAGGTAGAACACTCTTTGACATAAATTGCAGCAAGATGTTTTTTTACCCACCTCCTAGAGTAATGAAGATAACAACAAAAACAAACAAATGGAATCTAATTAAACTTAAAAGTTTTTGCAAAGGAAAAGAAACCATAAACAGAACAAAATGACAAATCTCAAAGTGGGAGAAAATATTCGCAAGTATTAATCTCTTGTTGGAAGCAAATGACAAGGGATTAATCTCCAATAACAAACCCAAAACATTTAAGAAAATGGGAATAGGAACATACATATCGATAATTACCTTAAATGTAATGGATTAAATGCTCCCACCAAAAGACACACACTGGCTGAATGGATACAAAAACAAGACCCGTATATATGCTGTCTACAAGAGACCCACTTCAGACATAGGGACACATACAGACTGAAAGTGAGGGGATGGAAAAAGATATTCCATGCAAATGGAAATCAAAAGAAAGCTGGAGTAGCAATTCTCATATCAGACAAAATAGACTTTAAAATAAAGACTATTACAAGAGACAAAGAAGGACACTATATAATGATCAAGGGATCAATCCAAGAAGAAGGTATAACCATTGTAAATATTTATGCACCCAACATAGGAGCACCTCAATACATAAGGCAAATACTAACAGCCATAAAAGGGGAAATTGACAGTAACACAATCATAGTAGGGGACTTTAACACCCCACTTTCACCAATGGACAGATCATCCAAAATGAAAATAAATAAGGAAACACAAGCTTTAAATGATACATTAAACAAGATGGACTTAATTGATATTTATAGGACATTCCACCCAAAAACAACAGAATACACATTTTTCTCAAGTGCTCATGGAACATTCTCCAGGAGAGATCACATCTTGGGTCACAAATCAAGCCTTGGTAAATTTAAGAAAATTGAAATCGTATCAAGTATCTTTTCCAACCACAACGCTATGAGACTAAGTATCAATTACAGGAAAAGATCTGTAAAAAATACAAACACATGGACGCTACACAATACACTACTTAATGACGAAGTCATCACTGGAGAAATCAAAAGGGAAATCAAAAAATACCTAGAAAAAAATAACAATGGAGACACGGCAACCCAAAACCTATGGGGTGCAGCAAAAGCAGTTCTAAGAGGGAAGTTTATAGCAATACAAGCCTACCTCAAGAAACAGGAAACATCTCGAATAAACAACCTAACCTTGCACCTAAAGCAATTAGAGAAAGAAGAACAAAAAAAACCCAAAGATAGCAGAAGGAAAGAAATCATAGAGATGAGATCAGAAATAAATGAAAAAGAAATGAAGGAAACAATAGCAAAGATCAATAAAACTAAAAGCTGGTTCTTTGAGAAGATAAACAAAATTGATAAACCATTAGCCAGACTCATCAAGAAAAAAAGGGAGAAGGCTCAAATCAATAGAATTTGAAAAGAAAAAGGAGAAGTAACGGCTAACACTGCAGAAATACAAATGATCATGAGAGATTACTACAAGCAACTCTATGCCAATAAAATGGACAACCTGGAAGAAATGGACAAATTCTTAGAAATGCACAACCTGCTGAAACTGAACCAGGAAGAAATAGAAAATATGAACAGACCAATCACAAACACTGAAATTGAAACTGTGATTAAAAATCTTCCAACAAACAAAAGCCCAGGACCAGATGGCTTCACAGGCGAATTCTATCAAACATTTAGTGAAGAGCTAACACCTATCCTTCTCAAACTCTTCCAAAATATTGCAGAGGGAGGAACACTCCCCAACGCATTCTACGAGGCCACCATCACCCTGATACCAAAACCAGACAAAGATGTCACAAAGAAAGAAAACTACAGGCCAATATCAATGATGAACATAGAGGCAAAAATCCTCAACAAAATACTAGCAAACAGAATCCAACAGCACATTAAAAGGATCATACACCATGATCAAGTGGGATTTATTCCACGAATGCAAGGATTCTTCAATATACGCAAATCAATCAACGTGATACTCCATGTTAACAAATTGAAAGAGAAAAGCTATATGATCATCTCAATAGATGCAGACAAAGCTTTTGACAAAATTCAACACCCATTTATAATAAAAGCCCTACAGAAAGTAGGCATAGAGGGAACTTTCCTCAACATAATAAAGGCCATATATGACAAACCCACAGCCAACATTGTCCTCAATGGTGAAAAAAGGAAACCATTTCCACTAAGATCAGGAACAAGACAAGGTTGCCCACTCTCACCACTATTATTCAACATAGTTTTGGAAGTGTTAGCCACAACAATCAGAGAAGAAAAAGAAATAAAAGGAATCCAAATTAGAAAAGAAGAAGTAAAGCTGTCACTGTTTGCAGATGACATGATACTATACACAGAGAATCCTAAAGATGCTCCCAGAAAACTACTAGAGCTAATCAATGAATTTGGTAAAGTAGCAGGATACAAAATTAATGCACAGAAATCTCTTGCATTCCTATACACTAATGATGAAAAATCTGAAAGTGAAATTTAAAAAACACTTCCATTTACCATTATAACAAAAAGAATAAAATATCTAGGAATAAACCCACCTAAGGAGACAAAAGACCTGTATGCAGAAAATTATAAGACACTGATGAAAGAAATTAAAGATGATACAAATAGGTGGAGAGATATACCATGTTCTTGGATTGGAAGAATCAACATTGTGAAAATGACTCTACTACCCAAAGCAATCTACAGATTCAATGCAATCCCTATCAAACTACCACTGGCATTTTTCACAGAACTAGAACAAAAAATTTCACAGTTTGTATGGAAACACAAAAGACCCCGAATAGCCAAAGCAATCTTGAGAACGAAAAAGAGAGCTGCAGGAATCGGGCTCCCTGACTTCAGACTATACTACAAAGCTACAGTAATCAAGACAGTTTGGTACTGGCACAAAAACAGAAACATAGATCAATGGAACAGGAGAGAAAGCCCAGAGATAAACCCACACACATATGGTCACCTTATCTTTGCTAAAGGAGGCAAGCATATACAGTGGAGAAAAGACAGCCTCTTCAATAAGTGGTGCTGGGAAAACTGGACAGGTACATGTAAAAGTATGAAATTAGAACACTCCCTAACACCATACAGAAAAATAAACTCAAAATGGATTAAAGACCTAAATGTAAGGCCAGACACTATCAAACTCTTAGGGGAAAACATAGGCAGAACACTCTATGACATAAATCACAGCAAGATCCTTTTTGACCCACCTTCTAGAGAAATGGAAATAAAAACACAAATAAACAAATGGGACCTAATGAAACTTAAAAGCTTTTGCACAGCAAAGGAAACCATAAACAAGACCAAAAGACAACCCTCAGAATGGGAGAAAATATTTGCAAATGAAGCAACTGACAAAGGATTAATCTCCAGGATTTACAAGCAGCTCATGCAGCTCAATAACAAACAAAAAAAAAACCAATCCAAAAATGGGCAGAAGACCTAAATAGACATTTCTCCAAAGAAGATATACAGATTGCCAACAAACACATGAAAGAATGCTCAACATCATTAATCATTAGAGAAATGCAAATCAAAACTACAATGAGATATCATCTCACACTGGTCAGAATGGCCATCATCAAAAAATCCAGAAACAATAAATGCTGGAGAGGGTGTGGAGAAAAGGGAACACTCTTGCACTGTTGGTGGGAATGTAAATTGATACAGCCACTATGGAGAACAGGATGGAGGTTCCTTAAAAAACTAAAAATAGAACTACCATATGACCCAGCAATCCCACTACTGGGCATATACCCTGAGAAAACCATAATTCAGAAAGAGTCATGTACCAAAATATTCATTGCAGCTCTGTTTACGATAGCCAGGACATGGAATCAACCTAAGTGTCCATCATTGGATGAATGGATAAAGAAGATGTGGCACATATATACAATGGAATATTACTCAGCCATAAAAAGAAAAGAAATGGAGTTATTTGTAGTGAGGTGGATGGAGTTAGAGTCTGTCATACAGAGTGAAGTAAGTCAGAAAGAGAAAAACAAATACAGTATGCTAACACATATATATGGAATCTAAGGGAAAAAAAAAAGGTCATGAAGAAACTAGTGGCAAGACGGGAATAAAGACACAGACCTACTAGAGAATGGACTTGAGGATATGAGGAGGGGGAAGGGTAAGGTGTGACAAAGAGAGAGAGTGGCATGGACATATATACACTTCCAAACGTAAAATGGATAGCTAGTGGGAAGCAACCGCATAGCACAGGGAGATCAGCTCTGTGCTTTGTGACCACCTAGAGGGGTGGGATAGGGAGGGTGGGAGGGAGGGAGATGCAAGAGGGAAGAGATATGGGCACATATGTATATGTATAACTGATTCACTTTTTTATAAAGCAGGAACTAACACACCATTGTAAAGCAATTATACTCCAATAAAGATGTTTAAAAATTAATTAATTAATTAATTAATTAATTAAATAAAACAGAAGTAGAGTCACGAATGTAGAAAACAAACTTATGGTTACCAGGGAATAAGGGGGGGGAGGAATAAATTGGGAGATTGGGACTGACATGTACACACTACTATATAAAAAATAGATAACTAATAGGAACCTGCTGTGTAGCACAGGGAACACTACTCAATACTCTGTAATGACCTATATGGGAAAAGAATCTAAAAAAAAAAAAACGTGGATAGATATAAATATATAACTGATTCACTTTGCTGTATACCTGAAAGTAACACAACATTGTAAATCAACCATACTCCAATAATAATTTTTTTAAAAAATCTATTATAAACCAAAGAACAATAAAAATTAAAAATAAAATTGTGCTCTTATTATGTACAGGTCCTCTGCTATGCACATTCATGATCTCATTTAATAGTTTGATCACAAATTAGAAATTTGCTTTCACAAAATCTATGTAAATTTACCACAGCCCAAAGCTAGTGAAAGGCAAAACTTAGATGTTCCAAAATCAACTCTTTTCACTAGACAAAACTAATTATGGGATCCCATATTAATATGTCTGGGAGAGTTACAAAGGAAGAATGGGTAGGTGATAGGCTGCTGCCAGTCATCTACATCTGAGAAAATAACACCACCACTCCCCCAGTTACTCAAGACATGTTTTCTATGCTTCTCTTTCCCTCAATACCCCTATCAATCTATCAGCAAGCCTTGTCTACTCTACCTTGAAATTGTATTTCAAATCCCTGCACTTCTGCTATCACTCTAGTCTGAGGAATAACCATACATTGTTTGTCCAATGCAACTGACTCCAAACTAGGCTCCCTAAGTTTACTTGTGGCCCCTTCTAGTGTATTCTTCACTTGGCAGTCATGAAACATAAATTAAATAAAATAATGCCACTCCTCACTGACAAACTTGTTTTGGTTTATGAGTCATACTTGCAAAGCCCTACAAGACTTATCTTCTGTCTACATCACCTCCCAAAATTCTCACCTGCTACCTACTTCTCTCCTGACATACCTTTTCTTGGCTCCTCATATGCACCAAACTCATCCTCAGACTTAGGGCCTTTTCACTAAACTGTTCTCTTCTCTCAAAATGTTCTTCCACAGATCACTGCATAGTTGTCTTCTGGTCAGTCAATTCCATGCTTAAATGATACTTTTTTGAAGAGTTCTTTCCTAGCCTCCCCAGAAAAGTGACCACACAGACCCTTTCTATCACATCATCCCATTAAAATTTTCTTTTTAAAACTTACCACTATCTATTTTTAAATTAGTATTTATTTATTAATTATCAATTTATTATTGATTATCTCTCTGTTTCCCCACCAGCATGAACCTAATCCAGATGATCAAAACCTGTCCCCTTTTCTTCACCCCTGAATCATCAGCATGGACTGATGTAGAGTAAGTGTCCCATAAATAACCGTTGACTTAATTAATGATCCTAATTTGCTTTCAGCAACAGAGTCTTCTTTTCTTCACATCCTAGAGTCTCCTTAAAACATGAAAAATCCACAGGTATTTCCAATTTCTAATGTTTTATCTATCACAACATCTCCTATTGTCAAAATTAGCCAAGCTAAAATAGTTTTATTCTTGTTATCATTTTAGTATTTTCTCTTCTATATCTATTCAGGAAATATTTAATCCATGCAAAGGAAAAGCCATCTATAGTCAATGAAGAATAATAAAGTGAGATCAAAATAGGTCTATACAGTAATGTAAGCTCAGAAATTAATAAATAATTCAAAATAACGATGGCATTTTGAATGTGGGAAGTAGACATATGGTAAAACAGCTCTAGGTACAACACATGCTATCAACACAGTAACATTGCTTTCGTGGCTCAAAATAGATTAGCAAAAGAATGAATAACAAGCCAAATGCAAAATAATGAGGGAGGAGAGAGATGAAAAGGAAGAGAGTGATACCAAGCACGGCCATATGGGGCTTATGGGCACAAAGACTTTCTGTGTCCTCCATTTCTTTGATTACAAGAAATAGCCTTCATTCAGCCTCCATGACCTTCCCTGAGTTCCAAAGGGCAGATTCAAGCAGTTGTTAATTAGGGAAAGGAGGGGATGCTACACCAGGGAGAAACAAACCGTCAAGAGAAACAAGATGGGGATACACACAGCAATATCTTTGAGCTGTTTTGCAGATAATGAAACCCCCTCCAGGTGGGAGAAGTTAACGATTAACAATGGTATGCTGCCCAAAATCATGTAGACCCCAGACCAGTTGGAAACTGAAAGTTGATGATGCTGATTCCGACTAACTTCACCACCAACCAGTCAGAAGAATGTCCACAAGCTGTTCACGCCTTCTTTGAACAATTACTATAAAACTTCTCACTATCCTCTCCAAGTTGGGACACATACCTTTTTGAGACAGGAGCCCACTGTGTCCCCCTTTGCCTGGAAAAGTAATAAAACTCTACTTCACCAAAAACTCTGTCTCCAAGATTCAATTTGGCACCAGTGTACAGAGAAGCTGAGTTTCGGCATCAAAAGTTCTTAATAATAAACTAATAAATCAATGGTTAAACAGTATAAAATAATCAAATATTTCAGAAAAAATTCCTTCCTTAAAAATTTTTTTTCAAAAAACTAGTATTTCCCATTTAATTTCTTTGCTGAATTCCAAATTACCATTAAATATTTTTCTACTTGACTTGATAAAGAAACTAGTGAGATGAATAGTAGTTGATAAATGGAATATTTGCTTGCCATATCAGTAAACAAAGGATGTCATAGTCATCAGGGATTGCAGCTATGCAGCCACCACCAAAGGTGAGCTGGTGAACCCTGAGGGAACGCAGGAAGGAAACAAAAAATACTTGCCATCTAACAGCCATCAGACTGCAGCCACTCCCTAAGGTGAGCCCTGAGGAAACTCAGGATGTAATAACACAGGATACTGGCCCCAGATAGCTGAGGTACATATCAAAGGAATGATTTTAGTGAGCCCAGACTCTTGCATCTTCCCATACATAGAAAAGTGCTAAATCCCTTAACTTGGGATTTCCGGGTTTCTTTAATTAACAATAATCTTTTGATGTTCCAACTACCTGACCTTTGTTGCAAAACTCCTATATATCCTAGCTCCCCACTCGCCTCCTTGGAGCAGTTTTCTCAGGGTTACTTGAGATGCTGTCTCCTGGGCCTGAAGTCCTAAAGATTCTCGCCAAATAAAACATAACTCTCAACTTTTAGGTTGTGAATGTATTTTTTTTAGTCGACATAGTCTCCTTTAAAAAGAAAATACTTGAAAATCTGGTATCTGTGTTCAGAAAGTCAGAAACGCAAAAGAAAGACGTTGTTACATTGAAGTCATCACCTAAATTAACTTGGTTTATGGTCTCTCTGCTAATGGATACTAGCTAAACGAGAAGCTCCAGATTTAGTACACACCATGCTAGTCTTTGCAGTCCAGAATTTAGTATCTCTAGGAAAAACAACAATCAGGTTTGCATGCATTGATTTTTTTTCTCCTCTAGAATCTCATGTACTTTATTGTTCATGTCTTAATTATCCATAGTTCTATAAATTTAATAAAACCTAACTCAAGGAAGTTTAAATTTATTCCAAATCAGCTTGCAACACTTGCAAAAATGAGTTTAGCAGAAAAAAGCTAGCAAGAGCAAAAGTTATCCTGTAAGAATACCTTTCGGTTGTGAATTTAAATTTTTTAAAGGGAAATGAAAAGTCATTTGTAAAATAAATGACCAAATAAAATTTTTGATGCTTGTGAGAATGAGCAAGTGCTGTAAACAACTAGTTAATGAAACATTTTTATGTAAAGAACGGCTTAAGTCCATACTTTATGATAACAACTGATATGGACAGAGTAAAGGGACAAAGTAGGTGATTAAATAGTTAATCCCACTAGGGGATTGTAAGTAAAAAAAAGTATGGCAGATCCCTTTAAGTTAATGATGACCTAAAAATGCAGGTTTGCTTAACCATAAAATGAAGCAGGCTTGCTTAGCAACAAAACCATGCAACAGAAGCATGAGACATGCCCCAAAACAATAAAACAATGGTGGCATGAGACGCACATCCTGCCAGTGAGCTCAGTAAGTTAATGACCCCTAGGACATGCTCTCTGCAAACATAAAAAATAATAATTTATGGAAAGGTGACATTTCAAAGTGAAAGACCCTCATTGTACTGAGACCTGAAATAATTTTCCATAGTGCCATGACAGTCCTGGCTTGACCATGTAGGAACAAGAAAACTCCCCTGCCCAACCTGGAGGAGGAGTTGATGATGTATGCTTGACGTCTACTCAAGAATGAGGAAGAAGGTGGTCTTTTCCCCCTTGCCACTTCTCCTTTGATTATAAAACTATAGCCCATTAAGTTCTTGGGGCTCAGCACCCTCTCACCTGCTTGCTTATAAGCTTCACAAGCATCCTATTCTAATAAATCACTTCTTATCTATCACTGTGCCTCTCACTGAATTCTTTCTGCACTAAGACATAAAGAACAGGAGCTTCATGGAGCCCCCCGTGAAACCCCACCTAGCGGTTTCACAACTACATGCTCAAAGAGAGGTCCTCCTAGTTACATGTTCGACAGTATTATCCACCCAGACAGTCAAGCACAAACCTGAGTCAGAGTTTACTCAAACAAACATGGATGGGACTCTGAGCCAAGATGGCAACATAAGAAGATTCTGACTTTCCCCCCTCCCATGTACACTCCAAATGTACAGCCACATATGGAGCAATTCCCTCTGAGAGAAATCCAGAAACTAGCTGAGGGACTCTTACATATGGAATAACCTCTGGCCACTCCCTGGATAGCCCCATACAATCAGGATGGAAACCCCAACTCCCGACTTTCCCTGAGGAGAGAAGTGTTTGGACCACATATCTAGTGCCCCAACATCAACTGCCCCGCCTGAGGGAAGGACCCCCCCAAACACCCAGCTCTGAAAGCCAGAGAGGCTTGTGTACACAAGTCCCATGGGAACTACAGCAAACAAAAGAGAGGTTGTTATTATTATTATTATTAGCCATGTTGCATGTGGGATCTTAGTTCCCTGAACACCCTGCATTAGAAGCATGGAGTCTTGACCACTGTACCATCAGGGAAGTTCCAAGGAGAAATTATTAATAGACCTTTGAGTGCTTAATGAAGCTGTCCCTACAGGGACCAGCACAAAGGGGGCAGGCAAAAATCCTCATCTCCCAGTTCCTTCCTAGAAGGCAATGGATTGCAAATTTTACAAGCTGCTGTCTGAGGGTCTGACTTCTAATTAGCACATGCCAAGTCTGACTGCACTTTCCCCAGAACCTGGGAGCTCTGGGGGACACTTCCCCTGACTTCTCCCTCTAACTTACTCCAATAAAAAAACCAAGCTGCCGGCATCTCCCTGGAAAAAAACTTGTTCACACATGTAGATCCCTAACTTTTGAGGCTGCTGCCTGAGGGACGGACCACCGAATCACCTATCTCTGATAAGCAAAAGGGCTCAGCATTCCTGAGTCCCACAAGACTATAGCAAACACAGAAGCAGTGGCTAAGAAGCAAACAGTCCATTGCTGTGGCTATTCCCCCAGGGCTCAGCACAGAGGGATGTTGACTGAAAACAAATAGACTGTTAGATATTTCTCCAGTGAAGTTGGGTTTATTTGGGGCCAGCAGAGAATTGCAATTCAGGGTCTGCAACCATGGTGAGCCATGTGCAATCCCCACATAGCAAGGGAAGGGGAGCACTTTTATAAGAAGAACAAGGAAGTTGGGAGAGCTACAATAAACAAGGAGTCCATGGCTTTTTTGGCTGAGTCCTTGCCAGGGAAGGGAGACTTTCTTCTTCCTGTTGGGCTCTGCTCTCATCACAGGGTGTGGGAGCTCTCCCTTCTGGTCTTCCAACTCAGTTTAATTGAGATTTCTGGTTATTAATTTTACAAGGAGCAGACGAAAATTCCCATCTCTAGGTTTCTCCCTGTTAGGGCTTAACTGCTTTCTTGTAGATAGCCATTTTCTTCCAATGTCATCACATGGTCTTCCCTCCATGTGTCTGTGTCCTAACTCCTTTTTTTATATAGACATAAGTCATATCAGATTAGGGCCTACCCCCATGATGTCATTTACTCTTAATTACCTCTTTAAAAACCCTATCTCCAAATACAGTCACATTGAGATACCAGGGTTTAGGACTTCAACACACGAATTTGGGAAGTGATACATTTTAGCCCATACCACGATTTGAACCCCTCTTCCATATTCCTACTACCACAGTCATAGTTGAGAGCCTGTCTCATGATGTCTATCCTGGAATTTCAACCAATCTAATTACCTCAACTCTCTCTTCCACACTGCCCTCATTCTTGCTTTATCTCTACCAGGATTTTAAAACAGGATAAAATTAGAGCCCTTAGAATGTATTACCCAAGGGTTAGCTCCTGTCTGGAAAATAAATAAGTTGATAAAGTATACTCTGAATGCTTTTAAAGGTCTACTAGCCAAAACAAAACCAAATCATTAATACTAGGGTTTAGTTCAGGAAGATATATTAAATTTACTTTTACTAAATGCTATCTGAAACACTAGGGAAAAACTTGTCTATACAAAAGACCATACCTGTACCTCCCAAGTGTTTATGTTGATGGTTTGTACTTGATAGACATTACAATCCTTACCTATACAATTTGTAAAATTTAAATTATATTACCTGCTACAGCAAAGGATACAGCTCTTCTATTTTTCTTACTGCTGTATCCCAGGGCTCAGAATCTACATAAAATTATCGAACACTCATACATTCCTCATAGGAGTGGTAATGATATAGCCCTTTGGAAAGTAATTTCCCCACATAAATTCAAAGCCTTAAAAATTTTATTGAGTCAGTAATTCCAATAGGATTCTTTTTTTTTTTAATAGATCTTTACTGGAGTATAATTGCTTCACAATACTGTGTTAGTTTCTGTTGTACACCAAAGTGAATCAGTCATATGCATACATATGTCCCCATATCCCCTCTCTCTTGACCCTCCCTCACATCCTCCCTATCTCACCCCTCTAGGTCATCGCAAAGCACCGAGTTGATCTCCTTGTGCTATGCTGATGCTTCCCACTAGCTAACTATTTTACATTCGGTAGTGTATATATGTTTATGCTACCCTCACTTCACCCCAGCATATAAGATTCTAACGTAAGGACATTATTCTAAATATGGAAATCTTTTACACAAAGATATTTAATGCAGCACAGACCTGTAACCCTGAAGAGGGAATTTACATATGTTTATAAGCAGGTCAAATCCTGGATAAAAATAACAAGACAAATAATAGCTTAATAGTGAGCCACTTACTATGTGTCAGGCAGTAAGCTAAGTGTTTCACAAATATTATCTTATTTAATCATCACAATAACACCATGAATTAAATATTATTATCCCTAATTTTATAGATGGACAACCTGAGACTTAGAAAGATTAAGTAACTGGTCCAAATTTAAGCTGCTATTAAGTAATGGAGCCAATTTACAAACTGCAAAATGTAACTGATATTAGGATTCATTGCCTCTCATTTCCCATATTTTTCAAGGCCACATTCCTTTCAAGTCTACATTGTTCTCATTCTTGCTCTCTCTCCCACTCAGAACTCAATAATTTAATCAATTCATCCTATGGTGTTGAGTAACTGTAGAGTCCTTTCTGAGTATGAATTTAAAAGAAGACAGCTGAAAGAAACAATGGTTAACCAATATCAGTGTTTCTCAAAGTGTGGGCTAGGAACCCATGAGAGTCCCTGAGATTTTTCAGGAGACAGGTCAAGATTTATTTCACAACAAATCTAAGATATCCATTGCTTTTTTCACTCTCATTATTTGATAAGTATATAGTGTTTTCCAGAAGCTACATGATAGATGCCATCTCAACAAACCAAATGCAGAAACAGATCAGAGAATCTAGGTGCCTTCTGTTAGCCAGACATTAATCGGATTTGCAAAAATGAAGGGGGTTAGGGATTTAACTCTTCTCACTAATCTTTTTTGTTTTGCAAAATGTAGTTCTTTTTCATGAAAATATTCTTTATGTTAACATGTAATGGTCTGATTATTATAGTTGTAAATTTCTGTTTTAAATTTTTATACGGCAATATCAATAGATATAACTCACATAAACAAGAGTTCTCTGGAACCCCCAGTCATTTTTAAAAGTATAAAAGTGTCCCAAGACAAAAAGTGATAATCACTGACCTGGATAAATTATTCAGTAATAATGAGGTCCCTATTAGTGGCTCCCAGTCAGCAAAGAAAACATTTTGGAAGATGTAACATTTCTAGCAGGTTCAATCTGTTCCATAGTCATGGACGCTTACTCTAACTAAGTTTGCTTTCAAGTTCTCATCAATCTTTCAAGATATTTAAAAGAAGCAAATAGTGCAGCCTACCGCACTTATATCCAACCCCAATATTCAGGGACTAACAAATCATTTGTCCTTAATCCTAATAAACATTTGCTGAGTATCTACATGAATCAAGTATTTAATACAATCAATATTTGGCAGTGCTGAGACATAAACCTAAGTTGTCTTATTCCAAATCAATTGCTCTTTCCCTTACATTGCCACTAAATAATGTTTTAAAGCAATCAATCTAAGTACACTCAATCAGCAACATCACCACCCGCTGTGCCAGTATATCCCCCCACTGCCGTCTCTCAATCTCTTTAACACACACACCCGGCCCCGACACGCACACACTTCCCTCTTAATAGAAACAGAGCTAGACCCACATTTTCTGAAATAAAAAGAGGAACCACTACTTTGACTTTTGCTGTCTTATGGCAAAATAGTCCCTTAACTATAACAATGGCAGAACAGTTTCTTGCTTCACTTCCATTGATAACAGCAGTATTGAGCTATTGAGCTGTTACCCTGCATCACTTACTATTCTTGGTGGTTTTTATTCAGCATCTCAATCCTTACAGTAATCTGTGAGTTAAGTATTATTATCCCCATTTTACAAATGAGGAAACTAATGTCTAGAGAGAGAAAATAATTTGCCCCTGGTCACATAACTATTATATTACAGAGCTGGGATTCATACCCAAATTTCTCTGTGTGAAATACCTCGGATTCTTAAACCAGCTCTTTCTCCTCCTTTGAAATTTTTATTATTATTCTTTTTTTCTCTCTGTGGTATGTGGGATGGAATTACTTGCTTGGCTGTTTTGTGGTGGCTGGATATGGTGCACAGAGGCATGGGGAAAATCAAGTTTTATTCTTATTATCTACTAGCTGACTTTTCTTTTAAGATAGTTTTAGTCCCTACTGTGTTATGGTTCCTTAGAAGTTTAAACAACAGGTCACGAAGCAAATGGAATGATTAGTAGCAGTATTTATTTACCCAGCTATTTTCAGTTCAGTAGAAAATAATAAATTGCCTCTGTTTTTTTTTTTTTTTTAAGCTTTTATTTATTTATTTATTTATAGCTGTGTTGGGTCTTCGTTTCTGTGCGAGGGCTTTCTCCAGTTGCGGCAAGCGGGGGCCACTCTTCATCGCGGTGCGCGGGCCTCTCACTATCGCGGCCTCTCTTGTTGCGGAGCACAGGCTCCAGACGCGCAGGCTCAGCAACTGTGGCTCACGCGCCCAGTTGCTCCGTGGCATGTGGGATCTTCCCAGACCAGGGCTCGAACCCGTGTCCCCTGCATTGGCAGGCAGATTCTCAACCACTGCGCCACCAGGGAAGCCCTGCCTCTCTTTTTAATGTTAACCAAGACACAAGAGAGACCTCAATCCAGAGAGTATGGGAAGAAATATGGACAGTGGCAAGTACAGTTAATTGAACATTTTATAGAACTTTGAGAGAGTTCAGGGAAAGTGCATTTCCCATTTTTTATCTTCCCGTGTTTAATGAAAATCCACCTATTATGACTGCATAGAAAAAAAAGAAATAAAAGAGAATTATCATTTTTATTTCTACTTAGTAGCTCATCCAAGCATTTGTGTTTGCCGGGTCTAGAGGCAAAACATGTAGAGAGTTGGTTGAAAGAGGAGAGAACAAAGATATCCACCTTCAACCTCCCTCTCCCAAATTAAAACCATCCTTTCCCTGGCTGTGAATTTTGAAATAGGCAAAGATTTCTTTCAATTCCCAGGACTCCCATTTTGTGCTTTATCTCTTCCATCTTTCCAGTGGGGTATCCCACTTCATTCTCCCTTGCGTATCTGGTATCCAAATGAACTAAAAAGTGTACTTGATCAGCTTTGGTGGAATACAGTATTGGTGTCCAATACCACTTATATTTCATTGATGATAAAAATCAATAGGTTAGAAGAATGAAGCCCTAGCATGAAATTTCAAGAAAGGTTATTATTCATTAGCAGCTCGGTTTTTGAAATACAAGTCCAGAAATAGTTGCTACCCTCTTAACCTAATCATTACCTTTTTAAGCCAAATTTTCAGTAATGAAGTATGTATAAATCCTATTACTGCTTTCATTTTCTGCATATTCACTTTCTGATAAATATATGACTCTTCCATGAAACATTTTAGAGGATATTTTATTTAAATTTTTATAGCTTATAAATATTAGACTCTAAGTGCACATTAGCAGGGGAAAAGGAAAAGAAGAAAGGAGGAACAAAAGGAGTCCAAGGGAAGGAAGAGAGAAAACTGAGCCATTAACAAGAAATGATGCTTTCAAGGGATTTCACTGCTTAAAAATACTGAAAGCCACCACCCTTTACCCTGGGGGCCCAAGGATGGATGGAATTGATGGCAAAATGTTAAAAATTTGTTCAAGAAAAAATAACTAGGGTGACGCTAAGTTAATTCTAGACATTCCATTTAATTCCCAGTCCAATTTTTTTTCCATAGCTGCACTAGGGTTCACTCTGTTTCAGTGACTTGGATACAAACCACTCATTTTCTAGATCCACTCTCTGGAGACATTTGGCAATTCCCATATCCCCATATGTTCTCTTACTACCTTTGTTTCCCCTTAACCAAACAAAGCATCTGCATCTCTGTGATGTTTGATTTCCAAGCAGAAATAAAAATGTTAGTATCACATGTTCTGGTCATTCTTCTGTTTACTCTCAAATCTATTCTCTGCCCTTCATTGCTCTGTTCCCTGTATCAGAGGAACTAACCCCGTAAGTGACCTAGACACCCTTGCCAACTGATTTCCACCTAGGTTTGGCTAATGGAAGGAAAAGTAATAGATTGTAGGGTGAGAGGAAGTGAGAAACAATCTTATTTCCACTGATGCCCTCCTTCCCATAGACTAGAGTGGCATTTCTACATCTCCCCATGGCCCCAACCCACTTAAAACAGCTCATCCTTTTAAAGACCCGGATCCCATAGGACAGCCCTCACCATGGCTGTAGTTCCCATCTAGATGCTCAGGTTTGGGAGCTCTGGTAACAACATTTTCTCCTGCTTTCCCCCAGGCATAGCTGGTAATGATTTTCTCCTGTTGCTAATATCTTGACTGACTTGCTATCTCTTGAGTGGCTTCTTAGATCTTCATCATCTATGTGACCATTTTTGGTATGAAAATCTGTTTGAAATGCCTAGGGAGTTTGCTGCTTCTTGACTGGACCCTCATCCATCTCAGTTGCTAAGCTAATGCTTTCTTCCTTTGAAAGAAAGCTCTTTCTCGGCCACTGGTGTCCTCTCACTCTTTCATACTCTTTCCTAGCCCGTCAGTCCCCAATGCAAGGACCTCACACAAGTAAGGTTTGTGGACAGAGAAGGAAGATGGATATTTGATCTGAGATGCATGGTGCTCCTCCACTTCTTTTATGGGATGCCTCATAAATAATCACAGCCCAAGAATTCAATGTAATGAGAATAATTGATGGAAGGTAATATTTAGTCTACTAGTAATTCCAGTGTTCCCCTACACAGACACAGAGACACACACACACTCCCATAACCATTTAGAATAATCATTATTTCACAAAATGGGAAAAAAACTCTGACTTTGCATTGATATTTTATTTTATTTTATAGTAACACAATATACCCAGTGTTTGACAAACTACAAGCCAGAAAATTGTATACATGTATGTGCCAACTTTAAGATGACATAAGTAAACCAAAACTACACAGTAAGATTGATTACAAATTGGTTATTTGTCTTACAAAATGATTTATCATACCATTCCTTTGAGTATTAAACATCTCCAGCATGTTCAAAACATGATTTGATTTACTAAAATTTATAGTAAGCTAGCAAACATTTCCTACCATGAAAGCAATATCAACATATGAAATATCACTATATTGCAATTTATACGGTCCAGTTTTCTTGAGTTCAGTGTGCCAAAGTCTATAATGAAGATTGTCCTACTGAAAACATTACTCAGGTTAAAATAGACTAAATAGCTGAACATTTGTGTTATGCCCTACTTTGGAATATTTGCCTCATGAGTCTTCCTTTAAAATAATGGAGATTCACGCCACAGAAGTTTAAAGAATGGAGAATCATGCCACAGAAATCAGGATGCCCTGAAGTCTGGAGAGCAAAGATAGGACCTGCAGATCAGACTCAGGGCAGCCCATTAGAAAGGTGTATTCCTTTGCATCAATGAGGCAGTCATAGGAAGCTATATCTGAAAGTATTTGCTTTCTCATTACTCCAGAAACCCTCAAACACTTTAGTCAAGTCTGACAAATGTGCACTAATTTATTGAAAGTGTTAGGCGAAAATAAAGGGAGAAGGCAATATAGGGAAGTCCAAACATCTCTATTAGCTCTGCTGTGAAGTAAGGAGCATCCTGTTGAGGGGATATCCAGGAATATCCAGCAACAGACAGCACAGAGGTCAGTGGGGACCCAAGGCAGGGCTATGAAGGATTCCAGAGAAATCGCTTTGATGGGAATGACTTTCCCAATTAAAGATGAGTCAAGATCCCTTATCTCCCAATAAACACTAAAGGCAAAATGACTTGTGGAAGTTTAGGGGAGTGAGGAGAGACTGGGGTATGAAGGCTGGCAATTAGATGACATAAGGTTTTGTCATATTTGTGCACATATTAGCAGAATTCTATTTTTTCCATGCTGAACTATCTATCCATGCTTTTCTATCAAAACACATTAATAGAATATTTACAAGTGTAATGAAAGACTATAAAATTTGGTACCTTACTCTTATGAGAAAACCAAAGGTATCAATATTTAAGGTGTATTTAAAGTAAAAGAACCATGGCTTGGAGAACACATTATTCTAATGCCAGTGGTTCACTAGAGGAAATGAGCTTATTGTATAATAACTCAACAAGTCCACAGACACATGTAGTGTTATATGTTCCCTTTTCTTTTTTTCTTTTTTTCTTTTTTTGTTTAAATTAGGTTGTCACCTTATAAGCTAAAGAGTTTTTAGAGGTTTGAATTCACACACACACACACACACACACACACACACAAATATTGGTTTCTATAATTCAGTTCAATTTTCTGATGAAATTGCTTAGATCAAAATTTAGTTTACAAAATACAAAATATAATTTTACTTTTTATTACTTTTACTTCCCTGTCAACACTGAAGTACTAGAAACTCTGATTTTGGTTATTTTTGTGTAATTTTTCATTCATTTTTCAAAGGTTAATAACTTTGTTAATTATTTTTAAAAAGAAGTATACAACACTAAAAATAGCTTAGAACTTGGAGATATTCATGATAATGAGATAAATTCAATCATTCTCTGGTTTTATCCCTGTAGCTCCATCAAATGAATTTAATAGCAAAAGAGATGATAGTCCAAACCCAACCACGATTTGTAAATTGGCAGTAAGTGAATATAAACCTAGCAAGACATTTTTACATGCTTATTTATAGCATTGATTTATTAATGGGGAAGGCCAAATGAGCCTAAATCTTGTATATTTTACGTGAAAGCCCTGCATAATAACAATGCAGAGGGAGACCTTGCAACGCCATTTACAATCCAACATCAAGAAAATTTTGAAATCAGATCACCAGAGGGCTTTGCCAAGAGCTAAGCCGGGGAGGGGTTTGGAGTAATAAAATGAAAAGTACAATCAAGTAAGTAAATTAAAGTTGCTTAAAGCTTCCTTCAAAGTCAACTTCAAAATTACCTGAGAAAGTAAAACTCCTTGTTGTAGGAGAAGATGGGTGAAGATTTCAGATGAGGAATAGCCAATCTGATGCCTTATCATATGTCCCAGGTCTTTAATATGCTCACTACATAAATGAAACAATTTGTTAGGCAAGAATACAAAATGATAAAACAATTATGTAGATCATGGTACACTATTTCTGGTGACGATGTCTATAAAAACATGTAAATTTTTAATGGTAAATATTAATGGTAAAATAATTGTTGAACAATTTTTCAAGAATTTCTCTGATGGGTTTTACGAGAAGGAACACTATCGACTGGGGAAACAAATAGGTGAATATGGATGGAGCCGAATTTATGACAGTCACAACCAATGGAAAGTTAGCTGGCATCAAATTATTCAGGTGCTTGGCAGCGATGATATCATATGCTGAGAACTATGAACAATTAACTTAAATAATTGCGTGTAGATCATCTGTGTGTTCAATATGGTGATAGAAATGGGAAACATGAAAGCAGAGGACTGATTTAAATACTCTATGCATTTTCATCTATATACAAAACATGAAAGATGAATATAAAGTATTGCTCTACTACACAGATTTTTCCTAGGCTTCACAAAGCCAGTGGTCAGAGGCTTCTAATTCTTTGCTGAAGTTTGTTTCTGTGGAGGAAACAAAAATATAATGACAAAGATGTTAATTCATTTATATCCTTAATATTCTCCCGAGATTGAATGCTTAACCACCGCTGTGCAAAACTATGAGTATATTTACTGCAAAACACAATTGTTAGAGTGAAAATGAAGTTTGAGAATTTGACAGAGAAAGTCGATTTTAAGTACATACTACCAGTTGTTCAAGCCAGTATTAATGGTAAAATTAAGAATCTTATTTTCACTAAAATGTCCTTTGGCAATAATTTTCCTGGAACAATAAAAGAGCCAAAGTTCAAATAACCTTTCAGTTCACCATATAAAAAAGATGGTTTGATGTCTCAATAGGATATATGTAAGTATACAGAAATTTCCACCAAGAATAGCTCCAAAACTTTGTACCATATCACCTTTTTGGCAGCATTCTGAGTAGTTCTCTCAAGGGACTGAAGCGGTGAACCTGTTATTTGTCTCTGTACCTTTATGGGAGTCTGGATTAATGTAAAAACAATTACCTCAGTGGTGAATTTAAAATGTGGCTTGATCTCTTTATAATTCAACCTAACAACCATAAAGTGATAGATTCATCATAGAACAGCATCTACAAAGAACTATCAAACCACCATAAAAGATGATTAATTTTCCTAATGGAGAATAATAAAATATTGCTTTATATTAAAACAAATATAAATATATTTTTGCAGTAGAACTAAACTAATGATGCTTAGTATGAAAGAAAGTACTTCAAATGAATATGTGCTTGCGTTGAACTATTTCAGACTAAACCCACAGAAGCTGCTCCATCCTTACCTTTAATTGACCTTCAGGAGATATTTTTGTCAAAGCTTACGAAACATAAGTGCAGTTGATATATTGATAAATTTGGATTAATTAATATTCTATCTATGTTACTGACTAGTTCTGTGACTTTAGAAATATTTTTTAAGTTCCCAGAATCTCAAGTTTCTCATCTTCAAAAGTAGATAATAACATCTAGTTCACAGAAATATTTCAATGATTACATAAAACAGTGATAGAACAATCAAGAAGACTTGTTTCCTGTGCTTATCTGCAGTCAACTGCAGGAGACAAACATGGAGGTAAATAATGCCTATTGAATATGGTGAGTGAGGCATCTAAATGACTTCAAAACTCTCTGAGAGCACCCAGGTGAGATGGTTGAATTATTACGGGGGATACAGGACAAGTTACACAGAGGGTGCAATACATAATAAAGGATGCAACCAGACAGGTTTATAAGAGTGTAAGTAACCCAGGGGAGTCTTACAATGTGAATGGTGAGAAGCCCTGATGTATCTTCTAAGGACTTCAACTTTACAGCATATGAAATAGAGGAGAAACAGAACATATTTCTTTTATTTATTTATTTAGCCAGTTAAATTAATTAATTTTTATTGGAGTATAGTTGTTTTACAATGTTGTGTTAGTTTCTAATGTACAGCAAAGTGTATCAGCCATATGTATACATATATCCCCTCTTTTTTGGATTTCCTTCCCATTTAGGTCACCACAGAGCACTGAGTAGAGTTCCCTGAACTATACACTAAGTTCTCATTAGTTATCTATTTTATACATAGTATCAATAGTGTATATATGTCAATCTCAATCTCTCAATTCATCCCACCTCCCTTCTTTCCTCCCCTTAGTGTCCATACATTTGTTCTCTATGCCTGAGTCTCTATTACTGCTTTGCAAATAAGATCATCTATACCATTTTTCTAGATTCAACATATACGTGTTAATGTATGATAATTGTTTTTCTCTTTGTGACTTACTTCACTCTGTATGGCAGTCTCTGGGTCCATCCACATCTCTACAAATGACCCAATTTCATTCCTTTTTATGGCTAGTAATATTCCATTGCATATATGTACCACATCTTCTTTATCCATTGCTTTGTTGATGGACATTTAGGTTGCTTCCATGTCCTGGCTATTGTAAATAGTGCGGCAATGAACATTGGGGTGCATGTGTCTTTTTGAATTATGGTTTTCTCCAGGTATATGCCCAGGAGTGGGATTGCAGGGTCAAATGGTAGTTTTATTTTTAGTTTTTTAAGGAACCTCCATACTGTTCTCCATAGTGGCTGTATTAATTTACATTCCCACCAACAGTGCAAGAGGGTTCCCTTTTCACCACACCCTCTCCAGCATTTATTGTTTGTAGGATTTTAATGATGGCCATTCTGACTGGTATGAGGTGATACCTCATTGTAGTTTTGATTTGCATTTCTCTAATAACTAGTGATGTTGAGCATCTTTTCATTTGTTTGTTGGCTATCTGTATGTCTTCTTTGGAGAAATGTTTATTTAGGGCTTCTGCCCATTTTTGGATTGGTTGTTTGGTATTTTGATATTGAGCTGCATGAGATGTTATTATATCTTGGAGATTAATCCTTTGTCTGTTGTTTCATTTGCAAATATTTTCTCCCTTTCTGAGGGTTGTGTTTTCATCTTGTTTATGGTTTCCTTTGCTATGCAAAAGCTTTTAAGTTTAATTAGGGTCCATTTGATTATTTTTGTTGTTATTTTCATTACTTTAGGAGTTGGGTCAAAAAAGATCTTGCTGTGATTTATGTCAAAGAGTGTTCTGCCTATGTGTTCTTCTAAGAATTTTATAGTGTGTAGCCTTACATTCAGGTCTTTAATCCATTTTGAGTTTATTTTTGTGTATGGTGTTAGGGAGTATTCTAATTTCATTCTTTTACATATAGCTGTCCAGTTATCCCAGCACCACTTATTGTAGAGAGTGTCTTTTCTCCATTGCATATTCTTGCCTCCTTTGTCATAGATTAGGTGACCATATGTGCGAGGTTTTATCTCTGGGCTTTCTATCCTGTTTCATTGGTCTATTTTTCGGTTGTTGTGCCAGTACGACACTGTCTTGATTTCTCGTTTTTGTTCCAGTACCACAGTCTGGAGTCAGGGAGACTGATTCCTCCAGCTCTGTTTTTCTTTCTCAAGATTGCTTTGGCTATTTGGGGTCTTTGTGTTTCCATACAAATTGTAAAATTTTCTGTTCTAGTTCTGTGAAAAATGTCATTGGTAATTTGATAAGGATTACATTTAATCTGTAGATTGCTTTGGGTAGTATAGTCATTTTCACAATATTGATTCTTCCAATCCAGGAACATGGAATATCTCTCCATCTGTTTGTGTCATCTTTGATTTCTTTCAACAGTATCTTATACTTTTCTGTGTACAGGTCTTTGCCTCCTTAGCTACGTTTATCCTAGGTGTTGTATTCTTTTTTTGCAAGGGTAAATAGGATTGTTTCCTTAAATTCTCTTTCTGATCTTTCATTGTTGGTGTATAGGAATGCAAAAGATTTCTGTGTATTAGTTTTGTATCCTGCAACTGTACTAAATTCATTGTTTAGCTCTAGTAGGTTTCTGGTGGGATCTTTAGGATTATCTATGTATAGTATCATGTCATCTGCAAACAGTGACAGTTTTACTTCTTATTTTCCAATTTGAATTCTTTTTATTTCATTTTCAACTCAGATTGCTGTGGCTAGGACTTCCAAGACTATGTTGAATAATAGTGGTGAGAGTGGACACCTTTATCTTATTCCTGATCTTAGAGGAAATGCTTTCAGTTTTTCACCACTGATGTTTCCTGTGGGTTTGTCATATATGGTCTTTATTATGTTGAGGTAGGTTCCCATGTTGAAATTTGTTGAAAGATTTTTCTGCATCTGTTGAGATGATCATGTGCTTTTATTCTTCAATTTGTTAATATGGTGTATCACATTGATTGATTTGCATATACTGAAGAATCCTTGCATCCGTGGGATAAATCCCACTTGATCATAGTGTATGATCCTTTTAATGTGCTGTTGGATTCTGCTTGCTAGTATTTTGTTGGGGATTTTTACATCTATATTCATCAGTGATACTGGCCTGTAGTTTTCTTTTTTTGTGATATATTTGTCTGGTTTTTGTATCAGGGTGATGGTGGCCTCATAAAATGAGTTTGGGAGTGTTCCTCCCTCTGCAATTTTTTGGAAGACTTTGAGAAGGATAGGTGTTTCTCTTCTCTAAATGTTTGATAGAATTCGCCTGTGAAGCCATCTGGTCCTGGACTTTTGTTTGTTGGAAGATTTTTAATCACAGTTTCAATTTCATTAGTTGTGATTGGTCTGTTCATATTTTCTATTTCTTCTTGGTTCAGTCTTGGAAGGTTGTACCTTTCTAAGAATTTGTCCATTCCTTCCATGTTGTGTATTTCATTAGCATATAGTTGCTTGTAGTAGTTTCTTATGATCCTTTGTATTTCTGCAGTGTCAGTTGTAATTTCTCCTTTTTCATTTCTAATTTTATTGATTTTAGTCCTCGCCCTTTTTTTCTCAATGAGTCTGGCTAAATGTTTATCAATTTTGTTTATCTTCTCAAAGAACCAGATTTTAGTTTTATTGATCTTTGTGATTGTTTTCTTCATTTCTATTTCATTTATTTCTCCTCTAATCTTCATGATTTCTTTCCTTCTACTAACACTGGGTTTTTTTTGTTGTTCTTCTTCTTCTTCCTTTTCTAGTAGTTTTAGGTGTAAGGTTAGGTTATTTATTTGAGATTTTTCTTGTTTCTTGAGGTGTGATCATATTGCTATAAACTTCCCTCTTAGAACTGCTTTTGCTGCATCCCATAGGTTTTGGGTCATCATGTTTTCATTGTCATTTGTTTCTAGGTATTTTTTGACTTCTTCTTTGATTTCTTTAGTGACCTTGGTTATTTAGTAGCATATTGCTTAGCCTCCATGTGTTGTGTTTTTTACAGTTTTATTTTCCTGTAATTTATTTCTAATCTCACAGCATTGTGGTTAGAAAAGATGCTTGATACAATTTCAATTTTCTTAAATTTACTGAGGCTTGATTTGTGACCCAAGACATGATGTATCCTGGAGAATGTTCCATGTGCAGGTGAGAATAAAGTGTATTTTGCTTCTTTCAGATGGAATGTCTTATAAATATCAATTAAGTCTATCTGGTTTAATGTGTCATTTAAGGCTTATATTTTCTTATTAATTTTCTGTCTGGATGATTTGTCCATTGGTGTAAGTGAGGTGTTAAAGTCCCCCACTATTATTGTGTTACTGTTGATTTCCCCTTTTATGGCTGTTAGCATTTCCCTTATGTATTGAGGTGCTCCTATGTTGGATGCATACGTATTTACAATTGATATATTTTCTTCTTGGAATGATCCCTTGATCATTATGTAGTGTCCTTCCTTGTCTCTTGTAACATTCTTTATTTTAAAGTCTATTTTGTCAGATATGAGTATTGCTACTCCAGCTTTCTTTTGATTCCCATTTGCGTGGAATATCTTTTTCCATCCCCTCACTTTCAGTCTGTATGTGTCCCTAGGTCTGAAGTGGGTCTCTTGTAGACAGCATATATCCGGGTCTCATTTTTGTATCCATTCAGCCAGTCTATGTCTTTTGGTTGGAGTACTTAATCCATTTACATTTAAGGTAATTATCAATATGTATGTTCCTATTACCATTTTCTTAATTGTTTTGGGTTAGTTTCTGTGGGTTTTTTTCTCCTCTTGTGTTTCTCCCTGGAGAAGTTCCTTTAGCATTTGTTGTAAATCTGATTTGGTGGTGTGAAGTCTCTTAACTTTTGCTTGTCTGTAAAGGTTTTAATTTCTCTGTCTAACCTGAATGAGATCCTTGCTGGGTAGAGTAATCTTGGTTGTAGGATTTTCCCTTTCATCACTTTAAATATATATTCTGCCACTCCCTTCTGGCCTGCAGAGTTTCTGCTGAAAAATCAGCTGATAACCTAATGGAGATTCTCTCCTAGGTTATTTTTTGCTTTTCCCTTGCTGCTTTTAATATTTTTTCTTTGTATTTAATTTTTGTTAGTTTGAATAGTATGTGTTTTGACATGTTTCTCCTTGTGTTTATCCTGTATGGGACTCTCTGTGCTTCCTGGATTTGGGTCGCTATTTCCTTTCCCGTATTAGGGAAGTTTTCAACTATAATCTCTTCAAATATTTTCTCAGAACTTTTCTCTTTCTCTTCTTTTTCTGGGAGCCCTATGATTCTAATGCTGTGTTTTAATCTTGTTCCAGAGGTCTCTGGGACTTTTCTCATTTCTTTTCATTCTTTTTTCTTTATTATGCTCTGCAGCAGTTATTTCCACCATTCTATCTTCCAGCTCACTGATCCGTTCTTCTGCTTCAGTTATTCTGCTATTTGTTCCTTCTTGTGTATTTTTAATTTAAGTTATTGTGTTGTTCATCACTGTTTGTTTGCTCTTTAGTTCTTCTAGGTCCTTGTTAAACATTTCTTGTATTTTCCCGATCTGTGCCTCCATTCTATTTCTGAGATTTTGGATCATTTTTACTCTCATTACTCTGAATTCTTTTTCAGGTATATTGTCTATTTCCTCTTCATTTATTTGGTCTTGTGGGTTTTTACCTAGCTCCTCTCTGCAACATATTTTTCTGTCTTCTCATTTTGTCTAACTTACTGTGTTTGAGGTCTCCTTTCCACAGGCTGCAGGGGCGTTTTTCCCCTTGCTTCTGGTGTCTTCCTTCAGTGGGTGAGGTTGGTCCACTGGCTTGTGTAGGCTTCCTGGTGGGAGGGACTGGTGCCTGCACTCTGGTGGGTGGAGCTGGATCTTGTCCCTCTGATGGGCAGGGCCATGTCAGGTGGAACCTTTTGGGGTGTCTGTGAGCTTAGTATGACTTTAGGCAGCCTGTCTGCTGATGGATGGGTTTGTGTTCCTGTCTTGCTTGCTGTTTGGCATGAGGCATCAAGCACTGGAGCCTGCTGGCCGCTGGGTGGAGCCAGATCTTGGAGTCGAGATGGAGACTTCTGGGAGAGCTCTTGCCAATTAATATTTCCTGAGGTGGGGAATTCTCTGGCAGTCCAGCGTCCTGGACTCAGTGCTCCCACCCCAGAGGTTCAGGCCTCACCCCCAGATGGGGGACCAAGACTCCACAAGCTGCACAGTGTGGCAAAGAAAAAGGGTGGGGGCGGAGAAAAAAAGACAAGCAAAACCCAAGACAAATAGCAAAGACAAAAACAAACAGCCACTAAAACAATTTTAAAAAAAAAGAAAAAAGAAGACCAAGGAACAGATAAATAAAACCCAAGACAAATTGTAAAAACAAAACCAAAGAAAAACAAAAACTAACAAAGAAACACACATACATACAAAAAAAGAAACAAAAACAAAGAAAACAAAAAAACAAGAGACCAACCAAACAAAAGAACCCCAAAAAGAAATCAAACAGTTAAAAACAAAACTAATGAAAACAAAAAATAGGAACCAAAACAAAAGCAGAATACAAACTAAAAAAAAAGCCAAGAAAATATAAAACAAACACCCAAAAATGATCAAAAAAGAAAATAAGATTAAAAATAAAACAGAACAAAGAAAAAAGCAAAAACAAGGAAAAAAACACAAAATAATGAAAAAGTAAAGTAAAAATAACAAAATAAAAATATATTTTAAAAAATTTTTAAATAAAAATTAAAAAAATAATAGTAAAACAACAACAGAACAAAACAAAACATAAAAAATAATAATAATAGAAGCAGCTGCATAGCACAGGGAGATCGGCTTGGTGCTTTGTGACCACCTAGAGAGATGGGATAGGGTGGGTGGGAGGGAGGCACTAGAGGGAGGGGATATAGCGATATATGTATACATATAGCTGATTCACTTTGTTATACAGCAGAAACTAGCACAACATTGTAAATCAATTATACTCTAATAAAGATATTTTAAAAAAAATATTTTCCTTGAGTTGCAGCTGTCATTGTCCTTAACCCCACCGTGAGCCACAGCCAACCTCTGCCTGCCCTGGAGGCCCTCCAATACCTCTAGATAGGGCACTGATAGGGCCACTGTGGGCACTGTGGGGCAGCTCAGACTGGTGCAACTCCTGCATATACTTGCCCCCAAAGTCCACAGCTGTTAAAGCTAGACTGGTCTCAGTTGTGGGAACACTTGTTTTCCGTTCCATAGATGCAGAGTTTAAATCATGGGGAATTAATCTGTGGCTTGTGCAGCTGCATGGAAAGATTTTTGTTCTTCTTCCTTAGTTGCCCTGCCCCTGCGGCTCAGTTGTGATTTTAGCCCCACCTCTGTATGTGGGCCACCCACAGGGGTCTGCTCCCGAGGCTGCCTTGGGTCTGCCCCAGTGAGGGTAGGGCACAGAGGTGGTATGGCTGCCAGGGTCGTGGGGGCCCTAGTAGCAACAGGTCCACAGGGGGTTCAGTGGCCATGAGAAATCCAGTCCCGCCAGTGAGAATGTTTGCGGGGAAGCTGGCAACCATGGGCGTGAGAGATCTGGTTCTTGTGGGAGCCTTTCCTAGTGCCCAGTGGCCATCGTGAGAGGATCAGCTCTGGCAGTGGCCTTACATAGTGCCTGGTGGCAGGCAGGTGAGGGCCAGCCACAGTGGGGACCATTCCTAATGCCAGGAGGCAGGCATGAGAAAGTCAGCCCCAGTAGGGACTTTTCCTGGTGCCTCGCAGCAGGCACATGTGTGTCAGGCTCTGCAGGGACCTTTCCTAGTGCCCAGCAGGAGGCACATGGAGGGCCAGCCCTGGTGAGGCCCTTTCTTAGCTCCTGGGGGAGCAGGGGCCAGCACATGGGGAGAAAGAGGCTGCAATGTTGGCTCCACCCCCTGCGTGCCACTCAACAGTGGCGCCTTGCTTCTATGGCAGACCAGGTTTCCTCCATAAGCACTCCCAGTTGTGGATTTCCTTCTTCCCATCCCCTCAGGCTGTCTCCTCACAGCCAACAGCAGTTCTCTCCCTGGGTTTGCTCTCAAATCCTCACGTTCCAGCTCCCAGCCCTCGTGCACACTGGCAGACACATGTTCCAGTCTGGGGTGTGCAGGGCTGTGGCACAGACTGTGTAGGTCTCATTCTGTCCTGTCTGCCACAGACGGGCCATTTCACCCTCCTCCAACAGCCTCAGATGCTCTCCTTCTGTCCCAAATAATTTCCCCATCAGTGAGGGGATTTCCCTGGATGTGGGAACCTCTCCCCTTCCTCAGCTCCCCACCAGGGTCACAGGTCCTGTCCCACTTCCTCTCCTCTTCTTTTTCCCTTCTTCTTTCTTTCATCCTACCCAGTTAAGTGACGATCTTTCCTGTCCTTTCCAGTGTCCAAGGTCTTCTGCTAGTGTTCAGCCAGTGCTCTGTGAGAATTGTTCCATCTGTAGGTGTATTCTTGACGCATTTGTGAAGAGAGATAAACTCCACATCCTCCTACACCTCTGCCATCTTAAAATCCCCCTGCTTTTATTTTTTTATTGAGATATAATTGACATATTAAACTGTGTAAGTTTAAGGTGTACAATGTGTTAATTTGATAATTTTACTAATTACAATATGCTTGCCACCATAGCATTAGCTAAACCTAACACCTCTATCACATCACATAATTGTCACTTCTTTTTTGTGGTGAGGACTCATCCGGGAAGATCCCATATGCCACAGAGCACCAAAGCCCATACACCACAACTACTGAGCCCATGCGCCACAACTACTGAAGCCCACATGCCACAACTAATGAAGCCTGCACGCCACAACTACTGAAGCCTGTGCGCCTAGAGCCCGTGTTCCACAACAAGAGAAGCCACTGCAATAAGAAGCCTGCACACGCAAGGAAGAGTAGCCCCCACTTGCCTCAACTAAAGAAAGCCTGCGTGCAGCAACAAAGACCCAACGCAGCCAAAACTAAATAAATTTATTTTAAAATAAAGATCTAATCTCTTAGCAACCTTGAAGTTATATAGTACAGTATTGTTGACTATAATCATTGTGCTGTATATTAGATCTTCAGTATTTATCTATCTGTATTATTTATCAGTATTATTTATCATTTGCAAGTTTGTACCCTTAAACAACATCTATTGTGGAAAGTATATTGCTTTTAAAAATATACTTCTAGCAGCTGTCTGGAGCATGGTGTAACAGGAGACTCATAGATAAAGTAAACTGCCACAGTAGCCAATAACTGAGAGAACAAATGATGAGAAAATTATAAAACAACAATTTATATAATATTAAGGTCAAAAAGACACTTTTCTGAAATATAGGAACATACAAGAAAATGTGAAAAAAAGTAAATCATATGACAATGCACTAACTGCAAGGAAAGAAAAACTTAGAGACAAATTTATGATAAATACATTCTCCAACTTTTTTAAAATAAGCTAATCATTGTCCTGGAGAAGTTATAATAATAATTAAGTTTAAAAATAGTAAAAGTAAATTTGAAACAAAAGGAAAACAATAAAATGAATCCAAAACTTATATTTTATTTTAAAAATAATATTGCTAATAAATCTCTAGAAAATCTAGTCAAGAATAAAAGATTGAATAATAGGTAAATAAGATTAAGCACGCAAAAGGGGGTCTGATAACAAGTAAAAGGACTTCTCCTTTAAATTAAATGCAAAATTGTATGTTAAGATATTTGAAAAAATTCATGAAATAGATAATTTCCTGAAAAGAAGTATAAAATTTCAAAATTCACTCAAAGAAAAACAGAAACCTAAAAAGAACAATACTCAGGTAATATAAGTGAAAATCTATCAAAATATTTAATTTAAAAAATTAATTCCAAAAAAATTGGAAACAGACAATTTTACTAAGATGCCCCTTATGCCTCAAAAGTAATATTTCATTTCAATTATTACTAAAATTGTAGTCAATTTTTAGTGGATGGATATCTAAAAAATCAATAACTGAAAAGCACACAAATATCAAGCATTGAAAATGCAATGAAGGTGAAGATTCACTAAGGAGAGGAACCAAGATGGTGGAGTAGAAGGACGTGCTCTCACTCCCTCTTGCGAGAACACCAGAATCACAACTAGCTGCTGGACAATCATTGACAGGAAGACACTGGAACGCACCAAAAAAATACCCCACATCCAAAGACAAAGGAGAAGCCACAATGAGACGATAGGAGGGGCGCAATCAGAGTAAAATCAAATCCCATAACTGGTGGGTGGGTGACTCACAGACTGGCGAACACTTATACCACAGAAGTCCACCCACTGGAGTGAAGGTTCTGAGCCCCACATCAGGCTTCCCAACCTGGGGGTCCGGCAACGGGAGGAGGAATTCATAGAGAATCAGACTTTGAAGCCTAGTGGGAATTGATTGCAGGACTTCAACAGGACTGGGGTAAACAGAAACCCCACTCTTGGAGGGCACACACAAACTAGTGTGCGCATCAGGACCCAAGGGAAGGAGCAGTGACCCCGGGGGAGACTGAACCAGACCTACCTGCTAGTGTTGGAAGGTCTCCTGCAGAAGCAGGGGGTGGCTCTGTTTCACCGTGGGGACAAGGACACTGGCAGCAGAAGTTCTGGGAAGTACTCCTTGGCATGAGCCCTCCCAGAGTCTGTTATTAGCCCCACCAAAGAGCCCAGGTAGGCTCCAGTGTTGGGTTGCCTCAGGCAAAACAACAAACAGGGAGGGAACACAGCCCCACCCATCAACAGTCAAGTGGATTAAAGTTTTACTGAGCTCTGACCACCACAGCAACAGTCAGCTCTACCCACCACCAGAGCCTCCCATCAAGACTATTAGATAGCCTCAACCACCAGAGGGCAGACAGCAGAAGCAAGAAAAACTATAATCTTGCAACCTGTGGAACAAAAACCACATTCACAGAAAGACAGACAAGATGAAAAGGCAGAGGGCTATATACCAGATGAAGGAACAAGATAAAACCCCAGAAAAACAACTAAATGAAGTGGAGATAGGCAACCTTCCAGAAAAAGCATTCAGAATAATGATGGTGAAGATGATCCAGGACCTCGGAATAAGAATGGAGGCAAATATTGAGAAGATGCAAGAAATGTTTAACAAAGACCTAGAAGAATTAAAGAACAAACAAACAGAGATGAACAATACAATAACTGAAATGAAAACTACACTAGAAGGAATCAATAGCAGAATAACTGAGGCAGAAGAACGGATAAGTGACCTGGAATACAGAATGGTGGAATTCACTGCTGCAGAACAGAATAAAGAAAAAAGAATGAAAAGAAATGAAGACAGCCTAAGAGACCTCTGGGACAACATTAAACGCAAAAACATTCGCATTATAGGGGTCCCAGAAGGAGAAGAGAGAGAGAAAGGACCAGAGAAAATATTTGAAGAGATTATAGTTGAAAACTTCCCCAACATGGGAAAGGAAATAGCCACCCAAGTCCAGGAAGCGCAGCAAGTCCCATACAGGATAAACCCAAGGAGAAACACGCCGAGACACATAATAATTAAACTGGCAAAAATTAAAGACAAAGAAAAATTATTGAAAGCAGCAAGGGAAAAACGACAAATAACATACAAGGGAACTCCCAAAAGGTTAACAGCTGATTTCTCAGCAGAAACTCTACAAGCCAGAAGGGAGTGGCATGATACACTTAAAGTGATGAAAGGGAAGAAACTACAACCAAGATTACTCTACCCGGCAAGGATCTCATTCGGATTTGATGGAGAAATCAAAAGCTTTACAGACAAGCAAAAGCTAAGAGAATTCAGCACCACCAAACCAGCTCTACAACAAATGCTAAAGGAACTTCTCTAAGTGGGAAACACAAGAAAAGAAAAGGACCTACAAAAACAAACCCAAAACAATTAAGAAAATGGTCATAGGAACATACCTTAAACGTGAATGGATTAAATGCTCCAACCAAAAGACACAGTCTTGCTGAATGGATACAAAAACAAGACCCATATATATGCTGTCTACAAGAGACCCACTTCAGACCTAGGGACACATACAGACTGAAAGCGAGAGGATGGAAAAAGATATTCCATGCAAATGGAAATCAAAAGAAAGCTGGAGTAGCTATACTCAGATCAGATAAAATAGACTTTAAAATAAAGAATGTTACAAGAGACAAGGAAGGACACTACATAATGATCAAGGGATCAATCCAAGAAGAAGATATAACAATTATAAATATATATGCACCCAACATAGGAGCACCTCAATACATAAGGCAACTGCTAACAGCTATAAAAGAGGAAATCAACAGTAACACAATAATAGTGGGGGACTTTAACACCTCACTTACACCAATGGACAGATCATCCAAAATGAAAATAAATAAGGAAACAGAAGCTTTAAATGACACAATAGACCAGATAGATTTAATTGATATTTATAGGACATTCCATCCAAAAACAGCAGATTACATGTTCTTCTCAAGTTCGCACAGAACATTCTCCAGGATAGATCACATCTTGGGTCACAAATCAAGCCTCAGTAAATTTAAGAAAATTGAAATCATATCAAGCATCTTTTCTGACCACAACACTATGAGATTAGAAATGAATTACAGGGAAAAAAACGTAAAAAATACAAACACATGGAGGCTAAACAATACATTACTAAATAACCAAGAGATCACTGAAGAACTCAAAGAGGAAATCAAAAAATATCTAGAGACAAATGACAATGAAAACACGATGATCCAAAACCTATGGGATGCAGCTAAAGCAGTTCTAAGAGGGAAGTTTATAGCTATACAAGCCTACCTAAAGAAACAAGAAACATCTCAAGTAAACAATCTAACCTTACACCTAAAGGAACTAGAGAAAGAAGAACAAACAAAACCCAAAGTTAGCAGAAGGAAAGAAATCATAAAGATCAGAGCAGAAATAAATGAAATAGAAACAAAGAAAACAATAGCAAAGATCAATAAAACTAAAAGCTGGTTCTTTGAGAAGATAAACAAAATTGATAAGCCATTAGCCAGACTCATCAAGAAAAAGAGGGAGAGGACTCAAATCAATAAAATTAGAAATGAAAAAGGAGAAGTTACAACAGACACCGCAGAAATACAAAGCATCCTAAGACTACTACAAGCAACTCTATGCCAATAAAATGGACAACCTGGAAGAAATGGACAAATTCTTAGAAAGGTATAACCTTCCAAGACTGAACCAGGAAGAAACAGAAAATATGAACAGACCAATCACAAGTAATGAAATTGAAACTGTGATTAAAAATCTTCCAACAAACAAAAGTCCAGGACCAGATGGCGTCACAGGTGAATTCTATCAAACATTTAGGGAAGAGCTAACACCCATCCTTCTCAAACTCTTCCAAAAAATTGCAGAGGAAGGAACACTCCCAAACTCATTCTATGAGGCCACCATCACCCTGATACCAAAACCAGACAAAGATACTACAAAAAAAGAAAATTACAGACCAATATCACTGATGAATATAGATGCAAAAATCCTCAACAAAATACTAGCAAACAGAATCCAACAACACATTAAAAGGATCAAACACTACGATCAAGTGGGATTTATCCCAGGGATGCAAGGATTCTTCAATATACGCAAATCAATCAATGTGATACACCATATTAACAAATTGAAGAATAAAAACCATATGATCATCTCAATAGATGCAGAAAAAGCTTTTGACAAAATTCAACACCCATTTATGATAAAAACTCTCCAGAAAGTAGGCATAGAGGGAACCTACCTCAACATAATAAAGGCCATATACGACAAACTCATAGCAAACATCATTCTCAATGGTGAAAAACTGGAAGCATTTCCTCTAAGATCAGGAACGAGACAAGGGTGTCCACTCTCACCACTATTATTCAACATAGTTTTGGAAGTCCTAGCCACGGCAATCAGAGAAGAAAAAGAAATAAAAGAAATCCAAATTGGAAAAGAAGAAGTAAAACTGTCACTGTTTGCAGATGACATGATACTATACATAGAGAATCCTAAAGATGCTCCCAGAAAACTACTAGAGCTAATCAATGAATTTGGTAAAGTAGCAGGATACAAAATTAATGCACAGAAATCTCTTGCATTCCTATACACTAATGATGAAAAATCTGAAAGAGAAATTATGGAAACACTCTCATTTACCATTGCAACAAAAAGAATAAAATACCTAGGAATAAACCTACCTTGGGAGAAAAAAGACCTGTATGCAGAAAACTATAAGACACTGATGAAAGAAATTAAAGATGATACCAACAGGTGGAGAGACAGATATACCATGTTCTTGGATTGGAAGAATCAACGTTGTGAAGATGACTATACTACCCAAAGCAATCTACAGATTCAATGCAATCCCTATCAAATTACCAGTGGCATTTTTTACAGAACTAGAACAAATCATCTTAAAATTTGTATGGAGACACAAAAGACCCCAAATAGCCAAAGCAGTCTTGAGGGAAAAAAACGGAGCTGGAGGAATCAGACTCCCTGACTTCAGACTATACTACAAAGCTACAGTAATCAAGACAATATGGTACTGGCACAAAAACAGAAACATAGATCAATGGAACAAGATAGAAAGCCCAGAGATAAACCCACGCACCTATGGTCAACTCATCTATGACAAAGGAGACAAAGATATACAATGGAGAAAAGACAGTCTCTTCAATAAGTGGTGCTGGGAAAATTGGACAGCTACATGTAAAAGAATAAGATTAGAACACTCCCTAACACCATACAGAAAAATAAACTCAAAATGTATTTGAGACCTAAATGTAAGACCGGACACTATAAAACTCTTAGAGGAAAACATAGGAAGAACACTCTTGGACATAAATCACAGCAAGATCTTTTTTGATCCACCTCCTAGAGTAATGGAAATAAAAACAAAAATAAACAAATGGGACCTAATGAAACTTCAAAGCTTTTGCACAGCAAAGGAAACCATAAATAAGATGAAAAGACAACCCTCAGAATGGGAGAGAATATTCGCAAATGAATCAATGGACAAATGATTAATCTCCAAAATATATAAACAGCTCATTCAGCTCAATATTAAAGAAACAAACAACCCAATCCAAAAATGGGCAGAAAACCTAAATAGACATTTCTCCAAAGAAGACATACAGATGGCCAAGAAGCACATGAAAAGATGCTCAACATCACTAATTATTAGAGAAATGCAAATCAAAACTACAATGAGGTATCACCTCACACCAGTTAGAATGGGCATCATCAGAAAATCTACAAACAACAAATGCTGGAGAGGGTGTGGTGAAAAGGGAACCCTCTTGCACTGTTGGTGGGAATGTAAATTGATACAGCCACTATGGAGAACAGTATGGAGGTTCCTTAAAAAACTAAAAATAGATTTACCATATGAACCAGCAATCCCACTACTGGACATATACCCAGAGAAAACCATAATTCAAAAAGACACATGCACCCCAATGTTCATTGCAGCACTATTTACAATAGCCAGGTCATGGAAGCAACCTAAATGCCCATCGACAGACGAATGGATAAAGAAGATGTGGTACATATATACAATGGAATATTACTCAGCCATAAAAAGGAATGAAATTGAGTCATTTGTTGAGACATGGATGGATCTAGAGACTGTCATACAGAGTGAAGTAAGTCAAAAAGAGAAAAACAAATATCATATATTAACGCATGTATGTGGAAACTAGAAAAATGGTACAGATGAGCTGGTTTGCCAGGCAGAAGTTGAGACACAGATGTAGAGAACAGACATATGGACACCAAGGGGGGAAAACTGCTGTGGGGTGGGGATGGTGGTGTGCTGAATTGGGCGATTGGGATTGACATGTATACACTGATGTGTATAAAATTGATGACTAATAAGAACCTGCAGTATAAACAAACAAACAAACAAAACAACTAATACTAAACTTTCACTGGGTTATTTGTACAGAAATATGTTAATATAAATGTTTCAGACATTAAGTGAAATTTCTAAAAATCTTATATGTTCTGGTATAATGTTATAAGTCATAATTCTAGTTATTACTTTAAAATGTATATCTCAGAAATAACTAAATTTCCTTGTCAATTGCACTGTTATGAACTTTCATCAAATCTTTAACTGTGGTCATTTTTAAGTCTTTTTTCATTTACAGACATTTCTGGGTGTACTCTGATGCTTTTGCAAATATGTTCCTATAAAAGGGGTTCATCTTCAAGGAATTCATAGAAAAGACTCTGACAAGTACAGGTTTCTGGTAACTGTACTGCTGAACTGAATGAATAAGCATTTTCAGAACTCTAATGAAAAACTGATGAACTCATAAAAGTGCTAACAAAAGATCAAGATAAAAAAAATTAATTACATGGGACTGAGTGAACTGATGAGGATGATTATAATTTTTGTGACTTTCTGTTTGAATTAAAAAAAAAAATCCCACAAGGACTCAGAGGCAAAGAAAGAAAAAAAAAAGAAAATGCAATGAAGAAAGATTTTATTTATAATAGCTACCAAAAACAATATAAAAATTCTAAGAGTAATTCTGACAATAAAAATGTGACCTCATAGGAAGTAAACTCCCAAGCTCTTTACTGAGAATAATCGAAGATCTAGACAAACCATTCTAGAGACATCTACTGGGACTAAGGGTAACAGGGAATGAGCTATTTTGGCCAAATCTAACCAAGTAGAAATATTATTAAATTATTTGAAATATATAAATTATTGAAAATGGAAAATAATTTGAAACAATAACAGTTATATAATATGTGTGTAGTGTTTACTACGTGCCATGGCACTTTTACTTTTACATAGATTAACCAATATAATCTTCATATCTATCCCTTAGGTACATACTATGATTTTCTGCATTTTATGCAAGAGGAAATAAAAGCTCTGAAAAGGAGACTGCCTAACATCACATAGCTAGTGGATTTGGGGACCAAGTATTAAATTCAGACTGCATGACTCCAAACCCATGCTCTGACCTGCTGTGATAGTCAGCCTCTCAATTCCAAATAAACAAAAATTGGAGACTGTTCAAATAAATTAGGATAAATATATTGATATATGTCTTTGAAAAATGGAAAATGCTTATATATAATGTTAAATGAAAAAAGAATAAATAAAACTCTGTAAGTAATACAATCTCAAATTTATTATCTTTCCCCATTTGTATGTGAATGTGTGTAGAAAGAATGGATTAAAAATTAAAAAAAAAAAGAAAAAAACAGCTGGACAGAAATATACCAAGCATGTTGTGTGGTTTGAGGTAAGATTATATATGAATTTGATTTTTAAATACATTTCAAATTTTCTGAAAGCAACAGATACTACTTGTGTAAGAAAACAAATAAGGCTGATTGTTAAAAATAGGTATATTTTAAATAGGTGACCATAGAGAAAAATAGTTAAAATTTGTCTTAAAATAGTATTTTACTTAACTGAGACACTCAGTCACAGAATGTTTCTCGTGTTTAACCTTTCCAAAGTATATGAAATCCACTAAGAACCAATTACAAGCAAAGCTAAAATATTGCTCCTTCCCCATCCAACTCCCATCATACCCCTCCCTCCTGCACCCAAACATATATCATGATACAGGCTAGAAATTTAAGTTCAATATATAAATTTTTTTTACAGGAAAATCCCAGAGTCACATAATTACACATTTCAAAAAGTATAAAAAGCTTATTTTAGTCTTTTATTATTCAATTCATATACAAGGATCAGCAAATTATACATTGATCTGTCCAATTATAGATTGTGTGATCTTAGGCTTCATTGCAGGCTTTTTCCTAGCATGTTTCTCCGGTACAAGAAATGAAAGAAAATAAAGCAAGTCCAAAGCTTTCAGATTATTTTATACCTAAATTAAAAAAAGAAATAAGATAGCATATTTTATCTTTTTGTTCAAATACTAAAATCTTTTGTTTTTATTATTAAATGTGCAATATTACTGAAATTTTAATCTAATGAGCCTGCCATAATGATGATTGATTCAAGCTCCCTTTCAGTATCCTTCCTGCCTCAAAAATAAAGTCCCCCATCAAAGAAAATGGATGTTTAACTGTATAATTATCTGCTTGGGTATCTCTCTCAAGGTCCACTTCTCCTAACTCGCAGGTCTCAAGTTAAACCTGGAAACCACAAATTGTATTGTAGTAATGGACTCCTGCCCTAATGCAAGTGTCAGAGCCAGCCTCTATCTGCAACCAGAGCCACTTTCAGCTTTCAGTTTTTATTTAAAAACCTTAATTGGAAATTTTTATTACTCCCAATTAGGATTTTTAATTAAAAAAAAAAGTTGAAAAAGGCTGCAGGCAAATACTGCTGAAACCCATATCAGAATAAAATCAAAGGAAATAAAAACAAAATTACGCTACTGTAAAACAGCAGTAACAGGCACAGCTTTCAATAATGTTTACCTCTGGTCATATTTAATGTTATGGTAGCACATTGACAGTGATGAAGTGGACATGACTGATTGGAAAACCCAGAGTGTATCTAATGTAACAATAAAATTCATCAAAATGAGACTTTAAAACCACATTAGGATGCAAGGCGAAAATCTACCGAAATGAACAGTTGACAATTAAAGTAGTTAGCAACTTTAATTCACCAACATGGCACTAACTCTACACACTAATGCAGACTCTTAAAATCTCTTTAACAAGCAGAATACAATATATAAACAGTGTGGATAAGTGTTTATGTTGTAAGATGATTAGCTTTTTAATTTCTTAAAAGATGTTTTTTTCTTATATATAAAGCCTTAGCTTGTCATTATTGTGGAGTTTTGCACTAGTGATGGTTTTTTAATTCAAAATGAAATTAGAAGTTGCATTCACTTATATTTTTGGTATCTTTTAAATTTCATGTAACGTCTTTAGAGCAAAACAGAGCTTCTTATATAAAGGTGAGTTCATCATCAGAGGTAATAGAAATATGTACAGATATTAGATCTGTACCAGATACAATTTCATACCTAATAAACTAGACTAATTCTCCTGAATTTTATAAATTATACTGAGTCAGAAGAAGATATTTAGAATAACTTTCATATAAGCTGTGATATTGAAGAGTTAGTTCTTCCTGTTAGCTTTCCAACTCAAGATTAGATTAATATTTGTCCCCAAATCACAATACAAATTTTGGGAAAAAATATACAAATGCCTATGCCAAAAGGATAAATTAGTATGACAGCAAGGCTGACAGAAATCTTTGTTGTTTACATCCAGTCATTTAAGGAGCTCATATTTTTGGCAGTTGAAATCTTAACTAAAAGATAATGCACATGTAACGCAGCCTCTCTTCCTTTTTCTAGAGACAGTAATCATGTAGAATCTGTTTCAGGAGGAGACAGTCACTAAACCTGTGCAAACTGGGGAAGAGGTATCTTTAATGTGTCATGGATTACAGTTCTCTTCATCCCCGAGCCTCGACTTTTGTCCTTTGCAATCCACTTTCTGCACATCCAATTTTCGCAAAGCATAAATCAATTCATGTTATTTCCTTGCTCTGTGAACACTTTTAGGACTTCTTATAGCAACTAGAGTAAAACCCAAATTCTTATGCATGGCCTATAAAAGCCCTACCTGATCTGGCTCACAATTTCAACCTCATCATGAGTCTTGTCTCTAGCTTACTCTTTTCCAACTATTAAAGACTTCTTTCAGTTCTGTGAACACACCAACAAGCTCTTTCCTTCCTTGGACACTAGCATATGTCTTTTTCTATGCCTAATACTCCAGTTTCCCAAATGCTAGTTTTCCTATGCCTCTCAATTTACATATAGTTTTAAAGTAAACATTACCTCTTCAGAGAAAACTTCTCTAACCATTTAAAGAATGTCAGTTATGGTTAATATCATATTCTATCACAATTCATACATTTATATGCCCCATAACCCTTATCACAATTGTAATTATGATATTTGTTCATCTCTTTCCTTGGTTTTGTATTTTTTGATGTCTTCGACAAAAGAATACCTCAAAAAGGCAAGAACCATGACTGTTTTATGTATCAATATATCCTACCACCTACCCAGCACATAGCCCGATACCTGGCATATAGTAGACACTCAATCAATGTTTTTCTTTCACGTGTACCAATGTTATTTGTTTATTTAACTTTTTTTCTGGCTTTATTGAAATGTAATTGACATATAACATTGTGTTAAGTTTATGGTGTTCAATGTGAAAATTTGATACATGTATATACTGTGAAATAGTTACCACAATAGAGTTAGTTAAGAGTTAACGCTTCTATGACCTCACATAATTACCATTTTATTTCAGAGGTGAGAACATTCAAGATCTACTCTCTTAGAAACTTTCAAGTATATAATATAATATTGTTAACTATAGTCACCATGCTATACATCAGATCCCCAGAACCATTCATCTTATAACTGGGAATTGTACACTTCGACCATCTCCCCATTTTCCCCATCTCCCAGCTCCTGGCAACAACCATTCCACTTTCTATTTCTATGGGTTCGGCTTTTTTAGATTCCACATATAACTGAGATCACGCAGAATTTATCTTTCTTTTTCTGACTTATTTCACTTACTGTAATACCCTCAAGTTCCATCCACGTTTTCACAAATGGCAGTGGTCCTTTTTCATGCCTGAAATAAATATATATATGCCATATATACATATATATATATGCATGCCACATCTTCTTTATCCATTCATTGGTAGATGGACACTTAGGTTGTTGTATCCATGTCTTGGCTATTGGGAATAAAACTGGCTGAATAATAATAATAATAATAATAATAATAATAACAAGTGCTGTGCCAATTTACATTCCCACCAAGAATGCCCAAGGGTTACCTTTTCTCCATAGTCTCACCAACATGTGTTATTTCCATATGAATTTTAGAACTGTTTGTTCTCGTTCTGTGAAAAATGCCATTGGAATTATGATAAGGATTCCACTGACTCTGTAGATTGCTTTGGGTAGTATGAACATTCTAACATATTGATTCTTCTGATCATAAATGTGGGATATCTTCCCATTTACTTGTGCCTTCTGCAATTTCTTTCATAAAAGTCTTATAGTTTTTAGTCGACAGATCTTTTACTGCCTTGATTAAATTTATTGCTTAAGTATTTTATTGTTTTTGATACAATTGTAAATGGGAATTTTTTTTCTTTATTTCTTTTTCAGATAGTTCATTTTTAGTGTATAGAAATGTAACTAATTTTTGTATGCTAAATTTCTATTCTGCAACTTACTGAATCTGTTTATTAGTTCTAACAGTTTTTTGGAGGAGTCTTTAGGGGTTTCTATAGAGAAAATCATGTCGTCTGCCAGCAGAAACAATTTTACTTCTTCCTTTCTGACTTGGATGCCTTTTATTTCTTTTTCTGATGGCTCTGGCTAGCACTTCCAGTAGTAGTGGAATAGGAGTGGTGAGAGTGGACACTCTTGCCCTGTTCCTGATCTTAGAGGAAAAACTTTTTCAACCTTTCACTATTGAATATGATGTTAGCTATGGGCTTTTATATATGGTCTATATTATATCGAGGTATGTTCCTTCTATGCCCAATTTGTTGAGAGTTTTTTTTTTTTTTATCATGAGAGGATGATTTTTCTGCATCTATTGAGGTGATCATATGATTTTTGTTTTCACTCTATTAATGTTGTGTTTTAAATTTATTGATTTGTGTATATTGAAACATCCTTGTATCCCAGAGATATATCCCACTTGATCATGGTGTATGATCCTTTGTGCTATTGAAATTGGTTTGCTAGTATTTTGTTGAGAAGTTTTGTATCTATATTCATCAGGGATATTAGCCTGTAGTTTTCTTTAATTGAAGTGACTTTAGCTGGCTTTGGTATTAGGATAATTCTATCCTCATAAAATGTGTTTGGGAGTGTTCCCTCCTCTTCAATTTTTGGGAAGAGTTTGAGAAGGAATGCATTAATTCTTCTGTAAATGTTTGGCAGAATTCACCAGTGATGCCATCTGGTTCAGGAAATTTTTTGTGGGGAGATATTTTGATTACTGATTCAGTCTCCTTACTAGTTATTGGTCTGTTCAGATTTTCTGTTTATTCCTGACTCAGTCTAGCTAGGTTGTATGTTTTTTTAATTTATCCATTTTTTCTAGATTATCCAATTTGTTGGCATATAATTGTTCATAGTGTCTCTTAATGATCCTTTGTATTTCTGTAATGTAATGTCTGCTTGTTGATTTCTAGTTTTATTTATTTTAGTCTTCTCTCTTTTTAGTTAGTTTAAAGGTTTGCCCATTTTGTTTACCATTTCAAGAAAACAACTCTTACATTTGTTGATCTTTTCTATTGCTTTTCTGCTATCTATTTCATTTATTTTTGCTCTGATCTTTGTTATTTCCTTCCTTCTGCTAACTTTTGGCTTAATTTGTTGTTGTTTTTCTAGTTCCTTGAGGTGTAATGTGAGGTTGTGTCTTCGAGATATTTCTTTTTTCTTAATGGAGCCATTCATCCCTATGAAATTCCCTCCTAAAATTTTTGCTGCATCCCATAATTTTGGTAAACTTTTTTCCATTTTTGTTTGTTTCGGTATACTTTTTTTAGTTTCATCTTTGGCCTATTGGTTGTTCAGGAGTGTGTTGTTTAATCTCCACATGTTTGTGAATTTTACAATTTTCCTCCTGGTATTGATTTCTGGTTTCATATTTTTTGTGGCCAGAAAAAATACTTGGTATGATTTCAGTCTTTTTAAATGATAAGACTTGTTTCATGATCTAACATATGACTTATCCTGGAGATGTTCCCTGTGTGCTTTATGAGAATGTGTATTCTGCTGCTGTGGGAAGGAATATCCTGTATATATTTGTTGGGTCCATTTGGTTTAAAGTATAGTTAAAGTCCAACATTTCTTCATTGATTTTCCATCTGGATGACCTATTCATTGTTGAAAGTGGTGTTTTGAAGTTCCTTAGTATTAATGTATTGTCTATATCTCCCTTCAGATCTGTTAGCATTTGCTTAATATGTTTATGTGCTTTAATGATAAGTGTATATATATTTACAATTGTTATAGTCTCAATGATTTGACTCACTTATTGTTATATAATTAACTTCTCTGTCTCTTATCAGTCTTTTCTTAAGTTAATTTTGTCTGATATAAGTATAGTTACCCCTGCTCTCTTGGTTACCATTTGAATGGAATAATTTTTATTTTTCATTTCTTCACTTTGTCCTTAATTCTGAAGTTAGTCTTTTGTAAGCAGCATATAATTGGCTCTTTTTTTTAAAATCCATTCAACCACTCTATGTTTTTTGTAATTTAATCTACTTACATTTAGAGTAATTATTGATAGATAAGAACTACTAATGTTATATATTAATTGTTTTTTGGCTGTTTTGTAGTTCACCTGTTCCTTTCTTCCTCTCTTGCTGTCTTGCTTTGTGAATTGATGATTTTACTTTTATTCTCTTGATATCTTCATCTTTTGTGTATCCAATGTAGGTTTTGCTTTGTGGTTACCATGAGGCTTACATAAAACATCTTACAGATATAACAGTTTATTTTACACTGATAACAACTTTGATTGCATATGAAAACTCTATTGTTACTCCTCCCCTTCTTTATGTTTTTTGATGTCACAATTTACCTCTTTTATGTTGAGTGTTCATTAACAAATTATTATAGCTATAGTTATTTTTAATATTTTTTGGTCTTTAACTTTTTTACTAGAATTAAGTGGTTAACACACCACCATATTACAGTATTAGAGTACAATTGTCCCTTGGTATACACAAGGGATTGGTTCCAGGACTCTCCCCCCACCCACGAATATCCAAATCCACAGATGCTCAAGTCCCTTATATAAAATGGTGTAGTATTTGCATATAACCTACACACATGTAGGTTACTGTATGTGTAACCTACACATGTATAGGTAACATGGGTATACCTGTATATTTTAAATAATGTCTAGATTACTTATAATACCTAATACAATGTAAATGCAATGTAAATAGTTATAAAGACAATGTAAATGCTATGTAAGTAGTTTCTGGCTCATGACAAATTCAAGTTTTGCTTTTTGAAACTTTTTGGAATTTTTTTTTAATTTTTAAAAAAATAAATGTATTTATTTATTTTTATTTTTGGCTGCATTGGGTCTCCGTTGTTGTACACAGGCTTTCTCTAGTTGCAGTGAGTGGGGGCTATTCTTCTTTGAGGTGCACGGGCTTCTCATTGCGGTGGCTTCTTTTGTTGCAGAGCATGGGCTCTAGGCACGTGGGCTTCAGTAGTTGTGGCTCGTGGGCTCTAGAGCACAGACTTGGTAGTTGTGGCACACAGGCTTAGCTGCTCCGCGGCATGTGGGATCTTCCCGGACCAGGGCTCAAACCCGTGTCCCTTGCATTGGCAGGCGAATTCTTAACCACTGTGCCACTAAGGAAGTCCTTTTCAAATATTTTTTATCTGTATTTGTTTGCATCCATGGATTTGGAATCTGCAGATACAAAGGACTGACTGTATTCTGAATTTGAATATATACTTACCTTTACCGGTGTTCTGTATATTTTCATATATTTTCATGTTACCAATTAGCATCCTTTCATTTCAACTTGAAGAACTCCTTTCAGTATTTCTTGCAATATAGGTCTAGTAATGATGAATTCCCTCAAGCTTTGTTTGTCCAGAAAAATATTTCTCTCTCCTTCATTTCTGAAGGACCACTTTCCTAAAGTATTCTTTGTTGACAGATTTTTTTTTCTGTTTCAGCACTTTGAATATATAATCCCACTCTCTCCTGGCCTTTAAGGTTTCTGCTGAGAAATCCACTGATAGACTTATTGCAAGTCCCATGTGAGTGATGAGCTTCTTTCTCTTATTGCTTTTATGATTCTCTCGTTGTCTTCGATTTTTGAAAATTTTATTATAGTGTGTCTTGGAGAAGATCCCTTTAAGCTGAATTTGTCTGGAGACATATAAGCTTCATGAAGTTGGATGTCCAAATCTATCCCCAGATTTGGGAAGTTCTCAGTCATTATTTCTTTAAATAAGTTTTCTGCCCCCTTTTCCCTCTCTTCTCCTTCTGGGATTTCATTAATTTACAGATTGCTTATCTTGACATTATCCATAGCTCACATAGGCTTTCTTCACTCTTTTTCATTCTTTTTTCTTTGCTCTTCTGTGACTGGATAATTTCAAAGTTCCTATCTTCTACTTTGCAGAGTCTTTCTTATGGTTGATCCATTCTGTTACTGATGCTCTCTATTGCATCTTTCATTCCATTCATTGTATTCTTCAGCTCCAGAATTTCTATTTGGTTCTCTTTTTACTATTCTATCTCTTTGTTGATCTTCTCATTTTGTTCATGTATTGTTTTCCTAATTTTGTTGAATTGTCCTTCTGTGGTTTGTGTGTGTGTGTGTGCGTGTATTTCATTGAACTTCCTTGAAGCAGCTATATTTATTTCTTTATCAGATAAATTGCAGTATTCATGTCTTTGTGGTAAACTACTGGAAAATTATTGTGATCCTTTTATGGTGTCACATTTCCTTGATTTTCTATGTTTCTTGAAGTCTTGAATTGCTGTCTTCACATTTGAAGTAGCAGTCACCTCCTCTAGTCTTTACTGACTGGCTTGGAGAGAGAAATACCTTCTGTCAGCCCTGCTAGGTATTCTAAGGCTTTCTCAGACCTTCTATGGATACAAATACTATTATTATCTTAATTTTCTATTGTTGTTATAACAAAGTATCATGAATGTAGTGGCTTAAAAGCAACACAAATTTATTATCTTGCAGTTCTGGGGATGAGAAGTCTGACTTGGGTCTCACTGGACTAAAGTCAAGATGTTTGCCATGCTCTGTTCCTTTCTGTTATGGTCTGAATGTTTGCGGCCTTCTAAAATTCATATGTTGAAATCCTAATTCCTGGTGTGATACAATTAGGAAGTGCAGCTTTTGGGAGGTGCTTTAGTCATTAAGGCAAAGTCCTCATGAATAGAACTAGTGTTCTTATAAAACAGACCCCACAGAGCTCTCTAGACCCTTCTGCCATGTGAGGATATAACATGAAGTCTGTGACCTGGACCATGCCCTCACCCAATCATGCTGGCACTCTGATCTTGGACTTCCAGCCTCCATAACTGTGAGAAATACATTTCTGTCATTTATAAGCCACTTAGTCTGTGGTTCTGTTATTGCAGCCTAAACGGACTAAGACACTTTCTGAAGCCTCTAAGGGAGAATCTCTTTCCTCATATTTTCCAATTTCTGGAGTATGCCTGCATTCCTTGGCTCATGGCACCTTTCTTCCAACTTCCAAGACACAATTTTTTATCTCTCTGACCCTTCTTTCATCATCACATCTGGATCTTTAACCACAACCAGAAAAGATGCTTCCTCTTTTAAAGACTTATGTGATGAGGATGGACTCACCCAGATAAGCCAAGATAATCTCCCCCATCCCATCCCAAGGTCCTTAATCTTAATCACATCTGAAAAGTGTCATTTTCCTAGTAAGACAACATAGCTACAGGTTCCAGGGATTAGGATGTAGACATATCTGGAGAAGCCATTTTTCTGTCTTCCACACTTATCTTTCTGAGTCTCAATTTTCTCACCTGTATAACAGGAGAAATAATAGTTCCTACTTTATAGGGTTATACAAATAAAATGTGATTATACACATGAAGCAGTCGGCCCAGCATCTGGCATACAATTGTGGCCCTCAAACTGTTAGCCACTATTACAAATAATAACCTGTTCCTGCTGTGCCCACTCATTTTTAACAAAATCCACTTTCTACTACCACAAAATGGTCAGGGTCACTGATTTTGAACCCTTTCCTGTCACAGATTATTTTCTATTTCTCAGAGAACAAATTTTTCTGTTTCCATAGGTTAATCTTAAAGCTTTCATAAGCATTTGTCTCCCTTTCAAATAAACAAGAGAGGAAGTACCATATGAATGGTACCATATGAGGAAGTACCATATGTACAAATGAAATTTTCAAACTGCCACTGACTAATGGATCCTAAACTCCTTAAAAACTTCTCTAATGACTATCCATGGATACTTTTCAATCTAAATAAACCCTGCACTAAAATTCTTCATAAAGATTCACATGTCTTTTTCCCCTAGGCCCAGAGCTGGAAGTGGAGGCAGCTAGCCAATCACCTGCTGTTTTCGAGGGCCTGGCGCTACCGTATAACCAGATTGTTAAGGTTCACCTAGAGGATTACCTGCTAAATCACAAGTTTAAAGAAAACAATTTGGAGTTACCCAAGAGGAAACAACACACTTACTTATCTCCAGACTCTTCACACAGACTGCATTAAATTTTCCATAACCAAATTTACTGCAGAACCGAGAATAAGCATGCAATATTTCTGCTGAAACTTTTTGATATTTGAAACTGCCTTTTATAAAGAAGCTTAAAATGTGTGCAATTCCCCATCTCTTTGACAAAACTCTTTTTTTTTTTTTTTTTTCCGTTTGGAAAAGTTGCTTGGTCATCTAATTGCTCCAGAATACAAAGTAAAAATCAGTTCAAAACACAGGACATAATTTAAACTAGATAATGCTTTTCACTGTCAAAATTTTTTAAACACTGTATTTGATACCATCGAATTGTCCAAGAATTCTTTTGGTGCCAATTTCTGTACATTTTTAAATTAATAAAATACAAGTACTCAAACTAGTGGAGGGAAAAAGAAATGAAAGATGGCATAAAAATTACTCTCTTAAGAATTACTAAATTAAATATATATTAAAATATAGCAATCATTGAGCTAAATGCTAACAAACACTTAGAGAACAATTTAGCATTTTTCCAACAGGTGGTAGTCACTGCATTAGCTGTACAACATAGGAATTTAGAAAACATGTAGAATTCAGCCAAATAGATTTGTTGTAGTCAACATTCACAGATGCTGGAAAAAAAAAAAAAAAGGCATGTTTTGCTTGAAAAGGGCACCTCAATTCCCCATCCCTGCCATCAAGTGAGAGGGAAAATATATGAGGATATCAACTGTGAAATGTCAGCATACTAAGCAGGGTATATAGCTGTGTTTCTTGATATGAAAGGGAAAGATCTCAGTGAATGCTATTTGAAAGTCCATCTGCTACAGAGCTAGACTGTACTTTTCCATGTTCTATAAAGCCGTTCAGGGGGGACGTGCAGAATGCAGAAGCACTATCGCAAAACATATCCCCATCACCACCCACAGCTGTTCACAGGAGTGCCGGAGAGAATTGGATGTATAAAGAAAATGAATTTAGAAATAAAAAGAAGAGCTTCTGAATTTAAAGGAGAAAAGGAAAGAATTGAAGCAAATGATATGGTTACCTTATCCCATGAGACAAGCATGCATGAATAAATGAATTATAAGATTTTTTTACTAAGCCTAAACATAACCACAAACTATAAAAAGGGTCTAGCTCTTTTGTTGTCACTATCAAAGGGGGAAAATTAGCTAGTCCAAAGCGACAGTGCAAGAGGCAGATAATGAAAGCTTGAAATTGAAATGGTGATAAACTCTGTGTGCAAGTCCTGTAGATTAGATGAATATTTATTACAGTTCCATTTCAGATTCTCCTAAAGAGCACATACCATCTTAAAGAATAATGTTAAAAGCACTCGTCTTTTCATTTCAAAAGCAAAAGAAAAAGGGATGTAATCTACATGGATGAATCTGAATTCATAAATGGCAACAGTCACAATATCTTTACGTGTTTCTCAAATCAAAGAACCCCCTAATCACTTCCCAGATTTAACAAGATTACATCAAAACTATAAACAGGATCATTTCACACAAAACGATATCACAGCCACTTCTGAGGGGAGAGCAGAGTGACATTACACAGTTTAAAAGTGCAACCAAACTACCCAGACTTTATGAGTGAACATCATAAGATTAATAATGTGTGAAATTTAGCCAAAACCCTGCTGCCCATGGCAGGTATTTGTGCTTTTCTTAAAATGGTAAGTGACTGGAAACTTTTAAAGATAGGGTACTGTCGTTTGAAATGGATTTTGCTTTAAAAAGATGGTTTGATAGATCACTACACAGCTCCAAAAGTAAACATGCACCCAAGTGCAACAAGGGCTCTCAAGAAGACACATTTTCAATACTAACCTGGCCAAGTGTAAGACCGCGGAAATATACTGAGGTTTGATTTGATGGTTGTCTTAAGCAAAATAAAAGTAAAAACAAAAATCCAAACCAAAATATCCTCTCTCATATCAGCGACAAGATAGTGGCATTTGTTTTTGTGTAATCAATGAAGTGATTACTTGTACTGTAGCATATATCTCATTAATCAGTCATATTAGGTTAATGATAATTGAGACTAAAATTTACAGTCCACAAAGTACACTGGTTTAAGACAGTATAAAAAATATACCTAGTTAATGAAACAAACCCAAAACTTTTATTTGCTTTCTCCCATTCATCTGGGTAATTTGTCTAAAACATTGCCCTCTTCTACTGCATCTTTTTAAATAATTATGGCTGAATAAATTTGATTCATTTTTCGGTTGTGCCTCCCCCACCAGTTCATATTAATCTGCCATTCTATTTTTCAGAAAAGAGAAATCACAGACACACTACATATTTTACAAATATAAAATGATGGCAGAAAAACATCAGAAGGCAAAATATTCTTATTTTTCTCTTTTCTTTCCCTTAACCAGCTTAGAAAAGAAAACAAAAAACCAGAGCCTGTCTTGCTTGAGCTTTTAATTAGTTAATCTCCCAAGGCAGATAAGTCAGTGCTGTTAAGTGCTGTTCTGGTTTCAAATAATTACCTGAAAATGAGAGTATGGGGTTGGATTAGCTATTGCCTCATCAGCATTCATCACTATTTCTATAGCACAAAGTGAAAGAAAAATAATATAAGAAGAAGAGAGAAGATAAAACTACAAAAACAAAATGAACACAATTTAAAAAAATATCTTGACATTGACCATCTTCTCCCCAGACACTATTTCATTACACACATTGTGATGGTCACATAAGAGCCACATTCTTGAAACATACTTATCTGGAACAATTTTTGTATGTGTTTCTGCTTTCCATGCAGAGACTCTCACACTTTAGTGGACACCAAAACCAACATTATTAAATGTTGATTCCCAGGACTCAAAAGATTCTGAAGCAGCATGTATAGTCTGGAGCCCATAAATTTCCAAACACCCCAGGTTGATTCTCATTCAGCGTACATATGGATCATATATGGAGAGATACTACCCTAGAGGCTGTGCACTACATCTTCTTCTACATAGCAGAAGAAAAAAGATTTCCTGCATAAACCCTACACCCCAACAAGGCAAAAATTCAGCCACAATTTTGTCTCACTGCCCACTTATGAATGAAGCTAATGCACCTATCTTAAGCTGAAACTTCCAGTGACAGGTCCTCAGTACCTCCAGAAGGAATTCCTTCTATCTTACTCTGATTTTTCTCTTCTTCCAATATTTGCATATAGGTCTTTGTTCTAACCTTTGGAACCATATTCTATAACAACTGTTTTCCTCCACTAAGCCCTCAATCTGACAGTGTAGGCACTGTGTAGGCAGTCCCACCTAGAGGACTGGCAGAGGCACAAAACCAGTGAAAACTCTCTTGGAGATCATATGAGATGGCTCATTCTTATAGAGAAATGTGAAGGTATAAGCTATTTGAGATTTGAGTAAAGCTACATGTGATTATAAAATGTATAGACAAGGAGAATAGAGAATGGAAATACCAATGGAGAGTATCTTTTCTAAAGATAGAGAATACACACAAAAAAATAAATTCAAACAATATGGAATTTAAGAGTGAGAAGGTAAGGTCTCTTTCCCCAGATCTAACCTTCTAGCTCTATTCTTCTACAACAGGTATTTCAACATTTTTATTTTTAGTTATTTTACTGGTTACCACCACCGCAATATACCTCTATGTCTCTCTTCATCATAATGCCTGGCAGTTTCCCCTGTTTCCTCATCATGAGAGATGAGGAATTTGGGCACCTACCTTGCTCCTCTCTTCCTCTCTCTCCTCCACCTATTATTACTCATTTGAGATATCCCAGTGGTTGCCTCTATGACTTTAAATTATGCTGTTAAATTTCTAGCTCTGAATTAATCATCTTGCGCAGTATCTAAAGATGTTTTGAAAAATGAGGAAATTCGCACATATCCTTCCTAAAAGTAAAATGTTAAAAATGTTTTCTTAATCACTAACTTATGTGTTCAGTGACTAACCTTAGGCAAATCTATTGAAATCATTCTCTCTTCTATTCCTAGGCAGTAGTATGGCAGATATGTATACCGTAGAGAATTGTTAGAAAGTTTCTAAAACCTTATATTTGACAGAAATATGAATTGGTCTGACTGTTCTCATACATTATCATTCCAACAAACATCCTTATCTTCTTGTAAATTTGATATGACACATGATTTTGACTCACACAGTGTCACTGTAATATGTTCCTAAAGAGTTTATGCTCTATCTTAAGGCTTCCTGGGTAGCATACTCTATTTCAGCCCTATAGAAACCCTTCTTTATTTGACAGTGTCCTGATTTCTAATCAAACTACATCGGTATCATCCAAGAGTAATGTATTGCAAAAAAAAATGTATTGTATGCAATGTATTGTATGTAATGTATACATGTAATGTATTGCAAAAAAAATGTATTGCAAAAAGAAATGTATTGCAAAAACATGTATTGCAAAAAAAAAAAAAAAAAAGTCACCAACTAATGTCCTAGAAAAAAGCTAAGCTATCAGTCCTGAAAGAATGATTGCTTCCAAACAACCTCACTGGGTTAGTCTTGGCAAGAGAATAAATAACAGAAATTGCTCAAAAGCTAAAACATATAATGAAAAAAATGGCAGAGCCATAGGCAGGTACTTAATGAATCACGACTGTAAAAAATATGACACAGTTGTAACAGGGTTACTAAACCAAAATGGCAGACTCACTTGTCAATCACACAGTTTTATGCCTGATGGGAATGTGATTGCTTTCATTGTTGTTGTTTTGAGCAATGATATACACAGTAAATCAAGAGAAAGAGAAACAGCACTACAATTACAAACCAAAGGACAACTTTTACAAGAATTCTATGTCATATACAACTAGAGACACAATTGCCATTTTTTCTACCACACTTGCACCACACAGAGCAATAACGTTCAGTATCATCATGAGGCTAATTTATGTTATCAACCCTTGATTATCAAACTTTGATTTTCCTGGAATTGATTCTTTAATTTTCCCAGTAGGAAGTTACTGTCTCTTAGAAAACATACAGCATTAACTAATTGTACAGTGCCTTTAAAAATTTATGGTAAGGCTTTTTGGAAAAGTGTAAACCTTTATACAAGTTTATAAAGTCATGCATCATTATGTATCCATAATGATATCATAAGTAAATACATTCTAAAGAAGTAAGCTGGGCTTCCCTGGTGGCGCAGTGGTTGAGAATCTGCCTGCCAATGCAGGGGACACGGGTTCAAGCCCTGGTCTGGGAAGATCCCACATGCCGCGGAGCAACTGGGCCCGTGAGCCACAATTACTGAGCCTGCGCGTCTGGAGCCTGTGCTCCACAACAAGAGAGGCCGCGATAATGAGAGGCCCGCGCACCGCGATGAAGAGTGGCCCCCGCTTGCCACAACTGGAGAAAGCCCTCGCACAGGAAAACGAAGACCCAACACAGCCATAAATAAATAAATAAATAAATAAACCCAAAAGTTAAAAAAAAAAAAAAAGTTTAAAGGAGAGAGTGAACGACAGTGGTTTGGTTTAAAAAAAAAAAAGAAGTAAGCTATTCAATGCCAAAATGATTATTGGGAAATTAATAATATGTATTACATTATACCACATTATCATAACATAAAACTCTAAATAGATGTGTCTATTATCTAAAGAAAATTAACCAACAGAATGCTCAGTGTGAGATAAAAATAGATCCAATGAGGTTGAATTCAAATATTTCATAAGCATCCAATCAATCAATGGATATGATGCAGAGAAGAAATGTCACATTAGCAAACAAACAACAACCAAGACACATGGGGTGGAAAAGACTAAGGTAAAACATGTGTTTTATTAAAAAAAATCACAATTAGGTTCAAAATATTTTACAAGGCAAAAGGAAACACTTTTTATATAGATATTAGATAGAGTATGTTACATATATCATTTATTGGTATACCAAGCAGAAATGAAGAAAGAGTTTTAAAGGTTTTATAAATTGTTGTCTGTGTAGGCAGAAGATAAGATTATAATAATTGAATTTTTTGAAGTTAAATATTAGTGATTTTAAAAATGAAACCCGTTAAAAAAAAAAAAAGGTATAATCCACACCTTGATGGTTTGGGATTAGTTACTATGTGAAGAAGAATGTACTGATTATGTGATAGAAGCTAATAAATTCTAGCTTTGCCTTGGGCTTTAGATTTTCCCAAGAGGGAGAAAAAATAATGGCTAACATAACTAAAAACTCTAATCCTAACTGAATCTTTCAACTATCTATTCATGAATCAGAAACCTACCCCTAGAATTTATTCCAGTAGAAAATACTTTCCTGCTCCAGAGACCATTTAATGTAATGTTTTTTGTTATTATTCACAGTATAAACAGGTATCAAATGGTAAAGAATTCCACAGTTGCATGTGCTATTATTATCAAAAGCACCAAGAAATCAAAATTGATAAATATAAATGATTATGGTTGATTCAACATTTTATAACAACAATCATTATATGTGTGAAAGTGCAATGGACCCTCTTTATCATAGAATTTATACTAGCCCCTGGTGAACAACTTTTTTAGATGCTGATATTCTTGGTTTCAACAATGTTCACTGCATCCTCTATATATTGTTAACTTGCATGAAATACTTGGTAACTGTAGGTACTATTTACTGTGTAATGTAACCCTAAATGTTAGACCAGAGTTATCACTTAGTGGTTACAACAAATATGTTCAAGTGAATGTTAGTTAAGGGCTATTCATAATCGCTTCATGAGATTTCAAGTTCAGTTCTCACAGAGGTAACTCTTCTAATTGTTAGTACTATCCAGATTCAATTTTCCAATTCTTACTATTTTCATTATTTTGTTACAAAGATCAGGAAAATATAGATAGACCAAAGAATAGAGGGAGAAAAGCAGAATTATTATAATGGTGAAGGTACTGAACTGGATTCTCCCAGTACAGCTCTGAAGTTTCAACATATACTTTCCAAAGCCACTTTAAGAAGAAAGCCAAGAATTACACTAGTGTTCTAATTTGACATAATTTTCTCTGAACCTCTGATACTGCTATTCCTTTGTGAACGCTATTCCCCTTTTGAGTCACAGCCAAAGTGTATCCAATCTTTCATGGGTCAAATAAAGTCCAACTTACTCCATTAAGTCCTTTTTGATTATTTAAGCCAATATTTATGTACTTCTACTTTTAATATTTAGAGGTTAAATAAACCAATTTAGCACAGAATTATGTAGACTTTATTCTTTAGAGTAGTTTTAGGTTCACAGCAAAATTGAGAAGAAGGTACAAAGGTTTCCCATATACCCCTGCCCCTGAACATGTATAGCCTCTCCCATTATCAACATCCCTCATCAGAGTGGTACATTTGTTACAACTGATGAAACTAAACTGACACATCATCACCCAATGTCCATAGTTTTTTACATTATGGTTCACTTTTGGTATTGTACATTCTATGAGTTTGGACAAATTTATAATGACATGTATCCATGATTATAGTAACATATTCAGTAATTTCAATGAATTACTAAAAATCCTTTATGCTCTGCCTATTTATCTTTCCCCCCTCCTAACCCCTGACAACCACTGATATTTTTTAATGTCTCCATAGTTTTGCCTTCTCCAAAATGTTATGTAGTTGGAATCAAACAATATGTAGCCTTTTTATATTAGTTTCTCTCACTTAGTAATATGTATTTAAGGTTCCTCCATGTCTTTTCATGTCTTGATAGCTCATTTCTTTTTAGCACTGAATAATAATCCATTGTCTAGATGTACCACAGTTTATCCATTCACCTACTGAAGGGCATCTTGGTTGCTTCCAAGTTTTGGCAATTATGAATAAAGCTGCTATAAACATATGTACAAAGGTTTTTGTGCAAATATAAGTTTTCAACTCCTTTGGGTAAATACCAAGGAATGTGACTGCTAGATCGTATGGTAAGAGTATGCTTAGTTTTGCAAGAAACCACCAAACTATCTTCCAAAGTGGCTGTATTTACCATAATACTATTTTGTATTCCTACAAGCAATAAGTGAGAGTTTCTGTTACTCCACATCCTCAACGGTATTTGGTGTTGTCGATGTTCTTGATTTTAGCTATTCTAATAGATGTGAAGTGAGCGGTATCTCATTGCTTTAATTTACATTTCCTTGATGACATTTGATGTGGAGCACCTTTTCATATGCTATTTACTATCTGTATGTCTTCTTTGGTAAGGGACCTCTTAAGTAAGATCTTTGGTCCATTTTTTAATTGAGTTGTTTTCTTATTGTTGAGTTTTAAGAGTTCTTTGTATATTTTGGTAAGAGTTCTTTATCAGCTTTATCAGTCTTTTTCAAACTTTCTCACAGTCTATGACTTGTCTTTTCACTCTCTTGACGTTGTCTTTCACAAAGCAATTCTTAATGTTAATGAAATCCAACTTATCAATTCTTTCTTTTTGGATCACACCTTTGGTGTTGTATCTGAAAAGTCATTAACAAATCTAAGGTCATCTAGGTTTTCTTCTATTTTACCTTCTAGGAGTTTTATAGTTTTTCATTTTACATTTAGGTCTATGATCCATTTTGAATTAATTTTTGAGATGGGTACAAATTCCGTGTCTAGATTCATTTTTTTTGCACTTGCATGTCCAGTTGTTCCAGTACCACTTGTTGAAGACTATCTTTTCTCCATTGTATTATCTTTGCTTCTTTGTCAAAGATCAGTTGACTACATTTACGTGGGTCCATCTCTGGGCTCTCTACTCTGTTCCATTGATCTATTTGTTTATTCTTTTCTACTGTCACTTTATAGTATGTCTTGAAGTGGGGTAGCATCAATCTTCCCCTCATATTGTTTTTCAGTTTTTTTCTTTGTACATAATAATAGTAATTAATAATAATAACTTCCAGTTTTGATTCATGCTATATGCCTAAAACCATGCTTGGCTAATGTAAATCCAGTGGGTTCACCTAGAATCTAGAAAAAAATCAAGTTTCCTGGTTAAATGGGGGGACAGAGCAAAATATAAACCAACAGGTATTGTGTGACCCTGCTGATGAGAAATACTTCTCCATACTGACATGTTCTTCCAGTTAAGGGAAACTAATTTGTATAATGCACATTCTCTTGGCCCTGTGAGTTAATTTGTTGGTAAATGTGAACAAATAACTGGACATGCTCTGCTTAACTTCACTCACTTCCTCTTGAGATGGAGCATTCCTGCAGAGAACACAGACTTTTCTCTCTTCCAGGCTATAAGTTTTACCTGGATAAGATTCTTGCATGGGCCACAACCCAGTTTAGAACCAGACACTATAACAAGGAACGTGCATAATCTTAGAATTTCCTATTGCAAGCCTATGACAGTTATAAAGCTACTTGCTCTGCCTACCCTCTATTAGTAATAAACAGTATTTTTGCCTCTATACTCCTTTGGGGTTTTTCTCTCTAACTTTTCAGATGTGGAGAAAGGCTGCTTTTTGTTGGAGTTCCCTTGAGAGACCCACAAACTCATTTTTGTAAAATTCTTTATGTATGCTTACTTAAAAATCTGAAAAATAATTAAACCAAAGTGAGAGAATTACAGACAATTTGGTTTTGCATCTTTGCATATTCTAAACTTTTATTTTACGAACATATATTGTAATTAGGAAAAAAGGTTAAATATATATATATTTTTTATATATAATGCTGATCTCCTCAGGAAAAAAATTGGTTATTCACAGCCCTTACAATAGGTGTTGCTTGAAAATGCTCAATATTCTCATTTTAGGCATTAAACGGTATTTCAATAATGAACCCCCAAATGGACTGCACAGTCAGGAGAAGCTTGCAGGAATTCTCATGTCTCCTATATTATTAAGAACATTTTCTAATCAGTTAATGGACTCTTGTGTTAATCAAAGAAAATTGCCTCCTTTTAGCAGTTACAGATCCACATGACTTTTCAAAAACACATCACTGTGTTGTATTCCCATGGTAGGCACAGAATCCCTTTGGTCCAGTAGAAGCTATAGTGTGCTTTAATGGTGACATTTTCCTCCAAATATCAGTAACTTTCAGAGAAGCCAGCAGCTTCAAAGTGCTGGAGGCAGCAGGCTTGGAATCAGGAGACATTTATTCCCTTCTCTGTCACTGTATTTCTGCTCACTTAGCCTTTCTTCATTTTGCCCAACCACAAAATGAGAAAAATAACTCTTGTTTGTTTCTTAACAGTGATAGGAAGAAAAGAAATAGGAGTCTATAGATAAATGCTATAATCTGAGATTCTTCCAAATAAAGACAAATATATACACATAAACATTTAGAATTGCTATTACTGTAATTAATTTTAGTAGTTCATCAATTTAGGATATGTAATAATTTTTTTTGTTTGTTTTTTAACTCAAGATGAACTTAAATATATGACATTTTTCTCCAAAGATCACTAACTTTCACAAAGCCGGTAGCTTCAAGGTGCTAGAGGCTGGATGGGTATCAAAATGGCAGAGATGCAAGCCCTTTCCTAGGATGAAAGCTGGTGTTCTCCAATTCAACAAGAAAAAATCACCCTTGAGAGTTTCTTTCCCCAATCAAGAAATGAAAAATCACTTGTATGTAGCAAGTTAACCAAATAATAGTGGAAGAATACCAGTTCTAGGAAAAAACATTTTGATGGAAGTGAAAGGAATGAAATCAGATGCCTGCTTTATTAAACAGCAGCTGATCTGTGTTCTACCTGCAAGAGGAAGTTTACAAAGGAATAGAACAGTTGTGGTAGGGAGCTGAAGCCCACAAGCATCCAAAGTAGTTTGAAAAGGACAAAAGCACAAAGTACATAAGGCATAAACAGCATAAAAACAAGTGACATCTGATAAAACACAAGAGACTCTGTAGAAGGGCATTACAACTTGAAGATAGAAAGGAGCAAATTAGAGTCAAGGAAAAAGCTTGTTTTTATGAATTTGAAAACACTGAAAAGACCAGGGAGACAGAAAAAGACCCTTGCAACTTAGCAGGGCTATAGACGTCAAATAGCTGGGAAAGGCCATCTTAAATAGTTTTTTTGCAAGGGTTTTGTTTTTTTTTAATAAGCTGAATTAATGAGCTTGATTTCAGGGCCCTTAAAAAAAAAAAAAAGTAGGCAAAGGAAATAAGCGATTGTTGACAAACATAGCATTAGAAAATCGTCAAACGTTCTGCAATAGTTGAGCTTGCAGCTTAGAACTAAACCCAGCTGTTATCTTTGGGTGACAGCTGCAACAAACACAGAGGGTTAAAAGTATCATTAGAAATTGGGGAGATGGGTTTTGAGGGGTTGTATTTTCTTTTTGAAGTGATCATTTTGCTCGATTACATCAGAGGCTTAAATGAGATCAAAAGCTCCAGATGCTGTAACCTACTTTGTTGGAAAGACTTCTAACTGAATCAGACATGAACAGAATATAATTATGTAAAAAGTAATAAATTCTCTGATCAAGTTTTGGAGCTGCAATGTTTGGATTGCTCTAATTCCTTTACTGTCTCTTTTACAAAAGACATTCGTAGTTAGAAACATGCATTATTTCCAAAATTCCAATAATTCCTGTTTAGGATAGGAGAAAAGAAGATCAGAAAAAATTCTTAGGGACTTTTTCTATATTTATGTTTTTGCTATGAAAATTATAGTCTTAAGAAGAAAGTGGGTACAGCATGGATATACGGTTACAATGAAAAGGGATAAACATGGCTTCATATTTGAATTTATGACAAAGCATTTGGACAGATCTGGCAAAGCCTAATTCCCAACAAAACCCGATGGAACAGCATATCACAGAGAGAAACTCACAGGAGTTTTTCTCTAGAATTCAAAAACAGATTGCCATTTCTGAATATTTTTTAAACAGTGTGACTGTGTATTTGTTCTTCTTATCTTGGCCAATACTCTCCAGATAACTTCTGTGCTCCAATTTTGAGAAACAGAAAATGATAGAGCAGTTGAGATGTTTACTTCCAACTCAGTATTGACAGTCAGTCAAGCAAAAAATGTTTCTCAACACCCACAGGGCTCATAACACTATAGTGGGTACTTGGAGGTACATATTAAAGAACAGATATTGTTTTTGTACCAAAGAAAATGCATGGTGATGATTTCAGTGATACAGGGCACGTATGTTCAGAGATTCATTAGAGGAAGAAACCAAATGCAAGAGATGCAAGAAGACATTTCTGACAAGAAACTGATCTCTTTTTTTTTCTTTTTACTTTTGGTTGTCGAAGATCACAGTCAGACTCTCCTTGATACACGCTGCCACCTAAAGGCCAGCCTGCAATTGTTAGAGAGTAACTTCTTTTCTTTCTCATGGCTGAAAGTAAAGGTCCTAATTAATTTCACGATGCCCCTACTTTTCATGCAGCATTAAAGTTAACTATGCAAATGCACACTGGATCTTATGTCTACAATCGTAAAATAAAAGTGCTGCCTCGAGTTTGAGATTGGTTTAAGGAAACTGAAAAAGTCCCTTCCTGCACATAACATTTCATAGTGTGGCACATAACATTTCTTTCCTGTTCCATTTCATTTCAGGAAGCAGATTATCAGAACTAGATGGTCAAAAGATTCTGAGTAAGGATCCCAGTTCTGCTAATTGTGATAAATCTAATATGCAAATGCAGCATTTAATGAAGCCTTTTGATGATAGTGGTGGTTGGCACTAAGAGTATTTTTACCTACACATTTCATTAACTATGATGCAATTAGCCACTGTTTCTCAAGGAAAACATCACCAATATTTATATTAAAAAGATTTGGATGTTTTAGATCATTTTTTTGGTAAACATAGAAAAAGGAAGTTAAAGTAGAAAGACTTTTAGTGACACGCTTTTAAAAATACACAAACTCAAGGCTTAGTATCTGCTGAATGTAAATAAAATGACCAAAATATCATGGTTATTAGGAGGGGACCATTATGAATTTAAAGAAACAATTTGGTTCTTTCAATTTGGTATAAGAACATTATGACATTTTCCCTTTGGAAAGATTTATCAAATTACTTGCTTGAAAAAAATTGATCAAATCAGGCCAGAAGAGCAGCTTCCATGGCAACCGATGCATTAGAAGATCATAGTTGTTCTATATCCTCATTTAGCATCTTGACTGATATAATTCAGAGAGATTTAGTAAGCCCTAGATGAACTGAAAGCTAAATTTGATCACACTGATTGGTGAAAGCTACAATAAAATTACTGGTGAAAAAAATCAACAGATTCCCAAAGATGGACTGTGGTTTGTGTTAAATGGTTTAAACGCTTCCTGAGCACAAATTAATCAGAAACAGTTTTAAACTTTAAAAAAAAAAAAAATCTTTTTTTTTTGTTTTGTTCCACTGTAAATGTTTGACTGGAAAATTCTGTATACATCGCATTTCTGTTATTCAATTCACATTCTTAATGCACTGGAGAAGCTCCCTATTTATAGGAATCATGAAGTGCATCATTTTGTAAAACAGAATCTTTTTATAGTACAGATAGTAACAATTTTCTCTCCTCCATGTATTTGGTAAATAATGATCTCCAGATATTGAATTTTCTTAAAGTAATACAGTCATAATTTGCAAGTAACAAAATACCAGGAGGCACTTTCAGAAATTACTCCTTAAGCGTTCAGAATTCAAAGATATAGCACTGCAAGAAAGAATTTGTACAAGCTGATTATCTTGTATTTTCCTGTATTATAAATAATAAGCATTTGTGAATTAATCAGGTCTACCGACAGACAATAAGTATCCTGCAATTCCGGTTCTCAGGTTGAGTTTAGCATAGCAAAAATCCAATGGCCGGGCTGTACTATGCACTCCAACTCCAGAGGAAGGAAAATAATATATCAATTCTTTCTTAGTTGATAAACTTGATTGTAGCTAATTTTAATTTATTTTTCCTTTAATGCTAATTCAAACCTGCAATATGTTGTATCATTCTGGCTTGGTGTATATATTTTATGTGCAACTTGCCTATTGCATCTAACGATAGTATGAAAGATCCCCCAAAATAAATAAAAGATCTCATTTTAAAACTATAGATGAGAGTCCATTTTGGGGTGAGGAATCTCTCTATATAATTTCAAGATTTGGGTTGAAATTAGACATTTTAGTAGTGATACAATGTGGAACAAAAACGTTACCCTGGATTCTTTAATCTTATACAGTTTTCTTGTATGAATTTAAAGGCTTCTAATTTCACTCTCTTATTTCTCAAAAGGAAAATGGTATTTTACTCCAAAATTATCTTAAATATTTGAAAATTATTTAAGGCTCTGCAAGCCAAAAATCACTTTTTCCTGAAATACTAATTCCCCCAGAAGAAAGATAGAATGAGTCCATTTGCCAGATAATTAGGGGAAAGGGTTTGGTTCTAGTTTGAATTAATTAGAGAATTACTTCCATTTTGCCACTTAGGTTCATATTCGTAAGAAAAGCCTCGTCACAGTTGCGATTGTATTAGAAACTTTAATACTTATGTTACAGGAGGGGAAAATACACATTTTGTGTAGAGACGTCTGATAATTCTGGTGCCTATGACAGGCTCTTTCAATTTTAATAAGGCATTTATATAACACATTGTTTCTTTTACGAGATCACAACACAATAAGAATCATCTCACTGGTTTTCACAACGTCCCTAACTGACAGGCAGGATATCCACCCTGAAGCTGGTAGGAAGGGGAAAACGGAATGATGGTCAAAGTTCAAGTCTGTACTAAAACTAATAATTACTCTTAGCTCCTTGAAGATAAGCAGAATATCTTATCATCTCATCTCCCCTGCTTTGCACAGTTTGAAAACTAAAATGAATTCATGGCCTTTGTGCCTACATACCCCCTTTATCTTCACACATTACTACCTAACTCCACTATATCATATACCATTTTACATATTTCCATATAGTTAAATTTCTGAACTAGAATTAAACATGGTAAAGACCATATATAGAAGAGTTAATCTTCCATGTGGCTATTCTCTATATTTAACAAGCACAATCCTTCTCCTTATTCTTTGAAAACTAGGAAATGAAATAACTTGGAAACTATGGTGCGGAAATTTAGATAATCATCTTAAACATATGATACAGCTAATCAGAGTATGCTAATATAGTGATAATTTATCTAAAGTTAACCATAGGTCTTCGTCCACTACCGTTACTTAATTAACGTCCATGGGAATTACTAATTTCTTCAGAAGAAACCTAGAATGCTCCCATTTGAAGGCTTGGATGGGAAACTGAAAGACATTGTAGCAACTAGTCTTCAAGATGGCCCCAGTCCCCACCCACCTTGTACCAGGGATGCTCTGTGTGACCAATAAAATATGGCAGAAATAATAATATGTCACTTCTGTGATTAGGTTATAGATGACTGCTGCTTCCATCTTGGGCACTCTCTCCCTTATGGTCTCCTTTTCTCTCTCTCTCTCTGAAGTCTCTATCTAAAAGCTAGCAAGGAACCAAGGCTTCCCAACAATCACATGAGTGGGTTTTGAAGTGACTTTGCAGCCCTAGTAGAGCCTTGAGATAATTGCGACCCAACCTACAGGTTGGCTGCAACCTCTTGACGGACCCAGATGCAGAACCCCAACTAAGTTGCTTCCAAACTCCTGACCCTCAGAAACTATGAGATAATAAATGCTCATTCTTTTAAGCTGCTATGTTTTGGGCTAATTTGTTTCACAGAAATAGATAACTAATACAGATGTGTAGGTGTATCTAGGGATTTCATATTTTCTGCCAGTTGAAAAGTATGACTGTAGAATTAAAAGTTATTTTTAAAAAAATACAGAAAGTGAACATCTAAGTACTTAAGAGATGATGATCAAGATTTGGTTTTTCTAGACTAAGGTTTATGACTCCTAAATTATGGGCTATTAGGAAATGCTGGAAATCTAAAAAAGTTTGTAATGAATATTTCCTGCTATGATAAAGAAAGCTTTTAAGACATGAGGGAGGGGAAAAAATTCCCTGATCAAAAGACTGAACTAACAGTATGAAAAATAAATTCAACATAAAAATAATAGTGATGGAAGTGATGTTAAATAATTCACAGGGAAAGGGTTCAGTAATAAAACAAGGCCTTATGGGTTTGGTTAGGGTCTATATCTAGAATAGTTTGGAATATGGGTGTCTCATAAATTAAAATTTAAAATGTAATCTAAAGAAATAAGTTGATCTCATGGATACCAGTGAAAACTGGTGGGAGATGAAACATATGTCTGGAAAAAACAATGGATCTATAACACAGATAGTGAGGAGGAAGTCAAAGGAAAAGTACTTGTAGAGAAATCCACAGACCTAAGAGCAGAAACACAATTGGAAACCAATAGGTAAGATTAGGAAGAAAGAGTAAAAGAAATATCATTAGGGATATGGCCTACAGAGTACCTAGTCATACCAAAGTTATGGATTTCAAAACTGCATAGATAACAAAATAGGGAAGGTATAAAGAACTTCAAGTATAATGGTATCTGGTAAGGTTATTTTTTTTCTAAATCCATAACAGCTGGTAAATTCTAGACTTTCCTTGTTGACAATTTCATGTTTCATGTTACCCAGTACAGAGAACACTGACAAGATTTAGAATGTCTCTGCACTGGAATCTTATGGGGGCAGGAGGAAGGCGGGAAGAGGAGAAAGGAATCCCAGCTTATGTAAAAGATTCCAAAAATTAAAGACAGATATTGTCAGTGGTTTTTCAAAAGGAAGGAGAAAATTATCCAAATAATATACTAATGGCATGGATCCCTAGAAGAATTCTAGAGTAATGTATGAATACTTAGAAAGCAGTTATCTCCAAAGACCAGCCCAATCCCAGATCTCCTTTTTTTGACAGAATTATAAGACAAATAGTTTGGAATATCACTTTTTAAAAGAGTATATACTGATTTAACAGATCTTTTGACAAAGCCTTCCCTGAAATAACTGTAGGGAACAAAAGAACTATCTGGTTAACAGCAGAGTTAGGTGGAAAGATCATTATCACTAAAATATGTTGATTTATAGACATGAAAATTTGCAACAAGGTTCTAGTGACTTATTGTCCTTTCACTTGGGAAGATACATTAAAGGCAACTCTACCAAATTTATTCATAACACAGAGTTATGAAAAATAAATTTGATTGCAGAACTAAATTTTTTCATAAAATAGTAAATTTAACAGGAAATATTTAAGGTCCTAGATTTAGATTAAATCAATTACATTCACACAGATTGGGAGACAATGGTTAAGTAAACAGCCAATTGAAAAACAATCCTACTGTATTTAACTGACTACAAACTCAGTATTAGTCCACAGAGTGATATAATGAAAAGAAACCTATGTCCAGTATTGTTTAAAATGCAGATTATCCAAGTTCTAAAATGTGACAATCACTCTGCATTCAAATTGACCAGTAATCTTAAGAGTACCATGTTTAGTTTTTGGTACTACTTTTAAAGGGAATATTGAAAAACCGTAGGAAGTTCAGTGGTGACTCACTCATTCTTCTAATAAAACTTCTGGATGTAAGTTTTTAATTGTCTAATCTGTTCTAGACATTATGCTGTAATTGGAAATAGAAATATAAAAATGACCCTGCTCCTTTCCACAATCAGCAAATGACCCAGTAGAGGAGAAAAGCAAATTCACAAGTCAGTGTACATCTGCAAACTCTTTAGTGTAAGAAATATTTGAGATAATGGGAATGTTCTGCCTGAAGAAAGGACTTAAGGGAAAATGTGAGATACCTTCAAATAATTGAACATGTGGCTCTAGGTGCATATTTATTGTGTCATACCCAATGGTAAGGAGGAAAATTATAGGAAGTCAAAATTTGGCTTCAGAACTTTTCAACAATTAGACATGCATAACAAGAGAGTGGACGTAATATAAAGTGTTGAAACTTTATCTTGGAAAGTTCTGATCAAAGGGTATATGAAACCTGGAAGAAATATTGTAAGAAGGATTTCTGCCTCGAGGCATGGCTACTGCTATTGCTGCTGCTGCTGGTAATGTGTTTACATGTGTCTAACAGGCAACAGAGAAGGAGGGTGAAAAGATTTGCTCTGTCTCTAAGATGCTTTGATTTCATGTACAAAAACTATCAATATCTATCTCCATAAAACAAGATTTTCATTTTGGACTTCATGTAAAAATGTATAATGCTTCAAGACATCACAATTTAGGTAACACATTTATATAAGGAAAACAATTGTCCCATATTGAATACATTGATTCTAGTGTGCTGTGCTAATGTGTTTCATAAAATAAAGCAACTTTTAGAAAAGGTATAGTTAATAGGCCCACGTGCAGGAGCCTTAAAAACTTGAATTAACTTGGATTTAGGATTATTTGATTTCATATTTATAAATAAAATTGAAAGAAATTCCACTATTTAGGAAATCTATTCTTTTTTATGTAACTTTTCAGAATTTCTTTCAAAAGATTTTCTTTTGCACAAAGCATACTCTTTTCATCTTATCCTATGATTCTTAATACTACCTGACTTGTAAGAAGGTGACTGATATTTTCTTTTGAGGTTAGTTCAAACAACCTATCAGGGGATCAATAACACAAATTCTAAGAAATTTAGTACCCACCCCCTGCCATGTACCGCTAAGTCAGCCAAAGGACCTAAAATCTTCAAAGCACATGACTTATTTTTCTATTATCAAACACATTACTTTGAACTACAGTTAAAAAAAAGACACTAGCCCATTTACTTCTTGCACAATATTACCATGCTACAGAATAAATAAAAGACAACTAAATTTTCTAAATAATCTGATCTAAAGCATAAAACTTCATTTTTAAATGGTTAAGTAGTAGGTATTTGTCAATTTGACCTTTAAGATAATATTTTAAATAATTCTTCCATATTACCTGGGAAACTTCTCAGGCAACCCTTCATATCAGTGTTTTCCATGGGAAGTTTTCTGTGTAGGCTCTCTCACTTTCATAAGAATCCTACATTTATGGTATTTATTGATTGCAGAGAGCCCAGAGAAATACATTGGAGGGCAAAACTGTTTTTTCTTTTAAAGTACATTTAAGAGGAAGCATTTAAGGTCAAATTTTACATGGCTGTCTCCTGAATTAGCAAGATTTGATTTCTGCAATCCAGATGTTTGCCAAATAGCAGAATCACAAATACCAGCCATTCTTATCTAAGGCTCAGTTATGATAAACCACCCACATGGAAAATTTCCAAGGACTCCTCTAGATCACTGTTTCTCAAACTGTGGTCTCTGGACCATGGGAATCAGAATCAACTGGGATGTTTTTTAATAACACAGATTCCTGAACCCCACCCTTGATCTGCTGAGTTAGACTCTCCCCAGAAAATCCTTAGGCAATCTAAAACTTGAGAACCTACTTTAGATGTGTTTTGTTAAATTTTGCTCAAACCAGACAACCAAAGAGCTACAGCAAGAAAAAGAAATATAAACTCAAAATTATATTTATTTTACATATTTGTTAGTGGACATTGACCACTATATCGCACAATATCTGTATGGCTTTTGGGAAAAAGTTTGGTTTTTCCTGGAAAAAATCTTTACTTTTATCTTATTCATAATTCTTACTTTTCTCTTTGTTCTGGTTACTAGATAGCTCAGAAACAAATTTTAGACCTACCTCTTACAATACTACAATATGTAATAAAATGTACTGAACCTACTTCAATAGTTTGATATTTTTAAAGATATATAGATAGTAAACTGACTTAATCAAGTTTGACAGAAAGGTAGAATATAAATTAATAGGTCAATACATCTCCTAATAAGGCAATCTAAGATTATTTTCATTATTTTGATAGTCAAATTACACAGTTAATTCTGTCCATTGGAGTATATATACTTTATTATGTATGCTTTACATAGGTCTCCCCCATCTTTTCCTTTAAATGTTAAAAATTACTTTATTTGACTTCTCATTCTCCACACCTCAGACCTGTTGCAAAGGTTCCATTGAAAAATAGGGGATTACAAATGTAGAGAGGACCTGGATGTGCCATCGAAGGTGAAGTCGTGTTCAGGAAGAGTGGAGAGGCAACTGGAGAGGTGGATACTGATATAAACCAGTGCTCTTAGTTGTGAGAATTTAACTGATAACCTACTTAATAAAGTTGGTACCTAGCCCATATTTCAATGACTTTTCCAAAAAGGTGAGAAACTTGTCAATGTGCCAAAATCCATATACACTAAATGTACTGTGTTTCTCCAACATTACTAGATCATTTATTGAAAAGAAAAATATGTGTGGACTGATATTAGTTGCTTATCTTCGTGTAACAGCATAGGCTAATTCCCAGTGATCACTTTCCTTCATATCCTTTGGTAAGTGCTCAAACCAGTGCTTCACAAATCATCTGTGGCAATGAACCTGTCTGTTTGTTTGTTTTTTTTTTCCATCTATCATGGACTGAAACTTTTGTAAAATACAATAAAAAATGATTGGCTAGAAAAATGAAAGCACATGAAAAGCAAAGACACAAAATGCAAGTGCATTTTTAGTTATTTTAATATTTTAAAATTAGTATTAGATTTGATAGATGTAAAATTCTCTGACAAATGTCTGCAAAAGTTTCGAAATGCTTACTCTCTATTTCTCTACTTATCATGTGGAGCAGTAGCGTTCTGCAGACAAACACCTGTCTGTGGACCACAGTTTCTGCAACTTTCCATAAACAACCCCTGCAATAATCCATCAGTTTATAGTTTATGAACTCTATTTCATACAAATTTTTAGAAAAGGGATTATGCTTGCCCCTCTCAATTTCTCTTAACCTTCTTCTACTCCAAGCAATTACTTAATAACCGTTGAAAATGAATTAGCAATCCCCGAGGCAAATCCTTTTAGTAGTACATGGTATAATTGGACCAAAGCTAATTAGAATAGCTAAAAATTTTTTCTCAATTTTGGTCCTAATTTGGGACATCATTTCCTTCTCACCATTGTTCTTTTTTAGGGATTTCAATTCAAAGATGATTGCCTTCATTCACCAATATCAGGTTCTTCTCCCTTCAGGGCACAAGGAGAACTACATTTCTCAATCCCATTCCAGTTGAACAGGATCATGTGACTAGATCCAGCCAGTGGGTAATGACAAGGCCTTGAACTATTCCCTGGATCAAGCAACCAAAAACAAGCAAGCAAACAAACAAAACAAACTCAACAAACAAATATATCAAACAAAAAATAAATTTAAAAAACAAAACCTACAGCACTGTTCTAGTAGGTTCGTCTGCAATATTTGGTGGAGCCTGCCTCGACTGTTCTGAGTCTCTGAATGATTGTGTAAAGCTGAACACACTTCTGACCAGCACTAAAAACAAAGCACAAGCAAGAAATACATCTTCTTTGTATTATGTACCTGAGATTGTGAAATTAATTGTTAGTATAACATAATCTAGTCTATCCTAGTTAATACAGCCTTTTTAAAAGAAGGAAAATGAAGCAAGAAAAATTGACATCAAACATTCAGAAATGGAATGATTGTAGTAAAATTGAAAAGAAAAAAGAAATAAAGGGTGACATTTCCATATATCAAGAGGACTTAATTTAGTCTAAGTTAAGCTAGGGGGTCAATGAAGGTCTCCTTGAAGATGTGGAACTTAAGTTGAGACACAAGCGTGATGTGGAGTTATTTGGAAGAAGAGGGGAAACAAGCACTTCAGGCAAAATTAACCACGTGTGATGGTCTGGAAAGTGGAAAATGTGATGGCTGAAATGTAAAAAAGAACGAAGCATCCCTTCATGAGCTTGGTGAGCTTCATGCCCATGAGATATCTTACTTGACACAATTTCTTTGCCTCTTGCTCCTGGGTCACAGTGTTAGGCTCCTCTCTACGGTTTCAGTTCCCTTAAGACCCCTCATCAATGTTCTGGAGAGCGCACGTTCTTCCATAGTGGTTCTGGATTCATGCCTTACTTGAAAAATCTCATGTTTACTGCATGCCTGGCCCATAGAAGTGCCTAGTAAAGAGCTGACTTAATGACTTAATGAATAAAGAAAGAAGGAATAACTGAAAGAAATAGTTTGCATGGATCCATAAAATCTGTGTAATCTGTTCTCAAGCAAAAGCAAAACCCAAAAATCATGTTAGAGCTACCCTAAATTTTATGATTTTCTATGGTGTTCCTATTACTTCTCTCCCAAGGATAGAGGAATCTCAAATTGATTCTAATCAAATGTGGAGAGAGCCAACATGAATTACTGACAACAAATTGATTTTTAAAGAATAAAAAATGTCATTTTATTCCTGCCAATACAGTAATACAAATTAATGGAATAATAGCAATGCTAAGGAGGCATTCTACTAATCCCTTTTTAATGAATCAGTCCCCAAAAAGTACCTATTGGATACCACCTGTATGCCTAGTCTTAGAGACATAATAAATAGTCTTTAGAATCTGTGCTACAAATCTTGAAGGACACAAAATCGTTCAGAAAATCACTGTCTTCAACATGCTTAGCTGGATAGACTAGAAGTTACTGGAGATTGCCATAGTAAAAACAGTGTATATTGATGAAAGTTAATGTATTTACATTAGCATACTCATTTATTTTATTTGAGTACATATCACAAAATTAATTGAAAAATCTTATTCTCTAAAATTTATGTTTTATTCTCAAATTTTTTTCTGTATACTATTTTATATAATAAATTTCTCCTTTTGAAAGGTACTGATAAATAAAATTGACTTAAATTTGGATATATGAAGGTGAAGAACAGAAAAATCCAGAAAACAAATAGCCAAGGAATATAGGCCCTTTCCCCTAGAATTGCTTTAAAGTTCCTGTTCTTCACAAACCAGTCTTTATGACCTTTCAAATTATCTGTTTTTCATTGAACAGTAAGCATTTATGGAAAAACTACATTAAAATTCCATCCACCTTTGATTCAAGAACTATCTCCAGGTTATGGAAGGTCCTAGTATAATGGTTACAGAACAGATCTCAACTTCATTGTATAACACTATTACACTTGCACTTCCCAACTATGTTTTTTAAATTTTGCTCTCTAGATTATTTTATATATGGATAACCAATAATGCAATCTATTTTCAATCTTTAAAAGGTTAGTCATAAAAATTTTTTTTAAAAAAATAAAAGGTAAGTCATTCAATTTGAGATTTGTCCTGGATATGGATATTACTTCCTGATCCTCCTTGCTCATAATTAGCAAGGTAGTTTCCATGATTATATTTTATCTTGATCTGTTTTACATTTCAACTTAATGAAAAGTCATCCTCACTATACAATACTGCTCTTTTATGAATCAGTATCAGATTAATCATTTATGCAGTCTTCAAGATCAAGGCAATGCCTCTGCTTATTGCAACATCTAATCTATTATAAACATGCTGAGACAAAAATCACTTGCAATAATTATAATTATTACATATGTTTTCATCAAAATCAATGAATTTTGCTGTCTACTTTATAGATGCAGTAATGCTGAATCATATTTTGATAAATTATTCTTAAACTGTATACTTTGCTCTGCATGGCAGATTCCAGTTGCATGACAGCAAAGATGGATGTATGTGTTCTTCAGCATAAAATATGTCAGGATCACTAAAAGAAAAACACAGAGTCAAATACCACTTAAAGCTGAGTCACTGCTCACTTTTATAGGCTGGGGCTCAAACACATCTATTACTCCTCACACCTTCAACTCTTCTGTTTCTTCTCCTTTTAGCTCCTAATTACCTATGTCAGTGAATCATCTCACAAAACATTCCTGATAACATTACCAGAACTCCATCTTTAAAAATCAGCCATATTTAATAGCATGTATTCATTTATTCCAATAATAGAGATTCATATCCTGTTCTCTATTTAAGGAATGATATTTAAAACCAGCTGATACATATGGATGCTCAGAGTAATATTCAATTTTTTAAAATTCTACTCCTTCTAAAAGAAAAATCCTTAGTAATGTCAGGGGACAGAGTTAATGAAAAGATTATAAGGAATCACCTTATGAGAAGATGACTTTTGCTCAAAATCCTCAAGGGCCTTTCCATCTTCCATGTGGATTTCAGTTTAAGCTGATAAATAGACAGGTTATGTCTCAGCTTGAAAGCCTATAATTTGCTTCTGTTTAGAGAAGTTTAAGTGGATTTTTCTTTAATTTAAACAACAACATTTTTCGTCACCATTTTCTTCTCATCATATTCACTCATTGGTAATGTAAGATGACTGGGAAGAGTGGAAAGATAACTTCTGCATCTGACAATGGAACAGATATTATACCTTCTAAGAGTAGGTCATAGGTATCTTTCCAAAGTATATTGAATGGTCAGCAGTGACCTTAAAAGATAATTTTTGCCATAAGTAAAATAGTTTGGGGTCATATTCACCTAGAACTAAGTGCAACATTAAGGCCCAGAGATCAAGTGGTTCTTGTAAGTGCAAAGAGTACAAACCTTTGTACTCTTCATTGTCACATGGGAAACTAAAGGTCGGAAAGAATTCCAATGATGCTTCTTGTTTTATAACATGTCTTTAGAGAGAAAGGTTCCATCACAAGTAAATTTTGGCCCCTACTCTTCCTACTCCTAGTTCTATTGATGAGAGAGTGAGAGAGAGAAATTTGGGTTGTCAATTCTATAGTTATTTAAAATTAGATATAGTGACTTTCATTTTCAGAGTGTCAACACACACCTCACACAAATCGATTCAAAATGTTTACTAGCAGACCTCACACTTAGAATTCCAATGAACACTGTGTCTGTTGTCTCTTTTTAAAATCAACATATGTCATTACTTGAATGGAAAAAGTATACATGAAAAAATCTCTCCACATCATCATGTTACATCATCACGGACACTAAACATAGAGTAGTAATAAAGGAAGACAAAATGTTAATCCTTTCTACTAGACCAGACATAATACTTGGAATCTCTGTCAAGAATACCAAAAAAGGATGAAAGCCAGATAGCTGGGGTTCCATGGAATACAATACTGAAAAGCCACTCCCCTCAGAGGCTAGAATTGAGTGATATGGAATTAGTGCATCAACTTCAGCCAGGCATTAGGAAATATTCTACATTCTATTGTGAGTAAAGTAGAGAAATGAGAACCAAGAATTTGTAGTTAAGTGGACATGCAGCTAGTTAAGCAACTATAGCCAAAGAGTGCTATAAAAAACAAATCCATGTCTAAGAGAAATGAAAGTCCTACATGACTTAAAACTTAGACCTAGACTTATATGAAAGTGTAGAAGACATATTTCAGATGAAATATCCCTGAGAGCATCAGTTCACCAAATCAAGATTTAAAATTATTTCCCAGAAATGAAATTCTGGGGTTAAACGAATCAAATTTTAATAAGAATTTATTTATTTTATCAAGTAGAGGGAGGCTAAGAATGACCTAATTTGACAGCATTTAATGTGAAAAGCCTTAACGACATTAGTTGACCAGAATTTCAATGAGTCAATAGGATAATACAAATACTCAAAAATGCTGATGTGGTCATGGGCTATATTAAAAAGAACATTTCAAAAGAAGAACACAGTGTTCGCATCTAAAAAAGAGAAAGTCTGAACTCAGCAGAGATAAGGTGACATTTGGAATGTTGCATTTTTTACCTATACCTGACATTTAAAGAGGAATGTCAGCAACACACAGCAGTCCTTATTGCAGTGTGTTCAATAGAGTATTACTATGTTACAGAAAATAAGGCTATTGTGATCAAATGAGTTTGAAAAATACCAGATTAAACATATATCATTTTAAAAACAGTCTTTCATGAAGTTTCCCTTGGAAAATGCCTGTGCTAGTGTGCATTGTGAAGCTCTAAGAAGGTATGGTTTTCAGCCTTTCACCAATGAATTTGACCATGGGACTCCTTTTTAAAGATGGAACTCTCAGAAATAGTATCACAAAGGGCATTCTTTGGGAAATATTGCTCTAAAGTATGTTCAAAAGGTCATGGACCAAGTGATAAGAAATTTGAAAACCATACTCTTTTCTTGGAAAACTAGGCATTTTAGATTGGAAAAGAAAAGGCTGAAGAGAAGCATAAGAAGTGAATTAAAATGGAAGACATTGATTTCTTTCAAGGATGTATAAATTACAATCATTGAGTGGAAAATACAGGGGCACATTTTGGCTTGGGATAAGAAAGATACTTCTATCATTATATCTAAGAGTATCATGGTCTTCCACAAGTATCAGTGAGGTTTCCTAAAAGAATTTAGATTTTTCCCTACCAGCCATCCGTTAGGAAATTTGTGGAAGAAATCTTATATAGATAAAAACTTAAATTAAAATGAGGTTAAAATTAATTCCAACTCTATGACTTAAATCTATGCATAATCATTTGTTCTCACTAATCCACCTATACAGCTCTGCCATATTAATAATAATCATAGAACATATCACTCCCAAGATCCTATCACTCCCTAATTAAAACTTCCAGTGGCTCTTATACTGGTTATCAAATAAACTCTTATTTCTTTAGACTTTCCATTAGTCATGTGACTGAGCATATGCATAGCAAAACTCTAGCATTGTGTGAAAAAGACACAAGTGTCGACTATGTGATGCTGTATAGACACTGTCTTGCGGATCAGTGGTTCCCAAATGTTGTATCAAAATGGTTAAGTCATAAGAATCATCTAAGGGGCTTTGGAAAGGTAAAGATTTCAGGGATCCATACTCAGAAATTTTGAATCACGTCTGGGGTATAGCCCAGGAGTATACACTTTTTAGAAGCCCTCCAGTTGATTCTGGTGAACTAATTGGTTTTAGAGCCATTCTTCTGGATTCAGGCACCATTTGTATGGGGAGGAGGGGGTTGGAAGCACACATCTCTATGCCTCCTCTGTTATTTTTATGTCTCTGAAGTGAAAAGTGGTAACAGGTAGGCAAGATCTAGGACCCCCCAAATCCTATATCCTCAAATGTATATCTTGTCAAGGTTTTGCCCCTAAACTCTTATATGATCAACTGACCTGGCTCACGTTTAAACCACAAGGATGACTTTGCCCAGACTTGACCAATTAAAGTACCCTAGATGATGCCTCCTTTACTCTGGTTCTCATATGAGTTTTCCTTGGCCAGAAACTCTTCCCACATTGACAGGCAACCCCAGGCCTATCTTTCCATACCTGTCACATGACATTCTAAAAATGCATAATCCCAAAGATGAGTCAACGACTAAAGAATATCACTTTATTGCTCTTTTTCCTGAGCACAAAGCTCCTCTTTTGAGACTACTCTCATGTATGGAATCGTCTCACTAAAGGCTGAGTTAGAGAACTATAAACATTCCCCAGATCAGTGTTATGTTCTCCCTAGAAAGTTTAAAGAGTGTCACCAACATTTAAAATCTTCTAAAGTTTTGATTCAAATGACCTTTCTATCTTTATTCCTCTGCTTCTTTTGTGACACCTTCACTTCACAAAATGATCTACTTATTGTCTCCTGAACATTTAATCTTTATTTTAATCACCCATGTTCTCTCATCATGTCTCCAAGCCTCTGGACATACTACTTTGTCTAATCTTGGCCCAAGCAAAACCAACCCTTTTAGACCAGATGTCAGCAAACTTTTTCTATAAAGGACCAGAGAGTAAACATTTTTGGCTTTGTCAGCCATACTGTCACGGTTACAACTACTCAATTTTGTTGTCATAGAGCATGAAAGTAGGCATATACTTTGCGTTAAATGAATAGGTATAGCTTTCTTATAAAACTTTATTTACAGAAGCAGACTTGGGTAGATGTGGTTTGCAGCCCATGGTTGCAAAGCCGTATTTTAGATTCAACTCAGGAGTTATCTTCTCTGATTCCTTTCATGATACTTTCTTTACTTTCCCCCCAATTAAGCAGAGATAGAATTTCTTCTTTCACGCTCACCTAGAATGTGTACATATTTTTATTATAGCAATTCTCTCATTGTACTAGGTAAATGATTTACATATTTAGTTTCCTCTCTAAACAGTGAATCCATCAAGGATAAAGACTATGTTTTATTAATCAGTATCAAACAAAACAGCTAGAACCCTATAGGTATTCAATAAATATTGACTATTTGAATAAATAAATGAATGAACAAATGAATAGATGTTGAATATAAATGTTAATTTGGGGTGCATCTTGAAAAATGGATAAGATTTAGCAGGTGACCCTTGAAATATAAGTGTAAAATACTTTTAAATCTAAGGGGAAACAATTTGTTTTTCTCTGCAAACAACCTTTTTCATTCATTCTACAAATATTGATTGAAGAATACCTGCTAAAGGCAAAGCCCTTGAGAATTAACATTCTGTAAAGCAGTGCTTCCCAGAGTTGAAGACTATAAAGCACACTAAGTCACTGTGCCCCTTAAATGTGCTTATTATCATCTGTGCATGAAAGTCCTTTTAGAAGTTAATGGGATCCAAATGCATAGAACGAATAAAAGAGAGGAATACCCAGACCAAACTACACAAGAATTTATGACACTCTGTCCCTGTATGTTGAACCAAGGGATTTGGGTTATCAAAGATAGAATTCTAATGAAGTCTTTTCATCTATTTTGCACATCACTGTCCTTTCACTAGCACCACGTTGGAGAGGAGAGCATGGCATAGCACCAACATACTAATCCTTTGTTTGAGAAGGTCCCTAGGTCTTTACGTCCCTTTTAAGCACCCTTAATCTTCTTTAATTAACTATGAATTTTAAAATTTGTATTGTTTATTATTCTGTCTGATCGGCTCTCCTCATAGCCATCTGCTCTAATATATATTTCATGACTGATCTTCATATATTTTAGATGCCATACTACTCTGGGCAATCATTTATGCAATTATTGCTAAAAGCCAATTTCTGTCGGTTGAAAACTTAATATTTAAATGATGGAAGTTTAAAATTTTTCTCCAAAGATCTGAATACCTACTGGTAAGTTTTGAACATACATGATTGCATTAAATTCGTACCTCCTGGTTTGGGGCAAGTGGGCTTCATGCATATATTAGTACCCTGAGCTTCTACAGTGTTCAAATGAGGTCCAATTAATGGTAATAACTGAAATTTTCACTGGTTCTGAGATTATCGGCCAAGGCTGAACTTCAACCCATTGAAGTTTCCCCCAACTGTATTTGAGGAATTCCTAGGAGATGTCTTCCATATTCTCACGAGGAAATTCATTCTCACTTGGTGTTATTCCTTCTCTGCCATCTCTTGCTGGAAAACACGATCAGTATACGAAGCCCTCAAGGTCCGCTGCTGTGGTAATAGAGGAGAGGGAGTAACACCACCCTCTTTGTTATGCTTTGTTGGTGGGGACAAGTTGGAGGTCCTATGCCCCAGTAGTCTACATATTTTAGTAAAACAAGTCTATTTTTCATCACAGCATTTTTTATTCTTAACACACAGACATAGGTCCACGGATCAGGAATGGCTTCAAATAAAAATTTGCAACTATCTTCAGAATAGGCTCTCTCCTCTGCTGCCAAAACTTTTGTTCCTGGGAAAAGTTTATTTCCCTGATGGATTTCCTCAGGGCCAGTTCTTTGTAAAGGATCATCTCACTTCCTCAGTTAATGTAATCTAATGTCTCCCACTTCGGCCCCTGTCCTCTCTGCTGTTTGCCATATTGAAAGACCAGCTTGTGCTCAAGCTAGAATCCTTGCAACGTTTATAATGCTTTTATCCTGAATGCTTTCTTTGATTTAGTAAAAACTGCTCATAAAAGTTATCAAAAAACAGTTAATCCACTTCTTTCTGAATGAAAAATGACATACAGGTTACATATATTAATATTACTAGTATCTTGTCAGAAGGAGCTGCCTCTTGTGGAGAAGTTCCTTGATTACTTTAACTTTATATTTTAATGCTGGGAAAGATCCTGGATAATGTCTTCAGTGGCAATATTCTACAAATGAGAATATTTAGGTCCAGAAAAATTAAAGGAATTTTAAAAGTCACACAGCTAGAAAGTTGAATATTGATTATTATAGTCACTTGGAAAGACTAGAAAGGTAAAACTTTGAAGAAAAGGCTAGAAAAAATTCATCATGAACTTCAATGTACATAGTAATAACAGGACCTGGGAGACACTAGCACCAAGCCAGGAATGGCAGAGTGAGTTAGGCACAGTTTTTATTATTTTCCTAGGGAAGGCTTATAATGAGGAAACATTGCCTACCAAAAGTTACGCTGAGTCCACACCGTTCACCAAATTTTAAAAGCGTTAAGACAATAAAGTTATTTTCATTCAGTATAACATCTGTGTGTCCACTCTCTTTCCTCCAATATGTGATCTTAAAGCAGTGTTGGGGAATTTTCTATATTTATTGTATGGTGTCAAAAGACAGGTCAAAGGACATCTTTGAAATTCTTGTGGGCTAAGAAAAGAGAACATATTTCAGTGTCTTCTGAAAACCAAAGGACTCTGGGGATGGGAGCAATGAATTTGGTCTTTGACAGCTCCTCTGTTTGTGATGGTTATTGGTTACAAGGCTTTACTGTTACCTGAAGTGTAAATTGCTCTCCTGGGATTGTTCTGCATGTAACCTTTAACTCACACTTGATAGCAAACAAATGAAAGAGAGGCAGTACCATCAGATGTGATGATTTATTTTTAAAGCCCAAGTTTTTTGTTTAATATAAATGTAAAAACATAACTTTCCCTTCAAACCAGCCAGGTAGTTTAGGCAATTTATCAAACCAAAAGCACTGAAGCTTTACAGTAAGAAAGGAAGAAAATGGATTTGTGCCCAAGTAATCGTCTTTCTCGTCCTGAAATCTAGTAAGATAGATTTGGGGTGTAGGTGATTCCAAATAATGATTACCGTCAAACAAAGAAACTCCTTCATGCAATTAGTCTAATTTCATTTCATCTTTAATCTTCAGAGGTGCTACCACGTGACTAATGTTGTCTCCTTTTTCCTTAGAACTGTTTTGTAAATTTTTATTTAAGAAGACTTGTCCTGCTGTATAGCACAGGGAGCTCCACTTCGCTGTACAGTAGAAACTAACACATCATTGTGAAACAACTTTACCCCAATTTAAAAATATATATATCTTAAAAAAAAAAAAAAAAGACTTGTTAGCTCCTCATTCACTAATGAATGCAGTCCTTTTGAAAGTCATTTATCTTCTTTTGTCTCCTCTGATGAAAGCTATTTTACAACCTTTACACAAATCCTGCCCAAATACAAAGCAGATCCATCTAGCCACTATGTAAAGTGTAAGTTGTGTTGTGCCTATTCTATCCTTTTATCCACTTCCTAGTACCTACCATATGCCAGGAAGTATAAGGAAATATAAGGATTAACAAAAATTATAAGATTCTTGATCTCATGGAACTGAATATAATAAGGAGAGAAGAATGAAAATAAGGAAATAAACAAGATCATTTAAAGTGGGTTAAGTGACTTAGGGTAGGGCTGGCAGTTACTTCAAAGTGAGTAGAGAGATAATACTTCCCTGAGAAAGTAATATTTGAGCTGAAACCTGAATGGTAAGAAGGACTTAAGCATGAGAAGATCTAAGCGAAAATACTTGGGCTAGAAAGAATAACCAATGCCAAGACCCTCAGTCAGAATAGAAAGAGGGTCAATGTGTTGACAGAGTGAGCAATGGGGGAATCACAGAGATACGTTCTAAGAGGTAGGCAGGGGCCAGATCATACTGTGCTTTCCAGGTCATTGCAAAGGATATATCAAGGTGCAGAAGGCCGAAATTGGAAAATTTTAAACAGTGACATGGGAGTCTTCAGGAGGGAAAGAAAAGAGAAAAAATGCAGTAATTTCATTATGATATTTTGTTGAGGTGTTTGCTTATTTGCACAGATATTTTGAAGTTTTGGAATTTAGCAGAATGATGGTATAGCACCTCTAGTCTACAGATTGAATGCTCCCTTACTGTTTTTAGATAGTTAAGCCTGTTCTATGATCTTGCTTTGCAGGTGCACAAAAGTAGAGAGATTATAGCTGCCTGATAATATATACACTCCCAAATGTGTTTAGTGGGGACTGAAACTGAATAGGAGAGATAATCTGAACTCCAGGAACAGGCAAAAATCAGTATAAATGTTATAAAACCTGAAGAATAGTTTGAATCACAACTTGACAATTAAACCTTCAATTCTCTGACAAATACAGAAGCTGATTGTCATTATCAATATAACAACCAAATTTCAGAACAATATATACTTTAAGCTGCTTTGCCTTTACTTTCTTCAAACACACACTCACAATAGAAAGAAAGTCAAATTAGAGGACTGGTACATTTGAATTAAAATTTCATACATCACACTTCAAAATAAAAAATAGCTGTAATGTTAAGACATTTCAAAGCACAGAAACATTAAGGAAATAGGCTTTACATTAAATCCTTTCGTCTGTTAAATTCTGCACCATTTTCCACATATTCTCAGAACAATGGGGAAAATACTCAGGAAATTATTTCCAAAATTAGATCAGAAAAATTAAAGACCATTTTCTGTGCAATTTACTGTACATTTTGAAAACAAAGTTCTTAATGCCACTGAAAGCCTTTAATAAACTTTAAGGTACATTTTATGAAAGTAAAGAGAAATCTCTGCTCAAAGATACAGCTGATCTGATGCACATTTTGAACATCAACTAGTCAAAGGAATTAAAGTAGATAAAAGAACTGGTTCAAACTAAGCAAAACTGGTCAACTGAATGAATGTTGTGTGAGATACCTCTGCAAATATGGTACAGAAGATGTCTTTAAAAAGAGCTGAAAATTCAGCTTGCCTGATTCACCTTGAGAAGCCTTTATATACTGTCTAAACTCAGAATATCCTGCCATTTTCCTTCCCATTTGGTGTTTTCAACTTTAACACTGAAACATCTTAGTGGTTTAGATGAGACTTTTGTCACAACACTGTCACTGATGTGTTCAGGCTTGGCAGAGACTGGGCCTGGGGATTCTGTCTTTCCACTACTGTATTCTATTCTGTCTTTTGATCTGAAAGATCAGAGACCCAGAGAAAAGTGCAAATACCAACCACTGGCAATGTACAAGAATTCCTCAATAGTTTTACCATTAATTTGTCAAGACTAGGTAAATTTGAATTGAATTTGAATTCTTACTGAATACTTATAGTAAAGAATATATGTAATTCACAAAATATAGATGCAGAAGAAAACATTAAAAATAATCTAAATATTTGCTTCTGTTTCAAAATTTAACTACTTAAATTCAGTTCATCTTCCACAATGTTTCTCTGATTGGTTCCGTTATTCTTCCTGGGAAATGGAAACTGGCAATAAATTGAAGTATTTCTGAAGCGAGAACTGTAAAGAGTAGGTAACCTGTTAATTAGAAAATAGCAGAATAACATAGAAGTTTAGCATGTAAACTCTGGAAGTAGGTTGCTTGGTCTTGATTCTGGCTCTTCTACTTAGTAGTCATTAACCTCCAATATTTGTAAAATGGGGATAATAATAGTACCTACATCATAGGATTTGGCAAATAATTAAATGAGAAGATATATATACATATAAAGTGTTGAAAACTGTTCCTGGCATGTAGTTAAAAACGTATATACCAGTTAGGCATTATTTTTCGTTTTTATTTTTTGGCTGCTCCACAGCATGTGGGATCTTAGTTCCCCGACCAGGGATCAAACCCATGTCCTCTGCATTGGAAGCGTGGAGTCTTAGCCACTAGACCACCAGGGAAGTCCCAGGCATTATTTTTAAAGAAGTAACAGTTTACAAATGACCAGAAATTGTTCAAGATAAGTAAAAGTCAATCCTGAAGTCTATATTTAGTGAAATGTGAATAAATTATAAGTAATGTTACTTAAAAAGTAATTGTGAGACAGTATAAAGTAAGATAATCTGTTTTTTTATCCTAACTTATTTATTGTTGGGGAAGAAGTGCAAATAATAAATAAACCCAAAAGAGGGTCTATTAATAAATTTATTGATGACAAATAACTAATGAAACAGAGGATGCATTCTTAGCTAAATAATAACTTGAAAAATCATGAATGAACTTAAAGATAGCTTATTTCCAATCTAGGCTCCATCACTGCTAGTTAGGGAATCTGATATTTGGGGGAGGGGGGTTGCTATAAAATGGGAATATTAAAAATATTATTTTATTATATTAAACATTCTCATGAGCTTGGAATAGGGATTAATTGACAGAATGTGTGTAAATAGCCCTCAGTGCCTGGCACGTAGTAGATATTCAATAAAAGTTGTCATGTTTCCCTTTTAAGCCTGGTGTCATTGAGGTCAGTTCAACCTTCCTACAATACTTGTCTGTTTTGCCATAGTCTGGGGCAAAGGTGGAGGCTGAGTTGACAACTCGTCTACCCTGGGAAAACATTGATTGTTCCAACATGTATCTCATCAGGTGAAAGCAACTGGAAAAAATTTGGGGTCAAAAAAAATAAAAGAAAGGAAGAGGAAGATTTTCCTCTCTTGGGCCTCAGGTTTTTTATTACTGAAATTATGTAGATCAAAGTACCTTGCTCAAGATTCACTGAATTTAGTGAAACGTGATGACGTTTAGCAGATTGAACCATCCTCAAGGATAATCATCTCAAATGCATTGCACTGAGACAGAGCTGGCAAGACAGAGCAAGCACATGCCAATTAGAAATGAATCAGTGATTCTTTTTAAAAAGTGGGAATAGCTGCCTCTCCTTCCTATCATTTTTTTCTGTTTCATGTTCATAGAAATACACATTTGTACTAACTTCAAGCAGATGCTTCTACTCTCTTGTCTAATATGGGGAATCACTAGTGTAGTATTTTGGTAGAACAGATGTGGACTCCAACAAACGTGGCATTTTACTGTGGACAAAGCCAAAGAAAATCTGGCAAATAGAATTTTCATAGGCCTACTCATCTATAGGACTATTCGCAAGAATATTTAATCTAGAGTAGTGCTGTCATGTAAAAATATGTGAGCTACATGTTGAACTTTAGCCTTTCTAGTAGCTATATTAAAAAATAAACAAATGACATAATTTAAATAATATATCTATTTAACTCACTATTTCAAAAATATTATTTCAAGATGTAATCAGGGAATTCCCTGGTTGTTCAGTGGTTAGGACTCTGTACTTTCACTGCAGAGGGCCCGGAGCCTGGGTTCAATCCCTGGTGGAGGATCTGAAATCCCACAAGCCACAGGGTGCAGCCAAAAAAAAAAAAAAAAAAAAAATGGGATGTAATCAATACACAAACTATTAACGAAATATTTTACACTTTTTCTTTTGTACTAATCTTAAGAATCTGTCATGTATTTTATACATATAGCACATCTCAATTCAGACTAGCCACATTTAGTTAGTGGCTAGTAAATTAGCTCAGATCTAGAGAGTTGATATGAAATAATAGAAGTAGACTGGGTTTTACTGTTCTTCTTTAATGAACATATGTCTCTGTTTAGCAAGAAATAGAGAAACATACCACCATTTGAGATAACAAACCCTAGCGTATTTTTTTGAGTTAGTTTTTAATCTGTTTCAATTTCTGGGTATAATCTAGGTGGTATATATGGTTGCAATTGTCTTATCTAAGACTACCAGGGAGAATTTTGAAGTAGTGGATCCTAAGAGGAACTCAGAAGTACAAGATCAAAACCCACACGGATCTACCTTTCAAAGTCACCCTGAAATGCTTGATAAATGCTAATTACAAGTTCTTAAGAATATAAATATTTGCTGAATGAATGAGCAAATAGATGATGATGAATGTATAACTGGATAAAATTCATATTTCAAAATTTTATAGTTTATATTTTTGTTGGTAAAGATTAATTATGTGTTATGTTAAACCATTTTTAGTGAAAGAAACAAACACAGATAGATAGGTATTACTACGGATTACCTAAAAGTTCTCTTTCAAGTAAAAATGTTTAATTACAGAAACTTAAAATTACTTCTACATCATTCAATTCAGGGTAGAAACTGTATAATCAAGACAGACAGAGGTATAGCATAAAGAAATCTAGGGTGGACAATGGAAGGTGAAAAATAGTACAATCTTAAACTCATTACTTCAATTTTTTCAAGACTATCTAAATCTTTATGTTTTCCATTTGTTCAAAAATTTAGAAAAGAATATTATTTCTACCTTTAATCATATTCTACTTAAGCAGAGAAATCTTAAAATAATCATTAAAATCTCATTATCTCCTGTCCATACTATAATAACTTGTAATTGCTTCCTACTTTTTTCCTATGTTAGCTTATCCAAGACACTATATCAAGGTCTTCTTATAAAACGTGGTTTTCATTACACTATTCCCTTACTCAAGGACTTCCTCTCTGCTATCAGATCAACTCCAAACTCTTTGGCATCCCAAATCTTCCATCAGATGCCCACACATAATAATATCTCCTGAATCACTATCTCATCAGCCACTCCTCTTTATATTTCTGCACATTCTGTGCCTAACAAATTATTTATGCCCAGAGTCTATGAGAAATGGTGGAGAGAGACATGCCAAAGTGCTCTATGAAATTTCACTCTGTCCTTTCTGAGGTCAGCCCAAGTGCCCATGAATCAGGTGCAATAGGCAGATACCCAAACCTCGCCAGGAAACAGCTATAAATGTGAAAGAAGAAATTATGGGATCAAAAACACAGCTATGGGCAATCTGATTTTATGAGATCAAAAACACAGAATGGAAAATCTGTTCAGCTGACATGTTAGAAACTCTTGCCAAAAATTAAATAAGTCCTAAACCCTGAATCCCTGAAGAGCTGCCCAGTGTTAAGGATTTTTAGTGGTATTTGAAGGTCTATTTTGTCAAGGTCAATGAAATATGCCAAATTAAATGACCTGTCCAGTACATGAATCAGTCTTGGGAATTTTAAGAAAAGGGTTTCTTTTTTTTCTTTTAGCATACAGAGAAACTTTTCAGATTAACCAAAATCATGGTTAGATGCTAATTCCTATTATTTTAACATGAGGTCAGACCTCTCTATTATTAAAATAAAGCAAAAAATATAATATAGATAGTTGAATCACAGTCTCCTGTACAACCTTTATGCAGATAGAAGATGTAATGTCAGCCCCATAATTAAATGGAGGAGAAAATCTGTGAAAGTTGATCTGGCTACATATAAGGTCCATAAAAGGACCTCTTCATCCCCCTCTCAACAATTCCCATCACCTAGAATAGCAGACACCTTAGAGTCTTTCTTTCAATTCTTTCAGTTGTTCATGACTGCTTAGTGAATAATCTGGGTGCCAAAATTATTCTGCCAAATGCATCTCAGTCCTCAACCATCTATAGCATTTTCTGTGGCCCAACACATTACCCCACTTTCTAAGAGTCAAATGAACAATACTCTAGAAAGGATTTAAGTCTTTGACTCACAAAACTATTGGTTTTTAATGAGAAAGGACATGTTCTTTACAGGAAATGCTGATATAATGTGTGCCCAAACAAATTAAAAATACTATCATGTAGTTTTCATAATGTTAGACTAGCTCTAGATAACTATATGCATTTGCTAATATGTAGTTTTCTAATTTAAGTTAGAGTTGAATTTTTCTTTCTTTTGGAAATATCAAAAAAGCCACAATGCTTAGCAGTGTCAAATACATGGAAAAGGCTATAGTTTTATTTAGTATCATTATTGCTCTTTCCCAATATAAACTTTTATATAAAAGAGTTGTTCTTTTACCTAGTGAAAAAAAATAAATAAACAACTTATAACAATGATGCCTTTTAAAAAATTCAAGTGAGGCAAATTTGGCAAATAAGAGGTCTACTATAAGGCAATCATATTAGTATCTCATAAGTATCAACGTATAACTAATACAATTGTGGTCCACGAAAAATTCTATTAAGCAATGGTGTAAACATTTTTCTCCACTGTTTTCCTATTCTTAATATGGGTCACTGATCAACTCCACCAGGAATCATTTGTTATAAAATATTTTATAAAAGTCAAATTGACATTCTAGTCAAAACGATGGGATAAACAGTTCCTCTTTCTTCTACACACACACACACACACACACACACACACACACACATACACACACACAGGGCATACTTTATTACAGAAAATGGAAGTCACTTAACACTGGCAGAGTCCCATAATTATTAGGCCTATATTATAGCATGTAGTATCTCATTGACTCCTCATGAAGAGAGGATATAAATATTTCTACTTTACAGAGGAGGAAAATGAGTCTCTGATACATAAGGTGATTTTTCCAAAGATCAGTCATCTAAGAAGGTGAAATCTGGATATGAATCCAAGTGCTTTGCTTCTACAAGCTATTTATTTCTAGGCCATGACCCTGTTTTTTCCAGACCTTTGTTCTTGAAACAACATTTTGGGGAATTAGGAAAGCCTTACATTTTTCCTCAAATTAGTTCTGGTACAGAAACACACACACACATACACACACAATTATATATAAAAGGTTTTAAAATTAAGACATTTCATCACTTTTGGTGGCCTCTTGCCCGTGTATGATGCGTTTCCAATGCGAACTACAGCGAGACAGGGGCTGGAAGGTTATGGTGGTTATGAACATATTTTAGAGTCAAAAGCCTGATTCCTCCACTTCACAGTTGTGTGACCTTGAGCAAATTGTAATTTCTCTAAGTCTCAGATTCCTTACCTATAAAATGAGTCTAAGAATACTACCTACTTCATAAGACTACACAGAGCCCTTGGCTCAGAGCCCGACACTCAGGAGGAGCACAGTTAAACCAATCTGTCCTCAGGTTCAAAGAGAATTAACAGAAGACCTGTTCCCTGGCCCCTAGGACTGCTGTCCAATTTTTGGAAGCGAGTTTCACACCACTAACTGTGAGTGTTTTGCACAGTGAACTTTGCAGGTTTTTACAATGAGAAGCAAATAATTCACCTGCTGGGCTGTCATATATGGGCTATTGAGAGGACTGTATGGTTGAAGAAGCTAAGTTGCCCAAGTTCAAAAAGCAAGTTCCTCAACTGAGCTACATAATAGGAAAAAAGGTCACCTTTGACTGACTTTTGCTCTCAGCTATCAAAGGTGGACAGTCTTTCACAGCATATTCCTCATGTGCTTTAACAGCCCCCCCCTCACCCAATGGATGCTTTTGATAGAAGGTTGGAAAGAAATGTTAAAGAAGTAAAATGTCTAAACTAAGCTTTCTCTCTGCAAGAAACTATCTTCTATTGTAACTACCTCTAGCTCCACCATGGTGCACTCTTGAAAAGGACCCCTTACAAAGCCAAAGATACAAATAAAGAACAAAAATCCATGCTACAACTCTCCTTTAAAATGTTTTTGGATTTATTTGAAAGGTTCTACAAACATTTAGGGACTCAGCTGGAAGATTTTTCAAGAAAGGAACCTCAGAGTCCAGGTGAACGTTGATGAATGTACTTCCATCTGGCAGGGTTGAAATAAACAATAATTCAGAGTTACTAAACTTACTTCCTAGAAGATATCAGAATCATAGAACTTGGAGGTTAAATGATGTGCCAGCAGTACTGAATTGCAGAATCTCCATAAACTAAAAGTATTTTCTGTGTGAAGTCATAATAACCACGTGAGATGAAAAATAAAAGCCTCAATCAATAAAAATACTGTTTAGTATGTATGAGGCAAAATAATTTGTTGGATCATATTGTTTTTCTGATTTTGATGAATTAAACAGTTCCTTTCTTATCATATAGAAAAAGCTTACGAGGTAAAGCTCAGTATTATAGAAACATTCATATATACATGAAATTAGCAATTATGGGGAGTGGGTGAGGAGTAAGTCCAGAAACTATAAAGAGATCCAACTTGGACACCGATGATAATGTTAAAATGTAATTTAATCTTATTTACAGAGAAATGCATATAAGTAATAGAAGCAGAAAATATGTCTTTGCACTTGCCAGTTAACTAGGCTACTTTCATCAGTAACTTTTTCAAGCATGTATTAAGATCTAATATTTTGTGTGATGCAGCTCTTCATTTAGAAAGATAACACTTTCAAAACACTATCAGTGGATAATATAGTTAGAGTGACTCTTTTGAAGCAGTGATAAACTTCCTTTCAACAGGAAAGTAGTGTAATGTAGTACTGTGGTAAACTGGATTATTGATCTCAATTCTTTGCTCCTTCTGTATTATAAAATCATCAGTCTATTCCTTTAGCTATGTAATTTTACAGTTCTCCCCACTGTGGGGACGCTTCCTCACTCCCTGTGACATTTGCCTTGACCATGTGACTTTCTTTGAAATGACTGTGGATGTGACACAAGCAGAAAAAACTGTACAGTGGGTCCTCCATATCCACGGGTTCCACATCCCTTGATTCAACCAACCACATTTTGAGCACTATGTTTACAGTCTGCGGTTGGTTGAATCGACAGATGCGATATGGAGGGCCAACTAAGGGACTTGAGCATTCCTGGAGTTTGGTATCTGAAGGGGGTCCTGGAACCAATCCCCCCACCACCCCAGGATTACCAGGGATGACTATATGTGGTCACCTGGACACGGCTGATGGCCGTGATGAAAGTACACTCCTAGTACACCCAAAATGAGACACATGAGCAAACATGAACCCTACCCAAAGCTGAAGTCAAACCCTGCTGACCTACAGCCTGAAGCAGAGCTGCCCCAGCAGGCCACAGATACAAGGTGGAGAAAAATAAATATTTGTAATTGAAAACCTCTGAATTCTGGGATGGTTTGTGTAGCATTATTGAAACAATAGCTGTCTTAAGTGTTTAGAATGTGGACTTCAAAGTCAGAAAGGTCTAGATTTGAAGAACCATTTTGCAGCTTAACCATGTAACTGTGCAAACTTCTTAACCTACCTGATTCTCAGTTTCCTCATTTGTAAAATGTGTGTAATGATGTCGATCTAATAGTATTGTTTTAAAGATTAAATAGCATAATGTATGTAAAACAAACTGTATATGCCTTAGAAATTCCCCTGTAAAATAGTTGCTGTCATCATCATCATCATCTTTATAATCAAGTCCTTCCTTCTACAATATAATAGTCCAGGACTCACTGAGTCAATGGTAGCTTGTATCATGAAATAGCTTATGTAAAGCATCTATTGTAGTCACTTACACAAAATAGAACCTCATTAATATTTCTTTCCTAATAACTCTTTCCCAAAGGCACATTCAGAAATGAGGCTCACGGTTTTTGTTTCAGTAGCATCCTATGCTAAATAACCAAGGTGACCAAAAATATAGTATATTTTTGCGAAAAGTGATGTAAACTCACTCTTTTAGTCCACCCCCGACTGAGGCCAAAATCAAATCACTTTGATAGAAAAACTTATATTTCTCTGGTTCTCAAATCCATCTGCTATTTTGTACCCAACAGTCTGCATAGTCCACACACACACACACACACACACACACACACACACACACACATACCCTAAGTACTGCTGTGAATCTCCTACAATTCTGGGGATCTACTGCCTTAGTCTGTTTGGACTGCTACAACAAAGTGCCATAAAACGGGTGGCTTAAATAACAAACTATTATTTCTCACAGTTCTAGGGGCTGGAAGTCTGAGATCAGGGTGTTAACACGCTTGAATTCTTGGTGAAGGCCGTCTTACGGTTTTACAGACTGCCGTTTTCTAATTGTGTCCTCCCACGGTGGAGAGAGAGATCATGTCTCTGTGTCTCTTCTTATAAGAACACTAATCCTATTCGTGAGGGCTGCACCCCCAAGACCTAAATACCTCCACAAACCCCACCTCATTGGGGTTTAGGATACTAAATATGAATTTGAGGCAGACACTAACATTCAGTTCATAACATCTACCTTGTGACTGGGCACCACATCGTTTCTAGACTCAGCTACCACTTCCACTGGGTACCACAGTTCTCAGGTCCCCTGTACTTGACACTGCTGGCACTTCCTACTATGGCCTTCGCTGTTGGTGCTGATATAGTGAATACCAAAGTACAAAAGCTACTCAGTATTCTATACTAATGTGAGGAGAAATGGATCCCTTTTCTCACTCATAACAATCTGTCATAAATGAACCAACGTAATAATCTCTTCTGTCCTAATACCTTACAGAAACTTTAGAGGAAGTAATCCTTTAACTTTTTATTCACAACCCTCACTCTCATAATATCCAAAATGAGCCTACCACAGAAGGAAGTAAGGAGGGAAGAAGTTGGACTTGGAACAAATCTGAGAGATGGACACCATTCTGTGGCTGGAATTGCCATTCTGGGGCCAAGTCTGCTATTGGGCCAACTCTGCAATTTGCTGTTGGGTCAAGTTTGTTTCCTTTACCTCTTCTATTAATATGAATTATTCTCCATGAGTCCTCCAGTCCGCCTTTTGTAAATTAACTTTCAGCACACCTAGTCTCACTGAGTCAGGTTTATAATGATATTGCCTTGAGCCTCTGCTATAAATATACTGCCATTTATTTGGTACAAAACAAAATGAATAAATGATGAGGAAAAAACTAGAGTGTGGGTTATCATATTCATATACTCAGCATTACTCTATTTTTAACCACTTGGTTATTTAATAAGTAGCTCAAACTTAGCATAGCAACAATTGAACTCTTGATCTTTCAGCCCACCCCCAAAACCTACTGTTCTATAGTATTCCCTGTTTGGTAAAAAGCAACTCCATCCTACTACTTGCTCAGCCTAAGAACCTTAAAGTCACCTTTGACTTTTCTGTTTCTCACATTTCACATGCAAAACCGACAGCAAATACTTTTGACTCTACATTCAAAATATATTTAGAGTCCAGCCACTTCTCACTGCTTCCATCACTACGATGCTGACTCAGGTCCCCATCATCTCTCCCTGGGCAGTTGTAAAAGCCTCCTAAGGGGCCTCTGCTTCCACACTAGACCATCTATTGTCTTTTCTTAGTAAAGAAGCCTGTGTGATCCTTTAAAAATATAAATCAGAAAATATCTTTGCTCTGCTCTTAGTCATTTTCCCATCTCACTCATAATAAAAGCTAACGTTCTTACAATATCTATAAGACCCTATATCACCTGACACCCTGGTTCCCCCATGCACACCCTGTTCCAGCCCACTGACCTCCTTTCTGTTTCTTAGCTATCCCAGGTCTATTGCCATCTTAGGGCCTTTGCTCTAGCTGATTGCTCTGGCTGGAACGCTCTTCCTCTAAATGTACTCTTGGGTAACAAATACCCTTACCTCCTACAAACATTTGCTCGGACCTCATTTTTTCAAGCAGACCTATCTTAACACTACTAACTGCTCTCTCCTTACTCCCACCTTTACCACCGTCCTCCCATTCTGCTTACCCTGACTTATTAGCTCATTTTTTCCAAACATATCAGCACCTATCATAGTAAATAATTTATCCATCTACTGTTTAGTTGTTGTTGTTGTTGTTTTTTAACATCTTTACTGGAGTATAATTGCTTTCCAATGGTGTGTTAGTTTCTGCTTTATAACAAAGTGAATCAGTTATAAATATACATATATCCCCATATCTCTTCCCTCTTGCATCTCCCTCCCTCCCACACTCCCTATCCCACACCTCTGGGTGGTCACAAAGCACTGAGCTGATCTCCCTGTGCTATGTGGCTGCTTCCCACTAGCTATCTATTTTACATGGTAGTGTATACATGTCCATGTCACTCTCTCACTTTGTCCCAGCTTACCATTCCCCTTCCCCGTATCCTCAAGTCCATTCTCTAGTATGTCTGCATCTTTATTCCCATCTTGCCCCTAGGTTCTTCTGACCATTTTCTTTTTTCTTTCTTTTAGATTCTATATATATGTGTTAGCATACGGTATTTGTTTTTCTCTTTCTGACTTACTTCACTCTGTATGACAGACTCTAGGTCCATCCACTTCACTACAAATAACTCAGTTTCATTCCTTTTTATGGCTGAGTAATATTCTACTGTATATATGTGCCACATCTTCTTTATCCATTCATCTGTTGATGGACACTTAGGTTGCTTCCATGTCCTGGCTATTGTAAGTAGAGATGCAATGAACATTTTGGTACATGACTCTTTTTGAATTATGGTTTTTTTCAGGGTATATGCCCAGTAGTGGGATTGCTGGGTCGTATGGTAGTTCTATTTTTAGTTTTTTAAGGAACCTCCATACTGTTCTCCATAGTGGCTGTATCAATTTACATTCCCACCAACAGTGCAAGAGGGTTCACTTTTCTCCACACCTTCTCCAGCATTTGTTGTTTGTATGATTTTAATGATGGCCATTATTACTGGTATGAGGTGATACCTCATTGTAGTTTTGATTTGCATTTCTCTAATAACTAGTGATGTTGAGCATCTTTTCATGTGTTTGTTGGCTATCTGTATGTCTTCTTTGGAGAAATGTTTATTTAGGGCTTCTGCCCATTTTTGGATTGGGTTGTTTGTTTTTTTGACATTGAGCTGCATGAGCTGCTTGTAAATTTTGGAGATTAATCCTTTGTCAGATGTTTCATTTGCAAATATTTTCTCCCATTCTGAGGGTTGTGCTTTCCTCTTGTTTATGGTTTCCTTTGCTGTGAAAAGCTTTTAAGTTTCATTAGGTCCCATTTGTTTATTTTTGTTTTTATTTTTATTACTCTAGAAGGTGGGTCAAAAAAGATCTTGCTGAGATTTATGTCAAAGAGTATTCTGCCTATGTTTTCCTCTAAGAGTTTTATAGTGTCTGGCCTTACATTTAGGTCTTTAATCGATTTTGAGTTTATTTTTGTGTGTGGTATTAGGAAATGTTCTAATTTCATTCTTTTACATGTAGCTGTCCAGTTTTCCCAGCACCACTTATTGAAGAGGCTGTTTTTTCTCCATTGTATATTCTTGATTCATTTGTCATAGATTAGGTGACCATAGGTGTGTGGGTTTATCTCTGGGCTTTCTATTCTGTTCCATTGACCTATATTTCTTTTTTTGTGCCAGTACCATACTGTCTTGATTACTGTAGCTTTGTGGTATAGTTTGAAGTCAGGGAGCCTGATTCCTCCAGTCTGTTTTTCTTTCTCAATATTGCTGTGGCTATTCTGGGTCTCTTCTGTTTCCATACAAATTGTAAAATTTTTTGTTCTAATTCTGTGAAAAATGCCATTGGTAATTTGATAGGTATTGCATTGAATCTGTACGTTGCTTTGGGTAGTATAGTCATTTTCACAATATTGATTCTTCCAATCCAAGAACATGGTATATCTCTCCATCTGTTTGTGTCATCTTTGATTTCTTTCATCAGTATCTTATAGTTTTCCGAGTACAGGTCTTTTGCCTCTGTGGGTAGGTTTATTCCTAGGTATTTTATTCTTTTTGTTGCAAGGGTAAACGGGATTGCTTCCTTAGTTTCTCTTTCTGGTTTTTTGTTGTTAGTGTATAGGAATGCAAGAGATTTCTGTGTATTAATCGTCTACCCTGCAACTTTACCAAATTCATTGACTTAATTAAACTTAAAAGCTTTTGCATAGCAAAGGAAACCATAAACAAGACAAAAGGACAACCCTCAATGGGAGAAAATATCTGCAAACAAAGCAACTGACAAGGGATTAATCTCCAAAATATACAAAGAGCTCCTGCAGCTCAATATCAAAAAAACCAACAACCCAATCAAAAAATGGGTGGAAGACCTAAATAGACATTTCTCCAAAGAAGACATACAGATGACCAAGAGGTACATGTAAAGATGCTCAACATCACTAATTATTAGAGAAATGTAAATCAAAACTACAGTGAGGTATCACCTCACACTGGTCAGAATGGCCATCATCAAAAAATCTACATACAATAAATGCTGGAGAGGGTGTGGAGAAAAGGGAACCCTCTTACACTGTTGGTGGGAATGTAAATTGATACAGCCACTATGGAGAACAGTATGGAGGTTCTGTAAAAAAGTAAAAATAGAACTACCATATGACCCAGCAATCCCACTCCTGGGCTTATACCCAAAGAAAACCATAATTCAAAAAGATACATGCACCTCAACGTTCATTGCAGCACTATTTACAATAGCCAGGACATGACAGCAACCTAAATGTCCATCAACAGAGGAATGGATAAAGAAGATGTACATATATACAATGGAATATTACTCATCCATAAGAAGGAATGAAATTGTGCTATTTGCAGAGACATGGATGGACCTAGAGACTGTCATACAGAGTGAAGTAAGTCAGAAAGAGAAGAACAAATATCGCATATTAACGCATATATGTAGAATCTAGAAAAATGGTACAGATGAACCTATTTGCAAAGCAGAAATAGAGACACAGACGTAGGAAACAAACGTACGGACACCAAGGGAGGAAAGGGAGGTTTGATGAACTGGGAGATTGGGATTGACATATATACACTACTATGTATAAAATAGATAACTAATGAGAACTTACTGTATAGCACAGGGAACTCTACTCAGTGCTCTGTGGTGACCTAAATGGGAAAAAAATCCAAAAAGGAGGGGATATATGTATACGTATAGCTCGTTCACTTTTCTGTACAGCAGAAACTAACACTGTAAAGCAACTATACTCCAATAAATAATTTAAAATATATATATATATCTCAGGAGCTGAACAAGGAACAGAAAAATCCAAAGAAATAAAGGACTTTCTGTAGTGTTTTGAAAAGTTTGTAACTTATGTAGTAGCAGATAAAATTTCTAATTGTAAAATGTTAAATTGTAAAATCTAATTTGCAAAATGTTCTCAATAAAGTCATTGAAAATGAAAAAAAAAAGTCTTACAGATACAAGCTTCACATTTGTTGATGCTCTACATAATTTCCGGGGACCTAAGAGGTATAAACTGATATGCAAATGGAAATTAGTCGAAATAGTTACATCATGATATAATTTTTAGTAACAGGAAAATATCAAACACTGCTAATGTAAAAATGATACAGATGACAGATGCTATAGAGAGAAAGTGGAAGACACTTTGGAACAAATAAAATGAAAGTTATATATCAGCTTCATAAACATGTTTTATTTACGTTCCCTCTAAAACAGCATAGGATTTTCCAGGCTCACACATAGATCTCAAATACAGCATGTTAAAAACAAGAGCTTCTCTCCCCATTTCCCAAACCTTCTCTTTCCTTAAGAAGAAAAATGGCACCAACATTTATCCAGTTACTCCCTCACCTTCAACACCTAGTTAATACCAGTAACCAAGTTTTGTCAATTCTATTCCATAAATGTCTCTCAAAACCACACCCTTTGCTCTGTAGTTATTAAGTGCTTCTATCATCAGAATCAGCCACCATTTCTTTCCTAGACCACAGGAGCACACTCCTAAGTCGATATCCACCCCGAGTCTTGTCTTTCTCAAATCCAGCCTCCACAAAGCACATCTGCTCTTACCATTCCATTGCTGGAAAACCCTTAAATAATTTTTCCTTGTCTTTACAGTCAAGTTAAAAAAAAAAAAATCTTAACATGGCTTACCCAAAACTCTTTGATATCTTAATATTGCCTGCCTCTCGAGATTCAAGTAAAGAAAACACTCTATGCTTGAATGTAAAGTACACAGTAGGATATTTTAAGAGTGGTGACCTGGGGACTTCCCTGGCGATCCAGTGGTTAGGACTCCATGCTTCCACTACAGGGGGCATGGGTGGATCCCTGGTCAGGGAACTAAGATCCCGCATGCCGCGCGGTGCGGCAATAAAGGGGTGATCCGGGTTAAGTTTCCCCAGAAGCAAACCATAAGACTAAGATTTGAGTCAAGTAGATGATATTGGAGGAGACTTAGGAAGTACTAGACAGAGAAAGCCCGTATCTGGGAATTGCAGGTGCTTGCCTTAGGACACCTGTTATGAATGGGAACTATAAGTGCCTAAGGAATCTGGTGGGGGTACCAGCAGCATCTGCTAAAATGGTTACAAACAAAATGAGTCTTTTTTCTGAGGAAAATAATCAGGGCAATAAAGGATCTTGAAACTATATAACAGGAATGATGGTTGAAGGAATGAAGACTGTTCCACCTAGAAAAAAAAAGAAATATAAAATCAGAAATTGAATTATCCACTTAAGAATATAGTTAGCCTTGATTACAGGAAAACTATGAAAAGTAAATCATTTGGATATAAAGGTTATTTTATTTATTCAGTTTCTATATTATAATTCTTTTCCTTTCCGCTTATAAAAAGAAACATGAGATCCAGGACACTTATGACCTAGGGAGCTATATGAAGCACATATTTGCTAATTAATCAGCTTACACTGAAGTCTAAAATGAAATTAAATTTGGATATGGTCTGTGCTCTGTATTAAATGACAAATTTCTCTGCTGTATTTGTCTGCCACTTAGTGTAAAGATAAAGACTCTCTGTGATTAAGATATTTTAATGGGTATCTAAAACCTAAACTTGTATTTTTTAAGAATTGTGGAACATGTTTTAATTAATTATGACATATAATAAAGCATGACTAATATAGGAGATAAATCTTTCTCCAATTATACTTTTTAATCACATCAGACATATATGAATTCATAATGCATGTTTTTAAAGTTCCTGGCCTTAAAGTTCTGCCTTTTTCTCAAAAAAAGAATTTAAACAGGCAGGACAGCTTTGGGTTCCGAGATGGCTGTCACATTTGCCTATCTTCTTTCTGCAGAAGTTTGCAACAAGCATGATTAAAAATAACAGTGCTCCTGACAGCTTCTAAACCCTAACCCAATGGAGAGCTTTTATACTTTGACACAGAATAACTACCTATGAATCTTGAAATCCAGACTTACGGTAGAGGGATTAGACATTCTGTATGGCTTCAGGGGACAGACTTAAGGCAAAAATGGGAGAAGGATTTCAGCTCAAATGAAGAAGGTGGAGGAGAAAGAAGAAGAGGAGGAGGAGGAAGACAAAGAAAAGGAGGAGGAGGAGGAGAGGGAGAGAAAAAAATCTTCAAAGTAGCTAGGTTATTTTTAAAGACCGACTAAGGTGAGCAGTAGAGTTATCTAAGCATAGAGTTAGCTTGGGATTTAGAGAAAACTAAAGAGTATCCAGTTGATTGGACCAATCACTATAAGGTCTGTTTCTAATTTTGGGCTCTATGATTTTAGATTCTAGGGTTTATCTGGCAATAACATATAAGGTGAATTAGAGGAGAGTGCGGGGATAGAGAAACCAGATAAGAAGTATCCCAATAATACAAGTAAGAAATAAAGTAAACTCTATAATGATCCTGGAAATGGTGAAGAACAAATAAATATTAAAATTTTGAGCAAGAGAGAGGAAGGACTCAAAGATGATACCAAGGTTTGGAGCCTATGTGTAGGGAGGTTAGTAACCACTAACAGAAATAAGGATCCGAAAGGAAAGAGCAGGTTTGGGAGGAAATAACAGATCCACTGTGAGTTTAAGGTAGTACTCAATATCGTTAGATACAACAAACAGGTAATTGGAAAGATGGTACTGGAGCTTGGAAGAGAGGCTAGAATTGGGCATATAGAAGTGGAAATTTCCTGCACATTGATTGTAAAAGTCATATCATTAGATAAGATTGTCTGCCGAGAGAGAGATTATGGAGAGAAAAGAAAACAGACAATGAAAGATCTTTCTGTGATGTCTAAGTTTAAGAAACAGGGGTGGGTGGTGGGAAGGGTAGGGGGGGTGGGTGTTAGATGGGAACAGAGAGTGAAGAGAAGGAGGAGGAAGAGGAGGAAAGGAGAGAGGGAAGAGATGGGAAGAGGGGAAGGAATAAAGGAAGGAAGGGAGGGAGGAAGGAAAGGAAGGGAGGAAAGAACGGGGTGGGGGGACATGGGGGGGGAGACTATCTTAGTACCGACCTTTACAGATAATGAGTCAGTAGTATGTTTCATATGAACATGGAATATAATAGTCCTATGTGTAACTAACAAATGAATAACTTTGAAAACTTTATTTGCATCATAACTGAATATTCTAATGGAAAAAATTCTCACTGGCAGAATTGTTTTCCGTTTTTCCATATTAAATGCTTGCAGCAACCTCCTAGTTATATGAAGGAGCAATAAGCCTGAAGGTAATGATACACTGCTTATTAATAAAGAAGCATCTATTGCTCATTTCAAGTTAAAATTAGATGACAGGTAAAAATACTGTTGTTGCCATCCTTGTTTATTTAATTCTTGAGATTTGTAATTGTTGCATTGCTCTATTTCCCCAATTGGATTACAATTCTACAGTTTCCTGATCTGAAAAGTGTTTTCACATGTTTCATCTCTTTCAACTTTCATGAACACCCTGTTCTCTAGACAAGAAAGGTCTAATTACTGAGAGTTTAAGTGACTCACCCCAATTGAGTTGATGATGGAGCCAGTCCACTGCTCCTTCATTCAAACACATTGATTCTCTGCGTCTTTGTAGGAAATTGTAGATTCTTATTTGTGATTAGATGGTTGTGTAGCTGCAGGAAGTCCTTCTGATCATTTATATTCATAGAAACATTGAATATTACAGCAAGCTACCTTATATCAACTGATCCATCCCTTCAAGTAGCAGATGAGAAAGTAAGACAAAGGAGATGTAAGGACGTGTCCTAGACACAGTCTTTTAGTTTGTTGTAACAGCATAAGCCGTAAACATCTGCTGTTATCTATCTATAAGGACAAAAATGAAACTAATTTGTAGTAAAAGTGACATTGCTTTTTTTGTTTTCTTTTCACATCTGGTGGTAAAAGTGAATAAAATTATAAGGAAGTTCTCAGAATTTCTATTCTTACCGACTTCTAAAATTTAAACATACTTAATATGAGTAAGTCTTCTGCTGCCTCTTTATCTCACTCTCCCTTTCTTTCTCTTGTAAATAATCTGGTGATAGAAAGCTGAAACAATCGGCACCTTAAAAGTAACTTCTAGGTCTTTAATCTTACTACTCCCGTCACCTTCTTATCTGTTTTCTTTGAACTATAAAAGCTCCCTCTCTGCCTTTAGCTATTCCTTAAAAAATCTACATCTCAAAATTTTTGCTGCTCTTCTCTTCAATCAGAGGCAGTCAGGATGATGTTTTATGGAATAAGGCTACAAGTAGGGATCTGAAGACATCTTCAAGTCAAGTACTTCTCAACCACTAGGTTTCTTTCAACAGGTTAGTGATTCACCAATGGTCAGTTGTATGGTTGTCTTAAATAATTTTAATAACAGTGTACAATTTTAATGACAAAAAATTTACAGACTCTTTTAAAAATAAGTTGGGTCACATTCAAGGTTATTTCTGGAATATTGAAACTATAATTTTCTATGATATGCTTTCCTAAATGGAAGATAAAAGGATGGTATACGGAGGGAAGGGCAAGATGGCGGAAGAGTAAGACGCGGAGATCACCTTCCTCCCCACAGATACATGAGAAATACATCTACACGTGGAACTGCTCCTACAGAACACCCACTGAACGCTGGCAGAAGACGTCAGACCTCCCAAAAGGCAAGAAAATCCCCACGTACTTGAGTAGGGCAAAAGAAAAAAGAAATAACAGAGACAAAAGAATAGGGACGGGACCTGCACCAGTGGGAGGGAGCTGTGAAGGAGGAAAGGTTTCCACACACTAGGAAGCCCCTTCGTGGGCAGAGACTGCGGGTAGCAGAGGAGGGAAGCTTCAGAGCCACGGAGGAGAGCGCAGCCACATTGGTGCAGAGGGCAAAGCGGAGAGATTCCCGCACAGAGGAGCGGTGCCGACCAGCACTCACCAGCCCAAGAGGCTTGTCTGCTCAGCCGCCGGGGCGGGCGGGGCCTGGGAGCTGGGGCTCGGGCTTCGGTGCTAGCCGGGAGGGAGTCCAGGAAAAAGACTGCAGCTGCCAAAGAGGCAAGAGACTTTTTCTTGCCTCTTTGTTTCGCGGCGCGCAAGGAGAGGGGATTCAGAGCGCCGCCTAAACGAGCTCCAGAGACGGGCGCGAGCCGCGGCTATCGGCGCAGATCCCACAGCAACAGGGACGCAGAGGGAAAAACGGAGAGATTCCCGCACAGAGGCTCGGCGCCGAGCAGCACTCACCAGCCTGAGAGGCTTGTCTGCTCACCCGCTGGGGCGGGCGGGGGCTGGGAGCTGAGGCGCGGGCATCGGTCGGATAGCAGGGAGAGGACTGGGGTTGGCTGCGTGAACACAGCCTGAAGGGGCTAGCGCACCACAACTAGCTGGGAGGGTGCCCGAGAAAAAGTCTGCAGCTGCCGAAGAGGCAAGAGACTTTTTCTTGCCTCTTTGTTTCCGGGCGTGCAAGGAGAGGGGATTCAGAGCACCACTTAAACGAACTCCAGAGACGGGCGCGAGCCGCGGCTATCAGCGCGGACCCCAGAGACGGGCATGAGACGCTGAGGCTGCTGCTGCCACCACCAAAAAGCCTGTGGGCGAGCACAGGTCATTCTCCACGCCGCCCCTCCTGGGAGCGTGTGCAGCCCGCCACGGCCAGGCTCCCGTAATCCCGTAATCTGGGGACAACTTCCCTGGGAGAGCATACGGCGCGCCTCAGGCTGCTGCAACGTCACGCCGACTTCTGCCGCTGCAGGCTCGCCCCGCCTCCTCCGTACCGCTCCCTCCCCCCGGCCTGACTGAGCCAGAGCCCCCGAATCAGCTGCTCCTTTAACCCCGTTCTGTCTGGGCGGGGAACAGACGCCCTCAGGCGACCTACATGCAGAGGCGGGTCCAAATCCAAAGCTGAACCCCGGGAGCTGTACGAACAAAGAAGAGAAAGGGAAATCTCTCCCAGCAGCCTCAGAAGCAGCGGATTAAAGCTCCACAAACAACTTGATGTGCCTGCATCTGTTGAATACCTAAATAGACAACGAATCATCCCAAATTTAGGAGGTGGACTTTGGGAGCAGGATATATTAACTTTTTCCCTTTTCTTTTTTTTGTGAGTGTATATGTGTATGCTTCTGGGTGAGATTTTGTCTGTATAGCTTTGCTCTCACCGTTAGTCCTAGGGTTAGGTCTGTCCGTTTTTTTTTTTTGTTTGTTTGTTTGTTTTGCTTAAAAAAAATTTCTTTTTCCCTAATAAATGTTTTCTAATAATTTTTTCCTTATTTTCTATTTTTAAAAAATTTTAAAAAAAATTTTTAATAAGTTTTTTCATATTTTTTATTTTAAAAAATTTAAAAAAATTTTTTTCTTAATAAATTTTTTCTTAATAATTTTTTCTTATTTTTAGTATAAAAAATTAATAAGTCTATTTTTAAAAATTAAAAAATTTTTTTTTCTTAATAAATTTATTCTTAATAATATTTTTCTTATTTTTTATTATAATTGCTTTATTTTATTTTATTTTATCCTCTTTCTTTCTTTCTTTCCATTTTTTCTCCCTTTTATTCTGAGCCATGTGGATGAAAGGCTCTTGGTGCTCCAGCCAGGCATCAGGGCTGTGCCTCTGAGGTGGGAGAGCCAACTTCAGGACACTGGTCCACAAGAGACCTCCCAGCTCCACGTAATACCAAACGGCGAAAATCTCTCAGAGATCTCCATCTCAACATCAAGACCCAGCTTCGCTCAACGACCAGCAAGCTACAGTGCTGGACACCCTATGCCAAACAACTAGCAAGAGAGGAACACAGCCCCATCCATTAACAGAGAGGCTGCCTGACATCATAATAAGACCACAGACACCCCAAAACACACCACCAGACGTGGACGAGCCCACCAGAAAGACAAGATCCAGCCTCATCCACCAGAACACAGGCACTAGTTCCCTCCACCAGGAAACCTACACAACCCACTGAACCAACCTTAGCCACTGGGGACAGATACCAAAAACAACGGGAACTACGAACCTGCAGCCTGTGAAAAGGAGACCCCAAACACAGTAAGATAAGCAAAATGAGACGACAGAAAAACACACAGCAGATGAAGGAGCAGGGTCAAAACACACCAGACCTAACAAATGAAGAGGAAATAGGTAGTCTACCTGAAAAAGAATTCAGAATAATGATAGTAAGGATGATCCAAAATCTTGGAAATAGAATAGACAAAATGCAAGAAACATTTAACAAGGACGTAGAAGAACTAAAGAGGAACCAAGCACCGATGAAAAGCACAATAAATGAAATTAAAAATACTCTAAATGGGATCAATAGCAGAATAACTGAGGCAGAAGAACGGATAAGGGACCTGGAAGATAAAATAGTGGAAATAACTACTGCAGAGCAGAATAAAGAAAAAAGAATGAAAAGAACTGAGGACAGTCTCAGAGACCTCTGGGACAACATTAAACGCACCAACATTCGAATTATAGGGGTCCCAGAAGAAGAAGAGAAAAAGAAAGGGACTGAGAAAATATTTGAAGAGATTATAGCTGAAAACTTCCCTAATATGGGAAAGGAAATAGTTAATCAAGTCCTGGAAGCACACAGAGTCCCATACAGGATAAATCCAAGGAGAAACACACCAAGACACATATTTATCAAACTATCAAAAATTAAATATAAAGAAAACATATTAAAAGCATCAAGGGAAAAACAACAAATAACACACAAGGGCATCCCCATAAGGTTAACAGCTGATCTTTCAGCAGAAACTCTGCAAGCCAGAAGGGAGTGGCAGGATATACTTAAAGTGATGAAGGAGAAAAACCTACAACCAAGATTACTCTACCCAGCAAGGATCTCATTCACATTTGATGGAGAAATTAAAAGCTTTACAGACAAGCAAAAGCTGAGAGAGTTCAGCACCACCAAACCAGCTTTACAACAAATGCTAAAGGAACTTCTCTAGGCAAGAAACACAAGAGAAGGAAAACACCTACAATAACAAACCCAAAACATTTAAGAAAATGGGAATAGGAACATACATATCGATAATTACCTTAAATGTAAATGGATTAAATGCTCCCACCAAAAGACACAGACTGGCTGAATGGATAAAAAAACAAGACCCATATATATGCTGTCTACAAGAGACCCACTTCAGACCTAGAGACACATACAGACTGAAAGTGAGGGGATGGAAAAAGATATTCCATGCAAATGGAAATCAAAAGAAAGCTGGAGTAGCAATTCTCATATCAGACAAAATAGACTTTAAAATAAAGACTATTACAAGAGACAAAGAAGGACACTATATAATGATCAAGGGATCGATCCAAGAGGAAGGTATAACAATTGTAAATATTTATGCACCCAACATAGGAGCACCTCAATACATAAGGCAAATACTAACAGCCATAAAAGGGGAAAAAGACAGTAACACAATCATAGTAGGGGACTTTAACACCCCACTTTCACCAATGGACAGATCATCCAAAATGAAAATAAATAAGGAAACACAAGCTTTAAATGATACATTAAACAAGATGGACTTAACTGATATTTATAGGACGTTCCACCCAAAAACAACAGAATACACATTTTTCTCAAGTGCTCATGGAACATTCTCCAGGATAGATCATATCTTGGGTCACAAATCAAGCCTTGGTAAATTTAAGAAAATTGAAATCATATCAAGTGTCTTTTCCAACCACAACGCTATGAGACTAGATATCAATTACAGGAAAAGATCTGTAAAAAATACAAACACGTGGAGGCTACACAATACACTACTTAATAACGAAGTGATCACTGAAGAAATCAAAGGGGAAATCAAAAAACACCTAGAAACAAATGACAATGGAGACACGACGATCCAAAACCTATGGGATGCAGCAAAAGCAGTTCTAAGAGGGAAGTTTATAGCAATACAAGCTTACATCAAGAAACAGGAAACATCTCGAATAAACAACCTAACCTTGCACCTGAAGCAATTAGAGAAAGAAGAACAAAAAAACCCCAAAGCTAGCAGAAGGAAAGAAATCATAAAGATCAGATCAGAAATAAATGAAAAAGAAATGAAGGAAACCATAGCAAAAATCAATGAAACTAAAAGCTGGTTCTTTGAGAAGATAAACAAAATTGATAAACCATTAGCCAGACTCATCAAGAGAAAAAGGGAGAAGACTGAAATTAATAGAATTAGAAATGAAAAAGGAGAAGTAACCACTGACACTGCAGAAATACAAACGATCATGAGAGATTACTACAAGCAACTCTATGCCAATAAAATGGACAATCTGGAAGAAATGGACAGATTCTTAGAAATGCACAACCTGCCGAGACTGAACCAGGAAGAAATAGAAAATATGAACAGACCAATCACAAGCACTGAAATTGAAACTGTGATTAAAAATCTTCCAACACACAAAAGCCCAGGACCAGATGGCTTCACAGGCAAATTCTATCAAACATTTAGGGAAGAGCTAACACCTATCCTTCTCAAACTCTTCCAAAATATTGCAGAGGGAGGAACACTCCCCAACTCATTCTACGAGGCCACCATCACCCTGATACCAAAACCAGACAAAGATGTCACAAAGAAAGAAAACTACAGGCCAATATCACTGATGAACATAGATGCAAAAATCCTCAACAAAATACTAGCAAACAGAATCCAACAGCACATTAAAAGGATTGTACACCATGATCAAGTGGGGTTTATTCCAGGAATGCAAGGATTCTTCAATATACGCAAATCAATCAACGTGATACATCATATTAACAAATTGAAGGAGAAAAACCATATGATCATCTCAATAGATGCAGAGAAAGCTTTCGACAAAATTCAACACCCATTTATGATAAAAGTCCTGCAGAAAGTAGGCATAGAGGGAACTTTCCTCAACATAATAAAGGCCTTATATGACAAACCCACAGCCAACATTGTCCTCAATGGTGAAAAACTGAAACCATTTCCACTAAGATCAGGAACAAGACAAGGTTGCCCACTCTCACCACTATTATTCAACATAGTTTTGGAAGTGTTAGCCACAGCAATCAGACAAGAAAAAGAAATAAAAGGAATCCAAATCGGAAAAGAAGAAGTAAAGCTGTCACTGTTTGCAGATGACATGATACTATACATAGAGAATCCAAAAGATGCTACCAGAAAACTACTAGAGCTAATCAATGAATTTGGTAAAGTAGCAGGATACAAAATTAATGCACAGAAATCTCTTGCATTCCTGTATACTAATGATGAAAAATCTGAAAGTGAAATTAAGAAAACACTCCCGTTTACCATTGCAACAAAAAGAATAAAATATCTAGGAATAAACCTACCTAGGGAGACAAAAGACCTGTATGCAGAAAATTATAGGACACTGATGAAAGAAATTAAAGATGATACAAATAGATGGAGAGATATACCATGTTCTTGGATTGGAAGAATCAACATTGTGAAAATGACTCTGCTACCCAAAGTAATCTACAGATTCAATGCAATCCCTATCAAACTACCACTGGCATTTTTCACAGAACTAGAACAAAAAATTTCACAATTTGTATGGAAACACAAAAGACCCTGAATAGCCAAAGCAATCTTGAGAACGAAAAATGGAGCTGGAGGAATCAGGCTCCCTGACTTCAGACTATATTACAAAGCTACAGTAATTAAGACAGTTTGGTACTGGCACAAAAACAGAAATATAGATCAATGGAACAGGATAGAAAGCCCAGAGATAAGCCCACGCACATATGGTCACCTTATCTTTGATAAAGGAGGCAAGCATATACAGTGGAGAAAAGACAGCCTCTTCAATAAGTGGTGCTGGGAAAATTGGACAGGTACATGTAAAAGTATGAAATTAGAACACTCCCTGACACCATACACAAAAATAAACTCAAAATGGATTAAAGACCTAAGTGTAAGGCCAGACGCTATCAAACTCTTAGAGGAAAACATAGGCAGAACACTCTATGACATAAATCACAACAAGATCCTTTTTGACCCAGGTCCTAGAGAAATGGAAATAAAAACACAAATAAACAAATGGGACCTAATGAAACTGAAAAGCTTTTGCACAGCAAAGGAAACCATAAACAAGACCAAAAGACAACCCTCAGAATGGGAGAAAATATTTGCAAATGAAGCAACGGACAAAGGATTAATCTCCAAGATTTACAAGCAGCTCATGCCGCTCAATAACAAAAAAACAAACAACCCAATCCAAAAATGGGCAGAAGACCTAAATAGACATTTCTCCAAAGAAGATATACAGATTGCCAACAGACACATGAAAGAATGCTCAACATCATTAATCATTAGAGAAATGCAAATCAAAACTACAATGAGGTATCATCTCACACCGGTCAGAATGGCCATCATCAAAAAATCTAGAAACAATAAATGCTGGAGAGGGTGTGGAGAAAAGGGAACCCTCTTGCACTCTTGGTGGGAATGTAAATTGATACAGCCACTATGGAGAACAGTATGGAGGTTCCTTAAAAAACTAAAAATAGAACTACCATATGACCCAGCAATCCCACTACTGGGCATATACCCTGAGAAAACCATAATTCAGAAAGAGTCATGTACCAAAATATTCATTGCAGCTCTGTTTACGATAGCCAGGACATGGAAGCAACCTAGGTGTCCATCATCGGATGAATGGATAAAGAAGATGTGGCACATATATACAATGGAATATTACTCAGCCATAAAAAGAAATGAAATGGAGGTGTTTGTAATGAGGTGGATGGAGTTAGAGTCTGTCATACAGAGTGAAGTAAGTCAGAAAGAGAAAAAGAAATACAGTATGCTAACACATATATATGGAATCTAAGGGAAAAAAAAAAAAAGGTCATGAAGAACCTAGTGGCAAGACAGGAATAAAGACACAGACCTACTAGAGAATGGACTTGAGGATATGGGAAGGGGGAGGGGTGAGATGTGACAGGGTGAGAGAGTGTCATGGACATATATACACTACCAAATGTAAAATAGATAGCTAGTGGGAAGCAGCCGCATAGCACAGGGAGATCAGCTCGGTGCTTTGTGACCACCTAGAGGGGTGGGATAGGGAGGGTGGGAGGGAGGGAGATGCAAGAGGGAAGAGATATGGGAACATATGTATATGTATAACTGATTCACTTTGTTATAAAGCAGAAGCTAACACACCATTGTAAAGCAATTATGCTTCAATAAAGATGTTTAAAAAAAAAAAAAAAAAAAAAGGATGGTATACACTTAGAGGTAGGAATTTCCAAAATTATGTTTACACCTTAGGAGTGAGTTTCTGTGACTGTTATCTGAGCCATCTACCATGGTGACAAGAAAGGTTGATAATCATTTTTTAATCTATGCATCCATCAAATCTTCTCTAATAAAATCCAAGATATTTTTGTTTATTTGTTTGTTTGGGGTTATAATTATATCTGGCACCAAATATTAAACATTTATTGTATGTCAAAAGCTTTACCACAGCCTTGCAAACTGGGTCTTATGGAATCCAACTTGTCATTAAGAAAACTGAAGCTCAGTGAAATTCAGTGACTTGTAGAATACCGCACAGTTAATAAGCAGTAGAACTGGGAATCAACTAGAACCATCTCACTCTAAAGCTTATGCTCACTTCACAAGAATAATGATGCATGGCATCAAGGTATATGTCATACATCCTTGGGGGTACCCATAAGCATCCTAGGCTCTCAAACTCTTCCTAAGCAAAGACTAACTCAGAGTCAGGTCAGCTAAGCCAGGAATCTAAGTTGAAATTTTGAAGGTAGGAGAGGAGGAAGGGAAGGAGGGAGAAAGGGAAGGAGGATAAGGGAAAAGGGGGGGTGGGATGGAGGAGACTCAGAAGAGCAACAATTTTTCCCCTCCCTGCTCCCCCACTCCATCCTGGGTGCATTTCAAGTTCAAAATAACATCATGGTGGCAGCAATTAAGTTCTAACAAATGAGGCAGGTGTGTGCTTTTCTGGTAAGTGCATAGGTGGGAGCCAATCTAATAGTTCTCTTCCACTTTAAGTGGAAATTCTCTTCCACTTTATCGGATGTAACATGCTGTGCACATCACAGTTCTTTAGGACAAATGCATTTCAAAAGAAAAATTGGTCTTGAACATTGAAACTTGCAACTGTGTATATTTTACTAAATGTCAATTGCTAGTTGCCGGGTGGTTTGAGTTAGTCTGATTCATTATGCAGTTCCAAGCCTAAGAAAGTTATTTCAAATAGAAAAAAAAAAAAAAAAAAAAAAATAGACTTGTCCCAAATCTTGGACTACATGCAGTTTCCAAAAGTATAATTTAAGCCATTTTCCATCATTCACTTATAATTTTGCTTTCTACTTTCCTGCTTCCAGCTAGGTTACAACCTCCTGGCCATAAGAAAAATTGCCTCAAGTCTTACCTTAATTCTCCCACTTTGAGATAATTTCAGATAACAGCACATATTTGTTCGAGAGTCTGCTGTACCATTCTCCTTTCTCTGGTTAAATGCTAGCCTGAATTTTTTTTTTTTAATGTCAAGTTTCTCTTCAAACTTGTATCATTGTTCACTAATGGTCAAGTGCAACATTACTTGTGATCATCTAAAAGGATCCTTCTGGATACAAAGATGTCTCAAGATGGGTATTTTTTTTTTTGTCTTGATTGTCAAATGACTTCCTGAGACCTGTTTTAAAATAGTACAATGTAGTGAAAAAAATTAAAATTTTGTTATTCTCTGTACCACAATATTCTAAATAACTGTTCCTGGAAGTGACTTTTGAACATATTTTATGGCCCATATTTGTGCCAATAATAATAATGATAATAATAACATTCATTTTGTGCGTATATACCAGTGTTTTGAATGAATTATCTCATTTAAGCATCAAGTAAGACCATCTCATTCTGTACTTCAGATTACTTCCTCAGGTAAAATCCCAAGATGAGGGATTCCTGGGTCACTAAATGTGGGCAATTTGCAAACTCAAAATACAATTGTATCCACAAAGATTATATTAATTTATGCTCCCACCATCAATGCATGAAAACTCCTTTCACTCCATATTTTTGTCAGCATTGGGTAGTCTGGTTGTCATTTTTTTTCAAAAATATCTTAATTTGACAAGAAAAGAATGAGACCTCCCTGTTGTTTTAATTTGCATACTGATAAATTTGTTAGCCTATTTTATTTCTTAATTGTCTATTAGTGTCACACTGTTTTATCTACCAGTATCTTCTTGTGCTGTTGTTCCCAATTTGAACGAACTCTTTAAATACTAAAACAATTAACCTTTGTCACATTTATTATAAATAGTTGTCCCAGTTTAGCTTGCTTCTTAATTTTAATCTTTTTTATTTGGGACCTGCAGTCTTCTATGTTCAAATAATTAAATGTATTTATCTTAGTCTTTATAAATTCTTCCATTACAAAGCCATCTTAATAAAATGTAAATTGCTCATGTCACTCCCCTATTTTTTGACCTTAAGTGGCATACTCCTCAGCGTAACATAGAAGATCTTTCATGATTTAGCTTTTACTGTCTCTTACAAATCATCTTTCTTCACAGTCACCCTTCAGTGCTGTGATCTAATCTTGCCAAATTCCTTTTGTAAAAGCAATCTGCTTTCTTTCCCACAGCTTGTTCTTTTCTGTTGACATTTTTTCCTCTTCCAACATCCACCATCTCCAGTCCCATCCCATTCTCCTGATTAACTCCTCCTTGTAACTTCAAGACTCAAATCACACAGTCTCTTCCAGGATGCTCTTCCAAAGCCACACATCCTATAGACACTGAATGATTTTCCCAAGCATTCCCATAGCATTCCAAGCTTATCTCCTTCATAGCATTTACGTTGAACTCTCTCCTTCCCAACTAGGTGCCAGACACTCTGTGCAGGCCAATATCTACATATTTGCATCTATGTATTATTTGACACATAGTATATATGTCAGTCATTTTTTGTTAAATGAATTAATTAATGACAAAATTGATGATGACGGTACTGGAACATTTGGATATATTTTATTTGTAAATATATACAATTTTTATTCCTAACACATCATGAGAAGAGAAATAATTTGGGAGAAACTAAATGACTTTCAAATCCTTTTACTACTTGAAGACATTTCCCAGGGAGTACCAAAGGAAAGGGCAATGCTATGTCAAGAAATATAAACACATTTCTGAAGCAACGAGCAATCAAAGTTATGCTATGGCATGTAGTTGAATATCAGTAAAGAATAGTTTATTATGACCTTTTGGAATATGTGTATTTTTTATTTCTCCTACTATATTTCCTTATTTGACTCAACAATACATGTTAAGTGAGATTTAAATGTTACATCAAGAGATAACGGAATAGAGACCTTTAAGGAAAAAATAATGAAAGAAAAACTAACAAGAAAAATCTTAGGATGTTGCAATGAAACATCAGGTAATAGGTAATTTTAAAGGGAATTAGAATGGGTAGAAGACAAGGGTCCATTTCATTAGACACATAAACCATTTTAGTATGAACATCACTGATGAGAATTATGAACCTTCCCACAGGCTGCCAAATAAAGCAGTCATTGATCTTTATTTTTCTCAGTCTGCCTCATGAATTCCAGCCTGATGAAAACATTGATTCACTCTCAGAGCCTATTCACACAAATCACTAACCTGAAAAATACAGTGGGTGGGTGTGGCAGGGGGAAGGGGCCTGGGTCCTTTATGGTACCAAGTTTCAAGTTGAAATAAAGTGCTTTGTTAAAAATGAATATTATTGCCCTAAAGAACAAAAGTATCCTCAATAAAACAAAAATTGATCTCACTTCAGTGAAAAAGGCTATAAATCCATGAGACTTGTTTCTGGATATGGTAAAGCAGAGATTAATGCAATAAACCTTTAAAGGAAACCAGTTTAACAAAGCAAAATATGCAGCACATGTCACTAAATATCTGTTTACCTTCAATGACTTTTGTCCAGATTTAACCTCAGATCTTCACTTATTTTTTCATTTAACAAAAATGTTGAGTGTTTGGGTTGAATAATACACTATTAAAGACTTCAATAACATAATTCATATAACTTCATAAGACATCTTTTTAAGGAGCTTATAATTTAATACAAATATGAAAATAAAGCAATGGACACCTTAACTTTAAAAACACAATGGGGGGGCTTCCCTGGTGGCGCAGTGGTTGAGAATCCGCCTGCCAATGCAGGGGACACGGGTTTGAGCCCTGGTCTGGGAAGATCCCACATGCCGCGGAGCAACTAGGCCCGTGAGCCACAACTACTGAGCCTGCGCGTCTCGAGCCTGTGCTCCGCAACAAGAGAGGCCGCGATAATGAGAGGCCCGCGCACCGCGATGAAGAGTGGCCCCCACTTGCCGCAAATAGAGAAAACCCTCGCACAGAAACGAAGACCCAACACAGCCATAAATAAATAAATAAATAAACCCAAAGTTTAAAAAAAAAAAAAAATAACACCTTTAAAAAAAAAAAAACACAGTGGGGGAGAATGGTGAGCAAATTCAATAATTTTACTTTGTTTAAACTAGTATTACAAAGATAATTATTTGACTCATATTAAAAATGTAAAATGTCTATAGCCACTTAAAAGAGCAATTAATTTCACCAATAAAATTAATAAAATTTAAGACAGCAAGCTAGTAGGTTTCATCTATCAAACTGGAAAAGACTAAAAAGATAAGAATACCCATGGCGAGTGAGAGAATAGGGAAGCAGAATCTCTCCACTCTGCTGATGACCAAGTAAATTAGCTTACTTTTTTTCAAAGGTCATCTGACAATATGAACTTTCAATATATATATCCTATGCCTTCAGCCTTTTTCTTAATATTTTTTCACCTTTTTGGCCTAAGGGAATCCTGACTATTCCCTAATGACACTGTTTCTTTTTAAGTCCTGAGGTAAAGCAGGTTTTTTTCTCTCATAATTCCACATGCCACAGGACCTAGAAGTGGGCTAGGTATCCTTCTTATTTCCCCTTGCCATTTCCAACTATTACTCTCATAATAGTTAAAAAATACACACACATACACACACACACTCCTATATTATTTGAAGATAAGATTTTACCACATACCAACTCTTCTTGATGCTGTCATCTTTTTAAAAAAGTATCAAGAGCACAGGCATGCTAAATAAATTAAAAAGTAAAGAAAACAGCCAGAAAAGGAAGAGAAAGCACAAATTTAAACATTAAGATTTCACTGCACCTTTGCTAGTCCAACCATTCTTTACTTTTGTTGTTTTCATTTCTCTACTAGCTAGGTGGCAATCTTATGCACTCTCATCTAATATGGCATCTCTGATTCCTGTGAGTACAGGTAGTGGTTGTAGAGTTCACCAAAAGAAGAGATTATCATTACTGGTGCTACAAGCTCATCTTTGCCCCTTACACCATCAGTAAACCTACCACACTCCTGAAGGCAATGATGTCAATGAAAAAGCATAACATTAGACTTCCCTTCCCATGCCTAATCTAGTTCAAAATCCAACCTAAAGTTGGAAAATCTGACGTATTACCACTTGCCAATTTTTTTTTCCTGAAGTCACATTGTATACTTTGAATAACAAATTTCTAGAGTCATAGCCTCATTATTGCAATGAGTCAGCCCTTTATGTATATCATTTGTAATGCTATTTATTTCCATTTCATAAAAGAGCTGCAAAATTTTCTCCATCAATTTCTGCTGCAAATTGCAAATGAGACAAAAGCCCTTCACTTGCGTACATATCATAATGTTGCCCATTGATTATACTGTTTTTCAAATTTGATAATCACAACCAGCCATTAAAAGATGATCACTCCTTTCAATAAACTACAAAGCTTAAAATCATTTAACATGTTGAAAAAGCAATTATTAAAGCTATTTAGAAGAAAGTTTATCTTAACAGAAATTTTATTATTCCTAATTTATATGAGATCTTTTACCAGAAGAGGGCATAAACTTGCTTCTTGTCTCTACTCTCCCCCTTGAAGCACAGAAAGGACCCATCTCATTATTATATTTTCACCTGAAACCCAAGAGTTAAACTTACTCAAAAACTTGTTTCAGAAAAAATATCCAATAGTTTTATGAATGCAATTGAACAGTTCTACTTCATCTTTCACAATGGCTGTTACAATGTGGATTTTTCCAAGGGGGTCCACAGTAAGCATGAAATGAACTATTATTTGGCTATTGACCCTGAATGGAATTCAATGCCCTAGTTACAGAAAAACATCATCTCTGCACACCTTATTCATCATTATATATCACTGTACTTAAGAACATGGGTTCCAATACTTAATAATAATGCATAGATCATGCTTAGCAAAGTGCCTGGCATATAGGAAGTATTCAGTGGGTAATTATTATCATGGAAATTTTTCCATCACCACAAACGTGATCTTCAATGTCAGTTAGTAGGCAGCTATAAGATTTTATTAGCAAAATAGAGAGTGACATCAACAAGATCGTAGAATAGGATTTTTTCAGCCTTCTTTCCCCACCCAGAGAAACACTGATTTTAACAAACACTTAGGCATCAGAATACCTTTGTTAGAGCTTGGAAGTCCAGTGGTAAGTTCCCAGAACCCCACTGGAGCAAAAAAAAGTCTGAAAATAGATGCATCAAAGAGGATAAGAAAAACAGTTTCACTTTATCCATAGCAGCCCTCTTCCAAGGTGGTGCAGCTCAGTGCCAAGAGAGGCCTCTCAGCCCACAATTTCTCCCACAAAGAAAGTGAGAGCATAGTAAATGCCCAGCTTCCACAGCTGTAAGGAACACTGCCCAAGAAGCCCACTCCTTTCATGCCCCAACCAGAACGCTGAGAGGATCAGCATGGCTGATGAGATAGAAGGGAGCTAAAGCCTACTGCATATGCTATCTATATTCCTTCTTGATGCTGTCATCTTATTTTGAAAGTGTCAAGAGCCTAGGCATGCTAAATAAATTTAAAAGCTCTAGCTATAGTCGTTACATCTACAAAGTTTGTGGGTAGGCCCCTTAGTGGAATACATGAGGTGGTTAGCAGAAATGGCAGCTCTCTGTAGAATTCTGCACCTGGGTGCTGTGAGTAGATATAAATTGTGATATCAGTAACATAAAATGTGGGAGGGGGAGAAGTAAAAATGTAGAGTTTTTGTATACAGTTGAAGTTAAATTGTTGTCAGCTTACACTTGATTATTATACCTATAAGATGTTTTATATAAGTATCATGATATCCACAAAGCAAAAACTTCTAGTAGATTCACAAAAGATAAAGAGAAAGGAATCAAACCATACAACTACCAAAAAAAACAAAAAATCATCAAATCACAAAGGAAGACAACAAGAGAAGAGAAAGGAATAAAAGAATTAAAAAGAAGAAAATAAAGTGACAGTAGTAAGTCCTTACCTATCAATAATTACTTTAAATGTAAATGGATTAAATTCTCCAATCAAAACACATAGTGACTGAATAGATTTTAAAAAAACAACAACAAAACCCCCAAAATATACTGCCTATAAGAGACTCACATTAGGTTTAAGGATACACATAAGATAAAAGTGAAGGGATGGAAAAAGATAGTCCATGTAAATGGTAACCAAAAAGGAGCAGAGCTGGCTATGCTTACATCAGACAAAACAGACTTTAAGTCAAAAGGTCACTATATAATGACAGAAGCCAAATACAAACAATCATTACAGACTACTATGAACAACCATATGCCAACAAATTGGATAACATAGAAATTCCTAGGAACATACAACCCACTCAGACTTCTATTTCAAGAAGAAATAGAAAATCTGAAGAGACCAGTAGAAGGAGACTGACTCAGGAATCAAAAATCTTTCTAACAAAGAAAAGCCCAGGATCAGGTGACTTCATTGGTGAATTCCACCAAACACTTAAAGAAGAATTAATGCCAATCCTTCTCAAATTCTTCCAAAAAACTGAAAAGGAGAGAACATTTCCAAACTCATTTTACACAACCAGCATAACACTGATACCAAAATCAGACAAGGGCACTGCAAGGAAAAAAGAAAAAATTACAGGCCAATATCCCGAATGAACATAGATGCAAAAGTCCTCAACAAAACACTAGCAAACCAAATTCAAAAACATATTAAAAGGATCATACACCATAATCAAATAGGATTTATCCCTGGGATACAAGGATAGTTCAACATATGCGAATCAGTAAATGTAATGTACCACATTAACAGAATGAAGGGTAAAAATCATATCATCATCTTAATAAATGCAAACAGAGCATTTGACAAAAAGCAGCATCCTTTCACTATATAAACTTCCCAAAAATGGATATAGAAGGAATGTACTCCAACATAATAAAGGCCATATATGACAAGCCCACAGCTACTATCACACTTAATGGTGAAAAATTGAAAAGTTTTCCTCTAAGATCAGGAACAAGACAATGGTGCCCACTCTCACCACTCCTAGTCAACATAGTACTGGAAGTCCTAGCAAGAGCAACTGGGCAAGAAAAAGAAGTAAAAGGCATCCAAATTAGAAAAGAAGTAAAACTGTCTCTGCTTGCAGATGACATGATACATAGAAAACCACAGAGACTCCATCAAAAAAGTGTTAGAACTAATAAACAAATTCAGTAAATTTACAGGATACAAAGTCAACATCCAAAATTCAACAGCATTTCTATATACCAACATGAACAATCAGAAAGAGAAATTAATGTAAACAATCCCATTTACTATAGCACCAGAAATAATAAAATACTTACAAATAAATTCAAGCAAGGAGGTGAAAGATCTGTGCACTGAAAACTATACGAAATTGAAGAAAGAATTGAAGAAGACGCAAATAAATGAAAATATATCCTATGTTCATGGATTAGAAGAATTAATATTATTAAAATGCCCATATGACCCAAAACTACAGATTTAATTCAATCCTTATCAAAATTCCAATGGCATTTTTCACAGAATTAGAAAAAGCAATACTAATATTCGTATGGAACCACAAAAGACTTTGAATAGCCAAAGCAGTCCTGGTAAAAAAGAACAAAACTGTACACATCACACTTCCTGGTTTCAAAATATATTACAAAGCTACAGTAATCAAAACAGTATGGTTCTGGCATCAAAACAGACATATAGACAAATGCAACAGATAGAGAGCGCAGAAATAAATCTAAGCATTGACACTCAACTAACTGATCTTCAACAAGGAAGCCAAGAACACACGACAGGGAAAGGATAGTCTCTTCAACAAATTGTGTTGGAAAAACTGCATATCTACATACAGAATAAAGAAATTGGACCCTTATCTCACATCAAATACAAAAATTAACTCAAAATGTATTAAAGACTTAAATGTAAGACCCGAAAGTGTAAAACTACTGGAGGAAAACATAGGGAGAAAAGCTTCTAGACATTAGTCCGGGCAATGAATATTTTAGATATGACCCAGAAAGCACAGGAAACAATAGCAAAAATACAAATATGAGATTATATAAAACTAAAAAGTTTCTGTACAGCAAAGGAAACAATCAACAGAGTGAAGAGACACACTATGAAATGGAAGAAAATATTTGTAAAGCATACATTTGATATGGGGCTAATATACAAAATAAATAAGGAACTTAACTCAATAGCAAAAAAACAAATAACCCATTTGAAAAATGGGCAAAGGACCTGAAAAGACATTTCTCTAAAGGAGATATAAAATGTCCAACAGGTATATGAAAAGCCGCTCAACATCACTAATCATCAGAGATATGCAAATCAAAACCACAATGAGATATCCCCTCAAACCTGTTAAGATGGCTTTATCAAAGACAAGACATAAATGTTAGCAAGGATGTGGGGAAAAGGGAAGCTCTGTGCAATGTTCATAAGAATGTAAATTGGTACAGCTATCATCAAAAACAGTATGAAAGTTCCTCAAAAAAATTAAAAATAGAACTACCATATCACCCAGCAATCCCAATTCTGGGCAAATATCCAAAGGAAATAAAATCAGTATCTCAAAGAAATATTTGCACTCTTACGTTCATTGCAGCATGACTCACAATAGCCAAACTCTATGAACAACGTAGTGTCCACAGATGGGTGAATGGATATTTTTAAATATGATATATACAATGAAATATTATTCAGCCTTAAAAAAAAAAAAAAGACGGAAAGTCTGTCATTTGCAACAACATAGATGAACTTGGAGGACATTACGCTAGGTGAAGTAAGCCAGATGCCAGAAGACAAATACTGCATGATTTCACTTACATGTGGAATCTAAAAATGTCAAACTCACAAAAATGGACAGTAGAATGGGGGTTGCCAGGGCCTAGAAGCTGGGGGAAATGGGAAGATGTTGGTCAAAGACTACAAAGTTTCAGTTATGCAGGATGAATAAATCCTGGAAATCCTAACGTGCAGCATGGTGACTATAGTTAACGATACTGTATTATATACTTGACATTTGCTAAGAGAATAGATCTTAAGTGTTCTCAACACACCAAAAAAAAAAAAAAAAGTAATAATAAGGGTATCTACGTGAGGTGATGGATATGTTAATTAGCTCGATTGTGGTAATCATTTCACAAACTATACATATATTAAAACATCACATTGTATATCTTAAGTATATACAATTTTTATTTATCAAGTATACCTCAACAAAGATTGGGGGAAAAAACAATATATAAAAAATTCTTTGGAACCAATAAAAAGGCTGAGATAATAATGGAAAAAAGCAAAAGAACCTACGAGGCACTTCTAAAATAATAGTATGTTCAAATGGCCAATAAAATATTTTTAATAGGGTGCATTCAATGCATATTCTTATAGAAATAAACATGATGAAGCATGCCCCAAAAGGGAATATTTGGAAACTGCATAGCCAAACATTTTATTTTCCTACATCCCCAAAGAAACGAATAAAATTAAAAGGAAATTAACTGACACATTTTATGAAGGCTTCTAAATGTTCAATTAATCTACCAGGCAAAGGCAAATAGGAATAGGCAAATCAGATTTAGTGAGTTGATTTTCCCCATGGAGTCAAGGTTAATTTATTCACTTATTTCTCAGGTTACATAGGCACTTAAGTACTCAAAGAACTTTAAACTTGCAATATTTCCATAAGTAATATTAACCCATAAAGTTTTATTATTTCTACAACATTGAGTAAGATCTCATACATGGCAACTTAAATTGAGACTCTGCCATCAAGAAATCTATAATTAAGAAGCAAGATGGACTACCATATAAAAGAACAAACAAGCACATAGGTTATTATGTGTACATGTCTTATGAATACTAGTATCAATAGTTAGTAGAAATAAAAAATAATAGCTTAGTATTTTACAGTTATAAAGCACTTTTCTAATATATGTGTTATATATTTCTCAGAATAACACTCTGAAATAAGATTTTATCCCCATTTCATAGGTAAAGAAACTGACACTGATCCTGATTGGGTATGTATTTATTTTCTTACTAGTGGCACATACTGAGCATTCCTGAATGTTCCTTCATTCTCCTTAGTTTTAATAGAACCACTCAAAGCTTAGCAAGGCACAAGGCACCCAGGCTAGAGACTATATTTCCATTTGAGTAAGTTTTGGCCACCAGGTAGTGAGTGGGATTGAGGTGTACAACCTCCAGATCACATCATTAAAGTCCATATCCTTCTTACACCCTCTCTCTTTCTGCAGGCTGCAAGGCAGATGTGGTGCCGGATTCAATCTTTGGAGGAGGACAGCACCGTAGGAGATAATGGACCAATGAGATGGAAGGATCTTGCCCCTGGAGGATCTCCTGGAGCAGAGCTACTTCCCTACCTGTACCATACGTTTACATGTCTGTACTGTTACATGAGAGAAACACAAATCCCTATCCTATGTTACTTAAGTCCTGTACTTTAGGTATCTCTCTTTCAATCCCTCTGTCTCTTGTCTCTGTCTCTCTGTCTCTTTCATCTCTATCTCCATCTCCATCTCCATCTCTACTTCTCTTATCATTATTTTAGCCTTAACCTTACCAATCCATTACTGAATGAGTTAGAGATCCCATGGTTAAAGATGGAGCAAGATCTTGATCCTTAATCCTGACTCTTGAGCCAATACCCTTCCCATTTACCTTAGGTAAATAAACTCTTGGCATAATAAGCAAGCATTACTGCAAAAAAAATGTGTTATAGTGATTTTCTGGATCTTATTGAACTTCTCACACCCTGTGGAACAGAGAATATTAAAAGTAGTATGTGCTTCCTTCTCCATCCATTTTACCAGATTTAATTTTTAAAAACAGAGAAAGCAGAATGGTAAGACTCTCCAGTTTCCTACAGAAACAGCCATATACTCACTGCCAATTCTGTTTAACACAGGGGGCTTGCTATCTCTACAGCAGACCTGGCTGTGTTCCAGACAAGGAGTCAAGGAGTGCACCGTAGCACTGGGAGACTCTCATTGTGGAACATCCTCCTGATACAACTTCGGACCTCAGTCATGGCCATTTCCCTTTCTTCATTGTTCCACTACTGCATCCATCTCTGCACAAATCTTAATTTAGCCACAATAAGCTCACCATACATTTTTATGCCTCTATTTTCTTCCCTCATTATATTGCTTTTTGCTGATTTATTTGTTGCCCTCTGGTAAAAGAAACACAATTTACTTTTAAAAATATATATATGGATAAAATGTACACATGCACACACATACACACACACACACACACACACACACCCCAAAAGTTCACCAAAAACAAAACACATAACTAACTATATGTGATAAAGTAAGAATGTAACAAAGTTAACATCTAATAGAATCGTCTTAATATTTAAGTACAACACAACAAAAAATTTCATATTAGAGTGATTTTACTGAATATCATGGATATGCTTTCCTGTTTATTTGTTCAATCCAATGTGGAACACACACAGATAGGGATACCTGCTGATCTGATTCACTATTGAGCTTATTTCTTTTGTTTTTAATGAAGGCCGTGGTTGAAGATCCTAATTTACACAAACAGGTCATTGTGAATGGTATTAATAGCAGTATGTTCTAATAACAAGAAAATTCTTCAAGCTAACTGAAATTTATGGTAAAATTAAAGTCTGTGATCATTCTTCAGTGTAAATAAAGAACTATGCTGTAATACTTCATTTATATCTTCAGACACTAAGTTTAACTCAATTATTTGTTCAGGACTTTGAAAATCAAGTACATCTTTTATTTAAATGTTTCTCTTAATCTTTCAGATATCTCTCTTGGAAGTAACAATTAAAAGTTTGAAATAGAGAACTGAAATGTAATAATATCTCGACCTTTACATTTTCAAATTGTCATTAAAAGTTACAATGCTGAGAAAAAAATAGCTCTGACCATTACTTATAAATCTCACTGTAACAATCATTTTTTCTTATTATCTCAGATATATCTGATTTGTTGAAATATGCCATGTAGTTTCAAATTTAATTGACTATGAATGCCAAAAATATTTTTTAAATATGCCAAACTCTCTTACCTAAATATCTTCTTTAGCTTGTTGATATGACAAACAACACTGACACTGGTGGCTTCTGATATCTTTAAATAACTCCACTGTATTTTCCAGTTATACTTACTACTCCACAAACTTCTGATTCCTTCACAGTTTTTCCACTTTGTTTTATATTAATCAACAGTACATTTTCCTAATTCTATAGATATGTCTCATCCAGTTGTGGTTGGATTAAATTTAAACATAACAAACCTTCATAAAATCATCTTGCCATATAACTCTGGTCTAAAATTTTGTAACATGCAAAACTGGTGCTACCATCAACTTGTAGCATAAAATCTACACCAGCTGTTATTCATGTAATAAGTATTACTTCTAAATATTCTGCAACTGTGCATATTTGAGAGGATAGTGGGTTATTAATAAACAATGTAGTTTTAACCTGTAAGTTGTTTAATCTCCAAAAATCCCAAATACTTCACCCATATCTACTGAAAGAACATTTTTTAGCATCTTGATGAGACATGTGCCTTATGGCACACAATTACAAGCAAATTTGTCTCTACTGAGAATTTCTCAGAGGAGATCAAGATGGCAGAGTAGGACACAGAACTCTCCTTCTCCCCTGAACATATCAAAAATACATCTACATGTGGAACAATTCTCACTGAAAATTAACTGGAGCCTGGCAGAAAGAATCCTGAACAACAAAATCTGTAAGAAAGAGCCACATGGAATTGGGTAGGAAGGGAAGAGAAGCGATCTGGTTGGGACCTGTGCCCCTGGGAGGGGACTCAGAAGAGGAGGGAGATTACGTGGGTGGAGATACTCCCTGAGGAGTGAGCAGTTCGAGCCACATACTGGGGACCCCAGCCCTGGGGTCCAACACCAGGAAGACAAATCAACTTGGCTGGTTGGAGCGCCTGTGGGAAGCCTGGGTTCCGCTCCTGAGGAATGCACACACACTTGCTTACTCCCAGAACAGGGCAGAGCGGGAGGACTGAAACTCCACTGGTCGCTGATCAGTTTCCTGCAGCTGCCCTGTCGTGTGCCCCAGCCTCAGCAGAGCGACCGCTCTGGCCCTGCTTGCCTCACAACATAACGCCACACTGGGGTGAGGGGTCTCAGCCAAGGGGAGAGCTCAACTGTGAGGGACACAGGCAGCTCAGACCCAAAGTAGCATCTGCGCAGGGCAGGGACAGCCATTACTGGCACTTACACAGGCAGCACATCAGAAGCAGACCACCACAGCCTGCACCCAGACCCATGCTGAGCACCCACACCAGCCCCCCTTGCTCCAGCACTGTTCCCTTCTGGGCGAGGGTGCTGATGCTGGGAGAAGGGAGAGCACATACTTAAAGGGAATGGAGCCAGCTCAGACCCGATCCTCTGGGCTTCTGCTCCAGCAATCTGGGGCTCAACTATGCCCCTGATAGGGTGGTGACAGCTACTGAGCAGAGGAAAAGCCCTCACCTGGCTCTGGCCTTAGCCCCTCCATCTCCAGCCCCACCTCCTACCACAGTGATAGCTGCCAGCACTCTGAGGAAAGACGTGAATTGTATTCACATCAGATCCAGCTCTCCCACCATAGCCAGTGGGCAGGAACAGACCGTATAGGGATGCTCCTATACGAGGACATCCTTCAAGACCTCAATAGGTAACTGTTTCACCTAATTTCATAAGAGACAAAGGAATTTGTTTCAATTGAACGAGCAAGAGAAAATCCCTGAGGAAACAGCTAAGGAAAAAGAAATAAACAATTTACCAATTTACCAAAGAATTCAAAGCATTAGTAATAAGAATACTAACTGACTCAGGGAAAAGAATAAAGGAACACAGTGAGAATTTTAATAAGGAATTAGAAATATAGAAAAGAAACAGAACTTGAGAATATAATAACTGAAATAAAAAACACACTAGAAGGAATTAACAGCAGACTAGGTGATACAGAAGAACACACAAGTGATCCTGAAGATAGAATAATGGAAATCACCCAATCTGAGCAGCAAAAAAAAATTTTTTTAATGAGAAAAGTTTAAGGAAACTCTGGGACAACATCAGGCATACCAACATTTGCATTATATGGGTCCCAGAAGGAGAAGAGAAAGGGGTCAAAATGTATTTTATGAAATTAAGGCTTAAAACTTCCCAAATCTGAAGAAGGAAACAGATATCCAAGTACAGGAAGAACAGTGGGTCCCAAACAAGAACCACACCAAGACATACCATAATTAAAATGGCAAAAGTTAAAGCGAGAATTCTAAAGGCAGCAAGAGAAAACAAAGAAACATATACAAAGGAACACCCCATAAGGCTATCAGCTGATTTTTCTGCATAAACTTTGCAGGTCAGATGGGACTGGCATGACACATTTAAAGTGCTGAAAGGGAAAACCTGCAACCTGGGATACTTTACCCAGTAAGGTTATCATTTAGAATTGAAGGAGAGATAGAGAACTTCTCAGACAAGTAAAAACTAAAAGAATTCATCAATACTACACCTACCCTAAAAAAAATGTTAAAAAGTCTTCTTCTCTAAGTGGAAAAGAAAAGGCTATAACAAGAAGGAAGAATATAGTGGGAAAGGAAAAAATCCCACTAGTAAAGGTGAATATATAGTAAAGGCTGAGGATCAACCACTTGAATAAGATAGTATGAAGATTAAAAGACAAAAAAATTATAAAATCCACTATAACTAGAGTAATTAGTAAAGGGATAAACATGAAGATGTAAAATACAACATCAAAAACACAAAATGTGGGGAAGGGGAGTAAAAATGCAGATCTTTTATTGATAGAATGTGTTTGAACTTAAATGACTACCTGTTTAAAACAAATAGATATAATTATAGGTCAACATATATGAACCCCAAGGTAACCACACATCAAAAACCTACAATAGATACACATAAACAAGAGAGAAAGCTTTTGTGTACAAAAATATAATGACCTGTAACACATAGGTTTGTCATTTTCATTGAATTTTATACTTTGAGAAAATCACATTTGAAATAATATTCATTTTCAAGTCTTGCCCTTAATTTTGTCTCTTGAAAATGTAGCTTATAAGAAATCAAAGTTTTCTGATTAGAACTATGGTGACATTGGACTGTATCAATTTAGCCAAGCTGGAACTACATTTCCTAGAATCCCCTTCTTGTATGGCTACAACTCAGATTGGCCACAATAGAAATTTGCATGGTATTTGAAAATGGAAGTGAGAAAGCAACACTTCTCTTCCCTTCTCTCCCCTTCCTTTCCCTCCCTCCCTTCCTCCCTTCCTCCCTTCCTTCCTTCTCTCCTTCCCTCCTTCCTTTTTTCTTTTATCCCTTTTGAAGGTCAGTGTAAGGGTATCAGGCAATACAGCAGCTCATGTACCTTATTGCTGATCTGCTACAAGCTCACCTTACCGGTAGGAGAGAGCAAGCCCACAGCATTTCCAGCTTCCAGGGGATTTCCTCTTTATGCTTCTCTACAAGCTGGGCCAGGTGTGTGTGTAGCTCTATGGCAAAGGGTGCCAGCTTCTACTGAAGGTCACCCACATCATCTCTTTGGGTTGGAGATGACAAGAGAAAGACTAGGTTCCAGTATGTCCCTGCTCTTATCCATTTCATGTTCTACTCTCCTTCCCAACAGCCAGCCTGGCTGACCCATAGCAACATTAGATCCAACACCAGACTCAAGAGTCCTTGGGTAGACATATCCATTAGGTCTCATAATTATATAATAAATAATAATAAATCCTATAATAAATCCTTTATTCTATATCACTCATACTGGTTGTGGTTTTCTGACCAAACCTTGACAATTGTCAACATTTTCTCAATGTTGACTATTTACATTTCCACACCCAACAGCTGAACCTGAACATTCCTTTGTATTTTTCACTTCATCATCCTCCTTCTTCTAATAATAAAAACCACTTATTTAAAGGTAAGTGTATTATTGCCAGTCCCTGGCATACAGTAAGGGCTTTATTGGCATTAAGTAGCTATTATTATTATATGCCACAAATTCAGATAAAGCACCAATGAGCAAAAGACCAAAGCTCCTTCTAGCTAGTGTGTTGCATTTATAACATCCTTTCCACTAATTTCGGTCACAACAATTCACAAGTGGCCACAGCATAAATTCTAATGTGCCCTGTTCTTGCTAGGAATTCCTGCAATGCACTCTAATATTTTCTATTCTTTCTATTTGATTTTATTAACATGCTGCCCACATAACTCTTCCTCTAGGGAATCTTTTTTTTTTTTTTTTTTTTTGAGCTTCTTGAATTAGGCCTGGAAGCCTGAAACAATTTGGATGGGAATGCTAGGGAGAGTTACAATGAATTGCTCAAATTAATCAGTTTCTGCCCCTGGAGCTATGATAAGTTCCCCAAAGTGTACACTGCTATATAATGGGGGAGGAGTGGTATGGATGTTGAGAAGACCTCGCCAATATCTACTATTTTCCATATATTATCACATACCTATGAGTAAACACTTCGGGAAATTCTCTTTTTCTGAGCCTTGGTCCTTAACATTATTTAACTCCCATAACATGGGTTATGACATATTTTAATAAAATCTCCTAATATTGTGCCAGCTCCTACCCCAAAATGCTGCTCATAATCTACTAAGTTGACTTCATGATCTATTAAGTTATAATTTATAGTTTACAAAACCCTGTACTTCCTACAATAGCTGAGCCATCATTTCATGCCTGCTCTTGGATCAGCCTTTCCAAAAAACAAAAAACAAAAACAATGAAGAGGCCAGGATCACCTTCTAGCATACTCTTCTGTCCCTTCCTGACCGTCACCCACTGCAGTGCTTCCATCAGTGCCTAGTGTTTTTATTTTTTCTTTCCCTCCTTCCCTAACATCACAGTGTAGCATTTAAGAGCACAAATACTGGAATCAGAGACCTGAATTAGAGCCTCAGTATTGCCTCTCATTACTTCTCTGGCCTTGAACAATATTATTTACCTCTTTGAGCCTCAGTTTTCCCTACCTGCAGAAATGGGAATAATATAATTAACACATTCATAATATTAAAGTGAGGACCAATTGAGATAAGACACGAATACCTGGAACATGATAAAGTACTCAATACAAATTAGCCATTATTATTGCTCTAAAAGCTAACTCACATAATATGATAAGCTAATTGCTCATTTTTATAAAAGACTACTTAATGTTTTCAGTTCCAGGGTACTAGATGTCAAAAACTAAAGCAAGTAACTCCTAACTATAGAATGTCAAAGATTAGTCAACTGATAAAGAAGGAATTTTTATGACCAAAGAGTGCTTTTCATATGCCCTCAAGTCACATTACAGATAGCTATATACTTGACCCCATTCTTGCTAAAAAGAAAGAAGAAAAAAGAAAGCAAAAAGAAGATTTTCTTTTTTTAAAGAGCACTAGCAAAATTTCTCTTTGTCTCTGAGGTAGCCTGGAAATATTTCAGAATTAGACCCAAGGATGTAAATTATCTGTCTTTCTCCTTCTAAGACTAATTTTTTAAAAAAGCAAATCTTAAGAAATGATTACACATTGTACTCTTTTGGAAAACAAGTAAATCAAGGAGTGAATTTTAGCTGAATGAAAACTGTTTTTAGATTTATTAACAATCTGCATGACCCCCCAACCCTTCCCAAATGAATCTTCCAATTTGTCACATGCTATTTTATACTTTTGTTGAAATCTATTTATGCATTCACATTACTTATTCACAGCCAGGAGATCAGAGCCCTAAAACAAAAATCACGTCAAACGCTGCCAACAGAATGTGAAAAGGCTGTAAAATTACCCATCCATAGTTATGAAGCTGTTATTAACCCTATGGCAACAGGCGAATTTAGAGAAGTTATTTAAAGTTGTCATTCAGAGAGTTTTAGCACACCATTGTGGTCCCATATTTTCCACATCCATTACATTTGATTTATAAGTTTTTGCTTTTGTAATGCCTAACATTTGACCATTAGTTGTATGGCTTTTTGCAGTTGGTTATAACTAAGTAGAAGTTATATGTTGTATTTTGACAATAAATGCATGGTGTAGATTTATGTTCTTGTGTTCAATGTTACTCTGTTCTGAATATTCAGTTTCCCAAAAATCAACTTCAGTGGCCTCAGCTGCTACCCATGAGCTTGATTTGGTGCTAAACAGAGGCACTTTCTGCTAGGGGACATGGGAGCATGAGTGAAAGAGGAAAAGCTGAATAACTCTAGAGACAAAAAAAAAGAGAGAGACAGGATTTGATCCTTTGGGTTTTTCCTTTCTTTCACCGTTTTGATATTGGAGTATCTTATGAGTGAATTGAATTTCAGTAAGATAATCAGCTATGAATTCACTCTTAATTCTTTCAATTTACTGTTGTAACATATCATTCTTTAAATTTATGCTTCATAACTGAATTGAAATGGTTAAAGAAGACCTAACTTATGACTGGGATACAACGGGAGCAAGAAAAGAATCAAAATGTAACTTTGTATATCTGTCTAATTATAGATGAACTTTTTTGTATAATTGATTGTGTTTTGAGATGAGCTTATTAGCTTATGCTAAAAAAAAAAATCCATCCCATTACATTCTGATTATTGTTTCTTCCAATATACTTATTAAAACACTATTCAATCTTTCTTAATGGATTAAAATTAAGCTGACGTGAATAACAAAAAGAAACCAAATGCAGAGATGTAGGAGGGCAATCACTACTAAATAATTTGTATCTTCAACAATAACAACTCTTAAAAATGTTTTCATAATTTACCTTGTTTTCACAGTAACCTGTGTAAGAGTACAATACAATTTTACAAAGCTCAAAACCAAGGGAAATTAAACAATATATTATTTATCATATATACAATGGTTATAAAACTTTATTTTTAAAAAGCAAATGAATGACACACATCTATTTATAACCAAATAGAAAGTAGAAACAGAAATCTGAATAGTGATTGCCATGGAGGGCAGAGATGTAAGATAAAGAAAGAACACAAAGAAAGATGAAGGCTATTGCTGGTGTTCTAGGACAGGGGTTGGCAAACTTAGGCCCACAGGCCAAATCCCATTGCAACCTGTTGGGAAAATAAAGATTTTCCATTTTTTTACATATTGTCAGTGGATGCTTTGTACTACAGCAGCAGAGTTGAGAAGTTGCAAAAGAGACTATATGGCCTGCAAATCCTTAAATATTTACTATCTGGCTCTTTACAGAAAAATTTTGCTGGATCCTGACCTAGCCTGTAAAAGTAAAGAAGGCTTCTATTAACTATTATTCACACGTGGAATGATAGGTTTTACTAACCCCTTCATTATCTTCAAGCTTACCTATCTTCATCCCTGATGAAAAATGGTTCATTCAGCACAAAATTACATATAAGCAGTGGAAGGATGCGCAATTGATATTGAAAAGGCCAAGTTGTGTTTGTTTTATAGGTTCTCCAATCTGAAGAAAGTAAGGATCCAACATATTCTTTTTAGCATGGAACCAGGAAAGGGTTCTCAGTTTTGACTACAACAGAATTATGGAATAAGTTTTTAGCCACACATTGAGGCTGACTGTATATATACCAAAAGAGAGCTTGATGGAAATAGAACTTGAAGGTATAGACTTGAAGGAATGATTTTACACCATCTTCTAGATTCCAATTAACTTTTTGATTCGATACAAGTTAAAGTACAGTGGTTCTTTTTAGTGGTTAACTGTCCTTATACACCATTCCAGAAAGTGCAGATCATAAGAGCAAGGTTAAATATAGACCAGCAGTTTTCAACCAGGGGCGATTTTGACACCTTCCCACCTCTCACATGGAACATTCAGCGATATCTGGGAACCTTCCACTTGGTTGTCACCACCAAGGTATCTAGTGAGTAGAGGTCAAGGATGCTGTGAAACATCCTAGAATGCACAAGGTAGCCCAGCACAAGAAAGTCTCAAATGTCAATTGGGCCAAGGCTGAAAGACCCTAATATGTATTCTTGGATTGTGTCTGTTGACAATTAGAGTCAAGATTCTGATGGTGAGGCCAAATTCAAGGTAAGTGACACCCATTACAAAATTCCTTCTGGATCTGGTCCATGTGATGCACACACAGACACACAAGCAAGCACATCCTACACACTCTAATACATACATTCTACATAATGAGAAAACTTGAGGCATTCTCCATGATTCAAACTTCTTGGGTATATATATTTTTCAAATCAAAAATATTGTTTAGTCTGAATTACCCATAGAGATTGCCTAAGTTCTTTAGTTTATTCTGCACACAAGGAGACAGCACATAGATATCATTTTTTTTCATTATACTATTGCATATACTTTATCATTGCATATAGATAATTGACCATCTTTCAACAATATGAATTGCCAAAGAACACTTTTGTGAGGTATTTCATTTGTTATGCAGCTTTGAGCAGCATGTCAGCATCTGCACATGCCTTAATCCATGTCTAAATGATATTATTGAGCACTCTTTTTAAAGAGTGTCTGGAAAATTACATGTCATGAACTTCAACAGTCTGGCTGTCACCACCAGGAGAAAAAAAAAATGATTTCAGCAAATGTTTCAGATGTATCCCAAAGAGGCAGTGAACATTTTCATTGAAATAAAGAATCTGTTTTATAACTAGTATTCCATAGATAAATATTTCCTTTTTAATTTTAGTGTATTAATGGGTATTTCTAATCTTCACAAGAAGATATGGCAACTTTGTTGTTCATTAAGTGTCTCATTAGTAGGATCTGAAAAAGTAGGATTCTAAACAACCAAAATTAGAAAATGTTAATAGACAATTCTGAAACCTTTAAAATGCATGCTCTGATATTCATAATCACACTAGCGTGTCCATCATTATTTATTTATAGATGTTGTTAGTAAAGATCTAGTAGAAACACTTATTAAGGAAATTGGAATAGTTTCTCCGCAAATGAATTAGTAATGTCTTATTCTGTGTGGTCTACTTTAAGTGTTAAAATTATTAGGGTTTACAATGTGCCTTAATATTGTAAAGTTCATCAAGTGAAATATAAGACATTCTCAGAATTAATTTTAATTAATTGCTCTATTCACGACTAACCTAGACAAAATTATGAAGCAGATAGTATGTATCCCAGCCTGCTTTCTACCCAATATAGTTATAGGTTCAAGGGCCTCTTTTCATTGTTTTATTTTATTTTTAACTAACTAACTCCATTCCGATTTGTCCAAGTTGTTTATGTTTCCAATAGTGCAATTGCCTTAGAAACATTTTGTGGTCCACTCTATCAGACAAAAACCACATCCACAAATCTAGCCAGAATGATCCCTTCTCTACCTTGAGCTGCTTCTGAAACTGTTTTACGACCACCATGCCCTTAAAAGTATTATTGTTTAAAAGCAATGATTTGCATGGCATGCTCTTCAGATTCTAAAGGCACGTTTTTCTTTTTGAGGGTCCACCTTAACCTTACATTTTACATAAAAGAGTAAAATACTAATTTTAAGTACAGTGTGAAAATTTAAGAATATATATTGTAATTCCTAGAACAAACACTTAAAAAGTAATTCAGGAAGGTATGGCCAAAATGCCAATAACTAAATTAAAAATGGAATTTTAAAAAGTATTTGATTAACCAAAAACTGCAAGAAAGGAAGAGCAGAGGAACCAAAACAGAGGTGGCAAAGAGAAAACAAATAAAGAATTGATAGAATAAATCCAACAAAACCAATAATTACATTAAATGTTAATGGACTACACGTGCCAATTAACAGAACTAAATTGTCAAATAGGATATTTTTTTAAAAAAAAGCAAAACCCAACTACATGCTGGCTCTTGCATACATGAACTTTAAAAATAAAGAACAGATAAACTTAAAGTAAATAGATGGGAAACATACTAGGCCAACAGTGAGCATGAAAAGCCTGAGGTAATGTTATATTAACATCAGACAAAATATATTTCAAGACAAAGTGTATCCTATGACCTGAGTAATAATGAAAATAAAATCTATAAAATATGTGGGATGCAAATGAAACCATGCATATAGGGAAATGTTTAACTTTAAGTGCTTATATTAGAAAATGGACAAGATTTGAATCTAATGGCTTAAACTTCCACTAGAAGAAACTAGAAAAAGAATAGTAAACCAAGAATAAAAAGAAGGCAAAAAAACCCAAAAGTAAGGGTAGAAATCAAAGAAACAGGAAACTGACAATTGAGAAAACTTAAAATGCCAAAAATTGTTTGAATAGATCAACGAAGTTTATCAACCCCTGGCTATACTGATCCAGAAAAAGAGAGAGAGAATGCAAATTACCAATATCAGTTTTGAAAGAAGTGTTGTCACTACAGATCTAAAAGACATTAAAAGGATGGACAATAAGGAAATATTTTGAATAAACGAATGCCAACAATTTGGACTAGCTGATAATAATATCTACCGTGAGATGCTGTTGAAAAAGAATAATGTTTATAAAGAGAATGTATATAAAATGCTTAGGTTACATTGGTGCCAACAATAAGCCAGGCCTTATATATCTCATACAGGCTTATAACTCCATGGGCAGGAATGACTTGCTTAATAGATAAGAAAACAGGAGCTTAATAATGATAATTAACTTTTAAGGTTTACACAGACAATAAAGAAAAGAGTTTTTGTTTCAACCCATTGTCGACTTGGCTCTAAAGCCTATACCTTTTAAATGATATAACATGATGCTATAGTAATAGATATATTTTTACCTTAGTTGATGTTTGTAAAAAGCTATATCTAAATATTATCCTCTGTTTTCTTATCACCATTAACCTTCTAGATGTGAGAATTGTATATTTTGAAAAAATTAGTTGAATTTTTCTTTTAAATTTAAAAAATATGGGATAATAATTTGTACTCTAAAAATTCTGAAATTACAAGTGAATTTTAAGTAGTATGAACATAATATAAAATAACCATAATCACAATAATTTCTCTAGGTCAGGAAGCAGGTTTTATACAACTTAATACTTGCCATAGGAACAAATTCAGTGTCATCCAAATATTTTTAACCAAATCATTTTTAAATTGTTGTTAAATGCTATATCAATACCCCAAAGTATAGAATATAAATTTAATTTATAAATGTATAATTTATATACAAATTAAATGGACTTAGTCTAACAATAAAACAAAATTATTATCTAATAAATCATGCTGAAAATGCAATTAATTACTTAGTTAAATTAATTAAATTTTTAAAGCATCAACAAAAATCATCTGGGCTCAGATTTCTCATCCTCAAGATGCTAAATGACAGTGGAGCAAAGTTTCCAATTTCTACATGAAATTATAATATACCCTTATTTCTATGCCATGGCAAATTATAAATCAAATGTGAATCCAAATCAAAGATATTTACAGATATTCAAGAACTTAAAACATTAATTCACTATTCTTTCCAGGATATCCACTTAAAAATGTACACTTAAATAAGTGGAAAATAAGAAGGAAGACTTAGGATATGAAAAACAGTGAGCTCTCCCAGGATTCCAATAGAATGAAGTGCCGAGATGACAGTTGTGCAGCAAGTCTAGGAAATAACCGGTCCAAATTAGAAGAGGAAGTCAGTGGGCTCCAAGAAGAAATTCCTCATAAAGAACGCCATGAAAAACAACACAAAAATACATTTTATGGAAAACTCATGGTTCAAATATGAAGCAAATTACAATGTGGCATGATTTACAGCAATTTATGAAGGGTTAGAAAAACTAATCCAGTTGACCTTAATTTTGCTGATATTCTTTTTCTAACAATGAAGTCTTAACAGTGGACCTTTAGGAAGAGAATTCCAGCACACCCCTTGATTCTGAAACTAAAAATATTAAAATAATAAAATTTATGTAGAATCAATGTATAAAAAATCCTGAGATATTTATTTAAATATAGATAACACATGAAAAATTTACATGGATAAGGATATAGGTAAAGCATAGGGTATTTACCTCAAGTCAACCTATAGATTAACAATGAAAGACCCCATTATGCTTGCAGAACCAAATATAAATATTATCAATAATAATAATGTGAAAGTAAAATTATAGATGGCAAAATTAGAAGAGGAATGGTAAGGGTGCTAATAACCATGTCCTATATTAGTGCAAAACCAAGAAGAGTCACTGTCTGAATTTGATGGAATAATAAATGTAAGTTGATAAATAATGCTTAAAGTTATAAAAGGAACTAATAAAAGATAATTAATAATACCAAGGACAATGATTGAGAGAGCAGGAAGGGACTGAAAAATATGAGTTAAAATACTTATCTTTCATAGTAGAGGCAATAGAGTTGATATTTCCAAAGTTGATATTTCAAGAAATACCTTATTATTTAGATGCATGGGATTATCCAACAAAAGATCTAATAATAACAGTTGAAAAATGATAGTTTCTGACAAGGGAGTATAAAGGATGGAGCTTTTCATTATAAGCTTTTCTGTACTACTGGAATTTTTAGCATACCCGTCTGTTTTGATAAAAACAAATAATTTTAAAGAAAATATAAAACAAAGAGAAAGAGTATTTCATAGATAATAGCATATAAACTTGACTAACAAATGAAAACTGAATATATTGCCATTGACATGAGCAAAAAAGCCTATAAAGCCAAGAATAGAACGAATTCCTTAAAGAAGTAGACAATGGCTATAATTCATGTAAATTATTCTATATGCAATTTCATTAGCAATAAAATAAAATTGATACAGCAAGAATAATTTTATTTCTAAAAGTTCTGCAGGCAAAACTCTTATATAAACTAAAAGAAGAGTCAAAATACTGCTGAGCAGTTGTGGTGCTAAGTCACTCCCAAAAAGATCCAGGTCATCAGTAAATCAAGTACTTCAATAAAATTCTTAAAAGTATAAGAATGTATAACTGTATTCCAATAATGAGAAATATAAATAATGAAAAATGTCCACCAGAACAGTCTGCAACAGAATTTCTGAGCCATTCACAATGTTTTCATTAAAGTTTGGCTGTCACCAATTAAGATAATAGAGAAAATTTCTCCTTCAAAGATAAGATCTTAGGATCCATAGGCCTTTCTCTCTACTTGCAGTCTCTTACTTTATGTCCCCTAAAAGCCCAGACTATTTTAACAGTTTTAGAAATCTCAGACCTCAAACTACATAAGGAAAATGTAATTTAAAAGTTCACAATTTTGTATTACTCAATGAGCTTAAATCCTGAAAATACCAATTGTCTTTCAGTCTTCTCAGCTTCAACCCTTCTCCAGGTAAACTGGATTCACCTGTGAACATATCCTTTGACTCATCAGGTGCTTATCAGGACACACTTACTTCTACCTACTTCCTAAGTGTATGTACTCTATTTCTGACCACAACTTTGAAAAGTAAGTATTTTCTGTCTGTACTCCATATCTGCAACTTGATTTCAAGAAAAATCTACTATTCTCACACAGCCATCTAGGGGCTATTCAATATCTTATGATAAGTAGTGTGGTCCAAAGAATCTTTTTGCTCTGAAATGCATTCAAGTAGATTCTCTTATGTTAGTGACTACAGAATTGCAGGACCAAGTAGGTTATACTGCTTGTGCTAAGACTGGGAAATGGAACAGGCAATCTTTATGGGTATGTTTTTTTCATAGTCTTAAGCAGCCAGGCATTATTAAAATTACTAGAAGGAGGCAGTGGTAGGAGATCATTATAGTCAATTGGAGTGTTATATTAAAAGGAGTGGTAGTGCATGGTAATCCAAACAGTCACTTCTCTTAAACCACTATTAGTATAGCACAATTGCAAAGCTCCAACAAGAAACAGAATACAGAAATCTCAGAAAGCCTGCAAAACACAGGCAATAATAGTAACAATATCAACAAAGAATGACATGTATTGAGTACTTATTATGTGTCAGATACTTTACCTATATTTATATTTACCTATATTATCTTATTTAAATCTCAAAAAATCCTATACACTATGTGCTTTTACAACCCTCATTTTGTAGATGAGGAAACAGAAACTTAAAAAGGATATCTAACTTGCCCATATCTAGCAAGTGGTAGGACAGCAATTTAAACCCAGACAGTAGAATTCCAAATCTGATATGATTAAGAAGTCTGCTACATAGTTCAAGACAAAGATTCACATATAAAGAGTAGACAACAGATTTTACTGGAGTTCAGCTAAAAGATATGTATTAGGTATCAATGAAAAAGGGTAACTGATGGTTTTATAAAGGAAAATAAGAAAAAGGGGGATTAACAATATGTTGAACTAGTACTAAGTGGAATTTAAAGGTGCCTTATTTTCATTACTCTAGGAGGTGGATCAAAAAAGATCTTGTTGTGATTTATGTCAAAGAGTGTTCTGCCTATGTTTTCCTCTAAGAGTTTTATAGTGTCCGGCCTTACATTTATGTTTTTAATCCATTTCGAGTTTATTTTTGTGCATGGTGTTAGGGAGTATTCTAATTTCATTCATTTACATGTAGCTGTCCAGTTTTCCCAGCACCACGTATTGAAGAGACTGTCTTTTCTCCATTGTATATTCTTGCCTCCTTTGTCATAGATTAGGTGATCATAGGTACATGGAAACAACCTAAGTATCCATCAACAGAGGAATGGATAAAGAAGATGTGGTACATATATACAATGGAATATTACTCAGCCATAAAAAAGAACAAAATAATGTCATTTGCAGCAACATGGGTGGACCTAGAGATTGTCATACTGAGTGAAGTAAGTCAGACACAGAAAGACAAATATCATATGATATCACTTATATGTGGAATCTAAAAAAAAGTGTAAAAATGAACTCATTTATAAAATAAGAGTCATGGATATAGAAAACAAACTTATGGTTACCAGGGGATAAAGGGGGAGAGGGATAAATTGGGAGATTGGGACTGACATATACATACTACTATATATAAAATAGATAACTAATAAGAACCTGCTGTATAGCACAGGAAACTCTACTCAATACTCTATAATGGCCTATATGGGAAAAGAATCTAAAAAAAAAAGAGTGGATATATGTATATGTGTAACTGATTCACTTTGCTGTACACCTGAAACTAACACAACATTATAAATCAACTATACTCCAAGAAAAATTTTTTAAAAAATTTAAAGAAGAGATTTTAAAAACATTTAAATAAAGGTACCTTAACCTCTTTTGGAAATATCCCTCAAAATTCAAGACTGATATAGGACACAATAGGCATAAACCACAATTAATGAAATACGAGGAAGGCAAAGCTAAGGGTGAACATATTTTAAGAGTTTATTTGTAAGCAATTTTAATTTAATTAATTCAATTAATTTAATTTAATAAGTATATTTTAATAAAACAAGTTAAACTTATTTCTACTCATCAATAAAGTACTATGAAAGGAAAAAAGAAGGAATATTAAAAAACGAAAGGATCTAATCTTATAAAAAAACGACTGATATAGAGATTTGTATGGTAAATGGAGGTGAGGAAATCATCAGGTTCAGTATTATATTGTTTAATGGGTCATTAATATCCATTAATATCCATTTCTGTGTTCAACCTGACATGCATTTTTCTCTTTTCTGTAAGTGTTATTGTTGCAGTTACATTTGCCCTATTTGCTGAACTTTGAACCAGTGAGACCCTCAGTAGTCTTGTCCAGACGAAGGAATTATCTAGCCTTTTGGGGAATAGAATAGAAACAACCTGATTGAAAAGACTCAAGATTCTACAACTCTGGATCTACCTTGGGATAGAAATTTTCAAGACCATTTGGAATTGAAATACCATCTTCTTTGAGAATTTTGTTTTCTATGGTTGTGAATACATTTAAATATTAGATTAATAGATGAATAGGTGAAAAGATAGGTAAGTAGATAGATAGATAGATAGATAGATAGATAGATAGATAGATAGATAGATAGATAGATAGATAGATAGATAGATACATAGATTTCTAAGAGAACTTGTGAACATACAGTGTAAACTATGATGTAAAAAAAGTGTAGTCCAAAGGAAAGAATTAAACTCAAATTCTACCTAAAATAATTCACTTTTGAGATTTCACCAATAAATTCTTTGCTCAAGTTACACAGACAAAGTGTAATATTTTATGTCAGTAGGACATTTCATGGCTTGTCACCTTCATATTTAAAAACAAGTTTTTAACTCTCTTTTTCTCTGAGTTGGCTCAGGTTTTCCAAAGTTTCTCTCAGATATAGCCATTCAGCACAGTGTGATTGCTACATGTAATATAATAACAAGACTGCCCATTAACGTGTTCTCTAAAATACCCTTAAGTAACTGACTTAATACAATATTTAGAATGGTGCAGTCAGGTGGGAAATCTTGCTCTTAACTATACTGACTGCTGAGCACAGATTATAGCAGTTTCCCTCCAGCCTTTTATCCCAGAGCTTTCAGGGTCAATTTGTTCCTCCTAGAATCAAGTGCTCCAAATTAAAAGTTTTTAAAATAACATTTTCTTCTTTAGAGCACAGATTTTAAAATAGAACAAAGAGGATTCTCCTGCTTGCTTTACTGTTTTCTTCCTGTCTCCACAAAAATGTTCATCACACTCAGTCCCCATTAACTGCTCAACTACAAAGGTTATACAAAACTTTAAAATTAACATAGTTGATGTGGATTCATTATTTCAGAAGAGGTTTTTCTAAATGTTACTCTTCCAAGCCTCACTTTTTTCTTTATCTAGTCAAAGTACAAATGTACGATCCACTGTTAAACTACATTTCTCTAGCCATGGAACATAAATGTTTGTTTCTCTCGGACATTATCTATCACTTACAACAGAATCTCAAGCTCTTTGGACATATTAAAATTTGAAAGTATTTAAATTATAAATTCCATAATTCTTCATCTTGAATTCTAGACTTACTCACTGAAGCTTTGTTAATAAGTGTTATATTTATTAATAATGTTATATTTATTAATATTATATGTATAACATTTATGTGTATATACCTATATTTAAAATAAGTTACCAAAATATTATATTCCGACTTTAAACTTAGACTCATTAACTGTAAGATAATATATTTTGGTTTTCAAATAAAAAAGTAAGCTATAATAAATGAGACTTAAAGGAAATTGTATTCTTATTATTTTTAACAATATGTGTATGAAAATATCAAATTCAGACCCAAAGTCAGATCAATGAAGTCATCACTTATTCATTCTTCAACTGATCTTGTGCCAATCCTTGTACTAAGTGCTGGAGATAGAAATATGAACTAGATATATTCCTTCTAGTAGAAGAAACACACAAAAACAGATCTCTGTAATATAATGTCTTATTGCAGCAGTAGAGAATGCAAAGGTGTTTTGGAAGCATCAAAGAGTACAACTATATCTGGTTGGGTGTGAAACGAAGGGATAGTGGCAAGAAGACTTCTTGGAGATGACTCGTGTATTGAGAATTTAAATAGAAATATGAGTTAGATTACTCAAGAGTAAGAGTTAAGAGCATTTTAGGCAGAGATACCAGAATTTATAAAGATATAGAGGTAAGAAATAGCATGGTATGTGTGATAAACTGTGAGTCATTCAGTGACCTGAAGAGAAAAACAAATGTCAGGAATTGGTTTAGATTTGAAACTTGAAGACAGGCCAAAGACAGATCATTAAATGCATAGTGAGACATATGAACTGCCTTGGATTTTAAATAAGTTTTATTCTGCTCTTCCTTTCTCCTGGGACTCCAATTACACGTTTGACAGACCCCTTGGTATTATCCCAAAAGTCACTGAGATTATACATTTGTTAGTTTTTTTCTCTCCCTAGGCTTCATTTTCCATACTCTCTATATCAACATATTCAAGTTCACTGATATTCTCTTCTGCAGTGTCTCACCTGCTATAATGCCAATCCAGTGAATTATTTTCATATTTTATTTTTTAACTCTAAAAGTTCCACTTACTTCATTTTGTAACTTCCATTTCTCTTCTCATTATGTACATGTTTTCTGTTTTTACTTTTTTAACCATTTTTTATATTGAAGTATAGTTAATTTACAATCTTACATTGGTTTCAGGTGTCCAACATACTGATTTGAAATTTTTACAGATTATAAATGTCGGACAGAGAAAGACAAATAGTGTATTTTTCACTTACATGTAAAATCTAAAAAATAAAACAAGTGAATGAATATAACAAAACGGAAACAGACTCACAGATACAGAGAACAAACTAGTGGTTACCAGTGGAGAGGGGGTCGGGGAGGCGCAAGATAGGGGGAGGGGATTAAGAGGTACAAACTAATAGGTATAAAATATAAGGAGATAATGTACAGCACAGAGAATATAGCCAATATTTTGCTTATGTTTTCTTTTAAATCCTTAAGTATATTTATAATATCTGTAAGAAACGTTTAATGTCACTTGTCAATTTCATCATTTCCATCATTTTTGTGTATATTGCTATAGACTGATTTTTCCCCTAGCTATGGTCACAATTTCCTTCTTCATAAGTCTGGTAATTCTTGATTCATTTATAGATATTGTGTGTGTGTGTTTCACATTATTGGACATTAGATTTTGGTATAACAGGCAGTTAACTTTCTTGATACTTTTGAAGTTTGTTTTTAAGTTCTGAGGAGTGGATATAAAATACTCCTTCTCAATGAGTGTTCTACAAGAAAATTAAACCCTAGTGCCTAAGGCAACATTGTACATAATGAATTAATTTATATCTAATGTCTTTAGAATGGTACTGTATAAACCTTGAAAGAAACAAGAAAATAGTTATTCAAATTATTTTCCATAGAATGTCAGTTGAGAAATACTGACAATTTAGCTGCACTACTAAGGCATGACCCTTCTGAAGTCTCTCTGAAGGCCCATGTGTTCAAGAAAGACTCTTTATTCTAACTGATTAAAACTCAAATGTCTCCCAACTGTGTGTGAATTCTGGAAACTTTTCAACTTACAGCTTCCTAGCTATTTGTTGCCTGGCCTCGAGTAGTTTCTTCATACATATGCACAACTGAGTATTTAGCAACAAACTCAAGGGGATTCCTAAACAAATTTCTAACATTCTTTCTCCGTGCAGCTTCTACCTCCTTGTTATTCTGCTCCACAAATTCAAGATGCCTCAAGCTTCCTGGACAATTCTGTCTGCTCAACTCAATGATACCACTGTCCTCTGTTCAAGATACCCCTCTCCACACTGTAGTCCAGAAAGTGCCTGAAGGCAGAAAGCTGGGATGACTGTAGGCTCATCTTGTTTGTTTCCCCTCTTTCAGTATTGTGCCAACTGTTTGACCAATGTCCAAAAATTGTTGCAGCATGTATATTGTCCAGCATATATTTTGTAATTATTTATGGAAGGAAGGTAAGTCCAGTCCCAGAGTGAAACCTTTATGTTGGACCTTAAATTATAGTTGATGGAGAGCCAATAAAGGATTTTAATCAGAAGACTGACATGGTTAGCTTTGTATCTCAAATGACTCTAGCAGTCCTATGGAAGGAGAACATGAAAAGTTAGACTGATGAAAGGGAGAAGCTCATAAATGTTTAGGATTGAAACTATCAGGATGAGACGGTTTATTTTTTTAAAAAGTGAGAGAAAGGAGTCAGAGATACCTCTAAGAACTCAAGCTTGGGTGTCTGAGTGCCATCAACTATGAGGAAGGGGACCTAGTTTACAGCAATTTTGTGTTCATATTGCCTTTGAGCCATCTTTGGAACATCCAAATGGAGATAACCTTTGAAGGTTTGAATATGCAAACTTGAAACTCCGGGGAAAGATTCTGGTTGGAAGAAATAAAATCAAGAGTAATGAGCACAAAGAATATAGCTGAAACTACAGAGGAAATACTATTGTTCAGGAAGAACATATGGAACCCTAAGACAACTGGAAAAAAATAAAAAACACTAATATTTAAGGATCAAAGGGATAAAGTAGAGATGGAGAAGTCCTCAGAAATGAAGAGAACCAGGAGATTGCAGAGTTTCAAGTAAAGGTAGTAAAGACTTTCAGAAGGAGGAATTAAACTATGGTTTCAAATGAGAGTTCTAGCAAAATAAAAGCTAAAAGAATGGCCATTGGCTTAGGTAATTGCAGAAACAAAAAGCCTTTCACTCACTCAGTAGGTAAGTGTAGCCGAAAGCCAAATGCCAACAAGTAGAAAACATGAGGAGGAATAGATAGCAAGTATAGATTACTCTTTTAAAGGGTGAAAGGAAGAGGATTGACTAAATTGAAGCTAAGGAAAAATATGTATGGGTCAGGAGAGAATACCTTTAGTATATGAGACTTGAATTCTTGAAAGCTGAAGAGAAGAACTTAAAAATACAGGAGAGAGGGAAAAACAAATGGATTAAGGTCCCAGAAGAGAGAGGGCAAGATGAAGTCAAGAACACAGAAGGATTGGTTAGCCTTGATGCAGAGTCTTGACCTCCACTGGTATCAGAGGAAAGAACATAGGAACCAGCATCCAAGCCCACAGAGAAGGCTTGTTCTGAGCAAGGGTTCCTACCTGGTTTTCAGAGCAGTGACAAGACCTTGATCTGAGGATGGATTGCCATAGAGTTTGGGAAGAGAGAGCAAGGGTGTCAGAAACTGAGAGCAAGGGCCTTACTCTGAGAGATGGCTTTCATCTAGAGCCTTTAACAGTGACAAAGACCCTGGTTAGGGAACAGTCACTGAAGGCCTTGTTATCAATGTGAGCTGCCACATAACATTCAGAGAATTTACATGAGAGGAGATACAAATGAGAATGTTAATTATAATGATGATGATTAAAATATATCCCCTGATATATCCTCCCAGGTACTCCCTTCAGAACTGTATTCCCCTGGCTGCTGGGAGTGCAGCTGGCTGACAACCCTTGCAGCAAGGTAATCTCAGCTGAAGAGAGTTGCCTTCCCCAAGGTCATGATTCTTTCCCCGCTACAGTTTGCACCCCATGACTGGTCAATGCAAGGATATAGAAATCTAGCCTCTGTTCCCCAACCTGGGACAAGGCTAAAGAGCCATCCCAGTTTCAGTTCCCTAAAGAGTCAGCTGAGGCCTTGGTTGTTGTTGACTAGCAGTCCAACTTCTCTCTGTGTCCACTCCCACTTCCCCCCTTTTCTCCACACATAGGTTTGTCACCCAAACTACAGGACACTCAATTAAATTTGAATTTCAGATAATTATGTTCCAAGTACTTCATTTTTAATTAAAAAGTATTCATTGCTTGCCAGAAATTTAAATTTAGCTGGGCATCCTATATTTTTACTTGCTAAATCTGGCAACCTTATTCACACATGTTAATTCTGAGAGCACTTCCTAGTAAACTTCCTTCACACTAATTCCATCTCAGAGTTGGCCTCCCAGGGAACTTGCAATAGTCAGTGAATTCTGGAACTAATTGCCTGCTGGATGGCTGGCAGTGAGGAACCCATGTCTGGGGATAGGCAGAATATAAACAGTTCCCAGAAGTATAGCAAGATAAATATTAAAACCTTGACTAGTGGTGAACTGGGATGGTCTGTGGTGGAAGGAGATGTACTAGCATATGGAATTCGTCAGGAGTTTGAGACATATTAGGGAAATAGTACAATTGTAATGATAATGGAATTGGGTGGCTATTGTTGGAGATAATGCTTTAGAAGAAAAGATAATAAATAGCTGAGAGAGATTAAATAACACTTAAAGGCTAAGGGTGCAAGACAGAGGATTTCAAGGAGACCAGGGAAATACTTGGTGGCAAGTTGACCCCTTCTACCCTGGGAAGGGCAACGATTTATTCAGTCTGCTATAGGCATATATTAAGATACAGGTTTCCCTTTCCTTCCCATAGGGCCTTAGCCTGTACCATTATCTAGTAACTTAAAGAGTATTTAATCCATCAATATGAATCACACACAAAATCACATCAGACCAATGGGGGTGCAACAGTAAGCACATGAACTTGGGATTCAGGTGTCCTCTCATATACTGCACCACCTAGAACCTGCCAACCTGATAGAGCAAAGAAAAGCCTACTGAGGCTATAGCTATAGCACCATGTCAGAGAAAATATCCTATAAGAACAAGGCACCCTTCTCCAGAACACAAGATGCACATACCCATACACATCTACATACATATAATGACACTGTATTCCCAAGAGATAAATACATGGATCTGAGGACCAAGGGGTAAAGAGGAGATAGTCTCACTTATATCCCTTCCAGGGAGCCACTTGGAGAATTTTTGCTTCCTGCCACACAATTCTGGGCTCTATGGGTTGAGAAGTCCTGACTCCTAAAGGAGAAATTCTTCTACCAGGGGAAATGACACAAATCTCATTGAACTTTAAGCTATGGCCATCTGCTTAGTACCTTAGGCTTCATAAGACAAAGGACCAACAGGCAAGAAGTCACCAAGTTACAGAGGTAACTGAACTTGATCATTAGGAAGAGGAAATTACTATTATATAATGGAGGCATTGGCACACAGGTGAGCCGCTTAGACATTGCTTATTACTCCCTTGCCCAATTTAGATGGTAAATGGACAAGTACAGAAGCCATGACTTGAGGAGGGCATAATGACTAGGTACTTGAGTATACTCCCTAAGAAGTAGTGTGGCAGGACAAGAAAAAAATAAAAAGACAAAAGAATAATAGAGGAGAGTCATATAGAGGTCAGAACAAGCTTTCTCTAAATTCAGAGTATATAGATTTCTCCTATAATCTTCTCCTGATTTTCCAAGAATAATGATCTATTATCATTGAAAAAACTACTGTATTGTAGAGAATGCAAATTAGTGTTTATTGAGAACCTACTATATGCCAAACAGTTTTCTTATATTATTTTACATTAATTCTTACAAAAACCCTATAAACTGTCTTACTCTCCACAGATTAGGAAATTGAGTTTTGAGAAGTGAATAGTGAAAGGTATTTCCATTACAGTATGTCCACGTGGAAAACTAATAGAACCTACAGGCTTCAGACAGATTGAATAGGACCAAGGAGATTGAAAACAGCGCTGAGATGGCCAAGTATAAATGCTCAAAAGCAGTACTCTGCAATAGAACTTTCTGGGATGATGGGAATGTTCAATATCTATGTCTGTTCTGTCCAACATGGTAGCCACTAAACACAAGTGACTATTGAGTAATTAAAATGTGGTTAATGCAAATGAGGAATTTTCTAATTTTATTTAAATTTAATTTGTTTAAATTTGACTTTAAATATCCATTTGTATTGGGTAGTACAGTGCTAAAGGATCCCTGGAACTTCTCTATTCTTCTAATAAAATATACCCAAGGGTTAAGTTGGTTGTTATAAGAAATCAATGCAACTCTGAATTTCCAGAACAAGATTTCTAGTTCACTGACCATACTTTTCCTCTCCCTCAAGTTGTAACAAAATTGGACTCATGGCATTCCAAGCTCTAATTCTTAAATAGAGCAAATGTATCGTAGATATTAATTAAAGACTTTTAGCAGCCACTGCTAATTTCAGAGCGACCTTATTTAGAAGCACTCTGAGCTACTTTTTCATTCTTCACAACTTCTTAGCTGGATAAAGTCTAACTTTCTTTCTCAAAAATAATGTGGTGATATATTAAGTTAAACAGCTGTTTTCTATCTTTTGTTGTTGTTTTTATGCCTGATTTTGTTGGGAGGGGCTGGTTTTGTTTTGTTTTGTTTTGTTTTTCACCATCTGATTAATTTTTAAATGTCTTCAGTTTACTGTTTACTGTCTGTGCAACCTCCTTCTCTAGAGATTTAGACCAAATAGATTTTTCCTGATTAGGTTGCTCATCATTATTTTTTGAGCTTCCAATTAAGCATCATCTGGCAATCTGGCAATTTTGTGAAAGATTAAGGCAGGCTGTATTTCAATTCTGCCTTTTAATGTTTAACTTTCATTAAAGAGAATCTATTTTGAGGCCACTGCTGAATTGAGACCTCCAAATATTTCATAAGTTTTGACACCTTGCCAAACTTACAAAAATCTACACTCTGCTTAAAAGGATTTTTTAAATCAAATCCTATGACAAATCATTTACCAAATTGAGTATCTTTAACTAATTTTCTGGCTTCTCTCATTCAATCTAATGAGTCACACTGAAATCCTTAAATTCAGGTGATTCCACAACTTCCACAAATATTTTGCAATTAACACTATTTTCTACAGGGAAAGTATGAGGTGAGAGAAATACCTCTTTGAGAGTGTTAACACGGTACCTATCCCTGTCTTCATATAAGTACTCACTTTCATCACCTGCTTCTTTGCTGAGATGAAAAAGGAGTTGCAGATTTTTAAAACCCAGAGTGGACTAGACATTAAAAAAATACTTTGTCATATAGAAACAACAAACTTTTACCCTCAAGTTCTTATGGCTTTCAAGTAACTGGCTAGATGTTGGAGGCTACACAAAGAGGATCTAGCAAATATTAAACTTTCTAAAGTCAAAAAGCCTGAGTTTGAATACTGATTTTATTGTTGAGCATTAGAAATTATTTAACATATATGTACCTCTGTTTCTTCATCTATAAAATAGGGATAATAATAATACCTCCCTCATAATGTTGTTCTGAAAATTAAATAAGTTAATCTTGTAAAGCACTTAAAATAGTGCCTGGCACAAAGGAACCTAGCCTAAGTTAATATAAGTGCATAGAATCATAGTATACAAATGTTGAATAGAAATCTAGATATTATTAATTTTCTGTGTATATTTAACACTTGCATGATCTAAGAAACACTTTTTACACATACCTTTGAGACTTTAGTATTTAGATTCTAGAAACAGCAATAAAATTTTAAATATTCATTACAATTTGATATAAACAGAATTCACAGAAAAGGGGTTTTCATTCAATTTGGAGATTGGAGTTGTGATATTTATGTAATTGATATAAATAAGAGCTTTGTATTTCTGATGGAAATTATGCCTGCAATTCTCATAGTAATAACAGTTATGGACAACAATGTATCTATGGATACTACATTATTCATTTTGAGCAGATCTGCTTATTCAATCAACCAATGTTCCTTGATCACCTCCATTTCACCTTTTTAAATTTTTTTCATCTCTATTGCTAAGTATGGGCGGTAACATTATAAACAAAATAGCTCTCATGACATTTACTCTAGTAAAGGATAAAGACATTAATCAAAAAAAATCAAACAAATGTGAAACTTCAACTGATTTATATAAATTTTTTGAGCATATTAATTGAAGAATGTGATGTAGTCAAAGAGATTAGAAAATTTTCCCTAGAGAAGAGAGAACTGGACTGATGCCTAAAGGTGAAAGGAAGTTAACCAAATGAATAAATGAAAGACCATTCTTAGAAAGGGAACAGCATGAGCTAAGTCTCATGGAATGAAGTAAAGAGAATAAGGTAAATGAGATCATCCACAAACTTGGAATGGTAGGTAGAGAACAGACCATACTGTGATATAAGGCCATGTTAAGGAGTTTTACCACACCATACAGCCAAATAAAATCCATTGGATCCTATCAGGAGGTGAGGAGGGGACAAATATGATCAAGTTTGACTTTACACCAGATTAGTAGGCCTACAATGAGAAGATAGATAGGGAGAGAAGGAAGCAAGAGTTAAGTAAATCAGTTGGGAGGCTATTTCAACATGATATCTTAGTCTACCAGATGATTAGTGGAGATGGAAAGAGGTATAAATTCAAGAGATATTCAGGGATCTTGATGATTCACTGGATGTGGGAGATGAGGAAGAAGAAATATCAAAGATAATTTCTAAAATTTTGACTTGTATAAGTAGACCAGATTTAGAGAGGGAAAACCATGAGTTTTCTTTTTGGGGGGGGTGGATATACTGCATTTGAGATGCCTTTTTTGTGTTTGTTTGTTTTTTGTGTTTTTTTTTTTAATTGAAGTATGGTTAATTTACAATATTATATTAGTTTCAGGTGTACAACATAGTGATTCAATATTTTTGTAGATTATATTCCATTTAAAGTTATTCTAAAATATTGGCTATATTTTCTGTGCTGTACAATATATCTTTGCAACTTATTTATTTTATACATAGTAGTTTGTACCTCTTAATCCCCTACCTTATCTTGCCCCTCTCCCTTTCCCTCTCCCATGTTCACAGTAAGAGAATTTCTGATTTTAAATATAATAAAGTAACCAGTACCAGACAACTCTTCCCATAGTAAATGACTGTAAAACTAGACAAAATATATAAAACAGTATTTACAGAGCTTGGTCAAAAGGCAGCACTGAACTCTGATCCCTAATAAAGGAAATACACAAGGTAAGTCCCATAAATGCCCTGAGTTTCTGCCCCAGGGAAAATTTTCCAGATTACAGTGCAGGGAGAGGAAGTTAAGCAGAGCACAATATCACTGAAGTGAGGAGGTAGAGATCAAGGTTGGGAGCTGCTAAGGAGGCTAAAGTTTGTGGAACTGGATATTGTAGACAAGGAAGCTGCAGAGAGAAAGATCTCATAAATCTACATAAGGATCATCCAATACTTTTGCTAAATCCTAAAACTGTGAATGCACATAGTGCGACTGGGGAAGGTCTGACAGAGAACAATCACTAGGGATTTGTAAAATAAAATGGATATCCTGGTAGCTGCAAATTGCTTGCAAAATAGAAATTCTGAGCAGCTAGAGTGAAGAGGCCTTACTAAACAACCCAGGGACTCAGTTGACACTTCATAGAAAGGCCATATAATAGGAGTAGGGCTACTCTAGCTAAAAATAAGCTCTAAAGAATAAAGTTGATTCAGCAGTAAATTACCTGCCTGCCAGCTCAAAACCCAATACTTCTAAAGAAAGAAGGGAAAAGTCAAAAATTCATTCAAACATTTGAAGACATACCTTAGAATGCCTAACACACAATCAAAAATTAGTAGATGTGAAGAAATGACATAGCATAGCAGCAGTGACTACTTCCCAGCTCTCCTGACAGGGTTTGCCCCCTCTGAGATACCCTGGCAGTTTAACGTAAGCCCCAAGGGGAAAAAAATAATAAAAGAACAATACACCTAAGGCAAGGCAAGTAAATAAATAATTAAATAAATAACAATAAATATAAAAAGAAGGGGAAAGAGAAAGAACAAGTAGAACACTAAAACTACTAGAGCAGACAGACAGCAACCAAAAATAATTAAAGCATTTATGATTTAACTACATTAAGAAAAATATTTCTGTAAATTGAAAAGCTGTATATTTTTATTGAAAATTAACTAATTTAATTGAAATGAAGAACAGTTACTATTGAGAAGCAAATTCGTGTCTTCAAAAATCCAGAGGAAGAAATAACTCAAAAGAGAGAAAATGTACAAAGAAAAGGTAATCATGAGGGAAAGAAAAGAAAAATGGATGATGATCTAGGATATTTAATAAATAAATCATAAAATTTCAGAAGAAAAAAAGTAAATAACAAAGGAAAAATTATTTACATTATAAAGGAAAATTTGTCTGGTTTTAAGAAAGATTTGAATCCACCAATTTAAGGTCCTTACTGAGATTCAAGGAGATTTTAAAAGATACGCAGTAGGGACACCTGGCAATAATGTTGGAATTTTAAGGTGGAATATGCTGAACAATGCCCTCACAAAGATATCAAGTCCTAATCCCTAGAACCTGTGAATATTGTCTTTTATGGTAAAGTCTGCAGATGTGATGAAATTAAGGATCTTGAGAAGGTGAAATTATTTTGGATTATTTGGGTAGGCCCTAAATGCCATCATAAGTATCCTTATAAGAAAGAGGCAGATATATATTACGTACAGACAGAAGAAAACAAGACAATGTGACCAGAAGCAGGGATTGGAGTGATGCAGCTACAAAACAAGGAATGTTGGCAGCCACCAGAAACTGGAAAACAAGATGTATCTCAATGCTCTCTATTGCTTATCTATTCTGAAGATCTGCTAAACATTTAGAGCAAATGTTTGTAACATATTCAGAAACTGGAACAGGCAAGGAATGAATTCTGCTAGAGCTTCCAGAGAGAGTGTGGGCCTGCCGGTTCCTTGATTTCAGTCCTGTGATATTTATCTCAGACTTCTGACCTCCAGAACTATGAAGAATAAATTTCTGTTGTTTAAGCCACCCAGTTCTAGGTAAATTGCCACAGCAACTGCAGGAAACTAACACACAAGGGTAAAGAGAAAATTTTATAAGTTCTCATGGAAGAAGAACAAGTTACTTCAAAAGGCAAAAGAGGGAAAAAAAAGGCAAAAGAATCAGACTAATATCAGACTCCTCCCCTACAACTCTAGAAGCTTGAAAACAATAGAATAATATCGACAGACAACTGATGTTAAAACAGCAAACCAAGTATCTTAAATTAGCCAAGATGTTAATTACCTGTCAGAGTGAAAGAAAAGTATTTCAGATATTTGAGGATTCAGACAATATATAACCCACATGCCATATCTGAAGAAAAGGTTAGAGAAACTAAGTAACAAATGAGTCAAAACAGCTGGAGAAAGTTAAGGAGGAAGGGAAGAACAGAAAGATATGAGCTTTTCAATATATTATCACTAAATCTAAGTGGATAAAATGAATGTGTAATATAAATGAGACATTTAAAAAAGAAAACTTAATAGCTGCCTTAAAAGTCACAAATCTTTTCAGCAAAATGTAGGTGCTATAGAGAGAGAAAACATAAAAGCATTTTAAATATATCATCTTATTGGAGGGAAAGCAGGGAGAAATAAAGCATTTTATTTCTTTAAATAAAGGGGGAGAAGATCATTAGTATTTTGCTTTCATATAATAGTAAAGACATATCTCATTAGAAATGTGGTATGGAAACTAATGTGATATGAAAACACACAGAAGAATTATTAACAAGAGGAAAATAGGGAATGAAAAATAACTTCAAGTCTACAAAAATAAAGAAAAGAAGAAAAGGGAACAATACAATTAAAGAAATGGTCATCTTAACATGGAACAAACAAAATATAATACACTACTTTGTAAATGTAATACACTATTATGTAAATGTAATACACATTTACATTTTACACTAAATGTAAATGGGCTGAATTCTCCTATTAAAATATAAACAACACAGTCAGTAATGTGGGGCTTTCTTTAATACAAAACAAATTAACTCAAAATGATTAGGAAAAAAGTTTTAAATTTTAAATAGTCAACGAAACACCAAGAAAATGCCAAATTCCAGAATCTAAAAAGTACACTGGTGCCTCAGGGACTGTCTCAAAGAGGGAAGCGATATGTTTCCTCACTCATTTCTTAAGGACAGAAATGAGCTCTGACTTTTACTCACACCTTTACTCACACCTGCAGGTAAAGTTCTGTAAGCCATGTTTCCAATCCAACACTGCCATAAAGGAATAATAAAATGGGAATTTCACTTTAACATGGTTTTATATCCGCTCCCAAGCCCCTCAAAACTGACAGAAAAGAATGAAAAAATACACTTCCATAAGAACAAAGAGAACAGGAGGGTAGAGACAGCAAATGAGAGATGTCAAAAAATTATTGCAAAAGACATGAAACATAATCATGGTACAAGGCATGGTATATACACTTCAGCAGTCAAAATGTTGTGAATATTGGGGGTGGTGGTGGTGGGATGAATTGGGAGATTGGGATTGACATATATACACTAAAATGTCTAAAATAGATAACTAATAAGAGCCTGCTGTATAAAAAATAAATAAATAAAATAATTTTTTTTTTAATGTTGTAAATATTGATAGGATAGTGAAAACCAAAAATAATGATAAAATTACACTGAGAGGCAGTGGGAAGGAGAAGTCTTGTGTAAGTAAGGTCAATCTTTAATAGTAACAAGAGCCAGTAGATATCTAAAATCAATAAATTAATAGCTAGCATTAGAAGCAGTTTCTTTAGACATACGAAGGAAATTATAGAAAATAGAAAGAAGGGCATGCAGTTTCCCTTGAAGGCGCAGGATCTGGAGCAGAGAGGAGTGAGGCAGAAAACTGCTGTACTTTGTCATAAACTTTTTTTTTTTTTTTTGTCATAAACTTTTAAACTGTGTGATTTTTAACCCTACATATTTTGGATTGATAAAAATTCAAATTATTTTTCTAAAGTTCAATAAGGCTCAAAATAAGTTCGGTAAGTTTATAAAATATAAGTCTTTTTTTCAAATTTCAGTCTTTACTAAAAGGTGCTCCAGTATTCTCAAAAGATCAATGCTATCATTTTCATGACAGTCAATCTCCTATGTGTACTACTGTTAAAGGTTGATGTATATTAATGACCGTCATGTGTCACTAGAAAGAATCTTTTCCTTGGAATGGAGGGAATTGTAAAGGATTATCACCTTACATCTACATTCTTCCATATCTTAACCAACTTTTGGAAAATCTTCCCACTACAAACTTCCACTTGATCACCCTCTTACATGATATTTGAGGAAATGTAAACTGGAAAGAGTGTGGAATTTGAAGCCAGATAGACAAAACTTTGAACTCTTGTTTTCTAACTTTCTAGCTTAAGCATATTTATTAATTTCTCTAGCTTACATTTTCTCATCTATAAAACAGAAGTAGCAATTCCATTATTATATAAAACAATGCATGTAAACATCTTGAAGTGTGCACAGCATACAGTAGGTATTGTATAAATGATGGATATTTTATTACATAGATTTCCATGGTATTTTAATCAGAATTTTGTAATCCGAGTGCCCATAAATTCACAGGCCTACAAAACAAGGCCACATATCCTTTTAAAGTTTAAATTATCATGACACAACTCTCCATAAGCTTCATTAACCAAAAAATGGCACCCCTAAAAATGTCCCCAGTTATTTTGGGGCATTCGAAAAAGTCCTTACAATTATCCAGAAACTAGTTACTCCCTATATCTGCTCCTCAATGTCCTGTTCTGGGCCTTCTGTATCCATGCTTCCTGCCCGTGAGGCACCTGGAGAAGCCTCCCAGACCAGTCCCACCACCACCCCTTATGACCAATGGGGTCTGAGCGAAGGCTGCTGCATGAAGAGGCAACCAGGACAGAGCACTGCAGGGAAAAAGGAAAAAGACTCTTTCCTAATTCTATGTCAGACTATAGACAAGATTTGTTAAAGTTATTTGGGCAGGAAGGATAATTTAAGTTTGGGAATTGGGATTTACTTTTTTTTAAATGAGGCAGGTTTCAATCTGCATATGGGAATTTCTGCAGGTAGTTTTTCTGCCCTTGGTAAAAACAGGAGCCAAAGCCATTCCAAATGCTTAAGATTCAAGTAGTACGCATATTTAGAATCAAAAAGTTTCTTGAATCAAAATAACTTTGTACCCATCAATATGACCCAGCCTGAAGAATACACTAAATCATCATTATTTGCAGATTAGGTATTTGCGAATTTGCCTACTCGCTAAAATTTATTTGTAGCCCCAAAATCAATACATATGGTACTTTCAAGGTAATCCTCCAACATGGAGATACTCAGAGTGGTGAAAAATTTGTCATCCATGCACATTCCCAGCGAAAGTCAGAGATCCTCTGCCTTCTTGTTTTAATTCTCATAGTGTAAACGGTATCCTTTTAAACAAGTGTCCTTTTCAAGATGTTTAGTGCCACATTTTTCACACTATTGTGCTTTCTGTTGGTGATTTTGTTGTTTAAAATGGCCCCCAGTGGGGTTCCCTGGTGGCGCAGTGGTTGAGAGTCCGCCTGCTAATGCAGGGGACACGGGTTCAAGCCCTGGTCTGGGAAGATCCCACACGCCGCGGAGCAACTAGGCCCGTGAGCCACAACTACTGAGCCTGCGCGTCTGGAGCCTGTGCTCCGCAACAAGAGAGGCCACGATAGTGAGAGGCCCGTGCACCGCGATGAAGAGTGGCTCCCGCTTGCCGCAACTAGAGAAAGCCCTCGCACAGAAACGAAGACCCAACACAGCCAAAAATAAATTAATTAATTAATTTAAAAAAAAAATGGCCCCAAGCATAGTGCTGAAGAGCTGTCTAGTGTTCCTAACTAAGCACAGGAAGGCTGTGATACGTCTTATGAAGAAAATACACGTGCTAGATAAACTTCCTTTAGGCAGGAGTTACAGTGCTGTTGGCTGTGAGCTCTGTTAATGAATCAACAACATATATTAAATAAGGTTTTTTTAAAACAGAATCACACATAAAAGAAGGTTATATATTGATTGGTTGATGAAAATGTGACTAGAGGCTCACAGGCACCTAACCCTGTATTTCCCTTGGGGCAATGATTCCTATTCCCTAATTCAGTGTTCCTGAAAATGCCTAGATAACTGCAACGAATAATAAGAATCTATTGTATTCTGATTTATTAAAGTAGTTGAGGTCCCTCTTCTCTGTCTGGGTACTAGGGGGAAATAAACCAATGAGACATAAGCTCATTGTGACAGGCTTGGGAAACAGGAACTAGTGAGATTCTGATTCTGCTCTGACAGAAGTTCTTAGGAAGGCAATAGGGGAAAAAGCTCCAAAAGGTCTGAGCTCTGTTCACCAAGTGGGTTGCTACAGGTGGTATTACCCATACATCAGAATGGACCCTTCTCCAGCTCTCCTAGGACTAGGAAGATGTGGATCCAGGCCACTCAACCATGGTCCAGGGGGAGCCATTCACACCAGAGCTACCCCAGCTAATCTCTGCCCAGGGACAGAATACCTTATTACTGAGGATCAGCTCTGGAGCCAGCAGTGGGAGAACAGGGCCTAGAAAACTACTCATTCTTAGCTTTTCCTGTTTGAGGCCTGCACCTACTAAACGGGTTTCTTTGTTTGTTTAAGTGCCCAGTGTTAAAAGGGTATTGATTTACTTGAACTAGGCAAGTAGACTAGAGTGAAGTGGAATAAGTGACTGTAAATCAATAAAGTTGAGCTTTATTTATATAATAAAGAGCTTCTTCTGAAACACTCTGAAGTAACTCTGTTTGCTGTTCACAAAGTCCTGCTTGAGAGTTACCTCAGCTCCTGACCACCACCTCTTGCCTGGCATCTTCCCGGATCTTTCTTAGTTCTATCAGTCTTTAAACATGGCCATTCAAACCCAGTTCATCTGCCTGATTGGAAACAGATACCAAATACTGGCTTCATTCTCAGCTCCTTTTCTTTCATATGCAACACACACACATACACACACACACACACACACAAGCATATCAATTGGTGCAAATAAATACTGGGAGAGGCATTTTCCGCAGTATTATTCTTGGAGTTCAATTCAATAAGTCCAAAATGGAGACGTGAGAAATGAGGAAACAAAGTGCCCTGCCAACTAATGATAATAGCAAGCACAGAGAGCTTACTATATACCAGACACAAAGTCTTTTACCTATATTAGCTCATTTAATTCTCACAACTCTATGAGGTTGTGATTTTCATAATCCTCATTTAAGACATACAGAAATCGAGGGGTAGAAAAGTTAAGTAACTTGCCCAAAGTTGCACAGTGACAGAAGAGAGACTTGAACTCAGGCAGTCTGGCTCTAGAATCTATGTTCTTAACCACAGCACAGCACTGCCTCCCCAACTATCTATAAATCCCTAAAGTGAGAGACCATGCTTGATTTTTCTCTAGCAGTTCCTGGTATGATGTGATTATACCATTGGCTCACAAATAGAAGTGTCTACATGAGAACTTCTCAGGGGCTTGGGTAATTTCTATAACATGAAACTACCTTGAAGGTTTTCAAGAATTAGTGATGTCCAGTGTGATGTCATTACCAAGGGCAAGATTATTGTTACAGTTAGCTGGTGATGTTGCTTCTCCCTTTCTAGAAAAACAGAAGCTAATCTGAAAATCAACAGGCTTTTGCCCAGTTTCCCACATGTATATCCAGTTCAGATTCAAAGGAATGGAGATTTTGGTTCAAAAATATGGTTATGGTTTTGTGGAGTAGGGAAACAGTAACTATTCTTGATTTGCTGATGACTGAAATATGAGATGAGAAAAAGGTGAGGTGAATCTGAGATTACATACTCAGAGGAAATGGTACAGTGCTTATGACTAAGGGTGACAGAAAATTCAGGAAGATAGGATAGCCCATAAACAATGACAAGTAACTCTGCTTTTGCTATATTGAGACTGCCAACAAAAACATCTGTTAGCTTAGTAGCTCTGTGTCCTGTCAGTCAAATATTTATTGACTGCTTCTCAGGAAGATGCTCAGTGGCAAATATTCTACAAAGACAAGCACATTACTACATAAATGCCATAAAATATGTTGGAGAGATTTCCAGCCACTGCTAACCTCATCTGAGTAAATGTGAACAGTTCATTAACATCCAGAGAACCATCTAGATCTGACACTCCAGTCATTTTAAATCTTTCAAAAGTGAAAAGATTCAATAAAAATAACACAGAACAAAGTATGTTTCCTACTATTTCATAAATCAATAGTACTGTGTTTTTCACAAACATCTGACTCTAGCCAGGATTTTAATGTAGCAATTTGAACAAACTTACAAGCAATACTTTATTTCATTTGTTTGAGGGTACCCATTGATTTCTTACATATAAACTCCCTAGTTCATTTAATTATTCCCAGGTGATCTGGAACACCATTTTAAACTTGACTACCTTTCTTTCACATGGCAATCTCTTTGAGACATAAAGATTTAATATCTATTAATAAGGGAACAATCATCTGAATTTTACATATATAAAAGAAGAAATTTCAATAATAATGTCTATCATTCTTAAATATTGGTCATGTTGTAACAAGTTAGTGTTGTCATTTATGTACTAATATAGAATTACTTTATACAATAAGGTATTGATTTTTCAAACTGCTCTCCTGTAGCCCAGGGTTCTGGGGTGTGTAAGGAGTTTATTTGGGTGAAAAAAGGAAGAGAACTAAATGGCCAAGGGAATTGGGCCCACAAGCATCATTCTAATCAATTTTTAAATCTATCATAAATTACAGTTTTACATACAATATAGTTTGGGGATAAATAATCTCTAGTTAAAAAAAATAAACTACCTCTAATGGAATTCTGTTCTGCCAAAGGAAAATATTGCAAATCTACTTCTAGTCTTCACCCTGTAAAAACAATTAATGTTTTAGTGGTTTCAAAGACAATGTGCTTTAAGTATGCTCAGCTATTGGTTTATGTAATTTCATATTAAGTAAAATCTCAAATGTAATCAAATATCACAAAACATTTAAGTCACAATTAAAGGTAATACACTTTCAATCTGAAAAAAAGTTATTTAGACACCTTTTCCTAAAACAAATATATTACCTTTCACAATAATCATCAAACTGAGGTAAATATTTCTTTTCTTTTTCACACCTATCAATAATCTTTCTTAGTTATTTGCAGTTAAATTGACTATTTTCTCTCCAAAGTATTCTACTGTCTCCACTAGTTTATTTTTCTATTCTCCTACATGAATAGAAATGAGGCATTTCTATCATATGACAAAATTAAATGATGTCATATGCCTGAAGTTCAAGGATAATTTAATTTTACATTTATTCATTTGCGGTATTTCTAAATTTATTTGAAGTGCTATGTTATTGTACAGAAACGTTTCCATCTTTATAATGAAAATACCTCAGTAATTTCATTAAGATTCTACAAAATCCATTTAAAGTTATACAGATAAGAAATAGTCAAAATCTCTTTAACATAATTCCTTCATAAATGTCAGTATGTGACCAACATATGTGATTCAGGAGAATCATTTTTTGCAAAATGAAACAATAGATTCTTTCTTATTCTTCATCACCTCCTTAAAATAAATGAATAGATTGACAACCCTGGACAGAAAGTTTGAAATTATTTTATCTAACACATTGTTTAATTATTTAACATGAGGAACATAACAACCCAAAAAAGGAGAAATAACTTATTTAACAGCAAAATTATGACCAAAACACAGTCTTCTGTCTAAAGCCCTTTCAACTACATCCTCATAGAACAGAATATTATATGTGATAGCATACAATAAACATAATAGAGAATTGTAGCAGCATGTCAAGATAGCCTTCCGTGAACTGCCTATAGGCAATTTTAAATAGCTAAGCAATTGGCTTAGTATCTGCATGTCATTTTCTCACCTAATGTTTGCTATTTTTTTTTTTTTTTTTTTTTGCAAGGGCTTTCTCTAGTTGTGGCAAGTGGGGGCCACTATTCATCACGGTGCGCGGGCCTCTCACTATCGCGGCCTCTCTTGTTGCGGAGCACAGGCTCCAGACGCGCAGGCTCAGTAGTTGTGGCTCACGGGCCCAGTCGCTCCGCGGCATGTGGGATCCTCCCAGACCAGGGCTCGAACCCGTGTCCCCTGCATTGGCAGGCAGATTCTCAACCACTGCGCCACCAGGGAAGCCCTAATGTTTGCTATTTTAAATTTTAATGTGAATGACTATTCCTATAATCTTGTGGTAAATATATTTAAATAGAACATGTCCTGTGTGTTTTGTTTATTATTACAATTTCTAGAGGAGGGTAGGAATTCGCGGAAGGCTAAAATTTACAAGCAGCTCATGCAGCTCAATATCAAACAACAAACAACCCAATCCAAAAATGGGCAGAAGACCTAAACAGACATTTCTCCACAGAAGATATACAGATTGCCAACAAACACATGAAACGATGCGCAACATCACTAATCATTAGAGAAATGCAAATCAAAACTACAATGAGATATCACCTCACACCCATCAGAATGGCCATCATCAAAAAATCTACAAACAATAAATGCTGGAGAAGGTGTGGAGAAAAGGGAACCCTCTTGCGCTGTTGGTGGGAATGTAAACTGATACAGCCACTATGGAGAACAGTATGGAGCTTCCTTAAAAAACTAACAGTAGAACTACCATATGACTCAGCAATCCCACTACTGGGCATATACCCTGAGAAAACCATAATTCATAATTCAAGTCATGTATCACAACGTTCATTGCAGCTCTGTTTACAATAGCCAGGACTTGGAAGCAACGTAAGTGTCCATCGACAGATGAATGGATAAAGAAGATGTGGTACATATATACAATGGAATACTACTCAGTCATAAAAAGAAATGAAATTGAGTTATTTGTAGTGAGGTGGATGGATCTAGAGTCTGTCATACTGAGTGAAGTAAGTCAGAAAGAGAAAAACAAATACCGTATGCTAACACATATATATGGAATCTAAAAAAAAAAAATGGTTCTGAAGAACCTAGGGGCAGGACAGGAATAAAGACGCAGATGTAGAGAATGGACTTGAGGACAGGGGGAGTGGGAAGGGTAAGCTGGGACGAAGTGAGAGAGTGGTATGGACTTATATATACTACCAAATGTAAAATAGATAGCTAGTGGGGAGCAGCCACATAGCACAGGAAGATCAGCTTGGTGCTTTGTGACCACGTAGAGGGGTGGGATAGGGAGGGTGGGAGGGAGACGCAAGAGGGAGGAGATATGGGGATATATATATATATATATACATGTATAGCTGATTCACTTTGTTCTAAAGCAGAAACTAGCACACCATTGTAAAGCAATTGTACTCCAATAAAGATGTTAAAAAAATAAAATAAAATAAAATTGCCTATGTTTGGAATGTCTCTCAGCTCAGGCAAAATGACTAGGGGGCAGGCAGCTTCTCGGCTTTCCTTCCTCTCTGACCCGAGGAGGCACTAGCTCTTTCCTCAGGCACTGGCACTCTGGCACTCTCACCATTCTTAGGGTTTCAGTTACAGGAATCATCTCTAACTTTCAGAGAACTGCATCTACCTGCATCATGGGTAGATTCCCATTTGAGTACTTGACTCCCCACTCCACCCCAAACTCTTACAAAGGAAAATTTCTTTGCAGAATGCCCCATTTTAGTCACTCTGTAATAGCTATATATTTTCCTAAACATAATAAATAGTTTATGCTTCTGTGTGTTTCTGTTGCCATGACTGGATGTATTTTTTCAACAAATTGGGGGACAATTAGAAAGTCTAATTTAGTAAATAGACAAGATAGCATATGCAAAATTCACCTGGGACTGGGGGCAAAAGGGATGTGAGGAAAAATCACTTGAGGACTAAGAAGGAAAGAAATCATTTTTGAAAGTGAATAAAAGGCTGTTTAATCTGAAGAATTTGCTGACAGTTGGAATAGACGTGTACTCTCAAAGACATCATAGACTGTTATTTAAGGTGAAAAACTTTTGAGCACCCCAAGAAATAGGCAATCATCATTTGGAGGCATTCAAAAGACTAACTATAGCTCAAGAGAGAAATGTTTGTTCATGGACAGTTGAAATTGATATTAGGCACTGGAGATAGCACAGGCTAGCTATCAAAATGTCATAGAGAATACAGTGGTTTCAAAATTAAACCCAAATCAATTAGGCTAACATAGTGGGATTACAAAATAAATATCTATTACTACAATATGTGAAAAAGAAAACATATCTAATCTTTTCAATGAACCACATTCTACTGGGTAACAGGGAAATTTATACCAATTAATATCATCTCAGTCATTTCGAGTTTAACTAGTCTCCTTTTAGTGTACAACACTCTCTTTCAAGTAAATATGGTTCAGGGATTCTCCCTGTACTTTCCAAAGACTACCAGAACAATATCTCCCTTCCCACTTTCTCTTCTACAATGTGACCTTGCCACCTTCCAACAAGAAATGGGATCTAATTTCTCCAAAGAAGACATACAGATGACCAATAGGCACATGAAAAGATGTTCAACATTACTAATTATTAGCAAAATGCAAATCAATACTACAATGAGGTTCCACCTCACACCAGAAAGAATGGCTGTCATTAAGAAGTCTACAAACAGCAATGCTGGAGAGGGTGTGGAGAAAAGGGAACCATTTTACACTGTTGGTGGGAATGTAAATTGGTGCAGCTACTATGGAAAACACAATGGAGGTTCCTCAAAAAATCAAAAATAGAGTTGTCATATGATCCTGTAATCCCATTCCTCGTCATATATCCAGACAAAACTATAATTTGAAAAGATACATGTACCCCAATGTTCATAGCAGCACTATTTACAATAGCCAACACATGGAAGCAACCTAAATGTCCATCGATAGATGAACAGATAAAGATGTAGTGTGTATACACACACACAATGGAATACTACTCAGCCATAAAAAAAATGAAATAACGCCATTTGCAGCAACATGGATGGACCTAGAGATTATCATACTAAGTGAAATAAGTCAGAAAGAGAAAGATAAATGCCATATGATATCATTTATTTGTGGCATCTAAAATATGATACAAATGAACTTATTTACAAAACAGAAACACACTCACAGATCTAGGAAAAAAACTTATGGTTACCAAAGGGGAAGTGGGAGGAGGGATAAATTAGGAGTGTGGGACACAGATACACACAGATACATGCTACTACATATAAAATAGATAAACAACAAGGACCTATTGTATAGCACAGGGAACTATATTCACTATCTTGTAATAAACCATTATATAAAAGAATATGAAAAAGAATATATATGTATAACTGAATCACTTTGCTGTACACCAGAAACTAATACAACATTGTAAATCAACTACACTTCAAACTGTTAAAAAAAATTAAAGAAAGAAAGAGAGAGAGAGGGAGAGAGAAAAAGGGAGGGAGGGAAGGAAGAAGGAAGGAAAAGGGTCTAAAGTTCCAGTTCAAGATGGCAACAGAAGAGGATCCTGAACTCCCCTCCTCCCATGAACACAACCAGTCTACAGCTACATATGGGACAGCTTCCTCTGAAAAAACATAGAAAAAGGCTGAGTGAGAGATGGCACTGGTTGAAAGAAAGAATACCCACATCAAAGTGGGTAGGAGAAGCTGGGATACAATCCACCATAACCCCCATGCCCTGCACAGCTTAAAGGGACTCATAGTCTTTTTAAGACCTGTACCCAAGAAACAAGCTTCCAAAGCATCTAGCTTTGAAAACCATGGGGGTTCATGTCCATGAGACCCACAAAACTATAGTAATCTGAGAAATGGCTCATAAATGGCTCACATGCTTGGACTCACACATCCCAGGGCCCAAATGAATAAGTGGCTGATCATGATGTGCCCAGACTTTGTGTGGGAGAAGCTCATTTGCTTGCCTTGGGGTGTCATCCTGAGGGGCAGGCATCTGATTTGGGGGCCATGGTCTGGTGATAGAGACTGGTGGGTGCCATCTTTGTGCTCTCTCTCCCTTCTTCCATGCTCCAGAGTGCCAGTATCGCCCAGAGAGGAGCTTTCACACATGTCTGGTGCCCCAGCTTTTGTGGCTGCCACCGGGGACACCTCTACATTGCCTGCCACTGGTGGCCAGTGGGGCTTACACGTGTGGTCCCATAGGACTGTATATATTAGCATACCTTAAAAGCTGCTGCCTGCGAGTCTGGCTTCCAAACAACCTGAATCTAGGTACTGACTGAGATCCTCCCCTTTGCAACACTGACAGGTCTTAGCACACCTCAACTACTGGGAGCCATGAAAAATAAAATAGGCTGCTTGAACAATCACAGATGTTTGAGAGACAACAGAGAGCTAGAGCAGGATTAAACAATAAGATTGATCTCCTATTCAAGGCCACTCCTTCAAGACTGGGAGAGGTGGCGTTTTATCTAATGCATAGAAGCCAACACAGAGAGTCAAGCAAAATGAAAAAACAGAGTAATATGTTCTAAACAAAAGAATAAGACCTGAGGAAAAAAACCTTAAAGTTAGATATTGCACTTACAGTGTTTATATTATTATTATACATACTGATTATGTGTAACTTTATATATTTAAGTTACTTTACACATCTAAGTGACAAATAAGTAATTTACTTTATATATACATTAAATATATTATTTTGTATAATTCAAATATTTCCCAATTAAATGTAACAAGCCATATATATAAATTAAAACATGATTTAAAAAGTAAAAAAAAAAAGAAAGAAAGAAGAAATGGGGTCAAAGTTCCTTCCCCTCAAATCTAAGTAAGCTTGTGATTGCTCCAAACAAGAGAGTATGGCCAAAGTGATGCTATGTGACATCCAAAGCTAGTTCATTAAAAGCAATGTAGCTGCCATCTTGTCCACTGGGACACTCGCTTTTAGAACCCTAAGCTACCAGGTAAGGAGTCCAACTACTCTGAGGCTTCCATATTTTGAAAACCAGACCACGTGTAGGGACCATGTGGAAGTGCTCTGGTTGGCTGCCCCAGCAAGGTCTTAACCAACAGCCAACATCAGCCTCCAGACATGTGAGTGAAGACACCTCCCGATGATTCCAGCCCCAGGCATCGAGTCACTCTCAGCCAGTGAGTGTTCCTAGATTCATACATTATGTGGTGGAAAAAAATTATCCTTACTATGCTTTGTCCAAATTCCTGATTACAAAATCCATGAGCATAATAAAAAGGTTGTTTTACACCATTGTTTGGTTTATTATGTAGCAGTAGTTATTGGAATATTCTCCCTCTCCTGGATCCACTCCTATATAGTGTGTGGGATTACTAGGGCCTCATGGCGTTATGGCGAAAGTGATCTTGCATCTCTGCAGTGTCCTCTGGATCCTTTCTAGTTTCTGCTGTGATGTGACTGGTCTGATCTAATTCTTGAACTGATGCCTACTATTGTGTGACGTTTCTATTGAAGCATCATGATGACATCCACCATGGGAATTTGTGGTCTTAGATCTGTGACTTTGGTCATGAGGTCCCTCACACAGAGACCTCTTTGTCTCAACTTTGGGCCTCTGATGGACCATTGACAGTATCGGTCCCTCCACATCTCCTCACCAGAGGATAAGGAAATCTCTTAATCCCCTCACATACCCGTTCATACCTGTGAAGTCAAGAATGCTGCTTTGTGTCATCCACTAGCCAACTCCCTTTACCATACTTGTGCTTTCACCCTTGCCATATTTAATAGGGTCAAATATGAGATTCTCCCTGAATTTTGCAGTCTCCCCTGAGCTTGTGTCTACTTGACTCTCTGATGTTCTTAGATTCTTCCACACATGCATGGATGCTTCTACCACACACACTGGGTTCTATTCCCAAGAGGAGAAAAATGAGGGCTTGAAAATCGGACCTCTTTACCACATCTCCTTCTTTTTTTTCCTTCCCTAAATTCACATGTTCAGAAAAGGAGAGTATCCCATTTCTGTTTTCTCCCTGGCAAAGACTTCTCCTCCATTATATCTAATTCCTTCCCAGGAGCCATTAACCCCCAGTTCCCAGCCCCAATAATAGAAGAGGTATCTTCTCTACACTAAAGAATAGTAGCATAATCTGAATAGCCAGGGATGGCTCTTCATATGAGAGCCATAAAACTACAGGGAAAAAATCCATTTTGGTTTAATACCATGAAAATATCATTCCTGTTACACTAAGGAATATTACAGTTTTCTAATCTTTAAATGGAAAAGTGAGCTGAAAGGTCCCTGCTTTATCTTTGAGTTGTTTCACTTAGGAGGAGTATAATATGTCTGCAACATATTGGGATCATGTTTTTAAAAGTACAGTGGAAGGTTTTCTGATTCTAAAGACTAGTCCTTTGGATATGATCAGAGTGTGATAGTGAAAACATCTCTCATGGTATTAACAAATACATAATCAGCAATTGAAATGAAAATCACTTATAATACGGATTCAAAAATCATTATCTTCCTCTTAGTGTCTTTATGTCATTCTGGGTAATTCCTAAAACTTCCATGGGGCATATTTACTAAAACAGTGAATATTTGCTTATTTTTTGTCCTCCTTATTCATCATCCATTGTCCATTTTAAAAATGGGTTAAATAATTCATATTATTGAATCAGTTGTCTCCACTGTACAACATTTAAAGCAATAGAAAAATGTCCAGTCCCCATTACTAAGTCATATGCAAGGCCATAGACAATAATGCCAATCTAGAATTGAATAAGAGTCGGTGTGCAAAGTGAACTCTCTATAAGGGACTCTGGGAATTAAAATGCATATGTCGGACTAAACCCTAGTCTATGTGTGGTCAATACATCAACCAATTTTCTGTTGTTTAAAGTCAAGGGCCAAAAAAAAAGTCAAGGGCCAATTACTATTCAAAATAGTGACAATATGTTTATCACAATTCAACCACTAAAACTTGTCTTCCAATGAGAGTTTTTAATCATATAAACATCAGTAAAATATGGTTCTGAATAAAAAAAAAAGAATATTTCATTATCCATCTCAGCTAATTTATACCATAATGTCCTGTTTATGAAATTCTAAAGAAAAAAGAATTTTAAATTCACCTAAGTCTTTTAAATCAGTATAAGACAGGAGCTCTATCTATCTTGTTCACCTTTGTATTAATATTTCCAACACTAGCAGCTGGCACATAAGCATTCTGAATAAATGAATGAGTCTAGACCAACCCCTTTGTTTTACAACTAAGGAAACTGAGAACCAAAAAGGTCATACATCTTCTCCCTTTGTTCAATAAGAACAACTAAGAGGTTGCTAAAATGAATCTGTACTCAGTATGAATGTTTTATAAATGTTGCTTGTATTATATATGTCTGATTTATCAGCTCCATATACATTTTTAGTATTTGCTACATTTAGGTTCTTTTTGCTAAGTAAGTTATGGTTATTCTTGCTGTTGATTGTTGATAATAAAACAAAAAAGACAGCAAGAAGAAATAATATATATATAATATTCAATCAGTTTTCGACGTATGATTTCACTATACCCTAAGCTAAAACTTTTCTTTGGAGCTAAAAGATGTAAGAGACACTTGGGTGCAATAATATAATTTAAGTAATTCTGAATATTACATACAGCCCTTTTGATGAAAACCAAAATCTTAAAAATTTCATGATATGGAAAAGTAAGTTGTAGCAAGGTTCTGCTACTTTAATTTATATCTAGAAATTTTACTATTTATTGAACAGAAATAAATATATTAAAGGAGAAATACATTTTAATGTTGATTATTCCTAGACCCCTTTTCTATGATATCTTGAAATTTTTACTAAATTCAGCAATACTTATTATATGCCAACCAGAATTGCCTAGTCTCATTGGAGTTTACAATCAAAAAGGACAAAGACACATGGGGAAAAAAATTAAAACATGATTGAAAAGTGCCATGGTAGATCCATATATACAACATCTTAAGAGCAAATATTAGAGATGATTACTTCTGCCTGGGAAACCTTCGAGGTCTTTTTAGAAGAGGTGATTTTAAGCCAGGCTTCAAAAAACGTGAAGGAAGTCATTAGATAAAGGAAAGTGGGAAGAAGAAATAACACTCAAGGCCTAAAGAAAAACATTCACAATCACACACAAAAAAAGTGAAACAGCTAACAAATAAATATAAGGAGCATCCAATGATGTTGTGTGACTAGAATAGGGGGCATGAAGAAGGGAAGTTTCACTGGCATGATTCTCAAAAGAGAAGCTGGGGTCAGATTATCAAGAACTTTTTGCATCATGATAAGAAGTTTTAACCTCATCTTACTGGTAATGGAAAGTAATTTCTAAGCAGGAAAGTAATATAGTTTGGTTTATAGATTAGAAAAAAGAATCAATTGGAATAATGAAGAGGCTGAAGAGAGATAATAACAAGGCTATTTAAACGGGTCAAATTTGATGACAAGAACATTATCAGAAAGGATGAAATAGATTCCGGATATCACTGAAGAGTACATTCTAAAGCCCTTGATGATTGATTAACTATGGACCATAAAGAAAGAGCTGAATCAAAATTTCTAGGCTGAACAACTGAATGGATGCTGACAATTTTAACCAAACTGAAATGCACTAAAAAGAAAGAATCAAGAGGTCACAGTATTTGTAAGACACAACCGCAATTACTTGAAATTTGAAATTTAAAAACTAAATACTTGACATTTAATTTTTATTCAACTAGTTAAATCAATCAGCTATATTTTCTCACCACAATGAAAAGCCATATGAGGCCATATAAAGGGCCTATTTAATATTCTGTTCCTGGCAACTTCATTAAGACATATTTGGATGTAGCTACACTTTAAACAGACAAAAGATGGGATATACTCTAGTTTCCCTAACTTCTTGTAATGAAGCCAGAGAGCGTGCAGCTTATTTTATTTCCCAATCCTGATGTCATATTCCATGTAAAGAGATATTTTTTTAGCTTCACACTCTTATCTCTCTCCTCCCCCTCACTCAGTCTAGGGGAGATGGGCAGATTTACCTAACAAATCGTTGAGTTTGGAAGGTATGCCAGCTCAAGTCCTCTGTAAAGCTGATGCAAGATGGGATTAGACACACAAGAGGTTTATTGAGGGAAATGCCCAAGAAGGATGAAGGGAAGGGGGCCAGGGAAGGCAGGAGAGAGCCTTCATAACGCGATGCCGGTCTGATACCTGCTAAGGAGAATCAGTAAAAGTCTCAGACTGAGGTGTCATTCTGAGAGGTTTGGCAAGGTCAATGGGGCCCTCACATGTAGGCTGCCTACTAAAAAAGTCTGAGGAATGAGTGGCATCAGTCCCTGAGCCTTGCTCAGTCACGGTGTGGGAGCAGCCCTAGGTGCTTCAGAGCAATTGCAGAGTTGGCTCCAGAAAGGGCAGAAATTGGGGCAGTCAGTCAGTTATGCTCCCTGCTGCCGAAAATGTAAGCACTGCATTTTCCTGGTCGCCACATAAGGAGAAACTGAACATGTGTTATTTGGCACCTTCCTCTCTCCTTTTCTTGGGAACCAAACGCGCCACAAAAGATTATACTCTTTATTGTTCCAGGTCAGGACATAAGATTTACCCTATGGTGGGTAAGGAGGCCGGTGTTTGTTTGTTTGTTTGTTTGTTTGTTTATGGCTGTGTTGGGTCTTCGTTTCTGTGCGGGGGCTTTCTCTAGTTGCGGCAAGCGGGGGCCACTCTTCATCGCGGTGCGCGGGCCTCTCACTATCGCGGCCTCTTCTGTTGCGGGGCACGGGCTCCAGACGCGCAGGCTCAGTAATTGTGGCCCACGGGCCTAGTTGCTCCGCGGCATGTGGGATCTTCCCAGACCAGGGCTCGAACCCGTGTCCCCTGCATTGGCAGGCAGATTCTCAACCACTGCGCCACCAGGGAAGCCCCCAGTGTTTATTTTTAAGGGAGGAAATATCTGGTACACGGGGCCAGGGTCTTTGTAACAGAAAGGAAAATTAATATTTGGGGACTGACATATACCAGGAGTGACTGAGGTTTCTGGGGTAGCTATGATCCATGGCTTCAGTTTTTTAACTTTGACCACGTGTAGAAATATTATCAGACTATCTTGAAATGTACAATTATCCAATTGTTTTTTGTTTGTTTGTTTGTTTTTTTCTGCCCTGGCCTGAAAGACTTTAAGCCTTAAGCCCCATGGTATTTTTTCACTTGTTGGTGATCAGAGCTTACCATGGCTCTTTCTTTGGGGGGCAGTGCTACATACATTAGGACTAATGAACAGGATGATAGCCATAAGGAATGTGGGGTTGTGGGCTTCATCTAACAATTGATGTATAGCTGACTTGGCAAGTCCTGGAGGCGGGATCCTGCTGCAAGACCTTGGACCACACAGGTGTAGCTTCCTAGGCATGTGTGGCTGAGACAAAGTTCAACTGTAGGAAGCAGTCTTTTTATACAGAGTCCCTAAAATAAGACAGAAGACAGAAATTTGCTTCTATTATGCTGAAAGGATTTATCTCATACTATACCTGAGTTTTGCCTGTGCCACACTACACTAGTAAGTTTCTAGGTTTAGATTTTCAATGTCAGGCACAGATAAACAGTACAAAGAAGAAATGCAAAAATAAGAGGCTTTGACTATGGGATGGAAAAGAGGGGCTCCTCAAATAAGATTTTCTGTCTGAAGCTTCCACCATTAAAAATTTCTAAACTTTGAAAAACAGCAGCCAGCTGTCAAATGCAAGATCTGGAAGACATGGCACACAGAGGTGGATATGTCCCCATATATGCCTAAAGGAAAAATTAAGCTTTTACTGATTTCTCCCATCTGAGTTTATGAATTCTGGACCAACTGGCACAGACTGGCATTACAGCAAAGCTAGATCAAGAATATTTTCTCTGATAGGCAATTGAGAAACATAAGGTTAATTTATGTTTTGGGTACATAAAATCTGTAGGAGTTCAGAGAAAATAGTGATCAAAGAAACCAGGAAAGAATCATAACATTAGAAAATGTTCTAATTGGAAGAAATCTTAGAATTATCATTTGGAACATCTACCAATGTGGAATCCTTCTTAGGTCATCTCATATTTCTTAATTGATAAAGATCTCTATCTTTTTTTTTTTAAGTCAAAATCCTTCTTTTTCATACTCCCAACACTAGATCCAGTTTTGTCTTCTGGGAAGGCTTCAAAATTTAGATATTTTAATGTTCAGAGATTTTCCAAAGAATGAAGTTTAAAATAAATACATTAACAAAAATGAAAAAAAAAAGAATATTTTCTCTGTCTTCACTTAGATATCTTTGAGTCAATACTGTGGTCTTTGACAAATAATATTTGGGTAGATGAAATCCTGGGTTCTGGATTCTGGAAATATTATTTTGTCTTGTATAACTGTTCTAGGGACTAGGGATTGGCTCATTTCAAAATTTACTGTGTGTGTGCCTAGAGCTGATACCGTCTGATGTGTCTAGTTATCATTTGGTCTCTTTAAAAGTGTAGCTCACAAAACAAACATTTGGCATTAAGCAAATACAACTTCTGAGGCCCTGAAGGATCTACACCCATTGCAGAAGGAGACAGCTCAGCCTGCAGCTTTTCAAAGAAACCCAACTCTGCCAAACACGGAGAAATGACTCTAGCTGAGACTGAGCAGAATATTAAGTTAAACAGAATGGATTTTGCACTTAAATTTCTTTGGCATTTTACAACACAAGGGCAACAGAATTAGATTTTGGACTTTATTTCCTTAGCGCTTTTTCTTAAACTTGAATTTACGAGCTGGTTCTTTTCTGCTTGCTCCTCCAAATCACTCTGTACACTTTGTGCCCCAGAGGCTGTGCAGGCACCTGGCCCTCTGACTCCCCACTGAACTCAACCATTGGAAAGCATCAGTAGGATAAGAGGAAAACTAGGTCGGGGTGTTTATTCCCTTTGTTCCTTCCCAGATCACCACGAGTTAACTTTCCTCCCTCTATTTAAGGTAGCCCTCTCCATACAATTACTTTCTCCAGAATTTGAGGATCTCTCCCTCCTTGTGACCCTTCAGGCCCAGGGTGGTGTCAAGTACTCCCTCTTGATAACCCCAGAATATTGTCCATCCTTCTTTGTTTCCCTATACCCTGTCTCCACTGGTGTAAACAGTTCTTTTATTAAACTCTTCTCTATTGCCCAGTTAGAGTGTGCCATCTGCTTCCTACTGGAATTTAATGGATACAGCTTAGAAGGGGAATTAAGTTTACAAGTTTCATTTCTCCCTGGGAATTTGATAATAAGAAGAGGATTGTATTTTATGACTTGTCATTTGTTCTCTTTGAAGAACCTCTGATAGGCCCTTCTGGATTCGTGGTTGTATACATTTGGGAGGTGAAGTAACATATAAGTGAACTTCAGCCTTGAATACAGAGTGGCCTTTGAGGAGTTAGTTTAATTGGTTATTGTTATGACCTATTTTAGAGCCTTTGGGTGTAAAATCTATACTGCCTACTAGTGGTCCTAGTAGGTACTCAATGGAGCAGTGACTAGTATTTGCAGAGCAGCCTCAGGAGAAGGGTCATCCTGAGAGACCCCTACTCCCCTTTCCCAGTGGCATGGCTATAACTTTGGATGACCAAAGATTTAATAGTTAAGCCCAATGGATTAAGGTGCAAAAACCCAGGAGATGTTAGTGGTGAGAGATGCTTATTGGCCATCCCGATATTTCCTTTGATGCAGAGGGAACCTCATTAGTAAAATACTCCTGGTCTCTCTCCAGCCCCTCATTCATGATCCCCTAAATGCCTGTAGGTGACTGGTGAGTCCAGAAGGAGAAAGTGGGTATGAAAACCCTTTCCTCTAGGCTATCCGTTCTCTTAGGAAGGCCCTGCCCACAGTGAGCGGGCAGTCTGTTCAGCTCCAGCCACAGATTCCAGCCCTTTGGTTTGTGGTGTCCGTGCAGAAGGTTGCCTTAATCCATACAGTTACGACTTTGGGAGGAAATTGGTCTAATTCCAGAATTCAGTATTAAGAAACACATGTGTATACAAATGTAGGCCACATTCTGAAATATTAGCTTTGTGTAGAATAGAGATCATATTTGGACTTCCATCAGCCTTGCTCCTTGGGGAAGAGAGGTAGTATTTATTTGTCCCCCTCAATGATCCCCAACAAATACTAAGTTAAAAGTTTCTCAGACCAAATTCCATATTTGCCAATATAATTTCCTTGAGTTTATTACACACTGCATAAAGTATAAGATTATTAATATCATTAACCTACTACCAAAGACTAAGTTGTGATTTCATTATTTGTTTCACAAGCCAAGTAGACACTATAATGCCCAGCAAAGATGCAAAGCATTAAATTATATAGCAATCAATGAAATAATAAAAATAATATATCTGCCATTGTTTGGAAGATTTCAATTTATTTGGCTAAAATGAGTATGTAATTCTTAAAAACCACCTTAAAACTGAATTATAGTAAATGGTAGAATTTATTTATTCAGATAAACCAGTTTTGTTTCTTCTTCTTGTCCTCAGTGTGTAGAACAAAGGTCAAAATCTGAGTATACATCTCTGTGGTTAACTGTGAGTACAGATGATGGCGTCTGGTGAAATAGCTGCTGACACCAGCTCAGCTCGAATGATAGAAAAAAACATTGCACTGATAAAAGAGTAAGACCTTCCTTGTTTTGTGTCATGTTTGATATCTAATGGAACACACACAGAAAGTGTTGGTTGACAAAGCTATATTATTATGTGAAAACTATTAGAGTTGAAAAGAGGAAAACTTATACTTGAGAGGAATATTTCTGTGTTAAACAAATTGAAGAATTGCCAGAGCCGGCCACTGAAGTTCTATTGACAGATCTGTTCAGAAAAAGATAAAGCTGGTGGGGAAATTTGTTAACACAAATCCCCATGAGCCCAGCATTAGTACTGGTGATTTTGTGACACATCTCTTTTGGATTTCACTTCCTAAACAAATCTTTCTTTCACCAATGTTTGAGCCGACCTGTGCTTGATACCAAGAATACAAGACTAACTTGTGCCAGAAGGGAAGGTATGTCGCAACGTAAGCAGCACACACCAGAAGGAAAATGCTTTGAGTAGACCAGGAGGCAGCATGGCCCTGCCAAGAGAACCCAGAGATTCATGGAACGTTATTCTACACATAAACTACGTCTTACAAGGAGAAAACAATATTTGAAGAAGGAACGGGTATTTCATAAATTAGGAATGTTTTGTGTTACTGTATCACCCCACACTCATCAACCACAAACTGTCATTGAATACCATCTCTGTGTCGGGAACTTTGCTAGGCAAAGGAAATACCTGCTCTCAAGGAACAAACAATCAAGTTGAGGATACAGAACATATTTATGAAAAGGCAAATAACATAATAAAGTAGCAGATACTATACAACAGGTAATAGTGAATAAAGCTAAATATCCCAGTTTTAGGGAAATATACCAATGTCAGGCTATTAGAGTTATTTTAACAAGAGAATAGAACCAGACCACATCCTTGAGTACTGGGATGGTTCCCCCAGAAAGGAGGAGTTTTCCTATTGTCAGTCATCCAAAAAGAGGTCAAACCAGAGAGCTGGGATGGGAAATGGTGGTGATGGGGAACTTTGGTATAAAGGATACTTGTCTCTTTCTGGGCATGGGCATTTGATGCATGAAGATGACTGAGAATTCTGGAGTGGTATTAATGGTGAGGCTTGAGCTGTCCCTGGTCAGAGGAGACAGGCTAAAAGCAAGGCAAAGAATGAGCCTGTAAGTGACCATAGGTGTGAACACAGGTTTGAGCAGTGATGGTTAGGAATTCTCTAACTTAAACCTCTCTACTCCTTTCTTTTATCCATGATGTATTAGTAAAGCCTAAGCAAGAATTCTCATGGTCTCAGTTGTGCAGTGGATCATTAAGAAAGGCCTAGTGCATGCATTGTGAGAAGGAATGATACAAGTGGGAGCAGTTCCTCCTCTCCAGAGCCTGGAGAAGGATGTATGAGCGTCGGGAGGGGTAACATAGGGAGTCAGTGGGGTTGGGCAATGCAGGAGCACCAGGTGGAGTGGCTATCTAGTAAGGACCAGTGGTCAGGAAGGCAGAAGAAAGCCCCAGGATCAAATGAAGAAGACCGAACAGAAGAAACTGAGGTGTTTGTGTCGGAACAGGTGAGATGCAGTACTCTGGGGATGGCCAGAAATAGCTGAGACACATAAATCGATGGGAGATTTTCCATAACAATTTGCATATAAAGATAAACTTTGCTTTGATTTGATAATAACAGATTTGATAACTTAAGGCTGCACTATTCATAAAGTAACCATCTGTCTCTTTGTCCAGGTCAGTCCCAATTTACACCAGTTGTCGCAGTGTAATTATCAATGGTACTCATTTTCACTATCAAAAGGGTCCCAGCTTGAATAATAAATAATGTGGTTGGTCTAACTAATAAGCACAGTATCAATGACAAAGAAAAGAAACATGCAACTTCAGAAGGGTAGACATCACTGAAGAATGGAGATTTGATCTGAAATATGTCTTGAAGGAAGGGAGGGCTTAAATAAATGGAGAAAAAAGTAATGATTTTATAGGAAAAAGAAATGGTATGTGAAAACAAACTCAAATCTGCCATTTTTTGCTGACATATGTTGAATCCTTTCCATGTGTCATGTACGGTTTTCTGTGAATTTTATGTAAGAACATTTTACTTCTCATAATAACCCTATGAAATAGGTACTATTATTAGTTCTTTTTTAGTGAGGCACAGAGCTTAATTAATTTACCCAAGCTATACCATGAGAAGGTAGTAGAGAAGGAATTAAATACAGACAACCTGGCCTCTCTACACTGACTATCAGAGAATAATGAGCAGATTTATTTTGCTAAAGTTTCTGATGAGAGAATAGTTGTAGATAAAGTTGGCAGGATGGATTAAAGGGTCTGCAGTGCCTCGATACAGCATTCGTACTTCATTCTCTACACGGTATAGAATTAGTGACGAGTTTTGAGATATTGATTTGAGAAAGTCTTATTATCAGAAGATTTATCTTTGACAGCAGCATACAGAAGGACTAAGAATTAGACTTATGAGGTTGTTTTAATCACACTAGTTTATAATCTCAGATTTATTATGTTTGTTACCCTTAGTCTGCACATTGGTATGAACATAGGTGACACTTTTAAGAATTGTCTGCAGTTGAGATTTGTGGAGAATAAGATCAACAATCAGAACACAGAAAAAGAAAGTTACCACAGTGGGGAGGTATATACAGATATTTGAACATATAAATATTTCTTGTTTAGAGATATGTATCTAAGACAAAGCCCCAAAGCTGAGTGTGAAACCCTGTAGGAGAGGATTAAGTTAAAGATGAAAGGAGAAACAAACAAACAGTAGGACTATGAAATGAGATCAGGGTTTCAGGAAAGATTAGGCATGCTGCTCATTAGTAAAAGTGAGTACAATGGACAGAAGTTTCAGTTCAAAACAAGAAGGAATTTTCAAACAATTACAACTTTCCAAGTCTGATTCTATGAGTATTTGTTCCCAAACACCTATATTCTGAAGGTTAATCTATTGAATGTTATACAAAAATGGAAAAGAAAAGAAATGTAACTGACACAGTATATGTACAGAAGAAACTAGTACCTGTTTAATAGAAGAAAGAGTAATATACATAGTACATGTACTGTAGGTAAGTTGGTGAGATATGGACAGATAGATTCATAGAATAGATATTAACTAGATAAATGAATAAACATGCAAACAGGCAGATAAGTATTATTACATTGTTTTACCAAATTTCCCAGTTTCCACAATGTGGGAACCCAATCAAGACTCCAAGCATTTAAGGGTTATGCCTGAATAATGATTTGCATGGTCCATGTACCAGTAAATGGGAAAAGGAAAATGATTGAAGGCTTTAGTAATTATTTCTAACATCTGGATTTGGACAATTAGCATTTGTTCTTGAGGTGAAAATTGGGTGCTATTTCACATTATTAAAAATCTAGTGAGTATTGGAGTTTGGGGAGATCATTTTCCCTAAAAGGTAAAAAAAAATAGTTCAAAGTATTCTTTCTCTCAGCATGTGAGGAAAATGAATTCATCATGCTTCTTTTATAAGCATCAACATTTGGGGCATCCTACTACATCCAATGCAGTGTTTTTTTCATGTACTGGGATTGTGTATGTGTTTGTGTGTATAATATAAAAATGCAAATTATATTCCTGAAAATTTAAATTGTATTCATCTCAAATAGTAAATTTAAAAATGAATTGCTTGAAACTTCTACGAAAGCAAATCAATTAAAATCATAAATACTTACCTACCCTAATATATATGTATGATATATATAGTGTTTCACTTCCTTTGCCTAGGTAGTTTATATCTCCTGGTGGCCCAAATGAAAGCTCCAGTACAGAACCAGACACCTGTCTTCTAATGTTTATATATTATTTTGAAAGAAAATGAATTCTACAGAAGAACAAGAATAAAAATATTTTCATTTTTAAATCATTTATTTCAGCAGAAAGACAACTAAAGTTTTTTTTTAACTTATGTTTTATAGGTTATATAATGAAGTCATTATTTCCAGAGAATAATTCTTCTTTCCAATTGCTTGAAACCACTGTCACAATAATTCGATTTAGATTGTAAAGAAACAATCATAGTCTCTTTTCAATTAAGAGACATATTTCATTTTCCAATACCTCTATTCTCTTCATTTCTTCTAAAACTCATTATAAACCAAATAATTTCATTCAGACCAGGCAACTTCTGGAAACACAATCAAGGGTTACAGTATAAATGTGAAATTTTTAATTTTGTCCTTTATCTTTTTCTTGGGAACATTTTACATTAACAGGTAGAAGCTCGAGCTTTTAAAATATTTCCCTAAAGTAGTACATCTGCAGTGAAAACAATATATAGGAAACCTATAGCTTTTCTTCAGGATTAGTATGATATAGCACCGTAAAAACATACTTTGTAAGACACAAATGTTATCAAGAAACAATGATTGCTCTATGGTCAAAGGGAGTAATTAAAAGGAAGTTTTAAAAAAACTACAATCCCAGGTGTGTGGATTTTTAAGTCAGGAAAATCAAAATGCATTCTTCATACATATATATATATATATATTTATATATTTATATGTGTGTGTGTGTGTGTGTGTGTGTATTTAATTTAAGCTATAAGTTCAGAAAAAATGCTGTTCTCCTGAAAATTTAGTAATCAAGCAAGACTTTGTAATAAGATGCATAAAGGCCAAAATAGGGCTTATATTTTCAGGTAATATATTTAAATAAAAATTTGATGAAGGAAGGGAAAAATAATTTAACTATAATTCTTAGCTCCAAGAATTTTACCAAGCACTTTACATATGTAGTTATCTCATTAACTCTTTTCAACAATTCAAGAAGGTTGTTATCATTGCCTGTATTTTATGGATGAAGAAACTGAGGCTGAAAAAAAAGGAGTGATTTACTCAAGATCATACAACTAGTTTGTGGCAGAGTAAGAATTTCAAACCAGATATCAATTCAAAATCCTTCTGTTATTGACATGAGGATTCTTTAATGTTCTATACAACAGTTCCCCTAGAAAAAGCACAACAAAGTCAGCACTGAAAAGATGTAGGAAAATATTGGTAGAAGTATATTCACATAGCCATTTAAGAGAGTAATTTTCTAGCAGCTATCAAAATTTTAAACATAAAAAAGCATGTCCTTTTACCCAGTAATTCACTTTCAGGAATTCATCCTATAGAAATCTTGCTATGCACAAGTACGCCATTGCAACACTATCTATAATTTCAACAACAACAGAAAAGTAGGATCAACCTAATGTCCAGAAATAGGGAATTATTTCAATATAATACAGTGTGCCCACACCACAAAATTGTACATAGCAATATAAGACTATGGTAAATCTACATGTACTTACATAAAAAGATCTCTAAGATATATTTTTAAAAGTAAAAGGAAAATAGAATATTACAAGTAAAATGGTCTTATTTATGAGCTATGTTAAATTACAGATAGATGGATGGATAGATAGATAGATGGATAGATAGATAGATGATAGATAGATAGATAGATAGATAGATAGATAGATAGATAGGAAGAAAAACATATTGAGAAGGAGATCTTCCTACCATCCAATGATCTTGTGACCATGATTTATCTTTATTCCTAGAAAACAGTTCATGCTACTTGTCAAAGACCAAGAATTAAAATGTCTCCCTCACAGGTCTATTGGAGCTCCAGGACTGAATCCACCACTACTGTATTCACCATAAAACACATTTTTTGGCATTTACCATTTTAAAGCACTTTCACTTGAATTACCTAATCTGGTCCTCACAATACTAATAATCAAAGTATCCCAGAGCAGTTCAACAAAAACCAAGTTATACTATTCTGCCATTTTATGCTAGTATAAACTCATATTTATTCAGTTAACAAGCATTTATTGAGGGTTTACTATGAGCCTGCTTCTCATAGTAGGTAGAAACATGAATCAAATTAGACAAAGATCCTACACTGAATAAAATGAGCAACCAGAGTATATGTGTTGGGAGATGTGGTGAGTTATAAGATATATGCACAAAGAACATAATTTAAGGTAAAAAGTGAATAGGTAGTATCAGAAAGGTACCCAAAGAAGTACAAACTATTGTCTCAATGATCTGCAAATCATGAAGCCTGGGGGTCTTCTGTAAGAATCAAAACTCTGATCTCAAGTTGTTCATGTGACTTTCTTTGCTTATTTATTCACAATAGTTCTTTTAGGATTGTATTGATCCTACAACACTCTACTGTGCAATATGACCAAGGGGCAAGCACACAAAGTCAGAGACAAGTAAATCGGAGCAGCTGGGGCTGCTCCACTTACTAGCTGTTTGGGAGAGTTATTTAACCTCTCTGAGCCTCTGTATGGTAAACTGTATTTTCTAAAAGTGACCATGTCAACATTTCTCTTCAGAACCTTGTCACTCCTCCATTAAGAGGAAAAGTCAATGTCTCGGGGGGTCTGGGCAAGATGGCAGAAGAGTAAGACGCGGAGATCCTTCCTTCCCACAGATACATTAGAAATACATCTACACGTAGAACTGCTCCTACAGAACACCCACTGAACGCTGGCAGAAAACGTCAGACCTCCCAAAAGGCAAGAAACTCCCCACGTACCTGGCTAGGGCAAAAGAAAAAAGAAATAACAGAGACAAAAGAATAGGGGCGGGACCTGCACCAGTGGGAGGGAGCTGTAAAGGAGGAAAGGTTTCCACACACTAGGAAGCCCCTTCGCGGGTGGAGACTGCGGGGGGCAGAGGGGGGAAGCTTCAGAGCCACGGAGGAGAGCGCAGCCACAGGGGTGCGGAGGGCAAAGCGGAGAGATTCCCGCACAGAGGATCGGTGCCGAGCAGCACTCACCAGCCCGAGAGGCTTGTCTGCTCACCCGCCGGGGCAGGTGGGGCTGGGAGCTGAGGCTCGGTCTTCGGTCGGATCGCAGGGAGAGGACTGGGGTTGGCTGCGTGAACACAGCCTGAAGGGGTTAGCACACCACAGCTAGCCGGGAGGGAGTCCGGGAAAAAGTCTGCAGCTACCGAAGAGGCAAGACACTTTTTCTTGCCTCTTTGTTTCACGGTGCGCAAGGAGAGGGGATTCAGAGCACTGCCTAAACGAGCTACAGAGACGGGCGCGAGCCGCGGCTATCAGCGCGGACCCCAGAGACGGGCAGGAGATGCTAAGGCTGCTGCTGCCGCCACCAAGAAGCCTGTGTGCAAGCACAGGTCACTCTCCATACCTCCCCTCCCAAGAGCCTGTGCAGCCCGCCACTGCCAGGCTCCCATGATCCAGGGACAACTTCCCCGGGAGAATGCACGGCGTGCCTCAGGCTAGTGCAATGTAATGCTGGCCTCTACTGCTGCAGGCTCGCCCCGCATCCGTACCCTTCCCTCCCCCAGCCTGAGTGTGCCAGAGCCCATGAAGCAGCTGCTCCTTTAACCCCGTCCTGTCTGAGCGAAGAACAGATGCCCTCAGGCGACCTACACGCAGAGGCAGGTCCAAATCCAAAGCTGAACCCCGGGAGCTGTAGGAACAAAGAAGAGAAAGGGAAATTTCTCCCAGCAGCCTCAGAAGCAGCGGATTAAAGCTCCACAAACAACTTGATGTACCTGCATCTGTTGAATACCTGAATAGACAACAAATCATCCCAAATTCAGGAGGTGGACTTTGGGAGCAGGAAATATTAATTTTTCCCCTTTTCCTTTTTTTGTGAGTGTATATGTGTATGCTTCTGGGTGAGATTTTGTCTGTATAGCTTTGCTTTCACCATTTGTCCTAGGGTTCGGTCCGTCCGTATTTTTTTGTTTTTTTTTTTTACTTAAAAAAATTTTTTTCTTAATCTATTTTTTCTTAATAATTTTTTCCTATTTTTTATTTTAAAAAATTAAATTTTTTTTCTTAATAATTTATTTTTTATTTTAAAAATTAAAAAAAATTTTTCTTAATAAATTTTTTCTTAATAATTTTTTATTTTTTATTTTAAAAAATTAAATTTTTTTTTCTAATAAATTTTTTCTTAATAATTTTTTTCTTGTTTTTTATTTTAAAAAATAAAATTTTTTTCTTAATAAATTTTTTTCTTAATAATTTTTTTCTTATTTTTTATTATAAAAATTTAATAAATTTATTTTAAACAATTAAAAAAAATTATTCCTAATAAATTTTTTCTTAATAATTTGTTTTCTTATTTTTTATTATAATAGCTTTATTTTATTTTATTTTATTTTATCCTCCTTCTTTCTTTCTTTCTATTTTTTCTCCCTTTTATTCTGAGCCGTGTGGATGAAAGGCTCTTGGTGCTCCAGCCAGGCATCAGGGCTGTGCCTCTGAGGTGGGAGAGCCAACTTCAGGACACTGGTCCACAAGAGACCTCCCAGTTCCACGTAATACCAAACGGCAAAAATCTCTCAGAGATCTCCATCTCAACATCAAGACTCAGCTTCACTCAACGACCAGCAAGCTACAGTGCTGGACACCCTATGCCAAACAACTAGCAAGACAGGAACACAGCCCCATCCATTAGCAGAGAGGCTGCCTAAAATCATAATAAGGCCACAGACACCCCAAAATACACCACCAGACGTGGACATGCCCACCAGAAAGACAAGATCCAGCCTCATCCACCAGAACACAGGCACTAGTCTCCTCCAACAGGAAGCCTACACAACCCACTGAACGAACCATAGCCACTGGGGACAGATACCAAAAACAACGGGAACTATGAACCTGCAGCCTGTGAAAAGGAGACCCCAAACACAGTAAGATAAGCAAAATGAGAAGACAGAAAAACACACAGCAGATGAAGGAGCAGGGTCAAAACACACCAGACCTAACAAATGAAGAGGAAATAGGCAGTCTACCTGAAAAAGAATTACAGAATAATGATAGTAAAGATGATCCAAAATCTTGGAAATAGAATAGACAAAATGCAAGAAACATTTAACAAGGATGTAGAAGAACTAAAGAGGAACCAAGCAATGATGAAAAACACAATAAATAAAATTAAAAATACTCTAGAAGGGATCAATAGCAGAATAACTGAGGCAGAAGAACGGGTAAGTGACCTGGAAGATAAAATAGTGGAAATAACTACTGCAGAGCAGAATAAAGAAAAAAGAATGAAAAGAACTGAGGACAGTCTCAGAGACCTCTGGGACAACATTAAACGCACCAACATTCAAATTATAGGGGTCCCAGAAGAAGATGAGAAAAATAAAGGGATTGAGAAAATATTTGAAGATATTATAGTTGAAAACTTCCCTTATATGGGAAAGGAAATAGTTAATCAAGTCCAGGACGCATAGAGAGTCCCATACAGGATAAATCCAAGGAAAACATGCCAAGACACATCTTAATCAAACTATCAAAAATTAAATATAAAGAAAACATATTAAAAGCATCAAGGGAAAAACAACAAATAACACACAAGGGCATCCCCATAAGGTTAACAGCTGATCTTTCAGCAGAAACTCTGCAAGCCAGAAGGGAGTGGCAGGATATACTTAAAGTGATGAAGGAGAAAAACCTACAACCAAGATTACTCTACCCAGCAAGGATCTCATTCAGATTTGATGGAGAAATTAAAACCTTCACAGACAAGCAAAAGCTGAGAGAGTTCAGCACCACCAAACCAGCTTTACAACAAATGCTAAAGGAACTTCTCTAGGCAAGAAACACAAGAGAAGGAAAACACCTACAATAACAAACCCAAAACATTTAAGAAAATGGGAATACAAACATACATATCGATAATTACCTTAAATGTAAATGGATTAAATGCTCCCACCAAAAGACACAGACTGGCTGAATGGATACAAAAACAAGACCCATATAAATGCTGTCTACAAGAGACCCACTTCAGACCTAGGGACACATACAGACTGAAAGTTAGGGGATGGAAAAAGATATTCCATGCAAATGGAAATCAAAAGAAAGCTGGAGTAGCAATTCTCATATCAGACAAAATAGACTTTAAAATAAAGACTATTACAAGAGACAAAGAAGGACACTATATAATGATCAAGGGATCGATCCAAGAAGAAGGTATAACAATTGTAAATATTTATGCACCCAACATAGGAGCACCTCAATACATAAGGCACATACTAACAGCCATAAAAGGGGAAATCGACAGTAACACAATCATAGTAGGGGACTTTAACACCCCACTTTCACCAATGGACAGATCATCCAAAATGAAAATAAATAAGGAAACACAAGCTTTAAATGATACATTAAACAAGATGGACTTAATTGATATTTATAGGACGTTCCACCCAAAACCAACAGAATACACATTTTTCTCAAGTGCTCATGGAACATTCTCCAGGATAGATCATATCTTGGGTCACAAATCAAGCCTTGGTAAATTTAAGAAAATTGAAATCATATCAAGTGTCTTTTCCAACCACAACGCTATGAGACTAGATATCAATTACAGGAAAAGATCTGTAAAAAATACAAACACATGGAGGCTACACAATACACTAATTAATAACGAAGTGATCACTGAAGAAATCAAAGGGGAAATCAAAAAATACCTAGATACAAATGACAATGGAGACATGATGACCCAAAACCTATGGGATGCAGCAAAAGCAGTTCTAAGAGGGAAGTTTATAGCAATACAAGCCTACCTCAAGAAACAGGAAACATCTCGAATAAACAACCTAACCTTGCACCTAAAGCAATTAGAGAAAGAAGAACAAAAAAACCCCAAAGCTAGCAGAAGGAAAGAAATCATAAAGATCAGATCAGAAATAAATGAAAAAGAAATGAAGGAGACAATAGCAAAGATCAATAAAACTAAAAGCTGGTTCTTTGAGAAGATAAACAAAATTGATAAACCATTAGCCAGACTCATCAAGAGAAAAAGGGAGAAGACTCAAATCAAGAGAATTAGAAATGAAAAAGGAGAAGTAACCACTGACACTGCAGAAATACAAACGATCATGAGAGATTACTACAAGCAACTCTATGCCAATAAAATGGACAACCTGGAAGAAATGGACAAATTCTTAGAAATGCACAACCTGACGAGACTAAACCAGGAAGAAATAGAAAATATGAACAGACCAATCACAAGCACTGAAATTGAAACTGTGATTAAAAATCTTCCAACAAACAAAAGCCCAGGACCAGATGGCTCCACAGGCGAATTCTATCAAACATTTAGAGAAGAGCTAACACCTATCCTTCTCAAACTCTTCCAAAATATTGCAGAGGGAGGAACACTCCCCAACTCATTCTATGAGGCCACCATCACCCTGATACCAAAACCAGACAAAGATGTCACAAAGAAAGAAAACTACAGGCTAATATCACTGATGAACATAGATGCAAAAATCCTCAACAAAATACTAGCAAACAGAATCCAACAGCACATTAAAAGGATCATACACCATGATCAACTGGGGTTTATCCCAGGATTGCAAGGATTCTTCAATATATGCAAATCAATCAACGTGATACATCATATTAACAAATTGAAGGAGAAAAACTATATGATCATCTCAATAGATGCAGAGAAAGCTTTTGACAAAATTCAACACCCATTTATGATAAAAGCCCTGCAGAAAGTAGGCATAGAGGGAACTTTCCTCAACATAATAAAGGCCATATATGACAAACCCACAGCCAACATTGTCCTCAATGGTGAAAAACTGAAACCATTTCCACTACGATCAGGAACAAGACAAGGTTGCCCACTCTCACCACTATTATTCAACATAGTTTTGGAAGTGTTAGCCACAGCAATCAGACAAGATAAAGAAATAAAAGGAATCCAAATCGGAAAAGAAGAAGTAAAGCTGTCACTGTTTGCAGATGACATGATACTATACATAGAGAATCCTAAAGATGCTCCCAGAAAACTACTAGAGCTAATAAATGAATTTGGTAAAGTAGCAGTATACAAAATTAATGCACAGAAATCTCTTGCATTCCTATACACTAATGATGAAAACTCTGAAATTGAATTTAAGAAAACACTCCCGTTTACCATTGCAACAAAAAGAATAAAATATCTAGGAATAAACCTACCTAAGGAGACAAAAGACCTGTATGCAGAAAATTATAAGACACTGATGAAAGAAATTAAAGGTGATACAAATAGATGGAGAGATATACCATGTTCTTGGATTGGAAGAATCAACATTGTGAAAATGACTCTACTACCCAAAGCAATCTACAGATTCAATGCAATCCCTATCAAACTACCACTGCCATTTTTCACAGAACTAGAACCAAAAATTTCACAATTTGTATGGAAACACAAAAGACCCCGAATAGCCAAAGCAATCTTGAGAACGAAAAATGGAGCTGGAGAAATCAGGCTCCCTGACTTCAGACTATATTACAAAGCTACAGTAATCAAGTGAGTATGGTACTGGCACTAAAACAGAAACATAGATCAATGGAACAGGATAGAAAGACCAGAGATAAACCCACGCACATATGGTCACCTTATCTTTGATAAAGGAGGCAAGCATATACAGTGGAGAAAAGACAGCCTCTTCAATAAGTGGTGCTGGGAAAACTGGACTGGTACATGTAAAAGTATGAAATTAGAACACTCCCTAACACCATACACAAAAATAAACTCAAAATGGATTAAAGACCTAAATGTAAGGCCAGACACTATCAAACTCTTAGACGAACACATAGGCAGAACACTCTATGACATAAATCACAGCAAGATCCTTTTTGACCCAACTCCTAGAGAAATGGAAATAAAAACACAAATAAACAAATGGGACCTAATGAAACTTAAAAGCTTTTGCACAGCAAAGGAAATCATAAACAAGACCAAAAGACAACCCTCAGAATGGGAGAAAATATTTGCAAATGAAGCAACTGACAAAGGATTAATCTCCAAGATTTACAAGCAGCTCATGCAGCTCAATAACAAAAAAACAAACAACCCAATCCAAAAATGGGCAGAAGACCTAAATAGACATTTCTCCACAGAAGATATACAGATTGCCAACAGACACATGAAAGAATGCTCAACATCATTAATCATTAGAGAAATGCAAATCAAAACTACAATGAGATATCATCTCACACCGGTCAGAATGGCCATCATCAAAAAATCTAGAAACAATAAATGCTGGAGAGGGTGTAGAGAAAAGGGAACACTCCTGCACTGTTGGTGGGAATGTAAATTGATACAGCCCCTATGGAGAACAGTATGGAGGTTTTTTAAAAAACTAAAAATAGAACTACCATACGACCCAGCAATCCCACTACTGGGCATATACCCTGAGAAAACCATAATTCAAAAAGACTCATGTACCAAAATGTTCATAGCAGCTCTATATCCAATAGCCAGGACATGGAAGCAACCTTAGTGTCCATCATCGGATGAATGGATAAAGAAGATGTGGCACATATATACAATGGAATATTACTCAGCCATAAAAAGAAACGAAATGGAGGTATTTGTAGTGAGGTGGATGGAGTTAGAGTCTGTCATACAGAGTGAAGTAAGTCAGAAAAAGAAAAACAAACACAGTATGCTAACACATATATGTGGAATCTAAGGAAAAAAAAAAAAAAAGTCATGAAGAACCTAGTGGCAAGACGGGCATAAAGATACAGACTTACTAGAGAATGGACTTGAGGATATGGGGAGGGGGAGGGGTAAGATGTGACAGGGTGAGAGAGTGGCATAGACATATATACACTACCAAATGTAAAATAGATAGGTAGTGGGAAGCAGCCACATAGCACAGGGAGATCATCTCGGTGCTTTGTGACCACCTAGAGGGGTGGGATAGGGAGGGTGGGAGGGAGGGAGATGCAAGAGGGAAGAGATATGGGAACATATGTATATGTATAACTGATTCACTTTGTTATAAAGCAGAAACCAACACACCATTGTAAAGCAATTATACTCCAATAAAGATGTTAAAAAAAAAAAAAGTCAGTGTCTCCTTCTCTTGAAATTGGGCATTCCTCACAGTCACAGAGTCACTCAATGAACAGAATGTGACAGAAGTTAATGCTACGGTGACTTCCAAGGCTACTCATAAAAATGATCTCTCTCTCTCATTCTCTCCCTCTCCGTCCTCCTCTCCCTCTCTCCACTCTTAATACTCACCTTTGAAATCTGTCCACCATGCTCTTAGGAAGTGCAAACTAGTCCATGTGAAAATATCACATGCAGTTCGTCAGCACCTATCAGCATCAACCACTCAACTTGTGAGTGGATGAGCTTTCAGATGATCACAGACCCAGTCTTCAAGTCTCCCAGCTGAGGCCTCAGACCCTGTGGAGTAGAAAGACAAGCCATCTCTATCTGAATTCCTGCTCCATAAATACGTGAACCTAATAAATGGTTATTCTGGTGTAATTTGTAACAAAGATAGAGTAACTGGAACACTCAATTCCCTCATCTGGAAAAACAGGATGAGAACAGTATTTAGAGTGTTGTTTTGAGGATTAATAGAGCCAATATAAAACATTTAGTAAAGCACAAGGCACACTGCCGATAATAAATGGAAATTACCGTAACCATGTTAATCCCTCTCAAAGATTGTCCTCTCTGCTACATGCCACATTATTTCGCCTCCTCTCTCCACCTCCCTGGTAGAAAAGTCAATCCCCATTCTGAAACTGCACCCCAACCCAACAGATATTCCGGAATTAAACCAGTCTTTAGCTTATGAGCAGCTAGGTGCCTTTTAGCAGGCAGTTTGTACATCCCTAATCCCTTGCAGTAAACTTTAACTCTGAAGGTAGGAATTAACAGAGTTGGAGTGGATGGAATAGCCAAGAACAGACAACGTAGACAAAAACTCTTTGGTGGTGAACCTACTTTCTAATTATTTTCTGTTGTCACTTAGGGCAGTATGTACTTGTGTGATATCTCACACACACACACACACACACACACACAAATTCACCATTTGAAATGAGCACTTGTGTGATCAAAAATCATGCTGGTTGGTATTCAAAGCATCAGCTTAAACATTTCATTTTTCTGTTCATTTATTCATTCATTTTACAGTCCTTTACTTAGCACCTTGTACAGTCCAGGAGTTATATAGGTACTAGGACTTCAATGATACATCCTACATGGTCTGTACACTTAAAGATTTACAGTCTAAAGGTAGAACACATAGGAGTTCTACTTGTTTTTTGAGGAGTTCCTTCTTCTCTCCAAAAATCCTTAATAGTCTGCTTACACTAAAAATGTGTTTTAGTTAAAGGGGTCAAAATTTAAAACAAATAAGTTGTATATTAAGGCATCTTCAATTTATGTTGATATTCTTCTCTAGTAATTTACATTATCTTCATCATTGGCACACATATGAACCAACACAATATTGCAAGTATATCTGTTTTGTCTTCTCTTCAGTTAATGAACAAAGCTAAATGATCATGGTATTGCCATATGGGTACAAATATTACAGTATTACAGTGCACATGTTGTACTTGTGAACATAATAAATATTTGCTAAACAAGGCAATGAAAGTGAAGTTCTGGTAAAAACAGACTTAGTGGAAATAAAAAGAATCTGACAAGCTTTGCACAATTCCACAACAGCTGCCTGAGGGAGTCATGTTGCCGATCAGGATCAAATCCCTCTGAGAGGACTTGAATGAGCCATAGCCCTCTCAACTATCATAGTTCATGCTTCCTAGAAAAGCAGCTTCACTGAAAACTCCTTACTGCTTAGTAAACTATTCAGTGTTCACAGCCCAAGTGCTAAGTATACATCCTCCCATAGAGCCTATCAAGACTAACTCCATTTTGTCATATATTCCTACTTCACCAAAAGTCCAAGCCCCCATGTCACCCTTTATCTCATAACCAAAGTGCTTTCTACATCCTCATCCAATTCTCCTCCTTTCTCCTTCTACCTAAACCCCAGATTTTCACATGCCTGGTTTCCTCTCATTGTTCAGGTCTCACATCAATTACCATCTTCTCAGAGGCCTTCTCTATGCCATTAAGTAAGTCTTCTGTTATGCTCTATTACAGCACTGTTGACTTCATTCACAGCATTGTCACAAGTTGTAATTACAAGTTAGTTTTTTTTTTTCTTTACTTTTTTCATAACTTTTTTACTTACTTATTTACTTGTTTATTATATCTTTCCAAATTAGGCGATAAGGTCCATAAAAGTCAGGGATAATACTCATATTGCTTACCACTCTATACCAAAAGACTAAATCAGGCACTAGCATGTGGTATGTGCTCAATTAATATATGCTGGATGAAAAAATAAAAACATGAAATACATAAATATCTGACAAGAATGTATCATTATATAAGCAGAAACATATACTTTGCTCCAATTCCACTACACTCATGCAGGTCAACGTCATCTCTTAATTGATTCAAACAACTTTTAACTGGTCTCCCAGCTTCTGCTGCTTCACTACTTCTTTCCCTTCTATTTAGTTTTGCAGCTTTTTTATTGATGCATAATGAACTAAAAATATTATATTAGTTTTAGGCATATAACACAGTGATTTAATATTTTTATACATTACCAAATGATCAGCAGAATAAGTCTTGTTACCATCTGTCACCACACAAAGTTATTGCAATATTATTGAATACATTCCCTGTGCTGTACATTACTTCCCCATGGCTTATTTAAAACTGGAAGTTTGTACCTCTTAATCCCCCTCACCTACGTCGCACGTCACCCTACACCCCACCCTTCTGGCAACTACCTGTTTGTTCTCTGCATCTATAAGTCTGTTTTTTTCTTATATTTATTCATTTGTTTTGTTTTTTAGAGTCCACATATAAGTAAAATCATATGGTAGTTGTCTTTCTCTCTCTGGCTTATTTCACTTAGCATAATACCCTCTAGGTCCATCCATGTTGTTGAAAAGGCAATATTTTATTCTTTTTTATGGCTGAGTAATATTCCATTGTGTGTGTATATATGTGTGTATATATATGTGAGGTAATATCTCACTATGGTTTTGATTTGCATTTCCCTGATGATTAGTGATACTGAACATCTTTTTATGTGTTTATTGGCCATCTGCATGTCTTCTTTGGAAAACTGTCTATTCAGGTCTGCTCATTTTTTAATCAAGTTTTTTTTTTTATTGAGTTTTATGACCTATTTTTATATATTGTCTATTAATGCTTTTTCAGTCATGTCATTTGCAAATATTTTCTCCCATTCAGTAGGTAGTCTCCTCATTTTGTCAATGGTTTCCTTTGCTGTGCAAAAGTTTTAATGAGATATCACCTCACTCCTGTCAGAATGGCTATCATCAGAAAGTCTACAAATAACAAATGTTGACAAGGATGTGGAGAAAAGGGAACACTTGTACACTACTGATAGGAATGTAAATTGGTGCAGCTACTATTGAAAACAGTAAGGTGGTTCCACAAAAAAAGTAAAAACAGAGCTACCATATGATCCAGCAATTCCACTGCTGCATATATATCTGAAGAAAATGAAAACAGTAACTTGAAAAGATTCATGCACCCCAGTGTTCATAGCAGCATTCTTTATTTACAATAGCCAAGATATGGAAGCAACCTAAGTGTCCATCAACTGATGAATGGATAAAGATGTGATACACACACACACACACACACACACACACACACAATGGAATCTTAGCCAAAAAAAAGAATGAAATTCTGCCATTTGCAAAATCATGGATGGACCTAGAGAGTATTATGCTTAGTGAAATAAGTCAGACAGAAAAAGACAAATTCTCTATGTTATCAATTATATACATAACCTAAAAAATAAAACGAATGTATATAACAAAACAGACTCACAGATATATGGACAGAGAACAAAGTGGGGAGAGGAAAGGGGGGAGGGGCAAGATAGTGGTATGGGAATAAGAGATACAAACTACTGGGACTTCCCTGGTGGCACAGTGGTTAAGAATCCGCCTGCCAATGCAGGGAACATGGGTTCAATCCCTGGTCCGGGAAGATCTCACATGCCATGGAGCAACTAAGCCTGTGTGCCACAACTACTGAGCCTGCACTCTAGAGCCCGTGAGCCACAACTACTGAGCCCGTGTGCCACGACTAATGAAGCCTGCACACCTAGAGCCCATGCTCCACAACTAGAAGCCACTGCAATGAGAAGCCTACGCACTGCAACAAAGAGTAGCCCCCGCTCGCTGCAACCAGAGAAAGCCCGTGCACAACAATAAAGACCCAATGCAGCCAAAAATAAATAAATAAATAAAATAAATTTATTAAAAAAAAAAGAGATACAAACTACTACGTATAAAATAGATAAGCAACAAGGATATAATGTATAGCACAGGAAAATATACTCATTGTTTTGTAATAACTTTAAATGGAGTATAATCTATACAAAATATTGAATCAGTATGCTGTACACCTGAAACTAATATAATATCATCAATCAACTATACTTCAATTCAAAAAAATTATTGAGATTTGTTTTGAGGCCTAACATGATCTATCCTGGAGCTTGTTCCATGTACACTTGATAGTATTCTGAAGTTTCTGAATGGTATATTCTATAGATATATATTAAGTCCATCTGGTCTAATGTGTTGTTTAAGGCGAATGTTTCCTGATTGATCTTCTGTCTGGATGATCTATCCACTGATGTAAGTGGGGTATTAACGTCCCCTACTATTATTGTATTACTGACAATTTCTCCCTTTACATCTGTTCACTTTATTCACTTTATATATTTAGGTGCTCCCATGCTGGGTGCATAAATATTTACAAATGTTATATCCACTTCTTGGCTCAAGCCCTTTATCATTATGTACTGCCCTTGTTTTTTGTTACAGTATTTGTTTTCAAGTCTATTTTGTCTGATATGAATACTGCTATCCCAGCTTTCTTTTCATTTCCAATTGCATGGAATATCTTTTTCCATCCCTTCACTTTCAGTCTTTGTGTGCCTCTAGATCTGAAATGAGTCTATTGTAGGTAGCATATCCACTCAGCCACCCTATATCTTTTGACTGGAGCATTTAGTCCATTTACATTGAACCTGATTATTGATATGTATGGTATAAGGTATGTACTTATTACCATTTTGTTTATTATTTTCTGGCTGTTTTTGTAGTTCTTATCTGTTCCATTCTTCTTTTCCTGATCTTTTCCCCTGTGACTGGATAATTTTCTTTAATGTTATGTTTGGGCTCCTTTCTATTTTGCATGTGTGTACCTATTGCAGATTTTGGTTTGCAGTTACCATGAGGTTCATATATATATCAACCTATATGCAGTAGTTTATTTTAAGCTGATAGTTGCTTACATCCAAATGCATTCTAAAAGCACTACATTTTTACTCCCCTTTCCCACATTTTTTATGTCCTATTTTATATCTTCTTATTTTGAATCTCTTATGTACTTATTGTATAGTTGATTTAATGACTTTTGTCTATTAACTTTCATACTAGATTTTTAAGTGGCTAAACCACTGCCTTCACTATATATTTGCCTTTACCAGTGAGATTTATTTTTTTCTTTCATATATTTTCTTTTTCCTAGTTATGGCCTTTTCTTTCCTGCTTAAAGAATACCCTTTAAATTTTCTCGTAAGGCCATTTTAGTGGTGATGAACTCCTTTAGTTTTTGCTTGTCTGTGAAATTCTTTATCTCTCCTTCAATTCTGAATGATAACTTTGGCAGGTAGAATAATCTTGGCTGTTAAGATTTTTTTTTTTCCTTTTTCCTTTAAATACATTGTGCCACTCCCTTCTAGCCTGCAAGGTTTCTGCTGAAAAATTAACTAATAGCCTTATGGGGGTTCCCTTGTATGTGACTAGTTGTATTCCTCTTGCTGCTTTTAAAATTTTCTCTTTAACTTGTGCCATTTTAATGATAAGTCTTGGTGTGAATCACTTTGGGTTTATCTTACTTGGTACTTTCTGTGCTTCCTCAACCTGGATATCTGTTTCCTTCCCCAGGTTAGGGAAGTTGTCAGCTATTATTTTATCAAATAAGTTTTCTGCCCCTTTTTCTCTCTTCTCCTTTTGGGACCCCTATAATGCAAATGTTAGTACACTTGATGTTGTCTCTGAGATCCCTTAAACTATTCTCATTTTTAAAAGTTCTTTTTTGTTTTTGCTATTCTCATTGGGTGCTCTGCACTTTTCTATCTTCTAGACCACTGATCTATTCTTCTTTATTATCTAATATGCTGTTGATTCCCCATGGTGTATTTTTTGTTTCAATTATTGTATTTTTCAGCTCTGATTGGTTATTTCTTTTATTTTCTAAATCTTTGTTGAAGTTCTCACTGTGTTTCTCCATTTTCCTCCAAAGTTCAGGGAGCATGTTTATGACTATTACTTTGAACTCTTTATCAGGTAAATTATTTATCTCCATTTCATTAGGATTTCTTTCTGGGGTTTTATCTTGTTCTTCCACTTGGAACATATTTTCTGTCTCCTCATTTTGTTTCTCTGTTTGTTTCTATGAATTAAGCAAAACAGCTACCTCTCCCAGTCTTGAAGCTATGGCTCTGTGTAGGAGAGTCCCCTATGTAGACTGCATGTGTTGGCTGGCTTTGGCAGGCTGGCTGGAGGCGGAGTGGGTGCCAGCTGAGGGTGGGGTCCAGGGGTTGCCTTGGCAGGACAGCCAGAGCTGGAGTAGGTGCAGATTAGGGGGGGTCCTATAGTGTACCACATCAGGGCCACCTTGGCAGGATGGCTGGAGTGGGCACACAGTAGGGGGAGGCCTCAGAGCACACGATGCCAGAGTCATCTTTGGGGGACAGCTGGAGCTGGTTTGGGCCAGGGGCCTGGGGCACACTGGGATGGCCCTGGCAGGCCTGCTAGAGCACCTGAACCATGTTCCTGCTTATACTATTAAGGTGGAGGGGGAAAACAAAAAAATGGTGCTCTCCAGTGCCTCTGGGCCCCAAGAGAATTACAGCAGGCCCCCTCCTATATGGCAGATGCTCTAGGGTTAGCAAATAGATTTCCTTCATGCATAGTCTAGGTGCCCTTTAAACCACTCTTCTTTCCCCATACCCCAGGACAGGCAAGTCTGTATGCAGACCACTCAGTGATATACCTCCCTACTGGAGGTCACCATAACAGGGGTGGGATTCCTGCTGATACTATGTCTCCATCTCTCCTACCTGTCTGTATTTGGTCATTCTATTATTTGTCATGCAGAAGCTGTTCAATCAGCCCTTAGTTCTTCTTCAGGAGTAATTGCTCTGATAAGTAGGTGTAGATTCAATGTGTTGTGGGAGGAGGTGAATTCAGGGTCTTCCTACACTGCCATCTTGAACTGGAACCTAGTCCCTTCCCTTCTGAATCTGTTCTCCACATAGTAACAGAAGTGATTTATAAAAAGTAAATTTGAAAACAGAAAAAGTAATTTGAAACTTCTGCTTCAAGAAGGAAAAGTAGATCTTCTTCCCCCTATTTCTCCCATTAAGTACAACTGAAAACCCTGGAAACTGTATATAAAACAAACATGACTCTGGAAAGTGGAGAGAAGGCAAACCAGCTAGGGACATGGAGACCCAAGGAACCACAAGGTAGTGAGTTACCTGTGTTTTCTTTTAACCTCATGTATTCCAGATTTGGAGTTGAAGAACTGGCAAACCAGAAATGTCAACAGACATAAGCAAAAAGAGCCCAAACAAAAGCCATACTCCTTGGAGGTTTGAGAGGGATAAATATGCTTGGAAATGAGAAAGGAAGCAGGAGCCACAGAGGGTTTTATTAGTGAGGAGAAGCAGCATGTCCCAGTGTTTTCCTTTTCTCCTTTTTTTCAATCTAACTCATCTACTCCTTTTCCCTCTGGACTATATTTTAGATTGCAGATCTCCCTGACACATTTCCATGGCAATACTAGACCATTACCACCTATCTCGATTCCACCACTATCAGACAGGAACCAGATTTTCAGATGAGATCTGGGGAACAGGAATAAAGGAAATGAGAAGTGGCAGGAGAACGGAAGGGCAGATAATAAGATGCTGAATTAACCTCTTAACTTACAGCAAATATTCAAAGTGTCAGTGGAGAAGGAGAGAGAGGAAACTCAACAATGGTGTGGCAATTCATACTTCAGTACACATTACGAATACTCACTGAGAGTTTCAAACTCTTTACTACCACATTCAACTCAATGGGGAAGGTTTTATGGAAGACACGAACATGTGAGAATCAATTGAGAGACGGATAATTCAGTGAATTGCTGGGATGTAAGAAAGAAATTTAGGAAAAACTGCAAAGGTGTCAATATTATAACTGAACCAAAAAGGAAATTTAGTATTCTTGATTACTGATACATGAATACTATACATGAATATATTATGTATATTATATACATAATAATACTATATATTGTTATATAAATATATTGAAATATATAATAAAATTTAAGCTGTATTATAATTAAATATTAAGAAAAAAATCTAATCGAATATACTTTTTAAGTTTCACATTTAGGTCCAAATCAGTGCTGAAACAGTGTACTAGGAAACAACTGAAACCTTGAAACAAGCATTTTAAATATAAATCCATTAGTGTTCTTCATACAGTAATGAATTAGTCCATACACTAATGAATTACTCTAATCTAGGCTTTTTGAATTCTCAGTAAATACCTTTGGATAATATTTGCTAATGTTAAAATCAAACCATATATATCAGACACCATATTAAGCGACTTGTATATAATATCAGTACCTTTTGTTTTGCTAGCCAATGGATTCCTTTTAAAGCTGCTTATAACTTTTTCTTTAATATATATAACTGTGAAATGCTAAATTTTACCACAAGGTGGCTCTTCCTAGATTCTAAATTAACTGTATCATGTAAGTAGCACTGAAGGGCTTCCCTGGTGGTGCAGTGGTTAAGAATCCACCTGCCAATGCAGGGGACATGGGTTCAAGCCCTGGTCCAGGAAGATCCCACACGCCGCAGAGCAACTAGCCCAAGTGCCACAACTACTGAGACAGCTCTCTAGAGCCCGCAAGCCACAACTACTGAGAAGCCTGCACTCACAACTACTGAAGCCCACACACTGTAGAGCCTGTGCTCCACAAGAGAAGCCACCACAATGAGAAGCTTGCGCACCACAACGAAGAGTAGCTCCCGCTCGCTGCAACTAGAGCCAGTTTGGGAAAGGAGAAAAAAATGTAATATGTACAACTACATGCTCTTTCAATGATTTTTGTATGTATATGTGTGTGTGTATGTGGGGGGGGCGGGGGGTGTTGGAAATCCATGATTTAACCTATTTCACTTGTACAAGAGTATATCTCCCATTCAATGATGGATACAGGATATGAAATGTCAGATATGAAATAATTCACTTAAGGAATGTCTTTATTAGCATTTGGGAGAAGCCCAAAATACAAAACATTCATTCATTCAACAAATATATATTGGTCCTGACTATATTCCAGACTCTGTAATAGACAACATAACAGAGTGGTTAAGAACATAGACCCTGGAGCCAAATTGTCTAGGTTTCAATAGTAGTCCACACACCCCCGCCCCCACTATCTGTGCCCTCTTAGGTGAAATACTTAACTTATTGTACCTAGATTTACTCACGTGTGAAATGGGTCCAATAATATAAGGTTGTCATGAGGATCAAATACTCAATATAAGTAAAAAGTATAAAAGAGTGCTTGCTATGTTTAAGTGCTTGGTAAGTATTAGCTATGATTATTAGGCACTGTAGTTGACTTAAATCACATCAGCAAATTCCTTGACACTCCTCCCAACAAAAGTCTAATGTTCTTTTCTTTAGATATGAGCTAGCCTTAGTGATGCATTCACAAAAAGCAGAAGGCAGTGACTTCTGAGGCTAGTTTAAAAAAGCAATACAACCTCAGCATGGTCCACTCTTTCTTAGGATGCTCACTCTTGGAACCCAGACACCATGTTGTGAGGAAACAAGGAACAAGACACAAGGAAAGTCCAGGTAGAGATGTCTGGCCAACAGCCCCAACTAAGGTTCTAGGCAACAGTGAGCATCAGCTGGTAGACTTGTGTATTAATGAGCCAACAGGTGGTTCCAGTCACAGCCTTCAAGCCGCCCTAGGTGTGGCTGAGTAGAGCAAAGCTGAGTTGTCTCTCCCAAGCCATGTTCCCATCGCAGAGGCATGAGCAAAATAAATGTTATTGCTTTAAGCCACTAGGTTGTGCCAAGTTTAGTCACTCATTAATAACCAGGACAGGCACTGAACCCATAAATAAGAAGACCCAGCTTCTTCCTTCAAAGAATAGTGCAGTCGAGTACACAGGGACAGTATGATCTACTAAGAAAATTTATGGACTTTGGAGTCAGATAATCCAGAATCCTAATCCTCTCTGTTTACTGCCAAACACCTCCCTAAGCTCTGCTTCTGCATCTGAAAAATCAAGGTAGTAATACTTGCCCTCAAGGATTTCTATATACCCTAGCAAATCACCTCCCTGCCTTGAGACTTGCCTCTCTATTTCTTCTGGACACCAGAGACAGAATAATCTGTCTGAAATGCAAATCTGATCCTGGGTTCTTTTCTTTGTCTTCCCATTGCCCATTCCCAAGAGGAAACTTCTATGCTCCTCAACCTTGCTTTCAAGGTCCTCTGTGACCTGGTCTTCCACCTCCTCGGCCTCTGTGACCTGGTCTTCCACCTCCTCGGCCTCATCCTGAGCCTTCCCAACTCTATGATTTGAGGTATTTGCTCTGTGGACTTCCTCTATTTCTCTTCTTGCATTTCCTTCTAAAATTCAAAGAATTCCCAGTCAAGTCTCTATGTAGTGTGCCAGCCACAGAAACAAGAGGTTGTCTGAAAGCTTGAAGGACAGGGTAGATCTTAAGTATGACGTTCTTAAAGAGGTGACACAGGAGTTTCATGCAGAATTTCAAAGAAAGCTACCAAAGCATTACCTTTATACACCTTTTCTTCCCCTGAAGGTTTTCCATTCTGAGCAGCTGGCAAAAATCTTTTTCCCCACATGGCTCTCTTATAGTCAGGTAGCTCCACCCTCCATTCTATCCCACCTCCATCATGTACCACTCCTGGTCCTCAATCTTCCACCCAAGACCAATAGCTAAGGTAATCCATCCTAGAATAGTTTAGGACATAGAGAACCTAGCAGGCAGACGCCTAGACTTCTCTCACGTCCTCAGAAAGGAAGCACACATGGAACTTCCTGGGACAGGCAATCTCAGCTATCCTCTTGGTTGCTTTACTTATATTAAAAAATCAGCTCATTACTACATTATGCAAAAGACCTAATAAGCAAGATTGACTCCTTTACTTTAAGGTCTGGGGTGCAAGGAAAATTGTACATATTCATACACTCATAATGTTTTGCCCCTAATACACTTGACTCTACCATGCTGTTTTTCACCACCAGACCTTAGGAAATACTGTCCTGCCTGGAATGCCCCCCTCCCCCCACTTCCAATCCCCATTCCCTTCACCTGTCTAACTTTTAATAATCCTTCAGATCTGAACTTAGATGTTATTTTCTCCAGGAAGTCATCACTGATTATCCACCCCACAGCCTGGGTTGGCCACTTCCTTCGTATGAACACTCTCTACCGAGTTATGGTTCTTGCTGTTCTGCATTGTATCACCTGTTTGGTCTGTTGCCTTTGAACTATACTGTAAATGCCATGAGGGCAATAACTAATTCTGATTTTATTACCACTGTATCTCTTGGGTCGGAGTATGGCAACCATAAGTGTTCAATAAATATCTGTTGGTGAAAAGAATAAATGAGATAATACATGTAAAGTGACTACCACTGAACCTGACACTTAATCCCCAACTCCAAGTAAAACTGCCTCTCTCTTCTTTATGCTGATCAGGTACCCTGTTGAGAGATCCATCCTAGTGTCTAGAACACATTCATATTTATTGATTTAAGTGCCTATCTCTACTTAACTGCTAACTGAAGTTGTTAAGTATAAAGTGTTTATTTTTAAATGACCAGCACTTGGAATTATGCTTCACACACACAAGGTACTCAGCAAATGTGGGCTGACTGAAAGAAGGGGGAGACAAATATGAAAACAATTTCAATACAGTGTGATAAAGGCCGAAGTTTACACTAAGGACAAACAGGAGCACAGAGGAAGAAATGCCAACTAAGCTTGGGAAACTTATGAAAAAACACATGAAGGATTTAAAATGTAAGCTTTATGAATGGACTCTTTCAAAGGAGAGAGAAGCAGCAGCATGGACCAAGGAGAGAAGGCATTTCACATTTACAACAAGTGCTTCACCCAGTATAGGGGCTGAAAAGAGAGAAAAAGAAAAACAGGAATGAGGAGATTAGAGTGGTAGGCAGGGGCCAGATCATAAAATCCTTCATGCCAGCTGCCAGGCTAAAGAGTTTTGTGTTTTATCTCATAAATGGTGCTTAATAATAAAGGATTATGATGCATGTAGATCTATGTTTCAGAATTCTCACTCTGGTAGCAAAAGTGGAGAATTAAAGTCTGGTGTCAAGGCTACCAATGTGGAGCCAATTGTATTGGTCCAGGGCAATATATTGGATGCCCAAAGGAATGTATTTGTAGTGATAAATGAAGAGAAAACAGTTTTGAAAGATATTTTAAAAAACAATTGATAGAGACTGCTTCTGACAGGGTATAAGGAATGGAGAAATAAAAATCTGGGACAATTCTTAAGTTTTCTGCTTCAGGTGATCTAGTAGGTAGGAATATTGTCACCAACCAAAGTAGAGAGGGGAGGGGAACATCAAGGTAGAGAGGAGGGAGACAATGAAGAAATAATGACTTTAAAGTACTGATGGGACATTCAAGTAGGAATGTTCAACCAGCTTTTGGGACTAAGCCTAAGTGGAATGCTCCTTCCTTTTCTGTTCTCTTCACTTCTAGAAAAGGAAAAACTGGGATTGGGGGGTCAGCTTTACCATTTTTCCAGCTGGACTGTTGCTGACAGGCAAACACTTCTCATCACTCAACAGCCACAATGAAGTGGGTGCTACTCCCTGTGGATCGCTAGAGGGGAAGATACATGACCTCAATCTGTACTAGACACCACCTAACCTGACTTTCCATAAATCAGTAGAGATCCAGTGGAAGTACAAGCTGATCTTTATTGAGGAAGAATCCTTGAAAACCATCCCAACCTTTCTCTAAAGCTATACATCTTTACCCATTAATTGGGACACCATCCAAGTTCTTCTGCCTCTTATTTAGGATTTACACATATCCTCATCATTGATCACCTCTCATTATGTCATTAACTACCCTCATAGAGAACATTATTGATTGTTTTTCAGCATCCATGTTCCATCCTCCCCTCCCAACAGCATCCAGATTGTTATGCTGACATACACCCCCTCCCCCATGCAACCCATGTTCTTTGCATAAAGCTTATTCAAAGTTGCTTACTTCAGGGCTGGACCTTCGTTGATTTAAGCCAACAAACGTGTTCTATTCCCCTGGCCACAGTCACTGATGCATTGTTGGGCATCTGACTTAAACCGTCCAATCAGGATAAATCTCAGGAATCTGCTTGGAATATTCAGATGGAAGTTCTTTTTCCCACAAGAATTAACGAGGAGACATATATACTTCATTACTACCAGCAGCCATCCTACATCGTGAGGCTTTTTAGCCTAACACTACAGAAAATAGAACAGAACCATTAAGTCATCAGATCACCCAACTTAAAATCCATCCTACCTCTGTATTTTCAGGTAATTGTGTCAATACATTTGATTATTAATGTTTCAGCAAGTGTGAGCCATATTTTCTATTACTTATACCCCCAAGTCATACCAACCAATTTAGAACCTGGTATTAAAACGTGAAATGAGCTGAATGAGAGAAGCATGGTCCAGGGCATATCCCAGGCTGAGGAACTGGCCAGCCTGATAATAAGGTTGAAAAACTGTTGGTTAAACTGTTAGCTGTTGTGATGGGAAAGAAACACTGTATTCACAAACACTGAATTCTCCAGGGCACCTCATCCTCTCTCTTCAGGTCTTCTCAAATATTACCTGGGTGATGTTGGTGGCACATCTCAATAATTCTCTGAACTAGCAGCCCTCAATAAGAATTTTGGAGAAGTTTGCTGGCTCCACCTACCTGTGTACTGCATCCTTAGAACATGGGAGTACTTAGCAACTTATATCCTCATCTTTAGTACCTAGCTGCCATAGGTGATAAAACTCATGTATCAGCTAGTTGCATATCTTTATGTCTATCTATGTCTACACCCATACCTATAAGTATATTTATATACATGCTTATGTGTATATCTATAAAGTATATATATATATATATACACATATGTCTAAGTCTATATATCCAGCTGCATACATAACAGTACGTTGTTGTAACATTAGGGTGGTTATAGCAATTAAAGGAGCTCAATGGGTATTTGTTGAATGAATAAAAAAATGCCTGCAACATTTTGCATTCTCAGTAAAGGCTAGGCATTATTATTTGTATTTATTGTATAATAGTAAAGGTAGTAACAACAAAAAATTCCAAGTTAAGCTTGCTTATCAATAAGGAAATTTATTACCTCAGATAATTTCAAAACCAGAAGCAGAGCAGACTCTAGGCACAGTAAAATCAAAGGTACCATCATGTCAGCAAGATGCTTAACCCCCTTCACTCTGCCATCCTCATACCGGCTCCATCCCAAAGTGATTCCCTTGCAGTTGCAAGATGACGACCAATGGCAGTCAGGACTCTGTGCTTCCTTGTTCATAGCCAATTGCAGAGAAGAAGAGAATATTTCCCCCCAAGAACAGAAATTAAACCCTTCCCTTTTCTTGGCCTTTCTCTTGACCCTTCTCTTCACTTGCCTATGTGGCAAGCAGCCCTAAGGTGGCTCTGTCCAATTTAAGATAAAAGAAAAATTTTTAAGATATTGACTAGCCCACAGAACCTTTAGGACACTTGGGGACAATGCAGCCAGGAACAAAGCCTAAAACCAAACCATAAAACAAGTCTTGTGAGGATGCTTCGGTCACTGAGCTTTAGACGCTGTACCTCAGAGGACAAACACAGCCGGCATGGGAAAAGATTCATCTGATTGGTAATGCCAAGGGCATGTTCTGTACCCTAGCTGCCATGGAGGCTGAGAAAGCAAGTATACAGCAATTTAGAATTTTATAGGGGGAAATGGGCTCTTACCTCTCACCCAGATTCATAAGACTGGAATTCCCTAGACTCAGAAAGACACTCAGACAGTTGGCATCCAATAAGGTCCACTGCAGAACTGTTACAGGAGCTTCTGCTAACTCAGCCACCCACATGGTATGGTGCTCCCTGGGGAAAAGAGGACTAGGTGAACAAAACTCAAAGGGCTTGCTTGTCAAACTGTGTAACACTCCAGTATTCAAGCAAAAGTGAAAGAAAGTTCTCCGTTTCAATTGGCAGCAGGTTGCTGTCCTGTGGGTCTCCAGTTCAGCAGGGGCAGGTAGCATTACTGGAAGATCTCCAGCTTGCAACCGTGGTGTAAGAGTTTGACTCAAGTGACACTGAATGTCTCAGCTCTGTTAGTGGAAAGGCTAGTGTAGAGCTGTCAATGCAAGCATGACTCCATCAGTGGCAAAAGCAGTGACAGCAGCTCATCCGGCAATGGTGACAGGGAGCAATGACCAAAACAGATTCCCGGGAGCACAGAAGATATCTCTTGAGGAGTTTAAGGGTATGTAGAAAAGGAAAAATTTACAAGAGACTAGAACTCCTTAAAATGAAGTGGGAGCTTGAAATTAGCAAGATTTGGGTATTAATGTTAACATCCAATGTCTCAGAGACATATGGATCACATATGCAATTGGAGAAACATCTGGCATCTTACTTCCTGGAATTAGAGTGAGTTCTTAGGAAAAGGAAAAGGGAGTGCTTTTGCTAACTGGTTTCCGTTTTCCTCCTACAGAACATATGAAGCAGCTTTCCTAGAATGCTCTGCACCCCCCATGTCTACAAAGTTGTTTTCTTCTAGACATTCACATTCTCAGAGAGGTCCGATTTGATGCCTCAATGGATAATTGCTGCACGTCCCCCTACCCCAGCCACTCTGATCATATTACTCTATTTTATTGTCTTCAAAGAATATAAACCTAGATAAATTCTTAAAACTTATTTCTTGTTATGTCTATTGTTTGTCCCCACGTAAACATTTACCAAATGTGAACTCCATGAGAAGAGTGGCTTTGCATATGCTGTTGCTGATAAATTCCTGGAGGCTTAGAACAATAACTGGAACATATGGTAGGCAGGCAAAAAATATTTGTTGAATGAAGAGGAAGATCTGGCTCCTCACAGAGTTGAGGTTATTTGATACCACATAAAAATTAAAACTGTCTGCAAGTCTTTATTTCAATTCAAACAACTTTGTCTCTCATTATTAAGCAATCTCTACATAAAATCCTCTATACCTTTTCTGCCTAGGATACTCCTTTTCCCAACTATACTCCTCGTTTCCCACCCAGACACATCCTTCACCTGGTTAATTCCTTCCCAATCCTTCTGGCCCATCCAGTCTTTTAATAAGGAAGATGAGAGAAGTGAGACCTCAGAACCAATATCAAAGAGCAAATCAGAATAACAGTAAAGCATCTGAGGACAGAACAGGCACAGGAGAACATCAGTTTATCAAGACAAATTATTTTAGGAGCCAAACCTAGGATGCATGAATTATACTACAGCTAGGTAAGAGTCAAAGAGAAAAAAGAAATGAAATCATCTGAGCCAGCTATCATACTGGTAAATGAAGTGAGGAACCCAGGAGTTCCTGGAACTAAGTCCAAAGACTTTGTTTTCAACCTATGTCTTGCTAAGTATGGCCCTCTGAGGGTCTAGGTTCTACCCCCTGCAATGACAGAGAAGGAATGGCGGAAGAGAGATCTGAGCTTGGGCTTCAGAGACAGACAGAACTGGGCTTGAGTCCTAACCTTTCAAAACAAGATAACTTCTCAGAGAATAACTTTTCATGTATAAAGGACAAGCTATTTGGCCTCTCAGAGACTCAATCTGTAAAGGATCAATTATGATAATAGTACCTGACTCGTGGGATTATTTTGAGGGTTAAATAAGTTAATGTACATAAAATCGATAGTGCAGTTCTCTGCTCATAGTTCATTCATTCATTCAACAAGTATCTACATACATACTATTAATATTGTCTATCTTCTTAAAGTAGTTGACCTACCGAGTTGACTCAAGATAATAATAATAGCTATTGTTCATTTTGTCAGGCACTGTACTAAGCACTTACCAAGCAAGATCATTTTTTTATTTTTCACAACAACCCTATGAGGAAGAACTATTATTGTCACATATTACAGATGAAAAAAGTTGGAAGTAATCCAAACAAAAGACCACAGGAAACCCAGACGATTTAAGCCCTCCCTGAAGAGGCTGATATCCCACATAGGAGATGAGCAGGAATCCTGGTATTGATGGATCAGAGACTTGCTACTTCTTCCAAGGCTATACTTTTTCCCCTGAAAACTTTTTTTTTTATTTTTTGAAAGGATCTCTTGCACACTGGGATGTTGAAACCTGGCACTGGGACCTCAGAAACCAGAATTCCTTCTCTATGTTTATCCCAGAAGTTGCAGCATATCTCAAACTTAATTAAGACAAAGACTTAAATGTACAATAAAACCTGATCTATTGGTCTGTTTAATTTCAGTAGTTTAGCTTTTTTTGGTTTTCATTTTATTTTTGCTCTGCATAATGCCTTTTATAGATCTTAACCAGGTTGTGATACTTGTTTGGTTATCTCCTTAAGGTTTCAAACGATACACATAAACTCATAAAGCATTAGATCTGAAGTGGACCTTAGAAATCATCTATCTAGTCCAGTGATTTACAAATTACTCTGAGCAAATGAAGGAATCCTTTCTCTTTAAGCAGAGTTGCTTCACATTGTTTCATAGAGCAAATTTCCCTTTAATGTCTCTTTGAAACCAAATTCCACTGAGAATGTTTGTATGTGTGTCTGTTTCTCTTAAACCACCAAGCTGATCCAATAAGAAAACTTTAGTCACCCATTTTCATTCATTTATTCAGTCTAGCCCCAACATACGCCAGAGGTTCTGCGAGCCAGTGGAGAAGAAAAAGACATGTCCTATGCCTCAAGGAGCACATGTTCTAGTCAGGAAGGCAGTCATATAGGGATAACCACATCCAGTGGGGGCAAGACCACAGCAGAAGCTTGTAGAGAGGACTGTGGGAACATGGTGAAGAGGGATTCAGACAAGCCTTTGCAGAGCAGGTCACCTAGAGCTGAGCCTCAGAAATGGGACGAGAGGAGTAGAATTCCAGGCAAAAGCTACAAGAAATACTAGCAAGAGAAAAAAATGAAACGGTTAGACTGGGAAATAATTGATATAGCTGGACTTTGAGATTCATTGCATGTGACAGGTACTCAATAAATAGCTGGTTAATTAATTTACTAATTAATTAATCTGTAGGAAATAGACCATAAAGGAGATAAAAGTCATTACACGAAGGGGCTCATGGGCCTACTCAAAAAATTTGGATTTTATTCTCTAAACTAGGAATTGAAAATGCAAAAGTCTAGAGGGATATTATAGGAAATGTGAATAAGTAAGATAGGCCAGGTATAAAAAAACAGTTATTATGGAGACTTTACATGAAGTACCTGCCTTACTCAGGTATCATATAAAATGCTGTCAACACATGGATGTCCAATATATAATCCTGGCCCTTAGGCTGCACACATAACAAAGTACTCAAAAATAATGTGATGATTGTCTCCATTCATGTACCAAATACAAATACAATGGGCTCATAGAGGCGGTGCTTACTTAATTCCATCTGAGGAAATCGGGAAGGTATTACTCATGAGATTATATTGGAGATGGACTTGAGGGATGAGTAGGAGCTCATATCTCTATTTCCAGCTACATCCAAAGACCCTTCAATCCAATCAGGTTGGTCTCCTCAGTGTCCCACAGCACCCCACATTGTTATGCCCTTTCTCAAGTTTTTGACTTTGCCTAGGGTGCCCTTCCTGCTTCCTTTACTTATTCAATTCCTAGCAATCCTTAAAGGCCCAATGCAGGCCTTCCTCATGCATAAAATCCATAAAGACTTCCCAGGTATCAAATGTTAACTGAGAATGTACCAGGGGCAAGACACTATTGGAAGGGTGAAAGATATTTAGGACACAAAGAGTGCAAAAGTGCTCAGAAAAGGGTGTCTTACTATGCATGGTAAGAAGTTTACCAGTTTGGGAGTCAAGAATTCACTGGCTCTGGGATTGATTACAGGCAGAACTTTTAGCTTCTGTTTTCCTCAGTAGTCTTAGCTCTAAAATGGAGGCTTATCTTCATGACCATTATGGTCCCTTTCAGTTCTAAGACTGTAACTGTGATTTGGTGAAGGAATTTGGTCTCTTTGTTGTATTTCCAGTAGGATTTCCACACATGCTTTCAAAAGCTTCCTTATGTAATATGATGAGTGGAAAATCACTAATCAATGGTAGCAGTATTGAAGTCTCTTCTTTGCGCCATTATAAATGTCATGTAATTTCTACCCTGGATTTAGGAAATTGCATAGGTCACAAATACATTGTAAAAAAGTTGGCTATCATGCTGCCCTGTTACAACTTTGGTCACCTCCTGTTACTCTAAGAACAGATCACTTGTGGTTCTTTTTCTGAACTCTTACAATTTCATGGCAGGGAGAAAATAAAGGGCAGGTGGAGTACAGATCCTGAATATTAAGATTACAGAAACACTGCCTATGGAAAACAACATACATGAATTAGGGAATCCATGAATATATCAAAGTAATAATTGAAAAAGAGTCATTTTATGTTTTTTAGTTATTATAAATCATTGTGAAGGAATTGTTTGCATTTTATCAGCTTTTACTTTGCACCTTCAGTTTGCCTCATTCCAACTTGCTGTATTAGTTGTACTCTTGGTTATAAGCAAAATAACCAACTCTGGCTAGATTTAAGGAAAAAGCAAATCTATTGGAAGAACACTAAGTTACTCATGAACTCTAAGGAAAAGTGGAGAATGGGGAAGAACCAGATCAACTCCAGGGATCTCAGCCGTGGGACTTCATGGACCACAGAATTTCCCTTAGTCTGACTTTAGCTATTGTGACTTCCAGCCTGTATCCACACCACCCGCCCTCAAAATAATTCCTAGAAGATAGCATCATTTGGACACAACTTGGGTCAAATATCCTCTTCAGATACAATCAATTATGACAAAAAACTTTTGTTATAAAAGTATCATATTACGAACATGGCCACGAGGACCCCAGCCTTGTAGAAGAGGGACAAGCTTCAGAGAAGGGGGAAATGTTGGGATCTAGGAAGCTACCTCAAGAGATGTCTGCCTATTGCACATACTTTTTTCTGTTATGTTTTTTTCTACCTTTCCTCTCCCCTGCCCCTTAAACCCACTACCACCAAGTACCACTATCTATATATCATTGTATAAAATAGTACCTTGAGTGGGCTCAATACATCCTGCTAGGTATATACCTTTTATATAAAATTAAAATAATGAAAGGGCAGAAAAATGGTCTTTACAAATTAAAGACCTGTTACTTTACAAATTAAAATGTATGCAATTCAATTTGATTTTGTGCACTGTATAGAGGCATCCAAGCTTAACTATCAATAAAATATTCCATACATAGAGATTAGCCATTAGATGTTGTCTGTGATAATACAACTTTTACTCTGACAACCACTGGATATTCTTTCTTAATTATTAAGGATGTTCCAGAGGCCAGAAATAAACCCATGCATATGTGGTCAATTAATTTTCAACAAAGGGGCCAAGAATATATTATACAATGAGGAAAAGACAGTTTCTTCAATAAATGGTGTTGAGAAAACTGTACAGCCACATGCAAAAGAATGAAACTAAACTACTGTCTTACACCATACACAAAATCAACTCAAAATGGATTAAAGACTTGACTGTAAGACCTGAAACCATAAAACTCCTAGAAGAACACATGGGCAGTAAGCTCCCTGATGTCAGTCTTGGCGATGATTTTTTGGATCTGACTCCAAAAGCAAAAATAAACTAGTAAGAACTACATCAAACTAAAAACCTTCTACACAGCAAAAGAAACCATCAAGAAAATGAATGGGAGAAAATATTTGCAAATAATTTATCTGATAAGGGGTTAATATCCAAAATATATAAATAACTCATACAACTCAATAGCAAAAAAGCAAACAACCCAATTAAGAATGGGTAGAGGATCTAAACAGATATTTTTCCAAAGGAGACATACAGATGGCCAACAGGCACATGAAAAGATGCTCAATATCACTAATCCCCAGGGAAATGCAAATCAAAACCACAATGAGATATCACCTCACACCTGTTAGAATGACTATTATCAAAAAGACAAGAAATAACAAGTGTTGATAAGGATGTGGAGAAAAGGGAACCCTCTTGCACTGTTGGTGGGAATGTAAATTGGTGCAGCCACTATGGAAAACAATATGGAGGTTCCTTAAAAACTTAAAAATAGAACTATCATATGATCCAGCAATTCCATTTCTGGGTATTTATCCAACGAAAACAAATACTAATTCAGAAAGATACAAGGCACTCCCAAGTTCATTGCAGCGTTATTTACAATAGCTATTATATGGAAACAACCTAAGTGTCCATCTATAAATGAATGGATAAAGATGTGATACACACACACATACACACACACACTCATAAAATGGAACACTACGCAGCCATAAAAAAATGAAACCTTCCCATTTGGGACAATATGGATGGACCTTGAAGGCATTATGCTAAGTGAAATAAGTCAGACAGGGAAAAACAAATACCATGTAATCTCACTTATATGTAGAATTAAAAACAAAACAAAACACCAAGCTCATCAATACAGAGAACAGACTGGGGTTTCCAGAGGTGGGAGGTGTGGGTGAAATGAGTGAAGGGGGTCACAAGGTACAAACTTCCAGTTATAAAATAAATCAGCCATGGGGATGTAATGTACAGCATGGTAACTATAGTTAATGAAACTATATTGCATATTTAAAAGTTGTTAAGAGAGTAAGTCTTAAAAGCCTTCATCACATGAGAAAAAAATTGTAACTATCACATGAGAAAAAAATTGTAATTGTATGGTGACAGATATTAACTAGACTTACTGTGATGATCACTTCACAACATATACAAATATTGAACCATTACACTGTATACTTGAAACTAATATAATGTTATATGTCAATTATATCTCTTTAAAATTATTTTTAAGAAATATTCAGTTCATTTTCTAAAAGTAAAATCTAGACATTCATCTATACCAGATATTCTGGAAGATAAAAGTTACATATAGTATGTATATTCTGTATGCTCCTTTCAATAATTAGTGAAGGAAGTTCTTTTTGGACAATTCCAATGATTTTTCCTAGATCTTTTTTCTCCTCCTGACTGGGATATCTCTATGTCTTTACTTCTTGAAAGTTTAATATTCCTCAGCTTCCTTGATATTAGATTATCAGATTTCCCACATCAGAAGTATCTTTTGCTACCACCTGCAGTCCTGACCACAAGTGAGGAAAATATTGCAAAGCTCCTTTTTCTTTTCTTTCTATACCTTTATTAACTTACAGAAATCATGGATATAACTGCCACCTCACAGCCAAGACTCCCAAGTCTGTCCTGAAAACTACCTCATGTTTTAGTCTACTGTTTCTACAGAATTCTCTTTTTATGTCTCATTCACACTGGAAGAGCAATATTATCAACTCAAAACCATTATTATGCCACAAGCCAGATTAGCTTCCTATGTGCATTTTGAAATTACGACTATCAATTTTTCCGAGTCTTCGTAATATTCCAAAGCCTTAGAAATCGTGGAAAGATTTTTATATCAAATTGCTCAATTCTAATGATAAACAGACCTACAGACTGGTCTGAATTTCAGTATTTGACTATCATAGAACGACTTTCCTGATAATCTTCAGCTCTTTAAATGTGCACGTCTAAAAAGCCTAATGCCATATTATTTGAGATAAAATTGCTCTCGAGATAGTAAAAAAACAAACAAAAAAACCCGCCACTAACACACTGAAGAATTTCAGCAGTTCTCTGCCAATGAGGAGTTCTGAATTATGTAGGACAAATAGGCTGTAGCGGAGCATTCTATCTTCTCACTCAGAATCAACTGTCATCCCTTAAAGCGCTGTTAATTCTGGAAACTAATCTGTAACTTAGTAGAACCAGCCCGAACTGATGATGACTACAAGTCCCATGATGCAGAGCAGAAGCCCGGGCCAATGTTGGCCGCAGTGCCTCCCGGGAATTGTAGTCTTCTCATCACCTGTTGGGCAAACTAGGTACCGTAGTCTCCATTTCTCAAAAGTTAACTTATAAAAATAAAGCTATGGAAAAGAAGGTAAAATTCTTACCACAAAACTAGTTTCAACCTAGGTGCCAAAGACCCCTAGCCCCGCAACTCCTGCCTGCGCCTCTGGGGGCCGGCGCCCTTGCCGTGACGTCACTTCCTGAAGCGGCGGCCCCGCCCAGCCCCGCCCTCCACCTCGCCGGGATCCTGGGCCCTGCGGCCCGGGCGGAGGCGGGCAGAGGCAGGGAGCAGCTGTTTCTGGAAGGGGGGTCACGTGAGGCCTCTCGGTGTGGTGGGTGGAGACGGAACGCTGCGGTTAAGTAGGGTCGGATTTAACCGTCCCAGGGAAGCGCGCCCGAGCTGGATCGCGGAGCGGGCTAAGGTAGGGACCGGGCAGCGGGCGCTGTCCTGGGCGCTCGTGCAGTGACACCTGCGCCCCCGCGGTTGGCTGGCGGCGGGCCGGCTCCCCAGGAGGGTGGGCGTATGCGGCAGGAGCTCCAGGCCAACCTCAGGCCACCGCCAACTCCGCCCGGCGTCTGGGAGGCGCTGGCTGCGCCCTGGGCGGCGGAGGCAGGACCGTCTTGGGGCCCCAAGGAGCTCCGGGAGCGGTGAGTCTTGCCGTCCACCGAGCCGAAGACCCTTGGCCTGATCAGACACCGACCAGACACTCCTGGGGTCGAGCTAAGCCCGGGCTTCTGCACTTTGCTCTCGCCACCGACTTCTCTCGCCCACCGTGTTGCTCAGGCTCGGGACACTTCACCTGCCCTTGGTTTTCCAGAGTAGCACTGAGATGTTCGTCCTCAGAGCATGTCGATGCCAAGGCAAAAGTGGAGACACTCTTAATGAGCCCAGTACGTTTTTCTTATGTTTGGGTAGCGCTCACGTCTTTGCAAGGTCAATGGCTGTATTGGTCTGAGCGCCCCTCGCGCCAGTCCTGCGGCCTCAGGTATTCGAATGGCTAGAGGCGGGGCGACCTTACAGGCGGTGAGGAGGTTGAGATTTCAGACTTTTATTTGCTTCTTTTTGGGGAGGCCATCGGGCGGAACCGAGGAGCGGTGAATCAGCAGCTCAAGTTTCCTGAATCTTTGATGATGGGGAAGGTATCCCAGAGCCACGTGGCTGGGTTAAAAATTTTATTTCAGCATCTGTCAGAGCCTGAGCGGCTTGTTTCCTACCTTTCTCACCAGTAGGGTTGCGTAGATGTAATTGGATAGGCAGACCTCTTGTTATGTGCCATTTCCCCGGTCTGTAGTTATCGCCATTTCTTAGTTTATTAGTTAACAACTTAGTGGTAAAGCTTTTTTCTTTGTATCATTACGAAATTATTCTGAGGCAAGATAAACTCATCCTTTTGACAACAGAACTTACCGAGTATGAGTTTTGAAGATTTGTTACGTACCTGCACTTTATGGCATAGCAGAATTAGTGATGATCTAGAAACTGAAGAATATTTAAACTTTTATTCGTTTAATCTTTTTGGATATAAGTTTAATGTTCTTTGGGGTTTATTTGATTAATGTAATTTGACTAAGTTTTTTTTTAAATCCATTTGATCCTGGGTTTAATAAACCGTTGCTTTACGAACTGTTATTATGTATCTTACAAGGTGTCTAAATTGTTCAGTTTCACTAATTAAATCAGAAGGAAATATGAATAATTCTTCTCCCTTTCTTTCCTTCCCTTTACCCTTCCCTCCCTGTACTGTATTTAGTAGTGTCAGGATCATAAGCAGAGAATAAAGTTTCCGGACGGTCTTTATCACTTTTCCTCTTTCCAACTCATATAGATGAGATCAGGTTACAATGGACGTTATAGAAATCTATCACGAAGAAATAAAGTGGGTAAAAAAGGATCAAGGTCAAGAAAAAGGGTGTGAATACTTCTGCTCTCCTTACCTTAAAAACGGGAGTTCATAGAGATGATATTTTGGGATTAAAGGAGGGGGTTTGGGGCATGTTTTCATTCCAAATAAAGTAATAGAGTGCCACGAAATTAAAAGAAATGGATATGAGCATTCTGGGGTTTTTTTGGATAATGCTCCCGATTAAAGACTAATCTTTCAATATGTTCTTCTCATTTTTAGGTAGTGAATTCCTAAGAAGAAAATAATGGATTGCATATTATTTGTTCTCTAATTGTTTGAACTCAGAAGTGTGCAGGTTTGTTGCAAAAGCCAAAAGAAGATGGCAACTCCTTATGTCCCAGTTCCTATGCCAATAGGGAACTCTGCTTCCAGTTTTGCAACCAACAGAAACCAAAGAAGTTCTTCTTTTGGGAGTATCTCAACAAGCTCAAACTCTTCCAAAGGCCAGTTAGAAGACTCAAATATGGGTAATTTTAAACAGACAGGTGTACCTGATCAAATGGAAAGCACTTCATCTGTCTGTAGCAGTCCCCTCATTAGGACTAAATTTACAGGTGCAGATTCTTCCATTGAGTATTCTGCTAGACCAAGAGAAAGTGAAGAACAAAATCCTGAAACAGTGAATTTGGAAGATAGACCTTCTACACCTATTATCCTGGGTTATGAGGTGATGGAAGAAAGAGCTAAATTTACTGTGAGTATTGACTTCTGCTGTACATCAGTAGAAGACGAAAAATTGATTAACCTGTGTTCTAAACTTGTGTTAAGTGATGTTAGCCTATACTTGTAATTTCTTGAACATAAAATTCAAATGGTTTATACCCCTTAAGTTGTCATGCCGTAGTGAACTTTTGCTTTACTTGAACGAATTTTCACAAACCAGTCACAGCTGTGAAACTAGCACACAAATCAAGAACAGACCATTACAACAGCCTAAAAGCCTCCCCCCATGCTCTCTGTCAGTCAATACCCACTCTCCTGATAGCCTAGATTAATTCTGCCTATTTTTGTACTTTATGTAAGTGGAATTATGGAGTATGTACTCTTGGGTATGGTCTCTTCAGCATTATGTTTGTAAGATTCATCCTTGATTTTGCATGTAATTGTAGGCAGCTCATTTTTATTACTGATGCTATTCCTTTATGTGAATATACTACAATTTATCCATTCTACTGTTAAGGAGCGTTTAGATAATTTCCAGTTTGGACTCTTACAAATACTAATGCTGTGAACCTTTTAGTACTTGTCACTCAGTAAACACATGTACTCATTTCTTTTTGATAGCTCCCTAGGAGTAAAATTGCTGGATCATCTGCCCAGCTTTAGAAGATACTGATGAACAATGGACCAGAGTGGTTGTATTAAGTTATACTCCTTTAAGTAGTGTATGAGAGTTCCAGTTACTCCATGTCTTCCCAACATGTGGTATTTTTCTGTCTTTTTCATTTTAGCTATTCTAGTGGGTAGAATGATACCACATTGTGGTTTTAATTTGCATTTAAGACTTTTTTTTTTGGCCATTTGGATATTCTCTTCTGAAGTGTCTGTTCAAGACCTTTGTTCATTTTTCTTTTGGAAAGCCTTTTCCACTTTGATTTGTAGTTTTCTATGCATTTTGGGCCTAAGTCCTTTTTCAGAACGTGTATTGTGACTATCACCTCTCACTCTGTGGTTTGCCTTTGTTAATGGTGCATTTGATAATCAAGAGCTCTTAGTTTTACTATAGTCCAGTATATTAAATTTCTTTTATGGTTAGCACTTTTTAAAATCTGCCTCGGGCTTCCCTGGTGGCTCAGTGATTAGGAAAATGCTTGCCAATGCTGGGGACACAGGTTCGAACCCTGGTCCGGGAAGATCCCACATGCCGCGGAACAACTAAACCCGTGTGCCACAACTACTGAGCCTGCGCTCTAGAGCCCACGTGCCGCAACTACTGAGCCTGCGAGCCGCAACTGCTGAGCCTGTGAGCCACAACTACTGAAGCCCGTGCGCCTAGAGCCCGTGCTCTGCAAAAAGAAAAGCCACCGCAATGAGAAGGCCGCACACTGCAACGAAGAGTAGCCCCCACTCGCCACAACTAGGGAAAGCCCACACACAGCAGCGAAGACCCAACACAGCCAAAAATAAATAAATAAATAAAATAAATTTATAAAAAAAATAAAATCTGCCTCCTCTTAGGTTACAAATATGTTGTCCTATATTTTCTTCTAAAAGCTTTATTGTTGGACCTTTCACAGTTAGATCTGTAAACCATCTGGAATTGCTTTTTGTCCGTGGTGTGAGGTCAGGGTCAAGACACATTTTTTTTCTCCCTAAAGTCAAATTTTTATTGAAAAGACAACTCTTTCTCCTCTGCATTTACTCTGTTGCCTACGTCATAAGTCAGGTGACCATAAATGTATGGATCTGATTCTGTGTTCCATTTTTCCCTGCTTTACCAATTCCACACTGTCTTGATTACTAAAGCCTGATGATAGTCTTGACATCTGGTAACTTAATTACTCTAGCTTTGCTGTTCTTCTTCAGGATTGTCTTGGCCCTTTGCATTGGGATTGTATTGAATCTATCTAGGGAGAACTGACATATTTACGGTACTAAGTCTTTGAATCTATGAACCTAACCCATTTACTTAAGTCTTTAACTTCTTTTAATAATATTTTGTAGTTTTCAAGGCAGACGTCTTACATCTTTTGGTAAGATTTATTTCTGGGTATGGATGTCGTTTGAGGTTCTTGACATAATGTTTTCTATTTGTTCTTTGCTAGTTTATATATTTTGGTCTCATATGTTATTATATATTTATACATCCAGTGACCTTGCTAAATTAAATTCATTTATAAGCTTGTTCTTTCAAACAGTTAGTTTGTTCTTTCTCTTGGATTTTCTTGAAGTAATGATTTCCTATTTATTTCAACATTTCATGCTGTAAATTTATGATAGTATGGAAGGACCGCCAAGAAAAAAAATACTGAAATAATTTATGAAGAGGCAGTCTTTAGAGTTCACATATTGTAAGACTGATGATATGATGGGAAATCTGCATGGACCTGACTTTTTTGCGAGTGATTTTTGGAAATTATAATAAATTGGTGGCTCATTTCCTTACATTGACCTACCTTCCATACGAAGGACTGAGCATTCGTTGAGGTGACATGTGTGGAAAGTTCATAGGCAAATTTAAGGCAGTGATACATAAATATAAACTCTTTCAAGACAATACAGAGGAAGAAATAAGTGGCAAATATGAAATTAGTCATAGTCATTTATTTATTAATTTGACATTTTTGGAGTACCTGTTATGTGCCAGGCCCTCTTCCAGGTAATGTTGGGACAACAACTCGACTGAGTGAATGAAAGATAGATAAGTATTTTTTTTTTTTTTAATGCTAGTATGTCACATGGTGATAAGTGCTATAGGGAGGAATAAAAGAGGGGAAGGAAATAGAGAGTTTCTTGAAACTGGAGTTGCAATTTAAATAGCGTTGTCAGTCATGGCCTCACAGAAAAGTTGTTAGCACTAAGATGTTAGCATGGGAATATCTGGGGGGAAAGCTTTCCAGACAGGTGGCATAACTGCCAAGACCCTTGTGGCTGACAGGAGAATAAGCAATGGGAAGAGATGTACGAACTGAGGTAACAGGTAAAGGCAAGCGAGTGTGACACCCAGATCAAGTAGAGTACATAGCCTTTATAAGGCCTTTAGATTTTACTGATTTTACTAATTAGTAAAATTTATGAAGTAAATTTATGATTTACTAATTTTACTAATTTTACTAATGAGATGGGAATCTTGAAAAGTTTTAAAAGGAAAAGTCAGATGATCTGACTTAATTTTTTTAAAGGCTCATTCTGGCTGCTGAATTGAGATTAGATTTTTGTGGGGGAAGATTAGAGGCAGGAGGCAGTTAGGTTCCTGAAGTAATCCATGGGAGACATGATGGTGGCGTGGACCAGGTGGTGGAAGAGGCCCTAAGAAGTGATCAGATTCTGGATATATTTTGAAGGTAGAGCCTTGGGACGTGGTAGATGGAGAAATCAAAGGTGATCCCGAGGTTTTTGGTCTAAACAATGTGAAGAATAGAGTTGCCATTTAACTAGATGGCAAATTTTGAGGGGAAGATCAGGATTTGTTTTGGGAAGTGCTAGGTTTGAGATGTTTGTTAGACATCAAAATGGAGACGCCAGGTATGTGTATGTGCATGTGAGTGTGTACACACATATATGTATTTTATATCTCTATATATTCGGTATTGTGTTTAGGGTAGAAGTCTAAGCTGGAGTTACAAGCTTGGGAGTCTTAGGTTTGTAAAATAATTTTACCTTGGTATATTTCTTTAAATTGATCTCTTAACTGAAGAAAGTATTAGGACAAACTGGCAAGATCTTATATAGAGTGTCAAGCCTTTGAAAAGTGTTTAAAAACAAAAAGTGACTAGGAGGGGTGGTGAGTAGGATCGGGAAAGAGTCGTGAGGTGGACTTCTTTGGTAATGTTTTGTTTCTTGCTCTTGGTACTAGTTACATGGTGTGTTTACTCTGAAAATTCATTAAGTTATATACTTAAGATTTTTGCACTTTTCTGTATGTATCTTATGATTAGTGTATACATCTACATTTGTTGTTGTTTACTTAAAACAGGGAGTACATAACAAGATAGACAGTACAAAGTAGTACATACTAAGTTTCAAATAAAGAGTAGAGACAATAACTGCTATTAGAACATAGAGGAGGCAATGATCAATACTGTCCATAAAGTTTTCATTGAAAGCACTACTTAAACAAGTAGAAAAGTAGGAGAGCTTTCTAGAAAAGATAAAATGAAAACCTCTTTGTTTTTCCTAGAGAAACAGGAGTGTTTAGGGACCACTGTAAAGAGTGGCTTAGTTAGAAAAGGGCCCATTTTTTAAAACAGGAAAATAAAGTTGGTATGTATTATGTATAGATAAACCTAATTATCATATGAAGTTGACTTATATCACGCATCAGTTATTCATAGCCAAAAGTTTTGAAGTCAGTTTATCCCTTTTGTTTGAATTAGTAACTCCTAAAAAGAATGTTTTCTTTGTATCCCCTTCGTGACTATTTTTACATCAGGGCTGTCTGGAGACTTTACAGGGTATCCAAATAATTTTCTGCCTCACCTTTAAATGTTATAAAGATAAATTACTTATGTTTTACTTCAAAACAAAGGGATTCATCCTAACCCTTGCTGACTCCCTTCAAAGCTGAAAAAGAAGTCTGAAAGGGAGAAAAATCAAATGGTAAGGATGATCTACAGTCCCTAAATAATGAATTGTCTCTAGATCATCCAATAGGATTATGATATGAGTCATATTTGTAATTTAAAATTTCCTAGTAGCCATGTTAAGAAAAAGTAAAAAGAAACTGGTGAAATTATATTTAGTAATGTATTTTGTTCAACCTAATATACTTAAAATATAATTTCAACATGTAACCAGTATATAATCATTTGAATGATGTATTTTTACATCTTTTTTCATACTGAGTCTTTGAAATCTGGTCTGTATTACACGCACAGTACATGTCAATTTGGACTAGTCACATTTTGACTGTTCTATAGCCATGTGTGGTTAGAATGCAGATCTGGAGCTACAATTGAAAGTTACTGCACAGCAGACTTTAAGAAAAAAAGTTACTCTTTTTAAGAGAGTTTCACTCATTCAATAGATAGTTACTAGGTACTTTTTATATGTCATGTATATAGTTTAGCTCAAAACACTGTACCAAAAACTACCAGGAGATGTTTCTCTGAGATTGTTATAAATAGTACTTCCAAAATTATACTTATAAAAAATAGGATCTAGCTTTTTCTTATATGCTTTTTAAAATATTGACTTGCTTCAACCAAGTTTTCTATTCAATAGCCTAGATAATTGTACATCATTATATAAATGTAAACTTTTATCTAATATGGGTATTTTTTATCTTGTATTTCAGCCTTGAAGATTAAAACATCTAATTTATTTGAAAACTTTGCTTGACAGTTACTGAGTTTAAAAATTAAATTGACTGTATAAGACAAGATTATTCAAAGTTTTTTCAAGTATGATTGATTCTTCTATTAATTTTAGAATATATTAGCATAAACTATATTTTGGAGGCTGATAAGTTTATTTATTATTTGTGTGCAGCAAAAAAGCATTTTGCCTCAAATATGTCAGTCATGTTTCTTAAGAAAAAATCTTGCTTTTGGTACCTACATTTGATTATTTGAACATTTGATGGTCTAAATAATTTCTGATATTTTTTATATATTAATTGTTATGATCTGGGTTGTCAAGTAAAAGTTTTTAAATTATTTGGTTTGAATTTTTAAATATTTTTACATAAATATATTTTAAAACTCTCTGTTTCTCGCTGTCTCTGCATAGGTATATAAAATACTAGTAAAGAAGAGTCAAGAAGAAAGCTGGGTAGTTTTTAGAAGATACACTGACTTCTCTAGGCTTAATGATAAAGTAAGTACTTTAATAAATCTAAAACTGACTTTTCAGTTTTGAATTATCTGTTCCTGGAGTTCTGCTGTTATATTTGTGTTTTTTCTTCCTTGTTAATTATTTGAGTGAAGTCAAGTCTTTGCTATTTCCAAACAAAATTAACTGTTTCATTTAACTTTAATAGTTCGAAGTCCCGTCTCTATGCATAACTTCCTTTTATTGGAAACAAAAAATTATTTTTAATACTAAAAATGTGAAAACCTTAAAATTGACAACAGAGATATAAGTGATTATTTATATAATCTTGTGAGTTTGAAAAGATGTATATGTATAATAAGACCCCCTAAATCATATGACTACAAAAGAATGAACAAGAAAGAAAAATTTAGCACATTGTGTTAGTTTTCTATTGCTGTATAACAAATTATCACAAACTGTGGCTTAAAACTTACCTGTTCATTATCTAGAGATTTGGACTGCTCAGCTGGGTTTGCTGCTTAAGATCAAACAAGGTCAAAATCAAGCTGTTGGCTTGACTGGCCTCTTACCTGGAGGGTCTGGAAAAGAATCAGCTTCCAGTATCATTCTGGTTGTTGGCAGAGTTTGGTTTCTTGTGGTTGTGAGACCAAGGTCCCTGTTTCCTTGCTAGTTGTCAGCCAAAAGTTGTTCTTGGCTCATGAAGACTGTTCTTCAGCCCTTGCACATGGCCCTTCCATCTTCAAAGTCAGGAAGAGACAGTCAAGTCCTTCTTGTGCTTTGAATATCTCTGACTTTTTCTGTCACCAGCCAGGAAGAAACCTTTACCCTTCTAGAGCTCATGTGATAAGATTAGGCTCACCTAGATAATTTTCCTTTCTTAAGGTCAACTGAATAGTAACCCTAATTGCATCTACAGAATCTCTTTTCCTGTGTAAAAACAAAACACAGAGGCAACACCAGGGGCAAAGGTCATAGGGCCATCTAGAATTCTACCCACTGCATAGACAAAGACGATAATAATAAACCTCAGTACATTAAGTACCCTTAAAAATAAGTAACAAAAAAAAAATAGAAAATTCAGCAAATGATATGAATGGGGTAATCCACAGAAGAAATATAAATGACTAATAAGTTACTATCACAAGTACTCCAAGAAAAGAAAATTAAACAATTTTTCACCTGTCAAGTTGACAGGCTTTAAATGGTATTATCCATTGTTGGAAACATGAGTCTTCCTAGAGGACACCCTAAAGCTGAGCATAATTTTGACACAATCACATTTCTGGGATTTATCCTATATAATAAATTACGGATATGAGCAAGATTTAGCCCTAAGGATACTTATCATGATGCTTTATGTATTGTTGTTTTCTTTGTTCATGTTTTATTTTGTTTTTAATAGTTAAAAAATTAGAACCAACCTAAAATTCCAACACTAGGGAATTCATTGAGTTAATTGCAGTAAGAGTTCAGTAGAAAAACAGCAGCTGAGGCGTTCACAGAGCTGGAGAGAAATCAGGTGGGGCAGGTGGGGGTAATTGGTATTTAAGAAACCAAGAGAAAGAGCATTTTTCCAAAAGAAGCAAGTGATTTATGATACTTCTGAGAGGCCAAGTAAGCTGAACTTGGACCACAAATTATTCCCTAATTTTGACATATGTTTAGTAGAGGAAACTTTACTGGTCCTATTCTTTCCCATCTGCCACCTCCCCTCACCTTCTTCCTGGACACTCAGAACTTCTCAAGTTGGTATATTCTTAAAATGTTTGGTGGTGGGAAACTCCATTTATGTGACTTTGCAACTGCCCGGATGCCAAAAAGTTTCTACCATTTCTGAAAACCTCAATTTGAATGAAAAGGTAAAATATAAAATGCTAAACTATTTTATCCTTAATTAAGGTACTGTTAAGATGACTTTTTGCAACATGTCAAAATACTTAAAAGTATTATTTCTAATATATTTCTACCATTATATGTAAATTTTATTTTCTGTTTCTGAGTTCTTATATTCACGATTTAAAAACCTGTAATTCTTTACTTCTGTTTATTTTTTTTTAATGATTAAACAAACAAGAAGACCAAAGTAATTCATGAAGTTACCAGATACTTAAGTGGAATTCTTAGCTTTTTTATGAAATTGTTATAATTTTTGTTCATACAGTTTCTAATAGTTTCAATTTTGAGCTATTTCATCCTTTATGACTTCTTATTTTTCTTTCCAGGACTCAAATATTATTTAGTGTTTACTTCCCTTTGTCTCTCTAGATTCATCTTTGTTGCCAAAATATTTATCTTAGGCAAGCTGAGATTTAGATAGCTCTTAAGCTTTTGAAGAAAGATGTTAGTAGAAGTTTAATTTGAATCTAGTAAATATCTCCTTGATACTCTGAGTTGGGCACTTAAAATTGATAAGTGTCTGTGTCAGTCTTCTAGGTACCAGCAAGAGCTCCACCCATCACCTGATTTTACTGGCAAGAATCAAAAATGTGTGTCAAACACCAGCAGCCACACAGTTTAAATGGTAGTTATTATTTTTATAATTGTTAAAAATAAAGTAAAATCTTAGGATCTTTCATTTTATAAAACCAATCATGAAGTATTTGTGAAATGAGTAGTTTGAGTTCAGCACTGTGCTAGGAATTTGGTATTATATAGAAACTATATAGATCTGATTTCTAACGTTGAAGAGTTTATGTTTTCCATTTATCTATACTAGGAGGAAAAAAATAGTCAATTGACAATATGAAAATTATTTAACATACTGAAAATAACACTGTTTAGAAAGAAAATTTTCTGTAGAACGCTAGTCTTTTTTTTATTCCTCTTTTTTTAATCTCCTGGGTTATAATCTGGCTTCAGCTTCTCTAGGAGTTTTTAAGAGCCTCTTCTGGGAAAGTGAGAGGGCAAAGTCATGAGCAAGATCTGGAACACATAGAACTTTTCAGAATTGAGACATCTGGCAGGGTTGTTGGGCAGGCTGGTGATGAATAATTTGCAGAAATATGGCCATGAGAGTAGGGTTTTCTCTATATTCTACTTAAAATCTCACTATTTTCTACTTCCAGGTTGCAGAGTAGGTCAAAGCTGAGTATTTCTGTGAGGTAAAATGATTATTCTCAGTTGGAATTAGAATTCTCTTAGAATTCTCTCGATTCTAAGTCTTAGCTGTACTAAGCAGAGCACACAGCAGAGCATAGGGAGGGAGCAGAACCATTATAATATCACTGTCAAGACAAGCCAAGCTCATATGAAAATCTGGGCTAAGCTCAACCAAGCATTTGATCCTCTCATTAAAAAGAAATTCAGTGGTAATCCTCAACATGTCTGTCTCTTGGGTCACACTGTCCTGAACTGTCCTGAACTGATTGACATCAGGCAGTTCATAAGTAGTGTCCTAAGTTTGCCTTTTACTGTCTTTCTGGGGTTTTTTTCACTTTTTTCCTTTGTTGGATTTTATTTCCTTTATCTCATGTCTTCTTTCTTGAATTACTCTTTCCTTTTAGTAGAACTAATCCCCTAGTAGCTTCTTGAGGAAGATTACATGGGATGTGATGTCTTTCAGACCCCACATGTCTAAAAATATTCAGTTTTCATACTTGGTTGAAATGTGGGCTAGGTATAGAATTATAGATTGGAAATTTTTTTTTTCAGAATTTTGAAGACGTTAAGCTATTTTCATCTTGCTTTTAGTGTTGTATTACCCTTGAGAAGCCCAAAGCTATTCTTGCTCCCGATCATTTGTACGTCACCTGTTTTTTTCTTCTTTAGAAGTCTGTTGAATCTTCTCTATGTAATTAATCTGAAATTTCACAATGACTTTTTGTAAAGTTCTTTTCTTTCATTATCTTGTACACTCTGTGGGCAACCCATGTGTTTCAGATCAGAAAAATGTTTTTGAACTGCTTTATTAATGAATTCCTCCCTTCTGTGTTGTCAGTTCCCTCTTTCTGTAAACTTTCTTGTAAAACAGACATTTGGGCTGGTTCCAGATCTTTTCCTCCTCTTTCTTTACTACCTTTTTCTTTTTTGCTATTTGGAAGGAGATTTCCTTATTTCTTTCTAAAACCATCTTTTTTATTCTCTGAATGTCCCTGTTTTTGGTCATTTTATTCTTATTTCTTGAATGTAGTATCTTAATCCATTGAGTGTATTAGTGATTTTTTAATTTGTATTTTTATTATTTTATGTTTTTTTCTCCTTGTGCTGTCTGTGTTCTCTGAGTTACTTTTTTCTGTTTGTCTTTGTCTTCCATGTTAAGTAATAGTGTGTAGTAATTCTTTCTGGTTGTCTGGTCATGATTAAAAGTTGGGTACTAAAAGCTGATTGGAATCTCTTACTCCAAGGGTGAGGCTTATGTTGACTTTAAGATTCACTGTATAATGGGGAAGGTGGGCTGTGCTGGAGAACTTCTGATGTCAGGATCTTAAGGTCTTTCCTGTTGGATTGATCAGACTCTCCAGAGAAGTGTTTTCCAATCTCCTGCCTTGTGCTGCCAGTTTGTGAGCAATTTGAGGTCTCTGTAAGTATAAACCTGGTATAAATTTTTCTACACTTTGGGTTTTCTTCACTCTCCTGAGTCAATTTCTACTCTCCTCTCTAATTTTTGGTTTCCAGTATGTTGTTTTATGTTTTTTTTTCTCTTCACTGTAGTTTTAGCAGGGCTGCAGAAAGAGAGAATTAGATGAGTGTACTCAGTTCTCCAACTTAATCCGAAAATTATGTGCATTACTTTTTTAAAGGCTTTTTTATGGAAACATCAAATGCCTATTATGATGTCATTTCACAGGAAATCTATTAATGTTTAATTTAATGAAATATAAAAACTAGCCTTTACTAAAGTTATTTCAAGCTAACGTATAGTCCCCAAATTGTCCTTTGTTCAAAATAAAGTTATTGAGTAAGCACTCATAATATAAACACTTTGTGAGGGCCCAATTGTGGAACAACTCACTCTTTTCTGAGGATTATTTTTTTAGGGGAAAAATGTCTAACCATGCATGTGGACATATGTGACATTTAAATTTTAAAGCTTGAAATTAATAAAAAGACTATTTTTATTTTCTCCTTATGGCTTTTATTACTTGCATTGCAAACACAGTAAATGACCAGACTCCAAGGCCAAAATTATCTGTTTACATCTTGAAATCAAATCAGGGTTTCCAGTAGAAAAATATAGACAGAATTTATGTTCTATATTTTTATTTAGCATTTTACCCTGTGAATTTTCTCTTTTGCTAGTCGTTTTTCTTACATTGTGATATTTTGTCTTATATTTAAGTATAGAAATTTGAACAGTACATGATTTCATTTCATTCATTTATTGAACATAGATTGTTGGCTGCTTGTAATGGAGCAGGCATTATGCTAGACACTGGGGGTGCAACTATGAATAAGACAATCATTACAATGTAAAACAATTCTAAGTCTTAGCTGTACTTTGGACTTCCCTGGAAAACTTTTTAAAATTACAATGCCCAGGCCATATCCCAACTAATTAAATGCAAATATATCAGAGATAGGACACAGTCATTGATACAAGATCCTCATTAATTATCCTCAGAAAAGAGGGAGCTGTTCTACAATGGAGCCCTCACAAAGAGTCTATATTATGAGTTCTTACTCAAAGTTCCTTGGGTGATTCCAATGTGCAACCGAGGTTTAGAAGACTGGTCTGGTAGAAGAGTCCAAAATTAAATAAATGTTACTTAATTTACATCGTGCTAAATGTCATTTAAAAAATAAATTAATGATTTGAGAATGTGTGGCAGATTGTCTTTTCTAAAAATGTATGCAGCAATATTCTCAGTCCCATATGCTCTTCCAGAATCTTGCCGCTGACTATCAAGAAGTAGAATCTGTTTCCTCTCCCCCTTGAACGTGGGTGAGCTCGTGACTGATCTAACCAATAGAGGACAGTGGAACTGATGCTGTGGGATGATGAGGCTAGATCATAAGAAGCATACAGCTTCATCCTGGCTTTCTCTCTTGGGATGCTCCCCTTTGAAACCCAGACTTTATGCTGTGAGAAAGTCCAGGATACATGAAGAGGCCATGTTAGGCTTGTGACTGACAGCCCCAGCCAATGTCTCAGCCACCAAGCAGCATGATCCAGTATAAATATGTGGGAATGAACTTCAGTTGCTTCCAGCTCCCAACTTCAAGTTTCCAGCTGAGGTTCTAATTCATTGTGACAAAACAACCCATCCTCACCATTCCCTGTACGATTTACCAGCCCACAGAGTCCATGGCCTAATAAATGGTTATTTTACACCACTGAGTTTTGAGGTAACTTGTTATCCAGTTATAGTCACTTGATCAGAGTGTATAAAGAGAAATCTAACCGAGCTTAAAAGGTGGGAAAGTCTTTCCTAAGAAAGTAAAATTTAAGCCAAATATGCAAAATTGATCATAAGCCAAAATGTAAAAGCTAAAACTATAAACATCTTAGGAAAAAACATGGAAGAAAATTTTTGTAACCATGGAGTGAGCAACGATTTCTTAGGTAGTATCTAAAAAAGCATAAACCATAAAAGAAAAAAATGGATGAATTAGGTAACATTAAAATTTTTTAAATGTGCTCTGTTAAGACTGTTAACATGAAAAATCAAGCCACAGTCTGGGAGAATATATTTGTCATACATATATCTGACAGAGGCCTTCTGTCTAGAATATATAAAGAACTCTGACAACTTAATCAAAAGACAAGTAACGCAGTTTTTTTAAAGCAGAGAGTTCAGAAGATTTTTTTTTTTTTTTTTTGAAGTAAACTAAAGAACCATTTTGGGTTTTTTTGTTGTTGTTTATTTATTTATTTATTTATTTATTTATTTTTGACTGTGTTGGGTCTTCGTTTCTGTGCGAGGACTTTCTCTAGTTGCAGCAAGCAGGGGCCACTCTTCATCGCGGTGCGTGGGCCTCTCACTATTGCGGCCTCTCTTGTTGCGGAGCACAGGCTCCAGACGCGCAGGCTCAGTAGTTGTGGCTCACGGGCCTAGTTGCTCTGCGGCATGCGGGATCCTCCCAGACCAGGGCTCGAACCCGTGTCCCCTGCATTGGCAGGCAGATTCTCAACCACTGCGCCACCAGGGAGGCCCCAGAAGGTTTAAATAGATAATTCACCGAAGAAGATATGCAGATCCAAGCACATGAGAAGATACGTAACACCATTTGTCAAGAGAGGAATGTAAATTAAAGCCACAATGAAATACTACTACACACCCAGTGGAATGGCTGACATTAAAAAGACAGGCAGTGCCACGTGTTAGCAGGGACAGGGAGCAACTGTAACTCCTATGCATACACAACTGGTAGAAATCAAGAAATAAAACAACCAAGGCATAAAAAGCATAGCTGAATTTGATTCTTTTATTGTAAGCTTGTTATGTGAATAGTTTCACATAGTCAACAGGATAGATTTTGTAGAATTCATATAATTGAGTTGAACATTGTATCTTCTTTTTTCTTCTTTTTCAGTTAAAAGAGATGTTTCCAGGCTTTCGATTAGCACTTCCACCAAAACGCTGGTTTAAAGATAATTACAATGCCGACTTTTTAGAAGATAGACAATTAGGATTACAAGCGTTTCTTCAAAATTTAGTAGCTCACAAGGACATTGCTAACTGGTATGTAACAAATTGAATAACAGGTTATAACTGCATTCCAATAATTGGTTTAAACTAAAGAATAAATCTAGGACCATATATATTCAAGCACAAAAATATAAGGTAGGCGTATTTATCTCTAATAAAGCACTAACTGTAATTTTCTTGCCTTTTTTCAGCAAGGACTTTATTTGGTGTTTGATTTATATTAACACCTCCAAAAAGTCAGCAGAGTTGAAAATTCAGTGTGCCATATATTCAAACCACCCAGCTTTAAACTTGATTTTAGAATTTTAGTAATAATTTAAACAGAGTGGCTCACATATTGGTAGATTTTTAGTTAAATTACACTATATAATTTTGATGATAATATTTATATGTCTCCAAAGTAATGCAAAAATATGAAAATTGTGAAGTCAGGTTAATTTATACAGAGGGTAAAGTGAAAATACCAGAAATCATTAAAAAGGGAAAGAAAGGACCTATATGAGTTTTTTGTATCTGAATATATTTACAAGAAAATTGCTATATGATTTAATATCATCTGGGTATCTAATTTTGGAACTTACATTATCAGATAAATTAGAGCCATTTTGAAAAAAATTAGAGAGCATTTACAATGAAGCAATAGCATATTGTATGGACACCTGTGTCCGTAACTATCTTTAGCAATTTTTCACATAAGAATGGAAAACAAATAAGAAAACTGCCCTTACTTTTTTCACCCTTTTTTCTTAGTCTTTCTTTTATGTATATCACCTTATATTACACATGTACTATGCATATACGTATTGCTTCTTTTTTTTGAATTTTATTTTATTTATTTTTTTTTATACAGCAGGTTCTTATTAGTTACCCATTTTATACCTATTAGTGTATACATGTCAATTCCAATCTCCCAATTCATCCCACCACCACCACCACCCCCGCCACTTTACCCCCTTGATGTCCCTACATTTGTTCTCTACATCTGTGTCTATTTCTGCCCTGCAAACCAGTTCATCTGTACCATTTTTCTAGATTCTACATATATGCGTTAATATACGATATTTGTTTTTCTCTTTCTGACTTACTTCACTCTGCATGACAGTCTCTGGATCCATCCACATCTCTACAAATGACCCAATTTCGTTCCTTTTTATGGCTGAGTAATATTCCATTGTATATATGTACCACATCTTCTTTATCCATTCATCTGTCGATGGGCATTTAGGTTGCTTCCATGTCCTGGCTATTGTAAATAGTGCTGCAATGAACATTGAGGTGCATGTGTCTTTTTGAATTATGGTTTTCTCTGGGTATATGCCCAGTAGTGGGATTGCTGGGTCATATGGTAATTCTATTTTTAGATTTTTAAGGAACCTCCATACTGTTCTCCATAGTGTCTGTATCAGTTTACATTCCCACCAACAGTGCAGGAGGGTTCCCTTTTCTCCACACCCTCTCCAGCATTTGTTTTTTGTAGATTTTCTCATGATGCCCATTCTAACTGGTGTGAGGTGATACCTCATTGTAGTTTTGATTTGCATTTCTCTAATAATTAGTGATGTTGAGCAGCTTTTCATGTGCCTCTTGGCCATCTGTGTGTTTTCTTTGGAGAAATGTCTATTTAGGTCTTCTGCCCATTTTTTGATTGGGTTGTTTATTTTTTTAATATTGAGCTGCATGAGCTGTTTATGTATTTTGGAGATTAATCCTTTGTCAGTTGCTTCATTTGCAAATATTTTCTCCCATTCTGCAGGTTGTCTTTTCGTCTTGTTTATAGTTTCCTTGGCTGTGCAAAAGCTTCGAAGTTTCATTAGGTCCCATTTGTTTATTTTTGTTTTTATTTCCATTACTCTAGGAGGTGGATCAAAAAAGATCTTGCTGTGATTTATGTCCAAGAGTGTTCTTCCTATGTTTTCCTCTAAGAGTTTTATAGTGTCCAGTCTTATATTTAGGTCTCTAATCCATTTTGAGTTTCTTTTTGTGTATGGTGTTAGGGAGTGTTCTAATTTCATTCTTTTACATGTAGCTGTCCAGTTTTCCCAGCACCACTTTTTGAAGAGACTGTCTTTTCTCCATTGTATATCCTTGCCTCCTTTGTCATAGATTAGTTGACCATAGGTGCATGGGTTTATCTCTGAGCTTTCTATCCTGTTCCATTGATCTATATTTCTGTTTTTGTGCCAGTACCATATTGTCTTGATTACTGTAGCTTTGTAGTATAGTCTGAAGTCAGGGAGTCAGATTCCTCCAGCTCCGTTTTTTTCCCTCAAGACTGCTTTGGCTATTCGGGGTCTTTTGTGTCTCCATACAAATTTTAAGATTTTTTTGTTCTAGTTCTGTAAAAAATGCCATTGGTAATTGGATAGGGATTGCATTGAATCTGTAGATTGCTTTGGGTAGTATAGTCATTTTCACACTATTGATTCTTCCAATCCAAGAACATGGTGTATCTCTCCATCTGTTTGTATCATCTTTAATTTCTTTCAGCATTGTCTTATAATTTTCTGCATACACATCTTTTGTCTCCCTAGGTAGGTTTTTTTTTTTTTTTAACATCTTTATTGGGATATAATTGCTTTACAATGGTGTGTTAGTTTCTGCTTTATAACAAAGTGAATCAGTTATACATATACATATGTTCCCATATCTCTTCCCTCTTGCATCTCCCTCCCTCCCACCCTCCCTATCCCACCCCTCTAGGTGGTCACAAAGCAACGAGCTGATCTCCCTGTGCTATGCGATTGCTTCCCACTAGCTATCTATTTTACGTTTGGTAGTGTATATACGTCCATGCCACTCTCTCTTTGTCACAGCTTACCCTTCCCCCTCCGCATATCCTCAAGTCCATTCTCTAGTAGGTCTGTGTCTTTATTCCCGTCTTGCCACTAGGTTCTTCATGACTTTTTTTTTTTCCTTAGATTCCATATATATGTGTTAGCATACTGTATTTGTTTTTCTCTTTCTGACTTACTTCACTCTGTATGACAGACTCTAACTCCATGCACCTCGCTACAAATAACTCCATTTCGTTTCTTTTTATGCTGAGTAATATTCCATTGTATATATGTGCCACATCTTCTTTATCCATTCATCCGGTGATGGACACTTAGGTTGCTTCCATGTCCTGGCTATTGTAAGTAGAGCTGCAATGAACATTTTGGTACATGAGTCTTTTTGAATTATGGTTTTCTCAGGGTATATGCCCAGTAGTGGGATTGCTGGGTCGTATGGTAGTTCTATTTTTAGTTTTTTAAGGAACCTCCATACTGTTCTCCATAGTGGCTGTATCAGTTTACATTCCCACCAACAGTGCAAGAGTGTTCCCTTTTCTCCACACCCTCTCCAGCATTTATTGTTTCTGGATTTTTTGATGATGGCCGTTCTGACAAGTGTGAGATGATATCTCATTGTAGTTTTGATTTGCATTTCTCTAATGATTAATGATGTTGAGCATTCTTTCATGTGTTTGTTGGCAATCTGTATATCTTCTTTGGAGAAATGTCTGTTTAAGTCTTCTGCCCATCCCCCCTCACTTTCCTCTGATAAAGGAACTATAAGCCAGACCCCTTTTCTCATCTCCAGATTCACATCTACAGTTGCCTCCTTGACATCTCCTTCAGACAAACCTCAAACCTAGGATAGACTTCAATGCTTACTCTCTGACTTTTCCCCCAATATTCAGCATCATCCTCTACCTAAAACCCACGAGTCATGTGGACACATCCCTGCCTTTATACTTTAAACACTACTCGAATCTGCCTACTTTTCTCCATTCCTGCCATCGCCACCTAGTCTAGCAGTTTTCTCTCACTTTAATTACTCCTTTCCCATCACTCATCTTCCTCATCCACTCTTATTTCTATAGTCCATTGGAGCCACAGTGATCTTTTGTAATGCAGTTTAAGTCATCCTTTCTGGTCCCTGACCACCTGCGTGTCTTTCCAACTTCATGTTTTGTTATTCCTCCCTGCCCCCATTCTCTGCACATCAGCCATATTGGTCTTGTAATTTTTCAAAGTCGCGTGCTACTTTGTCCCTTAGGACCTTTCAATATGCTATTCCCTAGAAAGGCAACATTTCACACTACTACCCTTGCTCCCCCAGCCCCGGCCTAGATAACTCCTTCACGTTTCAACACAGACTTTTAGGTAACTGGCTGTCTGGACCAACCCCTCACCTACCACCACCACCAAAAACTAGGTCAGGTCTTCTCATAGTATCTTCTCTACTGGTTCTGAAAGTCAACTCCTAATGCCCTAAGACACCCATTGCATGTAATGAATTAACTTCTCATTACATACTTCTAGGATGCTACTAGCTATGTACCAGTCTTAAGAGAATGAGAAAATAGTCACTCACATCATTGTCAGCAGGGTTTAATCCTGTCATGGAATCCCAGCTGAGAAAGGCTGCTTGGTACTTTACTTTCACAGCATCTCAGTTTGTAACTATTTGTGTGATTATTTGATTGTGTTCTCCTACCAGGCTGTAAGGTGCATACATAGTAGTAGGTCATGTGGCTGGTTTACCCACCATTCAGTGTGCAGTGCTCAGCACAATTCAACACAGAGTCCATGCTCAATAAGTACTTGTTGAATGAATGGCAGAACTGTTGATATTTGCTGTTGTACTATTTATAAGAGAAAGAGACTGAAACAAATATGACAAAACTTAGCGACTGTGTGTTCCAGCCTAGGTGGTAGGAAGGTGGATGCTCCCTACTTTTCTATAATTTTTTACATCTCTCCAAAGAAAAAAGAAAAAAAAAGGTTAGTGTTAATTCAGATACACAAAACAGGAATAGAAACCAACAAAGTCTAAAATCATAGAGAAAGCCTTTGAAGAAAATATATTTTATACCATACCGTAAAAGAAGACTTTTACAGCTAAGAAGTCAAAACATCATATCCCCTTTCTCTTATTCCTTATTCAGTAAACCTTTATGTCTCTGTATTGCAAATATGGTAAATTAAAATCAAATTTATTCTATAAATGACTATACTCTTTTTATTTAATGAAATATTAAATAGTATGAACCACGTTGATGAACTCATCTTGTGATTTCTTGATTTTTTTAAACATTAAAAGTGTACCTTAGTTGAGATGTATTTTTTTTTTTAATTATTGATAATAGATCTGTGTCTGTATGGTAAACATTCAAGATCCTGTTTCTAAAACTGCAGTCCTTAGAACAGTGATAATGATCGTGTTCAATTTATAGATAGGTGTTTCAGGGAAAGAAAGATTTCTTGGTCAAATAAGTTGGGGAAAGGTTTCATTTGACATTCCTAGAATATTAAAGGTTCTAAAAAGTGTTGCATGAAAACCTCTATTGTGCCTCACATTTACTTGCTTACTTATTTTTTCATATATCTCAGACATTTAAGGAATACAAGTAAGATAACTTAAATACAACTCTAAATAAGGTTTGTATACCTTGTTTGTTCTAGGGTACTATATTTTTTGCGAGTGATGAATAGCATTTTTTATTTCACAATTTAAGCAGTTTCTTAATAAATTACTGTTTAAAACGTGACTTGGCAGAGGGAAAAGTTATTAATCTGTATCCTAAGCATTTGCCCTTTGTCATACTAAGAAGGGTAAAAAGGAAGCTGAGGATATACTTACTGAACTTAATTCATTTGAAGAAATTAAGCTTCTGTTTGAAGAAAATAATGGAGTTTATGAAGTCCTACTTGGCATGATACAGATTATAAAAGTAAAAGGAATTCAGAGAAGGGGAAGATCAGTCCTGTTTGCAGTGAATCAAGCAATACTGAAGTAGGGAGTGGGGTTTGAGAATCTTGAACAATAGATTAAGATTATGGGTGGGAGGACAAATAATTAGAGAATATCCAGAAAGTCTGAGGTTGTCAAACAGCCATTTATGAATTCTTATAAGGGAGGAAAGGATAAAGACAAAATCCCAATACTTCTTTATAAAAACATGAAACTACATATTTAAGAATCACTACTTAAAATATCAGTGAGTTTACATTACTTATTGGTATACCTGTTAGCATCCTGTTACAGTTGGAACAGCAGCATAGAAAATTACTATCTTTATATGGCCAAGTAATTATCTGATATTAATTCTTTATACAGTTCTTTCACTTTCCGTTTTGATTCCTTAGCACCTCGTGACACAGTTATTTGTTAACCTTCATGTTGGCTAAGAGCTTGCCAGTACACAACTGGCAGCTCTTAATATTACAACTTCTCTAACTATAACAAAACAGAAGTGAAGTAAGAACTGAAGGGATGTTAAGAATTGTTGGTTTAAATGTTTTAAGAGAATGTTATTTTCAGATGCATTTAGAGAATACAAAGTGAGAAAACAGATAATGTTAGTATTTTTATGATAAAGGATTTATTATTGGTTTTTGTTTGTTTGATAAATGTTTATTTAGGTCTTACTATATATAAGGTATTACAGCTACACAAAGGTGCATTAGATGCTAATCCTTTATTCAAGAAAACGGAATAGGAAGAAGACACACCCAAAAGAACTATAATGGATAGAGCTCCATCTCTTTCAGAAGAGGAAGAGAGGGAACTTTTGACTGGGAGAATTAGAGGAGGCTTCCTAGAGGGTGATATTTGAGCTGGATTTTAAAGAATGAATGCTATTTGAACCGACAAAGAGAAAGTAAAGAAGGACTTTCCAAATGAGAGGGAATATTGTATCAAAATGCAGAAGCAAGCAGGCAAAGTCCTGTACCCGAAACACCATGTAACTCAGCTTGTCAAGGTGAAGGATGTGTAAAGATGGATAGATGGGGAAGTTCTCATATTGCATAATCTGTTACAGTTAAAATTTAGCTATTTATTGTTTTATTCTGGTTTGTGCTACTTTGAAATAATTACATCATTTAATCAGCACACCAAATATCTTACTATTCTCTGTTTTCAGAATTACTACACATATATCCTGATTTACCACATTTTTCTTCTTAATTCTTTAAAATACAAGGGTTAAAATTACATATTTTTCCTTATATTACCATTCATCTATAAGGAGTTCCATGCCAAAATTCAGTATTTTAAATTCTACATCTGTTAAAAGAAAAAAAGTGCAGATAGATCTGGATTAACAGCAGTTCATGGTTTAAAAAATATATATTGTAGTATATAGTATCCAAACATTTACATGAGGAAACAATTGAAAGAAATAAGAATTTACCCTTTGAAAAAAAAAGTACTTGGAAGAACATGATAACCATCTTCATGTATTTGAAAGATTGTGATGGGGAAAAGAATTAATCAAATGATATTTAGCTTTAAAGCGGTGTTTCTCCAGCTATAGTGTGCATCTTGTTCAAATGCACGTCCTGAATTAGCAAGGTCTGGAGTGGAGAGTCTGCATTTCTAACAGGTTTCTAGGTGATGCTGTTGCTGCCGGCCTAGGGACCTCATTTTGAATAGCAAGACTAACGTGTAGAACTAGGAATAAGTGAACAATTAGAGGAAGCCCCCATCAGCTCAGATAAAAAAGAGCTACATGTCATTTCAAGCTGTCTGGTATAAAAATATTCTGCCTTTTGAGAAAGTGAGTTTACCTTAAGCATCAGTATTTGAAGAGACTAGGCTAGATAACTATCAGTGGTATTAAAGAGGGAATTATTTACATGGGATATATTGGATTAGATGACTTCTTAGGTCTCTTCTAGTTGTAAAATTCAATAAATCTATAATTTTTGAACAAGAATATGTAAAGAAACTTTTTTATACATTTTCACATCTTCTCACAGGAAATTTATTAATGTGTAAGTTGTTTTTATATGTGAAGATACTGTCAAGAGAGGTTGAGTTAGTCTTAGTATTTTTATAAAATGAAAGCATTCAGTTATATATGCAGTAGTTTATATAATGACAGCTCATGAGAATGAACACATTATTGCTAAGGTTGGTTGGATGATTTTTACCACAAAATATTAGTTTGGTGGACTTTCAGTCATGGACAGTTTTTTTAATGTAATAAAGCTAAATATTTTGTATTCAGATACACGTAAACTCTTAACTTATTAAATTAGGTCTCAAAGACCTTATGCAAAATTCAGTTTTCTGGGCTTAGTAGTGAAATAATTTTAGGCAATTACTTAACTGATTTTTTTAAACGTATGCATTTATTTTTTATATATTTATTTATTTATTTACTTTTGGCTTCGTTGCTGCGTGTGGGCTTTCTCCAGCTGCGGTGAGCAGAGGCTACTCTTCGTTGCGGTGCACGGGCTTCTCATTGCTGTGGCTTGTCTTGTTGTGGAGCACGGGCTCTAGGTGCCCCGACTTCAGTAGTTGTGGCTTGCAGGTCTAGAGCTCAGGCTCAGTAGTTGTGGTGCACGGGCTTAGTTGCTCCGTGGCATGTGGGATCTTCCTGGACCAGGTCTCGAACCCGTGTCCCCTGCATTGGCAGGCAGATTCTTAACCACTGCGCCACCAGGGAAGCCCTACTTAGCTGATTTTAATTAGTGTTTCCAATTAGAAAATGAAGTAATTGGACTAAATGTTCTCTAAAAATCTGCTTTCAGCTCTAAGTTTCTCATATGCTATTCCTTTCATTGTGCTTCTTTATAAATCTTGAAGGCATACCATCAGAAACAGCCAGATTCTAACCTTCTTTTAACTCTTAAGACTTTTGGTCTTACATGTTGCTGTCCTAAGCTTACTCCCTCGTCAAAGTAAGCATATCTATTAAAAACTAAATTCCATCCCAAATTTGAGAGTTGTGCTGTATTATTTATCTACAACAGTGGATAGAAATTTGTTCTGATGTTCTTAATAGTTTCATTTATTTTTTTAAGAGCAATTAGCATAGCTCTTACAAATAAATTCATTATTTTTTGAATACTTATTCTGTGCTATGCTAATTTATTCAGATTCTGTACAGCCCTGGAACTTGTCATCTACTTCTTGTTGAAGCAGACTGCTTGGTAAACAGAAAATACTAATAATACAGTGTAGTAAGTCCTATGAAAGGGATCTCTTCAAGGTGGAGTAGTAATGCATATAAGAGTACTGAACCAAGTAGAGTGTAGGGGAGGGGGATTTAGTCAGAGAAGATTCTATGAGGAGATAATAGATGAGCTAAGTCATGAATATGAAGTCTGAGTTAGCCAGCTGAAGGTGGGAAGGATGGGCCAGGATGATAGCAGCAAGCATGAAACAACATGATAGACATGAGGATGCACTATTGCTGAAGTGTCAAATAAGAAAGGCAGTAAAAGCTTGAATGTACACAGGTACTTTATGCCAATGCCAAGACCTTGGCTTTGTTCCCTCTTGTTAGAGGAGGCACAGATGGATTTTAAGCTGGGTTTGACATAAAACATTTGTTTTTGAAGTATTTTTTGTATTAGAAGGAGTAAAACTGAATGTAGGGACACAAGTGGACTAAAAGTAACTAGGTGAGAGATAATCAAGGTATAAACTAGGCTCACAGCCTCGCCTGCACATCCACCCCAGGAGGGTAAACGTGAGCCCTTCAGCTTCACACCCACCAACCCGTCTCCCTCACCATGACCCTCACTGTCACCAGCCTTGATCCCTGAGTCCCTATCCTCGGGGTTGTATTTAATGTCAAATTTTTGTTATTTTCTTTTTACTGGTAGAGAATACTGAAGAGAAATAGTAACTGATAAAACATTTCTATCTGAAATCCCTCAATTAATATTTTCATGCAGTGACTTTTTGTGCTTAATTTGGTTTTGACAGAAGTAGTATCTAGTATTTTTAGTACTTATTTTACATAGTTCTTTATTGACCTTTTAATGAATTGTAGGCATTAGTTTTAGCTTTTTTTTAATATAAATTTTGAGATAAAGAGCTCATTTAGCTATTAAATTACTGGTCTTTTAAAATCATGTCTACATACATTAATTTGTATTTTCTTACAAAGTTATCTTTGAGTGTGTGATGATATAATATTAACTTAATAATCACATTTAATCGTTTGACATATTTGGAGAGAAGCTAGGGATTATCCATACTGTTAGATTAGTTATTTTTGAAATTATGTCAAAAATACTTACCAATGTATACATTAATACATTGGTAAACATACAATACAAATACATACCCATGAAAGAAAAAAAGGAAGGTATATTATGAAATAAAAGGTGAAGATTCACTGGATGAAATAGTTTTTTAAGAAGTTTGAAAATTACAGTAAAACTCTTTTAAAGGAAACTTTTTCAAGAGACTCAAAGGAAGAGTTTAAGCTATAGGGCAAATTTGCTCTGATGAAAACAATGCTGAAGGGTACCATCTCTGGTTTCCTTATATATTCAGGCAAGTTAAGTCAACAACTGATCACAATTTTAAAATAGAGATTTCCCAACCACAGTAAGAAGTTACTCTACGTGATAAAGAGAACAGAAAGATAGTCTTTCCATACCTTTCAATTCCAGATTGTTGAATTTTCTCTTAGATGGGTTTCTCTCCTAATAATTCTGATGTTTTTCTTACCTTCATTATCATGGTCAAATGGAAACAAAAGTATTAAAGATCAAATACAGAAGAGAGATTAGGGGGTTGTATTGAACCTATCAGTGAACAAGTAAATAAATAATAAATTTTTTTTTAATTGACTTCTATTTAATCCATAGACCATTTAATAATATAGACTCTTTGGTACTTATTCTTTATTTGAATTTACTTGATTTGTTTATACATTATACATTGATAATATATAAGAAATCACTGAGCAGAGCCATGGCACACGTAGGCAGTCAAATATTTATCAAATCTAAATAAAGTTCTCTAGTCAGTGATTCTCAAGAAGGGGTAAAGGCTTCCTTTTCTAGGGGGGAGAAAAGGTACCCGAATTTTTGAGAAAGAAATTGTTTTCTCAAACACTACCATCTGCCAAGACATTCTTGTGTGTCCCTTTCCTTGGATGGGAAAAGAGCTTAAGAGTATTAACTTTCTTCCTCCATCAACTGAGTCCTATTGAAACAGAAGAAATGTATTGAACCCCTGAAAAAAGTGTTTTGTAAATCACAGTTGTAGTGCCAGTTTTAAATTTCATTCTTATGCTACAGATTAAACAAAGTAGGGCATGGAGTATAACCTTGGAACTGTAGTGAAAAAAAATTTAGAGAATCCATTGGATTTCATTTGAGTAGAACTCTAGTGAGCCATAAATCATAAAGATTTTTAGGGAAGGAGAATGAAATGGAATAACTACTCTAAAAAAACTTTCCTACAGCTAGGTACATTGTCAACATCACTGTGGATCTTGGGCTATAAACCAAAGGTATAAAAAGAATTTCTGCTATAAACCAAAGGTATAAAAAGAAATACATATATCCCTTTACCCCCTTTTTCTTTCCTAGCAGCAGCATTCCAATAATTAGAGTAATGGTGAACATAAAAATGTTACTAATGAATGAGGAAATCTGAGTATAAACTTATAAGAAATAATGTCACACATTAAGTTGTCATACACTGAAAGTATTAAAAAGACTCTTCCATAAACTTCTTAGCACTTTCCTTTTCATCCTTAAAGGCTGTTCTCTCAGCGTTTCATCCAAACTTTTGACCTGTCAATCCCAAGATCAGTTTATTTCTTGTGCCTCATTCTGCCTAATAGTTGGTTTTCCGATATAAATAGTGGGTGGATAGAAAGTATAATATCTAAACCAAAAGAACGTATGGTGGTCCTGTTCTTCTCTATACTATTAGACCAACTGCAGTATTCTAGAGACTTTGATTAAAGAAAGATACAGAGAAATTGAATGTGGTCAGAAAGAAGTGATCAGCAAGGGGAAAGAATCCAAATGAACCAAAACATAAGAGAAAAGAGTTTAAAGGAGAAAAAGACACATATTTATACTCAGAAGACAGATTTAAGGTCTAGCTCTACCACTTGCACTGATGACCTTGGGTGGGTCATTTTACCTCTCTGAACTTTATTATCACTTGTAAAATGGAGGTATAATGCCTATCCTCACCTCACATGATTGTTGTGGAAATTGAATAAAGTAGGATATGTGAAAGCCCTGTGTGTGTAGTGTACTTTGAAAATGTTAGAAATGGTAACCATGTGAGGTGATAGATATGTTAATTAGTTTGATTGTACTTCATATTTCATAATGTATGTATATATCGAGTCAAGTTATATACCTTAAATATATATAATTTTTAATTGTCAATTATATTTCAGTAAAACTGGAAAAAAATGTTGGCTCCATGAATGCAGAAGACCATATAGGCTTTAAGTACTCAGTAAATTTTGTTACATGAAAAAAGAAAAGGAAATGTCAGTGTGTTAGTATTGCTTGTTAGAGGTATAAGGTTAGAGTAAACATAACATTCTTGACATATTTTTAGGGTTATCATGTGAAAGAAGACTTAGACTTACCTGGAAGGGCCCCAGAAAGCCAAACTAAGACTCATGAATAGAATCTTCAGTGAGAAAAATCCAGCTCAGTGAAGAAACAATTTTCTAGTTGTCTGTGTTATTCAAACTTAGGATGGTTTATTTTAAGAGATGATTATAGTCCCTATTTCTGGAGGTGTTTAGACATATTCTTGGCTGAGCATATAAAAGCGATAATATAAGCAGCATACTATGGATAGTTCTACTAGATCACATTTACGATCCCTTCCATCTCTATTATTTCATGATTATGAATACTCAAGTTTTATCTCAGTTTCCCTGAGTGTATGTTTTTTTATTATCTATATTATCAAGATTTTATAATCCAGAAACTTGCTCCTCTTTTTTCTATTTTTGGGATCTTCTGGATTACTTTCTTAACACCACTTCTCTATATTCATTTTTTCCTTTGGAAAGATTTTACTAAAAATCCCATTTATCTCCTTATCACCACCCCCTTCATCATCATCCTTTAAGTCTCCACATTTTTGTTTTAACATACATATAGAGCTGTCTCTCAAGATTACGTTTTAGAAAGAGGAGTATTTTGTAACAAGGAAGTTCGGTTTTCTACCTTCTTAGCCTGTTTCTGATAATTGAAAAGTATAACAATATCATATTATTTCATTATTTTGAACTTTATGGTAATTCAGAAATGGGATGATCAGAATTATTTCTCTTGAATTCTCTAGGGAAAATATTTAAGTAAATTAATATAACAAACATGATTGCAAGAAAAATCTTTAACTTGTTTCATAGTAAATACTTTTTAGTTACTTTAGAATCATCTCCTGAAGAAGAAACAAATGAAGTATAAATTAGAAATTGTATTTCTTCATAAAAAGATAATGACTTTTTTAGACTAGTTCAAATTAATATTTCTTTGAAAATAATACTGTCTTTTCACCATTTACGTTGGTTTCCTGTACCATTTCTGATTTATGTTTTATGTCGTGTAGTTTATATGTAACATAAATTCACAATCTATTTATGTTCATAAGATCTTAGAAATAACCTAAAATCTTTGTATCTTCTATAGATTTTATATTTGTATTTTGTTACTTGTGTGAAAACACATACGCCATCTTGCTTATTTTCATTTATCAGCAGAACCAACTTGCTTAAAACACTATAGCTAGCTTCAGAGTAACTTTTGCTTTCTGCTATCTTGCTATCTTTTGTAAACTTATTTGTACCCCAGCTAATTTTTTTTTTCCTTTGAAAGCCTTGCAGTGAGAGAATTTCTTTGTCTGGATGATCCACCAGGTCCATTTGATAGCCTAGAAGAAAGCAGGGTAAGTGCTGTATTATATATCACATGAAAAAGAGGAACAAATAATACCATACAATAACTACATTGTTTCTTGAATGGAACAATAAACAGCAAAGTTATAATTTCGGACCATGGTAGTTTTGCACAGAAAGCTTTTAATGTTTGAGTCAAAGCTTTCTTTCATTGAAATACATGAACGTAATTCAGTGAAAAAATAAAAATTCATACATGTCCTATAGTCTATGAAGCCCTAAAATTAAATTCTACATTTATTCTCTTTATTTATACCGTTTCAGAAAAAAGAAAATTACTTGGAAATTTATTTTACATTTAAAAGTAACATTTGCATGCTGAGTTTTCTTCCATCTAAGTATCAAAGTAAAGAACCTACAGTTAAAATCAAATTTAAAAAACTAATTTTCAGAAGTAGAAGTCATTGTCCTGTTATCAATTCAGCTCAAGCTTAAGGCTACTCAAATTACGCTACTTGACGTGTTAAAGTAGCCTACTTCTTGAAGCAATTGGCTAGATTCACAAACAGATTTGGTAATAATAGATTAGCTAGGATTTATGCAAGTTTTTCTTCCAAATGTTTAATAGTGTTTAAATGGAACAGATTTAATTGGTAGATTTGTAATGTTTTCAGTTAAACTGAGTCAGTTCTTTGTGTTAGAGGAATGCCATAGCTTTTTTTTAAACAGCTTTATTGAAGTAAAATTTTCATTCATAAAATTTGCTATTTGCTATTTCATTGTAAATGTACAATTTAATAACTTACAGTAAATTTGTAGAGTGTGTCTCCATTACCATAATCCAGTTTTAGAAAATTCCATCACCTCAAAAAAAATTCTATGAGCCATTTTGCAGCCATTCCACACTCCCAGCCCCAGACAACTACTGATCTGCTCTCAGTCTCTGCAAATTTGTCTTTTCTGGATATTTCATATAAATAGAATCATACTGTGTGTGTGTATATATATGTGCATATAAGTGTATATGTGTGCCTATATATATATAATCTCATATATACAATATGCATAATATTGTATATGCATAATATATACAATATGCAATAGTATACAGTATATATAATCTTTGCATCTAGTTTCGTTCACTTAAAGTAATGTTTTTGAGCATCATCCATGTTATAGTCTCTCTCAGTATTTCATTACTTTTATTATTGAATGGTTTTCTGTTGTGCACATACACCACATTTTGTTTATCCAGTCACCAGCTGAGGGATATTTGGATTGTTTCCAGTTTTGTGTTATTACGAATAATGCTGCTATGAACAATTTCAGAGAAGGCTTTTTGTGGACATATGTTTTCATTTCTCTTGGGTTGATCCCTAAGAATAGAATGTTTGGTTATATGGTAAATTATGTTTAACTTTTTTAAGAGACTTACAAAGAGTTTTCCCAAGTGGCTATGCCATTTTACATTCCCACCAGTAGTGTATGAGAGTTCCAGTTTCTCCATGTCCTCACAAACATTTGATATTATCTGTCTGTTGGATTATGGCCATTCTTGTAGGTGTGAAATGGTATTTCATTATAGTTGTAATTTGTATACCCGTAATGATTTTTATGTTAATCGCTTTTTCATGTGCTTTTTTGCCATTTGTATGTTTTCTCTGATGAATTGTCTGTTTGAGCCTTTGGCTTATTTTTTTAGTTGGGTTGTTTGTCTTATTGAGTTGTAAGAATTCGTTATTTTGGATACAGGTCCTTTATCAAATATATGATTTGCAAATATTTTCTCATAGTCTGTATGTGTCTTTTTATCTTCTTAATGGTATCTTTTGAAGTGCTAATGTTTTTAATTATAATGAAGGTCATTTTATCACATCCTTTATGGCTTATGCTTTTGGTATTGTATCATAAGAACTCTTTGCCTAACACAGGGCCACCAGGATTTTCTCCTGTTTTTTTTTTTCTAGAAGTTTTATAGTTTTAACTCTTACATCCATACTGAGCTAATTTTGTATAAGGTGTGAAGTGAGGATCTTAAGTTTCTATAGATATTAAAATTTGTCGGTACCCTGTGTTGAATTGTATTGGCACCTTTATCAAAAGTCAAATGAACATGAAAGGAAGGGTTTGCTTCTGCACTCTTCTCTTTCACTGATCGCATTACCTAGCCTTATGCCAATACTGCACAGTAGAAATGAGTATAGAGTAGATGAGTATAGCGAGATGTTGATGAGACAGTGGGGGAGGAGGAGAAGGAGAAAGTGGAAAAGACTGGGTTACCTGGGTCATAGAAAGTAGCGAAATGCAGTGATCTAAGATGTTTGCCTGGTGGCTTTGATGATGAGGTGGTAGAGCAGATATTCCGTTGGGAGTGCATTTTGACTTACCATTAGTACATACAGTTGAAGGGGACCAATAGGCATATGAATGATATCTATGTACTCAGGAAAGGTCTGGGCTGGAGATGAACAGAAAAAACAATTGGAAGTCGATAGCAAATAGTATAGGTTATAGTTGAAGTGATAACAGTAATTGCCCAAGGATGAGATACAGAGCAAGAGAATATATAATCAAGAACAAAACTCTGATGAATGCCCACATGCAAAGAACAAGTAGAAATCTAAGAAGTAACTGTAAAGTTAGGGGAACCAGGAAGTTTCACAGAGGACAATAAAAGAGGATTCCATTAATTTTTTTTTTTTTTTTTACTTTTTAATTCAGTAGTGACATGCTATGAAGTTGAGAAAAACAGTACTTTGGATTTGGCAGTTAGAAGTCATTGTTAGCATTTGCCTGGGTATAATTAGTAGAGAAAAGAGAGTAAAACTAATGATTTTAGCCATGAATGGGGAGGCTAAATTTGGATTATAAAAACTTCTTTCCTGGAAATCTTTTTTATTTTGAAAAGAACAAGATGAGTTAGTAGCTAGAGAGACTCCTATCAAGGGAGTGGTGGATATGACTTTGTTTTTATGTGGAGAGATTTTTAGGGTTTGCTTAATCAACTTCAGTCAAATTGATTAAATAAACCTAAGGGCCAAAAGAGAGGGAAAGGTTGAAAATTTAAGAGAGAGTGTATGGGATAGGGCAGGCTTCCAAAGGAGATTGGGCTTAACTTGAAGAGGCACATATTCTTGAGGACAAGAACGGAATGCAAATGTAGTTAGGATTCTGGGAGAGTAACTTTTTTTTTCTGGTATAGGAATAAAGATCATCTGCTGGGCTTGGGCTCACCAGTAGTAACATATTGTAGGGGATTTTCCAGGGGTGAAGGTTTAACATAGTCACAAAGGAGACAGGGAATGATAGATAACTAGGAACAATTAAAAGAATTGATCAGCAACACTGAAAGCCTCATCAAGGTAAGTGACCCACATTTTTTTCATGACATCATTCATCATGGCAGTATGATTTTGTTTTTTGTTTTAATCTATTTCAGTAGTGTTTAGCTTCCTGGGTATAAAGGATAGAATGTCTTTGAGTGAATATAGTAAAAGGATAAGCAAGGGAAAATAATATTGAAGGCACTATGAAGGAAATCGTTATTATAGGATGTGTCTTCTGAGCTAATACAAATGGAATCAATAGCCACAGTTTTCTTTTTTTTATTTTTTTTTCTTTAAAGTATAATCATCTAGGACTGGGCAAAAACAGGCTAAGGAGAATAGAAGCTAAAACAGTGGTTATTAGTAATTTTTTTCCCAATTATACACTAGAGAGATATCACATATTCATTTCAGGCACCCTGGCTTACTACTTAATAATTCTCAAGAAAAGGGACTTATATTTATTTATAAGTTCCCCAGTAGGTACTAAGGTAGCAGCGACCTAAAAAGATGAGGGTGGAGAACAAATCATCTGGGTTGTATACACATTATTTTGGTTACCTATGTTCTTTGACTCTTCAGTTATGCCCTTGAGAAAGGTACTGCATAAGTAATTAATGTTATTCTCTTTCTGCATATGTTTTTTATTTGCTGTTTGTTTGTTTTTAAGGCTTTCTGTGAAACTTTAGAAGAGACAAACTACCGTTTTCAAAAAGAACTACTTGAAAAACAAAAAGAGTTGGAATCACTGAAGAAACTGCTCTGTGAGAAGCAACTTCTTATAGACACGCTAGAAAACAGAATCAGGTGTGTTGTGATGCTTGCATTTTCAGTCTAATTCAGCTCGATACTCTGGGCTAAATGCCCTTTGTAAGTTACAATTTAGGAAATTTATGACTCCAAAAGTCTTAGACTCATGGTGTACATCCTTGTAGATTGGGAAAATTGTCTGTTTGATTATTTATTTAGAAGCCTGAAAATTTGAAGGACGGGAAATATCAGGAAAATAAAGCTCTAGCTGTTCACCAAGACAAACATTATTTTAACCTGTTTAAATAGTATCTTTGTTTCTAGGCATTTACGCCAACTTTTCACTTATGAAAGTTCTAGTTTGCCTTCTTGTCAGCATATATCGAATTGATGTTAAAATCATTTTAAATTAATCATAAGTACTGATTTCGCTGTTGACACCCGGAGTCAACAGTTTATTAGGTATATGACTACACTTAGAACAGCTGAAGGCTACTAAAGCTACATGCATTCAGAACAATAAATATATACCTATTTTATTCATAGAAAATAACTTGTTGCTGTACTTTACCTTTAGGAACTTATGTTTAGAACCTGAAGAATCACTGCTCGTGTCAGGAACAGAAGGTGGACAGATCCTAAAGGTGGAGTCCTCTGCACTTGAGGTTGATCAAGATGTCTTAGATGAAGAATCTAGGTATATAATGTTTGTTTTATTATAGCCTAATCATCTGAATAATTGGAGAGAAACAGTCATAATACTCTGTAGAGTATGTTTTTATGAACTCAGTGTTATTGTATCATGAATCTGATGAGCAAACAGAGGAAGATTATAGATATTCTAGGCTGTCCCTAGAAATGAATCTTTGTCATCCAGCCTATAAATTTCATTATTTATTTTGAAGATATGTCTGAATTAACTGGGCTGTGACTCAGTTAATTCATTAATTTTGTAACCTTGACAAATTACTTTAATCTCTCTCAATGTCAGTCTTTTCCACGCAAAAAGTGGGACACTGTAATAGCAACCACCGTGTCTACCTAATAGGAATGATGAAAAGATGGTATATTTGAACACCCATAGAATTTTTATTACATATAAATCCAAGGTCACCATTAATACATTAGTGATAGTGGTTAAGCTATAATTATGAGAACAAATTTTCTGTTGGTTAAAGGTCATTACAAACTAGATTCGTATTGAAAAGTGGTAGTTCAGAGAACTGAAAGAGTTAAAAATATATCTCCAAAGGTGTTATCTGGCAATGACAACTTTAAAATATTAAATTTCTGATTGAATATTTAAATGTTCTTTTTCATTAAATATTTTTCCATTAAATATTTAAATATTCTTTACATGACTTTAAAAATTTTTAAGGTAATAGTGAAGTGAAATAGCGTGCATCCAGTCTCTTCATTGTGTTTCTCTTTTTTTTGCAGAGCTGATAATAAGCAATGCTCAAGTTTTAGTGAACCTGAAAATTCCATATCAGACATAGAAGTGGCAGAAGTGGCATATAATGTGGAAGACGACTAATGCATCTCAAGTGGTTCCTTCCATTTTTACGTTCCTGCAAATTTAGAATAGAGTAGCAGATATTTAAAAAAAAAAAGAGACTGAAGCATTTACAGAAAACAGCAAGATTGCACATGTATAAAGTTTACATAAAGAAAAATTTAAGTTATTGGTATAGGAAATATATTCACTGTTGCTTTACATTGTCTTTTAGCCAAACTTTGTATTTAACACACTAAAAAAAATCTAGAGTTCTGTCATCAAGGCCCACATCCTGAAATACTGTGCATAAATTATTTTGTTGTTTTGCCAGTATATTGCTCCAGACTAACGTGGGTGTGCACACTTTGTGTGTGTGTGTGTGTTTAAATCACCAGTTACATTAGTTAAGTGGACATAAATTGCATGTTGCTGTCTGTTGGTTATATACTTCCTTGTGTCTCAGACATGATATATTTTCATTAATGGTTTAAATAAATGGTAAAGATGAATTGAGTTTTAAATGTTGACATGTTTATCATCTCTAAATAAAAGTTGCTTATCTGGAATGTTACTATTTAAAAGAAGAAAACTTTCTAGTACCAAAGGAAAACTCTTTGAAAGAGCTGTAATAACATAGCTAAAGTGATAAAATAACCTTGATTTTAAAAGCAAATTCACTAATATCAAAATACTAAAATAAATGTTGTACCAGTGTATTATATGTTATACTTGTATATTTTCCACATAATCTTTATCTTAAATCTCTACCTATAGAATCAGTGGGTTTGCCTTTGTCAGAACACTACCTCTTTTTGCTAATCAAGGCATACCCTTTTGAAAATATAGATTGTAAGCAAATAGGCAGTTATACAGAAAAATAAAAGAGAAAAAGCCATATATCCTGCAAAGTTCCTATGTCAACTCCTGGCATTGCATTTTTATTTCTGTATATGTGAATATGTTGCTATAATGTATTGATGCTGATTTTCTTCTTAATATATTTAGCCAAGTGATGCACTTTATGACAATGAAACTCTTTTGTGCCAAGTTTAATCGGTGAATTTCTTTAGTAAGTGGAGTTAGGAAAAAGAATTATGTAGTGCCTTCACTACTTCACTCTTTACAGAAGTCTCCTAGAGTCTTTGAGTCCACGTTATGAAAAAAATGTTTATCTCAGCTTTGCATATATTTGTTGAAAGTGCCTTGTTTCATTTTTATAGTATGAAGTTATTTATTTTATATTTCTATTGTTTTGCATATTGCTGTTAATAAGCACTGTAATCAGGCTGGCATTTTGAAATCCCAGTTGGTATATTGAACTGCGTATGCTTTCTAAAAACTGAAGGAAACTTATTGGGGAAAGAATAACAGTCTCCGTTTTTTTCTTTCACTAGCTAAAAGCTTATCAGTATCTCGATGTACATATTAAGATGTGGTTGTTTAAAATTCTACGGACGTAGATTAATAGGTACAATGGCTGTTGTCAACCTTTGATCTAAAAAGGAGACTGCTTTTTACCAAAGTACCAAAATTTTTCAAAGTCTTCATCGAAATGGACAGGTATGCTCTATCTCAATATTTTCCACAAACTGTATTAGAAACGTGTGCGCTGTCCGGGGAGACAGGAAGAGGATAATAAAACGGTCTACTTGTTCATTTCAAAATATTATTCTAGGCTTTAAACAGGTTTAAAAAAGAACAATCATTTAAATTAATCCATATCATGTTTAGTCTAATAAAACAAGATGATAAATTCCAGATATTGTAGTGCTACATACATGTCTGTTTTAAAGTGAACCCTACACTTTTTCAAAATCTGGCCTTTCAGAAGATTGTATTTAAAACTTTGAATGGGTGAAGAAAAACTCTTGTTAATTAGGGAAACCACTATTGTTTATATTTAGAATTTACTTTTATAATGCATCTTATTCCCAGTGTTATACTCATTTAATAAATTACTTTTTCAGTACAACAGTAACTGTGTTGTTCAGATCTTGAATACTATTTTTCTCCTCCAGTTTCTGTGTTCTTCTTCCTATCCCTTACGATTATTGTAAATTTCATTACAGTTAACTGCTGCATTTCACAGATGTGGAATGAGTCTGTGATTTTCTTTTTAAGTTTACACTTTATATTACTGATCATTTTAAGTATTTGTAAATAGGTGCAGTGCATTTAAATGTAACCAGTATTGATTAAAAATTTGAACATAACTGAAACAGAATTTTGTGGATAATCTTTTAACTTAACCTTTTGAAAATTAAGTCCACGTATAAGAAGTACAACCATAAAATTCAGCATTTTAGAATGTGTTCTATCAACTATACTTAGATTAGCCATTTAAAGCACATTTATTTAGAAAACCATGGTCCTCAGATAAATCATGTAGTCTACTTCACCTGTCTGTGAGATTAGAAAGGAACAGTGGCCTTAGGTCTAAGAATAATTAGTCTGGTTTTGAAATGGATTTGTATTACTTATAGGAATAGAGGAAGTTTTAGATGTTGTTAAAACAAGTTTGTATTCCCAACTAGAAAGAGAAAGGAATCTAAGTTTTATATTCTAGGAGACTTTCAAAGAGCTACATATTTGATCCACATTTTGATTCTTCATAGAATTAGCTTTACTCCATTGCAATTTGCTTCTATGCTGTTAGCTTCTACTAGCAAAAACAATCATCAAAACTTGTATTTTCAATGCATGTGTTTTTAAAGCTGATGCATTCTCTATCACATTGTGTACCATTTATGAGAACTCATGGGAGAAAATTCTCGTAGGTCTCAGTTCCAGTAAAACCTGTGCATCTCCTAAACAACTGATTTGTTTTTATCTTAAAGACTGTATTACTGTCATTCTCTTTTTTGTTTTGTTTTCTGGGGAGCTCTAAGCCAAATTGTGGTTCACCTGTAGCTACTGTATAGAACCTTATGAGTTATCCTTTTGTATAGTAAAGATGACTTTATTTTTCCCTCTTATTTTCTCTTAATTCCAATTTTCTTCCCTATTTAAGTTCTTCAATTAGAACAGATGTATTTTTGTTCTGGTAAAGTCTCAGATTTTAATGATGTTTTAGACTACATTATGTAAGAACTTGTCATAGCCTGTACTAAAACAGTTACTGCATCATTAAGTGATGCCAGTAATTATACAAATTATTTTAAAAGATGCCTTTAAGTAAAATCAGTGAACATGAAATGCAAATTTAGAAATGCTGGCTAGTGGTAAGCTATTGGTAGGTTCTCGGCCAGAACACAATAAACTCAAATTATGGCTTTAACCATTGCCTCGAATTAGAGCAGACCCTACTTGCCACTTTCTTATATTTATCATTGATGGAAAAGTAGAACAGTGTTAATATCTCCACACAAAACAAACAACAATTAAAAAAAATACAGCCAATGTATACTCAATAGATGAAAGGTAGTGTTTTAGATACAGGGAAGACTAGGTACAGACTTCAAATACCCTAGTGTAATGTTAGCAGCCCAGCTAATTGTAATCAAAGAGGTATTAGTGTTAGTCAGATGGTGGCTAAAGTCCTTTGCTACAGTGTGAAATATACAGCCCACCTTGTGGTGATTAATCTCATGACAGGAGGACTCTTCTAGAATGAGCTGATCTGCCAGTCCAGTCTTCCAGTTCCCTCTATAGCACACACCATCCATTGACTAACCTGACAGATGCTTGCATTCCTCATCTCCTTTGCCACCTCCAAAATAAGAATTGGAGAAACTTAATACTTGTTTTCTCAGCTCCCCTTGCAGCTAGGTTTGAGCCTGTGACACATTATGGCCAGTAACACAAGTGGAAGTCTGCTGGTAGCTTCTGGGAAATCTCTTGCTTTTCCTGTAAGAAGGTAAACATGCTACTGACCCATCCTCTCCCCCCTTCCTCTTGTTTTGACCTCAGATGGTATCCAGAGGTACTATGAAAGCCATCTTGCAAACATGAGGTGTGACAAGCATGGCGGAAGAGTAAGAGAATCACAGAGACTAGCCACTTGTTAAACCACTCTAAATTATAGTTTTTTGTTAATTGTACCAAGATAAAAGCTATCTTAAATTTGGATTGTGGATTATAAGCTTGAAGAGAAAATAAAAGGCCTTTCTTCCTGTGATGATGTTGTATATTGGCAAAGAAAAACAAAGGAGAAAAAAAACTTTTTGAAAGCTAAAGGGGAGAGAAGCATCTATTAGACATATCCAAGGTCACTTTACGATTGAGGCTCCTTTTGACAAATCAAATATGAAAGAGAAAATCTAGTATTCTACATATAGGTATTAGTCTGGTGGGGCTAGTATAACAAAATACCACAAACTGGATGGCTTAGACAATAAATTTACTCTCTCACAGTTCTGGAGGCTGGGTGCCAAGATCAAGGTGCCAGCAGGGTTGGTATCTGCTGAAGACTCTCCCTGGTTGCAGACAGCTTCTCGCTGTGTGCTCACGTGGCCCTTCCTCAGTGCACGTGCGTGTGGAGAGCAAGCTCTCTGGTATCGTAAGGACAGTAGTCCCATTGGATCAGGGCCCCACCCATGTGATCTCATTTAACCTTAATTACTCTTAGAGGCTCCATTTCCATATACAGCCACACTCGGGAGTTAGGGCTTCAACGTAGGAATTTGGCGGGGGACACGAACATTCAGTCCATAACAGTATGGAATGAATATGACATCATTAAATGCTTGCAAAGATTTTTCTCAGTTCAAAAGATAAAAGTAGATAGCCTTAAAAAATATAGCATATTCTTTCATTTGTTCATTCAACAAACACTGAGTATCTACTGTGTGTCTGCTCTGGGTTATAAAAGTTATTGAGAGGCACATGATCCCTTCAAGGAGTTCAGAGTGATACGATTTTTTATGATCTCTATGTGGTGCGGCATTGAGGTAGATGTGGTGATATTCTTGATGAATTATGAGAATGAGAGGAATGGAAAGTGGGGCGAAGACTGGCAAGCATTAGAAGTCTAGTGCTTTAGCTGCTTCTTAAAGTGGAATGTGAAGGGCACACCAAGCCGAAGAGTCAGCTCCAGCCTATGCAAGTGACAAGTATAATTATCCATAATTCTTTTTCCCTTATCCCGTACATTAGTTATAGCTACAAAATGCAGAAGTCCACTTACCTGATGTGATAGATCAGAGACACATACTACGATACACACCTTAAACATATTATTTTAACTTAATGCACATAAGTGTATATTCATTTACCAATGTTCTAATAGAGGTTCAAGGCTTTTCTTTGGTATAGTTTCACTAGTGAGAGTTTCTGGTTCTCTCTCTTGCTTAGACATACCCCTAATGCATTTTCTGAATCTTAGCTTTGGTTTCTGCAGAATGAAGACATGTATGAAGGAATCTGCGACAGGAAGCACATTTCTTACTGTTTTCTTTTTCAATCCTGTACTGCTATCTTACATACACTTTTACCAAGTATCATCTGACCTAGTTTTTCCTAGAAATGATAATTTATTCTCCTATTTCACTGTTTTATATACTATTAATAAATTTATTTAAAATTAGTCTAAGTACAGCTGATACAATTTTGGAAACAAAACTGATGCTTGGTAATCACACAGCCCTCTTAGGAGGGAACAGGAGTGTGCAGGTGTTCTAAGAAGGATCCAACCAGCCACGAGCATCCAGCGTATCATGGGTGTCAATGAGCACATTCTCTAGAGAAGATGGAAAACTTCAGCGGGTAAATTATGTATTCTAAGTTTGGGGGTGGCGAGGAGATGGCTTCCCTTATACCTTGAATTTATCCAATTCTCTTCATCTCCACTGCCATCTCCCTGGTCCAAACCACAAAAATATCTCAGGTGAACTACTGTGAGAATCTATCAACTGATCTCCCTGCTTCCATCTTTGCCCCACTATAATCTAGTCTCCCATAGTTGCCATAGTGTTCTTTTTGAAAAATGTAAATCACATAATGTTTTTTTCTCTACTTAAAAACTTTCAAAGATTTCCTATCATGTTTAGTATTGTAACATTCAAACTCCTTTATGTGGCCTCCAAACATGGTTTTACCCTGCCAACTCCTCTCCCTAACACCAGCCCACATGGCCACCTTTCTGTTCCTTGAGTCTGTTAAGGTCTTCTGCCACCTAACCTTTCCATATCCCCTGTCTAGAATGCTGTATCCAGAATCCTAACTGTCTGGCTGTTCTCCAAATTTTTTTTTTTTTTTTTTTTTTTTATTATTAATTTATTTATTTTTGGCTGTGTTGGGTCTTCGTTTCTGTGCGAGGGCTTTCTCTAGTTGCGACGAGCGGGGGCCACTCTTCATCGCGGTGCGCGGGCCTCTCACTATGGCGGCCTCTCTTGTTCCGGAGCACAGGCTCCTGACGCGCAGGCTCAGTAGTTGTGGCTCACGGGCCCAGTTGCTCCACGGCATGTGGGATCTTCCCAGACCAGGGCTCGAACCCGTGTCCCCTGCATTGGCAGGCAGATTCTCAACCACTGCGCCACCAGGGAAGCTCCCTGTTCTCCAAATTTTAAGTTAAATGTTATCTTTTTAGGCAACCTCAAATAGTTCTCAAAACAGTCACTTCAACTGCAGATTTCTTACTTTCTTATTGTCTGTTTCAGAGCTTCCTCCAAAAGGAAGCTCTGAAGCTTTGTCTACTTTCTTCTAACCCTTGCCTGCCCCCACCACTACCAAGCTTAGAAAGATACGGCACATAGTAGGTGCTCAAAAATATTTATTGAATAATTAAAGACCTAAATTAGGGAACTAGTAGAGAAAATAGAGGTATTTGAAAGGAAAATTTAAGTCTTGGGGATTGACACTCTCTGTGGATTGTGCTACCAACTGAGGAAGAGAGTGACTCAGGGAAGGGAAGGTTTAGGGAGGGGGGCGTAGATTCAGTTTGGGACACGCTGGGTTTGAAATACTGTAGGTTATCCAAGTGGAGCTCTCCAGCAGGCATTTGGATACAATCCTCCAAAATTCAGGGGAACGGTGTGCCTTGTAGAACTCAAGTCAGGTTAATTAGGATTAATTGTTTTCCATATCCCTTGCCCATTGTACATTAGTCTAAAACCTATCAGGGACTCATATGTTAGTACTAAAATGAAGACCAGAAATGCATGACTCCATGTGTACTATGGTGACAAGCATCACGGAAATATACCTAATGGGCCCAGGTGTCTCATCCAGTTAATTTGTTTTTCATCCCATAAGTAATTTGTTATCAGAGATCATGTTTTTCTTCTTCCTTCAGAGGGGATACAATAATGGCACAATATCACAGTTTTGTCTTGTTTTGGGCTAATTTTAATATTTAGTATTTAAAGCAAAGGTTAAGAAAAAGAAGAAATTCAAATGTACAATAAAATGAGAAAAGTTTGACCTCACTAATCAAAAATAATTGCTATATATATGTATATGTATATGTATATGTATATGTATATATTTTTTTAATGGTATTTTTACTAGAGTTGGAGAAATGAAGTCTGTGTATTGCTGGTGGCAGTGGGAATTGGTTTAAGAATAATATTTCTGGAGCTGACCTGACTACATACAGCAAAACTATTAAAAATGTTCATAGCCTTCAACCTAGGAATTACACTTCTAGGAACTTAAACCAAGGAAATATATGTGATATTTAAAGATCTTGCTTAAGGGATATGCGTCGCATTTATCTCAAACACTTCAACCAAAATTTCCACTGCTAAGGGGATTTATTAAATATTTTATAATAGATAAAAAGGTAGACTCTTTTGTACCCAATAAAGCAAGGTTGCAGAAGATTTAAAGATGTACATGAAATACCACTACTTGAAAGAAGCAGATTTCAAGACAGTATGGTCTCACTTTTATAAGGAAAAAAGGTATACATTTATGCATTGGTATACAGAAAGAATAAATATGTAAAATATAAGAATAAATAAAGATTAAATAAAGAATAAATACGTAAAATCATAGCCATGGTTATCTACTTGATGGAATTATGAAGGGATTTTTTTTCCTTCTTTTCATGAATCTGTATTCTCTCACTTTTTCTACCTTAAGCATGCATTACTTTGTAGTTTTTAAAAATTATTTTTAAACTAATGGTAACTAATATGTGTTTAACACCACCATCTACTGTGTGTTTGACTCATGGCAAATTCCTCAACCTACCTGTCTCCTGTAAAAGGAAGATAGTGCCATTCAAACTACAACACTGTTGAGGCCTAAATGGAGTGTGAAAACTCAGTCTATCACATAGTAGGCACTTATAAATGAACAGACTCTGACATCCAACCCTGTGTACCATCATTGTTGGCCATTCAGGTGTATACCCGTAAACCTGAAATACAGTGGAAATCCTTCATTAAACTGATATTGGTGGACAGACCGAATGTCATTCATTAACCATGTTATTCCATCATTTACCCTATATTTCACATTTTGAAGGCTTGAATAGGCTCTGTCTGGTTTATAAATGGTTTTTGTTCTAACCATACTTCCACGTGACCCATTTGGTAGGTGATGGTTTATCAAACTAAGCTTAAAATGCTTTTTAATCTATAAGATAATGGAAATCTGTAAAATGTTTGCAATGGGGCAAAATGGTTTTGAACTGGTGATTAAACAAGAATAACTTAACAACAAATATTTATGTGGACATACAGGGCTTGAGGGAAGCAGTTTGATTAGAGAAGAAAGGTACGTGGAGACTTTTTTTTATTGGAGTAAAATTGCTTTACAATGTTGTGTTAGTTTCTGCTGTACAATGAAGTGAAGCAGCTGTATGTATACCTATATCCCCTCGCTCTTAGACCTCCCTCCCACTGCCCGCCCCGCCATCCCACCCATCTAGGTCGTCGCAGAGCACCGAGCTGAGCTCGCTATGCTTTACAGCGGGTTCCCACTAGCTATCTATTTTACACATGGTAGTGTATTTATGTCAGAACTAATCTCCCAATTCGTCCCACCTTCCTCTTCCCCCCACTGTGTCCACATGTCCGTTCCCTATGTCTACGTCTCTATTCCATATATGTGGAATCTAGAATAATGGTACAGATGAATCTAAGTGGAGACTTTTGTAAAGAATCTAATGGGAGATTTCAAAGAGAGCCAGGCCAAACACAAAGAGATGATACAGATTTGTAGTCTGCTCAAAAATGACAACTCTGACCACCTCAACTAAATAGGCCACCAAAGCCAACAAACAGTGCAAAAGATTTGCCATAAGGATACAAAAATAGCTCTCCAAATTCTCCCAGGTTTCTCATGGAGGCCAACCTCTAGTCTGGTGACTCACGCAGCACACATGGGGCACAAGGTCACAGAAGCAAAGTAACCACTGGCTCCCTCCCTGCCTTCTGTACATTAGCTAGAGTGAAGCCATGTCAGCCCTAAAGGCCCACCTACTGCCATACAAGGTAACCCCTTTCAGTGCCATAATTATCTGACAATTAATTCTATTTTTAGTGTCTTCATGCATTCATGTTTCACAAAAGGCTATCAATCACCAGGTCTAATTTTATGCTCATTAATCAAAATAAGGGCTGTGTTTTTGCTTATAATAGATTAATGATTTCCTTGTGATAAATGAGCAGGAATTGGAAGACAGAGGAAGAAGTGAGAGATGGCCTATAGTTGAAATAATTAAAGTATGCATGATAAAAGAAGAACAAGTTACAACAACATTTGGGCTCATGCCCCAGAAATGAAGGAAAGAAGACCAGACAAATATGAATACAGTGGACAAAGCTGGGACAGACAAAAGCAGAGGGGCTCTCCGTCTAGGAGGCTGATAATTCACTGTGTCAGACTTCAATCCTTCAGAAACTCAATGATTTATTTAGTAGGGTCTTGGAGAAACGGTTTTTATAGTATATGAACAACTTTATGTTCAAAATAAGACTTTTATTGTATGTACTGAAAGATATAAATACATTTAGAAATGTCTTTCACTTTTTAGCTAGGTAATACATTAATTCCTCGATAAAGGTTGATATGGATAACATGGATATATTTACAATGTCTTCCTCAAAGTATTTTGTAAAAACCTGTTGGGTTTACTTTTCTGAACATTTCATATCTACAAAATATTTCCTAATTTTCTCCAGTTCTTGGAGCCCCAGAACCTTCCAAGTTCACTTACCTCTTAATCCAATACTAGTTAAGAATATACTTTAAAATTGAACAGACTTAAGTTTGAGTTTTGGCTCTGCTTCTTACCAAGTGGAGCAAGTTATTTTGCCTCTCTGAGCCTCAGTGCTCATTTAAAATGGAGATAATGATAATGTTCACCAAATTGGTTTGTTGAAAGGAGGACATGTGAAAGGGTGTGTCAAGTGTGCAGCTGTGGACCTGGCATCTCTCATGGCCTGGAAATATCACCATAGCCCCGGGGCAGCATGGGTGTGGCAAAGGTGCTAAGTGTGCTCTTCTGTGCACAGGTAAAGCTGTGTGTCAGTCAGGCATTTCTGCCTCATCCAGTGCCCACCAAACTGTGTTATAAAAAGGTCACAGTTCAGTCACAGTCTGGAGACTTAAGAGGAGAAGAGAAAGCTACCTGCAGTCCTGGATTATCCATATTCCTACCTTGTATAGTTTTACTTGGTGATAGTGGGATCTCTGTCTGAATAGATATTTTCATGGAAATACACGTTTAATGCACCCAAGTTGAGAATCAGCTGGAGCTCACCTCTGAAGGTCATCTATCACTCTGCTTCTCATTTCCTAGAGTCATATTAGCCTTTTTCAGCTCCTGGAGTGTTCTGCTTTCCTACCCCCTTACCTTCACACACAACATTATCTCCACATTTTCTTTCAATAGAAGCATAAAGCCAAAACTTAGGATATCTCAACTTCCTGCTTCTGCTGTCTTTCCAATAAGTTTTGTTTCATGAGTGATGCTTACAAATTGTTCTATAAACACTGAAAGTTAAAATGAATTGTCCAGTGTAAATGCATAAGGCAAATAGAGCATATTATTTAAGGACACAAAGAAATAGGGAAATGAAGGAAGTTGATCTATTTGTTGTCAGACATCAAATTCCCTCAGACTTATTCTTGGAAGCATTTTTCTTTTGGTTTAGTCTCACCTTTCAAATATGTCAGAGGAATAATATTGATTTAGTGCACTGTCAAGGCATAAAATCTGATATGGAAGTCACTTCCTAAATTTATTTTCACGGTACAGAATGGTCATCATGACTAAACAGACTGTATGCCTTGTGCCTTGGTAGGTTCCTCATTTTATTACATAGGGCGTTTTCAACTTAAAAATGTTTGAAAATAAATATTATTTGAATAACGTTATTCCATTCTTTTTTTCACAAGCTTCTGCTGGGATGAGGAGAGATGTAGTCTAAGAAATTTGTATTTTGAGATACAGAAATAAGAATTTCCTTAAATTTAACCAATTTGAGATTCCTGCCCATGTCCGTGGAATTTCTGGAAGAATGACAGCAACAAAGACACAATCTATGCTGGCCTTAGATTCTGTCTAGGGAAATATTGCAGAAACTTTTTAGACATTGCTCTCAGTTACACAACACTTTGTAATCTGTATGAGTTCAGGCATTTAATCAGCAAACAGTATTGGCCGTCTGCGTGGTAGAGCCTGTTCTTGACATGTGCTGCAATGAACAAGGCCCTTCCTGACCCAGCTACTTCTCCAGGCCCTCAACTCCAGACACGGTGAGCCCTCTGTGAGTCCTCAACTCCAGACATGCCATCTTCCAGCTCTGCATGGCATATTGCCACTGGGATGCCCAGGAAGCTGAACCCCTAGTACCTTGTACATTCCTCTAGTAGAGTACTTACTGCTTTGGGCTGTACATTTAAGTCCATTCCCCATGTAGACACTAATCATATGCATGCCAGAGGCTCTATGGATATTTGTTGCATGTGAAAGGATTGTGACCAATCTTGGAAATTAAAAATAAGGTATTTGGACCTCAGTCAATTAATACTTTATCAACAACTCACAAGTAATATAGACTCAGAGGATCTAATATAACTAGAAGTACTTTAGAAATTAACTGGTTTAAACTGATCCTCGGGCACAAATCCCATAGGTAACAAAGCTGCCTTTCCCCCAGAAGCGACTGTGATTTGGACAGCTCTCCTGCAGCGGGTGGCATGGAAGTTTGCAGACAGACTCTACTTCTCTAGATTCCAATCCTAGAATGTTTATGCCTGAAGGAGCCTGTCAAGTCTTCTGCTTCAAATCCCTCATCTTACAGGTAAAAAGTCAAACCAGAAAGATTACCTGAATGCAGTGACTGAGTGGTAGAGCGTCATGGAAAACAAGTCTTTTTGGCTTCCAGTCTAGTGCTACTTTATTGCATACAAACCTCTCCTGTGTTTGGTTATATCCATAAAGACAACATGGATGATAGATCATAGCCATTATCTATGTATTAACTTTCCCACAGCTACTGGAGGGAGAGTTCTCAATTTTGTCCCTGATTCCAGGTTCCAGTTCTACCTTTTAGGCTTATGTTGACAGAAGAGGTTGGTGAAGAAGGGTCATGTGTCCCATTTTAATACCAACAAACAGGAGTCAACTTCCAGCCTGAGCCTGGCTGCACGCGTCCTATCCTCTTCCCCGAAGTCTTTGAAAATCGGTACCCATTCCAATACCTGGAAGCTCATAGATAAGGAGAGCTGTTTCTCCGAATTTACTGGAATGTTGAGCCCCTCAGGCGCTGCTGCAATCATGCAGTCCTGGTTCCTCTGTGCGAGTGAGCAGTGAAAACCCTGCTCCTCTGAGCTGCTTGTTAGAGAAGTTACCTCTATTGCGTGCATGGCTGAGCAAGGTTGTTGGGTCTTATCAATTCCTTGAGAAGCAGTCAACCAAGGCATCTCCCAGTTAGCACAGTACCAAGCCACCTGTACTCGGGGAAGAGGGGGCCACCCCAGGCATCACTGCAAACTTGATGCTGTCACTGGCAGCCTCACCTTACTGGTGCGCAAGATGCCCCAGAGTGTGAGATGAAGCAGGAGGAGGGATTCCAAAGACGACTTACTTTCAGGCTCAGTTAAACCATATGGCACGCCTTGTTGCCTAGTTTATAAAGAAGCATTTATCAATTCTAAAGTTTCAATGAATAAAATGCAAACTATTAGCGATTTTCCACGAACCGAGCTGCCTATGGCAGATTTTAGCCGGCGGCTAATCCTCGGCTTGACGATGAGCTTGGAGTGCCGCCTAGTGGGAACGATGCGTGGTAGCACTTGATAGCCTCGCATTCTGCGGAGGCAAAAACTATCAGAGGAGATGTCAGAGAGGCTACAAATTGAAGATCTCGGCGTCTGGCTGTTGTTTTACGGGTTTGTCAGACCTCAAGGAGATACATCCCAAGGAGATTTATCTTGAGAGACTATCTCATCTAAGAAAATGTACTACCCGAATGAGTGAACTCATCCCAGCTAGATCTCAAATAGCCTACAGAGGAATGTATTTCATTTACTGTAGAATTTTGGGGGAATTTTTACGTTTACCTTCATAAAGTAAGAACATAAAATTGACCCTTGCCTTACCCATTTTTATATCTGAAATGCTAAAAGTCATTATCAACTATTTTTTAGTTGTAATAAACTTTGCAATGTATCCATTTCTATTAGTTTACCTATTTTTCACTTAGGATGCCAGCTACACAATGTTGAAAGGTACCTGTCTCCAAACATTTTTAATAATTCTACTCCCAATGTCACCCTTTTCATTGTTTCACATTCTCTTTATTCCTTTATCAAAACTTTTCTTGTGCTTTAATTCCTTTTACAGTTAGTTTTCTAAAAGTGGTATGTTTGAAAACTTTTTGTCACCTTATTTTGAAAAAATAAAATTCTTCCTCTTTTCTCCATATCTTCCGTTTGAGAGAGAGGTTGATTTTTGAAGAGAAGTGGCTTTGCTCAAATAATTAAAAGATGGAAAGCTGCTTCTTGGAAATAGGAGTTTTTCCATTCTGTCAAAATATGTCATAGAAGCTAAAAAAACCTCCTGGATTTTCCATGTATCTTGTTCCTTCCTCGGTTGTAATTTACAGTAACTGGCTATTAGCCAGTCCTCTTCCACTCCACCCTCTTCTCTCTACGGCTGCAGTTTGCTGACTCCAAACTCTGACTCTTGTACAGATTACCCTCTGCACTCCAGCCCTGAAATCATCAATGGGCACTAAACATCTCAGTGTTGATGTCCAAAACCAAACTGGTCCCATTCCTCCTACCCAGGTCAGATCCACCTTCTGATATCCCTATTTCAAAGAAAATGGCACAACCATCTGCTGAGCCTCTCAAACCAGTAATTGAGGATATTTATGACCCCTCATCTAAACCCCATTGCGGTGCTCTCAGTTGACACCTCTCAGTGGGTCTTTCTGTGTTCACCTCATCTGTCTCCAATCTAGTCTTTATTTTTGTGGTAGACTGGACTTTGTAAAATGCAAGCTCATCAACACTTAAAAATCCTTCCTTGACTCCACAGTACCTTCAGCATAAATCCAAATCCTATACTAGGATATTTGAGACCTTCATCACCTGGCTCCTATCAGCCTCATCTCTCCCCACCCTCTGTCTTACACCCAGTGTTCTGGCCATCCTAGACCCCAGTATAATCTTTCACAATGCCCTGCCTTAGCCACTGGCCACCAGCTCCTTGGACTAGACCCTTCAGTCCTCAACTCAAGCAACAGCTTGTCTGGAAGACCAGCCTAAGGCATCCAAGCAACAATGGAACACTTATCACATCGCATTGCACTGTCTTTTGATGTGCCAACCCTCCCCCAACCAGACTTCTTGAGGGCAGGAATTGTGGTTACCCATTTTTGAAAACCTAATGCCCTAGAGAGTAGTTGTTTTACTTATTGGAGAAGTTGTGAACAAGACGACAATGGAGAATCTTTGTGACTTCTCATGTGCCAGGCACAACATGGATGTTACCTGTATGGTTATATTTAATCTTAATTTTGACCTTATAAAGATATTTTTAAATACTTATTTTACACATGAAGAAAACAAGGGTCAACAAAGTTAAATTATCTAAGGTGACTGTGGTGGAAGCTATAATGTACCTTCCACATCCCCTTCAAGATATTACTGACTTTCTCATCTCCTTGAAGTGTTGTCTGTGGCACTCCTCACCCCAAGACTATGCCTTTTTTCAAGGCAGCCACATTCAATAACCGATCGCCATGGGGGATTGCCTCCACTCAGATACCACTTCTTAGTGTCTCACAGGGTTAGCTAAGGCCTCCGTTTAGATTGCATTGCAGCTCAGCTTCTCCTTCTATCTAATCCTTTCCTTGGGTATTGATGCCAAAAGTACCCCTTATTAAACTTCCTGTGTTCTTTTCCATCTCAGAGTCAGCTTCTTAGGGAACCTGGCTGGTAATAGTCATGCAGCTAGTAAATGATGGAGCCAACACCTGGACCAGATCAGCAGCCTACATCAGGAGCTGTGCTCGTGATCCATTAGACTACACCATCTCCTACGATAAACAAGCCTTGCTTATCTTTGTATCCCTGGTACTAAGCATAGGTACTCAACAAATATTTGTCAATTCACCTTTTTATCTGTTTTTTTGGCTTGGTTGGTTAGGGTTATTTGTTTACAGTTCTTGCCCTCAGGAACCTCACAATCTAGTCTATTGCCACAAAGGGGCGGGCAAATTGCATTCTAAAGTTCATGATTTTAGGATCAGGGCAAATAAATGATCAATTTAATTGCTTCAAACAGTACAAAAACACTCTAATTTTAGACTTTGTTTTATTTATCAATGCTTTTAGAAACCCCAAAATTTAGCAATTATATTTCTACCCCTTAAATACAAGCCTGACCCAAGTCTTATTGATGTTATTTTACTAAATACCTTTCAAGCCATTAAAAAGCGAAACATTTTAAGAGAAGGAGAGAGAAGAACTCACAGGCATGTAATGACCCTTGGGTCTACCAGGAGTGTTCATGTCACACATTTAGCTCTCCTGCACTTTACAGTCTGCTCTGAGTGACTTTAAGCATTGCAATCATCTGAAACTTTTAGCTATGGCAGAATGCTCCAGATCCTGTCAACAAACATCTTCAGGAAAGAAATCAGAGTAAAAACAACTCAAATTCCTTTGAACCTCAGTTTTTTGGTTTTGGTTTTTTTGCTTTTTTAAAAAACTTTTATTGGAGTATAGGTGTTTTACAATGTTGTGTTAGTTTCTGCTGTACAGCAAAGTGAATCAGTTATACATATATCCACTCTTTTTTAGATTTTCTTCCCATTTAGGTCACCAGAGAGCACTGAGTAGAGTTCCCTGTGCTATACAGTAGGTTCTCATTAGTTATCTATTTTATATATAGTGCTGTGTATAAGTTAACCCCAATCTCCCAATTTGAACCTCAGTTTTAAAACATGATCTTGAACTTGTCGATCTTGACTAAGAACTACAAATGGGCTAACTTTTCCAATAGGGACTGAGGGGAGCCAGTGTTTAAACTGTTAGTAGCTCAATCTTTTCGGCTGAAGTTTGCTTTCTTTCTCTGCCAAAAGCATAATTGTTCTTTAAAATAAAAAATTAAAACTCTGTCAGAAACACAAATAAACAATTAACTAATTAATTAGAAATGCAACCAATCTGGCCCAGTTTCCCAAGAGTTTATTACACAGTTTTAGGCTTATGTAATTTTGCATTGTCCAAAGTAAAATAACCTACTAGGAGAAATACCAGTATGACGCACTCACCCTTTTCACAGTCTGGATTTCTACAGCCGAAGAAAGACAAGGAATGGTCCTTTCTTAGATTATACTGGTCTGGAACTATTTTCTTAAGGATTTTATACCTGTGTCATCTTGTGAGAGAAGCACCGGTATCAGCAGAAGTACGGGGAAGAGGTTAAGGATATAGGTATTGAACTAAAGGAGAACTGAATTCAAATTCTTAGTCTTAATTTAGCAATTGTGTGTCCTCAGGAAGTTGCTTCATCTCTTTGAGCCACTTTCAAGCTTATTATTAAAGACTACTTATATTAATTAATTAATATCTAATTCATAGCCATGTTTTACAAACTAATGAAATATTGAATAAGACTTTTGCACTCAGTTGGCATAGAGATAGCACATGACAGATGGTGATAATTGTTACCTAAAGTGTCTCTGTTGCTTTGAGAATTGACAAGGGGAGGAAGAAAGTATTTATTAAGCATTAATTTTGTACCAGGTACTGTACTAGTTTTACATACATATTCCCATTTAATTCTCATGATAATCCAGTGATATCAAGGATAGTGTTCCTATTATATCATAGAAGAATTTCATCCTCAGAGAAATTAAGAAACTTTCCCAAGGTCACAGAGCTAAACTGTGACCAACCTAAGAGCAGCATCTGTGTCTTGCTTAAATTCACAATATCTATCATCAAGTAGTCTTTCGTGAAAAAATATATGAACAAATGAATAATTTGGGAATGCAAAAACTAAATGTAAGCCTTATTTCCCATGTAGTGCAGACTGTGCATATGTCACATTCAAGAAAACAGGAGTCTTACTGAAATTTTAACAAATCATGTAGACTGTTATTATGCATTCAGAAAAGGTACAGAGAGTGGTACACACCACTTTATGCAGAATATTTTGTTTTATACAACATACTTTATTTCCAGGTACTTAAGGAAATCTGTATCCAGTTATTAGCTGACCACTAATGAAACAGAGACTTCAATGGACACACACAACAAAGACTACAGACTTTAAAAAACTAGTAACTAAACAAGCAAACAAGTTCAAGAAACAACAAAAAACACTAAGGGATGGATTATAATATTTGAATATATGATATTCAAAATATCCTGTTTTCAACAACAACAAAAATATGATGAGACATACAAAGAAACAAGACAGTATGGTCCAAACACAGGGGAAAAAAGCAATCAATAAAAACTATACCTAAAAAAGCCTAGATGTTGGACTTATTAGATAAAGACTTTAAATTGGCCATTTTAAATGTGTTCAAACAGCTAAAACAAACAATTTCTAGAGTACTAAAGGAAAGCATGAGAACAATTTCTCACCAAATAGGAAATATTCATAAGGAGAAAGAATTTCTAAATAAGACCTAAATAGAAATTCTGAAGTTGAAAAATATAACAACTGAAATGAAAATTCACTAGGGAAAATCAGCAGCAAACTTAATCAGGCAGAGAAAGAATCAGTGGACTTGAAGGTAGATCAATTAAGATTATCTAGTCTGAAAAGCAAAAAGAAAAAATGAAAAAAAAAAAAAAAAAAAAAGAACAGAGCCTAAAAGACCCATCTGATACCACCAAGCAAACTAACATATGTAATTGGACACCCAAATAAAGAGAGAGAGAAAAAGGGAGCCAAAAGAATATTTGAAGAAATAATGGCAAATACTTCCCAACTTTGATGAAAGATATGAATCAACATATCCAAAAAGCTCAATGAACCTTAAGCTGGAAAAACTCAAAAAGATCCACACCTGCACACATTGTAATCAAATTGTCAAAAGGCAAAGAATCTTTAAAGTAGCCAGACAGAAGAGACTCATCATGTACAAAGGATCCTCAGTAAGATTAACAGCTGATTTCTCATCAAAAACCATGGAGACCAGAAGGAAGTAGCATATTCAAAGTGCTGAAAGAAAAAAAAAAAAAAAAAAAAAAACTGTTACCCAAAACTTTATAACCAAAAAAACTACCCTTCAAAAAATGAAGGAGAAATTAAGATACTCCCTGATAAAGAAAAACTGAAAGAATTCATTGTTAATAGACCTGCCTTATAAGACATGCTAAAAGAAGTCCTTCAAGCAGAAATGAAAGGACACTAGACAGTAATTTGAATCAACACAAAATAATAAAGAATAGCAGTAAAGGTAACTATTGCTAGGTAAATATTAGACAGTATTAATGTAATTTTTTGTTTGTAACTCCTCGTTTTTCCCATTTTATTTAAAAGACAAGTACATGATGCAATAACTATAAACCTATGTTGATGGGCACATATGCCTAAAGATGTAATTTATGCAACATAAAGGGGAATGCAGATATATAGAAACAGAGTTTTTGTATACTATTGAAGTTAAGTTTGTGTTAATCTGAACTAGTTATAAATTAAGGTGTTATTTGTAATCCCCAAGGAAATCACTAAGAAAATAACTTTAAATTACATAGTGAAAGAATCTGCCAGGGAATTAAAATAGTACACTAGAATGTATTTATTTACCATTTATTAACTTTTTAAAAGAAGTGAGTAATGGAGAAATTAAGGGGAAAAGACAGACATAGACATATAGAAAACAAGCAGCAAAATGGCAAATACAGTAACTACATTAAATAGTAATGCTTAAATTCTCCAATTAAAAAGCAGGGATTGGTGAATGGTTAAAAACAGAATATATAATTATATGCTGTCTACAAAAGACTCACGTTAGATTCAAGCACAGATACAGATTGAGAGTAAAAAGATGGAAAAAGATATCCCATGCAAACTGTAACCGAAAGAGAGCTGGAGGACCTATAAAAACACCAGATAAAACAGACTTTAAGACAAAGATGTTGACATGGAAGAGATGGCAGGAAAACTAAAGTAAACTTCTAATTGACTAGAACTTGGGATAGAGGTCACAGCTAGAAATATACATGATGACAGGACTGTTATATTAAACTTTAATCCCCATACTAGCTCAGAAGTCAGAGTATAATATTTAGTAAATATTGGTTGACTGAATGAATAAATTTATATGTGAAATCCAAGTCATTCTCATAGAAGGGTAGTTGAAGTTATAATTTAAATGATATCTATGAATAGTATAGAAGAAAGAGAGGTCAAATAACTAAATTATGGAAAATCTGGGAAAGATTCACATTTATGAGTCAGGAAGAAGACTGAGTCCTCCAAAGAGAAAGAAATGCAAGAGTGGGGATTGAGGAAATACAGGAAAGTTGTGGAGGGCAAGGAGTAGCAGACTTTCAAAAGAGTACAGGACACACACATATTGTATTAATATAGAGAGTATGTATAATTTGTATATAAGCATATATAATCTACATACACACATTTCATATATTTATAGATATATTACATATAATCATGTCACATGCCACATACATGTCACCCTTTCAGTGCTTCATCAAGAAGTCTGAATTGGAATGTTTTTCTGGATGCTGAAAAGGAACACTCAACCCTCCTGATATCACAAATAATAGTGTATATATAACCTTCAGTAGCCTGTGAATATCGGAAATGTTCAGGAGAATCATTCATAATCAGAGGCATTACCTACTTGCTCAGTGTTCGAATATCTCCCTTCTGAATAACAGTTTTACTGCTTTGCCCTGTTTGTACTCCCTCAATGTATACCAAGTCTTCTTTTTTTTTTCTGAAAAATAGCTCCAATGTCTTGTATAAAGTGCAATAAAACTTCTAGTCAGTCAAGAAACAAATGATGCAAAGTAAATTTGAAGTTAGAGGAGTATTTTAACTATTTTAAGAAACACTTTCTCCATCAGAAACATTAATATCTGTCTTAAATTAAAGAAATGAAAGGAAGTAGATAGGTGAAATAGACATTGACCAGCAGTTCATCAATTTGTTCCATTGGGCTGTAATGTAATGCTACCAAGATATCCTTATTGGTCCTAGTTTCTCTGTATTTTTCCCTTAAAAAATTTTTTTTTCTTTCTTCTTGCTTGGATTGCTAACTTTGACACATTATTCAATTTGTTTTAGTAAGACATATACCACTGTGGTGTATAAACTATTTGCTACTCCAATTTCTACTAAATAAATCAGTGCTTAGACTCTACGTTTGCCAAGAATAAGGAAATGCTGCAATTCAGAGTTAATTATTCTCGGTTGTTGAGTGGACATGTGTGGTTTGAAGCGGTGTTTTTAGGTTTAGGTAACTAACACCCCTTCTCTCTTCTTCAGGTAGGAGCACCTTGATTATGCTTTAGCAAACCTCCCTTCCTGCTTCTCAGTTCATGATGGTCCGGGTAGCTACTCCAGAGTTAGTTATATGAGCCAAGCTTGGTCAATCAAATATTCTGGCTCTGGAATTTGATTCTTGAGCAGAATAACAGCTTGGTCGAAATGGTAGCAGCTTACATTTCCTCACCGTTGGCTACTCAGAAAAAGGAGTCCCTTAGATCTGGCTGCTGTGAATTCCAGAGCCTCTCTGGTTTCTAATCTTCCTCTGATTTGCATTTCAAGTGTTTTCTTTGATTATGGGAACTATCCAAATCACTTCCAAAAAAATCCAAGTTTGTCTCTTAAGCAACGTTGTGTGTTTCTTACAACCAAAAAGAAGGAGAAAAGTCTAAGTGATATATTAGAAAACATTTTATTTAAAAATATGAAACAGTACTGCCCGAATGGAGATCCACCCCTGAGGTATCACTGTAATGTAGTGAAACCAATTTTTAGCAAACATCCCAGAATTTATAACTTCCAAACAGAAGTTCTTCCATTCTAAGATGCATTGCTGGAAACACCTTTAGATGTCTGATTAATACTTTTATTCTTTTCAATACCTCTTCAATCTAAGGATGATTTACTTTTCACCTTTCCTCTCATTTCTTCCATTCCTTCCTACTGTCAACAGAGGGGCAACAACATTATAATTTTATTTCAAAGTATTTTATTTCTTTTCAGAGTAAGAGGCCACCTTTTGCAAAATTTATTTTATTTTTAACGCTTTGGCATTTTAGTACTTCAAATCATACATTACTTGTGCACTCATGGCTAATGAGGAACTGATCTACTTACCCAAAGCTAACCAATAGAAATACAATGTGAGCCACATATGTAATTTTTAATTTCCAAGTAGCCATATTCAAAAATGGTAAAAACAATCAGGTGAAATAAATTTTAATAATATATTTTACTTAACCCAATACATCTAAAACAATATTTCAACATAAAATAAATATAAAAGTACTAATGACACATTCTACATTCTTTTTATACTAAATCTTTGAAATCCAATACAGTTAAGTCCCCTACATACGAACTAGTTCCGTTCTGAGAGCGTGCTCATAAGTCCAATTTGTTCGTAAATACAACAAAGTTAGCCTAGGTATCCAACTAACACAATCAGCTATATACTACTGTACTCTAATATGTTTATAATACTTTTCATTCAAATAATACATAAAAAACAAACACAAAAAATAAAGAAAACATTTTTAATCTTACAGTAGAGTACCTTGAAAATTACAGTAGTACAGTACAACAGCTGGCATACATGGGCTGGAATCGAGTGAACAGGAAAGAAGAGTTACTGACTGAAGGAGGGAGAGGAGGTGGGAGATGGTAGAGATGAAGGATCATCAGCAATAGGAGACAGAAGGCAAGCTGCAATTTCACTCACACCTGACGTTGATGGCACAGTTTCTGGTTCCTTGCTGGATTCAATTCTATCTACCTTCCTGAAAAAACGATCCAGTGATGTCTGAGTAGTAGTTCTTTTTTCTTGTCATAGATGACACTGTAGCACTGGATTGCATTCCAAACTGCTGCTGCAACCTTCATGTGCCATTCTATGTTCAGGTCCTGTGCCTCAAAAACTAACAGTGCCTCCTCAAATAAAGAAAATCCCCTTACCATTTCCTGCATCGTGAATCTCTTCAGTTCTTCAGTTACTTCTTCTTCCTCTTGTCTCTCTTCATCCTGTCTCTTGGCCTCCAATTCCATCAGGTCTTCATTAGTAAGCTCCTCGTGTTGCACAGCAAGGAGTTCAGTGAAGTCGTCCTCTTGCAGATCTAGCTCCAGCTTCTTGCTGATGGTCACTGAGGACCTCTTTGGACTCCTCATCCACCTTCTCAAATCCATGAAAATCGTGAACAAACTGCGGGCATCCTGGGCTTGAAATAAAGATACTGTACTACTGTACTCTCTACAGTACTGTACAGTAAAGTACACAAAAGCACAACCACTTGTAGAGGATGCACACACATGATAATGTACGCCAGACACATGAACTAACTTACGTGACTGGACATTCAAACGCACGTTCGCATCTTCGAAAGTTCGTAACTTGAAGGTTCATATGTAGGGAACTTACTGTATATATTTTACACTTAGAGCACATCTTAATTCAAATGAAAATTTCAATTAGAAATACTTGTTCTGTATATATATATTTTATAAATTTGACAGTTGAAAAAGTATGTACCCAAGTTTTTTCAAGCATACTTAACATTTCCTTATAGCCAAATTGATCACTAGTTTTTAAATTTAAATTAATTAAAACTAAATGAAATTAAAAATTCAGTTCCTCAACTGCACTAGCCACATTTCAAGTACTCATTTCATGTGGCTAATGGATACCGTTTGGACCTCACAGGTCTAGCAGAACTAGCTAGGTATGTGTGCTTAAGTAAGTGGGGAGAGATATCCAAACATGTCTCAGGTCTCATTTATGAGGTTTTTTTTGTTTGTTTTTTTTTTAACATCTTTAATGGAGTATAATTGCTTTACAATGGTGTGTCAGTTTCTGCTTTATAACAAAGTGAATCAGTTATACATATACATATGTTCCCATATCTCTTCCCTCTTGCATCTCCCTCCCTCCCACCCTCCCTATCCCACCCCTCTATGTGGTCACAAAGCAAAGAGCTGATTTCCCTGTGCTATGCGGTTGCTTCCCACTAGCTATCTAGTTTACATTTGGTAGTGTATATATGTCCATGCCACTTTCTCACTTTGTCACAGGTTACCCTTCCCCCTCCCCATATCCTCAAGTCCATTCTCTAGTAGGTCTGTGTCTTTATTCCTGTCTTGCCACTAGGTTCTTCATGACCTTTTTTTTTTCCCCTTAGATTCCATATATATGTGTTAGCGTACTGTATTTGCTTTTCTCTTTCTGACTTACTTCACTCTGTATGAGAGACTCTAACTCCATCCACCTCGCTACAAATAACTCCATTTCGTTTCTTTTTATGCTGAGTAATATTCCATTGTATATATGTGCCACATCTTCTTTATCCATTCATCCGATGATGGACATTTAGGTTGCTTCCATGTCCTGGCTATTGTAAATAGAGCTGCAATGAACATTTTGGTACATGACTCTTTTTGAATTATGGTTTTCTCAGGGTATATGCCCAGTAGTGGGATTGCTGGGTCATATGTTAGTTCTATTTTTAGTTTTTTAAGGAACCTCCATACTGTTCTCCATAGGGGCTGTATCAAGTTACATTCCCACCAACAGTGCAAGAGTGTTCCCTTTTCTCCACACCCTCTCCAACATTTATTGTTTCTAGATTTTTTGATGATGGCCATTCTGACCAGTGTGAGATGATATCTCATTGTAGTTTTGATTTGCATTTCTCTAATGATTAATGATGTTGAGCATTCTTTCATGTGTCTGTTGGCAATCCGTATATCTTCTGTGGAGAAATGTCTATTTAGGTCTTCTGCCCATTTTTGGATTGGGTTGTTTGTTTTTTTGTTATTGAGCTGCATGAGCTGCTTGTAAATTTTGGAGATTAATCCTTTGTCAGTTGCTTCATTTGCAAATATTTTCTCCCATTCTGAGGGTTGTCTTTTGGTGTTGGTTATGGTTTCCTTTGCCGTGCAAAAGCTTTTCAGTTTCATTAGGTCCCATTTGTTTATTTTTGTTTTTATTTCCGTTTCTCTAGGAACTGGGTCGAAAAGGATCTTGCTGTGATTTATGTCATAGAGTGTTCTGCCTATGTTTTCCTCTAAGAGTTTGATAGTGTCTGGCCTTACATTTAGGTCTTTAATCCATTTTGAGTTTATTTTTGTGTATGGTGTTAGGGAGTGTTCTAATTTCATACTTTTACATGTACCTGTCCAGTTTTCCCAGAACCACTTATTGAAGAGGCCGTCTTTTCTCCACTGTATATGCTTGCCTCCTTTATCAAAGATAAGGTGACCATATGTGCATGGGTTTATCTCTGGGCTTTCTATCCTGTTCCATTGATCTATATTTCTGTTTTTGTGCCAGTACCATATTCACTTGATTACTGTAGGTTTGTAGTATAGTCTGAAGTCAGGGAGCCTGATTCCTCCAGCTCCATTTTTCATTCTCAAGATTGCTTTGGCTATTTGGAGTCTTTTGTGTTTCCATACAAATTGTGAAATGTTTTGTTCTAGTTCTGTGAAAAATGGCAGTGGTAGTTTGATAGGGATTGCATTGAATCTGTAGATTGCTTTGGGTAGTAGAGTCATTTTCACAATGTTGATTCTTCCAATCCAAGAACATGGTATATCTCTCCATCTATCTGTATCATCTTTAATTTCTTTCATCAGTGTCCTACAATTTTCTGCGTACAGGTCTTTTGTCTCCTTAGGTAGGTTTATTACTAGATATTTTATTCTTTTTGTTGCAATGGTAAATGGGAGTGTTTTCTTAATTTCACTTTCAGATTTTTCATCATTAGTGTATAGGAATGCAAGAGATTTCTGTGCATTAATTTTGTATCCTGCTAATTTACCAAATTCATTGATTAGCTCTAGTAGTTTTCTGGTAGCATCTTTAGGATTCTCTATGTATAGTATCATGTCATCTGCAAACAGTGACAGCTTTACTTCTTCTTTTCTAATTTGGATTCCTTTTATTTCTTTTTCTTCTCTGATTGCTGTGGCTAAAACTTCCAAAACTATGTTGAATAATAGTGGTGAGAGTGGGCAACCTTGTCTTGTTCCTGATCTTAGTGGAAATGGTTTCAGTTTTTCACCATTGAGGATGATGTTGGCTGTTGGTATGTCATATATGGCCTTTATTATGTTGAGGAAAGTTCCCTCTATGCCTACTTTCTGCAGGGCTTTTATCATAAATGGGTGTTGAATTTTGTCGAAAGCTTTCTCTGCAACTATTGAGATGATCATATGGTTTTTCTCCTTCAATTTGTTAATATGGTGTATCACGTTGACTGATTTGCGTATATTGAAGAATACTTGCATTCCTGGAATAAATCCCACTTGATCATGGTGTATGATCCTTTTAATGTGCTGTTGGATTCTGTTTGCTAGTATTTTGTTGAGGATTTTTGCATCTATGTTCATCAGTGATATTGGCCTGTAGTTTTCTTTCTTTGTGACATCTTTGCCTGGTTTTGGTATCAGGGTGATGGTGGCCTCGTAGAATGAGTTGGGGAGTGTTCCTCCCTCTGCAATATTTTGGAAGAGTTTGAGAAGGATAGGTGTTACCTCTTTTCTAAATGTTTGATAGAATTCGCCTGTGAAGCCATCTGGTCCTGGGCTTTTGTTTGTTGGAAGATTTTTAATCACAGTTTCAATTTCAGTGCTTGTGATTGGTCTGTTCATATTTTCTATTTCTTCCTGGTTTAGTCTCAGCAGGTTGTGCATTTCTAAGAATTTGTCCATTTCTTCCAGGTTGTCCATTTTATTGGCATAGAGTTGCTTGTAGTAATCTCTCATGATCGTTTGTATTTCTGCAGTGTCAGTTGTTACTTCTCCTTTTTCATTTCTAATTCTATTGATTTGAGTCTTCTCCCTTTTTTTCTTGATGAGTCTGGCTAATGGTTTATCAATTTTGTTTATCTTATCAAAGAACCAGCCTTTAATTTTATTGATCTTTGCTATCGTTTCCTTCATTTCTTTTTCATTTATTTCTGATCTGATCTTTATGATTTCCTTCCTTCTGCTAACTTTGGGGTTTTTTTCTTCTTCTTTCTCTGATTGCTTTAGGTGCAAGGTTACGTTGTTTATGTCAAATTTTTCTTGTTTCTTGAGGTAGGCTTGTATTGCTATAAACTTCCCTTTTAGAACTGCTTTTGCTGCACCCCATAGGTTTTGGGTCGTCGTGTCTCCATTGCCATTTGTTTCTAGGTATTTTTTGATTTCCCCTTTGATTTCTTCAGTGATCACTTCATTATTAAGTAGTGTATTGTGTAGCCTCCTTGTGTTTGTATTTTTTATATATCTTTTCCTGTAATTGATATCTAGTCTCATAGTGTTGTGGTTGGAAAAGATACTTGATACGATTTCAATTTTCTTAAATTTACCAAGGCCTGATTTGTGACCCAAGATATGATCTATCCTGGAGAATGTTCCATGAGCACTTGAGAAAAATGTGTATTCTGTTGTTTTTGGGTGGAATGTCCTATAAATATCAATTAAGTCCATCTTGTTTAATGTATCATTTAAAGCTTGTGTTTCCTTATTTATTTTTATTTTGGATGATCTGTCCATTGGTGAAAGTGGGGTGTCAAAGTCCCCTACTATGATTGTGTTACTGTCGATTTCCCCTTTTATGGCTGTTAGTATTTGCCTTATGTATTGAGGTGCTCCTATGTTGGGTGCATAAATATTTACAATTGTTATACCTTCTTCTTGGATCGATCCCTTGATCATAATATAGTGTCCTTCTTTGTCTCTTGTAATAGTCTTTTTTTTTTTTTCAGAAGAAAAGAAAAGCTTTATTCTTTTTTTTTTTTTTAAGAATTTTGGTAGGAACTTTATAAATTTATTTTTATTTATTTATTTTTGCTGTGTTGGGTCTTCGTTTCTGTGCGAGGGCTTTCTCTAGTTGCGGCGAGTGGGGGCCACTCTTCATCGCGGTGCGCGGGCCTCTCATTATCGCGGCCTCTGTTGTTGCGGAGCACAGGCTCCAGACGCGCAGGCTCAGTAGTTGTGGCTCACGGGCCCAGTTGCTCCGCGGCATGTGGGATCTTCCCAGCCAGGGCTTGAACCCATGTCCCCTGCATTGGCAGGCAGATTCTCAACCACTGCGCCACCAGGGAAGCCCTGTAATAGTCTTTATTTTAAAGTCTATTTTGTCTGATATGAGAATTGCTACTCCAGCTTTCTTTTGATTTCCATTTGCATGGAATATCTTTTTCCATCCCCTCACTTTCAGTCTGTATGTGTCCCTTGTAGACAGCATATATACAGGTCTTGTTTTTGTATCCATTCAGCCAGTCCGTGTCTTTTGGTGGGAGCATTTAATCCATTTACATTTAAGGTAATTATCGATATGTATGTTCCTATTCCCATTTTCTTAAATGTTTTGGGTTTGTTATTGTACGTGTTTTCCTTCTCTTGTGTTTCTTGCCTAGAGAAGTTCCTTTAGCATTTGTTGTAAAGCTGGTTTGGTGGTGCTGAACTCTCTCAGCTTTTGCTTGTCTGTAAAGGTTTTAATTTCTCCATCAAATCTGAATGAGATCCTTGCTGGGTAGAGTAATCTTGGTTGTAGGTTTTTCTCCTTCATCACTTTAAATATGTCCTGCCACTCCCTTCTGGCTTGCAGAGTTTCTGCTGAAAGATCAGCTGTTAACCTTATGGGGATTCCCTTGTGTGTTATTTGTTGTTTTTCCCTTGCTGCTTTTAATATGTTTTCTTTATATTTAATTTTTGACAATTTGATTAATATGTGTCTTGGTGTGTTTCTCCTTGAATTTATCCTGTATGGGACTCTCTGTGCTTCCTGGACTTGATTAACTATTTCCTTTCCCATATAAGGGAAGTTTTCAACTATAATCTCTTCAAATATTTCTCAGTCCCTTTATTTTTCTCATCTTCTTCTGGGACCCCTATAATCTGAATGTTGGTGTGTTTAAGGTTTTCCTGAGGTCTCTGAGACTGTCCTCAGTTCTTTTCATTCTTTTTTCTTTATTCTGCTCTGCAGTAGTTATTTCCACTATTTTATCTTCCAGGTCACTTAACCGTTCTTCTTCCTCAGTTATTCTGCTATTGATCCCTTCTAGAGAATTTTTAATTTCATTTATTGTGTTGTTCATCACTGTTTGTTGCTCTTTAGTTCTTCTAAGTCCTTGTTAAACGTTTCTTGTATTTTCTCTATTCTATTTTGAAGATTTTGGATCATCTTTACTATCATTATTCTGAATTCTTTTTCAGGTAGACTGCCTATTTCCTCTTCATTTGTTAGGTCTGGTGTGTTTTGACCCTGCTCCTTCATCTGCTGTGTGTTTTTCTGTCTTCTCATTTTGCTTATCTTACTGTGTTTGGGGTCTCCTTTTCGCAGGCTGCAGGTTCGTAGTTCCTGTTGTTTTTGGTATCTGTCCCCAGTGGCTAAGGTTGGTTCAGTGGGTTGTGTAGGCTTCCTGGTGGAGGGGACTAGTGCCTGTGTCTGGTGGATGAGGCTGGATCTTGTCTTTCTGGTGGGCAGGTCCACGTCTGGTGGTGTGTTTTGGGGTGTCTGTGGCCTTATTATGATTTTACGCAGCCTCTCTGCTAGTGGATGGGGCTGTGTTCCTGTGTTGCTAGTTGTTTGGCATAGGGTGTCCAGCATATAGCTTGCTGGTCGTTGAGTGAAGCTGGGTCTTGGTGTTGAGATGGAGATCTCTGGGAGATTTTCGTTGTTTGGTATTACGTGGAGCTGGGAGGTCTCTTGTGGACCAGTGTCCTGAAGTTGGCTCTCCCACCTCAGAGGCACAGCCCTGATGCCTGGCTGGAGCACCAAGAACCTTTCAACCACACGGCTCAGAATAAAAGGGAGAAAAAATAGAAAGAAAAAAGAAAGAGGATAAAATAAAGTAAGATAAAATAAAATAAAGTTATTAAAGTGAAAAATAAAAAATATTAAGAAAAAAAGAAAAAAAATTTTAAAGTACAAAAAAAAAAAAAAGGACGGACAGAACCCTAGGACAAATGGTGAAAGCAAAGCTATGCAGACAAAATCTCACACAGAAGCCTACACATACACACTCACAAAAAGAGGAAAAGGGGAAAATATAATATATATTGCTCCCAAAATCCACCTCCTCAATTTGGGATGACTCGTTGTCTATTCAGGTATTCCACAGATGCAGGTACATCAAGTTGTTTGTGGAGCTTTAATCCACTGCTTCTGAGGCTGCTGGGAGAAATTTCCCTTTCTCTTCTTTGTTTGCACAGCTCCCGGGGTTCAGCTTTGGATTTGGACCCGCCTCTGTGTGTAGGTCGCCTGAGGGTGTCTGTTCTTCGCTCACACAGGACCGGGTTAAAGGAGCAGCTGCTTCGGGGGCTCTGGCACACTCAGGCCGGGGGGAGGGAGGGGTATGGATGCGGGGTGATTCTGCGGCGGCAGAGGCCAGCGTGAAGTTGCAGCAGCCTGAGGCGCGACGTGCGCTCTCCCGGGGAAGTTGTCCCTGGATCATGGGAGCCTGGCAGTGGCGGGCTGCACAGGCTCCCGGGAGGGGCGGTGTGGATAGTGACCTGTGCTTGCTCACAGGCTTCTTGGTGGCGGCAGCAGCAGCCTTAGCGTCTCATGCCCGTCTCTGGGGTCCGCGCTGATAGCCGCGGCTCGCGCCGGTCTCTGGGGCTCGTTTAAGCAGCGCTCTGAATCCCCTCTCCTTGAGCACCAGGAAACAAAGAGGCAAGGAAAAGTCTCTTGCCTGTTCAGCAGCTCCAGACCTTTTCCCAGACTCCCTCCCGGCCAGCTGTGGCGCACTAGCCCCTTCAGGCTGTGTTCATGCAGCCAACCCCAGTCCTCTCCCTGCGATCCGACCGAAGCTGGAGCCTCAGCTCCCAGCCCCCGCCCGCCCCGGCGGGTGAGCAGACAAGCCTCTCGGGCTGGTGAGTGCTGCTCGGCGCCGCTCCTCTGTGCGGGAATCTCTCCGCTTTGCCCTCCGCACCCCTGTGGCTGCGCTGTCCTCCGTGGCTCTGAAGCTTCCCGCCTCCGCCACCCGCAGTCTCCACCCGCGAAGGGGCTCCTAGTGTGTGGAAACCTTTCCTCCTTCACAGCTCCCTCCCACTGGTGCAGGTCCCGTCCCTATTCTTTTGTCTCTGTTCTTTTTTCTTTTGCTCTACCCAGGTACGTGGGGAGTTTCTTGCCTTTTGGGAGGTATGACGTCTTCTGCCAGCGTTCAGTGGGTGTTCTATAGGAGCAGTTCCATGTGTAGATGTATTTCTGTTGTATCTGTACAGAGGAAGGTGATCTCCGTGTCTTACTCTTCCGCCATCTTCTCCTCTCCCCTATGAGGTTTTGATGTTTAAGTTATGTTAAGCTTCACTGAACTGTGGGTTTATAGTTTTCATCAAACTTAAAATTTCTCAGCCATTATTCCTACAAAGGGTTTTTTTTTTTATCATATTCCCTCCCCCTACTCTCCCCCCCCGAAAATAAAATCCAGCCAACCCACCACCAGAATTCCAGGACTCCAATTACCTGCATGTTAGACAGTTTAATATGGTCTCACAGCTTACTCTTGTTCTATTTTTTTCCAGTCTTTTTTCTCTTTAGTATGTTATTTAGGATAATTTCTGTTGCTATGTCTTTAAGTTCACTAACCTTTTCTTCTGCAACATCTAATCTGATGTTACTCCCTCCCACTATATTCTGTATTTTCATTTCAGATAATGTATTTTTCATGTCTAGACTTTCAATTTGGGTCTTTTTTTCATATCTGTCATTTCTCTCTTCATTGTGATCATGCTTTTCTCTTCTTTCTCAAACATAGGGAGTATATTTATTATAGTAATTTTAATGAACATATGAAATATATTTATAATAGCTGTTTTAATAACCCTTGCCTTCAAATTCCATCATCTGTGTCATTTCTGAGTCTGTTCTTACTGTTTGATTTTTCTCTTGGTTATGGGTTGTATTTTCCTGCTTCTTTGCACTCCTGAAAATTTTTTATTGGATGCCAGACTTCGTGAATTTTATGCTGTTGGGTGCCAGTTTTATTTTAGTTGTTTTTTTGTTGGTACTTATTAGCTTTTATATTCCTTTAAGCATTGGGGGGTTTTGTTCTGGGATGCAGGTAAGTTACTTGGAATCATTTCATCCTTTTGAAGCTTGTTTTTAAGCTTTTTAGGGTGAGCACAGAACAGCCTTTAGTCTAGGCATAATTTGACCTCACTAGTGAGACAATATCCTTCTAAGGACTCAATCTGATGCCCCTGTAGTAGGAGGTCTTTCCCCTATGGCTAGTGGGAACACAAACTACTCCTAGCCCTGTGTGAGCTCTGGGGACTGATCTGCCTGCTTCTTTCCAGTGGTCCTTCCTGTCCTCAGTAATTTCTTCATACATGTATACAGATCAATTCTGAACCAAAGACTTGAAGAGACCTCTCTGCAGATCTCCAGCATGCTCTCTCTCTCTCTCTCTTTCTCTCTGCAGCAACCTCCTTTCCAGGAATTTCCCCCATAGATTTCCTCCACTTGGTAAGACCGCCAGGCTCTGTGAAGGCAGTGAGCTGGGACTGGAAGTACTCGTTTCATTTGTTTCCCTCTCAAGAATCACAGTCTAGCGCTGCCTGCTGTCAACTGTCTGGAAACTGTTGTTTCATATATTTTGTCCAATTTTCTAGTTATTTGATGGTAGAAGGTACATCCAGTTCCTGTTATTCTATCGGGACCCAAAAGATGTAAAAACTTAATAGTCATTCATTTAACAAATCTTTATTAAATGCCAACTGTATGTGAGGGACTGTGCAGAGATACACAGTGGGATTGAACTGGAAGAGATACAGTCCATGACCTCAAATTACCACAGCCCAGCAGGGAAGAATAATAATAAAGTGATTATTCAAGTAAATATGCAACATAAACCATGATAGATGATAGGAGAGAAAGCAGAGTGCTACAAAAGCATATAACAGGGAGACTTGATTTAGTCTGTGCAATCAGGAAAAGTTTACCAAAACAAAGGACACTCTAAGATTTAAGGAATAAGTAAGATGTGGTATCTGTGTTGTGGAGGGTGGGAAGACTGCTAAGAAAAAACAGCATGTGCAAAAGGCCTGTGGCAAGATGGAACCATTAGACATCATCAAGTCCAACCCTTAGATTTCCCAGTGAAGACACAAAGGCAAGACACAAGAGTTTATGACTTGCCTAGTTGTACTGTGTTAGTGTCAGAGCAGGAGATGGAATCCAGAACTCCGACCTCCAGGTCTAGTGTTTTTTCCATCCCATTAGACCTTGTATTCCCTAAGCAAATGTGGGGAATTACTAGATCATTTTCTATAATGACATTTGTCATTTTATGGTCTATGAACCATTATGGACAATACCTAATGTTGTACTTTCACTTAAAAATCATTATGGCCAAAACTTTATTCAAGATATACTTTTAATTTCCTATATTTTTACATATTTACAAGGAATATGATGTAAAGTATAAATAAATGTACAAGAGAGCACAAAACAGAAAAGAATGAATATTCACACATTTAGCATGCTGAAGCCATAACAGCATCATAATGGACTGGGAATGTTAATGCAGCCCCCTAAGTGACTGAATTACACCCAGGAGATTCTCGCTCAGCAGTGTAAGCTGTTAGTGGTTTCAGACATTTTGGGAAATGCATCCATTGTCCCATTCCAAGCTTAATTGGCATAATAAATGTCAATTAAAACTCCTTTAAGATTTTAAACTGCAAAACTCAAGTGAAACTACTTATGTATAGACTCACACAAGACTTCTCTACAAACGTGTCTCCTATGAGATACGTTTCTTATACATTCATCCTGGGCTACAACATGGATACACACAGCAAACTTGCATTCTCATAGGAAAGAAAGTTACTTTCCCCATCTTTCCTAAACACATCACTCTTAAGTTGCTTATAAACTGTTATATGTTTTATATGTTCATAGAATTCAGTTTTCTTTCAACAAATATATAGAGAGTACCAACTATGTGCCAGGACTGGAAATAATACAATAGTGAACAAGGTAGAATGCCCCCTCCCATCAGTATGGAGAGATCCTCCAAAATGCTACCAGGAAGTCCCATTCCATCCCGGACCCTAAATCTACACATGACTCCTTTTTTAACTTTTACCTATGAGGCTTAAAAGACAATTATTCATCCAGTATAAATATAAAACAGAATCTTTGTTAACTTCTATATTTGGCAAAAACATTTTTTGTGTCTTATGTACAGTTCATTAATTTCGGTGTCCAAACATTCTGTTTTAAGTGGCCCAAGCTGCCAATTGTTTGATATCATCATCCTCTTCTTCTGCCCTCCTGGAAGATGCTGAAACAAACAAACAAAAATGGATAAAAATTAGTAATTGGTGACATTCACACTTTCAGCACAGAAAACAGGTATGAATTATGTATTAAAAGGTATATTTTATGAAATGAAAAATAAGTGCTAAAAGGGATAGGCCTGGCTATTATTTCAGGTAATTATTTGACCACAGGTGGTTGAGGTGGGGAACAGACCTGCTCGGGATCGATGTGCAGAGGAGGACGTGCTTGACATGCGACCTGGTACTCTGTCTGGCTGTGCTGGGAGGGAGGAGGAAGGCACATTTGGAAGTCGGATATTTGCCATCTTCTTATTTAATTCTTCCTGCTCCAGTTCCTCAAGTTCTGCCATCAGCTCATCCTGAACAGAGGAAAAAGAAAGAATTAGGGAGTTAATGTTTCAAGAAGTGGGTTTCCTCAAACATAATAACAAGAACATCTGCTACCCAATTGATATGTGAGAACCCAGTGAAATGGAATATTTATTTTAAGACTAAGTCTTTTTTGCAACACTGAGCAATAATTAAAATATGAATATTTGGGGTTGTGCAAATTTGTTGTAGTTAATCTTATAATACTTCAGTCAACAGTTTTTCAAGTAATTTGTGCTAGCTGAATATATAACCTCCACAGTTTCTGGGAAATTTACACCTTGCCTGTCATTTTTCCAATGTATCTTTTATTTTCTACTGTTAAGAATTAAGAATCTGTGAGACTTTAACTAGAGGAAATAAATATTTTCATTTGGGCTAATGCTACTGAAATAAAACAACAGGTATAGCAAAACCATAACATACCAAAAGTAAAAAGAATCAAAGATATTATTGTTCCTTTGTCAAATTACCAAAACTAGTAAATATCATGCTGTGTGTCTTAGTTAAGAAAGCTTCAATTCAAGGTAGGTACACTGTATTTCTTTCTTTTAGCAATAGCCCCAGAGAGTCTGGTTTAATCCTAAACTATTCTCTGTCCCAAGAACCTTAGAGAGGCAAGTCTAGTTTGAGGCTTTAAGGGTAAAAGTCACCTTATGACAGATAAGAGATAACTTGAGATGAATAGTTCATGTCTAACTGGCTCCAAGTGTCCTCAGGTTGAGTCCAACCCCCCTGAGAGAAGTTGGGAGTCAAAACTAAATTTGTCATCATTAGAATTCTGAGGTTGTCATTATTAGAAATGACCTAAGACACTCTTATATTCGACCAAGGAGATTTCTTCATTTATTCATCATAGAACAAATTTACTGAGAGCTCACTCCTGGCTGAACTCAGGGCTGGGGAGACAAAGTACAAACAACAGTCCCTACATTTAAGGAGCATACTGAATGTAGGAGAAAGGCACAGAAACAAATAATTATTCTATATTAAAATGAGAGTAACAATACTATGGGCCAAGAGTGGAGATCCTTAAGCCAACCACAGCATTCGATCAAGTCACCATGTATCAGACATGCAGTAAGCTGAATGACTGTCTGACCACCATTATATCTACCTCATGAAAAGGAAATAAACATGAAAATGTATAGCATGAGGCCATGTGAAATAGTGTGGTCAGTGTAGTTGTGGGCTTTATGGTGCCCCACAGGCTGAATGAATAATGTACCTTCAGCATGAATACTCTGATATCCTATTTCTGCTCACAAAACAATTAAGAACAAATATAGCAAATGTAGTAGTAGCAGAACACACTATCCTACACTGAATGTATGCCCAGAATTGCCAATAGTGCTTGATGGTTACCAACAGCACTGAAAAGATATTGATATTTTCTTTAGCAAATATGTGGTGACAGAATAATCATCATCTCCATCATTTTCAGACTTCAGGTACCATACACTTATTTATTCATTGATAAAAGAATTTTAGAATTTAAGAAACTTTAGAGATAGTCTAGGGATCCGGTCATTTTCATTTATAAATGAGAAAACTAAGGGTCAGAAAAGTAAAGGGACTTACACAAAGTTTAGTAACAAATGGCAGAACCCAGATGTCCTAATGAGCCCAGAGCTCTTTCCACCATGTCATAGTGCACTCATTAGGTGCTTGTTAGTCTAACCAGGGATAGGCAAACTTTCTCTGGAAAGGACCAGACAGCAATATTTTTGGCTTTGCAGACCGCATATGGTCTCTGTCTCGTAGCCTTCTTTGTTGCTATTGTCACTGCTGCTGTTGTTTTCTGCAATCTTTTAAACATATAAAAACCATCTTGTTCAACAGGCCATACAAAAACAGAACTTGGGGAGGATTTGGCCTGAAAGCCACATTTTTCCAACCCCTGGTCTATACCATTTTAAAAAGCTATTGAAGAAACAGACGAACAGACAACAAATAGAAAACAAATTTATGGTTACCAAAGGGGAAAGTAGTGGGGGGCGAGGAATAAATTAGGAGTTTGGGATTAACGTATACACACTACTGTATATGAAATAGACAACCAAAAAGGACCTACTGTATAGCACAGGGGACAGCACTCAATATTTTGTAATAACCTATAAGAGAAAAGAATCTAAAAAAAAATAGATATATGTGTATGTATAACTGAATCACGTTGCTGTGCACCTGAAACTAACACAACATTGTAAATCAACTATACTTCAATTTAAAAAAAAGAAAGTAGAATGGAGAAAGATAAAATAAAATAAAACAAAACTAGAATAAAAAAGCTGTTGACACCCAATTCTCACTTTCAAGGATTCTGTGGAACTACATCTTAATTATTAGATGTACCATTTTTAACACTACATGAACGTAGGAAGTCAGATTCTTTGCCATGCTAATCTGAGAATTGGAAATGTTTCAAAATTTGTGTGTACTTTGTGTAGAACAATTGAAATTCACAGTGCAGACACCACCATTATAATTATAGTCTGTATTATTGGACTGATTAATCTCAATGGAATGTGTGTGTTAATAATGTCACTCCACAGTTATTTTGTTTCATAGCCTAAGTAATGAACAGAGGCAGCCTAACCTCTAATTTAACATGAGCATGATCTGTCTGTTTCTTGCAGAGTGACACAGTCTGCTTTGTTTTGCCCAGATGTGCGAGCACTCAATTTTTCGTAATGGGGCTTTAGGCTTCAACCATTAAAAGTCACTAACTTTACATAATCTCATGCTGCTTTTCCTTAATAGCTGAAAACTTAATTAGGGGGCTATTTGCCAAACTATATTAATCTTTCCTTTAAATCAGAGCTACCAACACTTCATTTCCCTCTTAAGACAGGTACTTTTCAAGAAATTTATTCTTTAATGATATTTAAGGAAATGTGTAAGGAAACCTGCTTGCCCCATATGGTGGGAAGCTGTCTTTTTTAGCTGCCACAATACTCCATTCTTTACACAGTGTCACCCACCTCATCAAAGTTATCGCCAAATCCAACTCGTTGAGAAAACGCTTCTGAGATTTCTTGGGCAATATCCTGTTGCTCTGTGATCTCTTGCATCAAATCATCTATTTTGTTCAGATCCCTTGGAAATAATATTTTATTGAAATAGTTTAGAATTTTACTTTAAAATTATGAATTTAGATATAAATTAGAAAAATGAGTCAATTTAATATAAACTCTTAGTTATTTCAGTAGGATAGTAAACATTCCAGGTGATAAGACTTATCAACTTTAAGAATTTGCATTTCAAAAAAATTAATAATTCTTTATATGTACATATATTTTAAATTATGTAAATTAAATTAAATTGATAGCCATTACATTTGGGAGTCACTAGAGGGCAAATTATTTGATAACTAACAATATTTGTAGACCCATTTTGAAATTTTGTCTGGTAGGGCATATGTAAAATTTAAATATATGCTGCTATGTATTAACTCTGCAGGAAGTGGTACCATGGGCCACCAAGGGCCACTGTGACTAAGATAAACTCGGGCAGCTCTCAGCAGCTGCTATCAGGGCAGCTTCTTGTAGAAGGTGAACTCTGGAACTAGAGATCTATTTTCTAGACTGCCTAGTATGTCTGAGGTCCTGGTTCCCTGAGAACTTTCCCATAGCTGCTGATGGTCTGAGAGATTACCGATGAGAGCAGGATTAGGCCTATGAAGCCCTCAGAAGAATCAGCAACTTCAGCAAAGGAATCACAGGCCCAGGACGGACAGCTGCTTTCAAGACAGTTTCTAGCACCCAAGTCCCACTGGCCTCCAACCACCCACCGAAGCTGCCAGTGTCCGAATGCCAGCATCTGAGCTGCCTCTCCAGTACCTTGTCTCTGAATCATTCCTCCAACTCTGAAGCTAGGCCAAACTGATTGGATACCAGAGAAGTGACAATTTTCCTCATTATTAAGCAATTAACACCGAAATTTTGATTCCCAGTGGAATAAATCTTTTACAAGTTTTCCAGACTCTATGTATGGGAAAAGCTGAGTATTTTGACATAATTTCATGTAGTAATCAAAAAGAATACTTTGCCATCCTCCTATCACCCCTTATTTCCAATTCTTATATTTATACCAAATATACAAGGATTATTTATTTGAAAATCATATGAGAAAGGTACAGCTAAAGTTTGGGTCTGGGAGTGAATTTTTCTCAAAAGGAACATCCAGGGACACTGCTGCTAAACTACCCGGAGAGAAAAACTATGATTTTGTAATACATTTTAGCACCCAGCTTACAGCAACAATATAGAACTGTGACTCTGATAATGAATTGAATGATGTCTCAGAAGCTGTGAAAATGATGGCTAACTGTCAATTGATTATCAAGGCAAGAAAATGTTAGCAAAGATGTCTTCACTGACCCCAGCCTCTCTCTCTCCCGCCTTTTCCCATCCATGGAAGCTTCTCTACATCCCTCAGTCACTCTTTGCCCTTGTGTACCTTTGGTCCAAACTTCACTATGATATTTAACTTTGGAAAAGGATTAGGTCCCAGACACTGATTCTCAGTGTGAATATAAAGCAAATTGTTAGCCCCACTACCACTATGAATATAGATTACTGAGCGCTTACTTTGTGCCAGGAAATCCTAAGTGCAGTATATCTTGTATCTCATTGAATTTCACAATAACCACATGAGGTAAGTACTATTATTATCTCCAGTTTACAGATAAGGAAACTGACTCAGGGAGAGGCAAAGTAATTTGCCCAAGGACAGTCAGCAGGATCTGGGATTATAACCCAGAAAACCTGACCCCAAATCCATGCTTTTATCTATTATTGTATGTCAATGGTTCTCAAACATTGGTTAGTATCAGAATCACCTGGGGAGCTTGGTTAAAAACAAAAAGGTGCAATCCTTACTTTTCTTGAAGGAGCTTGGGCATCTGTGTTCTCATTAGTAGTGATTTTTGAGCCCCCCAAAATTTGACAACCACTATTGTATTAGTTCTAACACCTTCACAGATATTAACATTTAAGCCTTTTTAAAATTATAGAATGAAAATATTTGCAGGTGGAGTGTCAAACAATAGTGAGGCTACTGGGAAACATTAAGGGAAAAACGAATGTCCTTTATTTTTTCATGGTCTTTTTTTTATTTTGACAATATTACTTCTGCTCTTTCTCTGTGGGAACATTCCATTCCAACATGTCAAAGAGTCTCAAATGAGTAAGCCCATTCCTGCGCAGATCATCATATACTTCCAAAGCACTGAGGGAATTTATGGCTCAGAGGGAGACTAAAGTCACTCACATGTTTTCATGAACTGCTTTCATGGCTTTTGCTGCAATGCCCATGTTCCTTAACACTTCCGTGTTGGTGTGTGAGTTTTCCAAGGCTTCTCTCTGGAACTCAATGGTAGAAAGTGTGCCATCAATCTGAGTGAGCTGCTTCTCAAACCTCTTCTTTCTCTTTAGTGCCTGTAATGCAGCTAAATAAGGGAGAAGCCACATTTATAAGGAGAGAGCCAATCACTCACTCAAGACACTTGCTGAGATGTTTACTCAGCACCAACCATGGAATCAGTATTGTTGAAACCAAAGAGGAGACCAAATAAAAAAACTAAAGGGTAGCATCTATCCTTTCAGTTGCTTGTACCAACTACTGCTTCCTTAAATATTTTGTTATTCTTCTGAAGATCTGCCAAGTGTCAGAAGATGAAAAGTCAAAATTTCATAGTCTATAAAATATACCACAGAAGTGTTTCTGTTAATATTGGATTTTAGAAAAAGAATAGATAAAATAGAAGTAAATATCACGTAATAAGAAAAATAAAACTTTAGAGAAAGAAAGAATTTTAAGGACTATCTATTCTAGCCCTATTTTCTTATTTCAAAGACAAGTTAATTGAGACCCAGAGAAGTTATATGACTTGCTTGAAGGTAGTCAGTGAGTGACAGTACAAAGCCTAGGATGCCAAGCGTGTCTTGGTCTGAAGTGACTATGAGATGATCAGTAAGGTTACATCTAATCATAAGTGTCCATAAAATCAACACTGTAGAGTCATTCTCAAGGATTAGATGGCATACTGGTGAGGGAAAAGACTGGTGCCTTCAGAGAAATGGTATCCAAATACCCTCCCATTAACACTTAGCAAAATCTTAAGTGCTTCTTTCAAAAAATCACAACACTAAGAGAGTTCTTTTGACTATGGCACCTTGGAAGGCACCCCGAAAAATAGGCCCTAAAATGTGAGTTTTGATAAGGCATTTAGTGAGAATGCAGGAAAACAGCAGCAGCAGCATGCTAATATGAAGATAATTAAATGGAATTGACAAAAGAACTCAAATATTTTTATGGTTTCAGAGTGAAACATGTTAGTTATTGCAACAGAGATTTCTGAGGGAAGGCTCTTTTCTAATGGTTTTGGTCAATTTCTTCTTGTACTTCCAACAGATTCAGTATATTTATTCCAATGCTTTTTGTTTGGTGTGTGAAGACTTCTAGCCATTAGACTTTCCTGCTGGATTTTATTAATGATCTATGAAGCAATATTAGTTGATCTCTATTTAACCTTTGCTTCAAATTCCATTTTGTTTTCTATTAAATTAATATTTAATATAAAGTTAATATTTATATATTAAAATTTATATTTTGTATATTAATGTTTAATATAAAATTAATCTTTCAGCTTTCTTTTTATTACAATTTGCCTGTAATAATTTTATGTGGACCTCAATTTCAAAATTGTTTTTAATTTGCTCTTTTTTGATATTGCCTATTACAGATAGCATATATTTGAGTGTTTAACGTGTGTGATTATTTTTAACCATTCAGATAGTCTCCAACTTTTAATGTAAGTTTTTAAGTTATTCTCATTTATTGTAATAACTGATATATCATCTAGTATGGTCTTTTTACTATCATATTTATTGTGTTTTCTGTTTGCTGTGATTTTTATTTTCTTTTTGCTTTCTTGTCTTTATACAGATTGATCAATTTTCATTTGTCCATTTTATTCCCCTTTAATTGTGGGATAGTTATATATACTAAATTATTCTAATGGATACCCTTGTATTTAAAATATACACATATAATTAAACTTAAGTTTTCTATCCATGTTGAAAATAAATCAGAATCTATAATTAATCAGTATCTATAAAATGTATTGTCCCCAAACAAGATTGTCTTATCACCCCAAACCCCACAGTATTTGATTGAAATAATCTCGCTTTTATTAGTTCCAGATGATTACCAGTTTTTTAAATTATTCTTTCAATATTTAAGGAAACATTTCTTAAGTGCAGTAAGTTTCATAGACACAATTTCAACAGTTATTTACACTAAACTAACAGAGCTTGCTGGCTTATTTTCTTACTATTGCTTCTTGTATCCTACATTGTCATGAACCCAAGAGAAGAGAGATAATGTAGGAAATAGAATATGTTAAAAACAAAACTTGTGTTAGTATCTTCAGGGAGATCAAGAGGCTATTGTGTTATAAGACAAGAATGGGCTTCCATAAAAACGAGCAACTAGAAAACAAGAAAAAAATCTTAGAAATTAAAAACATAACTAAAAAAATAAACTAAAATGTTAAAAAGTAGAATAAATATAACTGATGACTAAATTAGTGATCTGGAATATAAAGTTAAGGAATTCTCCCAGAACATAGAATGAAAAGAGAGATAAGTTAATATATTGGCGGACAGAGCCAAGGAATCCAACATCCGTCTTACAAGGATTTCAAAAGAGAAAGAATGTTTCAGGGGGACTGTGGATAATAATACAAGAATAAATAACGATTTCAGAAGAAAATAGAAACAACGGTGGGGAAAGAAGTAATAAAGAAATTAAAGAATACGGTTTCCCCAAGCTGAAGGAAGACGATTCTTCAGAATAAAAATACTCACTGAACACTTAGATGGGAAAAGCAAAAAATAAAAGGCACATGCCTAGACCTATACTAATGAAATTTTGTAACTCCAAGGTAAAAAAAGAAAATCTTAAATGTTCCAGAGGAGAAACAAGCAAAGAGATTATCTACAAAGGAATGAGACTGATATTATTATCAAATGTTTGAAATACTGGCTATTCAACAGCAATGGAATAGTGTCTTAAATTTTTTGAAATGTTTTGAAGCTAGAATTCTGTAAAAATCCAAACTATTATTTAAGTCTGAAACAAAATGAAGTCATTTTTAGACCTACAGGCATTTAGAGAATTTATATCTATGCACTGTTTCCAAAAAAAATACTTTTACTCCAGAAAATTTCTTTTAAAAATCCAAGAAAGGACAATATAGGATACAAAAAGTAATAGTAAGAAAATAAGCCAGGGAACACTGTAGTTTAACAGTGTAAATAACTGTTGAAATCGTAGTTACATGAGTGTTTCTCCATGAGGTCTCTCTCTTGAAAGAGAAGGCTGCCCAGAGCTCTATAGAAGCAGGTGGGGCATGCCAACAGGCAGGCTTCCTTCCAAGGGCAGGGAGGAAGCAGACAGGCTGGGGATTCTTACAGTTGCCAAAGAAACGCTTTTTAGGTGTGGATCACTTTTCTATATTTCCCTCATGAGTGGTAACTTTCTTTCCCCGCCCCTTTCTGCCCACTGTGAAGGTCCAGGGTCAACTCGGTTCTGCTCTACTTCCCTCCCCAGGTGCAACACCACAATTTCAGTCCTTGCTGAATAGCACTAACACTTAATTTAAATAACAGCTTTTATTTATTTATTTAATCTGTCCTTTAGGAAAGAACTAAAAAAAAATAAAAAATAAAAAAAAATCTGGCACAAAGGCCTTTCTACAATATCATACAATATCACTGTGGAGAGGCTCTTCATGTGAATGACCAGAGCTGTGTGAGGGTTTTCTCCTGAACGCAGGAATACGACCAGCTGACCTTCTGTGCTATCACTCTGCCTGGAGATCCACACCCACTATGACATTTATTACATTGGATTATAATTTTTGTAAAATGTATTCTACTCCATCTCCCCTACACTAATTATAAGCCCTTTATGGAAAGATACAGAATCCTATTCATCTGTTTCCCCAGCACCTGGCCCAGTTCCTGGCACATGACCAACAAAATACTGTACATAACAAAAACTGATGTTTACTGAGCATTTGCTAGACGCCAAACTGGTGTTAAGTGCTTTATGTGCATTATGTGATTTATATCATTAACTCTCACAAAAAGCTACAAGAGTAAATACTATTACCGGTCCATTTTAGAGAAGATAAGATGAATGAATACTAGATGAAAAAATTTGATAATTTTGTGCACCTTGACAGCATGGTATAACAGAAAGAGTATGGCCTTCAAAGTCAGAGTGTAAATTTTTCTTCCATGACTTAATAGATGTATATTCTTGGATAAGTCACTTTCCTTCTTGGATAAGTCACTTTCCTTCTCTGAGCTTCAGTTTGCTGTTCTGGAAATGAGGACATAATCCCCAAGAGGCAGGGTGATTGTTCTAAGAACTAGGGATAATTTATGGAAACCACCTTATAAAGTACCTGAACACAGTAGAGACTGAGCAACTAGATATTATTTCTATTAATAATAGTGATTTATGTAACAGTCATTCATTAATGGGATTGCATATCTTATTTCTGAGACCTCCGAGCAACAAGTTACCTGTTTTTTCACCCTAACTCACCATAACAGGAACATAATATTACAAAACGGCTCTGCATTTCAGTGGTACAGTGCATAATACTATACCGCAGAGTATCCTAAGAAGCTAAACTCCAAATACACATCTCCACCCAACATACCCAGAGGTGGAAGGTTCAAAGTCCGTCTCTTTCCTATCTCAGGCTGGTTCAGTGTCCATACTTATTTGCAACCTAACTATACCCATTGACCCAAAAGTATTTTCTTTTTTTTTTTTTTTTGAGAATTTTTTAAACTTTTCATTAAAAAAATATACCACGCTTCCTAGTAAGAATTAATTTTAGATTACTTTCTGTAAATTGAAAAATACTATTTGGTATAAAAGATGGGGCTTTGGAGTCACTAGTACTGCGTTTTAATCTTACCTCTACCAATTAAAAACTGTGAGTAATAACCTTATTATTATTATTATTAAGGAATGTGACCTTAACTCTCCTTAAATGATGCTCCCTCAGTTGAACAATAATAATAACAATAAAAATAACACCTAGAAGATGACAATAGAACATTGTACCCTGGAGTCAGGTTTCCTTTCAAATCTAGGCTCCATCTACCCACTGCTACGTGGCCTTACATAGCTGCTTATTGGAAAATGTGAATATAACTCATGTGATTGTTAAAGATTAAATGAAATAACAAATGTAAAGAAATTAGTCTGGCACATAGTGAGTGATTACTAAATATTAGAAACCTTCATCATTATCATCATCTTCTTCACAAGATTTCAGAACCATATGATGGGAGCCACATGATGTAATGCCCAACCTTGCCAATATTTTTTATTAATAACAATAAGTTCTGGGAATTCCCTGGCAGTCTAGTGGTTAGGACTCTGTGCTCTCACTGCCAAGGGCCCAGGTTCAATCCCTGGTCGGGGAACTAAGATCCCACAAGCCGCATGGCGCAGCTGAAATAATAATAACAAGTTCTGGTCTGGACACAATTTTGAATGCCTATATTAACATATGGTTTCTGCCCTTCAAAATAGTTGGGAGAAATTTAAAAATTCACCAAGATGTGAGATTTCAACTTACACTATTATCTCCATACCGCAAACTACACATTGGCCTGAATCAGAGACCTAAACTCTGAAGGAGGAAGCAGGTAATGAAAGTAAGTGAAGGAGAGAGAGGTTAAAGGGAAAGGCCTTCTTTGTTTTCTCACCTGTGAGAAAGAGATAGAGGAATATTCCTCTATTATAACAATAAAAAATAGTGCAAGAGTGACGATAAATGGCCGTGGACACTGGCTCCAGTATCAAAGAGCCAACAGGAAGAAGTGGGAACTCTGGAGACCAGGAGAGATTAAGCCTGATCTATGGAAGCAACACCACTGGGCTCCAGTCCTTGGCTGCCATGCAGACTGCACGCCCAGCCTTCCACACGATCAAAAGAAGCAAGAGATCTGGATTTGCATCCCAAATCCTTCAAATTTAAAAGCTGAGCTACATTTTTCAAAAAAAACCTTGTGTGAGCAAAACAGATGATTTCTGCATGGCTGGATCTGGCCCCAGGACACCTGACACTTCTTGTGGCTTCTATCTGGCACAGTATGTTTCTCCCAAACACTAAGACCGGAGGCTTCTGTTCCAAAGAGTCAAGAGGTGTATGTGAGGAGTATCCCTGTGAGCTGTTTCTCATGTGAAATGATGATGCCATGGGCCCACCATGAGACGGACAGGCTTTAACTTTGTTTTCTAATAACCAATTTAGGAAAGAAACAGCTGTATTTTTTTCAAAGACATTCGACAAATGTTGCAAATAAAGCATCACTCCTGATTTGGCAAAGAAGGACACTTTTCGAGCCGTGTAATTTAACCTACGTAGAATGTGCAATTCAATCTGCCAAGCTCCTACATGTGCTTTTAGGCAGCTGATGAAACCTGGAAAACATTCTTTCTAAAACAAAGGAATCTACTGTATTCCTTTGTGGGGGAGAAACTTCCAGGGGTTTTGTCTCTTTGTATAACAGTGATGTTCCTTCAGCGACAGAGCTGCAGAACAATGCCCCGTATGTACTGCTGCCAAGGGATACACGAAGAGCCCTTACTATACAGCCCATTGAGAACTGGGACTGAAACGTAAGAATTACCCACTTGAACCAAAATTCAACTAGCCCTCTGCAACTTTACCACATTGCCAGAGGAGGAAGGCTTTCAGTCATCCATGAAAAATAACTTCAAATAGCAGAAAAGAGTTGCCGTTTCATTGCTTAGATAATGTATAGGGCATCTTGATTGGAAAGGTCAATCTGTTATTCTTTGCTCGTTCAAGGTGTATAAATCCGTGCATTGTTCATCTATTAGTTGGCAAAAAAGGAAGAACATTTTAGGAACCATCACATCTAGTGACTACAGACAAACCTATCTGTGAAATATGAAACTGAATTATGACAGCTCTACTCTCTCCCAGGAACGGATGATTTCTAGAGAAGGCCTAAAAAGATGAAGCTTGGAAGAATTAATCCCAGAGAGTGCTTAAGTGACATGCCACTCATAATTGGTTATGTCCTCCTTTGCTTTTAACTGGGAAGTCTCATAATCGTGTTGTTTTATTTGAGAAACTTCAGCGTAAGCCCTGTTCTTACTCACATACAACTCACTTCATTAATCAAACAATAGTTCTATTTATGGCAACTCATTATAGTTCTCGAAAAACACAATCTGAGTAAGCATCACCATGAGCATTCCATAAATGGAATAAAAACAAAATGTTTCTGTTCAAAGTCACAGGTTAGATTGGAAACAGCTGGGGAAATATTAGAAAATTCTAACATTCATTTATTTGTCCAGGGCCAACCCATTATGAATTTTCCCCAGCGTTCGTCATTTTTTAAAAATATCCTTCATCCATTCATTTCAGTCACTCCACAGGTATGCACTGGAGATCCACCACATGTTTGGCACTGCAGGGGCAAAGAAATAAGGCTACAATCTCAGAGGAGACAAAATATAAAACGGGCATTCAACCACTTATTCATCATTCAACAAGCATTTATTAAGCACCTACCATCTTACAGGAACTGTCTCCATGGATACCAACTTGTATAAGGTACATCCTTCACTTCAAGTAGCATAGGAGACATTGAGGAAAATAATAAGAGACATGTACAAGGCACAATGGATACACAGAGGATACACACTACACTCTCTCTGGAGGGTGAGGGAAGACCTCACAGGGAAGGTAATGAAGCCAGGGTGACTGTCTACACAGATGCTCACACACACTGCCCAGTAAGAAGCATGAATGATGAAACATATTACTTCTAGCCCCTGAGCCTCTCCCCTTCTGCAAAACTCTTTACTAAATGATGTAAAGTTTCTGGCTGAGAAACCAGAGCAAATCACACCAGTTTGCCACACTAGCTGGAACTTATAAGTAAGATCACACCTTCAGAGGTCTGGCCAATATTAAATGTCATTAAAAAGGGTAAATAGCAAGCTAAAAGAAGATTAGACCACAGAAATGATGTAGTGGATTATACAATGGCAAAGCAGATGCTTGAGAAAACAGTAAAAAAGGAATGAGATTGGAGAAAGTAAACAAGAGATATTCTGAGGAAAGGGCATTTGGAAGAGGAATATTGCTGTAAGCAAGCCAGTAATGTTGTACTGAATTTTGTGTTTAAAAAAAAAAAGAATGATTGATTAATATTATAAAGTGTAAAGGATTACAAAGAGGTGGCCTCAGCCATCGGCAGAAAGATAGAAAGAGACAAGGAAAATGGACGTTATTGTCCAACAGAAATGATGTTCCTCTCCTCATCCTAAAAAGCTCACACTTACTTTTGGAGATAAGGCAGTTCTTACTGCCAGGATGTCACCCAAGAGATTAATAGAGGAGATAAATCTGAGAGGGGAAGGTCATGACCTAAAAGTGTTATTAGGCTTGAGTTGCCAAAAAAGGAAGAAATTCTTGCATAAAAGACTCATTTTATTTATTTTTTCCTTTTTTTAAAAATAAAAAAAATTTTTTTATTGGAGTATAGTTGCTTTAGACTGCTGTGTCAATTTCTGCTGTATAGCAAAGTGAATCATCCATACATGTACATATATCCCCCCTTTTTTGGATTTTCTTCCCATTTAAGTCACCACAGAGCACTGAGTATAGTTCCCTGTACTATACAGTAGGTTCTCATTAGTTATCTATTTTACACGTAGTAGTGTGTATGTGTCAATCCCAATCTCCCATTTCATCCCACCCCCCCCATTTCCCCCTCAGTATCCATACGTTTGTTCTCTATGTCTGTGTCTCTATTTCTGTTTTGCAAATAAGATCATCTATACCATTTTTCTAGATTCCACATATATGCGTTAATATACGATATTTGTTTTTCTCTTTCTGACTTACTTCACTCTGTATTAAAGACTCATTTTAAATATCCACCGAAATTCCTATTTTTCATAATTAATTGCTTCCAAGGTCAACTTCCAGGCAAGTAAAATTAACTTGTTATTGGAACACTATACCAATGTATTAATTAAAATCTTCTTGACATTCTTTGTAAAGACCCAGTTAAGTGACCAGGCAGAATATACAACCAATTGAATGAATAAGTTTTCTACTTCCTACTAGTACTATTAGTAACCTCACAAATTGGTAACTTTTATGGGCCTGCTATTGCCTAGAATATAGAGGAAAAAGTATGAACATGAAACCAGCAAATATTAAATAGAAAAACTCAGAAACAGCTGATTATGCTTCATTCTACAGGGTAGACATAGGTACCTATGGATGTAATTTTGTATGCTGCGTGTGTACCTTTGTGTATGTCTGTATATATGAATATGTGTATATGCATGTGTTTATATGTGCATGTGTGTATATGTATATATGTATCTATATATGTATATATGTGTTATGTGTATATGTGTGTGTGTGTGTGTAATGTGGTTCTATTTTCTACTTGTAAATAAGTATTCCTTGTTCATATGATGCACCAATAGTTCCAACTACTGTGCCCATGGCTTGTAGGTGCTCCTGAGAACCAACAAATTTTACCCCTAGAGCCCCCATTAGCTCCCACTGCTTATGATTCTATGATTATTCCCTGGAGATTCTATGACCAACAAATCTGGAGGAATACATAATTCTTATCCTCAACGCAAGGTGACTATTACTAACTTAAATTCTTGGAGAAAGGTTTACTTTGACATTGGTGATAAACTCTATGTACTATTCTTTAGTTTTTCAAATGTAAGTGAGAGAAAAACACTCAAATATTATAGTTTACGTAAATATAGTTTACATGAATAAAAGTTGTCAAACTGCTCAAAAAATGATAAAACATAAGTTCTTGTGTATATGATCTTTGAAATATGTGTAAGTTGGCTTAACGTAATCATAACTTTTTTTTCGTGCTTCAGTCAACACAGTAGAAGTTCTGAGTTAAGATAATATCTTTGTTCAAACTCCAAGGTTATACTGACTTTCATTTTACATGAATGAAATATACAAAAAGAATGGTAATATAAATAGCACTGCTCACTGAGAAAGGCCTGTTGAACAATGTTCCTGCTACAGCAAAGAGGACACACCCATTATGACTGTGCAGCGTATAGCGCTCTGTGAAAGAACCAAAAAGTTTCACTAGAAATTCATGCTCAAATAGAGAATGAAATGTCCAAAATGTTTGGCCGCACAATTTTATTTCTCTAACTTCATATGTAAGCCCAATATAAAAGTGTAAACTTTACTAATTTAAGCTCACTGGTTGACATTCAATTTTAAGTTTTTAAATAACTTCTAATACAAGGATTCCCAACTTTTAACAGAGAATAATCAACTTTTCCTTTCCTATACTTTTAAAATCACCACTCCTCCTTGCTTGCCTTTTTGGGTTTGTTTTGTTTGAGGGTAGCAATTACACTGTTGGTACTTAAGTCACTAGACTGCTAGATTGAGAAGAGGTGTTGGAGGCTGCACAGAGCAGATGATGGGCAGGGCTTTAGCTATTCCCCATTCTCTCACTGAAAATTCCCGCAAGATAGAAATATTTGAGAAAAGGGCTTAGCAGTGGGCTGAGAGAGCCACTGGTCCAGGTTTAAGAGCTCTTACTGCTTTAAAGTATGACCATATAAACTTCGTACTAAGTCCTAAATATTTCCAATAAGTAATTCTCTATTAATACCACTTGTTTGAGGTAAGTAATTGAAATCTCTGGTACAAGAAAGTCAGTTACTCAGGAGATGGCTTACTATGTGCTTTATATTTATTCCAGACTCTTGTTTTATTTTTTTTTCCTTCACCTTCTGCAAATTTTTGAGCAATTGTGTATGTGTTAGAACTTCTATAAAATTATAGTCAGAAAAAGTAGGAGAAACTAAAATTACTGGTATATGCTCTAAGTTCTGGCTATAGTTTGCTAAAGCAGAGGATGGAGAGTGTGGTTTTAAAAAATAAATCCTCGATATTATCTATATATTTTAAGTGATTGTGATAATTTTGTCCCTTAAGAGCACAAATAGATTCACGTGTACTTAAGCATATTACAAAAATTGAATACCAAAATAGATTATTCATGCCCTTTCCAAAACTGACCCCCAAAGCAAAGCATCATAAACTTTAAAACTCAGATGCCTTACCTTATAGACATAGGTTAGAGTATTATGTGTTTTGAGTTGTTTTTTATTCTGTTATCTTGAAAATAAAATCTGATCTGAAATAAGTAACCCTAAATACTGAGAAACATACTAGTAATACTAAGTACATCTGAGGACAGTTCACAGTAATCTCCTGTTGTAGTTTCTTGAAACCGCATAAATCATATGATTTTGGCATAATCATGGTGTTAGTAGTAACTTTTCTACCTTATTCTATTTTATTGTGACTGATTCAATAAACTGCAACATAGCATAAATCAAGGAAAATTATATTTTTGCTGAATGTAAATATTTCCCAAAATATGGTGCTCTATTCCAGCTTTGTGGAATTTAAATGAAGAATAATAACAAATGAATGTTCCAATATTTATACTATTGCTCCAAATTCATGAAGGAAAAAAATAAACTAGATGTAAAGTTATATAACACAAGAAGCAGTACCAATTACCCTCATAGAAGAAGCTATGGGTTAGCCAAAAAGTTTGCTCAGGTTTTTCCATGCCCGAATGAGCTTTTTGGCCAACCCAATATGATAGGTCAGCAAACTGTCAAAATTTGTACCACATATACTTGAAAGAATGATTCTAGAACAGATACACTCTATACTCTAGCTTCTGAGGAAGTAGAAAAGAAGCCAGTGGTAACTAGAAGCCAATACGAGTTCACAAAGTTGAAAATTTAGTTAAAAAACTAATCTCATGGGTTTCTTTTCTTTGGGTTACTGGATGATGACCAAAGAAAAAATATGGACCACCACTGGCCTTCTAACTTTATACATATCAAAATCACCCAGAAAGCTATGAGTACCAAAATTCTAAACCTTATCCTAGATCTCTTGAAACAGAATCTCCTGCTGTGGCATCTTAAAAAGCTTTCCAGGTGAATCTGATGAAGTTAACACACCACCAGTTCATAAACCAGCATTGTGAACCAGAGGTGTGTGAATATAGTTTGGTTTTAGGAATGTAATTCGCAAGGTATACTGAGGCATTGTTAGGGAAAAGAGAAAAAACTTAGAGAAATAAGATGGTGTGGGCTAGAGATAGATGTCAGGTGTATTCATAACTAGATGAATAACTGAACTCACTGAGTGCTGAGGTGTCAAACCGGTAATCATGCCTTAGCTGAATCTTACATGAAACATCATTGCTATCATGCAGAGGTGATCCTGGAATGAAGTCTCTAGTGACGTGTCATGAGCTTCTGTCCTTGGTTCTGTCTTATTCAATACATTTTAATACTTGAACAACAACAAAAAAGGCAGCTGAATAAATTTGTGACTGATTCAACCAAAAGAAATGGCTCATATATAAGACAATGAAATTGGAATTTTAAAATCTTAATTTTAAGGCAACTGAAAATAAGATGATATTGAATAGAAATACATGTAAAACATGGAATGCAAGTTTAAAATATTGATTTTAAAAAGGGAGGGAAGGGTAAATCTGGCTGGGATTTTTAATTCTTTCAAAGTCCAGTTGTAGAAAAAGCAACTGATAAGGCATCTGAAAAGGCATATACAAACTGAGGCTGTGTCTGCAGAACAAAAGAGGTAAGAAACCCAAGGCATTCTGTGCTCGTCAGTTCCCAAGTGCGTGAGTGAGGGTGTAAGCCCTGGATCCTTGCCAGGGCTCAGAGGGGAGAGGGAGGTATTAAGAAAGTGAGACGTTTTAAAATTACAGTTTAAGTGAATAGGGCTCCCAGGACTGGTCCAGACATTTTAGGTACCCCCCCACCAGAGGTTAAAGCCAGAAGGGAGCTCCCAAGGTGAGGGAGGAAATTGAGGGTGTAGGTTGAGGGAGGGTCGCATTTCTATTGATCTGTCTTTTCCGGAAGAGAAATGGGCAGTTGACCTGAGAATAAGATCCAGGTATTGGATGCCCCAGGAATAAAATTCTTTTCCCTGGCCCCAGAATACACAGAGTGTGGTACAACAGTTGGATAATCGGAGGCAAACAGAACACTATTATGATGTCTGGTTGTAATTTGAATACTGGGGGACTCTGGGACCCTGCACAACGATTGTGGAGTCATAGTACCCTATACACTTCCCTAAAGAAAACTAATTCCGGTGCATAAGATGACTTGTCAGAAGCTCTGGGAGTGTTTCTTCGCAATTAACACAGCGGGAGGTTTATTTCTCATCAGGGTATCTGAGTGATGACAGAGGAGAGGAGAAACAAGAGAACGGGTGAGGAAGAAAGGAGAGCAGAGATAGTGCCTCCCAGTTTAATGGCCCATTAAATAATACATACAGGTTCTCAAATTGCATCAGAGTCATTGAGTTATTTGTTCAAAGTTCAGGTTTCTGAACTCTACACTCAACCCTAAATTAGAAATTTTAGGGGCGTCCTTCTGAGTATACATTTTAACCAGCATCCTCCAGGGCTTCTGATGCAGCTGAAATGAGGCCCACATTTTGAGAAATTCTATTAAGAAAAGAGGTCGCCAGGTAAGTGATATCTCCCAGGGGAACTTCCATCCGGGTCCTGCAGGCTGTGCCTGTCTCCTATTACCTGAGCCATGCTTTTGCACTCACTAGTTTGGCACTCAACCAGCTGACAGCGATGTGGTTCACTTTACCCAGTTCTTCTGGCCCTCGGTGTCTGAGATTGCAGACTTCAGCTCTGTGACAACTATCATAAAAAGCCCAAAGAGATTCCAACATTGAGCTAAACTAGTGGGACTGTGCCCACATCCTGACTCCAAGGAAGCCCCAAACTGCATCATGACTCTGAAAACAAATTCATCCTTGCCCCCAAACACCTCAGGGCTCAAAGTGAGCCAGCTATGCACACAAGACTCTCTGCCTTGGGGTCTCATTTCACCAAACAGACACCTGGCAAAGAGGTTGAACGAATGACCTCAGCTCCGAGTTGTCACTGGAATCCTGTGAAATGACACCGAGGAGGGATTTTGGTCAAATTCACTTCCTCTCTGTCTCCGCCTCTCACCTCCGTAAGTCCACTTCCCGACAGCCTGAGGCCTAGTGATAACTCCAGCCTGGATCCACCCCTTTTCACATAGTTACATATTTGGATTTCTTGTTCTGCCTGGGAAAAGGTAAGCAACGGGGCCATCACAAGGGTGAGGGGAGAGAGCAGAGCGGTACCGAGGGGGAAGATGTCAAGGGGCACTCACTCTCAGGGCCTCACTCGCCTCACCCTGACTGACCTGCCCTGGTGAGCAAACCTCAGCACAGGAAGGGGTAACTGAGCAAGTGACAGAGGTGGGGTTGCAGAGCAGGAGACTCAGGCAAGGGACTGCTGTCCTCAACTATGTGAAAGGTCTTCACACGACAGATGGAGTAGATTTATTCCGTGTTATTCCAGAAGACAAATTTGAGCCAGTATGTGGATCTTACTAGGAAACTGATGTCAGCTTTAAAAAAAAAAAAAAAAAAAAATGCTATGTTATCACAAAGGGTGATATTTATAAAGCGCTGAACGGAGGGCTTTACACAGTAATGTCGTTAATCATCACAACTTTGAGGATCAACTTTATCACGACCACTATGCAGATGAAGAGACTGAGACTCAGGCCAAGTAAATGGTCTAAAGTCACGCCGTTTCTAAGCGGCAGGACAGGGCCAGGAATCAAACCCAGGGCTATCTGCTTTGAAGCCCAGGCTCTTGACTACAACACTAAGTTACTTTCTATCAGATATTTACACATTGACGGAAACTGAATAGGGATATTACACTTAAGCAAATCCCTGTGACCATCTCTTAAAGATTTTATTAAAAAAAAACAACTCATAAGAGAGGTTAGAACTGTGACCTCTAAGGTGTTCCACCAACTAGTGTGGCAGGAGGGAGTTGCAATGTACTAAAATGTTGATACCTTCAGCTCCTGAGGCCTCCAGCCTGGGGTGTCCAGGGTCCTCGAGCTGCTGGTCCTTGGTTAACCCAGTGACACATACAAATATTATCGGTGCCCATGGGTGTCATGATATGAAAAGAGTTAGGAAGCACTGCAAGACTAAGAGACATGGTATTTCTACCCCACTAACATTACCATGGATTTAGTTTTCTCATCCTTGACCCTGGCTAGGGCAGAATCACCTGCGGGCACCTTTAAAAAATATTGATGCCCAAACCCCACCCCAGCCAATTATATTAGAATCTATGAGGGCAGGATCCCGCAGGCATCAAGGTAACTTTCATATACAGCCAGGACGGAAAACTGCTCTAGATGACAGTGCTCAGCAAAAATAGAAAAAAAATTAAGTGACGTATAAAAAAGTCTGCTTTTCCACAAAGCAGATTACTAGCTTATATAAAGCAGGAGTTTTATCATAGTAATCTGAATAAACTGCACTAAAGAATGTCTGCTCTTCTCAAGTTTTTAACCAAATTATAGATCTTGCTTCAGTTGTTCCTCTTTTAGATCAACAGAGCCTTGATATCATGGCTGTTGCAAAACCAGTTTGGTGGTGCCCACTCAGGCTTTTTTTGGTAGATTATGGTAACTGCCAAAGAGGTTTGAAGTAAGAATTAGCTACCACTGCACAGCCTTGCTACAAGTTGCAATGAAAGCAAGTTTCAGACTCAGATCTGCAGATACACTTATTAAACAAACATACATTGGCCAAGCAGGCAAAAAACAGTTTCTCAACCTGTTTTATGAGCTCAGTGAAGTCCCAGCTCTATGTCCTTTTAGTCTAATACACCTTATATGAAAGGCTCACTGAACACAAACAGCGACCTTCTCTGGCAGAGTGCTGTGCTCTGTGGGAGTTCAGAAATCCACCTGAACCAAGGACTGGACACTATGCTGATTTGATCAAGCCCCGGGTACCATCCTAACGTTGTTAGTTATACACCTAGTACATTCTTAACGCCTGTTCTTACGTGGGGAGCAAGGAAGTATCTCTAAACTATCTCAGCCAAACCACATGTTTAGAATACCCACAATTTCACCAGTGAGATCCCATTTCTAACATTTATTATGCTAATTTGAGTTACTCATTTTACCAATAAAACCCATTTTTGACATTGAGAATGCTAACTGTCAAAATTTCTGTTGTAGAGAACTAGATCATGGAAGAATTTGTACTGGCTGGGAGTGTGGCCCTTTCTGATATGATACTAGCTGGCCACTCAACTAATATTCTTGACAGCATGTTAGCTGACTAACCACCTCTAGAAGTAAAACTTTAACTGCACATACATATGTCACTCTGATTATCAGGTAAATTACGGCCATTCTGACACTGCCATTGTGTAGCATAAGACCCATTTAGTACTAAGTATATTTGGCCTTATTATGTGTGTGAAAATATTTCTTGGGGGCTAATGGAAAACAGTAACCATATGTATATGAAGTTATTTGGTTTATTTGGAAGATGCTGATATTGACAGTGTTTCCAATGCATGGTCTGTGATTGGATTCTTTCCATAGTTTAGATTACAGATGGCCTCATGCTAACCAGACTCTTCCTACTTCCAGGGCCACTGTAGAACCAGACTTGGGCTAACTCCAATGAAGTTCCCATGGATAAATGACGAAAAATAAATAGCTTTTCTGAAACCAATTGATTATTTGCACTTGATACATCTCTAGCTACTCTGATTTAAGGAAGTTAGATTGATGTTCCTGATTAGGGTTGCCTTTATTTTTGTTGTTGTTGTTGTCTTTATAAAGTCTACTTGTAGACACTTTATTTAGTGCATTGCCAACTCAAGAACATTATATTATTTTACATTCTTTTTTTTTTTATTTTACATTCTTTTCTTCTAAAAGCAAATCTATATTTCTGCCACTTCATAGAAGCAGACGTTTCATTTTTCAGATTTTTTTTTAAGCCAGTATTTACTGAGCAACCACTGTAGATAAAGCTACATACAGATCCAAGTGGATAACAAATCAAAAAAAAACAAAAAAAACCCTTGACAGAGTACCTTGATGGGTACTCTAAGCAAATGTCAGAGTACCCATCAAACTGAAGAGGAAGGCCCAGGAACAGAACAACAAATGGCTTTTTAGCAAGTCATATTGGCATAGTCTCTCTGTAGAAATTGCCATTTAATAACATCCCAAAATATTTCAGACACGAAGTAAAAATAGAAACCAGCACTTAACTCTAAAACAGCCTCTAATGTGGACAAGAGTTACATGCAAGAGCAGACGAAAATGAAACTTGGCCTTTTTGTTGTTCGTAGTAAATGGGCACAAATGTCATTTTTATGGAAAGAGCAGGATTTTCAAGGTCAGCTCCAGGAGACATGATTCCTTTCCTCTGTTAAACAATGGCAGGGTCATTTAGGGCAAACTAAATCTTCCCAAGGCTTCATTATGACTCAAGAAGCCCAACATGAGGATGCAAGTTCAGGGTTTGGTGGTGAGCAGAGTCCTAACTTGCCACTTCTATTTCTGGGTCTGTCACTGAACTTGTGTTACAAGAGCAAATCACTTCAACTTCTTGCTGGGTTTTTATATGTGCCACGGGTGTTGTTTAGATCTGTTCTCTATAGAGAGAGCCATACACTGAAGAAACCAATTAACTCTGGCAAAGAACAAAGGGTTCAAGGTGCAGGAGGAGCACCAAGAATCATTATTGACTTAAAGATCTTTCCACGTGGCAAAAGCCAGTGATAGAATTAATATTTAATTCTCCGACATTACTTTTTTGGTATAATAGCTCAACTGCACAACAGCCAACTAAAGTCTTCAACAGCTGAGGAAAAGGGAAACCAGAACATACTAGAATATACTTCAATGGAGATTTACAAGCAAGTTGAAATGTGTGATTCAAAATACAAACACACGGCAGAAAAGTTGATATTTAGCATTGGAGTCAGCAGGACTGGACCAGGGTGGGACAAACCAGGGGCAAAATTTAAGGGGACACCCAAAAAAGCAATAATCAAGATAAATAATATTTCAATGCAATATTTTTGAAATTCAAAATTAATGCAAAAAACATCCACGATGAACAAAACATCACATTTCAGAACGAATTTGAAATAAAGAAGGGCTGTGCAGAACACATAAGGGCCAGCTGCAACAGAAAAGAATCAATAATACCAATCCTGTTTTTATTTTAAATATTGCTATTTTGTTCATTATGGATGCTTTTGTATCAACTTTGAGTTTTTAAAATATTGCATAAAAATATTGTTCATCTTGATTACTGAGATTTGTGGTGCATCCTTACATTTTGCCCTCTAGGATTGTGCTTTGCTTAGCTCTAACTCCGGGCCCCTGGGGGGTCATTACCAGTTTCTAGAAAGGCCGTGGGAGCACACCTGGTGGCCTGGGGGACAGGTGCTGTGGGCCAGACCGGACTGTCCCCAAGGAAAAGGCTGGAGGTAGGAGGGGGAGAGTTCACGACTGGGGCCAGACCCCGAGCCTACCTCGTTTATTCTGCGTGCCGTGCTTCTTGGCCAGGCTGAGCTCCCTCTGGATTCGATTTTCCAGGTACTCTTGTTTCTTGCTCAGCATCTCTTCTGTCTCCCGAAGTCGAGCCAGGGCTTCCTGGCAGCTGGGAGCAGCTCGGCTCTTGGAAGAGCCTCCCCCTTTAAAAAACTTGCCCAACTTGCTCATGGCTGTGGAGTTGAAGGGAGAGCAGCGGTCCCGGGAGCGTCTCAGGGCTCCCCGGGGCCGCGCCTGGGGAACAGGTGAGCGCGATCGGGCTCGGGTCTCGGAGGCCCAGACCCGGGAAGGCGGCGATCCTGGGAATCAACACGCCGTCGGGCTTGCCCAGGTGACACCCTCTCCTGGGCATTTCCTGGCGGCCGGCCGGGCCCCGCCCCGTGGCGCGGCAGGGGCGGGGAGGGCACCGGAGTCGGACGCGGCCGACCGGCGCCACCCGGCCCCCCGGGAGTTCAGGCGGAGAAAAGAGTTGAAAAGAGCGATCGGACTGCAGCCGAGTTGCTGTTTTATCCACGCTGGGCACGCACCCGGGGGTGAAGGACTAGTTTGGGCATGGCTTAGAGAAAAGCAAACCACTGTTCCAAGGGTCTTGGGCGGGGCATGAAAGCCTGTGTATAATAAGTGCGCCTTGCTGCCCTGGATGAACAAGATGCATAATTCCACATGTGTTTTTGTTTGTGATCGTGTGTGAGCACAGTGTCAGGTCTCTGTCCTTGTGAATAAGAATATTCAGGCGCGTTCATCTAGGTGCGCATGGCGTGGGTAGGAGTGTGGCGGGCAGCGGCTTGCAGGACATTTGTCTGCCACTGTGATGCAGGTGTGTGGGCAAGTAGCTCATTCTCAGAACGGCTGGTCTGACTGGGCTTGTTGCCGCAGGTGGAGAATCTGGGCAGGTTGATGTGTGCCTGGCTGCCAGTTGGCACGGGTGGATTCTAGATCATCCTTACATGGCTTGAGGTGACGAAAGACGGTGGTCATCTCTTTCCCTAATGTGAGGACTTCTGAGTGTGTTGATGGCTGCATTCAGTTCTGTAATTAGGAATCTGAAGCTTTCAGTATGATTGCTAGTGTACCAAAGCCTTTAATGGGGTGCCTGTGTTTGGATCTATGTCAAATACCTTTACAGAGACACCTAAGTAACAAAAAGGAGACAATGTCTTAGAGAAAAGCAGCATTATTTTGTTCATTCTCACTATCTCAGTCCCATCTATTAGAGCTGCAAGCAAAGAGTTTGATTAAGATAAAAGGACCACAATAAGTAATGATTACGGATGATGCAATTCAACTGAAAACCTGTACAGAGCATGCTGCAAAGAAGTGGAATATGGGATTGAGTCTATGTTCTAGTTTTCCAGGGCTAGGATGTACTCCACATAATACAGCCCTATTTGAGCAACATTACCCACCGTCATCAGAACCTATTTGTGATCATTAGCTAACCACTGATTGTTAAAGGGGGAAAAAGCATCCATTACTATGACAGATACAGCTCGCTACTCAAGATCAATAACGCTATTTTGTCTGCCATCATATTAACCCAGAAGCATCAGGTTGATGCTTTCTACCATTTTATCCAACATTGGTAGAGCTAGTGACAAAGAAATTGAATATTTTTATAGGAGGCTTACTGGTCTATATCTTACACACACAGACATGGGAACTTATCATTTCCCAATAACTACAGCCAGCCACCTCTTACCATTTCCTGCCTGGCCATCCAAAGCACTTATGGCCTGTAGCTCATATTTTGCTCTAATCTTGTATATAGTACACTATAATAGGTATTATATTTTGTTATTATCTAAATATTTCATGAATCTGTTTTGGAACTTATTTTCTTGCTTAAATTTAAAACCCGTTGAGAGTGGAGAAGTAGCACATATTCTGTGGGTTAGTTTAACCAACCTTTACTGAGAGTATTCTATACATAACGTTCTGGGAATGCAAGTGTAGTCTGCCCTCTAGGAGCTTACCTTATAGTGATAGTAGTAACAGGTGCCATATTTTGAGCACCTATTATATGGCAAGCACACTACATGCATTATTAATAATCCCTACATCAACCACACAAGATAGGTATTGCTGTTTCTCTTTGACAGATGGAGAACCCACGGCTCAACTGGTAACTTAGCCAAGCTCACACAGGCAGTCAAAGTGTAAGAGATCTTTCTGTTTTAAAGCTTCTGGTCTTTCTACTGTTTACATGACCTTTCCCTCCTGTGTAGTTTGGTCCAGAGGAGAAACTCATAAAGTATTTATTTCATTAAATAACATGTGGGGGTAAAGAGGCTGGTATGAGGCATCAGCTTTAAGGGATCCTACAAGCATTACTGAATTCATGGAGGGGTATGTTTAAATAAGAACCTGTCCAGTATAGAAAAACATTCCCTCTGGTTCACTGACCACTATTTTTTTGTTGAGAGAACGTTGAACAAGTGGAACAAAGGGACTGAAATTTATAATGAGGAGTTGCTTGACCATCCATCTATCCATATTTTCATCCAACAGCTATTTATGGAGCATCTCTCTGTTCCAGGCATTTTGCTAGATGTTGGGGAGATGATTAAAAACAAGATAAGGACATGTTACAGTTTAGGAGAGAAGACAGGAGCTAAGCAAATTATCTCACAAATAATGGACTTTATAAGTTAAAGTTCTAATAAGTGCTATGGAGAACTTAGACATACAGAGACATGTAAGAACAAGTCGTAGAGAAAGCTGATCTTGCCCTAGGGGTCAAAAATGGTGGCTTGAAAAAGTGACATTTAAGCTGGAATTTGAATGATGAATAGAGGGTACCTAGGTATAGAGAAGGGAAAATGGTATTCCAGGATAAGTAATCATTCATTCATTCATTCATTATGATTTTTTTCTGAATGCATACTATATACCCAGCACAGTTCTAGATGCTAGAGATTCAGCAGTGAGGAAAGAGAAACTAAAATCCATGCATTTTTTGGAGGCTACTTTCTAGTTAGGGAATGACAGACAAATAATTAAGAAAGTAATGTACTATATGGAAAAAATAAAGCAGGTAGTGTTAGAGAATGAACATTTTAGACAGTGTGTGCAAAAATCTTAAGTCTGAAGTATTAGGGTTTGAAAGAAGACCAGGGTATCTGGGACAGAAGAGCAGAGTGCTGTGAAGTTGTCTTTAAAAGTAGGCTGAGTCCAGATCACATAGGGGCCACACGACATGCTAAGGATCTTGTATTTTATCCAAAGAGCAAATGAAAATCAATAAGAAATTAGAACAAAGGAGTTAAACATTAATTTATAATTCAGTGGAAAATCTGTTCTACTCAATTTGATGTGTAGCACTTTCAAAAACACATGTGGTGTGCAAAGCAAGCTACCTTTGAATTAAAAATCATTCCTTTCCATTAATATATAATCTCAATAGGGAAAAGATAATACTTGCAAACAAGCACACCATCCAAATATATATTAGTGTTTAATCCAGCAGTGGGATATAGAGAATAAATGTTTAAATCAATGATATAGAAGCTGAAAATAACACATTAATCTTCATTCAATACTCATCTTACAAATGTGGTTTCATAAAGAGTTCTCAGCATCTAGTGTATTTTTCATTTTCTAATCTCAATTGATCTCAGTTAATAAGGAGGCTGTTGTTCAAAAGAATGATCTTGTTAGGATGATTTACCATGGTTAAGATGGCAAAGGAAATTGGAAATTTAAAGATCTGTTAAAAAGACCTAGATGTCAGGCTAATTGATACATTTTGGTTACCCCTTAAAATTACATCCATTTTTAGAATGCCAGATGAACTCTCCAAAGAAGAAGAATTACCCTTTAAACATACTGCAGAATCATCATCAAATAGTTATTTATTAAACAGCTCACACAAGCATGTACACATTCTTTCCATCAGCAGTTTTTTTGTTTGTTTCTTAGAACCAAATATTCATTGTATATAACACTCAATCACAATAATGAATACAAAAGTAGCCATTATGGAAAACAATAACTTTGCAAAAATAAAAGTTTTATTGCCCTAATTCATAATGAAGATCTCTGGTACCCGCGACTGAGTTTTGCCTGCATAGCTCTTTATCCATGTTTTCTCATATCTCTGTCCATCCCTGATTAGAAAGAAATTAAAGAATTTAAGGGTTATCAGATTTGGCTGTAAAGTGTTTTCTACACCAGCCACTTAATATATATAAAAGGAGGTGTAACCCGTTTACCTCAACACCATCCTTATTGCATAGCTTTCCCAAAGTTGATTCTTAACGTCTTCATTTACCTCCAGAACTTCATTATGCCTGAGTGCACTCAGGTGAGATTTTGTACCTAATGGAGCAACATATAAATTGTCTCCAATCCAGCTCCTTCCCCTCTCAGGTGATAACTGTAGCCTTCCTTTCACCCAGGCCCAAAACCTTGGAGTCATCCCTGACACCTCTCTTCTCTCACCCCACATCCAATCCATCCGCAAGCCCCACGTACAAAAACCTGGCCACTCGCCACCACCAACCCTGCGAACACGCTGCTCTATGCCACTCTCATCTCTCAGCTAAATACTGCCATAGACTTCTGACTGACCTCCCTATGATCACCTTGACCTTGCTGCTGTCTCCCTACACAGCAGCCAGAGTGAGCGTGGCTCAGAACCTTCCATTGACTTCCCACCTCACTCCAATAAAAAGCCAAGGTCTTCACAAACATCTTCAAGCTCTGACATGAAGTGCTGCCAACCACACCCTCACTTCACCACTTCACTCCCTGTCCACACATCCTACTGTAACTGAAAATGGGGTCTGGCTACTCTCCCCTCAAAAGCCAATAAAGAGGCAAGGTTGGTTTGCTTTATTTTGGATGCCGGCAACTGGGCGGAGGGCGGACCCCTGTCCAAAGGCCGACTTTCCCCCACTGACAATCAGTGGGTAAGAGCTTTTATAGGTGAAGGGAGGGGGCTACATGCAGAAACAGCACAGTCAGCTCTGACAGTCATTTTGAAATTGGTCATCAGGGGTCTGACCAGCGTCATCTTGTTTTAAGTACAGTTAATTTTCAGTTCCAGGGTTGGTTTGTTTCCATTTCTTGAAGGCAGTTCTCGGAATTGGGGCAGCTGATGCCATGGCCACAGTCTGGTCATCATGTAGTTAACGTCTCCACCTGGTGAGGGTTTCAATATCTATAAGACAGCTCAAAGGATAGGGCTCAGAATATAATGTAGAGCCCTGAGGAGGAACTAAAAGTCCTTGAATTTGCTTAATGACTAAACTATTATTATTTGGTCTCCTTTGACTGTTTTCCTTTGTTTCTGTATTTTCTCACTTCTCTGATTAAACTTATTCTTTGGCTAAAGTTTTTTCCACAGACAAAAGGCAGGCAGAGGAAGCAAGGGCCGTAGGGTCCTGCTCTGTTTCACTACCATTCTCCCAGGTCTGCTCTGCTCCAGCCACACTGGTCTTCCCACTCCAGCTAGAATGCAGCAGGTACACTCGCACTGAAGAGCCTTTGCGCTGGCTGCTCTGCCCAGAAACCAGACATCCATTTTCTTCACTCCTTCACCTTTTTTAGGACTCTATTTAAGTATCACTTTCTCACTCCACTCTGTTTAAAATTGCAACCCTCTCCCCTCACCCTCCTACTCCTACAGAACCCTTATTCCCTTTCCCAACTTTATTTTTCTTCATAGCATTTACCACCATCTATCATGTGCTGTCTTGGTCTTGTTATTCTATTTCTTGCCCCTCCCCACTAGAATGCTCCCCATGAGAAATGAGATTTTTATTTGTTTTACTCACCATTATATTCCCAGTTCCTAGAACAGACCCTGGCACATCGTAGGCACTCTATCAATATTTGTTGAATAAATGAATGAATGAATGAAGAAATACAACATAAGTGATAAAATATTCAAATGATGGTATAAAATACGAAAATATTTGGAAATGCATTTCCTAGATCTAGTCATCTTTGTCATGATTCTGGTACAGAAGAGACACCTATATTTCTAAGTTTTAAGTCTGAAACCAATATGCAAAGGTTCTCACAAAATCTCTGGCTGTCTTACTGGGGCAAAGGAAAAAACTTTGGACAGATGTTGCACCCAGCACTTTAGAAGGAAGTAATCACTTTCTCATATTAAAAATGTACTCTCTAGAAATGAATTCATATTTTTAAATATTTGATTCCTTTTCATTGGTGAGAATTTCAAGGAGTCGTGCTAATAGTAGCTGTTACTGCACATCCAAAAAACTTCTATAGTTAATTAATTATATGTGAATACCCAATTTGTCCCAAAACACAATTGAAGACATCATTTCAAAATAATTTTATGTATGTTTATCAGGACAACTAAAATTACTTCTCTAAAGAATAATTAGCTGTGAAAACTCCTTCTGAGACAAACCGTTGCTAAAAAAAGATGATGCTTTCCAAAACGCAGACATGTAATGCACAAACACACACACACACATGCACACATTGGCTGTTATAATAATAGTGGTGACGGTAGTTTTGATGATGGGTTTTTCTTTGTTCACACCTTTCCTCAACTCTACTGATTAAGCCCTAAACATTATAAAGGCTCTGAGTTTCACATAACACTGTTTTTTGTTCTTCACAATTCTGTTGCCTTCCTTTAAATGTGCCCTAGATTGCCTCTTTCACACTTGAAGTGTGGTACTCAGAACCAAGCACAGTATCCCAGGTGTTTTTGACCAGCCAAGCAGAGTGAAACAAGCTACCACGTTCATGTTCCTTGTTCTGAAGATTCTATTTTTATTAATACTGATTAAGAGTATAAAGCTTCTGGTGCAGCTGAATGTCAATGTAGACTTGTTCATTCATTTATTCAGTGGACAGATATTTTCTGAGGCCTTACCATGTGTCAAGCACTGAACAATTCTAGGAAATATAAGAATGTATATTGGGGTAAGTAGAATAATTCCCCCCTCAAAGTTGTCCACATCCTAAACCCTGAAACCTGTAACTATGTCACCTTATATGGTCAAAGGGACTTTGCAAGTGTTAGTAATTAAGGATCTTGAGATGGGGAGAGTATCCTGAAATATCCAGGAGGGTCCAATGTAATCACAAGGGTCCTTAACAGAGGAAGGGCATAAGGGTCAGAATAAGAGAAGGGAGAAGTGGAGAAGGACAGGAAAAGAGAGATATTTGAGGAGGACACTTTGCTGGCCTTGAAGAAGGAGGAAGGGATCATAAGCTAAGGAATGCAAGCAGCCTTTAGAAGCTGGAAAAAGTAATTAGAGAATTAGATTCTTCCCAAGATCCTGCAGAAGGAACACAGCCATGTCAACACATTGGTTTTTGGACTTCTGACCTCCAGTAATATAAGATAGTAAATTTGTGTTGTTTTAAGCCACTAAATTGGTGGTAATTTGTTAGAGCAACAATAGGAAACCAGTACATTTAACAAAGGAGCTGATCTGATCTGGGGCAGGTCCTAGAATCTCTTTTGAGAGCCGAAGATGAGGAGGATAAAACCAAGTAAGTTTGGGAAAAAGAGACAGCATCCCAGACTAAGAGACTAGTCCATGAGGTTGAGGAGGAGGATAGCTGGTAATTACAATTATTTAAGAGGTCAGTGGGGAGAAGGAGAGTAGTTTTAGATGCTGGAGACAGGGAGGCAGGAGGTGAGTAATTTTTTTATAAGCCATTCAATGAAATGGAGATAATAATAGCATATATCTTAAAGCGTTGTGAAGATTAAATGATTCGTTTAAAAGTGCCTGGTACATAATAAAATAAGTAAGAAATTTTAGCTGTTATTGTTAAGTTTGAATTTAGAATATTCAAGATTTGATTTTGAATATGGTATGCAAGATAAATTGATATTCAGGATTATAACAAATCTACAGAAAGGTACATAAACATATAGAGACAAATTAACAAAGAGTTATACAGTGAATATCTATATAACCACAACCCAGGCCCCTGTTCTCACAGAGCTTACAGTTTAGAGGGAGAGACAAACATTAATCAAATAATCATACAAACAAGTAGAAAATCAAGTCTGGGACAAATGCCTTGAAGGAGATACAAAGTGAATGTCATAATAGCAGGATTTGTCCTAGTCAGGAAGAACAAAGAAGAATTTCCTGAGGAAAAGATACTTGAGGTGACAGCTAAAAAAAAAAAAAGCAGAAATTAACCAGATCGAATGGGAAAGGGAAGAGCATGCCAAGTAGAAAGAACAGCAATTGTGAAGCGACTGAGGCTCAGAGGAGCACCCATGATGAAGAGGCCTTTGAAAGATAAAGAGTGAGAGAAAGTTGGGTTGAGCCAAGATTTGAAAGACTTTAAATGCCAAGCAGAGTCATTCCTTCCTAGACCATGTGAGCTCCTTGAGGTTGGGTCTTAGTCAATTCTGTATCAAACCTAGAATAATATCTGATATATAATAGATGCTCAAAAGACTTGCTAAACTGACTTGAGTGCAGAATTTATTTTGTAGCTAATAGAAGCCACTGAAGATTTTTTTGGTCAGGTAAATTATAATCTTGCCTGGTTAGTGCTAGTAAGAAAAGTACGTAGCAGGTGCTACTTTAGCAGGTGGCTGATGTCCTGGAGGATTGAATTTTATCTGTGCATTCTGAAGGCTGTCCCAGGTGAAAGGTTAACAGAATTACACTCTGAAGGTGGAATAAGAGTGAAACCTGTTTGCTAAACTGATCCAATGATAAGAATGAATGTGAGGGCACTTGTTAAAAACATAGCTTCCCAGGACCCATCCCAGACCCTCTAAATCAGACCCAGGGAAGATGTAAATAGCTGTATTTATTAACAAGCACTTTACCTGATTGTTATTCTCAAGAAAGTTTGGAAAACTCTGGTATAGAAAACATTCAAAGGAAAAGGAAAGGCATGTGCCAAAGTATGAACATCTGAGAAAGCCAGAGGTATTTTATGGAAACGACTGGGAAGTAGGGAGCTGAGGGGAAGCAGTTATTGCTGAGGCTGGAAACTGTGAAGAGCTTTACCAGTTAAGTTTGTCCCAACTAAGCTAAAAAATCTTGTGAATCATGGAGACCCAATGGAAGATCTTAGGGCAAGGAAGTTAGTTTTTTGGGAGGAAATTACTCAAGAAATTGAAGAGTACAGGTTTGAGAGACATTTTTTGAGACATAATTGAGAGCATTTAATGGCTACTTCCATGAGAGAAGTAAGAAAGGAGAGATGGAAAATGAATCCAAGGTTTCTAATGTGGCAGACTTCCCTTGTTAGAGAGGGGATGATATGGTAAGAAAGCATTCCAGTTTAGAATTAGAAATATGGAACTAGAAACCTCCAGTTTGGGAGCAAGTTCTCAGGGCAGAGAATATGGTTATGGGATCATTGGAACCGTGGGAATTTCACTTGAATGAGGATGCAAATTGATAAATGGACCAAGCACAAAATTACAGGGAAACAGGCATGTTTAAGTAGCACCTAGAGGAGGAATCAGCAAAGGAGACTAAACAGAGATGGAAGAGTTAGCAACTGTGATCTTGGCTATCTGAATCATTTAATGCTTCCTATACTCCCCAGCTAGTGAACTGAAAAAATAAAAACATTTCCATTAAGATTGGACTGAAAAATAAATATTTGCCACCTATCTAGAACATTTTAACAGTGAAATTCTAGAAAACCTGCCATTGGTTGATACAATCAGCTAAAAGAAACATGCAAAATCTAGATAAGCCACTGATTCTTAAATTCAAGAACACCAGAAGTCTTTGATACTTGGATTTTAGTCCTGGCTCTTCCACTAATTTGGGCAAATTATTTAACTTCTATGAACCTGTCTTCTCATCTTCAAAGAGAAAAAAAAAAAGGCTGGGATAACTAGATATCTTCTGTTACTTCCAGTTCTAAAATCTAAAGTTTCTCCAGAGACCCAAGCAAAGTCTGAGATGAAAATTTTAAATAGATTTATTCAAGAGCAAATCTTGAAGTAAGGATACCTGTTTCCCAACCCCACCCTTCCCTCTTCCTCAATGAATATTGATTGGGAAATATTTAAATTTATATAGGAGGCACTGGATATTTTTACAGTTCCTCTCAGTACAGCTTTGATTGTCACTCATCCACTCTGAGTCGTGTCTAGTGTCACGTCAGTGGAATGGCATCCATTTGCACCCCACCTAGAAGAGCCTCTCCTTTCTCAGTATCTTTGGAGTGGCTCGTCAAGCACATAAGCTCCCTACCTCCCTACATCTCAATGGAATCACCACAAGCTTTCTTCAGGACGTGTGTTAAATGAGTCTGTGCTCTCAACTGAGGGACCCTATGCGGCTCAGTGCATACTCAGGACTTCAAGAGCTAGAGACTTTTTTTTCCTACTAGAATGTAAAAAGTAGGGCAGGGCAGAAAAAGAAACGTCTACTTTTTAAAAACCCTGACTCCTTTGCAAGGAGCATTTATATAATCAAGTAACACTGGTGTAGGACGAGTTAGGAATTGAACCAGGGTCGGTCTACTTCACTTGATTCCTGCAAATACTTGTGCCAAACTGTGCTTCCTAGAGTTATGGAGTTATGTTAATTCAAAAAAAAAAAAAAAAATCCTTGTGAGGCCGTCGGAGGAGGGAACGCAGGCACGCAATCTTCCATAAAGGCAGTTGGATATTTTCCTAAGGACTGGGCGACAGGACTTCCGCCCGAGGGAAAACCGAACAGAGAAACCACCTTTTCCTCCTGTCGCCTCACTAGGCGACCCAGATAGCAAACATTCAGAACTCAGGGCACTCGGAGCAGCCCGATCGCTTTCAGTACGCGCCCCGCCCCCACCTGCGGGCTCCGCCCCTGGGCCCACCCCATTCCCAGCAGGCACCGCGCGAGCGACCTCGTCCCGCCCTGCCGCGGCTGTGCCCGCTTCTCGCGGCGCTGGGAGATGGCGGAGTTGGACATTGGGCGGCACTGCCAGGTGGAGCAGTGCCGGCAGCGAGGTGATTCAGGAGCCCCTAGCTCTGGTCGCGGGAGGGAAGGCCGTGGGGCGAGGCGGAGTCTGAGGAGGCAGGGCGGGCGTGTCCCTTGGGGGGGGGGCGGTCTGCCGTGACATGTGTTGATGCCCTTGATGCCCATGTTTTTTGTTGCCCTTGAGCCTTTGGAAGAGGCTTATGGTCTCCTTGGAAGGGAACCATGCGATTCCCAAAAACATACCTTGCAGTGTGAACGTTGATTTTCGAGTGCGCCTTGCCAAGAAGTCGCTTCGCGCCCACTCCTTTCAGATGAGCACGGGTAGGGAGGACGCTTCGGTCTGGGAGTCGTGAGAGTTCCCTTCTGAACCTGCCACTGCGACCTCGGGCAAGCCACTTCTCTCCCAGACTTTTTGTTTGCTTATCTATTACTTATCTGTCAGAGTAAGGAGTCGGGTGAGATCAGTTTTTAACCTCATTTTCGCGGGCTGCTCAGGAGACGAGCTTATAGTGAGAAGGTCCTTAGCTTTTCCTCCAGATGATCATTACGCTCTCTCTCAGCTCTGTCATTCTTTGATTCTGATTATCACTGATTCAGTAAACATTTACTGAGCACCTCTTTTGGTGCTGGGACCACATAAGGGTATAAAATATAGCCCTTTCCACAGAAAAGCTTTCAGGATAGTTAGCTGCTTTTTAGAGCATTAATAAGGTGATGTTCTCTCTCTGCTGAACTGAGAGACCTTGTGATAACACATAGCCCGATATAATAGCCAGTGGTAGTGTGGTACAGGCCTTAGAAACATCTGCAGCAGGTATGTCCTGAAGCACTAGAGCCACACAGAATGCTCAGTCTTTGGTACCTGGCTTTCACTCCAAATGGATGCTACCACATCTGGCTCATACTACATTGGGTGACAAAATAGATTTTATCTCCCATTGCAACTACAGTCATTGGCAGCAGGTAGCCACCCGATCACTGTTGAGAAGGACTCGGGGGTTTGCCCAGAATTAGTGGGAGTGCTGCAGTTGATAAATGATACCTGTTGTGTGTGGTGGGCAAAAGGACACAATCCCTGCTAGGTTATTGTTACTTTCAGCACTCTGATTTGTATCTTTCACCACTGGCTATCATCTTCAGCCATTCAGCAGGCAAGAACCATTGTTTGCTTGCAGATCTTTCATAGGGAAGCTTAGCCAGTTGGGTTTTGACTGTAAGTTATGTAATTCTGGTATACCTGATTATCTCTAGCAAGTCCATAATATCTACCATTTGTGACATAGTTCATCTGCCTTTCCAACTTCAGGTGTCTCTTAAAGTGTAAATACCTGAAATGAGGCCAGGGTCTAGCTCTTTTGGACTAGTGGAGAGCAGTTAAGATTTAGAATACGTTAAGTGAGTATCCTAAATTTCATTTAGCTTCTGGATGAATAGAAGGATGGTGTCAAGTGTTAGGAAATTATCTTGATCTTAACTCTCACCCCTGGATTCTCTTGGTTTGTGTCTAATATTTAGTTGGTCACCAAAGTCTCAAAATAGTGAGCATGTACATTTTTCCGATTTGAAAGAGACTATAAAAGTTTTGTAAAGTATTATATACTCCAGTTTCCTTCTCTTTTTGACAAATGTATACCTACTTTCTTGATATGAAACAGATACTTACAGTATCATGCTTTCAGGACAACAGTGACAATGCATTAAGTTCGCTTTTCAGGTGAAGGAAGAACTATATTTGGGCCCTCTTGTCCCACAAGCAGAAACATCCAGCGGTCCCTTTGGGTTATAATAGGACCCCTTCTTTTTCTTTTGGGTTAAGATACTCTGTAGAATGAGATATTTTGGGAGCAATAGTAACTTTCTCTAAAGTGCAGTGCTCTTTGTTTTCATTTTGTAAAAGTGGTGTGATTAGATATAGCCAGCCTCACTTGACTGTATACTGTAATTTAATATGAGGTACACTGAAAACAATTTAGAGAAGAAATGATTGTATTCAGTGATTTATGGTCAATTGTCACATCTAAGAATGGATACTTTCATGTGCTTTCCAAAAATTCACTTCCTAACTTAGTTGTTACTTAGTCCTAACTTAGTTGTTCCTCAACAGCAAGGAAAGAAACAATTCAGGACTAAAGTTTGCAGTATCAATCAATCCATCCATTGAATTTCTGGAATTTCTTTGAAGACATCTCTACCTAGTCACCACAGGATTTTTCTCAGAGTTGAGTGTATTCAAAACAAGTTAATTGCTATAATTATTCTTATTAATTACAGATATTATCTTACTATTCTTATCTTTTACATGTATCTCATTTGGTTTTTACAATTACCCTGTGAAGTAGGTGTGGCATATAGCATAGATACATACACACACACACATATATACATATGCACACAAACACAATATACTTATATCTATGTCTATTTTTATGCATATTACCTAATAATAGAGCTTTGGTTTTGTATACATACACATACATACACTGTATACTATATATCAAATATATATATATCCAATATGTATGTATGTAATCCAAAGCTCTACTGTTAAGTAACTTGCCTAGCATTGCTAGATTAGTAAGCAGTGGAATCAAAATTGAAACCTAGGATTGTCACTTCAAATGCAGGATTTTTGCAGTATCAGTCCTCAGAAACAACACCTAGTAAATCTGGGAAACAAACAGAAAACTCACAGGACTTCTTTTTTTTTTTCTGGTTTAGCATGCTACAGCAAGTAACATTTATCTTCTGATAATCCAGTTACTTTCAAAGTGCTTGAGGTTGTGATGGCTTTTGTTTAACCACTGCTTGTTGCACTAGGATATTGTTCAAAAAGGAAAGTTCTCCTATAGCCATAGTTCAGTACTTTACGATTCTTTTTACTTAAGAAAACTAAATCAAAATCAGTTACTGACCAGAACATATAACATTTCCCCTCAATTTTAGATTTTCTTCCATTTGTATGTGATGGCTGTTCAGGAATATTTTGGTAAGTTAAGTTTTTTATGCTGGATTTGGGAGTAATTTTAGTGTTTATAATATGAGATTTATTTCTAAAAAGTAGTATGATTTAAAATAGTTCTTACTTTAGCCACTGATATCTGATATTCATTATAGTAATCACTTGGGGAAAAAAAAACAAATAGACTAGTCATAGACTCTGATTACTTGTACATATATGTGGCTAGTCTTTAAACTTTACAGAAATGGGGTGATGTGTGTGATTTTTATGTAAAAGTTATATATATGTCTTTTAATCACAAGGAGAGAACATATCCACAATATAAAGAATATGGTAAAAAAATCCAGTTTATGATTATTAGTCTTTATTTTAATTAATAAAATGAAAAGAGCCCAACGTTTATGTTTCTTAAATTGAGTACTATACGTCCTTTGCACACACATCACATGCAAAGTAAAACCTGGGAACAAACAAGAATTTTGGAAAATGCATTTTCTTTTCAATTAAACTTTCAAGTATCAGGTATTTAATTTATTAAATAGAGCACTGAAAGAATAAATTCTTTTCAGAAGATGGTTCGGAAAGATTTATTAGAAGTAAATAAAAATAATGCATATTTTTAAATCATTCAGAACTAGAACACTCCTTTGACATTTTATTACTGATTATTTTTGAGAAATAAAAGAATCAAAAGGGTCTTTGCATTTTCACACACCTTAAAGCACTCAAAGTAAAGGTAATTAAGAGTGGTGAATTTTTGTACTCATATTGAAGTTGAATAGTAGTTGGGTTTTAAAACTTTTGAGACTATAGATGCTCTGTCTTTTATTTATCTGTCACTTCAGTTTATTCTTATAGGCAGAGTTGTTAATGTAGTGTGAGTGTAGTTAATCTTAAGGATACTAACCATTAAAATATCTCAAATTACTGCAGTTATCTTTAAGTACATTATTTGATTACATTTAAATAAACACTTTTTTTTGTTGTTATTTAAGCCTTGAACACAGGAGCAGGGAGTCACATAGCTGTCCTGAGGTATGTTAATATCTCCCGGTGAAACATGTTTGTATTTATGTACTTTCATTCAGAATTTGATTCAATTTAATCCCAGTGTACCACAGATTAAAATTTGGCAGAATAAACTGATTATGTAAGAGGGTCTTTATTTATATTATTTTTCTCAGCTTGTTTTAACATAAACTAGTCTACTTGGTATTTATAAATGTTTGTTCTTATAATTCTTATTCCTTTGTACTTCAGTTCTGTTTACGTAGCCTGCTTATAGCTTTAGGCTCTATATTTATAAATACATAATGGAATTAACATCCTCATCATATACTCCCTCCAGTTTGCTTCACTGTTTCATTCATTTTCACTGGTGCCTGGTGTTAGGACTCTGTGGTAATACATTGTTCTGACTCCATCAGCCTTAGGTCACCAGGAGCAAACCTGTAGTCCAGCAAAATCTCCCTACCCTAATTCGGACCAAATCAAGAGATTAAAAAGGGCTGTTAAATAGAAGCCAAAATATCATCTTTATTACTGATAAAGAATAAGTTGAATGATACAGCTTAGTGTAGAGCCAAAAGGGTCTGCAAAGGAAATCCAGAATTAGGTGGATTTGCCCACCAGTCACAGCAATGCTGCACCAGGTTAGGCTTCCAAGGAAAAAAAGAGAAAGCTGAGCCTAATGTAATTTTCTCAAGCTTGTAATCAGAGAAGTTGTTCCACCTCCCTTGGATCAGAGATCAGCAGAAAGTTAAACTGAATTTACTCCATTTGGAAAGAAGCATTTACCTCACATTTTGTGGTTGATATTTATTCCTGCCCACCATTTACCAAACACTTTACCGAGTCTCTTGATTATAGAAAATTAAGGTTAAATGAGCTTCAGTCAAAATCTGGCCCTTTGAAGTTTTGGTGATTTATTTGAGGGAAATAAAAATTAAGTAACATATTGGTATTATTCAGGATTACTTGGAAGGAAATACTCATATAGAGTCATATAGTAAACATATTGATGTTTGTTATACAGCTTGTAAATCTTCCCTGTGTTTTCCTTTTTCTTATATGATTTGATTTTTATGAATGTCTCATAGAATGTCTCTCAATTAGATCTTATTAATTTAAAAGTGAAATAAAAATCTTCTACCTTTAGACCATTGGAATAAATTTGAAAAAATAGTTAAGAAGTTAATTGCAACAAGATGTAACTATCATTTATATAGAGGAATGCCCTTTGGTTATAGATTTCAAGCAATTACAGTTGACCCTTGAACAACATAGGTTTGAACTGTGTGGGTCCCCTTATACATGGATTTTTTTCACTAGATATGTACTATACATTGCATTGGATCTGCAGGTGCAGAACTGCAGATACAGAGAGCTGACTGTAAAGTTATACTTGGATTTTCAACTGCATGGAGGGTTTGTACCTCAGCCCCTGAGTTGTGCAAGGGTCAACTGAGTTCATTCAGTTCTAGAAACCTAGTTACTTAATACTCAAAATAGCCTGAGTGATCTGGATTTTTTTTTATCTCATAAAAGCTCTTTTTCCTCTGATGTAATATTTGCTAGTAATACAGTATTAAATAGAAAATAAAGTATATCGTTGTGTGGGACTTCCCTGGTGGCACAGTGGTTAAGAATCCACCTGCCAATGCAGGGGACATGGGTTCGAGCCCTGGTCCGGGAAGATTCCCACATGCTGTGGAGCAACTAAGCCTGTGCACCACAACTACTGAGCCTGTGCTCTAGAGCCCACGAGCCACAACTACTGAGCCTGCATGCCACAACTACTGAAACCCACGCAACTAGACCCCATGCTCTGCAACAGGAGAAGCCACTGCAATGAGAAACCTGTGCACCGCAACAAAAGAGTAGCCCCCGCTTGCCGCAGCTAGAGAAAGCCCGTGCGCAGCAATGAAGACCCAACGCAGACAAAAATAAATAAATAAATAAATTTATTAAAAAAAAAAAAGAATAGTATATCATTGTGAAAACTGTCTTTAACCCTCTGTATCATGGAAAAACATATAATTTTAAGTGTTCTTTTACATGTATTTAAGCCTCTAAAACCAGTATAGAAAGTAGATATGACTTGCCATTTGAGGAGTGATGAGCTGATTACCTAAGCATACTGTTAAGGAGGCATCTTTGTGTAGTATGTTACAAAGTAGAAGACTAAAATTATGGAGAGTAACTGAGTAGTCATTTTAACTTGACTTAGAAGATAAATACACCACAGTAGGAAGACTTTGAAAATGTAGAGCAGTCAGCACAGTAATCATTTTTCACACGAACAATTTTTATAATCTATGTGAGAGTGTGTGAGTTTCTCTTATAAGTTTAAGCAAAAATGATATGGATATCCAGAATAGATTTGTTGATTTGCTTTAAATGTGAAATATAATGCCATGTCCCCCATTTTACATTTTCAGGTGACTGTAATTGAGAGACTGAAGTCAGATACACATACATCTTACCCATGCTCATTCAAGGACTGTGCTGAAAGAGAGCTTGTGCCAGTTATGTGCCCTTATTGTGAGAAGAATTTTTGCCTGAGGTGATCACTGAGACCATTCAAACTCTGTATATCTGTTTAAGTCATATGCAAATACATGAACTAGTATCACTCTTCTGTTGCTCATAGACATCGTCATCAGTCAGATCATGAATGTGAAGAACTGGAAATCCCTAGGTCTCGTATGGCTGCCACTCAGAAACTTGTTAAAGACATTATTGGCAAGTATCTAGAAAGCTTGTTTTGTTTCCCTACTGCTCTATATTCTATATGAGTTCCAGAGCCCTGCTTCTCGTGTCAGCTTGCCAGTTATGGAAGGTGTTGTTAGCAACCCTGATGGTTATAACTTGCTATAGATTTTGGTGACATTCTTGTGACAGTATTTCTCACAAGGCTTTCCAATGAAAATTTGGAAATTCTATGGAAATACCCTACCAGATGTTCTCTTTTGCTGGACCATTTATATCAGCTGGTTAACCATCTTGGCTAAAAATTGTATTCATGAGGCTAAAGTAGTGGTTTACATTCTTTAAAGACTAAAGTTGAAGCCCAGTCAGCTATCTTATGAATGCTGCTGATATTCTGACATATGAGGAAAGAATGTATCTGTGATTTAGACCAGTCTGTCTGCTACCATGTTAGTTCAGCTGAATTTTCATTTTATATTAAGGATATGACTTTAAATTAAATTAAATTAAATTAATCAAATTAAAATCTTCTATAACCAAATCTTAAAATTCTCTGTAGAAGTGTTCGTGATTGCTCTGGATTAAATAGATTTAAGCTGGAAAGAGGCACATAACTTGAGTTTTTGATGTGGAAATCACTTAGGTCAACTCAGTGGTATTTTTCCATTGATCATACCTATAAAATGAATGTGGTCTCTATATATCTCTATTATATGTAATTCATGTACATTTCAGGGCCATAGTTAATAAATAATAATAAAAATAAAACTCTGGAAAATGTAAAAGTTCTTATTTGCTTATATGCTTACACTTATTTCTTAGATTCCAAGACAGGAGAGACAGCAAGTAAACGACGGAAAGGTGCAAAAAATAGTGAAACAGCTGCAAAGGTAGCATTAATGAAATTAAAGATGCGTGCTAATGGAGATAAATCATTGCCACAGGTTGGTCTTAGAGATTTTAGAATACAAAATGTTCTAAATATAGTTGGAGCTCCCTTTTTACTCTTCCCTCTCATTAAGTATGAGAACCTTGTATGTATCATTTCTACTATTACATGGTATAAGTCTGCATAAATAATACATAGTTTTATGAGTTTTTTTCACTTTATAGAAACAGCAGTAAACCATATGTATCCTTCTTCAACTTTTTTCTTTTACCCTTGGTATCATTTTTTAAAACTTTATCCATGCTGATATGTTGAGTCTTATTCATTCATTTTGATAGCTCACATTTTTCTATAGTATGAATATCCATTTATCCATTCTTTTAGTGAACACAATTCAGATTCCTTTTCCAAGTTGTTTGCTGTTATAAACTGTTCAAAAGTGAACATCCATGTGTACTTGTAGGAACATTTCTCTAGGGCAGCTTCTTTAAAACTCCATGTTGCCAGTTACATTTTCTATAACAATTCAGTACATATGTACATACATACGTACCTTAACACAGTTTCAGTAAGTAACTGATGTGTATGTGTATACCTTATGTGTATGTGTATTTTCTGATATTTTTTATTCTACTTTAAAGATTGTTGATTTTGTAGCCCCTGAAGGATTGAGACCATCAAATTGAAAAATGCTACTTTAGGGAACATACCTAGAAATAGAAAAGCTGGATCATGGGGTTTGCTCATCTTTAGCTTTACTAGATATTTTCAACTTTCTTTTTATTTTAATAGATATTTATTGGAGTATAAGTGCTTCACAATACCGAGTTAGTTTCTGTTACCCAACAAAGCAAATCAGCCATATGCATACACATGTCCCCATATCCCCTCTCTCTTGAGCCTCCTTCCGATCCTCCCTATCTCACCCCTCTAGGTCATCGCAAAGCACGGAGCTGATCTCCCTGTGCTATGCTGCTGCTTCCCACCAGCCAACTATTTTACATTCGGTAGTGTATATATGTCAATGCTACTCTCACTTCACCCCAGCTTTGCCCTCCCACCCCATGTCATCAAGTCCGTACTCTATGTCTGCCTCTTTATTCCTGCCCTGCAACTAGGTTCATCAGTACCATTTTTTTTTTTAGAGCCCGTATATATGTGTTAGCATACGGTATTTGTTTATCTCTTTCTGACTTACTTCGCTCTGTATGACAGACTCTGGGTCCATCCACCTCACTACACATAACTCAATTTTGTTTCTTTTTATGGCTGAGTAATATTCCATTGTATATATGTGCCACATCTTCTTTATCCATTCATCTGTCGATGGACATTTAGGTTGGTTCCATGTCCTGGCTATTGTAAATAGTGCTGCAATGAACATTGTGGTGTATGTCTCTTTTTGAATTATGGTTTTCACAGGGTATATGCCCAGTAGTGGGATTGCTGGGTCATATGGTAGTTCTATTTTTAGTTTTTTAAGGAACCTCCATACTGTTTTCCATAGTGGTTGTATCAATTTACATTCTCACCAACAGTGTAGGATGGTTCCCTTTTCACCACACTCTTTCCAGCATTTATTGTTTCTAGCTTTTTTGATAATGGCCATTCTGACCAGTGTGAGGTGATATCTCATTGTAGTTTTGATTTGCATTTCTCTAATAATTAGTGATGTTGAGCATCTTTTTATGTGCCTCTTGGCCATCTGTATGTCCTCCTTGGTGAAATGTCTATTTAGGTCTTCCGCCCATTTTTTAACTGGATTGTTTGTTTTTTTGATGTTGAGCTCCATGAGCTCTTTGTATATTTTGGAGATTAATCCTTTGTTGATTCATTTGCAAATATGTTCTCCCATTCTGAGGGTTGTCTTTTTGTCTTCTTGTTGGTTTCCTTTACTGTGCAAAAACTTTTAAGTTTAATTAAGTCCCATTTGTTTATTTTTGTTTTTATTTCTTTTACTCTAGGAGGTGAATCAAAAAAGATCTTGCTGTGGTTTATGTCAGTGTTTTTCCTCTAAAAGTTTTATAGTGTCTGGCCTTACATTTAAGTCTTTAATCCATTTGGAGTTTATTTTTGTGTATGGTGTTAGGGAGTGTTCTAATTTCATTCTTTTACATGTAGCTGTCCAGTTTTCCCAGCACCACTTACTGAGAGGCTGTCTTTTCTGCATTGTATGTTCTTGCCTCCTTTGTTGTAAATTAGGTGCCCATATGTGTGTGGGTTTATCTCTGGGCATTCTGTCCTGTACTATTCATGTAAATTTCTGTTTTTGTGCCAGTACCATACTGTGTTGATTACTGTAGCTTTGTGGTATAGTTTGAAGTCAGGGAGCCTGATTCCTCCAACTCTGTTTTTCTTTTTCAGGATTGCTTTGGCTCTTCAGGGTCTTTTGTGTTTCCATACGAATTGTAAGATTTTTTTGTTCTAATTCTGTGAAGAATACCATTAGTAGTTTGATAGGGGTTGCATTGAATCTGTAGATTGCTTTGGATACTATAGTCATTTTCACAATAGTGATTCTTCCAATTCAAGAACATGGTGTATTTCTCCATCTGTTTATGTCATCTTTGATTTCTTTCATCAGTGTTTTATAGTTTTCTGAGTACAGGTCTTTCGCCTCCTTAGGCAGGTTTATTCCTAGGTATTTTATTCTTTTTGTGCAATGGTAAATATCAGTGTTTCCTTACTTTCTCTTTCTGATTTTTCATTGTTGGTGTATAGGAATGCCAGAGATTTCTGTGCATTAATTTTGTATCCTGCAACCTTACCAAATTCACTGATTAGTTCTAGTAGTTTTCTGGTGGCATCTTTAGGATTTTCTATGTATAGTATCATGTCATTGGCAAATAGTGACAGTTTTACTTCTTCTTTTCCAATTTGTATTCCTTTTATTTCTTTTTCTTCTCTGATTGCTGTGGCTAGGACTTCCAAAACTATGTTGAATAAGAGTGGCAAGAGTGACATCCTTGTCTTGTTCCTGATCCTAGTGGGAATGCTTTCAGTTTTTCACCATTGAGTATGCTGCTTGCTGTGGGTTTGTCATATATGGCCTTAATTATGTTGAGGTAGTTTCCCTCTATGCCCATTTTCTGGAGAGTTGTTATCATAAGTGGGTGTTGAATTTTGTCAAAAGCTTTTTCTGCATCTATTGAGATGATCATACCGTTTTTATTCCTTAATTTGTTAATGTGGTGTATCACATTGCATGATTTGAGTATATTGAAGAATCCTTGCATCCCTGGGATAAATCCCACTTGATCATGGTGTATGATCCTTTTAATGTGCTGTTGGATTCTGTTTGCTAGTATTTTGTTCAGCATTTTTGCTTCTATGTTCATCAGTGATATTGGTCTATAATTTTCTTTTTTTGTGATATCTTTTTCTGGTTTTGGTATTAGGGTGATGGTGGCTTCGTAGAATGAATTTGGAAGTGTTTCTCCCTCTGCAATTTTTTGGAAGAGTTTGAGAAGGATAGGTGTTATTAGCTCTTCTCTAAATGTTTGATAGAATTCGCCTGTGAAGCCATCTGGTCCTGGACTTTTCTTTGTTGGAAGATTTTTTAAATTTATTTATTTATTTTATTGAGTTTTGGCTGCATTGAGTCTTCATTACTGTGTGCGGGCTTTCTCTAGTGCGGTGAGTGGGAGCTACTTTTCGTTGCGGTGCCCAGGCTTCTCATTTCAGTGGCTTCTCTTGTTGCAGAGTACAGGCTCTAGGCATGCGGGCTTCAGTAGTTGCAGCATGCAGCCTCAGTAGTTGTGGCTCGCGGGCTCTAGAGCACAGGCTCAGTAGTTGTGGCGCACGGGCTTAGTTGCTCTGTGGCATGTGGGATCTTCCCGGACCAGGGTTTGAACCCGTGTCCCCTGCATTGGCATGCGGATTCTTAACCACTGCTCCACCAGGGAAGCCCTGTTGGAAGATTTTTAATTATGGTTTCAATTTCATTACTCGTGATAGGTCTGTTTATATTTTCTAATTCTTCCTGGTTCAGTCTTCGAAAATTGTACCTTTCCAGGAATTTGTCCATTTCTTCATGGGTGTCCATTTTATTGGCATATAGTTGTTTGTTGTAGTCTCTTATAATCCTTTGTATTTCTGCACTGTCAGTTGTGATTTCTCCTTTTTCATTTCTAATTTTATTGATTTGTGTCCCCTCCCTTTTTTTCTTGATGAGTCTGGCTAAGGGTTTATCAATTTTGTTTATCTTCTCAAAGAACCAGCTTTTAGTTTTATTGATCTTTGCTATTGTTTTCTTCGTTTCTATTTCATTTATTTCTGCTCTGATTTTATGATTTCTTTCCTTCTACTGACTTTGGGTTTTCTTTGTTCTTCTTTCTCTAGTTGTTCTAAGTGTAGGGTTAGATTGTTTATTTGAGATTTTTCTTGTTCCTTGAGGTGAGATTGAATTGCTATAAACTTCCCTCTTAGAACTGCTTTTGCTGTGTCACGTAGGTTTTGGGTCGTTGTGTTTTTGTTGTCATTTGTTTCTATGTATTTTTTAATTTTTTCTTCAGTAATCTTTTGGTTATTTAGTAGCACACTGTTTAGCCTCCATGTATTTGTGTTTTTGACAGTTTTTTTGCTATAATTGATTTCCAGTGTCATAGCATTGTAGTCAGAAAAGATGCTTGTTATGATTTCAATTTTCTTAAATTTTCCGAGGCTTGATTTGTGACCCAAGATGTGATCTATCCTGGAGAATATTCCATGTGCACTTGAGAAGAAAGTGTATTCTGCCACTTTTGAGTGGAATGTTCTGTAAATATCAATTAGATCCATCTGGTCTATTGTGTCATTTAAAGCTTGTGTTTCCTTATTTATTTTCTGTTTGGGTGATCTGTCCGTTGGTGTAAGTGCGGTGTTGAAGTCCCGTACTATCGTTGTGTTAGTGTCAATTTCTCCTTTCATGGTTGTTAGCATTTGCCTTTGTATTGAGGTGCTTCTATGTTGGGTGCATAAACATTTATAATTGTTATATCTTCATCTTGGATTGATCCTTTGATCATTAGGTAGTGTGCCTCCTTATCTCTCAGTCTTTATTTTAAGGTCTATTTTATCTGATACGAGTATTGCTACTCCAGCTTTCTTTTGAATTCCATTTGCATGGAATATCTTTTTCCATCCCTTCACTTTCAGTCTGTATGTGTCCCTAGGTCTGAAGTGGGTCCCTTTTAGACAGCATATATATGGGTCTTGTTTTTGCATCCATTCGGCCAGTCTGTGTCTTTTGGTTGGGGCATTTAATCCATTTACATTTAAGATTCTTATCGATATGTATGTACCTATTACCATTTTCTTAATTGTTTTGGGTTTGTTTTTGTGGGTCCTTTTCTTCTCTTGTGTTTCCCGCTTAGAGAAGTTTCTTTAGCATTTGTTGTAAAGCTGGTTTGGTGGTGCTGAATTCTCTTAACTTTTGTTTGTCTGAAAAGCTTTTGACTTCTCCATTGAATCTGAATGAGATCCTTGCTGGGTAGAGTAATCTTTGTTGTAGGTTTTTCTCTTTCATCATGTTAATTATATCCTGCCACTCCCTTCTGGCCTGCAGAGTTTCCACTGAAAACATAGCTGATAACCTTATGGGGATTCCTTTGTATGTTATTTTTTGTTCTTCCCTTGCTACTTTTAATATTTTTTCTTTGAATTTAATTTTTGTTAGCTTGATTAATATGTGTCTTGGTGTGTTTTTCCTAGGGTTTATCCAATATGGGACTCTGTGCTTCCTGAACTTGGGTGACTATATCATTTCCCATGTTAGGGAAGTTTACCACTATAATCTTCTTGAATACTTTCTCAGACCCTTTCTTTTTCTCTTCATCTTCTGGGGCCCCTATAATTTGAATGTTGGTGTGTTTAGTATTGTCCCAGAGGTCTCTGAGATTGTCTTCAATTCTTTTCATTCTTTTTTCTTTATTCTGCTCCTCGGCAGTTATTTTCACCATTTTGTCTTCCAGCTCACTTATTTGTTCTTCTGCCTTTGTTATTCTGTTATTGATTCCTTCTAGTGTATTTTTCATTTCAGTTATTGTGTTATTCATCTCTGTTTGTTTGTTCTTTAGTTCTTCTAGATCTTTGTTAAACAGTTATTGTATTTTCTCAATCCGTGCTTCCATTCTATTTCCGAGATTCTGGATCATCTTTACTATCATTACTCTGAATTCTTTTTCAGGTAGATTGCCTGTTTTTTCTTCATTTATTTGGTCTTGTAGGTTTTTACCTTGCTCCTTCATCTGTGATGTATTTTTTTGCTATGTCATGTTTTTTTTTTAATGAGTGGGATTGTGTTCCAGTTTTACTGGTTGTTTGGCCTGAGGCTTCCAACACGAGTTTGTAGGCTATTGGGTAGAGCTGGGTCTTGGTGCTGAGATGAGGAACTCTGTGAGCCCTCACTCCGATGAATATTCCCTGAGGTCTGAGGTTCTCTGTCAGTCCAGTGGTCCAGACTCGGAGCTCCCACTGCAGGAGCTTCCGCCCAACCCCGTGCTTGCAAATCAAGATCCCACAAGCCACGTGTGTTGGCAAAAAAAAAAGAGAGAACAATAACAAAGTAAAAAATAAAATTAGATTAGGAAACTAACAGATATGTTAGAAAGAATGTAAAAATAAAAATATAGATGAATCAACAACTGGAAGGTACATCAGTACCACAGTAGTAAAAAAGAGGAGGGAAAAGAAAAAAAAAGAAAAAATAAAAGGTGGGGGGAAGGCCTTGGCTGTGGAGAGTGGGGCCTAAGCAAGGATGAGGTTTGGGTGGTGGGCGGGGCCAATGCTCAGATCCCACAGGGCTGGAAAAAGCCCTGGGGGCTGTGGGGGGGTGGGGCTTAGGCTCAAGGAGCAGAAGGGGCCCAGGCGTGCCCCCCACTCCTGGTCTCAGAAAGCAGGGGACCTCACCTGGGAGCCCAGCAGGCTTCCTGGGCTTGAGTGGGCAGGACAGACGCCCTCCTTTCCTCTCCTGCTCCTCCGGTCTGGGGTCTGGGAGGGCCCCTTCCGCCTGCCTCTCCTGATCTCCCTGGCCTCCCTCCTATGCCCCCAAGGACCCATGCAGCCTGTAGTGGGCTTGGAGAGCAGGGGATCGGCCTGGGAGCTCAGCAGGCGAGTGGGCGGGACAGTCATCCTCTGTTCCTCTCCCGCTCCTCCCAGAGGGCCCCTTCCGCCTGCCTCTCCTGATCTCCCTGGCCTCCCTCCTATGCCCTCAAGGACCCACATGGCCTGGAGGGAGGTTTGGAGGGCGGGGGACCGGCCTGGGAGTTCAGAGGCTCCCTGTGCCCGAGTGGGCAGGACAATTGCCCTCTGCTCCTCTCCCGCTCCTCCTGGATGGCCCCTCCCGCCTGCCACTCCTGATCTCCCCAGCCTCCCTCCTATGCCCCCAGGACCCTCATGGCCTGGATGGGGCTTTGTGTGTGTGTGCGGGGGGGACCGGCTTGGGAGCTCAGCAGGCTCCCTGGCCCCCATGGGCCAGGCGATCGCCCTCTGCTCCTCTCCCGCTCTTCCCGGAGAGTCTCTCTCACCTGCCTCTCCTGATTTTCCTGGCCTCAGGGGTGCCGTTCTTGTCTGGCCTCCACTTCTCCTCCCGCCTCGGTCCCCCTACACCCTACCTGTTCACTCTGGGGTTCCTCCCATCTCCTTGGGGGTTAAAGTCCCCCACCAGTGGCTGACAGGTGCCCTAGTTGTGGGGAGATGCTAACTCCATGTCTTCCCACACCGCCATCTTGCCTTCTCCCCTCCTTGTCAACTTTTTATTTTAAGTAGTTGTACAGATTTATCTCCTTCTTGTAGTGTCAGAGAGTTTCAGTGTTTCTTGCCACTGTAGGGTATTATACATTGTTACCAATCTGATAGATGTGAAATGATACTTCAGTGAGGTTTAAAGTTGAATTTCCCTGTGACTAGTGAGGTTCAGCTACTTTGCATATGTTTATTGGATATTGGGCTTTCTTTTGTGAATTATTTGTTCATATCCTTTGCCCATGTTTTCTGTTGGGTTGTGGAACTTTTAGAAAGGTTTATAAGAGTCTATATATTCTGAATTCTAATCTTTTTTTGATTAAGTATGTTGCACAAATCTTCTCTCAGTCTGTGGCTTGTCTTCACTTTGCTTTTGATCTCTTTAGTAATTCAGACTTCTTAAATTTTAATACACTCAAATTTATTAATGATTTCATTAAGATTGTACTTTTAAAAATAAGTTATTTTCTTACATTTTCCTTTAAAAGTTTTATTTTATATTGTTGTTTAGCTCTTTATTCCATCTGGAATTTAATTGTAAGTAAGTAGAGGCAGAGATTTCTTCCTTCCCCTCCCACCCAATGGGTTACCTATCATTGTAACATAAGGTATTGAAGCGTTCATCCTTGTAATGACATTTCTGTCATATACCAGATTGTTTTGTATATGTGGGACTAGTCTGGGGATCTCAATTCAGTTCCTTTGGTCTGTTTGTCTCTCTTTGCATTAATATCAAACTGTCTTAATTATAATAGCTTTATAATAAGTAGGACAAGCCTCTCCACCTCATTCTTTGCTTTCAACTGTGTCTATTCTTGGCCATTTATTCTTTTGTAAAAATTTCAGGATCACTTTGTCCTGTTCTGTGAAATGGTGATTTTGATAGAAATTGTGCTGAATTTAAAATTAGAGACAGTTGACATCTTTAAAATTTCACTCTTCCCATTCATCTCCATGGTCTATCCAACTTTTTTTAGGTCTTCTTTTATGTCTTTAAGGAACATCCTATAATGCTTACCATACATATTTTATGTCTTTTCTTAGGTTTATTCTTAGACTCTTCATAATTTTTGCTGCCATTGTAAATGGTAATTTTTTTAAATTAACATTTTTCTAATTGTTTATTCCTGGTTGTTGTATAATGTCCTTCCATCCAGCAAATAAACTCTAATAGTTCCCATAGTTTATAGATTTCCTGGCTTGTTTTCTGTGCAGTCACATGTTCTGCAAATGATAGTTTTGTGAGTTGTTTTTGTTTTTTTTCAAATTTGCTTTTCTCTTGCTCTTCCACCTTCTCATTATTATTGTTTGTGTTAGTGCATTGGCTGAAATCGCCACAACAATGTTGAATAATATGAGTGATAGGCATTTTCATCATATTTCTGACTTTTAATGCAAATTATTCTAAAGTTTCATCATTAAATATTATATTTGCTGTAGAGTTTTGATAGTACCCTTCCTTAGGTTAACAATATTTTTCTATTCCTAGTTTTCTAGGAATTTATATCAAGAATAGGTATTAAATTTTGCTATAATTTTTTTTCCTCCATCTAGTAAGATGATTATGTCGAGTTTTTTTTCCTTATCAATGTGGTAAATTACATTGATCAATTTTTTTTTTTGTGAATCACCCACATATTCTGGGATAAACCAGTTGGCTCTGGTATATAGTTCTTTTAAAATGTGCTGCTAAACTGATTTACTAATATATTATTTAGTGTTTTGTCTTCACATTAGTAGCCAAAAAATAAAATTAGTTGAGTAGCTCTCCCTCTTCTATTCTTTGAAATAGTTGGGTATTATTTGTTCTTGAAGGTTTGGTAATGGTTGTTATAACTTTCAGATTTGTTGCCTTTTTTTGAGGGGAGAATTTTGAATACTATTTTAATGTATTAAATAGTTCTTGGCTTATTTGGATAATCTGTGTCTTCTGAAATATATTTTGGTAAATAACATCTTTCTTAAAAATTTCTGTTTGATGTAGATCTTTCAGTTTATTGTTACAAAGTTGTTCAACTTATTTTCTTATGTTCCCAAATTTCTATTGTGTCTTTTGTTAGTCATTCTTAATGTTTTTCATTCGTACTTTTCTTTGATTTCTCCTTGAACAGTCTTGCTAGAGGTTTGTGTTTACTTTTTTAATTTATATTTTAGTTTTTTCAAAGAATCATGTTTTGGTTTTATTGACCTCTGTTGTTTCTTTGCTTTCTGCTTCACTAATTTTGCTCTTATATTATTATTTCTTTTTTTCTGCTTTGTTTAGATTCTCTCTGACGTTCTTTTTCTAACTTCTCATACTGAATAATGAACTTGCTTATTTCAACCTACTTGTTAGGTGTATTTTTTTTTTTTTTTGGTAACTTAATTTTGATACAGTTTCAAACCGAAAAGTTGCAAGAATCGTACAAAGAATATTTTCATATTTGTTACCCAAATGTACCAGTTATTTACATTTTGTCCTGTTTGCTATTTCATTTGCATTCTCTCTCTATCCATATGTATATGTGTGTGCATGCTTACTAATTTTTGGTTGGCTTGATCTATCGGTTTCTGAAACAGATGGTATCAAAATCCCACTGTAGCTGTGGTTCTGTCAGGTTTTTTATTCCTGTAACTCTAATAGTTTTGCTGAGTTGTATATTATCAGATACATTGAATTTCTTCATTGTTATGTCTTCTTTATGAATTTTGCCTTAAATCCAGTTTTGAATTATAATAATATTGTTTCATTACCTTTCTTTTGATGAATAGTTAACTATTATGTCTTTATGCCTTTATATTAAACTTTTCTTGTTGTTTTATTTTTAGGGTGTTTCTTGTAAGCAGCATGTAGCTGGACTTTGTTTTTTTAATCCAATTTGATAGTATCTTTCTTTTATAGGTGAGTTGAACCCATTTATATTTATTACGATCACATGTATTTGAATGTATTTCTTCCATCTTATGTTTTTTGCTCATCATCCTTTTCCTTTTATTATTTATTTCTCTCCAGTCATTTTTTTGTATCGACTGAATTTTCTGTATTCCCTTTCATTCTGCTGGTTTAGAAACCATTGATTATAGTCTTCTTCTTTGATTATCCTTAATATTTCTTTTTTGAAAACTTCTTTATTTGTTTTTAAAATTATAAAGATACATACTTTCAACAAGGGTAACTTTTAAAAACTGTATAAAGGAAAAAAACTAAACACACCCTCCTGTGCTCATGTCCATCTCAACTGAGGATGGTTTTGCCCCCTTGGGGACATCTGGCAATGTCTGGAGACACTTTCGGTTGTCACAACTGGGCATGGGGGTGCTGCTGGTATCTAGTGGGTAGAGGCCAGGGATGCTGCTAAGTGTCCCGCAGTGTATAGGACAGCACCCACAGGAAAGAATTTTCTGGTCTAAAATGTCAATAGTGACATAGCTGAGAAGACCTGCTCTAAAGTATCCAATAATATTATTCACATTACTTTGCAATTCTTTTATTACTTAAAACATAATAGCAAAAACTTCTATAGCGCTAACTTTGTTCCAGGCCCTCTTCTATCACATTTAATCCTCGCAACAGGCTTGTGAAATATGTACTATTATCTCTGCCTAATAGACAAGAAAACTGAGGCACAAAAAGGTTAAGTAACTTGGTAGTAACACAGCTAGTAAGTGGAGAGCTGCGAATTGAAACCAGGGAGACTGCCTCAGAAACCATGTTCTCAACACACCTAACACTTTATCATGGAGCATGCAGGTCTATAGATAGAACTTTTTCCCCTGTATCATTAGTATTTGTGTGTGTTTATACATATATGTACTGACATATATTGTTTATATATATACGCACCCATGTATATATGTGCATATACATGTGTATAATTTTACATAAATGAAAATGGCTATTGGTATATGCATACAAAGACATAAAGAGTGTTTTAGGGTCATTATTTCATAAAAATGGCATGATATTCATTTAGTTAGCACTTTTTTTGAATACGTGCTATGTATCAGGTCCTGGGGATACAACAGTAGGTAAAACAAACCTGGGGATACAACAGTAGGTGAAACAAAGTCCCTGCCCATATGAAGTTTATATTCCAGTAGGATGAGACAGCTATTAAAGATATACTACAATTTCAGATAGTGATTAAGCCTATGGATACAAATAAAGCCCGTTTCAAGTAGATAATATATCCTTTTGTCTCTATATATTCTTCTCATGAATGCCTAACAGAAATTCCCCCAAGGGAACTGGTATGGTTCTAAATCATTTTCTTTAAAAGCTTGGATACCTTTCCAAGTGGTGTGGATATACTGTGACTTATGTCACCATTTTCCTATTGATGAACATTCACTTCGTTTCCAGTTCTGGCGACTGTGCTAAGAATTTTCCTATTTCTGGTTTCCTATTTCCGTGAGATAAATTCCCTGGAGTATGTTTTCTGGGTCAAAGGGTATGTGTATTTTAAATCTTAATAGATGTTGCCAAGCTGCTTTACAAAGAAGTTGAAACAATTTACATTTCTACTATCAGTAATTATAATAGTCAACTTTTATTGACTGATTGCACTATGCCAAGCATTGTTTTGCGGCTCTAGATTTTTTACCTCCCTTAATACTCATGACTGTCATGTGATATATTATTATCCTCATTTCACAGATTAGTAATCTGAAGTGAAGTGCTGTTAAGATCACTCACGTGGTCAGAGCCTGCCATTCTACCCTGTTTATTACTATGATGCCTCTTGTGGCCATACATGAGAGTACCTTTCCCCTCCGATGGTTTCCAGTAGTTGTTTATCTTTTTAAATGTATTCCAGTCTAATGGCTGTGAAAAGATATTTCCTAATTGCTTTACTTTGCATTTCCTTGACCACTGTTCAGTTTGAGCATCTTTTGTTATGTTCATTGGCCATGTATGATTGCTCTTCCTTGAATTGCCCATGCATATCCTTTGATCATTTTTCTTTTAGGTTGTTATTTTTATTTTTATTTCATTTATATTTTACTTGGTCAACTATGGAAACTCTTGGAGTAGAATAGATATTAATCCTTTATCTATAATCAATCTGCTTTGGAATCTTTTTTCAAAATCTGTCAAACATCTTGATTTTACTTAGGTATCTCATTGACATATCAGGGTTCTAAATTTTTCTAAGGTCTGTCTTTCATTTCTGTTTTGGTTTTCTTAGGGTTTTCATTTTTTTTCATCTGTCTTTAATAGAGCTGGAATTTGCTTTTAGCATATGATATGAGCTAAGGACCCAATTTTATTTTCTTCCAGTTGTTTAGCTAGTTTCTGCCAACCAATTAAAGAATTCATCTTTGTCCTATTGAATTGAAATACCAAATATCACCTTCATGATAAGTTTAAAATTTAATTTTACTAGATCAGTTTTTGGATTTCCTATTCTATTCCATTCATCTATTTTTTATTCATATGTTAATACCAAGTTGATTTGATGTAATAACTTTATAGAATGTTCTAATATATGATAATGTAAGTCCCATCCATATTTTTCCATAGTTTTTCATAGCAGTTCATTTTTTTTTTTTTTTTTTTGCTTTATCCATCCATATGAACCTTGTGATTATCTTACACAATTTTTTTTTTAATCTCTCTTGGGATTTTCATGGTTGTCATAATGGGACAAGGTTGTAAGTGACAGACTCCAGCAGATACTGTTAAAGAATATAGCCTCTTTAAAGGTCAAAATGGAGAAACTGAAAGAAATCATTATAAAAAGCAAGAGAGAACACAGCATGGTTTTAGGCAGAAATGTGGCTTCTCATATCTTTCAAAGTTTCGCACAAGGATGTTGGCTGTGAATAATAGTGCCTACCGGAAGTGAGAAATCTGCCATTTATGAGAAGCCTGATTTGCCATTCTCAGGAGGATTTTATACCCAGTTGGCCTCTTCCTTTTGATTCTGGGGATTCTGGCTCCTTCCCTACCCACCAGGTGCAAGTAACTGAGGCAAAACCGCCTTGATATATTATCAAGAGATTTCTGTGAAGTTGGGTGAAGTAAAATTCAACTTCCCAGCAGCATCTATTAACAAGTCCTGACTGAGGATCATTCCTGAAGGATTCTCTGAATTTGCATTTTATGATATATATTAATTTTGAGAGAAATGACATTTTTATGACATCGTCTTCCTATCTAAGAACTTTACATCTTCTCTTTTAGATCATGTTTTATTGCCTTCTGTAACATTTTATATTTTTCTTCATTTAAGTCTTATTATTCCTTGCTTATTTTCATCTCTGATTATCTTATGGGTTTTCTTTCTTTTGTGAACAGAATATTTCCCTTTATCTCTATTCCTAGTACTTACTGTTAATATAGAAGAAAAAGGTCTTGAATTCTGTACATTCATCTTATTCAATCACATCGCCAAATTCTTCTATTTATTTTAGAAGTTTTTTTTTTCCCTTTGGTTTCCTAGGTATACAATCACATCCCATTGACAAGTAACTTTAGTTTTTATTTTTCAATAATTATACTAGTTATTTTATTTTCTTGTATTACATTATCTATAATCTTCAATATAATGTTTTGTAATAATAGTGATAACAGGCATGTGCTTACATTTAAAATTTTTAACGTGTATAATTAGATACCAATTCTTCTCTAAAAATCTAAAGTTACTTGGTATTGTATCCTCTTGAATAAGACAAAGAGTTCGACATGCTTTATGTAGTTGAATATCTTCCATCCCATCATCTTTGTTCACACATGATTATTTTTAAGTCACTTGCTATTTGAATTTACCAATATATTTTTGGAGTTTCTTTTTTCCTTATTACTCACTTTTATTTTGGCTAAAGGCCATTCTTTAGCAGTTCATTCATTAAGAGTCTTTGTTGGTAAACTCTTTCAGTCTTTTGTTTGTCTGAAACTGCCCTTATTTTCCCTCACTTGAGCTGGATTATCTGTTAGATTCTCTCAACTCTGAATATACTATTCATTGGCTTCTTTTGTCTATTGTTCAGGAAACTTGTGCTGTAGATCTTATTCTTGTTGCTTTATGGGTAATTTGTCTTTCTTTTTGTGCGTGTGTAGCTTTTAAGATTTCATCTGTGATATTTTCCAGTTTCAGTGCAATGTTGCTAGGTATGGATTTGTTTTAATTACACAGCTTGACCCTTGAGATACATTTTAAAATCTGACTTATCTCTTACTCTTGGAAAATTATTATTATTTTCTTTCTGAATATTACTTCCTTTTCTTCTCTTCTGAAACTCTTACTAGACATATTTTAGAGATTTGTAATTTCTATCTTTATGTCTATTTGTGCTTCCTTCTAGATGACTGCTTCAATTCATCTTCCAATCAAGTAAACCTTTTTATTGAAGATTATAGAAATTTATTGTGCTTGAATTTCTTATTTCAGAGACTGTATTCTTAGGTTTTTATATTTGTAATTGGATCTTCATAGCTTTTCCTGTTTCATTTCTGCCTGTTTCAGTTTTACAACTTTCTGTTCCATTTTTATGAATATTATTCTTTATCTCCTTGTACATCCTAAATAACTTTCTTAAATGTCTTTTTCAAGTTTATTTAGTTTCACCTGCCCATAATAAGTTAACCTTTGATTTGTTTTGAAATTTTGGCGTACAGCTTCTGCATGTTCGTGTTGAGTAGGAGTTTCTTTCTGTGTCTCTCTTACTGTTTTCACTCACCTCTCCCTGCTAGCAGTCTCACATTTTCTTCCACAGGCCCACCTACCCATGACCTCTATTCCAAACCCAAGTTTGAGATTGACAGTTTCTGCTTCTGCTCTGCGGAGATTTTCAGATTATTACAGATCCATTTACTGAGCTGGAAGGCTTTGGCTTTGTTCACTGTCAAGAGGTTATATCTGTGCTTTTCTGCCTCCCTATATATCGGTTTTTTTTTTTTAAATAAATTTATTTATTTATTTATTTATGGCTGTGTTGGGTCTTCGCTTCTGTGCGAGGGCTTTCTCCAGTTGCGGCAAGCGGGGGTCACTCTTCATCGCGGTGCACGGGCCTCTCACTATCGCGGCCTCTCTCGTTGCGGAGCACAGGCTCCAGACACGCAGGCTCAGTAGTTGTGGCTCACGGGCCCAGTTGCTCCATGGCATGTGGGATCTTCCCAGACCAGGGCTCGAACCCGTGTCCCCTGCACTGGCAGGCAGACTCTCAACCACTGCACCACCAGGGAAGCCCTATATATCGGTTTTTGTAAGCAATAGCCTACATCAACATTCAGCAGTAACTTCTTAAGCCTCCTTTCCTGGAGTGCACATCCCACACAAGCCCCTGCTTTCAATCAGTGAGCTGGACGTAGGTGCCCCATCACCATGTGGCACTGTTATTTCCTGTTAACCCAAAAGCTGAGCTCTTGCTACCTCTTCCTCTTCTGGAGCCCTGAAAGCCTGTGGCTCAGCCTGCCTACTGTCACTTTGCCTTTCTGTTTCATTTTTGGATCCTCAGACATATTTATTTTTTTACTTTTAGGTGAGGGTATATCTTTTTAAATTTCTCTTTTCAGATTAATGCTCTTGTTGCTGTGTTTTTGGAGCAAGGGCTATGAGGTTATAGAGTTGGCCCAAAGCTTGAATTTCCAATGATTTCTTATTTTTCTTTTAATACTTGTTCTCTGTAATAATGCACTCCACTGGTCTCTAACAAATCTAAATTCCTTAGTGCTGAGATAGAAATTGTGTTGAATCTATTATTTCTTAGAATAATTGTGATCTTTCCCTACAATTTAGGGATCCTCCAGTTATGCTAAAATATTTACTGTAGCAGGAATTGGTCTGTAAAGCCAGCACTTCTTTAAAGCGATTTTAGGAAGAAGGGAAAATCAGAAGCCAATACCTTTGTTCCTTTTCTTGTTTCCTACATTTGTTAATTTTGCAAGAAAGTACAATATAAAAGAAGCATATAGGGTATAGAATACTGGAGGAACGATCTCCAGATTTCTGAATCTTTCTCTTTTGTTGATATGGTGCTTGTCTAACTTTTTTTTTTTTACGTTTCTTTGTTTTCGAAAGCCCTACTATCTCTAAATATGTAGTGAGGTCTTTCAGGTGAAAAGAAATGTTATATGTCTCAGGAATCTTTTAATTGTAAGTGACAGAAACTTGACAGAAACCAACTAGCTTACTCAAAACAATTTTTCTTTTTCTCACATAATGGGGAGTGCTGCATTGATCTGGTCTCAAGGGATGACTGAATTCCAGGGCTCAAATGCTGTTGAAAGAGGCCATCTGTTTCCTTGACTTCTCTCTGTGAGTTAGACTCACTGTTTTTCATTTGAGGAAACTTTTCCACATTGGTTCAGGAATGGCTGAGAGGCATGGAGGATAGCTGCAGGCAACCTCAGGTTTAATTCAGCAAGACTTAAAAAAAACTCTGGAAAAATATTGCTCCTCCCTGCCCCCAGGTTTTGAATGTAAGATCCCAGGAAAGGACCTTGATTGGCCTAATGTAGGCCACATGCCTATTTTTGCATAGATCATCCTGACTAGGGTCTTAGATCCTCTGCCCATGCATTTAGGTGGATGCTGGCGTTCTGTGATTGTACTCCCACTAGAAGTTGTATCATTAGAGGGTAATCCTTCTCTGACCAGGAGAAGAGAGGAAGAAATGTCACCAGACAAAAACAGATGTCCATTTCATGTATATAATCTGTATTTTAACTTATTATTTTTACAGACGGAAAGAATTTACTTTCAGGTTTTCTTACCTAAGGGGAGCAAAGAGAAGAGTAAGCCAATGTTCTTTTGCCAGCAGTGGAGCATTGGAAGGGTCATAGACTTTGCAGCTTCTTTAGCCAGTCTTAAAAATGACAATAACAAATTAACACCTAAGGTAACAACAGGTTATAACTTTTTCCCTAAAAGTTTTAGAATACTCTATAAAGCACGTTTATTACATTATGATGTATCTCTCTCTTAACAGAAATTGAGGTTATGTCACAGTACCTCAGGAGAAGCCTTACCCTTGGATCATATTTTGGAAACCTGGATTGCTAAGGAGGATTGTCCTTTATACAATGGTGGAAATATTATCTTGGAATATTTGAATGATGAAGAACAGTTTTTAAAAAATGTTGATTCTTACTTGGAATAGTCATTCAGGGAGTCAAACTAGAAATCATGAGGAAAATTCAATGTTAATCAAATTCTTTTACTACAAATACTATGTATTTTTTATTTTTGAACCTTGCTTTTTATTTCCATTATATCATAATTTACATTATCAGTCTTCTATTAAATTGGATTTGAATTTTTGTGTTTTCAAGTTTAACTATGAACTGACATTTAGCAAATTCTCTTATCTAATTAACATTTATTAGGTTATGCTGTAATAACAACAACAAAGGTATATTTCTCATTTGGTTAATGTCGGCTTTGATTGGCTGTGACTGCTCCATGTTTTCTTTACTCCAGAATCTAATATGAAGGAATGACCCCTTTTGGGGACATTGCCATTCTTACGGCAGAAGAAAGAGATGGCTCTTAGAAGATAACATGTATCACTTTTGCTTTAAGCAAGACACATGACCAAGCCTACCAGCATGGGGCCTTAGTATCTACCTACATTATGATGTATAAATTGATGTGTATACATGAATCATAGAAACTTAGAGGTCATCTCACTCACTCTTCAAATTTTGTGGATGAGGAATCTCAGGCCTAGGAAGGGAAAATTATTTTCTTGTTGTCACCTAAGTGCTTTGGGGCATATCTCTGATAAAAAACCCCCTCCAGTAGGATTCAGCATTTTGTCTGTATCGTATAGTACAGATAAGAAGAAAGAGGGGATAGTTAAACTACATTACAAGTCCTTTATATATATACCAAAGCAAAACACATGCCAAAGGAACTACATTTTACCAACACATTAAAATTAATGCTCCTGACTGATGTATTCTATCTATACTCAACAAAGTACTACTATAGAGAAGAAATAGAAGTTATTTCTGTTATTTGTCCCTTTCCTACTTTGCGATAGACAGGGATAGTGGCTTTAGGTTTAATTAAAGGAATAAGCTCACAATGTTTATTTCATCTCTAATTCTTTCTTCATATTATTTTCATGCAGTGAATGGAGATAACTTCTGACTTCTATCAGCTGCTTATACATTCATTTATTAACCTAGTTATTCAAGTACCTACTAAATGTAAGGATTTGATTCTAACTGCCATGGTGGATACAATGAAGAGATGTATACGTACTTAAAACTATAATACAAAGCAGTGTGACAAGTGCCAATGAATATATAGTAAGTATAGCTATGTTCTAATAGCTCTTTTATCAGAAACCATAAGACCAGAAGTAGAAATAATCTTTAAATATATTCCCAGATACCAGAAAGTTTTAATACAAATACCTTAGCATCTGCATAATTACTTGCACATGGTAGATGACCAACACATGTCTCATGAATTGAACTGAAGCTAAATATACTGGAAAAAATACCAATGCGGGTTGAAAAGAAGGGAAGTAAGAAGGGCAGAGATTGAGCTACACTTAAGGAGACTAAAGAAGAGGTCCTGTCAATGATTAGAAAAGAGACAAAGCAGCATGGAGGGAAGGACTTATGTCATCTGGTCCCGGATAGTGGAGCAAACTAGTCTGTAAGAGACACAGGTGCCAGCATTCTTGGAGGCTCTATGGACGGGGGCTCCGGCCTGAGAAGTCTCCTAAAGAGAACAAGATTGTGGGCAAGAGAGGAAGTCCCCCCAGTGTCTCGTTTCCAAATTACTCTGAAATCAGACATCTTTCTCAGGCTTTCTTTTAGGGCTTTCAGTTGAGTCTGCTTAATATAATTCTAGGGTTGGCTGTCCCCACCCCTCCTTAGAATCTTTCTACCTGCTCACAGGCAACTAGAATTATAAGCAGAAAACCCACAAGTAGAAAAATGTTTTAAATTCAGATAAATATCTAACTACAGTATGATACAAATGAGCTTAAGCTTCATGTAATCAGCCAGTAAAGACACATGAATAATAAATTACTAGATATTTCCCAGATTTGTCAGATTTTATTCCAGGCAGTTTTCAGATAAGAAGCCTTGGAGAACCTGAAGAAGGGGAAAGGCTACAGATGGAAGGATCTGAGGAAAGTAAAATTTACATTCCTCACCTCTTTGACCTGGGCGACAAAAATTGTGAATTAAGATATTTGGTCACATAACTGTAAAGATAGCTTTGGTTTCATAAAGTTCTTGTCTTATGTTTGTTTTGTTTTCGTCTTTTTAAACCAGGGAAGTTCCCTGGGAACTTAACTGAAATATCACAGAAACATTAGTTGCAGTACCTATTTCAACATTGGTATAGTGTATTTTGTTTTTCTCAATGTGGTACATGGAAATAAAATTTATGGACTATAAAGTCTATTGTATTTGAAAGATTAACCTACATAAGTCAAATTTTTAAAAACTTGTAAAAATATCCAATAAAAATTGCTTTGACAATTTTTGAGGAGCAAACATTTTATGATCTAAAATACTTAATGTGTAACTGTCATTGTTCCATTTGACACAGATTGTGTCATGATTACAGGAAGGATCTGCTGAAATGATTATATGATCAGAGACTACTAGATCTGTAGGCTCAGTAGTAGATAACTGTAGTGGGGTTTTTTTGTTGTTGTCTTTTTTTTTTTTCTGCTTAGCATCAGAAGCCCCTCCTCTTGTTTGGGAAGCAGAAAGCGTTTGTGAATCTGTGGGTTGAAGTTCAAAAAGCCTGACTCTTTTCCTTATTCCTGGCAGCCAAGACAGGCATATGACCTAAGTTGGGTCAACTGAATATCCTTGCCCTAGCTGTGAGTAAGAATAGTGTTACTAGGAAGGAATAAAAGATTAGAATTAGTCAGTGGGCTTCCATTGCCCCATTGTGTCAGGGTCCAAGTGTCCAGCAGCAGTGGTCCCTTAACCAGGCTGTACCTTTGGCCATGGATCTGGCTATGTGCTCTCCGTAGGTTGCCAAGCTATCTGGTAACCATCCAGGAAATTTTTTTTCTACCTAAGGACACCACAAACAGTTTCAGTTTTTGCCCAACTGATACCATCACTGTTTAGAGTCGTGGGAAAACCCTAACTAGCCTAAGGATGCTGCAAGGCCAATTTATGGGCTCTGCAGTTTCCTAAGTAATGATAAAGAGCCACCAAGACTAAGCTCCAGGAGGGAAGAGTCACCTAGCTTGATTACTGTGGTATACTCAGCTCCTAGCTCAGGGCCCTAGTACACAAGTTCAGTAAATTTTTATTTGATTTTGACCTGAATGAATAAAATAGTAACACCCACCTCTAGGCCTCAACATCTATTTAAAATTTTTGGATCCTGTCTGCTTTTAGTGTAGATTTTCCTTAGGAAGGAACAGAACTCAAAAAAAGATGACACTAAGGTTTTAAAATCAAGTAAGTAGGAGGCTGTTTTTCCAGTGGCAGAAATGAGGAAGTCAGGAGTAAAGATTAGGTTTCTGCTGTGATAAATTGAACCTGTTAAATGCTATGACTTTTACATTTCGTAACTGTTGGTTAAACCGGTTATGTCACTCATTCGATAGCGCTGTATTTGTTTGAAAAATACAAGAGTCCCTCCTACTGGACTTTGATCTAGCAGAAACAGCTGTTACCTAACAACCTCAGACCGTCACTGGAACACCTGTACAAGAACGTTCTTTAGTTTATTTAAATGGTTTTGCATATGTAATTTATTTAAGCCTTCAAAATGATTAGAAAACTTTTTATGGTCCTGCTTTTGTCGTCTGTGACTCTTGGAGAAGCAAGGAAATCGTTTCTCAGTTTTCTGAACATAGAAAGGACTGAAATGCTATTTTTCACAAAGACTGAAGAAACTGTCGTTGTAAGGTCAAGTTACAGAGATAAACAGCCAAACTCCAGCTACCTCTTTGTGCAACTAGAAGATCCTAAAATGCTCCAAGTGGTGAATGTGACTAAGACCTTATCAGATGTTACCAACTTTACCATAAACCTGGTGACAGATGAAGATGGGGAGACAAATCTGACCATTCAACTGTGGGATTCTGGAGGTAGGCAAGAAAGACTCATTGAAGAAATAAAGAATGTCAAAGTCAGAGTGCTCAAACAAAGACAAGACAGTCTTTTCCAGGCATCAAACCTTATTGATAGAAATATCCTTATGCTTTTTCTACCAATGATACTGTTAAATAAATGTGCATTTGGTTGTAAGATTGAATTACAGGTGTTTCAAACAATATGGAAGAGACCTTTGCCAATAATTCTTGGGGCAGTTATACAGTTTTTTCTTATGCCATTTTGTGGATTCCTTTTGACGCAGATTTTGGCATTGCCTGAGGCACAGGCTTTTGGATTTGTAATGACCTGTACATGCCCAGGAGGGGGTGGGGGCTATCTCTTTGCTCTGCTTCTAGAAGGAGATGTCACTTTGGCCATTTTGATGACTTGCACATCAACGTTATTGGCCCTGATAACGATGCCTGCCAATTCGTACATATATAGTAGGATGTTAGGGTTATCAGGTACTTTGCATATTCCTGTTTCTAAGATTATGTCAACACTCCTTTTCATACTTATACCTATATCAGTGGGAATAATCATCAAGCGTAGACTACCTGAAAAAGCAAACTTCCTGGAGAGGATCATTAGACCTCTGAGTTTTATTTTAATGTTTGTAGGGATTTATTTGACTTTCAGAATGGGATTAATGTTTCTAAAAACAGTGAACCTAGAAGTGCTTCTATTGGGTGTCTTAGTTCCTGCTTTGGGTTTGTCGTTTGGGTACTTTTTTGCTAAAATTTCTATGCTGCCTCTTCCTGTTTGTAAAACTGTTGCTATCGAAGGTGGGGTACTGAATAGTTTCTTAGCCCTTGCTGTTATTCAGCTTTCTTTTTCACAGTCCAATGCAGACTTGGCTTCTGTGGCTCCTTTCACAGTGGCCATGTGTTCTGGATGTGAAATTTTACTGATCCTTCTGTTCTACAAGGCTAAGAAAAGATGTATCCTTACCATAGAAGAGAAAAGAAAGAAAAATCGCCCGGTCTAACAGTTAAAGCGTTACTGAATTTTCCTACTCTGAATGAGGTACTGTGGGAGATTCAAAGAATATCTGAAATGATGCCTGCTCTCAACTCACTTATGATCTGATTGAAAACTTGACATTAGGGGAGAAGTATATACATACATATAATCATATGTGCTAAACACCCAATGAATAGTACAGACAGTTAAATGTACAGGAATTCAGAGGAAGGAGACTACTTTTCAACTGTGTTGGCCTGGAAATGTTCTATAGAGTTGGATTTTAATATAATACTTTATTATGGTGTCTTGAACAGGAAAGAGCAATTCAAAAAAAAAAAAAAAGTCCTCCTGTAGTGATTATGATATATCCCGAGTATTTATGGAAGGGCTGCCCTTCCATAATAGGCATTTGGTAAATGCTCACACAGTGAATGAATATGTAAATTCCTCTTTGGAATCAATGTCTTAAACTAAATATAGCATTTCTGCTCTCATAAGTGTACTTCCTCCTGTCGTCCACGTCTCCCACTAAAGACGTTACCATTTACCCTGAAGCACAGGGTCATCTCTTACCCCTCTTCTCCTTTCTTCCCTCTTCTTTCTTTCATTATAGTCAAACTATTTCCTACAGACAGTTTTTTTGTTTTTTGTTTTTTTAAAGAAAGCATCCCAGGTGAAGTGAGGTGGACCAGTATTCTTTTTTTTTTTTTTTTTTTTTTAAATTAATTAATTATTTATTTATTTTTGGCTGTGTTGGGTCTCTGTTTCTGTGCGAGGGCTTTCTCTAGTTGCGGCAAGCGGGGGCCACTCTTCATCGCGGTGCGCGGGCCTCTCACTATCGCGACCTCTCTTGTTGCGGAGCACAGGTTCCAGACGCGCAGGCTCAGTAGTTGTGGCTCACAGGCCCAGTTGCTCCGCGGCATGTGGGATCTTCCCAGACCAGGCCTCGAACCCGTGTCCCCTGCATTGGCAGGCAGATTCTCAACCACTGCGCCACCAGGGAAGCCCCAGACAGTTTCCTGTAATATCTTTTTATCAATCTCCTCTCTATTCCCAGTACTACCACTTTTGTTCTGCCCTAGATTGCTGCTTCCCTAAACCTTTCTTACCTGGCTTTTGGCCTCTCTGTCCACTCTCCAAGCACTGGCAGATTAATCTTCCTAAAAATCTAACTTTGATCATCTGCTTTCCCTGCTACAAACCTTTTTGCCTCTTGAATAAAGTCTGTATTCCTTAGTGAGGCATTCTGTACGCTCTGCTCACTGACTTCACCCTAGCTTTCCAGTTTTATCTCCTCTCCCACTTCTTTACACGCAGTCTTTGCTCCAATCAACAGATAACTTGATAACTCATGACTCTGCCTTTGTTCACACTGTCCCTGCAACCTGAGGGGACCACGTCATCTCTGTCTAGATTTTGACCACTCTCACAGACCTGGCTCAAATACCACCCTTGCCATGAAGCTTTGACTAATCCCCCTTAGCTACCGGGAACTGAAATTTCCTCTAAATTCTCATCACAATTTTTTATGCTCATAGTACTTGCATTACAGCTATTTGTGTTCCTATTGTATCCTCCCGATTTTCCTATAAATCCTTGAACATGCAAATTATAAACATAATATAATATGTAAACAATATAATAGAATATTGACAGTACAATATATTAGTATGAACAGTATAATAATATAAACAATAGAATACGATAATGCAAACAATATTCATTACTCCCCATAATATCTAGCATATTTCCTGTGTGCTTATTCAAATAAAGTGTTGAAGCACAGACTAGGGCCCAAATGAATAGTATGCTCGTTTTTATACCACTGTTGAGTTTTCAAAAGCAATTTTCAGTATCTAGTTCCAGTTTGCACTTCTCTCCAAAGAAAGTAAGGGCATCAAGAAAGAGAAATATCACTCTCAATAATTCTGCTTCCCACATTTCCCAGACCCTTAGTTGTAGGCAAATTACTTAACCATCCTGTAGTACCATTTCCTTATCTAAAAAATGGAGATAATAGTGTAAACTCCATCAAATTGTCATAGGAATTAAATGAGATCTTATTGACAATGTACTTAGAACAGAGTACATGCTCAGCAAGTATTAGCTGCTATAATTATTTTACTGGACTTTAAACTTTTGACCTTGATATATCTACTGTTGGTTTGAAATACTAATCTGATAACTCTGCATAGAGCCTAAAACTTCGAACATTTTCCTATCAGTGTTATTCACCATCTTAATTATAGTATTAGGGAATTTTTGTTCAGTTTGCCAGCTGATAAGACAACCAAAGTTCTTTTTTTCTTATTTCACCAAATCCAGTATGTTAATACCAAGACTCATCAAAGCGCTGGTTTGGCATGGTGATGGATGGTTATTATTCACTTTATAAAATGATAATTGCCTACATGAAATACTTTACTACTGACTCCTTTAAATGGAAATCTCCACTTAGGGGTTTAAAATATAATTAAGCTTGCATAAATTTGACTTATGTACATTTTCATGAACATATTTTACTGATTGGGAGACAAGAAACTGCCTTTCTAGTTGCTCTTTATCCTTAACTTTGTGGTCTCGAACAAGACACTTCTCTGCAGTTCAGTTTTCAAATCTGTAAAATGAAGAGATTCAACTGAGGTTTAAGATCTTGCTTAACTCCTAAACCTGTAATTCTGGCATAAAACTCTGGGACATTAACACCACAGGCAGGGCGATGGTTTCAGGTTGACAAGAATAACCACTCAGCTGCTGCTTTCTACTTAAAGCAACAACCAAAATATGAGTTTCTTGAGGGCAGGGACCACATATTATTCTTTGAATTCCCTACAGTTTTTAACCAATACTTTTAATTGAGTTGGTGCTCATAAAACATTGAATTAATTAATCATTAATGTCTATGAAAGTCAATATCATATACTCTAGGGCCAGATTATGCCGGGGTCTGCAGTTCCAGCTCTGTCACCAACTGGGTGACATTGGTCAAGTTACTTAATCTCTCTATGCCTAAGTTCATGTGGAAAGTGGGGATAATGATAGTACCTACCTCATGGTATTGCTGTGAAGATTAAATGAGTTAGTATTAATAAGGTCCTCAGAATAATGCCTAACACACAGTAAACTCTATAATTATTATAGTTACTCTCTGCATGTTTGATCTTGCACCTTAAAAGCAGATGAATGTGTACAAATGGAACTTGGAATATATTTTATTTATCTTATAGATGTATCATGGAAGATTGAGATTTTTATGTAGGAACATTTGTCTAATTTGGATGGGGATGAAGTTATTCAAGCTATTTATTTATTGTTTAAGAATGAGAGGCATAAAGCAGGCTAACTAATTGCTTGAGTTCATACCAACCATTTGTCCAACAATAATCAGTATCAAGGCTGCAAAGAACAAAAGGCTTTATTTGAAGTCTTAAGAATTGCAATTCAGGAGACACAGATTTGGGACTTCCCTCGCAGTCCGGTGGTTAAGACTCCACACTGAAGGGGGCCTGGGTTCAATCCCTGGTCAGGAAATAAGATCCCACATGCCGTGCAGCACGGCCCAAAAAAAAAAAAAAATTATTTTAAAATTAAAAAAAAAAAAAGAGAGAGACAGGAGACACAGATTCGGGTAAAACTGAAAGAGTATTGCAGGGGAGAGAAAGAGTCAGGAGCTTATGCAGGCAAAAGCCACAAGATTGTTCAAAAATTATTACTGACCCTGATTCAAGAAGGGAAATATTTGTCCTTAAGGCTGTCATGAGTTATTTTAGGGTAAGGGTCCAATAAATATCTTGAGTTTCTGGAACATTGGGTAAGTGTTCTGGATGCATGTGTTAAGATAATAAGTGGTCAAAAGTTTCATTTGGTCTGAGACATGCATAGGTCACACTTCCTCGATGGCCTCCTGGCTCCATTTTAGAGAGCTCTCTTAGCAATACCAACTCCATTTTGATTTTCCTTTCACACATTTTACACAGCCATGATTGATTAGACAAAAGATCCAGAGGTAGAGGGATAAGCCATTTTAAAAAAAATAAACTTTCATTCCAACCTTTAATAGAGATGATTCTATGGTACATTTTTTTCCAGAACTAAAAACTCTATCTGTAATTCCAGCCTATGTTATGTCAAAACGTGAAATCTTGTTAGGTATCCTGAAGATTCCACCCATAAGGAACCTGCATTTTGTGTTTATAAATTTTTGTCATTTTTAATCAAAGTCCACTAAATAATTAACTGTTAATTAAGAAAGTCTTGGTATGTGGAATCTGCATTTTTTTTTGTTTGTTTGTTTTTAGTGAAAGGAGTTGCCATTTAAAAGAAGTCAGTTCCAGAGACTAAATAAAGTTAGCAAGATACCCAAGATTGCAGGGGAAGGAATCACCATGAAGGTCGCTCTTTATTATGCAAATACAAGGCACCTATCACTCATGTAGGTGATGACCAGAGCACTCTGTGGCTTGACAAAGGCCATCCTTCCCAGAACCCCTCCACGAATAGTCAGGTGTCTGGGGAGGTGTCAGGGGCATTGGATCTTGCCTCTCTTCCATTTTGAGGTTTAGCATAATTGGAACCTCTGTCATGGATGCAAGTCCGCTGGTAGGAAAGGATATCAAAGGCCCCCAAGAGGGAACTCCCCATTAGGGAAGTCTGGAATGGTGATCTGGTCACTATGCCAGGGAGCAGATTTTGTCCTGGTATAGTGTGTGGCTGAGGCTGGAACCTGACCCCTCCATAACCCCAAACCACCTTGGCACAGCAGACAGTCTTCAGGGTTGGGAACAACGGCTGCAGATGTGACTATAGCTTTAAAAATTGCTCTTTTGGGAAGCCAAGATCAATGCACCAGGTACCGAGGTCTCTGCAGCCATCTGAGTCACTCACAGCACTGGACAAAAATCTTTTGGATTGTGTGGGACCAGTTTGCAACACTGCCAAAACCAGATCGGAGCGCTAGACCTCCCTGTGTACTAGAGGATTCTTCATTTCACTTTGTCAGGCATTTGAAAGCAGAACAACCTCCTTGACTGAAAAATCCCTGAGTTACTTGAGGACAATTGTAAAGTAGCAGCTGAGGCTCCTAGAAAAAGATTGTACTTCTTGCTCATTAGAGGTAGGAAGCTTGAAATGGTTTTAATTTGAAGGAATGAGATATTCTATCTATCTTCACTTCGATTACACTGATTTTAGCAGCTTTGTTTATTTAAACGAGGCTTAAAGAGGACTCAAATGACATTTCTGCAAATGCCTGGAAAGTTTTATTTGGTTAAAAACCAACACTTGTCACCACAGAGTTGGCAAGATTTTTACTTTAAGATGACTGACAATGAAGAACCAAAAAGCTAATTTCTAAAGTTTTTAAATTTTTTTTTAATCAAGAAAACAAAAGCATCATTTGCTAGACAAATTGAGGTGTTCAAATCAGATACTTACAGCAACACTCTTTAGAAGGAGACAAAGTTCTGGCTCTTTGTGAGGTTTGAGAATTGGTCCCACACTTCATGTCATTCATCTTTGAGAACCCTCATTTGCAACACGTTGGTGACAATACCCTGTCTTCTGATCAAGCTAAGAGAACCAATCACTGCAAATGCAAGGAGCCAAATAACCTGCTTCCCTGATCCTGTTGTGGCTAGGACATCTTTTACCTGTGCACTGCCTTTTGCATTATAATAGTAAGACTATATGATGCCAGACCTGTAATTTCAAGAAGCAGAACTATTTTAAGGACCATAGACTAGTCCTTGTATTTCATGTGATGCAAGCTTATCGTACCATGTATTCCCTGAATATGGACTTTGGAGTCAGTGTGTTCTACTCTTTGCTCTTGCTGTGTGACTTGAGGATAAATAACTTCCCTGAGCCTCAGTTTCCTCATCCATATGATGAAGCTGATCATATCTTCTCATGGAACTGTTGCAACCTTTAAGTAAAATAATGCATATGAAAACAAAAGCGCCTGAAGCATGGTAAGTCCTCACTACATGGTTACCAAATAAATTATTGAGAATAAGGGCAGTTGGTTCTGGCCAATAGATGTATGTCTGTCTACCTATCATAGGTTTACTATAGTGCATATTGTTGGGGAGGAAGAAAACTTTCCTCTAGAAAACCTTCTAAGTTCTTCTGGCTGGTCTAAGAATTAAATTGACATGAGACAGATTTAACAGGAGAAAATCAGATTTAATTTTATACATAAGAGAATCCCACACACATAAAGGGGCCAGAGACCCCACATGCATGAGAGGGTCAGAGGCAGAAAAGTAAAATGAGGACTACATGCCATCCTGAACTAAGGAATGAGATGGGGGCCTGGGGCTTCCAAGGACAGGAGGATGATAAGAAGAAAAGCAGATGTTTGGTAATTAGATATTCGCCCTACCATATAGATGGGGCCCTTTAGATAAAGCATATCTCCAGTAATAACTCTTTTCTGAGAAAAATTTCCAGTTTAAATTCTTCTAGGTAGTTAAGGGAGGGGGAGTATTTTCTCTTGCACTCACCAGGTCTCAGTTGCCTTGAGCTCAAAATAATCCTCATGCAAAAATGGAATATTTGGGGGACGCTCCGTTATGACCCCCTACAATATGTATATAGTGTAGGTTTACCCAGCATAGTTTTAACAAATAAAAGTTGCAAAGCTAGAGTCCTATCTCCAGTTTGTGTTTTGCCAAAAGAGTAGTATGGAATAAAAGACAGGGACAAAGAAAGGGAAACAGGAAAATTGGAAGGAATGGAAGACGTAAGGGATGGGCAAAATAGAGGAAAGGAATTTTTTAAAAATTACAGAAGAATGTACAGGTAGGATAAAGAAAGTCAGAAGAACCACAGAGGAAAAAGAAGAGGCCAGATCTGGAAGGACTAGGCAGAAGGGGGACGGGTCACGAAGCGATCACCAGCGCAGCTTGGGGCTGGGGGTGGGGCAGGGAGTTGGGGGTTGGAGGGCTGTGCTCCGTTGTGGGGCGGGGCCAGAAGAAGCCGAGCCCCGTGGGCGGGGCTGCAGGGGCGGGACTTCCTGTCGGAGGCGTAACCAGCCTGACCCTCCTCTCCCTCCGGAAGAGCCCAGCGTTGGATCCGGCTGGTATCCTAGCGAGCCTCAAGCCTTCCACCCAGAGGTGAGACCTTCCTTCCTGCGATCCCGCACCAGCCCTTGGGCGGGCTCGTCGGGCGCTGCGGGCGCTGCGGGCGCGGGCGGCTCTCCGGAGTGGTTTGGAGTGGGTGGGCTCGGTCAGCGGTGCGGGATGGCGCCCAGGGACAGAGGCCGCAGTTGGGGCGCCTTCATCCCTGCGGTTTTGTCCTGAGCCACGGCCGAGTGACACCAGGAACGGTCCCTGCGTGTGTAGCGGTTTCGCCCCCGGGATCTCGCTGAACCTTTGCGGCAGCTTGTGTAGAATAATTCCCTCTTTTTCATTTTACCGATTCCAAAGAAGCTCAGAGAGACCTGGCATACTTCCAGGGGCGTGTAGTCCCGGTGTAAGCCCCCGATCCCGTGCTGTCCGCAGTCCCGCTGCTGGGGACAGGTGGCCGGAAGGTGGCATGGCTCCCACCGCAGGGAGGGTGGTAACCAGGACAGAAGAGGTTGAAAATGTTTCACGTGTTTGTCTTTGAGAAAGTGAAGGTGAACAAAATGTGTTCCTTTTTGAGATATACTCAAAACTGGTTGGAAAGATAAAGCATGCAGCACACAAATGACCGAAATGTAAGGAAAACATTCCTGAGTGCCCCAAGAGCGATGTACAAAGTTTTATGGGGTCTTCCAGGCTTGGGTGTCCTCTGAGCTTCTCACGGCATGTTCCCTCCTAAGGAATGTCATTCAGACTCAGGACTCAGTTGATGCCTACTCAGATGACTTGCATATTTGTATCTGCAGGCCATACCTCTCCTCTGAGGTCAGGATCCATACAGTCAGCTGCCTAATTGACATCTTTTGGTTTCACAAAAGTTCCTCATCCTCTACTAATTAAACTTTTGTTCTCCCCACCTCCTACCCAGATCCCAAATTTGACTCTTTTCTATTGCTCCCTGTTTCAGTAAAGGTCACCATTATCCATTAAGTTGCCAAAGTGAGATATCTGAGCATCATTAAACTCTTCCTCTCCCTCATACTCCATATCCAATCTATTGCTAAGTGCCCTCAGCTTTACCTCCCAAAGCAAATATCCCCACTGTCTACTCTTCCCTCCACCCTCTAATCCATTCTGTTCAGCAGCCATGATGTAATGATTCCTCATGGCTCTCAAATCAAAGGCCTCGCTGAGGATGATCCCTACTATCCCCCAGCCTCACCCCTCCCCCATTTCTCTTGATCTCTGAGCTGTCACACTTAGGCCTTTCGGTTGCTCTTCACATACCAGGAGTCCTGCAGTTGAGTTAGTTAATACCTATTCTCTTGTCCATCAAATCTTGGTTGAACCATGTTCTTAGGGAAACCGTATCTGGTACCTACGACCAGGTCAGAGTTCCCCTGTTACATGCTTCTCATTGCACTTCTGCTTAGCCTTTATTACATTTGTGATGTTGCATGTGGTCTGTGATTTTTTTTTGATTAATATCTGACTACCCACTAGAGAGTAAGTGTGAACTCTGCCTGTTTTTCCTCACTGTGATGCATTGCACAGCATATAATAGATATTCAGCACATAGCTCTTGAATGGTTAAACAGATTATGACTTCTGGGTGGAGAATCCCTAGAAGAAAGGGTAGCTTTTGAAATGAGCCTGGAAAAATTGGTAGGAGATATCAGTGCTGTTAGTAGAGGGAGATATGAATGGCTTAAGCAAAGTTTCTGGCTATTGAGAACATCTAGTTCTGTTTAAGCCTAGAAGAAAGGAATGGGAGTAAGTAAGAACGAAAAAAAAAAAAAGTTTGGAAACAATTCTTGAAATGCTCTAAGCAGTTACTCCTATAACTCAAAAAGTGGCTTCCTTTTAAAATTATTTAAATGCTTATATCAAGAAGAAGAAGCAACTAGCAGAAACAGCTCAAAATATCTGTCCTTTGTCCTCCCTTCCCTTCCCCTCCCTCTCCTCCCCTCCCCATTCCTATACTGTGAGCACCATGATTGGGATTTCCGACCAGTCTTCAAGGTGAAACTCTGTGTAAGTTATTCTCAAATATAAAGATGACAAGGGCTTCCCTGGTGGCACAGTGGTTGAGAATCTGCCTGCCAATGCAGGGGACACGGGTTCGAGCCCTGGTCTGGGAAGATCCCACATGCCGCGGAGCAACTGGGTCCGTGAGCCACAACTACTGAGCCTGCGCGTCTGGAGCCTGTGCTCCGCAGCGGGAGAGGCCGCGACAGTGAGAGGCCCGCGCACCGCGATGAAGAGTGGCCCCCGCTTGCCGCAACTAGAGAAAGCCCTCGCACAGAAACGAAGACTCAACACAGCCAAAAATAAATAATAAATAAAATGCATAATGTAAAATGTATATGATTGCAAAGGCAGTCAATTATTAAAAAAATAAATAAATAAAGATGACAAAATTAGGATTGCTTTATATATGATCCACATTTTTCTGAGTCTGACAGCTTGAAAAGCTTCACTGTCCTGGGTACAGGTTTTAGAGTGTGGTCAAGCCAGTGGTGAGTTATTTTAGTCTTCTCTTCAGAAGTCAGTGGAACGCTGGACAGTTCAGAAGACAAAAATGTGTTGTTTTTTTTTCCCTCTCTGAAACTTGGGGAAATTCCTTTTTTACTTAATTGTTATTTTTTTAGTCCTGGAATTTTCTTTCCTCAGAATGTTATGATAGAAAGAGCAGTGGACTTTACATTCAGAATTGAGTTCGAATTCTGACTGGGTCATGTGTCTAATAAAACCTTGGGCAAATTACTTATAATCACTGAGCTTTAAGTTCTTCATCTTTACAACCTCATTAAAAATAAATTCACATGTATAAAGTACTGAACTACCTGACATTCAATTAGTACCTGTGCCTTTTGCTCCTTCCCTTCAAAGCTTCTTTAATTTCTGTCTGTGGTTAGTGGAATGCACAGATGCCAAAACTGCAGATACTGAAAACTGTCTGTGTTCCCTGTGTTCTTTCTCTAATTTTCACTTTATTCTTAACCCAAACATGCACCTGTCTTTTAAGATATTTCTTGTGTCCTTTCTTCTCCATTCCCTAGACCAATGCTGTTTTTTAAAATGTCGTATGGTATAGGCACTTTGGGAGACACTTTTATAGAATACTTTTTATTATGAAAATGTTTCTACAGTAGAAGTGAAGTAATTTAGGTAAAAAGTGTTTCTTAATGGACCTGTGAGTGAATACTGAAAAAAACTGAACTCTAGAATCAGGTAGAGGGTGAATCCTGAATAAAAGTATTTTGCAAATTGAGGTGTTTTTGTGAACGAACTATTCTATGATTAAGATTTTTAGAGATTTGTAACTGCTGTATCTTTGTATGTGTTAAATCTGTTCAGAAGATGGCTGATCCTTGGCAGGAATGCATGGATTATGCAGTAACCCTAGCAAGACAAGCTGGAGAGGTATGAACTGAAATCTTTTCAGCCATGATGTGTTGGATGTGGACAGCGTGTGGTTGCCTTGTTAAACAAAACATGTACTTTGATTCATCTGTATTTGTTTTCATTTTATTAAACTTTAGTGGAGTGTTACTTTAATTTTGTCATTAAACTTTTTGTGATGACAGTTGTGAATCTAAAATAGGATATAAGATTCTATGATTTTATACCCAGAAGGTCATAACCCCTAAGGATTTATTTTATTTACACTGTGGTAAGAAATATTTAAGAATATCATTTAGGACAGATTGAATGTTTCAAACCATTTCTGTATTTCATCTTTTAGTTTGATTTAAAATGACTTACGCTTTTCCTATTTGCTTACCAAAAAATCTTTTTTAGATTGCTCGTGAAGCCCTAAAAAATGAAATGGATATTATGATCAAAAGTTCTCCAGTTGATTTGGTAACTGCTACTGACCAAAAAGTTGAAAAAATGCTTATCTCTTCCATAAAGGAAAAGTATCCGTCTCACAGGTATTTCTTACTTCAGTTTCTTGTGATAAAAATGAAATCTAGGTTGGAGTCAATAGTACTAGACAGAAATTTTGATTTTAGACTCAGTAATTGACTATACTTAATTTAAGCTGAACGGGAATTTATTTGGAGGGTGTTGGGCAGCTCAGGAGCCCTGAGAGCAGGGCTCAGGTGGGAACCAGGGAGGAAGGCAGAGCTGGTTAGGATTGGGTTAGGGTTAGGGTTAGGGTTAGGAGCCATTGCTTCAGATGCTGCTGGTAGCCTCTCTCCTGTCTCTGCTCACTTTGGATATCTTTACCCCATTAGCTCAAGATTACAAATCCTGGGCAAGAACATCTGCTAGCTGAACTCAGGTTGTTTGCCTAAGCTCACACTTCCAGGGAGCAGTGAACAGGGGCTATTTGGATTCCTTTATAGTAAGAGGAGTGTTTGGATGCTGGGAAGTTGACGTGACAAGTGTCTGGCATAGACAAGATTTTAAAGTTCAGTTTTATTCTCTATATTGCAAACTTTTTTAGGTGCTAAAGTCAGGGTAGCTTTAAGGAGTTTGAGAGAAAATACTAAAATCAGGGCTTTCTTTATAGGCACCAAAATACTGTCATCATTTTAAAGGTTTAACATTGTCATTCTCTACTTCTTCGTGATCATGCCATTGGCCATTCCTGGTATTTTAGTCACTGAGGAGAAAAAAAATGTTTAAAGCTAAATATATGTCTTCTCAATGAAAAGGTTTATAGCCAAGAGAAAAAGAGATACAAGAAAATTATGATAGTGATTATTAGGACTGTTCAGTATTGAATAAAGGACATAAATAAAAAAGAAAGTAGCAACGGAAAGAAGAAATCCAGTGAACTCAGACACCATTTACAGAATTCACCTGAGATTTACTGTGTAGCGTGTTTTAGGAAAGCATGTAGACCCAGTAATTTTGGTGGGTGATTTGCTTTCTCATTGACTTATTTAACGTTCTGTATATTATCTATTGCTGTATAGCAAATTACCCTAAAAACTTAGCAGCTCTAGACAGCAAACATTTATTATCTTAGAGTTTTCTAGGGTCAAGAATATGGGAGTAGCTGGGCTGCATTGTTCTTGCCAGGGTCTCATAAAGTTATAGTCAAACTGTGGGTCACCTCAGGCTCAACTGGGGCTGAAGGGTCCATTCACTTATGTGATTGTTGGTGACTTCAGTTCCTCATGGGTGGTCTGCGGCAGCTCCCCTCAGTTCCTTACCATCTGGGCCTCTCCACAGAGCAGCTGATAACATGGTGGCCGGCTTCCCCCAGAGCGACAGAGGGAAGGGGAGGGAGGAAGAAATAGAGTGAATAAGATGGAAACCTCAGTGCCGTTTTGTGAACGAGTCTTCCAAGTTGCACGTTGTCACTTCCACTTTGTTCTATTGGTTAGAAACGAGTCACTAAGTCCAAATTCACACTCAAGGCAAAGGGTGTTAGGCTCTACCTCTTGAAGAGTTAGGCTCTACCTCTTGAAGAGGGGAGTATGAGAGAATCTGTGGACTTATTTTTAAAACCTCCACGTTTCCTTAGTAAGTTCTCATCTGCAACAAATTCACTTTTCAGCATGTGTGCCTTCACTTATCCTGGCATTCCATTTGAGAATTTCAGATTCTGTTATTTTTCACATGACTTTGTTCTGGGGGAAGTAAAACTTTCTCACTTTCATCAGTCTGCAGGGAAAACAATAGAAAAGTGTAGTGTACAGACTTTTGTTATGTTTTATAGTAGACCCTGGGTAGCTTAAGGTTTGAAAATTGTTGAAAGCAATGTAAAGATTCCGAGTTTGTTATTTTTTTTGTTTTTAGTTTCATTGGTGAGGAATCTGTGGCAGCTGGGGAAAAAAGTATTTTAACTGACAGCCCTACGTGGATCATTGACCCTATTGATGGAACAACTAACTTTGTACATGGGTATGTTTTAAAATTTTTAATATTGTAATTCCTGTTTCTGTATTAACTGAATGGACTATTGGATATTTTGTTCACAAACATATATACTTTAGAGAATTGTGTAATTTGTAGAGTAGTTTATAAGTGTATTATGCATAATTTTCATCAGCTATGGAAGAGGTGATGAACTATTAATGTTGTAGACTTGCCCTGTGCAGGGAAGTGCCCTGTTCACCATTCTTTTTCTCACTGTTGAAACCACATAAAAATGTATGCAAGCAATATTGCTGCTTTGAGATCAATTAAGGAAATAACTAACTCAATACTGGAGTGTTGTCTATATAGAATGGGTTCAATCCAGGAGAAAAAAAATGTTAAAAAGAGCATGGGTTTTAGGATGTGTGAACGTGTGACCTTGAGCAAATTGCTTAATCTTTCTAAGCCTCAGTTTTTTTTTTCATTCTATAAAATGGGCACATTAATGGTACCTGCCTCATAGAATTGCTTGTTGATGGGACTCAATGAGTTGTACATTTATATAAGAACTTACTCTAGTGCCTGGCACAAAGTAAGTAAATAATTCAGTATATACTGAGAAGTATATGTAGAATATATATACAAAGTAAGTGTATAACTCAGGATATTTAGAAGAAAGCCTGATGGAATTGCCAGTGAGGGTTCAAATGAGTAGCCTAGTTTGGTGGGATGACACATAGTTGTTATATTTGAAGTTACCGCGTAGCTGTATGTATCTTTACTAATAGAATTGTTAAAGCCATAAAGCTAAGATGTAGAATCGATATGTGATGGAATGTTAATGTGGAAAGATGCTCATAATATTATATAACATAGAGAAGATTATAATACAGTGTATAGTATGATCCCATTTTTGTTAAAATTGAAACTATATTCATGGAATTCTACATTTAAACGGTATGAAATGGCATACAGTGCCAAGTAGCCTTCCCACTTCTGACCCCAGCTTCTCAGGACCCAGCTCTGGAGGTGACCATTGTTATCAGCTTCTTGTGAATCCTTTCAGAGATGTCTCATGCCTGTAGATGCATCCTGCATGTATGCATCTGTATATTCTACCCTCCCCATCCCCTACGATTTACACAAAGTGTTGCATACTGTATACACAGTTCTGGGGGAGGAGGGATAAGACTGTTCATATGAAAAAATTTGTAAGCAGTTTTATTATGAAAAAACATGTTTGTTGAAAATAAGTTCTATTTTGACAAATTTATGTGTTTTTTTTTTTTTAAAGATTTCCTTTTGTAGCTGTTTCAATTGGCTTTGTTGTAAATAAAAAGGTATGTTGTTTAAATTTATGGTTGGTAAAATGCCTTGCTCTCATTTTCTGAGAAAGAGTAAATGTGTCTCCATAATAAATTTAGGTTTGTCTCTATTCAATTTATGTAGCTGCATCATTTTGAAATAAACTCCAGAACTGTTAAACTTGTCATGATACTTTTTCCAGTGAAGAAAATGTAATGTTTTCTGAGAATATTTTATAAGGAAAAAATACACACAAGTAACTGAAATATGATTCAGTATTTAATCACCATTATATATATGATAGAGTCAGATAAGATAGGCATTGATGTAGGGTCTAAAATGCTTAATGGAAGAGGTGTGCTTTGAGCTAGGAATGCTTTAGTAGGCATTGTGAAGGGAAACACCAGGAAGTGGTAGGGGCCAAACATGGTTAGAAAATGCAGACTATGTTCAGGAACCTGAACACTTGCTGTATCTAAAGCCCAGTAGAGTACAGTCTCTACCTGTTGCATTTCCGTGCTGTTTGGGTATTTGATTGATCAAAACACGAATGGTGTTTACTAACATCTTACATAACTGTCTTCAAGGGGCTTGTGATATAGTTGATCAGCATGTGCACAAGAGAGTTAAGAAATCTCTGACAATAAAAACACAAATTAGTGCAAATGAAATCTTAGGCACAGGATTGTGTTAATCAGTGAGAACATTCAAAGGGAGATAGGTGAGCATTTCTCGTTTTATCAGCCCTGGGCTGTTGAACTCCTAGTTCAATGCAAAAGTTACATGTGTGAACAGATGAAGGTAATATGTGGTGGAACTATGAAAAAAAAAAAAATACTATGAGAACATGAAGAGGGTGTAACCAATTCTGCCAAGAGTGGTTTGGGGAAATCTTCATACTAAATGGAAGGGGTCTTAGAATTTGGTCATGTGAGTTGGGTCATAGCAAATTAGGGGTTTGCCAGATAAAGAAGAAAAGGAAAGCATTTTAATCAGAAAGAACAGTTTGGAGAAGAGCATGATGTGTGTGGGGAACGGTGAGATGTTCATTGTGAGCAAAACTCTGGAAATGGCAGGAGCAGAACCAATGAGGTGAGTTAGTTGTGGTCTTGCCGTGAGGCACCGTGGCCTGTCCATGTCAGAACATTTAGATTTTGTTTTTAGGTGGTAGGAAACCAGTAGCGGTTTTTAAGTGCAGAGTGACAGATAATTCCAGCAACGTAGACGTCACACCAGAGGGGCAGGTGATTCTGAACTCAGATGGAGGTGGGGAGAATGGCTGAGGAAATGCCAAAAATCAGGAAGTGTTTTCAAGATAAAATTGGAAGGAAGTGACTAATGGGGAAGGAATGAGGCGTGAGTGATCAGGTAGTGAGTGAGTTTGACCTCCTCAATTGAGGTTTCTGCAAGCCTAGGTTCTGAAGCACAGCTTCTGACCTGTGAAGATGGGGTTGGTGGGAGCCACAGTTAGAGAGGTAGTTGAATGTGTGGACTGGAAAGAACAAACCTGTAAGAATTGAGAGAGCTAAAAGGGAAATGGAAGAAAAGGAAGAATGAAAAACTCTGGGGAACACAACTTTTAAGGGTTAGGCAGAGAAGAAGGTCATAAGAAAATGTGACACCAAGACAGATCAGTGAGTGTGGTAGGAGGACTAGGAGAATACTGCCAGGAACACAGAGTATGGGATTAACTGATGATGGTCAGCAGTCTCCAAATCTTCAGAGAAGGCATTTGATCAGCAAGAGTGCACTGATGATCTCTTTGCAAGGAGTTTCAGGAGATGCGCGATCAGGGAAGAAACCAAATTGTAATGTAGTAAGAGAATGGGAGATGCAAAGTCTAGACCACTCTTTGGCAGTGAAGAGAAAAGGAGAAGGTAATGTTTTGAAGGTTTTGCGAGGCAGGAAGAAATTTGGTGAGAAGTACCGGAATGAAAGTCCAAGAGAGGAGGGATCAGTTGATGGAGCAGGTTTTCAGAGAAGTATAACACAGGAGGAAGGATTCACCCTAGAAAACGGGAACGATCTGTCTTCATCTGAGGCAGGAAAGAGAGAGGTCAAGGTGGGTGCCCTTAAATTTAGAAATGGATGAGACAGGAGTCAAGTGTTTAGGTCTGATGACTTCTTTCCTCTGACTAAGCTGGGAATTAGCATTTTAAATATCCCACGATTTAGCTGTTTGAAAACATTATTAGTATACCAGATTTTCTTGTTACTTTCTTAGAAAAAGTATGGATGAAATGAGAAAGAATACTCAGGTTTGGTAAAGGAAACTTGTTTTCCTTCTGCAGATGGAATTTGGAATTGTATACAGTTGCATGGAGGATAAGATGTATACTGGCCGGAAAGGAAAAGGTGCCTTTTGTAATGGTCAGAAACTACAGGTTTCACACCAAGAAGGTAGGTTTATCCTCTAATTTTTGGTGTGATTGATATTATGTATTCGTATGCTATTGTTTTTGAATGTTAGCCTATAGAGCTCTCCAAGTGTTAACTGATTCATAAACTGTGTCTGTTTTCTCTGTACTTTTTAATTGTGACCACAATTTTGGATGTGGTAGTGGAAGCAGGGGAAGCAAGTGCGATGGAGCAGAAGACACTTGAGGCTTGCGTTTTGTCAGGGGCTGGGGAGGAAGATGAGTAAGAATGACTCTGCCCTCATGGCGTTCATGTTTTATTGCTTCAGCCACTGCATCTCAAATTCTTTGTAGAATTCCTTTGTTCTGATGCCATTGGGCCCAGTTATTAGTAAATTGAGGGGGAAAAGGCACTTCAAGTTGGGAATCATTAAAAATGAGGCATAAAACTATTATATATAGGATGCATAAACAACAAGGTTCTACTGTACAGCACAGGGAACTATATTCAATATCTTGTGATAAACCATAATGGAAAAGAATATGAAAAAGAATATATATATCTATGTATAACTGAATCACTTTGCTGTATAGCAGAAACTAACCCAACATTCAGTTATACATATATATATTCTTTTTCATATTCTTTTCCATTATGGTTTATCACAAGATATTGAATATAGTTCCCTGTGCTGTACAGTAAGCCTTGTTGTTTATGCATTCTATATATAATAGTTTGCATCTGCTAGTCCCAAACTCCCAATCCTTCCATCCCCCTTGGCAACCACAAGTCTATTCTCTATATCTGAGTCTGTTTCTGTTTGGTAGATGTGTTCATTTGTGTCATATTTTAGATTCCACATATAAGTGATATCATGTGGTATCTTTCTCTTTCTGATTTACTTCGCTTAGTGTCATAATCTCTAGGTCCATCCATGTAGCTGCAAATGGCATTATTTCATTCTTTTTTATGGCTGAGTAATAGTCCATTGTATGTATATACCACTTCTTTTTTATCCATTAATCTGTTGATGGACATTTAGGTTGTTTCCACTTCTTGGCTATTGTAAATAGTGCTGCCATGAACATAGGGATGCATGTATCTTTTCAAATTATAGTTTTATCTTGGATATATGCCCAGGAGTAGGATTGCTGGATCATACAGCAACTCCATTTTTAGTTTTTTGAGGAACCTCCATACTGTTTTCCATAATGGCTGCACCAACTTACATTCCTGCCAACAGTGCTACCATTTAATTTTAATTTTTGTCTTGTTTCAAATCTATATATAAATTATTTAATTTCTAAATTCCACTTTAAAAAAAAATATGTAAGGTGTTTGCTCGTTTCCCACGAAATGTATCATGCATGCAGGCAGATTGGTTATATTCTGTACTTTTGGGGGGGTGGTCTAAGGAGCTAGACTCTTTTTGATGATTATAAAAATGATGATAAAATAACTAAAAGAGATAATAAATTGATAAGTATTTTAATATTTAAAGTCTTAGAAAGAAACAAATATGATACAACTAGGAAGAGGAATAAAAATGTCCAATTTGTTCTGAGTTACAAGTGTCAAATTTTTTATCAGAATTCTTATTAATCAACTCTAATGATTATTTAAAACATTTTCTTTTAGATGTTACCAAATCACTCTTGGTGACAGAGTTGGGCTCTTCCAGAACACCAGAGACTGTGAGAATTATTCTTTCTAATATGGAAAGGCTTCTTTGCCTTCCCATCCATGGGTAAGCTCTTCTCACTTTCTCCCTAAAGTTGAACATTCTATGTTAACATTATAGATAATTTGACATTCTAAGGAATGAATTTTTCTTTAGAAATGAAATTTTTAATTAATAGACATGGGATCAGTACCGTAATTCTAATTTTATAATGTAATTTTTAAAACTTTTATTTGAAAATAATTTCAAATTTAACAAAATTTTCAGAAATAAAAAACTACAAGAAACAGTAGTATACAGTTTATCCAGATTCACCTATTGTTAACATTGTACCCCGTTTGCTTTATCATTTTATCATTCCTTCTTTTCTCTGTCTCTGTCTGTCTCTATCTCTGTGTGTATGTGTGTGTGTGTGTTTGTGTAAATATACTCCTTTTTTCCCCTGAACTATTTCATGGTAAATTATTTACCATGAAAAATTATTTACCATGGCTCTTTACCCCTAAGTACTTCAGTTTGTTATTTCCTAAGAATAAGGATACTCTCTTCCATAACCACAGTACAATTATTGACTTCATGAATTTGCTCTTTATCTAGTCTACCATCCATACATATATAGCTTTGTCAGTTGATCTAATAATGTCTTTTATAGCATTTATCTTCCTCCAGTGCAAGATTCAGTCTAGGGTCAGTATTATGTTTAGTTGCCATGTCTCTTTTGCCACCTTTAATCCAGAACATTTCCACAGCCTAAGTAATTACCCACTTCCTCTAAGTTTTCAAGTTATTTGCATAGAGGTACAAAAGGTAGAATGTTATAGTTTATTTCTGGCCTCTCTGTATCAGTAGTTATTTCCCCCTTATCATTTCTTATTTTGTATATTTGTGCTTTCTTCTTCTTTTTAAAAAATCTTGATTAAGTTATTTGGTGGTTTGTCTATTTTATGTTTTTTCAAAGAACCAGGATTTTGCTTATTAATCTGGTCTACTGTTTTTCTCCTCTGCTTTATTATTTTCATCATTGTGCTTTCTTTTTGTTCATTTTGTTGTTTCCTTTTTTTTTCCTTTTTAAGTAGAGAATTTATTTTTATGCTTTGATTTTTATTGATGTAAGTATTTAGGCTATGAATTTTTATCTGATTACTGCTTTAAATGTATCCCATAGATTCTGATGTGTTTTCATTGCAATTATTTTTCACAAAATTTGTTACTTCTGTTTGTATTTCCCTTTTCACCCAAGAGTTGTGTTCTTAAATTTCCACGAGGAAATGACTTTTTTTGCTTTTATAATTTCATTTTTAATTTGTAGTTTTATTACATTGTAATAAATATATATTATGGAACTTTATGTCTTCTTTGTGCCCCGTATATGATCAGTATTCGTGGAACTTCCATATGCACTGAAAAAAAAGTACATTCTGTATTGTACTTTGATGTTTGGACTTGAAATCTACTTTGACATCAGAATTGTGCCTGGTAAATCTTTGTCCGCTCTTATTTTTAGTCCTTTTGAATCACTGAGTTTTAAGTGCATCTCTTGAATACAGCATAGAGTGGAGTTTTGCTTTATAATCAATTTGAAAATCTTTTTTCTTTTGATAAAAATGTTAGGCTTATTCATTTATTGATATGACCATTTTGTTTGGTCTCAATTCTGTTGTATTATCTTACCTTGTAAATACTTTGTATATTATGTTATAGTTACTGTATTTATTTGGTGTATCCTCTCTGCTTTTTTTCTTTTTAGAAATAGAAATTTATGAAAGGTTCAATTTTATTCTAATGGGTTTCTTTTATATTAAAACTCTTTATAATGCTCTTAATATTCTCTTTTCTTACTTGACCATTTACTCTCTGTAAAGGCTCCAGAACGTTTTGGCTTCCGCCTGTTGCCTATATAACATTCAGTGATTTTACTCTACTTTCCCCTTTTTCTCTCCCTTTTCATCCAGTTTTTTAAGTTGCATTCTTTCTACTTTGTCAGACGTATTATTATTACATATTCTTTCACCCACAGTCCCATCCTGTGGTCCTAGTTTTTGACTTTATAAAAAGCTCACAGTCCTTCCATGAAGTTTTCCTGGTGTCAAAAGTTCATAAATAACAGAATTAAAACCAGTGAATCACTGAAGTATAATTAGTAAAAGTTTATTGTTCACACACCAAAAAGACAGTTTGCAAACCAGGAACACCCTGACCAAAACATGAAATGAGGCTCAGGTATATATTGTTATAAAGCAGCTTATAAAGTGAGAAAGCAGTGACTATTTATTCTTCACAGTGATTGGCTATAATAGAATTTTTTTAAATGATAGGGAATTGATTAGTGGTTACCTCACATCAACCTTGAGAAACAACTTAAGTTTTGCGTGTCATTTCCAGAAGCATAAGCAAGAAATGACCCAGGTTGAGTTAGCTTTGCAAAATATGCTAAATTAAGCTTTGTTTGCATGACTAAACTGGTTTTGTCTGCTCAGGGAATTTTCAAGGCTGGTCTTTGTTTGTTTTTGATTTAACACCAATCACCTTTAGATTAGATGAAGCTCATCTCTTAGTAGATTCCTTGAGAAGGGCACATGCACACAGTATTCCATGAGATCTGGTACATTCCAAACTGTTTTTCTGTGGTCTTGAAATGTGAAGGACAGCTTGGCTGGATAGAACATCCTTAGTGAAAGAAAGTATAAAGTACATTTCTTTTTTTTTTTTTTTTTTTAGAAATTTATTATTTATTTATTTATTTATTTTTTGCTTCGTGGGCTTTCTCTAGTTGCGGTGAGTGGGGGCTACTCTTCGTTGCGGTGTGTGAGCTTCTCACTGCGGTGGCTTCTCTTGTTGCAGAGCACGGGCTCTAGGCACGCGGGCTTCAGTAGTTGTGGCACGTGAGCTCTAGAGCACAGGCTCAGTAGTTGTGGTGCACGGGCTTAGTTGCTCTAAGGCATGTGGATCTTCCCGGACCACGGATCGAACCCATGTCCCCCGCGTTGGCAGACGGATTCTTAACCAATGCACTGAAGTACATTTTTTAAAAATGCTATTACAGGGCTTCCCTGGTGGTGCAGTGGTTAAGAATCTGCCTGCCAATGCAGGGGACACGGGTTTGAGCCCTGATCCAGGAAGATCCCACATGCCGTGGAGCAACTAAGCCCGTGTGCCACAACTACTGAAACCCGCATGCCTGGAGCCCCTGCTCCACAACAAGAGAAGCCACCGCAATGAGAAGTCTGCGCACTGCAACGAAGAGTAGCCCCCACTCGCTGCAACTAGAGAAAGCCCGTGCGCAGCAACGAAGACCCAACACAGCCAAAACTAAAATAAATAAATAAATTAAAAACCCAAATTAAAAAAAAAATGCTATTACACTGTTGCCTTGCTTTGTATGTTATGAGAAATCTGATGCCAATTTAATCTTATTGGCTTTTAAATTATTTCATGTTTTACTTGGAGGCTCTGAGAAAAATTTTTTTCTTTTAATCTTCCATGGTTGACACTTTTATAAGGGTATATCTTGGAATTGCTCATTCTGGGATGTTTTCTCCCTATAACAGGTAGATTCATATCTTTTTTTTTTTTTTTTTCCTGGAAAGTTTTCTTGAGTTTTAGTTTTAAATATTAGTTCATTTCTGCTGTTTTCATTTTCTTCTTCAGAGACACCAGCAGGAACATTAAATCTTTGTTTCTTCCCTTTCAGCCACTTTCTCTCCAACCCGTTTTACTTCTTTCTTTTATTGCTTTTCCTCACTGCCCTTTATTAAGTTTTCATTTGCATCTGTTCTCTTTAGGGGACCTTGCGATTTAGTCTTCATTCCTGATAGAATTTTGTCTTTTTTCTCCCACTTCTTTTCTGAGTTCAGTTATCTCTTGTTTTATTTTTTCCTTGTTTTATTTTGTTTTGTTCATTTCTGTGCTTAACTTTTTGCAGAGACACTTTATGAGTCAAAAAAACCCCGAACACTTTTATTAGCAATGTCTGATGTTTCACAGTAGATTTGTGTGGATGTGTCTACTTTTTCTATTTCTGTTCACCTTGAGATCCGGGTTCCTGGTTTCAGAGCTCCTTATCCTGTCAGTTCTGCCCTTCTGTGTAGGTTCTGTTATGAATTTCTGTTAAGTGGTGGTGGGAGGTGAGGATTGGCATGTCTTGTTTCTCTTTCATTTCTCAGGATCTTTAATTTTTTCACTCTTAGCTCCTGCTTTTCCTTCACTTTGTCCCAAGAGATACCAACTCTTTTTATTTTAAATTGAGGTATAATTATATATTAATTATAAATGACATTTATGAGGCAAAGTAAATCATTATGGGTCAATTTCCTTTGTGTAATTTTTTGGGATTTGTTTAATGAAGTGCACTGTATTTGTTTACTTTAATGATGTTTTCTGGTATCATGCTTTAGGGAATCATTTCTTCATAAATATAGCTACTATTTTTTGAGGCCCTTTTATATGCTAGGCCCTCTGCTAGGTGCTTTACGTCTGTTGTTTCTAATCATTGCAGCCATAGCCAAGGTAAGTTGGTATCTCCATTTTGATGACAAGAAAGCTAAAACTTGAAGAAGAAACTTTTTCAAAATTATAGTTTTTAAGCAACTGAGCAGGGGAGCCAACTCAAATCTTTGTGATTCTGAAGATAGTCTTTTTTACTCTGTACCATCCTAGCTGTGTAGGAGGATCAGACTAACATAGAATTCAGGACACAAATGCAAAATCTAGACCACAGCCTCAATTATTTGGTAATTAATAATATTTAGTAATATTTGTCCATAAAAGAATATGCTTTCTGATCAAAAGACCTCTTGACCGAGAGCCATTGATATACATCAAAAGTAGACAGAAGCATAGCCTATATGCTATGCTGGAAGAACAATGCCTATAGTATTGTTCTTCCAGCCTAGGGTTCTATGTTTGAATAGAATACCAAGAGATAATTTGTGAACGATCTTGGTATTTTCTTTCTATGACATGAGATATGAACTATCACATATCCTTTGAGAAAAGGAGGAAAATACACCATTATTTATAAACTAAAAAAAGCCACTAATGTTAATTTGGGTTTATATGTTTGGAAAGCAGTCAAACACCTATGGAAGTTTATTGAGGTTGCTAGTTCTTTCTTAAATTTGATATATAGTAAGAATATAGGCAGTAAGATGTATTTGAAATCAAGGGCATCATGTAATTCTGATCCTTTTTTTAAAAAAAAAATTGCTTTGGCATGAAGGATGTACTCAGGTGTAGTACTTTTTTTATTTTTAAGAAACAAAACAAATACCACATTAGTCATCAATTTCCCATTATTTCTTTTTTTTTTAATTTTAATTTTATTGGGGTATAGTTAATTTACAATGTTTTGTTAGTTCAGGTGTACAGCAAAGTGATTCAGTTATACATATATTCATCCTTTTTTAGATTCTTTTCTCATATAGGTTATCCCAGAATATTGAGTAGAGTTTCCTGTGCTATACAGTAGGTCCTTGTTGATCATCTGCCTTACATATAGTAGTGTGTGTATGTTCATCCCAGTGTGTGTGTGTTCATCCCAAGCTCCTGATTTATCCCTCCCCCCTGCGTCTCCCTTTTGGTAACCATGGCTTGTTTTCTATATCTGTAAGTCTGTTTCTGTTTTGTAAATAAGTTCATTTGTTTCATTTTAAAAAATTAGATTCCACGTATCATATGGTATCACTCATATGTGGAATCCCCTTATTTCTTTAAAAATAAATAATGAAGGAACTCAGTGAACAGACCTGACTGCTTTATTTTCAGAGGTTTAAACAGCTAAAAAAGAAGCTTGAGTAAAACGCATTTGAAAGTAGTAACTTACAGACATGATGACCTCTTTTTCTTAAACATTTCAGTGTGTATATTTTAGATAAAAGGGACATTCTCTAACATAACCACAATTACTAAAATCAGGAAATTAAGTTTGATACATTATCTAATATAGTGACTTAATTCGTATTTTGAAAGAATTCTAATCCAAGATCTAATTCAGGATCATACACTGCATTTAGGTGCCATTTCTCATCAATTTCTTTTAATCTGGAGCAGTTGCTTAGTCTATCTTTTATGACCTTGACATTTTTGAAAAACGTAGGGTAATTATTTTATAGTATGCCTGTTGATTTGAATTTGTTTCCTCATGATTAGATTTGGGTTATGCATTTTGGGCAGGAATGCTACAGAAGTACTCTTATTTCCTTCTCAGTGCATTATATCAGGAGGCACATGGTACCTTTTTGTCCCATTATTGAATACTAACTTTGATCACTTGGTAATGATCTTGCTATCTTTCCCATTGTAATTATTATGTATCTTATAGGGAGATACTTTGATATGTAAATATCATTCATCCACTCATTTTAGCATTTATTGATGATTCTTTCCTGAATCAGTTATTATTTTAATGGCTAATAAAGTAATGTCTGTACTTACCTTAACTTGATATATTTCCAAGGAAAAACTACCGTGAGAAAGCAAACCTGAAATAATCTTTCCAGGCAGGCCTAGATCTAAGCAGAGCCCACCAGTGCTGTTATCTCTTTGGTCACGTGTACTGATGCCCATGCAGCTGGGGATGACCGGGAGTACATTTTCACCCTTCTACAAACTACTTGTATTGTGGGGCTCTTGTCCCTGGGTTTAGACCACAATGAATATACATGCATACCATGATAGTAGAATTATAGCATTTTCTTCAGTTTTTTTCCCCAAAATATCCTTGTTTAAAAGTTTATACTATAAATGATTGCTTCATAAGGATTAGTTTTGTCATTTATATAGTGCATCATGACTGTTGCATCAGTCAACACTTAAAAGAAACTGAAGTTAAGGAGGAATGCCTTATTTGAAATAATTTCTTTTTCTATCTTACTTTTAAAATGTTATTTGTTAGGATCCGAGGTGTTGGAACAGCAGCTCTTAATATGTGCCTTGTGGCAGCTGGAGTTGCAGATGCATATTACGAAATGGGAATTCACTGCTGGGATGTAGCAGGTGCTGGCATTATTGTGACTGAAGCTGGTGGAGTACTCTTGGATGTAACAGGTAAAATTATGGGACAGTAAAGCATTTTTCTTTCCATATCTGTTGGACCTTCCTCTATATATGGCTTTTTTCCTTTAATGTTTGGTACATATTATACCTCAGCTCTTAAGGCAAAAAAAGCCATGTAATTTTCTACACAATCAAAATAACAAACATTGGGAGATAGAGGCAAGGATAAGAAGCTAATGGTAGCATGGGATTAATAATGATAAATGGCTTAGCCTCTTCAAATATGAGTATCAGGAACTCTTGAGAGGCTGTAGAAAAAGTCTAGAAGGTCACTGAATCTGAGAATTGTACCAAGAGTTCTTTGAATGGTGACCATGGTGGTGGTTGAACATGGACTTCGTCCACCATCACTTTCTGCCTTGAGCCTAGAGGGGCTACATATTTCCTCTGCGCTGATGGTGAGATTTTTAAAAGTAAGAGTGAACCTGGGTTAAAATAATTCATCAGTGGTCTGGGAGAAAGACAGCAAAGAATTAAGGAAATGGGAAGGAGAGTGGTGTGAAAATGCATTGGAGTCAGATTTTCTGTCCATAGATTCCCAAACATTAAAGAGGTAATAAGAGTAATAAAAAGAAGAAATAGAACACACAAAAGGTGAAATAGAGAAAAGATGACATTTTCCAGCCTAGTGTGATTGAGATAACAGTTCCCTCCACAACTGGTATTTACTAAAAGAAGGTGCTTAGAAACTCATTTATGTATTATCAAAGCTTAAACATTATGGTTATGTGACAGCATAGATCTTTTTAAAGATAGTCAAAAGTATTAAAATGTTATGATTGACCATAGTACATATTGCTGTGCGAGTTTTATAGGAATTATTTTTGTACAGGATATAACCATGTTCCATATTTGATTTTAGGTGGACCATTTGATTTGATGTCACGAAGAATAATTGCTTCAAGTAATAAAACAATAGGAGAAAGGATAGCCAAAGAAATTCAGATAATACCTCTTCAAAGAGATGATGAAGATTAATTCTAACAGCTTCACACATTCAATCACAGTTGCATCTCTCCAGGTTTGCTAATGGTGTTACAAAATTCAGGACATCTGTTTCACTTGAATAATATGATTGGTTTAAGTTGTCTTCGATGTCCAGATTAAAAATTGCAACTTGTTCTGTAGTTTACTAAGAGTAGGTATGCAAGAATGGCTGAAATGTTTGTTTCATTGTTTTAAAAATTTTTGTGTGTTAAGAATGTACTTTGGGAAAAATATGCAGGCAGTTGATGAGACAGGTATCACATCAACTGAAATAGTCAATTAGCAATTTAGAGTTTCTAAGTATTTATGAGCCTCTGAAATTTTGACTTAACTATTTATGTGCGTATGCATTCTTAATTAGAAAGTTAACTTTTTGGAAAAATTTTTTTCTTTAGTTCCAAAAACCATACTTAACTAAATTTGTAAGAAGTATATAATGAGTACTCCCTAGACCAAGGTTTCTTTCTTTGCAGAGAACCTTGTTTTATTCATCAGTGTAGCACCAAACATGGTACCTGTTAAAGAGTAGGCAGTCCAAAAATAAGCATTGAAAGAATGAATATTTTAAAGGTAGCAATTCCTAGTTGCTACATAAAATAATGAGCTCATCATTCTGTAATTTTACTTCAGGTTTGCGAGTAGAAATTATCTAGTCATCCTTTTTACATTTCACATTACCATTCCTTTTAACATTTCACATTACCACGCCATTTCAATTAACTGTACCTATACCTCCTGATACATTTCAATTACTGTACCTCCTGATATCATTTATTTTTGTGGGCATTTCTGCAGTTTATATGTTTTTCAAAACACTGCATTGCAGTATTTGTTTGGATTTCTTTAAAGTTCACATATAAAAGAGAAGAAACAGTTTCAGAAAAGCACTTTCATCAGGTATCTGATGTAACTAGATACTGTATGACACTTTACTAAACTCAGAATTCATGTTTTCAAGATGTTCAGACTGATCTGGCTGAGCACAGGAACCTGGCAGATACACTGCATTGTTAATATTGAACTATTTCTTTCTTCCCAAACTCCTTATTTACCTTTGTTGATTCTATTCAACCTTTAAATATTCCTTAATAGTCTTTGGCTTCTCAAACTCAAAAAGAAAATTGTTCTGGTTCATAGATATTTTTAAAAGAATAACTTATTGCTTAGCCTTGTCCTTTGACACATGAACAGTATTAAGTTTTGTTATAGGCTCATGTGAGCCTTATATTTGATGAAAAGAGAAGTGCTTCTATAAAGTTTTCAAGAGAGGATTGTTTTTTGTTTTTCTTAATTGTCGTGCACATCTAATACATTAAATATCTATGAACCTAAGATTTGAGTATTATAATTACTGTATTTGTACTGTTGGTCACATGCATCTCATGCTGTATTATTCTAAGACAGGTTGTTTTACAATTAAATATATTGTGATTAAGAATATGATCATGAATAAAATTTTAAATAAAAAGTATATATATGTTATAGTCAGGGTTTATAGTCTTCCCAAATGTGTACACACACACACACACACACACACACACACACATAAAATATACACAGTTTAACACCCCTCCTTTTTAAAATAAAAAATGAGCTCATTCTATCATGTACTTATGTGTGAAGTGTTCTTTGGATTCAATTTGAGTTACTAGCTATTCCTAGAAATGATTTACAATGTCTGGGTCAGTAGTTTGCCTGTGATATATATCATTTTGACTCAGTTGTCCTTCATTTCAAGATCTAATCTAGAGCCTAAGATACAATGTTTAAAGAAAGAAAAAATAATCATTTCAAATTGTTTCCATTTGCTTCAAGTTTATAACCCCCTATCTTTACCCTGCCTCATTTGGAAAAATTAATTCTTTTGTTATCCAATTAATACATACACATAGTTCAAAATTTCAAATAATATACAGAGCTCAGAAGGAAAAGTGACATTTTCCTATCCCATTCCACCTCACCCCTAAGTTGATCTCCCCAAACTCTTTAAGTAGTTTCTTTTGGTATTTACCTCCATCTTAAAAAAAAAAAAAAAAGAGAAACATATTCTGTTACATCTTTATTTATTGACTTTATTAATTATCTATTAACTTGCTATTATGGAAGATGAGGATTTTGTACTCTTAACTCCATGAATTACTTTTAGCTCCTCCTTTCTATTCTTCTAGTATAGTGATATCTATTATTTGTTGTTGTTAAATTTATATTCAGTGTTTTACTTAGGACTTTTATTCCCTGCTAACTAGTAGTGTGTTATGATTACATTTTCTTTCCTGTGCAACTTTTTGTTCTTTCTGAAATTGACAAATTTTCCACGGGACTGTAAGTGCTCTTTGTTTTCCATTTGTTCAACCATAATCAGGTATTCTCTTCTATTAGTACTATTTTCTTTTCCTCTTGAAGGTAGATCTTTTGGGGCCCTTTTCCTTTTCTTCTAGTCTGATTGGTTCCTGGCTAGATATGCTGCATGGCAGTCCTTCTGGGGCTTCCCTTTGCTTCTAGAAGATAGCAGAGGAGAATATCTTCCTGACCTTGGTAGACAAAGAACTGGTAAATAGGACACAAAAAGCATTATGCATAAAGGAAATTGATTAATTGGGCTACATTAATATTAGGAACTTCTACCATCAAAATATACCAGAGAGTCAGAGGGCAACCCACAGAGTTTGTAATACATACACCTGACAAAGTATATCCAGCGTATATAAATAACTCCTACATATCAAGTTCCAACAAACCCCCAATGATACCAAGGGTTGATAAGGATGTGAAGCACCTGGCCGCCTCTATCACTCCAAAGGTTCTGCGCTTTTTATTTATTTATTTATTTATTTATCGCTGTGTTGGGTCTTCGTTTCTGTGCGAGGGCTTTCTCTAGTTGTGGCAAGCGGGGGCCACTCTTCATCGCGGTGCGTGGGCCTCTCACTGTCGCGGCCTCTCCTATTGCGGAGCACAGGCTCCAGACGCGCAAGCTCAGTAATTGTGGCTCACGGGCCCAGTTGCTCCGCGGCATGTGGGATCTTCCCAGACCAGGGCTCGAACCCATGTCCCCTGCATTGGCAGGCAGATTCTCAACCACTGCGCCACCAGCGAAACCCGGTTCTGCCCTTTTTGAAGTGGCCAGTGATGTCCTAATTTAAAGAAGAAAAATCTTTTATGCTATTAATTTACTTGACCTCTCTGTAGTTTTTCATCTCACCCGTTCTCTGTGTTTTTAAAATTACATTTGTCAAATTCTCCTCTGTCCACTTCTTGTCAGTCTTATTTGCTGACTCTTCTTCCTCTGGTGAAGATACTGTGCTATGAGAGAGCCATTCTTGGTCCCCGCTTCTATCAAGTCACTCAGGAAACTCATTCATGTCCCTGACTTCAGCTATCACAACCATTATGCTGAGTCCCAAATCCAAATCTTAACTTAGTGCCCGCATTTCCCTTGTGAGTTCTTACCCTGATTCATCTCCTTCTCCTTGCTGGACGGCCCCTTCTGAATGCCCTCTACTTTTATCAGCTCAACATGTCTCTAACCAAACTAATTAATTTTCTGCTCATAATTTTCTGCTACTGTCCTATATACATTCCCTCCCTACCCAATCCTCTCAAATAAGAATCTGTTATATTTGATGTGTCCTTTCCACTAGTCTTCCATTCCACTTTGTCAAAACCAAGTTTTTCATAATATTCCCCTCTCCCCACCCCCCCAATATTCCCATCGAATACTCCAGCCAAACAAACACTTACTCTTCACTGGACTCCTCTGAGACTTTTCAGATAATATTCTTTCTGCCCAGTATTATTACAGTAATACTGATCACTTTTTATGACTGTAAAGATACCTCTAAGTCACAATGATTCCCCTTTCACTGGGAACTGCCCCCAACACACAGGGCTGTCCCTACTGTTACCATGTCTGTAGGTGATATGGTTCTGCCCCCTGATTAATTCATGAGATGACATCTGACCCAAGCAGGACAAGTGAAATTTGCTAGGGAATTGGGCATTTTGAACCCAGTTAGGAATAAGAATAGGACAGAAATTAGGAATGATTGGGAGTAACTTATAAAGTTGAGGTCAGTACTGAATATGAAGTCAGGTGCTTCTCAGGGAGTGGCTGACCCTCAGGCTGTGCGGGATATCAGCATTAAATTCCACAGGTCTTCCAGCTTAAGAAGAATAGAAATAGGCCATATGTCACATGTTCTAATTTCTAGTATTCCATATGTTATATATTTATATCCCTTAGGTTGTTTATTCCCTTAAATAACTCATAAAATATCCTTGATAATAAATATTGTTATTAATAGTTAGCATTTGTTGAGCACAATGTACCATAAATTATGCTAAGCACTTTTCATTCATGATCATATTTAATTCTCACAATAGCCCCAGGAGAGGTTATTATCCTCATTTTACTGAGGCACATAGATGTTATTTAATTAAACCAATTTTCCTGCTCAAGGCCATACAACTAAGTGGTGGAACTCATGTAGAGATACAGCTGAGTCCACAGTCTTAACCCACCACCCAGTGGTCCTCTCCCTGGCTGTACGTTAGAATCACCTGGGACATGAGTCTCACTGAGTGAATCTGACTTACTAGGTCTGGAGAGTGGCCTGGCCATCTGTATTTTTTAAAAATTCCCCAGGTGATTCTCAGGGTAGCGAGAATTGGGAACCGTTTGCTCCAGCGTACTGCTTCCCAGAAGTAACCGATATTTTAGAAGTAGCCGACTCACCTGCCCACACACTCCCTCAGCTCCACAGACCTCAGAAGGTTTCATGATACAATTTGATGTCTTAAACTTGAAATGTTGTTTTGAGTCATCCCTCTGCCACCGAGTGAGCCAGATTTGAAAATTATTGTACCACCCTTTTTTATTTCCACAAATTAACACTAGATGGCAAACTACACATAGGGAATCATCTTATGTTAAGCATTTTTATCTCTGAAACATTTGATTTTTTCCTTCAAATAACCTTATTAGCCAATATTTGAGTTTAATAATATAGTATTAAAACCAGGGGGATTTTTTTCATAAATTGAATTACTCTGTATAGTGGATCAACTCATATTCCCTTAAGCAAAACCATAGATACCCTAGATGTACACTATGGCCTTAATTTTAGTTATTTTTTCAGCTTCAGCTTTAAAAAGGGGTTCATTAATTATAAATGTACATAAAATGAAATATTCACGAACACTTTTCTACCAATAGATTTTAATGTCCTGTCAAAAACTTGACTCATTAATTAAAACGTTTACTAATGTCCTACTTACGTTTCCTAGGAAGTTTGTGGAAAGCCAGCCCTGCAAAGCCGGGGTCACTTAGACAGTGTTATATGCCCGCTTTTCCTAATGGCTCCCTCATTTTCTTGGAATACAGTTTAAATTCCTAAGTATGAATTAGAAAACCATTCAAGATCTGGCCTGACTCTCCTGTTTTCTCAACTTTTTCACTCCCAGCCCCACATATAACATATATAGAGCTCAGACTAGATTTCTTTCATCTTCAGCAGCATATCTTCTTCTGTTTCATGAATGTTCACTACAAGCTGGGATTTGTTTGTTTGTTTCATAGCATTCTCTCCCACCTTCCATTTTGAAGCCCATCTCAACCCACCTTCACATGTTTAACTTCTACTTACATATTAGGTCTTAGCTTACATGTAACTTCCTCCAAGAAGCCTTCCCTGACCACTCAAGTATGGTTTTGTTTCCTCTCTTTATAGAGTTCTGCATTTCCTCATTCAGACTACGTACTTAGCACACCATGTTATAATTACCTCTTTTGTGTCTGTAAAGACCTCAAACACCATGGAGGCAGTCTTGGTTACTCTTGTATTCTCATCAGTGAGAGTCTCAGTGCTTGGCAAATACCAAGTCCTCTACAGGTATTTACTGAACAAGTGAGTGAGGTCTCAATATCTAATAGCACCCTTATGCCATTTTGTACCCAGGTTTGAGAGCAGTAACTTTTATGCACACCTGCAAATAACAAATTGTCTAAAACCAGCTCAAATTGTCCCTTTCCTAGAAAAACAAAAGACCATCCCATCTAGTTATTGATTTATTTAAAAAACAAGACAAAACAAATCATCTAGAAAGCGCCCCCAAAGTCTTGCAGATTTACTTCAGATTCAAGGTGACAGGATGTGAGATGTGGAAAATAAAATGTATGTCTCTTTTGCTACAAAATTGGAAGGAACAAAACTTTACATGATCTTGCAAAGTTTATGTGTATAGAGAATTTCACCACATTGAGAACTTTTGATGATTTGGTTCCAGTAAAAACAGACTTAGGTCTTCACAAAAAGCAATTTCCATAATAAGGAGGAGCTAGCTTCCTTCCATCCCCCTCCCTCTGCCTCCTCCCTCAATCAGAATTCAAGCCCTGAGGATAATGTAATTTCTCAAGAATAAATTCTGAAGATAACTAGATAACATTTCTTCCAAACCAAAGGAGGCAAGAATATATAGTGGAGAAAAGACGGTCTTTTTAATAAGTGGTGCTGGGAAAACTGAACAGCTACATGTAAAAGAATGAGATTAGAACATTGTCTAACATCATACACAAAAATAATCTCAAAATGGATTAAAGACCTAAATGTAAGACCGGATACTATAAAACTCCTAGAGGAAAAGATAAGCAGAACTCTCTTTGACATAAATCGAAGCAATATTTTTTTGGATCTGTCTTCTCAAGTAAAGAAAATAAAAGCAAAAATAAACAAATGGGACCTAATTAAACTTAAAAGCTTTTGCACAGCAAAAGAAACCATGGACAAAATGAAAAGACAACCTACTGAATGGGAGAAGATATCTGCAAATGATACGATCGATAAGGGATTAATATCCAACATACATAAACAGTTTGTAAAACTAAGCATCAAAAAATCAAACAACCTGATTAAAAAATGGGTAGAAGAACCGAATAGACATTTTTCCAAAGAGGAAATGTAGATGACCAACATGCGCATGAAAAGATTATAAACATCACTAAGCATCAGGGAAATGCAAATCAAAACAACAATGAGATACCACTTCACACCTGTCAGAATGGCTATCATCAAAAAGAACACAAATGTTAGGGAGGATGTGGAGAAAAGGGAACATTCCTACACTGCTGGTGGGAATGCAAATTGATGCAGCCACTGTGGAAAACAGTATTGAGGTTTCTCAAAAAACTGAAAATAGAACTGCCATTTGATCCAGCAATTCTACTGCTGGGTATATATCCAAAAAAAAAAAAAAAACAAACCCAAAACACTAATTTGAAAAGATACATGCACCCCTCTGTTCATAGAAGCATTATTTACAAATGCCAAGATAGGGAAGTGTCCATCAACAGATGAATGGATAGAGAAGAAGTGGTATATAAATACAATGGAATACTATTCAGCCATAAAAAAGAAAAAACTTTTGCCATTTACAGCAACATGGATGGACTTGGAGAGCATTATGCTAAGTGAAATAAGTCAGACAGAGAAAGACAAATGCTGTATGATATCACTTATATGTGGAATCTAAAAATACAACAAACTAGTGAAGATAACAAAAAAGAAGCAGACTTACAGATATAGAGAACAAACTAGTGGACACCAGTGGGGAGGGGGGAGGGGCAATATACAGGGGGGAGTGGGAGGCAGAAATTATTGGGTGTAAGATAGGCTCAAGGATGTATTGTGCAACACGGGGAATATAGCCAATATTTTGTAATAACTATAAATGGAGAGTAACCTTTAAAAATTGTATAAAAATAATTTAAAAAAAAATTTAAATGGAATAATAATAATACTTAGTTAATGGGGTTATTATGAAGTTAAATGAGATAATGGATGTTGAAGGCCTAGCACAGCATTTGATGCAGCTGATTTTTTAATAAAGTAAATTTCCTTCATTGTGAAAAAAGAAAAAAAAATATAGGTAAACCTCAATGCTGACATAGCCCTGAGACTTGTATGCTTTGCTGACATAGTTACTAAGGGAGTCTTGATTTTTGACTGCGTATAAAGATAATAGTATTGAGTAGATATAAAATCCTTTTTAGCTCCTATCCTGGGTTAAGCAAAACTGGCAAAAATAAAGTTCCTGCAGAATGTTGTTATTTTTTTTGCCTCCTCTTTACCAAATCTCAATGTAATTACTTTCACATAACTATATGCAATTTATTTTGAAGGTTATTATAAGCAACAGTCTGTGGGCTTCTAAAACTCATCTTAAATCCCTGTAAGAATGTTCATTGTATTTCTCAAGGTTCTCCTTGTCATTCCCTGGAAGAAAGTTCTGTATGATCTTTATATATATATATAAAAGATTGTTCTCCTGAGAACTTGGATTGCTTTTATCTGAGAGATCAATAGGAATGTGCTAAGATTATAAATTCCATGATCTTACCTCAAATCAGCAGAATTTGAAGTTCTGTTGTTGGGGCCTGATTCTAGTTTTATAAGCTCTTCAGGTAACTCAGGTACTCAGAAAAGTGTGGGAATCCCTCTTATAGACAAGATTTGTATAATTGACTAGATTTCTCTTCAAACTTGGCCACTGGCAAGCTGAAAGACACATTTATGGTGCAGTGGTAGCAGGTGTGTAGATTATTATATTATGCTTTTTAATTCTTTTCCTGTCTCCCTGTGTTCTCATCTTTGGTTTGTTTTTAATTTCTTCTTTCACCTCACTTCTAATTTAAATTCTTGTCATGTTACATATTCACATATGCCATCTTAAATCCTTTTTGGAATATGACAAGAAACAGATGTGTAGATAGCCACACAAATATATAAATAATTATTACACTCAGCTTCTGTCAAGAAAAATATTGCAGTTGGTACACAGATTAAGCACCCTTGGCTGATCTGGAGAAAGCCGCGTGCACGTGTGTGTGTGTGTGTGTGTGTGCTTGCACGTACGCTCACTCATGCTGAGAGAAATGGGAGAGGAGGTCATGCGTGTGCATTACAGAACTATTGTACATCTGTTTAAAAATCAGTAAATGATTTTTCGATTTTTCTGTCAAAAAGCAACTATATTTCCTGGTTGCTCTTCACTAAACTCATGGTACATGTACCAGCTAGAAAACTCACGTCTGAAACAATGACATGGATGTTTTGCTGGGACTGACCCTTTCCCTCCATTGTGCTCTTTTTTGCTTGGCCCCAAACCCTTCCACCTTAATCCCTGTCTCATCTTCCATTACTTGCTAGCTAATTCCCATGAAGGCATTAATTTATAGCAGCTTTAGAGAGTGATTCTTAGAATTAGTAAAGGGGACCCACAGATTGTTTTGCTGTGTTTCACTAAGGGAAAATACACTCTCTGCCTTTCTATCTTTACTACAACCACCAAGCCTTTGAGAATCACTACAGATGGAATTAAGCCTGGCAATTATACCACATGGGTAACTGTCTGCTTTATTTATCTGGATGACTGGTCATGTGTCTGCAGCTGAGAGAACCAGACATTCCTCTCTTGTTTTACTCTCCTCAGTCATTCCCAGGAGGAAGCTCCAAGAGCTAGTGAGACCACAGTTTGAGACATATCAGCTAAATGACATCAGGGAGCCATTGGGGTGATGCGGCCTGACACCAGCTCTCTGCCTTAGAAACCAAACTGAGGGCTCTCAGGCTTCACTGTATTTGCTGGGTTTTCACTTTTTGCATATCTACTTATCACACGGCTCCATCTGTTCTGAAACATGTGACAGCTAGGCTTCACCATACCAAGATCAGCTTTATAATAATTGGGTCATGTTGGTTCAGCTGAAAACCCTAGAGTCTGATAAATCTAATTGGGAAATATTCTTCAGGGCTCTGTAGGTCAACACAATACTTGTCAAGCTGCTACTAAATTTTGAGATAAGTATTAAGCACAGGGATCCACCTAAAGACAAGGTCCTACTTCAGCTCAACCAACATTCTGAGCACCTAGTTTGTGAAGGGTATGGGCTAGGCATTACAGGGATCTGGAGATGGGAAAACTGATCATTAGAGTTGATAACAAGAGCCAACATTTAGTGAGCACCTGGTAGTTAATATACATAATTTAATTGAATTTGAAAAAGTTGAGCATAACTCACTTCTTACAAATAAGGTAAGGATAAGAATAAGGATGAGGAATGTATAAGGAACTTGCCCAAGGCTATTTAGATAGGTGTTGGAGCTGGGATGCAAAGCTGCTGTTTTTTCCCAACTATGGTGCCACCTCCAGCACAGAGTGCAGTATGTGTGTGTGTGTGTGTGTGTGTGTGTCTCATAAGATATGTAAATCAATAACTATAATACCAAGAAGAAGAAAATAAAGAAAGTGTGATGGAAGAAAGACCAACAATGTGCTATAAAGATTTGGAGGAAAGAATTCTGTTAGGAGGAATTGGAAAAATGACTTTTGAATTGAGTTAAAGCCCTTAAGGGATGGATGGAATTGGGAAAGATGGAGTTGAGACTGGCATACCATGAAGAAGAATCAGCCTGACAAAACACCTGGAGACAGGAAAAGCCTGGTTAGTTTAGAGAAGGGTGAGAACTCCCATTTAGTGAGCATCTCAGGTAAGTCCAAGGGCCCATCAGGAGGACAACATTGTGGAGGGCCCTGGATGCCTGGCCAGGATGAGGAATTTCTCTTAAATTTGCTAATGGACTCTCAAGGTTGTTGGGCAGCAGAGAGATTGACAACAGTTGCACGTAAGAAAATGAATAGCAGATTGCAGACAGGAGTGGTATTTAGAAAGCATGAAGGACAGTTAAAAGAGTTTTAGAGAAGTCCAAGAAAGAATGCGGGTGACTTGGCTGTGGGCATCAGGAACTCACAGGAGGGGGACAAATCCAAAACCCATTGTAGAGATATCTTCAGGACTTTGGCAATGATTAGAAAGATTAGGAGCAGATTTGGGGAGAAGTTCAGTTTGGGACATGTTGAGCTTCAAGCAAAAGTAGGAAATCTAGGTAGAGATGCTTAGAGGGCAGTTGGCATAGCTACCCAGAGTTTGGAAAGAGAGGATTAGTAGAACATGAGAGATTTTGGCAGAGAGGTGATAGTAGACACTATAGGAGAATAGGTGATTGCAGAAAGGCATAAGGAAGCGATGGAAGATAAAGATCCTCATCAGAGGATCTTCAAACAGTGTGGGTCCATTCATTTGGAGATAGATTTATCAGGAAAGTTGATAGATGTAAAATAAAAACAGTGATAAAGAGCAATTTAATCCCATCAGAAACTAGTATCTTGACCTCTCAAAATACGATAGTGGTTATCAACTATAAACACAATCTGACTATGGAGAAAAAAATCTAGGTGCAGTGAAAGAAGAGCTGTATAGAATCAACAAGCAAACTTACCTTTACATGTTACTGAATGCAGGTCCTTGTGCCTGATGCACAGTGAGGCCAAACAAACCTAAATATTGTTGGAGTTTGGAACAGAGAAAGATTTATTGCAGGGCTGAGCAAGGAGAATGGGTAGTTTGTGCTTAAAAAACAAAAAAACAAAAAACTCCCCAAGGTTTTATTTATTTTTTTAATTTATTTGTCTGCGGCGGGATCTTCATTGCCACTTTTGGGATCTTTGCTGCCGCATGTGAGATCTTTTAGTTGCAGCATGGGAACTGTTAGTTGTGGCATAGGAACTCTTAGTTGTGGAAGGTGGGATCTCGTTCCCTGACCAGGGATCAAACCGGGCCCCCTGCATTGAGAGCGTGGAGTCTTAGCCACTGGGCCACAAGGGAAGTCCCTCCCCAAGGGTTTTAACAAAGCACTTTTAAAGGCAAGGTGAGGGAGGGGCATCCCAATCAGCTCCTGCACAATTCTCTGATTGGTTGATGGTGATCAATCATTAGGTGGCAGAAGGTCTAGGGGCTACATGCTCATGATCATCAAGTAGTTAATTTCTTCCCTTTGGTGGGGTTTTTAGCATCTATGAAACTCAGGAAATATACATCAGATGCTATTATCTAGGAACTTCAGAGGAGCTAAAGCAGAGGATATGGGGGATGGGTCTGTCCTGGGAAGGCCCCATAGGGTCCTGCTTGGCTACATACAGAACTCCACACACACAAAAGACTTAACAAGGAGGAAAGAACCACCCCCATGACTTTAGAAAAGATTGGATGACAGCCTAGGCCTCTTGATTTGTGATATTCAGGATTCCCCTGGGTTGGTTTTTGTTGTTGTTGTTTGAATAACTGTCAGCCTGAAGTCACCTCTTTTCAGCCTTCTCCTTTCAGTTTGTTTTACTATGACTTGTGTAATAGGAGCAGACACAGGCAATTCCTCTGTAAAATACAAATTTAAAGGGGAGGCTGAGACAGATCCACCCTTTTTCCTGCTTGCCCCAGCCCTGGATCCTGCTTCATTACCGAGTAATTACCTGGGCAGTGCTACAACCTGAGTGAACATTTATTCAAGCCAGAAGCACTTCAAATGGCAAGAGTATTCTTTCAATATTTACCGTTCTGCCATGGACAGCTTAGGCCAGAATGCTGCTAATGACTTTCACACACACAAAGGTTAATAGATTTGAATGATAGCTATCATGTTCTTTAGTCACTTGGTGAGTGGCAAATACTGCTATAGGGCATTTAATGATTGAGGATGTAACTACTATAAAATAACAAAATAACATCATGGAAATCGAACCCTTTATATAGGCATTAGGTCCCACTCACAGCAGCACGTGAGAAAGGGCAGCTCACCTCTGTCCATCCTCTGCTCTCTACCCGCAAAGCATGAATGGCTCTTTAAGGAAATCCATTTAGCCCAGATTGAATATTGCTTTGGTTTCTTCCTGTTTCCTCTAGTTGTAAAATTCAGGAGAGGTAGCAAGTGAGAATCTGTGTCAAGATTTTAATTCTTCTAAAGAATCAGATCTTGTTCATTGTAGATTTGGTTTTCTTTACCTACTCTTTAAGAAAATGGAAAGAACGTATAACTCTAAAATAATTCAATTGAGCCAACCAGTAAGGGGTTGGGGAGAAGGATTTTGGAGTTCATTAGTCCCTGAGTTTAATTTTTGCTCGCTGATTTCATTATCACTAAACCATTAAACCAAGTTACTCTGGAGGACCAACTGTGGCAGGCTGTAGGTGCTGGGTTATGAGGATGAACAAGCAGGCACAGTGCCTGCTCAGGGAACATACATGTTAGTCGGAGAAGACAGGCAATTTAAAAAAATGTCATGATGAAAATCAAAACAGCCACTAGATTCAGAGTTCCCAGGTGGTCTGGTCAGGGAAGCTCTGAGGTACTATGTAACTCTTGCTCTCTGAGTGATGCTGGCAAATTTCTTAGCTTCTCAGTTTCCTCATAGGGTTTTGGGGAGGATTCAGTTAAATGATATTTGCAAATCACTAAGTACGTAAGTCTGGCATGTAGGAAGCACACACACAATGAACATTACCTAATATTATTTTAAGCTCCTCAGTGACAGAATTTTGAATCATTTTGTTCATTTACTGTTGTATCCCCAGTACCTAGAGCTGTGCTTGACACATGGTAGGCACTTAATAAATATTTGTTGGCTGAATGACTTTAATGATGAAGAGAATCATAATGGGAAAAAATGACAACAGTGGAGATAAAATTAAACTACAAAAAGGATGCATAGGCTGCTTGATGGAGCCTTGGTAAATTGAATGTAACAAAGTGTAGCTTCTCAGGGAGAAACTAAGCCAAAAAGCAGAGTTAGTGGTCAGAAATTGAAATCCTAACTAATCCTCAAATCAAGAAATCAAATACTTCCTTCTCTCCTTTACCCACTAGAGGGAGTGTATTACTTCCCACAAGTCAGCCTTTGCCAAGCACATCTGACCCTGAAGCCCTTTAAGATGATAAGTTAATGGAACAATTAGAGCTGATGCTACAGCCTGTACATTTTGATTTAACTAGATAGTTAACAAAAAAAGGTCTCAGATCAAATCATATGGTAGCCAAAAGAAATGATCAAACTCAGAAGAAAAGAAAATCAAAGGAAATAATTTTTATTTCATTGACTGCAAAAAGAATAAAATCTTTAATAACAGGCTGTGTATCTGCTCAGTTTTAAATCTTTAGGCACCCATATTACGATGCTCTAAAAATCATTATGCAAACATTATTACTTGATTGTTTTAGAAATCAAAGTTTGCCAATGTTTTTTTTTTGTTTTTGCACATTTTCTTGCATGCTTGATTCAGATAGTTTGTGAATCATAATATCTTGCTTTTCATGAAAACTTTCTCTCTCATATTCATGGATGGAGTCTGTAAAGTATGAATGGTCACTATGAAATCAGTGTTGAACATATGCTGAAATGGTGAGACAAGCAGCATAAGTAGAGCAGTAATCCTCTCACAGAGCCTGGTAATCCTCTGACCCTGGGGGGCGAGGAGAGCTGCCTCTGTACAATGTGCGGGTGAAAGTCCCAGGGTCCTGCCTCAGGTGACTGCTATGTGACTTCCTGGAACTCTCTGGTATGACGCACTGTTGCTTAAATGAAGATGATTTTATTATAAAAAGAACAATTTTTGAAATGCCTTTGGCATTTTATATGTCTAAACAGAATGTTGTCTGGAATTTTTCATGTTGTTTAAAATTTCAGAAACTCAAAGTTATGAACAAAAGTCATTCTATGGTTCCAATTCCAAATTCAAGGAGGCACCTGTGTTAAAGCCAGCTGCCTCCCGAAAGGCTAACAAGAGAGATCCCGGTTGGAGCTGGCTTTCTTGTTAAGGTTTGATGACTGGGAGAGGGGAGAAGGCAGCCTGTCTTAGAAAGTGCAGTTTGCAGAGAAAGTGGGATGTTTTGCTTCCCAGAACCCAAAGAGATGGAGGTGTCAAGAGAATCCTCATAAGGCTTGGCGCTGCCTGAAAAAAAGAGAATGGACACTTTTCCCCTTAATTAGATATCTTCTTAGGGACTTGTTGATCGGTCCCATTCTCCTTACGCAGGGGGAAGGTCATTGGAGTAACCTGGCACTTAACACTCTGGGCCAATGATGCAACCTCCTTGTTTTCTCATTGACAAAACCAAGGGGTGACTCTATGAGCCTTTTAACTCCTGTACATAGTAAGTAAAAGACTTGGGGCTTCCCTGGTGGCGAAGTGGTTAGGAATCCGCCTGCCAATGCAGGGGACACGGGTTTGAGCCCTGGTCTGGGAAGATCCCGCATGCCGCGGAGCAACTAGGCCCGTGAGCCACAACTACTGAGCCTGCGCGTCTGGAGCTTGTGCTCCGCAACAAGAGAGGCCGCAACAGTGAGAGGCCCGCGCACCGCGATGAAGAGTGGCCCCCGTTCGCCGCAACTGGAGAAAGCCCTTGCATGGAAACGAAGACCCAATACAGCCAAAAATAATAAATAATAAAAAAATAAATAAAAATAAATAACAGTGTGTGTGTATCTATATAAAGTTCTATACTTTAAAAAAAAAAAAAAGACTTGTAAGACTCATTATCCTGAGATGTGGACCAAGGTGGAAATCAAAATAGTTCAAAATATGTTCAATGGACTCATGGCTAACAGATGGGAGTGTAAAGAATAACGCAGACAGAGATGGGGCAGCATCCACAGAAACCTGTGTTGGAAGTGAGCCAGTCTCAGGACAGCTAGTTTGATGAGAGACAGCTTGTAGTAAAGTTAAAGGGACGAATACTGGGGGCGGGGGTGGGCTAAGGCTTTACAATCCTCGATTTTATAATTATATTTGAAAACGATTCCTTTGGGATCTGAGAAAAGAAAGCACACAGGAAGGCTCAGGAGAGAGAGAAACAGTTGACACATTTGAGAACCAAGTAGCAAAATGGGGTTGACAGTTGAGAGGTCAAAATTAAAATGTTAGCAGGTGTATTCTCCCTCTGGAGGCTCCGGGGGTAACCTGTTCCTTGCCTCTCCCAGCTTCTGGTGGCATTCTGGTGGCTTCTGCTGGCATTCATTGGCTTGGTGCCATATCACTCTAATCTCTGCCTCTGTCTTCACGTTACCTCTCCTTTGTGTGTGTGGAACTCTCCCTCTGCCTCTTCTCTTACAAGAACACTTGCGATGGCATTTAGCGCCTGCTCCGATAACCCAGGATAGTCTCCCCATCTCAAGGTCCTGAATCGTGTTGGCAGAGACCTTTTTTTCCTGACTCCTGAGTGAGGGTGCGTGTGTGTGTAGATAAGTATCTTTTGCTCTTCAGTCAGTGTTCAGCTGACTGAGTCTTCTTGGGGCTCTAGACCCCCTTCTCAGAAGTGGAGAAGAATGGCCCTCGGCTGTCACACTATCGTTGATGACCACTAACCATCTGTGTGCCTCAGTCTGCCACCTCAGGCCTGTCCCTCGGGTTCCCCTGCCTCGTGGTGCCATCACTTGTGCGGTGACCTTGAAGTCACAGCTAACTGCTTACTCTCGAATCAGCAGCCAAACTTCTTTAATTCTCAGTTGTGTGAACCCCAAAGTACACAGCAGCACAGAACCCAGCCCCAAGGGTCCCTTAACAGCATGAGTGCTTTCTCTGGGTGCTGGACCCTTGACCGCTGAGGTTCTCTGGTGCCAGAAAGTCTGCAGGACCTCAGGATCCTCTGCCCCAGAAGCTGATGTGCTCCTCTGGTAAACAATCATCCTTATCTCAGACACGGGCTTGGCTGCTTATCAGGCAGTTCGTTCACTGACCTCAATCAGGAAAACAACCGCTCATCTGCCAGGCCCTAGGAAAATTACTGAACTGTTTAAGACGGCAAAATCAGTAGCTAAGAACTCTGTAGCTTGACCTTGGAATTATTACTATGACTGAAGACTCAGCCCACGGGGAAGACAATTGTGGAGTGAGTTCAATCATAAACACGCCAGGCCTGGAGGAAGAAAAGGGCAGGGCCCACACAAACACGGCTTTCTCTGGTGAGCCTGGACATGCCCAGCTTCTGAAGCTCCAGAATGAGAGCTGATCCAACTGAAACAGGCACTTTGATGTTGAATTCCCAGACTCTGGTACTGAAGGTCTTCATTCCTGCACTCCCTTTCCTTGTTTGCTCACATTCTAGCCAAGTCTCTAGATCATTGTCTACGTGACAGTATGATGTACATACATTCATGATGAAGATGAAGAAATATACATTTTACAATGAGAAAAACTACAAAGTGGTCATTTTGGATATGAATAATCTTCGCATGACATATTTCTTAGGGAAGATTTGGGGCCAGTACACTGATGTTTTGTTGACTTGTTTACATAGTTCCTAGTTTATTCCATGAGCCCAACCCAACCTCATTTACTTTGCTACTTGGTGTGGTTTGGGAGCTTGAGCCTTGGGTGGAAGTGAAGTTACATGTTCTAGTCCAATCTACTTTAGATGGTAACCTCTAACCCCCGAAATGCCACAAACTCTCTTTTGTTTAGTTCCCCCTGTAATATACATGGTACAGTAAATTAATGACGAGGATCTGAAAATGGAAAGGATCATGGCTACAGGAAGGGCTTAGAATCATTTGAGAGAAAAGAGTAAAATGAATGCAAGATATTCCTGTTATTCTACATAGTCATCATATGAGTTATAAGCATAAAGGTTGGTTAATGAAATCATATTATGTGTTCTAAAAAATAGTAAAAACTACATTTTTACTGCAAAGAAAAATACATATGAGAAAAATACATGGAAAAATGTATGGTTCCCATAATAATTAAAGAACAGTTTTTTTCTCTTCTATGAAAAGCTAACTTTTTGACATATTTAGAGCATAAATAAGTAAAGGGAATTTGTTTGCTTTTGAAAGTGAGTTAATACATAGTTTGTCTATTTTCCCTATTCTCCTAATAAGTGAAAGCCTCTGTAAGTCTTTATTGGTTACTGATCTCTTCTCCCCTTTATGAACAACTTAACCTCTTTCTCCTCCTTCTACTATCACACAGTATTTGTATTTCACCCTAGAGTTTCGGAGCTTTAGTTCTGGACTCAATATCTCTGGATTCAAATTCTGGATCTACTCTTCTTAGTCATATGATCTTGGGCAAGTTTCTTAACCTCTCTGGACTTTGGTTCCTTCACCTGTAAAGTGGGTATAATAATAGTATATACCTTAAAATGTTGTAGTAAATTAGTGCTGGGTTCATAGAAAGCTCTCAATAAATGTAAGCTAGTAGCATTACTTTCTTTTAATATATGATATATTGTTTCTTGTATTAGACTGATTTATGTTTGTGTCCATCTCTCCCACTAACTTGTGAGCTCCTGAAGAGGACATGGGACTATCCTCTTCACCTTTATGTGTCTCCCAGGTGCCCTAGCACAGCGCATTGTACACAGTAGATATCTAATAAGTGTTTGTAGAATTGAATTATCTCAGGCATTTGGAAAATCTATGCACATACTATGATGTTTCAAATTAACATTCAGAAATTCAGTATATTGCAGAAGCCAATTCTAAAGGGAAAATGTCTCCTTAAAGACCACACTTGAATCATTTCTCCCTCCTACTGTCTACAGGCTCAAGCTTAAATCAGGCCTCTTACCTGCTGTTTGCATTGGGTCTCCAGACATGTCAGTGGGCTTGCTCATCAGCCCTGCCTTATACCACTGATAATGTCAGAGCTGATTCTCCCCTTGAGACTTATATCAGATCATGTCTTCCTGTGGGATGTATGGAATATTCCAAAGCAGCCCTCCACTTCGGTTCTTATAACTAAACAGCTCTCAACTCTCTTAGGACCCAGTGTCTATCTAATGTGAAGTGGGATTTGCAAAGTTGAAATCTCATGAGTCCCATTCTACTTATCCTATAAACAAATAATAAATGTATAATACCATTTAATATGAAAGCTCATACAGCCACCCATTTTAAGCAGTAACCTTTGCTAAGAGATATGTTTTTTTAAGGGTCTCCTCTGGAGGCATCTGGCTGAAACCTCTGAGCAGCTGGGGCAGGTAAAGGTGGGCATGTGTAGTGACAGTGGATCTGCTGCATAACTCTTGGGTCTAAGGAATGTCACATTTCCTTATTTGTTCAAAATCAAATCAAATCTGGTTGTGAGCTTTATCTCCCCAATCTCAGTCAGGATTGGGGGAATTCCTTCCATTTCCTGAGGGTCAAGAAGGGGGTGTTTCCACGGTTAAGGACAGTAGGGAATAGAAATTTTGGACCATAGTTGAAGTCCTCCTTGCTCAAGTCCTGCAGGTGGGCAGCTGCAGCCCCTCCAGGTTGAGTGGAGCTGTAAGAGCCCTTCAGAGCCAGCTCTCCTCTGAGCCTGCTACCCAGCCTTCACCTTGTGGGTGCCTCCACTAGAGCTCAGTGAACCTACTCAACAGGAGACCGTGGGCTTCTTCTACTCTTGAACACCAGCCCCTTCTCAATCTGTCTCAGCCCATCAACCTCCTCTTGCCCTGGTTTTAGAGGTTTGCTTTCAGGCCACGCAGTTAAGACAAAGTCTTCTTGCAAATATATTCTCCCATTCAGTAGGTTGCCTTTTGGTTTCGTTGACAGGTTCCTTCGCTGTGTTTCACTGTGCTGTACACTTGCAACTAATACAATATTGTAAGTCAACTATAATTCATTTTTAAAAAGACCTCTTATTTCTTCCCAATGACAGAAGCTTCCAAGATGAAACTGCTTGGATAAAAAGTTAAGGAAGAGAGAAAAAATTTCTCACTCTGTCCTGAGTCTTACACAATAGAAAGAATAAGATAGAGTTTGATACCTCTATAAACTATTTTGCTATGTATTTGACTAAAGCCCTTTGCCTCACCACAGCTTCTCTTTCAACCCAAACTCAGAAATGTAGGCAGAAAGGCCTGTTGCGAGTAGCCAAATGGGCAGGGTAGGTGTCATCAGCTGGACGTGGGCCCAGTGTGTGGCTGAAAGGAGTGGACAGAACCTTGCTTTGTTTGGACAATGGAAACCTCCAAGGGACTAGATTGGCACCAGTATCTTGATTCTCATTGGGGAAGTATGTGCTTTTTCCATGGAAAGCATCCTAAAAAACAACCAAGGAAGACCAGATTCTGGTCCTTCTTACCTTTGTTGTGATAAGCCTGCATTTTAACCAATATTACATGTGTGCCTATATAGAAAATAACAAACCCGTCCTTGAGTAGACCACTGCCCTTTTAAATCAAAGGAACAGGTTTATTTAATGGACTCATTTTGTTGATAACATATTCAGAGCAAAAATTTTAAGTTTTAGAGTCAAAATTCATCCATATTAGCTAATGCTCAGGAAGAACTATGAATTTAAAAAAAAGTAAACTAGAGATTGTCTAAGGATAGATAAATTGTATTAGTTTCAATTTCAAGCATTAATAAATTGAACTAATATAGTAGCACCAAATTCAGGTTCTTAAATTTTTTCTTTACAAAATTAAGTATATTTGTAATTAGAACCTGAAATTTTAATTAATTTATTTATTATTATTTATTATTATGAATTTATTTATTAATTCTGAGAATTAGGACCTAACTTGAGTATCACTGGGAATTTGGGGCAGTAAAGCTAGGCTTAGGTATATTTCTTTAAAAAAAAATGTTTTTTCAGGGTATGGAAATTTTTCTTACTTTTTCCTTTTCTTTCCTTTAAAAAAATTAAGATATAATTGACATATAACATTATGTTAAAGATGTGCAACGTGTCGATTTGTTTTTTGTTGTATTTTTAAAATTTTCTTTCTTTTTTTACAACGTGTTGATTTGGTACACATGTATATTGCAATAAGATTACCACTGTCGTGTTAGTTAATGCCTCTATCACATCACATAATTATTATTTCTTTTTTGTGGTGAGAACATTTGAGATCTAGTCTCTTAGCAACTCCGAGATATATAATACACTATTGTTGACTATAATCATTATAGTGCATTAGATCTCCAGGACTTATTCTTATCTGATAACTGGAAGTTTGTGCCCTTTAACCAATATCTCCCCAGTTCTCCAGCTCCTGGTAACCGCCATTCTTTTCTCTGTTTCTAGGAGTTTAACTTTTTTAGAGTCCACATATAAGTGAGACCATACAATATTTGTTTTTTTCTCTGTCTGATTTATTTCACTTAGCATAATGCACGCTGGGCACAAGTCCATGTTGTCACAAATGACAGGATTTCCTTCTTTCTCCAGGCTGCGCAGCACAGCTGCCCCCTCAATAAAGAATTAGCCAGTCCCAATGTCAATAGTTCTGTTGTTGACAACCCTTGGTGTTTACCAATCCAGAGAATAATATTTCTATGACTTTAAGACAGCAGTTGCTGGGACCGAGCAGTTGTGTGGCTATGGCAATTCCAACAAGGATGAAGTCAGCAGGTGCCAACAGAATCCTCTCTATGGCCAGAAAGCTGACCTTTGTGCCATCATTTGAAGATACAGGAGGGACTGAAGTTAAAGGAATGAAAGTGTGAGATGGTCACACTATAAAAATATTGAATCACTAAGTTGTACACTTGAAACTAATATAACATTGTAAATCAAGTATATTTCAATAAAACAAGAACATATGTACTACCAGGTGTAGGTGTCCCATATAAGGAATACATCAGAATATTCTTAAGAATCATAATAAAAAATCATAACAGTAAAACAAATTAGAGACATTAAAAAGAGTTTACACGAGGAAGTGGGACTGAAGAGATGTTTGTCTGAAAAGTTTTGTTATTTTTTACTAGGAGGCCCTCAGTATTATTTTTTCTATGTGTATGTATGTTATACAAAATTAATACATACATATGTATGCTTATTAAACAAAATTAGTAAAGAAAAAAGCAAACATTTCAGTGTTCATTGTATTTTTTAACAGCTTTTTGAGGTTTAATTGACATTCAAAAAAGTGCAAATATTTAAAGTATACAATTTGATAAGTTGACTTATGTATACCCTCATGGAACCATCACTACAGTCAAGAGAATGAACATGTGCATCATTCCCAAAAGTTTCCTCATGCCCCTTTGTTATTCCTCCTTCCCTCCCTTCTTCCTCCCCACCCACCCAGGCAACCTCTGATCTATTTTGTGTCATAACATATTCGTTTTTATTTCCTAGAACGTTATATCAATGTAATCATGGTATATATACTCTTTTGTCTGCCTTATTTCACTAAGCTTAATTACACTCTGATTCATCTGTGTCATAAAGTGTATGAATAATTCACTCCTTTTTTTTATTGCTGAATTGTAGTTCTTTGTATGGATATATCACAGTTTGTTCATTCATTGAATTGATGGCCATTAGGGTTGTTTCCAATTTACAAATACTAGATATTTGTATGGACATGTTCTTTTATTTCTCTTGAAAATATTTGGGAATGGAATGGCTGGATTACATGGAAGATATATATATATATATATTTTAAGAAACAGCCAAACTGTTTTCTGGAGTGGCTGTACCATTTTGCATCTCTATCAGCATGCTTAAGAGGTTCAATTGTTTTACATCCTTTCCTATACTCAGAATGGTCAGTCTTTTTTTTCTTTTTCTTTTTTTACTTTGGCCACACCTGATGGCATACAGGATCAAAGTTCCCTAACCAGGGATCGAATCTGGGCAGTGAAAACGCCGAGTCTTAACCACTGGACCACCAGGGAATTCCCTGGTCAGTCTTTTAAATTTTAGCCATTATAACAGGTGTGTAGTGGTATCCCACTGTGTTTTAATTTGCATTTCCCTAATGGCTGAACACCTTTTCATGTGCTTATTCACCCTTCTTGGTGCAATGTCTATGTTTTCTGTCTATTTTATAATTGAGTTGCTTGTTTTATTATTCTGAATATGTGATTTGCTTGACTCTGTTAAACTATGTTCTTTTTTTGTTGGCATTTGCCTCTTTTATTCTCCCTCTGCACAGCCTGGGAGAGTGCAATTAAAATATTATTTAAAAATAAAGTTAAATTGAACCCACTTGGTGCTAATCAAATTGAGCACCCAAGTCTTAGCCAACAGGCAGTTGCCTACCAACTTATTGAGGGGGGGAGTATTGGCTGTCTTGGTTTTCACCCACCTCTTGGTCTATGGGCTGAAGGTTTTATACCTAGGACTCTTCAGGTGTCTTCTATGAAGAAAACAACAGGTGCGTTGAAAGGTTTTCGCAGGTGGATGCTGGGTTTGGATCAGATCAGATAACCGGGTCTGCAGTTGCCCCCAGGGAGCCCCTGGAAGTGCAGGTTCAGGTCTGAACTTGTGTGTGATCAGGAGACAGTAACTGCAGTGGCCCCACCTGTCTGACTTGGCAGGAAGTTCATGCTCTTGATTCTCTCCTCATTAATATCAAACAGTTCCCGGTTGATTCATCTCCTTTTAGGTTATGTGCAGATTTCTGGATCCAGGTCCAATTGGCCAGTTTGTCTATCATTCCTTATCAAACATTCTCTGCTCTTTTTCCTGTTTGTTTGACATAGGAATTTTGGAATATTTTTTAACCTCTTGTCAGACACAGTTTATCTAGCGTAGATAATTCTAAGATGTAATTAGGCTCACCTAATGTTTTATAAATATCATCTTCTTTAAAAAAATTTTTTATTGGAGTATAGTTGATTTACAATGTTGTGTTAGTTTCAGATGTGCAGAAAAGTGAATCAGTTATACATATACATATATCCACTCTTTAAAATTATTTTCCCATATAGGTCATTGCAGAGTATTAAGTAGTGTTCCCTGTGCTATACAACAGGTTTTTATTAGTTATTTATTTTATATATAGTAGTGTGTATATGTCAATCCCAATCTCCCCATTTATCCCTCCTCCCCCTTTCCCCCTTGGTAACCATAAGTTTGTTTTCTACATCTGTGACTCTATTTCTGTTTTTTAAATAAGTCCATTTGTACCATTTTTTTAGATTCCACATACAAATATCATCTTAAGCATATTCAAGTATAAAACATGGTACAATTTGATTTATTAGCAAAAAAATTTAGGTACATCTGGGATTATGAACTTCCTATATGGATTCGAGTGCCCTCTTCTGGACACCTGAGCAAACCAGACTAGACCTCAAGCCAATATCCTCCACCTCCCACCCTTCCCACTCCCCACCCCACTCCCCTCACAGCCCCACCAATAATGGCCCTGTCCTTAAAACTCTTATGTTCAGGATCAAGAGACAGCACATACACAGGTAAGTTTTGGCATTTAAAAGATGATGCATATGTATAACTGATTCACTTTGCTGTACACCTGAAACTAACACAACATTGTAAATCAACTATACTCCAATAAAAATTAATTAAAAAAAAAGACAATGTTAGAGTCATACAGAATTTTTTACAAAGCAGTAACAGCGAACAGATTTTTGGAAGTGTGTTATGAAGGTTCAATAATTGTTGGAGGAAAACAGGAAATAAACTTTCAGATTGGGTTTATCCTGTAAAATCTGGAATGAACGGCTTCTGAAAATTAACCATGTTGCCTGATGTTTGTTAGTGGTTTCACTGAATGCAAAGCCATGGCTTTAAATGATCCCAGCATCTTGCTGGTGAATTTTAAAAAGACTGGAGTGTGGAAAAACACTTGAGATGCTCTGTAAAAGAAGGTTTGGGTTCAAGTTTGGCCTCTGCCATTTACTACCTAAGTAACTTAATCTCTCTGAAATTTAGTTTTGTTCATCTATAAAAAAGAAATATCTTCTCCCACATAAGAAGATATTTGAAAGAGCTTTGTAACTGTAAAGAAAATGCTAATTATCACCCAGAGGGAATTTTTCAGTGACTAGGAATGTCTTCTTTTTTCTTCTTTAATCATGACTTAAAGAAACATATTTCATTCTAAAACTCCTTGGAGTAATTTGGGCCTTCTGAGTGGGCTGTCCTAACTTGGCACTGCTTACTCAGTCTTGAAGTTAGTACTTCCTTGTGTCTGCCATGTCTGGGTTGGTCTCCTTACTCTGATGGAGACATAGATTAAAGAAGGCAGAGCTTTTCTCCCTTTTAGTGCCGAGTCCACACCAAAGAAGAAATGAAGGCAGAATTGCTAAGTCACCTGCTCTCTTCAGAACACTGCAGAATCAAACTATTTCTTCTTCTAGACGTCAGCTCTTGGGGCCCCAGGGTTCAACGCTGTGCATCTCCATTTGACCTCATCAGTGTTTAATCTGCCTACACTCCAGAACCACACAACAAACCACAATGGCTAAAACCTGTCTGACCACCATCTTGGTTTCAACCAAAAGCCTCTTTTGTTAAATCAACAGTTTAAACACCAATGCATTTTAGAATCTAAGCTACAATATTAGCAAAGGGAAAAAATAGTTAATGCAGTTTCACTTTTTTTGCCATTGGGTGTGTGGTAACTAACACATTGACCTAATCTTTGGAACTTAAGCCTGGACTGATATGTCACAGAATTTTTTCCTATTTGTGAAACACATTCATATACACTATCACTGTGTGAGTCTATCAGAAAGTGTGGGAGATGATTACTCCATTTTAGAGATTTGGAACTGAGAACAATTATGTGTTGCTTAAGATCTCACAGCCACTAAGGTAGACTGAGACTAAGAAGAAAAAGAAAATTCTGCCAAATCTCCATCAAACTTCATTGCTTCAAGGAGCTGGGGAATGATAATGAAAGGTTCTTTAAAAAGACATACGATCTACTCATGAAGTGAAATGAGAGGACTTGTGTGCTGGGAAGGGTGGCCAGGACCCTCTGCAGCAACTTGGCTCTTCCAGGTCACAATAACACCCTGAAGACATAGCAACTGAGGGTTAGTTCATCAAGGAGGATTACAGTTGCTTTCCTCACTTATTGAGTGGAAGTGGCACAACATAAGATTAAGAGGATGGGCTTTAATGTCACCGTGTTCTTGTCCTAGCTCTGCCACCTACTAGCTTATGTGCTCTGGGGGAAGTCACCTAGTCTCTCAAAATCTGTATTTCTGAAAAATGTTGAGAAGATCAAAAGAGATAATGACCTTAATAAAACCTGACCTGGGGTCTGCTGTAGAGTTCTTAAGGAACACAGAGGAAATGGAAGATAGAACAGAAGAAATCTGCATCGTCATGCAGGTATAGCTGATGGTTTTGCTTTGTAAAGGTGTGTCCCTTTGTCTGAACTCAAGCCAAGATATCTTTTGTTTGGCTGACAGAGGGATGGCCTACCTAGTATCTAGGATGTAAAACAACTTTTCAGAGGCAAATAAAATAAAGACAGGAATTCCTTGACTTTGATTGAAAGGTGGTGTGCATTTAATTTTTTTTTTTCAGTTTTGTTAGTGTGGGACTTTATTCCAGCATCTTCTCATAAGTTTGGAGGGATGTGGGTCTCTCCAAATCCTGTCATGTCAACACAAGTAAAGTATGAGAGAGATAAAGAACAGGAGAAGACAGTGGGATAAGTATGCCAAATTAGTTATATCTTCCTTTCTTTCATTCTTTATTGTAAGTTTTTGTGTCATTGTACCAGGAGACCATTACTACAGCTGTAGATAAATACAGCTGAGGGTGTGGTGAGAAAAGATTTTGTTGGGAAAATATCTTTTATGATTTTTTCTCAAAGTGAATTCAAGGAAAAAATGTTGTGACCTGGCTGGGGATGAGGATGGAGGTAAAGAAAGAGCAAATATATAAACAGAGCCTATCATTTTTCCGTATAGTGACGTCTGAAGGTTACATTCCTACAAAGAATTGTTTGTACTACCGAGGAGTCCTTGCCGCTCGTAAATTACGGTTCAGTAGTTCAGAAGTTAAATTGCTTCCTCCTGGACCAGACCATAGAGGTTTCTCACCTCATGCTTCAGACAAATTATAACCCTTTAGAGTACTCAGTGGCATGAACCTCTCCCCAGGATAGGTAGCAGTAGTGTTAACAATACTCACCCAGCCTTTCTTCAGCTCTCAGGAACAGAGGCTCAGATGCTGAATTTTCTACAAAGAGTATAGTCTATATTACCAGGCAAAACCTATCTTTTGGAGGTTTCAGGAAAGGGTAGGTCAAGGATCCCTCATGGCAACTTTATTATAGTTGTAGAAAGCAAGCCAGATGGTAAGAGAGAGAAGCTACCTGGCAAGGCAGGTGAGGAAAGAACTCCTTTTCACCACATGAATGTTGATCCCATTTGAACGAGACCTCTTATCATCCTGGCCAAGGAAAAGGAAGTGGGTCCTAGACCCATAAACGAAAAGAAACGAACATGAGGTCTGCTCTTTGCTGATGCCATATTTGGATCAGTAGAGTTCCCAAGACACCACTCTACAGGAGGAATAAAGCATCACTGGGAATGTTATAGGATGGAAGAAATTTCGTCACTGGAATTCCTTCCAGGGAGAGAATTGTTAAGTGTTGAGAGGAATACTTTGATAAGCTGTTTAGAATGGGGGTTGGATGGGGGTGAGACTCCCAGGGGAAATGCCCCAGGAACAAAGTATGATTGCCAACCTGCCTTCTAAAGAGAAAGGGTCGGCTTCAGCCAAGTCTGTGTATTGCTGAGTAGAGCACACAAGTTTGGAGCCAGAGCAAAATTGTAAGGACATAAGGGAGGCTCTCCCTGCCACCAAAGGTCCTATTCCTCTGCCTTCCCCTGAAAGTACTCACTCAGCCTCTATCCACTTAAATGTCAAAAGTACCTTGGCCATGTGATCCCCGAGGGCAGCTGGCTGAGTCCTGGTCGGCCATGACCATGATTGCCTTGGTTGGGAGCATAGTGCAGGCTGGAAGGTGGTGTGGGCAGCAGGCCCAGGCTCCCTGTGCTGCAGAGAGAGTGAAGGAGGGGACCTCCAGGGAGTGGGGACCCGGTCTTCCCAACTCCCACTGTTACCCGTCCTAGAGCAGCAAGTGGCTCAAAATCCAAGTTACTGAAGGATGAATCGGCAGCACTCTTACTCTAGTCGCCATGTACCCTCTCGGTATTTGCAGGAGAGTCTCCCCTCTCACACATATTCCCTCCATTCCCACTGTGTGAGGAGGGCTGGGAAGGGTGTGCCCTTATATGCCCTTATGGCTGTTTCTTCTTTCTGGGGGAGAATTCTGACATGCTCCCTCCTTTCAGAGCATGGGGCAGAGGAGCAGGGGCATGCCACAGAAATCACTTCTCTATTTGCCAATAGTGCTGTTCACGCAATGCTCATGTCCATTTGGCCTAGAGGGGAGCTTGGGCAACCGTGTGCTGTGTGCTCCGGTGGCCTCTCACCCACCTGGCTTCTCACACGCCCCTCGCTGAGTGTCCTGTGCTGACCTGGCTCCTCCACAGGCCTCCTGCCCGTGCAGATCCTACGCTTGGGTACCAGGGTGTCAGCTGTCAGGCCTCAGGACTGAAAGCAGAGAACAAGGAATGTTCATCTGATTAGGTCTGTATGAGATTTTAAAACCAAATTTAAATGATTTTAGAATCAATCATTTTTCTTTCTTTTTTGAGAATAAGGAAGAGTTTTTTTTTTTTTTTTGCAATTGTCTGAAACTTGTTTTATTTTCTTAAAAATTTTTATTGGCGTATAGTTGATTTACAATGTTGTGTTAGTTTCAGGTGTACAGCAAAGTGAATCAGTTATACATATAGGAAGAAGGTTTTTATTTATTTATTTATTTACTGGCCATGCCACAGGGCTTGCAGGGTCTTCCCTGACCAGGGATTGAACCCGGGGCCATGGCAGTGAAAGCACCAAGTCCTAACCACTGGACCTCAAGGGAATTCCCCAACCATTTTTCTTATAACAAATGTCTTATTTTATCCTTTGACTAATAAAAGAAAACAGAACAGAAAATTTTGTTTGTAGAAATGTTCCCTGTAGAAAACAAAATGGAAAACATAATCTTATTTTTGAAAAAAAAGTTAACATGTTTAACCCAGATGTCAGCTAGGACCTCCTTGTAGTTTGAGAAAACATTTAAAGGTTTTAATTGATTTCAGGCTGTACTGAAATAATTGCTACTTACATAGCTTTCTTTCAGACAGCTAATCTAATCTTACAGTCATGTGGTATGGTTTTCAGATGAACTTCCATCTGGATATATGTTTAATTTGGGGCACCACATTTTAAGAAAATCTTGGAAAATTTGAGGTATGTTCAGAGGAGATGATGAAAATGATCATGGGATAGGAAACCATGTTAAAGAAGGTTCAGGAATTAGTTATCTTCTTCCTAAAAAAAAAAATTACTTCAGGGAGAAACGTTAACTGTCTTAAAATATTTAGAAGACAACTAGATTTATCTTGTCCATATCAGGAAAACATAATTATATCTAATAAACAGGGAGTTATAGAAAAATGAGTTTGACTCAGTGTAAGGAAGACCATTCCAGCAATTGGTATCCTCTAGGAACAAAATGTAATGCCTAAGAAAGGAGTGAGTTTCCCTTCCTTAAAATCATTCAGTCAACTAGCAAGTATTTTCTGAGTGACTATGTTCCAGGCATTGTTGTTTTTTTTTTTTTTTTAAACATCTTTTTTGGAGTATAATTGCTTTACAATGGTGTGTTAGTTTCTGCTTTATAACAAAGTAAATCAGCTATACATATACATATATCCCTATATCTCCTCCCTCTTGCGTCTCCCTCCCACCCTCCCTATCCCAGCCCTCTAGGTGTTCACAAAGCACCAAGCTGATCTCCCTGTGCGATGCAGCTGCTTCCCACTAGCTACCTATTTTACATTTGGTAGTATATATTAGTCCCTGCCACTCTCTCACTTCGTCCCAGCTTACCCTTCCCCCTCCCTGTGTCCTCAAGTCCACTCTCTATGTCTGTGTCTTTATTCCTGTCCTGCCACTAGGTTCTTCATAAGCACTTTTTTTTAAGATTCCATATCTATGTGTTAGCATACAGTATTTGTTTTTCTCCTTCTGACTTACTTCACTCTGTATGACAGACTCTAGGTCCATCCACCTCACTACAAATAACTCAATTTCATTTCTTTTTACAGCTGAGTAATATTCCATTGTATATATGTGTCACATCTTCTTTATCCGTTCATCTGTCGATGGACACTTAAGTTGCTTCCACGTCCTGGCTATTGTAAATAGAGCTGCAATGAACATTGTGGTACATGACTCTTTTTGAATTATGGTTTTCTCAGGGTATATGCCCAGTAGTGGGATTGCTGGGTTGTATGGTAGTTCTATTTTTAGTTTTTTAAGGAACATCCATGCTGTTCTCCATAGTGGCTGTATCAATTTACATTCCCACCAACAGGGCAAGAGGGTTCCCTTTTCTCCACACCCTCTCCAGCATTTATTGTTTCTAGATTTTTTGATGATGGCCATTCTGACTGGTGTGAGGTGAAACCTCATTGTAGTTTTGATTTGCATTTCTCTAATGATTAGTGATGTTGAGCATTCTTTCATGTGTTTGTTGGCAATCTGTATATCTTCTTTGGAGAGATGTCTATTTAGGTCTTCTGCCCATTTTTGGATTGGGTTGTTTGTTTTTTTGTTATTGACCTGCATGAGCTGCTTGTAAATTTTTGAGATTAATCCTTTGTCAGTTGCTTCATTTGTAAATATTTTCTCCCATTCTGAGGGTTGTCTTTTCATCTTGTTTATGGTTTCCTTTGCTATGCAAAAGCTTTTCAGTTTCATTAGGTCCCATTTGTTTATTTTTGTTTTTATTGCCATTTCTCTAGGAGGTGGGTCAAAAAGGATCTTACTGTGATTTATGTCATAGAGTGTTCTGCCTATGTTTTCCTCTAAGAGTTTTATAGTGTCTGGCCTTACATTTAAGTCTTTAATCCATTTTGAGTTTAATTTTGTGTATGGTGTTATACAGTGTACTAATTTCATTCTTTTACATGTAGCTGTCCAGTTTTCCCAGCACCATTTATTGAAGAGGCTGTCTTTTCTCCATTGTATGTTCTTGCCTCCTTTACCAAAGATGAGGTGACCATATGTGTGTGGGTTTCTATCCTGTTCCATTGATCTATATTTCTGTTTTTGTTCCAGTACCATACTGTCTTGATTACTGTAGCTTTGTACTATAGTCTGAAGTCCGGGAGCCTGATTCCTCCAGTTCCATTTTTGTTTCTCAAGATTGCTTTGGCTATTCAGGGTCTTTTGTGTTTCCATACAAATTGGGAAATTTTTTGTTCTAGTTCTGTGAAAAATGCCAGTGGTAGTTTGATAGGGATTGCATTGAATCTGTAGATTGCTTTGGGTAGTAGAGTCATTTTTACAATGTTGATTTTTCCATTCCAAGAACATGGTATATCTCTCCATCTGTTTGTATCATCTTTAATTTCTTTCATCAGTGTCTTATTGTTTTCTGCATACAGGTCTTTTGTCTCCTTAGGTAGGTTTATTCCTAGGTATTTTATTCTTTTTGTTGCAATGATAAATGGGAGTGTTTCCTTAATTTCTCTTTCAGATTTTTCATCATTAGTGTATAGGAATGCAAGAGATTTCTGTGCATTAATTTTGTATTCTGCTACTTTACCAAATTCATTGATTAGCTCTAGCAGTTTTCTGGTGGCATCTTTAGGTTTCTCTATGTATAGTATCATGTCATCTGCAAACAGTGACAGCTGTACTTCTTCTTTTCTAATTTGGATTCCTTTTATTTCTTTTTCTTCTCTGATTGCTGTGGTTAAAACTTCCAAAACTATGTTGAATAATACTGGTGAGAATGGGCAACCTTTGAGTACTGCTTACATGTCATTTTCTCAGGGAAGTCTTTCCTGAATCCTACCACTAGTGCTTGTTTGCCGGTCTGTGCTCCATACTGTGTTATACAGTCTGGATCACAGGACCCTTGATTGCCTTGTTCCCTATTGTACCCTAGGACCTGGTAAGTGAAAGGCCCAGAGTAGATACTCAAATATTTGTTACATGAATAAATGAATAAGTACATATATAAATGAATAAAATGAATGTTTGGAAGGGCAGCCACCACACACTAGCTGACACCATAAAGAGATAGGCTAGTAGAAAACGTTATGGACATAGAAATGATTTGGTAAGATGGAAAATGTTTTTTTCCCCCTCTTTTATCCCAAAATATTTAGAATAATCACAGGGAGAAAAAAAAGAATAATTTAGTTGCATAATGCATTTTTATTTTGTATAATTCCTAGGACTTAAATGATAGATTAATTTCATCTACTTTTTGGAAGAGGAAAGAAGTTCCCTTAACTTTGAACATACCTCTCAGAAATACTTCAGCTTAACTTTCTGGTTCCTAAATACAAGTATCTCCAAAAGAATAATAGAGAACATGCTGACTGTTGTAGATTGAATTGTGTAAAACACTCCCTCCCCCAACATTTATATGTTGCAGTCCTCACCATCAGTAACCTCAGAATGTGGCTGTATTTGGAGATAGGGCCTTTAAAGAGGTAATTAAAGTTAAATGAAGTCATATGGGTGGGTCTTGATCAAATATGACTGGTGTCCTTATAAGAAGAGGGACAGACACCAAGGCTGCTTACACACAGAGAAGAGGCCACATGAAGACACAGCAGGAAGACCACAATCTGCAAGCCAAGAAAAGAGCTCTTAGGAAAAACCAAATCTGCTGACGTCTTGATCTTGTGAGGCAGGAGATAGATGGGCCCCAGGCTGAGCAGCTGTAGTCTATCCCCTGTGGACAGAAACTCCAAGATAAAGATAATGGCAGATCAGAGAGGAGCTGAGTCCTGCCCAGATAAAAGATAAACAGACCACATATTTCTCATTCTTGAGGTCAAGGAGACATTCCCAACTACACATGCCCAGAAAGGTTCCTCGGGGGCCATAAAGGGAGGGGACGTCACCCCATAATATGTGACGTCAACCTTCCCACAGGCCTCTGCACTGGAGTCCGTCTTGGCTAAGAGATGCTCACACACACAGGGGAGGACCCTGAATTAAACCAAATATGGACTCAGAGTCAGGCAAAGCAAGATGATTGGCCAGAGGAAGCCCAGAAGAAATGCCCCATATAAGTGATTTAAACTACCATGAAGGTGCGACTCTCTCTCTGAGCCTGCCTGTGTGTGTCTATTCACACGTACTCTTTTCTTTTTTCCTACTAATAAATACTTTACTTGTTGCACTACTTTTCGTCCCTTTGTTGCAATTTATTTCTATAAAGCAGACATGCCAGGGTCTTGTCACTAGCCACTGGCCCTCGTGGTCTAGTGGCTAGGATTCAGCGCTCTCCCTGCCACAGCCTGGCTTCAATCTCTAGTTGGGGAACTGAGATCCTGCTTCAAGACACTGCCGGCAGAGGCCACCCAAGACCACTTGGACTGGTAGCTTCCAGAACTTCAAGAAAATAAATTTTTGTTGTTTAAGCTGCTCACTCTATTGTATTTTTTTATGGCTGCCTTGCAAACTAATACAGTGACCTCTTAATTTATAATAGGGAAAACCCGCTCCATAAGTTGGAATTCTCCAAATTGACTAAAGGATTGGAGTATCGCTTTATTCTTTTCTTGAGTTATTTTGCCTGAAAAAAAATATTTGCAGTGTTAGTTCTAAGAAAGTGTAGAAAAGCTCACTCTGAGATGGGTAGAATACACTGTGTGTTTATGCCTCCCCAGACAATGGCCACAACTGGTGATTCTGTTCATGTTACAACATCGGCCCAAACATCCCAGTATCCTCATGAAGTTTCCTAAGATTCCATGTTTTCAAAACCACTCAGGCTTAAAACCTGTGAATAATTTTGACTCATCTTTTTTTTTTTCTTTACCACCTAGGTATGGTCAGTGACCAATTCTAGTTGATTCTTATTTCAAAATGCCTCTTTCATACATCACATTGTTCTTCACACAGTCATCAGGAACACCCAGACTCTCATGACTTTGCAAATAAGTTATTGCCAAGCCCTCCTACCTAGCTATCTTTCTCTAATCTTTCGCTTTCATTCTGCAACTACTGACAGGTTGATATTCATTAAATGCCATCTTTTTTTTTTTTTTTCATTATCAAGAGGCATTTATTTAGTGTCTGTATTTTTCTAAGTAGAGAGTTTTTTTAAAAAATTGAGATTTAATTGACATATAACATTATATTAGTTTCAGATATACAACATAATAAGTCCATATTTGTATATATTGTGAAATGATCACCACAATAAGTCTAGTTAACTTCACTACACATAGTTACAGAATTTTTTTCTTATGATGAGACCTTTCAAGATCTACTCTCTTGGTAACTTTCAAATATACATACAATATTATTAACTATAGTCACATTATATCCCCAGGACTTAGAGCTTTTTTATAAGCCAAAGTATAACCCCTCCCACCCCCCATCTACCTCTAATATCTGTCTCTCCTTTACTTCCAACTTTAGAGACTATACCCCTTGATTATCTTTTCCCTCCTCTTTTTTTCTCCATTAATTATCTGATTTTTCTTCTGTTTTCTACTTGTTCCTTATTACTTACTATATCTATTCAGCATATCAACCTGTTTGTTTTTCTCATCTTAAAAGACAAACAAAAACGAAAATAAAGCTCTTTTTGTGGTCTTTTCATATCTCTTTCTGTCATTGACTTTTCTGAAAAAATAGGCTTCAGTAATGGTTCTCAAAGTGTGGTTTGTGGGCCCCAGGGGGAGGGATCCCCAAGACCATTTGAGGGGGTCTATCAGGTCAAAATTATTTTCATGATACTTCTTTTTTTTTTTTTAATGGGTGGGGAATTAATTTATTCACAAAATTTTAATATCAAAAATATTGCAAAAAATCCAATTATATGTATTCCTCACCCTCTTTTTTCGTTTTTCTTTTTTTTCAGACACACACACACACACACACACACTGTAATTAAATGCCATCTTATCAGTGTGCTGCTAAGGAGCTTCAGGGTGTCCTCTTGGTTAGAAATTAAAGCATAAATGTTTGCACCTGTAATTAAAAGGACTCCCCAGTCTGGTCCCACTGTATTAACGCAGGCTTCTTTCCCAGGATTACATAGCATCACATCTACATTTCAGCGTGATGGACAGTTTCCTCACCATTTCTTGAATATCTGCTGCTTATTTCCAACGCTGCACCATTTCTCCATGATCTTCCCTCTTCATGTAATATTTCCCAAACTTCCTGCTCCCTCTCCTCTCTACTTGAAAAAAGTTTTCACCTGCTAAGGCTTACCTGACCTCCATCTCCAGGAAGCTTTCCTGATCATTGCATTCATGTCTCTCTCAGATCAGTATCCACGGCTTACATAATTTGAATTGCTCTTCTAAGGTCTCAGGATTTAAGTTTAAAATTTATAGTCACCATAGTTGCAAATTTTTGTTTTGCTCTAAGTGTCTGTTGAGCAAAATACAGTAAGCTCCAATATACATCCCCACTAGAATTTGTGTCAGAATGTCCAGTCTTCAGATAAATTTCAAGCCCAGACACTTTCACAGGTACCTCAAATATTCTCTGCCTCAAGACCTTTCATAAAACAAGTTTTTAGTCTCTGAAGTGAATTAAGCAACCATGATCAATAATACTTGATTGACTTCTGAAAATGCTGGCACCTCTCTTCCTTGAGTCAAATACTTATAGAGTGGACAAATTTGAGAATACAGTCAAGACAATTCCAAAGATCAGAGAATGTCGGTCATTTTGGGAATAACAGCGATCTGTGGATAGAGATCACAGTTTCCTGGTGGTTTTTATTTATTTATTTATTTATGGCTATGTTGGGTCTTCGTTTCTGTGCGAGGGCTTTCTCTAGTTGCGGCAAGCGGGGGCCACTCTTCATCGCGGTGCGCGGGCCTCTCGCTATCGCGGCCTCTCTTGTTGCGGAGCACAGGCTCCAGACGCGCAGGCTCAGTAATTGTGGCTCACGGGCCTAGTTGCTCCGCGGCATGTGGGATCTTCCCGGACCAGGGCTCGAACCCGTGTCTTCTGCATTGGCAGGCAGATTCTCAACCACTGTGCCACCAGGGAAGCCCAATTCCTGGTGGTCCTTAATCATAGCTTCACATTAGAATCAACTGGAGAGTTTAAAAAAAAAAAAAAACTGAAGTATAGTTGATTTGCAATGTGTTAGTTTCAGGTATACAACAAAGTGATTCAATTATAAATATATCTATTCTTTTTCAGATTCTTTTTCATTATAGGTTATTACAAGATATTGAATATAGTTCCCGTGCCATACAATAGGTCCTTGCTGTTTATACATTTTATGTATAGTAGTTTCTATCTGTTAATTTCAAACTCCTAATTTATCCCTCCCTCAGCCTTTCCCCTTTGGTAACCGTAAGTTTGTTTTCAACGTCTGTGAGTTTATTTCTGTTTTGTAAATAAGTTCATTTGTATCATACTTTAGATTCCACGTATAAGTGATATCATATGATATTTGTCTTCCTCTATCTGACTTTCTTCACTCAGTATGATAATCTCTAGGTCCATCCATGTTGCTGCAAATGGCATTATTTCATTCTTTTTTTATGTCTGAATAGTATTCCATTGCATAAATATACCACATCTTCTTTATCCATTCATCTGACAATGGACATTTAGGTTGCTTCCATGTCTTGGCTGTTGTAAATAGTGCTGCTATGAACATGGGGTACATGTATCTTTTTGAATTAGAGTTTTTATCTTTTCCAGATATATGCCCAGGAGTGGGATTGCTGGATCATATGGTAACTCTATTTTTATTTTTTAAGGAACCTCCATACTGTTCTCCACCGTGCCTGCACCAATTTACATTCCCACCAACAGTGTAGGAGGGCTCCCTTTTAATTGGAGACATTTTTTAAAAACCCAATTATATCAGACCAATACTACTCTCTGAGGATGGGACTCAGGTAGCAGTCTTTGAGCTCCCCAGGTGATTCTAATGAAAACCACTACCATAGCTCATAAGATAAACATGTGGAATGGGTAAACAGCAACAGCTTGGACTTCTGCACCCAGAAAGGGATATTTGTTATAGCAGAGAGTGTCTTGGTGTCTCTATGTTTGCCCAATGGGGGATCCATTTTCAACTCAGACATTATTTACTTCCTCAAAATGGAGATGTTTATCCTCACAATCAGATAATAGAGTTGTGTGGCTACACAAATAAAAATGTAACCTCTTTGGGGGATATTAATTTATTTAATTTCTTTCTTTTATTTCTTTCTTTTTGTCTGCGCTGGGTCTCTGCTGCTGCGCACGGGCCCTCTCCAGCTGCAGCGAGCGGGGGCCACTCCTCACCGTGGCGCGCGGGCCCCTCACCGTGGTGGCCTCTTCCACTGAGGATCACGGGCTCCAGGTGCGTGGGGTCCAGCAGTTGTGACTCTCGGGCTCCAGAGCGCAGGCTCAGCAGCTGTGGCGCACGGACCCAGTTGCTCTGCGGCGTGCGGGATCCTCCCGGACCAGGGGTCGAACCCGTGTCCCCTGCATTGGCAGGCAGACTCCAACCACTGCGCCACCAGGGAAGCCCTGTTTTGGGGATATTAAATAGCAGATATTTTATGGAGCATTTTAGAGGAAAAAATCATGGTTGTTCCTAACAATTGATTGAGACTCAGTTGAACTGAGCAACTGCTTGACTTGAACCTGATAGAATTTTCTGTAAATAAGAACACAGGTACTTAGGTTTGGTGCTGACTGATTCTTCAGACTAAGTGAGCTCTCCTGTCATTTCTATGTGTGCCTTTCACTCATTGCACTTGTTGCTAGAGTTTACATTGATCTGTATGATTTTTGAAACATTTTCTGTTTAATCCCTACTGCACTGTAAGCTCTAGATGTGCAAAGACTGTGTTTTTACTCATTGTATCCTCACCCAGCCTTGTCCTTAGTATGGATTCAAACATACTTGCTAAATGAAAGAAGGGGAAGGGGGGGTGAGGGAGGAGGAGAGCCTGTCTCCTGGAGAAGTATTTTATGCCTATAGGAATCTCCACTCACAAAAGTTCTGCTCCATAAACTTTCTAGAAATCCAGCACATGCAAAGAAAACCCCCAACACATTTGCTAAGCTAATGGGATACCATCAGGTGTCTGAGTCAGTATCTTTTATAACATCCCTCCTTATTTCTTGCATTTTAAGACAGTTTTATAAGCTATCAAGAGATTATAATGAGAACAAGATTGTGTCTTTTGTCTTGTTGAAGACTGTACTGTATTCCCAACGTCTATCACAGTGTGGAGATTAGAGTAGGTACTCAATAATATTTATTTCATAAATTCTGAATGGAGTGAAGAAATCTATGAAGGAATGAAGTGGCACCTCAGCACACATTACTAATAAAACACTGGAGAGGGAACTGACAGATTTTAGACAAATTAAGGAGAACATCTAGACTGGTCTAGAACTAAGAAAATTTAACTACAAAGCTACAACAAGGGTATGATAAGCACAGGTGAATTCAACAACATTTTTTAAACAAATACATGCAACATCTTTTCCCATCCTTCCAATGGCATTAGAGACACAGATGTGTGCGAGCAGAGTCTTTGAAAACCAAGGTAGAATGGTAGGTTATAAAATTCCTAGTGTTATTCATATATATCCTTTGAAGTCTAACTTGATTTGTTTTAGTTCTTAAAACTCTGGGATAGTTTTCATGGCGACTACATCAGAAGAGCACAGATTGAATGTCTCAGCAGACATGGGCTTGGCACCTGCATGAAGGATTTGAAACCCAGAGCCTCATTTTTCATTACCCTGTTTCACCTCTTCTTCCACTTTATCCCTGTGATGTATTGGTGATTTTGTAGCATAACAATGAAGGAAATTGACTGTAGCAAACTTCTTAATCCTGCTCTAATAAATTACGTGTTTTTGAATAGCAGCTCCTCTTTCTGTGGTGTCAGAGAAAAGGGATTAATCCATACTCTACACTGATATTTTTGTTTCAAGCTGAGTGCCAAAGGCAAAACCTGTACTCTGAAGACTCACCTGGTTTATCTGAAAACTTCTATAGTCCCAATCAGATAAAGTCCAAGCTCTTTAGCTTGTTCATGAAGGCCTTCCTTTAATGTATTCTGTCATCTTTCTAACCTCTCCTTTCTTATTAGTCAGGGTTTTCCAAAGAAACAAAACTAACAGTGTGTGTGTGTGTGTGTGTGTGTGTGAGCATGTGTGTATGTGTTCATGTATATCTATCTATATCTATCTATCTATCTACCTATCTATCTATCTATCTATCTATCTATCTATCTATCTCTTTATCTATCTAAACCTATCTCAAAGGCCTTCTGTTGGCAGAACTCCTTGCTTGGTGGAGGTCAGTTTTTGTTCCATTCAGGCCATCAAACAATTGGATGACACCCATCTGTATTATCTACTTAACTCAAAGTTCACCCATTTAAATGTTCATGTCATCCAAAAAATACCTTCACAGACTCATCTAGAATAATGCTTGACCAATTATCTAGGCACCATGGCACAGCCACATTGACACATAAAATTAACCATCACTCTTTCTATCCTAATTATGTAGATTTCCTTAACATCATCATTCCCCTCAGTACATATTATACTCGTTCTAGCCTCTTTCCCCCAGTAACAACCACTCTTCACCTGCCAATAATGTCCTCCAAATTCCCACCCTCTAGTCTAATGATTCTCAAACAGTGTTATGTATCAGAATCACCAGAAACAAGCAAAGAATAGAGTGGCCCAAACTTGTGGAAGTAACATAAGGCCTGCGTATCTTCATTTTACCAAATTCCATAGATGGTTCTGATACACACCCAAGTTTCCGAACTGAACTAGAGTTTTGACTGTAGTCAAAAGTATACCCTGCCTTCAAGTGTTTCCCTATATTCCCTTCATTTGTGAAATTATACTTCCATGAACCCATCCATATTAGTTTGCTATGGCTTCCATAAAAAAATTCCACAGGCTAGGTGTCTCAAACAACAGAAATTAATTTTCTCCATGGTTCTGGAGGCCAAGAGTTCAAGATCAAGGTGTCTGCAGCGTTGGTTTCTCCTGAGGCCTCTCTTCTTGGCTTGTAGATGGCTGCCTTCTTGCTGTGTCTTTACATGGTCTCTCCTCTGTGTGTGTGTACCTCTGGTGTCTCTTTGTGTGCCCACATTTTCTCTTTTTAAAAGGACACCAGTTAGATTGGAGTAGGGTCCATCCTAAAGACTTCATTTTAACTTAATTACTTCATTAAAGCCCTATCTCCAAATACAGTCACATATTGAGATACCGGGGTTAGAGTTTCAACATGTGAATTTTGGGGGGGGGAGCACAATTCCATGCATAACACCATCCCAATTCCAAAAGTAATTTTGCCTTTCATGAATTCCTTTACTTTAAATATGTACCATGCAATTTCAAATATCCTTATGCATTACCTCAAAATTGTTTTCCAAGTGAGTTATATTTTTATGTATTTATCTGTAACTTCTGTACAGTGTAAGCCTTTTGAGGGTGATGACCTTGTATTCAGCTTAATCTAAAAAATGAAAGATTCTCAATCCTGGATGCACTTTGGAAACATTTGGTGAATTTTAAAAATCTTTAAGCTCAGGCTTCACTTCCAGAGATTCTGACTTAATTACTAGAAATGGACATTGGTGCTGGTGTGTTTTAGCTGGAAGCTCTCCAGGTGATTCTAGTGTGCTCTCAACCAGAGATGAAGGCCACTGCTACAGTGGAAAGAAGTGGGAGGAAAGCACCTTTGTTTGTTTTGTATCATAGTGTATCCCAGGGCAGTGCTAGACACTTGGTAAGTGGTAAATTAAAGGATGGAAAAAATGAATCTGGTTTTCACCATTTTTTAGCCGTGTGAGCTCTGTGAAAGCTTTCATTTCCCTAAATCTGTTTCCCATCTTTATAAAATGGGGATAACAGTAACTATGGTTTTGGAGAATAAATTAGATGACAAAATAAGTTATTTGGCCCAGAGTAGATGCTTGTCAACCTTTAACTTCCTTCCCTTCAAGAGTTTGTGTTCTCACCTTGTTTCTGACACTGGCAGAAATGCTGTGAGCACAAGAAAAAGTACGTGTGAAATGTGTATTGAGCGAATGAGTGAGATATGGAAAACTAAACGATAGTTACAGGACTGAGTGATTTAAACTGGGCCTAGAAAGTCACTCACAATGTCTCATTTTAATTGCTGGCTTTGTGGATCCTGCTGCCCCACTCTGGCAGAGATAAGACAGTAAGTGTTAATAGCAGGATGTGTTGCAATTATTTACACTGTAATATTTTTGCCAGTAATACTGTAATATTTCTGCTGAATGGAAAAGAAAAGCAGTTATAATTTATGTGTATTTTCTCTCCTTAAAATTAATGTGTAGTAATTAAGAAACTGGAATGTGATCAAATGAACTCATCTGTCCCCAAACCTTACTTGCAATAATATGTTTGATTTTCACTGAATCCCAGCGGCCTTTGAGGTTATTGTGTAGTGTGAAGACTGGTAGGGGAGGGGAGAAAGGAGGGAGGGAGAGAGAAACACACTTTTTTTTTTCTGGTAGACATGGGTTTTTTGATTTTTTAATTTTATATTGGAGTATAGATTTGCAATGTTGTGTTAGTTTCAGGTGTACAGCAAAGTGATTTAGTTGTACATATACATATATCTATTCTTTTTCAGATTCTTTTCTTATATAGGTTATTATAGAGTATTGAGTAGAGTTCCCTGTGCTATATAGTAGGTCCTTGTTGACTATCTATTTTATATATAGTAGTGTGTATATGTTAATCCCAAACTCCTAATTTATCCCTCTCCACCACATTTCCCCTTTGGTAATCATAAGTTTGTTTTCTAAGTCTGTGAGTCTGTTTCTGTTTTGTAAATAATTTCATTTGTATCATTTTTTTAGATTCCACATATAAGTGATATGGTTGATTTACAAATTTATATGTTTCAGGTATACAACACAGTGATTCACAATTTTTAAAGATTATACTCCATTTATAGTTATTATAAAATATAGGCTATATTTCCCTGTGCTGTAAAATATATACTTGTAGCTTATCCATTTTATACATAGTAGTCTGTGCTTCTTAAATTGTCCCTTCAGTTGTCGTCTATGGTGTGTGTATCTTTGTGTATGTGTGTATGTGCATGTACGTGTGTACACACACACACATGCTTTGGTAACATCCTCTTCCCCATTCACCAAGTTAAATTAAACCTGGCCCAGAGGTCAGGACTTTGTAAGCTGGCAAAGGACGACTTCTATTCGTAAATTTTGCTAATTGTTCAGCATCCACTTTTTTTCCTCTCTAGATATAAAGCATGGGAATCCTGATTTTTTTCTCCTTTCTTCTTCACATTTCTCAGAAAGTACACGTAAAGGGAACAAGTGAGTTTTTGCAAATCACTCTTATAAATCTGTCTGAACAAGTAAAAATAGCCTCCGGAAAATGGCTGTATTCCAAGGGTCTCGCTTCAAAAGAAACCCGAGCACTGTGAGAGTCAGGGAGGGCGGTTGAAGACAGGCAGCTGTCCGTGTTAGACTGATCCAGCTCAGTAAGAGCTAAGAAGTGGAAACATAAAGAACAGATAACAAAATATGTAAAGTTTACTTGTTGAAATTTTCTCACAGAAGTCTGCTGGGATGAAAAATGATACAGGAAAATTTGTATGCAGTGCCACTATATACATTAGGCCTTAAATTTTAGTCCTACTGTGGAATTTGTTTCAATATGACAAAGATAATTTAAGAACTCTTTCTGTGGGGAGAATTTTTTTTCTGGATTATTTTGGCATTTTATTTAAAATTTCCACTATATATAGAAATGATTCTAGTTTGCTGGAAAATGTTTTTTTCCTATACCTGTACTGTGTGTAAACTTTCTTTCCACAGGAGAGCAAGTTGATTTTGAATTCCTCAAATGCAACTTTCACACTGGACTCATTACAGGTGCAAAATTATTTATCCTAAACCCTTGGCCTTGAAATCAGAAATAGCTGGTTCAGACGTTTATCAGACCTGAGAAAGGTAACATGAGGCATGTGCCACAGATTATGGGGCAACACCCCATAATCAAATACAGTATTTCTTCAGCAAAAGATGTTTATTCAGTCTAAAGTGGGTATGTGAAGACTACAAATGGCCTCATGTTAACTCAGGTCAGGTTCACCACCAAGTGAGTCGCACCAGATTTATTTATTTTTTTATTTTTTATTAATTAATTTATTTTTGGCTGTGTTGGGTCTTCGTTTCTGTGCGAGGGCTTTCTCTAGTTGCGGCAAGTGGGGGCCACTCTTCATCGCGGTGCGCAGGCCTCTCACTATCGCGGACTCTCTTGTTGCTGAGCAAAGGCTCCAAACGCGCAGGCTCAGCAGTTGTGGCTCACGGGCTTAGTTGCTCCGCGGCATGTGGGATCTTCCCAGACCAGGGCTCGAACCCGTGTTCCCTGCTTTAGCAGGCAGACTCTCAACCACTGTGCCACCAGGGAAGCCCCAGATTTATTTTTAAATGTTAGCTTTTCAAAGCTGTTGAGATTTGAAATCTTGGGTAACGGATTGTGAACTCTGTTTCCCCATGTCTCTTCTCAGCCGTCACTTCCTCTCAGCTGTGTCCCTCTTCGTCCATTTTCCCAAGCTGACAAGCCCAGAGATCATCTTTGCTCCTGACCTCTGCTAGAACCCCCTTTCCTGTATCCCACGTGTTGTCCATTTACACGGCTGCCCTGCTCTTAACTATCCTTCTATCCTATATCTTTGGAAAGCCTGTGCTCAAAGTGGCTCGGTCTAAGCTCATAGAGCCCCAAATGATTCTTTAAATTCTATGGTGACTAGCAGTCTTCTTTCTTTCCTCACGCAGGACTCCCTTTAATGTTCCAGATCTTGATTAGAATGGGACGCAAAGGTAAAGGATAAAGATCTGTGTACAGCCCCAGCCATTACCACAGCCTCTTCTTCACTTCCGCCCCAGGCCTTACCCTCTAGGGTTACCCAACCTTTCCCTCTTCCCTAAACACTCCATAAGCTTCCCAGCCCCCAAGCCACTGCTTGTGAAGCCTCTTTCTGGAATTAACCCTCCTTCCCCACTTTTTTTTTTTTTTTTTGCCAGTTTCCACTTAGACTCTTCTTTGATTCTACAGAAAATTACTTTTACCTCTCACTGAGCCTCCATCATAAATACTTTGAACATTTTTCTATTGCAGCACGTAAACAGTGCAATCCAATTATTTTGATTCTATGCTTCTTTCCCACTGGCCTTCATGAAGGCTGGGATTGGGTCTTATTCATCTTTGTATTTACACTGGGAGAAGAGAGTGCCAAATGCATTTGCGGAAAGATATGCTACACAAAATGAAGCAGGTCTTTTTTTTTAAGTGTAGGAATTCTCATTGCCTAACCCATACAAAGAGACACTTTTCCCTATTTTTGTTTTTTTTTTTAATTTATTTTATTGAAGTATGGTTGACTTACAATGTTGTGTTAATTTCTGGTGTACAGCAAAGTGATTCAGTTATACATAGATATACATTCTTTTTCATATTCTTTTCCATTATGGTTTATCATCACAGGATATTGAATATAGTTACTGTGCTATACAGTAGGATCTTGTTGTTTATCCATTCTAGAATATATATAATAGCTTGCAACTGCTAATCCCAAACTCCCAATCCATCCCTCCCCACCCCCATAGTTCTTATAATTTCCTGACCTTATTCCTATCATGGGTTGAATGGTGACCCCCCAAAAGATGTCCACATCCTAATCCCTGGAACCTGGGAATGTCATATTATATGGAAAAAGTGTTTTTGCAGATATAGCTAGGGGTTTGGAGACGAGATCAGCCTAGATTATCAAGGTGGGCTCTAGATTGAATGACAAATTTCCTTATGAGAGATAGAAGAGGAAAAGACACACACACAGAGGAAAAGCCCGTGTGAAGACAGAGACAGAGATTGGAGTGATGCAGCCACAAGACGAGGAATGCATAGAGACACCAGAAGTTTGAAGAAGCAAGGGAAGAGTCTTTGCTAGAACCTTTGGAGGGGGCATGTTACAACACCACCTTGATTTCAGATTTCAGGCCTTCAGAACTGTGAGAGAAATTTCTTTTGTTATAAGCTGCCCAGTTTATGGTAATTTGTTACAGCAGCCCTAAGAAACTAACACAGTCCCTTTTTCTCCTCACCCCATTGGTTGTTGTTACATGTTAGTTTTCATACAGCTCTGCATGTGTTGCTTGTATTTTCCACTCTAATCTAGGGTGACCCCACCCACTTCAGATCACTACGTCTTTTTTTCTTTTTTTTTCTGATCCAGATCTTTACTTCCTGTGCCCCAGATCTGTGTATCCAACTTCCTAATGCATGCTTTAGACTGGCTATCATACAGACACTGGCTATTTAAATTGAACTCATATCTCCTTTTGTTCTACAAAACTGCTTCACTTTCTGTACGCCCTATTTCTTGCATAGTACCAGCATCAGGAGGGCACTTTAATTTCTGACCTTAACTCCCACATCTTGACAGTGTCACAAGTCCTTGTTGAATATACTTTATTTAATCATTTTAATCTTTTTATTATTGTTATTTTACACGTGGTCCTGTATTGTACTGTTCTTTTTACATAAAATTACATTTACCATTTTAACCATGTTTAAGTGTACAGGTCAGTAGTGTTCAGTATATTCACACTGTTGTGCACAGATCTCTAGATCTTTCCATCTTTCATCTTGTGACATTGAAACTCCCTCCCCCTCCCCCAAGCCCCTGGCAACTACCCTCCTACTTCCAGTTTCTATGATTTGACTACCTTAGATACTTCATATAAGTAGGATCATATAGTATTTGTCCTTTTGTGTTTTATTTTTTGAAAGGAATTTTTTCTTTTAATTATAGAACAATTTCAGACAAGCTGAAATTATTGAGAAGTGGGAAGAAATAATTTACTTGCCATTGTCCTGTCATCTAAGACACTCACTATTAACTTAGTGCATTTCATTCCAGTCATTTTACTATTTTTTTTCATATTTTTGATCAGAATGTAAATAATTTTGTATACCCACAGATGAATGAATGAAAAAACTCATCACTTTTCAAAATTATTGGTGTTTGTTTTTAGACATAACATAATTTCTCACCTGTTATCAACAATCCCCTAAATTCATTTCAAAATAGTATTTGCTTTTCATCTTCACTTTGACTTCAAACACAGCCCAGACACTAAACTCATTTTCCCCCTTATGTTCCTTCCCAGTGGAGCCATCATCATTAAAATAGTGTGAGATGGCGATTCCCTTATGACAGCTACTCCACGTTGCCCAAACATGCTGAAGAAGGATCATATGCAACTGTTCCTGAAATGTCATCATTCACTTTAGATTTCACAGTTGATGTTAATATGAGAAGAATAAATGATTCACATACTGCCTAGCCTACAGCTAATTAGTTTCATCATGCAGTTTAGGATCACAAAGCCAAAAGTGTAAATGCTCTGCCTCCTATGACAACCCCAGAGAGTTGCATACTGGTTATCCATGACCTACTACTGGTTATCCAGGACCTACCTACCACCTGCAGACATGTGGGCACATCCAGCCCCATCCAGAACTTTCATGGCTCAGAGAGATGTGGAATCCCATCAACTTCTCCCCATTCCCCACTCAACAGGTTGGTTCTAACTTTCAGGTCATCGCATGGTTGCCTCAGTTGCTCTCAAATCATTTGGGTGCTGGTGCAACTCTTCCCTGAAAAATCCATGTGCTATGGTCCGATTCACACAATGTTTCCTGAGGATGACACTTGCTAAGATGCCCCAAGGAGAGGGCCCAGTGTTTCCCTACAAAAGCAAGAAGCCTGGTCTCCCTTTTGGCAGACTGGGACAGGCATCTGTTCCAGGAGTAATTTCTCTTGACTTTCAACCTTCAGAAATTCACTGCAGCACTTTCCCCCAAGAGAAGAAGGTTAATGCCAACAGGTCCAGGGGAAGTATCCATGTTCACCATTCTAGCTGGATTTTATAACATCCCATCAGCAAACTATCTTTATAACATCAGTAGGTCCTTGTTTCTGAGACTGCAATGACACAAAAGGAAAAAGTCTGGGCACAAAGGAAATTGTTTATCTTTCTAGTTTCATTCCTAAGCCTCTAGTGGCTCTTAGCCATTATCTCGAATCCCAGATCCTGTTGAACCCACTTTTTTGGTAAACATTGGGACCTCTGGAAATCCTGTCTTTTTGTTGAGCTATTTGATGGAGAAGCAAGCTCTCCACATGCCGTCCTATCTCTAGATATTTCCAGGCCTGGTTGAATCTGCAAATAGAGTACAACATCTGAGTTTATAGTGACAATAGTTGGAAATCCCAGCACTAATCAGCATGGGAGGTGCATGGAACAATGTGACAGAGGGCTTCTAGGAGGCAGCACTTAAAATACCAGGCATGTCAGCAAAAGGAAAGTCTGTGGCAAGTAGCAGGCCCCAGGCAGTGTCAAGGATCAAAGGCAAGACTCCTGTCTTTTAAGGGAATAATTGTCTCACAAACAAAAGATTGGGTCTGAGCCTCTGGGGGGTATGAAAATGTAAGGAATGAGCCCCAAGGAGTGGCACAGAGCTTAGTGATCTCAATCAGGTTGAAAACCGAGCTTGGGTTTTAAGAAATAGGCAGTTGCTCAATAATCAAAACTGGTGTGTGCTGTTGGTGGGAATGTAAATTGATACAGCCACTATGGAGAACAGTATGGAGGTTCCTTAAAAAACTAAAAATAGAACTACCATACAACCCAGCAATCCCACTACTGAGCATATACCCTGAGAAAACCATAATTCAAAAAGACACGTGCACTCCAGTGTTCACTGCAGCACTATTTACAATAACCAGGACATGGAAGCAACCTAAGTGTCCATCAACAGATGAATGGATAAAGAAGATGTGGCACAAATATACAATGGAATATTACTCAGCCATACAAAGAAATGAAATTGAGTTATTTGTAGTGAGGTGGATGGATGTAGAGTCTGTCATACAGAGTGAAGTAAGTCACAAAGAGAAAAACAAATACGGTATGCTAACACATATATATGGAATCTAAAAAAAAAAAAAAAAAGGTTCTGACGAACCCAGGGGCAGGACAGGAATAAAGACGCAGGTGTAGAGAATGGACTTGAGGTCACGGGGAGGGTGTAGGGTAAGCTGGGATGAAGTGAGAGAGTAACATTGACATATATACACTACCCAATGTAAAACAGATAGCTAGTGGGAAGCAGCCGCATAGCACAGGGAGATCAGCTCGGTGCTTTGTGTCCACCTAAAGTGGTGGGATAGGGAGGGTGGGAGGGAGGCGCAAGAGGGAGGGGATATGGGGACATATATCATATAACTCATTCACTTTGTTATATAGCAGAAACTAGCACAACATTGTAAAGCAATTATACTCCAATAAAGATGTTAAAAAAATAAAACAAAACAAAAAACAGTACAGAAAAAACAAACAAAAAACCTGATGCGTGTTTCAGGCCCAGAAAATGTTGAGCTGATGCTATATCCCAGGCTTGTGGTAAAGAGCAGGGTTTTTCAACTGTTATTGCACATTCAATGATTAACCTGAGGATCTTCTGAAAAATGCAGATTCCGATTCAGCAGATCTGGAATGGGTTCTGATCATCATTACTAACAAGCGTTCAGGTGATGTACATGCTGCTGATCTGTGGACCAAACTTTTTTTGCCTTATTTTTTGTTTTTGTTGATTTTTAAAAATTCTTGGAATACTTTTAAATTTACAGAGAAGTTGCAAATATAGTACAGAGTGTTCCCATATACTGTTCATCCCACTTCCCTAATGTCAATATCTTACATCGTGGGGTACATTTGTCAAAACTAAGAAATGAACATTGGTACAATGCTAGTAACTAAACTATAGACTTTATTCAGATTTTCTCCAGTTTTTCCACTAATGTCATTTTCTGTTCCAGGATCCAATTCAGGATCCCACATCGTGTTCAGTTGTCATGTTTCCTTATTTTCCTCCAATCTGTGACAGTTTCTCAGTTTTTCCTTGCTATTCAAGACCTTGACAGTCTTGAAGAGTATTTTGTAGAGTGTCCCTCAGTTTTTCTTCACATGTCTGACACTTCCTAATGATTAGGTTTGGGTTATGGGTCTCTAGGAAGAAGACCACAGAGGTAAAGAGCTTCATCGTATCAGGGGACACATGACATTAGCAAGATTTAACAAAGAGGATGTTAAACTTGATTATGTGGTTAAAGTGATGCCCACCAGGTTTTTAAAATTGCTATTTTCCCCTTTCCAGACTCTATTCTTTGGAAGTGAGTCTAAATGTGGGCAGTGGTTCTCAAATTTGAGCACTCACAAGAATCACCTGGAAGACTTGTTAAAACATCGATGACTAGGCCCCTTTCCCATTTCTGATTCAGCAAGCCTGGGGTGGGGCCCAGGAATTTGCATTTCTAAAAGTTCCCAGGTGATGGTGATGTTACTGATCCAGGGATCACACTTCGAGACTTCGAGAACCACTGGTCTGGCACATTTGTCCTTCATTTCTCAGCCATATGCTTGACTAGATTCACCTGGGAGAAATTCTAAATTCATATTGTCAGGTCTGGTCCCTGGCAATTTGGATTGAGAAAATCTAGGGTGGCACACATGAGTTGGCATTTTTACAAATGCAAGTGAACCTTGGGAACCACTGAAGTTCATGCTGCTTTACTGGTGAATGTGTCACTGTGGCCTCAGGACAATGCTAAGGCAGCAGATGGGTTTCAAACAGCTCCAACTGTGGGAAGAAATGGGCAGGAGAGCCTGGGAACCCAGCAGGGTCTGAATCATCGGCCTTCTGCCTGCCTGGCTCTGACCTTGCTGTCTTTCTTCATCCCCCCAGGAAGCCTCTCTATTATTTTGATTTGTCCAAATCACATGACTGCTCAGAAGTGGACAGCACTCAACCCCAAGACCAGCCTACAGTTAGCAATCTGCTGAAATTCTGAAACAGAATTTTCTGTGTCAAGTAATTTATTTTATTGTCTAAATCTTATATCCTTCAATGTTCACCCAAAAGAAGTTGTATGATTCTGAATATTTCAAGAGAAAACTGGCGGGAGGCGGCAGGGGAAGATAAAAAAACTAGAGAAATAAGGAAAATGTTTTTGTTACTTGAACTGAGGAAAAAAATTTAATTCATATAATTTTATTATATAATTGTACTATTATTTACTACTTATATTTAGCCTTTTATTCTATTATCAAAATTACTATATTATTATTATTATCTATATAAAGTTACATCTATCCTTGGTAAATAAGATGATAACTTTTAACTGACCAAAACCAAAATCCAGTAAAATAAAAACAATAAGTTTAAATGTCATTTTGTATAATTAAATAAACTCCTTATTTTAAACATAAACTGTCCAAGATCTTTAAAAATTAGTTTCTCCCTTTACTAGTTTCCTAGGGCTACAATAACAAATCCTCACAAGCTGGTAGCTTAAAATGAGAGAAATTTATTCTCTTACAGTTTTGAAGTCCAGAAGCATGAAATTAAGGTGTTGACAGCCTTCTGGAGGCTCTGAGGAAGAATCCATGCCCTGCCTCTCTCCTAGCTTCCTGTGGCTGCTGGTAGTACTTGGCTCATGGCCACCCTCCAATTTCTGCCACACTTGATCTTCACATGGCCTTTTCCTCTGTCTGTGGGTCTCAGATCTGTCTCTTCTTCTCTTATAAAGACATGTGTCATTGGATTTAGGGCACACCATAAATCCAGGGTGATCTCATCTTGAAATCCTTAGTTTAATTACACCTGCAAAGACCCTATTTTTAAACAAGTTCACATTCACAAGTACTGGGGGTTAGGACTTGGACACATCTTTTTTGGGGGGGGGTCATAATTCAACTCACTACACTTCCTAACCCCTACTAAAAAATATTGAACAAATGTGTGAAGAAGGGTGCCATGTTATTGCTTGCTTGTGTGTCCGTGTGCCTTATTCCATTCAGTTCTGTCGGTTGTTTACCTCCACCTACTCTTTTGAACAGTAGGGGCAATGTAGAAACACCCTGAGTCTCCCAAATGGCCAAGTCACCAGTCTTTTTCCATTGTCCTTGAGCAGCCCACACTGAGGGGGTGACCAAAGAGGGCTGCCTTCCCGCGTTCCATAAGCACCCTGCAAAACCCAACTAATATAAGAAGAGAGCCATGTAACTCTTTAGATCACTACCTTCTGTTTGCTACAACACCTAAACTGTTTGTAGTAGACTTTTCCTATTGTCAATACATTTTCCTTTAAAAAATTATTAAAGATTTTTTTCTTACAATATATTTTTAATGTAAGTGCATTAGAGGTGCATGAAAAATCTGAAGGCTCAACATCACTAAGGTCACTAAAAGGGTGGGATACTCAGGGTTATTTCTGCAGAAAGCTTTCGAATTTAACACAACCCTTACTCATTTGAGGTTACACTCATGAAGAGGCAGACGGCAGGACAGCTTTTTTATCCTGTTTCTTTCCTAATCAATGAATTTTAAACTCTTGTGTCCTTCTGCCTTGTAGCATTCCAAGCAATTTTTAAAATATTTCATTTGTATTTACTGGTAACTATCTGTCTCACATGACTTTTGTAAAATGAGCTTGGCTTTTTATATTAAATTTTCTGTTGGCATTATCTGTGAAATAGTTATAAAAATGTGTTTTCTTGATGAAAAAGCTGTGGTAGGCAAAATGTTATCCACCACTCTTGTATCCCAAGCAAAGAAAGCCTACAAACACAGTAGTTGTTATGATCCTGAGTTTTAAATAGTCACACTTGAGACTCTAAAATGGGGGTTAGCAAACATTTTTCTATAAAGAGACAGACAGTAAATATTTGAGGCTTTGCGAACCATGTGGTGTCTGTCACAACTACCCCACTCTGCTGTTGTAGCCTGAAATCAGCCATAGATAATAAGTGGGGTTGTGTTCCAATAAATCTTCACCTATAGGCGGTGGCTGGATTTGGTACATAGATCATAGCTTGCCAACCCCTGCTCTAAAATAGCAAACGGTTCTCCACACTTTTACCATACAGAGAGATCTCCATGTGGAAACATTGGGGAATTTAGCATAATTTCAGATTCTCTTTCATAATGCTGGAAACATTTTGCACATCTCTTTCATTCACCATTATACACCCAGTGCCTAGCACGGGGGTCTTTCATTTAGCAGGCACTCAAAAGTTTATTGAATGAATAACAAATGAGTGAAGCCTGAGTTTTTCTAGCATGCCAGTCTCTGCAGAGTGTGCACTATGCCTTGTCCAGCTGCAATGCAATTCCAATCACATATATGTGAAATCTAAAAAAAAAAATAAAAAATGGTTATGAAGAACCTAGGGGCAGGACAGGAATAAAGACGCAGACGTTGAGAATGGACTTAAGGACACAGAGAGGGAGAAAGGTAACCTGGGATGAAGTGAGAGAGTGGCATGGACTTATATATACTACCAAATGTAAAATAGATAGCTAGTGGGAAGCAGCCTCATAGCACACGGAGATCAGATCCGTGCTTTGTGACCACCTAGAAGGGTGGGATAGGGAGTGTGGGAGGGAGGGAGATGCAAGAGGGAGGAGATATGGGGATATAGCTGATTCACTTTGTTATAAAGCAGAAACTAACACACCATTGTAAAGTAATTATACTCCAATAAAGATGTTAAAAAAAATCAAAAACAAATTGCTTAGCTGAAATAGCTCAAGTTCAATATTCCAAAACACTGGAAACTCTTGTATGGTGGGGTTCTCCTCTCTCCTTCTCTGCAGGAATATGATAAGCTCTGTACTTCTGTGATGGATCAATATAGTTACAATACCTTTCTGTAAAAAGAGAACCAATATTTATATCTATATCTTATCTGTATTACATCTATGTCAATCAATCAGTTGTCTCATTGATAGCAATGGGGAAATGGGGATGATGAGACTCTGAAGCAAAATAGGGGCCGGGTGGCAGCACTTGACTGCCAAAGCCAGGGCGTTGCAGCTAAGGGGGCTTGACTTGGAGGGCATTGTGGAGACGATTAATAGAACATGGCACCCCTAAAGGCAAAATAGATGAATAACCAATGGGGGTACTGCTTAATCCATACAATCAAAGAAGGCAAGAATAGATGAGCAGGCTGAGGGTGGTCACCCCCATAGAAATTCATGATCCTTTGCCCAGATCTCAGACCTCAGGCAGTTTTCAGACCCAGAAACCATTGGCTGAAGAGGCGACTAAGTCCATAGGAGGAAGAATCTTGAAATACTGTGGGAAAAATATATGTTAATTATTTATGTTATTTATATATTAATTATTTATGTTATAAAAATATATGTTAATTATTTATTAAAATGTATGTTAATTTCCCCCATTTTCCTCAAAAAGACCTACGGTAATTCAGCTGAGAAAATACACACTGGGGAAAGAGGAATATCCAAATATTTTAAGGGTATTGGATCTGAATTAACACTGATTCACAGAGTTCCAAAACATCATATTAGAGAGGAGGCATACCGGGGCCAAGTAATAAACAATATCCTGGTCAGAGTCTGGCTCTCAGTAGGTCCAGTAGGTCCGTGGACCCAGCCGCTGGTCACCTCCCCAGTCCCTGAATGTAGAATTGGGATTGATGTAGGTGGCTGTTGGAGTAGCTTCCATCTTGAATTCTTCTCATTCAAACCAAATGAGCTATCATAGTGAGAAGGTGGCGTGGAATCTTTTGAAACTGCACCTCTACTCTCCCATCCCTTCTATCCCCATCCCCTTGTCAGTCCTGGCTAAGATGGTGAATCCAAAAATATTGCATTTGGAAGTGGTGATGAAGAGGAATGGTAGAAATTAATGCTACTCTAAAGGATCTTAAGAATGCAAGGGATAGTGGTCCATAACACAACTCCATTTAATTCACCAGTCTCACCACTGTACAAACCAAATGAATCTTGGAGAATGACTGTAGGCCACAGCAAGCTCAAATAATAGCCCCAATTGTGGCTACTGTGCTATATGTGTTACCTTTGCAAGAGTAGATTAATATGGCCTCAGGTACATGGCATGCAGACAGGGATTTGGCATTTTTTTCTGTCCCAATCAGGAAAGATCACAAACTGTTTGCAATTACATAGAACTGATAACAATATACATTTACAGGTTCGTCTGGGGCTACATTACCTCCTACTGTCTGTCATAATATAATCAGATAATATACAGGCTGTCTGGACATCCTGCGCAACCTTGTGTTGATTAAGAGGGTGAGCAAGAAGTGGCTAGCATACTGGAGGTGTTGGTAAGACACAGGGATTGCAAAGTATGGGAGTTAAAGTTGGTGACAACCGAGGGAACCTCCACTGTTGTAAAGTGTTTAGTGATCCAGGTGGGTCAAGGGCAGGTGAAGACATCTCTTCCCTAAGACAAATTGCTGCATCTTACCTTTCTACCAGAAAGAAGGAAAAAGAATTCCTGGTAGGATGCTTTGGCCTATGATGCCAACATATCCTACATCTAGGAATGTGTTCCAGCCCATATACTGGGTGACAAGTAAATCTCCCTGCTTTGAGTGAGGTCTGGAACAGGAAGTCAGGGCTGCAATGCAAGCAACCCTGCTGCTTGGGCCAGATGATCTGGCAAACCCTATGCTGTTGGAGGGGTTAGTGACGGGAAAAGATCCAGTGTGGCACATAGGTGAAGCCTGGGTGGGAGCAGCCAACACAGACCTCTGGCATTTGGGAACAAGGCCATGCCATCTTCAATGGAAATTTATATGTTTTTTGAAAAAGAGTTCCTGGTGTGTTAAGGGGGCTGAGTAGGGACAGAATTCTTGATTATAGGACACTAAGTAACCATGGGTCTGGTACTGTCCATTACGATCTGGGTTCTGTCAGACCCACAGAGTCATAAACTCAGGCAGACCCAGCAGCAATCCAACATGAGATAGAGACTGTGCAACCGGGTTTGAGGCTAAGCAAGACCAGAAGACATGAGGTAACTGCATGAGCAGGTAGCCCAGACCATGTCACCCACCACAGGAGTACCAGCACCCACCCCCTCAGATCGTTCCTAGAACTGGGGTGGGGGGTGGAGGGGGGGATGGGTGTCTTGTGTGACCAGCTGAAGCAGTGGGAGAAGCCTGGACATCTGTTATGGATAGGTCAGCTCGGCGTGTGGATGCAGGCTGAAAGTGAGCAGTGGTTTGATTATACTCAGGTTGGGAGGGTACTTGAAAACCAGTGGTGAGAAAAATCGTCCCCATGGACAAAGCTCAGAGTGGTGCTCCTGTGACTCATTTTGTGTGGAGGGAGCAGTGGCCTGAGATGAGAATATGCACATCCTCGTGGGTAGAGGGAATACAGTCTGATAGGCTGGTCAGGAGTTTGAAGGAAAAGGACTAAAAAATTGGAGACAAAGAAGTTTGGCATAAAGGAATATGGATGTACTTACAGGAAAGGGGATAATGTGTAAAGATCTTTAATACACATATTAATGGACACCAGAAAGCCTTCATCACAGAAAAGGCAGGAACAACCAATCAGACGCATGACTAGGCCAGTGTACATTGGCCGGTCTTTGAACTGACACAGTGATCACAGGAACGGAGGGACCACGGGGGCAGAGTTAGAGGCTGTGCCTGGGCTCTGGTCCATCGACATCTTTGAACGCCTAACCTGCCAGCAATGGACACAGATGCTGAGCTCCCAAAGTGACTTCTTAGAGGAGATGATTTTCTATAGGTGATTTTCCTTATGTTGGGGGATTAATGTGCATCCAACATATGAGGCAACAGAGTGGACATTTTCTTGAAAAATCCAAGGAATTTTAACATCTTTGGTGCCTATTTTTAATCTCATTAGTACCTTCATAGGTGAATCATTTCCTGGAGTCAGCCTCATGCCTATTCAATTGAGTGGGCATAACTTTACAAATTGTACACATTAATGTAAAAAAAAAAAAATCATAACGTTGAACTGCCTAACACAGGAAAGGAAGAAAAACAGAAACAAACTATAGTATCTTTTCCAATTCTAGTTAGGACATTAAATCAACGGTGTCTGCAAAATTGTTTAGCCTCATATTAGGTGTATAATCCTAGTTGTTCCATAAATGTTTGTTGAATAATTTTTGGTAAGACCATTGGCCTGGATTAGTGTCTTTGCGGATATTTAGATAGTGGAAATATAACATTTTAATGGGAATTGTTATAGAACGTTGTATTTCCTTTCTGTCTTAAAAAGATTTTAATTAATTTCACTTTTTCTTAATAACTCTGTGTCAGAATATGGACATCAAGCACTGCCTAGAATTAACAATGATGTCCTTGGGGCTGATGGTATGTGTAAGGCTGTGCTTGTCTTGTAAGTTATCCTTTAGAGACTCCTCTTCTCTAGTTGGTGTATTTACTATTATATTTCATTTCCTCTGTTCTGATTCCTTACAGATATCCATGGACATCAAAGTGTTAAAGTCAAGGTTGAAAGGAGCAGAATTTAGCCTAGATTAAGGGGGATTTACTAAGAAGATATTTGGTGTTCCCATGGCAATGACGACTATCTAAGCTTATGCGAAATTGAGCTGGCATATGGAAAAGCATCAATAACAAGTCTTTGTGTGTTTGTGTATATAACACAATCTCTTTGCTTCTTTTTATTTTATTTTTTATTTTTAATTGAAGTATAGTTGCTGTATTTCCTTCCTTTTTTCTCTGCTTCATTCTCTTGATCAATATGTACATGACTTAAAATGATTGTTCTAGCCCTGACTAAACTTAGCTTTTTGGTTCAAATGCCAAATGCCATCTATGAAGTCTCTCTGGTTTTTAGTTCAAAGTATCAAAACTGAGAATATGATAAGCTCGTTAAACAGCTGATAAATTGGCTTTTTTTCTAGATCATCCTTGCTCAGAGAAAGAGAGAGAAAGAGCTGGAGCTTAGGGGTCCTATGGCATAAACACAGCTGCCTAGGTTTACCCCTTACACATTGCTCTGTGTGTGCGGCAGTTCTTAGGGAAGGAACTAGAGAGAATTTGTAACATCCAGTTTTGATCCTAAATTAGAGATGGAAAAGTTATATCTAGTCCTGCTAAAATCTGTACCATGTTCCATTTTCACCCTGACTTACTTACATTTGAGAGCGCTTTCTGGCTTTGGATGGTTTGATGGGAAGATGACAAGGATTAGAGTGTCTTATTTTTTTCCCTGACTTTTCTGCACTATCTACCAGAATTGTATTAAAAACAGGTTCCAACACTATTTCAGGGAACATACTCATTCATATGATGCTATTTTTCTTTAAAGTCAACTTAGGCAGAATGGTTGATCGGTTCCAAGGAACATGGAAATCCATTCCTTGTGAAAATTTTGAAGAATATATGAAAGAACTGGGTGAGCCGTATTTATTTGCATATCATAGCCAGTAAAAATGGGAGCTTTGATAGCACAGAACTTGCTCTGTGTGAACCCCTCCCTTCAGTTTTTCACACAGAAACAATAAATATTAATTTAGCACCTAGATATAGTTCTGTGTAAAACTGGTTGAAATTGACATAACCCCTCCTCTCATGTAATTGACCATGGATTTACATAGATAAAACATGCATGTGCCATATACTAAATGGCAAATTATTTCAATAAATGATTTTAAGCAAAAAGTCACAATTACTTTAAAAAAATGATCATTTTGCAAACATTTGCTCTAAATTTTCTGAGGATTTTCAGAATAGATCTTGTGTTCCAGTTTCTGATGGCTGCTGGCATTCCTCGGCATGTGGCCACAACACTTCAGTCTTTGCTCCTATTGTCACATTTTCTCCTCTTCTGTAGTTTAATATCCCTCTTCCTCTTCTTACAAGGAAAATTTCTTCTTATACAGAAATTTGTGACTATATTTAGGGTCCACCTGGATAATCCAGGGTAATCTCCCTATTTCAAGATGCTTAAATTAGCCATTTTTGCAAAGTCCCCTTTGGCATATAAAGTAACATTCACAGGTTCCAGGGACTAGGACGTGAGTATCTTTGGGAACAATTTTCCAACCTGTCATATCTTGCCATCATGTTTCACAATATGAATTCCATAAACCATGTTACAGTGTCTCCCCAATGTATCTTCTCTTAGAAATTTAACTTAGGTATTGAAGTATATGTAATACTAGTTCCATAGAATATACTCCTACATGTACTGCACAAAGTTGTTTGTGCAATGATGTTCACTACAGCATTATTTGTAATACCAACAAAAAAGGAAGCAACAAAATGTCCATCAATAAGGGGACAGATAAATAAATGTTAGTATTAGTATGTATAGAATTTTTAATAGTGACAATGGTTGTATAACATTGTGAATGTATTAATGTCTCTTAATTGTACACTTTAAAATGGTTAAAATGGTAAATTTTATGTTTTATGTATTTTACCACAGTAAAAATACATAATAGAAAAAACAAACCCTACACATGTGAACATGTAAGAATGTAAGGGAAGAAATAAAGATCTGGAAGAATCCTTTAGACTGAGAGAAGAGTTTGAGGAAACCACACCAGGTGGCCATAAAACTAAGGTGAGACCTTCAACACTCTTTCAGATAAATTTCATAAGAATGTTAATTTTGAAATCATCCCAAGTAAGTAAGCAGTTATAGCAAACATATCTAAAATCTGTGTTAGATTAATTTTGGGCTTAAGCCTAGGTCTGAGGATCTCAAATTTTAGTACACACATAGATCTCTCAGAGTGTTTGTAAAAAATACCTACTTCTAGGTCTCATCCCAGAGGCTCTGATATCTGGGGCCAGTACCTGCAAATGGTATTTTTAACAATTCTGATGCAGATGCTTAGCAGAACACATTTTGAGAATTATTTCTTTAGATTGTTCTCTCAGAAACAAAACATCTACCTTTCTATTTTGCAGCAGTTTTTCCACATATAGACTTACAATGAATAAAACTTGTATTAGCCAGTATAGGTGAGGTCATATCAATCACAGTAACAAATTATCCACAAGCTCTCAGTGGCTTACACATTTGGAGTTCTAACTCATAGTACATATTCAGTGTTGTGGTGGAGTTGGGGAAGTTTCTGTGTGGGGGGAGAAGTGGGCAAGAAATGGGGGCATATGGTATCTGCCCCCCTTAATTTCTCCAGGGCCCAGGCCAAAGGAGGTTCAACTATCTTATAGTTGGACCATCTGAAGTTTGTGTTCTCAGTCAGCAAGATAGAGAAAGACACACTGGGCTTTTTATTGCCTCAGCCTGGAAGTGACACACACAGTTTCACTCATCTTATGGGCTCCAAATTGAATACACAATTTATATTACACAATTTATTTATATTTTTTTGTTTATTGTCTGTTCCCCCAAACTAGAATGTAAGATCTTCAAAGAAAGGATTTCTTGCCTGTTCTGTTTTACAGAGCCCAGTGTTTGTTACATAATGTTTGCTCAATAAATATTTATCATTTGAATGAATACACTCAATAGAGGATTGTTAAACAATATGGAGGGTGAGGTCCTAACAAAAGGAACTGAATACCACATTATCAGATAGCTCTTAAATAATATGAGACTTCAAATTCCTGTATAATATCAAATGGAAGAAGAATTTTGACCAAAAGTGTTTAATAAAGATGCCTATAGTAAATTAAAAATCTACTAGAATAAAAGGGCTGAAAAATATAGGAGAGCAGAAAGAAAATTTGGTGACCATCATTATCTCTGTCACGGGACAGACTGTAAATAATTTTGGTAGAAGGCCCAACTTGGTAGATGTGTAACCTCTGAGATGTATGCTTCCCAATGATTATATACTATGGTATTGCACTAGAGTAGAGTTTAATCAGAGATATCTCTAAACTTTGTGGAGCAAGATGCAGACTCTGGCTCAGAACTGCTTGAGTGTGAATCCCACCTCTGCCACCAATCAACCATGTGACTTTGGGCAAGTCACAGACTCTTGCAGACTCAGTCTTTTCATTTGCAGAAGGGGATTATTATAGTACTTACGTCATAAAATTGTTGTGAGGATTACATGGGTTAATATATTAATACTCTTGAAGAGTGCCTCACACAATAAATAGTGCTACATAAGTGGTAGTTACTGTTGTTGTGATTATTATTGTCATTATTTTTATTGTGTTGGCCAAAAAGTTCGTTCGGGTTTTTCCATAAGCTGTTACAAAATATATTGTTGAGGTAAGAAGAGGAAATGTGATCTTACAGTAGGGGTTTGAATTAGCTTCATGTGCATTTTTAAGGTTGAAACTTACCTGTGATTCTTTATGCAGAAAGATAATACTTGGCCTATACAATAAAATATTTTTAAAAATCTTTACTTACTCAAGATATTTTGTTTTCACTCTTATAAAACTTTTTCTATCCCCAGAAGAATCAGCCAACAAATTTATTGTTGACAGAGTCTTAAAATAAATGGAATTGCAAACACCATTCTAAAGCTACCTGAGAGTATCACAATAGCTGAAAAGAATTTGGCACCTGATAAAATTTTAGAGTTCAAATATGACAGTCTGAGCTGAATTTGGTCTTGCCTGTTTTTCAGAGTACGGTAACCTTAGATGATGACTCTTTGATTCAGATTCAGGACTGGGATGGGAAAGAGACCACCATCAGGAGGGAGCTAGTGGATGGAAAAATGGTGGGGGTGAGTGAGCTGTTTCTCATTATTTTTTTCACCTACTCCAACACCTATATATAAAATCACTCAGATAGCTTGTTCTAAAACAGTGGTAGTGAATGTAATTTTTCTTTTCCTCTTGCTTTATAAGAATGGGAGAGGGAGAATGTTGGCAGATAAATGTATGATCATAAAGATTATAAAATGTGCAAGGATTGAGAAAGTAAAAAACTAGAGAGAATTTTTAAAATTGTCTTGCCTAATTCTTTGATTGGCATGGAAGCGAAAACAAGCATGTATTTGTGCAAGAAAGATTTCAACAGGGACTGAGAGTTGTTGCTGATCCTCTGCGCCACACCAGGATGCATTTCTTAGCGTTTTCCAGATCAACACCAACCAAAAGCATGAAAAGGAAATTTAAACTAGGGAAGCAAAGCTTAAGTGTTGTCTGTTTGATGTCTGGATCAATTGACACAAATAAAAACTAACATTTATATGGTTACGATGTCGCCATGTTTTCATGTATTATTTACCCCATTTTCATAATAGTCCTGTCAAATAAGATTATTTAGCCCATTTAACAGGTGAGAAAATTAAGAGTCAGACACTGACTTACCTAAGGATATTTGGCTAGGAAAATGTGGTGGTGCTGGGATTAAAATCCAGGTTGGCTTAATTCCAAAGTCTGTACTTTTTTGAGTCTATCCTGCTCCCTCTCAGGACGGCTTCCCAAGTCATCTTTCTCACTTGTACAAAGTGGAGGGAAATATGTCCATGATTCTTCTCTTCCCAAACCCCACCTCCACCAAAATGAATAAAATAATTTTGGACATAATATAAAATAGTTCTTTCTAAGGGAATATGCAAGAATTGTGTGAAGTTAAAAAAAATCTATCTTCATTTCTTAACACAGGAATATTTTTCTTTCAACAATGAAGAGTACATTTCATTATAAAGTAAGAAGTGGAAGACTAAGGATAATTGATTTTATTGATGACATTAATCACTAAAGAGATAGGTTTTATAGCTCATTAGAAAAAATACTAGATTCAGAATCCGAAGACATGGATTTCCATATCTGCCTTCAGTACTTATGTGACTTTGGAAAAGTCATTCATCCTTTCCAAGATTCAGCTTTCAAAATGTAGAAAATGTTTTCTTTTTTTTTTTTTTTTCTTTTGGAGAGAATTAAATACCATCATGTACATCTCAATGTTCTGAAAACCATGAAATATTGTATTGATGTAAATTATTATTTGAAAAATATAGACTATGTTAAACTCTACAAAAATGCCTCAGTGTAGGCATTTAAAAATGTTTTAATGGAGATTTCAAATTCCTATAAATATGCTTTTTTTATATATAAATAATATACAAATATATATATACACAATTTATATACCATATGTCATGTGTAACATATATATGATTTGCCATGTATATACATATATATATATACTCTTACTCTAAGTAGAATGTTACTTTATCACAAGTAAAATATTCTGTTTCATTAGTGCCAAATCTCATGTATGTATATATGGCAAAATCACTCAGCCAATAGTTACAATTTATGGTTGTCTATAAAGATCTCTTTTCCAGATTTTTAAGGAATGTATGGATGGACAGTAGTTTGTATTTTTTTAAATGCCAGTTTCACCAACAGTACTGAAATGTCTTATCCTTTGTTTGCCTTCTAGGAAAGTGCTGTGAACAATGTGGTCTGCACTTGAACATATGAGAGAGTACAAACAAACTCAGTCTCAAACTCTTAGGCACTCTCAAACTGTGATCCAAACTGCCGAGGCTGTTTAAATAAAAATATTATGACAGCTAATATGAGAGAACCTTTGCACAAACATCAACAATTTTGTTTGCCCTGTCGAATATGTCTGTGTCTAATACTACCTTGGCATTGGCAGCTATGAGAAACCAGGATGATACATCCTATTTAAATCATTGCTGCTATAATATATTCGGGCAGACACTTCATGCTGATTTTTTTTCTCATTGGACATATGTTAATCTTTTAAATTCAACATGATCTGAACTATATTGGGAAAATAATACTAATTTTTTAATAAACTAGTTGGGACATAGTGTAATTCACAGGTTATATCTCAGCTGTATGTGGAAGGGTAATAAACAGGTTTGGAACCAGAGAAATAACTGATAATCTAATATAATACCAAACTATTTTTACAGAGAACACTATAGTCACTACCTCCATCACTGAAAACCAACACGAAGGAAAATATTCTATTTTATTAGCACCAAATAAAATAGGCCAGAGAGAGATTTTAGAAACCATGTGGACTGATCCTTTATCTTGTAGATGGAGAAACAGGCCCAAATTGATAAATTATACATGTCAATATCACCCCAACGGTTTCAGGAAGAACTGGAAATAAGAATCCATGTTTCCTAATTATTTACCTCACAGTCATAATAAAGGGAATTTAGGTAGAAACAGGTTCACAGTGTAGAGTTATGAATCAAATACAACACTACATCAAACTAAGGAATACACAAGCTTCCCTTCATCTTAAAATGTGTGGCAGGATGCCACAGCTAAGTCCAGGTGGGGACGTGGGGTCTGACCATTTGAACTCGTGGCCTGTCACTACTTATTTGCCTGCATTGATCTATACGTGATGACACTCCGGAGAAGTGAGAAAAGTGCTTGCTTATTGTGGGTGTACTGAAACGATGCAGAAGATAATGCAAGGCATAGAAAAACATTCTCTGAGCTTCCTGGACTGGACAGAGGAAGGAGTCCAGACAGAGGCTGAAAGAGTGGTTTCCCTGGGGCCCGGTAGGTTGTGAATGTGGGCAGCTCTGTGGCAGGGCCCAGGTAACAGCTTGCTGCACAGACATGGGAAAGAGCCTTCTCCCCATTGGAAAGGAATCCAGCACAGCTCTGACACCTCAAGGGTCAGTGGCTATGGGACCTTCACAAACAGTGCTTCTGTCTTTGGTATGAGGGTTCCTTGTCTGCATTAGCAAGGGGTAGTCTCACAGGCAGTAGGAGCCCATGCAGGAAGCCTTGAGGTGAAGCGATAGGTATCAGGTACAAGCAGAACACAGGACACCCTGATGACTCCCAGGCACTTGGATATGGATGTTAATATGATTTTATTTGTCAACAATCTGATGAAGTCTACAGACTTTAGGGTACTCCAAACACACATACACACACACACACACACACAAATACAACTGAAGCAAGCAAAAGTTTTCAGGGGAGGTTAACAGCCCACCTTCTTCTCACCCCTTCACCTGACTGAAAATCATTAAAATAGAAGGTCACTCACACTGGCTAATGGACATGGAATATCCCTCAGGTATGGTTGGGCAATCCATCCAAAACCAAATCCATCAAGACTACCACTGCTCTAAGGTGATGTTGTAATTCAGGATTTATTGCACATTCCAGGCATTGCGTGAGAACTGGTGATGGAAGGAGAGCTAAGTCGTGTTCACTGTCCTTGATTGACTCGGAGGAAAAGGGATCTGTTGGAAAGTATCATATCAGCATGCTAATTTCAGGGAATTTGTCAATATAAATACAGATGGTTCATGATTTTTCACCTTTCAGTAGCGTGAAAGAGATACACATTCAGTAGAAACTGTACTTCAAATTTTGAATTTTGATCTTTTCCCCAGGCTAGTGATATGCATTTTGATACTCTCTCATGATGCTAGGCAGGGCAGCGAGCCTCATCTCTGTCAGCCACAGGATCAGGAGGGGAAACAACCAATATATTTACAACCCTCTGTACCCACACAACCATTCTGTTTTTCACTTTCAATACAGTATTCAATAAATTACACGAGATATTCCATACTTTATTATAAAATGGGCTTTATGTTAGATGAATTTGCCCAACTATAAGCTAATGTAAGTGTTCTGAGCACATTTAAGGTAGGCTAGGCTAAGCGATGATGTTTGGTAAGGTAGATGTATTCAGTGCATTTTTGACATGATGTTTTTGACTTATGATGAGATTATCAGCATGTAACCCTATCATAAGTCAAGGAAGGTCTGTAACAGATTATAAAACAAATGTTTCCACCTAGAAAGGAAGATCTAATACCACTTTCTTGGTGAATAACTTTCTTGCTCAGGGGGAAAAAATATTAACAATAGGGTGGTAGGAGCAGCAAGGATGAGGACAGCAGTCTTGGTGGGAGAAGAACAGGTGGACCCTGTGTCCTCCTTTACTTCTGTCCTAGAGAGTGCAGCCTTCTGTGCTGCAGCCTCAGAGTGGTTTGTACCAATTCAGTTCAAGTCAATGATCATTATTCAGGATATTTAGGGAATGTGGAGTTATTCCTAGAGAGGCATAATCTGACCTGTACTTCCTAAGCTGGGAAAGGTTTTTAAAAAATCAAAACTTAAAAAAAAATGGATTTTTTAAAAAAAGTCATACTCTTTGATTCAGATTTGGCCAAAATATTACTAGAATAGAAATCAGAAAACCACTGACTACAGAAAAGGAGGATACTTAGGTCTTATTTAAACAGTGGAATTAACAAATGTTGAATATTTTCTATCTGGTAAATATGTTTGGGAAAATTATGTTCCATTTGAATAATTCAGTTGACAATAATCTGAGATGGAAAATAGAATAACAATAATAGCAGACTGTTTTTTCAGTAGTTATTAATTGCCAGACACCGTGTTTAGCACTTTCTGTGCAAACATCATCTTCTTTCTCTTCTGTGAAGTATTAACAAAAGTATAAACTAAAACTCAGGGAGGTTAAATATTTTGCCTGAAGTTCCTCAGCTCATCAATACCATGGTCAAAGTTCAAAGCTAGGTGTCTGTGACTCCAAGTCTATGTTCTTTAACCATGATGCCAGAATGCCTCTCCCAGAAATCAAGATGAAATTATTAGAGTTTCTTTTAGAGTCTTTCTATGTAAAAATAAGATAAATAAATGCATAGTTAAAACCATTAACCTGAACTTGTAAAGCCTGAGAAACCTACCCTACCTAAACTCTCATGCCCTCAATGTTTTAAAAAGATCACCTTTTGGAGCTGAAAATTTAAGAAGCAAAACAGCCAAACCATGACTAATCTTTCACCTGTATGAGACAGATTTGTCAGAAAATTCTTGCTCAATGTACTAAAGAAAAGGAATAAAATCTAAGATTCTGAGACCAGAGGAGCTGACTAAGAGAAATGGAAGGTCTAGTAAGTTTTAGTTTAGCATTTGTAGATGAGACGTATGTTTAAGTATCAGTGGAGAATATTGTTACATGTTATGAATTTGGGAACTTTTCACATTGACACAGTGTGGAGAAGTCATGGAAAGATGCTTCTAGCACTAAGCAGGGCTCTGAGGCTCATAAAATAGAATTTGTCATTTAAGAGACTGGGGAACCGAGGTGCCCTTGACAACAGAGGTGACCAGGTCTTGTCTGTGGTTGTCCCAGATCTGACTGCCCTCTGGTGTGTGGTGTGGATTCGCTCTTAGCAATCACTATAGACCATTTGGAATCCTATAGACAAAATGAAAGGAAAACTAAAGTCACTAGTCTAAACCTGCTCTGAGCAGAATTATTGATGAGATTTGACATTTAATAAAATGAATATACTGAATCCAGTCCAGCACCAGATGCAAACATGACTCTTGCTGACAGAAAGAGACTCATTTAAGCCTTATGGCAAAGAATTATACCTTCCTTATTTTGTGATATGAGCACTTCTTTGCATACCCTGCAAAACTTATTGATCTAATTTTGGTCATGGGCAGTTTTCAAACACTTTTTTAAATTGACACTTTTGCCAAATAAATTGTGTGCAAAGCCCTAATGTATGCAACAGATCAATGCCGAACCCTTCTGCGTGTGCAGGCAGTCCCAGAATCCCATCCGTGATTCCATCTGCCTTTCCCATGTTCCAGGAAGGCTCTAGAGGACACCTTTAACTCACTTCCTGTCTGCTGATAGCCACCTTCATGAGAGACCCGTGGGGTTGGGACCCAGATTTCTGAGGAGGAGACTCCAGATGGCTGGGGCTGTCTTCTCTGATGTGGTGAAATGAGGTTGGTTCTGAGAGGGTTGGAAAACTGAACTGAAAACAGTTGTAGCTACTGGAACCTACTGCTGCTGGCGGTCTGAAGGAATATTGCTGGGGTCATGCTGATAGGAACAAAAAACATGACATTTGAGTAAAGCTATGAGGAAGTTAGGGAATGAGCCAGTCATTTAAGCAGATCAATCAGGAAGTTGAAACCATATTCCAAGCATGTGATGACGTGACTTGCAATGGAGATGGCAGTGGGGACGGCAAGAATTCGTGGGATTTGGGATTTAGTTCTAGAGTTAACAGAATTTACTGATGGGTTGAATTTGAAAGAAGGAGAGAGCTAAGGGTGATTTAAAACTTTTTGGTCTTAGATTTTAGAGAGATACATGTTACTAAGTGACATTACATCTAAGCTATGCCATACAATTGTCTGATTTTATAAATTCACTGGAAAACTGAACAGGGTATGAACATCAACTAAACTGGTTAATTTATTTATTTAGAAAACATTAGAGACTTTCTTCTTGGCCAAGATGGAGTAGCAGGGGTCAGATTTACTTCCCACCTGAAACAATAGAAAACCACACACATTATATGAAACAGTGGTTTTTAAGACACAGGACTTCAGAAAAATCGAACAGTAATCCCTAAGAGAAGGGAAACAATAAGGTGAACTCATTCACTGCCCCAGTCTCTTCATATACTCAGGGGGTACCAACACCAGCTCAGCAGCATGCCCTCTACTCAGAAGTCTGAATCCCAGCTTCATGGGATACGCCCTCAAGCCTTTTAAATTGTAAAACCCCAGTCTTCTTCCTTTGCTCCTGCAGCTATAGGGGTAGTAGCTAAATCCTGCTGTTGACTATCTCTGTGTTATCTCTATGTGACTCTTTTAGTTCCCTACTACCAGCTTCAACAATTCCTTATATTAAAATCTCTCTGTTGTGTGATTTCTACTTGTTCTGACTGGTATAGAATGCCTACTATGTGTCAAGCGATATACTAGATCGTTTATACTTAAGTCTTAGAGAAGTTAAATAATTTCCCCAAGATTATGGAGATGCTAATGGCACATCCAGGATTCAAGTATACCTCATTGTAAAGGCTTTGTTCTAAATCACTAAGTAACACTGCAGCTGGATAAAAGGCTTTGAAAGTAAAGTAAGGCTTTCGGCATTACTTCTGAGATTGTGTCTAAGCCAGGATTATTTCTAATTATGTGTTACTTTTTACTTCAAAAGATGTTGAAGGCTAGAAAAGGTTAGAGAAGGAATGGAAGAATAACTTAATCTCAGTAATTCTATAATTATTATTTCAATGCCTATAGTAAAGTATTGGGACTTTCTGTTTATTTTTTGGTAATGGTAACCCTTGAATACCAAGCACAAATTTATCAAATGTGAAACTTAGGAGCTCTTACATGCAAGATGTAATATCTTGTGTTTGGCAATCTTTATTTTATCTATTCCCTTGAGGAGAGTCTAAAATGTGTTTCAAAATAGTAAAGTCCTGGTAAGCCCCCAGCTTGCAATAGAACAGTTCAGGTCAGCACAATTTTCAGTCTAGATTCCAGCTCCTTTCTTCCCTTGCAGTACTACCCTTCATTTTTTGTTCATTTGTTTGTTTCCTAGAGAGTTACCATTTCCTGTACAAATGTAGGAATACGGAGAGGCAGCATGTTGTGCTGATGGCTCTCAGGATCTCAAGTCTCTATTCCCAGTACCCACCTCCATTCCCACTACTTAAGGATTGGCAAAGAGAAAAAGATATGCCCTCTCCTACCTTAGGACCTCAAATACATGTTCTTAAAGAACAATATTATAAAGGTGGAGATACGAATTACCTAAATGAACTTGTATTCATACTATACTACATGTGCAGATTAGATAAAAAGAAAATTTGAGACTTTACTTCTAGCCATGGTGTAGTGACAAGGATCTGGACTTACCTTTGCACCATAAATGGCTAGAATACTGGACAAAGTATATGAAGCAGCTATTTTTATATATTGAATTTACAGGAAATACAGGGCCATGATGTTTTAGAGAAGGTAAACACTTGAGGGGAAATCCCACCATTGTCCCAGTTTTCTGCCTGGGGACACTTCCCCAATGGGAGTGCACAGAGGGGAATCACAAAAAGAGTACAGTGGTCTCACTGAGTTGAGAAGACAGAGATGGGAAGGTAGGGAGTTTGAGGCAGCTGGAAGATGTGGGGCAGGGTTCTGGTGAGGAAAGATTTACAGAAAAAAGGGCTCTAGAAATCTGCTTTAAAGTTCTTCTTCATTCTTGGCAAAATCCTCAGCTGCTCATGCATAGAATAAAACTTCAGAGGCCAGGGAAAGAATGACCAGAGGGTTGTAAACTGACAACTCACAGAGCTCATGCAGGGCAGGGAGTTGTTTAAGCTCTTGCCAGAATGGAGATCTTTGGTATTCAGTTATGGGTCAGAGAGACTCCAGAAAGGTCTTCTCTTGGTACTAGAGCTAAACTATCCCCAGAATAAAGGTGGGGTTAGACCCACCTTAACAAAGGTTAAAAAAATCCTTGGAAGGATTAAGCTGATCTGCCAGTAACTTAAATTTCTGTGAGAACAAAGATCAATACTCTTTGAAAGAAAACAACATTCAGATACTCAACAATGTTACATTCACTATGTTCATGCATTCAATCAAAAATTATTAAACACAACAAGAAAAAGGGATGGAAAATGAGATCTATAGTGAGGAAAAAAAATCTGTCAGTAGTAACAGACCCAGAGATAACAGAGATGAGGCAACTAGCAGACACAGAATTTAAGATTGCTTTAAAACATATTAATACTGGCATACGTTGGAGATATTGTGGGTTTGCTTCCAGATCACCACAATAAAGAAAATATCTCAATAAAGTGAGTCACGCACCTTTTTTCATTTCCTAATGCATATAAAAGTTAAATTTACACTATATGGTAGTCTATTAAGTGTGCAATAGCATATGCCTAAGAAAACAATGCACATACCTTAATTAAAAAATAATGCCATTGAAAAAAAGGCTCCAATAGATTTTCTCAATGAAGGATTGCCATAAAACTTTAATTTGTAAAAACAAAAAGTACAGTATCTGCAAAGTGCAATAAAGCAAAGCACAATAAAATGAGGTATGCCTGTATGCTGAAATGCTAAATGATTTAATGAAAACCAGAGCATAATGAGGAGATAAATGGAAAATAAAGCTTCTGGCAATGAAAAGTACAACATCTGAAATTAACATTTGCAGGATAGTTTAAGAACAGTTTAGAAACTGCAGAAGAAAAAGTTAGTGAACTTGAAGACGTAGCAATAGAATCTATCCAGATTGAAGCATGGAGAGAAATGAAGACTGGAAACTGCTTTTGGCTACAGAGAGATCCCAAGTTTAAACACCTTTCAGGAAGGAGGAGCAGCCACAATCCAATGACTGTTTGATATAAGGGTAAAGTCATTCCAGGATGGGATCACAGCTGTGAGTCTTTAGAAGCCTACACCCCTGAAGCTGGGATGGATGTGTGCTTCAGTCCTAAAAGGGGGATAAAGCATACCTTTTATTTTAAACAATCTTAGAATTGACTATGGAGGAGTACAAAAAAACTCTGATTTATGCAAATCCATTATGTGAAAAACCACGTAAAAATACACAATGGTCTTCTATGCTTATTTTCCACAAAAAGGCTTCCTCTGAATTCTCAAAATATTTTTAAAATTGATTTTATTGGAGTATAGTTGATTTAAAATGCTGTGTTAGTTTCTGCTGTACAGCAAAGTGAATCAGTTATACATATACATACATCCACTTTTTTAGATTCTATTCCCATATAGGTCATTACAGAGTATTGAGTAGAGTTCCCTGTACTACACGGAAGGTATTTTTTATTTCTTTGTTTATTTTTTATACAGCAGCTTCTTATTAGTTACCTATTTTATACCTATTAGTGTATATATGTAAATTCCAACCTCCCAATTTATCCCACTACCATCACGCCCCACTCCAGCTTTCCCCCTTTGGTGTCCATACGTTTGTTCTCTACATCTGTGTGTCCATTTCTGCCTTGCAAACCAGTTCATCTGTACCACTTTTCTAGATTCCACATATATGTGTTAATATATGATACTTGTTTTTCTCTTTCTAACTTACTTCACTCTGTATGACAGTCTCTAGGTCCATCCACGTCTCTAAAGATGACCCAATTTCATTCCTTTTTATGGCTGAGTAATATTCCATTGTATATATGTACCACATCTTCTTTATCTATTTGTCTGTTGATGGACATTCAGGTTGCTTCCATGACCTGACTATTGTAAATAGTGCTGCAATGAACATTGGGGTGCATGTGCCTTTCTGAATAATGGTTTTCTCTGGGTATACGTCCAGCAGTGGGATTGCTGGGTCATATGGTAGTTCTATTTTTAGTTTTTTAAGGAACCTCCATATTGTTCTCCATAGTGGCTGTATCAATTTACATTCCCACCAACAGTGCAAGAGGGTTCCCTTTTCTCTACACCCTCTCCAGCATTTGTTGTTTGTAGATTTTCTGATGATGCCCATTCTAACTGGTGTGAGGTGATACCTCATTGTAGTTTTGATTTTCATTTCTCTAATGATTAGTGATGTTGAGCAGCTTTTCATGTGCCTCTTGGCCATCTGTATGTCTTCTTTGGAGAAATGTCTATTTAGGTCTTCTGCCCATATGTTGATTGGGTTGTTTCTTTTTTGAATATTGAGCTGCATGAGCTGTTTATATATTTTGGAGATTAATCCTTTGTCTGTTGATTCATTTGCAAATATTTTCTCCCATTCTGAGGGTTGTCTTTTCATCTTGTTTATAGTTTCCTTTGCTGTGCAAAAGCTTTTAAATTTCATTAGGTTCCATTTGTTTATTCTATTACTCTAGGAGGTGGGTCAAAAAAGATCTCAGTGTGACTTCGACTCTTTATGTCAAAGAGTGTTCTTCCTATGTTTTCCTCTAAGAGTTTTATAGTGTCTGGTCTTACATTTAGGTCGTTAACCTATTTTGAGTTTATTTTTGTGTATGGTGTTAGGGAGTGTTCTAATTTCATTCTTTTACATGTAGCTGTCCAGTTTTCCCAGCACCACTTATTGAAGAGACTGTCCTTTCTCCATTGTATATCCTTGACTCTTTTGTCATAGATTAGTTGACTATAGGTGCATGGGTTTATCTCTGGGTTTCTATCCTGTTCCATTGATCTATATTTATGTTTTTGTGCCAGTACCATATTGTCTTGATTACTGTAGCTTTGAAGTATAGTCTGAAGTCAGGGAGTCTAATTCCTCCAGCTCCATTTTTTTCCCTCAAGATTGCTTTGGCTATTCAGGGTCTTTTGTGTCTCCATACAAATTTTAAGACTTTTTGTTCTAGTTCTGTAAAAAAAAGTCATTGGTAATTTAATAGGGATTGCGTTGAATCTGTAGATTGCTTTGGGTAGTATAGTCATTTTCACAATATTGACTCTTCCAATCCAAGAACATGGTATATCTCTCCATCTGTTTGTGTCATCTTTGATTTCTTTCATCAGTGTCTTTTACTTTTCTGAGTACAGTTCTTTTACCTCCTTAGGTAGGTTTATTCCTAGATATTTTATTCTTTATGTTGCAATGGTGAATGGGATTGTTTCCTTAATTTCTCTTCCTGATGTTTCATTGTTAGTGTATAGGAATACAAGAGATTTCTGTGCATTAATTTTGTATTGTGCAACTTTACCAGATTCATTGATTAGCTCTAGTAGTTTTCTGGTGGCATCTTTAGGATTATCTATGTATAGTATCACATCATCTGCAAACAGTGACAGTTTTACTTTTTTTCTTTTCCAATTTGTATTCCTTTTATTTCTTTTCCCTCTCTGTTTGCCATGGCTTAGAGGAAATGCTTTCAGTTTTTCACCATTGAGAATGATGTTTGCTGTGGGTTTGTCGTATATGGCCTTTATTATGTTGAGGTAAGTTCTCTCCAGCACTGGAGACCACAGGCTCTTTGGTGGGGCTAATGGTGAACCCTGGGAGGGCTCACACCAAGGAGTACTTCCCAGAACGTCTGCTGCTTGTGTCCTTGCCCCCACAGTGAGCCACAGCTGCCCCCCATCTCTGCAGGAGACCCTCCAACACTAGCAGGTAGGTCTGCTTCAGTCTCCTGTGGGGTTACTGCTCCTTCCCCCTGAGTCCTGATGCACACACTACTTTGTGTGTGCCCTCCAAGAGTGGAGTCTCTGTTTCCCCCAGTCCTGTCAAAGTCCTGCAATTAAATCCCGCTAGCCTTCAAAGTCTGATTCTCCGGGAATTCCTCCTCCCATTGCTGGACCCCCAGGTTGGGAAGCCTGTCGTGGGTCTCTGAACCTTCACTCCAGTGGGTGGACTTCTGTGGTATAATTGTTCTCCAGTTTGTGAGTCACCCACCCAGTGTTTATGGGATTTGATTTTATTATGATTGCGCCCCTCCTACCATCTCATTGTGGCTTCTCCTTTGTCTTTGGATGTGGGGTATCTTTTTTGATGAGTTCCAATGTCTTCCTGTCGATGATTGTTCAGCAGTTAGCTGTGATTCTGGTGCTCTCACAAGAGGGGGTGAGCACACGTCCTTCTACTCTGCCATCTTGAACCAATCTCCCAGAAGGTTCTTATTAGTTATCTATTTTATATTTGGTAGTGTGTGTATGTCAGTCTTAAAGTTTGTAATATGAATTTACACATGACCATAAATTATTTAAAACAAAGCTGTTTTTCTTGATAAATAAGCTATAAGAGAACAGGGATTTTTTTGTTATTGTTATTTTGGTTTATTGTTGTACCCCAAGTATCTAGAATGATGCTGGGTATACTTAGAAGTGCTAGGTAAATGCTGAATGAAGGCTGAATAAATCAATAAATGAATTGGGTTCTATTACACATGAAATAGAATTTCCTATTTCTTTCCTCAAGGTGGTGCTGTGTACAGTATAAATGGTCACTTAAGCAATATAATTTTTTTCTAATATTGCCTTGATATCTGATCAGTTTCATTTTATTATGTGTCCTTTTTGTTTTTTAAAAGGCTTCTCATCTTTCCAAACTCTTAATCTTTTAAATTTATTTTCTTTCCTGGAAGAGGCTTTACAAGATTGTCAGAGGTGTTGGCTTTCTTGACTTTTCCTCCCACCATTTATCTCTACCAAACTGTACAAGCAAATCTCCCTTTGAATCCTTCTTGAAAGATATTATATATACTGTTTCATTTCTACCCACTATGTCTATCATTTATCATAGAAGGATTTATCTGAAAAACTTTGATACATTCAGTGCTAAGTTTTCCATTTCTCGGTCCATTGTTTTTTTCTAGCTGTTTATTGTCCAGTATTTTTTTTTTTTTTCTGCTTCAACTTTAAACTAACTACTCCTTTATGAAGTAATGGTTTTATTGAGATATAATAGGCATAGAATAACTGCACATATTAAATTATGTAATTTGATATGTTTTGAAATATACATACAACTGTGAAACCATCACCACAATCAAGATAATGAGCATAGCCATTGCTCTTAAGTCTCCTTGCTCCCCTTAGTAATTCCTCCCCACTCTCTCCCTCCCAACTCATCCCACAATCAAAAGGCAACCTCTGATCTGCTTTCTGTCACTATAATTTAGTTTTTATTTTCTAGAGTTTTAAGTAAATGGAATCATACACCATTTACTCTTTTTCTTCTGGCTTCTTTCACTCATCATAAATATGTATATCAGTCATTCATTGTTTTTATTATTGTGTAGTATTTCATTATATGGATATACCACAATTGGTTTATTCATTCATTTTTTATGTACTCTGGGGTCCTTTTGAGCTTTTGGCTATTACAAATAAAGCTGCTGTAAACATTTGTGCCATAGACTTTTGCATGGATGCTTTTCATTTCTCTTGAGTAAATATCTAGGAGTGGAGTTACTAAATCATATGGTAAAAGAATGCTTAACTTTTAAAGAAACTGTCAAATTATTTTCCAAAGTGGATGTACTATTTAATATTCCTACCAGCAGTGTATGAGAGTTTCAGTTTCTTCACATCTTTGCCAACACTTGGTATAATCAGTCTTTTTAATTTAGCTATTCTGATATGCGTATAATGATGACTGATCACTTTTTAAGACCAATTTCTTATGTTTAGATACATTTTCAGTTTTTTATGAATTCCATAAAATTTTATATATACTGACATTATCATTAGACATAAAGGAAAAAAATGTATGAATGAAGAAAAATATGCCTTTTAAAAATGGAAGGAGTGTGGTTAGTTATTCTTAAAAAGATTGACTCTAGATACAATAAGATCCATGTATCATTAGCCTCGAATATAGGAGAGACTAGCATAGGTGTAGGAGGAATAACTTGAGAGATATCATGACACCATTTCCTCATTCTCCTCTACCTCTTTGATATCTCCTTCTCTCAGGAGTCCTCAAATGACACCATTTATTCCCTTTGGCTCTTCAAAGTTTTTCTGTCTTTTAAAACCAAGTATGGCTGGGGAAATGGCTACTTTAAGGTCACTTATCTCCTAACACTAGGAGTTCACATCTTAAGAGTTCTTACGAGGAAGGAATGCAGATGGGTCAGATAGGGACTGAGATGTCTGGGGGCTGCAGGCTACTGATCTGACTCCCACCCTCAGGGGAGTCTCCCTTCTCTTTGCCCTCTACAAAACTGTAAAGATTCAGCTTACTCAAGTGTGCAAATTCCCGACTGAGCTCTGGGAAGCACAAAAGTGCACTATGCCCACTCCACCTCTGAGTATACACTGGCTTAGCAAAGATATTGTGACTTCTTTCACAGTATTCATGCAAAATGTATATTCCAAACACACATTTATATTAATGCAAATATAAAACATTTCAATTAAACATAACAAATGTAAGCCAGTATTTGTAAGCTACATGAGCACAGAGAATATCCTAATTTATCGTTTTTCCCTCCTCCTCTTATTCTCCCCTCTCAATGCCTGGCATGTGGTGTGCATGTGGGGGGGGGGCGGGAGGGGGACATCAAAAGTAAAATCATTTAAAATGCACCACATAGTGTTTTGAAGTTAATAAGATGAGAACCAATAATTTGACAGAGTTTAGCAATGGCTGCCATGTCACCTGGGTCACCTTGATCAAGCTATCAAACATTTCTATGCCTTCATCTGTAAAACAGGGATAATGATTGTACCCAAATCATAGAGTTCTTGTGGCGATTAAACAATTTATTCTACAGAAAGCTCTTAGAACATTGCTTGGTACGTAGTAAACACTAAGTAAGTATTAGATATAGTTAAGGAAGTAGACTCCAAAAATATTGTTTCTCAAAACTAAAGAAAATACAAGACAAAGGAATAGATAAATGAATATTCCAGACTCAAGCCATTGATGAAATTAAAATCTTCCCTGTCTCAAAATTAATTTTAATCACTATTAGTGGTTAATTTTGAGACAGGAAAGATTTTAATAACTTTTCAATAATATTCCTATTTTTGACTCTATTGATCTACAGTTCCCATTAGCATTTATAACCTATTTCCTAAGAGCAGTCTTCTCCTTATGTATTGTGACTTTATTATTGAACTTGATCTATGTCCTTAGCCCTTTGCGATGTTACTATAGTTAGATACCTTGCTTTCCTCCCAACCTCTTAATGCAATTAATTCCTTCAGCGTAGATCTTTGTTAATTAGGACACAGATAGGCTAAAACTCTTGTAAAATGGAAACATTTATAAATCTTCTATTATCTAAATTAATGTTTCTCAATTCTGGGGTGTCTGTTAGAAATTAGAACCTCTGCAGTGGGTGAGGGCATAAACTGGGGCCCAGAACCTGCATTTTCAAAAGAGTTTGCAGTATAGATAGATATGTGTAAGCATGGTGTTGAACGAAATAATTCTTATTAATTAGGATTATGACATTTTTGCTGCTTTCACAGAATTCTAGCATTGGAAGAGGGCTTGGAAATTTTCTACCCTTTCTAAATTTTTTTAGTCTAGAGAAGGCATCTAAATTTCTCAAATTCTCACAGTGTAAAGGGCAGAAGTAAGGTTAAAGCAGCTTGATTCCCAGTGCTCTTTAGAATATATCATATTTTCCTTACCATTTTAATGTAATTTTGAGGTCAGTTTCATTATTGTTAAATCAATGTGTTTTGGGAAAAATTAATATTTTTAATTTATTATGTTTTCACTCTTTTGGGAACAGGAATAACACTGTTAAGTAAGAAGCAGAGTTAATTAAACATATTGACTGTAAGGAAGAAACTGAACTAAAATTCACGTATTTGTATTCCTTTTTTGAATGAATAAACATGTATAAGAAAACATCATAATTATTATAGTTATCATCATCATCATTATCATCAATTCTTGGTTAAGTCACTAAATTGACTTAATTAATTAATCTCAATCTTTGAAAACTTTAAGAGTTCTCTAAGACCCGTGAGAAATATAATTGCTGATCAAATGTCAAAATAATATCAAGCAAACTAGTTGAGTCAGAGGACACTGGAAAACGGTTTTAACCTAGTCCCATAAATGCAACTTCCCAATCCAGGCAATTACTTAAAATTCAGCAAAAGTCTGAGACTATATAGTAATTAGAAGGACTAACCCTATAAGAGAGGCAGGTGTAAGAGTGAAGATATTTTGAAGATATTCTCTCAGATTTCTCTTGATTAGAGCTACACCACTGAGCATCTACTATGGAGGGGGTTTTAGTACCAGGGTAAAATCTGAGAAATGACGGTTCAGAGTGGAAAAGACCTATTTCACTTCAATTATGATCTTTACTTCATTGATTTAGGGCCAACTTATCTATTAGTCATAGTGGCACAGATCAAATGGCTCACAATACTTTTAGAGACCCATTAAAATTTTTAAATTTTGTTAAATCATAAGAAAAAGAATGAAGTTTTAGGGTCATAAAAGTGTTTTAAATTTTTTCTCACATGAGAAAAGAATAACATCTTTAGGGCCTTTACAATTTATTAAATTTGCCTAAAATAATAAAATATTTAATGTTATATAAAAGTAATTTTTAATGTTGTTATTATTTTGTGGGAAGGACCTATGAAGGCAAAAAGTATGAGAGACCATGAAGGTCATAATGCTGCCCTGCATTGATCCATTGACTTTCTTTCTTTTTTTCTTCCAGTTTTACTGAGATATAATTGACATACAACATTGTATAAGTTTAACGTGTACAGCATAATGATCGGACAACATACAACATAAAGTGATTACCACTATAAGTTTAGTGAACTTCCATTATCTCATATAGATACACTACAGAAATTGAAAAAACTCTTTTCCCTTGTGATGATAACTCTTAGTATTTACTCTCTTGAAACTTTCATATTTAACATACAGCAGTGGTAATTATACTTAGCATGTTACATATTACATCCCCAGTACTCACTTATCTTATAACTAGAAGTTTGTACCTTTTGACTGCCTTCATCCAGTTCCCCATTCCTCCCAACTCCTGCCTCTGGTAACCACAGATCTCATATCATTTTCTACAAGTTTGTTTGTTTTTGAAGTATAATTGACCTAAAACACTATGTTAGTTCCTGGTACACAGCATAGAGAATCAATATTTCTATACATTTCAAAAAGATCACCATGATGTCTAGTTACTATTTGTCACCATACAAAGATATTACATAGTTATTGACTATATTCCCAACACTGTACATTCCATACCCATGACATTTATTTTATAACTGAAAGTTTGTACCTGTTAATCTCCTCATCTATTTCTCTCCTTCCCCAACCCCTCCCTTCTGGCAACCATCTGTTTGTTCTCTGTATCTATGACTCTGTTTCTGTTTGGTTATGTTTGTTCATTTGTTTTGTTTTTTACATTCCACATATGCATAAAATCTTATGGTAATTGTCTTTTTCTGTCTGACTTATTTCACTTAGCATAATAACCTCCAGGTGCATCCATATTGTCTAAAATGGCAAGATTCCATTCATTTTTATGGTTGAGTTATATTCTATTATATAAATAGATAGATAGATATGGAAGCAACCTAAGTGCCCATCTATAGATAAATGGAGGAATAAGATGTGATCTATATCTAGATAGATAGATAGATATATATAGAGAGAGATATAGATCTCTTTTTGCTGTCTTTTTGTTTGTTTTTGTTTTTGTTTTCTCTTTTGCTTTCCTCGCTTCTTCCTCTTTTTAAATTGAAGTATAGTTGATTTACAATATCGTGTTAGTTTCAGGTGTACAGCACAGCGATTCAGTTTTATTTTTTTTTTTCAGAATCTTTTCCATTATAGGTTATTATAAAATATGGAGTATAGTTCCCTTTGCTATACAGTAGGTCCTTGTTGGTTATCTATTTTGTATATAGTAGTGTGTATATGTTAATCTCAACCTCCTAGTTTATTCCTCCCCTACCTCCCTTTCCCCTTTGGTAATCATAAGCCTCACACTGGTCAGAATGGCCATCATCAAAAAGTCTACAAATAATAAATCCTGGAAATGGTGTGGAGAAAAAGGAACCCTCCTACACTCTTGGTGGGAATGTAAATTGGTACAGCCACTATGGAGAACAATATGGATGTTCCTTGGAAAACTAACAATAGAGCTACCACATGATACTGCAATCCTGCCCCTGGGCATATATCCAGAGAAAACCATAATTCAAAAAGATAAATGTACCCCAATGTTCATTGCAGCACTATTTACAATAGAAAAGCGATGGAAACAACCTAAATGCCCATCAACAGATGAATGTATAAAGAAGATGTGGTGTATTTATACAATGGATTATTACTCTGCCATAAAAAATGAAATAATGCCATTTGCAGCATTATCTCATGGATGGATCTAGAGATTATCATACTAAGTGGAGTAAGCCAGACAAAGAAAGACTAATATCATATGATACTGCTTACATATGGAATCTAAAAAAAAAAAAAAAGATACAAATGAACTTATTTTCAAAACAGAAAGAGACTCACAGACATAGCTGTCTTTTTGATAATAACCATTCTGACAGGTTTAAGGTGATATCTCATTGTGGTCTTGATGTGCATTTCCCTGATGACTAATGATGTTGAGAATCTTTTCATGTGCTTGTTGGTCATCTGCATGTCTTCTTTGGAAAAATGTCTATTCAGATCCTCTGCCTCCATTTTAATTGGATTGTTTGTTTTTCTGATGTTGAGTTGTATGAGTTCTCTGTATATTTTGGATATAAACTCCTTATTGGATATATTGTTTGCAAATATCTTCTCCCATTCAACAGGCTGCCTTTTTGTTTGGTTGATAGTTTTCTTTGCTATGCAAAAACTTTTTAGTTTGATGTAGTCCCATTTGTTTATTTTTGCTTTTGGTTCTCTTGCCTGAGGAGACATCCAAAAAAAAATTGCTAAGACTGATGTCAAAGAGAATACTGCCTATGTTTTCTTCTAGCAGTTTTACGGTTTCAGATCTTACATTTAAGTCTTTCTTTAATATATTTTGAGTTTATTTTTGTATATGGTGTGAGAAAGCAGTTCAGTTTGATTCTTTTGCATGTAGCTGTCCAGTTTTCCCAAAACCATTTATTGAAGAGACTGTCTATTCCCTACTGCATATTCTTACATCCTTTGTTGTAGATTAATTGCCCATATAAGTGTGAGTTCATTTCTATTTTGTTCCATTGATCTATGTATCTGTTTTTGTGTCAGTATCATGCTGTTTAGATTACTGTAGTTTTATAGTGTTGTTTGAAATCAGGGAGTGTGATACCTCCAGCTTTGTTCTTCTTTCTTAAGTTTGGCTATTCGAGTCTTTTGCACCTCCATGTAAATTTTAGAATTATTTGTTCTAGTCTGTGAAAAATGCCATTGGTATTTTGATAGGAATTGCATTGAATCTGTAGATTGCCTTGCAGAGTATGGTCATTTTAATAATATTAATTCTTCCAGTTCATGGGTACAGTATATCTTTTCATCTGTTTGTGTTGTCTTCAATTACTTTCGTCAGTGTCTTACAATTTTCTGAGTACAGGTCTTTTACCTCCTTAGTTAGACTTATTGCCAAGTATTTTGTTCTTTTTGATGTAATTGTAAATGGGATTTCTTTCTTAATTTCTCTTTATGATAGTTAATTTTTAGTGTATAAAATGCAACAGATTTCTGTATATTAATTTTATCCTGCAACTTTACCAAATTCATTGATTAGTTCTAGTATTTTTTTAACGGTGTCTTTATGATAGTCTAGGTATAGAATTATGTCATCAGCAAAGAGTGACAATTTTATTTCTTCCTTTCCAATTTGGATATTATTTTTTTCTTGTCTAATTGCTGTGGCTAAGACTTCCAATACTCTGTTGAATGAAAGTGGTGAGAGTGGGCATCCTTGTCTTGTTCCTGATCTTAAAGGAAATGCTTTCAGCATTTCACCACTGAGTACAATGTTGGCTGTAGGTTTGTCATATATGGCCTTTATTTTGTTGAGGTATGTTCCCTCTCTGCCCACTGTCTGGAGAGTTTTTGTCATAAATGGATGTTGAATTTTGCCAAAAGCTTTTCTGTATCTATTGAGGTGATCATATATTTTTTTCTTTCAATTTGTTAATGTGGTGTATCACATTGATAAATTTGAGGATGTTGAAAAATCCTTGCATCTCTGGGATAAATCCTCCTTGATTCTTTTAATGTATCATTGGATTTGGTTTGCTAATATTTTGTTGAGGATTTTTGTATCTATGTTCATCAGTGATATTCACCAGTAATTTTCTTTTTTTGTGATATCTTTGTCTGGTTCTGATATCAGGGTGATGCTTGTCTCATAGAATGAGTTCAGAAGCATTCCTTCCTCTGCAATTTTTTGGAATAGTTTGAGAAGGATAGGTGTTAACTCTTCCTCAAATGTTTAGTAGAATTCACCTGTGAAACCATCTGGTCCTGACTTTTGCTTTTTGGGAGTTTTCCAGTTATGGATTCAGTTTCATGACTGGTAATTGGTCTGTTCATACTTTCTATTCTTCTTGGTTCAGTCTTGGAAGATCATACATTTCTAGGAATTTGTCCATTTCTTCTAGGTTTTCCAATTTATTGAGATATAGCTGTTCATAGTAGTCTCTTATGATCTTTTGTATTTTTGTGGTGTCAGTTGTAACTTCTTTTTCATTTCCGATTTTAATTATTTGGACCCTCTCTCACATTTTTCTCACTTTTTTTTGATGAATTTGACTAAAGGTTTATCAATTTTGTGTATCTTTTCAAAGAACCAGCTCTTACTTTCATTAATCTTCTAAATAATTTTTTTTAGTCTCTATTTCATTTATTTTTGCTCTGATCTTTGTGATTTCTTTCCTTCTACTCACTTTGGGTTTTGTTTGTTCTTCTTTTTCTAGCTCTTTTAGGTGTATGGTTAAGTTGTTCATTTGAGGTTTTTCTTGTTTCCTGAGGTAAGCTTGTGCTGCTATAAACATATCTCTTAGAACTGTCTTTGCTGCTCTTGAATGAGGAATATAGCAAAGTGTAGAGAACTGCCAGAGAGACATCAGGGCCCTTTCTGAAAATGCTGGTGCTCGAGTATTGGCTCCCCCTTGATGTCACTAATATCCAATGGATTTCTCTATGCAATTTCTTATTCAAGACATTAATTTTCTCTTTCTAATTTCAAACCTGAATGTCATGAAGTTCAAATGTCAGAACAAGTAAAAGTATTCTTATACTTTTGTGGTTTTTTTGGCTGCCTTGGGTCTTCGTTGCTGTGCACAGGCTTTCTCTAGTTGCGGCGAGTGGGGGCTACTCTTAGTTGTGGTGCACAGGCTTCTCATTGTGGTGACTTCTCTTGTTGCAGAGCACAGGCCCTAGAGTATGCGGGCTTCAGTAGTTGTGGCTTTTGAGCTCTAGAGCACAGGCTCAGTAGCTGTGGCACACAGGCTTAGTTGCTCTGCAGCATGTGAGATCTTCCCAGACCAGGGATTGAACCCGTGTTCCCTGCATTGGGAGGTGGATTCTTAACCACTGTGCTACCATGGAAGTCCAAAAGTATTCTTATTCTTATTTTAAGCAGATAATTTAAAAAAAAAAAAACAGAAATCTTAAAGCTGACAATCAGATAATATATAAGCATTGTCTTTTACAAACTTTAAGACTAGGGTACAATAAAAAATTGCAATTGTTTATTGCAGTCCTGCATTAAGAGAACTCTTGACTAGGGACTTTGGAAAATTTAGCAGATATTTAAATAGAGGTTTAAATAGAGGTGCTGTTTTTTGGAGGGAAGTTGAATACCACCCGTTTCAATGTCAAAAATATAGCTTACTGCTTTCTTATCCATTTTGGGGGCACCTTGGGAAGAGCTGACTTGCTGATTAAAACCCTTTCTACATATTATTTTTCAAACATATTTACTTCCCTCATAAGCCATAGACTGGTAATTTCAACTTAGCATCTTTATATAGTTTAATAATAATCTCCTTGTTTTAGAAAATACTTTATACTCTCTCTGAATTGAAGAATCTAGAGAACTAGACACTGGAGAATTAACTGCATTTAGCTAATGAAAGGCAGATTCCTATGAGTCCAAATCTATAAGAGACTGGCTTAAAGTCTGTGATTAGTAGACTTTTCAGAGGATCTATTTCATAATGCTTGAACATACATCATAAAGTGATTACAAAACGTGTATACTTTCAATTTATTACAAACTGAAATTGTAGTTTACATAGTGTTGGTCAACATCACTGTCATCCACAAGAACAGTCTTTACTCTGAGGGTAAAGACTTAAGAAAGGTTGTCACCACAAGGCAATGGCTTCCTCAGGCCAAATCAGCACTGGGACCACAAATGCTTTAAGAGTTCAGAGAAGAGAGGGGAATAAACTCAAGGTAGGAGCATTTGGGAACTGTTTCACAGAGGGGTGGATTGTAAATGAAAGAAGGATTTGGAGAAGGGAATTTGGGCAAAGGCAGTGATGTAACCACATGGAAGCATGAATGAATCATCAGTAATGACTGATGAGAAAAATGAATAATTAAATGGCAAGTTTTACAAACATGAGGGACAGGAAGAAAAAATCGGATCTAACCTCTTAGCTTTAGGGAGGTAAGATCTTATCCCATTTTGCAGATAAAACAACGGAGGCTAAAATATCAGGAGTGGTTTGATGAGGTGACTAAGTCCTTAGTCCAGTGATTTTTTTTTTTTCAAACTTTCAAAAGAGATTTTTAAACATATAGATTTCTGGGTTCAAATCCTAGAGAGTCTAACTCAATAAGTGGAGGTAGGACCTGGGTTCTCCATTTTTCACAAGATCCTCAGATGGTCCCCAAATGCAGGATTTGGGAGATGATGCTTTGTTATAATAGGTAACCAGGGAACATCTTGTGCTATATTCTTATCTGAAGTCTAATCCTAAGTTTTCATCAACTCAGGGTAGATGGACAAATATTTGGTTTGTCCCATCACTGCTATTCTTTTCCCATTTTCCTAGTTTTCAAAAATTCCTTCACAGGCAGAAAGTGGAGGCCTGATATCACTGCCCCCAAATTTGAAACTATATGCATATATCTGGATCCAGGCTCCTCAATGCAAGTATCATAATAAGAATCCCACGGAAGACCTAGGAATGATGGAGAGGTGAGAATACTGAGTCAAAAACCCTGAGTCTGAGTTCTGGCTTGCCACTTAACTGCCTACTAGTGCTTGGTTAAGTTACTTTAACCCACATTTTAAATGATCATTTATGTAATGAGAACAGTAAGGTTTTGACTGATTATGTTACAAGATTATGGAAAAGACAGAAGGAGATAGTGTAGAAATTCTCTAAAACTATGAAGGCCAATGCAAATTTTCAAAAACTATAATGAGGATTCAATTCAAAACACACTTTATTTAATTGCAATTAAATATCCATGATAAGTAAGCCACTGTAGCAGTTACAGTATAGTAGGAGCCTCAGCCCTGCTCTCAAGAAGGTGAAAATCCCATCCTCATTCTTATCATCTTTTGGTCCCTGACATTGATCAGAGAGTAGGGCCACCAGAAAGCAATGACCTGACTGTCCCCTCCACCAAGTCTAAGGCATGAAACAATTAACAGGAGGGTAGAAAGGAATTGTAAACATTTTATTCCTTTTGTTCTCTCTTTTTTCTTTTCCTCTGAAGGCTGAAGAGGTCTGGGGACTTGTGTTCCTTCTTGGGAAATACTACACTTTGGGAAAGTTTTAAAAAGGCCATAGTGGGGGTCTGAGGAAAGAAATTAGGAGTTGCTTGTATATTTCACTTGAGATTGGGCCCTTTTGGAAAAGTAAAGGGTCTTTGTGAAGTTTCTGCATTTCCTAGTTTATCTCATTAAGGCAGAAGTCATGGTGGTGGATAGGAAGAATGTATTTTGGCTCCTCTTAATATACTTGTTTGGATCCTAAGTGGAGTGATAAGCGGTAACATTCAAAGCTGGGTTCAAAGCAGGAAAAAAATCCTATTTCAAACAAGTGTACAAATGATGCAAGTCAGGATGTGATTAGTGAAATGGTATTTCAGAGAAGGGAGACTGCGATCAGCCATGTGGGAGCAGGAGATAAGAGGACAGAGTTTTGAAAAAAGCAAATGACAGCAAACGATGATACAATAGTAGAGGGAGTGGAGTATGAAAAGCCACAGGACTACAGATCAAAAATCCCTCTCTATCTGATCCTAGTCAAATCGCTGTAACCTCTGGTGCCCGCTTTATTTCCATCCTAACGCACCCCCCGTTTGTTTTTCTTTTAGACAATTGCATTAGCCCTTTAATTGGTCTCTAGTCACAGTTGCCAGTCGTTCCTTAAACTAAGCCACTCTGCAACTAGAATTACCTTGTTAAAACTTGAATCTGATTTCCCAACGAACTCCCCTACTGGAAAGAGTTGATGATGTTCCTCTTGCTGACAAACACCCTGGCCTGACCTATGGCTCCAGATCCACCCACTAGGATGGCCCAGCCCCAAACACAGACACCTTATGCTCTCCTCTTCACCCCCCCACCCCACATACTTTTGGACACTAAAACATGTACTTTTTTTTTTTTTAATCACCACATGTCACACTCCTAGAATGCCCTTCCCCTCCTCCTCCATCTGGCAAACTTGTATTATCCAACGATATTCAGCTCAAGTGATACTTTTTCGGTAAAATCTTTCTTGTCCTTCCCTAATGATTATGAATTAAATATTTCTAGATTGCAGGGGGATTTTTCTTTCCAAGACTTTTCTGGAATTTCCAAGCCAAATGGATGAGCAGCCTTATTATTGGCAGGGTATGCTTCAAAAGAAATTATCTTCTTTGTCTCCCTGTTGGTAGAAAGAATAGTTATGTGTGTTCTTGGGTTATTCTCTTTTCATGAATATTTAAACAATAGAAATTATGAGAAGGCTCACATTTTACCTGAGGCAAAAGTGCACCCTCTTCTGTACTTGCAAGTTCTTAAAATGTCTCTTGCTGGAAATCTGTCTAAGTAGACTTTAATTCAACCATGGTAAATTAAAGCTTGGAACTTAAATCTTCCAAGAGCATCTTTTCATCATTTTGAAACCAGTAAAATCTCCCTCCGTGTATTCACAAGTGTGTCTTATGGAGCAAAGAAATTTAATAGTCAATCCCATGAGGGTTTCATTAAACCAGGAAAAAATAAGTAGTGGAGCCAGACCCAGTTTAAGTGATAACTCACAGCATAATGTTCTGTTTCTGTAGGACTTTCCCCTTCAACTCTTTAATCTCATTGTAACTCACATAAACTCTCTAGTGCAGTCCTTAGACTTGATTCTGATATGGTGAACAAACCCAGGAAGGTAATTTTTTCATTGCTGTCTTCTTGTTTACAGTTATTAGTTGTTATTTAATTCATCCAAAGCTCTTAACCTACCCTAATTCTTCTCTCACCCCAAACAGGTCCATTATTGGATTAGATCATGTTTAGACCCTAAAATGCTCACACAGCATGGCAGATGAGCAAGTGGAAGAGTGATGACCCTTGCTTTCTGAACCGGAAGCACAAGCATTACATAGTTAAAGGGAGTTCCTCTAGATTTCTGAGGCAAATGAGGGAGGAGATGGAGAAGGAAGGGCTCTGATACAAGTGATTAGATCAAAAGCAATTCTTTGTCCCATGTCAGGTGGTTTTCTGCCTGATGTGCATCTTGTCAGGCATAAATTAAGAAGTGCTGTGGTCATTGGGAGCTATTCCTTCTCAAGGCTATCTCTTAATAGCAATAAGTTGTGAGAAGGACCTTCCTCTTTCATCTTAGCCTCTTTGTTTTTCAAAATCTTTCTGTGGTAATTCAATAAAATGGCAACTCAGCCATCCCTTTGTAATTACACAAGGAAAGGTTTGTGACTAATTATTTCATTTATTCAAGCAGCATAAGGGTAATTTACCAAGAAGGCAATATTAGGCAATGGTTCTCAAACCTGATGAGCATCCCAGCTCCAGCAGGGATCTTGCTATGTGAGGACTCCACACTCGACCCTAGGCTTTCAGATCTCTGGAGGGATGGGGCCTCAAAGGCTACTTTTTAAAAGTTCCCCAAGCCAGTTAGATGATTAGTTATGTTTAAAGACCCCTTATCTTGTGGTCTCTTGCAAGGCTTCTCAAAGTCACTCTCCCCTGGGGAGACTGTAAAAAGTACAGATTTGATGTCTAACCGCAAGGGATTCTGATTGCTGTGAGGGGTCTAGAAATAGGCATTTTAATAAGCCCCCAAGGTGCTTCTGAAGCAGGTGGTCAGTGTACCTCACTTTAAGGTATGCTGTTCCATTCAAGGTTTAGCAAAAAGGAAGCAGAAGGGCAAAGATTTGAGAGGCTCAGCAGTTTCTGGTCCAGCGTCAGTTCCAAAAGTCTTCCAAATGCCATGCCAACCTGTGTCTGGACAACCCCAGTGCCAGAGAGAGAGTGAGGGTGGAGAGGGTGCCTGTCAGGGATAGGGTGGGTTTCCGGGTGTATCTTGCTCAGGATTAAGATGGGAGAATCTCAGTTAAAAACCACAGGCTATACAGATGCTCATCCCCTCCCTGCTGATATATTTTAACAGCTCTTCCTTAGCCTTCTTGCCTTCAGGGTCTCCCTGGCTTGTCTGTCTCCCTTTTCCCAATTTGATTCCAGCCCCAACTCTCATAGTGCCGCTAGAATGAATTTTATAAAAGGTAAATTGTGTTTTCTCAGTGGTTTAACAATCTTCAAATCTTTGTAGCTTAAAACTCTTCTCAGTAATTTACCCATACCAAATCCAGACTCTTCAGCAAAGGATCTAATGCTATTTGTCATTTCGCCTCTTTATACGTTTCCACCCTCGCCTACCATCTCGATCCACGTAGTGTAAAGAAACGCCTTTGCTTGCAACATCCTTTTCGTGACTGTTTGGTGGACCTTAAGTTAAAATGTGAGCCAACCTGTCAAGTCTTCTATGACTATTCCAAGTAGAATTATTCTTCCCTCTGAATCTTGTACATACCTGTACCATAGCACCTATAACTTTATATTACATTTATTTATTTTAAAGTCTAGTCTCCCCAATAGACTTAACCATGTTTTAATATTATTATCATTAATATTAATAAAAGTAAAAGTAATAATAGTAGCTGGTAGTAGATAGACATTAAAATAAAATACATATGTGAAGAAATACACAGAAAAAAATGACCTTAAAAGCCCAGTTAAGGGAGGGAGAGTGGGAACTGTTCATGGTTATTATGACCTGCTTAGGCCCTGGTCACTCATTATATCCCTCCCAGTGCTTGAGGCCACTTCATCCTTTCCTGGAGACTCAGCTTTGCTGTCCCCAGGAAGCACAAGCTACATCTCAGTCCTCACTGAAGACAGCACTGTCACACCCTCCAAACTCCCAGCCCAGCCTCCAGAACATCAGTGTCTAGATTCTGGTAATTGGGCTTCCTTCTTATTTATGGGACCCAGTGCCTACTTTGCAGACTACTGTACTGAACTCTCTGCCTTACTCAAGCAGCTGGGCCTGGTTATTGTTAATCAGCCTCCTGGTGGAGACCCAAGTAGTGCCCTGTCGTTGTGATCCTGCTACCTGCGTGGGAGCCCCACCTGACCATGCCTGCTTGCTTGGATCTCTGAATGTGCTAGTCTGATGCAGTAAAAATACCAGAGCTGGCACATCAGCTTTGTTTGGAGATACTATCTGGTTAAGTTGATGGTTAGTCCATCATCGACTTCCATGATCCATCTAATTTTCACAGGGGCTAGACATGTAGGTAAACTGAATAGAGATATGATGGAGACCCCAATCCCTGCATTGATGCTGATGTTAACATCCACAATCCTTCTAGGAATGCAGTGTTATTTATGTTTTACTGTCTTGGTTGCTGTGGAAGCTGGGGCAGAAGACCCAAGAGACAACATCATCAAGAAAATCTAAGGAGATATTTCAATGTGTTCAATATATATGGTGAGTATTATAACTTCTAGCATGATATACATTGGACAATAATTTAGGGAAAATAGAATAACACTGGGAAAATAAAATTTCAATATGGAAGACAGCATACAGAGAAAATGAAAAGAATTCTGTTTTGATGCTGGTTGAGTTAGTATCTGTGTGGATTAGGACAAGCCATACAACATATTGGGGATCTATTTTCTCATCTGTAAAACAAAGAAAATTTACTAGAATTCAGGGACAGCAGCATAATTCTATGATTTTTCTTATTATTTTCTTGGTGTTATTATAAAATTGCAGTAATTAAAGGAACCTAGGAGGAAAATTAAGAACAGTAAACATTTTAAGAATAGTATATTTTATAGTCCATAAAGGATAAAAGCACATTTTTGTAAAAATTAACTTAAAAACATCAAAAAGTTGAGTCTGTATAAGACATGTAAAATTATCATATGCCTTCTTTTATATAGTTAGATTTTTTTTGTTTGCAGTTCCAAATCATGTTATTAGGCAAGTATCCATCAATTAGAAGGAATAATGTACTTTTAAGAAGATCTGTTCGTTAAGGTTTTATGTTCCAGATATCTTTGCAGCTATGAAATAGTGGGTTGCACTTTGGACTACTCTTCAGTGATTTTTTTTAATAGAATGCTATTTTCGAATAAAGACAATACATATATCAGAATTTTAAAAAAATCATGAATATTGGGAACTGAGAATGTGTCATTGATTCGATTTAAAATAGTCTGTGTTCTGTAGCCCTGAGGAACTGAGAAGTATGTCAAAGGACAAGGGAAAAAGCCATCTAGAAAAAAGTGAGGACAATGTCCCTGAGTGTGATTTGGAAAGAAGCAAGAATGACATTTGCAGAATTTGGCAAGATAACTAGGGGAAAGAGCAAGAGCTGGAATAGCTGTTTCCAAGTTTTAGGGCAGTTGGGAATCAAAACCCTGAAGAAATTTGGATGAAGGGAAATTCCACTTTGGCATCCCTGGGAATGCTTAAGTGTATAGTCTTGCCTGTTAATATTATTGAAAGATCCCTTCCTTTGGCTAAAGCAGGAAAGGGAAAGAAACACATTTTATAGTAAAACTCAGACACATTATGGCAAAGTAAAAATTTTTTTAAAGGAGTACTTCATATTAGATGTTTTCCCTAAACCAGAACTCCTTTCTTTGATGATTTAAGAAATAAATAATTAGGAATATTCTAAGGAGCAGAAGTAAATATATTCCAGGGAATATCTTGGAAAAATAACACATATTAAAAATATAAGCTTCAATGATCGTTTGAAAAAGCACAGGCTTTAGTGCATAAATAAATTTACAACCTCCCAAAACTTATAACCAAAAGATTATAAGATTAAAAGATTTCTCCAGGGGAAAAAAAGGAGATAAAAGAAATCCTTGAAAAAAAAATCAACTCATGTCAAAGTAATTCATGGTTCTTTACACACATATTAATGGTTAATCCACTCAGAAATAATCAGGGGGTTGATTTTATTTGTATTAGATGAAACTGTTGTTACCTGGAGTTTTTCATTTACCAATATCTGACCCTAGTAGCAGTTTTTAATAGAGTTGTTCAAAGGAGGTTTAAAGCATTTGTATTCATTGATATGTCTTTGAAGAATGACTGATGCCTTTATGTAAGCAAAACAATTATTCTTGGTAGAATCCTTGCTCTGTGCAATACTAATGATCAGGAGGCAGCTTCGTGGTGTACGCAACCCTGGGAGGGTAACGAAAGGGCATGTGGTCCCAATGGTGTGCCCTTGGGCATGGATATCATAATGTTAGGAAACACAATCCACAGTTTCCTGAATTTTAAATCAGATTTTATGCTAGAGTTTTCTCTCTGTTTCTATGTTAAAGGAACTCCAACACTGTTTCAATGCACCTTTGATTATTATATATTCATTGCAGATTTACACTTAATTTGATTAGGGTACTTAGTTCCTTGACTGATAAACCCACTCATGCAACCCAGTCTCTTAATCTGTGTAAGGCAATCTCTAATATTTATACACTAAAGGGAATAAGCATTCCAAGAGGATTAGAATCATAGTAAGTTTTTTAATCCCAGAAAAATACAATATTTCAAACTTGCTTCCTATACTTACTAATAAATTATCTCCATTGGGAACTATAAGAGCAAATTCTCAACTCCCCAGAAGGCACAAATGGAAAAACCATACTTTGTGAGCTCTTGATTGGTCTTGAGAGAATAGTTATGACCAAAGTATAATCACTGTAATTTTCCTGCCTCATTATTTAGAAAGCAGATGAAAATATACGATTAAAGATTGGATATTCCACCTTTCTCTGACTGGAACTTGAAAATGTCTCACCATCTCCCCTAAGCCTTCTCAAGAGAAGTTGCTTTAATGTCCTTTACACTTTTTTTAAAAGCAGAAGACCATGAACACTGTACATAATATACTTATTTCTCCATCCAATTCATTTGCCTTTCCTAAGCCAGGCCCTTGATGATCATGGGTAGACAGCCTCATACTCAAGTTTGTGTTCCGTTGTCTACTCACCTTGTGCCCATGTTGACTATTTCAAATGATAAGTCCCATTGAAAACAAGCCCCATTTTTAGCCAATTCCATTGAGAAGAAATAGGTAATATTATTCACTATTGGTGGGAGGTTAAAGGGCATAACCCCTTTTGAGGGCAATTCAATAATATGTATCATCATTTAAAATGTGTATACCCATTGACCCTTCAACTCTATCTCTAGGCATTTATTCTACAGAAATAGTAACACAAATAGACAAAGATACATATGTACAACAATGTTTACTAAAGTTTTTTTTAACAATGAAAAGTGGAAGTATTGGTTAAAACATGGCACATATGTAAATGGCATACTTGGCAGGAATTTTTTAAAAATGAGATGGATTTATGTTTATTGACATGAAGAGATGACCATGGTACATTACTAAGTGAAGATGACAGTTATGGGAAAGCATGTATGTACAAAGTCTTGACGTATCATCCAGTATCTTTAGTAAAAATTCATACTCAGATTCCGTGTGTTTGTTTGCATGTGCCTAGATTGAAAGAATATTCACTGAATCACTAAAAGAAATGATCTGGAGAGTAGAACAATTCCTTTCTCCTCTATGTCTATATTGTTTGAATTTTTATATCAAGCATATATTAATTTTTTTAAAAAACATTAAAATATTTCCATTTGGGGAGGAAAATTTATCCCAGTGAGAGGAAAGGAGGATTAACATGGTGTCATGCTAATGGTATCACTTTCTTGAGAAAAAAAAATTTCTTGTTCTGAATCATGGATATCAAGAAAACTCCTTTTGAATTCCATGAATTTCTGTGCTCTCACGACTGATCTTTCACTCCAGAATCATTGCTGGAGAAAGCTCAAACTTTTGAGACTTCTAAACCAAAGATGACTGAAAGTAAGACTATTCTGCATTAGAGCAAATTTCCTAATTCTTCCCAGCCCAGGACTCACATCCCAAGTATGTGGTTTGTCTTCTGGTACTTTATCGTTACTACTACTACTATCAGTACCAACTGACTCATGTCGAGTTAGGTGTACGCTAGGCAACATATAAAATATCTGAAATTTAAGACTGCTAACTTAAACAATATCATCAAATATAGCTTCCCAGTTTTACAGATGAGAAAGCTAAGTGTCAGAGAAATTAGCTAGCTTACCAAAGATCACAAGCTAGTGAATAGTGGAAACAGAATTTCAACATGTCTTAACTCCAGAGCTCATGAATCTTTCTTTTATATAACACTGTTTATAAGGCAACCAGAAAAATGTCACAAGTATGTTAGTGTTCAAAAGTGAATAAAAAATTTAACATAATGACAACAATTTTAAAGAATGATCGTATCTTTATAACATAAAAATCATTATCAAGAGTCTTGTAGCAGGGGTAATAATATTTAGATTTGGAAAATCTTGGCAAACCACTGAATAAGTACAGGAATGCACATTTCACCCAGTGAGAGAGGATTTTCGTCAAGAGGGAAGTTAACACCCAGATGGCAAATATAGTTCACAGATTCCTGACATTTGTGCTTTTTTACTCGATCAGAGTTCACTGGAGCGAAGTCCCAGAGCAAAAGTGCCTCCCAGAAAGAATACTCAGTGTTTCCTTGTAATTAAAATTGTTCTTGGATGGGTTGTTCCTGTTTTGTCTCTGTATCAGCATCAAGTCACAGTTAGCACCTATTGTGGCATCTGCCACTATCTGATATTTTCATTCTAGTACGTGATCCTCATTTTGTCTACAACCTCAGGGCGCCCATGTATTCATCTCAAGCATGCACTCTCACTTTCCCTTCCTCTCTTCTCCTTCATTTCTTTATTCTTTTCTTCTTTTTCTATTCCTCCTCCCTGACCTCTTTTTCCTTCTTCTCTCCCTTAAACATTATTTCCCAAGTGCCTATTATGAAGCAAAAACTATGCCTACTGTCCGCCAGAAACACTCTGGATGCACATTCTTCCTCTTCAGGAAGCTCACAATCCTCATGTGCCTTCTCTGCTTGTTTTATTCATTCTTGTGCCACAGCATCAAGCACAGAGACTGGTACTTATTAGACATTTAATGAATACATAGCTGAATATCTTCTTTGTCTTTAGCTCTATTTATGTAATTTAAAACACGATATGTGTACAATTTTAGAAGCATGTAGAATGTAACTGGGCTGAGAGATTGGTAAAAGTGAGGATATGAACAGAAGTTTGGAAGAGATAAGGTGTGCTCTTTACTTGTGGATTGAAAAGAGTTCCTACAAGCACAAGTTAGTTTACATGCTACTACAACTTCAGGGCGCCATACCAGTTCTTTTGCTCCATGGTTTATCCCCTACACCTGAAAGTTTCCCCTTGACTCTGTCACATACAATTTTGGGAAGTTAATCAGGATCATTTTAAAAGATGTGCACACTTTTAGTAATGTTATGATATTATCTGTCTTTTATACCTTAATATGATCAAAATCAATCTGATTGATTTCCTCCTAATTCAACACTGAACTCTATAAAACTACCAAGTCATACAGAGTGCTAAGCCTGGGTATCCAAGGATGAATAAGATACAATCCCTACCCCCAAAGAGCTCACAGCCAGACGAGAACAAACTTGGGTGTGTGTATGTGTGTTTCTGTCTCTCTCTGGACATTTTCTTGGTGATGTCTTCTGGTTCATTTGTACATTCCTTTCTGGTTTTCCTAGTTAATATTTTCACTTTTGCCTACAGTCAGTTCTTCATAATGAAGCTTGCTTTATTACATAAAGAAAAAGTAGGGCACACTCTACATTCAGAAAGTGCTTTGCCAGCTCTTTAGTTGGTTCCTACTTGTACCTACTACACTTTGGAGGAAGAGTCCCTTTTATGAGAAAGAGGGCAAGTGAAGAAGTTATGCAACACACTTGAAGCCACAGTACAACTCTGTAATTAGCACTACCTTCTTAACTGACTCACAGTCTACTGGCTTACTCACTCTTTTCAAAACCATCACTGTTTTGAAGTCAAAAAGTCAATGATCAGTCACTGTGAACATATGTTCAATGAATGGTACACAAACTAATACAGGGTTACCTTTATATTGCCTCTTAAATCTAAGAAATGTAAAATGATTCTCATATTAAACGTTCCCATCAGTCTGTGGGGAGAGAGAATCAAGTGAAATATGCTGAAATTTTTTGCCAGAATTTCATCTTAAAACCCTGACAAACCCTAAAACATTGATAATGACAATGCATTAATATAGGAACTTTGCTTCAATAAAAGGAGAGCCTTGCCATGAACTCTTCCTTAACCTACCACACACATGCCGTGAAAACACTCCCTCTCACTGTGGCTTTGTCTCTACTCCTTATTATCCAGTGATTGTGTATGTTTCCTCTTCAACTTAAAATTGTCAGAAAAAATACCCTCATTTCCTCCAAAAGAAATAAACACAGGCAAAGGTCAGAGGGATACATTCCATGGAAGCTGTCCATTGTAGAGCAAAGTGCAAAGCAGCTGGTCTGAACTAGAGAGTGTCTGGCCCCCCCAAGTCAGCACTGAGGGTCTGGGACCACATTCCCCATGTCCACATTTCCAAAGCAAAGTGAGACTCTGGTCCTTGAAGACCCCTTCCCACAGCTCAGGAGAAAGAGTTTGGCTTCGTATGTGCATTTTAATGCTGTATTTGAATATTCATGTACAAAAGCATAGTTCTCTCTGTGGGAATTCCTTTTCTAAACAAAGACAAATTTTCTCCCATGTGCCTTGTCTATGGGAACCAAGCTCCTCCAGAAGGAAGGAGCTTCCTATACCCCTCCTATATCATTTCTCAATTTCTTCCACTGTTTTTCCACTATCTCATTGCCATTACTTTTGATCAGCCCCTCGCTATCTCTTAACTCTCACCTTGTAAGTGAATTTACATCTGCTTATTCTACCCTTTATAATCCACCCTTCCCAGTGCCACCATGTCTTTGTAAAACACAGATTTGAGCCCACTGCTTTGTTGTTTTAAAACTCATACACAAGCTTTAAGCATGATTATGTACCCTAAATCCATACCTCATTCCTTGTGTTAATTAATGCATTAATCCAGCAAATATTTGGTGAATGAGTAAGGTACTAGGAACTTTAAATCATGAATGGGATAAAGTTCAGGATGAAGAAGGGAGGTTAGGAATGAGGGGGAACTGGGTATGGAATGAAAGTATTGCTTATCTTTTACATAGTTTATGCTAATAAAAGATGCTAAAAGTGTAAAAAAAATTTTAGGAGAGCAGCAAGAGCCTCTTGTGCAAAAAAATTTCCATATTAAGATGATTGTCAAAGGAAAACATCTAAAAAAGGTTTTATATTGTATTTTACTTTGGTCCCAGGCTGGTAACTAGAATGGAAAGTTGGATCATTAAGGAGAGGCAGAAATCATGTGTTATTTATTATTATACTCCCTCACCACAACTAGCCTAGTGCCTTGGACATAGTATGTTTGAAAAAAAGATTTTCTGAAAATTATTTGCCAAACTATAAACCTAGTTTATACATTGAAACTAGGTTTGAAAATATAAATAGTATAATTTCTACTAGTTTTCAAGAAAGGATGACCACTAAAGTTTTGGTTAAATCTGAATTCTCTTCCTTAATACAAAGGGAGAATATTCTTTTTTTCCCCTTCATTCTTTTATAAAAATTTTTATTTTTATATTGGAATATAGTCGATTTACAATGTTAAGTTAGCTTTTGGCATACAACAAAGTGATTCAGTTATACATATACATATATCTTTTTCAGATATTCTTTTTCAGATTCTTTTCCCATTTAGGTTATTACAGAATATTGAGTAGAGTTCCCTGTGCTATACACTAGGTCCTTGTAAGAAAATATTCTTTAAAAAGTGTTGAACCCAATGTTGTATAACATTAAATGTTTTCCTGGTGTGATTCTCCTTATTATATACCACTTTACTCACACAGCAGTCCATTGGACTCTGTGGTGAAAGGTGATGGAGGAACCTCCATTTGATGAGGAAACGTTCTATCTTATTTATGCAGAAAGAGTAAGTATTAGGAACTGAGATGAAGATAAATTATGGAGGAACGAGGCAGTTGCTTGTATTCCCAGTTACCCTGAAGAGCAGATGCATAAAATATGAGGTGTGTGCCTCTGCTTTAAATTTCTGGACAGCTTATTGTCTAGAAAGAATTCTCTACCTTACATGATACATAACTTAGTGGACTTGTGCATAGAAGAATATTAGCATTTCACAGGATGGCTCATGTATTTGGAACATAAATTGAACTGTATTTAAAGATAGCATCTCTTCAAATAAGTAATTCTGTTGAGCCTATTTTGTTATTCTACACAATTGATTTCATGAAATTCCTTCATGTAGGCTCAACTACCCTCTCACATCTTAATTCTTTCATTGCCAAGGCCCTTTACTATATATAGGTTACTATGAGTCTTGTTTATATGAAATCATTAAAGGAGCTAATGTTTTTTGCAGAAAATCTCAACTCTACCATTTCTCCAACAATGATCAGTCACTAAATATGTCGACATAGGGACATGAAGCTACTGGCCCACAGAAATATTCTTGAAGTATTTTTACAGGAGTGTTGCTGGACTCTCACTAACCCACCGAACTAGTTTTTCCTTCATGCATTTTATTGAATACCTGTACATCAGTGAAAAATCTAGATGAAAGCCCCTGCTTTAATGGAGCTTAGACTCTTATCACCAGGAACATATATCTGTACTTTGGTCATGGTTTATAGGAACATATATCAATACTTTGTCATGGTTTACTGATGGTGGTCATGTTTGAGTAAACGTCATGAATGGGTATGAAACCAACAACTCCTGCTATTCCCTGTGTCTGGAACATTATTTTTTCTGGTCTTTCCGTGGCTGTCTTTTTCTCATTGTTCAAGGGTCAGCTCAACTGTTCACCTCCTTTGACTGACCTTCTTGGACTACCCCATCTAGAGCTGCCAACCATCACAGCTGTCATTATATCAGATTACCCTGTTCTGTTTTCTCTGAAACACACAGCTGAAATGGTTTATTTATTTATCTCTTTGTATATTATCTTCTCTAGTACTAGAATATAAGCTCCATGAGAGCAAGCAAATGCCTGGTGTGGCTTGCTCATTATTGAATCCCCAGTGGCTAGTAAATTGCCTATGATACACGCCAAATAAACAAATGGACCTTGGTGTTGTGGTACTCTAAATCAGCACTGCTCAATAAAAAAATAATGTGAGCCACATGTAACCTAAAATTTTCTTGCAGACACGTTAAGAAAGTAAAAAATAAACAGGTTAAATTAATTTTAGTAATATATTTTATTTAACCCAATATGTCTAAAATGTTGTCATTTCAACATATCATCAACATAAAAGTTTTTGATGAGATATTGTACTTTTTTCCATATTGTCCTCAAAATTTAATGTGCATTTTACACTAACAGTACACCTCCACTCAGATTCTAAATTTTATTTTGAAATGCTTCATAGACATTTAGATTTCATAAAATTTATAGTTGAAAAGGTAGATTTACATATTCAAGTTCTTTCACATACATTTAAAAGTTTTCCAGCAACTGAATCATGATCATTTCTTAAATTTTAATTAAAATTGAATAAAATAAAAAATTTAGTTTCTCAGTCATATTAGTACATTTCAAGTATTCGAGAGCCACATGTGACTAGAGACTACAGTATTGGACAGTCCATCTCTAAAAAAATGTTTAAATTGCAGTGTCACAATACACATATGTTCAAATATGGTAATCATTTGAAAATCTCTCTGAAGCAATTTGTTACTAAAAGTAAAACATCAACATATATTTTGAAAAGTAAACCATTATTTACAGACTGGGAGAAAATATTTTCAAAAAACACATTCGATAGAAGACTGTTATCCAAAATGTACAAAAAGCTCTTAAACTAAACAATAAGAAACAAACAACACAATTTAAAAAATGGGTCAAGGGCTTTAACAGACACCTCACCAAAGAAGATATACAGAGGGCAAATAAGCATGTGAAAAGATGTTCCTCATCATATGTCATCAGGAAAATGCAAACTAAAGCAATGATAACACTAGACACCTATTAAAATGGCCAAAATCAAAACACTGACAACACTAAATGCTGCTGAAGACGTGGAGCAACAGAACTCTCATTCATTGCTGGTGGGAATTCAAAATGGTACAGACCTTTTGGAAGACAATGTGACAGTTTCTTGCAGAACTAAACAAAGTCTTACCCTATCATGCTCCTTGGTATTTACCCAAAGGGTTTGAAAACTATGTCCACACAAAAACTCATGCTCCTTGGCATTTACCCAACAGGTTTGAAAACTATGTCCACACAAAAACCTGCATGTGGATGTTTATAACAACTTTATTCATAACTACCAAATCTTGGAAATAATCAAGATGTCCTTCAGTAGGTGAAAGTATGAATAAACCATAGTATGTCCAGGCAACGGAATATTCTTCAGTGTTAAAAAGAAATGAGCTATTAAGCCATGAAACAATATGGAGGAAACTTAAATGAATATTATTAAGTGAAAGAAGCTGATCTGATAAGACACATACTATATGATTCCAATTATATGACATTCTGGAAAAGGCAAACCTACGGAGAGAGTAAAAATGACAGTGGTTGACGGAGTTGTGGGAAGGTGGTGGGAGTGCCGGAGAAAGATGAATAGGCAAAGCACAGAGGATTTTTAGGACAGTAAAAATACTCTGTATGATGTTATAAGGATGAATACATGTCATTATACTTTTGTCCAAACACATAGAACATACAATACCAAGAGTGACCCCTCAGGTAAAATACGGACTTTGGGTGGTTGTAATGTATCAGTGTAGGTTCATCCTTAGTAAAAAATGTACCACTCTGGGCTTCCCTGGTGGCACAGTGGTTGAGAATCTGCCTGCCAATGCAGGGGACACGGGTTCGAGCCCTGGTCTGGGAAGATCCCACATGCCGTGGAGCAACTGGGCCCGTGAGCCACAACTACTGAGCCTGTGCGTCTGGATCCTGTGCTCCTCAACAAGAGAGGCCACGATAGTGAGAGACCCACACACTGTGATGAAGAGTGGCCCCCGCTTGCCACAACTAGAGAAAGCCCTCGCACAGAAACGAAGACCCAACACAGCCATAAATAAATAAATTAATTAAAAAAAAAAAAAAGTACCACTCTGGTGAGTGATGTTGATAACAAGGGAGGCTATGCCTGTGTGGGGGCAGGGAGTACGTGAGAAATTGCTGTAACTTTCAATTTTGTTGTAAATCTAAAACTTCTCTAAAAAAATTGTCTTAAACACAAAACAAACTAAAAACAAATGAAAAAGTAAAAGCCATTATTAATTTAGAACATGAAGTTATCCCTGCACGAAGACTGATCATTTTTATTTTCTTGTTCAGTGAATTTATAATAGCAAGTCTACACGGAATTGCACACCACCCACAGTCTATGTATCTATGCAACAGTCCAGAGTGAATAAACACTATTACTGCACCATTAACATAAGCAACAGTTAAAAACTACTATTGTAACATGACTTTATCCGTTTTTCTTAGCAACTTGCTTGCTTACAGAAAATCCTGTCCTTTACAGAATCCTCTATCTCAACCATTTCTGGGAAGCCCTTAGGATACTTACAAATCAATCGTGTGCTCAGCAGATACTGTTCAATGGAATACACAGTGTAGTGATACTAAACACACCCGTAGTATTTTAATTTCTTTTTTTCTTTCCTAAAATCTGGGTGTGCTCATGGGAGCTTGCTGCCCATGTGACCATCTTCCCTCATTCTGGTATGGGGTAGGGGATGGGGGGGGACTGAAAAACATGGTTACTTTAGAAAAACATTCTCATGAATTATTCACTATGTAAAAGAAGGAAATTAGATTTTGATAGTTTGTGACCACCCCACTTCTGATTGTTTTTAAGTAAAGCAACACCATTTAGATCTGGATAAATTTAGAGCTTATAATATAGTTCAGGAACTGGATGAATTTTCTCAGTATGGGGAGCATATTTTGGATTGGTGTCTATTTTTTTTTTTTTTTAAGAGCAGACAGGTTTTTTTAAAAAATTATTATTAATTTATTTATTTATTTTTGGCTGTGTTGGGTCTTCGTTTCTGTGTGGGGGCTTTCTCTAGCTGCGGCAAGCAGGGACCACTCTTCATCACAGTGCACGGGCCTCTCACTATCGCGGCCTCTCTTGTTGCGGAGCACAGGCTCCAGATGCGCAGGCTCAGTAGTTGTGGCTCACGGGCCCAGTTGCTCCGCGGCATGTGGGATCTTCCCAGACCAGGGCTTGAACCCGTGTCCCCTGCATCGGCAGGCAGATTCTCAACCACTGCACCACCAGGGAAGCCCTGGTGTCTATTTTTTTAAGGGGTCTGTGGAAATCCACACTATGCTCTCATTTAGGGGATGGAATGAGTGAGGTTAAATGATCATTCATTAATTAAATCTGCTGTACAGATTCCTGGTGGATAATTGAATTTACTTTTTCTTTTTCATTCATACAAAACATTTGAAATGAGAAAGCTAGGGTACTTTACCATTACTTGGCATTTTTTACAGAATTAGAACAAAAAAAATCTTAAAATTTGTATGGAGACACAAAAGACCCTGAATACCCAAAGCAATCTTGAGGGGGAAAAAATGGAACTGGAGGAATCAGACTCCCTGACTTCAGACTATACTACAAAGCTACAGTAATCAAGACAGTATGGTACCGGCACAAAAACAGAAATATAGATCAATGGAACAGGATCGAAAGCACAGAGACAAACCCACGCACATATGGTCACCTTATCTTTGATAAAGGAGGCAAGAATATATAATGGAGAAAAGACAGCCTCAATAAGTGGTGCTGGAAAACCTGGACAGCTACATGTAAAAGAATGAAATTAGAACATTCCCTAACACCATACACAAAAATAAACTCAAAATGGATTAAAGACCTAAATGTAAGACCAGACACTATAAAACTCTTAAAGGAAAACATAGGAAGAACACTCTTTGACATAAATCACAGCAAGATCTTTTTTGATCCACCTCCTAGAGTAATGGCAATAAAAACAAAAATAAACAAATGGGACCTAATGAAACTTAAAAGCTTTTGCACAGTAAAGGAAGCTGTAAACAAGACGAAAAGACAACCCTCAGAATGGGAGAGAATATTCGCAAATGAATCAACGGACAAATAATTAATCTCCAAAATATATAAACAGCTCATGCAGCTCAATATTCAAAATGGAAACAACCCAATCAAAAAATGGGCAGAAGACCTAAATAAACATTTTTCCAAAGAAGACCTTCAGCTGGCCAAGAGGCACATGAAAAGCTGCTCAACATCACTAATTATTAGAGAAATGCAAATCAAACTATAATGAGGTATCACCTCACACCAGTTAGAATGGGCATCATCAGAAAATCTACAAACAACAAATGCTGGAGAGGGTGTGGAGAAAAGGGAACCCTCTTGCACTGTTGGTGGGAATGTAAATTGATACAGCCACTATGGAGAACAGTATGGAGGTTCCTTAAAAAACTAAAAGTAGAATTACCATATGACCCAGCAATCCCACTACTAGGCATATACCCAGAAAAAAACATAATTCAAAAAGACACATGCACCCCAATGTTCAATGCAGCACTATTTATAATTGCCAGGTCATGGAATCAACCTAAATGCCCATCGACAGATGAGTGGGTAAAGAAGATATGGTACCTATATACAATGGAATATTACTCAGCCATAAAAAGGAACGAAATTGGGTCATTTGTAGAGATGTAGATGGACCTAGAGACTGTCATACAGAGTGAAGTAAGTCAGAAAGAGAAAAACAAATATCGTATATTAACACCTATATGTGGAATCTAGAAAAATGGTACAGATGAACCAGTTTGCAAGGCAGAAATAGAGACACAGACGTAGAGAACAAATGTATGGACATCAAGTGGGGAAAGCGGGGCAGGGGGTGGTGGTGGTGGTGGGATGAACTGGGAATTGGGATTAACATATATACACTAATATGTATAAAATAGGTAACTAATAAGAACCTGCTGTATAAAAATAAATAAATAAATATTTTTAAATGCCATTACTTATTTTGTTTTAATTTCCAGGTAATTCCTGAGACAGTACTGCCCCAAAGAGCCTTTGCAATTACTTAAGAATATACAAGATAATTCTTATGTTCCTCAATTCAAATGAACCACATAATTGTAATTTTAATAGAAACTCCAGAAATGGGAGTCAAAATTTATCCCAAGATAATTATCCTGCTGTACTCTACACTGGGGTAAGTATGTATGAAAATAATAGGAGGAAATTCAATGCACTGAATATTAAACTGTCAAAACAGGAATGTTTAAAATATTCTGTAATGGTTAAAAATAAGTTGTATTCTAAGTTCAATGACCATTTGCCAGGGAGAACCAAAGTTGAGAAATTTCTATTAAAAACATGACTCAAAGGAAAAACTGCAGAGGCTAGCAATGAAGGAAATGATCTGATACCATTCCCAATTGGTTATTCCTAAAATCACTTGTTCTGGGTATCTTTAAAAGGAAGTTATCTGGACTCAGAGGGTAATAGCACCTTCCTGAAAGCTGCAGCTTCTTTCTCACTTTGAAAAATAATTCTAGAAAGCTCCCAAAATGTGTGATGCATTTGTAGGTACCTGGAAACTTGTCTCCAGTGAAAACTTTGAAGATTACATGAAAGAAGTGGGTAAGGAAATACATTGGCTGGGTTTATAACTTTTTCTCTGGGGAAGAATGCTTTATGGCTGTTTTTCACTCTGGAAGCACTGGCCAGACATGAAATGCTGCTTTCTATATAGAGGCGATAAAAGTAACATGTGTGAATCGTTTGTTTCTAGAAACATTCTAGATGGAAGTCACAACTAATGCTTCCTAAAGGTGAACTAATATGAAAAAGGGTATAAATGGAATTGTTATGTTGTACAGAAATGCCAAGATTTTATTTGATTGATAAACTTGAGTATCTTTGGTTTACTTGCCTCTCTGCCTCTTTTTCATTCATTCCTTTTGCATATAAAATAAGCAATAACTTGGAAATAAAACTGTATTTATTTCCTAGCATGCAATAATTTCCATTTGAAACTGAAAGCACTGTATTTCTCACCTTAATGTAATTTTTTGAGTAATGTATGTTAACCAGTTATTTTATTGTTTTAAGGTCAATCCATTAAAATGTGTGGTTGTTTTATGGGGGAAAAAAATCTTAATTTCAGAAAATATGTTCCTTAAAAGTCTTAAATATTTGTTTGATTTAAAATTATATGGGATGCCATAGAATTATTGATAATAGAGGCTTTCAGGTTTTTAGGTTCTGCTAACATTGCCTGTGTGTTCCCCAGATACTTACAAAGGTAAAGCAAAGGAGTAGAGAGGCTGTATTTCACTCAGGCAGCCACGGCCATGCATGATCAAGTTGTATCCAGGGGTTGCAAATTGGGGAGAGATTTTTTTTCACAATATCTTTATTGGAGGTTATGATTGAATCCCTAAATCTCAAGACTTAACCTTCTTCTAAATCTTATAGTATATTTTTTGCTTGTCTATAACTACTGTTTTCCTTGTTTACAGACAAGAGGGAAATCAGGGACTTCAACATGAGTGAAACCTAGCTTTGTAGAATATCAACTGGTTGTAATTCAGTAAACTAATTAATATGCACTGATACAGATATGTCCATATTTGAGGCTATTTACTGATTTTTAGAAACATTTTACACTTTTAGTATTTATATTTAAATTCTTATACCCTTGTGTTTTAAAATGATAAAGTATTGATGATAATGAAAGACAATAAGATACCTCCTGAAATTAGCTGCTCTAGTTGATTACCTTCAGTCAGCAGGTATTGTTTTCAACAGTCAAATGAGGACAGAATCAAGCTAGTGGAGAGAATGATTTTCATAAGCTTGGCCAGTCTGGAACCACACCGGATGTTGCATCCATTCACTCTGTTGACTCACTCCATGTATTTGAGGTTATTATATTTTGTAACAGAGACAGGACTTGCTGAAGCAGCATATTATCTTCCCACTTGTTGCTACTTTCGGACGGGGAGCTAAATCAGAGCCTCGGTATTGCTTGTTTTGTACGATATTTGCCTCCCTGATCCCCACTATTCCTAAATTTTGGTATCTATAAGTAGTCAAAAAAGTATCGTAGATTTATGCACATGCATTTAAAAAATCCGACACATCTATAACAGTCGTAAATTATAATTTGTGCAGCGACAGTAAGGTACTGCTTGCTGTCTACGTTAGGTTGTAAATTGTTCATCCCATAGCTGCCACACATCCCAAAAAATACACTCCTCTTTTTCAAAAAAGAGGAGTTTGCCACTTAAGTGATTGGAAATCAAAGTATTAATTTCTGAACTTACTAAAATAGTGATTTCTTAAACTTTGAAGTTTTCACAATTGATGCCTAAGCCCTCTTCAACATCTTCTATAGTTTATTGGGAACATCACCATTCTAAAATGTTATGCATGCAGGAAACATTTTGACTTTTGGAAAAATTAATCAAAATCTTCATTTCATGGTGGAGTAGTTTGGAAAAGCCAAGAAAACTCACTTGGCAGCAAATGCCATGAAATGTGAATTTTGTACACCCAAACAGATTAATTTTTAATCGAGTAACTGTATAGTGGTCCCCCAAATCCTATTGTCTTTGACTATGGATTTGATCACTTTTGTTATCTAAGAAGGAAAGGTAGAGATTCCCAAGTGTTTCATGAACTGAGTAAAATGACAGTGGCTGCCCTCATGGTTGAGATGGCCAGTTATTTTGAGAGTGCAGTGACTTTTAAAATGTGTATGTCACACAAGACTTAATCTTTGTACATATTCTTGTGGAAAATTAACAATGGGTCTCCTAAAGAGTTGTATCTGAAACCCGGAAGTGGAAATTCAAAGAACAGACTTACATCTAATTGTGCCTCAGGTGTTCTTTAAGTATTAGCCTGCTTTACTTATCTGCAGGAGATGTTTAAATAAGACCTTTAAGAAACTCACTGGAGTCTTTCACCTTTTATGCACACGTGCACCCACCTACACACACACACACACACACACACACACTACTGCTCTTTCTTAAATAAAGATGTGAGAGAAAATTGTAAACTTGACATTTTTCTTTTCCCAACTATAGGAGTGGGCTTTACTACCAGGAAAATGGCTGGCATGGCCAAACCCAACCTGATCATCAGTGTGAATGGGGATGTGATCACCATTAGATCAGAAAGTGCCTTTAAAAATACTGAGATTTCCTTCAAATTGAGCCAGGAATTTGAGGAAGTCACTGCAGATGACAGGAAAGTCAAGGTGAGGAATAAAGAATTGGAGCAGAGTAAACGCTGGTTTCTAAATGACCGCTGCCTACAAGAAGCCATTTTGTAAAAGGAGGAAAACCATTCCACCATAAGCCAAAGATCCCTGACTCCTAGATCTGAACTACGTTGCCTTCAATATTTAGCTGGTGAATTTTCTCCCTTTCTATAAAATTGTCCTTATTAGTTTAAAAAATGATTAACATAATTTATTTGTCATACCATATGTGTATATATGTATATAGTATTAGAAGTGAATTAAAATAACGTAACAGTGTTAGAGAATATTTATAAAAGAGTGGGAAAAAAAGGAAAAAATCACCTATGATTCTACTATCTCAACATAAATTGATTATCTATATTCTTTCACAGTATTTTTTCAAATGCATGTTTGTATAATATTCTGATCATAATATACATATAATTTTGTATGTTATTGTTTTTGGCACTCATTGTTTTCTTGTAACATTTTCTTGTAATTTAAAATTACTAATTACCTCAAAATATTCCTGCAAATAAAAGTGCTCTATTTTTTAATTTTATTTTCCTCCATCATTATAATCACTTTTTTATTATGCCCACAGAACACCGTAACCTTAGATGAAAGTGCCCTGGTGCAGGTGCAGAAGTGGGATGGAAAATCAACCACCATAAAGAGAAAACGAGTGGATGATAAACTGGTGGTGGTGAGTATCTTCTAGCTACTTAATTCTAGATTCTACTGCTAGGTCATCCCATAATCATTATTCTACCTAGAGAAACAGATAATCGCCCTTGTAGAACAATAGGGTAGTTTATTGGGATTACGGTTTCACTCTGGCAATTATCCTTCATACTTTTAAGCTCAGTGTAGGTATACTGTCCCCCAAGAAGCATTCCCTCATCCCTCTCAATATGAACCATATTGTATTGTGCATTTCTAATTATGTTTCTCACTGACCACATAGATTGTAAGATTCCTTGAGGGCAAGACTTGTATCTTCTTGATCTTTATATTTCCCTAGCTTATTACAATATCAGGTATATAATAAGAGCCCAGAGCAAATATGTTTTGACGAATATTGTTTCCTTCCCAACATTGAAGGAGACAATAAACAAAATATAAGTGGTTTAGTCCCAGGGATTTAACCAATAATTTTTTTTGTGCCTAGGAATGTATCATGAATGGTGTCACTGCTACCAGAGTTTATGAGAAAGCATAAGCCAAAGGATATTGAGCTGGACTGAAGTTTGCATCAAACTCTATGACATTCTGTTGGGTGTGTTGTCCAAACATATATTATTTCCCACTAATTAGCAAGCAACTAATTTTCCCCCAGACTGATTTTATTCGATATGGTTGTGTTGGTTAAATAAAACTTTTTAGATTTATAAGGCTATGTAATGATTTATTCATTGTGCTAGATAATTTCTTACTCATAATTTAGTGAAGGAAATAGAAAATTGTATTATTGTTTTGTTTCCAGTACATGATTTTTAAAATAATAATCCAAGATGAAAAAAATAATAGTGAATTTTCCATTGTCTTAGGTAGAAAATGATAAATATGTTCTATTACTGAATATGAAGTCCTTCTTTAGCATAACTACAGTCAAGTAATAATCTCTCAGAGACCTAAGGTAATTTTAAATGTAGTGAGATTGTCCACAGTCAGCTGGCCCAAGTGCTGTCATTTCACACATATCTGTCCTAGAGCCTTAAGACAGAGACAAGTGTAGTAGCAATGCAGAGGGTAGAAAAAGATTTCTAGGCTATAAATTTTAATCTGAAAAATTATTAGCAAAGCAAGCTATCCCTGGAATCTCTCAAGAATTAAGTCCAAATAATCCCATAATATTTATTCCAGAAAAGAGGTGACAGGCTTGTAATGAATAATGATGCAAATGTTCCTGTAGTCATTTCCAAATTTTTCTTTTTTTCTTACCAGTGGAGCTTTTTATTCAAATAAGATATTGACTATGTTCTGGAACTTTCTATTCAAATAAAATCTCCATGGAATTCCAATATATAAAACAAACAAAAATGATAATAAGGCCTCCCAGGTAGGGGTGTGTGTTCATGTGTGTGTGTGTGTGGGTGGGTGGGTGTGTGTGTGTGAGATTTGTTTCTTCTGCACTTTGTGGAATTTCAAAGCACCTCTACAGATCATTGGAGTTCCATGTACATAGACTGAAATTTCCAAACCACGTACTTACCTTTTATAGTAAGCCAAAATCTTTTAAAGTGTGTCCTGTAGTTGATATAATTCTGTTTGTGATGCTTCCTTTAAAAGTAAGTTTATTATTTTCTGAATACCTACCATATGTGTAACACCAAGATATGGAGAAGCCAGAAGAGGTAAATTAAGTTCCTGATCACAATTATTTACTTATTTTTCAAAAATAGAGAGTTAGACTCTCACTTTGGCTTTACTCAAGACTTGGAGAATTCAAAAAGAGAAGCTTTGTAGGAACTGATTAGGAAAATTCTTGGTAAACCAATATTTATTAAGCACTTACTATGGTCCATGTACTTTGCATGTTCTATTTAATTTATTATCAAAATAATCCTATGATGAGGATTTGGTATTCCTGTTTACAGATGAGAAAACTGAGTTCAAAGTTTAAGTCTATAAAACTAAAAGTAGGGAATAAACATAGGAATTTGATATTCAAGAGAGCGATCCTGGCTGGGATATAGATCTAGGAGCCATCAATATTCAAGTGGTAACTTAATTCATAAATGGTGATGAGATCATTCAAGGAGAAAGGAAAGTTAGAAAGAAGGAAATAGTTGAAGATGTCCAAGTGAATGTCCCAGGCACCTCAACACAACATGTTCCACACTAAACTTTTACGTCTCCCTTCCATCCACTCCTAATAACTAAATTTATTCTACTTTCCACATCTCAGTGATTATCAGGATGTATTATCTAACTGCCTATTCCACAAATCTTAAAATCATCCTCCAATATGCCTTCTTCCTCACTTTACAACATTTACATTATTTAAAAAATCATGTTGAGTCAAGGCCTTTGCTGATGCCAGGGACACCACCTACCACAGGCCACACCCAAAGGCCAGTGTCAGAGCACGGCTTTGAAGGTTATAGAAAACTCCCAGGAGACAAAAGAAGGAATAAAGTATCCCAGGATGTGAAAAGAGAAGGCTTTGTATCTGCAGCCACAGCTCTGGGCATTTGGACACCCTCCTCCCTAACCTGCCATCGCAAGCACGAGCAGGGCAAGGAGGATGGGCTGCTGAATGGGGAGAAGCAGGGCTGCTGAAGGCACAGGAACTGGGTGACAACAATGTCAGCAGCAAAGCAGTGAGGAAGGCATGAGAGCTCCTGGACAGTGACAGAACATCCTACACAGACGGGGAGTGGTTATGTAACAGTGTGGTGGCCCTGGATTTCCACTTCGGGATGAACTGCTTTGGACTCAGAGGAAGTGCTGAGCAGGGGAAAGTGGGAGGTGCAGAGCAGTCTGACCTTCTGTCTGGCAGGGACCCAAGAGCTTCATAGGGCAAATGAGTCGGAGGCAGGGTGAAGCACGGGCTAGTCCCAAGGTGCTCTTGTGGACAGCTCTGACTCCCTGGAATGCTGCTATCACACTGCCTGTGCAGCCCTCTCACGCAGACAGGCCCTGCTGCTTGGCATTCTTCTGCAGGTCGTGTCAACCAGCCGTGTCGTAGATCGTGCAGCCTATGTTATAGTTCTGATCTGGGTTCTGTAACCCTTGCAATGTACGTTTGGAAGGAAATGGAAAGTGTGCCTTCAAACTGCATTTGCTTTTTTATTTTTAATGTTATTTTTATTGTAGTAAAAGTCATACAATATAAAACATACTATTTTAATCACATTTAACTGTACAGTTCAGTGACACTAAGTACATTCACATTGTCCTGCAACTCTCACCATCATCCGTCTCCCAAATTTTCCACCTTCCTAAACTGAAACTCTGTCCCCATTAAACACTAACTCCCCATTCCCCCTTCCCACCCCCTCACCACACCCCCCTGTCCCTGGCATGTACCAATGTACTTTCTGATTCTATGAGTTTGACTATTCTAGGTACCTCATATAAGTGGAATCAAACAGTGTTTGTCGTCACCTACTGTATATTGGAATGCATTTTTGAGCAGCTTGGATAAAACCCCAGAGGCCTGGAGCTACAGGAAAACTGGGTTAGCCCAGCTTTCACAAGGACTGTGTGGTCCTACTTTAGTTTCTGTTCCAAATGTGGGAACAAACTTGCGTCTTAAAACCCTTTCAGATCACATGGGTTGTGTTGACTGGCATTCATGTCAAAGCCAAAGCCTTAAGCTAATTTGGGACTGACAGGACTCTGCTAATTCCTTATATAAATATGGGATCTGCTCTTTGGCCTTCCAGGCCAGGGTCTTGGGTGGGACACCTGTAGCCTTCGTTTGCCTCTGAATTTTCTGGAATAAAGTTGCTTTCTTCTCTCATTTCAAGGTCATAGGAGAGAGAACCAATAACAAAGGTCATGTCCGGAAGCAATTTGGGTTGGGGGAGGGATGTCTTGAGGCTCGTCCAGACCTTTTCTCTTTGTCCAGACTGGACAGTGGAGCCACTGCTGCCCACTAGAAGAACAATTGGCTTGCAAAGCATTTCAGGCTCATTAAACAGGTAGATGATCAGAATCTGAAATGACTATTGTTCACTAAGGAAATCTTTCAAGAGGGACTGTAGTACCAAGAGAGCTGAATGCCTGCCCCTGAGCATCTAGTGAGGAGTAGAAGAAATCAAGGCCCCTGTGATTGTGTATGAGACCAGAAGCCACACCATGCTCTGCCATGACTGGCAACCGTCATTCATGTTCTTCAATTCCTGCAGCTCCTGCCACTAATTTTCAGCTGGAATTGAAGTTGTCTCTGGGCACCTTGTCCAGCCTCACCACCCACCCACAATGCAAACCAGCACTGAGCGACAAAAGAACAGAAGCCCCAGAGCACCTCCATAAAGACCAGATGGGGGTACTTCCCTGGTGGCGCAGTGGTTAAGAATCCACCTGCCAATTCAGGGGACATGGGTTCGAGCGCTGGTCCGGGAAGATCCCACATGCTGCAGAGCAACTAAGCCCATGTGCCGCAACTACTGAGCCTGCGCTCTAGAGCCCGCGAGCCACAACTGCTGAGCCTGCATGCCACAAGTACTGAAGCCTGTGCGCCCAGAGCCTGTGCTCCGCAACAAGAGAAGCCACCGTAATGAGAAACCCGCGCACCGCAATGAAGAGTAGCCCCCGTTCGCCACAACTAGAGAAAGACCGTGTGCAGAAATGAAGACCCAACACAGCTAAAAATAAAATATAAATAAACAAAATAAATTAAAAAAAAAAGACCAAATGGGGCACGCTTGCTGCTGCCATCCACAGAGTACCGACACCCTGTTTGGACTTTTACATGAGAAATAAACTTCCATTTTGTTCAAGCTGCTGTTGTTTGTTACCAACCTGAGTTACTGGACTCCTTAATCAATAGAAATTAATAAGAGGCCAGACGAGAAATTCAGGCCAGGCTTTACTGGGACTTATGATGCAGCACGAGGGAATGAAAACAAGTAACAGATGCTCTTGCTGGCTCCCCGGGGTGGGGGCAGCCAGTTGGTCCTTCAAGTGGGGTGAGGGTAGGGATGGATCAGTGGGTCGGGCTGGAGTGCAGGGGTCATGTGCAGTACTCCGCTTTTGCTTCCAGCACCTCAGAAGTGGCAGTTGGCAAGTGGGGAGGAGGGTGGGAGAGGGTTGGATTGGGAGTTTGGGATTAGCAGATGCATACTGGTATATATAGAATGGAGAAACAGCAAGGTCCTACTGTATAGCACAGGGAACTATATTCAGTATCCTGAGATAAGCCATAATGGAAAAGAATATGGAAAAGAATATATGTATGTATACCTGAGTCATTTTGCTGTACACAGCATTAATTAAAACAACACTGTAATTCAACTGTACTTCTATAAAAAATAAATTAAAAATAAATTAAATTTAAAAAATCATGTTGATTGTATTAACTTAAAAAATTTTAATGCTTGCTTTTCTCATTCCCATCGCCAACAGCACTATCATTTTTTTTCCTTAATTACTAATAAATCTCCTTTCAGTCTCTGTCCTCTCCTCTCTTTTCCAAGCCCTGTAGACTTCATGAATGATAGTTACACAATGAAAATTTGACCTGGACACTTAATGATTAAAACCCTTACATGGCTCCCATTTCATCTGTAGAAGTTCCAATCTCCTTAGCATGGCATGTAAATGTGTCTTATGCTTGCCTTTTCTTATCTAACTTTCTAGTTTTATCATTGCTCTTGTTCTCTACACATTCTTTGCTTTAATCATACCAAAAATTTTTCATACTCTTTCTTGCCTCTGATATTTTGTTTTTAGGTATGTGTGAATTAGTCTGCTCCTTCCTGTCTAAAACTCTCCTCTCCCTTCTTTCTAAGCCTTCACCATACCTTAAATGTGCCTCTGTGCTAATCCTTTAAAAAGTTGCTTTAGGTGCCACATCTATGTATGTGTATTTGTGAATTTACTTATTTTTCAAAATGTACTATTCAAGTTTAATTCTTATTTTTCTGTTGATGTGGAAGCATAGAGTAAGAAGATTCAGTCCAATGTAAATTTGCTGGAGAAATCAATTTCTTGTTTTCTATATTTTTACCATAAAACTAAGGCTGCAGAAACAAGACATATCTTCAATGTCAGTTCTCTGATTTATCCTCCCTGGGACCTCTTTGAAGCTCACATAATTTTTCACTGACATTGCTTCTATCAACACACATGCAGAAGCATAGAGGAAATTCTACTCTTAAAGGAAGAGAGACAGGATCAAATGGATACTTCTCAGAAAGAGATCTCAAAGACAAGGATTGTGCCATATTTGTAGCTGTGTCCCCAGACCCTGGCACAGTAAACAGGAGATTCAGAGCTTTATAAACAATTCTTCAATAAGTGAGTGAACACTCTTCCCTGTGCTAGGTGTGGTCTGGAACACGGAAAGAGTAACGGCTCACGTTCATGCCCTCAATGTAGTAGAGAAATAGCATGAACATCATCACATCACCTGGGAAAATTGTTCTGATAGTTTCTCCTCCTCCCTCACCCCTCATTCCCCAAATCTAAGAAGAGTTAAACCCTTCCTCCCTTGACCACAGAAAAAATGTGTGTGTTCTTACTATAACATGATATTACCACATTCTGATTTCTCATCTTTTCCATCACTAGGTTGACACAGCCTCAGGACACTTATGTATGTATCTAGCATCTAGCACTGTGCCTACAAATATGGTAATCACTTGATAAATTTTAGTGGAATGAATAAAGACACAATATGGGGAGGACATGGATTATATGATAAACTATGTGGTATAATCTATGGATTGGAAGGAAGCCAGGGTCAAGCAGAGTAGTCAGTATGTCCTGGAGTAGTCAGGAATGTTTTCAACATAGAGGATGTATTTGAACTGGGTCATGAAAGAGAACCATAAAGTTAATTAATTGCTTATTAATACATTTTACAGTGGAATGACTTGGCAAATGCCATCTTACCTAAGTAATAAAAGTTAACATTATCATCAGTAATTGTGCAAATTAACACCATGTGTGTTCTGATATGACACAATGAGAAGAACACAGCATCATTGCTGGAGTATTCTTACCAAAAATGTATAACCTCAAATGAATCATGAAGAAACATCACCTTACCCCAACTGAGGATTATTCTATAAAGTAACCAGACTATATGCTTCAAACATGTCAAAATCATGAAAGACAAGGAAGAGCTAAAGATATATTTCCATTTGAAGGAGATGAAAGAGACATGACAGTTGAATGCAATGCATGATCATGGACAGTTTCATGGACCAGAAAGAAAAAAGGAAAAATAAGTCTTTTTTTTCTTCTAGCAACAGGAAACACTGCTGGGACAATTGCTACGGTGTGAGTAGAGTATGGATTTAATAATGATATCGTTATTGGTGCTGATTTCCTGATTTTGATGGATGTTCTGTGGTAACATAGGTAAGGTTTTTATTTGGGGAGTAGTGGGGCAACATTTCTGCAACTTACTCCCAAGTTATTAAAAAAGTATATATATATATATATATATATATATATATATATATATATATATATATATATATATATATATGTAAAGGAGGGCAAACATGTTAGAATGTTGACAATTAGAGAATCTGAGAAAGAGTTTATGGAAAATATTTGTGCTGTTCTTGCAAATTTTCTGTAACTTTGAAATGATATAAAAATTAAAAGTAACCATCCCCCCGACAGCTGAAACCAGAAATTATGAATGTTAACTACTATATCTATATAAAGATTGACAATCAAAATTTATTGATAAATAATAAGGAATGTAAAAGAGATGGGACATCAATTCATGTGAAAATGAAAACCTTCATATACTTTATAAAAACTGTGATTCTGGGAAGATGGTGGAGTATGAAGCACTAGGAATCTGTCTTTCTACCAAGGAAACAATTGGACTAGCAGAATCTCTCTCATGTATTTTGGAACTCAGGAGTCTATCAAAGGCTTACATCTTCCAGGGAAAGTGTTAGAAGGTAAATGCGGTTAAATCCAGTCAATTTCGGCTCTTAGCACAGTATGCACTATCTATCCTCCACACTTCAGCCCCTTTGCTGACAGCTGTGCATATATTACTGGAGGAGCTTGCACATATCTTGCATGAGAGGGGGTGGACAATGAAGACCCTATTCTCCAAATATCAGGAATGTGTGTTCTAATCGCTGATTGCTGCTTCTGATTGCTGAAGTGCAGATAGAGAGGTGGTGGCCACCATTGTTGTACTTCCTCCCATTGTTGCAAGCCTCCCCCCTCCCACTGAAGTGATTTCCAAGAAATTTAAAGGGCCAGCACCTTCCCCTTCCCTTCATTTTTCACTTTTTCCTCTTTGAGGAGCCATAATTAAAGACTAGGACATTCAAAAGCAATTTCATATAGAGAGGATATTAGAAAGTCACTGTGCATGCCAAGGGAAAGCCACAGGCTCAGAAAGGACATGAGAAGACCTTAAGTTTATACCTTAACATGGTCCTTGGCACAGAGCCAGACTACAGCAATCAGAAAACAAAAACAAAAAGCAGCAAAGGAGAAGGAGGAGAATCTAATTTCCAGAGTTACCACATTATTAAATTCAAATTTCCAGTTTTCAACAGCAAAACAATCACAAGACATAGAAAGAAACAGGAGAGTTTAGCCCATGCAAAGAAAAAATTAAACCAACAGAAACTGTACCTAAGAAAGACCTGATGGTGGATTTACTAGTCAAAGACCAAAACAGCTGTCTGAAAGTTGCTCTAAGAACTAACTAAAGGAAAATATGGAGAAAGCAAGAAAACAGTGTATGAACAAAATGGAAATATCAGTAGATAGAAAACCGAAAAAGAAGCCAAAAGGAAATTCGGGAGTTGAAAAGAACAACTGAAATGAAAATTTCACTAGAGGTACTCAAAGGCAGATTTGAACAAGAAGAAAGAACAAGTGAACTTGAAGGTAGGACAATGGAAATTATCAAATGACAAACAGAAAGAAAAAAAAGACTGAAGAAAAGTTATCAGAACCTAAGGAACATGAGAGGCACCATCAAAAGGAGCAACATATGCATTGTGGGAGTCCCAGAAGGGACAAGAGAGAGACCAAGAGGCAAAGAGAATATTTGAAGAAATAATGGCTAAAAATTTCCCAAATTTGATAAAAGACATGAATGTTATATCCAAGAAGCTCCACAAACTCCAAGTAGGCTGAACCCAAAGAGACCCACCCTGAAACAATGAAAGACAATCTCTCAAAAGACAAAGACAAAGAGAAAACCTTGAAAGTAGCAAGAGAGAAGTGACTCATTCCATACAAGTGATCCTTAATAAGATTGTCCAAAGATTTCTTATCAGAATATTTGGAGGCCAGAAGGCAATGAGCTGATATATTCAAATTGCTAAAAGAAAATACGGTCAGCCAAGAATCTTGTATCCAGTAAAACTTTCCTTCAAAAATGAGGGAGAAATTAAAATATTCCCAAATAAACAAAAGATGAGGAGTTACCACTATACCTGCTCTACAAGAAATGCTAAAGAGAGTCCTACAAGTTGAAATAAAATGACACAAACAGTATCTCAAGTGGAATTTATTCATGGAATGCAAGGGTGATTCAACAGATGAAAATTGGTCAGTGTAATATACTACATTAACAGAATGAAGGGAGAAAAAAACCACACACACAATCATCTCAGTTGATGCAGAGAAAGCATTTGACAAAACTCAACATTCTTTCATGTAGAAACATTCAATAAACTAGACGTAGGAGGAAAACTCCTCAACATAATAAAAGCCATATATGAGAAACCTCACTGAACATTATACTCAATAGTGAAACCTGAAAGTTTTTTCTTTATGATAATGAACAAGGCAAATGTGTCCACTCTTGCCACTTCTATTCAATGTAGTAATGGAAGTACTATTCAGAGTGATTAGACAAGACAAAGAAATAAAGGCATCCAAATTGGAAAGAAAGAAATAAAATTATTTCTATTTACAGAAGGTATGATCTTATATGAAAAAAGGTCCCCCTACAAAAAATTGTTAGAACCAATAAATAATTCAGCAAAGTAGCAAGATACAAAGTCAACACACAAAAATCAGTTGCATTTCTATACATTAACAATGAACAATTTAAAAAGTTAATTAAGAAAACAGTTCCATTTACAATAGCATCAAGAGGAATAAAATACTTAAGAATTAACCAAGAAAGTGGAAGATTTGTGCAATTAAAACTATAAAAGAAATTTTTAAAAGACATAAATAAATGGAAAGACATCCCATATTCATAGATTGGAAGATGTCAATACTATTCAAAGCGATCTGCAGATTTAATGGAATCCCTAGCAAAAGTCCAATGATGTTTCTTGCAGAAAAAGGAAAGCCCATTCTAAAATTCATATGGAATATCAAGGGACTCTGAAGAGCCAAAACAATCCTGAGAAAGAAGAACAAATTTGGAGACACTTCCTGATTTCAAATCTTACTACAAAGCTACTATAATCAAAACAGTGTGCTACTGGCATAAACTCTGACCTATAGACAAATGGAATAGAATAGAGAGTCCAAAAATAAACTCTTGCGTATATAGTCAAATGATTTTCGACAAGAGCACCAAGACCATTCAATGGATAAAATGCAGGCTCTTCAACAAATGGTGCTGGGAAAACTGGGTATCCACATGTAAAAGAATGAAGCTGAAGCCTTGTTTAACACCATATGCAAAAGTTAACTCAAATGGATCCATGACTCAAATGTAAGAACTAAATCTTAAAACTCTTAGAAAAAAATGTAAGGTTGAAGCTTCACAACATTGGACTTGGCAATGATTTCTTGACTATAACAGCAAAGGCACAGGCAACAAAAGAAAAAATAGACAAATTTGATTGCAGGAAAATTAAAAACTCTGTGCAACAGAAGACATTATCAACAGAGTAAAAAGGTGACTCACAAAATGGGAGAAAATATTTGAAAATCATACTTCTAATAAAGGATTAATATCCAGAATATATAGAGAGCTCCTAAAAGTCAACAACAAAAATTTTGATTCAAAAATGGGCAAATGTCTTGAATAGACATTTCTCCAAAGAAGATACATAAATGGTAAATAAGCACAAGAAAGGATGTAGAAAATCGTTAATTATTAGTGATTATGTGAATCAAAATTACAATGGAACACCACCTCATACCCATTAAGATAGAGACTATAAAAAAACAACTTGTTGGTGAGGATGTGGAGAAATTGGAATGTTGATGGGAAGGTAAAATGGTACAGCTGCTGTGGAAAACAGTAGGACAGTTACTCAAAAAATTAAAAATAGAATTACCATGTGATCCAGCAATTCTACTTCTGGGTATACACCCAGAAGAATTGAAAGCAGGGTCTCAAAGAGATACATGTATACCCATGTTCATAGCAGCATTATTCATTTATTGCTAAATTGCAGAAGCAATTCAAATGTCCATCAAAGGATGAATGTATAAGCAAAATATAAATACCACCTTTTGATTATCCAATAGAATATTATTGTGTTAAAAAGGAAGAAAATTCTGAGATTTGCTACAACATGGATGAACCTTGAGGACATTATGCCAGGTGAACTAAGCCAGTCACATACACACAAAAACAATTACTGCATGATTTCACTTGTATGAAGTACTTAGAGTAGGAAAAGTCATGGAGGCACAAAGTAGAATGGTGGTTGCCAGGAGGTAGGGGAGGGGACAATGGGGAGTTGCTGTTTAATGGGTAAAGTTTCAGTTTTGCAAGATGAAAAGAGTTCTGGAGATGGTGGTGATGGTTGCACAACAATATGAATGTATTTAATGCCACTGAAGTGTGCACTTAGAAATGGTTAATACAGTTAATTCTATGTTATGTATATTCTACCACAATAAAAAGTTAGAAAAAAATCTAGTGTGGCTCCAGCTATTTTATGTACAACAGTAAATTAGCAGACATATTTCTGAATACTTTTGTAGCTTCTAGTACATATTTAACTTCATCAGTATCCCTCACCAGTGGATAATGTAGCATCTTAAAATTGAAATTTATTTAAAAGTATTTAATCCCTAAAATGTCACAAGAAAGAAAGTTAATATAGAAAATGAGACACTGGAGAAGTATAGAAAAATGAGATAATGGAGAAATAAGCATTTAAACTGTCATGAAAATAAGATGCGTAACTGTTCTATAACAGATTACTGTATTCTAGTTCCTTTGCTAGGGTTAACAATTAAGTACATTTTAATTTTAAATTTTTTTACTGCAGGAAATGGTGCTTTAAAAAAAAAAAAAATCCAACAAAGGTGCCAAAAGCTAGTGGTGGAAGTGGCAGGACTAGGAGAGAACTTTCTTGGTTGAGAAGGGAGATGTATGGTAACAATGAGATACTGAGCAAAGGTGAAGGGAGTCTGAGAGTCCCTGTACCATCTGATGACCATAATGAAAGGCCTGTCATATGAGCAGATCAGGAGAGAATAATGTATTAAAACTTTGTCTTTAGTTGCTGTTAGAGATTAAGATCAGTGATGAGGGAAACCATCAGTTAAAAAGAAATAAACATGGTTTATTCCTTTTGTCATTCATTCATAAAACATTTATTGAGCACCTACAATATACCAGGCATGGTCTTAGGGATTCAGAAGTGAATCAGAAATATTTTCTTTGCTTGATGTACTCATAAAAGAGCTCAGGGGGACAGCTGGAGGACGACTCGTTGCAATACCATAAGAAAAGTTCCCGAATATATTAATACTTCTATTAAGATATAATTGTATCACATAATAGGGATCAACCAGCTCTGAACCAGTTTCACAGAGGAGGTGATGCTTGAATTGGATCTAGAGAGCAGGGAGATGCTGTGCACGAGACCAATATCACATGATACATGGAACTGGTTTTAAGAGTCCAAATTTAGGTGGAGCTATTTACAAAAGCATATCAATTATGAAGGTTTAAGCTTCAAGGAACAAAAACTCAGACATAAAATTATTTAAATAATAATGGAATTCATTAATTCTCTCAAGAAAGATTCCAGAAACAAAGTGTCTTGAGTTCTTCCCCCCTTTCCTTCTGCCATTCTCAGTTTTGGCCTCATTTTTGAGTTGGTAACACAATGGATGCAGCAGTTCTAAATGTCATACAAGAAAGCAAAAGTTGTCAAGGAGGGGACTGTCCCTCTACCTCTCTTTGAAGGGTGAGGGAATTTTATAAAAGCCAGAAATTTGACTTTCTCTTTTGTCTCATGGGCCACAGGATTGATTTCTGAATCAATCAAAGGCAGAATAATTGGAACAAAAATGGTTAGACTAAGGGGAGACCTTTGTCACACCACCTCACTGGCAAACATGCCCAGATTTGTATGCCTGCCATCTTTCAGGCAGAGTACATACATATCTAGAACCAGTAAAGCAAGATCTTAAGTCATTGGCTCTTTATTTGAGCATCACCTCTGAGTACGCTTTCAACTGCTAAGGCACTTATTTTTAGCCCAGGTCTCAGTTTCCTGAAACTGACTCTAAGGTTTTTGCTTCCCCTGTTTTGCCCTCCAGATATTTTAATAACTATTTCACCTCTAAAGATATTGCATTATAAATATCTTCTTTACATGTTTTCATCAAAAGAAATTCTTTATCCCACTTAAGATATAACTTTGTGGTGCCAAAACATCAACCTTTTTTTTTTTTAAAAAAATGCTTTTTCAACAAAGAGATGGTTTGAATGAAGATTTCTTTGACATGAAGGAATATTTGACCCAGGCAGATAATAGTATGAATATTCTTCTTCTGGTGCCTGGCACGCTAATATTCCAGCCTTCTTTAAAACAACTGGAGTTCAAAGCTGTGATATAAATCTATAGCCTCTCAATCCAATCCTTCCTAGTAAAGGCCTTACCTGCAAAGTTCACTTCCATTACTTGGGTTACAGAAGATGATTTCAGAAGTAATTGCACAGATATTTAAATTATCTGCTGCCTTTGTCTTTCTTTTAGAATGCAGATATCAAAATATCATATTTCTCCCTAAAACTTCCCCTCACAATTTCAAGTGGTATATTTTAATATCAGGATTTCTTTGTAAGCCTAAAAGATGAATTTTCCAAGCATAGCTCTACCTCCTTTTTAGGGTTTAAATTACAAAACATCATCAATGATAATTGTTACTTTTCTTCCCAGTCTGCTATTACTCTTAATTAACAACAATGATAATATTAATAATATCCTACATCTCATTCCAACCAACTGTAGACATTTCAGTTACACTAAGTAATATCAATTCATCAACTCTGCAAGGAAGGGAGGGGCAGATATTATTTTAATGAAGAGGGTACTCTGGCACTGTGACTTGTCCAAATAAAAACAGCTGAGGTAGACCAGCCAAGGATGTCCTTGTACCAGGTGGGAAAATACTTCAGTCAGGTGTTCATTAGACATTTGTGGGGATATTCCTTCAGAGTTGACTCAGCATTCATAGTTCAAAATGCTGATCTCTATTTGAAAATTGTCTTCATTCCACAAGTAATATTTATCAGGTGACTCAGGTTACAAATCTGTTTGCTAGAAGCTATAATCATTGACTTAAATTCAACTTAGCCTGTTAATTTTCTGTTTCTTTATTTGGAGGTAAATAAAATGAGTCAATGCTGGTGCCTAGAATCTTTTGTCTTGCTGCTGCCCATTGGCCATTTCAGAAGAGTCACATGATTGCCTAAGTTTCTTTGGCTTTTGGTTGTGAGCGCCTCTTCTCAGCAAGCTTTCCATCATGACTGAGCCCTTCTTGGGAACTTGGAAGCTGGTCTCCAGTGAAAACTTTGATGAATACATGAAACAACTGGGAAATACCATTACAAGATTTGGAAACTGGCAATGCATTTTGTGATATGGTTGGGTTTGCACTTTACAATGAATTTTCCAACAATTCTCTCATTCATTGTGATCCTAGGGTATATTCAAATGAGGTTAACAAAGTTTGTGTATCTACTTTTACTTTTTTATTACCAGTAATAATTATCTCTTTTTGGAATACTAGGCTCACAGATGCTTCCTTCTAGGTATTATCTATATATTTAAACAATTTATCCTTTTAGAAAATACTTCATCTTACCCCCATGATAGAGTTTATTTTTAGCTTGGTCATTTCATTAAATAACTTTTCTCTGCTCCCCATTATAGACAGTAATACCTATCTATGATTAAGTTTATCAAGTAAATTTGTTTCAAGATTTGCTTTAAGTTATAGCTTCAAAAGAGCAATAGCAACAAACAAAATTTCTAGTTGGTTAATTTTAAGAGTTCTGATGGATGTGGGTGGTTTTTAATAACATTATTTGGAAGAGTTTCAAATGTTTTATTGGAGAAATAGAACATTTTTACTCATGGAATTTCTTACCATTGGGTATTTCCTCAGAAGTGTAAACTCTATGCATACTTTAGTTCTTACTCAAGTTGAATAAACATCATTTATAATGGCTCAGATCTATAATAACTAAACTATTCTTTACTAATGCTAGAAGAATAGTAATTATTTAACATTTAATTAATTTTAAACATTTAATTAAGAGAAACCTCTCTTATAATAAACTGCATATAAAGTCAAAAAAATTTTTAATCTTACTTTTTTTTAAAAAATTGGCTGAAATGATCAATACATAATAAGTCAACATGCTCATAATGTAATATTTGTTCCTTTTTCTTTAGTATAAACTCTCTCAGAAAGTAATAAAAAACATGTTTCCCTATCTCTTCATGGATTCATGGACTCACCTGTTTTGAGTTAATTTTTTTCTTTTAATAATAAATAATTAAATAAATTTGGGGGCATCTAAGAAACTTGGGGCCGATGGCAAAAGTAACCATGTTTTGACTGGGAGCTGGTCTCAAGCAGAGTGCAAGAGAGAATAACCACTGAGTACATACTATGTGCCAATACCATGCTAAGTCCTATCATTTAATCTCCAACACACCTATGAGGTGAGTACTATAATTACTCACATTTTACTACTGAGAAAGCTGAAGTTTAGAGAAAAGGGAAATAATGTGGCCAAGCTAACAAGTGGCAAAGTTGGAACTCGGGTTTTAACCTCCTCACTCCTCACTCTTTTGTGATCCATGTCTAACACTGCTTCTCTGTGGTCAGAGGCATCCTGCCCACCCACAATATGAATGTGAAATAGAGTTCTATATCGATACTAAGAGTCGGGTGTCAGCCCTTCTGCCCACCAATTGCAGGAGTCAGGTTAAACAATGGACAATCCCCAACCTGAACAACAGGACCAGGCTCTCAGCCAAATTGTCCAATTTGCCTACCTCCTCTTTACTCAGCCAGATCTGAAATTTATCTGCAAATAAGAGAGAAGCTTGGACTTTATAAGTCATATTCTTTTAGAGTAGATTAGATACTTTGAAAATTGCATTTCTTTTTTTTTTTAAGAAGAAAAATGTGCTAAAATTCTTGGACAATTAGAAAACCTGTGCTTAAATTTCAGCTCTGCTAATTACCAGACACATCACCTAGAACAAGCTTCTCTACCTCTCTGGAACTCGGTGTACTCATCTCTAAAATGAGGATAATAACATCCCCTGCACTGTTGTTGCAATATTTCATGAGGTAAAGCCCAAGCATATGACCGAAAGGCACCATACAAATATATATTTTAGATGGAGTACAAGAGTCTCAAAAAGTGAATTTAGCTTTCAAAATGTCAAGTATAATTACTAGACATATCTTCTGATTGGGAGGTTTGGCTCAATCCGGCTGTCACAGAGAGCATTGAAGAAAATATGGCGTATTATCCAGAACTTCAATGGGGAAAGGATGCATTCTTTTTAGATTGCTTTCCAAAATGATTGTTAGCACTTCTTCCTAAACTTCTTAAGAAGGTGTTTTGTTTTCTCTACTCATTAAATTCTTTTCTCACTCATTCCTACAGGAGTGAGTGCTGCAGTCCAGAACCTTGCTGGGTTGGCAAAGCCAAGAATCACTATTAGCGCCGACAGGGATAAGGTTAACATCAAAACAGAAAGTTCTTTCAAAAATATTGAGATCTTCTTCAAGCTAGGAGAAGAATTTGATGAAACCACATCAGATAACCAGAAAGTAAAGGTAAGAACTAAATCTTACTGGTCCACAATCAGGAAAAATCTAGAAGGTGGTTAGGCACGGTTTATTCTAATTTGATTAATTACGCAGTCAGCTTGGGCTTGTTTTGTTAATTAATATTGCACATTTCTAAAGTCAATTCTTTTGCAAATGATTCAGGGTCTAAAAACTCAACTTATTTCCACTGTTTCTCTGATCTCTGTCATTGTATAAAAGAGCATATAAAACGATTATTCACAAATAGTTTAGGTATTGCTTACCTGGGAGGAAAGAGCATTACTCGAATAATCTCTTGAGACTTCCCTAGTTTGATGGTATTAAATTAGGACAAGAACTGTTGTAAGAATTTTGGAGAAAAGAATTTCAAAACTGAAATTAAAAAGTAGATGTCTAGTCTTGTGTAGATTAGAATGTAGTGAATTGCTATTTCTGACTGATTCCTTTCTGCATTTATAGAGCATCATAACATTAGATGGTGGCTCAATGATTCATTTCCAAAAAAGGCTTGGCAGAGACAACAATCAAAGGACAAATTGTAGATGGAAAAGTGGTAGTGGTGCGTTTTCCCTAAATTTAATATTTTAGAAGCTCCTATTTGAGGCATGCCTTTCAAATTACTCAATTGTCTTGTATCTCAAATAGAGGGTCTGGGGAAAGAGGGACAGATCAAATTTAACATGTCATGTACCAACTCTAATAGATCCCTCTTTTATATTGTGAATAATATTGTCAGCATTGGAATCTAAAAAAAGGTATGAAGAAATTGTATGCATCAGTGAAAACTTGTTCACTAACAGGAAACTGGGACTTGAAGAAGATGTGTCTCAGGGCCACTGATTTTTTAAAAAATTACTCAACATAAATTTGCCCAATAAAACCAAATTAAGTGCAGTTTTGGAGCTGTGTAATCTTGAGGGTTAGGGACAATCTGATAAATTGGTGAGACAAGAAAATTCTTGTCTCTGGTGTAATTGTAAGATCACCAAAGTGCCCTTTATTCTTTGTACACCTGAACTCTGCAGTCACTGATTTTCCTCTAGTGGACCCATTCCATTTAGGTTAATGCTTTCTGTCAAAGGGTGCTCATTGAAATTCATGTGACCTCAAAGGGGGATACATTATAATCATTGGAACCCACTTTGGGCATCACAGATTTTGAAAATCAACGTTGCTTTTTATTTTTTATTTTTGCAGAAGGCTAACCATGCATAAAGTAGATAGGATAGATAGATGGATAGATAGATAGATAGATGATAGATAGATAGATAGATAGATAGAGATAGATAGATATGTAGATAGATACATAGATAGATAGATAGATAGATAGATAGATGAGAGAGAGAGATTACAAAATAGAGCCTGGACATTATACACTGTGCGTGAATTATTATAGAACATTTAAAACAATCATTATCTTACTTTTCCATAAAGTTATTTAAAATAATCAGGCTAGTGCATCGGTCACCATTTCGTACAACTTAGTCTTTGCAGAATGATATTTTATTAAATGCCAGTCCAGAATTTCTAAATGCCTAGTAGGAATATAATTGTTAGAGCTACACAAAGTCCCTCAATAATTTCACCAAGTACTGTTGCTAGGAAATACTCTCAGGGCTTAGAGCAAAACAGAGTAATATAGGTAAAATTTAAAAATTGAGGGTATTTGTAGCAGTGGGAGGAGGAAAAGGAAAAAGAGGAAGAATTATGTAAATCTCATGTTGCAACTTAAACTTAAAACCAGATAGTAGTTGGTGAAATGTAACTCCTGAGGATAGTGTTAAATATGTGCTAATTTGTCATCTAAACTGGGTGAGAAGTGAAAGTGGAAAGGGGCACGTTCAATAATTACACCTGGGCAACAAGCATAAACTGGGACTGTCCTAGGCAAACTGGGAGGTATGGTCGCCTCGGTAAGGATAAAATTAAAGAGTAATATACAAAAGGACTGAGCATAGTGTTGGGACAATAGCTGAATTCTTGTCCAAGGAAAGGAACTAGGCTGTCATGTTAAACCCTGAAGACCTCTGAGGATACAGCTGTGCACTTGAATTGATGGGCTTGGTAGTAGCCACACAACTGCCAGATCTGGCCAATGACAGTCATCCCCCCATGACTTGTCTCTGTTCTTCCTAAAGGACTCAAGTGTGTACAAAATGTACCTGTGCTTGTTTGCCAGAAGTCAAAGAGGATTTCAGCCCCCAAGGTAGCGTCCTGTGCACAAAGGGGAGCAGAGGCCAATGTCTCCTTCATCAGAGGACGGTCTCTGCAATGGGGCTGCAGATGACAGCACTTAAGCAACAACTCAGACCAAGGGTCAAAATGTTTTCCACAACCATTAGGAAGAGGGTATTCTTCTAAAAAGCACTAGGCACTTATTTAAATCTTAGTCTTTACAGAGACAAAATTTATAAAAGAATAATATAGTTCTGAATTTTCAAGACATTTCTCTTCTCATAAATGTCACAGCTCAAAGTACACACAGCCTAAATGAGAAATAAAATCCTGCTGTGGTGTCTTTAGTAGGTAGAAACAAACATGCTACTCCTGAGGAAGTCACTCATCCAGCAAGTTCTTATTCAGTGACCACTGTTTGTTCAATATTGTATTAGGTGATGGCAAACAGCAATAAGTTAGAGATGGAGTTCACAACTGCCTTTTTATGTTACAAGTAGCAGAGGTATGTTGAAACCCTATTGCTTTTATTTTTATTCTCAGTCAAATCGTGTCAAAATTTCTGTAAGAAAAAATTTCATTAAAGTTTATACTGAGAATTATTAGTCTTTACTAAGGACATTCACATGATCAGTCTCTTGGTATATCTGACTTTCCTTCAAAAATAGTCATTATCTATCTAGAAGTAAATCACATGTCGTATTGGTCAAGTTGTACTGGATTTATAGAAAAAGGATAATAATGACACTTTTCATTATGTAATAAAAAGCCATTACTTATTCACTTTCCAAAAGGGTTTGAAGTAGGGGAAGTGAGAGAAGATTTTATAAACCACAAAGGAAAATATATATTTATTTTTGAATATTTTTAGACTGAATAACTTACTAGTAAACTATATTTTAAATCCACACTGAAGTTTACAGGAGAGTATTAATTATCCAAAGATCAACCATACTAAAATCAAGATGAATAATATTATCAAAGACTAACTCACCAGCTTTCTTCTTTAGCTACCCAATACTATTAGTCAACCACTGACAAAAATAATTTGTTTTGAACACTTAGTGTATTTAATTTTCATATTTTTGCACAAAAGTGCAATAAACATAAAAGGACATGCTTTGATAGTCATGAAAAGACAACTGACTACTCCAAAGATAGTAACAGAAAATAGATGGAAACTTAGGATGAAGAAATCGGGACATAACCGAATCCTCAAATTATGGGTTTTAAGATTTCTATTTTAAATATTTACCAGGAAATATAGTCTGTCCACTTTGAAGTTTGGTATCTAGATCCTGTGTAATTTTTGAAGAGGGACGGGGTGGGGAGGGACCATCCAACCACCAGCCCCATGACAAGAGAAGGTGCCTGTTACGCCAGAGACACATTGCAGGGAAGTGAAATGAATGGGGTTTGAGAACCAGGCAGAGCAGGGCTTGAATCCTGCTTCTGCCACTGACAGCTTTGTGAGCTTGTATGAGCTGCTCACCCACTTTAGTTTTTTCCTTTGCAAAATGGAAACCATCTACTTCACAGGGTTGTGATGGGGGAAAATGAGACATTCTGCAATGGACCAGCACAGGGAATCCCTCACGTCTTCTCATTTTCCCCACATCCCCCTCCCAGATAATAAGGCAACTAGAATGCAAAAAATAGGAACCACGGAACTGAAGGTGTGTGCACTAAAACAGTGGGCAGAAGTCGGATCTGAAGAGTGTCACAGCAGAGGTAGGCAGGGTCTAGAAGCAGCTAATCAGTTAGAAATGGGATTTGGGGAAAATGGATCCCTGTTTACTTTGTAAAAGAGTTCAGGTGTCAATACATAAGTTACAAAACAATTTCACAAAAGTTTTCTTTTTTTGATCCTCAGAACAATCAATATTGTACAGGTGATAAAACTGCAACCCAAATGTCATCCATCTGGTAGATGGTAAAGCTAGACCAGAACTTATTCCAAGTTTATTATAACATTCTCTCAAAAGATAGACGTTAAGATAGATATTCAGACATAATGTCAGGACTCAGTGTGCCAAGATTTGAATGCATCAGAGATAGTTAATTGCCCACTAGAAATCTGGGTTTGTCCTTCCATAGTATAGCATTGGTATTGAGAAGAGTCTGCAAGCTAGGCACTACTCAGTACCCACCCTGTCTCCGTGGGGTCATGTGACTACTTCCTGCATTGGAGTGTGAGTGGATATGAAGTGTGCCACTTCTGGGTCAAGAGAGTAAAGAGGCAAGTGCAACCTTTTTCATCTCCCCCAACCCCTGCCTGCTAGGAGGACTGGACTCTGAAACCTGAAGAGCGGCGTAGGCATGAGATGAATGGATCCAAAGCCTCTGAGTCGCCTCATGGAGAAAAGCTGCCCATAGACCAGGAGCACCTGCAGTGGACATGACAGGGAGCAGGAAATAAACTTCTGGGTTAAGGCTCTGAAATCCTGGGGTTCATGACAGCAGCTAACATTACTCTGAGTCAGGTGCCACTTAAGAGATTGCATTTGCACTGTGTATCCCATCATGAGCATGTTATAGGCTAGAATTTAACTACAAAATTAGTTTTCAATTGTTTGAAGGAAGGAATGGGTTGGCATGAATAAATGAAAGTACAGTTTAAACATGAATTGATTCTCTGATCTACCTTTAATCTAAAATATGTGTTTAGGGCTTCCCTGGTGGCGCAGTGGTTAAGAATCCACCTGCCAATGCAGGGGCCACGGGTTTGAGCCCTGGTCTGGGAAGATCCCACATGCTGTGGAGCAACTGAGCCTGTGCGCCACAACTACTGAACCCACATGCTACAACTACTGAAACCCACACGCCTAGAGCCCGTGCTCCACAACAAGAGAAGCCACCTCAATGAGAAGCCTGTGCACCGCAACGAAGAGTAGCCCCCGCTCGCCACAACTAGAGAAAGCCTGCACGCAGCAACAAAGACCCAGTGCAGCCAAAAATAAATTTTAAAAAATATGTTTACACATGTGTGTGTATATATACACATATATATGTGTAAACCACATTTTCTATCAAAGCCTTTATACCATCTCAATTATTGAAAAATTTTGTAAAACAATCAAGGAAATAAAGTAGGAAATAAAGCTGGCAACCTGGATAACACACGATTAGAAAAATCATCTGAATTTTTGTGAGTTTATATTTGTTCTTTATGAAATAAAGCTACACACTTACATACAGACACACTCATACACTTTTCACTATGCTTTGCAAGTGAATTATTTTTGAGGGATTCCTTTCTCCCATAGGCTATAATGGAGCAGATGGCCGGGTCCTAAAAAGTGTTTCCTACAGCTCTTTGTGCTAATGCCTGAAAAGTACGACCTATTTTAATGCTATTAATATCACTTTCTCTCAAGAGGAAATGCAAATGGAGTAGAAAAAACTGTGACCAGCTCATCATACCTTGTAATGACTAGAGGAAAACACGGAAATGCAGAAATTCTGTCTCTGGTTCCCTCCCCAGTGAATGAGTAACCAGTTCTCGGGTGTTCTGTTAGGAATAATGATGTGAAATCTTAGAATAGTCTTTGGAAAAGAGGTCGTGTATGTTCAAGTCTAGGAAAAACAAAGCTAATTGCATTGTTTGGAGGAATCACGAACTACTTCTTCCCTCTATTTATTGCCATTCAAAAAAAGAAAAGCTATTAACTTCCTTTGGGCAGCATAATGCAACTCTCACCATAGTAACTAAAAGATCAAATACCCACTGGTGGCTGAGAAAGCTCCAAGAAATGGTTTTCATTAAGAAAGCAACTTTAATCTCAACAGTTTTAAGACGAGACAAAAACAGTTATTTGAAGCATGAAAGAGGAAGCTATCAAGCCTGAATTGCCATTGTCACCTTTTGTCAAATATATGTCTGGAGGGGCCGAGATGCCCTAGTGGCTGAGTTCTGAAGATAAATAAGACCATTGGTCTCAGGGCATCTGGTGTCTAAGAAATTACAGAAGGTATCGTCCTACATAGAAACGGTTCATTGGCTCATTAATGTCATTCATTGCCTCCATCTGTAAATGATAGAAAATAAGAATCGGATATTCTAAAATGTCTCTAAATGTCTGTTTAACGTGTCTCCCTTAGTGGAGTATAAGGCCCATGAGGGCAGGAACTGTTGCTGTTTCACTCACCATGTTATCTCCAGTGCTACTACAGTTCAATAAATTCATGTTGAGCAACTATCTGTATGCATGCAGGTGAGAATATGTACAACGAACCTTGGAATTATTTTACATGCACTTTCCTAGTGTTGTGATAAGATCATGTCATCCTGAATATGGAAAGAAAAACCTGCTTTTACCACTGACCAAAGCAATGACTAAATGAAGGAATGGGCGCTACAACTAAGTTTTACACTTAGGTATAGCTCACAGCCTTGCTCTTTCCACGCCTCCAGAGCATATAAAAAAGGGAAGGAAGAGAAGGAAGGGGACAGGAGGAGAGAGGAAGTTTAGGAAAATCATATTATTGATTATAAGCACGAATTTTAGATGCTTTCACATTTGTTATATGATTTAATGTAAAGAAAGTCCCTCATAAGTAGAAAATTTACATTTTCTTCATTCATTCAGTCAGTAAACAAATGATTACCTACTGTATATATGCATGGTGTTAAGTACTTGGAATATTATGTGAATAAAATCACATATTGTCCCCACGCACATAGAATCAAGACTTCAGTACATGACATACATATTAATGAAATAATGCCCAAAATCAATACAAATTAACATGTTAATTAATTAATTGCAGTAACTGTTAAATGAGGATATACTAGAAAAGGATAGGAAAGATGGCTGAATTGAAATCTAAAGGATGTCTCTCCAAAGGTAGAATGAGCTGAAAGTTAAGGATTTATCCAATGGGAGTGGTTATTTATTTTTTTATTGAAGTATAGTTGATTTACAACATTATATTAGTTTCAGGTATATAGCATATGATTCAGTATTTTTACAGATTATACTCCATTAAAAGTTATTACAAGATAATGGCTATACTTCCCTATGCTAAATAATATATCCTTGTTGCTTATCTATTTTGTACAAAGTAGTTTGTATCTCTTAATCCCATACCCCTAACATGCACTTCCCCTATTCCCCTTCCCCATTTGTAACCACTAGTTTGTTTTCTATATATGTGAGTCTGTTTGTGTTTTGCTATATACATTAATTTTTATTATTTTTTAGATTCTACATATAAGTGATATCATACAGTATTTTTTTTTCTGTCTGACTTATTTCACTTAACATAATTTTCTCTAGGTCCATCTACATTGCTTCAAATGGCAGAATCTAATTCTTTTTTTATGGCTGAGTAATATTCCATTGTGTATATGTATACCATATCTTCTTTATCCATTTGTCTGTTGATGGAAACTTGGGTTGCTTCCATATCTTGGTTATTGCAAAAAATGCTTCTATGAACCTTGAGGTGCATGTATCTTTTTAAATTAGTGTTTTTTGTTTTTTTCCAGATATATTTACAGGAATTGAATTACTGGATCATATGGTAGTTTTATTTTTAGTTTTTTGAGGAACCTCCATACTGTTTTCCACAGTGGTTGCACCAGTTTACACTCTCACCAACAGTGTACAAGGGTTCCCTTTTCTCCATATCCTCTCCAACATTTGTTATTTGTTATTTGTGTTCTTTTATCAAAAAGTCATTCTGACAGGTGTGAGGTGATATCTCATTGTTGTTTTAATTTGCATTTCTCTAATAATTAACAATGCTGAGAATATTTTCATGTGCTTGGTGGCCATCTGCATGACTTCTTCGGAAAAATGTGTTTTAGGCCTTCTGCCCATTTTTTGATTGGGTTGTTTGTTTTTTGAGTTGTATGAATTGTTTATATATTTTTAGTATTAACCCCATGTCAGTCATATCATTAGCAAATATTTTCTCCAATTTTGTATGTTGCCTTTTTGTGTTGTTGATGGTTTCCTTTTCTGTGCAAAAGCTTTTAAGTTTAATTAGATCCCATTAGTTTATTTTTGCTCTTATTTCTTTTGTCTTAGGAGACAGATCCAAAAAAATATTTCTACAATTTATGTCAGAGAGTGTTCTGCCTATGTTCTCTTCTAGGAGTCTTATGGTTTCAGGTCTTACATTTAGGGCTTTATTCCTGTTGAGTTTATTTTTGTATATGTGAGGAAATGTTCTAATCTCACCATTTTACATGTAGCTATCCAGTTTTCCCAGCACCACTTATTGAAGAGACTGTCTTTTTCCATTGTATATTCTTGCCTCTTTTGTCATAGATTAATTGACTATAGGTGTGTGGGTTTGTTTCTGGGCTCTCTCTTCTGTTCCATTGATCTATGTGTCTTTTTGTGCCAGTACTATGCTGTTTTGATTTCCATAACTTTGTAGTATAGCCTGAAGTCTGGGAGGGTGATACCTTCAGCTTTGTTCTTTTTTTCTTAAGATTGCTTTGACAATTTAGGGTCCTTGTGGTCCCATATAAATTTAGGATTGTTTGTTCTAGTTCTGTGAAAAATTTCATGGGCATTTTGATAGGGATTGCATTAAATCTATAGATTGCTTTAGGTAGTATGGCCATTTTAACAATATTATTTCTTCCATTCAAGAGCAAGTGATACCTTTCCATTCCTTTGTATCATCTTCAATTTCCTTCACCAATGTTTTATAGTTTTCAGAGTATACAGCTTTCAGCTCCTTGGTTAAGTTTATTCCTAGGTATTTTATTCTTTTTGATGCAGTTTTAAATGGGATTTTTGAACTTTCTCTTTCTGATAGTTCATTATCAGTTTATAGAAATGCAACAGATTTCTTTGTGTTAGTCTTGTATCATGCAACTTAGCTGAATTCATTTATTAGCTCTACTAGTTTTGTGGTGTATATTTCAGGGTTTCTATATATATTATTATGTACAGTTTTACTTCTTCCCTTCCTGTTTGGAAGTCCCGTTTGGACTTTCAATACTATGTTAAATAGAAATGGCAAGAATGGGCATCCTTGTCTTATTTCTGAATTTAGAGGAAAGGCTTTCAGCTTTTCATCATTGATTATGAAATTACCTGTGGGCTTAAGATATGTTCCCTCTGTACTCACTTTGATGAGAGTTTTTATCAAGAATGGACGTTGTATTTTGTCAAATGTTTTTTCTCCATCTATTGAGAGGATCTTGTGATTTTTATCCTTACTTTTGTTAATGTGGTGTATCACATTGATTGATTTGTGAATACTGAACCATCCTTGCATCCCTGGAATAAATCCAACGTGATCATGTTGTATGATCCTTTTTATATATCATTTAATTCGGTCTGCTAATATTTTGTTGAGGATTTTTGCATATATATTCATCAAAGATATTGGCCTGTAATTTTCATTTTTTTGTAGTGTCTTTGTCTGGTTTTGGTATCAGGATATTTTTTGCCTAGCAGAATGAATTTTGGAGTGTTCTCTCCTCTTCAGTTTTTTGGAATAGTTTGAGAAAGATAGGTATTAATTCTTGTTTATATGTTTGGTAGAATTTCCCTGTGAAGATGTCTGGTCCTGGACTTTTATTTTCTGGGAGTTTTTTTTTTTTAATTACATATTCAATTTCACTACTAGTGATTGGTCTGTTCAAATTGTCTATTAAGCCTTCATTCAGTCTTGGCAGGTTCTATGATTCTAACATTTGTCTATTTCTTCCAGATTGTCCAATTTGTTGACATATAACTGTTTGTAGTATTCTCTTATGATTTTTTTGTATCTCTGTGATATCAGTTGTTATTCCTCCTCCTTCATTTCTTATTTTATTTGAGTTCTCTTTCTTCTTTTTGGTGAGCCTGGCTAAAAGTTTATCAATTTTGTTTATCTTTTCAAAAGCTCAGTTCTTGGTTTCACTGATCTTTTCTATTGTTTTTTGATCTCTATTTTATTTGTTTCATCTCTGATCTTTATTATTTTCTTCCTTCTTCAGACTTTGGGCTTTGTTAATTCTTTTTTTCTAATTCCTTTTGGTGGAGTTTAGGTTGTTTATTTGAGATTTTTCTTGTTTCTTGAGGAAAGCCTGTATCACTATAAAATTCCCTCTTAGAATGCTTTTGCTGCATCCCATAGATTTTGGAGTGTTGTGTTTCCATTTTCATCTGTCTCAAATATTTTCTTTTTTTTTTTTTTTAATTTTTATTTATTTATTTATTTATTTATGGCTGTGTTGGGTCTTCGTTTCTTTTCTTTTCTTTTTTAACATCTTTATTGGAGTATAATTGCTTTACAATTGTGTGTTAGTTTCTGCTCTATAACAAAGTGAATCAGTTATACATATACATATGTTCCCATATCTCTTCCCTCTTTCTTCTCCCTCCCTCCCGCCCTCCCTATCCCACACCTCTAGGTGGTCACAAAGCACAGAGCTGATCTTCCTGTGCTATGCGGTTGCTTCCCACTAGCTATCTATTTTATGTTTGGTAGTGTATATATGTCCATGCCACTCTCTCACCCTGTCACATCTTACCCTTCCCCCTCCCCATATTCTCAATTCCATTCTCTAGTAGGTCTGTGTCTTTATTCCCGTCTTGTCACTAGGTTCTTCATGACCTTTTTTTTTTTCCCTTAGATTCCATATATATGTGTTAGCATACAGTATTTGTTTTTCTCTTTCTGACTTACTTCACTCTGCATGACAGACTCTAACTCCATCCACCTCACTACAAATAACTCCATTTCATTTCTTTTTATGGCTGAGTAATATTCCATTGTATATATGTGCCACATCTTCTTTATCCATTCATCTGTCAATGGACACTTAGGTTGCTTCCATGTCCTGGCTATTGTAAATAGAGCTGCAATGAACATTTTGGTACATGACTTTTTTTGAATTATGGTTTTCTTAGGGTATATGCCCAGTAGTAGAATTGCTGGGTCATATGGTAGTTCTATTTTTAGTTTTTTTAAGGAACCTCCATACTGTTCTCCATAGTGGCTGTATCAATTTACATTCCCACCAACAGTGCAAGAGGGTTCCCTTTTCTCCACACCCTCTCCAGCATTTATTGTTTGTAGATTTTTTGATGATGGCCATTCTGACTGGTGTGAGATGATATCTCATTGTAGTTTTGATTTGCATTTCTGTAATGATTAATAATGTTGAGCATTCTTTCATGTGTTTCTTGGCAATCTGTATATCTTCTTTGGAGAAATGTCTATTTAGGTCTTCTGCCCATTTTTGGATTGGGTTGCTTGTTTTTTTGTTATTGAGCTGCATGAACTGCTTGTAAATCTTGGAGATTAATCCTTTGTCAGTTGCTTCATTTGCAAATACTTTCTCCCATTCTGAGGGTTGTCTTTTGGTCTTGTTTATGGTTTCCTTTGCTGTGCAAAAGCTTTTAAGTTTCATTAGGTCCCATTTGTTTATTTTTGTTTTTATTTCCATTTCTCTAGGAGCTGGGTCAAAAAGGATCTTGCTGTGATTTATGTCATAGAGTGTTCTGCCTATATTTTCCTCTAAGAGTTTGATAGTGTCTGGTCTTACATTTAGGTCTTTAATCCATTTTGAGTTTATTTTTGTGTATGGTGTTAGGGAGTGTTCTAATTTCATACTTTTACATGTACCTGTCCAGTTTTCCCACCACCACTTATTGAAGAGGCTGTCTTTTCTCCCCTGTATATGCTTGCCTCCTTTATCAAAGATAAGGTGACCATAGGTGCATGGGTTTATCTCTGGGCTTTCTATCCTGTTCCATTGATCTATGTTTCTGTTTTTGTGCCAGTACCAAACTGTCTTGATTACTGTAGCTTTGTAGTATAGTCTGAAGTCAGGGAGCCTGATTCCTCCAGCTCCATTTTTCATTCTCAAGATTGCTTTGGCTATTCGGGGTCTTTTGTGTTTCCATACAAATTGTGAAATTTTTTGTTCTAGTTCTGTGAAAAATGGCAGTGGTAGTTTGATAGGGATTGCATTGAATCTGTAGATTGCTTTGGGTAGTAGAGTCATTTTCACAATGTTGATTCTTCCAATCCAAGAATATGGTATATCTCTCCATCTATTTGTATCACCTTTAATTTCTTTCATCAGTGTCTTATAATTTTCTGCATACAGGTCTTTTGTCTCCTTAGGTAAGTTTATTCCTAGGTATTTTATTCTTTTTGTTGCAATGGTAAACGGGAGTGTTTTCTTAATTTCACTTTCAGATTTTTCATCATTAGTGTATAGGAATGCAAGAGATTTCTGTGCATTAATTTTGTATCCTGCTACTTTACCAAATTCATTGATTAGCTCTAGTAGTTTTCTGGTAGCATCTTTAGGATTCTCTATGTATAGTATCCCGTCATCTGCCAACAGTGACAGCTTTACTTCTTCTTTTCCGATTTGGATTCCTTTTATTTCTTTTTCTTGTCTGATTGCTGTGGCTAACACTTCCAAAGCTATGTTGAATAATAGTGGTGAGAGTGGGCAACCTTGTCTTGTTCCTGATCTTAGTGGAAATGGTTTCAGTTTTTCACCTTTGAGGACAATGTTGGCTGTGGGTTTATCATATATGGCCTTTATTATGTTGAGGAAAATTCCCTCTATGCCTACTTTCTGCAGGGCTTTTATCATAAATGGGTGTTGAATTTTGTCAAAAGCTTTCTCTGCATCTATTGAGATGATCATATAGTTTTTCTCCTTCAATTTGTTAATATGGTGTATCACGTTGATTGATTTGCGTATATTGAAGAATCCTTGCATTCCTGGAATAAACCCCACTTGATCATGGTGTATGATCCTTTTAATGTGCTGTTGGATTCTGTTTGCTAGTATTTTGTTGAGGATTTTTGCATCTATGTTCATCAGTGATATTGGCCTGTAGTTTTCTTTCTTTGTGACATCTTTGTCTGGTTTTGGTATCAGGGTGATGGTGGCCTTGTAGAATGAGTTGGGGAGTGTTCCTCCCTCTGCAATATTTTGGAAGAGTTTGAGAAGGATAGGTGTTAGCTCTTCACTAAATGTTTGATAGAATTCGCCTGTGAAGCCGTCTGGTCCTGGGCTTTTGTTTGTTGGAAGATTTTTAATCACAGTTTCAATTTCAGTGCTTGTGATTGGTCTGTTCGTATTTTCTATTTCTTCCTGGTTCAGTCTCGGCAGGTTGTGCATTTCTAAGAATTTATCCATTTCTTCCAGGTTGCCCATTTTATTGGCATAGAGTTGCTTGTAGTAATCTCTCATGATCGTTTGTATTTCTGCATCAAGGTATTTTCTAATTTTGTCTTTGATTTCTTCATTGACTCATTGGGGATTTTTTTTAGTAACATGTTGTTTAGTCTCCATGTGTTTGTTTTTTCTCATTCTTCTCTCTGGAATTGATTTCTAGTTTCATGCCATGGTGGTCAGAAAAAAATGCTTAGTATAATTTTTGTCCTCTTTAATTTATTGAGACTTGTCTTGTGGCCTAGCATGTGATCTATTCTACAGAACGTTCCATGTGCACTTGAAAAAAAATGTGTATTTTGCTGTTTTTGCATGTGATGTCCTGTAGATATTTATTAAGTCCACCTGATCTAATGTATCATTTAAGACCACTGTTGCCTTATTGATTTTCTGTTTGGATGATATGTCCATTGATGTAAGTGGAGTGTTAAAGTCCCCTACTATTACTGTATTATTGTCAATTTCTCCTTCTATATCTGCTGATTGCAGTAATTATAAAATGAGGTTATATTAGAAAAGTTTAGTAAAGATCATTGAGTTGAATCTAAAGGTTGTCACCACAAAGGTAGGAAAGCATGATTGAGCTGAAAGTTAAGGATTAATCATATAGGAGTGGTTAGACATTCCAGCAAAAGTGAACAGTATGTGTAAGGACCTTGCTAAAGGCAAGGAGGAAATTAGTAGCTCCTTTTCTATTCTCCGGAAGATTTTGTGTAAGATTGGTGTTACTTTTTCCTTAAATATTTGTATGAATTCATGGGTGAAGCCTACAGGTCTGGAGTATCTCTGTGGGAGAAAATTTATTTATAGATTAAATATTAATAGATTTGGGAGTATTCACAATTTTACTTCATCTTGTATCATTTTTGGTAAATTGTGTTCTAAGGAATTTATAATTTTTTAAAAATTATTTTTGATTAGTGATGTGTATGAAAATTTGTAGAAATAAATTTAGAACTAGAGTGACATTATCTTCTTATGCAGAGAGTTTATGTTTCTCTCTTACTGGTAACCAAGTTCACTAGCTGTCCCAGATCACAGTAAACTAATTTTAAGAGTTGAATTTGTATTAGCCAGGCCTATTTCCAGTTCATCTTTCCTCCTGTATTGCAGCCTTTCAAAGTCCCAAACTAAAATATGATTAACCAGGACTCTCCCTCATTGTTCCCCTAAACCTGAAACAATGTCATAAATGTCCCTCAGGTTTTGCCTCTCATCTGCCTCTTGCAGAATTCATAGATTGCCATAAGGGCAGCAGCCTTAATTGTTGGGCCTGTTTCTCTGGTTTTCCTTTTTTGCCCAAATCTTAGACCCTTAATTTTTCTCTGCCTTTTTTATCTCTCTGATTTCTTGAAGAATTTTTTTATAATTTTGTCCATTTTTTAGATGCCACAGTTGGGAAGTTAGCTTACTTTCCTCATCTATCATGAGGAAGTGAAAATTCTAAGATTTATTTCTGTTTTCTCAATTTTTTTAAATGATCATTTTTGGGTTATTTTTTCTAGTATTATATTATGTAATTTTCCTGCACCAATTATTATCACAACATTTCTATTTTACAGATAATTTCAGACTCACTAGAATTAAAATTTCTTTCTTGAAGTCTTTATCAAGTCATGAATAGAATATAAGTTCCTTGAGGGCATGGAATCTTGTTCAATGATGTTTAACCAGCACCTTGAAGTGTGCCTAGCCCTTAGTAGGCTCTCAATGCTTTTGCAGTTAAATGAATGGAAGGAATGGAGTCACATCTTTGGTATTAAGTGGAGGATCATGAATTCTTTGTTCTTGTGCTACAAGATGATTATCACTTTTCAAATATACAATTGGATATAGCTTGATGACAATATGTAAGGACATTTTATATAGAGCAAGCTTTACTTATCCATTTTGTTTGGACTTCTGGATTTTCTTTTCAGTGTATCATTCTAGTAGCTTATTCTATCTTGAGAATTTATATAGGCAATAAATCACTGAAAGATGAACTCACACTGTAGAGAGAAAATGTCCATTTTACAAACATTTAGTTCAAGTGTAAATGTATATGTCTAATTATAATGTGGTTCTGATGTTTATTATTAATCCTTTCTCAATAGGATATTGATGACTTTCTTATCTAGGAGTGACTTAAAAGTCTCAAACCAGTATCTTCTCTCATTGCTTTGATCTGTGCCTTTGACTCATACATGGGCCTCAGAATTTCATATTGGCCAATTCCAGAAGTCAGGTACATTGTTGACAATCCTAAAATATAAAATTTTTTCTTTGTCTAAAATTGCTTCAAAGTTATAAGCCTTACCAATATATAGCTCAATGTTTATATTTTAAGCTCCACTGCTATTCTTATGTGCAAAACAAGGTCTGCTGAAAATTCACACAGCTTTCCTGAATGAACCCCTCCAGATACAAGGGCTCAGCTCAATTGGGAAAGTTTGAAAGTCCTTCATAGGTTTAGGCAGAATACCTAAATTTTTGAAGACACAGTCATAGCATTATTCATTTTTATTAAGTGTTTTGGAAAATAACATATTCCACTAATCAAAAGCCCTTTCTTTCATAGCTGTATGTTATATCCCAGTACAATGTACTCCCTCCAGTGACATTCTCCTGGGTCTAGGATTGGGTTAGCTAGTTAACTGAGGAGTTTTTCTATTCACTATTTCATTCCCACCTTGAGTTATACAGGCACAAGTAATTTAAGATGACACTTGGATTCACTGTGTATAATTCTATATTTTTTACCCAACTTGGACCCTAACCACATAATTGCAATGGTTATGGTGCAGCTATGGCATTGGTAACCTGAGCCCTAGAGGTCAGTGACTCTACCTGTTATGGGTAAATCAATAATGGGTTATTTTCATTATTGTGAAGAGTGCCAAACTGTGTACTAAATATATAAAACCTGGTAATATCTGTTGTCTCAAGGCCAGGATTAATGTCAATGTAGAAAAACTGCTAAGAAAGGATATGGCATCAACTTGGTATTCCCAAGAGTAACACTTATGTTCAAAGTGGTTTCATATTTGCTCCCCTTGGTCAAAGACTGGGACTTTGATGTATCATATAACCTGGATGCCTCATCTCTTGATTTTCACTTCTCTTGCTTTTTGAGCAGAGAATGAGTGTCTCTATCCATGGTGATGTCAGTATTGCCTGATCTTTGGCCAGGGCCTCCAGCACACATGTTATAGCAGGAGCAGTGTAAGATAATGGTCTAACATCTATGCACCGAGAAAAAATACCAGGTTCAAATCCTACCTCACCTTATTCAAGTTTTGGACAGAAGTTACCTAACCTCCCCAAGCTCCAGTATTCTCATTGGTAAAATGGATATAATAATAATGCCTTACTCTTGGAGTTGTTGAGAGAATCAAATGAAATAATCTATATTAAGCACTTAGCACAGTGACTATTGAGCTCTCAATATATATTAATATTATTTTTGTAAAAAATCCTTTCTAAAATTGTAGATTTATTTTAAAGGACTTAAACTCAATGTTGTTGTATTAACCAAGAACCTGCTTAATTTGGAACTAAGGTTTTTTTAAGATGAGAATCTTTGCTGTGGTCAAAGAGCGTGTTATAGTGCTACTTTTTGTTCACCCATGAAAGCAATTTCTGTGTTCTGCTGTAATAGACTGACCGTATTGTCTGCCTACTCTGCCTGCCTTGGATATGCCAACTATGCCAAGCCTCCCTTACCTATGAATACTTCCTCACACTGCTCCCTTGCATTTCTCTCCCACAACATATTTGAGGCAGTTATCACAATACTCATGGACATTTTTCCTCTCTTTATTCTCTTTCAATAAGAATTCTTAATTGTGCAGACTCAGGATTGAGAGTGAACAAGATGCCTAAATACACACACACACACACACACACACACACATATTCATTCATTCATGCTCATATAATTTAATTTGGTATAGGACTCAACTGATGGACTCTTTTCCAAAGCATTAAGGACCTAAGCACTTCTTAAAAATGTAAGAGCAACCAAAAATTTTTTTGAAGGTTCAAATAGTACTGTCATTGATTTTTATAAACATTTTTGGAGACTGAAGGAGACATTATGTGAGGTTCTCTTTTGTCCCAGTGGATGATTGAAGAGCCATTCATTGCCCAGTCCTGACACTGCTTTTCCCCATTGGGTCTCTGTGAGAGTCACATGCTGTGGACATCTTTGAAAAGAATCTTCTGAGGCTTCAGCATCTCATTTGAGTCTCCTGAATCTCACCTACCAGTGTGTTGAATTCTCATCCATCACAATGAGCAACAAATTCTTAGGCACCTGGAAACTTGTCTCCAGTGAGAACTTTGATGATTACATGAAAGCTCTGGGTAAGAAATGTTCTCTGTTGTTCTAATTGAGAGGATCCTTTTTGAGAAAGATGCATGACTATTTCCTTCTAACTCCTTTTCCAGGAGTCTGGGAGTTTGCACAGGTTGAAGTAAGATCCTCTTCTGGGATTAATCTTCTGTTGTGTCAATCAGATAATTTATTTGCATTTTATTTGTGGCAATTTTAATAGATTTTAACTCAGATAAGAGCTGCTTAAATGCATTAGAGTGCCCACTGATTTCAAAGGCAGTTTCATATCAATAGGGTTTTCGTTCCAAACCTGGAGGAAAGAAATCTTAGAAGCTTAGAATCTTAGAAGCTTAGTCAACCTATTTTCTGGCTTTCCTTAGAAGCTTAGTCAACCTATTTTCTGGCTTTCCTGAAAGTTAGATTTACAACAACTAAAGTGCTCATGAAATAAAGAGTTGAATATACTAAAGTTAATGGAAAACCTCAATTTAAAATTTTGATGCTTAGCTAAACCAGAAGTTTTCTGTCTCTACCTCTAGGTTGTCTGTTATTACATAACTATGTAGATAGAGAGTTTGTAAAAAGTGAATGCTTCATAAAACAGGGTATTCACAGTCTAGGGAAGTTACTGAGAGAAAAAGAAGTGTGTTGTGGCAGTGAATTCAAACTCAGTTACATTAACATCAGGCTTTCCTGGAGTTGGAACAGTGGATGGAGATGGAAAGTCTAGTCATTAGTATAGCAACTTTATTTGCTACTATTTCTAGGGAATTTTCCATAGATATGAGCACAAAGGTGTGAAGAGTCTTTGGAAATTTCCAGAGCTGTATAAATAAGTAGAGAGTGAAGCCAATGACCTCAGATTGCTATGCTCATCAAAGTACTTGTAATTTTACCTGTTCAGAAAGCATATAAGAAGGGTTCTGTTTTTAGATAAAATGAGCAAAATCATGTTGTGTTGCCTGGAAAACTATGGGAACTTATGGGAATAGATCCATACCATAAGATTGGTTAAATTTATGGACTTCACTTTATAGCTGAGGAAGAAGCAAAATACAATATAAGAAAGTCTCGATGGAAGACTCCTTAATTGTGTCATTTTCAAATTTTAGAGTGCATAAGGACACCTGGGGGTGTTGGTAAAATGTAGATTCTTAGTCTCTATTGTAGAGGTTTAGTTTGAAAAGCATTGTCCTAAATCATATCAAATAAAAAAAGATCAATCAGAATTAGAAGAAAGAGTATAGTTCACAATCCTTTATTGGCTCTAACTCTTCACACTTCTTTATGTATATGTAAATGTAAATATATGTATATTTATATATAACTAGTTTTTTCTTCGTGTATCTCTCTCATTTGACATTTCTATTTTTCCATGTATTTATATAATCTTGGGTAATATAGTAATAATACTTAAGAGTCTAATTTTGTTTTGTTTTCAAATGCAGAAAATTTTTTTAAATTATTTTATTTATCTATGATCATTTGTAATGGTACAGATCATTTTAGGGGCTACAACAAAATTTCAGAAATGAGCTTCTATCAAGGATATAGGAGGAATTCTTTTCTATATCTATAATATATTACTGAGGGAAAAATCATAGAATAGCATGTATAAGTCATAGTCTCATTTAAAAAATATATCTAAAATATTTATGTGTACAAGCTAAAATGTCTGGAATGATCCATACAAAACTATAATTAGTAGTTTTTAATGGAGCATGGCTTTGGATGTGGTAAAAATAGATGACTTGCACTATTTAAGCTAAACACTTTTAACTTTAAAATCTGCAGGCATTACTTTTGTAATAACAAAACTTAAAATATTCAAGTCCGTGGACATGTGTTTCCATTAGGTGATGAAACATGGGAGAAGGTCCTTAACAGTAAGTGATATTACCTGCCATCTACACAGCTGAGGCACAGCTGAGCATAAAATATGGCCACCCATAGTCCCTTTAGGTAGAGGTTCTCTTGGTCAACAAAATTCTAACAGTATCTTGATTTTCAGGTGTGGGATTAGCCACCAGAAAACTGGGAAATTTGGCCAAACCAAGAGTGATCATCAGCAAAAAAGGGGATATTATAACTATAAGAACTGAAAGTACCTTTAAAGATACAGAGATCTCCTTCAAGCTAGGCCAGGAATTTGAAGAAACCACAGCTGACAATAGAAAAACAAAGGTAAACTTAATTGTTTCTCTTCAAATTTGGTCCAATCTACTACTTTAAGAGAGAAGATTACTCCTGCTAGTATTCAAAAGGGTAGACCACTCCCTTCTGTTGAAAATGAATGTGCTTCATAAAACATCTGTTATGGAAATGATTCAATACTGAATGAACTGCTTCTTTAATCAATCAAAGTCCAAGCAAGTCAATTATGTAAACCTATCTTTGCAGAGCGTTGTAACTTTGGCAAGAGGCTCGTTGAATCAAGTACAGAAATGGGATGGCAAAGAGACAACAATAAAGAGAAAGTTGGTGGATGGAAAAATGGTAGTGGTAAGAGTAATTTTACTCTAAATACGTAAATATTACCATTTAAATAGAGAAAATGGTTATATTATTTTCAAAATATTCTCTTTTCTTTGCAATACAAATGGATAAGAATGGCTAAGAATAAAGTCAGAGTTAATGTTTGGGTGATCTTTGAACTATAAAGACTCATCTACAGGTACTTCAGGTTCAGATTCAAGAATTTAGAAATGATACAACCCATTTGTTAGTTTAGAAATAACAACACCTAAAAATGATAAAAAAAAAAAAGTATGGGTAAACCTCATTAGTTTAGACAACAAGGAGAAAAGCAAATCTAAGTTTTAAAAGCAAAGCACATCCCCAGTCAATTGTAGAATATTTGTAGATAGCTAAGCATTTTGTTTTCAAGAATCCATAGTAACTTGGACTAAAACATGTCAACAACTCAAGCTGAGGCCATTGGAGACCTTTTGTAGTTGGCAGATAAAAATGATGACAAATGTTATATGAGATGACCTCTAACAATTTTTTTAAGTCTCAGGTTCTGTTCTTACTAATCAACACACACATTGACTATAGATAGATCTATGTAGTTCTTTGAACATTCTTTTCTTTAGTACAGAGGAGTACTAGCTCCACAGCAGATTTACATGGGGAGTAAATACCAGTATGGGGGCCCCAATACAGATCAACTGAATGCACATCTCTTGGGGGAGGAGGAGCCATCAGTATTTTTAAATGTTCCCCAGATAATGCAGATGTGCAGATAGTTTTGAAAACCACTGTTTTAGTAGATTTAAATCTGTGCCAATTATGCATGAAAACTTGCCACTTAAAAAATACACCTCTGCTGTAACTTAGATCAGCTTTAAAACTGTTTCCCCTGTTTCAATGGTCATGATTCCAAATTCCTGGAGACTGACATACTGATATTTTATTTCTTTCTGAGTTTAATCTTATGAGATTGCTTATAATGTCTGTTATTATTACAAATTTGCTGTCACCTAGTTTGAATTTTAGATATTCAATTAATCTCTTTTTTTTAAGGAATGTAAGATGAAGGACGTGGTCTGCACCAGAATTTATGAGAAGGTCTGAGAAAGTTGTTTCCTCATTGAAGTGATATTTGATCATTTGATGTTGGAAATCAGCTGTTTCCATTGGCGAGGCCTGACTACACTGCACTTTGTTTGTTTTCGCTTTTGTCTTAATAGATCAGATAAGTAAAGGCCTAAACTGGGGATTAATCTAAATTTCAGTGTTATTTAAACATTTTCAATTTGTATGCATGTCATTACTGTATTAAAGATTAAAGTGTGTATATTGGTCAGACCTAAAGAATGGATAATGTCATTTAATTATCTGTGAAGTTCTAACTTATGTTGTATTTTAAATATTTGAAATGATAGTAAAAGGAAGTAATAGCATAGTAAAAGGAAGTAAATATATTGATTGGGGTAGCAAACTCAAATGCCTTCAGGGACCAGGAGAGTAATGGGTTTAGAGGGTCAGAAGTGAAGCAAACTAGAAGAAGGAGATGTTTTACAATGAGGAGTTCTAGCTTCAGCTAAAAAGGGCAGCCGCTACTCCAGCCAATTTAAAAACTGAGGGTTAATTTACAGACAGTGAAATGAACAGATATTAAAGATAGAGTTGTGACAAATGCATGCACCCATATAATTCGCATCCTGATCAAGATATAGTACATTTACCTAATCCCAGAATGTTTTCTCACACTCCTTCCCAGTCAATGTCCTGCCCTGTCCCAGCTCCAACAAAAGCAAGTAGTGATTTAGTTTCTCTCACTGTAGACTAGTTTTGCCTGTTCTCAAACTTCATATAAATCGGATCATACATTATGTGTTCTTTTCTGTTTGCCTTTTTAAAGTCAGCATCATGGTTTTGAAATTCATCCATATTGTTGCATGCAACATTAATTTGTTCCTTTTTATTGCTGAGTAGTATTCCATTGCATGAATATATCACAGTTTACTTATCCCTTCTTCTCTTAAGATAAGTGAGTTATTTCCAGTTTTTGGCTTCTATAAATAAAGCTGTTATAAACATTCTTGTATAAGGCTGTTTGTGGAAACATGAGTTCCTTTTCTTTTGAATATTAACTAGGCATGGAATTACAGGGTCCAACTGATTTTTGACAGGCAGGAATAGGGGACCACTCTGCCCAGGTAACAAAACTATTGCAGATATATTACATGATTGAGCAAATGAGAATATATTTTGATGTTGTTAGGGGCTAGAATTTTCCTTCTGGAAGAAGGCACATACAAATATGACAGAGGGAAGTCAAGAAGGAACTGTGGGCAAATGGATTGGAATAGATGTAAATTCATATGTATAGATATGTGTATACACATGCATATATTTCTTAGCTCTATCTACCTAAAGAGCTTACAAGCAAAGACATCTCAGTAGGAATGAGTACACCCAGCACTCAGATCTTGTAGTCTAATATATTCTCCACTAAAAAGAATGATGGTTCCTTGGAGAAATGGCTGATTCTGATGTGAGAGCAGGGTAGGTACAATGTAAGCCTGAAATATCTTTTTATGTCAGAAATTAAGGAAGCTTTCCCCAAAAATAATAGAGAGATGTCACCAAAATATCAGAGTCAGCTTGAGGGTGCTCTCAATTGGACAAAACTGAGACAATTTGAGAAGAAAACAATAGAGAAAAATTGTAAATTATAGAACACTGGGAGACAAAGAAGACACCATGAATACATACTGGAAGAGGGAGAGAGAAAGAGAAGAAAGTATCTTCCTTGCAGTAGACTGTCATAGGCTGACTGGTAAATGTGGAAAACGTGCTGGGATTTGAAAAATTGTCATTTTTTCAACCATCAGGGTCAATATTGGCTCAGGCAAGAATTGTCAATGGAGGTAAAAGCTAGAGCAAAATTTTGATTAGGAGCAGGATATTAGGTTGGTCTTAAAATACCTCTGCACAGATTGCTTATTAGTTACAAGGGAAAAAATAGTAACCATGCGGTGGAAAAACTGTACCACCTCTTCACTGAGTAATCAAAATTAACCTGGTCAATGAGGGTAGATGAAAACCACGTGCCTTCAAATGTGATACCCTGAGAAGGAAGCAACATGGCTTATGCAGTATTCTGGCCTGGAATCCTTATCTAGATCTAATCATGAGGAAACAGCAGACAAATTCCAAATGAGGAATATTCTATTGAAAAGGGGAGGAGGTGTTAATTGAATTCTTCAAAAATGTCAACGTCATAGACGACGAAGAAAGGCTCTATGGAAATGTTCCAGATTAAATTATACTAAAAATACATGACAACTAAATGCAATAAGTTATCCCAGACTGGATCCTGCACTAGAGATAAAATAAATACTCCAAAGGACAATATTAGGTTAATTGGCAAATTGGAATATAAGTCGTAAATTAGACAGAAGTTTACTGTGATTATGTAAGAGAATCCCCCCATTCTTGGGAAATATACACTGAACTATTTTGGAGTAATGAGCCATAAAGTATACAATTTACTCTCAAAAAATTTAGAAAAAAGTGTTGGGTGTGTGACACACAATACGTACATGCATACAGAAAGAGAGCAATTGATAAAGCAAACGGCGTAAAATTTAACAACAGAGGAACCTGAGTAAAAGCTGTATGTGTTCTCTTTGAATTAGTCTGATTCTTGAAATTTTATGCAAGTTTGAAGTTATTTCCAAACAATTTTGTTTAGGCTACACTTGGTGCTTCTCTGCCTCTGGGCATTCAGCCAATACGTCTGGGAGGCATCATAGCCAGGGTGGGGTTTTATTTCTTTGGCTGCAGCCAGATTAACCCACAAAAAAGGAGAGTTTAAAAACTATGGTGTGATTTTTAGAGGTTTGTGGTAATATGACTCACCATAAAAATGTATTCCTCAATAAAAATAATTGCACTATTATACAAAAATCATGGGTACTTTTGCTTTCATAACAGGAAAAGTGGAATTACACTGATAATGAGGAAAACAAAATAATTATTTCAGCAGGTGATACATATTGTTAGATTTGAAAAAGATCTTCAAACAACCAGAAGGGAGGAGAGGGAAAAAAAAAAACACTAGAGTTCTGTAGTATTCAAAAATAGTCTCAGAAAATAATTGTGATTCTCTAGTTGTTTTTGATATAAGCTGGTTAAGAGCGGTCAGACTGCCTAGGTCAAATTCCAATTTGCTACTTACTAGCTGTGTGTCATTGGGCAAGTTACTTCACCTCTCAGATCCTCAGTATTTTTACCTGTAAAAATAGGGTCAATAATAGAGCATACCTCAAGGAGTGTGAATAATAAATAAGTTAATATATGTAAAGTGCTTTGAACAGTGCATGGCACAGGAAAAGCATTATAGAAGTATCTTTTGTTATTATTATTTATCTAGTAATGCACATGCTGTTCAAATAGATGAGGGTTTCACAGGATCCCAAAATGAGGAGAAATTTACAGGATCTCAGAGCTGTTGATATTGATTTGCACACCAAGTGACTAGCTTTATTAAGAATATTATTTACACAAAAGTAAAAACAATCAAAAAGCTGCAATGTCTTTTTAAGAAATCACCAGGTAAATCTTTAGTCGAGAACTAGAAACACCATGGTTAACATGAAACCAAGACTCTCACTAGTAAAATCCAAGTACTATGCTACTTCTAGGCACAGAAGTATATAGAGAGTTATATAACCATTGTTATATAACTCTGCAAATCTAAGCAACTTTTTAAGATGGCAATTGATGATTATCTACTCTAACCTAAACAAGGCCTACATAAATACATTTAATCCCCAAAGGGTAAATAACTTCTCTGATGTCATTCTCTTGGAAGTCGTTCTCTTAGCAACAGCTGGAGCTAGCTCAAATTGTTTCATAAGAGCTGATAGATTTTCAGGAATTTGGCAAGCCGGTTGTTAAAACATTGGTAGGTTGAAATCAGCCATGATGCTGAGAATTCCCTGGTGGTACAGCGCTTAGGACTCTGCACTTTCACAGCCGAGGGCCCCAGGTTCACCCCTGGTCCATGAAGTAACTAAGATCCCACAAGCTGCGTGGCCAAAAAAAAAAGAAAGAAAGAAAGAAATCAGCCACGATGGGAATATTTACACCAGGGAAAGAGGCAAAACACAACCAATTAGAGCTTTGTTTCTTGAGGAGATGGTTTTAAACACTTACTAACACCCCACTGCCTAGAAGTAGCATAGTACTTGGATTTTACTAGTGAGAGTCTTGGTTTCATGTTGACCATAGTATTTCTAGTTCTTGACTAAAGATTTACCTGGTGACTTCTTAAAAAGACATTGCTGCTTAGTTTTTAGGATGATTTCTTCTAAACCAAGTGGTACCTCTCTAAATATGGCTGCACATTAGAATCATCTGGAAGTTTTTAAACATCCCAATATGAAGATTGCACCACAGGCCTGCTGAGTCATAATCAATGGGTGATTGATAAGTGAGACCCAAGCAACAGTATTTTTCTTAAAACACCCAGGAGATTCCAGTGTGTGGCCAGCTTGAGAACCACTGTGCCAAAGTTTCCCAAAGTTAGACATTTAAGGTAGTTCCTCACATGGTTATCAATTAAAATGGAGTATAATGTCATCAAAGTCAGGAGTACCAAATGTCCCCAATGTGACCCTAAATAACAACAGGTAGTGAAAATACTACCATAAAAATCAACTCAGATGTAATCAAGTCCTTCGTAAGGGAAGCCAGTGTTTACCTCTTATCTTTGTTATTTCCACAGGAGGCAACATAATTGGCCATTATCCATGACATATGGAAAAGTGAAGGTTTAAAAATAGCAAAATGTGGATCAACAGGGAAAACAAACTGTAAAATAATGCTAAACCTTCACAAAATATAAATCATCTTTCAGCAGAATTTAGAAAGTAAGTTTAAATTACTCAGAAAAATGTAGTACAGGACTAAATTTTGAAATAGCATTTCTCACCTTTTACTGTCTGTTAAAAAAAAAGATCAGTGATGGAATACAGAGTTCTCAGGTCCCAGTTTTCAAGGCTGGAATTTTGGCACTATTTATTGAAGCATAAAATCCTGCCCTTAGTAACTGACTTGTGCAACAGTTTTAATTGGTCTAGTAGTGCAAGGTGAATATCCCAGCACCACCAAAGAATGGATGCTTCTGCACTTAAAGGGTTTGGATTGAAAACTGGATCTGTGACAAGTCTAAAGTTTCACATCCATGAAGAAGACCGAATAATATCACTCCCTTGCTGAAATTCAAGACGGACATGAATTTTTTCGCAATCTGGCATTTGGCATTAGTATTATTCTTGGTCTTCTATAATTACATTTTTTCAGATTATTAATGAATCATTAATGCATATAAATTGCATTAAATAAGTTATTAATGTAGAGTAAGTTGATGATAGAGTTCAATTTTAGGATTTACAAAATAAATCATCAGAGGCCTTGTATTCCCCTGATGTAATTTGGCATCTGAAGAATACTTACTGTACTTAAATCTGGTACAAATTTCAATTTTTTATTAAAACCTATCTCATATTATGCCACATTTTATTCAAGTCCCATCTTCCTCAGCCAGACGGTACACTGTTGAAAGTAAGATAACATCCTAAGCTACTCTGTATCCATGAAAGCTTCCAGATAATTGCTAGGTCACAGAGACTATTACTAAATACCTGACTGATCTGGGAAGGTGCAGGTATTTATTGGATATTTCATGTGTTAGAGAAACAATGGGAGTGTAATAGCAAGAATCCTGCAACTGTAGTAGAAAAACATGGATCTGAACCCTGACTTTGCTACTTAGAACCTGTGTGGCATTCTGTCACAAAGTCTAACTTGCAATTTCTTAATGTGTACAATGGGGGCAATGATGGCTACCCCACACATTTGATGTGGGAGGACAAAATATGATGCATGTGAAAGTGCTTTGTACATAAAATATTATCATGTCTATTCTTACGTAACACATAAATATGAATCCTTATATTCAGCACATAGGTTTTTTGGAGTTTGTTTGTTTTTGTATAAGAGTGCTCCAAATAATGACTGTATAAAAAACCTTTTCTATTTATCAGGTTCCTAAATGATTAGTTGTTAAAAAATAGTGAATAAAGTCAAATATATTACACTCTTGATACATTCCACTAATAAAGGGAAACAGAATAGATAATACGCTTCATCTGAAGTCATGGGCTTGGATCCTGGTTCCATTTCCGCACAGCTGGGTGACCTTGTGTAACTCATTTACCATTGCATAGCCCCAGTTTCTCCATCTTTAAAAGGGGGTCTGATCTGGCTGCTCTCTAAGATCCTAATTATTTCCAAATTTTATATCATTGTATCTAATATATTGATAATTGGTTATTAATAGTCAAATAACCTTATTATGTTTGCAAATGGTTGCAGCTATTTTAATATTATAGCTGCCCACTTCCCAAACTTCTAAAAGTTCCATATGGACCAAGATAAGCATTTTATATTTTTTCCCTTTCCCATCCCACCTTATTTCCCATCCAATATATTCTTTATCATCTTTCAAGAGACATCAATCCCATGCTGTTTTCTCTGAACTGTCTCAGAGGAGGAGAATTTAATAACCCCCTCCACTGTGTTACACTGCAATATAGCAATGTATTGACATCTACAATTCTAGACTGAGAGCTCAACTGAAGAAATTTTTAATTTAAAATATTTTGATTTAAAAAATTTCCAGGCCACAGTGTTTGATTCCTAGAAGAGGCTTTATAAATGTTTGCTGAATAAAATAAATGAATGATTGAGTACAACTTCGCCAATTCTGACCACAATCTTCTGCACACAGAGGCTCCATCCATGCTGAGTTTGAAAATAAACAGCTGGTTGGATGTTTACCCAGATTAGTCAAGGTAAATCCTTTTCCTAGGAATTTTACAGACAATGAAAAACAACGAGATGCCCCTATAATGTGCTGTCACATCTAACTTTCCCTTCTTTCCTCTTGAAATGGCTAGGTCTGGAGTGTTAAACTATAAACAGGAAATCTGTCTGCTTCTCTGTTTCTCTGGTAAGTCACATGTATAACCCAGAGATAGTTAAATACCTGACTTAACAGATTTCCTGTTAAATTCCTGATTCCACAGGAAAGCCGAGGGATTTTCTCGTTCAGAAATCACAAAAGACAGGGGAGTCCATGAATTAGTAATATGATTAAGATTTATTTCCACTTGTAACATGGAGCAGAGATTAGAACTACCATTTCCAATTGCACCCTTAGTACTTACCATGTAGAGAATTCATGTTGATTTTAGATTTTGGAATTGTTGATGTGAGTACAAAAACATTTGAGTGGAAAGCACGCAGGGAATAGTCAGAAAAGCACAGAAGAAGAAACTCCTTTCAGTTTTCTGTGTATTTGGGAACTGTGCTTATAGCTCATTGAATATACAGTTCCTGCAGGATTCATCAGAGACCCACTCAGTCTTCCTGCTGATTTATATCTGTTTTGCTGAGTCGGCTGGGAGATGTGTGAGATCACTTTTAGTCAGACCATTCTACTGCCAGCAAATGTCTAAACTGAAGCATCTTTGCCTCCTTTGGGTCCAAACTCTCTGTTCATCCATAGGTAGTGGGTGGGAATTGGAGAGAAGGTATTTGAAATAACCCCCAGGTGAACAGAAAGGAACATAAATCTATTTTTGGAGAGTAGAAAGAAGTAGAAAAAAGGCAGCATCATCGAATATTCAATTGGCTCTATCACTATTTGCAGTATTTACTCGGAAAGTAAAAGTATGATTCATAAACCACAAGAATACTAAATTATTTCCCTCACTCAGCTTTATTGATCCCAATGAATACAGTGAAAAAATTATAGAAAAACTCTCTCTTCACAGTAATCTTTAACAACAACATGTTAGACACCACCTTACACAAGCAAATCACAATCTAAATTCAACAGGCGGAGTCGTTTATTCAACAAACATTACTACAGAAGAAAGATGAATGAGCAAAGGTCCTGCCTACAAGTAACAATTCAGTGAGCGGGGAGCCAGGTGAGAAGGGGAGAACAGACACCTGTTGAGGGAAGTCAATTGAGAACAAAAAATAAAATTTTCATGAGTTTTATTTTGTTCTTTGAGGATAGGTCTAAAGAAGGTAGTTGATATTATTTTCTTATGCATGAATGTTGAGTGGTCCTCTGCTCTATCATCCATTCTCCTTTGTTAAGAATTATACCTGAAGGGCAAAGAAGACTCCTTAGAGGTTGTATCATTCTATTTCTTTAACCTGGGCATTCACAACACAACTTAAATCAACATTTCCCTTACGACTGCTAGGTGATGACTGCTGGGTCCAATATGCTGAGTGAGTTACCTGCCTGCCTAGTGATAAAAGACCGGGATGCCACAGGGTCTTTAACCTGCTTTGCTGGCAGTCTCATTGCCAGTCACGACCAAGCAGATCTGGCAAGAGCAGGGCTATATAAGTACAAGGGAAATCTTCCTGTGTTAAAAGAAGACATCAAGTAGTTCCCGTTTTTTGGTAAAGTAGAAACCCTTATGACACTTCAGTGTGAGTCTTTTCTGTTTTTACCAAGTTATGTTGGTCTGGGAAGACATTTAAATGCAAAAGTCAAATTCTACTTTTTCTTTTTAAATAGTCTACATCATTAGTAAAAGACATTAACTGAAAGAGTCTGAAGAAGGTTGAACCAATATATCAAGATATATTTTAAATTTTTAAAAAAGAATTTAATTAAAACTTACACCTGCAGCCTTACCCTAAGTACATTAATAGGGTATGTTCTAGAAATGAAAACAAATCATATTTAAAGAACAATGCAGAGTAAGTTTGTTTAGCTGGTATTTTTCAGTGTTTAAAAAAAATTATTTTCTTTTATGTCTATTGCCAAGCATCACCAGAAGCAAAGGTAAGATTTCTTTCTGTTCTTGCCTTAGAGTTTAAAACAGAGCGCAAATAACTCTACAGGACCCACAACACTGTGGAGAGCAGGTCCTGAGCACTCAGATGATTTGGTTCCTTATTACCAAACGAATCAAAGCACTTCCTCCAGTGATGTTATATCAATGTTGTTAAAAGATAAACTGAGGCATACTAAAATTTTTAAGAGTTTATTTGAGCAAAAGTAGATTCCAACTGGGTAGCACCAAACCAGAAGTGGCTAGGAACCCTCCACCAATAGGAGCTTAGAGAGAAGACCTGGAAGCAAAACAAGGAAAGTACTTGATTGGCTATAGCTTAAGCGGTTGCCTTCTTGGGAAAAGCCCAGTTGGCTGTTTGTGATGGGTTGTCCTTAGGTTCCCTTAGGTTCCAATTTCTTAACCTTGAGGTGTTTACAGACTTGGCATTTGGTTTGCTTACATGGGCTGCCAAGGCATCAGAACCACATCAATCAGTTAACAACCTATGTGGAATGAAGGGGAGAGAAAAAAATAATAATTTAAAATGAATTAAGGTGTTTTTAATAGTTCTTTGGGGGAAAGTTGTGAAAATTTCTATCACTTCTCCTAAGTTACATAAAGAGCAATTTCAGTAGATAGTTACTCCCTTTTCTACTTTACTCTGTCTATGTAAAAAAAGTTCAGTAATATTTGTTGAGCTTCTACTATGAACTAGGCACTATTCTTAGTGCATTGTATACAGAGTCCCACTTTATTCTCACAATAACCTATAAAGTAGATCCTTTTAAAGAATTCCTGCTTTACAATAGAGCCACTGAGGCACAGAGTGGTTGATACCTTGTTCAAGGTCGTGCAGCTAGTAAGTAGTGGGTCAGGTCTGCTTCCTCAAAGTCAGTGCTTACAACTACCAAGCATACAGCCACGTACCAGGTTTCTCTCATTTGCCTATCAAATATGATTATTAAATTACATTTTTTTCGTTAATTTAAACTAAGCTGAGCTATAAAAGAGTTTAAAATAACTTAAGCTGAGCTATTAAAAACACTTACTTTAAAAAATGTGTATTATTTGACACTTTCCACTTCTAGGAACTTAGTGTAAGAAAATTTGCGAAGATGTACCAGTGAGGAAGGTAAAGGAAAAACCAGATTTTTAAAACATTTGAGTGCATTTGTATAATAGAATATTACATAGCAATTTAAAATAATAGACATAGGTCTACATTTACTGACATGGAAAGTTGACCTCAACATATTACTGAGTGAAGAAAGGTTACAACATAGTATGTGTAGTTTTATCCCATTTTTGGAAATAATATATATACTAGCTGTAAATATGTATATATAGTGATTATATTAGCAAATGTTTATTAACTGTTTATTGTCATACACTAAGCTATATGTCTTATAGGTAATAATTTGTGTAAATCTTCAAAACAACCCTAGGGGATAGGTACTATTTTTGTTCCCATTTTATAGATGAGGGAAAAGTGAAAGATTGAATAACTTGCCCAAGAATATGAAGAAAGTATGAGTGCTCACAGAAAGTGTTAACTCTGTTTATTTCTGGATGATAGAATTGGGGGGGGTGGGACTTAAGCATAATTTTCTGTATTTTAATTTTCCCCAAATGAATATTAATTGTTGATACTTCAGAAAAATATTTTTATTTTGAGAAAAAAGATTTTGTTGCCTAATTTGATTAGTCTCCTAATTTGATTATTCTTACAGACATCACAGGAAACTTTTACTAACACCGGATGACCTCTGGTAAACAGAGCTAGCCACAATAACCCATTTCCTCTACTGGGTACCAAACTATAGCCTCCCTGATCATGGCCGTGACATGAAAACAGCACTTCATAGGTAGGTCAAGGGAAACGTTTAATGACTTTGTATATTACAGCAGTTTTTCAACTTGTGATCAGTTTGGAAGTTGCTCTTTCCACCCCATTCAGAGCGGTAGTGAAGTCACTAGCCCCTAGAGTCAGATGAAGTGTTGAAGGGTAGAGGTCATCTCAGCGAGGAACCAACTGTTGGCCTGCATCCCACAATGTGTTTTGGAGACTTAGGGAACCTCTTTGAGTTCTGTGCAGTTAGGAACAGAGATAGCAAAAGCTATGGAATATACTTGGTGAAGACTCTGTACTAGACCTTTGAGCAATTACCGATTGAGAATTTGCCACATGTTAAAAATCCCCATACACGGAAGTAATCATTCTAGGGCAATAAAGCCTAACGTGAAGCTTCAAATGGATTTGGGTGCCAGCAACAGCTACCAGTTTGGATACAGACTGCCCCATCACACAGACCTCACACTCAGCTAAGAGCCTCAAGGAGTCTTTTTAAAGGAAATAGAAAATGAATGATAGAACCAAACTATTCAGTATTTTTGTTTTCTTGTATTTTCCATATTAATGATTTTTAAAACTTTACAATAAACAAAAGGCTAGGGTTGAGTTCTCACTCTACAGTTGAGATTCACTCACAAGCAAGTTTGTTTCTGATTTTCTTTTTTAAATATAAAACAGCACGCTAAAGGATCCCATCAGTTATTGGTGTAAGTAGATATTTAACTATATATTCCCCTATAGGTAATTTTGACCAAAATCCTGGTTATACAAGTGGAGTGACTAGGTAAGCAGCAAATCTTAGAGAATGGTACCTGAACAATGTTTATGCCTGTTTAGCTTTATTACAAATTACAACAGCACGTTTTCAGGAGTGATTATTTTGGTAGCCAACAAAGAGCCTAGACAGCACTTTGTCTCCAAAAAAAATGTGCAACAGTTGCACGTTTGAATTGTCAGCAATAGCTACATACCATAGGCCTATACCTTTATAGAATTATTACAGTATTTCAAGAATTTCACTATCTGCTCTTTGTTTGGAGTCATTTATTGTAAAGTTATTTTCTTCTTGACTTCTCTACCCCTTTTGAGAGCCAACTTTTACAAATAACTATAAATCAGGAGAATTGACCTTAGTAACATGGAAAATTATTCTGAACAATGCATAATATCATGGCAGGCTACCAAATCACTGTGGAAATGCCAGAAGGAAGTCATTTGGTTCTAAATGTGAACGACAAGGATGTTAGTTCACAATGTCCAATCAAGACATGTTATACTAGGGTCCCAAGAGAATACTCCTTAAATATGGCTAAAGTCACAGGAGCTAATGATCTTATCACCACTGGATCAGTTCCCAGTTGGCAAAATGCGGACTGGTTCTTTTACAAACTGAATTTTCTGAGTTTGTTACCGTGTAGGTAGAAGATCATGAACGGGGCTGGCACGTTCCTAGTTAGACCACAATTTCTTCTATGTACCTCTTGTGCCAGATTTACTGCCTAGGAAATAGGCTCAGTTAAGAACAACAAGCCATGATCAGATACTTAACAGTATTAGTAGAAAACTTTCTTATGTTACTATTACATTAAGTCATTTCACCAGTATGGTACCAAGATACAAGGATGACAGACAGAAAGGCTCTGTCTTCATCACTTCCCTCACCTGTGTTACCTCCTCCCATTTCTTCATTCTCCTTGATCCATTGCTACTCAACGTGTCATCTAGGGACCAGCAGTATGAGCATCCCCTGGGAGGTTTTAGAAATGCAGGATCTCAGGTCCCATCCGGATCTACTGAATCAGAATCTGCATTTAACAGGATCTTCCAGGTGATTCCTGTGCACAGGAAAGTATACAGGACATCCTCCTAAAGATATATTTTGTGCTGCTGACAGTTAAGGGAACTCAGGATGTTAATCTCTTTTGATACTTTCATTTCTACAGCTCCACTATCATCCAAGAAATTAACAATCTAAAATCAATCCTCTTCCCTCAAGCTAAAGTAAGACAACTAAATAACAACCAACATTTGTTTAAGCCTTTATAATCTACAAAATACTTTCATAATAATATCCACTTGATGCTTGCAGCATCCTTGAGAGACAGGCAATTGTTACAATTCTCATTTTATAAATTTAGGAAATTATGATAGTTTGATGTTAAGCAACATGCCCCAAGTCACACACAACTGGTTTTCTGACTTCAAGTTTAGTGCTCCTTTTGCTAGTACACCATGATGATTGAACAAAAGAACTAAAAACAGAAGGGCAGGGGAGGAGACTAAGTCTAGAACATAAAGTAGATGTGGAAGTCACTGGAAAAAAAGTTGTTGGAAAATTGATTATGTAATTTGTAGTCACCTTGTCTAAGATTTCATCCCCCTATGACGGGGACTTAGAAACAAATCTATTAGACTTTCTTAAAGATATTCGGCCTCTTCCTGATTAGAAGCTAAACATAATCACGAACAAGGGAAAATAGGAAAACAAGCTATGTTCACATAAGTGCTTTCCCTGCTAGCAATTCTCACCAAGCACATCAGCAGGAACAAGCTGGAAGGTAGGCAGGTCAAATTGGAGCTTCATCATAAATCCTCTAGGAAATTTTCGGCACCCTTTTCCACCCGGTCCACATCAGTTTCACATCAGTCAGTCAGATATGATATGACCACCATGTTTTCTGAAGATATTTCTTTTTTAGCTAAAGTCACCTTTGCTTTATATATATTTTTGCCTTTGTCCAAACATATATTACCCTTCCAAAACAGGAAACTTGCAGCTTCACTTTTTGGAATTTCTTCATTAGGAAAAGACAAGCCAGTTTTTCCAGGAAGAGTTTCTCTGTCAAAGCCATTGCCAGGCCTGGTCACTGGCCTTCACATGCTGACAGCACATGTCCCGCCATGTAAGAGTTGCACACAGCTCACAGGGAAAGGTGAAATGTTTCCCTGGAAGTGGTAACCTCTTTGCCTAAGAGTTCGGTTTCAAATTGTATGCACATCTTGGGCAGATGATCCATAAAAAGAAAAAGAATTAGAGCATCTTTGAAGAAACAAATTTCATCACCAAATCTCATTAGGTTTTTCTCCCGAGGGTTTCAGGGTGAAAGGTGACTTGACAATTTAGGAAGTTCCCTAATAAGTTTGGGAATCAAGCAAACTGTTTTGATACAATTTTCAAAATGTTTTCCTCAATATCTGAAGAAAAGGTCAGCACACAGAGGGGGTGGTCAAGATTCCAAACCATATCTTAAGCATCTGTTCTGTAAGTGAAGGGTTGCATTGAAAGCACGGAAGGGCTGACGCACAGCAATGTGCTCCCACGATGGGATTTCCCGATATAGCTGTGCATCACTCCCTGGGGATTCGAGCTGGAAGCGAGCCCTATACTCGACATGGAGAAAACAATCCTGCTTTAAATCCAGCAGAACTACGAGTGGGTAATTTTTCCAATTATAAAGTAAACACATCCCCAGCTAAATATGAGAGAGACAGCATGTCCATTAAATTAAAGTGAGCTCTGTTATAGGGATACAGTTAAAAACTGGCAACAGCCACGATTACCTAAGTAAGCTTAAGATGAATCATATTCTAGTATTTTTGCTCTTTACCTTTCAGCAATTTGATCTATACATTTCTGAAATGTCTAGTGGCTTCTATGTGTATATTTTCTTTCTTGGCCATCAAATTTTAATACTTGGTCTATTTTAAAATTCTATTATTTAACTACTTCAAAAAATAATGGAAGCTACAGTGAACATGAGGCAACTTGGGTAACAATTCTAAATCATGGAGACTTTTCAGACACTCATGCAGCAAACAAATATATTGGTTCTTATTGGTAACCTTACTACATACGCTGTACATGCCAACATATTCTCTGCCCCAGACTTTTGTTTTTTCTGTCTAGAATTCTCTTCTCCCTCCTCTTTCTGAGTCCAGTATCTTCTCCAGATCTCTGCCTTAATGTTATCCTTTAGAGAGGTCTTCCTGGACCACCTTATATAAAGTCAATGCCCCCTTTTTATTCTTCATCGGAATATACCATTTATTTATTGTATGGCATTGATCATTATCTGTTATTACATGTTTTGTTTACTGGTTTATTGCCTTTCTCTCTCAGCAGCATGCAGTCTCAAGAGCAGGAATCTTGTCTTCCTGTATCATCCTTGCATATACAGCTTCCAGTCCAGAACAGAGTAGGTGCTCAATAAATATATGTTGAATGAATGAATAGACGTTTGACTTTTTCTACTCTGTTTAGCCCTACTATCAAGGCTTTAAAGAATTCCTGGCTCCATTTTCTTTATCATTCTATTAACCTAACCCAAAATTTTCATCAAAATGTCTTTTAGCTACACATACATATTATTACACAACATGACCATTTTGGCCTGAGAAGAATCTCCTGAATTTGAGAAACAACCAGTCCTCTTGATTCTGAAATCTGACCTAAAAATGGAAAGAGCCACCTTTCTCCAAGGGGTAAGATTGTTAATTTAAAAAGTAGCATTCACTTTTTAACCTCTGCTACAATCAATGGCAAAAAAGTCAACTATTTTTTAAAATACGGCTAACTCCATGGTCTAGTTGATTTTAAAGAATATTTCACTAATGTTAAAACTTTGATCCAAGATTCATCAACTTATTTTGATTAAAACTTATCATGAGGAGTCGTTTTAATGTTGAGGGCAATTCTTCTGTAAGAGAAAATTCTTTTCTCCCAAAGAGGGTTAAGAAGAATAAATTGAGACAAGTATTTGAAACATGATTTCCATGTTCCAGAATACACTGACATACAGGGAATTCTGAACTTGAGTCTTTGTGAAAAATCCTTCTGAGTTTTGGGACCAGAAGCATTTTGAGATTTTGGAGTCAAATTTCTGCAGAAAGCTCTGGAGGAGCAGGGGAAATGCTTTAGAACATCTTTAAATTAATTAACCACTTTGAGAATGTTTTCTTTACTCATAATTTAGAAGTAGTATTTTATACATAGTAGTGTGTACACGTTAATCCCAGCCTCCTAATTTATCCCTCCCGACCCCCCATTCCCTTTGATAGCCATAGATTTGTTTTCCGTGTCTGTGAGTCTCTTTTTGTTTTGGAAATAAGTTCATTTGTGTCTTTTTTTTTTTTTTTTCCTTTTAGATTTCACATATAAGCGATATCATATGATATTTGTCTTTTTCTGTCTGGCTTAACATATACACACTACCATGTATAAAATAAATAACCAACAAGGACCTACTGTATAGCAGAGGGAACTATAATCAATATTATGTAACACCCTATAAGGGAAAAGAATCTGAAAAAGAATATACATATATGAAACACTGAATCGCTGTGCTATACACCTGAAACTTATACAATATTATAAATCAGCTGTAATTCAATAAAATTTTTTTAATTAAAAAAATGATTTCCCAATTTCTCTGTTATCTACAGTATATCAAAATGTTACTAGAAGTTTATATATACATACTTTTTATTTGTTCAAGTTGATAAATATTCTCTTTAAGAGCACTAAAAGAGTGCTATATTTATATTTTTGCACAAAAATAAACTTTTTTTAAAGATACATGCACCCCAGTGTTCATTGCAGCACTATTTACAATAGCCAAGACATGGAAGCAACCTATATGTCCATCATCAGATGAATGGACAAAGAAGATGTGGTGTGTATATATACAATGGAAAGCTACTCAGCCATAAAAAAGAATGAAATAATGTCATTTGTAGCAACATGATGGACCCAGAGATTATTATACTAAGTGAAGTAAATCAGAAAGAGAAAGACAAATGTATGAAATCACTTATATGTGGAATCTAAAATACGACACAAATGAACTTATTTACAAAACAGAAACAGACTCACAGACATAGAAAACAAACTTATGGTTACCAAAAGGGAAAGGGGGTGGGGGAGTGATAAATTAGGAGTTTGGGATTAGCACATACAAACTACTATATATAAAATAGATAAACAACAAGGTCTTATTCTATAGCACAGGGAGCTAGAGTCAATATTCTGTAATAAAACACAATGGAAAAGAATATGTATACTTTGAATCACTTTGCTGTACACAAGAAACTAACCCAACATTGTAAATACTTGAATAAAAAAAACCTTTTTGTTAAAAAAAGAACTAATATTGCCATGGATATTCCTCAGAAACTGATGATTTCTGAACCCATATGATGATGCAGTTTAGGTACTTACAGTGGACTAACTTTGCATGTAGTAATGTTTATTTATGAGGAAACTAAGGCACAGAGAGACTAGTTGTCCCATGTCCTACAGCTAAAAGGCTGCAGAGCCAGGCTGTCAAAGATGACTCTAGATTTTCTAGTCTAGAAGACTAAACTTCTGCAAGATACAATCATAAGTCAGGAACTTGTTAGACTCAGGAACTTAAAGACCCCCAAAAGGGTCACAGGTAGTGGTCATCAAGCCCTCTTCTATCACAGCCCAGTGACTCCTTTCTCAAAACTCTGAGGCACACTTTGTCCTATTGAAAATGATTATCTGCATTACTCAGCGTTCAAGCTTGTGGACCATATATTGGGGAAGAAGCTTTCTTTTATTACCTGAAGTCTCATAACTATAACCATTTGTACATTTAATCACAGAGTGTGACCTTTATTTTCTCTCATTGCCTGCTCATGTCCATCCCCTTGCTATGCAAGCACCAAGGGATGACAGAACTGGAGCATATTCTTGGCTACCCATTGTACTCATCATCTTTTGCTCCAGTATATGGGCTTGGAAACATGTGCACAATGAAGCTACAGTGTTTTGCAGGTTGAACATCAATCAGTGTGCTTAAAATACCTTACACCATTACCAAATAAAGATGTCTCTGTTCTTGACTGCTGGCTTAGCAATCCCCTCAGAACTGCTGGAAATGGATATAGATGGAAAACTGGCTGCTGACAAATTCGTTGCTGTCAATGCCAGCCAACACACTGGACAAAAAACAGAGGAGAGTGCTGTGCCTTTTTCCAACCTTGATTTCAGCCTTCACTGGAATTGGCTGCATTTGTCCCAGAGAAACCAAGGCACGAAAGGAGTAGATAGGGAGGTGTGAACTAAATACAGTTAGTCCACTTTCTCCTAGAGTCATGATTAGTTATCTTCATTCATAGGTGCTGAAATCTCACAGCCATTACAGATTCAGGAATACTTCTTTAAGTGTTATTGGGTTGGCCAAAAGGTTCATTCAGTTTTTTCCATGAGATGGCTCTAGTAGCATTTGGATGTCTTTAACTTCATTCGAAACAATTTTGTTAGATTGCATGTGACAGCTGTAATATCAGTGTGCATTTAAAAAAAGACTTATCAAAATTGGTGAATTTTTGTGTAGCTATTTTAATATTGAAGATGGAATAAAAAAGTTACATTTTTGGCATATTATGCTTTATTATTTCAGGAAAGGTAAAAACACAACTGAAATGCAAAAAAAGATTTACACAGTATATGGAGAAGGTGCTGTGACTGATTAAATATGTCAAAAGTGGTTTGTGAAGTTTAGTGCTGGAGATTTCTCACTGGTTGATGCTCCACAGTCAAGTAGACCAGTTGAAGTCGATAGCGATCAAATCAAGACATTAACTGAGAACAATCAACATTATACCTCGTGGGAGGTAGCCGACATACTCACAATATCCAAATCAAGTGCTGAAAATCATTTGCACCAGCTTGGTTTTGTTGACCACTTTGATGTTTGTGTTCCACATAAGTTAAGTGAAAAAAACCTTCTTGACCATATTTCTGCATGAGATTCCCTACTTAAACATAAAGAAAACGTTCTGTTTTTAAAACAAATTGTGACAGGCAATGAAAAGTGGATACTGTACAATAATGTGGAACAGAAGAGATAATGGGGCAAGTGAAATAAACCACCTCCAACCACACCAAAGGCCAGTCTTCATCCAAAGAAGGTGATGTTGTGTATATGGTGGAATTGGAAGGGAGTCCTCTATTATAATCTCCTTCCGGAAAACCAAACGATTAATTCCAACAAGTACTGCTTCCAAGTAGACCAACTGATGAACCTGTTTGCAAGGCAGAAATAGAGACACAGACATAGAGAACAAAAGTATGGACACCAAGAGGGGAAACAGGGGGTGGGATGAATTGGGAGATTGGGATTGACATATATACACTAATATGTAAAAAATAGATAACTAATGAGAACCTGCTGTATAGCATGGGGAACTCTACTTAATGCTCTTTGGTGACCTATATGGGAAGGAAATACAAAAAAGAGGGGATATATGTATACACATAGCTAATTCACTTCACTGTGCAGCAGAAACTAACACAGCATTGTAAAGCAACTGTACTTCAATTTAAAAAGATATTAAAAGAGAACAAAATAAATGCATCAAAATTGAAAAAAAAAATAGACCAACTGAAAGCAGCACTCAATGAATAGCTTCCGGAATTGGTCAACAGAAAATGCATAATCCTCCATCAGGATAACGCAAGACTGCATGTTTCTTTGATGACCAGGCAAAAACTGTTACAGCTTTGCTGGGAAGTTCTGATTCATCTACCATATTCACCAGACAATGCACCTTTGGATTTCCATTTATTTAGGTCTTTACAAAATTCTCTTAATGGAAAAAAATTTCAATTCCCTTGAAGACTGTAAAAGGCACTTGGAACAGTACTTTGCTCAAAAAGATACAAAGTTTTGGGAAGATGGAATTATGAAGTTGCCTGAAAAATGGCAGAATGGTAGTGGAAGAAAGGATGAATACATTGTTCAGTAAAGTTCTTGATGAAAATGAAAAATGTGCCTTTTATTTTTATTTAAAAACTGAAGGCACTTTTTGGCCAACCCAAAAAATTGTTTTATGCATGAATAATGACTATCTCTCTGTGGCCAATGGTTGGCACCCAAAGATTTCTTTGAACCATAGTAAGAATAATACCATCATGTAATTTTATGATTGGAAGGGAATAGCTTGTAATAGTCATTGGTGCTTTTCATCAAATATTTGTGAGCTGCCGTTTTCTGGTCAACTTGGTGGAGATATATGACTTTTTCTTGCCATTGAGTTCCGAGGAGAAGGAACATGTGATTCTCTCAGGCTGCGTATTTAATTGCTGATGTGAGACCCTTCAGAGTTCTCTTTGCTCTTTGGTGTTACAACCAACAATGTTTGATGTGGTGGCTACTGAGCTTGGATCCTTGGGGGGCTGCAATGAGTAAACAGCCAACTGACACTTAATGTAATGTGTTCTGGGTGAGAATTAATCTTTTGTTGCTTTAAGCCATTAACTTTTGGGGAGGTTATTTGCTAAACTAAAATACATAGCATTGGTTTAGGGACCAAGCAGTGACTGGCAAGGAAACTGTTAGTGGAGGCCTAAAGAATTGCATTCTGTGTTATTCTGTGGCAAAACATTTAGTAACAAACATTTAGTAAATCCTTACCTGAAATAAATTGGAGCCATAAACATATAATGTACTTAATAAACTCAAGGTCTTGGGAAGAGATTTGAAAACTGAATACTAATAGCATGTGTTGGTTGCTTTAGGCAGTATCTGATGAGTCTTAATTCCTCAGTGACTACCCGGGCTCAAGATCTCCTGCAAATTCATCATGGACAATGTGAAAACCTTTGCGATTTTATGCAACTGAAATTTGGTACATGTTTGGTACCACAGCAAAACCAAGCTTATCGTGACTGAAATGTAGTTCAATTAACCTCATTTTACAGATGAAAAAGCTGAAAGAGATTTGGTGAATATCTCAATGTTTCAAAGCAATTAAAAACAGAGCTGACACAGACCAGTGTGTTTTGTCACAGTGTGTCTTTTTTCGCATTAAACAGGACAACCTCCAAATAAAGAGATCTTTCTCTTTTAACTCCCATCGGAGCTTGTACACAAACGGAATAAAAGCCCTTTGGTCCATGAAGATTCTCACCAGAGGAGATGCAGGACTTGGTCAAGAAGACAAGAACAGGAGGTCATAGTCTAATACTTCAGTTCAAGAAGGAAGATGAAACAGAAACCCCTATGGCACACACAGGAAATACACCTTCATTAATACACCCTTCAGAAATGAACATCTGAAAATGGCAAGGAGAAATCTGAACAATTTATGTAACTTCCAAATTAACACTGAAGGGGTGGGGGCTTCACATACAAGAAACAAACATTCAAGATTAAATATAAAATTTATTGTACTCAGCAAGCAGCATCTCAGACTCTGCTGGGTGTTTCAAAAGAACTTGTTTCTTGCCATGTCTGCATGGTTTACCTCCTTCTGAGTAAAACCACAACAAAAGTTTGAGGTCAGATGAATAGGAAAGTTTGGTGATGCTCACCTGCCCTGATGTGTGGATTGGAATAATGAGTCTTTCCATGAGACCAAAGGATGATTTCGAGGGGATTCTGCTGGTTTTTCACACAAAATGTATATTTCCCATGAGGATATTTCACAAGGTCTTCACTGGAACATAATCCTATCATACCATTTGTAAAGACATTGTTCATTTCAGCAGGATGACAAGTAATTGTCAAGTTAGCCACAAGTTATTTAATCCAGACAGATGTGTCCTCATTGGGACCAGGACAATCATCATGAACTGAGCTCTCAGAAGAAAATTTTGACACTAATTTTCCTCTCCAAAATAAGAGAAACATATGCTCCTTGAGAGTTACAGTGAATGAATGGGACTGAAAACACATTTGAAACTGATTTTAAAAAGTAGGGTCCCATAATGAATATTACCATTTTAACTTTCCATTTTATTCATAGCTCCCTTCCAACCACAAATAATGGCAAATGAATGAATACAGAGATTCTTATCCTAAAGTTATATTTTCCATGCAATTTCTTATGAAACATGACAGATTATTTTACAGTCATACTCTGATAGTACTTCAGCATTTTAATAAACACTTCTGACAGTACTAATGCAATACACAACCAAAAAGAAAGCCAACACCTCTCTTTCTGAATCAGTTAAGCCTCATCTTCTTTCCCGTTTAACTTTGGAAATGTCTCCTTTCTCCTAACACTCCTCATCCATCCCTCAGCAGCATTTCTGTATCTTTTTCATTGAATTCATTCTTTATTTTCCTATAGAAGCTGGGCATGATGTCTATGTTTTCCCTAGAGCATACATTAGTCTTTGAGATTTGTTCTTGTCATTGATTATGTCAGGATAGATGCATCAATTTTCAAACAAAAATATTTTGTTTTTAAAAAATAGTACTTTTTTTTTTCAGAAAGGAAAACTTTCCTGCTCTTAGTCGTGGCATTTCTTTTCCTGAAGTCCTAGGTAGATTCAACACTGACATAATCCCAAACCAAGAAATAACAGCTGAAAACTTTTCTAACCTGGGAAGAGAAACAGATATCGAGGTCTAGGAAGTGCAGAGAGTCCCAAACAATATGAACACAAAGAGGTCCACACCAAGACACATTATAATTAAAATGGCAAAAATTAGAGATAAAGAGAGAATCTAAAAGCAGCAAAGGAAAAGCAACTAGTTATGTACAAGGGAACTCCCATAAGACAATGAGCTAACTTTTCAGAAGAAACTTTGCAGGCCAAAAGGGAGTGGCACAAGGTATTCAAAGAGATGAAAAGAAAAAACCTACGACCAAGAATACTTTACCAATCAAGATTATTATTCAGATTTTAAGCAGAGATAAAGAGTTTTACATACAAGCAAAAACTAAAAGAATTCAGCACCACTAAACTGGCTTTACAAGAAATGTTAAAGGGACTTCTCTAAGTGGAAAAGAAAAGACTACAACAAGAAATATAAAAAGAAAAATCTAGTTAGTAAAGGCAAGCATACGGTAAAGGTAATAAATAAACCAATTATAAAGCTAGCAGGAAGGTTATAAAACAAAAGTAGTAAAATCATCTATATCTACAATAAGTCATTAAGGGACACACAAAACAAAAAGATGTAAAATATGATGTCAAGAATTTTAAATAGGGGCTGGGGGAGTAAAAACGCATGGTTGTTAGAATTCATTTCAACTTGAGATAGTCAACTTGAAATAATCACATATATATGGACTGTTATATATAAACCTCATGGTAACCACAAAGCAAAAACCTATAATAGATACACACACAAAAAAAGATTAAAGGAATCCAAACATAACACTAAGGATGTCATCAAATCACAAGGGAAGAGAGTAAATGAAGAAAGGAACAAAAATGAAGTATAAAAATACCAGTAAACAATTAACAAAATGGCAGTAATTACATACCTATCAATAAGTACTTTAAATGTAAATGGACTAAATGCTTCACTCAGAAGATATAGAGTGGCTGAATGGACACAAAAACAAAACCCATATATATGCTGCTATAAGAGACTCACTTCAGATCTAAAGACACATAGACTGAAAGGGGTCGAGATATGGAAGAAACCAAGCTGTCTATCAATAGATGAATGGACAAAGAAGATGTGGTATATACATACAATGGAATATTACTCAACCATAAAATGAAATCTTGCCATTTGCAACAACATGGATGGATCTAGAAGGTATTATGCTAAGTGAAATAAGTCAGGCAAAGACAAATACAATTTATACAAGGAATCTAAAAAACAACACAAACTGCAAATAGAATCATAGATACAGAGAACAATGGGTGCTTGCCAGAAGGGAGAGGTTGGGGGTGAGCAAAATAGGTGAGGGGCATTAAGAGGTACAAACCACCAGTTATATACTAAATAAGTCACAGGGATGTAATATACAGCATAAGGAATATGGTCAATAATATTGTAATAAATTTGTATGGGGACAGATGGTTAACAGACATATCATAATGTATGCAAATGTCAAATCATTATGTAGTGCACCCAAATATGGTATGTAAACTATATTTCAATTTAAAAGAAAAGAATGATTAGGCTGATTTTATTTAATTACTACACAGGAAGTTGAGCTGTTATTATTGTTACTTTCATTACTTAAACCAGGAATTGGCAAACTAAGACCTGTGAACCAAACTTAGCCAGCTTTCTGTATTTGTTTGTCCCACAAACTAAGAATAGCTTCTACACTTTAAAATATTTTTTAAAAATCAAAAGAAGAATGTTACCAACTATACTACAAAGCTATAGTAATCAAAACAGTGTGGTGCTATCACAAAAACAGACACATAGATCAATGGAACAGAATAGAGAGGCCAGAAATAAACCCATGTACCTATGGTTAATTAATCTATGACACAGGAGATAATAATATGCAATGGAGAAGCAACAGTCTCTTCAATAAGTGGTACTGGGAAAACGGGACAACTACATGTAAAATAATGAAATTAAAACATTTTTTTCAACACCATATACAAAAGAAAAAAACCTCAAAATGTATTAAAGACCTAAAGGTAGGACTGGAAACCATAAAACTAGAAAAGAACAGAGGCAGAACAGTCTTTGCCACAAATCATGGCAATACTTTTTTGGATCTGTCTCTTAAGGCAAAAGAAACAGAAGCAAATATAAACAAATGGGACCTAATTAAATTTAAAAGCTTTGAACAGCAAAGGAAACCATTGACAAAACGTAAAGACAACCTACTGAATGGGAGAAAATATTTGCAAATGGTATGACCAATAAGGAGTTAATATCCAATATATAAAACACAGCTCACACAATTCAATATCAAAAAAAAAAAAACAATTAAAAAATGGTCAGAAGACCTGAATAGACATTTTTCCAAAGAAGACATACAGATAGCCAACAGGCACATGATAAGATGCTCAACATTGTTAATCATCAGAGAAATGCAAATCAAAATGACAATGAAATATCATTGTGCCACTTGCAACAACATGGATGGACCTAGAAAGTATTATGCTTAGTCAAATAAGCAGACAGAGAAAGACAGACACTGTATGATTTTACTTATGTGTGGAATCTAAAAAATAAAACGAATGAATATAACAAAACAGAAACAGACTCACAGATGTAGAGATCAAACTAGCAGTTACCAGTTGGGAGAAAGAAGGGCAGATGAGCAAGACAGGGGTAGGGGATTAAGAGGCACAAACTACTATGTATAAAATTAATAAGCTGCAAGGATATATTGTACAGCATGGGAATATAGCCAATATTTTATAACTTTGAATGGAATATAATCTATAAAAATATTAAATCACTATGTTGTACACCTGAAACTAATATAATTTTGTAAATCAACTATACTTCAATGAAAAAGAAGAATATTTTGTGACACAAGAAAATTGTATGAAATTTAAATATTAGTGTTCATAAATAAAGTTTTATTGGAACATAGCTGTGTCCATTCATTGACTGTTGTCTATGATTTTTTTTGGCAGCAGCAGTTGAAGAGTTAGAGCAGAGACCATAAGGCCCAAAAGGCTGAGAATATTTAGTAACTAGCTCTTTACAGAGAAAGTTTGTCAACACCTGATTTAAACTACCTAACTTCACTATTTAAAAATAGTGATAGAGGTTATGAGTTATGTAGAATTCATCAGATTTTGTTCAGAAGTGAGGAAAAAATGAAAGCACACACAACAAACATTTTCTCTATAGAAAGATGAAAGCTAAAATTATAAAAAGGAACATGGATTTGGAATCAGAAAACCAAGAGTGAACCCAAGTTCCTCTACACACTGATAGTTTTGACCAAGTCACTTTACCTTTCTTTCACTCATCCGTTTGAAATTTTACTGAGAGCCTACTCTATGACTGGCACAGTAAAGACATAGAGAATACTATAGTGAAAAAAACACAGACCCTGCTCAAAAAAAAGGTTTAATGTGAGGGTTAAATACAACAATGTGCTTGAAAGCACTCTGTGAAATTTAAAGCACTACTTTATGTAATTATTCATATATTTTGAAACTATAGGTAAGATTTTTGTCTTAGGTCTTACCCAGATCTTGCAAAGCTTAGGATACTTTTAGAATCCTGCTGCTGCTTTTTACTAAGTGAGAGGTTTTGATTCTCTCTTTAAGCTTTAATACCTTTTAATGTCATCTCAGCTATGCAATCCACATTCTTTAATAAATTGCTACTTATTTAGCATTTGATTCAACCACATTATTCTATTCACCCTGCACATAGGATGTAATTTAAGAACCTAGCCTAGTAACAATGTTGGTCATAATTGGCTCCTTGCTTATATTTTGTAGACTAAAGGGTGGATTTTCTTTAAAAGAAAAATTGTCAAGGAAGCACATTTATAACAGCTAAGGTATGTGGCCTTTTAAAGATGGTGCATCTCATCATTGTACAATAACTGCTGAGTAAACACTTTTATCTAAGAAGTATTTAGGTTTTATATTAAAGTCTTTGATAAGAGGAACTGGAAAAAAACTAAGCCTATATTTTCCGATAGAGAAATACTTATTAAATACTATCGCTTAAAATATCCATTTTGCATTAATGATTCTTTTAACTACTCAATAAGAAATAGCATTATGGTGAAATGTACTTCAAAATGTTATTATTTTTATTATCTTGTCTTCTTTATCAAATTAGTCAACATAACCAAATATGTCAAGATGATTTTCCGAATAAAATTAGTATTCTTTTCAAACTTTTGCATATTTTGAAGTGAATTTCTAATATTCATGCTACCCACAGCTTATCTTTGTTTTATTTTGCATGCATAGAACAATTGGAAATTATTATTTATAATAAAATTTACATGACTAAATAATTGTTCACTCTTAAAATTTTTATTTTCCCCTTTTAAATTAAGCCACTGGTGTTTTCTTTTCAGTGGTTTTACAAACATAGACAATAAGTAATTTCGTATCTCTCTTCATATTATTTTCCCACTTAACCTCAGTTGCAGGGTACAATAATCATGAAATGCTGTTATGTTAGACTATTAAGTGCTACACCACCAGGGGAAAGATGGAAGGTGATATAAGTAACTCTTTTCAGGACTTGACTAACATCTTCACTACACCCTCTACTAAAACCATACCAGCTCTCTCTAAATAACCATCAAACCAACACAAACAGATCTGGGAGGAGTTAAGTGGATAGGAATTCTACAATTCATTCATATTTTAGTGCTAAGTATTAGAAAAACAATTATTTAAACTGAAATAAAAGGAGTGGACATTTTTATTTCATCAAGACTCCTTCCCTCAAATCACACTATTCAGACCCCACCATTTTTAAGAACCCCCTTAACTCCTGATAGAGAAGTAAACTTCAGTAAGCCATCAGATCAGCCTCCATTCCCCTAACTGCCTGAAGTGCAAATTACAACAAGTTGTAGTTTCTGCATAAAATGCAGGAGCCAAGTGACTGTGCCTATTGCAACATGACTCAAACGAATTATGATTGTACATCATAGTGTCTGTTTTATGCAGTGTTACACCAGATAACATAATTAAACTGTGTTCATTATAAATTCCTCCTTTACAGTCCCTTCCCCTCAGAGCAGAGTCACTCACTCAAAGCTTTAAATCTTCTATGAGAGTTCCTAAACTTTCCTGGGTCATGGTTCCATTTGAGAAGCTGATGAAAAATATAAACTCTTTCTCACAGGAAGGGCATATATATATATATATGAACACACACACACATATTCATAAAATTCTCAATACCATTTCAGTGCATTATTCATGGACATCACCTGTGCAGCTGACTCCACTAGATTACATACACCTGAAAAAATTCCATGCCTTGGCTCCATTTTAGATACATCATTAAGGCCTAGTGAGAAGGCAAGTAATGCTTCGCTCATATTTTTCTTTGTATTCTTTTTTCAATAACTGAACCATTTGAACAGAACAGCAGAGTGGAGTCCATACCTGATAACATGCAGGAAGAAAGCTGTCCTTCCTGGAATTTTTCCATGACCTTGAGGAACTAGTGCAGAACCAATGAATTGGCTCTTGGCCAATTTTTATCTGAACAGAGCCTCAAGCTCAGGCATAGTTTTTCAGGAGATAAAATAATGCTGGAAAATTTCTTTAGTATCCCACCCTGATAATTTCCAGATTTGATTTCCCAGGAGCAAAAGTTGATGAGGTATTTCTTCCTTTAAGACTGGAGTAATACAGAATTCCAAAATTTACATTCACTAAAGCGTAATGGAGGAGCAGGAACTATACAAAAACAATTCTTGTAGTAAATATCCCACCGACTTCCCTCTGGAACCACTGTTCCCTTCCCAGGCATGTATTATGATTCACCTTTTGACCCTGGACCTACCCCCCTACAACAGGGCTTGATAAAGTCTCGCTTCTCCTAAAATGTATCCTTTTGTGATAAACTGATAAGAGAGGGTCAGATGGCCATATAGAGGCTATGTAGCTATCTAATTTGGTATTAACACTAATACTGGAGATTTACATTTGGTGGGAGAGCTATTTTGGGGAAGATGAGATTTCTGGCATTTTAAAATCCATGCAGCATAAATACACTACGATGTGTAAAACAGATAGTTAGTGGGAACCTGCTGTATAGCAGAGGGAGCTCAGCCGGTGGTCTGCTATGGCCTAGTTGGGCGGGATGTGGTGGGAGGGAGGTCTAAGAGGGAGGGGATGTGTGTATGTGTATGGCTGATTCACTTCGCTGTGCAGCAGAAACTAACACAACATTGTAAACCAATTATACTCCAATAAAATAAATAAATAAATAAAATAAAATCCATGAAGCAGCCCCACATTTGAGGTGAGCTCTCCTTCCAACTGTATGTGAAGTATCTTAGTTTATTGACAGAAGCGGTTTTAAGTGTTGACTGGATGATTTCTATGCCAGTGCCAAGAATAAATCTATAAAACATGGAAGAAGTTTGAGGTGCTTTTTCTTTTCCTGTCATTTTAAGAAAATAGATAAATGTTGCCTTCTCAAATGTAAGAGAAGTGTCTAGCTCCTACATCTTATTGAGTGTTTTTAAGATTTCCTGCATCTGTCTCATTTTACAGTAACATCAGAAGGTATTTCCATTTCATTTGTTGTTTTTATTTTAATAAAACTGTCTCAAGTCAGTTTTTCTATTTCCCTCTGCGACTACCCCATCCCTACTCTGTGTCTTCTGATCAAACAGCACTAGCTCTTTCAATATATAATCGTCCTTTTAGCTCAAGTTACTCTCTGTATCTGTGAGGACTATAGGACATTTCTCAAGAGGTAAGGTAAGAAAACCTTGACTCTCCCCTTTGGTTCAGGAAAAACATGTCCCAAGTCACGCAAAACCCCAGAGATCTCTCTAAAGCTGCCTGCCAGAAGTCATCATCATCATCGCCATTGAATTCTCAGCATCCACCATCACATCAAGTGGATGAGAACAATACCGCTGCAGCTGCAGAATCAAAACACACCCTTGGTGTTTTTTGTTATTGTTTAAAAATAGTAAAATGAAAAAAAAAAGACTGTGCACAATATAATTTATCAAGGGAGAAGGGAAGCTTGGGAAGGAACTAGTACTACAGTTGTGCAGGGGGCCTCATACAGTTCTTAAATTACTCAACCTTTTTGTGTGTTTAAATAAACTTCGAAAATGATCATCAGTTCATAAAACTTGCATCGTTAGGTTCACACTTACCACTGTCCTCCCTCCTTTCTAACCACATCCATTCTTTTCTCCTCCCTTTCACTGTTCCCTATTCTTTAAACTCAGTGTCTAATCTAGCAATGAAACCTATGCATTCTTCTTTTTTTTTGTTGTTAACATCTTTGTGGGAGTATAATTGCTTTACAATGGTGCGTTAGTTTCTGCTTTATAACAAAGTGAATCAGCTATACATATACATATATCCCCACATCTCCTCCCTCTTGCATCTCCCTCCTACTATTCCTGTCCCACCCTTCTAGGTGGTCACAAAGCACAGAGCTGATCTCCCTGTGCTATGTGGCTGCTTCCCAGTAGCTATCTATTTTACATTTGGTAGTATATATATGTCCATACCATTCTCTCACTTCTTCCCAGCTTACCCTTCCCCCTCCCTGTGTCCTCAAGTCCATTCTTTATTCCTTTCCTGCCCCTATGTTCTTCAGAACCTTTTTTTTTTTTAGATTCTATATATATGTGTTAGCATACCGTATTTGTTTTTCTCTTTCTGATTTACATCACTCTGTATGACAGACTCTAGGTCCATCCACCTCACTACAAATAACTCAATTTCATTTCTTTTTATGGCTGAGTAATATTCCATTATATATATGTGCCACATCTTCTTTATCCATTCATCTGTCGATGGACACTTAGGTTGCTTCCATGTCCTGGCTATTGTAAACAGAGCTGTAATGAACATTATGGTACATGACACTTTTTGAATTATGGTTTTCTCAGGGTATATGCCAAGTAGTGGGATTGCTGGGTCATATGGTAGTTCTACTTTTAGTTTTTTAAGTAATGTCCATGCTGTTCTCCATAGTGGCTGTATCAATTTACATTCCCACCAACAGTGCAAGAGGGTTCCCTTTTATCCACACCCTCTCCAGCATTTGTTGTTTGTTTGTAGATTTTCTGATGATGGCCATTCTGACCAGTGTGAGGTGATACCTCATTGTAGTTTTGATCCGCATTTCTCTAATGATTAGTGATGTTGAGCATCCTTTCATGTGTTTCTTGGCAATCTGTATATCTTCTTTGGAGAAATGTCTATTTAGGTCTTCTGTGCATTTTTGGATTTGGTTGTTTGTTTTTTGGTATTGAGCTGCATGAGCTGCTTGTAAATTTTGGAGAGTAATCCTTTGTCCGTTGCTTCATTTGCAAATAATTTTTCCCATTCTGAGGGTTCTCTTTTTGTCTTGTTTATGGTTTCCTTTGCTATGCAAAAGCTTTTAAGTTTCATTAGGAACAATTTGTTTATTTTTGTTTTTATTTCCATTTCTCTAAGAGGTAGGTCTAAAAGGATCTTGCTGTGATTTACGTCATAGAGTGTTCTGCCTATGTTTTCCTCTAAGAGTTTTATAGTGTCTGGCCTTACATTTAGTTCTTTAATCCATTTTGAGTTTATTTTTGTGAATGGTTTTATGCAGTGTTCTAATTTCATTCTTTTACATGTAGCTGTCCAGTTTTCCCAGCACCACTTATTAAAGAGGCTGTCTTTTCTCCACTGTATATTCTTGCCTCCTTTATCAAAAAATAAGGTGGCCGTATGTGCGTGGGTTTTTCTCCGGGCTTTCTATCCTGTTCCATTGATCTATATTTCTGTTTTTGTGCCAGTACCATACTGTCTTGATTACTGTAGCTTTGCAGTATAGTCTAAAGTCAGGGAGCCTGATACCTCCAGCTCCATCTTTCTTTCTCAAGATTGTTTTGGCTATTCGGGGTCTTTTGTGTTTCCTTACAAATTGTGAAATTTTTTGTTCTAGTTCTGTGAAAAATGGCAGTGGTAGTTTGATAGGGATTGCATTGAATCTGTAAATTGCTTTGGGTAAAATAGTCATTTTCACAATGTTGATTCTTCCAATCCAAGAACATGGTATATCTCTCCATCTGTTTGTATCATCTTTAATTTCTTTCATCAGTGTCTTATAGTTTTCTGCATACAGGTCTTTTGTCTCCTTAGGTAGGTTTATTCCTAGGTATTTTATTCTTTTTGTTGCAGTGGTAAATAGGAGTGTTTCCTTAATTTCTCTTTCAGATTTTTCATCATTAGTGTATAGGATTGCAAGAGATTTCTGTGCATTAATTTTATATCCTGTTATTTTACCAGATTCATTGATTAGCTCTAGTAGTTATCTGGTAGCATCTTTAGGATTCTCTATGTATAGTATCATGTCATCTGCAAACAGTGACAGTTTTACTTCTTCTTTTCCAATTTGGATTCCTTTTATTTCTTTTTCTTCTCTGATTGCTGTGGCTAACACTTCCAAAACTATGTTGAATAATAGTGGTGAGAGTGGACATCCTTGTCTTGTTCCTGATCTTAGTGGAAATGGTTTCAGTTTTTCACCATTGAGAACGGTGTTGGCTGTGGGTTTGTTGTATATGGCCTTTATTATGTTGAGGTAAGTTCCCTCTATGTCGACTTTCTGGAGGGTTTTTATCAGAAATGGGTGTTGAATTTTGTCAAAAGCTTTTTCTGCATCTATTGAGATGATCATACGTTTTTCTCCTTCAGTTTGTTAAAATGGTTTATCACGTTGATTGATTTGAGTATACTGAAGAATCCTTGCATTTCTGGGATAAACCCCACTTGATCATGGTGTATGATCCTTTTAATGTGCTGTTTGGATTCTGTTTGCTAGTATTTTGTTGAGGATTTTTGCATCTATGTTCATCAGTGATATTGGCCTGTAGTTTTCTTTCTTTGTGACATCTTTGTCTGGTTTTGGTATCAGGGTGATGGTGGCCTCATAGAATGAGTTTGGGAGTGTTCCTCCCTCTGCTATAATTTGGAAGAGATTGAGATGGATAGGTGTTAGTTCTTCTCTAAATGTTTGATAGAATTCGCCTGTGAAGCCATCTGGTCCTGGTCTTTTGTTTGTTGGAAGATTTTTAATCACAGTTTCAATTTCAGTGCTTGTGATTGGTCTGTTCATATTTTCTATTTCTTCCTGGTTCAGTCTCAGCAGGTTGTGCATTTCTAAGAATTTGTCCATTTCTTCCAGGTTGTCCATTTTATTGGCATAGAGTTGCTTGTAGTAATCTCTCATGATCATTTGGATTTCTGCAGTGTCAGTTGTTACTTCTCCTTTTTCATTTCTAATTCTGTTGATTTGAGTCTTCTCCCTTTTTTTCTTGATGAGTCTGGCTAATGGTTTATCAATTTTGTTTATCTTCTCAAAGAACCAGCTTTTAGTTTTATTGATCTTTGCTATCATTTCCTTCATTTCTTTTTCATTTATTTCTGATCTGAGCTTTATGATTTCTTTCCTTGTGCTAACTTTGGGGGTTTTTTTGTTCTTCTTTCTCTAATTGCTTTAGGTGTAAGGTTAGGTTGTTTATGTCAGATTTTTCTTGTTTCTTGAGGTAGGATTGTATTGCTATAAACTTCCTCTTAGAACTGCTTTTGCTTCACCCCATAGGTTTTGGGTCGTCGTGTTTTCATTGTCATTTGTTTCTAGATATTTTTGATTTCTTCATTGATCTCTTAGTTATTAAGTAGTGTGTTGTTTAGCCTCCATGTGTTTGTATTTCTTACGGATTTTTTCCTGTAATTGATATCTAGTCTCATAGCGTTTTGGTCAGAAAAGATACTTGATACAATTTCAATTTTCTTAAATTTACCAAGGCTTGATTTGTGACCCAAGATATGATCTATCCTGGAGAATGTTCCATGAGCACTTGAGAAGAAAGTGTTGTTCTGTTGTTTTTGGATGGAATGTCCTATAAATATCAATTAAGTCCATCTTGTTTAATGTATCATTTAAAGCTGTGTTTCCTTATTTATTTTCATTTTGGATGATCTGTCCATTGGTGAAAGTGGAGTGTTAAAGTTCCCTACTATGATTGTGTTACTGTCGATTTCCCCTTTTATGGCTGTTAGCATTTGCCTTATGTATTGAGGTGCTCCTATGTTGGGTGCATAAATATTTACATTTGTTATGTCTTATTCTTGGATTGATCCCTCGATCATTATGTAGTGTCTTTCTTTGTCTCTTGTAATAGTCTTTATTTTAAAGTCTATTTTGTCTGATATGAAAATTGCTACTACAGCTTTCTTTGGATTTCCATTTGCATGGAGTATCTTTTTCCATTCCCTCACTTTCAGTCTGTATGTGTCCCTAGGTCTGAAGTGGGTCTCTTTTAGACAGTATATATACGGGTCTTGTTTTTGAATCCATTCAGCTGGTTTATGTCTCTTGTTTGGAGCATTTAATCCATTTACATTTAAGGTAGTTATTGATATGTATGTTCCTATTACCATTTTCTTAATTGTTTTGGGTTTGTTATTGTACGTCTTTTCCTTCTCTTGTGCTTCCTGCCTAGAGAAGTTCCTTTACCATTTGTTGTAAAGCTGGTTTGGTGGCGCTGAGTTCTCTTAGTTTTTGCTTGTCTGTAAAGGTTTTAATTTCTCCGTCGAATCTGAATGAGATCCTTGCTGGGTAGAGTAATCTTGGTTGTAGGTTTTTCCCTTTCATCACTTTCAATACGTCCTGCCACTCCCTTCTGGCTTGCAGAGCTTCTGCTGAAAGATCAGCTGTTAACCTTATGGGGATTCCCTTGTATGTTATTTGTTGTTTTTCCCTTGCTGCTTTTAATATGTTTTCTTTGTATTTATTTTTTGATAGTTTAATTAATATGTGTCTTGGTGTGTTTCTCCTTAGATTTATCCTGTATGGGACTCTCTGCACTTCCTGGACTTGATTGACTATTTCCTGTCCCATATTAGGGAAGTTTTCAACTATAATCTCTTCAAATATTTTCTCAGTCCCTTTCTTTTTCTCTTCTTCTTCTGGGACCCTTATAATTTGAATGTCAGTGCATTTAATGTTGTCCCAGAGGTCTCTGAGACTGTCCTCAATTCTTTTCATTCTTTTTTTTTTTTATTCTGCTCTGCGGTAGTTATTTCCACTATTTTATCTTCCTGGTCACTTATCCGTTCTTCTGCCTCAGTTATTCTGCTATTGATTCCTTCTAGAGAATTTTTAATTTCATTTATTGTGTTGTTCATCATTGCTTGTTTGTTCTTTAGTTCTTCTAGGTCCTTGTTAAACGTTTCTTGTATTTTCTCCATTCTATTTCCAAGATTTTGGATCATCTTTACTATCATTACTCTGAATTCTTTTTAAGGTAGACTGCCTATTTCCTCTTCATTTGTTTGGTCTGGTGGTTTTTTAACTTGCTCTTCATCTGCTGTGTGTTTCTCTTTCTTTTCATTTTGCTTAACTCACTGTGTTTGTGGTCTCCTTTTCGCAGGCTGCAGGTTCATAGTTTCCGTTGTTTTTGGTGTCTGCCCCCAGTGGCTAAGGTTGGTTCAGTGGGTTGTGTAGGTTTCCTGGTCGAGGGGACTGTTGCCTGTGTTCTGGTGCATGATGCTGGATCTTGTCTTTCTGGTGAGCAGGACCACATCCGGTGGTGTGTTTTGGGGCGTCTGTGATCTTATTATTATTTTAGGCAGCCTCTCTGCTAATGGATGGGGTTGTGTTCCTGTCTTGCTAGCTGTTTGGCATAGGGTGTCCAGCACCATAGCTTTCTGGTTGTTGAGAGGAGCTGGGTCTTAGCGTTGAGATGGAGATCTCTGGGAGAGCTTTCACCATTTGATATCATGTGAAGCCAGGAGGTCTCTGGTGGATCAATGTCCTGAATCAGCTCTCCCACCTCAGAGGCACAGCCCTGATACCCAGACAGAGCACCAAGACCCTGTCAGCCACATGGCTCTGTGGAGGAGATAGTGCTGCTACCCAGCTGCTGCTGGGACCAGGGGTTTAGAGAAGGGGCTCCTGAGGAAGAGGGTGTCTCCCAGTAGGCTGCTTCTGGAAGTGCTGAAAGAAGGTGGAGGCTGCAACCAGCTGCGGCCGCCAGGGCAATGTGCCCTAGCATCCGGGACTGGAAAACAATGCATTCTTCTTTGAATTATTTCATTTGACCAGGAAAGCATAAGTGCCACTCAGTAAATGTTTCATAAGTGCCTCCTATCTCATATTCCCCACCACCCAACCCCGTAAATACAAACTCTAAAGAAAAACTAAATGAAAAGGGAATTTAAAACACTTTAAAATAGGGGAATCTTTATTTAAGGTATTTCATATACTAGCATGTGGTAATAAGTGTGACATTGGTTTTGTTAATTTAAGGTAAATTGATAAATAATTTTGTTTTTATTTAATAGAGTTAGTTAACACAATCAGTTTTTATTTTATTATTTCTTAAATTAATTTTAAGAAAGTTGATTTTCACATTCCAAGATTTGTTCCTGGAAGTTTGACAGCCTGGTTTTTAGGAACTTAATAAATTTCATGTTTTATCACCACATTTATTGCCTGATTTTATTTAAGCTTCTCTGGACTTATCATAGAATGAATTTATTTTTCATGTTTGGTTTATGTTTTTCCCATCACATCACCTCATAATAATCTGTGATAGAATTCCTAGCAACACACTGTCAGAGACACATGGTTTTTTTGAGTGAATTTCTGCCAGCAGCATTGTGTGACTTGTGCTAAAAATTCATTGATAATCCATCTATGCTTTGGACATAAGCTATTTGTGAATAGTGCCAGAGACTAAAATCACCTATTCATGTTTTCAGCATCAAATGACGGAATTCATGAAACGTTATCTTTTTTCAGAGTAGATTTTATCACTTGACCAATTCAAACTTTCCTTACACGTTTTCCTTGCAGGGCAAGGATACCCATGTTACAAGGACTATTGTAAGTGTGCTAAGTATGGATGCTGAAGATTCAGTAAATAAGTCTGCTAATCTACCTTGAAGAAACAGTCAAAATTCTCAACTGAAAAAAGAAAAAGAAAAGTCTCTATGTGGACCCAATGCGCTAAAGAAATCTCTATTTCTGCCAATATCTGAAGTAATTTTCTTCAACATTGCAGAGAGCTGGTAAACAATATGCTCTCTTCTCCACACCCTCTCCCACCTGTATCCTCGTGCTTGAATTCTTGCCACAGAGGAGGGGCTTTCTCAGAGTCAGAACATGCACTTGGTTCCATTCTTTGTTGTTTACTCTGCCCACTGTGTCCCGAAAGAGTTCCCAGAAAACTAAGAGGCCAAGACTAAAGGAATTCAGAAAAAAGAGCCCCAAGGAGCTGGCAAGGAGTATACATGATGTCTATACCCAACTTCTGAATGCAATTGAGAAAACATCAGTGACTGCCTGGGGGCTTCAGTATCATTGGAACTCTTAGAGTCCACAAATTTAGTCCAATACTTGGACTACTCCCGCAGAAAGTGAGTGGAAGATAAGTGAAGGGAGATTTACAACCTTGTGACAAATGATTTGGAGGAGAGTGAGAGGATAGTAGGGGAGGGAGAGAGAGAACTACAACATCATGCCCTCCTCCTCCTCGGAGCACAGGATTGACAAGCCCTGGAGAAGCAGATGTGTGAAGACTAGGAACAGCAGTTCTATACATATTTCTTCATTTATAGTGCTGAGGCACACAGATTATTTGCAAAAAAACGAGTCCAGTACCAAGTTTAACCTGTCTTTGGAGAGGAACAATTGAGATTTTTTAAACTTCTGTTTTGTTTGAGAAGGAAATCTTTCAATCAAATATTCTTATGCTACAGATCAAGTTTACTGCTATCTCAAGGAAATGGGTAACAGCTGAATTTACTTACTGCAAGGAATAAACCAAGCTGAGAACCATAAATAGATGACTAAATTTAGGGGCCCTGAGGGAATAACTTTTTGTTAATAAAAAAATCAAACAAGATTGTTCATAACCTTGTTTGTGGAAATATAAGACACAACTAATTTTATAATATAATTTGGAGAAATTTTATGGAAAAGTTTAAGGTGGCTTTCTCTGAAGCAATCCACTGAAAAATGAAACCAATGAAAATAATTGTGCAAACATGGGACTTATAACTAGCTTTTAAATTATGTTGGAATAAATAAGGAGTGCTATTTTAATCATCAATACACTCAGAAGGATAAGTGGTCCTCCTCATGCAGACCACACACACCAGAATTAAGTAATAAAATTGCCAGTACATCATTAATACTACATGGGGGTCATTTGTCCTCTGACGTCCAGTCTGTTGTCCTGAGAGTAGGGAGGGTCACTTGGCTCTCTCAGTGTCCTGACCCTGACCATAAAACCATCCAGTTCCCTTTGCCCTGGTTCCTGGCTTAAACTTGTCCACTACAAACCTTGATTTGCTTTCTAAGCAATTGTTTATTGAATTATTCTAATCTCCTTCCATGATACATTTTAAAAAATAATTCTTAGGTAGAATTCATCATATTGTATTATAGTCACTTCCTTTTTAAAGTATTGTTATTGTAGAACATATCACATATATAAAAAATCATACAGATTTATAGGTATAATGAATAATTTTTTAAAAGCATGTACCCACCAGAAAGGCTAGATACCCCTTGAACACATCCCCCTCTCATCCCGACCAACCCCAGAAATAACCATCATCCTGCATTTTAAATTAATCATTCCCTTGTGTTCCTTTATAGTTTTATCACTTCTGTGTATATTCCTAATCATCTATTCTTCATACTTTATACTTTATGTATTCTACAGTGACTGCTTCTTTCCCTAATGACGTATTTCTGAGATTTCTCCATGTTGACTCAAGTAACTGAAGTTAGCTCAGTTCCATTGCTGTGTTTCTTCTATGATACAAATATAAGTTATTTATTCAGGTTATCAGGGATTTGGTTTATTTCCAGGTTTTTGGTTAACAAACAATGCTATTGTGGACATTATTTCCACATCCCTGATGTACATGTGCAAGAGTTCTCCTAAGGAATATATCTAGGAATTGAATTGCTGGGTCAGAATATTCAAATTTACTAGGCAATGCCAAACTTTTCTAAGATAATCCTATTAGTTTACACTCTCACCAGCAATGGGTAAGCATCTCTGTTTCATATCTGTGCAAACACCTAATATTATCTGGCCTTTTAATTTTGCCAACTTGGTATATAAGAAATGATTTTAATTTGCATTTCTATGACTAATGAGGTAAGGCATCTTCATATTTATACAGGACAGAATAGAGAGCCCAGGAAACACACTCACAGACATGCAGAAACCTGATTTATGACAGAATGGGTATTGCAAATCAGTGAGGCAAAGAAGGGCTGCAACAATTGATTCTTCTTGCGAGACAAACAAACAAATAAATAAAAGTGGGTTCCAACCTTACATTATAAACAAAATCTCAGTTTCAAGTGGATTAAAGATGTAAATATAAGGAAAAACTATAAAAATTTTAAAGGTAATTTAGGAGAATATCTTTATCATTACAGTCTTAAAGAATTTCTTTAACAAGACACCAGAAGCACAAGTATTATCAGAAAAATATTGGTAAATTCAACTACATTAAAATAAATTATCTCCTTGACTCATGAATCTGCATTAGCCACTACATCATAAATCTACTTCGATATGTGTGTGAGTTTGTTTCTGGCGTCTCCCCTCAGTTCTATTTGTCTACTTGGCTCTCCATGCACCAATATCATACTGTCTTAATTACAATAGCTTTATCATGGTTTCTGATAAGGAAGGTCCCAAGGTCCATCTTTTTCTTTAGGAGTGGTTGTTCATGGCCCTTTTGTCTTCCATATTAAAATGTTAAAATCAACTTGTCATATTTCCACAAAAAGAACCCTGTTGAAACTTTTATTGGAATTGCTTTGAATCTGAAGATCAGTTTGGAGAAAGATGAAATCTTTATCATGTTGAGTTTCTATCCAAGAACATGATCTATTAATCCATTTATTTCAGTCTTATTTTATGCCTTTAACACTAGCTTACAATTTTTAACTTAAAAGTCCTAGGTCTCTTAAATTTGTTGTTACTTTTATAAAAAAGTAATTTTTTTTCAATTATATTTTCTAGCTGACTGGGGTGTTGTAGAGAAATTCAGGTAACTTCCTATATTGATTTTGTTTTAAGCAATTTTTCTAAACTCTTATTCATTCTAATATAGAATCTTTTAGATTTTCTAGATTTCATTCATTTATATAATAAATATTAAATGCCTTCTCTGTTCCAGGCACCATTCAAGGGGAATTTAGTAATGAATAAAAAAGAAAAAAAAAAAAAAAACAGCTTAAATGGAGTTTATATTCTCTTAGGGAGAGACAGACAATAAATAATAGACAATAAACGGCTGTTAAATGGCAAGAAACGCTTTGGAGAAAATAAAGAAAGGAAAGGAGAAGGGGAATGCTAGAAGGAAGAGGAAGGGAGAAGGTTTAATTTTTAAATAGGATGGTCAGAGAAGGTCACCCTGAGAAACAGACATTTTTGCAAGAATCTGAAGGAGTTACACAGAGAACCTTAGGCAGAGGGAACAGCAAGTGCACAGGCTCTGAAGTATGAGCGTGACTGGCTTCTTAGAGGGACAGCAAGAGGGCAGTAAGCCTGGGCAGAACACAAAGAATAAGGTCAGAAGTAGGACCCAGGACTAGAAAGTCAGGGCCTCGCAGACTATCATACTGGCACTTCATCCTTTCTAGGCTGGATATTTGTCAATTTTTTCTTGTCATTCTGCATTGACTGGGATAACCAGTAGAATGTTGAAGAAGGATAGTGATAAAAGACATCCTTGCTTTATTCTTAATCTGAAAGGGAATGGTTTCAATATGTCACCATTAATTATGGTGTTGGCTGAGGTGTTTCTGGAGACCTTTTATCTGGCTAAAGAAAGTTTTATTCCCATTCCTGGTTTACTAAGAACTTTTTTTTTTTATGTTGACTGGGAATTGAATCTTATCAAACATGTTTTTTGCGTATGATGATGTGATCATCTATGAAAGCATAAATTAAATTAATTAATTTTCTAATATTAAACCAACTTTGTATTCTTTGGTGAATGAACATGTTGACTTTTGAACATGTTTATGTCATTTTTGTAAATAACCAGAACTTTGACTTATTAATTTTCTTATTTTTCAAGTATTTTTTGACTTCTCATTTATTAGTAGTAATTTCTTTCTGTTTTTTAAGTTTATTTAGTTCATTCTTCTATTGTTTTTAATATCCTGAATTAGCTATGTCACTTATTTGTTCATTTTCATTTATTCTTGTTTATCGACATAATTATTAGGACCGTGAATTTTTCCTAAAACACTTTAGAATTATCCCATAGCTTCAGATGTTTATAGTCTTAGTAATAATATTTTAGAGAAATTCTTTAATGTGGGTTTTGATTTCCTTTTTTATCTGAGATTTATATGAACTTTCAGACCATATTGTCTTAACATTTTGTTGTTGTTTTGTGATTAATTTCTTGTTTTATTACAATCTGATTGGAGAACGTTCTCTGTACTCTTTCTATCTTTGGAAATTAATTATGATTTTCTTTGTAGCAAAATTAATGGCCAATTTCTGAAATTGTTTTATAGTTAGGTTTTTCATATCTTTTTTTTTTTTTTTTGGTGAATTGATTGGTCATGTGCTATAAGAGACTGTTACAGTTGTGTTTCCATCTATTTCTCCTTGTACGTCTGGTAGTTTTTAACTTATGCTTTATGTGATGCTATGTTAGTTGATGCATACTTATTCTTCATCATGGATCATAATGTTTATCACTGTAAAATTCCCTCTGTTGCCTCATTTAATTCACTTGACTCTAAGTTCAGACTTGACTGATATAAATATGACAATCCTTGCTTTCTTTTTGTTTGCATTTGCCTAGGTTGACTTTGTTCTTCCTTTTATTGTCAGCCTTTCTGAATGACTTTGTCTCTCTCTTCTTAAAGCAATGGATTTGCTTAATATATGTAACAGATATTTGAGAAGAAATAAACCACAAACAAGTATGTTTTAGCTATTCAAAGGGCAGCCTGAATTCTTGAGAAAATTTTCTAGCTTGAATTTCTTCCTTGTAAGGAATAAAGTAAAATGGCCCAGAGCCACCAAAAGCATATTTCCTGTGCCCCAGGGGGACAGAGAAGCAAAAGGTCATACGATTTTCCCACAAAGAAATATGGAGGAAACTCACTTCATGATTGCGTTCTTTCTTTCTTTTTGAGAAAAATTAATCATTCTATTTCTTTTCAATTACTTCAAAGTAGAAAATGAATCATTGGACCAATTTTTACTAGTAGGAATATACCAGATCTCTGAGTTAAGCTTGGCTTCTATGGTCTCTCCTTGTTTAAAAATATTTTTGATGATGACAAACCAAATTCTTATAGGTCTGTTGAAATTGTTATTTAATTACTATTCTGTACCTGTTTCTGTCCTTCAGTCAGTATTTTTCTTTAAAAAAATCATCATTGCCATCATCATAATCATATTCTCTGAGGGTCCTTTATTCATTTAAAAATATGTATTGAGCTGTGAGCTATCAGATGTTGTATATAAATTAATGATCTCATTTAATCCTCACAAATTTGTGAAAGGTGTTATCAAACCAGCCTTATAAGTGAGGCTAGTGAGGCTTAGAGATCTGAAGAATGTTACAGACCATAGGTTCATGCAGTTCGTAAATGACAGAGCCATGATTTGAACACAGGTCTGTCCAACTCCAAATCCTTTCTTTTTTTAATACACTTGGTGTCCTCCCTATAAACACAGAGAGAAATTATATAGAAATATTGGTAGAAAATAGCAACACTCCAGGCTGCAATTTGAGTTTTATAATCTTCTGTGATGATATTTGAGCTATTCCTTTCTTAAAAATAAAAAAGGCCTATATGAGCAAAACAGTACTTGGAGAGACCATGAGCATCCATTTTTCTAACTACTCTAATTTCTCTCTTTGAATCTAAAAGGACCAATGGATATCTGTAACACTTGGCCCAAATTACCTTTTCCCCTAACAGAAAAGCTTTTCCGTAATCATGTTTTAATGGTGTAATTTTTGCCTTTCTCAAAAGTCTTACAGCAATAGCCCTATAACACATATTTCTGCATCTGTGGAAAGACACCAAACAATCAATCACATTAAAGTGGATGTGTATGGGCCATAGAAGAGTGGGACTAAGACTCAGGAATAAGCCTGAGCAAGAAGATAGTAAAAAATATAAACTAAAACAGAACATGCAAATACTGATGGAAAACAAACAAAAACAATGAGCACATTGCCCCATTGCCGAATACTCGGAATACTCAGCACCCAAAGCTGACTCAAGACTTAGGAAACACACAAGCACACACATACACACACACAGACATACAGTCTCCCTTGAGGATTATTTTGGTAATGTAACATTTGCCATCTTCCCTATTTGCCTTAACAACCAAAAACCTCAAAGTCAAATTTGAATTCAAGTCATGGCAATTATTTTAACTCTCCCAGTAAGCATATTTTATATATACTCTTTGTCTTGAAACACATTTTCTATTTAAGTTTTTAATAGTTATTTCTATGTCTTTAGGTACAAGGAATGACAACTCTTTATGAAAATGAGTTATAAATACATAAGTTAATTCCATATTTCTACTACAACAAATTTATCAGGGATATGTTTCCCCCTTTAACAGATAAGAGATCAAAATTTCTGATGCTAGGAAATTCAATATACTGTCTTAGTTCATTCAGGCTGCTATACCAAAATACTATTAAACTGGTGGCTTAAAAACAATGAACATTTACTTCTCACAGTCCTGGAGGTTGGGAAGTCCAAGCTCATGACACATGCAGATTTGGTGTCCAGTGAGAACACCCTTCCACGTAGACCAATATCTTCTCACTGTGTTCTCCCATGGCAGAAGGGGCAAGAGGGCTTTCTTGGGTCTCTTTTATGAGGACACTAATCCCATCCATGAGGGCTCTGTCCTCATGACTTAATTAACTTCCAAATGTAATTAATCACCTAAAATACCATCACCGTGGAGGGTTAGGGTTTCAACATATGGATTTGCGGGGGTGGTGGGACACAAATATTCAGACCATAGAACTTTCCTTTCAGCAAAGATCTTGCTCAGTTAAATCAAGAATGACAGGCACCGAAGGGGGTCATCAGGTTGTCAGAGGAAGCCGCTCTCAGTTTTCTTACTTCGACACATAGGACAGAGGGAGGTAAAAATTATGTCAAAGTATCTTGTGGATTTCACAATCTCTATCACATAAGTACTACCCTTAATAGTATTTTACACATTGCATTAACTCTGACCCATCAGATCTTACAAAATAAGTAAATTAATTTACATTACCAAATAATTAAAGTGTGCCATAGACTCTTTGATGTTTTTGCTGCCTAAGAAAGCATGTTTCACTATACTCTGCTCAAAATATAAAATGTGTATTGATGGCTCTCTTCCAACAGGACTAGAGCATGCCATTGGCTACCTTTGGTGGAGTTTTTCTATGTCTCATTTCAAATGATATTTCAGACATGTAATATTGGTCATGGTTCACAGCTGGAGGCCATTGATCAATGTATCATGTAATAAGTGTGGGCTAGCATAACAAAATAGCCTAGACTGGGTGGCTTAAAACAACAGAAATTATTTCCTCACAGTTGGGGAGGTTGAAAGTCTGAGATCAGGGTGCCAGCATGGTTGCATTCTGGTGAGAGCTCTCCTCCTGGCTTGTAGATGGCTACCTTCTCATTTCATCCTCACATGGCAGAGACAGAGAGAGAGAAAAAGAGAGAGAGGGAAGGAGGCTCTGGTGTCTCTTCTTATAAGGTGGTCAATCATATCGGGAGGGTCCCACCCTCCTAACCTTATCTAAACTTAATTACCTCCCAAAGGCCCCATCTCCAAATATCATCACACTGGGAGTTAGAATTTCAGCATATGAATGGGGGGGCACAATTAGGTCCATAGCAATTGATTAATAGGAATTATTAGCATTCTTTCCCTTCCTCTGCCTGGTGCAATTCCTCAGTTCTGGATAGTAATCCTCGCTTTTAATGTCATCCATATTTGGTATCCATATTTGCTTTGTACTTTGTTATGAAATATAAATATCTTGCTTCCCTATAATTGTTATCTTTCTATTATCCATTATCTTTTTCCTGTAAATAGCAGCCTGATTTTCCCTTGGAAAACCTATTTATCCATTTACAGAGAATGTGGTATGGGTTGGCCTGACCTGACTTTGGCTCCAGAGTTAAATACTTAACCTAGGTATAAACCAGTCAGCATATTCCATCCCACTTCTCATACTGATTAAATTAGAGTTAGGCAGGAACTAAATTCAGGGCAATTAAATCATGCCAATTTTTATCAGAAAACCTACAGAAGAATAGCTCTTTTGGGTTGGTGTTGCTGAGAGAATATGGTCCACACATGGACTGCTGGCAACTATCTTGTCCCCTTGATGGAAGCCAGTGAGTGAGAATGGAGCTAGGATAAAGGATTGAAGAGCTGAACAGGAGACATACATTCTCAATGATATCATTTAAACCCTTGGATGCAGCAGTGTCCTGAAGTTTACCATTGGACTTCTCCCTTAGAAAAGCCAATTATTTTAGCGTGAGTTCACCCAGCAGCAGTCCCGGAGATAAGGATGATAGTGCAAGTAGTTTGTGTAGGGATTGAGCCCAGAAAATACTGGCAGGAGAGTAGTTTAGTGAGACAGGGAAGAGAAAAAAGCCAATTAAGGGTACATTATCAAACAAGCTGTCATTCTGGGCAACAGGAAGCAACTCCTACTGGGGAACTCCAATATAGAACACATGTTTCAGTTATCCTGCCTGAGAGGCAAGGGAGCTGGGGTGTATATCCACCAACTCCTGTCGCTGGTTGATGAATGCTCCTAATTATTAATTTTAGAGCACTTCCAGCCTCCCCCACTCAAGGCCAAAAGAGCCTGCAGGTAAAGAGTCACAGGTGCTGGAAATCAGCAGTAGGGCCAGTCGTTCCAGAGAACGGAAGTGTTAGGTGCAGAAGGGATGTCCACCAGAGCTGAACAATCAATTTCTTACATTCCTTAAGTCCACTTAAATTGGGTTTCTGCCACTAAAACTGAAGAACTCTAATTAAAACCATACACCAGCTGGATTTAAGTTCCCCAAGGTCAAGGATTCTGTCTCTGGTTCTTTCCTTAATTCTTTACCTATAAAGTACACAGTAAAACTTCCATGGTTGATTTTTAAGAACACATTTTATCTGTTAATTCCAGCAATTTTTTTAAAGAAGCAAGAAGATTACACATAAGCAGAGCTATGGTTTACCAGAAATATAAAAGATTTTCCTCTTGGGACCTCGAAATTTATGGGAAAGAGCAAAATGTTTATTCAGAACGCTGATAACAAGAATTTGTTCATAAAAGCATCTGTACAGATTTGTCTTGGGGTCAATATGAAATGTGTTCAACCCACTACTACATCTGCAACTAAAACCACATTGATTTCAATAAAATAGAATACCAGTTTATCTGCAGAAAGGATAATGAAATTCATTGTTTAAAAGTCAAGAAAAAAATCAGAGAGTATCTTTTTTTCAATTTCTTTATTGTGTTAAAATACGCTCAACACAAAATTTGCCATCTTAACCGTTTTTAAGCGTACACTTCAGTGGCATTAAATACATCCAAACTGTTGTCCAACCATCACCACCAGAACACCTACCAGCTCACGAAACTGAAACTCTATACCCATTAGACAAGAACTCTGCATTCCTCTCTCCTTCCAGTCCCTGGAAACCATAATTCTACTTTCTATCCCTGATTCTGACTACCGTAAGTACCTCATATAAGTGAAATTATACAATGTTTGTATTTTTCTGATTAGCTTATTTCACTTAGCATAATGTCCTCAAGATTCATCCATATTTGTAGCATATATCAAAATTTCCTTCATTTTTAAGGCTGAATAATGTTCCATTGTATATACAGTAAGTCCCCTACCTACGAACATTCAAGTTTTGAACTTTCAAAGATGTGAAAGTGTGCTCGCATGTCCAATCATGTAAGTTAGTTCACGTGTCTGGCATACATTGTCATGTGCGTGCATCTTCTACAGGTGGTTGTGCTTTTGTGTACTTTACTTACAGTACTGTATGGAGTACAGTAGTACAGTATCTTTATTTCAAGCCCAGGATGTGAGTGAGTGAAGTTACAGCTAGCCCTCTATCTCGTATTGCTGACGCTCCTCTCCCTCCCAGTCAGTAACTCTTCTCGCCTGTTCACTTGATGTCAGCCCCTGTTTGCGAGCCCTTGTACTGTACTACTGTACTTTTCAAGGTATTGTACTGTAAGATTTAAAATGCTTTCTTTATTTTTTGTGTTTGTTTTTTATGTATTATTTGTGTGAAAAGTATTATAAATCTATTACAGTACAGTACTATATAGCTGACTGTGTTAGTTGGGTACCTAGGCTAACTTTGTTGGACTTATGAACAAACTGGACTTGTGAACACACTCTCAGAACGGAACTTGTTTGTAAGGGGACTTACTGTATCTCTCTTTTGGTTATTATTTGCATGGAATATATTTTTTACATTCTTTCACTTTTAACCAATTTGTGTCCTTAAATCTAAAGTGAGTCTCTTGTAAACAGTGTATAGTTGAATCACCATTCTAAAAAAAATCCATTCTGCCAATCTCTGTTTTTTAATTGGAGAGTTTAATTCACTCACATTTAAAGATATGAAGGGACTTTAGTTTGCTGTTGTTTTCTATTTACTTTATAGCTTTTTCCCCTCATATCCTGCATCACTGTCTTCTTTAGTGTTGATTTTTTTATAGTGAAACATTTTAATTCCCTTCACATTTCCTTCTGTGTATATTCTGTAGTTATTTTCTTTGTGGTTACCATGGGGATTACATTTAACATCCTAAAGTTATAACACTCTAATTTGAATTTATACTACCATAACTTCAATACCATACAAAAACTCTGCTCCTTTTAGCTCCATCCCCAGCCCTACAGTTGTTGATGTCACAAAATTACATCTTTATATAGTGTGTCCAAAAACATAAACTAATTGTTTTTTAATGCATGAGTCTGTTAAATTATGTAAGAAGCAAAATGTGGAGTTACAATGATACCAGATTCCATAACTGCCCATGTGTTTACTTCTACTTCAATCTTTATTTCTTTATACAAGTTCAAGGTACAGTCCAGTATCCTTTCATTTCACACTGTAGGACTCCCTTGAGCATTTCTTGCAGTTCAGATCTAGTGGTAACCAACTCCTTGGCTTTTGCTTATCTAGGAAGGTCTTGACTGCTCTCTCATTTTCGAAGCACAGTTTTGCCAGATATATGATTCTTGTTGGCTTTTTTTTTCCCTTTTAGCACTATAAATATATCAGTCCATTGTCTTTTGGCTTCCAAAGTTTCTGATGAGAAATCTGCTGATTATCTTATCAAGGATCTCTTGTATGTGAAGAGTCACTTCTCTCTCGCTGCTTTTAAGTCTTTGGTTTTGACAGTTTGGTTATAATGTGTTTTGCTGTGGGTCTCTTTGAGTTCATCTTACTTGGAGTTTGTTGAGATTCTCAGATGTTCATATTAATGTATTGTATCAAATTTAAGAAATTTTAGCCATTATTTCTTCAAATATTCTCTCTGCCTCTTTCACTCTCTTTTCTTTCTGGGACTCCCAAATGCATATGTTGGTCTACCTGATGGTGTTCTATAGGCTCTGTTCACTTTTCTTTGATCATTTTCTTTCAATTCTTCAGACTTGATAATTTCTGTTGTCCTGTCTTCAAGTTTGCTGACTCTTTAATAGCCTGCTCAAATTTGTCTATGAATTCCTCTAGTGAATTTTTTTCATTTCAGTTATTGTACTTTTCAGCTACAGAATTTCTTTTGGGATTCTTCTTAGGTTTTTCATCTCTTTATTGATATTTTCCTTTTGTTATACATCATTTTCCTTTACGTCCTCCATGTCTTCCTTTAGTTCTTTTAGCATCTTTCAGACAGTTCTTTACCTAGTAAATCTGCCATCAGGTCTTTCTCAAGGACAGTTTCTGTTGCTTTATTTTTTCCTTTGAATGAGACATACTTTCTTGTTTCTTTGTATGCTTTGTGATTTTTTGTTGAAAATGAAATATTTGAATCTAATAATCTAATAATTCTGGAAATCAAATTTTCCCCCTTCCCTCAAGGTCTGTTGTTTGTTGTTGTTGTTTTATTTTGGTTGCTGTAGTGTGTCTCTGTGCCAAGGATTAGCCTGAGGTGTAAACTTAAGGTCTTTTCATGTATTTTCTGAGCCTATGCCTTTCCCAGGGCATGGGCGGTGACTTTCTAATTTCCTCTATATATGCAGCTGCTTTTGAATGTCTTTAACATCTGGATCCTAATGGGGGAAAAGAGAAAAATGAAAGTGGGGAGGGAAGGTGTTGGCCCCTTAAATCCCCTAGAAGTCAATTCAACCTGAATGGAAGGGTCTTGAAACAATGGGAGGAGATGCAACAACACTGTTGCCTGCTTCTGTGACTCTACCTCTAAGATCAGAAGAAGCAATCAGTGATCAGATCACTGATCTTCCGTATTTGAAGGAGAGGGTCTTATTTCCCACTCTGGCTCCCCAAAACTACACGCAAGCTGCTTCAGGAACACATGTACAGATGCCTGCCACACCTGGGAGTTGGGGGATGGGTGACTGCTGCCAAGCTAAGCCTTCAATAGACTGCAGAGTTCCACAATAGTTACATCTGACATATTCTGCCAGTGTTATTGTTGTCTGGTTGGGGACATGGATTCCTGATGCTTCTTACTTCATCATCTTCCCAGAATCCTCCCCCAGAAGGTATCTTTTAATTCAAAGTAATAGATGAGTATAATTAGAGCTAATACTGGACATCACATGTAAAATGTAAACATACAATTATATTATTTCAAGAATTCATTCCCAAGCATGCACAAACTCTCAGTCAGCAGTTTTCTCCAATGAGTCAGAAGTGGTTATGGGTCTATCCAACTTAGACACAACTGACTAGCTTTATCTAGGTTTTTGTTTTGTTTTTTAGCAGTTGGAGATCAGCAGTTAACTGAGTTATATAACTTTAATTTTCAATATTAGGGTAATGCAATAGGAGCTATAATAGTGGAGATTTTAATAAAATAAACAGTGTAGTTGTGGTCTCTTCAGTACTGTGTGGTTCATCAAGTAAAACTGGTATGTGCACTCAGCAAGGGACTCTAAGCTGTGGGAAGGTATGCATTGTTTAATGTCATAAAAGACTGCTTTCTCCAGAAAAACAGTTGAAAACCCTACAGTTGGAACTCCCTTCTCTATGAGAAATGAGATTAATGGCAGAAGGCTAATAGATGAATCTGTGTAATCAGAGACCAGCTCAGGTGCTGATCTTAGCCATATGTCCTAGGGTCAAGCACAGAGATATTGCCTTCTTTTCCAAATGCTCACAGAATGTGTTCTCACATCTGGTAACTCAGCTTTTTATACAATTGGCTCTCATTAGGAAGACAGCCTTCAGCAGTCCATCAATTTATTTGTGGCTTCTAATTATTATAAATTAAGAACACTGAGGTTTGATATATAAATACAAGGGGTTCCCAATTTATTATCCATCTGGATTCCCAGCACTTAAAAAAAATAGTCAGTTGTTAAAACTGCTTTTCCTATGGGTGTAATGTGATACATGTGGGTTAGATTACAGACAGCCCTAAAAGGCTTATCAACCATTATGTTACTATCCCAGCTGTAGAATTCAACCCAGTCACCTAACACTATTTCCTTGAGAAAATATGACAAGAAGGCCAAACTTCAGATACTACAGAACCAACTCCCAATGCACAAGGGGCCCAAAGATCCATTTTCTATGACTTGGTGCAGGCGTCTGAGGTGGTTGGGAGCTTTGGGGAAAGTGAGAATTAGGGTCAAATTCTTGAGTGGGGCATAGAGTTAAATAGGAGCTGGTACTTGGATAGAGAATAAGAGCTAAAGAGACTTAGGGCCCGAGTCATATGACAATCTCAGGTAATTTTTAAATTCTGAGGCCTATTCCCTAATTTCCTCCTTTCTTTTATTCTACAACCTCTACTTCTTGGGACTTGGCAGAAAGCCTTGCTGTTACCCAAAACACAGACACTTTAAGACAAGAAGGAAGAAAGGAAGTACTTCAGGCAAGAGCTAAGTGGAAATTTTTGTGCCACTCACAGTTAAAAAAAACAGACGAAAGTTGGTATAACACTTTAGAAACTGGCAGTATCTATCAAAGCTGAACATGCACTTTATTATGACTTAGTAATTCCATTTCTAGGTATCTACCCAACAGAAACACATACGTGTAGTCACCCAAAGAATGTACTAGAATGTTCATGAAAGCTCTATTAAAAATACAGATTAGAAAGTGCCCAAAGGAAACGTCTGGTTCTGGAGGAGCAGAGTGGGAGTGAGGGATGCTAATAAAGGTTAAGGGAGGTTAATAAGAAAAAAAAAAACTGCCCAAGTGTCCCTTGTATCCCTAAATGGATATAAAAATTGAGATATATTCATATGAGAGAGTACTCTACAGCAACAAGAACAAACATGCAATGAAATGGATGTAGCTCACAAAAATAATGTTGAGTGAAAGAAGCCAAGCACAAAAGATGATGCACTGTATGATACCATTTACATTAAATGTCAAAGCAACTAAAACTAATGGATATTATTAGAAGCTTGGATAGTGGTCTTGTTGGGAATTGTAATGCTGGAAAGGGACATACTGATAATGTCTCTTGGTGTGGTTACATGAGTAGCTCAGTGTGGAAATATTCCTCTCACTGTATCCTTATTAAATGTGCACTTTTCTGTATATACTTCAATAAAAAGTGTGTGTGTATGTCTTGTTTTGTATTGTTTTTACAGCATACAAACCACAAGTATTGTCAGTCTAACTCACCTCCAGGAAAATGAACCTCTTCTTGCCTCTGAGTGACTAACACTGCCTCTTGATGTGACGTTTCTGCATCAGCTCTGACAACAGTTAAGAATGTCGGTATACAAGAAGGAATAGAAAACTGATACTGTATTAAATAATCTGTAATTTCAATTTTTTTCCTGAAATACATTATATTGTATGTTTGAGATAATTCTAGTACAAAGTATAATAAAACTAGGTGCATAATAAACAGTTTAAATCATTAGTAAGTGTACAAGTGGAAAAGAAACATTTACTGGACAAAGTAATGTTACCCTAATGATTATTTGCTTGTGCGTTGCTACACTGTGTTGATAATTTGCTTCATTACCTTGCTGTTTGATACATAGTGTGAATTTCTCTGTCACTGTAAAGACTGTAATGACAAATTTTCATCTTACTGCACAATCAAAATGGTATTGATAGGAATGAACTCCAGAGGCTGGACCTGAGCAGAGAGGTGGTAATTCAGGCTTACTACTCAGTTGTATGACCTGAACCTCTCAACTTTTACCCTACCTGTTAAATATATGCTGTGTCATTAAATGCTTTCAAATCTTAAAAAAAAAAAGCCTCCCTGGTTTTCAGTCTGATCATTCAGGCAAATATTCAGAGTCAGTTGCCTTGACACTTGCCTCCTGAACAATTCCCATGGCTCCCCTTTCCTCCTCAACTGTGGTGCCATATGTGGATGGATATCTTGCCACAGGGGTGGTAGGGACACCTGTCAGCTCAAGTACAGATTAACCCACTAAGGCACACGCATCCTCCATCCCCCGTCTTCTGCTCTGAATCTGCACATTTAGTGCTGACACCTGCCTGCACAGCCTCTCGGGAGTTGCTTGCATCCAGCTCCGTGTGGGGCTGGTGTGCACCCACAGCGACTGGCTGCTATCCCAGGCCCCTGCAGATGAGATCAGTGCCTCGTAAACTCACCCTGTCCTTGCAGCAAACACGATAAAGCAAAACTAATTACAAACTCTGTATCCAATCACATGGTGCCCACAGCTCAGCATTCAGCATTTATAAATGTGCTGATCTGTTATCGGATACTAATCTGGTTCTTTTCTGTGTAAAGAGAAATATCACAATAAATTCAATGAGCTCTCATGAGAACTGCCCAAATCAAAAAGCTTTTTGTTTCTATTTAGACTGCACAATACCCTGTTTGATAAACTAGCTGTGCTAAGCAGTGGCTGAACAACTGAATTTAGACTCGTAGAAGCCTGGATTGGGCTTATAATGAATATGAAATAGGATATCACTTAATTCCTAGAGAGTTCTGACTCCCCCCCACTCAAGAGGTAATGTTTTCCAGGGGAAAAAACAAAGAAACTTGTGTCATCTATCCCACTTTTTCTGCCTATCATGTATGTAAAGAACCAGGAATGCACCCCAGCTAGAAGAGACGGTGCTGAGGATTTTGAAATAATTAAAACTGAGTAAACTGAGTCACTTTAGGCAAATGGAAGTTGGTCTATAAATGTCTCCACTGAACTCCGTCCAGTTCCAGAAGTTCCCTTCCTCTAGCACTTATGTAAGTGTCAGATCTTGCCTGAAAACTGGTTTACAAAATGGATAAGGGAAAGGGGTGGACAACCCAGAATTAGAATGTAGGAGATCACTTATGTTTCACTTAAATTTAGACTTCATTTTGTTTATATTATCTTTCTTTAAAAGTTTAATCGCACTTGGAATTTTACTTCAACAAACACAGTTAACTATAAATATGTGTATAATAAACCACATATACTCACATAGACATAAAGAGAGAGAAAGACTCTAAAATTGGGAGCTTTATTTGGATGTCAGTTACTACTCACACAGGGAGTTGCCAATACTGAACCAGCTAAAGATAACCAGATCCCTGCCCAAACCTGTCAGCTCCAATGTTTCTCATTCCATCATTATGTTCCGTTACATACTGAGGACTTCTTAGTCTGCCCTCATTATAATTTAAATAACCTTAGCTCCACATTAAGCCAGCAAGGTGAATGCTTTAGTTTTCTACAGAAAATAGGACAGAAAATGCGTTCCTTTGGCTACTGGGCAGAGGGTAGCAGGAAAGGACCCCAGAAGAAGGGGAAGGGGGGGGCTGATGACACATTTTGTTTCCTATGCAGCTTTTTCCCCTGAGGATTAGCTGATAGGACTTATCTGGTTCTCAACCTCTTCACCCCTCACAGAAGTGCTTTTATTTGATGGATCCTGGTAGGTTCAGCCTGACCTTGGTCTTGAACAGTTCTGATCTTGGAGAAACAAGATTTCAGCACCTCTACTCCAATTCTACAAAGTCCTACGTGATCTGCCCCCATTTTGGACCTCCCCTTACCTCTCTGATCTCATCTCCTACTATTGATAGTTTGCCACTTGATCGCTCCCTCAAACCACACAAGCCTCCCTTCTTTCTAGAAAATTTCGGATCCTTTCTAGTCTCAGAGCCTCAGAGACTTTGCATTTGCTGTTCGCTCTGCTTCCTTCCCCTGGGCTACTCCTCCCCAAGATATTTGTGTGAATTGCTCCATCCATCTTTTTTTCTTTGTCTTTATCCAGTTGTAACCTTAGTGGTATCTTCCCAGACCACGTTATTTAAAATCACAACCCCTTCCAATAGTTCCTACCTTCCTGCTTTATTTTTCTTTAAAACATGTAACCTAATGTAACATGATATGTATTTTACTTTCCTTTTTTTTCTTTACTTCTTGTCTCCTCTTACTAACTGCTGTATGAGAACGGGAACCTTTGTCTCTTTTGGCTTTATTCCTGGCATCTAGTAGCGTGCCTGTAACAGAAAAAGCACTCGATAATCAATTGCTGAATGAATGCATGATTTAGTTATGCAGGCCTGATGAATTGGCTTCTGCCTTATTGCTTAGGCCTAGATCTTGCTTTGGCAACTTCCCTTCACTATCACCACCTGTTTTCTTAAGATTTGGGTACTGACCCTGAACTCCTACCTAGGTTTGTCTTTCACTGTCTCCTAACCGAATTTTCCCTAATTCCAACATCCTGAGTTTCTGAGCATTTCTATTCCTGAATTTCCCCATCATTGTAGTGTCCCTGTCCATAGGATCATTGATTACCTGGTTTTCATTTAGTCAAAAAATCATTTTTCAGTGTCCTATATGGACTGAGAATTACGCATATCCCAGGGACAAAAAGGTGACGAGGACAGAATCCTCAGATATCTGGGTGCTCTTACTGCCTTAATACCCTCTTCTGTCTTTCAGCTTAGATCTTTAGTTCTTCCTGAACAGTTCTGTTCATCTTTAAAGATGAGGGTCTAGTTTCAGGTCCAAAGTCTTTGGGTGTGGCCCATCCCACTGTTAACTAACAAACCATACCTCCTAGAGTTTGAAATTGGAGGCCAGCCCTGTATAATGAATACTGCAAAAAAAACATAAGAACACCTGAGTACCCTGCTTTGCTGATTTTCTACTTACTGATTTTTTCCTTCAGTTATTTTCATAAATACTGACCACTTTAAAAAAAAAAAAAACATTAAATATATTTTACTTAGCAAACCACTCTTTCCTTCCTCTTCTCCTTCAGGACATTCTTCACTTAGCAACTTAGGCAATGCCAAGCTTGTTCAAACAGCCAAGGGTTTAACTCTTATAAATCTGAAACTCCCCCTTTGGCTTAGAAGTGGACAAACTTGTACTTTCTTAGGCTCCCCAGTTTTGTTTGTACACGTTACTGCCTGATGGTTTTGATATTCATCAGGTATTTTAACTACTGAAAGTCATTACTTTCTACAAAGAACTTCACTTAGAGAAGCCTCATGAGATACACTCTACTTCATGAGAAACCAGTGGTTGCTCTGAAACACAAAGCCTAATCCAATGTGAAAGTCATGTAACAGCCCATTAGATAAGTGTCCAAACCCATTCTTTATCTGGTATCTGGTTATTGTTAATGCTACTGGTGTCTTGAGTTCACAAGCCCTCTACAACCCAGCACATTAATTGAATACGAATGTCATCAACTTCTCTTCGCTCTCTTTTCCTAGGAAGGAGGTTGAGAGGGGAAAATATCCTGTGCTTCGACATCACCTGCAAGCTATATGAGTGCACTTATTGGTCCAATGGTTAATTTCTCAATCACAGTTTTCATTCACGTTCCAGTATCACCTTCCAAGCTCAGTTCACAGACCCAGAAGAAATGTGTCCAGGATTTTTTAATCTCTCAGCCCACAACCTGCCCATTACACATGAGCAATTTTTTTTTTTTACAACCACATTATAACCAGGAATTAGGTTTCTTCTATTGCAGATCCAAGTTGAATGGACTGTATTATAAATAATTACTTTCCTTAGGCTAAGAAATGGAGTGGCCATGTTGAAGGTTAAGGAAAGGTAAGCAAAGCAGAGGTGCCAACCCTCGGGGCAGAGTCCTGGCTGCTGACTTCTCAGTTCAGGCTAGATTGAGTTTGTATCCCCATGTATCCTAAGGTTTCAACACCCCCGCCCCAAATCCTCAAAACAGCAAGGTTATTTTATCATTGTAACCTAATACATATTCCCTAGTAAAGCTTTATTGTTTCTGGACCTCAGAGAACACTCAATTTCTATCATCTGAAAACAGTGAGGGAATGAATTTAATCATTTTAAGGTCCAAGCAGTAGACCCTACTTCCTTCTTTCATTCTTCTGGATTGTTTCATGAATAAAGTTTTCTCTCTGGAGTCTTCCATCCTTTTCACTCTGATGATTATTTTTCCTAGACAGCTTACACTATCATCTTAATAAAACCTTCTCTGATATTGCTACCTCATCAAGCTCTCAATGGATCCTCCTTTCCTTTCATTGCTAAAATCTTCATAGAATAGTCAAAATGCTCAATGCCTTCATCCCTCACTTTATAGTTGCTTCTTAACTCCCTGTAATTTGAATCCCACAGTCACCAATTAACTATAGTTTCCAAAGCCACCAATGAAGTTTTAAATACCAAAAGCACTCTACTAAGTTATTAGTCTTCTTCAACATCCCTCCTCCCTTGTGAAATTTCCCCCTATTGGTTTCTACTTCTCTATGGTGTGTATTTCCTGATAATTTCTTCTTTAGCCCTTCATTCATTCTCCTTTCTATATTCCTCCTTCAATAGAAACATTTCTCAAGACTCACTCTTTAGTCTTCTTGTCCTTTATCTGGCATGCTCTACCTTGGCGAGTTCATCAAATGTTTCAACCATCATCTCTAAAGCAAATCACTCTTAACTTTGTCCCTTGCACTGACATTTCTTCTGAGATCTGAACTCCCATTCCAATTACTCACGGTTCATCATTGTGAAACTATCAAAGCTGGAACCATTAATAAACATTTTCTAAAAAGAACTCATCATTTTCCCAGAAGCTCTTTCTACTCTCCCATTTACTGTCTTGGTAAATGTCACCTGAGTATGCATATCACTTCTTAGAGAAAACTTTGAGTAAAGGAGTTACCGCCCTCCTATCCTTCAATTAGTAGTTAAATCTTGTTAGCTCTGCCTCCACACTGTTGCCCACAATTATCCACTCCATCCTTTCCCATCGACTGTCTTCTCATCCAGGCCCTCCTCTGCTCCCTCAGGCACATTTGCCATGTCTGCCAAACAGGGCGCTTCCTCCAGGTTCTCTCGTCCATTCTCTCACTTTGAGCCGAGTTATCTATCACTCTAGGGCAATCATCCTAAATGGCTCCCTCTACTGGATAAAGTCCAACCTCTTTGGCCCCCTTTCAAGCCTCATTGACCTCATACCTTCACATAGAGCCTATACTCTGGCTACCCTTTTCACTTATGCTTCCCAAATGCACTATCAAGCCTCTGTGCCATTTGTAATCTTATTCTCTTTGTCTAGAATATTCTCCTCACTCTCCCATTTTATCTGGTGAACTCCCACTTATGGGTACAGGTCCAGCTTAAATTTCAAACCCTCTTCACAATAATCCCTGAGCAAAGGCCATGTCTCCTCATCTGTGTTCCCATAGCTCTTTATAGATTGTGAACTCCTTCAGTACTGAGGCTTCTTCTTACTCAGGACCTAACTCAGTTCTTGATACATTGCCGGTGCTCCATGAGATCACTTACTTTGCAAATATTTATTGATTCCTTGCCATATAGTGAGCATTATTTTTAAGTGTTGACAATACAATGATGGAAAAAGTAGACGCAATATCCACCTTCACAGGGCTTACAGCTTAGGGAGAATTATAATAGATAACCACTCTAACGGAACACCAGGGATTTATTTAGCTTCACTGCATTTCTTGTGCCTTGTATGATCTTTATTAACCCCAGAGAGTAACTTCTTATATATGAAGTTGCTAGTTTCCCTAAACTGCTAATTAATGCATAATTATCCAGTAATAAGTTTAGATATCAAAAGGAAAATTAGCATAGTGATCTGATGCCTAAAGCTTACCTTTTTTTATATATATACAAAAGAGGAGGACTGAAGAAAGGATAGAGAAATACAGTAAATGTGTAAATACCAAGGTGCATGTGCATGTGTAAGTCTGTTTTTCTGAGGCAGTTGGAAGGGCATAAGTGAAGGGAGAAAGAGGACTATATTAAGAGAGGCTGGAGAGGCACAGTGCTGAAAAAGACAGGGTGCTGAGTAGTAGCTTAAGCCACAATCTGCTGTTACATTTTTGTGTGATTACCCTGTTGGTTCCAGAAATCACATGTTTTGTGACCACTATTCTACAACATTACTGAGTTTTCTAGCAGTTGGCTGGATTCTTCCAGGAACAGTTAGGTCTGCAATTGCTTTGTTAGGCAAGCTGAACACAAGGCAGTCACTCAGTTCTATCAAAAATGAGGACAGTATTTCATGCAATGAATTTAGAAAAAGGGAAGAGTGAGGCAATTCTTAGTGCTACTTTTGATTCATTGTAATTCGCTGTAAAAATGGCCATAAGATTTTCCCTTAGGAACAAGATACATTATAAACTGCTTGGCACTGCTAATCTTTATAACATATGTTTTTTAATTTCAAGGAGGAATTTACTCTTACCATTTATCTCACCTAAAAACATGCAATGTTATTACTAAAACCATACTGGTACAAAGGTTGAGATAAATCATGTGAGCCGATGGTAATTTATAAATGCTAAGCTGTAATCGGGCTTAGAGTCGTACCCAACAGCCTGCTGACATTCCCACGCACGACAGGAAGGCTCAAGCAACACTTTCTCAGAGAAGCTTTCTCCTGCACAAATTGGAAGGTTCTCAGAACACAGCCAGCTTGTCTGCTCCTGATGACTGTTAATGAGAACTCTGAATGGAGGACCAGCCTCCATTGTCTTTTCTTTTTTTTTTTTTTTAAAGTTTCTATGTCATGTAAAATTTCCAGGGATTGGCTGAAGGAAGAATGCAGCTGAGGGTCAAAGTTCCGAAGTTACATCCTCTTTTTCTTGGGAGGCACAGAGCTGTGTCTGGAACCTCGGTTAGAGCCTCGGCCTGACCTGTGCACAGATGTCTTCCTCTTCCAGCTCATACTGCGACTCTCTTCCTCTTCCTCCTCATAGCGACTTTCACGGTCAGCTTTTCGGGCTTCTTCCTCCAGTTCATCCCAATCCTGTCCACTCTCTTCTTCACTGCCCAATGATTCCTTGGAATAATCTGATTTTTCAGCTTCTGATGAATAATCTTCCTCCCTGTCCTCCTCCTCTTCTTCATAGTCATCCTCTGAAGGATTAAAAGTCTCATCTTTGATTTAAGACTCAGAATCCCCTTCCTCAGTATCACTCCCCTCACCCTTAGGTTCCGGGAAAGACCAGCCACCTTGTTCGAAGAAGCCCTCAGGGTCATCAACAATGGTCTTCATAATTGTAGTCCAGTTGAGGGACTGTACTCCTTCTGTGTACTTTAGGTCACAAGAATTCAACCATTCCTTGATGGGGTCAAGAGAGGCAACATGAATGGCGTTGATTGTTGTCTCTTGCTGTAGTCCTTGTAGACGATTACTGTGTCAAAGTTCTTCTGGTGAAACTGGACTCACTCCAAGTGAATCAGCTCCACTTCATCCAACGTCACCACAAAAGGTGGCCATTCTGTAGCATTTACCAGTACAATACTAGTGGGCTGAAGGAGGCAGGTACTCCTATAGGAGCTCTGTTAAATCCCAAGTCCCCAAAAAGCACTTCAAAGTCCAGTTCCTCCTTAGTTAGAGCCTCTACTTTCTCAATGAAATTTTTAAAGGCTGTTTTCTGTTTGTGCCTCATTCCTCATTCCATCAGCTCAGCATAGAGGTCATCTCGGTCATGCACATGCTGAGGTTTCCCCAAGTCTGTTGTGATCTCCCGCACCTCTTTGCTCTCCTTTCCTGGACTCCATGGTCCCTTCATTGGTCAGATCCCCTCTGAGCAAGACGAATAGTGATGCTACATGTCCTGACCAACGTCATCCCAGTTAAGGCCTCCAAGAAATCCAAACACTAGGTCCTCTGTCAACCTTCCAACTACATTTCAGCCCACACTTGAGGTTTCTTTGCTGTAGACACAATTTCGCTGAACATAAGAGATCGGGAAAAGTGAGGGTGGTACTGAGAAGGATAACCATGGATAAAAATAACAGTATTTCAAAATGGGGTCAAATAGGAGACAAGAGAAGTGATTTCAAATGAGAAAATAATGAGGGTTATTATTGTTTGAGTCCTTAGGATGTGACAGGAACTGTACTAAACATTTTACATCTAAGGTCTCATTTAGTCTTCAAACCAACTACCTATGAGGTAGGTTTTATTATTTTTCCCATCATACAACTATGGAAAGAGATGCAGAGAAGTCAAGTAGCTTCAGGATTTCTGCCTAGTACGTAAAGGAGTGGAGGCATGAATCCAGCTCGAGATGAAGTCAAAGATTTGACTTTTAACACTCTTGAGTATTGCTCTCATTAATTCTAGAATCAGCAATATTTCAATAATTATGTAAAAAATACAAGACTGTCTTAAATACTTGTATGGTATTTATTAACCCCTAATACAAGAGACTGTTCTTTTCAAAAGCCTTATTGAAAAGAAACCATTGACTGCAGTCTACTCCACATTTCTGCTGTTAACAATTTGGGGGCTCCTTAGCAGAGGGGCCACACCACATGCTTGCTGTGCTCTGCACCTCTTTTCCAGGCTCACCTGAGTCTGGAGGAGACCAGACTGCATGAGGGAACTCACAGAGTTCCCCCAACTACTTAACTCTTTTAAAGATGCATTATCTAGAAAGCAGTATCATCACACATTGCTTTGTCATAATCCATTAGGAGGCTGTGTTGCAAGGAACTTATTATTAAAATAGAGTTCAAATCCTCAGACAAGAAATTTCAAAATAAATGAGAACAAAACAATTTTAAATTGACCGTTCATTGAATACTTTAAAAGTGCTAAGAACTTTATAAATATCTCATTCTATTCTCATTAAATCTCTAAGATCTATGTTTTATTCATCCCCATTTTACAGATAAGAAAATGGTGGCTTGAAGAGGTTAAACAATTTGCCCCAGAGTCTTACAGTCATAAAGGTCAGAGCCTAGGCTGAAACCCAGAGCTATGGAGCTATAAAGTTTGACTCTTAACCTTGATTCCACACTGCCTCTCACCAGCATGCGCTGATAGGTTTTCACAAGTGGTAGAAAAGGGATACTTGATAGAGAGCCACCAATTGGACATGTCATGAGTATGCACATGGGAATGTGTGGAACATGGGAGTTATTTATTGTGTGTGCCAAAGCGATATAAAAAAAGACTAAAATCACTGTTCTCGAGGCAAAACAGAGGACTAAGAAATATAATTTGTCATTGGTTTCATCATCTAATTCCTGGATAGCTTTGGAAAGTAATTCACCTCTGTTTCTTTAATTTACAATTAGGGAGAATATTTGACATCTATCTTCCTCATAGGAATGTTTTAAGGAAAACTAAGATATGGAACAATCATTGTAAATATTTCTCATTTGATAGATTAATGTATCAGTATCATGCCATGTTAAGGAGTTTCAACATTATCCTTTAAGCAATAAGTTGCTGGGGGAGATTTCCAGGGAGAAGCATAACATGACCAAATTAGCATGATGCAGAGGGGACACTGCTGAAATCTGTAGAATGGATTGAAAAAAGTAAACTTTCTTTAAGTGTGTTGATGTGACAGCAAGGTTACAAAGTAGGTCTGAAGCAGAGGAGGCTGGGTGTGGGCTGAGTGTGGAAAGATGGGAAAGAAAATGGTCAGGTAAGAATGAACAGGGAGAAAAGAAGCATCTAGACCTGGGATCCAGCCAGAGGATGCTTCTTTACCTCACTGCTTTCTCACTGTTTTAGAAATATCAAAACAATGTGATTACTTTGAATTCCAACCAGGAGAGTTAAGATTTGATGGCAATATAAAATGGGTGTGCATTAATACACCTCTTAGAAGTGAACAGTTAGAAAACAATTTTTTCAAGATCCTTTCTAGTTCTATGGAAAAAGGAAGTCTTTTTAATGTTTTAGCTAATATCTGGAGAGGAGCACCACTTAGGGCAGTGTACAAAGCTATGCAAAACTCTGACTACCAAGAAGATACACATGCAAAGCTTCTCAGATTATTATTTTTACCTTCTATCTCTCAGAAGAAATCAAATGAGAGTTTGAAAATTGATTACAAAATTTAGCTTTTGTGTGACCTTGACCAAGTTACTTAAATTCACTGACCCACAGTTTTCTCAGTTGTGCAATTGGAATAATCATAGTAATAGCTTTAGAGGGATTTTGTGAGTATTAAATGAGTACAATCTACCTATAGTCAGGGTTCATATTTTAGTATCAATACATTTTAGCTGTATGAGTATCAATGATTGTGTGCTTGAAGGAATTGTGTGCTATGAAAGACTGTGAAGGTCAAAGGAGACAGGACTCCATACACTGTGCTTGTACTTCTTTTGCTCTTCCCTAGATGATATCTACTCTTTTTAAAAGATATAACACATAAAACGATGCTCAACATTGCTAATCATCAGGGAAATGCAAATCAAAAACCACAATGCAATATCATCTCACACCTGTCAGAATGACTATCATCAAAAAGAACACAGATAACAAAAGTTGGTGAAGTTGTAGTGTAGAGAAATGGGAACCCTTGTACACTGTTGGTGGGAATGTAAATTGGTGCAGCCATTGTGGAAAACAGTATGAAGGTTCCTCAAAAAACTAAAAATAGAACTACCATATGACCCAGCAATTCCACTCCTGGTTGTGTATGTGAAAAAAGGCAAAAAACAGTAATTTGAAAAGACACAGGCACCCCAGAGTTCATAGAAGCATATATATATATATATATATATATATATATATATATACACACTACTTAGCCATACAAAAAATGAAACTTTGCCATTTGCAACAACATGGATGGATTTGGAGGGTATTATGCTTAATGAAATAAGTCAGACAGAAAAAGACAAATACTGTATGATATCATTTACATGTGGAATCTAAAAAAAATAAAACAAGCTAGTGTATATAACAAAAAAGAAACAGACTCACAGATATAGAGAACAAACTAGTGGTTACCAGTGGGGAGAGGAAAAGGGGGAGGGGCAAGATAGGGCTAGAGGATTAATAGGTACAAACTATTATGTATAAAATAAATAAATAATGAGGATATAGTGTACAACACAGGGAATACAGCCAATATTTTATAATAACTACAAATGGAGTATAACCTTTAAAAATTGTAAATCACTATGTTGTACACCTGTAACATACAATATTATACATCAACTATGCTTCAATAAAAAAATTTTCTATGAGAAAAAATATTCTCTTTTCCATTTTCTGAAAGAGTTTGTGCAAAATTGGTAGTTCTTCTTTCTTAAATATTTGATAGACTTCATCAATGATGCTATCTGGGCTTGGAATTTTCTTTGTGGAAATAATTTTAATTATGAATCAAATTAATGTAATATATAGGGTAGACTTCCTATAGATACATAGGAAGACTAAATTAACATCGAATTATCTACTTTTATGGTTTGGATTTTAGAAAGAACTTTGAATCTTTGAATTATAAGAATTTTTAAGAAAAAATAATTAACATGCCACAGCTCCAAATCAGTGCTGTGGCTAAAACAAGATGAAATAAAGAGTGATATTTAGAAAGGGGGTCTTAAATTCAGTAGAAATACTGATGCAAGAAGAGCCTTTTTTTAATGTTAAAAATGTCACTCTTGTTGTCCTTTCCACAAGAATGCTCTGTTTTATAGTGCATGCAAATTCCTTTAATATAATTTATCTATTACAATAAAATCTCTGTCTGCTTTATTACTCCTCCTAGTAGGGTAGGAACTGAAAGTCAGACGGCTCACCCTGTGTCACGTAGTGAGTCACAAGGTGGGAACTAAGTTTGGGGGTGGGGTCACGTGATCCGGCCAGTCTCTTAGCAGTGCCTTCAGCAAACTACCCATCACTGTTCTGAGCTGCATGCTGCTCACAACAGCGTCTTCCTCCCTCATCTGAGTTTTTCTCTGCTACCACATCTCACCCCTTTTCCCTGACCGCACTGTTACTACAAAGGACAGACTCTGAGCATCTTTATACCCTACATATTAGGCTGTGTCAAAGGACACATATAAAAACCTGATTTGAAACCTGCTGTTGAACACTTTTGTTGACAGAGCTGGATTCCTGATATGCCTGCTCTATTTACAGATAATTTCTCAGCCGTCCTGGTGTTTGCATTATTGTCTCAAGTCCCAGACACATGCATCTCTTTGTTTGACCTAAGTCCTGTGCTCCTATACTAACTTATTAGTCCTTAAAGTGTGATCCCTCACCAGCGGTATCAATATCACCTGGGAACTTTTTAGAAATGTAGGTTCTCAATCCCTCCAAGGTATGGGGCCCAGCAATCCATGTTTTAAAAAGCTTTCCATGTGATCCTGACACACACAAAGGTTTGAAAACTACTGTTATAGCTGCAATAGGGGAGGAGGAAGCAGAATTTGGCCTTTTTGGTTCCAGAGTGGGACCAATGCTCACATGATGGGGGATTAACAAAAAAGAAGATGTTCAGATGTTGAATAGCAAAAAGAAGAGAAAAAAGCCTATGTCTACTGTACATTTTTTACAACCATCAATTTCAGGAAGACTTAGAATTTACTTAATATAAAAGAAATAGCGTTGGTGGTATAGTAGTGAGCATAGCTGCCTTCCAAACAAAAAAATACTAGAACAATTCGAGCTCAATTACACATGGCCCTACTTCACTACATTCCCTATTCTACTACCTCTGCTTTCAACAGTAAATACCTGATGTCCATTTCAATTTCAACAGTAAATATTTGATGCAAGATGAACATGATCTCACATCTTACATATGAAAGTAACTTTGATTATTGGGTTGTTTTAATATCACCTATTGTTTGAAGCTTTGTCTACAGCTCAGATGAATATGAGGTGCTGCCTTTCCTGACAGCTATTTCTGCAGAGTTTATAGGATTAACCAAATAAATACTTGATTTTGATTCAGCTAACTGACATCCCCAAATACCCATTGGTTGGTCCTATTTGACCTCATCAATCTCCAAACCAAAATGATGTTATGTACACAACTCTATTTACTTTGGTGTGCAATAAATCATCTTTCTACTTGAAAATAGTAACACTACTATTGGTTTTGTTAGGTAATATTTATTGAGTGCTTGCTACCTACTAGGCACTGCTTTGACTTTACACGTATTCAGTCATTTATTATCACAACCCCACCACATAGGTACTAATTTATCCCTACTTTCATTAAGGCGATTTAGAAAAAGTGAGATTAAATAATTTCAACACACAATGAGGTATCAGCTCACACTGGTCAGAATGACCATCATCAAAAAATCTACAAACAATAAATGCTGGAGAGGGTGTGGAGAAAAGGGAACCCTCTTGCACTGTTGGTGGGAATGTAAATTGATACAGCCACTATGGAGAACAGTATGGAGGTTCCTTAAAAAAACTAAAAATAGAGCTACCACATGACCCAGCAATCCCACTACTGGGCATATACCCTGAGAAAACCATAATTCAAAAAGAAACATATACCACAATGTTCATTGCAGCACTATTTACAATAGCCAGGACATGGAAGCAACCTAAATGTCCATCGACAGATGAATGGATAAAGAAGATGTGGCACATATATACAATGGAAATATTACTCAGCCATAAATAGGAATGAAATTTAAAAAAAAAAGGAATGAAATTGAACTATTTGTAGTGAGGTGGATGGACATAGAATCTGTCATACAGAGTGAAGTAAGTCAGAAAGAGAAAAACAAATACCGTATGTTAACGCATATATATGGAATTTTAAAAAGCGGTACTGATGAACCTAGTGGCAGGGCAGGAATAAAGATGCAGACGTAGAGAACAGACTTGAGGGCACGGGGGGCGGCGGGGAAGGGGAAGCTGGGATGAAGTGAGAGAGTAGCATTGACGTATATACACTACCAAATGTAAAATGGATGGCTAGTGGGAAGCTGCTGCATAGCACAGGGAGATCAGCTCGGTGCTCTGTGATGACCTAGAGGGATGGGATAGGGAGGGTGGGAGGGAGGCTCAAGAGGGAGGGGATATGGGGATATATGTATACATATAGCTGATTCACTTTGTTGTACAGCAAAAACTAACACAACATTGTAAAGCATTTATACTCCAATAAAGATGTGGAAAAAAATAATAATTTCAGCAAAGTCACAATGCTAATAAGTGGTGGAGCTGGGATTTTATTCTAGGCAGTTGACTTCACACTAGGCATACAACCATAAGGTAACCACTGTCCCAGTGTTTCTGGGACTGAGGGGTTTCCTGGGATGCAGGACTTTCAGTGCTAAAACTGGGATAACCCCAGGCAAACCAGGATGGTTGGTCACACTGCAACTATTATGCTGCAAAATGTATTTATGTCCTTTCTCCCCTCTTGAGTGGCATGTGAAATATATCGAGCTAATGGCTGACTTCCATAGTTCTAGGAAACAGTAGACCCATGTGTCTGTACAGGGGCACAAGGCTCTTAGGTGTCTCTACTCCATTTCCATCATTCCATTCCAGAGTGTCCATTACTCAAGGTCATCACTTAATGTCCCCTTTCAGGAGACAGGATCCACTCTAAAGAGCTTTGCTGTTCCTGAGATGTTCCTGGATTTCCCCAAATATTCCACTAAAAACTAGGGTAAGAGATTCTAAGAATTTGCTTCAATATAAATTGCCCCATTGTTTTTCTTCAAAAGAACATAAAACTCTGTAACAAAAACTCCAGCTCATTAGTTTCAAGTTTGTAATAAGGAATTATAAAGGGACAACCCAACAAGGAATTGGAGAGGGAACAAGGAAAGGAATATAGAAGAGCTAGAAAATTTAGCGGGGATTTAATTTACTTCGTAGTTTAAGACTGAGGAAGATAGCACACACAATGTTCCTCAAACACACACAAAATTTTACAGTTACATGGAAGGGAGTGCATGAGGTCATCAGGAGGACCCACCTGCAGACTAGTGTCAATAATTCTCACCTCCAAACCTCAGGAAGGACCAACTCTCAGCCTCCTAATGTGAAACTGTGGGAAATTCCTTCATGATAGTGAACCCTCTATTAACTGAGCTATCTATAACAGTTAGATACGTAAATACTGAAATTTAAAAGAAAGGATCCTTAACTAATTTATTCTGTCCCCATTCTTATCCCCACAGACAATCGCTTTAATTGTTTACCTATTTCTTGTAGTAGTTATGTCTTTAAATGGTTATTATCTCTAGATAAAAGCCTCACACAGCTAGTTCTAGATTTTCCAGTTTTTCATATTATCTATTGACATCCTTCTCTATCTGTTGAGTTATGTTGTTTTGGTTAATAAAAAGAAAAAAGAGGACCTGAGAGGTCCTTGGATCACACCTTGAGAACTGCTACTCTAGTTCTTTGATAATTACTCCTTTCAATTTTACTATCCTCTCTTTCTGGAATTTCTTAGTTATATGTTGGATCTAATATACTGATATTCCATAACTCTGAATTTTTCCCCTCTATCTTACAGCTCTTAATCCTTTTGTAGTACTTTCTAGAACATTTTTGCAATTTAAATTTCTACTGATTTATTGATTTTTGTGTGGGTGGAAAGAATGTCAAAGGGGTCTTTCTGTTTTCTGATTATTACTTAGTATATTCTTTCCTTCCTTCCTTCTTTCCTTCCATCCTTCCTCCCTTCCTTCCTTCCTCCCTTCCTTCCTTCCTTCCTTCCTCTCTCTCTCTCTCATTCTTTCTTTCCTTCATCATAACAACTGATGGAAAATTTTGGTGAAACTTTCTAAAGATACCAATGGGAGTTAAAAAAACTTTTTTTCTATTCCCTGTTTTTTATTTCTTTTTTCCAGTTTTCTCAATGGTCATTTTAAGAATGAGGCAACAGAAAGCTGATTCAGAGGCCTGGGTATGTGGGTGGGACTTGTCAGTTAACTCTGAGATGACTGGACAAGAATCAGTCATCTCACTGGAGACACCTACATGCCTGAATGGGGTGGACATTGATATCTTTATAGAAAAGCCTTTTACTTCTGGCTTGTGGTGGAAGTAATGAACATGGTATATCCAAATCCTGAGACAGTCCAAAGATGTTTGGGGGTGATCAGCAACTTTTTGACTGTATTTTTTTCTGAGTCTATGCTACACAGTGCTGCCTCTCTCCTACTTCATCAGTTTCCTTTTCTCCATCTGTTTCCTAATTCCTTGAAATCTGTCTACAACTCATGTTGACAGGTATTCTTACTCCATCATTTTTACTGTAAATGCAGTATATTTATTCTGTTATATTTAAGCAGAGCCATGATCTATTTTACCTTTATATTTACAATTACTGGTGATAATGTTCTGCATTTACTTATTTTCAAAGCACCTTCACATTTGTTATGTTATTTTATCCCTATAATGCTCTCCAGGGGAAGTTAGAACAATAGGTATTTTCATGTCTGGTCTCCGGATGATAAAATCAAATGCAAGATAAGTTAAGCATCTCATTCAAAAATATTCAAGGAATTAAAGACAAAATTGAAAGTAGGACCTGGGTCTTCTAATTTCTAGTTTGCTTTCCAGTAAGCCAAACTGCCTTTTGCAAGGACATCTCAATTTAAATTCTGGCAATGCCATTTACTTGATGAGTAACAACTAGAGTTTTGGTTTCTGCAATTGTAATTGGATTATTGTAGGATAATAATCACCCTACTTATGTGTTCATCACAGAATTGCTATGATTGATAAAATGAGACAATATTTGTGAAATTGTCTTTCTTATAAACTATATAGCTTAATATGCATATTAAGTATAAATTTCCTACATAATAAAGTAACTTGCATATACTTTAAACTTTTTTTCTTTTCAAATTAGACTTGTGGCAAAGATATTATATTCATATGATTCCAAAATCAAAAGAGTAAAAAAGAACAAAACAGGGAAAGAATTGCTTCCACAGCTGCCTCAATCCGTGTTCTTATCTCCTAGGAATGTGTACGAGTAACTATTTCCACGTAGTCCTGTGTTGTCAAGTTTCTGGATATTTGCCCTTCTAAAAGAGGTGAAAAAGAATAATCATGGCTGCTCTGGTTACCTATTGGCTATATTTCAAAAACCATGCTAAGTCAGCCCTTAATGGCTTAAAACAATAGAATCATTTAATTGACTCACAAATCTTCAATTTCACCAGAACATAGTGAGGACACTCATCTCTGCTCCATGCAGTGTCAGCTAGGACAGCTCAAATGGAGCTGGAGGGTCTCCTTCCAAGATGGAGTACTCTCATGGCTGGCAAGCTGGTACTGGCTGTTGGTTCCTGTCTACACGGGCATCTCTACTGGGAGGCTTGTGCTTCCTCACAGTATGGTGATTGGGTTCTAAGAGAAAGAGACAGTATGTGGAAATCTCCAGTGTCTAGAAGCTCTGGCCCAGAAACTGGCACTGAAACACCTCTACTGTATTCTGTTTGTCAGAACATTAAGACCCCAGATATAAGGGAAAGTGACACCGCCTGATGGGAGGAATGCCAAATAATTCTGGGGCCATGTTTTGAGACCACAAGTATGTTAATGTTTGAATTAGTATTTCTTTATTATGAGTGCAGATGAACAGCTTTTTACAAATCTAGAGTTTGTTTTTATTGCCTTTGCTTTACTGTCTATTCATATCCTTTTCTTATTTTTTCCCTATTTGTTCAGTAGACATTTTCTTATTTATTTCAAAGACAGTTTTATATGAGGAAGGTGAGTCTTTCCTTTGTGATATGAGTCACAGATAATTTTCCCACTTTTTCCCTTGTCTTTTTAATTTGCTTATAATATTTTTACCCCATGCGTTAGTTTTTTTAATGTAGTTGAATTTTACAGTCTTTTGTTTTATGGCTTATAGATTTGAGTCTATAATTTAAAAAACTTCCTCCTTTATAGGAGTTTACTTGTATTTTTATATTATATTTTTATTGTTTTATTTTTTACATTTAAAACATTGATTCATTCAGAGTTATTTATCAGGATATATGCATGATATATGTTCATTTTTCAAAATGAACTTGAGAATCACCTCTACTAGATATAATCCCTCGATCAAAAAAAAAGAACAATAACAACAACAATGATAAACAGTTGGCATTTTTATTGGGATCATGCTAAATTAACAAATTGACTTAGAGAGAATTGACGTTTATACAATGAATGTGTCTATCAAAGAACATGGTACATTTTCTCATTTCTTCAAGTATTATTTTGTGCCTTCAGAAGTGTTCAAAACTGTTTTCTCATATAGGTTTTTCATATTAGTTTTAAATGTTTTCTTATTTATTATATTTATTGATACTACAAATGGAATTTGTTCTTCTATGTCCTATTGCCATATGCATAAAGCCCATTGATTTACCATTATTAAATTCGTGCATCATTATATTAATAAATTTCTTTATTGTTTGAAGTAATTTTAGTTTAATTATTTTGCAGTTTTTAAGAATGAAATAATATTTTCAGTTAAGATAATTTTAACTCTTCCTGTTAACTTCTGAACCTCTAATTTCTTTTTCTTTTCTTAAATGCATTTGTTAATATCTTAGTCCAATTTAAATTGAAATGTGACAGTAGACATTGTTTAATTTTTTCTGGATATCAACAGAATATTTCTTGATTGTTCCCATAAAACATGCTGGCTCAGTGTTTTGTTTTTGTTTTTGTTTTAGCATTGTTGATGATGATCATATGCATTTTCTCCTTGGTTTTATAATATGACGATACAGGTCATAATATTAACTTAACTTACATTTCTAGAATAAAGCCACTTGGTAATGATCTACTATTTTTTAAGGAACTACTGAGGTTTTCTTTTATTGAAGAATAGTTGATTTACAATATTATATTAGTTTCAAGTATACTACATAGTGATTCAATATTTATATAGATTACACTCTAAAGTTTTCAGAAAATAATGGGTATATTTCCCTGTGCTGCCCAATATATCCTTGTTGCTTATTTATTTTATACATAGTACTTTGTATATCTTAATACTATACCCCAATCTTGATCCTCCTCCCTTCCCTCTCCCCACTGGTAACCACTGGTTTGTTCTCTATATCTGTAAGTCTGTTTCTGTTTTGTTATATACATTCATTTGTTTTATTTTTAAGATTCCACATATAAGTGATAACACAGAGTATTTGTCTTTCTCTGCCTGACTTGTTTCACTAAGCATACTACCCTCTAGATCCATCCATGTTGTTGCAAATGGCATTATTTCATTCTTTTTTATGGCTGAGTAATATTTCATTGTATATATAAAGAGAGCATATCTTTATCTATTCATCTGTTGATGGACACTTAGGTTGCTTCCATATCTTGGTTATTGTACATAATGCTGCTAAGAACATTGGAGTGCATGTATCTTTTAGAATTACTGGTTTCATTTTCTTCAGATATATCCCCAGCAGTGAAATTGCTGGCAGTTCTATTTTTAGTGTTTTGTGGAACCACCTTACTGTTTTCCATAGTGGCTGCACTAATTTACATTCCCACCAACAGTGTACAAGTGTTCCCTTTTCTCCACATCCTTGCCAATATTTGTTATTTGTAGACATTCACACATTCTGGCAGGTGTGAAGTGATATCTCATTGTGGTTTTGATTTGCAGTTCTCTGATGATTAGTGGTATTGAGCATTTTTCATGTGCTTGTTGGTCATCTGTACATCTTTAGAAAAATTTCTATTCAGGTCTTCTGTCCGTTTTTAAATTGAGTTGTTTGGTTTTTTTGGTATTGAGTTGTATGAGCTGTTTATGTATTTTGGATATTAACCTCTTATTGGTCATATCATTTGCAAATATTTTCTCCCATTCAGTAGGTTGTCTTTACATTTTGTCAATGGTTTCCTTTACTGTTCAAAGCTTTTAAGTTTAATGAGGTCCCATCCAGAAAAAGTATTGCCATGATTTATGTCAAAAACTGTTCTGCCTCTGTTCTCTTCTAAGAGTTTTATGGTTTCCAGTCCTACATTTAGATCTTTAATACATTTTGAGTTTATTTTTGTATATGATGTGAGAAAATATTCCAATCTCATTATTTTACATGTAGCTGTCCAGTTTTCCCAGCACCACTTATTGAAGAGACTATCTTTTCTCCATTGTATATTCTTGTCACTTTTGCCACAGATTAATTAACCATAAGTGTATGGCTGTATTTCTGAGTTCTCCATTCTGTTGCATTGATCTATGTGTCTGTTTCTGTTCCAGTATTATGCTGTTTTAATTGCTGTAGCTTTGTGGTATAGTCTGAAGTCAGGGAGCATGATACCTCCAGCTTTGTTCTTTCTCCTCAAGATTGCTTTGGCAATTTGGGGTCTTTTATGGTTGCATATAAATTTTAGGGTTATTTGTTCTAGTTCTGTGAAAAATGTCATATTTAATAGGGGTTGCAATCAATCTGTAGATCCTTTGGGTAAAATTTTAACAATACTAATTCTTCCAATCCAAGAACAAAGGATATCTTAGTTTGCAGCACAGGGGATCTCTCATTGAGACACACGAGCTCAATAGTTGCAGATCACAGGCTTAGTTCCTCTGCGGCATGTGGGATCTTAGTTCCCCGACCAGGGATCGAACCTGCACCCCCTGCATTGGAAGGCGGATTCTTTACCACTGGACCACCAGTGGAGTCCCTATCTTTCAATTTTTAAATCACCTTCAGTTTCCTTCATCAGTGCTTTATGATTTTCAGAGTATTGATTTTTCACCTCCTTGGGTAAAATTTTTGCTAGGTATTTTATTCTATTTGATGTGATTTTAAACAGGATTGTTTTCGTGCTTTCTCTTTCTGATATTTTATTGTTAGTTTAAAGAAATGCAACAGATTTCTATGTATTAATCTTATATCACAAAACTTTGCTGAATTCATTTATTAGTCCTAATAGTTTTGGTGGAGATTTTAGGGTTTTCTATATATTGTATTATATCATACAATATACTTCCTTCCAATTTTACTTCTTCCTTTTCCATTTGGATGCCTTTTATTTATTTTTCTTGTCTGATTGCTGTGCCTAGGCTTCACCTCTGCTCAATGGCCATCAGCACCCTATCCAGGGTGGGAGTGGGTCCCAAGTTGCTGGAGTAGAAGCCCTGACTGTTGGGTTTGAGCTGACTCTGTTCCCTTTAAGTGTGTGCTCTCCCCTCTCCCAGAACTGGCATCTTCAACCCAGAGGGGAGTAGTGCTGGAGCAAGAGCGGCTGGTGCAAGTGCTCAGCATGGATCTGGGCATGGACAGTGGCTGCCCTGGTCACATTCAGTGACCTGGATGCTTCTGATGTGCTGCCTGTTTAAGCACCAGTAGTGACTTTCCCCCGCCCTGCTCAGATGCCACTCCAGGTCTGAGCTGCCTTTATCCCTCACAGCTGAGCTCTCCCCTCAGCTGCTGCCACTCTTGTCCCGGTGTAGAGCTGTGTCATGAAACAGGCGGGGGCCAGAGCAGATGCTTAGCTCAGGCTGGAGCATTCTCCAGAGAGGCTGTGGGAAACCTGCAGTTTCAATCCGCCCCCCACCCTGTTACAGGAATAAGCAGGCACGTGCGTGCTCCTCACGAGTGGAGTCCAGGCTTCCCTCAGCCCGTCTGTTAGTCACTGCCCCTCCAACAAAGCAAGGGGACTTATCTTACCTGTGTCAGACCCCAGGGCTGTGGTGCCCAGTATGTGGCTTGAACTGCTCACTCCCCAGGGAGACTCTCCACCCAAGCAATGTTCCTCTTCTTCTGAGTCCCCTCCCAGGGGCACAGTTCGCAACCTGATTCCTTCTCCTCCCTTTCTACCCGATTCCATGTGTTCCTTTCTTACAGCCCTGGTTGTACAGGAATCTTTCTTCCAGTCTCCGGTTAGTTTTTGTTCCACGGGTAGATGTATGATTGATACATTCATGGGGGGAGGTGAGTTCTACATCCTTCTACTCTGCCATCTTGGTCTCCTCTCAGGAACTACTGAGTTTTATTTGTTAATATTTTATTTTGGATTTTGAACTTTATTAATAAATAAGATTGGTTTATAGATTTCCTTGTTTGTGATCTTTGTCATTACTTTGGTATAAATGTTTTACTTGCTTTATTAAATGCACTTAGGGACTTTCCTCCTTCTCTATGATCTGAAACAATTTAAATAACATTGGAATTATATGTTCTCTAAAGATTTTATAGAATTCTCCCAGGAAAACGTTTGAAGAAACAAAAGTAACTTTTGGACTACTTTATTTCTTTTTTGGAAATCTATCTGCCTAGATTTTTTTTCTAATCTTTTGGTTAAGTTTTGGTAAGTTATATTTTTCAAAATATTCTTTATGTTATTCAGGTTTTCCAAGTTATTTGCATAGAATTAAACAAACAAACAAACGAAAACCCCCAAACCTCATGATTTTTTAAATTTCCCCTTTTTCTGTGAATCTACCTTACCATTGTGGTCTGAAAGTTTTATAAGCTCATTTCCATCAACTGAAAGATTAAATTATTTCTATTTTTATTTCCAGTTTTTGAAAGAAAAATTTCCAGTAAAATGTTAAGCTTCTGGGCTTTATTTAATTCTTGCCACAAGAATCTATCTATCTATCTGCATGATAGATTTATTCAGATGACAATTCTATTCTCTTATGAATATTAAAGTCTACTTTAACTGGATTTAAGTGAAATTCTTTCCTAGAAGGACATCTTGGTGATGATGTACTGAGTGTTTTAACCGTTCAAAAACGGTAACAAGCTCTTTACAATCCCTCCAGAGAGTGCATAAGAAGACATAACTCATGCTGTAAACAACACTTTGACAGTATGAAAATGGCCCTTATGCATTGAAGAATTAGTTCAATTAATACCAGTCTTCAATTAAGTAAGAAATTTTACTTTAAAATCCAGCTAGTGTTCTCTTTTGATTGTTTATTCCATAACATTTTCTGTCTTAAATGAATTCAACAAGCTGCCAGCCTGTTCCTCACGTTAATTTTTTCAAGCATTTGATATGTTGCCAGAGCATGTTCTGCCATTACAAAATCATTCATAACAGGTTTTCAACAAAAGGAAGTTTCTAAGAAGGGAGAAAGAAGGGAAGGGAGAAAAAGAAAGAGGGAGAGAGAGAATGACAAACCAAGGACAAATCCTATGAAATCCCTTCTGTTCACATTTTTTTATTGTTTCTTGCCTTATTTTGCCATACCAGTAACATTTGTTAAGAATGTGATAATACATTAAAGGCTACTATATCTTAATATCACCTCAATAACAACTTTTCATAAATTCTTCAATTTTACTTAGGACTCTTAAAGAAGGATAGATGTCCACAGCAGCAAAATTGACAGAGGTGCCCTTTAAAAGAACCAGGAATGACATCTTCAGTGCACTGGTCACGTCAGCTCTTTTCTGAGCACAATGATCAGGGATACAAAGCAATGACAGGAATTGTTACTGACTTCCTCAGTGAACTTTTCAGGCTGAAGGGCATTCTGTGGAAGATGCAGAAATGATGGAAGGTTAACAATTATTTTAGCTTCATGGTTAGATTATCTGTGGTCTTGTTTAAGTTGATCATAGTGATTGTTTTCTTCATTAGGCAATCAAAGCAAGAAAGAAAATGTTCCTTAACCAATAGAAGCAGATAAAATATTTTCCAAACCTTCTTTTGGAAGAATATATTGAAAAGAAGAAGCTAACTTACAAATAAATGGGACTAAATACAACCTGTAATTGTTAGCTGATAGATGCCCTGGCTTCAGCCCTGATGGCCAGGTTGGTGGGTTTCTTCATTAGATTTCACCAAAAAAAATTTATATCTTGCCTACTATGAAGAGATGAGAGTGTAGGAAATAAATGATGAAAAAAACTCAATGGTTTGTTTTTCATTTTCTTTTTTTTTTCTTTTTTTTCTTTTAAATGTTAGTAGGGCTTCCCTGGTGGCGCAGTGGTTGAGAATCTGCCTGCCAATGCAGGGGACACGGGTTCGAGCCCTGGTCTGGGAGGATCCCGCATGCCGTGGAGCGACTAGGCCCGTGAGCCACAACTACTGAGCCTGCGCGTCTGGAGCTTGTGCTCCGCAACAAGAGAGGCCGCGACAGTGAGAGGCCCGCGCACCATGATGAAGAGTGGCCCCCACTTGCCGCAACTAGAGAAAGCCCTCGCACAGAAACGAAGACCCAACACAGCCAAAAATAAATTAATTAATTAATTAATTTTAAAAAATGTTAGTAGTTAGATAATTACACTTAAATATTGACTGGCCCTTTTTCATGCACAAAAAGGACAGTATTATACTTAAATGTCAATCTCATCCTCTGAACTATGTCTTTTTATGAATAATTCTTTCCCCTCATTTTTAGAAGTTTAGGAATTTTCTCCAAAATTTATATTAATAAGGATTTTACATTAATTAATGATTTACATTATTTTTAATCATTTGTATCTCTGTGAGAATCTGACAAAATCTTATGCTTACAGGTGACTATTATTCAATAATGACAAAAATAGAAATGTTATTCTCAAGAGGTTTATAATTAATTTCAGGAGTGTTTTCAGCTTAGTTCCCTGCATCTCAGTAACCTCAACTACAAATAAAAAGTTTTGGATGAATAATTTTGAGGGATAATTCTGTTCCTAAAATATTTCTTTCTTATATTTATATAGTTTAAATAGGCTATTTTTTTCTTCTTTAACTTGGTAGCCCACTTTAATTGGCACCTGAAGCAAGATTTTCTTTCAATAGTTATGGTGTTTCACTATCAACTTTTTCTGTAATTATATGCCCACATTTTATTTTATTTTTTTAAATTGTGATATAATTGACATATAAGTTTATATTAGTTGCAGGTACACAACATAATGGTTTGATGTATGTGTTTATTGAAAAATGATCACCACAATAAGTTTAGCTAACATCCATCGGCACACAGTTATAATTTTTTTTCCTGTGATAAAAACTTTTAAGATCTACTCTCTTAGCAACTTTCAAATACACAATGCCTATTATTACCTGTAGTACCAGATTTTAAAGGACTCTATCTATTCCCATCTCTTTGGCCATAGAAGATATTTCCTTTTGATGATCCATAAGTTGGCAAACCACTGATGAATTTTGATCATTTATCCAAAGTGTGTCTCTCTCTCCATTGAGGTAAAGTTCATTTACTCACTTCTGACATTTGTCACAGAACAGACATCCGTGCTTCAGAAGGTCCAGAGAGCAACCAAATTGTTCATAGTGATGTGGAGATGGCTGTCATGCAAACAGACAACAACGTTTAGGAATCAGTCTGGAAAGATGATTTGCTGAGCAGTTAAATTTGATAATTTGTTAAAAATTAAAAAACTAAAGTCGATAATCACAGGAAGAGGGCACAAGAGATAAGTATAACCATTCAGTGGTAATAGTGTGATATTGAGAGGAAACATTTTCACTGTTACTCCATGAAGTGCACCCTTATCTAGTTCTCATTTCCATGGCTGGGGCTCTCAGGGATCAAGCCAGTTACAGTAGAAGTCAAAGCCAACACTGAAACTCAAAAAAGTAAACGTAGGGAAACTAAAAGGAAGAATTACAATACCCAACCTAGACTAGTACTTTACTTGCAAAATGTGGCAAATACTGTAGTCTGTCCCGCTGTATTTGTTCTCCCTTTCTTTCATGGTAATTGAAATAAATTACCAAAATGGAAATCTACATTTTCTTTCTGTTGGGCAAATGGTTTTGGACATTAAAACTGGGTTTCCCAGCCTTCCTTGCTGTTTGGTGTGGTCATGTGATTATGTTCTTAGATGAGATGGGAGTGGAAGTTTGCTCTGGCAGCTTCTCTAATCCTCCTTATGAATAAGCTCGGGCACACCTGCCGCTGCTTGTCTCTTCCTCCTTCCTACTGCCTGGAACACAGCTGTGATGGCTATACCACGAAGATACAGGCACACACGATGGAAGTAGCCTGGTGAGCGGGCAAAGGCTGGGTCACCGTGGATTAGTGCTGCTATATCACCCCTGCATTGTGCACCTCTGGACTTTACATGAAAGGTATAAAATTTTATCTTGTTTAAGCCATTGGTATTCTGGGACTCTGCAACATGTAATGAAACCCAATCTCAACAAATATGTATGGCAAGTCAAAATATAATGAAATTTTGGGAATTCCCTGGCTGTCCAGTGGTTAGGACTCCATGCTTTCACTGCACAGGGCACAGGTTTGATCCCTGGTTGGGGAACTAAGATCCCACAAGCTGCACGGCGCAGCCAAAAAAAAGAAAGAAAAAAGTATACATATAATGAAATTTTGTAAAAGATTTATGTGTGTGACAGATCCAAACATGGGCTCTGAAAGTATGAGAAAGAGTTCTAGTATGTTCCTTATGTGCAGGTTGAGAGCCAGAATCTCAGTTGTCGTCCCATAAACCATCCCTGTGGTCTTCATTGGGGCCTAATCTTGTTCTGGCTGATCATAGATCTGATTTATAGTATTAATTCCTATTAACTTCTGGGGGCTTTATGCAGAACATCCTACTAGCTAAGACTAATGCCCCAAAATATTTGTAAGTAATTCTAATCAAGTCTTCTCCATACTTAGCTGAGAACATGTCTCTTTTCCAGGTGATCCTATATGTATAAAACATTTGTGAAAGACTGCTTCTCCTGGATATGGGGGTAAAAATTTGACTAATGTGTTTGATCGATTAAACCATTTTAACTCAGCGTTGCACTGACTGAATGAATGTTAGCAGTAGATGTTCTACTGTAGTCTCAGGGATAAATATTCAGAAGGTAATGGAATTTTCCACCACTTCTGTATCAGTTTGGATCTGTCCAGCTCTTACTGTTGTCATTGTTTTGCATTTCCTAAATGTATCAGAGATCTCTATCGTTTATATTGATTTCCTCTGTTCACCTGAGGAATTTTGACAAAAACAAAAATAGTCTACAAACATTTAAAAACTCTCTTCCTTGAAATCCCCTATTGTTATCTCTCAGGTTGGCAGAAAAAGGAAAGCTTCCTTGAATATTTCAGGATATCCTTTCTTTTCCTAGTTTCTTGTTCTTGCACATGGAAGGCAGCTTCCTAGCTTAGTGTTTGTTATGTGTACAAATCCCACTTTGTTCACTGACATCAGTGAATCAAAATAGTTTTTTATTTCTTCTTTTAAGCAACACCATCTCCTATCTCACCTTGCAGTCACTAACTGTAGTATTTTTTTTTTCATTTTAATCTCACACACTAATGACATTGTCCATTTCTAGTTTGAGTAATTTACTTGCCTTACTTGGCACTAATTTATTATCTTGCTTCACTATGTACCATTGTCAGTGGGAATGTAAAATGAGACAGCTACTGGGGAAAACAATGTGGCAGTTAGTTCCTCAGGAATTTAAATATAGAGTACAATATGACCCAACGATTCTACTCCTTAGTATTACCCAAGAGAAATGAAAGCATATGTCCACACAAACTTGTATATGAATACTTATAACAGCATTATTCATGATAGCCAAAAAATGGAAACAAGTGAAATTTCCGTCAACTGATGAATGGATAAACAAAAGGGGTATATTCACACACTGCAATATTATTCAGCCATAGGAAGGAATGAAGTCCTGATACAGGCTGTAGCCTGTATCATAGACCAAAACAGAAAACATCATGTTAAGTGAAAGAAGCCAGAAACAAAAAGTCATATATAGTGATTCTATTTTTATGAAATTTTCAGAAAAGGCAAATCAATAGACACAGAAAGTGGATTAGTGGTTGCCAGGGGCTTCGGAAGGGAGGAGAAAGGGGACTAATGGGAAGAGGGTTTCTTTTGAGGATTGTGATCATTTTCTGTTATACAACTTTGTGATGGTTGTACAACTTTGTGAATATATTAAAAACCACTGATTTGTAAATTTAAAAAAAAAACTAAAAAATTGTATATAAAAACTTGTCATCTCACTAACTAGAAACATTCATTCTGAGAAGGGTATGAGATGAGGGATTAGAAGGGAAAAATAATCTGACAGATATTGTATCATGTCATCTCGAGCAGAAAGAAAAGGAGAAAGCGGGGGGCGGTGGTGGTGGGATGAATTGGGAGCTTGGGATTGATATATATACACTAATATGTATAAAATAGATCACTAATAAGAACCTGCTATATAAATAAATAAATAAATAAGTAAGAAGGAAAAGGAAATCTTCCCAGGTCCCTTTCCCTTCATTCTCTAGCTCTGTTCTTCCTGAAGCTGCAGCAGGAGAGGGGAAGCAGCATTGAGGCAAGAGTGACAGAGCACATAGCAATCACCAGTTACACCCAGACCTGTCACTGGAGTAGAAAAATTCAGGATAATCACTCCAGGCTGGTCAGTGACAGTTACAGAAAGTGACAGGAAAGGGAGGAGGGGTTATTTGCTGGCTGGTATTAATAAAGAGCTAAGACTCATACAACATTTCAGCCCATAAACATCTAATCCCAATCTACCCAAATAAAAGCTTGCTAGATGCCAGTCAAAAGCATTCCATATGCATCCCTCTTGTTCTATGGACCCTGACAGCTGGATCCCTTGAACCAGATTTGAGCACATGCCCTTCAGTTCTATGCTTTGATGTTAGAAGACAAGAGACCTCACTTTCCTCCCAGCCATACAGGGTTGACTGACATCATTCCAGAGAATAATCAGTTCCAGGCTGCTCTTAGGAGCCACAGCCCATCCCTTTGTATCTAACAGACCTAATGGCCTTAGAGGGGAAGAATGGAGAACTGTGCTGAAGCGCTGGGACCAGCAGGCAGCTGACTATGCTGAATGTGGAGCTGCACCCATGACCAGGAGAGGCCAGTCTCTAACCCCCTGCAAGCTAGATGCCCAGACCTGACCTATCAGCTGTGTCACCTCTACTGCCACTCCCACACTCTCAGCAATTAATGGGCTGGAAACCTTCCCAGCCCACCTGCAATTTGCCCCAGATGCTGCAATCTGTGGAACTGCTGAGCTCTTTCTATTTAGACAGTGAAGCAGGAGCAACCTCTTTCTTCATCTCAATCTTTATAGATCTAGGGCAGAGATGGGTCATTTCCATCTTGCACTTCACAACTTGGGAACTATATTAGGCAACCTGGCCATTGAGACAAGAAGTTTTGATTCTTCCTCACCAGGTCAATTTATATTATTAACTTCTTTGAACCCCAAATCCCTTCACTGTAAAATTATAATAATAATACCTTATTTGAAAAGTTGTGTGCATTCAATGAAGACAATTACGGCAGAGTACCAAGCCCAGTGCTGGTTCACTGTCTATTGACAATAAATGTTGCCATTATTATTGATGTTCTTGTTTGTATTTTTAACTACAGATTCCTGGATAGGGAGGCAGGCCAATTCACTAAAAATCAATTCTTGAACTAATTACTTTGCAGAATGACAAAAATTTACAAACTGTAGTTTTAAGTAGTTTTAATAAAAATATTTTTTATTACATGTAATCAAATACATTCTTCTGCATATTGGCTAAATTGAGCTTGATTGGCTACCTGATAAAATAATCCTAATAGAATGCTAAAATGGTGGCAAATCATAAATTTACTGGATGTGCCAATATGAACCACTTTTACCATCCAATTTTTTGGCATTCAGCATGTGACTTTTGATTTTGTCAGATGTTTTGTAATGAAATTATTATTTCCAAAATGTAAGCACACTTAGGATCATTTTACCAATTCCCCAAATGGCATGTCAGCCTTAAATTACATTTTTAGCAAGTGATTTTTAGTTTAACTAATTTGCATTGTAAAACACAGAAAATTAAATTTTTAATTAAAATTCATTTATAATTAAAATTAAATTGAATTTTCATTAAATTAAATTTAAAATGGAAGAGCATCAGAAGTAAATCAGAATTAGCCGAGTCCTATCAGAGATAAAATGCTGATATTTTGGTTTCTATCAAGAATTTCAGAAACAGAAAGATGAGTAACAGTTTGCAGAAAGTTTCAACTTAAAAACAGAAAATTGCTCAAATCAACAGAAAGGAAGTAAGGATATTTTGCAGGGAACACTTTAATGGATTGGGTGATTTGTTCCTCAAATTAATTTGATATTTAGTCATGATCTATGTAAAATTGTAAGGAAAGCTAAGGAATCTAGTTAAAAATCCAAAAAGCATTAAATTTAGATGCTAGAGTGTTAACAAACTGAAAATGATGTTTAAAATTTTGAAACAAAAATCGATATAAACTGAAAAGTTTCTACTTGAATTGGTAAATATTAACTGTGATCAGAAAAATGTATTTAATCATCATGATTATATTTGGACATTTTTCTAAAAGTTGTTAAGCCATTTCTTTAAAGCTATTAATTCTCAGCATATTCATCTCGGACCTCTGTAAGGGAAGGAAAATAAGTGATTTTAAATGCCTCTAGATTCTGCTTCCTTCTGCATGACTTGGAGAGAGAGGCGCTGCAGCCTCATCCCAGGTGAGCATCGCGGGAGAGTCCTGGTAAAGGAACAAGACTGTCCAGACCCAGCTGGACCATAGGAAGTTCTACCCACTCCTCCCCAGCCATCCGAATAGAATACCTCTTTTTGTCCCATGTCCCTGCCACATCGTCTCTAGGGTCTGACTCAGGAATTCCACCTCTACTTGCAGGAAGTAGAAGCCCAACTGAAGGAAGGAACCATGGGGCTGAGCATTGTTGAGCCATCACTCCCGGGCTCCCCAGTGGGAAATGAAGAAAGAATTAAGTTACCAAATGATTAAACTGACAAAGAACCAAACTTATGGATTTAAAATAAAATAAAATGAAACACAAAATGGTTTTACCAGCTTGAAAAGCAATAGCTTAACAACTTTTAGGAAAATGTCCAAATATAGTTACTAGTGATTAAACGTTCATCTCTGAACATGGTGCAGTATCCTTCCTGGCCAAGATCTGTGTGGCAAGAGGCCTGGCCCACAGGTTTTACTCACATGAGTGAAAGGCAGAAGCTGAAACACACAAATCAGAATCACAGAATCCCATCCAATGGAACATATGGAGGAGGTGTGGACGGAAGGAGCCAGGGATGTAGGCAGGTGAAAGGCAATGACTGGAAGCCAAGATGAGATGCTAAACAAGATCAGAGAAACAGGATGAAATTGGAGCTTGCCTGCATGAATTCCAGGGACTGAGGTGATAAGCTAATACCACTGTGGTTTGGGTTTGTTGCTGGGGATTTGGTTGGTTTAAAGATAGGAGAGTAGAATTCACAGGCTCCTTTCTGTGGCCCAGCAGTGAGATTTTCCCTTCATTCATTCAGGCATCTGCCAGGCAGCCCTCCTCGGATTTCACTTGTCCTTTATTGAGTGCCCCTGGTGTTCACCTAGAGGAAGAACAGCAGAAGCATGAGTTTCGGATCTGGAATCAGAACGGCCTGGGACTCTCCAAAGCCACTGTCTGTGAGACTTTGCAAAATTTACCTAACTTCCCGATGGTAGGCATCTGAAATACAGAGATAATTATACCAACTTCATAGAGTTGCTGAGAATACATGAGATCAAATACGCAAAGTGCTAAGAACAGTGCTTGATAAATAGTAGGTGCTTAATAATAGTGGTAGTAACCCCCTTGCCTATAAAAATTCCCCCCTGAGATGACTTTCCTTCTTACTCTTGATGTATCTGGCCTGACCACACTTCTTTCAAGAAACCTGTCTCTTCAAAGTAAGAAGTGAAACCCCAGGGTTGAGTTACACACGGTTGTACGTGATTGAATGCTTGTGGTTTGCTGCTTATCTGAGTCATTTGTCCCTCCATACTTCCCCACCAACTTTCTTACTGGCACACAGATAAGATTAAACTTGTTATATTCAGTAGAAAAAAAAAAAATCCCTTACTTATTATGACAACTTCATAAAAACTGGCTCATGGGTATTTTTCATGGTATTTTACTGACATTTTATGATGCATAATAACTAACAATAGCAAACGCTTATAGTGGCAGCACATTAAAAAAAAAAATAGCTGCCACATGCCCAGCCAGCCAATTCTGCTAAGGCAATTGCATTTCTGAAACATACAGTGCCAACGATCAGATCTTTTGGTGAAACCATTATGTATTTAGTAGCTAGTCTCATAGGAGTTTCTAAAGAATTATTCTCTGAAAATTTTCTGGAATTATTTTCCCTGTGTCTTTTCAGCCTTTTAATTAGCACTGCGTTATGATCTCTAGCCTAGAAATAGGGGACTCCTTTCTCCAATGAGAAAGCTCATTGGTCCTTACTGCATCTTTACAGTATTTCCCAGTGAGGTATCAATATCCCAGTCCTTGACATGCCCAAGGCAAGTTGTGTTGAGTAATGTGTCCCAAAGGCTGTGGTCATGAGACTTCTCTGTAAGGGTTTATATACACCATGCAAGAGATTTTCCAATATTTAGCACTTCCACGGAGTGAGTCTAGAAGCTATTAAAATTACTGGGGAGATCAACTGAAAAAAAATGCATAACCTAAAAGCTGAGAATTATGTTTTATTCGGCGGATTTTCTGAAGACTTAAGCCCAGAAGACAGCCTCTCAGATAGCTCTGAGGGACTGTTCCAAAGAGGGAAGGGAGGAGCCAGGATATACAGGAGTTTTTACAACAAAAACCAGGTTGTTGGAACATCAGATTAGTGTTAATTAAAGAAAAACCAGACATCTTAAGTTAATGAATTTAGAGCTTCTCTATGTACAGGAAGATGCAAGAGTCTGGGCTCACTGAAACCATTCTTTTGGAACCTTAACTATCTAGGGCCAGTATCTTGTTCTTTCCCATCCTGAATGCCCTCGGGGTGCACTGTTGAGGCAGTGGCTGATGACTTGGTGGCTGGCAGCCTGTTTGTCTCCACCCTGAGTTTCTTCAGAGCTCACCGTTGAGGCGGTTATAGTGGGTGATGGCTTGATGGCTGCAACATCCTTTGTTTACTGATATGGCAAGTGACATTTTTCATCCACAGGAACATCTGCTTAGAGAATGAGGGAATCAGAATTCTTAGTCTTTCAGAATACTGAGAACGTAGAAATGGTTGTGTTTGAGATGCCATGTGTAAACTGTTAAGGGAGAAGCGTTTTCCTGGGACAGAATGAAAAAGAAAAGTCAAGAGAGATAGAAAGACACAGAGAAAGAGAGAGATAGGCAGACAGACAGACACAGAGAGAAACAGAGAGAGCTTTCCCACCAGTGAGCAAGAAGTTAGAGGAGGGCTAGGAAGTAGGGCAGAGAGGACAGCAGCACAGGACCAATGTTTTCCCATTCTTACTTCATTGTCCTGTTTCTCTGTCGCAGCACTTCTTCGTGTTATTTGCTGAGTCATCTTCTGTGAAGTAACGTGGTTCTTCAACCTGAACACGAACCCGTGCAGAGGGAAAGGAGCAGTGGAAGAGCCCCTCTCTTAGCTGCTCAAAGCACTCCTTTTCCAGAGTAAAGGGAAAGTCATTTTCCGAATATTCATTTTTTGAGATTATTTCTATTTCACTGGTTTCCAGAACAGATTTGAACTAGTTGGTTATCGTGTGATGGTCTAAATACCATTCTCCCAAGGGAAAATGCAGGTACATTCAGGTTAACTTTGCTTATATAGCAAAGGCAATCATTCCAATAGTTCAAGTTCAGAGATATGAGATGATAGTAACTGGAGTCTTTTTCCTTTCCTCCTTTCTTTTTTTTTTTTTGAATAAATGTAAATTCAGATGTAAAGATAATAATCTATTGCATGATTCAACAGCACATATTGAATATTAATGATATTCTACAGGTATCTAACACTTCTTATCTAATAACCCCAAAATGCTTGCTTTTAGCTATCACAACATATATTTTCTGTTAGCCTAATAGATTACAGAGGCATTTCCAATTCAAAGGTGTAAAGATGACAACTCATAAGAAACAATGTTAGGTCCCACTCTATCTCTTTGTTGTTATGAGGAAACTTCCTGCTTCAGACTGGCAGAAGGTCACCAAGAGGGCCAGGAGTAGAGGAAGAAACCATGGTTTCAGTTTCTGAACTCTCATCCATAATGCCCTCCCCAATCAGTGAAGCTCTGGGGTCCCCCATCCCTCTGCATATACAAATTCTTTGGCACACTTCCTGAGAAACAAATTGATAGCTAAGGAAGATTTAGACCCTGACACCCACAGAAGGCAGGGGCTGTTTTAGCACATGCTCCACAGGACTAAGAGTATCTCCTGACGTCATATCTGCATACCTTGAAATTGAATTTTAAAAGGTCAGAATCTAGATATATAAACATTTAAAAATATTATCCCCTAAGTTATTTGTTTAGCTTCTAACGCGTGTTAATCTCCTTCTGTTTTATCTGTAGTTGTGGGAGGTCTATGCCCAGAGCCTACAGAGAGCCTTTGTCAGGGCGGCTCTGCGCTGTCAGCAGGGGGGGCGGGGCTCTGCCTGGGCCCTGGCTGGGCTGGCAGCGCTGGGGTGCAGTCAGCAACTGGCTCTTGTCCTGATCAGGCCACTTCTCAGCCTTGCTATTGGCCCAGAGAGCAACTTTCTGCTGCCATGGGACAAGCCCGTGTCCTGCTGGCTGGTGGATACCTGGTGTTGCTTCCATTTGCCATCCAATTCAGTCATCATCACACCACTTCTACAATCTGGACACCTCAGCACATTCCTGGAAAAAAATGAATAAATGTAAAAGATCATAAAGGATTTATTTGTATAGCTCTCAAGCCCATCAAAAAAAAAAAAGAAAGAAAGAAAGAAAGAAAGAAAAGAAAAAAAGAAAACCTGCTAAAAGCCATAGTATTTGCACTCAGTCAGGGAGAAAGAGAGTTAAAGAGCAAATCACTTCCCTTTAGGAGTATTTGCTGCGTTCAAAGATAATTAAGAAAGCAGCCAGACCTCTTGGAAGCTGATGCTTTCTGAAATAGAGAATTTCCAAATGCAAAGTGTTCCTGATGGCAAGATTAATTTCTTCTTGTGCCCCTGTGCATTCTTTTTTTTTTTTTTTTTTAAGATTTATTTATTGATTGATTGATTGATTGGTATGTTGGGTCTTCGTTTCTGTGCTAGGGCTTTCTCTAGTTGCGGCAAGCGGGGGCTACTCTTCATCGCGGTGCGCGGGCCTCTCACTATCGCGGACTCCCTTGTTGTGGAGCACAGGCTCCAGACGCGCAGGCTCAGTAGTTGTGGCTCACAGGCCCAGTTGCTCCGCGGCATGTGGGATCCTCCCAGACCAGGGCTCGAACCCGTGTCCCCTGCATTAGCAGGCAGATTCTCAACCACTGCGCCACCAGGGAAGCCCCCCTGTGCATTCTTGATGTGGCATATATCCTGGGAAAGGCCTAGGGCAAACTCAGAAGCTGAAGCTTGCCAAAGGATACGTCAGTATATCCTGCCTTACCGTTTCCCATTCTCTCCAGACTTCGGAAAGAAAAGAATGCAGCTTTTTTTCATCCATTACCAGCCTTACAGAAGAATAATAGTTTATTTGGGACAATCATGTCGGCCCCCCTTTAAATCCATAGACGTCTAATCCAGTGCAGACGCAGGGTAGAGACAAATTCATCTCTCAGTGCTGAATGTCTTTCTGAAATAACCCAGAGGAGTGCTAACCTGGGCCCAAAGAAAAAAATAATCTTTTTTATAATAAAGTGATTATATCTAAAGAGTGTTATTCCAATATAATATTTCAACGCTACCTCAAATCCTATTTGCTCTGACTGTGGAGGGGATTCAGGACGGAGAGAAACAGGATCCTGGCCCTAGGTAAGGTGCATACTGCTAAAGGACTGATTCCAAAGAGCCCAGACTCTTGCATCTTCCCATACAAGAAAAGTGCTAAACTCATGAACTTGAGATGTCTGTTTTTTCTTTAATTAACAGTCATCTTTGATGTTCCAACTATCTGGTTTTTGTTGCAAAATCTCCTCTATATGCTGGCTCCTCCCTTACCCCTTCAGAGCAGTCCCTCAGAGCTATCGGAGAGGCTGTCCTCCGGGCATAAGACCTCAGAAAGTCTGCTGAACAAAACGTAATTCTCAACTTTTGGGTTGTCCTTTTTTATTCAGCCGACATGACTCTCTAGACAGCTGTCAGCTGGTCAGCATCAGGCACTGGGCCCGGACCTCTGGATCCCCCTCTAAGAGGTCAATCCTGCCATCTTATCTGAGTTTCTGGGTGTGGCGGGGAGGAGAAGAGCATCTGTGCAGTCCTGTGTACACCAAAACCTTCACAGGTGATGACCTGATACACCCCTTCCTCCTTTCCTGTCTCCCACCGTCTCCCCTCTTCCTCCTTCTCTAACCCTTCCCCTCACTGGCAGCTTTCCCCAAAAGATATACAGAACAGTTGACTTCAATGTTGCTGTTACTACCCTGCAAGTATTTTAGATAATTTCTAGTTATGAATAAAAAAGGTAATGGCTGGAGCTGAAAGGCAAATTGGGGGATAATTGTAATTTTAGTCAGCAGTACCACGTGGTGGTGACATCTGGACTTTAGAATCAGCCTGAGTCCAAATTCTCCCCTCACTATTACTCGACTTTCATGGGAACTTCCACAGCCTCAGCTTCCTCATGTGTAAAATGAGAATAATTCAAGAATTAAATGAGATAACATATGTAAAGATCTCATTATGTTTCTGGCACATAATATCTGTTTAATAAATGTTAGCTATTATTGTTAATTCCAAACCTATAACACCTCCTTACCAGTGATGTCATATTTAAAGGCCAAAAAATTATTAACAGTAGCAAAATCCCCAACAAGTTTTGGAAAACTGAGATTGAAATGGAAGAAATAAAACCTCTAAATGCAATAAATGTGTTACGGAGTATATGACAAAGCCGATACTTTTCTATGAAAGGATTTTATACTTTGTAGTAAACTTGAAACTAGGAACTTAGAATTAGTAAAGGTCAGACTTCTGGACAAAATATCTGCTTCCCTGGGCATTGTCTTGAGTCTAGTAAAATTACTGACCTTCTCCCAAACCAAGCTGTTCCTGTATATGAAATGGTGTTGAACATGGTTTTTGACCTCCAGAAAAAGATACTACAAGCTACAAAGTATTACTCTTGATTAATAACAAGCATCCTCTCTGTTGAATTGTATCCCCCTAAAAGATATGTTTAAACCATAACCCCCAGTACCTCAGAATGTGGCCTCATTTGGAAATAATGTCTTTACAAAGATAGATTAAAATAAGGTCACTAGGGTGGGCCTTAATCCGATAAAACTTGTATACTTATATAAAGAGGAAATTTGGATAAAGAGACAGGCACACAGAGAGAATGCCACTTGAACATGAAGGCAGAGATCCAGGTGATGCATCTACAAGCCAAGAAAAGCCAGAAATTACCAGTAAACCAGCAGAAGCTGGGACAGAAAGAAGCAAGTAACAGATTCGCCCTCTGAGTCCTCAGAAGGAACTAACTCTGCCAGAAACCTTGATCTTGACTTTCTAGCCTCCAGAACTGTGAGAAAAGAAATTTCAGCTGCTTAAACCACTTAGTTCATAGTACTTTGTCATAACAGCCTTAGAAAACTAATACATAAACACAATGATCACAGCCATGACTATATTAAAACTCCACAGATCATATTGAAAATTATATTGAAGAATCACAGCTCCCCAGGCCTAACAAACAAATACATGCCCTTAAAATTCCTCTTGTTTTCCTAAACTATTGCAGCTGCTACACTGGCAGCAGCCTCAACCTTTCTTGTTGCCACTGCATTATTGATTGCTATTTCATATTCTCTCAGGCACCCATTAGCTCTTCTGTTGTGATTGTTTTCTGTTTGTTTTTCACCCCGTTATGTCTTTAAAATGATTGGCATGCAGCCTTATTTTGTATTTCAATATTTAAGACTGAGAGTCAACTCAGTCTGGAAAGCAAGTAGGGGGCTCAGCTTAAAGCAACACATGCATCCATGCATCCATGAGGGCTGTAAAGTCTCCCAGAAGCACTGGGTTGGTTGTGTCTGTGGAGTTAGATTAATTATAACCTAGTGTTCTACCTACACCATCCCTCAGACTTCCTTTCACCTTGATCATGATTTTAGCTGCTAACATGACTCATCTATTTGGTCTTTTCTCCAGTAAGAAGATGAGTATTACAGAAGACATTTGCCATTCTTTGGCTCTCCAGCATCCAACAACTCACTCCAATCAACACCCTAATACAGGAGTCCCCAACCCCCAGGCTACAGACTGTTACCGGGTGAGCGAGCAAAGCTTCATCTGTATTTACAGCCGCTCCCCATCACTCGCATTACTGCCTGAGCTCCACCTCCTGTCAGATCAGCGGAGGCATTAGATTCTCATAGGAGCTTGAATCCTACGGTGAACTGCACATGCAAGGGATCTAGGTTGCGTGCTCCTTATGAGAATCTAATGCCTGATGATCTGAGGTGGAGCTGAGGCGGTGATGCTAGCACTGGGGAGCGGCTGCAAATACAGATGATCATTAGCAGAGAGGTGTGACTGCACAGAGACCATGATAAATCAATTGCTTGTAGAATCATATCAAAACCCTATCCGTGAGTAGTAAGTGAAAACAAGCTCAGGGCTCCTACTGATTCTGCATTATGGTGAGTTGTATAATTATTTCATTATATATTACAATGCAATAATAATAGAAACAAAGTGCATAATAAATGTAATGTGCTTGAATCATCCCAAAACCATCAACTGTCCCCCCTTACCCTGGTCCGTGGAAAAACTGTCTTCCATGAAACCAGTCCCTGGTGTCAAAAAGGTTGGGGATCGCTGCCCTAATATCCCATTAGGGGAAGTCCCCAAAAAAATATCCCTTTTGGGAAATTCCCCAACTATGACTGCCTCCACCCAGGAATGAAGGGACTCAAATCCTTCCTGGCCCCTTTGTGTAGTCAGGGAGTGGGCATAAAACCAAAACTCAGTCCATCAGGCCTCCTTCCTGGAACTTTGAATCCTGAGCAAGTAACAAATCCTTTTGGCTTTCAGAGTCATCCCAACAGCAACACAAAGACCAGATGGTTTCTGCATTATAGTTCCTGCTGCCAAGCCTGAGGAGCTGCCTGGAACTGCCAGTTTTCCAAGACGGGTGCTCCAGACTCTTGTTAATACTTGTGCACCTGATATGCTTCTGATATACATATTCTGGCTTTCTTTTTCCATTTCTTTTTCTTTTTCTTTCCCTTCCTCCCTCCCTTCCTTCCTTCCTCTCTGTCTCTCCCTTCCTTCCTTCCTTCTCTCTCTCTCTCTCTCTCTCTCTCTTTTCAACCACATTTGGTCTCAGTGGCTTACAACCAAGACTCTTGACAGATTCAAGGCCTAATGAACAGCAACTACCAGACTATGATGCAGCTTCATCTCATATAAGCGGTGGGATATGAGGAAAATCTTATACCCAGTCTGAGCCTGTTTGCTCATGTGGAATGTGAGTCTGATATCTGCCTTCCTAAACTCTGAGCTTATTGTGCAATCCAAGAAAGCTCTTTGTTACTGTTAAGCAATGGAATAATGATAATGATGATGATGATGATGATGATAATGATACTAAAGATACTTTATTAGAGTTTCATAAGGTAAATATGCAGGAAAAAGAAATACATAGATGTGAGATGGAAGGTGGAATACTTAAAGCACTTTAAAAAATTACGTAATAAACTTCTTTCTGAGTGTTAGAATAAAATATTTGAAATTCACACTACATTTCAATGTACCAAAAAAGAGAGTCATTCCTTAAAGGATGCATTTAATACTATGTAAATAATGCTGCTCTTCATTTATTTTTCTTATAAATATGGATTTCTTTGTTTCAGATTTTCTTAAGGGGAATTCTATCTGAATGTGTTACAGCTAAATTCATGAGTCCACCCATATCAGATTGCATATCATACCCCCAAATGCAATGCCTGTTAGATCTTTTGTTTATACCTTAATTGTTGGCTATCTTTTTTCAATAAACATTTTTATTGAATTATACATTCAGAAGGGTATACAAATCATAAAGGCACAGTTTATTGAACTATCACAAAAGGCACACACCCATGTAAGTGACAGCTAGGTCAAAAACTGAATATTCCTAGAACTTCAGAAAGTACCCTCATGCCCCTCCCAGGCCATATTTTAGCTGCCTGAATTGCCCTTAATTTTAACACCACAGAACAATTTTTCCTGTCTCTGAATTTTATTTAAGTGGAATTATAAACTATGTATCATTTTGTATAAGGCTTCTATAGATCAACAATATATTTATGAGATTCATTCAGGTTTTGAGTGTAGCAGTGTTTCCTTCATTACTGTGTGTTATTCTATTGTATAAATCTACCACAATTGGTTTATTCATTCAACTCTTTGAAATGTTTCCAGTTACAAATGATATTGTTTTCAACATTCTATTTTATCTTTTGGTGTACATATGTATTTCTTTTAAATATTTACCTGGGGATGTAATTGCTGGGTCATAGAATATGAATATGTTTAACTCTTATAGATAAAAAATAGTCTTCCCAAAGAGGTTCTGCAGTGTTCTGCATCCTTGTCAACACTTGGCATTATCAGTTATTTTAAATTCTAGTTATTCTAGTGGGGTTTAGTGTTATCTCCTTGTAGTTTTAATTTTCATTCCCTTGATTCTAAGCACACAAAAAAGAAAAACTACATTGTCTTTTATTATTTACACTGAGGGATATGCAGAGAGACAAACTGTACCCAAAGTGAGCTCAAAACTTTACAGCCTTGCCCTCGAAATGAATACATGTACCTGAATCTGCATGTGTGTAGGAGACCAAGTGTATAACTGAGGAGTTCTTCAAATAGCTTCCATGCAGAATTAAGTGTTTATGAAAAGATAGATAAGTAATAAACACAAGCTAATTTGAAACTTACATATATTATTAAAATTCAACTTAAGCACAACAACTATTTAGAATCTAGACCAACAAAAGGTTTTTTTTCGGGGGATGGGTTATTTTATCATGAGGTTTGTTAAAATTGCTGGTCCATGATGATATTCAAAAGTGTACCACCTAACTGATTTTATTATCATTTTTAAACTCTCTACAGACAACACATCCCCTTATTGCCTGCACTCAGAGTGGACCACTCTCACTGCCCCATCCTTGGTTGCCACTAAGGGATTTTATGCCTTTATATGTTGAATCATCCTTGCATTCCAGGAATAATTCCCAACTGATCATGGAGTATACTCTTTAAATTTTTTTCTGATGTCCTAAATGATTTCGGCCCCATCCCAATTTACATCACCTACTTTGAATGGGTTTCTGTGCTTTAAAACTCAAAGAGCCTGGTGCATAGTGGATGCTAAATAAAATATTACCTTTGGACCTAAATTTACAGGTTTCTCTGTTGACTTGGAGTCGAAACTCTTTCTTGGAGGCTAGTGGGAATCAAAACATCATACATCTCTTCTTCTAGTGAGTCAGAGAATCAAAAATAACTAAAAAACAACAGAGCACTTTTTGGGAAGTTAAGGAAGGGACTTGACCCTTGGCATCATTAGCTCACTTGAGCTTGCACTCATCTATTTATTGCCAGTGAGTTTACTGGTTGGCAAATGGACATGGTGAGGACAGCACCAACTTTCAACTAGATACAGACAGAAAGAATCAGAAGTAGGAATATATTTTATTGACATGTCATTATTTCTCTAAATACCATGATCATTTAGAGACATGGTTTATGACATCTGTTTACAGTTTACAAAGGCATTAAGAACCAAGTGACAGTGCAGTAAGATTGCATGAGACAATATTCCTGTTTTTCCCCTGACTTTATTTCTGTGTTGTATCAGTTATATGACAGTTATTTAACCTCTTTACTGTGACATACCATGGTAGGGTGTGCTATGCTGTATTAACATAATTATGCTCCTTTATTGACTATAGAAAAAGAATTTTTCAAAAGTCCTGGGCACTGTAAACAGCAGCTTCTTCAAGCTAATGCACAGGAATGTCAGCACAGAACTGCAGAGGTTAGTTAATGGAGGCTGAAATTCTGCACTATTAATAAAGCATGATATTTAAGAATTGAAGTGAATTATCTATGAGGTTTAGGCATGGAGCTCTAGGAAATAAATATTTTATATAATTACAAGGTAACATTAACTGTCTAAATATTATTCATTGCCTTACAATTTTTTAGCACTTTATCCCTCAATAATTAATATTATTTACTAAATATCTATTACTATCATTAAGAGGTAAAATACTATATGTAATAATAAGTATTATGAAATCATTATTTATACATATCAAACATGGGGCTGAGGAAGACCTGGGAAGGGGAATCTGGGCAGGGGCCAAGGGCGGCCTGGAATTTATAACTTTATTATTCTATTTCAGATAATAACTATTCAAATTTCCTGTACACTATTCATTGCAAGATAATATATAACATTTATTGCTATATAATGACTAGTATTTCATTGTATTAGTATTTTGTACTAGTAGTACTAGCAATTAGTAACCATTTACTAAATAATAAATATATAGAAAATGATTTTAATTATATGCAAAGCCTCTCCTCTCTCTCCCCCCACTTCACCCCCAGGCTACGATCTCTAGAAGAACTGGGCAGTAATTATCACATTTTCGTGCTTCTCTGAATGATCTACAATTTGTGACACTTGAGCAGTGTCTGGAAGGATGAATGGGGTTAGTTAGGAAAGGGGAGAGCGAAGGTCTTTCCAGGGAAGGGCCAGCAGGTACAGAGACATAGAGACGTCTGGCACCTCAGAGGCTAGTTGGAATGGCTGGGGGCTGGCTGTCACCCTTCACAGTCTCACATCCCTAGTGCAATTTCCAAGTGTCCTCTCTCTTCAGCAAGATAGTCAAACTTCTTTAACAGAGGCTGACTTCTAAAAGAGCAAAAGTGAGATTTGCCAGGTCTCTTAACGGCTAGACCAGAATTTGCAGTCGTTTCTGCCACATTCTGCTGGTCAATGCGAGTGACAAGGTCAGCATAGATTCAAGGGGAAGAGAATTAGCCTTTACTTGTTGATGAGAGGACAGACATATGTCTGTAACGATGAGGAGAACTGGATACTATTATATGAAACAGGATTGTTCCTTGAAATTTGGGAATGAGAACATCCCAGATTAGCCACATCCCTTCTACTTTTAAATTTCACTATGTTTTGGACTACCTTACTCAAAAATTGCATTTCTTTCATTACATGAAGGAGAAAAAAGAAGGAAAAGAAAAAAGAAATCCCTGTAAAGGAAATCTGCTTTTGAAGTTCCCCAAACTAATTAAGAACACACTCAAGTCTCATTTATTTTATATTATCCATAAAATAATCAAAAGTTAACAGGTATTTACCTATGCCTGTTAGAGTATTAATTTCACTAGTAAAATCATCTAAAGTATCAAATTCTAGACATCTGTTTAAACTAATAATCTTAAAGAAACTTTGTCTAAAGCAGAGTTGTGGCTCACTAGATGAAATATTTTTATTAGATTTTAAATTAGATGGAGTTCATTTGTAGAAAACAGGCACCACTTCAGGAACTTAAGAAGAAAGAGGTTTAATACAGTGAATTTGGTGCATACAAACTAACTGGAAATGTTGGAGATACAAAATCCAGGATGCTGTAGATCAACACCACAGAACAAGCCCAGCAAAGGACTGCTTACTGTCATCATCAGGAAGCTGGCAAGTCAGGAAGCTGCAGTCTCAAGTGGGCCATCATCTTAGTCATCATATAAGGAAAGAGTATTTCCTACAATTGTTGATCGGGATAAGAGGATGGAAAGCCACCACTTAAATGTTGACCTCTGGACCGTGTACACATAATGAGTTATGTAAGGGCAAAAACAAATTAAAAATAAGAAAAAAACTTTAATTCTTTCTACTGAAAAAAAGTGAAACATTTCTCCCTCTTCCTTTTCTTAGAGCATTCACTTCAGAAAACTTATAATTCCTGTTTCTTTGAAATATCTGTAATTCTTTTTAAAAACTAAATATGCCTCTTGCCACTTTTATAACCCAGGAATGTTTCCTCAACCTAGAAACCAACTCTGAAATGTTAGCATCAGGGAAGAAAACGCCCCTATCTCTCAGTTTTTACGGGAGGGTAGAAGCCTAACTTCAGCTGGCTCCTGGCTCTAAGTTGCAAACCTACCTCCTGTCATAATGATATAAGAAATTTATTTTTCCTTTGGGTAAAGGCAATGAGCACAGGTGGTTACCCTAATTACCAAGTGAATTTAGGACCAACTATGTGTGATAAGTTGTGCTGTCCTGTGCTGTTTATCTTGAGAACACGAATGGAATGGGTTGTGTCTGCTCGGCTGCATAAAAGGGTGAGGTTCCTTTCTCTCTTTGCAGTCTCCTACCAGATTACCTGTAATTCACGTCACATTCTGGTTCAGGCTTATTCAATAACAAAATTTTTTTCTTTTCTATTTTTGTGGGGAGGATTTCTGGGTTGGCAGGGGATCTTGTTTTTCTATTTCCCCAACACTTGCATGCCACGGCCTCTGTGCCTCTGTCCCTGTTTATTTTTTTCATTTATTCAAGTCTTGCATGAGTGCATTTGATAGGCAAAACCTAAATCATACCCAGAACCCTAAATGAGTTTAATTCTCTGCTTTAAATCCTGGAGGAACTCTAGTATTTGAATTTTTCTAACCACGAGCTGCAACTAATACACACCTCAGCGCATGCCAGGTGTCAGTGAGAATTAATGACCAGTTCTGAGCATCTTCCCTGCCAACAGGCCTGAGCTAATCATTCTATTGTTTAGCTGTCACAACAACTGTGCAAGTTGGCTATAATTACCTGGATGTTGCTCATTAGGAGACTGAGGTTCGAACAGTTTACATGTCCTGTCCCAAACTATACAACTAGAAGGGGAAAATTCAACATTTAAATTTGGGTGGTTTGATCCATTCCCCTACTTGTCTCATGATTTTCCCTTTTTACCTTCAGGTTCCTAGATCAACCCAGTGGGGTTCCTCCTGCCATATCACACACAGTCTCAATACTACTACTAGAGTTAAGAAAATGCTTTCAAGATAAAGAAGTAGAGGCTTTTCTAGACGTGGCTTAACTCAGGAACCTGGTTTGCAGTACCACCAGCTGCCCCTGCCCTTCTGGCCAGCCTGTGCCCAACGGCTTCTGTGGATGGACAGCTAGAGGGGGAGGCAAAGCAGCTTCTCAGCCGGGCTCTGCCTTTCACCACAGGACCATATTGGGTAGGTTACTTGACTTTTCTAAGCCTCGACTTCCAAATCTGTAAAACAGAGATAAAAACTGAATCTGCCTCACGGGTTTGTGAGGACTGAATGAGAAAACACATGCAAAGCACCTGCCCCATAGAAAGCACCAAATGAAGGTCAGAGCTCCTGATGATTCTATGAAGATCAAACTTAACACTTCACGAAGCAGTGCATTCTCATTTGAGACAGCCTGAGTCACTGACAAATGGTTTCTTATATAGAGCAGAATTTTGCCTCTAGTACATTTTATTCATTGGTCTTAAGTATTCCCTCTGGGATAAAAGCAAATTAGGCATCGCACTCTTCCACATGACAACTCTTTAAATAGTTGAAGGTACATTTCCCCTGTATTTCCTACATTTTCCCCTCTCCAGGCTAATACTTCACAGTCCCTTCCATTGACTGTGATATGGTCGTCAGACACTATGTCATCCTGTTTGCCCTTTAGACAATCTAGTTTGTAACCCTCATATGTGACACTGTGAACAATATGGGCCCAGAGGTGAACACAGTACTCCAGAGGTGCTGTGCCGATGCAGAAAATTGAAAGTCTGAACCTCCCTTGGTCTGGGTACAGTTTAGCTTAGCTTAACCTGACATTTGCTGTAAACAGCCTCCTTACACTGTTCACCCATATGAAACTTGTGTCTGCCAACTTCCCCACCCAACACACACTCAAACTACTCTTTCGCCAGTTCTCCTCAAGTTTATTTTTGGAAATATTTTTAAACTGTTGGTATTTACATTTTATTCCATTTTATTTCACAACAGTTTTGACTATCATCTCAGTCCCTCAAGAGTTTTTTTTATTGAAATATAATTGATTTGCAATGTTTCAGGTGTACAGCAGAGTGATTCAGTTATACATATATATATGTATATATACATATTCTTTTTCAGATTCTTTTTTTTTTAACATCTTTATTGGAGTATAATTGCTTTACAATGGTGTGTTAGTTTCTGCTTTATAACAAAGTGAATCAGTTATACATATACATATGTTCCCATATCTCTTCCCTCTTGCATCTCCCTCCCTCCAACCCTCTCTATCCCACCCATCTAGGTGGTCACAAAGCACTGAGCTAATCTCCCTGTGCTATGCGGTTGCTTCCCACTAACTATCTATTTTACGTTTGGTAGTGTATATATGTCCATGCCACTCTCTCACTTCGTGCCAGCTTACCCTTCCCCCTCCCCATATCCTCAAGTCCATTCTCTAGTAGGTCTGTGTCTTTATTCCTGTCTTACCACTAGGTTCTTCATGACCTTTTTTTTTTTCCTTAGATTCCATATATATGTGTTAGCATACGGTATTTGTTTTTCTCTTTTGACTTACTTCACTCTGTATGACAGACTCTAGGCCCATCCACCTCACTACAAATAACTCAATTTTGTTTCTTTTTATGGCTGAGTAATACTCCTTTCCTTATAGGTTATTACAAGATATTGAATAGAGTTCCCTGTGCTATACAGTAGGTCCTTGTTGTTTATCTATTTTATATATGATAGTGTGTATCTGTTAATCCCAAATTCTTAATTTATCCCTCCCCCCAAGAGCTTTTTAATCTTGATTTCATTATTTGCTATATAAGCAAGTTCTCTGGATTAGCTAGGATTAGGTTTGGCTATGAATTACATGACACTAAGATGCCACGACTGAAACGAAACAGAAACGTATTCTATGTTATGTGAACAAAGACCATAGATAGAGCCCGCGGGACTGGAGTGATGACTGTTATCATCAGGGACCCTGGTCCCTTTGACTGGGTTCTAGCATCCTAAACACCTCTTTTACCTCATGGTCCAAGATGAAGGCTAGAGCTTCAGCTGTCACATCTACTCTCCAGCCAACAGGAAGGAGGAAAGAGCCAAGAAGTTCATCAGCCTATTTAAGATGACCACCCGAAAGTGTCATTCCATGTAACACTTTGGTTTATAGACCCTTATTTAGAATGTAGCCATGAGGCCACACCTACCTGCAAGAGAGGCTGAAAAATGAAATATCTGTTCTGGGCAGCTATGTTTCGGACTAAAAAGAATAATTCTATGAAGTAAGAGGGTGAGAACAGGTACTGGGAGGCAACTAATAGTTTCTTCCACACCTTCCCAGATTTGTGTCCTTAGTAAATATGAAAGCCTCCTTTCTATGACTTTATCCACATCATTGATAAAAATCCTTAAGGGGACCCAGACATGCACACATTCAGCAAGTGAAATCTTCTCCCATGTCCAGCAGTGAAAAGTGCCTTAACCATATCATTCATTCAACAAGAAATCCCTAAATATAGCAAAGCTGAGGGTGGGGTGTGTAGGACAGGGTGGGGTTGGTAATGTCAAAACTTGTACCACATTGTTCACCACCAAGGAAACTGAGGATGAGAGAACAGACCCTAGAATATGCATGCCTTTGCTTTTATTGTCATTATTTTCTCTTTAATACTTTGACATGTAGGTCTTACCTGATTTCTTTCTGCTAAAGTAAAGTGGTTAAAACCAAACTCTTTCTAGCTTGTTATCTCTACAATTTTTAGTTCTGTATCTCAGATTTACAGCCCAGGACACCTTTAGGTACCAAATGGAGTAAATGTCATAGACTCCATCCACTTAAGTAGAGCAGTGCTTCTCAAATGTCAATGTGCACAAATTATGTGGAAGAAACTGTTAAAGTTCAGACTCTGAGTCAGTAGGTCTGGGAGAGAGCCTGAGATTCTGCCTTTCTAACAATCTCCTTGGTGATGCCAATGCTGCTGGTCCTTAGACCACACTCTGAGTAATGAGGAGATTAGGCTACACGCTCCATGTGACCACAGACCCTGTCTGTGATGTACCCGTATTCCCAAAACCCAACAGTGTATGTAGCACACAGAAGAGGCACCATAAATTTTTTTTGAATAAGTGAATAAATAATATAAATATGGCCCCATAAGCTATCTATGGAAAGTAAAATTCAACTTAATTTACTTCTACTCATAATTACTCATGTAATAAGCATCTACCTCATGCCATGAACTATATTGATACCTTAATGCCATTAATTATTTAGTGTTTACAACAATCCTATGAGTTATGTATTATTTCCATATTGAAAATGAGGAAATTAAAGATCGGAAAGATAAGTTTGCCTAGAGTTCGGAAACTAGAAAATAAAAATTTTAAATGATAGAGCAGTATATCTGGTTTACAATGTTGTGTGAATTTCTGCTGTACAGTGAAGTGACTCAGTTATACACATATATACATTCTTTTTTATATTCTTGTCCATTATGGTATATCACAGGATATTGAAAATAGTTCCCTGTGCTATACAGTGGGACCTTGTTGTTTATCCATTCTATACGTAATAGTTTGCATGTACTAACCCCAAACTCCCCGTCCATCGCTCCCCAACGCCCCCCCCTGCCCCCCGCCTTGGCAACTACAAGTCTGTTCTCTATGTCTGTGAGTCTGTTTCTGTTTTGTAGACAAGTTCATTTATGCCATATTTTAAATTCCACATATAAGTGATATCATATGGTATTTGTCTTTCTCTTTCTGGCTTACTTCACTTAGTATGATAATCTCTAGTTGCAAGATACATCATATTTTTAAAAAATAATTTAAAAGATAGTGATTTTGTAGGAGAGAAGTAAAAGAAATTCCTTCCCAGATTGTAGATGATTTACCTTGGATCAAAAAGTTAGTTGCGGGGCTTCCCTGGTGGTGCAGTTGTTGAGAATCTGCCTGCCAATGCAGGGGACATGGGTTCGAGCCCTGGTCTGGGAAGATCCCACATGCCGCAGAGCAACTGGGCCTGTGAGCCACAAATACTGAGCCTGCGCATCTGGAGCCTGTGCTCCGCAACAAGAGAGGCCGCGATAGTGAGAGGCCCGTGCACCGCAATGAAGAGTGGCCCCCGCTTGCCACAACTAGAGAAAGCCCTCGCACAGAAACGAAGACCCAACACAGCCAAAAATAAATTAATTAATTAATTTTTAAAAAAAAAACTGGGATAGAGAGATTGACTTAAAAACATCACATTTGTGCAGAATAGGATATATCAAACACTTCTATTAGGTTGGCCAAAAAAATAAAATAAAATAAAAAAAAAGTTAGTTGCTTCATTTTGTACCAGTCTTTTGTACTGAAAGCTTAGTATGTAATTTGAATGGAGAGATAACTGGGTTATATGTTTTATTTTGTTGAGATAACATTGTAAATCAACTATACTTCAATAAAAATATAAGTTAAAAAATAAATAAAGTTTTATTGGAACACACACACACACAAATAAAATAAAATAAAATGATAGAACAGAGAGCAAAACAGATCTGTGCAATCCTAAGGTCCACCGTGCTCACCTGCCTCTTTTTATGAAGGGAAAACAAACCACTAACCCTCACAACACCAAGCTCATTTGACAGATTATTCCCACCCTCTGGCTCAAGCTGCAGAGAAAGCATCTCTTTACCAGCTCTGGAAACAAAGCTTTAGCTGTACCAAAGCTAAAGTCCCCATGAAGGTCCCACCCCCACTAGTTTCTAGTTTACAAGTGGGCCCACCTCACAGCCTTAGCACAAGGGCAAGGCTCCAGAGCACCAAGCATTGCCTAAACCTCTGGGACCAGCCTTATTCACCACTCCATGATAAAATAATCCATGAAACAGACAACATTTGGGTGAAGTGTCTATACCCCAAGTATATTTGTTTGACTTATCTCTAAAACTCACAACTCATGTCGATTTTAACAATAAGAATTTTTTCTTCAATTTAGGTCACTACATGCATAAAATTGTTACAAGTTTTTATTCCCTTACCCTATCTCTTTATTGTACTACATTGAAGATAGTGGATTTAAAAAAAAAAAAGTTTACTAGGAGATTTCTCAAAATAAATAACAATAAATAACAAATAATTCATCTATAAGAATGTGTGCAATTAATTAGATTAAAAATGGCCACAATTACTTGGCAGCTCCTCCCATCAAGAGGTGAAGTCTGTTTCCACATTTCTTGAATATGGGCTGGCCTTGTGACCTGCTTTGACCAGTAGAATGTAATGGAAGTACTGTAATGTTGTGTGAGTTGAGTCTGGTTCTCAGGAAGTTATACAGCTTCCATTCTTGCCCTCTTGGGATGCCATAGCTGTGAGATCCAGCCCAGGCTGACCTGCTGGAGAAAGAGAGATCACGTGGAGCAGAGACAAGCTGTCCTAGCTGAGGCTCCCTAGACCAACTAGCTCCCAGCCTCGCTGCCCACGAATCGCAGCCGCATGAGTGACCCCAAGCAAGATCGGCAGAATTCCCAAATTGCTGACCCACAGACTCGGGAGTAAATAAAATGACCGTTGCTACAACAGACAACTGATACAGTATGTAATATTAACTCTACATGTTGCTATAGGGATTGGAAACCATGGCTGTAACACACCTAATCAAGGGTCTGACATATGCTATGTGCTTAATAAATATTAGATGTATTATTATTTTTCAACAAATTGTGTATTTCAGATTTTGTGAGAGTTCAAAGTTAAATGCATTTCATAAGACCAGCTTGCAGATGTTATACTTAATAAACTGAGGTTAAAAAGGAAAGTTTACATTGCAACCTTGCTTAACTAAAGATAAGTTATGTCCATTATAAAAAGCAATGAATAAAATATTAGAAGGAATGATTTGCACTCACCTAGTCCCATCTTTGACTGCAAATAATTCACTGAAATCAAGCAATGTTTGATATTGTTTTCAAGGTTTCTAAGAGGAAAATATTCTAAGATTTCCCTTTGTGACTTTTTCCTCCATTAGGGCATGAGTTCCCTTTTATGTCTAGACAAAGTCTCCACTAAAGAAGCTTGTTATCTGACTGTTTGCTCAACTGAAATGCAAAGATCGTTGCCACATTCCCATTACTACTGTGCAAACACCCGAGGCTCTTTCTATGTTAATTACATCAAGACTCTGGTTTTGTGAAGAAGGAGCTCACAATCAGTCTTGTGGTGAGTCCCATCTTGATAAATCAACTGATTTCGGGAGAAGTTACTCTCACAGCAACCCTGTGATGTAGGAAGATAAGATAAGACAAGATAAGATAAGGTATTTTCCATCCTGTTTCTTTGTTTGCTTATTATTTTAACCTTACCCTATTTAATATGTGAGAAATAAGGAAATTGAATGATTTTTCTAAAATAAGAGAGAGAGATAATACAAGTTAGAATTGGTATTTTACTCCCCCATAGACAACTGACTACAAATTGAGCGTTCTTTTTACTATTCAGCTAATTATGATGATATTGAAAGCAGTGCCATTCACTTCACCTGTGGGTTAAGTGGGGGCAATATGCCCCACCAGCAACTATTGATTCTTGGGGGAGTGAAAATTTTTTTAGATATTACGATAGTTTATGTCCCTCAAAAGGGCCAAGGAACATAAACAGATATACAGAATACTGGTATTAAAATTTCATAGGAAATAATGGTTACTAGGAAAATAATGGCTCTTTAGGAGGGTAATAATAAAAAGAATGTTGAGAAACCCTGACTTAACTTTTTCCTTTTGTTTTCAGTTTCATTAAGGTATAATGAACATAAAATTGAAAGATATCTAAAGTGGACAATGTGATGATTTGATATACGTTGTACGTTGGGAAAGAATTCCCCTCATAGAGTGAATTCACACATCCTTCATCTCCCATATTACCCCCTTTTTCTTTGGTGAGAACAATTATGTTCTACTCTCTTAGTAAATTTTAATTATGCAATACAGTGTTATCAACTACAATCACTGTGTTAGACATTAGATCTTCAGACCTTATTCATCTTAAGGCTGAAAGTTCATACCCTTTTACCTATCTCTCCCTATTTCCCCCACGACACAGCTGCTGACAACCACTTTTCTACTTTCTATGAGTTTGATTTTTTTAAAATTCTACATAAAAATGATACCATTTCTCTGTCTGGCTTATTTCACTTAACACGATGTTCTCCAGGTTCACCCATATTGTCAAAAATGATAGGATTTCCTTCTTTTTCAAGGCCGACATATATATACAGACACTTAGGTTGTTTCCATACCTTGGCTGTTGTGAATAATGGTGCAGTGATCATGGGAGTACAGATATCTCTCTAGATAATGGTTTTGTTTCCTTTGTGTGTCAGAAGTGGGATTGCTGGGTCATATGGTAGTTCTATTATTGATTTTTTTGAAGAACCTCCATACTGTTTTTCATAGTGGCTACAACAATTTACATTCCCACCAACAGTGCCCGAGGGTTCCCTTTTCTCCACACTCCCGCCAGCATGTTTTATCTCTTTTTTAAAATAGCCATTCTAACAGGTGTTAGGTTATATCTCACTGTGCTTTTTATTTTCATCCCCCTGATGATTAGTGATGTTGAGCACCTTTTCATGTACCTATTGGCCATTTGTATGTCTTCCTTGGAAAAATATTTATTCAAATCCTTTGTTCTGACTGCTCCACCCACCAGCCTTTCCCTCTCTCTCCATATCTTCTGGCCTCCCTATTTCCTGAGACACAACAATATTGAAATTAGGTCAGTTAATAATCATACAATGGCCGCTAAGTGTTCAAGTGAAAGAAAGAGTCACATGTCTCTCACTTTAAATCAAAAATTATAAATGATTAAGGCGAGTGAGGAAGGCATGGTGAAATTCATGATAGGATGAAAGCTAGGACTCTTGCACCAGTTAGCCAACTTGGGAATGCAAAGGAAAAGTTCCTGAAAGAAATTAAAATGGCTACTCCAGTGAACACATGAATAATAAAAAAAGTGTAACAGCCTTATTGCTGATATGGAGAAAGTTTTAGTGATTTGGTTAGGAGATCAAACCAACCACAATATCCCCTTAAGCCAAAAGCCTAATACAGACCAAGGCTCTAATTCTCTTCAATTCCATGAAGTCTGAGAGAGATGAAGGCACTGCAGAAGAAAAGTTTGAAGGGAGCAGAGGTTGGTTATGAGGTTTAAGGAAAGAAACCATCTCCATAACATAAAAGTGCAAGGTGAAGCAGCAAGTGCTGATATACAAGCAGCAGCAAGTTATCCAGAAGATCTGGCTAAGATGATTAATGAAGGTGGCTACACGAAACAACAGACTTTCAGTGTATATGAAACCACCCTATATTGGAAGAAGATGCCACCTAGACTTTCATAGCTAGAGAGGAGATGTCAATGCCTGACTTCAAATCTTCAAAGGACAGGCTGACTCTCTTGTTAGGGGCTGATGCAGCTGGTGATTTTACGGTGAAGCTGATGCTCATTTACCATTCCAAAAATCCTAGGGCCCTTCAGAATTATGCTCAGTCTGCTCTGCCTGTGCTCTATAACTGGAACAACAAAGCCTGGACTTCAGCTAAAACAGCAGAAGCTGACCTGCTCCCATACTCCTTATTTGCTGCATACACTTCTCCAATGTGTTGAAGCCCTTCTTCTAATCTAGTTTATATCCCAAGTTTGTATCCACCTTGACAATAAAATTCTTCCACTTACCCTAGGACTTTTTGAAATAAGATTATAATGTCCCAAGTCATGTAGGGACTGGGTCCACAAATGCCCTATATATATCTCACTTCTTAGCAGTAGCCACAGTGATTGGTTCAGTGGGTGAACATGTGAGCCAAATTGTCCTGAGTCTGTCTGTGGAATTTTTATATAGCAAAATGGGGAGAAAACGTATTCTTACTTTGCTCTGGAATTACAAAATTTGGAGACTCTAAGCCTGGAATTGGCTACCTTCCCACACCCCAACCATGTTTATGAATCCATCTCACTGCAATAGAAGAGGACAAAATCAATAAGCAGGAAAAACAGAGACAAAAGACAACCATGATGGCACTGTGTCTCCAGGTCCTATATCTGAAGTTCCCCAGTTTGCCCGATCCCTGCAGCTCTTCCTTGGCTTCTCAGAACAACCCACCGGATGACTTCATTAAAACAGGCTTGGTGCTTAATCTTTCTTAAGTTGGAGTTTATGTCATTGCAAACATAAGAATATTAACTGTAGCAGAGATATCTAACTCTTATGCCCAAAATGTATGCATTTCCTTCCTGGAGTTGTTACCAGGAACTGCAACCCAGTCAGGCAACACACTTTCCAACCTCAATACACCTAGGTGGGGCCATGTGACTTGTTCTTAGTAATGGAAACAAGCGTGTATTAATTCCAGATCAAGATTGTTAAGAAGTGGTTATGTCTTCTTCACTCTTTTTTTTTCCTCCACTAGCTGAATACAGATAAGCACAGTGTCAGATGGTGAACCTACAAGACAGAACGAGGCTGAAATCCTAAATCACTAGTTGGAGGAAAGTTTCCCACTAATCCCTTTGGGAGTTGATGTGATTGAGAAGTAAACTTCTATCATACATATTTGAAAAATTATATATTTTGAGGATTGTGTGATACAGCAACTACTCCTATCCCAAAGTAATTCACTAACTATTGAAGTCTTTAATCTCAATTTTTTCATGGCAATTAAAGTTTTCTTTGAGCTTAGGAATGAACATGAAAGATATCCTAGAAGAGGTATCACTTGAACCAAATCTGGAAATATGAGAAGAACTTAATTGTGTGATAAAGGAAGAGAATGGCATTCCAGTGGAAAAGAAGCACGTATGCAAAAAAGGACAGCAAGAAAAATCATGGAATATTTGGAGACTAGTAATCCATTTATTATTAATAAAGAAAGAAGAAGAGTAACGGGATATCAGTTGAAGTAGCAGGGGGGAACCAGATCATAATATGTCTTGGACCAAAACAAATTCTATGCAACTCTGGGTTCCCATAACCACAATCATTATATCACCCTTGATGACAGAAAGAGCAAGTAATTCTTTATAGAAATTTTTTTGTAGGATTCATGGCATGTATATCAAGAGAAGAAAATGTTGATGCTCTGCACATAACTAATGGAGTTAGAGTTTGGGCTAATTTCTGGATTGAACTTGAACTTGAAGGTAGTTAATGGTCTTTGCAGTAACTTGGGATAAAACTGCTTAGTAAGAGTTCTTTGTATGGGATGGTGACAAAATAATCTAAATGAATTCTCTCTCGCAGGATATAGAAATAAAAAATATTCACAGGGAAAGCAAATCACTTAAGCAATGGCTGTATCCAGAAATATTGTTAACAATTCTCTGTGAGGTTTATGGAATAAGCCAGTTATGGAAGTATCAGGACCCAAGGCCAATTGATAACAAGAAAGTGACACAGTAGCCAGGTTACCTTGCTTTATCTTGCTTTCTTGTGCTAATCCCACATAACCAGTGGTGATCTGTGTGTACCACTTCCACGCCACCTTAGAAACGACTGCACTCAACCTATTATGCCACACTAACGAGTTCGTATTCCATCTTGAATGTGCAAGTTACTCCTACAATAAGGTAACAACCATAATGTCAGCTCCCAGGAAATACAACAATTGTATTTTTAGTCCAGGCTTATTTGACCTCTAGTAATCAATCATGGACTCTGACATGGAAAAATTTTACATTAAGTGAAAGAAAATAAATGGGTTAGAGGAAATCAACTGAAACAACTGTTTTATAACACGCAGGAAAGTAATATTTTAAAATAGTCCATCTGTTGACAGGATATTGATACTTGGAAATTTCTGTGGATAAACTTAGCAGGGCTTTGGCCTTTCATGTTATAACTATGACTCTTACTGGCCAGAAAGTAGCCATGGAGGCAAAGGGAATACTGTTTAGATACTGACAATAAATGAGATAAAAATCCAATAGAAGGATTGCACATTGCAAGAAACAGAGTAGTTGATTTAGGATTGTATGTCATTTGGGCAATCAAGATTTCTCAACCTGTTTTTCACAAGATGTTATCTGGTATTTTACAATTAATGTTTCTGACCAATGATGCTTGGAAAATGTTAGGTTCAATAGATTTGAGCAAGTTTCTTAACTGCAGGATTTTTCAGAGCCTGTAATACGCTAAGCAGCATTTTTAATGTCTAAGAAAGGATTTCAAGCATACAGCCTATTTCTCTAACTTATTTGACCTTACAACATTTTTTGGTAAAACGTCTTAAACAATGCTCAGAATTACCAGTTTAACTAGTTCCATGCACTGTCATTGTGGCCAAAGAATTAATTTTTAATTCAGCCTTTCAAAATTTGTATAAGAGAATTTAGGTAAAGCAATTGTTTAGTATTGTAATTAGGGGAAAATTCTTACCCAAAAAAATTCTGCGCCTGAACTTACCATGGAAACCTCAGTCAGAATAAACAAAAGGGCCATATTTACCAGAGGGATATGGAGTGTCCTCTCCATGGGAACCGAGTGAACACTAAGGCCATGGACCCTTCAGGTCTTTTGATCATACAAGGACAGCGCTTCTCATCTCAAGTAATAAAGTACCTTACACAAATAAAATTCATTATTTTATGGTATAGCTACTTAAAATGCAATATTTTCATGGTTTTTATAGTCAAATGACTAAGCCTATCTTGGTGAGAACAACAGTAGTATTCTTTTTTACTTAGAATACCAAAAGATTATCTTTTCATTAAATATGGTCATCTTCCTTATTAAAAAATTCATTGAAAGATATGTATGGGTCTGGTTGACTTGCAATACAAAGAAAAGTTAAATGGAACAGTTATTCCATCTGTCTGAATTAAAATGAAATCTGCAAATTCTGTAAAATGAGAGCATTAAAATTTGTTTCCTGTCATTGTGCCAACAACTAACAGGCTACTTCTGTTTTTAACATTAAATCTCCACAGAGGAAGCTTACTGAGCTAAGATTTTTTTTTATATATATAAATTTATTTATTTTATTTTATTTATTTTTTTATTTTTGGCTGCTTTGGGTCTTCATTGCTGCACACGGGCTCTCTCCAGTTGCGGCGAGCAGGGGCCACTCTTTGTTGCGGTGCACGGGCTTCTCACTGTGCTGTGGTGGCCTCTCCTGTTACGGAGCACGGGCTCTAGGCTCGTGGGCTTTGGTAGTTGTGGCATGCAGGCTCAATAGTTGTGGCGCATGGGCCTATCTGCTCCGCGGCATGTGGGATCCTCCCAGACCAGGGATCGAACCGTGTCCCCTGCATTGGCAGGTGGACTCTCAACCACTGTGCCACCAAGGAAGTCCCCTGAGCTAAGATTTTTGTTATAATATTGAACACAGTCTAAGGAATACTTTGGTTTATTTTTTTTTCAAAATTCCAAGGCAGATACATGAATCTATCCTAAGAACAGTAAGAACTACACAGAAGACCTAGGATGCCTAGGAGTCAGAAGACGTGTGTCCAATGTGTAGTTCTGCTACCATCTTTGGACAATGAGCAAACTACTGCAGGTATCATTTCCCCAACACAAAATGAAAAGGTTAGAATTGATCAACCTAGCTTTAAAAAGCCATGACTTGAAAATAATTTTCTAATGTGTCAGCCCCTTCAGCTGAAACTCAAATAAGTAGAATGAGAGTGGGTTCCAGTGTCTCATGAGTATCACTATTGCAAAGTAATGCAAAGATTTCCGAAGGCTATTTCAATGTGCTCTTGTGAAGCCCATTCCTAAAAGGAGGTGCGTATTGATTTCATGCAATGAGTCTAAAGGAACCTCTGGAGGTCAAGTAAGGAAGGGGGTCTGGAAAGAACAAGTTCTGCAGAGTTCAAAGCTACACAGGTTTGCCCCTTTGACAAACCATTTATACACCACAAGATTTCCATTTCGTTTTTCCTTGATTTTGTGACTTTTCCTGAACTTTCTAATCTGAATTTGAATCACATATAAATTGGAGCTAATATGTGAGCCCAAGTCATATAAGATTGCATATGGAAAGTCATATATTCAGGGGCTCATTTTAAGAGAAAGTTTATTTTTACATCTTTGAGACATTTGTGTGAATACTTATGACACCTAGTGGTCAAAAACTGGGAAATGAGATATTTAGGGAAGAGGAAGTGGGAATGGCTTGAAAGAGGAAAATCTATAGATAAAGGAAGAACTGCTTTTTAGCAAAACACATGTCCATAAAGGTGTCTGATTCTGGAATCGTTTATATAAGAAGAATCAACTTAAAGAAAACAGAAAATACAAAGGGTCACATGATCCTTAAAAATAAAAAGAGTCTAAAGAATCTGGAACTATGCCATCTTCAGAGAATGAAGAAGAATTTCATCCATTTGTATTCTTCCCATCTAGCAGTTTGAAAAACAATCATTCAAGAACTTCTGTGATGCATGGATGCACACTGGTCTTTAGGACAGTGAACTGACAGGTCAGCATCTTTTCATTTTGTATCAGAACATCTTTTTATTTCCCATGTGTTGATGCAGTCTTTAAAAAATGTTTCCAATAAAAGAAAACTCTAAATTATTCATGATGTCTACTTTGCAAAATCTTCAAAGAGAAGAGATGTAAAGTATGGAATTCCTTTTCAATAAAAACAGTAGCTTACCTTCTCTCTTAAAAAAGTGAGAATCAGAAAGATAATGATAATCAGAAGAGAGGAGATGCACAGAGTTCGAATGAATTTGAAAAAATAATTCACTGGGGTGGGGAGCAGGCAGGAATGAGCACAATGGGTTACAGAGAAAGCCTCGTTAATAATATTCCTAGAAATTGTTACAAGTGATCACTCCTCTTGGTTCCTCTCTCAACTTTTTGGCATTTCCAAATGAGATCCACCCTAGGAACTTTATCACAGAAGGCCTATCAGCTCTACTATCCACTTTCCTTCATATATTGAATATATTCCATACTTTAAAACAAACCATAACCAATTGCTTAGACTTCTCCTATCTGAAGTATATTCCAAAATATTAGTTGCTCTTATAAAATTTATTTTACAGGCTGTAGGGATAGTGTTGAGTGATGTCATGTAAGTCCCCTCCTTTTGAAAGCAAAGCCCTAAACATTCTGGTATATATGCCTTGCCTAAGAAGGATGATCCCATTAATATATCAATCTAGTTATTAATTTCCATATTTAATTTAGTTTGAAATTTCTCAAGAATTATTTGTTAATTTGGATTACCTATACTACTGCTTCCCTTCATTATTGTAAATAGCCAAGAACTGGGAGGCTCTGGAGTTCTTTCCAGACACTGAGAATTGTCTGAGAATTGAATTGGCTCAGTAGATAAATATTTCCTATAATTTTGAAGCCAAAAGAGTTTAAATTGGAGTTAGCTGCTTAGTATAGAGAAGGAAAGAAAGGAAGAATAGAGAGAGGAAGGAAAGAAGGAAGGAAGGAACGAAGGAACGAAGGAAGGAAGAAAATAAGTTCTTAGAATCCAAATGCCTAGTAAACACGTTTTCAGAAACTGAGGGAAACCAAAATACTCTTTATGCATTGAACTTTCTCTTGAGATCTTTCTTAGAGCCTTGTCTGGAAGTCAAGTGAATGGGACCTTGCAGAGGCTCTACCATTAAGCCTCTGTGTATCCTTGGACAAGTCACACAAACATTTTGTATCTTCCTCTCTTCATCTTACAATATGGAGATATTTTGCTAGATGATATCTAACTAAGGTCCCCTCCGCTTCAGAATTTGATTTTTTAAATAGTTTATTGTATTTACTTATTCTTATCTTATTTTCTCTGCTAATTAGGCCCCTCAAGTTTCCAGTTCAATATCCTTTGAGATTTGAACCAAGAGAAGAAGAGGAAAACAGTGCTAATATCTGTTTTTTCACTGCTATGAGAAACGAGAAAATAGAAAAATATACTGGAAGATTATCTTGAGAAAGAAAGAATTACTGTTTTAAAGCAAAATAAATAAATCATGAACATAATTTAGGCAGTGACATATAATGTTATTTTTGTGTGTTAAGTTCAATAATTACGACATTTTAAAATACTACTGGTTTGAAAGTTAGGAATTGGTAATTAGTGTTTTGAAGGTAGGAAGGGAGTAGGCTTAAAAAACTTAAGGGTTCAAAAAGCTAGAAATTGCTTTTAACAATTCTACATATTTCCAGAGAGATTTAAATCTGTGGAACTCTCCTAAGAGAGCGTTCTCTCTCTCTTAAGAGAACTTGAATTCTCCTAAGTTTCCTTCCAGCCCTGAAAATCTGACAGTCTATGTTTATTTCTCCTGGATTTTTCTACCAAATGGCCTTTCCAAGTCCCTCTGAGCTTAGAGTTATTTAATTTCATGACTCCTATTTTCTGAAGGAAACCAGAATGTCATCCCAAAGTATGCCTCTTTGACATAAAAATTATTTTGAGCTGAAGGCAATTAAGAAGCAGTAAATGCAGATAAAGTTACCCTCTTTTCTGCCTAAACACAGGAAATAAATTCTCCTTTCACTGGAGACAGACTCTTAGCCCACAGAAGGCACCAGAAGAATCTGCAAAACAAACTTGTTAAACTAACCCTTATCTTCCAAGTTACTTCTTCACCATTTACCACCCTTAGCCCAAACCCCTTTTTGTTTTTGTTTGGTTTTTTTTAACCAGTGAATTGTACACTTTATTTTTTATTTATTTTTTTAAATTTTTATTTATTTATTTATTTATTTTATTTATTTATTTTGGCTGCGTTGGGTCTTTGTTGCTGCGCCGGCTTTCTCTAGTTGCGGCGAGCAGGGTCTACTCTTCATTGTGGTGCGTGGCTTTCTCATTGCAGTGGCTTCTCTTGTTGCAGAGCACAGGCTCTAGGCGCACGGGCTTCAGTAGTTGCGGTGCCTGTGCTCACTAGTTGCGGTGCGGACTCTGGGACGCGTGGGCTTCAGTAGTTGTGGCTTGCAGGCTCAAGAGTTGTGGCTCGCGGGCTCTAGAGCGCAGGCTCAGTAGTCGTGGCACACGGACTTAGTTGCTCCACATTATGTGGATCTTCCCGGACCAGGGATCGAACCTGTGTCCCCCGCATTGGCAGGCGGATTCTTAACCACTGTGCCAGCAGGGAAATCCCCCAAACCCCTTTTTCTTGTCAATTCTTTGCAAATTTATTGTTTCTTTGTCTAAAAGATACAAATGCTTCCTGCTCCAATCACTTCTTCCAGCCTTCGTTCTCCTGTGCAAGCTCCATGTACATGTAAAAATTCAATACACTTTGTATGCTTTTCTCCTGTTCATCTGTCTTTGTCAGTTTAATTTTCAGACCCAGCCAAGGACCCTAAGAAGGACGAGAAAAACTTTTTCCTCCCCTACGATACCAACCCACGAGAACAGGAGAGTCCATCAGTGGACTGATGAAGACAGGAAAGTGAGAAGATTTAGGAATAAAGATCATTTTCACTGTTTTTACCATCTTTTACCTGGTGAGGAAATGATGAAGTGTAGGTAGCCTAGAAAGAGTAAGAAATAAGAAACAGGAGTGTAGGCACACTAGTACTACCAGGCAATGCCTGGAAAAATATCAGTGTTTTATTTGCTTGTTTTTAGAAGAAACTATTTTTGGCACTCTAGCCCCTCCCCAAAGGAATGAGTTGTTCAAGAAACTCATTCACATGGTGTCAAGTACTATTTGTAAGTGGGTGATGTGGCTTGTATATTTATAGTAGCACTTCTAAGGAAGTGCTGAAGAAAATCCTGTGGCTGAGCAGAGTGTTAGATTGTTTCAGTTCCTGTGATATTTATTTAACATAAACTAAAGCGTGAGAGTGCACTTACCATGCACACAACTCAGAGAATACCTGCTACCCTGTCCCAGTGGACATTGGTTGTAAGATAAAAAGCCAAAGCTATAGGGCCCACTCGGCTAGTGTTCCTTTTCCAAATAATAAATTTACCATAGAACTAGATTTTTTAAATCTACCAGAAGAGTTTTGAAAGGCAGCAAAAAGATTAATGGTGGAAAGGGAAAAACCCAGGATACAGAGGAATTAAAGAACCTGTATTTTCCCTTTTAAACTAAATTCTTACTACATTAGCCTGCTTTTGTTGAGGCTTATTTCAGGGTCTAGTTCAATACGCTTGACCAGCAGAGAATTACGGAGTTTAAAGAAATCTACACCATGTATATTACTTATGTTTTATACTGTAGTATATGAATTCTGTTCAAAATGATTTTGTGTTTGTTTAGGTAGCATCTTTGTTTCCATGTCAGTCTATTATTCTATAAATCTACTGAGGGCAGGGGACATTTCTAACCCCACAGTTGCCTCAAAAAATATCACTCTCTAACAAGAATTTCATGCATGCCACCCCGTCATTCCATTTTCCCCATCATTTTAGCAGCCAGCAAGAACTTCCCTATTTGATGATATACTAGACTACATGCCCTAGTCAATCTCCTATAACCCCCAAACCTGGCATATATCTCACCTCTGAGCAAATTGGGCTCTGTGTCTTCCTTCCCTGTAATGAATCTTCCCTTCTGTTACATATTAACATAACAAACTTCCAGGAGCCTACCTCTCATCTGTTCTTCCTTCTCTAAGGCTGCCTTTCTAGAAAGGAATGCTACTGACTTATAGGCCCTTCTGCTTATCCCAGAAACAGTCTTTTTAAAACACACTCTTGTCTTTGCGCATTTGAGCAGTAGGCTCTCCCCTGTCAAGTAATTCCTTTTAGAAGATGCACTGACTCCCAGGTGACATTAAGTACAATGCCATGAATTCTCACTCCTATGGCAAATGATAACCATATTTGTATTGGTAAATGGTTATTAGTTTTCTTGGGGAGTTATTATAAAGGATTACATGCAAAATGTATTCATATCCACTCAAAGAATTCCAGCATACTTATTGGAGGGCAGAATAATTTTAAATGTCAGAGAACATAGATAGCATCCATTGAACTTCCTCTACCTTATTATCAAGTAACCTACATCTCTCCTCAATTCTATTAGGAGCATTTATCATTTCAATCTGTTGATCTGCATTTTGGTACTTAGACTCTGGAGTCTCTTTAAATTAAATAAAGCAAAATAGCCCAGACTTTGGTTATCTATAAAAGCAAAAGACTGAAAACAGTCCACGTGACTATTAATAGAGCCTTTTTAAAGTAACTGTGTAATTATTAAAAAGAACAAGGCAACTCCAGATGGGCTGATAAGACCTTTCTCCAAGATTGGCTGTTAAACTAATAAAGAAAAGTACAGAGGTGCGTATATAATTGTGCCTGCATTTACAGAGAATATTGCTACAAAGATAAATAAGAAACAGGCTACCATGATAGCCTCTAAATGGGAGACCTGAGTGGCTGGGCACAGGGGTGTAGGGAGACATTGTTTACTCTATTGAAACAGAGTTCCCCTAAAACCAAGTTCCCCTGCCGAGTTTATGATTACTCTCTCTATCCAAACCTTTATTCCCTTTCTTGTCCCTTCTGACCTCAATCCTGTGCTAATTGAACACTAATCAACCAGAGTCAGATGACTAAAATTGCTGTTGTTGATAACATGTTACTGTACTAAAATTTCTATTATAGAAATCGTTATTAACATACAAACTCAGGTTGTTTCTCCAGAGCAAGATGAGCTAACAGACCCCTAGCCATGGACCACCTGGCCAGAGAATCGTAAACCAGAGATGTCCTGACTTCCAAACCTCCGATTAAGAAATGTCACAAAATGATGATTAACCCCAGCTTCTTTGTTCTTCCCCTTTAAAACACTCCCAACTCAAAGACCAAGTTGGAGTGGATCTGAGGCTTGTCTCCCACTCCCTTGCTTGGTGCCCTGCCATGAACACTTACTTTGCTACAAACCCACTGTCAAAGTTTGGCTCTCTGCCCAAAAGCCCTTGCTTGGTTACAATATTACCTTTTGAATTTTGTAATATGTGCATTGAATTTATTTACAGATTTTAAATGATTTATTAATTAAAAAACTCATAGGTACCGGAATTAGACTTTGGCTAGTGTTCTGATACAGTTGCCAAATAAAATATAGGACACCCAGTTAAATTTGAAATTCAGATAAACAATGTTTAAAATTAAAGACAAGTATGTCCCAAGTTATTGCATGGGACATACTCATACTAAAAAAATTGCTGTTTATTCGAAATTCAAATCTAACTGGTTATCTTGTATTTTTATCTGCTCAGTATGGCAACCCTAGGTCCTGATCCCACCATTTATTTTGTTTGTGACCCTGGTGAGTTAGGTCAGATTCCTCGAAGCAGAAGAAAGGAGAGGATGAGACCTCAGCTCATCCTGGTTCCGCGGGGGTAGTCAGAGGGCAAGTTAGCTTCAGAGCAAGGGCTTTTGTTCCCCACACCTGCACCGGCATCCCTGTGGGGAAAGGAGGGCATCTCCAGCCCTCCTCACTTGCAAGTAAAATGTCTCCAGTAGTCCGAAGAGGACAGTCTGCCCGTGAAGAGCCACAGCTGTGGCTGCTGGAAGTACACCAAAGCTGGGGGAGCGAGAAGGAACTATAGAAGCAGATCCAAAGGAAAAAGAAGAAGTAGGTGACTGGAAGTGATGATGAGCATGGCCACTCCTATTCCTGCCTCTGTTTCTGGGACCTCTATACTCCTCCTATTGGGTAGCCAGTGGTATGTAATGGCTGTTACTCTGTGGTACACAACACACCCTGAAGGACCACACCTCATCTTTGCTTTGCCTTCAAAGGACTGTTCCATGCTCTGTCAGGCTAGCATCTTCCAAGTGAGGTGCTTCATGGTAGGACGAGTGGATCCCATGTCATGTACACTTTGTCACACCTTATTTACTATAAAGTGGGTCCCTTAATCCAAGGCAATGTTGTTTCAGCGGATCAGACACTCGGTGGGCCCTGAGATAGTGGTGTTAGCTGATACACTACAGCGAGAACAGAAACCCTATATCTGGAATGTGTGTGTGTCTGTCAGATCGGGATGGACTGAGCCACAGATCCTGCTGAGGAAGAGCTAGGAGCTCCTTGCTGCATACACTTACTGAAACATTGCAGAGAGTTCTGACTACCTATTACTGCCTATCAAAGTGCCCCAGATCATGGTTCAAGCAACAATCACTAGCAACAATCATTACCTCTCATGGTTTCCATGGGTCAGGAATTCCCCAGGGCTCAGCAGGGCTGTTCCGAGTTCTCCAGAAGCAGAAGCAGACCCTGAGGCAAGACTTTTTGAGCAAGCGACTTGCTAAAGGAAGTCGGGAGGGATCTGGAAGGCGAGGGAGGAGGGGAAGCAGGAGCAGGAAGGGGAGGAAACCAAGGCAGGGTGTGATCTCGTCGGTTCTGCAGAAGGCTGGCTCCACCTGATCCACTGGACACCTCTGGAGTGTCCATTACATCTCAGAGTTGTCCTAATCTGGTGCAAGGGGCCTGAGCATTCTCATCCCACACCTGTCAGTCATTGGTCATTTACCACCCTGGACAGCAGGGGGTAAACCCCCCCGCATGCCTGGCTCTACTGATGCAGATCCAGTGTCCCCTTCAGATTGCTTTTTTTTTTTTTTTTTTTAGAAGGATATTTATTTTACTTTTTTTTTTTAATAAAGGAATTCCTTTATTTTTATTTTTTATTTATTTATTTATTTATTTTATTTTTAGCTGTGTTGGGTCTTCGTTTCTGTGCAAGGGCTTTCTCTAGTTGCGGCAAGGGGGGACCACTCTTCATCGCGGTGTGCGGGCCTCTCACTATCGCTGCCTCTCTTGTTGCGGAGCACAAGCTCCAGACACGCAGGCTCAGTAGTTGTGGCTCACGGGCCTAGTTGCTCCGCAGCATGTGGGATCTTCCCAGACCAGGGCTCGAACCTGTGTCCCCTGCATTGGCAGGCAGAGTCTCAACCAATGCGCCACCAGAGAAGCCCCAGATTGCTTTTAAAACTCTTTCTTGATTTGTAAAAAGGAAATAATATTCATATCTATCTTATTTTTTAGGACTGAATGAAATTATGCCTACAAATTTCTTACTTTAGTATCTGGTACTATGCAAGAACAGAATTGAAACTCATTATTTGGAGCAGGAATTATCCAAAAGATACAATTGCTCCCTTAATTATCAAAAGCAAATGTGAGTATCGGGAACTTCTGAATGGATTCGAACAGTATCACTTTAAAGGATTTTTAGGGACGCCAGTTGTAGATTCTAGCCCCTCACTATCCTCTTACAAGAACTTATTCTAGATTCTCTAAGTTAGCCTACACACCAAGATGCTTTGTGCTGGCTTATGGGGTTTGTTGTTGTTTCTCTTAAGCTGTTGTTAGTAATATTTTACTATATTGGTATAAAATGAACATTCAAACTTATATAGCTATATTTAATAAAGTAGGCTTTCTATTTTAAAATACATAAATATTGTCATGTTGAATACATTTCTAGACATTCAAAACACTACCTGATATATAGAAAATCCTTCAAAAAAGAATGTGTTGAATAAATGAATTACTGAATGTTAGTCATAATAATTGGGGAAAGTGGGGGAAATTACAGATCTATAGTCTCTAATCCACAAATCCAAATCCAAAAGGCTCTGAAAAATGATTTTTTTCATAATTTAGTTGGTGGCAAAGCCTAACTGGACCTGAACTCATTTGGCAGCAAAGCCTGAAGCAAACTGACAGAAGGCCATGTCAAAAAAATATATAGTCTTTATTTATCCCAATTTGTGTTAATATTTACATGTTCCACTGCAGATATATTAATGTGTTTGATTACAGGGTACTGTCCCCAGGTGTCTATGGGAGACATATAATACATGGGTAAATATATGGATATCATATACACACTATATTAACTTTCTAAAATGCAAATCAAATTCTGAATTCAGAGATATATCTGACCCAGGGGACTGGGATATGAGTGTCTACATTTTGCTATGACTTTACCTCGTGCCACTTGTACTTGCTATTCCTTCTGCTAGAAATACTCTTCCCATTCCTTTCTTGCCTGGATCCTTTTCTTCCTTCAGGTTTTGACTTAAATTTCTCCTCTCCAGAGATGCGTTATTGGTTCATGCTGTCTGTTATTCCCCATCAAGCACCCTGTTTAGTCCTTCACAGCAATTTTGTCAATCTATAATTATTACCTTAGTGTTTTGTTTATTGTCTATCTCTCCCTCCAGACTCTAAACTTCATGAAGTCAGGGACTTTTCACCTTTATTCAATTTTGTATGTCCAGCTCTTAGCACAATGCCTGGCACATTGTAGGGGCTCAACGTACATTTGCTGAACTGAATGAATCAATCAATCAAACAATTAGTCCATTCAGACATGCTAACATTGGGATGGGACTCAAAGACCTCATCTGCTAATTAAGCAAAGCTAATACAATAAAGAAGAACTGACTTGTATATGAATTTGTTCTTGGTATAAAGAAAGTATTTCTCTTAGGTCCAAAAAGAATGACTGCAGGTATACAAATCTATTTATAGTGAAATAAGAGACATGATAGAGAAGATGTGATTCTCTACTTGGTAAATACTCTGATGACACTTTAATAAAATTATCTCCTGGACATAACTGCCTTCATTAACATTGTGTTGCCTCATTCTAATCTGGTGCCTTATTTCCTATTTTAATATGTGTATTTGTGCCCCTGATATGTGAACTTGAAACAACACCATTTTCCCATCAACTGCCCAAGCAAACAGAATTGACAGATTTAAATTTCCTGGGATCCTAGAATTACCACCTATTTCCAGAGTAAAGAATTGAAGTTCTCATCAGAACCTTCTACTGACATATTAATCACTTCAACATGAAATCAGAAGGTTTTGAGATTATTTCATCTGTGTCATGATGATTTCTCCAAGGTTTCTGGGTGTGGTACACACCTTGTAGGAGCATGCATCGTAATGGTCAAGCTCCAGAACTGGCCATTTTCCAAAAGTCTGCTTGTTCCAGAAAGAGTGGCATTTTTTTTTTCTTCCTGTGTTTCTGCCCAGTGCAGCTAAGAGAGGAAGCTGAGTTTAGTGGTTAGTGCAATAGTCTGAGTCAGCAACCTTCATTTCTATATTTGGTTATGTGATTTGCTGAAAATCTTTGTCAAACCAACTCTGTCTAAATTATGAAAGAAGTCTTTATTCTCTTATATGTAACTTTTCTGAACTTCTGTGTAAACACTATTTTCATTGTTACTGTTCTGAAACCCTGAAACATATTCCTGGGATTCTTTTCTCATGTATTTCTTTTAGTAATGGTCTGGTTGGAGAATCAATAAACCAACAAAATAACCAAGCGAGAAACAAACTAAACTGAATACTAGGGTCTCGGTGGCATGCCCCATAATTTTCACACAACCTAGAGCCATCCACTCAGATGAGAATGAGAATGGAGGCCCTTGGAATTGTGCCCAAGTGAACATCATGGCCTTGTGTAAAGCCCAGCAAATGAGAAAGAGCAAAACTGCCCATCATAAATAACTTTAACTTTTCAATAAGGATGACTTTAGAACCAACGTTTCCCTCACTCTAGATCTTTAATTGTATAAAGGAAAAGATGTGCTCCTTGCTAAAACAGTTAAATTGCATCTTGGGGGCAAAATATTTTGTAGGGTAGAAGTTTCCTTAATCACGTGCTACAGCACTCTACCACTTTGTGAGGTTAGCTTTGTTTGCAGCCTGGCAACTACTTGGCCTATGTTTTAAGGAAGGCTGAGTAAATGCTGTGGGGACCTATCTAAAGGGTAAATACTACTGTAAATGTTTTTTAATGATTTTATTACATTAATGTATATGAATGTTCATTGAACCATTGTTAATAACTGAAACTTTCAAGGACTTAAACATTTATCAATAGAAAATTGATAAAATAAATAATTGAGTTGAAGTAAAGTTAAATACTGTGAGGTTTAAAAAATGTGAATCTATATTTGTTTGAGTTTTTTAAAAAAACAAGTAAGCCAGCAGAATACTGTGTTTTATGTTCCCATGTATAAAATGTTTGGGGTCTATATGCACATAAATTTATAAAGAATTATTTCAATGCCTCATAACCAAATACTAATACTGATTTTCTATAGAAGTGAGACTTCCAGGACTATTTATTTTCTTATTTGTACTTTTCTGCAGTATTTTCTAATATACTATTTATTTATCATTAAACATACAGAGCAATTTGCATTAGGTTTTTGCATTTTTCTTATTACAGATATATAAGCAAGTAAACAAGATATTAAACATCACCCCAATCCCAAGAGATAACCACTGTTAACATTTTTCTATATTTTCCTACATGTATGCACATAATGTTACACAAATGGGATGTGTACATAATTTTTAAATTTTTTATTTTATATTAGACTATAGTTGATTAACCATGTTGTGTTAGTTTCAGGTGTACAGCAAAGTGATTCAGTTATACATATACATATATCTGTTCTTTTTCAAACTCTTTCCCATTCAGGTTATTACAGAATATTGAGCAGAGTTCCCTGTGCTATACAGTAAGTCTGTGTTGGTTGTCTATTTTAAAAATAGTAGTATGTATATGTCAATCCCAAACTCCCATACATAATATTTTATAGTCAGGATTTTTTTTCACCTTAGAGCATATTATGAGGCTTCTTCCAAGCTCTTGTTGGTCTTTTTACTTTTTTAAATACCTGTTAGTCTTTTATTGTATGGACACATCATGATTATTTAACCAGTCCTCCATTTCTAGAAAGTTATGTGCCTTCCAATTTTCTGCTAATATAAATAGCACTTTGATGAACATCCTTGTAACAAAATTTTCAACCATTAGGAACTCTTTTTCTAAGACAATGGAAGATGAAATCAGCCCGTCTACCATCAGACAAAGGTCAATTGTTCTCTTTGTTGCCAAAAGTACAGCTCAGTCTCTCAGCCACTTCTGGATCCACAAATAAATACCTCAGGGCAAAACCAGCCCTATTAGCTGAACTTGTATCTCTGGATTCCCGGATCTACGCCAAGTAATTTCTCAGTATTTTATTAGCTCTTTGTCACCTTAAGGAAATTTAAATATATATATATATTTTGTCCAGTATTTTCAGTTGTTTTTAGTAAGAAGAATTTCCAAATATCAAGTTTTCCATTACCAAGAGTGAAACTAGGGTATTTTTTAAAGTGCTCTGGCATTTCCTACTTGAGACCCTCCATGGTTTCCCTTGACCCTCCGACAAACCCAAATCCCTAACTAGAAGTACCAGGTCCCACAGGCTCTGTTTCCTACTCAGATATCAGACTGCATCCTGTCCCTCATTGCTTCTCTGTCCATCAGCTTCTGTCACTCTGCCCCCTGTCTGCTCCACAAAGGGTTTTTGCAGTTGCTCTCCTCTGCCTGGAACACTATGCCGCCAGACGTTACTTGCCTACCTTCTGCTCCTGATTCAGGTTTGGATTCAAACAATACGTCCCCTGAGAAGCCTTCCTGGCCACCCCATATAAAGTGTCTTCAACCCTACTCACTCTTTCTCATACTACTTGGCTTCATTTTTTTCTTGCTGCATTTATCACTCTATGCCACTAGTTTTAACTGTGTATATTCTATCTTTTCTCACCAGAATGTCAGTTCCATGAAAAGGACCCTGGCCCTGCTCTATCTCATTCCTCATATCATGTGTCACAAGCACGTCTAAAAAGTGCTCTGTAAAAAGTATTATTATTTCCTTTTCATACATTTTCAAAGCGTGCAGTGTGGGAGGAGGAGCCTGGGAGTAGATGCACTTGTTCCTAAGTAAATGTCCACGTATAATCTGGTGACAAGAGCCTGACAGACCAGATGTCATAAGACAAGTTATTTTCCAGTTGCTGTGGGACCAGTGATGTGTCATCCCACCCTGCCTTTCACAATATTTCAAAACATGTGTCACTCAGCTTTTTAAACCACTTCACCATCTTCATCAGTTCTTCCTACTAACCCACATCACACGTGACCCACCAAACAGCAGTGAATTCTAAGAGGGCAACAGGAAAAAAGAAGAACAGTGAGTACATGGAACCCAGGGAAAATCGATAATTATTCTCATAAACTTAAAAGTGAATTTTACTTTGCTAATAGGTTCATCTGTACCATTTTAATAGAGACACAGACGTAGAGAACAAACGTATAAACACCAAGGGTGGAGAGGGGAGGTGGAATGAAGTGGGAGATTGGGATTGACATATATACACTACTATGCCTAAAATAGATAACTAATGAGAACCTGTTGTATAGCACAGGGAACTCTACTCAGTGCTCTGTGGTGACCTAAATGGGAAGGAAATCCAAAAAAGAAGGAATATATGTATACATATAGCTGATTCACTTCTCTGTAAAGCAGAAACTAACACAACATTGTAAAGCAACTATACCCCAATTTTAAAAAAATAGAAAAAAAGTGAATTTTAAATACAACATTAATAATCATTAATTAATAAGCAGCAAGAATTGAGTAAGAGCCTCAAGTGAGCTAGCAAAACTAAAATCTAGGTGCTAAACACATGGTTCTCAATCATTTTATGGTCCTAGCATAATTTCAAATACCAGAATTTTGAGAAAACAGTTGACGAGATTAAGACTCAAGAAACCGCGAAATTAGCAATAAATGCAACATAATTATACTAGCATAGAGCAAAGCCACATATTGCCTAGAAAGACCTCACAGCTGTGATGTGCCAATAACCCTGCATCCTTAGGCACTCATTCTGCTTGAAGAGAACAGTCAATGCCCTCGCAGCGCTCAAGGACATAATCCGAAAGTTAAGTCATCTCTTGCCTGTACATTTTTCTTTGGTGAGAATTTGACTTATGTTAAACCATTTGACTTGCAGTAAATTGTATCTAATCTGGACCACGTTCCACAAACAACTCAGGTCAAGTTCTGTTTGATAGACATTGCCTGTTGGCAGAATACTCAGCTGTAGTAAAATAAATTTTAAATATTGATCACAATCGGGCAGCCTAGTTCCTGGTGAGGCAGAGTGTCACAGCATATGCCAGTTCAGAAACTAGACTGAGTTCCTTACTTCCTATTTCAAACATTCATATTCTACAGTCATCAAGTACACTACCTCTGGGGTAAGTAAATGACCTAATTAAGTTGAATGATTTGTACAAAGGTAAGAAATATGGTTTAAAAAAATAACATAAATTGAAGCAAAATCATAAAGGGTCTTAAATAATATTAAAATATGTTAAATACCCACAGAAGAGCCATTAATTTACTAATGAATTTATTCATTTAACAGATATTTATTGAGCATCTTCTATGTGCTAGGTTGTTTCCTAGGTGAGTGATAGAGAACACGGTAAAAACAAAGCCCCTTCTTCATGGAGCTTACTTTCCAGGGAGAGAGACAGATGATAACCACAAAAAAAAAAAATTTTTTTTAACCGAAAAACCAAGTAAATATATAGTTAGTCAGGATTGGTGATAAGGGCAAGGGCAGCATAGGGGAATACAGAGTATGCGGGAGGGGTGGTAGCAAATATACACTCTGGGGATGACTCACTGCTAGAGTGACATTTGAGAAGAGACTTAAAGGAAGTGAGAAAGCAGAGAAAGCCTGGGCAGCAGATTTCAGAAGGTAGATTGTTCCAGGCGGTGGCAACAATAGGTGCAAAGGCCCTGAGGCAGGAGCACAGCTGTGTCAACAATGGCCTACTGGAAGGGAATGTTTGGTAAGAGAGTGAAAGGAGAAAAAACGAGGAGGAGCGGAGATGTTGGGAAGTTGGGAGAGGCAGGCAAGATCATATAAGACCTCTGCAAATACTTTGGCTTCGACTCTGAATGAAATGAGAAGCCAGTGGAGGATTCTCACCAGAGGAGTGACATATTTAAACGTGTATTTTAAAATGATAGCTCTGGAAGAATAAAAATGCAAACAGGGAGATCAGGGGAGAGAGAATGGTAGAGTCTGAATCACGGTGGTATCTATGGAAGAGGTGAGAAGTACTTGAATTCTAGATACTTTCTGAAAGTAAAGCTGAAATCATTTGCTAGTGGATTAGCTATAGCATGGGAAAGAAAGAAAGGAATTAAAGATGACTCGAAAGCATTTAGCTAGAGAACTAGAAAAATAACATTCCCATGGTTGAGATGAACAATACCACAAGAGGAGTAGGTTTGGAATCAAAATGAGAAACTTGATTTTGGAAAACATGAGGTTAGCATCCTGTGCTGTCCAAATCAGCAGTTACTGACCATATGTGGGTATTTAAATTAACATTTTAATTAATGAAAATTAAATAAAATTTAAAATTCAATTCCTCAGTTGTACTCGCCGTATTTAAAGTGCTCCATACCCACCTAGATGGGGCTAGTGCCGATGTGTTGAATAGTGCAGATGATACACTGCATTTCCATCACTGCAGAAAGTTCTGTTGGGCAGTACTGGAGATACATTAAGCCTTTACTATGTGCTGGGCCCTCTGTGAAGTGTTTTACCTACGTTATCTCATTTAACATTTAAAACAACTCTATGAGTCAGGCAATGTTGTATCTTTTACAAAGGGTATAACTACAGTTCAGAGGAGTTAAGTAACGCTGCCCTAAGTCACACAACTTAAAAGGGTAGAGAGCCAGAATTGGATTCCAGAATTGTCTGCTTCTAAAGCCCAAACACTAAATCATCACACTAAATTTTAGAGAGATTAAACCAGATTGAAATTAAACATGACATCTATAGGGAAATGTCCAATAGGTTATTGGCAATAAAGTGTTGAAGCATAGAGAAGAAAACAGGAGATCTGGTAGACCTGGGTGAAACTCAGGGAGTGAAACTCCCAACACATGCAGTGTGTTGTAGAACTAAACAGAATACATTCCAACATACTACCAGTTAAGAGAAAACAAAAATATTCAATGAAGGCACTAGTTCATACCTTTTGATAAGGGGTGAATTGATGTTAAAGGATTGCTTAGCAGGAAGAAGGGCTTGATTGACACTAGATAATATGAAGTTGAGCTACATTTGTTCTTGTTCTACCCAGTGGTTCTCAACTAGGTATGCTACCATACCCTTAGAAGACATCTGGAAATGTATAGGGTGTTTGGGGTAGACTGATGGGTGCCATGGGCATTTTGTGGCAATGATCTTAGGACACCAACTTGCCACAGCTCAGCACAATGAAGAAAAGTTCTCTCACCCAAAATGTCCACAGCGCCCCCGATAGAAGAAACATGGGCCTACCCTTCCTCTAGTAATACTCCACTGTCTGTAAACTGAAGCAATACAGACATTAGAACATGGTGCTGGTTGCACAGGTTTTAGTCAGATGAACCTGTGCTCCAATCTGTTCTGACCCGTACTAGCTGTATGGCTTGGTATCATTACCTAGACCCTGAGACTTAGTTTTCTCATCTAAATAAGGCAGAAAACAATTGTTAATACACATCATTTAGGGTGGTTCTGAGAATTATAAAACTCTTAAAAGTACTTGGCCCAGTGTTTGGTTCAGGGAGTCATACAAATGTACACTATTATTAGAAGTGGAAAAAGGGGATGAAAGAGGAACTCTAGTATGGAGACGAAAATAAACAAGATGGAAATTCAAATAGAAAAGGAAGTCTAGAACAGCACTGTCCAACTAAAAATATGGACCAAAAAAAAAAAAAGGCCAGCACATGTAATTTTTTTTAGCACATGTAATTTTTAAATATTCCCTAGCCACATTAAAAAAGACAAGAAACAGGTAAAATTAATTTGATTAATATACAATATCTAGGTAACCAACTGTATCCAAAAATATTATTTCAACATGTAATCAATATAAAAAAAATCAGAGGTGTTTTCCATTTTTTTTTTTTTTTTTTGGTATAAAGTTCTTTAAATCTTATGTGTATTTTACTTACCCAGTGCTCATCAGCCACCTGGGGCTACAGCTATATATTGGACAACACAGAGCTAGGGTATCAGTGAGTCCAACTCTTTCATTGACTGCTAGCTTTCAGTAATTAAAGATTCTTGCCAGCTAATATTTCAGTGCATAGAGAGTAGTTTCAGAAAAGTCTCAGTTATTACATTTAGGGACTTTAAACTCAGGATCTTTATAGCACTGAGAAGAGGCAGTGCTGTAGAATGAATGATTGACCAGTCATGAGTGGACTCCACGAGTTGTAGGTTCCCACTCCAACTCTCCTGCTTCCTATGTCCTTGAACAAGTTAGGTAGTCAAAAACCTGTTTTCTTATTTGCAGCACAGAGATAATGTTACTAGCTCCCCTAAGTATTGCTCTGAGGATCATGTACATAGTTTTAGCCCAGTGCCTATAGGAATTTCTCCAAATGTGAATTGCAGATATTTATTATTTGGCTTGAGAAATAGGACAGGAGTCACTAGAATTCTAGTTATTCTTTATATATATACACAAGTATTTCATTCAGAGCTCAATTACTCTTACGGCTTTTGTTAATGAGCACACTATGTGCTTTCAAAGCTGAGTGTTTCTTGTCACAGTGAGTGCAATGATTTGTCCTTGTGTTCAGACATACCTTAACCTCTGGAAGACTGCCTGGCACATGGTAGGTCCTCAGAAAATTTATTAAATGAATTTCTGGCTCAGAATTCCTGAGTAATAGTTATAAGCACACTATTAAAAGTATGATTATTAGTCAATGATGGTGATTTAACCTTTATTCTAATATTTAAATTATAAAGTTTATTTATGTAGCTATTTTTCAGTGAGAACAGTCTCTGCCACAAATTTAAGATTCTTGAGTTGATACAAAGTTCAAATAGCATAGGGCAAGATTAATGATTGGTAGTTTATTTGCCACAGAAGTAGCTCTACATATAAATTACTAAAATATAATTTCAATATGGTAACCTCAAGGCTACCCCAGAATTTATTCCATTCATAAATGTTAAAACTCATCACTCAATTCCTATAAAGCTTAAAAAAACATGCAAAACTTGTATAGCACAAACAGATTTATTTACTAACCAAAGAGATGATCCTAATTAAACCAAGACTTTGAAATAGTTAAAGTAAAATGTTTGTGATAAAGATAATTGAACATAGTAATGAAAAACAAAACAGTATGGAGATTTGCTCATTGAACTGAGCTTGTTCATCCTCGCAGCTTCCTATCCAAAGTGATGATGAAATTTTTACTCTACTTTTTCATAGACCCGAGTACAGGTGACATTGTTCATGACACATACCTAGGAGAAAGAGTGATATTAGAAGAGTCAGGTTAGTCTTACATCACAGAGCAATGGTGATAGTTAAATGCTAGGACCACAATCCTACAAAACGTTGTAATCTACTTCATAGACGAAGAAAATGCACTTTAGGATTCCTGGGTTTGAAAAGCTAGAACCTGTTATTTTGCTTATGACGTGCATATGCTTAACTGAAAACTAAATATTGATTTGCAATATCTAAAGTATTCATTCAGTCTCAGCAAATACTATTCCTCATATTGAAGAAGCAGAAAAAGTATGCCCAAGATTATATAGACATTTTTTTACAAATTGAAGGTTTGTGGCAACCCTGCATTGAGCAAGTCTATTGGCGCCATTTTTCCAACATCATTTGCTCACTTCCTGTCTCTGTGTCACATGTTACTAATTCTCACAATATTTCAAACTTTTTCATTATTATTATATTGGTTTTGGTGATCAGTGATTAGTGATCTTTGGTATTACTATTGTAATTTGGGGGCAGTTATTAGCAATAAAGTATTCTTTTAATTGAGGTATGTATATTGTTTTTTCAGACATAAGGCTATTGCACACTTAACATAATAGTATAAACATAACTTACATGCACTGGGAAACCAAAAAATTCACATGACTCACTTTATTGTGATACTCAGTTTATTGCGGTGGTCTGGAATCGAACCTGCTATATCTCTGAAGTGTGCCTGTACTGTAAATGTAGCAGCAAAGCATGGACTAAACCCAGCTCCTGCTACATCCTCTAGTACATCATCTCACTTCTCTATCTCTACAAAGGGCTTTCTCAGTTATTAGTGTTTTGTATTTACCTTGTTGCTTTGCAGTTTTTTTCTTTCCAAACCTAGTTCTCCTGCTCATGATCAGTGATACAGAACACCTTTGTGAACTATGAATTCAAACAAGAAGCCCAATAAGATATAAGATGTCAGACACTTACCACCATTAATTTTCCATCTTCCAGTTTTCTTGTTATTACGCTTTCCTTTCCATCCCATTCCTGACGTTGAACCAATGCGCCATCTGTAAAGTTGCAGACAGTCTGCCAAAATAAAGTATACTTTTTAATATTCCAAAGCACAGTAAAAGAGAGTTTCTGTGACTCATAACCTCCTTAACCAACATTTTTTCATCTTTTCCCTTCTGAGTCTACTTCATTAGCCCATACTGATTTCATTCGTAATACAGTTTATGCTTTTCAATCTAGATGCACATAAGAGATACGCACTCTTTCTCGTGTCCCTTAAACTATTTTTACAAAATAGACTACGTTGTGAAGCTGGTACTTTCACTAATTTGTCACAACTCAATTCATAAAACAACTTGTGACTTTTTCATTAAGTTCTTGCCTGGAAGCAGTAAGACTGTTATTAATAGAATCTATCATTCTAGAAGCCTCTGTGATATTATAAGTTAGGACTGACCTGAGTTTTTCTGCCATCAGCTGTAGTCTCTTCAAACTTCTCTCCCAGGATGCAGGAAAACTGTGCTGTTTTCAAAGCGCTCTCACTTTTTATGGTGAGGTTTTTACCGTCAGAAGTGATGATACAGTCCGGTTTGGCCATTGCACCCATTTTTCGCAGAGCTAACCCCACTCCTGTAGAGTGATATATCATGTTAAACAACAGGAGGACCAGAGTTATAGTTTACATAATAAAAGCAGCAATTCAATTGTAATCACTATGCTGTGCATATTTTCACCTATTCACTTATCAATAACAACCGTGAACACATATCCAGTGCTCACCATGTGCTCATACTTGACATATATTATTCATGGCAGCCTTACGACAACCGTGTGGAAGGGGGATACACTGTCTCCATTTTACAGATGAGAAGATGGGGCACTGATGTAACTTTCTCAAGCTCATTCAGCCTGGGAGGGAGGGGGCTGGGAACCAACAATGCAGGCAGGCCGTGGGCCTCCAAATAGCTCCACCACCATGCTCTGTCGGCTTTCAGAAAGTTAGGGAAGATATCCGAACTTCTACAATGTCCTCAATTCTGCCAACCATTGTATTCTATGACTCCAGCACACAGTCTGGCACATAAAAGGCCCCTGATAAATATTTGATTAGCAGACTATACAAAATCAACATTGATCCTGAGATACTCAAATTACACAAAGTTTTAAGAGTTAACTGCACAATCATAATGCTAGCAAACAGGAAAAATCATACCCTCAAATAGAGTAAATATTTCAGAGCTGTGTAACTCAATTACTGTATTGATATATTTAATTTATAATCTGTATATTTCCCCTTAATGTTAACATTTAGTAGGAAACTTAGCTCTAGGCGAAATCTCAGTTTCACAAATGAGGAGATTACAACCTAAACAGAGTAACTGACTTGATGATGAACACTCAGCCAGGCTTGAAATGTCCCCGTGAAGCCTTCTCTTTTGCCAGCTCAAGGCTGGTGCCTTGTTTTGTTAGAGTCATTATTTATTCTCACTTTGGACAAATAAAGGGCTCTGCTCTTCCTCCACCTTGATTGCTCTCTAATGAATTGAGCCTTGACAACCTTCATGACTCCAGAACTCTGGAAACCAGCCATCTGATAAACACATTTGCTTTCAATGGGCAGAGAAACAGCCTTCTCCGGTCCTCACACATGTGAACAAACACAAATGTGTTTCTCCGATTTGAGTACGTTAGGTGGCTTTACTCACAGGATCATAGAGACACTCAAGATTCACCACAGAACCAGCCTTAATCAGACACTGTCTTGCATAAAGGTTAGTGAAGGTGTGTTTCTCAAGTACCTCAGGGCCTAGGTCTTTGTAGTGACTTCTGCACCAGAAAGCAGGCATGTTAGCATTTGTGGGAGGGCGGCTTCTAAAGCATCCCCACAGCCCCAGCAGTTGTCTCAGATAGGATCTTTGCCATGCTTCACCATCCCACTTCCTAGGGGCCTGTGACAAAGGTTCATCTTTGTTTGCCAGTCTACCCAATGTCTCAACCAGCATGCAATCGTTGTCACCGGCTCAGGAAAAAGACAGGAGAAAATTCAGCACTATTTTGAGTGACACCTTGAATCTTCCTACAGAGACTCATTCTTCCTTGGAAGGCTTTTAATAAGTCAAGTGCCTTCTGCAAAGCCACAGCCATCTTGGATGTGGGAGGAAAGCAGCCGCAGGAGGGACCGGCAGTTTCTGACCGCGGTTTCCCAACAAAGCCTCTCTGCCCTCCACCCTCTAGACGCAGAGGCCAGGGCCGCGCCGCACTGCCTCCCCATCCCCGGCTCCTCCCACAGGCCACCCGCCAACAGGGCAGCGCCGCTCTGGGGCGTAGAGGCGAGGATGCCGCGATGCTCCCGGGGGAGCCGTGCCAACCCAAAGGGCCCGGCGCACCCCGAGAGGGCGGGTGGGGGACCTGCGGGGAGGGGAGATGCAGCCGAGAGCGGAATGGAAGCTGAAGCTGTAGCCCGGTTCAGACCCTCTAAAGGGTTTCTGCTAGAAACCGCGTCCCGGGAAGAAGAGGGAGGGGACCCCGCGCGCCATCTAGGAACAAAGATGCGACAGGGTGGGCAAGGCGAGTGGGTGCGGCCACGACGGAGCGAGTGCGAGTGGGAGGACGGGGGCAGGATTAGGGAGGACGAGTCGTGGAGGAAGAAAAATAGGGAAAGTTAAGAGGGCTGCCTGAAGGGGTCGAAAGAAGTGAAGTTTGGGGTGGGAGGGGGGTGAGCGCGCCAAAGGCAGGGAGCAAGTGCGGTGGCGCCCAGGGGAAAGCAGCAGAGAGCGGGGCAGACCGAGAGGCCCACGCTCTCCCCGCCCCTCGCCCGTGATGGAGGTGGAAGAGGATAACGGGGTCGGGGATAGGCAGCCAAGCATGCCCAGCCTCTGAGCCCAGCACGCCGAAGGGGACCTAGGGACAGACAGACACGCACGTGCCACGTTGCAGCGCCGCATGGTGGGGAACCTCACCTACTTCCTTCATGTATTCGTCAAAGCCTTTGCTCTCTGCTAAGCACCATCTTCCTACCAGCTGCTGAATGGTGGCCATGGTGGGCGCGGGCGGGCGAGCGGGCAGAGTAAGCGAAGGAGGGTCGGACGCCGGGAACCTGGCGTGCGGACGCCAGGCCACCTCGCTGCTTTATAAAGGCGGAGTGCGCGCGGGGCGGTGCCCGGCGGCCAATGAGAGGAGCGCCTCTCCCGCCCGCCCCCCCCGCCCCCCCCCCCCGCCTCCGGGCCTCGCTCCCGGGGGTCCAAGCGTGCAAACCCGCTCCACCTGCCCCGGCCGCGAGGACTCCTCCGGCGCCTCCTGCAAGCAGGGACTCGCCCGGCGCGCCCCACGCCACCCCGGACGCCAACCCCTGCACTTTCCCGCGCCTCCTTACGCCCAGGAAGCCAGAGGGGCTACCGGCGGACCTGGCCCGCCTCTCCCGGGCCCACTGATCCCACGTCAAGCTGCCGCCCCTCTTCCGTTCAAAACACCCCCAAAGAATCGATTAGCCTTCGCTCCGCTCCAATGGCAGGAATTGATTGATCGATTGATAAACTTCTTTGCCTCACTAGTCACTGCTCGCAGACAGGGGGCAAACCCGCATCCCACACCCTCCTGAGACAACCCGTTCTCCCCACCCTCAGGCCACTCCCGGACCAAATGGGGCCTCAGGATGGGTATATACCTGAGTTGAGTTAGACCATTTTATCAGAAAGTGCTGGGTGGATGGAGATGTCCCAGGAAGTTAGTTTTCCAAACTCAGACTCTGTAGCAGGTATCAGCTTAAGTGATTGCCACTGCTATTAAATGTTCTCATTCAAGTATGTTTTATTATTTATATTTTCAGTTTCCCCTCAGGCTCCCAAGTCTTTAGATTCCAGCGCTTTTCCTCTTCACCTTTAATCATAATAATACCCTGTGTTTGTATGTAGAACGTTATACTTTTCAAAGTGTGCTTGTGGCAGTATCTTACTTTGTGCTCCTGGGTTTCTGTGGGAGCGAGTTGGGATGAGGTAAGGAAATTGCCACACAGAGAGGGTAGCCAACTTGCTGAGGATAAGGTCCGTTTACTGAGTGCCTCCTTGCTGGATGCTGTACTTCCTGGCTCCTTTATATCCATTAACTGATCTCCACTAGATTTTTGCTGAAGAATATTATCCCAATTTTCTGAAAGAGAAATAAGGCAGGGAAAGTTTGCAGAGTGGCAGAACCAGGATGCCTGTCCAGATCCTTCTCACTCTAGACCTTGTGAAATAGGACCACACCTGGCTGCCTCTGGCTCACTCTCCTCCTCAAGTGATTAAGAGTAGAGGCTACAGGGGCTTCCCTGGTGGCACAGTGGTTGAGAATCTGCCTGCCAATGCAGGGGACATGGGTTCGAGCCCTGGTCTGGGAAGATCCCACGTGCCGCGGAGCAGCTGGGCCCGTGAGCCACAATTACTGAGCCTGCGCGTCTGGAGCCTGTGCTCCGCAACAGGAGAGGCCCAGATAGTGGGGGGCCCGCGCACCACGATGAAGAGTGGCCGCCGCTTGCCGCAATTAGAGAAAGCCCTCGCACAGAAACGAAGACCCAACACAGCCATAAATTAATTAATTAATTAAAAAATAAAAAAGAGTAGAGGCTACTGTCCCCTGCACTATTCCAAGACACTAGCTCTTGTACCTTCCTTAACAAACTGAAATCTGAGCTTGGTTTCTTATCTCCCCGCGTGCCTCAGGACATTTACTCCCCACTCCCCACTGTAGCCCTTTCAAGTTCCTGCCCTAACTTTAGGGTCATCTCAGTTTTCCTTGTGGTACCATTTTAATACTGAGTGACTCAGGCCATGCAGTTGTGCCACTAAGGGCCGGTACGTCGCACACCTGAGGCTCTACTGCTCAGCAAACATTCACATTCTGAGGGCAGCTGAGCGCGTCATTTGCTCAGCAAAGCAAGTGCTGGCTTCCAGACACTTAGCGCGGCCCGCTGCCCCTCCTCCTGGAGAAGCAGTTCCTACGTGTTTGGACTTGCCTTCTTAATGTGCTAGTTCAGCATGTTTTGTCCATTTTTGTATAGAATATGGTAATAATAGCCAGGACTCAGTACCGGAACACTAATTTTTAGATTATCATAGTCAACCAGGCTATAGAAATATCAGAAGGAAATTGGCACTATAGTAATAAATACTCAGGTACTTAAATTGTTTTTATACCAGAGGCATTACCCAAAACTTAACTTTTAAGCACACTCTTGGATGATGAGTGTTTGGATGAAAAATGTCCCTGCCGTATCAGTAAACAAAGGATGTTGCAACCATCAAGCCCTCAGCCACAGCAGTGCCCAGACTGTGCGCCCTGAGGGGATTCAGGATGGAAAAAAGAAAAACACTGGCCCTAGATAGTTAAGGCACATATCAAAGGTGTGATTTTAATAGCCCAGACTCTTGCATCTTCCCATATATATAGAAAAGCGTTAAATTTGTTAACTTGAGATGTCTGGTTTTCTTTAATTAACAGTAGTCTTCTGGTGCTCTATCTGGTTTTTGTTGCAAACGTTCCTCTATATCTTGGCTCCTCCCTTCCCTCTTTGGAGCAGCCCCTCAGAGCTATCGGAGAGGCTGTCTTCCAGGCTTCAGTCCTCAGAAACTCCACCAAATAAAACGTAATTCTCAACTTTTAGGTTGTGCATTTTTTTCAGTTGACAAGTGGAAACAATCCTTTCGTGGTTAAAACACGTCAACAAACATAAGAGATATAGGTCAAAATGCCTGTTACTGTCTCTCATGGAACAAAGAGGAAGGGCACTGTGATTGCTCTGCTACTGTGGGCAACACACTTAATCCCTTGTTCTCTGATGCCTCTCATCCCTATTACAAACACAGAGAGATATTGAAGTCAATTATTTCTAAGGGACCTCAAGCTCAAAATTCAGATTCTCTTCCTTTCTTAAGAATACTAGTAATGGATTACAAGCTCTGAAAAACACTGAGTACTTTCTTAACCTGCTAATTAAAGTCCTGTTCTAGACTACTTAACTTGAACCCAGTATAAGTGTAAAAACCAAAACTGTCGTGAAAACAAATCTGATTAAAGTCTTGTATGACTTTACGGGACTGTGGACAAAGAATATCGCCTGCTGGGACACGGGTTCGAGCCCTGGTCTGGGAAGATCCCACATGCCGCGGAGCAACTAGGCCCGTGAGCCACAACTACTGAGCCTGCGCGTCTGGAGCCTGTGCTCCGCAACAAGAGAGGCCGCGATAGTGAGAGGCCGGCGCACCGCGAAGAAGAGTGGCCCCCGCTTGCCACAACTAGAGAAAGCCCTCGCACAGAAACGAAGACCCAACACAGCCAAAAATGAATATAAAAAATTAATTAATTAATTAATAATAAGAAAAAAAAAGAATATCGCCTGCTATTTCAGTAAACAGAGGATGTTGCTGTGGCCATAAAGCTGCCCCCGATGTGTGCTCTGAAGGGATTCAGGAAGGAGGGAAAACAGCATCTTGGCCCTAAGTAGTTAAGGTCCATAGCAAAAGAATAATTTCAATGAGCCCAGACTCTTGTATCTTCCCATACAGAGAAAAGCACTTAAATCATTAACTCGAGATGTCTGTTTTTTTGTGTTTAGCAGTTATCTTTTGATATTCAACTACATGGTTTTGTTCGTTTTTTTTTTTTTTTTACCGGCACAAACTCCTCTATATCCTGGCTCCTCCCTTACCTCTTTGGAGCGGTCCCTCAGAGCTATCTGAGAGGCTGTATCCCAGGCTTAAGTCCTCAGAAAGTCCTCTGAATAAAACATAATTCTCAACTTTTAGGTTGTGCATTTTTTTCAGTCGACGGGATGGTTGAGTATCTCTTCATCGGAAAAAGGGAGGAGAATTACCACTTGATTGAGATTAATTACATTACAATGCAAGGAACAAGGGACAACAGTTTTATCCTAGCCTATCCTTACAAACAGAAGGAACTGTGCTGGTCATTAGTTTTAGTGGCAGCACAGAGACAGTATAGGTGTCACATCATGTGTTCCTTCATGCTGGAGGATAATAACACATTATTCTTGTAGATGAAAATGGTTGAAGAATCCTGAATTACTAGCGACTCTTCCCCCAGTGGCTCTAGTAGACTACTAGTTATAAGACAGATACAATTTTCTTTAATATCTCTAAACCCCAGTTTTCTCATCTATGGAATTAAGGAGGTAAGGATTAGACTAATTAATTTCTTAGAATCCTTTCAGTTTATGAAGTACTCCTGCAGTAGTTGATAGCCCTGAAAAATACACTCAAAATTACTCTATTTCCACCTAGTGGTAAAACGGAGTATTTCTCGCAGGTTTTCTTTGATAAGTGTTAGTAGCTTCCACAAATCGCACACATACTGTTGGAGTATATCGTGTAATTTTGCTTAAGACAAGTTCCCAGCTGCAGTTTGTATAGATGAATGTATATTCCACAAAGTTAGTTATAATGTATAATCATTTCCTAGGACAGCAAGCATTGGTGGCCTAGAAGCACACAGCTGGTAGAAAAAGAGAGAGCATCACATTAAATGAATCATTGCAGAGATTACACAAAGCAATCCGTGCTCAAACCATTGAGTCTTCTCTAAGTACATGCCCAGATGAATCCAAGAAGGAGGAGGAAAAGCAAAGTGATCACTATAAAACATACTTCTCAAATTTTAGTATGCAAATCACCAGGGGATCTTGTTAAAAATACAGAATCTGGTGCTCGCTTCGGCAGCACATATACTAAAATTGGAACGATACAGAGAAGATTAGCATGGCCCCTGCGCAAGGATGACACGCAAATTCGTGAAGCGTTCCATATTTTTGCTGGTTCTTTGAGAAGATAAACAAAATTGATAAACCGTTAGCCAGACTCATCAAGAGAAAAAGGGAGAAGACTCAAATCAATAGAATTAGAAATGAAAAAGGAGAAGTAACCACTGACACTGCAGAAATACAAACGATCATGAGAGATTACTACAAGCAACTCTATGCCAATAAAATGGACAACCTGGAAGAAATGGACAGATTCTTAGAAATGCACAACCTGCTGAGACAGAACCAGGAAGAAATAGAAAATATGAACAGACCAATCACAAGCACTGAAATTGAAACTGTGATTAAAAATCTTCCAACACACAAAAGCCCAGGACCAGATGGCTTCACAGGCGAATTCTATCAAACATTTAGAGAAGAGCTAACACCTATCCTTCTCAAACTCTTCCAAAATATTGCAGAGGGAGGAACATTCCCCAACTCATTCTATGAGGCCACCATCACCCTGATACCAAAACCAGACAAAGATGTCACAAAGAAAGAAAACTACAGGCCAATATCACTGATGAACATAGATGCAAAAATCCTCAACAAAATACTAGCAAACAGAATCCAACAGCACATTAAAAGGATCATACACCATGATCAAGTGGGGTTTAATCCAGGAATGCAAGGATTCTTCAATATACGCAAATCAATCAACGTGATACATCATATTAACAAATTGAAGGAGAAAAACCATATGATCATCTCAATAGATGCAGAGAAAGCTTTTGACAAAATTCAACACCCATTTATGATAAAAGCCCTGCAGAAAGTAGGCATAGAGGGAACGTTCCTCAACATAATAAAGGCCATATATGACAAACCCACAGCCAACATTGTCCTCAATGGTGAAAAACTGAAACCATTTCCACTAAGATCAGGAACAAGACAAGGTTGCCCACTCTCACCACTATTATTCAACATAGTTTTGGAAGTGTTAGCCACAGCAATCAGAGAAGAAAAAGAAATAAAAGGAATCCAAATCGGAAAAGAAGAAGTAAAGCTGTCACTGTTTGCAGATGACATGATACTATACATAGAGAATCCAAAAGATGCTACCAGAAAACTACTAGAGCTAATCAATGAATTTGGAAAAGTAGCAGGATACAAAATTAATGCACAGAAATCTCTTGCATTCCTATATACTGATGATGAAAAATCTGAAAGTGAAATTAAGAAAACACTCCCGTTTACCATTGCAACAAAAAGAATAAAATATCTAGGAATAAACCTACCTAAGGAGACAAAAGACCTGTATGCAGAAAATTATAGGACACTGATGAAAGAAATTAAAGATGATACAAATAGATGGAGAGATATACCATGTTCTTGGATTGGAAGAATCAACATTGTGAAAATGCCTCTACTACCCAAAGCAATCTGCAGATTCAATGCAATCCCTATCAAACTACCACTGCCATTTTTCACAGAACTAGAACAAAACATTTCACAATTTGTATGGAAACACAAAAGACCCCGAATAGCCAAAGCAATCTTGAGAATGAAAAATGGAGCTGGAGGAATCAGGCTCCCTGACTTCAGACTATATTACAAAGCTACAGTAATCAAGACAGTTTGGTACTGGCACAAAAACAGAAATATTGATCAATGGAACAGGATAGAAAGCCCAGAGATAAGCCCATGTACATATGGTCACCTTATCTTTGATAAAGGAGGCAAGCATATACAGTGGAGAAAAGACAGCCTCTTCAATAAGTGGTGCTGGGAAAATTGGACAGCTACATGTAAAAGAATGAAATTAGAACACTCCCTGACACCATACACAAAAATAAACTCAAAATGGATTAAAGACCTAAGTGTAAGGCCAGACACTATCAAACTCTTAGAGGAAAACATAGGCAGAACACTTTATGACATAAATCACAGCAAGATCCTTTTTGACCCAGGTCCTAGAGAAATGGATAAAAACACAAATAAACAAATGGGACCTAATGAAACTTAAAAGCTTTTGCACAGCAAAGGAAACCATAAACAAGACCAAAAGACAACCCTCAGAATGGGAGAAAATATTTGCAAATGAAGCAACTGACAAAGGATTAATCTCCAAGATTTACAAGCAGCTCATGCAGCTCAATAACAAAAAAACAAACAACCCAATCCAAAAATGGGTAGAAGACCTAAATAGACATTTCTCCAAAGAAGATATACAGATTGCCAACAGACACATTAAAGAATGCTCAACATCATTAATCATTAGAGAAATGCAAATCAAAACTACAATGAGGTATCATCTCACACCGGTCAGAATGGCCATCATCAAAAAATCTAGAAACAATAAATGCTGGAGAGGGTGTGGAGAAAAGGGAACACTCTTGCACTGTTGGTGGGAATGTAAATTGATACAGCCACTATGGAGAACAGTATGGAGGTTCCTTAAAAAACTAAAATAGAACTACCATACGACCCAGCAATCCCACTACTGGGCATATACCCTGGGAAAACCATAATTCAGAAAGAGTCATGTACCAAAATATTCATTGCAGCTCTGTTTACAATAGCCAGGACATGGAAGCAACCTAGGTGTCCATCATTGGATGAATGGATAAAGAAGATGTGGCACATATATACAACGGAATATTACTCAGCCATAAAAAGAAATGAAATGGAAGTATTTGTAATGAGGTGGATGAAGTTAGAGTCTGTCATACAGAGTGAAGTAAGTCAGAAAGAGAAAAAGAAATACAGTATGCTAACACATATATATGGAATCTAAGGGAAAAAAAAAAAGGTCATGAAGTACCTAGTGGCAAGACGGGAAAAAAGGCACAGACCTACTAGAGAATGGACTTGAGGATATGGGGAGGGGGAGGGGTAGGATGTGACAGGGTGAGAGAGTGTCATGGACATATATACACTACCAAATGTAAAATAGATAGCTAGTGGGAAGCAGCCGCATAGCACAGGAAGATCAGCTCGGTGCTTTGTGACCACCTAGAGGGGTGGGATAGGGAGGGTGGGAGGGAGGGAGATGCAAGAGGGAAGAGATATGGGAACATATGTATATGTATAACTCATTCACTTTGTTATAAAGCAGAAACTAACACACCATTGTAAAGCAATTATACTTCAATAAAGATGTTTAAAAAAAAAAAATACAGAATCTGACTTAGTAGGTCTCTGGGCATAAGATCGTGCATTTCTAATGAACTCCCAGGTGATGCCAGTGCTTGGGTCTGTTCGCCTGCCCACCTCAATTTATACCCTTAAGTTATATCAAACTTAAAGGTATAAATTGAACAGCATGTAGTGAAATGTTGGCTTTATTCTCCCATGCGTTTTCCCCATGTTGTCTTGCCTCTTGTGTTCCTGAATTCCTGCTTTACAGCAATAGTTTCTCAGTTGAATGACTCACTGTTAATAATGAGAAACCAATCTGAGTTTCCAATAAACCACATTCTGTTCTCTAGGTTGGCTAAACGCCATGATTTCCTACAGGAACTGGGGGCTGAGTGGGTGTTATCATTGAGGGCAACCATGATCTTGGTTTGGCTCTATTTTAGAAGGTGGATAAAGAATATTTGTGTCACAAATCTCATGTCTTGTCATCTATCTTGTAGCTTCAAAATAATAGTTAATCCTTCAGGACAAAGATGAGGTTCCTAATGGCCTTTCTGCCCTGATAGATTAGCAGAACTGAACACAGTGTTTGTGGCACACAGTGCAAGATATGGTGCTTATGGGTCCCAGTTAGCCTTGGGACAGGTCTGAGTGATGCTTGTTTTCCTGTTGTAATTATAAACAGTACTCTCTTTCACTCCAAGTATCTCAAATTGAATGATGTTGGATGAAGAGTTGTGAAATGTTAATTCTCACCTATCAGGCAGTTCCAAAGCCTAAATTTCAAGTATGACATTATCATGGGACTCTAGTATCATCTAATGTAAAACCTGAAGGTTGCCTTACAGGAGGGAAGAAAGGCTGTGAGGCATAGTCAGTCCTTCTCTATTCACCTGACCTTACACAAATATGTCATGTGCACACTGCTCCGCTTACCCACAAAAGGCAAGCACACGACAGACTCCTTTGATTCAAGTCAGCCTGCATTTTTAGACCACCTAACAATTATGTGGAATAGGAGGTAGTCCTTGTCTTCAAGGAGTTTGTCACCTAAGCTTGCACCAGTTAAGGAACTGCATTCATATATTTTTTTAAATTTAATCAACATTTAGTAAAATTGTTCAACACATTCTGAAAATTCTCAAGTATTAAATGTCTTTGAAAATATCAGATAAATTCATTTGATAACATGAGGTGAATTTTCTAAGAAGTTACCACAGAGTCTTTTGCGGGGGGTGAGCTGCGTATATCGTCCATCCTAATTGCTTTCAATTGTGTCTGGAAACTCTAGATTTTTGATTGTTTGTTTGTTGGTGTGTTAGTTTGAACAGGTCATCTCTTTGGCAGGAACAAGGTGGGTGTACTAATGATCCATCCTGTTTAAAACTAATGTGCCAAATGCCACAAAGCCACCTGAGGTAACCTGTGCTCAGATTAGAAAGACCTTGTCTAAGGAATACTGGGTTAGAGATTGTGAAGCAACCCACATCAGTACCCAGCTCTCCCTTTGTTTTAGAGTTAGTGCATCACCAAGTGAACCATAAACAGACACTTGGCTGTCCCTAAGGTTGTCGCATGTGGTGAGATACACAACCTGCATGGTAAAATCTGCCACTGTACGACTCACGACAGGGATTCTCCACCACCCCGGCCAGGCTGGGTAAGGATCAGAAAATCCTGCTGTGTTCCCTTTCTCGTGTCATCGACATCCTCTTTTGCGAGAAGAGACTCAGAAGCAAAGCGTAATGATTTTCCCACACATCCTCTGATACCTCTGTCTTTCCATAGAAATTATAGGTGGATCCTAGGGGGAGAATATGGCTCTGTTATGACAAGTTTTATTGCATTTATCGCACAATATAAAATAGTATCACTTCTGCAGCTATATTAGCAGCACATCATACAAAGTAATAAAAACTCTAGTCAGTCAAGAAAGACAGATAAAGGTACCATAACAAATCCTCTGAGAAGCCACAGACCCAAACCAGTCTTGCAACTGAAGCCTTAAACTTGTCTTGCAGCCTTAAACTGAAATAGATCTTGGAACTCCCTTCTCATCTACTATTCTAGAATAGGGCCAGCTTCTGGAAACAGGAAAGAATGTCACTTACCAGTGTCTCTTTGAACGTTACTTACTATATGAAAGTCACCTTATGCCACTTACTATACAAAAAAAAAGGGTTTTTTTCAAATTGAATATCTCTCCATTGTATTGTATTTTTGCATTTTGGTTGACATGATCATTTCTGAGATATATTTATAGAAACAGAAGTTGGGCTCCTTTACAGAACAGAACATCATAACTGCCTAGTATCTCGTTTGAAAGCAAGTGGGGATATAAGTCAGAATTGGAAACAAGATAAAAATCGCTTAAGAATTCAACAAACCTTTTATGAATCACTTTCCAGTAGACACGAATCTTGTGAAGAATGTAACAAGTTTCCTTTTGTTTTCATCTTTCCTGAGCAAGTGGCAGCAGCTCCACATTTCATAGAGCAAGGCTCCAGTTCTTTCGCACACTGACTTTCACAACCCCAAGCCTTAAGGCCTGGGTGCTCTGAGGGAATTGAACTAGTTCAAGTCAGTTATGCATATTCAGAAGTAAAACTTGATCTCTGGTGCCCACACCCAAGTCACAGTATTTTTATTTGCATATTTTGGCAGTAATTTCTGGTTGGACCTGATCTCTGCCCAATTAGCTGTTATTAGTTGAGCAGACGTATTATAAGTAAATCCTTTAAAGTTATATAGTTTCACTTCTGAATAGGGATGTGTGACTTGAATTCAGAACTAAAGGAAAATCTTAAAATCTTCAAGTTTGCAGGAATTATAGATGCCTTCTACTTCAATGTAAGTCCGTTAAGCAGCCGCATAGCACAGGGAGATCAGCTCGGTGCTTTGTGACCACCTAGAGGGGTGGGATAAGGAGGGTGGGAGGGAGGGAGATGCAAGAGGGAAGAGATATGGGAACATATGTATATGTATAACTCATTCACTTTGTTATAAAGCAGAAACTAACACACCATTGTAAAGCAATTATACTCCAATAAATGTTAAAAAAAAAAAATGAAAGTAGGAGAATTTTCTTTTTTTTTTGTCTCATCCAAGCCAAAATATTATTTATCAAAATAAAACTAATGACCTATTATGGTTATTGAATTTCTAGAGCCATTTTGCCAAAAGCAAGCAAAGTATTTGTGGTATTCACACCAAAGCCCAACCAAAGTAGTGGTCAGAAAAGCCATTGCGATAGATCTTTATGAGCCCTCATTTATCAGAAATTTCAATATCATTTATTATTTGAGAAGAAGCCAGATTTCCAGTTGCGCAGAGCAATCTATAGCATACAAGAGGCTGGGTGAATCGTAAAATAGTAACTATAGACCAAAGGTTTAGGTTGTACATGGGCAATCATTAAATTCTTCCAAATAGCACTTTCACAGTATCGTGCATCCAGTTAGGGAGAAGTTAAGCTTGCTGTCAAGGTGACCCAAAAGAACCTTCTCCCACAGCACTTGCCTATTGTACCCTTCACTCTGCCCTAATAGGACCGACCACTCTAGATACCCAGGAGCAGCTTCTGATTTCCCTCTAGGAAATGTCTCTAGGACATTGTTCACCTCTGGAATGCACCCTTCCTATTCAATCTTTTTTAACAACTTTATTGAGGTATAATTGATATACAAAAAAAAAAGTCACATATTTAATGTATATTATTTGATGAGTTTGGACCTATGCATACACCCTTGAAAGCACCACCACAATCAAGGTAATGAACATACCCATTACCTCCAAAAAAAAAAAAGATTCCCTTAATACAAATAAATCCAGCCTCTTATTTAAATCCTTCTGGTGATAGAGACCTCGCTTCCCTACCAAGAAGCCCTTTGTGTGTTTAACTGGGAGAAAGCAATGATCACTATCGTGCTGAAATCTGCTTTCAATAATTTCTAGCTATTGGTCTTAGTTTTACCCTCTGGAATAACATAAAATGTCTGCTCACTTATTCTCTCATGGTGGGCCTATAAGGCCTGTATGTATCTGATTATGATACTTCATCCACATAAAAAATTGCTTAGAGATCCTAATATATTATACATAAAACACTTTGGAGAAAGAGAGAACTATAAATAAAATTCTATAAAATATACGTTATGTGTGTATGTGCGTGTATACATGTGCATGTACATATATGTATATGTGTACGTGTATATATATTCTCTCTCTCTCTGTATATATATACATACATAGAGAGAGAGGTATTAATTATAGCAAAAGGAAGAGTGAAAAAGAACAGTAATTCCAATTACATTTTTAATTTAGAGTAAGCTAGAGGCTAGGAAGGACCAAGTAATAATGACTCCAAAAACTTGTTTAACATGACTATTACAAAACTTTCAGAAGAAAAATCATTTCCACTCTACTCAGCATAATTAGAATATTTCATAATCCAACTGCAGCTATTGCCTGAATGCAGTTTTTCCAGAGTAAGCAACAACATAATCCCAAATTACAGGTTTACCAAGAATATCAAATATATTCAGTGATTAAGTATTAAAAACACTTCATAGAGAGAAATATTAAAGTGAAAAATAAGAGAAGGAGATTAGCCTAAAATTATTTCTGTCAATTCATATTTGGCCTATGAAAATAATAATTAACAATTGATGATTAGAGCAATACTCGTGTATGGATTTTAAATAGCTTTGGGAAATTGAACACTAAAATTAATTATGTGGTTGTTTGGCCTCCACCGTTATTCCTCAGGAAAACCATATATCATAATAACAATATGTGTCATAAACACACACACACACACACACACACACACACAATTTGCTCCCTATTTAAACTGTCACAGGGCCTTTTAGGTTCCTTAGAGAAGCTTTTTTTTAAGTGTCATAATCGTTGTGATCTCAATTCTCCTTTGCCTTCACTTCAATTGGATAAGCTTATCTCAAAAAGATCGTTTGAGAATTGAGTTACAGCAACTTTTGTCTATTTCATAAACCCTGTGCTTCAATATTTTAAGATACGCCAGTCAAAGAAACACTGGCATCACTCATAAAACAATAATCTTATTAGTTATCCACTCTAAAGTCACCATGGTATAGTTGAAAGAATAGTATCCTAAGATGTAGGAAACCCTAGTTCTAGACTTTTTATTCTGCTACTAAATAACTGTGTAAACTTAGATTTTTGTTTCCTCATCTGAAAAATGAGAACAGAGTAAATCAAAGTTTCAAGGATGTATATATTAATTTCACAGAGCATTTCTTTAACAACCTAAAAAGAAAGCTGCATTGACAAAAAAACAACAAAAAACCCTAATTGTGTACTTTAATTATTTGTCCTCTAATTTAAGGGTGCAATATAATGGTTGAAAATTAAAATATATGCCACTGACTCTTCAGATTCAGACTCCTGGGAAAATTTCATAATATGATCCTTACTATTGTTGACCAGCCCCCTTCTGCCCAGCAAGATCTTGCTGAAGGGGGCATTATAAGCAGAGAGATGCAGGAGTCCCCTGAGTCAAGAAAACGGCAAGTGAGAAATTCTCAATGATTCGGGTGAGAGTGGGGGGCAGGTTCTCCAAAGAATCCGTAGTAACATCTCATGAAAAAAAAAAAAGTAGGCAGCTCTAAATATTCACTAAGAGCAAAACAAATTTCTAATGAACTTTAATTATTATTCAGATGTAAATAAGTTGCAGCTCAAACCATTCCAGTCAAATAAGATTTTTTTCTACCCTTTCTTTTTCCTCTTTTCCCCCCCGCCACAAGAGCAGCCAGAGGTAGCCTTGTGGAGGCAGGAAGACCGTTGAGGAGAGGTCTCCACCTTTCCCTACAGAGGTTCTCCAACCTGTGAAGAGGCTGGGGGAGGGCAGGAAACTGCTTGCTTCTTGCGCAATGAGAAGTTCCACTCTTTAAACCTGCCAGTTACACGTGTATTGACTTAACGTCTGTGAAATGTGCAAGTTACTCCCGGTTCCTCCTCCTTGCTTAACCCCACTCTCTCTTTCCTTCTTTTTTCCCATGTACTAGGGGATTTCTACCATTTCTTGAAATAATTGCCAGGGTTGTGCCGAACGTATTATAGAAATCAATTAAGTCAACTGATGCCACTGAAAGCTAATGGTAAGAAGACAGTATCAGTAGATTTGAGCATGAAAGCCTCACTTTTAGGTTACTGGGTTTGTTGTTGTTTGTTGTTGTTGTTTTCCATCACCAGACACTTGATGATGACAGCACCATCCTTCATATGACTCCATGTGCTGAAGAAAGATAATTAAGAATATTGATCCTCTATTAGAAATTGGTGAATTAGAATTGATCATTCATGTAATTAGAAAAAAAAAAGAGACAACCAAGAGGTTGAGAATGGATTCTGTGATCTAAGAAACTTTGGGTGCTAGAAATACCATGGAGATTAAGCCTCTGTTAATCTTCTGTTTATTAGGGATTACCCTGCCTTTTCTTCTTTACCACTTAAGGTACGGGAGGCAGGGAGGAGAGGTTCTCTTTGAAGACTACAAGTTTAACTTGCTTGTTCAGTTTCTCTTCACATCGGCAAGATGAAAAATTATGGATACATACATATTACTCATAAAAAAGATGTCATTCTCTTTTACGCTCCACACCATCTCCACACTCTCACTAAACTTTTCAGAGACAAGTTAAAGTAATAGATCTATTTCATTTTGCAAATGTACTTCTGGAATTGTCCCTGGCACCTAGGATTATCTAAGGTAAATGACCATCTCTCACAGCTTTACTCTTAAGGAAGTAAAAAGCAGGTATAGTCTATAAGAATTTCTGAAATAAGATTTATAAGAAACTTTCATAAAAGGATTTGACCTACTTAAAAGAAATGGGTCAGAAGTTTTAGGCACCTGTTGTCAGTTCAATTAACACTACCTTCTAGAGTGGTGCATTGCAGAAGTTCTGGCATCCTTAGAACTTCCATCCAAACACTATGATAACCATAAGATGCATCAGGAAGACCTCAGGATTCATTTTTGCTGTGACCACAGCATAGCATCCGGGCTTAATGTGCCTCTACCTTCTGAATGGCTTACTGGGGCATTGTTCTTTTCAGACCAATTAACCAACAACAATACAAAGATGATTTTAAAGTGGTTACTCACACATGAGATCATCACACTGGGGCCCTGCCATAGATTATTAAATTGTCTCAGTTTACAGCATACTCTAGAAAACAGTTCCAGCTAGAGAGCTAACACTTGCAGCTAGGGAGTAGGTCACAATGACTAGAGTCCAAGAAGACAGCTGAATCACCATGGGTGGAATAAATAAAATCTGCACTAGGACAGAGGTGATGCTTCCTCTGAGCACCCAACCTTATTAACAAGTATCAAAAATCAGGACGAAAAGGTAGGGTAGGAACCCTCACATGGCTGGTAAGACTGTACATTAGGACAACCAATTCATAAATCTGTTTGGAATTATCCACTACAGCTGAACCTTTACACCAAGAGACATACAAAAATGCTCATGGTGGTGTTATTTGTAATAGTCCCCCCCCACAAATGGGAAGAACTCAAAGGTTCACAACAGTAGAATGAATTTTTTAGTGTGATATATTCATACAGTGGAATAGTATTCAGCAGTGAATATGAAAGAACTATGGTTACTTGCAACCACTTGGATGAATTTCATAAACGTGTTGAGCGAAAGAATCCACACAGAGATTAAAAACGTGAATATTCTACTTATTAAAAATTCAAGGGAATTCTCTGGCGGTCCAGTGGTTAGGACTCTGCATTTTCACTGCTGGCTTCAGTCCCTGGTCAGGGAACTAAGATCCTGCAAGCTGCTCTGCACGGCTAAAAAAAAAAAAAAAAAAAAATAGGTAAAACTCATCTATGATGTTAGAAGCCAAGACAATGGTTTCCTTTCAGAAGGAGAGAAGGAGGAGCCATTGGGAAGGGAATGAGGGGGCTTCAGAGTGCTGGCAAAGTTTTCTATCTGGAAGATGATTACAAGAATGGTTTCATGTTGTGATATTTCACCAAGCTGTACACATAGGATCTGTGTGTTCTTCTCTTTCTCATGTTAGGCTTTAATTGGGAAAGTTTATTTTTAGAAAGAAAATATAAGCATTAGTGAAAGAACTATGAAATATCTTAAGTGTCTCTGGAAAAAGTAAGTGGTCAATGAAATTCTATGTCTATTACTAATCCTTGCTTATAAGAGTCTTCTTATTATTTTAATAGTTAGGGGCTATCTAACTTTTTACTTTGTCAGTTTTAACCTGTCGGCTGAGTGCAGCTAGAGTTGGTTGAGTTCAGCAGTTAAGGAAGTGGATTTTGAGGGGACCATACAATAACTTGATTTTCCACTTTACAAGGTTACACTAACAACCATGAGGGTGATATGTGACTAAGAAATATCTTAGGGCTACTTTTGGAGACTGCGTGACAGGGTGGAAAAGGGTGGAATTTGGAGCCAGAGGGAACAGAGTTTGAATTTTAGCTCTATTACATACGAGTTGTATGATCTTGAGCAAGTCACTTACTTTCTCTGTTTCCTCATCTTTAAAGAAGGATCATAGGACTTCCCTGGTAGTGCAGTGGTTAAGAACCTGCCTGCCAGGGCAGGGGACAAGGGTTCGAGCTCTGGTCCAGGAAGATCCAACATGCCACAGAGCAACTGAGCCTGCGAGCCACAACTACTGAGCCCGCACGCCACAACTACTGAAGCCCGCACACCTAGAGCCCGTGCTCCACAACAAGAGAAGCCACCGCAGTGAGAAGCCCGTGCACCGCAACAAAGAGCAGCCCCTGCTCACTGCAACTAGAGAAAAACCCATGTGCAGCAAAGAAGACCCAACGCAGCCAAAAATAGATAAATAAATTAATTTTAAAAAAAAGAAGGATCATAATACCCATTTAAATGAGGGCTATATTATGTATGTATGTATGTTTACTGTATGTGTAAAGATAACATATATTATCCAGTGAATGGGAACTATTATTACGAATAGAATTACCTAACCTCTTTGTCAACAAAGAAAATAAATGGAACCAATATAAAATGTAAGTTTTATTTTGTTCTCAAGGTTTTTACCACATGTTAAAATGTTCCAAAAGCACAGTCCTGGGCCCCAGCAAACAACTGGTCTATTTCAAAATGTCTGAAGCTGGTATCCTCTGTAGTCTCAAATGCTTTCTTCAGAATCTAAGTAACCAATATGCCCCTGAGGTTTACTTGGTACTACAGTATAACTAGTACTACAGTATAACTAATGTCTCCCAGATGAGGACTTCAGACCCCTGCAATGACTTGCACTTGAACTTTTATCACAGAATGCGTCCAGGAAAAGGGTTAAGTGGAGAAGAGGGCAGGACATGAGCACTAGAGGGGCAAAAGAGCATTACTATTAACATAAGGAGGGACAGGGAAGAAAATGTGTAATTCCTGCGTATTGATCTAATCCGTTGAAAGGAATGTGTAGAATAGGATTTAGTGCATGGTATGTTATAGTTAAGCTTGGACATCCACTGTACAACAGCAATAAACAGCCTAATCATTAATATTTTAAAGTTTTAGTTTCATATCTATAAAACAAATATAATTAGAGCTTTACAATTTTTCTTTGGAAAAAAAAGAAATGTTTTAATTCTTTAATTGTGAAAAAATTATATTAGTCTCTCTGTTTGTTGTCTGTTTGTTTTTTACATCTTCAAAAAAATATTTAGGTCTGAATCTCCATATGGGGAGTGGAGAGTTGTAGAATTAATACAGACCGCTTTCCCTCCATTAGCCCCAAGTATACTGGAAATGATGTCATTTGTCTTAGGGGCTTTGAATTCCATTCAAATCACTCCTTATCATGACCACAGATCTTTACAGATAAAAGAAACTTTAAGAGCTTATTCTGGTCCAGTAGCCAGAAAGACAAAGAATTGCTGTTTCCATTTTATCTGTCTCTGAAACTTCCTCCAAAAAATTTTTTTGACCTAAAAGTATTGGTTCTGACATAATTTAATTAAGCATGTGTGAAACTGCAGTGTTCCAGAGTCTGAAATTGATATAATTAAAGTGAAATGCAAACTGTGAACCTCTGATACCGTTTTTTAATGTCACACTACATCACTTCTGCTTAATATCAAATCACAAGAGATATTTTTCATCTGTTAATTGCATTTTACATGCCCTTCACATCATTGGCCTCAAAGTAATTAAATTTGAGAAAAAAATTACTGAAGCAAAGAGTAAGGTCCAAAATAATCAAGTTCACTAAAGTTGCTTTCACTCAATGATGTCTCTAGCAGATGAATTACCATAGTTTCATTCTACTGTAGCTATTTCACTCTCAAAAATACTTAGTTTAAAAACTGAGGAATCTAGAGCAAGATTTTTATTTTCAGAGTATGTGTGGAAATCTAGCAAAAAAAGATATCTGCTTATTTCTAATACTGTATTATAGAAATTATTATTCTTTACATAAAGCTTAAGCTATTGACAAACACTAAAAATGAAATTAATAGTTGGTCAATTTTCATTATCCTTTATCCATGAGTCTCATGAACCACAAAGTGTTCTTGGCAGTTTTATGCTTCAGATATTCTCTCTAGACTTAGACTTGATAGTTGACACAAAGGACTTGAGGATCTGACTTCTAGTCAGTAAGAAACCTAACTTATGATATTTGGGGATATTGGGTTAAATCATATTAAATTGCCACATTTGTAGTCTAAAAACAGTCAAATTCATGTACTATTATTATCCTTATTTTATATAAATGAGGAAATTGAGGCCCAGGGAAGTTAAGTGATTGACCAATGTCACACAGCTAGTTAGTGGCAGAGCCAGGATTCAAATCCAGGCAATTTGGGTCCAAAGTTGAGTTGGATGTGTTAATCTCATCCCTCTCTGTCTGAAACACCATGACCCCCCTTCCAGTGGTTCCTTCTCTATCAGATCTTTCTTGTTCGCTCACTACTTTGATAAATTCAACCTCTATCTCTTTAGAACGCCCTCTATAATAAGTACAAACATACTTATACTTATTTCCACCTGCGTTTCCCTTTCATATAACCTCCTTGACGCCCTCTCTTTTACCATTTCCTATGGTTTTCTCTGACTCTAAATACTGAATGTACCAAGGTTAAAGCCTTCGAGCTTTTGCTCTCTACTTACACCCATTCTCTTGGTGATTTCATCCACTTCAGACTGCAAACACCATCTGTACAGGACAACTCCCACATCTATAGTTCCTGCTTAGAATTCTGTCCTGAACTCCAGACCCATATATAAAACAGTATCCTCTATGACTTCACTTGGTCGTCCAGCGGGATTTCACAGTTAACTTGTCCAAACAAAACTCCTGACCCTTGCTCCCTCCCTCAAACCCCATCTCAGTCTTCTCCATCCGGCCAGGAATAACAACATGCTTCCCATCACTCAGGGCCAAAAATGCTGGCGTCAGCTTTTATTCCCCTTTCTCCCTCATGCCCTACAATCAATCAATCACCAAGTCTGATTGGCTCTACTTTCGAAATAGATCCAGAATACAACCACTGGTCTCTGCTTCCACTGCTATTAACTTGGCCTGAGCCACGATCACTTCTCACCTGAATTAGCCTCCTAACTGCTTCTGTTCTTGCCCTTTTAGTTATTTTTCCCAATGGAAGCCTAAGTGATACTATGAGAATGTAAGTCAGATCATGTCACTCCTCCACTAAAATCATTCCAGCAGGTTCTCATCTCACTCTTAGTGAAAGCCAAAGTCACTTTCATTAGTCTCTGTTCCCTCCCTGACCTCACCTCCTCCTACTCTAGCCCTGCTTGAAATACTGGTCTTCTTGCCTTTCTTCCAGTGCTCCAGGCATATTTCCACCCCAGGGCCTTTGCACTCAGTGTTCCTGCTGCTACTCGCTGCTCTGCCTGGAACATGTGTTTCCCATATACCGTTGCTGCTTGATCTGCATCTGGCCTTTGTGCAAATGTTACTTTCTCAGTGGGGTCTTCCCTGATCACACTATTTAAAATTGATAGTCCCTAATCCTAATATTCTCTATCTTGCTTTCCAGCCTTACTTTCCTCCATATCACCACCTAAGAGGATATATTTTACCTATTAAGTTATTTTCTATCTCTCTCCACCAGAATCTAAGTTTCATCAAAATTCACTCTTCTAACCTCAGTGCCAGGCAGTGCCTATCATATAATAAAGACTCTAAAAATGTTGTCTATTATACTCCTCAGCCTGTAGCCCAGAGTAGAGAACACATTAGGTCTTTGATAAATGTTACGGAATGGATCAGTTCATTTGTGACCGAATATATTTTCTTTTTATCATATATCTAAGCTATCCTAAGATCGCTCTGAAGGCAACTCCAATCTCTAGTTCTATTCTAAATCTCTCTTCCAAACCTGAAACTTGCAGTACCAACAGCCTCTTGTTTACCTCATCCTAGATGGTATAGATCCTCCAAATTCAGTCTAAAGTTAAACACATCTCTGGATACTCACTGCCCAAGCTCAGTTAGCTTTCTAATTTTTTTTATTAGCGCTCAAGACCTTATCAGCCCTCAGTCAACAGTCATTTTGTATCCACTGACTTCTATATCCTTGTATCCAAATAATTATCAAACCCTGAGTCTAGCTATATATACAACATTTCTCTAGTTTGTCTTTTCCTTTCATTCTCACTGATAACACCCTCACCAGACTTTGACTATCTCTTTATTCCGTCAATCCAGTCAGCCATTCAGTCCTTCATCCACCTCTTCATACATCAGCAAACATTTATTTAGTCCCCACTGCACTAAGTCCTTGGCCCATATTGTACAAAATGTGCCATCAAATGGTGTCCTTGATCAGAAAAAAGTCACTGGGTAGGACAAATTGATACAATATCATTTGTTTCAATCCTTTAACTGTATTATTAACTGGTTAAGCAAAGCCAACTCCTGAATCATGGAGTCAAATCATGGAGTCAAAACCCATGTCAGTCATGCGTTTTGAATTTTCCAGGAGATAAAGGCAAGGGACAAATATGGTCCACTTGCCATCTGTGTGCTGGTTCTCACCCCTAGGAATATCTTCTTTTGCATTTTGTAAACACCGTCTCTCCTGCTGACAAACTGGACAATTAGATTAACAGTTCCTACTTCTAGTGCTATGGTAAGGGATATCATTCAGCTCAGGGCTACATGGCTCAGTTCCTCCTGTGACCACTCATATCATCTACCCAAAAGGCCACTTCTAGGAAATGCACCAAAACATCTACCTCAGTTCCTCTCTGATCTTGGAAAGGGATCATATTCTATATAATTAGATTTATTTATGTGCTTTTGTTAACACCTGCTCTCCCCAGAACCGTATGTATAATGAGAACAGGATCTGTGTTTTAAGAGTCTCTTGTACCGTCTACATTGTTTGAATATATTAGGGGGTTTGTGAATGTTGAAAGTAATTGAATAGAGTTGCTTACAGGTCGCACTCAGTTTGAATATATCATACAGCTGTTTTGGCATTAGAAAGAGCTGCATATAATGTGGACAGTAGGAACTATACATCCAAACAATAACATTTTACTCAAGGAAGAGTCAAGAGGTCGTTCTTTCTTTGATTCAGCCAATGAGGAAATATTCCCCTGGTCTTTAAGGATGAGGATTATAACACCAGCTCCCTCTATTGGTCCTTTTAGAAAAGATGTGGCATTTGAAACTATTTTGAGCAGCCACAAAAATAGAAGACACCCTCCCTCCAAAGTAAGACACATTTGAAATATTATTTATCCAACCATGCCATTCTGAATATATAAGGAAGAAATATATAATATGGTTTTTTTTTTTTAAATTATTAGCACCTTTAATTATTATTTATTTATTTTGGCTGTGTTGGGTCTTCGTTTCTGTGAGAGGGCTTTCTCTAGTTGCGGCGAGTGGGGGCCACTCTTCATCGCGGTGCGCGGGCCTCTCACTATCGTGACCTCTCTTGTTGCGGAGCACAGGCTCCAGACATGCAGGCTCAGTATTTGTGGCTCACGGGCCTAGTTGCTCCACGGCATGTGGAGTCTTCCCAGACCAGGGCTCGAACCCGTGTCCCCTGCATTAGCAGGCAGATTCTCAACCACTGCGCCACCAGGGAAGCCCTATAATATGGTTTTAAGTGGCAGTTTCATACAGTGCCTCCTTCCCTGTTGATTATAATGATCAACAAGTATATACTATGTTTAGGAGATCAATGATAATGGAGTCTAGCATAAACATACGATTTTAGGCTCTTTGAAGATAGTGGTTATCAAGTTTTTGTCTGCATAAGGAAAATCTGGACAAGTGGTTTGCAAGCTTTGGTAAGCATCAGAAATCCCCCGGAGGGCTTGATAAAACATGGATTGTTGGGTCCGACCTGCAGCATTTCTGATCTAGTAGGTCTGCCTTGGAGCTGAGAATTTGCATTTATCATATTCGGAGAACCACTTCTCTGGGTCATGCTACTAACTGTGATCTACAAGTCGGCAGCATCAGCATCACCTGGGAGATCTGAGAGACTTTCAGGCCTATCCCAGACCTACTGAATCAGAATCTTCTTTCTCAAACGATTCCTAAGTGATTTGTATGCACATGTGAATTTGAGAGGCATTAGAACAGGGGTGGCAAATTTTTTCAGTGAAGGACTGGATAGTAAACATTTTAAGCTTTCCAGGCTGTAGAGTTTGTGGGACAACTACTCAACTCTGCCATCTTAACACAAATACAGCCACAGACTAAGACTGGCTTTGTGTCAATAAAACTTCACCTCCAAAAACAGGCTGTGGGCTGGATTTCGTCCACCGGTCATAGCTCACTGACCTCTAGCTTCGTACATAGGTGTGTTTTTGTGGGGTTTTTTTGTTTGTTTGTTTGTTTTTTTAAGTAGTTTTATCTCCCACATTCTCTGTTTCTGTGGCTCTAGGGTTGGACCTGCTATTTGTATTTTTAACAAGCACCTGGAAATTTTTGATTCATGTGGTCAGCATACCACACTTTGAGAAACACATTCTGCCATCATTTTTTTCTTGTAGTATCTAATTATTTTATTAGATATATATGGTTTTCTTGTAAATCGCTCACAACAAGAGAAATTAAAAGCTCTGATCCATTATTCCTTTCAGCAACACCCTCCATGTTTTTCCAAATGTGTCCCACACAGGGATGGGCTGGTACTAATAGTATGTATTTTTCCCCAACGGAGCAAACTGAGCACTAGAAGGAAACTTGGCTCTTGGAAAAATTGCTACTGCACATATTTTCCCATCAGGAAGGAGGACAAACTGCATGCACATTTAAGCAGGAAACTCATTACAGAAGGAAATTAGAAGCCATGAGAAGTGCGCATCCTTCTCCTTTATTGCTTCTCTAATTTTTTCAAACCAAAACTCAACTGCTCTAGCTAAACTCTTCAGGGAGTAGTTTTATGATTAAGGCCAAAAAAAAAAAAAAAAAAAAAGTGTACTGTGCATTTATTTTCTCTCAATTCTATATCAAGCAGAGAAAGGGAGGGAAAACAAAGCCAGCTGTGAAATGGACTTTACTCTCATTCTCTAAATGGTTAGTTGTTTCTTTCATAAAAGTAGATTTGAATTTACCTTTTCATCACAATTATCCCATCCCTCTCACCAACTCTCCTTTCTCCCAAAGACACTACCTCTAAAGTAAGTCTGTGAACTTTTCTGCTGCCATTCTTCTTATTTTGCTTAAAAGAGTTCTAGGAAGCAATACATGAAAAAACCTTAATTGCTAATGAACAAAGATGAACATTCTAAACATTATGTTTTTAACAGTTTTTTCAAAGACATGTTTTTCTCAAAGTGTGTAAAAAGATGTTTAGAATTTTCTTAGCCATTTTTTCCAGCTGCCTTAAAGCGTAGCTTTAAATTGTCATGTTCTTGGGGGCTAATATTTTTTCAAAATTTTTTCTGAACTATTTAAACAATACTGTTCATTGTTAAAATTTTTTAAATACAGATAAATGATGAAAGAAATCAGGCATAACACCCCTAGTCAAAGATAATCTCTACTAACTTTAAAAAAATAATTTGAGGTAAAATTCACATAACATAAAATTAAATATTTTTTTAAAAAATTTTATTGAAGTATAGTTGATGTACAATATTACATTACAGGTGTACACTATAGTGATTCACAATTTTTAAAGGTTATACTCCAAATATAGTTATAAAATTATCCCCATTCCCCTATCCCACAGCCCCTGACAACCACCAATTCATGTTCTATCTCTATGGGCTTATCTATTCTGAATAATTCATATAAATGGAATCATACAATATGTGACCCTGTGTGTCTGGCTTCCTTCATTTATCATCTTTCTAAAATTCATACACCTTACAGCATGTATCACTAATTAATTCCTTTTTATGACTGCATAATATTCCATTGCAGAGATATACCCCATATGTTCATCCATTCATCCATGGATTGGATGTTTCCATCTTTGGCTACTGTGAAATAATGCTGCAATGAATATTGTATACACATACTTGTTTGAGTAACGGTTTTCAATTCTTCTGGGTATATATCTAGCAGTGGAATTGCTGTGTCATATGGTAATTCCATGCTTAACTTTTTGAGGAACCACAAAACTGTTTTCCATAGTGGCTGTACCATTTTACATTCCCACCAGCAGCATATAAGTGTTCCAATTTCTTCACATCCTTGCTAACATTTATTTTTGTGCATTTTCTTAAATTATAGCCATCCTTGTTGGTGTAAAATGGTACTTAATTGTGATTTTGATTTGTATTTCTCTAGTCACCATGATGTTGAGCATCTCTTCATGTGTTTGTTAGCCATTTGTATACCTTTGTTGAAGAAATGTTTATTCATGTCCTTTGTTCATTTTTTTTAATTTGGTTTGTCTTTTTTGCTGTTGAGTTGTAAGATTTCTTTATATATTCTGGATGCTAGACCCTTATCAGATACATAATTTGCAAATATATTCTCACATTCTATAGATTGTCTTTTTTACTTTCTTGATAAAGTTCTCTGATGCACAAAAGTTTTTACTTTTGATGAAGACTAATGTGTCTATTTTTTTTTTCTTTTGTTGCTCATACTTTAGGGGGTCATATCTAAGAATCCATTGCCCAATCCAAGTTCATGAAAAATTTACCCTTACATTTTTTCTAAGAGTTTTAAGGTTTTTAGCTCATATTTAGGCTGTTGATCCATTTTGAGTTGACTTTTGTATATGGTGTGAGGTGGAGATCCAAACTCATTCATTTGTATGTGGATGTCCAGTTGTCCCAGCACCGTTTGTTGAAGAGACTATTTTTTTCCCACATTGAATGATCTTGGAATCCTTGTTGAAAAGAAATTGGCCATAAATGAATGGGTTTATTTCTGAGCTATCAATTCTATTCCACTGGTCTATATGTCAGTACCTCCCTGTTTTTATTGTTGTAGCTTTGTAGTGAGTTTTGAATCTGGGAAGCGTGAGTCTTTCAACTTTGTTCTTTTTAAGGATTATTTTGGCTACTTGGAGACCCTTGCAATTCTACATGATTTTAAGGATCTGCTTTTCCATTTCTGGAAAAAATAGCATTGGAATTTTGATAGATATTGCACTGAATCTGTAAATTTCTTTGTGTAGTATGGCTATCTTAACAATATAAAGATTTCTAATCTATGAACACAAGTTGTCTCTCCATTTATTTAGGTCTTTTTTTAAAAAATAGAATTTTTTTTTGGTAGTTTTTAGTGTGGTTATCTGTTTAGGATAAATTTCTGGAGATAAACTATATTGGCTTGAAGAGTATACAAAATCCCAAATATATCACCAAACTTTTCCGTAGAAACTTTCGCCAAATCACACTTTCATTCAATCTTTATCAGCTTGAGGTGTAGAAAATTGTATTTCTTTGCCTTAATTTTCACTTCTTTGATTCTTGGTAATAGCGATACTTTTTTCATGAGCTTCTTGGTCATTTATAATTCTTTGTCAGGAATATTTATTTGTAAACATGCCTCAATAATGACTGATTTTCTAAGTTGGATTTATAGAAGTTATACATCTGGTTACCATAAACCAATATTAATGCAAGTAAGAACATTATTATGATTATTGTTTTATCAGTGGTATTATCTTCCATAATACCTTTACTTATATACAATACAGCATATTAATCTCAAAGCCCCTTCATTTTAATTTTGTGCATAGTCAATAAATCAGAATATTTGAGAAGAGGCAATAGTTTGGTTTGTCTTTTACTATACATGCTGCCTGGAACTATGACTCTATATTTAAACAGTGTGACTTCAGCAAGATGAATAAATGTCTTTGGTACTAGGAAGCCCATGTTCCTACTTAAACTGGCACTGCAAGTGAAGTTTATAGAATTTTAGAGCTGGAAAAAAACCCTCAGAGACCATTTATTATAGTTCTCCTTAGCTTTATAGATGAGGAAGCTGTAGCTTAGTCTGGTGATAGAGGTTAACAGAGGTCACAGTCAGTCTGGGGCAGATTCAAGATACCATCATGCTTCCAACACACTAAAGTTGTGGTTTGTATAGCCAACAAAACAGTGAAAGAGCTTCAAGCCTACATGCTCCCTCTGCAGGTCTCAGAGGCTAAAAATGTCTGCCACAATCCAGTCAATCATTGGAACAAGTAGTGGGAAAAAATATGGACCATTTCAGCCTTGCTAAATGTGTTTTTCTTGCCACACACAGCCCCAAGCTAAGGCTATACAGACATTTCAGGTCCTTCAGGATGAATACTTCCTTCTTCTAAATATTTTTTCCCACTTATATAAATACAGAAATTAAAGAAAGCAGTACCTTGTAGTAATTAAGAGCCTGAGTCCTAGATTCAGAGATTCTGAGCTTGACTCTGACTCAGTCTTTTGCTAGCTACATACACTTTCAAGCAACTGTTTCACCTATAAAATGGAGACAATAATAGTCATTATATCCACAACTAATAAGATAGTTGTGGAAATAAAAAAGAAGTAATGCATGTAAAGTACTTAATATAGCAATTAGCATATGACAATAGTGAAGACAAATGGCTGTAAGGGCTCTTTAAAATATTTTAAAAATTGCAGAAGGTGTGCAGTATGCAGCTCATTCACCTAATCTCATTGGTAGGGGAAAATTGACTACTTCCAATTTTTCAACACATTTTTGTTTTGTTTATACTCCTTGCAGATGGAGCATTTTAAAGACACATGTGACTTGGATTTTTCTTTAACAACATGTGAGTTTCTTAACAACTCTGGCATTATAATACACCCATTATAATGTTTTCAAGACTCAGTACCTGGGAACAATAATACTTTAAGAATCTAAAGTACATGTTTGAAGACAGAAAAAACCTTCAATAATACATTTATTAAAAAGTTGATAAAGTTTATATATGCCATTTTAACTGTAATTTGGAAAGATGTTTCAATAAAATGGTAAGAAATTACAGACTCCTGAATTAGAGATATGAAGAATATTATCTTAACATTTATTTATTAATATAGAGAAAAGTCAGATAAGAATTAATGGCATATGAGGACTTCCCTGGTGGTGCAGTGGTTAAGAATCCACCTGCCAATGCAGGGGACATGGGTTCAAGCCCTGTTCCAGGAAGATCCCACATGCCACAGAGAAACTAAGCCCGTGCACCACAACTACTGAGCCTGCGTGCTCTAGAGCCCACGAGCCACAACTACTGAGCCTGTGTGCCACAACTACTGAAACCCACATGCCTAGAGCCCATGTCGCAACAAGAGAAGCCACTGCAATGAGAAGCCCACACACCCCAACGAAGAGTAGCTCCCGCTCACCGCAACTAGAGAAAGTCCATACGCAGCAACAAAGACCCAATGCAGCCAGAAAGGAAGAAAGAAAGAAAGACAGAGAGAGGGAGAGAGATGAAAGAAAGAAAGAAAGAAAGAAAGAAAGAAAGAAAGAAAGAAAGAAAGAAAGAAAGAAAGAAAGAAAGAAAGAAAGAGAAAGGAATATGAAACAAAGGTAATAAAGATGAGACATTATTCTGACATCTAGAAGCTAATTATAATTTTTTAAACTTTCAGATCATACCAAGAGTCACAATTAATTAAAACAAAGAGACTTTTTGAAAAGAAGTAATAAATAAGCTTTTGGAATGTTTGATAATCAAATTAGCTAAGAGGAGTAAATTATATCAACACATTGAAAAAAGATATAAATTTCTTGCTGACTTGATAGGAAATACCAACATTGATTAAGATAACATAAAATTCATAATATGTTACAACAAAGGGGGTATTGAGTGTTGTCAGTGCAAGAGTATTTGAAATTGGTCATTGCTTGAGTAAAATGGAAATGCCCAGAAATTTTACCATTTGTTATAAAAAGAAGTAACCAAAGAGTATGCAACCAAAAATAGCAGGAATGTATTATTATAGAGTTGTATGAGGTAGCTAATTAATTTGAAAAATTATATTATTTTTGTGGATTTTGTGATGTTTGGGGTGTATGTCAGATTTTTTGAATGTGTAATTTGTTGTGTTTTTTTTCTCAGTTGAAATAAATATTCATTTTTGTAGCTAATTCTATACTTGTAATTTTTGTTATTTTTCATAAAGAAGAACTTCTGAATCATATAAGGTTCAAGCCCACAAAAGCTGGATCTGTCCCTGGGTAGGGGAGACATGAAGGATCAAGGAAGGAAACTGAGGGGCCTGGATTCTGAGGGGAGTCTCAGATGCCAGCTGAGTCCTCTTCACTGCTGCTGATGCAGCTTCCATGGCTGTTAGGTCAGTGAAGTGTTGTGGGCCTTTCACAAGCTCCCCACTTTTTCTTCTATATTTGCTACAACTGTTACTGCTGTTACATCAATGAATGTCTGCCAGACACTGAATTGTGTGTGCAGTGTGATGTGGAATAAGAGTACCTTTGGGGGTTTCCCTGGTGGCGCAGTGGTTGAGAATCTGCCTGCCAATGCAGGGGACACGGGTTCGAGCCCTGGTCTGGGAAGATCCCACATGCCGCGGAGCAACTAAGCCCATGAGCCACAGCTACTGAGCCTGCGTGTGTGGAGCCTGTGCTCCGCAACAAGAGAGGCCGTGATAGTGAGAGGCCCGCGCACCGCGATGAAGAGTGGCCTCCACTTGCCGCAACTAGAGAAAGCCCTCGCACAGAAACGAAGACCCAACACAGCCATCAATAAATAAATAAATAAATAATTTTTTTAAAAAAAGGGTACCTTTGGCTGCAGGTAAAAGGTAAGCATAATGATCAGTGCCAAAGAAAAAGAGTGTTTAGTGGAATGTACGAGGACTTTGCCTCTTGAATGTATAAAAGAGCTTGGGTAGGGCAGATGAGATAATATGAAATGGGCAGTGATAAATGAAATACTGCCTGCCGTATCAGTAAACAAAGGATGTCACAGTCATCAGCGATTGCAGCCATGGCCTATGGTGAGCTGGTGAGCCCTGAGGGAACTCAGGAAGGAAATAATACCTGCCATCTAGCAGCCATCAGACCACAGCCACTCCCCACAGTGAGCCCTGAGGAAACTTAGAATATGAAAACACAGGATATTGGCCCCAGATAGCTGAGGTACATATCAAAGAAGTGATTTCAGTGAGCCCAGACTCTTGCATCTTTTCATACATAGAAAAGCGCTAAATTCCTTAAGTTGACATATCTGGCTTTCTTTAATTAACAATATTCTTTTGACTTTCAGACTACCTGTCCTTTGTTGCAAAACTCCTATATATCCTGGCTCCCCACCTCACCTCCTCGGAGCACTTGTCTCGGGGTTACTTGAGATGCTGCCTCCCAGTCTTGAATCTTAAAAATTCCCACCAAATAAAACATAACTCTCAACTTTTAGGTTGTGAATAATTTTTTAGTCGACAGCAGTAATGGATTTTAAATTGACCAGTGGTGACTCCTGAATTTCTAAATAAGCTGGTGATCTTCTTGAAAGGTGAAGGTGGGAGACATATGAACTGAGTTTGCTTAGCTAGATCTATCCTTGATTTAAACTGTATGTTATTTGGGGTGGCTTGATCAAGGGGGCGGCTGATGAAGACTCTGAGAGGTAAGGGGAGGGGTAAAGGACCTCCTTGCCCATGCCATCCCAAGGAGCCTGCCCCGACCCCTGGCTACAAAATATTAGCTATAAGTTGTACTTGCTGCTGAATTACTTAGCTTGTTTTGTTTTGTTAACCCCTTAAAATGTGCCACCAAAAATGTAAGAACTCTAAAGTGTGTATGAACACAAATGTTTGAGAACCACAAAACTGTAAGGAAACTCTTTTGTGTTCAAATGTAAGATCTCACTTTCTTTGGCGCAATTAACTGCAGAGATGCTTTCAGTTCATGCAAAGTGCTCTGTTCTGTAGTAAATGATGAATTTTACAAAATCATTCAACTCAAATTCGTTTGTCACACACCTAGTGGGCCCAGGCATTGTGCCTGCAACTGGGCAAAGAACAAGTGGCAATAAACGTTAAGAGCTTTGGGAAAAACGAGGCCTACAGGAATGTTAGTATGTCAAGTCTGTTCTGGAAAGGACTGTAAGGAAAAGAGCTTTTGTTTTTTATGGAAGTAGAATCACTGCCTAAGAGAAAAGGAACAGAAGAAGGACATTATCCCATGGTAAGAATGAAGTTTAATTCCTTATTTTTTCCTCTGGGAAACCTTTGTAAAGCAAGTATTTTTTTATCTTCAGGGGCCTGACATATTTTAATTAATTTTCACTAATGTCCCAGTGTTTTAATATATTTTTCTTATGCTAGAAAAAAATATGCTTTATAAGTGGCTTGAGGCCATAGTGGGAACAAAAACTGAGGAGGGTGGCAAGAATGTTAGGACAGCAGAAAACTAACTCGTCTCACTTCATGATTTGGCTGAAAATCAGCTAAGATTGCATCTTCTTACCTCTATTCTATTAAAAAAATTTTTTTCTGTTCCATTAAAATTTTTAAAAAAATAAGCCACCTTACACTTTTATTGATTTAGACAAAATCCTCAAAAGTTATTTTTGAAACCTGATTAAGGTTTAATTTAAGCTCCTACTTTTAAGAGACAAGCATTTTGCTATGAGTTTCAAGGAGAGCTTAGCAATCTCCTTGATATTTGTAAATCTCATTGAGATCATCACAGTAGGAGCCAAACCATACCTTGGTTTGCATATCATTTTCTACGCAGCTAATAACCTGCACAGTTAAGAACTAATCATCTCAGCAGGGCTGTATCTGCTGTTCTAAGCTTGGTAGAAGATAATTGCAGCTTAAAGTATCAGAGGAAAGAAGGAAAGAAATGTAATATCATTCCCTTTGTAGTGAACAGGGAGGGTGGTAGGAAAGAATTATATAACTATGATTTCTGAATTATTTATCTTGTGTCACAAATGTCACAGGGCTTTTAGTGAAGTTTTTGGTCATTACTTAACAGGAGTGTTCAAACGCACAATCTCAAGGCTCTCCTAATAAAATTTAAGTCATTAACTTTCCTTTCAAGAATGGACGGTAAAGGAACTGTTACTGCAACCATTGCATTCCATAGACCTGGGAAGTACAGCCAAGTAAAGAACACACAGAAGAAAAAAGCCAGGCATTTCCAAAGACATGGGGGCTCCCGTTCCATATGGCTTGGCATGGTGCAGAACAGATGGCCTGGGTGGGAGTGCTGGAAGAGCTGACGGAACCAGCAGGCAGCTCGTGAAGCCTGCCATATGAACAGGGTTTCAATCAGTTAGGGCAAGGAAAAGTGATGATTTTTATGTTTATGATCCTTTGCTTTATGCTTTTCTCGGCAAATAAAATGTCAGGAGGACAGATGTGTGGATAGGGTAGAATAATCTCTTAATAGGTCTACTGGTGCCAGAAGCCGAAGAAAACAGCTCTGGGTGCTAAGGCAGAATCCTAAAATCTCCCGAATAACAGCTCACTTTTGGGCGGTGCTTTTTATGCCAGGCTTTTAAAATGTCACAATCTTTCTAGGTAGGTTTGAATTTTGTTCCTAATTTAAAAGGAGGAAATGGGGTCCCAAAAGAGATAAGTTGATAATTCATCCTCAGTGAGTCGTAAAGCTGTTTCTGACTCCAGAGCTGACTCATAGCTGCTACTTTAGGCTACTTCTCTGGAAGATGTGTACCTGGTTAAAAGCAGGCCTCCTCCTCTATCATACATATAGAGGGAAGGACAGAAGTCACTCATTCATTCATTCGACAAATACTGCACATCTACAATGTGCCAGATGCCATCAACACTGTGTGGATATTGAAAGTGTCAGGACCCAGATGTATCTATAACTCAGTGATTCTCAGTAAAAAAAAATTTCCCTTATATAGAGAATTTACTTTCACGCTCCTTCTAAAGACTGCCTGTCACTTTGCCCTGCTCTGTAACTTGCAAAGGCTGGCTTTGCCATTCTGCTGCCCCAGCACCTCTTCAGCCTTACCTCCCCATCTCCCCACCCCCTACCCTCGCTCACCGACGCACACCTTCTGAGTCCCCCAAACGGGATCACACCCCGCTCTCCCCCAGCAAGCCCAACAGCCCAAAGCTTGCCTTCTTCAGCTACTTCAGTGACTCTTTTTTTTTTTCATAAATGTGAAATAAGAGCTTCCCTCCTGCCACAGTCTCTTACAAATATTCTTTTTTTTTTAATTTTTGAATTTTATTTTTTATACAGCAGGTTCTTATTAGTCATCAATTTTATACACATCAGTGTATCCATGTCAATCCCAATTGCCCAATTCATCACACCACCACCCCCAACCCCCAGCCGCTTTCCCCCCTTGGTGTCCATACGTTTGTTCTCTACACCTGTGTCTCAATTTCTGCCCTGCAAACTGGTTCTTCTGTACCATTTTTCTAGGTTCCACATATATGCATTAATATACAATATTTGTTTTTCTCTTTCTGACTTACTTCACTCCGTATGACAGTCTCTAGCTCCATCCCCGTCTCAACAAATGACCCAATTTCGTTCCTTTTTATGGCTGAGTAATATTCCATTGTATATATGTACCACATCTTCTTTATCCATTCGTCTGTCGATGGGCATTTAGGTTGCTTCCATGACCTGGCTATTGTAAATAGTGCTACAATGAACATTGGGGTGCATGTGTCGTTTTGAATTGTGGTTTTCTCTGGGTATATGCCCAGTAGCGGGATTGCTGGATCATATGATAATTCTATTTTTAGTGTTTTAAGGACCCTCCATACTGTTCTCCATAGAGGCTGTATCAGTTTACATTCCTACCAACAGTGCAAGAGGGTTCCCTTTTCTCCACACCCTCTCCAGCATTTGTTGTTTGTAGATTTTCTGATGAAGCCCATTCTAACTGGTGTAGGGTGATACCTCATTGCAGTTTTGATTTGCATTTCTCTAATAGTTAGTGATGTTGAGCAGCTTTTCACGTGCTTCTTGGCCATCTGTATGTCTTCTTTGGAGAAATGTCTTTTTAGGTCTTCTGCCAATTTTTGGATTGAGTTGTTTGTTTTTTTAACATTGAGCTGCAAGAGCTGTTTATATATTTTGGAGATTAATCTTTTGTCCGTTGATTCATTTGCAAATATTTTCTCCCATTCTGAGGGTTGTCTTTTCGTCTTGTTTATGGTTTCCTTTGCTGTGTAAAAGCTTTGAAGTTTCATTAGGTCCCACTTGTTTATTTTTGTTTTTATTTCCATTACTCTAGGAGGTGGATCAAAAAAGATCTTGCTGTGATTTATGTCAAAGTGTTCTTCCTATGTTTTCCTCTAAGAGTTTTGTAGTGGCCGGTCTTACATTTAGGTCTCTAATCCATTTTGAGTTTATTTTTGTGTATGGTGTCAGGGAGTGTTCTAATTTCATTCTTTTACATGTAGCTGTCCAGTTTTCCCAGCACCACTTATTGAAGAGATGGTCTTTTCTCCATTGTATATCCTTGCCTCCTTTGTCCTAGATTAGTTGACCATAGGTGCGTGGGTTTATCTCTGGGCTTTCTATCTTGTTCCATTGATCTATGTTTCTGTTTTTGTGCCAGTACCATATTGTGTTGATTACTGTAGCTTTATAGTATAGTCTGAAGTCAGGGAGTCTGATTCCTCTAGCTCCACTTTTTTCCCTCAAGACTGCTTTGGTTATCTGGGGTCTTTTGTGTCTCCATACAAATTTTAAGATTTTTTTGTTCCAGTTCCATAAAAGATGCCATTGGTAATTTGATAGGGATTGCATTGAATCTGTAGATTGCTTTGCGTAGTATAGTCATTTTCACAATATTGATTCTTCCAATCCAAGTACATGGTATATCTCTCCATCTGTTGGTATCATCTTTAATTTCTTTCATCAGTGTTTTATAGTTTTCTGCATACAGGTCTTTTGTCTCCCTAGGAAGGTTTATTCTGAGGTATTTTATTCTTTTTCTTGTAATGGTAAATGGGAGTGTTTCCTTAATTTCTCTTTCAGATTTTTCATCATTAGCATATAGGAATACAAGAGATTTCTGTGCATTAATTTTGTATCCTGCAACTTTACCAAATTCATTGATTAGCTCTAGCAGTTTTCTGGTGGCATCTTTAGGATTCGCTATGTATAGTATCATGTCATCTGCAAACAGTGACAGCTTTACTTCTTCTTTTCCAATTTGTATTCCTTTTATTTCTTTTTCTGATTGCCATGGCTAGGACTTCCAAAACTATGTTGAATAATAGCGGTGAGAGTGGACATCCTTGTCTTGTTCCTGATCTTAGAGGAAACGCTTTCAGTTTTTCACCATTGAGAATGATGTTTGCTGTGGGTTTGTCATATATGGTCTTTATTATGTTAAGGTAGGTTCCCTCTATGCCCACTTTCTGGAGAGTTTTTATCAGAAATGGATGTTGAATTTTGTCAAAAGCTTTTTCTGCATCTATTGAGATGATCATATGGTTTTTATTCTTCAGTTTGTTAATATGGTGTATCACATTGATTGATTTGCGTATATTGAAGAATCCTTGCATCCCTGGGATAAATCCCACTTGATCATGGTGTATGATCCTTTTAATGTGTTGTTGGATTCTGTTTGCTAGTATTTTGTTGAGGATTTTTGCATCTATGTTCATCAGTGATATTGGTCTGTAATTTTCTTTTTTTGTAGTATCTTTGTCTGGTTTTGGTATCAGGGTGATGGTGGCCTCATAGAATGAGTTTGGGAGTGTTCCTTCTTCCACAATTCTTTGGAAGAGTTTCAGAAGGATGGGTGTTAGCTCTTATGAGCTGTGTGACTTTGGACAAATTACTTATCTTATAAGTGTCATTTTTGTCCTCTTCCATATTATTCAAGTAAACAACAGTACTGTCTCATAGCATTGTTGTGAAAACTTCTCATGTAAAATACTCAAGTAACATGCCTGGCATAAAGTCTCAATTACTGAGTGCTGTCATTTTCATGTCATTTCTTTGCTTTAGAAGAAGAAGAAGAAGGAGAAGGAGAAGAATAAGAACAAGAAGAAGAAGGGGAAGAGGGAGGAGGAAGGGGGAGAGGTTGGAAGGGGAAGAGGGGAGGGGGAGGAGGAAGGGAAGGAGGAGAAGAAGAGGAAGAAAAAGAAGAAAACTTTAAATGGTTTCTAATAGGTTACAATATAAAACACACACTTCTTGGCTTGGAATTTTAAAACATAAAACACTTCATAATCTAACCTCATTCTATCTTTACAGCATGATTTCCTGCTCCTTCTTTCCATGGACGCTCTCTCTTCAGCCACAAAGAATTTTTCAATTTCTGCATGTCATTCTTCTTCACACACATGAATATGTTGGTCTCTGACTGGAATTCTTCTGAGCCCACTTGTTAAACTCCTACATCATTCAAGACCCAAATATAAGCTCCTTGGTGAAGTCTTCTTGTTACCCCAAACAGAACTAATTCCCCATTTTGCTCCTAAAGCCATGCTATTCTTACTTCTATAAAGTAAGTTTCATATGGCACTGTCACCATTTATTTGTCTTTTTCTCTTTAAGCTATAAAAATCCTTTTAAGAAATGTTTTATTAATGTCTGGTTAGATAACACCTAACAGAAGTGCCTGGCATAGAGTAAATGTCTATCAGTATTTTTTAAATGAATTAATAAATGTATAAATAAATAAATTCAGGAACCAAAGGAATCATTCTTTGTGGAAGGAAGATGTGAATTCAGCTAACACAGGTTGGGCCTGAGTATTTCACTTATAAAATGAAACAACAAAATACACACACACACACAAATGTGCAAAGAAATAAACAATAAACTGCTATACATAAAATAAACAAGCAACAGTGAACTATATTTAATATCTCGAAATAACCTATAATGGAAAATAATCTGAAAATATATATATATAACTGAATCACTTTGCTGTACACCTGAAACTAACACAATATTGTAAATCAACTATACTTCAATAAAAAAATTAAAAATTAAAAAAATAAATAAATGACACAATCTAATATCAGGGAATGGTTTTAGAAAACAGCCTTTTGTGCTTACTCAGCCTAACCTTCTAAAGCCTTTCTTCACATCTTCAATAAATTCTGAGCGATCAAAGTTTGTAATGAGGACCTGGAGCCATCATAAGTCTAAACCCATTTCCTGGTTACCTTTCTATTAACAAGACATTCTGTGTATTACAAGATGCCAATTCTTCGTCCATCAGGGCTTACTATGATAAGAAAGACAATGGAGATTATACTTCTGGGACTCAGAAAAGCAAATAATCCTAGACAAAAGAATACCTTTATGCCCGAAGATGTACTTTGTGTTACTACAACTTAATAGCCGAAAAATTATAAACAAGCTAAATGCCTGAAACATAATGATGTTAAGTACACTATGGCACACTTATTCAGAGGATTTCTGCTTTTTAAAATGATGCTTTTAATGTGCAAACAGTATAATCGGAAAATATTTTAAATATATTTAATTTAAAAATCAGGGTATATCACTGCAAATAGACAAGGATCACAAGCATGTAATAAAAACATTGTACAAACTATTGAAAAATATTAATCAAATATTAGTAATATTTGGGTAGTAGAGCCATGATTTTTTTTTTATTTTTTGGTAATTTCAAAATGTTCTTTAATTATTTTAATATAAATATTACTTAATTTTTAATCCAAAAGCATATTTTGATGGACTAACCCTGCCAACTTAAACCATTAGGCCAATTTAGTCCAATACACATTAGAAGTATCTAAGAGTCATTCAGCCGTCTTAAAAAGTTGCTCTAAGTATCCTCTTGCCAAGTTTTGATTTCAATTCAGCAGCCTTCTATGGAGTACCTATTATGTGAAGTCTTTGTATTAGGCATTGGGTTGGGGGAGAGAAGATACAAAGATAACACATAATACATCACAGCAAGCACTTCACAGTCTAGTTAAGGGGCTACATACACCTGATTCCCAGCTGTCTCCAGCACAGCCTGTCTGTGTCAAATGCTCTAATAGAGATGAGAGTAAAGGGCTACGTGGGATTTAACTCCACTCAGCAGCACTAGAGGAGTATGTACAGGAAGCTGACATTTGAGTTAGGAGTTAGGGATTGTGAAGTGTAAAGATGTGAGGGAGACTATTCCAGAAACAGGAAGAAAGGCATTAAAATGCATGCAGAGTACTGAGTTGTCTCTGTGATGGGAACATTCAATATGAGGTGGGGGAAGACTTAGAAGGAGGCAAATATAATTGCAGTAATGCATTTGTTGGCAGTGTACACGAAAAGCCTAAATAAACTTGATCCTCTTCCAAATTTTAAATATTATAGACAATGTATTCTGAAGTACTCATATACCTATAACTTGATTTCCCATGTTTTGGCCTATTTTTGTTTTCAGTTCTGGACTTGCATAATTTTAATTATAATAAGAAATATAATAACAGCAGCAAATCTTTCTTCAGGATTTACCTGTGCCTAGGCACTCTGCTAAGAATTTTCCATATATTATCTCACATGAGGTTCCTGAAAATCACAGGAGGTAGGTCCTTATCCCCATTCTAAAGATGAATAAACTGAGTCACAGAAATATTAATTAATTTTCCCAAGGTCACACAGGTAGTAGGTAGGAATGAAAAGACATGAAGGCTCAGACAAATCACATGACATTAAATTAAAATTAATTCTTGGGGCTTGAGTAGACCAGACTAGGTCATGCCCTACCGATGTAGTTCAGCAGGATGGTCGCTAGATGGCAGAACCGGCCCAGCTTGGATAGAGTTTGGACTGGGCGCTGTCGAATCTTGGAAGCCCTTATGTGATTTAGCAGTGGTTAGATATAACTGTTTCTCTTCAAATTAAGCAGATTGCGACAAGAATAATATGCATCCCTACGTTGTTAAGCTGCAAAAGGAAATTTTTTTTTTCAAAATGGAGAATCACAAACAATCGAAATAATTTCCCATATATTGGGAAATTTATAATCCACAAAGTACAACTAAAGAGGATGTGAGTCTTCTCATTTCTTCCTTCACAGGTATTTCTGGGAGTGGGATTACTAGGTCATCTGGTAAATGTATGTTTAACTTTTTAAGACTCTGCACCACAGTCTGGATGGGAATTTATCTACTGTGTGTAGTTCTTCTTTCTACATCCCTGTGTCTGGAATAGTAAGAGAGCAAAGGGCCTCTCCCACAGGAAAGGGGCTGAGCCAACGCCTGTCTCTGGAGTTGCAGACATTTGCTATCGTTTGTATCTTGTTCTTGGCCAGAGAGTGAAAAACACCAAGATTTTTATCCGAGCCTGAGGAGATAGAGCTGTCAGGTGGTGCTGCGTCTCCCTCACACATCTCAGGTGCGGGTCGACACTGCTTGCTCTGGTGCATTTTACCAGCAACCCTGCATCGGGATCTGAACCACTCATAATAAAGCTGTCCTTGGCTTTTCTTTGTCAGTGTTTCTCTGCGTGTACTTCTCCCAAGGGAATGCCAAGGTAGAAGAAATGCTAGTATACTGAATCCTCCAGACAAACGCTCTCCAATTGCACCCCTGACAGACCTTAATAGCCAGCATCTGTATGTATTAGTATCTGGAGCACAAATGCTAATGTTGAACATCATTCTGTAGTTCCAGAAGTCGGGATTTATAATAGCTCAGACTGAATTTAGAATTTGGAAATCAAAATTTGGAATATTGGAGAAGGACTGAGAAGAGAAATTAACAATAAAATAAATGTATAGGTGTATAGGAGGCTATTGACTTGATTATATTTAATATGTATTTACTAGTGTCTAGTAGGTTATACTAAGAACTGTTCTGGGCACTGGGTATACAGCAACAAGCAAGAAAGACAAGATCTTGTTTTCATGGAGCTTATTTTTTAATGGAATAGGAAGATGACCAGTTCAATGAATGGGCAAACACACACACACACACACACACACCAAGAAAAATATCAATGCTGGGTAAAGAATAAAATCAGGATGGTGTACTAAAAGGGATTTAGGGAAGCCTCTCTGAAGAAGCCAAGCATATGTAGATCAGGGAAAGTGCATTCCTAGGCCCAAAAAGCAGCTAGTGCAAAGGTTCTGGGTAGAACAACCCTGAGGAACAGAAAGAAATTTGCTGTGGCAGAGCCTGGGGTGGGAGGGGAGGGAGTGCATGAGGGAGAGCAGGCAGGGTAAGGAGTCGAGAGTTTACATAATACATAGTCTATATTCTGTCTCCAAACCCAAGGATTATTTTACCTCACAGTTGAGAAATAAGAGACCTTAGAAGAAAATTAAAGTTAAAGGAATTGAGGTTGAGAATGAATTTATAAAAGTCTAATATATATTTTTCAGTTCAATGAACAAAATAATAAAACAGATCAAGAACATCTATCTTGCCTTCTAAAGACATCACCTTTCTTTCCCTCTTCTTTGGCACTACTCCTCAATTGTATTATCCAACCACTTCCTCATAGTCTTAAAGATTTTCCCTTGGGTTTACTTTATTATTTTATTTTATTTTATTTGCAGTTGTGATGGAGTAGCTCAAGAATTTTTGTCTGTGCTCCAATGTTATGCAAATTTATGCAAATAAATGATTATGTTTTTGAAAAGTTGTATCCCTGAGTGACACACAAAAACAATATGTGATATTTAAGCACTAAATCATGACATAAGCAGCATGAAGATCATTTATTTTCACAAGATAGCAAAACTGTGACAGATTACATACAGCATAGCCAAGGAGTAGAGAAGTTGAGAGGCCAACTGCTTGTCAGTCTCCCTGAAACTGTGAGTGAGGCAGGCTGCTCAGATGGGGCTGATTTTAGTTTACAATTTGGAACTCCCAGCAACTTGCACATATTTAATACAAAATTGTTATGGTTTATATGTGGTACACAGAAGTAAATCTGCAAATATTAAAATACTATAGCAGGGGATTTTCTGGTTAGAAAGGACTTACTTGATTGAAATTCTTAGTAAAGAAATGTTATAATAGAAGGATGTCATTTCAAAGGATTTTAAAACTAAAAGATAATTGAGTCTGTAAGATTTCAGTTTATTCACAATTAATCCCAACTAATTATAATAGTAATTTACTATCAACTTATTTGGTCAAGCACTATACTAGAAATTTGTTTGTTTACTTATAACCTCATTTAATTCTCCCAACAATCTTAGGCAGAAATTGAGGCTTAGAAATCTTAATTAACTTGTCCAATATCACACTTGCCAGTGATTCCATGGCCAGAGTTTTAATGCAAGTCTGTCAAAGTTCAGAGTCTCAGCTCTTAACCTCTACACACTACTGTCCCAGAATGAGGAAGAACGAGAAAATCATTCGCTGGGGTAGACAATTTCATAAAGACTATGCAAAAGAGTGGGAGGGAGATGCAAGAGGGAGGAGATATGGTGATATATGTATATGTATAGCTGATTCACTTTATTATAAAGCAGAAACTAACAAACACACCATTGTAAAGCAATTATACTCCAATAAAGATGTTAAAAAAATTTTTTTAATAAATTACTTCTTTTGAGTAGGCTGGAGATACATTTCCCTATTTCTATTCACTCATTCGTACAACAAGTATTTGTTGAGTACTTGCTCTGGGCCGGTACGGGCCAGGCACTGTTCTATGTATGGAAAGCTACAGCAATGAACAAAACACAATCACTACTCTCCAGGAGTTTACATTGCAAAAGGGAAGATGTGTTATTTTCCTAGGTCTGTCATAACAAATTAACACAAAACGGGTGTCTTAAACCAACAGAAATTTATTTTCTCATAGTTCTGGAGACTGGAAATCAAGGTGTTGGCAGAGCCATGCTCCCTCTAAAGGCTCTTGGGGAGAATTCTTGGCTGTGGCTGCATAACCCCAATCTCTGCCTCCTTCTTCACATGGCCTTTCCCTGTGTGTCTTCTCCCTTCCCTCTCTTATGAGGACACTTGTAATTGAGTTAGAAACCACCCCGTTAACCCAGGATGATCTCATCTCGAAATCCTTAACTTTCCACCAGCAGTGTGCTGGGGTTCCCTTTTCTCCACATCCTCACCAACATTTGTTATTTGTGGTTTTTTTGATGATAGCCATTCTGAAAGGTGTGAGGTGATATCTCATTGTGGTTTTGATTTGCATTTCCCTGATGATTAGTGATGTTGAGCATCTTTTAATGCACCTGTTGGCCAGCTTTATATCTTCTTTGGAAAAATGGTTATTCAGATCTTCTGCCCATTTTTTGATTGGTTGTTTTTTTGATATTGAGTTGTATGAGCTGTTTATATACTTTGGATATTAACCCCTTGTCAGTCATATAATTTGCAAATATTTTCTCCCATTCAGTAGGTTGATGGTTTCCTTTCCTGTGCAAAAGGTTTTAAGTTTAATTAGGTCCCATTTGTTTATTTTTGCTTTTGTTTCCTTTGCCTTAGGAGACAGACCCCAAAAAATATTTCTATACTTTATGCTCAAAGAGTGTTCTGCCTATGTTTTCTTCTAGGAGTTCTATGGTTTCCATTCATGTCTCTAATCCATTTTGAGTTTATTTTTGTATATGGTGCGAGTATATCTGAAGGAAATGAAAACATTAATTCAAAAAGATACGTGCACCCCAATATTCATAACAGCATTATTTACAATAGCCAAGATATGGAAACAACCTAAGTGTCCATCAACAGGTGAATGAATAAAGAAGATGTGGTATATATATATACACAAAAGGATATTATTCAGCCATAAACGAGAATGAGATTTTGCCATTTGCAACAATATGGATGGACTTGGAATATATTATGCTCAGTGAAATAAGTCAGACAGAGAAAGACAAATACTGTATGTTATCATTTATATGTGGAATCTAAAAAATAAAACCAATGAATGAATATAATAAAACAGGAAAAGACTCACAGATATAGAAACAAACGAGCGGTTACCAGTAGGGAGAGGGAAGGGGGAAAGGACAAGATAGAAGAAGGGGATAAAAAGGTAAAAACTACTATGTATAAAATAAATAAGCCTCAAGGATATATTGTACAGCACAGGGAATATAGCCAATATTTTATAATAACTTTAAAAGGAGTATAATCTATAAAAGTTTTGAATCACTATGATGTACACCTGAAATATAATACATAATATAATATTGTATAATATTATAAATCAACTATACCTCAATAAATAAAATAAAAAAATAAGAATAAGTAAATGCCAATCACACACTAAAAAGAATTATCAATGACACCTTTTTCACATTGATTGCAAACATAGAGTTTTTCCTTCATGTGAGTTTTTTGGTGTGAATAAAGATTAGCTTTCTGGCAAAAAAAAAAATCCTTAACTTAATTACATCTGCACAGATCCTTTATCCAAATAAGGTCACATTCACACATTCTAGGAATTAGAACATGGCAGTGGGGGAGGAGGGGACTACAGTTCAACCCACTACAGATAAACAATTTTTAAAAACAAATAACAAATACATAGTGACAATAAGTCCTATAGATAAAAATAAAACAAGGAAGAGGAACGGTGAGTATAGGGAGGGGTGTTGTATTGATAATGACTGGAAGGTCTCACTGAGAAGGTAACATTTAAGAAGAGACCTAGAGAAAGTGACAGAAATCCAGATGTCTACTAGGGTATGGCAGAGGTAGTCAGCTACTCACCAGAATCTTTCTCCCCTCCTGGCCCACACTGAACAACATTTCCCAGCCCCCTTCTGTTAGGCCTGGCTGTGGGACTGAGTTCTAGTCAATACAGTATGAGTGGAGGCTATGACTGCCACATTCAGCCTGACCAACAAAAGCTCCCGCACGAACTCCTCCATGCTCTTTTCCCCTTCCGGCTTGCTGTAAAGGCGCACCCTCCAGAACCCTGGAAGCCTCACGATGAACGTGGCATAACCTCCTTTAGCCTGGGTTCCAGAGTGACAACAGGGAAGAACATTAAATGAGGAAGAAAATGTCCACTATGTTTGAGCCACAATAGAATTTTGGATCTGTCCATTACAGCAGTTATTCCTTAAAAAATACTCAGTGGTGGAGGGGGGGGGGGGGGAGGGGTGCTTCCCTGGTGGTGCAGTGGTTGAGAATCTGCCTGCTAATGCAGGGGACACGGGTTCGAGCCCTGGTCTGGGAAGATTCCACATGCCACAGAGCAACTAGGCCCGTGAGCCACAACTACTGAGCCTGCGCGTCTGGAGCCTGTGCTCCGCAACAGGAGAGGCCACGATAGTGAGAGGCCCACGCACCGCGATGAAGAGTGGCCCCCGCTTGCCACAACTAGAGAAAGCCCTCGCACAGAAACGAAGACCCAACACAACCAAAAATAAATAAATAAATAAATAAATAAATAAATACTCAGGGGGAAGAGCATTAAAGGAAGCAGGTAAAAAGCCCCAAGGCAAGGACATGCTCTGTATGTTCAAAGGGAAGTAGGGCAGCCATTGTGGCAGGAAGAATGGGCAATGAGGAAAGGGTAGGAAGATGAAGTCAGAGAGGCCGGGGGACCACATCGTGTACCGCAACAGCCCACAAGAGATCTTTGTAAATTTGGAAGCCATTGCAGAACTTAACTGAGGAGTGACATGATCTCAAGGATGCGGGTGGCTGCTTTAAAAGAAAGGAGAGTGTAGAGGAGCATGTGTTGAAGCAGCGAGTCCAGGTAGGACGCTTAGGCAGGAATCAAACACGAGCTGACGGTGACTTGGTCTGGGCTTGCAGCAGTCCAGGTGAGAGGAGTAGAGGAGTGATAGATGTGTTTGAAGGGGTGAGTCATCAGGATTTCCTGAGAGATTGGGCATAGGGTGTGAAAGGATGAGAGAACACGAGGATGACGGTAAGGCATTTGGCCTGATCAACTGGAAGGATGGAGCTTGGCATGTACTCTGTTCAATAAAGGCAGCCCTGATGTCAATATCTCATGTACACTGACAGTAATAATGATGCAGGCTTCACAGAGGCAAAGAAGCATCTGACTTAAGGATCCTTGAAGAACAATAATAGGGCTAAACAAGGTATGTATCCTCTCTTCTTTGGAATGCTGTCTGAGTGTGCGACCATCCTCCCACACAAAAGATTTTTTTTCCTTTTAAATGTGCCATCTATTCTATCTTTGACACTTGTGTGGTTTACTGTGTTATTTTCAAGTTCACATCAGCAGCTTCTGTCTGCCTAAAGAACAGGTTTACAAAACGTAGGAACCATTTCCATTTGAGTATTTATGTATTGTCTACTTAGGTACCTAATACAATAAATGAGGAACTTAAATATTTTTTGCAAACTGAGCACATCACCATTTTGATATATTAAAAAAATGTCCTCATAGAAAAAATCCTGTTATAGATAGCCCACCCAGCCCACAGAGTGGTCCCCTAAGGAACAAAAGGATTCAGCAGGTTATCATGACTTCTTTAGTATGAACAGAAGATTCTAGAAATAATCATAGAAGATAATTTCCCCTCTATTCCCAGAAAGTGAAAATTCCTTGGAGATAAAAACTAAGCTCAATATATATTTCACAATACAGGAATCCTTTTCTCCTGCTTCCTAGCCAATAAACAGACATTTCCAAATAAGTGATGTTAACCTTTTCTTACCACTAAATAAAAGTATCTTTTAGATTGCAACAGAAGAAAATGATTCAGAAAAGAAATATTGACAGGTGAATTCATTTATGCAAAAGTTCCTTTGAAACAGGCATAGCCAAGTGCAGCTGGAAAGAATTTTTAAAAATGGAACAGCCCCAATCGTTTTTGGATACAGGTCTAAGTGGTATATGGGCTCTTGGACTATCATCCTCTGGGTCACTGAATCAAGAAAAGGAGAAGAATCTGGAGAGTAGTACCAACTCTTTCCAGCAAATGTTTATGGAGTACCTAATAATACAAGGCAATCTGCCTAATATTCAAAGACCCAGACCCTCTCCTCAATGGAGAGAGCAGACATCAAAACTAGACTTTAATTTCCTATTTTCCACCTGTGTTATATAGGGTAGGCTTATTGCATTACAAACAAATCCAAAATGTGTAATGCCTCCAAACAACAGAGGTTTTGTTTTCTCTACAGTCAGTCCAATGTTGAGTTTCTTTTCCAGATCACCTTCTGTACGTGGTGGGCCAATCATGGACCAAGACTCTTCCTTCTTGTGGCTCCCTCCTTCTCTCAATGCTCTTGTCTTCTCCAGTCAGTCCCAAGAGGGGAAAGAGCACAGGTAAAGCTGTGGGCGAGTTTTCATGACAGTCTTAGAGAAGGAACACATTTCTCCTCACATTTCATTAGTTAAAACTCAGTCACATGGACACAATTAGCAGTGGAGGGTACGCAAGGTAGTCACGTGCCTAGGAGGGAAAGGAAATGGGTTATGGAGAACACATCACAGATTGATATGTTATTTCAAAACATGGAAATTGCCCCTATTGTTGGCAGAATCTTGGCGATAAGCCTTTACATATTACTGTATGGCTTTGTTGATTTATTTATAAGGAAACATCACCCAGCCAAAGATAATAAAAAGAAACAGAAAAATATCTTGAGGCAGTCATAAGAATGTTTGAAATGGAATCTTTGAATTCTTTTGTCAGTTTCTCATTATTTATTATGTTAAGGAAAAGTTAAGCGTCCCTTATATCCTATTTTTAAATATTAATTTTCCAGGGCTCTCCAGTTAGTTCTTCTGGATTTTGTGTAAGTTCATCATCTCTAGTCTTTCCTGGCTCTCTACTCTTCATAGGAAATCAGTCATCCTGGAGAACAAAGCAGAAGGAAATCTAAATGTGTTATAATGCACTAGGAGGTTCATCAGCCAGATCATCTTAATTGTCTCCAAAACCGCGGCTGCAGAGAGAAACTATTGCCTGGAGCTTGAACGAATAATAAGCCTCTCATAGGTGTGCTGGCTTCATTTTGTTGGATTTTTTCCAAATTTATATAGATAATCTTAAGATTCGTTAAGGACAAACTCAATTCAAAGGTTTGATTATACATTTTCAATTGAATAATAAAATTCTTCAATTCCTCTTGTATTAAAAAGGAGGTCATTGTATTCAATATGATTGGAAATGAAAGCTTTACTCCACGTTCTAGGGGCAAAAAGGAAAGTAAGAAGCCCACTGCAGTATGATTCCACTCAATTAAGGGTGGAAGTCCACACATGGGCACACATAAGCATGCACACAAACATAAACAGAGTCTGGCACACATCCCCCCACCCTTACCCCCAAGTAAATCACCCTTTTGGACTATGTCCACAGCACATGGAGGCCCAAACATTCCACTGTCACCATCACCCAACAGTATATTTCAAAGTAAAATTGGCACCAGTCATTCTTCTTTAAGTCAACAGCCTCAGCTCAGGACAGTTCTAGCAGAGGAATAAAAGGCAAACTGGTATGTTTTAGTCTGGAAAGTGTGTTTTGTATCCCAGGGCGTTGCTACAATTCCTGTGGGTACAAGGTATCTCAGCCTTGAGGTGGTGCCATGGACCTATGTGCCAACCCATAGTACTTAACATACTATTCAAAATATGGTCCCTCACACCAAATAACACTGGCATCTCCTGAGAGCTTGTTAGAAATGAAAAATCTCAGTCCCCACCCAAGAGTGACTGGATCAAAAATCTGTGTTTTAACATGTTTGCCAGGTGATTTGCATGCACGTAAAATATGAGAATCACTGTCCTACAGGGTTCTGTGTCCTCTTTGCCACCATTTCATCTCCTATTAATTTCTTAACATGATTATCATGTGAAAACTCAATTGTGTTTTGTTGATATCTCTTTATAAACATCACTAAGAGGAGAAACATCACTAGTTACACAATCCAACTTAATGAAATAGGCCTCTTAATTAGGACACAAATGCTTCATCTAGGATTAATCTAGTTGATTTCTTTGGTGGAGAAACTTACTTGATTTACAAAGGATAAAGGAATTGTGATGGGGTGGAGGGGCAGAGCCAGAAATCCTGACTTTCTTCAAAATCTATTTGTACTAAATATTTTAAAATCTTTTACCACTCAATAATTATAGTCAACAAAATGAAATTTTATCTTGTTGCTAAAAATTCACACTCAGTTATTAAAGGTATGAAAGCAAAATTATAAACAATTACAGCATGCATATTTATTTATTTGATTGGGAAATCCTACAGCATGCAGAGTACATACCATTTCCAAGAGGAATTAATAGAAACTCTACCAGGTACATATGCATTTATGCAAACGAATTTACAAGTGTCAAAGATTATCAAAATACATCTGAAATTTTTAAAAATATTTTGTTGTGACATTTTATGGATAGCATTATTCAAAAATTATTGACATACTTTAACTGGCAAAGGTTACAACCGCAACTATTATCATTGAGAGCTCTTTTCTACCTCTAGAAGTACAAGCCTAAGGCCATACTACAATTAGTATGAGTGGACTCGACTCTTTAAGAAATGTGAGACCAATTATTCTCATGACTGACGAAATCCCGAATGACCTTAAATATTCCCACAATATATCAAGAACATTTCTTTTGTGGAAAGTGCCAAGAACTTATCCAAGAACATCTTATGAAAAAGAGAATTTTCCCACAGTAGAAAAGAGGAAATGCATGCTGAAAGGCAACTACTAATAGGCAGTGTGAAGCATGTGACCTACTTAATTATGTGCCCTTGGGACATGCAATGCGTTTGCAAAGCAACAAAGGCCTTAAAGGTCACATTTGAGGAGCACAAAGCAGATGTAAGAAGGAGGAGGAAGGAATCCTGGTAGCGTGGCATCTTAATGAGATGAAACATCCTGTCACATCTTTATAGTCTATGGCTATTGACTGTGGCTACAAACCCCCATGGGAAGGGGCAGAAATGCTTATTAAAATAGTGAGAAGCATGCTGCATTTACAAATGAAATATGCTGCAATTGACGGATATTAACAAAGAATTGGATTAGGCTGGTTTTACCCTTAGATTATAGATTTATAAGTAAAATAAAATTATATTTTTCTAATCTAATGGTTTTCCTATTACAATCTTCAAGCCCCTTTGTGGAAAAAGAGGCAAGGATCATAGTTCCTTGCCAAATTACATCCTCAAAATAACTGTTCGCAAAATAAAATTCTTAAAAATCTCTCTCATGTAAATAATACATGGAGACTTGCAGATCCCCAAAGAGCCCCCGTGGGTACCGATCCTCTCCATGTCTCTGACGGCACAAAGTAAAATGGGCAAAATAGTTGCCTTCTCACAAGTTCAATGTCCGTATCTCTAAAATGGCATTTCCCAAAATGGGTGTGTGCTTTTAATGAATTACAAATGCAGGTACCAAAGATGTGTTCTATGAAGGCAACCCCAGCAATTATAAATGGAACAACTATAATGACTGTCAAAGTAAGCCCAAAGCTCATGAAATAATAATACCTTACGCTTTGTATTTTTCTCCAAGTAGCTTTGCACACTTTACAAGCCTGGAAATGTTTCTCTTTTTAGTAAAACAGTCCTTTAAAGGCTATTCCTGAGTGTTGAGTGAGATAAATTACACTCATTTCAGGAAGCTATTGTGCAGTTCTCAATATTTACAGTGTATTAAACTGTTCATCCGAGTGCATTTTTTATGTAGATGATGTAATAACACTTCCTGGTTTTTTTTTCAGGCTATCTTAATCCATCTCAGTCTTCTTATATTTAATTAAAATATTCTTTTTTAAGTTTTACATTGATTAAATAGACCAGACAAGGAAATATATGCTACAGTTGAATTTTAACGCATGTAACGTTTTGCACCTATGTGGGTTTTTTGTCCTTCTATATTTAAGAAGCCAAATTTTCTTGAGAAAGATTACATTTATGAAGTTGGTCAGTCCCTTGTTTAAATTATGTACTATGTACTTATTTTCTTTTGGGGGGAGGAAGGAGTTTAATCAGGTTCACTGAGGTATATTTTATACACATTGAAATTTTTCCTTTTAAGTGTACAGATCAATGAATTTTTATAAATGTATATTTGATTAAGTCATCACCACCACAAACAAGATATGTAATGTTTTTAATATTCCAAAATGTTTCCTCATGTCCCTTCGCTGTCTCAGCCCCACCCCAAGCCCCTGGCAACACTGATCTTTTTCCATCATTATAGTTTCGTCTTTTCTAAAATATATGAAATCATACAATATGTGGTCATTTGAATCTAGCTTCTTCCGCTTAGCATGTTTTTCAGATTTGCCCACATTGTTGCAGGTATCAGTTCATTCCTTTTTATTACTGACTGGTATTCCACTGTATATACGTACCACACTCTATGTTTATCCATGCAAGAGTTGATGGGTTGTTTTCCAGTTTGAGCGATTATGAATAAAATTGCTATAAACATTCACATCCAGATCTTAGTTTTGACACATATATTTATTTCTCTTCGATAAATACATAGGGGTGGAATTTCTGGGCCAGGTGGTAAGCAAATGTTTAACTTATAATAAACTGACAACCTGTCGCCCAGAGTGGTTATGCCATTTTGCATTTGCACCAGCAGTGATTGAGAATCAGTTGCTCCCAACCTTGTTCACACTTAACATTATCAATTTTTCATTGAAGCCATTCTAGGTATGTATTAGTATCTCACTGCACATTTCCCTAATGACTAATGATATTAAGCATATTTTCATGTGTTTATTGGCCATTTGTATATCTTCTTTGCTGAAATGTCTCTTGAAATATTTTTCCATTTTAAAGTGCATTGTTTACTATTGATTTGTAAAAATTATATGTAGTCTGAGTACAAGTCCTTTATCAGATGTAGGTTTGTAAATATTTGCTCCCAGTCCGAGGCTTTTTTTTTCAATTTTCCTGAGAATTTCTTTAGAGGAACAGAAATTTTTAATTTGATGAGATTTAATTTATAAATGTTTTCTCTAATGATTTATGCTTTTTGCACTCATTTTCATTTTCATATGCTCTCCATATTTAAAGGCTGTCTCTTGAATATTAGCTAAAATAAAACAACCATTAGACATTTTCCTTTCTATTTTTAGTTTAAGTCATCTCATGTCAGGCATGTATTAGCTTCCTATTGCTGCTGTAACATATACCCAAGAATTTTTTGGCTTATGACACTCATTTAATATCTTATAATTCTTAAGGTCAGAAATCCAAAATGATTTTTACTTGGCTAAAATTAAGGTGTCAGCAGGGCTACATTCCTTTCTGGAGACACTAAGGAGTAATCCATTTCGTTGCCTTTTACGGCTTCTAGAGGCTCCCCACGTGCCTTGGTTTGTGGCCCCTTCCTCCATCTTCAAAGCCAGCAATGACCTGTCTACTGCTTTTCACATCAAATCGCTCTGACCTTCTCTTCTGCCACTCTTTCCCACTTGTAAGGACTCTTGTGATTACACTGGTCCCACCTGAATAATACTGAATTATCTCCCTATCTTAAGGTCAGCTGATTAACAACCTTAGTTCTATTTACATCCTTAATTTCTTCTTGCCGGTGTAACATATTCACAGGTTCTGGGGGTTAGAACAAGACATCTTTGGGGGCCATTATCCTGCCTATCATGGGCAAGTTGCTAAGAAATCAGACTAAAAGCATCTGTACTACCATAACCTCTGGCCTATCTTTTTACAGTACTTAAGAGACATACTGCACTGCCCCAATCCATTTGTTTGTCTGCCTTCAATCCTTAAATTGTGAGCTCTTTGAGGAAAGAGACTGGATTTTTTTTAATCTCTGTAACCCTAACAGAGATAGGGCTGCCATATAAAAGGTAGTCAAAAAATATTTGATAGCTCATGAATAAGTGAATGGATGGATGAATGAATGAATGGATGGATGAATGAATGAATGAAATTTCTTCAAATCAACCTGCTGGTCTTGCTCCCACCTATTTTCATCAAGATACTTTATGCTGAGTGGGTTAAACCTTAGATCTTTTGCTTATTTGCTCCATGACTTTGAGTTTCTGGATTCGATTTTTATTGCAGCTGTAACAAATTATCACAAATTTAGCAACTTAAAAGAACACCCACTTATCATCTCACAGTTCTATAGTTCAGAAGTTTGGTGTGGCTCAGTGGAGTCCTCTGCTTTGGGTCTCACAAGGCCAAAACCCAGGTATTGGCCAGGCTCTCATCTGAGGAGGCAAGGGAGAATTCATTTCCTCATGGCTGTTGGATTGAGGTCCCTGTTGCTGGCTTTCCTCCAGAGTCCACTCTCTGCTTATAAGGGCTGCCCACACACATGGGGCCCCTCCACCGTTAAAGCTGCAGAATCGAGTCTGAGTCCTCACCCTTCAATTCTCTCTGGACTTTGGAATCTGCCCTTTAAAGGCTCATGTGATTAGATCAGGCCCATCTGGATAATCTCCATGTCTTAAGGTCAACTGACTTGGGACTTTAATTACAGCTGAGAAATCCCTTCACAGCACTACCTAGATTAGTGTCTGATTAAATAACCAGGGGACTGGAATCATGAGATGTGGTGGGGCAAGGTGGGGAGAATCTAAAGATTTCTGTCTACCCTGGCTTCTAAATTAACCAACCTGTATCTTCCTTCCCTTTTATAAAAAGTGAGGGTGGGAATTATCCCTAACTCTTTTATTGCTATAGGAATTTAAATACCATAATCCATGTAATATGCCTAGCACAGATCCTAGACCGCAGTTGAAATTTAAAATATATTCATTTTGTAATGTACAACAGGATTATTACCATTAGCACTGCTGTACGTTATATATGAAAGTTAAGAGAGTAAACCCTGAGTTCTCATCACAAGGAAAACGTATTTTCTTTTTCTTTTATTTTGCCTCTATATGAGATGAGGGACGTTCACTAGACTTGTAATCATTTCATGATGTATGTAAGTCAAATCATTATGCTGTAGCCCTTAAACTTATACAATGCGGTACGTCAATTTTATCTCAATAAAACCAGAAGAAAATATATATATTCATTTTCTTACAAAAGTATATTCATTTTCACAAATGTCTACATTATTTTTCTATTACTCCAGGAAGTTATTGAAAAATCTGTGCAAGAATAAACTTGCCTCCTTTTAATAATTAAAGCTGAGTTTGCTCCCTGAAAAATCTATATTTTGCATGAAAAATAAGGAACTTTTCCCTGTAAATTTACATGGAATTCCATGTGGTGTTTTACATATTATTTTTGACATATTTGCAAACTTTGAATAAAGTATTCTAGGTGAATCGAAAAAAAATCAAATAGTCTTATATGCTTTACCATCAATAACAGATTTTCTAGGAAGCTTCCCTGCTCCAATTAGTTTTTATTATTTCCTACCTTCATTATAGGGAAACTAATGTTGTGGTATGCATTCTCTTTATACCAGGAACTAATTTGAACTAATTTAATCTCTTTAATACCTCTCTAATTTACTAAAGAATCTTCCTAGTTCTTTGATGTGGAAAGACAAATGATCAACAGCTGTTCTCACCAGAGAGTTCCTAACCTCTGACATGGGCTAAGTGAGTTAATCTATAAAATGGTTGACATTCTGATGGCTAGGTTGAGGGTTTTTAATAGGTAAAATACTTATAAAAGAATGAATCAGATATTTCTGTCTCCAAAAATTACCTCATTTTCTCATCAGGCCTTTGGTTCCCTAATGATTTTGTCTGTCTTCCACATAAAATGAGAAGACAGATTTCTAACAAGATAACTGTGGTTTTCGGTTATTCCCAGTATTCTTCCAACATTCTATTTTATGAAATGTGTTTTTCGACCATGAACAGTTCATCTATTTATATATTAACAGTGACAAATTCATTTAACTCTATACTTATGGGAAAATATTCAAGTTAATTCAGAACAAAAATTCTAATAACTCACGGGGAATCCTTTTTCCCTTTTCTCGTTTTTGTTTTTGTTTTGTTTTGTTTTTAGAAGGACATTTGGTCTACTTCCATTTGTACAGTTTTTAAAATAATTTTCCATTATTTCATTTGGTCTTCACCACAGCCCCTTTGAGAGGTCAGATGACTGTTATTATCACCTTTTACCGGTGAGGAAATGGGCTTAGGGAGGATAATTGACTTGGTTATTTTCATGTTAGCTGGTAAGAAGCCGAGCTACGTCCTCTGATTTTTCATCCTGTGTTCTTTCCTTGATGCAACGCAGCAATTATATTTGAAACATCTCTCAGTTGACAGACTCGCCTTTAGGTGTAAATTATTTAGCCACATGTTAAGCTTTGCTAATTTGTTTTAGCTCACTCTATTCTGAAAAACATTAAAAGGTAGGACCCATACTACAGAAAACCTAAGATTTTGTGTATAAATGTGAAATTTAAAAATTCTATTATGAGATATAATTAAAAATTCATTCATTATTATTATCTTTCCATCATAAATTGCAGTAACTGTTCTCTGAATACTCTTTTTTAACTCTAATTTTTACAGTTCTAGTTTTGAAAGCCTCATTTTTCACCCAAAGTCCACAAAGCTATCTTAGCTACAGTAAGTAGTATCATGCTTTTTGGGGGAAAGTTAATAAAAACTAGAGTGACTATATAATTTATCATCCAAACAAAGAAACTTTTGAGATTGAAAGAAATACTATTAATAATTATGCTGGAAAAAGAAGTATAAACCAGGTTGGGCCCAAGGAAACCAGGATATATGGTCACTCTAATAATAACCCCCCTAGCCCCCGACCTCAAAGATTTTCAGTTTCTTTACTGGTAACAACATTTATCTTCATTACCCTCCCATTAAGCTGCCTAAATTTAAAACTGGGCTTTGGGCCTTGGGCCTTGTCATCACCCCAAACTATTTCATTTCCAAAATTTTGAACTCCAAAATTTTCCTTTCCTCCTTCCCTTCCCACTGCCTCACTATTACTGATTCTGCCTTTGGTCCTCCAGTTCCTGGACGACTTCTGTTCTTACAACCCATCTACCAGACTGCAGGCTCATTTGTCTCCGACACAGACATTCCCTATGGGTAGCCATTGCAGTAAAGCTCTCACTGGAAGCCTTGATCTCTTGTACACCATGTCCTTCCAATGAAACCAACTTTTCAGTTCTTCATCCTGGGTATTATCTCTTCCCTTCCTTATCATGAGGCTGTTAGGCATAACTGAAGAAAGTCACAAAACCAAACTCGTTTGTTTTGTTTTTGTTTTTCAGATTCATCCTGTCTGTTAGCAACTGGCGCCTCCCCTCTATTTAACAATCCTTTCATTCATCATTAATTAATGTGCTTTCTTCCATGCTCCTCAGGAATAAATCAGACATAATTTCTGCCTTCCAGGAGAATAAAAATAGTAGGACAGATAGTCATGGGTTCAAAAAGTACAATTAAGAATTATAGATATAAAGATAGCAGTATGTTGGGTTATAAAGAAAGAACATAAATAAAGAACAGGATGAAATGAGCCAGGAAAGGTTTCACAGAGGGTTACTGACTGAACTAGGAGTTGAAAAGTGAATAGGCATCCTCAAGTAGCAAGGAAGTGGGATGAAAGAATATTCTAGGCAGAAAGCATCATGATCAAAAGCAGGAAGATATGAAATTGCCTAATGTACTTGGAGGATGGAAAGCACATCTGAATGTCTGACCTGTGCACTTCAGATGAGGCTGGAGAAATGTGGACATTATACAGAAGACAATGGGGGCCACTGACTAAACAGGAGAGTGGTGTGGTTGGTTTTACATTATAAACATATCACTTTGGAGGTGAAGTGAAGGATAGACAGGAAGGATGCAAGATTTGAGCCTGCAGTAGCAATGAAGTGACCATTGCAGATGTTTAGGTAAGAGATTCATGAAGAAATTACCTTGGAAGAGTTAAAACTATCTTGAATGCCCTACACAGTAGTACCCAATAGTGGGTGCCCAAGTAATACTTTGAAGAAAAGATAGTAACTCAAACACGAAGAGAAGGTGGATGTATTGAGTCACTGAGGTGCCCTCCATTCTCACTAAGATCTTATTTTCAGGAAATGTTGGAGAAATAGAAAAAGGAATTATTGTCACCTGCAGACAAAATAAGCTTATGAAACCAAGAGCTAGTAATATTGAGAGGCAGATAGGCTTGAGACAACTGCTTCTAAACTAAACTAGCTCTTTGGGGCAGAAATAAGACATCTAGTTAAGAATAGAGTCTGTCATACAGAGTGAAGTAAGTCAGAAAGAGAAAAACAAATACCGTATGCTAACACATATATATGGAATCTAAGAAAAAAAAATAGGTCATGAAGAACCTAGGGGTAAGATGGAAATAAAGACACAGACCTACTAGAGAATGGACTTGAGGATATGGGGAGGGGGAAGGGTAAGCTGTGACAAAGTGAGAGAGTGGCATGGACATATATACACTACCAAACGTAAAATAGATAGCTAGTGGGAAGCAGTCGCATAGCACAGGGAAATCAGCTTGGTGGTTTGTGACCACCTAGAGAGGTGGGAGGGAGGGAGACGCAAGAGGGAAGAGATATGGGAACATATGTATATGTATAACTGATTCACTTTGTTATAAAGTAGAAACTAACACACCATTGTAAAGCAATTATACTCCAATAAAGATGTTAAAAAAAAAAAAGAATGTCAATTAGTCTCCTTAAGATACCAATGGATGCAACAATGTTTTATACACTGAAGCATTTCATAGCTTGGTGTCCAACAGTATTCAGATTTGTGAAGATGTTAGTTTCATTAGTAAATATATTTCCTAATGAACTAACACCTGAGAATTAATCCAACTGGGTTTGATTTATTTGTTACAGTTTCCTAAACCATAACAATTGTCTAGTATAGGTTTTTGATTAGAAAAATTATAGGGTGGGACTCAGAAAATAATTGTAACTTTATCATTCAGCCCAGTCTCTTAATATTTCCTTTCAAAAGAAAATTCCAAATGACTGGGAGAAAGAAGAAGAAATAGAAAACCTACATTCAGTTTCTGAAAGCTCTGAGTGAATGAACCAGAGCAGGGTTAGATCAGCAGTACCTCTGTAGTTTTACTGAAGAGTCTTTTCAATTGCTTCATCACACACACACACACACACACACACACACACACACACACTCTCTCTCTCTCTCTCTCTCTCTCTCTCTCTTCAGGGAAATTAACATTTTCTGTAGGTGGGTTTTCTTATTCATTTTCCTGCTAATGGGAATAAATTTAGGATGATCTTACAAAATTTTTAGTATTTCACGTAGAGTTATTGTATTAGTGTTCAAGTTCCCTTCTAATAGATTTGATCCTTCTGAGACAAACAAAAATTTATAAGCCTAATTAAATGTACATATCTCCCAGCCAAAGTGGAAAACAAAACATCTTTTTTTTCATTTTGTGATTCTCTTATTTGGACCTTTCCTTACAGGGGATAGTTGGCTTCAGAATCAAAACCAGCTTTTCTAATTGGTGAAACAAAAGAGTGATATTTGAAGTAATCAGTTGTGACAAGCCACAGATGATAATTTAGGCAGTTAGGATGTAGAAAAAAATATCAGGAAGATAAAACAATACTTAGAGATACACAATTGGAAATGCAATTTTCAGATAAAATGAGCTATTTTACCAAATATTTTTAGAAAATTTTAAAACTTCCTCAAATATAAACTAGAGCCATTTTAAGAATTAATAACCTAAATGAAGATTTATAATATTAATTTTATGATATTTAGAGAACACTAATGAAATCAGAAATGATTAATAGTTATATTTTTTGTCTTGGAAAAAAGTTACACTCTGAAATTTATTTGAATTAAAATATTTATGAAGAGTATAAAGCTTGGAACGCATAAAATTTAGGTGTAAGATATAGCTGCATATTATAAAACATGAAATATGTAAAAGCATTCAGTAAATTCTAGAAAGAAGATACATTTGAGAGATATTGCTTTATTTATGAGAAGACTTTACTGTAATAAATTAGAGGATCAATAGTTATTTTGAAGACATGTTATCAGCCTATCACAAAATTTCACATGCTCTGAGTCTCAATGCAGAGACAGCTATTACAAAGGACCCTGAGTCAAACCTACTTGCTGATCTTGGAGAGCCTCCTGGAAAGACAGGAGGCAATTGGGACTCCCTCTGGGGACATAGACCCTGTCAGCAGCCATTTTTGGAAGCTCATTCTAACACAAGGATACTGGTGCTGGCAAGAACCATTTTGGAGTCCTCCCTCTAGCTTATAAGCACTGGGGGCTTACCTGCCAACCAGCAAACTGGCACCAGCCCTGGGACCCTCAGGGCCCCACAGCCACCTGCATGGGGACCTGGACTCACCCACCAGTGTACTGGCACCAGCCCTGGTCCCCCTCAGTCCCCACAGCCAGTTGCCTTGGTACACAGTCCCACCCACCAGTGGGCCAGGAGCCATTGCTTGAGACAGGGCCTGGAAGCCAACCAGGCTATGGACAAGCCCCACTCACCAGCACACCTACAATACTCAGTCCCACCACAACAGAAGGGTCCACAAAGACCACATAGGGGGCACACCAAGAGCGTATAGCTCTGATGACCAGAAGGGAGTGTGCTGCTGGGCCCCATAGTACATCTCCTACCTAAGGCCACTCCTCCAAGGTTGGAAAATGTAACTGACCTGCCTAATATATAAAAATAAACACAAAGAATTAGGTAAAATGAGGAAACCATTGGATATGTTCCAAACAAAGGAACAAGACAAAACCTCAGAAACTAAATGAAGTGGAGAAAAGAATCTACCTGGTACAGAGTTCAAGGTAATGATCATAAAGATACTCAATGAACCTGGGAGAAGAATGGATAAACACAATGAAAATCTAACAAAGAGTTAGAAAATATAAAGTAGAGCCAAACAGAGCTGAAGAATACAATAACTAAAATAAAAAGTACACTAGAAAAAATCAACAGTATTTTACATGATGAAGAGTAACAAATCAGTGAACTGGAGACAGAGTAGTGGAAACCACCTAAACTAAACAGAAAAAAAAGAATTCTTAAAAAATGAAGTTAGTTTAAGAGACTTGTAGGGCAGTGTCAAGCATACTAACATTTGCATTAAAGGAGTCCCAGAAGGACAGGAGAGAAAGAAAGGGGTAGAAAACATATTTGAAGAAATAATAGCTGGAAACTTCCCTAACCTGGGGAACAAAACAGACATCCAGATCCAGGAAGCACAGAGACACCCAAACAAAGTGAAACCAAAGAAATCCAAACCAAGAGATTATAATTAAAATGGCAAAAATTAAAGATAAAGAGAGAATATTAAAACCAGCAAGGAAAAAGCATCAAGTTACATACAAGTGAACTCCTATAAGGCTATCAGCTGACTTTTCTGCAGAAACTTTTCAGGCCAGAAGACAGTGGCAAGATATATTCAAAGTGATGAAAGAACAAAAGCTACACCCAAGAATACTCTACCTAACAAGGCTATCATTCGATTTGAAAGAGAGATAAAGAATTTTACAGATGAGGAAAAACTAAGAGTTCAGTACCACAAAACCAGCTTTATAGGAAATGTTAAAGGGACTTCTCCAATCAAAAAAGAAAAGACCATGACTAGAAATATGAAAATTACAAAAGGAAAAATCTCATTGATCAAGGCAAACATACAATAAATGTAGTAGATCAACCACTTATAAACCTAGTAGAAAAGTTAAAAGATAATAGTGGCAAAATCATCTATATCCACAATAAGTAATTAAGGGATACACAAAGGGAAAAATGTAAAATAGGATGTCAAAATATTAAATGTTGCTGGTGGGGGCCAGGGGAGTAAAAATGCAGGGTTGTTAGAATGCATTCAAATCGAAGAAAACATCAGCTTAAATCACACACACACACACACACATACACACACCCCTCATAGTAAACACAAATCAAAAACCTATTATAGATACACACAAAAAAGAGATAAAGGAATTTAATACTGAACATGACACTAAAGATAGTCATCAAATCACAAAGAAGAGAGAAGAAGAAAGGAACAAAAAAGACAAAACAACCAGAAAAATATCAACAAAATGACAAAAGTATATACCTATCAATAATTACTTTAAATGTAAATGGACTAAATGCTCTTATCAAAAGACATAGAGTGACTGAATCAATACAAAAACAAGATCATATATATGTTGCCTACAAGAGATTCACTTCAGATTTAAAGACACACATAGACTGAAAGTGAGGGGATGGGAAAAGGTACTCTGTGCAAATGGAAATCAAAAGAAAGCTAGGGTACCAATACTTAATATATCAGTGAAAAAGACTTAAAAATAAAGATTGTAACAGGAGACAAAAAAGGACATTACCTAGTGATAAAGGGATCAATCCAACAAGAAGATATAACAATTGTAAATGCATATGAACCTGACATAGGAACACCTAAATACATAAAGCAAATATTAACAGATATAAAGGATAATTTGACAGTAACACAATAATAGTAGGGGATTTAACACCACACGTACATCAATGGAGTGATCATCTAGACCGAAGATCAATACAGAAGCACTGGCCTTAAATAACATATTAGACAACATGAACTTAATAGATATATGTGGAACACTCCATCCAAATGAAGCAGAATACAGATTATTTTCAGTTGCACATGGAACATTCTCTAGGATAGATCACATGCTAGGCCACAAAACAAGTCTCAGTAAATTTAAGAAAATTGAAATCATTTCCTACCACAACCATATGAGACTAGAAATCAACTACAAGAATAAAAAAGCTGCAAAAAACACAAATGTGTGGAGGCTAAACAATATGTTACTAAACAACAAATTGCTCACTGAAGAAATCAAAGAGGAAATAAAAACATACATGAAGACAAATGAAAATGGAAACGCAATGGTCCAAAATCTATAAGATGCAGCAAAGCAGTTCTAAGAGGGAAGTTTATAGCAATACAAACCTACCTCAGGAAACAAGAAAAATCTCAAATGAACAACTTAATCTTACACCTAAAGGCACTAGGAAAAGAAGAACAAAGAAAATCCAAACTTAGAAGAAGCAAAGAAATCATAAAGATAAGAACAGAAAAAAACAAAATAGACACTAAAAAAATAGTAGAAAAGATTAGGGACACTAAGAGCCAGTTCTTTGAAAAAAATAAACAAAATTGATAAAACTTTAGTCAGACTCATCAAGAGAAAAGGGGAGAAAACTCAAATAAATAAAATCAGAAATGGAAGAGAAGTTACAACTGACACCAAAGAAATACAAAGGATCATAAGAGATTGCTATAAACAATTATATGCCAATAAAATGGACCACCTAGAGGAAATGGTTAAATTCCTGGAAATGAACAATCTCCCAAGACTGAACTAGAAAGAAACAAAAAATATAACAGATAAATTACCAGTAACAGAATTGAATCAGTAATAAAAATTCCCAGCAAACAAAACTCCAGGAACAGATGGCTTCACGAGTGAATTCCAACAAATATTTAAAGAAGAGTTAACACCTATCCATCTCAAAAAATTGCAAAAAATTGAATAGGAAGGAATGTTCCAACTCATCCTATGAGGCCAGCATTACCCTGATACCAAAACCAGACAAAAGCACCAAAAGAAAAAAGGAAAATTACAGGCCAATACCACTGAAGAACATAGATGCAAAAATCCTCAACATTTTCAAACCAAATTCAAGAATACATTAAGAGGATCATACATCATGATCTAGTGGGATTTATCCCAGAGATGAAAGTATGGTTCAATATATAAAAATCAATCAGTGAGATACACCACATTAACAAATTGAAGAATAAAAATAATATGATTATCTCACTAGATGCAGGAAAAGCTTTTGATAAAATTCAACATTGATTTATGATAAGAACTTTCAACAAAGTGGGTATTGAGGGAATATAACTCAACATAATAAAGGCCATATATGATAAACCCACAGCCAACATTATACTCAATGGTGAAAAACGGAAAGCATTTCCTGTGAGATCAGGAGCAAAACTAGCAGGCTCACTCTCACCACTTTTATTCAACAGAGTGCTGAAAATCCTAGCCACAGCAATCAGACAAGAAAAGGGGATAAAAGGAATCCAAATTGGAAAGAAAGAGGTAAAACTGTTACTGTTTGCGGATGACATGATACTGTATATAGAAAATCCTAAAGATGCCACCAAAAAACTATTAGAACTAGTAAATGAATTCAGTAAAGTTGCAGAATACAAAATTAATATGCAAAAATCTGTTGCATTTCTGTACACTAAAAATGGACTATCAGAAAGAGAAATTAAGAAAACTATCCCACTTATAATTGCATCCAAAAAAATTAAATACCTAGGGATAAATCTAACCAAGGAGGTAAAAGATTTGTACTCAGAAAACTATAAACATTGATGAAAGAAATTGAAGGCAACACAAACAGATGGAAAGATACACCTTGCTTATGGATTGTAAGAATATTACATATTAAATATTAATATTATTAATATTTAATAATATTAATTAAAATGACCATACTCCCCAAAACAATCCACAGATTAAATGCAATCCCTATCAAAATACCAATGCATTTTTAAAAAAAAGAACAAATAATTCTAAAATTTGTTCAGAAACACTAATGACTTTGAATAGCCAAAGCAATCTTAGAAAGAAGAAAGCTAGGGGTATTATGCTCCTTGATTTCAAACTACACTACAAAGCTACAATAATCAAAGCAGTATGGAACTGACACAAAACCAGATATATAGTTCAATGGAAGAGAATATACAGTCCAAAAATGAACCCACACTTATAAGGTCAATTAATCTATGACAATGGAGGCAAGAAATACAATGGGGAAAAAAACAGTCTTGTCAATAAATGGTGTGGGGAAAACTGGACAGCCACACACAGAAGAATCAGACTGGACTACTTTTCTCACATTATATACAAGAATACACTCAAAATGAATTAAAGACCGAAATGTAAAACCTGAAACCATAAAACTCCTAGAAGGAAACATAGGCAGTACACTCTTTGACATCAATTTTAGCAATGTTTCTTTGGATATGTCTCCTCAAGCAAGGGAAAAAATAAATAAATAAATAAATAAACAAATGGGACTACATCAAACTGAAAAGCTTTTGTACAGCAGATGAAACTATCAGTAAAATGAAAAGGCAGCCTACTGAATGGGAGAAGATACTTGCAAATGATATATCTGATAAGGAGTTAATATCTAAAATATACAAATAATTCATACAACCCAACATCAAAAACCAAACAACACAATAAAAAAATGGGCAGAGAACCTGAATAGACATTTTTCCAAAGAATACATAGAAATGACCAACAGGCAAGTGAAAGGATGCTCAACATCACTGGTCATCAGAGAAATGCAAATCAAAACCACAGAGATACCATTTCACCCAGGTCTGAATGACTACCATCAAAAAGACATCAAATAACAAGGCAAGGGTTGTGGAGAAAAGAGAACCCTCATGCACTGTTTGTGGACTTGTAAATTGGTGTAGCTGTTACAGAAAACAGTATGGATGTTCCTCAAAAAATTAATAAAGAACTGCCATATGTTCCAGCAATTTCACTTCTGGATATTTATACAAAGAAAACAAAAACACTAAGTCAAAAAACTGTATGCACTCCAATGTTCATTGCAGCATTCTTTACAACAGCCAAGATATGGAAGAAACCTAAGTGTCCATTGATAGAGGAGTGGATAAAGAAGACGTGGTACATATATACAGTAGAATAGTACTCAGCCATTAAGCAAAATGAAATCTTTCCATTTGTGACAACATGGATGGATCTAGAAGGCATTATGCTAAGTGAAATAAATCAGACATAGAAAGACATATACCACATAATCTCACTTATATGTGGAATCTAAAAACCTAACCAGACAAACAAAACAAAAACAGACTCATAGATACAGATAAAAAAGGGGTGATTGCCAGAAGACATGGGGTTGCAGAGATAGGTGAAATACGTGAAGGAGATTAAAAGATATAAACCTACATTTACATAATAAATAAGTCTCAAGGATGTAATATGCAAGATAGAGAATATGGTCTATAATATTGTAATAAATTTATTTAGGGACAGATGGTTACTAGATTTATTGTGGTGATTATTTCATAATATATGCAAATGTAATACTATTATGTAGTACACCTGAAACTAACATAATATTGTACTTCAACTGTATTTCAATAAAAAATAACATGCCAGAAAGAACAAAAAAAAGCACTTAGGTGACTTTTTTCCCAGTTCTATCACAATATTTATTTTCTTAACTTTCTACATTCCTTTTGAGTCAATTTAAGCAGTATATAGTTTACTCAAAATTAATATTTCAATTTTATTATTATCAAATAGTTTAATTATTTTTCTACATCCAGGTTAGTCAAATAGAGTCCATTTTACTTTTTTTAGAGAACCAAATTATAAAATTATTTATTAATTTGGACAGTTTACTGTTTTAATTTATTAATTTTTATTATTACTTAATTCTTTCTCAATGCTTCTTAAATTTAAATTCTTAAATTCAATTGAATGCTGAATTTAGTTTTTCCTAAACTGCTCAGAAAAGCATTACACTGAGACGTTAATAAGTATACTATGAAAACAATTTTCTCTGATGAAATAGTATGGGAAACAATGAACACTATATTTCCTCTTAGAGCTTTACAATGCTCATTATCATGTTAAAGACACTGAGGAATTCTCAAGTTAAGAATTGTATAGCATTTTTAAAACAGCATTTTCCAAACACGTTTTACCCCAGAAACACTTTCTATAGTATAGTATAGAACATAATAGTATAGTATAGTATTGTATAGTATGGTATATATACTTTCCATAGTTTAGTATAGTTTCTGCAGTACAGTATACTTTCTATAGTATACTACTAACATTTTGTGACATGGTGGTGTGCAGGACACCAGTTTGGGAAATTCTAGCCTCAGGTCTTTTAATAAGGTCATTTAATTTTAAGTTGATTATTACAACTAATAGCTTTCATACTACATTTTTAGTCTAATTCTGTGCCATTGGCTACTTTTAAGAACATACTTAACGAAGTTCTTCACTGGGAGTTATTATCAACTCTATGAATAAAATTTTCCCATCTATTCCACTCCTCCCTCCCTATATTTGAAGTTGTAATATGTGATTCTAGACCGATTTCTTTTTACAATTAATTGTTCTATATTATTCATCTTCTACTTCAATAATTTTTACTATTTTGTACTTGCGCATATCTTTTTGCTTGCTTGGATGAGAAATGAACATTTTACTCTAAATTGCTCCCAGGAAGAAAATCTACAGCCAATAATAAAGAAGCTAAATCACACTTGTGAAAGTTTGGGGAATCCAGAGAGATATCAGAGAATGGAGGTTAGACTCTGTCAAAATACCTCTACTCAGTTGCCAGACAGTTAGTACTAGGGAATGAGATGAGGAAGAGGCTGGAACAGCCAATGGTTGTGACCGAGGGGGTGTAGGGATAGACCACTTAAATGTCACTTGGCTTTACCTCTTAAAGTGAAGTGTGAGCAAAGGGTTATCTCCCCATCCACAGCACGCAAAGACTTGTCAATGGGTATTTACTCTGAACATAGAGGCCACGCTTAGAAATTCCAGTTAGGAATGCATACTATGGATACTACATTACACGCTGAAACTCAATCAACAAACTGCTGTCATTTCAAGGTAAGCCGCTCACCCCTTGCTTTTTCCCAGGTTACACAAGATTCAACAAGAAATTATGCATTCTCAGATAAAGTTCCACCAATGCTGGGCCCCATAGAGAGGAGGACAGAGCTATTCCAAAAGGAATGACCAAATTGTCCTCTTCCCAGGCTGATGTTTCCAGTTCTTGGGCAAAGATTCTTTGCTATATCCAGATAGTTTTCTACGTAGAGGGAGACGTGCTGGGGAGCCTGCCCCAAGACAGAGACCCACCGTACTTAGGTTTAAGACTATATGTCATCATAGCTCATGGGGGGAAAGTTGGGAGTAAATTTTCTTTCCCAGTTTGTGAAGACTTCCTAGGGGAAAAAATAGGGCAAGATAATTTATTCACATTAATTTTTAAATTAATACACAATGTTTTATATTAGAAATTTTCTGTTTCTCTTACTGAATTTGTTTTATGATCTGACAATAATTTATGATTAAGCCTAAGGAGCCTAACCCAGACCTGGCATACAGAAAGCCCTCAATAAATATTGTTGACTGATTTTCTAGACTCTCTCAAAGGCTACTTTCTGGAGAATTAATTGTTAAAAGTTTGATGTCAACCTTGCATTTTGTGAAACTGAGAATCTGTGGGATTTGTGATCCGCAAAACTCAAGTTTCGCTCCACAGGGATATGACTAACCATCAAGTTCTATTAGGAGCTTGTACCAAATTAGACTATTATATCCAAATGGAGGCTTAATGGGGCATTTCCATACCCCACACCACTCTTCTCTTGACATCACGTCAATACAAATCTTCCTGTATTCTTTCCTTAACTCAGTTAGGCCCTGGGCTGACATTAGCATAATTGACCTAGAAATTATAGATAATAGAAGCAAGAAAAGGTTTTAACAGGCAAGACAGCATTATTTAGTCTTTTTCTACAATGCCCTTTTTATTACTGTTATTTCACTCTCTTTATTCTATTTACCACCCCTTGTTGAAACACTGAGGTTTAGTGAGACTGCTATGAAGCCCCTTTTCCCTCAAAGACAAGCCTTCTTAAAATGTCATCATTCCTCACAATAAACTTCAGGGTCAGTTACTTAATAATTTTAATGTTGCAAAGAGAAAGGGGAGACTCTAGGTTAAATGGCCTTCCCCAGCCAAATCAGGAGAACAGCTGTGGTCAGAACTCTTGTTCTTTGGGCTCCCAGCTAATTCAACTGGAAAACAATGCATCCCTCTGGCTGGGATTGCTACCAGGACAACTCAGAAGGTATAATATAGTGTTCTGATTGTGGGCCTGTATTTTAACTATAATAAATATTAAACCACTCCGCTCCAATAGGACTTGAACCTAGATACACCACAGATTGGGACTTGAACCCACAATCCCTGACTTAAGAGGGGACTCAAACCCACAGTCTTTTAATTGAAACCGCTCACCTGGTATCAGGACTTACTGAAGCTCAGGTTCTTTTGTCTCAGTGCAGAAAGAATTCAGCATGAGGCAAAGTGGGAAGCAAAGAATGAGTTTATTAGCATAGGATGCTTGTGAGAGATAAAGCAGGCCAGCAAGGGAACATAGCCCTGAGAACAAAGAGGGCTACATTTTTATAATCAAAGAAAAATTGGGGAGAGGAGAAGACCACCTTCTTCCTCATTTTTGGTTAGATGTCAAGGCTTACATCATTAGTTCCTCCTTTGGCCCTGTATGGTCTAACTGGGACTGTCATGGTGCTATTTAAATCATATGTATATTAACAAAAGGGTGTTAACATATACTAAAATATGGTAATTCATCTCAGGTTTTGGTATAATGTCCCTTTTCACCTAGTTTCTTTCCCCTTTCACCTATATTTCTGTCTTGGCTACATGCAGAAATGTTACTCTTCAAAGACCATTAACTCCCTGACTTCATGTAACAAGATTCAGACCCCATATCTATTGTCTTGTGTTTTAACTATCAGGGTTTGTGGCTTGAGTGTGCCTAGTGCTTGAATGTACCTGGTCTTCCTTCAAGGTAGTGTAGATTGTTGCTAGGTTACTGGATTCTTTTCTTGAGTGGTCATTAGCCTACAACAGTCTCCCAAACTCCCTTAAAATTCCCTTTCTATCTTTAATTCCCTAGTGGGATTTCTAAACTAACTTTTTAATTATCCTACTCTATCCCTATCAAATAGGCATGCTTATCCATTTTAGGTGACCAATCACTGGGCCTTGGTCTTTCAACTTAGCTACTAAGGTTTACATCAGGATTGATTCCAGGGCACTGCGTGAAATTACTAGAATAAGAACCTTCTGTCTGGAAGCTTTCAATCAGCATTAATGTGGAAAACTCAAAAAGTACACTTCTTGCCATATGTGGAGCAGAATAACCTAGTTAAGGAACATGGAGCCTGTTCTTCTGGCACATAAGCACCTTTGGCCATAGTCCCAACAAATCTTTGCAACTATCCAAGATCAAGTTTCGTAAACACTTGCATGGAAGTCACCCAGAGAACACCCCAGGTGTGGCAGGAGATATGTTGATGATTCAGTAGTTGACATTCTCCCTTCTGAGTCAATAATTAACCCCAGCATGCTATTATTGGCGTTCTGAAGACTTCTGTAATTTGCATGGCTTAAAAATTAGACTCAGTAGAAAATATTGGTGGTAAAAGTAGTCAAGAGGAAACAACGAACTTGGGTTTAACTACATTTCAGAATTAATTGACTACATAAGTTCTGTCAAGTTCTTCAGGATTTGCTGTAGAGAATTTTTTGCTTAATTTAACCATAAGATTATAATTTCCTAATAAAAATTACTGTGGACATGACAGCTGTGAAGTAGCATCTTGACAGTGTTGTGGGAATAGTTTTCTCATGCCAGAGAATTGCTTGAGTTTCCCCCCAAAAAAGATGGTCATGTGTGAGTTGTTTGCAGTTGGGCAATGAGGCTACAGAAACCCTTCTCTTCGGGGAAAGGTACATATTTGAAGAAACAGTAGCTGAAATATTTATGCCTTTTTACTGTAACCTTTTTCACTTATTTTCAGAATGTTGATGCTTAAGTTTCATAATTGTACCTTCCCTTTATTGAACCATAAATTCTTGATGTTTAGGACCAATAGTCTCTCCACTCTTCCTACATAAAGGATGAACAAGGCAGTCATGTTGAGTAACAACAGTAAATACAGCCTGGATTTCTTCCTGGTTCACTGTCCAGATGATACATCCTAGGCTAACATGTTCACGATGGTAAAATTTTCAAGCAGCTGAAGAAAATTACTTTCAACAAATATTTCTGTTGAAATAGATTAACCTAAAGGAAGGGTGAGGGGGTGTAACTGATCCAGACATATTGGTCCTACTAAGGAATATTTTTTGATGAAAGGCCACTAGAATTTGACACAGCTGGGAAGCTGCTAAATTAAGAGGCCACTTAGAAGTCAAAATAGTAAATGTATAAATATTAAAACTACTCTTATAAGCTCAATAATTTTTTAACAAATTTCAGCTCTACTGAGGAATAACTGACATACAAAATTGTAAAATATTTAAAGTGTACAGTTTGGTGATTTGATGTGCATACACATTGTGAAAAGATTCCCCCCATCAAGTTATTTAACATACCCATTCCCTCACATATTTATCTTTTTTGTTTTTTGGTGGAACCATTTAAGTTCTACTCTCTTAACAAATTTCAATTACACAATACAGTGCTATCAACCATTGTCACAGTGTTTTACATTAGATATTTGATCCCTAGACCTTATTCATCTTATAGCTGAAAGTTTGTACACTTTCACCAACCTCTCCCTATTTTCCCAGCCCCAGTCCCTGGAAATCAGTTTTCTACTCTCTGTTTCTATGAGTTTAACTTCCCCTTTTTTTTTTTTTGTATTCCACATAGAGGTGATATCATACTTGTCTTTGTCTGTCTGGCTTATTCACTTAGTGTAATGCCCTCAAGGTTCATCCAAGTTTTCACAAACAGCAAGGATTTCCTTCTTTTTAAAGGCTGAATAGTATTCCATTGTGTTTGTGTGTGAGTGTGTATGTATTCTTTATCCATTCATGTATTCATGGACATTTAGGTTGTTTCCAAATCTTGCCTATTATAAGTAAGTAAGGTTGTTTCCACATCTTGCAGTGAACATGGGAATGCAGCTATCTCTTCAATATCCTGTTTTCATTTCCTTTGGGTAGGTACCCAGAACTGGGATGGTTGGATCATATAATAGTATTATTTTTAATTTTGGGGAAACCATCATACTGTTTTCCATAGTCGCTACACATTACCACTAACAGTGCACAAGTGTTCCCTTTTCTCCACATCCTTGCTAACTCTTGTTATCTCTTATCTTTTTGACAATAGCCATTCTAACAGGTGTGAAGTGATATGCTTTTGATTTTCATTTCTCTGATGATTAGAGATATGGAGCATCTTTTTATGTACCTATTGACCATTTGTATATCTTCCTTGGAAAAATGTTTGTTCAGTTCCTCTGGCCATTTTTTAATTAGGTTGTTTGGTTTTTTGCTATTAAGTTGTATGAGTCCTTTGTGTATTTTGGATGTTAACCCCTTATCAGATATGTAGTTTGCAAATACATTTTTCCCATTCCATGGTTGCCTTTTCATTTTGTTGATGGTTTCCTTTGCTATGCAGAAGCCTTTTAGTTTGATGTAGTTCCACTTATTTATTTTGTTTTTTTGTTTTGCCTTTGCTTCTGGTGTCAAATCCCCAAAATATCGCCAAGACCAATATCAAGGAGCTTATCCTTTGTATTTTCTTCTAAGAGTTTTATGGTTTCAGGTCCTATGTTCAAGCCTTTATCCATTTTGAGTTGATTTTTGTAGATGGTATAGGATAGGGGTCCAGTTCCGTTCTTTTACATGTGGCTGTACAGTTTTCCCAACACCATTTCCTGAAGATACTACCTTTCCCCATTGTATATTCTTGCTTCTCTGTCATACACTAATTGACCATATATGAATAGGTTTATTTCTGGACTCTCTATTCTGTTCCATTGATCTATGTGTCTGTTTTTGTGCCAGTATCATACTGTTTTGATTCCTATAACTTTTTAATATAGTTTGAAATCAGAAAGTGTGATACCTCCAGCTTTGTTCTTCTTTCACAAGATTGCTTTGGCTATTCAGAGTCTTTTGTGGTTCCATATAAATTTTAAGATTGTTCTGTGAAAAATGCCATTGGAATTTTCATAGGAATTGCATTGAAAATATAGATTGCTTTGGATAGTATGGACTTTTTCACAATATCAATTCCTCCAGTCCATGAGTATGGAATATCTTTCTATTTATTTGTGTCTTCTTTAATTTCTTTAATTATTTTCTTATAGTTTTCAGTGTACAAATCTTTTATCTTCTTAGGCAAATTTATTCCCTGGTATTTTATTTTTTCTGATACAGTTGCAAATGGGATTTCTTTCTCAATTTCTCTTTCTGATAGTTTGTTGCTAGTGCATAGAAATGCAACTTATTTTTATATATTGACTTTGTATTCTGCAACTTTGCTGAATTTATTAGTATTAGTTTATTTGTTTATTGGTTCTAACAGTTTTCTGGTGGAGTCTTAGGGGTTTTACATATATTAGTACATCATCTACAAATAGAGATAGTTTTACTTCTTATAGAGATAGTTTTCCTTCTTTTCCGATTTGGACGAATTTTATTTTCTTTATCTTGCTTAATTGCTCTAATTAATTGTCTAATTCCAGTAGTATGTTAAATAAAAGTTATGAAAGTGGGTATCCTTATCTTCTTTCTGATCTTAGATTGCAACATTAAGTATGATGTTAGCTGTGGGCATGTCATATATAGACTTATGTTGAGGTATGTTCCCTCTGTTCATATTTTGTTGAGAGTTTTTATCATGATTGGATGTTGAATTTTATTAAATGCTTTTTCTGCACATATTGAGAAAATCAGATGATTTTTATCCTTTCTTTTCTTTTTTTTAATATTTATTTTATTTATTTTTTTGGCTGTGTCAGTTCTTAGTTGCAGCACGAGGGATCTTGGTTGAGGCACGTGGGATCTTTTGTTGTGGCACGCGGGCTTCTCTCTAGTTGTGGGGCATGGGATCTAGGATGTGTGGGCTCTGTAGTTTGTGGCACGTGGGCTCTCTCGTTGAGGCACATGAGCTCATTAGTTGTGGCGCATGGGCTTAGTTGCCCCACAGCATGTGGGATCTTAGTTACCTGACCAGGGATCAAACCCATGTCCCCTGCATTGGAAGGTGGATTCTTTACCACTGGACCACCAGGGAAGTCCCTATCCTTTATTTTGGATGTGGTGTATCACATTGGTTGTGGGTGTTACATCTACATCATCCTTGCATTCCTGGAATAAATCCTTCTCGATCATGGTGTGTGATTCTTTTAACGTACTGTTAAATTTGGTTTGCTAATATGTTGTTGAAAAGTTTTACATCTATGTTTATCAGGGATATTGACCTGTAATTTTCTTTCTTGGGCGCTAGATGTTGGGTCCAAACCCTTTGCTCCTAAGGGAGAAGCTGGGAGTCATTAATTCCCTCCCAATTGTATGTCATTGTGCCAGTGGTGGGGATTATGGTGAGATTGTGTCTCAGACTTTCCTATGCATTTTGATATGGATATCTCCTCATTAACCTGATGTTTAAAAGTCACTCGGCTAGTTTCCGGATTTCTTTCAGAAGCGGTTGCTCCATGTGTAGTGATAGATTGGGTACATCCATGGGAGGAGGTGAGTCCAGGAGTCTCCTACATTACCGTCTTGGACCCGAACTCAATAATTTGTTTTAAAAAAACATTTAAGTTCAGAGCTGGAAGGGGTCTTAGAGATTACTTAGTTCATACTTGAAGTTTAAAATAGGAAAATAACAGATTTATATGACTGCCTTTCCTCATAGATATTCCCTGGGAAACCATGAAGAGGAAAATAGGACAGTGTATATTCCTGACAACTCTAAGCAAAATGGGGCAGTGAAGATTTGTTCGGAGATCATAATCAGCCTCTCAGTGGTCAGGCCCTCTTCCAATTCTAAGGCTCTCTCTTAGAGTTTTCCACTGTGACATCCTTTCCCAGATTGTGCTTATCTGAATATTTTACAACCTGCCTCCCCTGAAATGTGCCTGCTTTAGCTCCCCTTTCCCTCACTACTAGATAGTAGACTGGCTAATCTAATAGACTCACTATGAAAAAATCTATTAATTGTTAATAATAACATAATATGCTATCTCCTTAATGTTACATTTTAACAACTGCTATCCATACCTTAACCCACTGCTTTTTTAATTACTTAAAAAATAAAAAGTGAAAAAGTCTTACTCATATCCCTTTGGTGACATGGGTGAGGAGGGAATGGGTAATGACTAGTGATAATATGAAGGGCTCATATTTTACGTCTATATTTTTGGAAAAGTAAATCTAAAAAACCATGGGGTATTCATTCAAAACAACCTTTTTCAGAAGCCACGATATATGTGTTGTACTTCCACTTTTTTTTAAGCAAGAGAATTAGGAGGTGGAGTAGTAAAAGTGGGAAGGAGTGAAAAGAAGCATTAGAAAAGAAGTATTGAATAAGAACGAGGAACACTGTCATTAGGAAAGGACAAAATAATTATATATAGTGGAAGCAGAATGCTGTTCTTGTCAAATGAAAAGGAATATATACATGCTTGCCTGAAATTAAGAGACCTAGTAGTTAAAATTAGTAAAATATTCTTGAGAAAAAATAACCACCTCTGAAATTATGCTGGCAATTTAGTGTTATTTTATGCGTTATTCGTGGTATGCTAGAAAAAGAATTTTGGCCTAGGAAGGGACTCTTTAAAAAGTAATTAACGTAAGTCCCTTGCTTTACAAATGTAGAAACTGAAGCACAGAGAATTTAAATAACTTGCTTAAGATCAAACAGTAATAGAATTGACATGTGAATAAATAAATAGCTCCTAATCTAATGCTCAGTGATAGGCTGAATAATGGCCACCCAAAGATGTCCACATCATAATCCCCAGAACCTATGAATATGTCACCTTAAATGTTAAAAAAAAAAAAAGACTTTACAGAGGTGATTAAGTTAAAGATTATGAGATGGGAAGATTACCCTGGTTTATCTGGGTAGATCCAATGTAATCACAAGGGTCCTTATAAGAGAAAAACAGATGGGTCAGAAGCAGAAAAGAGATGTGACTATGCAAGCCAAGCTCAGAGTGATGTGCTTTGAAAATGGAGGAAGGGGCCACAGCCAAGGAATACAAGCGGCCTTGAGAAGCTGGAAAAGATGAGTAACTCTGTAGAGCTTCCAGCAGGAATGAAGCCCTGCCAACACCTTGATTTTAGTCCATAAAACCCATTTCGATTTCTGACCTCTAGAAATGTAAGATAATAAACTTGTGTTGTTTCCAGCCACCAGGGTCATGTGAATTCGCTATAGCAGCAATAGGAAACTAATAATAGGAAACTAATGATCTTTCCATTTAAACAGCTTACTTCCCTTCTTTAAAATAATCATGAGTGTTACTGAAAGGAACAGAGAAATCCAGGAACTTTACTGAAAATTCAAGTTTCAGTAAACTGAAACTGTGATGCAGTTAGATGGACCAACTTGCTAGTTTCCCACAGGCTAACATATGAACTAAACTCACTATTTTAAATTAAAAAACAACAACAACAAAGTTTAAAACAATTTCCAAAATATGATAAAAGGATTTTAAAATAAAATGAAAGAACTACTCTGTTGGAAATCATTCGTTTGCAAGAAAACTAACTCTGGCTAGCTTAAATAAAATTGAAACTAGAGGCTGGTAGGGAAGCCAAACTATAGAAGGAACAAGGAATCTTGCAAGAATCATGGTGACCACTTTATCTTTCTGTCTAATCCTGCATAGTCTTTTGGTTCTTCCTTTTTTTGTGCACAGGCTTACCTGCAACCTACCTTTTCTCATGCCAGGTGATCATGGCCACCGAATTTTGACTTTTTCTTATGTCCCCGTTGGAGTCTAACAGACACTGACTGAAGTGACTTTTTCAAATCTGATCTTCAAGGACAGGAAAATCTGATTGGTCCAGTTGGATCAGATACCCACCACTGTCCAATCATCTGGGACTGGTTGAGTCCCATGTGACCAGTCATGGGACTGTAGGGTCCCACGTTCCTGCTCATTAGAGGCTGTGCAGGCACACGATCAGAAAAGAGGAATATGCAGGACAGACCAAGTGACCAGTACGTCAATCATATCTCTAAACATGTAGGATGGAGCTGGATTCAGACAGAAAGTTATAACATTCACCACTAGCATTGTTTTTAAAAGAGGAAATATATGCATTAACATTTTCATTAAATAGGTAAAAAGATTCACAATCAAACAAAGCAATATAAAACAAAACACATCAATTAAAAAAACAGACAAAATTTAGAATCAATCTCTTAAAGTATACACTCAAAATTTTTATGGAATGAAGCAAATGAAAAGATAAACCCTCATTAAGTCAAGTGAAGAAAGAGTGGAGGTCAACAGAAGTAAATAACACTATAAATAAGAAATAAAATAAAACCACAGATACTCAAAACAATTAGAAAAGCAAGAGAGTACCATGTACAACATATGGAAAAAGGTGAATATCATTTAGAAAATGACAAAATATTACTCCAATTGAAATAGAAAACCAGTAGTTCAGAATTTTTAAAATAATAATTTCTTTCCATACTTTTTCTTGTCTGCTACCCAGTAGACAAAAAATACCTAGTAATATCTTTTGATGAAAGGCCACTGTGATTTGACAGAACACACTCTATATTATCATTAGCCATTATCTATCCCCTACTCATTCACTTCCAGCTCACAAAATAAGAAAGCCTTACTTAGCCAATGATTTGTTTAAGCCTTCTAATGAAATGCTGTTTTCATAAACTAATTACTATAGGAATTATTGGAATTTGCATCCACATTTTTCCTTTCCTTGAAGTTATTGCTCCTCTGAAATTTTAATGTCTTAACCAGATAAGGTTCCCTGGTACCTCAACAATATTAGAAACTGGACTGGAGAGAAATCCTTGAACAAATACAAGAAAGATGGAAGAAACAACCTGGTTACAAGATTAACCTTTTTAAGGTCAGCTAGGAAACAGAGTAAAGGGACTGGAGATCCCAGATGAGACGTAGACATTCACAATGATCGAATCCCTTGAGAGGGACCTGATGTCCATGTGCTAGACAGCAGGTAGAACATGAGATCAGGTACAAGGTAGGCATTATCCTTGCATGCAATGTGTGCTGGGAAGTGTGGAGGGGGGCACGCTATCCAGGTGGTAGATTGCAGGTCAGGCATGAGGTAGCTACTGCTCTCCTGTGATGTCCCTTTCCTAGCAATAATCACACCTGTGTGGAGAGTAAAGGAAACAAGGTCTAACTCTTTTCTTCCCTCTTAAAGAAACCTGCTGAAGCTATTAATGTATTTCCTGCTTTTCAGGATTGATTTAGGAAGTGAAATGAGGCCACTGAAAAGCAAAGACTGACTTTCACAACTAGCTCTTCTTTTCAGAAACTGAGATCCTTCCTTCTGAGATATTCCTCTTAATTCCATACCGTGAACATCACAGCAACTGAAGAAATCAAGAGTACTTAAAAGATTGTCAGAGATTAAATATAGGATATATGTGATGATCTCATACAGGAAAGAGAACAAGCTTATTTTAAGTGGATATTTTTTAAAATTCAGTAGTTGTTTTAGTCCCTTTGTTAATACACACCATTCCCATTAACAGGAATTAACCCAACTGTGTCAAAATTAGCAAGAGCCAAGATTGACAAATTTCTCTGGCTTTCTCCAGTACCTATTTTCTATACTTCCATTATCTTAACTCTGAATTTGGTCTGAAAATACATTGCAATTATCGTCTAACATGATGCAGCTTATGATGTGGTTATAGATTCTTCAGGGAACAGAATTAAACCGTCAAACCCAGTTTCTAAGTCCAGGGCGAAAGGTTAATGGATTTACTAAAATGTTAAACAAATTCAAAGTAGTATCCCTTAGAGAGAGAGAGAGATGAGGAAAAACATCAAATGCTTGTCTGGACAATTTTTTCTCCATTTTGAAAATATTCTAAATAACGTCAAAGGAACTACATAAAAAATTATCAAGGCTGAACAACCAAATAATGATGAATCCTTTGTTACTGTCTTCCACTGAGGATTTCCTAGCAAATTCTAGATTTTATCTTGTTTCTTGGAAGGCACAGAATAGTAAGTCAACACCAAATGTTATCTACATTTAGCAGATGGTAGAGATGAGAATCTGCAGAGAAGTTGATATGCTCAGCTTCTCACATCAGTAGTAGAAGGGGGAATAATATTCAGAACCTGGAAATCCAACTGCATGACTCATTACGTGGACTATCCTTTCTCTCTGAGAATTAAAAATATTGTATTGCAGTTGAATACAAAAAAAGTTATATTTCTTCAGAAAATCTGGGTTTAGTTGGAGATGGTATAGTAGGTTACATTATTGTTTAAAAATATTCATCCTCCTCACTACCTCTGTAGGAGGAGTATTCTTCCCTGTCTTTAGACTTAGGGCTTGCCATGCAACTTGCTTTGACCAATGAGCTGTTGGCAGATCTGATGTCAGCAAGAGCTTGAAATGTGTTTCTGCAATTATCTTCCTGTGCCTCTGCGATTCCCATAAAAAGAGATTTCTCTGTGTATCTCTTTGTCCCAGAATAAAGACAAGTGGAGCCAACCAAAGCCAAGCTTACAGCTCAAAGCAGAGCCATCCAGCTGAGCCTAGATCTGCCAACTACCACCAACAAGCAGACCCATAAAAAATAAGCACTATTGTTGAATGGCACTGAGATATTATGGTTGCACAGTAAAAACTGACCAAACGTGAGAATTGTATGGTCTATAGTCTAGGGTCTGAAGAGGGTTGATTTCTTTTTAACTCTGTTTCCTGAGCTACTTTTCCTATTTTTAACTCACGAGTTTTAATTTTCCCAGGCTAGGTTGATTTGCTCCAGCTCCCAGCTATTTCTCTAATTTGCCCTCAGTTTTGTTGTCTATACTACTGCTCCAATATTTACAGCTTCAATGACCATAACCTCTGGGTCCCACGTTGACTGGCTTTTTCTGCTCTTGCCCAGAGCAATCCACAGAATCCCCAGGAATGTACATGGGTTGAAGGTATTTACAGATTTGGTATCTGCATATTTTTTTATCTTCTGCTATATTCAGAAAAAGACAGTTCTAAGGTCGCTATTTGTACAGGATAGGTTTTATCACTGTGAAAATCTTATTTCACGTAACATTTAAAAAGTAGCTATTTATTAAATTATAGAATCTGAATAGAGTCTCAAGATTAAAGCTAATAGGATATAAAAATTACTTTATCATGTTATAAATCCAGCTTATGTAGATATAACTATTGAAATACATAAGGGCATGTAATTCAGACTTTCAAATTACAGGGTTCTAAATCTCAGCACTATTGGCATTCAGGCCAGACAATCTGTATTAGGAGGGGCTGTCTTGTGTATTGGTTAGCAGCTTCCTTTTTCTCTACGCACCAGATGCCAGCAGGACCCCCTCCCCAGCTGTATCAACCAGAAATAACTCTAGATATTTCCAAATGCCCCTGGACAAAATTATCCCAGTTGAGAGCCACTGAATTAGAGGATACTGTAGTTTCATTTATAAACTAAAGATACCTAACTCAGAAATTACTCCAATTTACCTTTTATCCCCAATGACTGTGCTAATCTGACTGATCTCTATTACTCTCCCCAAACCTAAAGGCAGTCATTCTTTCCTCATATCTGTCAAAGTTTAAAGAAATGTTCCATAGCATTGAAGTCCAGTTGCAATGCAATGATAAATGTCGAAGCAACATTCATGGAGGTAAATTCATAAATAGGCAAGGCCTGGTGAACGTAGCATCAATTATGCTAAGTTTTTGGTTCAATAGTATATATTGAAACCATATCAACAGAATACAGTAACCATGGGTCATGTGTCCGAACCTGCACATAGTCTTATTATAGAGATCTGGGCATCATAATGATATTCATTAAAGTGACATTTTACCTGGATCTCATTGTTCTCAATTGTATAGAGTCAAGGGTAGGAAATTTCTCTACTGGTTTGAAGCTTTGCACTCCAAAACAGCTACAACTAGTCTGATTCTTATAATTCGACAGTATAAGATTTTTGCATGCAAACACCATAATCATATTTTGTTTTCAATAAAAAACCATCTGTTTTCTAAAAGATGCACTCCCAGCCATGCAATATTTCATTTAGATATTATGGTGTTGCTGTATTTTTCCTTGCCACGTGAATCATAGCTACTGCAAGTGTAAAGTCCACAAGCCTTGTATTGCAATAAGGTTATCTCCTTTTCCAATGTTAGTTTTGAGGCAACATGTCAATATTTTATGCATAGAGTGACATAGCAAATATGGGAGCAATTAAAACAGTTCAGTGGAGAGCCAGCTACACTGGCAGATGGTGAATGCCTCTTCACCAACAGTCTTTAGGCAGAGGCTATATAGTCAAGGATGTTTACTTGGAGAGGGCATTGGCCAATCTAATCTCAACCATTCATTCTGAGTCTAATATTATATTATTCTTATTTTTAAATACTCTGATTTCATTCAATAAACCATTAAACTATTTTTGGAAACTAAGTGCTATGAGAGGTAATGCCTAACATATATCACATACATTATCTCATTTTATTTTCCACAAAGTCTGATAACATGGGCATCATTGTCTCCATTTTTACAGATGGAAAAATTGAGGCTTAAAAAGATTAAGTACCTCCTTCCAACTCAGTATCAAAGCAGAGATTTAAGCCCAGGTCCGATCTGACTATACCACCACTACCCTGAAGTAGTAGACCAGAGGTCAGAGTCATGATCATATGATGAGTTTGTAGCCAAACCATAGTATATAAGCCACAGATTTTTGCCACACACAACAAACTCTTTCTCCATCCTTCTTAAAATCCTATGCCTTGTATCACTTATGATAAGGTTCTATATTAAATAAAAACTGACTAGAAAATGAAAAGTGTTGATAAGAGTGTCTTGTGGCAAATAAAGCTTCATTCTCTAGTTTTTAAGTAATCATATTGGTTCAAAAATATAATTACATTTTCTACTCAAAAACTCAGTTAAAAGGGAAGAATAAAGCCTTATCATTTCAATTTTATTTCCTTTAAAACGGCATATACCAAATTAGTGAAATGATTTTTGTGTATAACTTTTGTGTGTGTGTGGGGTGGGGTGGGTGGGGGGGTTGGGGGGGGGACTTTCCTGGTCGTGCAGTGGTTGAGAATCCGCCTGCCAATGCAGGGGACACGCGTTCTATCCCTGGTCCTGGAAGATCCCACATGCCACGGAGCAACAAAGCCTATGCGCCACAACTACCGAGTCTGCGCTCTAGAGCCCGCAAGCCACAACTACTCAGCCTGCATGCCACAACTACTGAAGCCCGCGTGCCTAGAGCCCGTGCTCTGCAACAAGAGAAGCCACCGCGATGAGAAGACGGCGCACCGCACGGAAGAATAGCCCCCTCTCTCCGCAACTAGAGAAAATCTGCACGCAGCAACAAAGACCCAACGCAGCCAAGAATAAATAAAATTAAATTTCGAAAAATAAATTAATTTGTGTGTGTGTGTGTGTAATTTTTAAGAAGTAAGTTTTGAGTCTTAGGTTTCATGTTTATGCCATTCCTTTCCACATCTGTACAAAGATTTGTAAAGAAACACAACTGAAAATAGATCAAGAACCTTGTTTATGGTACAACTATTTTCCTGATGGAAGTCAGAAGACTATAAAATGAGATAATTCATTGCAGTATATATATTATTTCAGAGCAAGATGAGGAAATATAATGTTAAAACCATGCACTAGGAATGCTATTTCTGTATAAAAATAATGAAATGTCAGGATCAAAAGGAATCCCATAAATCACTATTATTCACTCCTGTTTCTTATTTTATTACATGAAATGCATGCAGCTATGGCTCTGAGACCTTTTCTCCTATTAAACCAACAATCGACTAAATTGACACAATTCCACACTCTCATTTAAAAAAAAAAAAAAGCCATCCTCTCCAGATTACATGATTTAGTTTTATCCATTATTTGACCTTTTCTTATCTCACATTTCTTGTTTATAGTGTCAAGCTTTGAAAGCTGGCTTGATTTATAAAAATATTTTCCTTATGGCAAACAAAATAAAGCAAGACGATTCCCACAGAGCACTTTATTATATTTATATGTCATCTTGTTCCAAAAGGTATTTGAGAGGACTTACAAAATGATGGTAGTAATATGACAATATTAAAAGAGATAAAAAGTCAGAGCCAAAGAAAATAAGAATAGCAAGAGGGAAAACTTTATAATGTGATTTACCTAAAAGTGAAAGTGATTGACCACTGAGTCTCTATTATTTAAGATTATAAACAAAAGAACCAATTCCAGATGCATGTGCCTTACTGGTTTTACTCTACCAGGCCATTTCTCTCTTCTTATGGCCCACTCTTACCTATTTCATAGAAAGTCTTTCTGGAAGGATGCTAGACTAGTAACAGTAAAACAATCATGGGTACTGTTTGTTGAGCACTTTCTCTGTGTTAAACCCCAAATATCACTCATTAAATTTGGTCACAGTCGAAGCTGAATTCAGTTCAACTAGTAGACATTTGTGCACTGTCATTTTATCTTTCTCCCACACATTTATTTCTTGTGTGCCCTGTGAGGAGTGTAAGTCCTTCGAAAGCAAGGACAAGATATTTTACATTTTTATATTGTTCACAATGCCAATTCCACTACCCGCACCCACCCCAAAAAAACAAAAACAAAAACAAAAAACTTTGCTACAGAAGCAGTCTGTGGGAAGAGCAGTCTTTGCCCATCTTTGTCGTGTGTGTGTGTGTGTGTATGTGTGTGTCCCCTATTCTAAGCTTACTCATTAGGGACCCTCAATTCCAACCCCCAAGCCTATAAATATATTTTTAAAAACTTGCAAGGAAAATCCAAAGAGGTTGTTATGGATTGAATTGTGTCCTTCCCAAAAGTCATATGTTGAAGTCTTAACCCCCCAATTCCTCAGACCTTATTTAGAATTAGGGTGTTTATAGAGGTAATTAAAGTTAAAATAAGGTCATTTAAGTGGGCGCTAATCCAAAATGACTGAGGTCCTGATAAGAAGAGGAAATTTGGACACAGACACACAGAGACAAGACAATGTGAAGACACAGGGAGAAGACAGCCATCTACAAGCCAAGGGGAGAAGCCTGGAATGGATTCCTCCATGATGGTCCTCAGAAAGAACAAACACTGCAGACACCTTGATCTCTGGCTTTTAGCCTCCAGAACCGTGAGAGATACATTTCCATTTAAGCCACCCCATTTGTGCTACTTTGTTACAGCAGCCTTAGCAAACTAATACAGAAGGGTTTTTATGTTTGGGTTTTTAAACTTGCAGAAGCTAGGTATTTTTGGAGAATGCCTGAACTCATTGAGGTAAATATTGTACACATTTCACTCTTTGTATTTATATATAGCAAACTATTGAGAAAATATACACAGTAGGGTACAATATCAATATTTAGTTCCTACTCACTGATTAATGGGTGGTAATTTTTAACCAGTGTTTATAAGAGAATAATATGTGTTCTGGTCCAGTATGAGGGATACAACTTGTAGTATCATCATCATCAATAATGACATTTCATTGAGGTTTGACTCTGTGCCTAGTACAGTTCTAAGCACCTCATGTTAAATCATTTAATCCTGGCAATTATACTAGGAGAGAAAGGCTGCTATTAACTTCATACCTCGTTGCTGTGTACAGCCAGGCCTTTCCTAATAACTATGGAAAGTTCTAGTCTTCCCTTTTGTATTTGCCTAAATTGTATTTTTTCAAGAACTAATGTTTAGTAGCTAGTTTTCTCAGAAGACTTTCATTCTCTCTTATAAAATATATTCTGCAAAATGCTGGATATTAACATTATAAGTTAATAGAAGTTTTTCATGAGAATGCAACTCTACATTGTTCTGTGGATCACCTATTTTGGAATCGCCTTAACTATCATTTAAAATTCTGGTTTTAAATTCCAGACTCTAGTCCAGATCTAATAAATTAGTTTCTATATATAAGACCCTGAAAACTGCCTTTGTGAACAAATTTTGTGGGTAATACACATTCTGATTTGAGAACTGTGGCCTATTTTGAAAATGTCATCTGTGTTTTCATAAATATTAATTTAATAATTAATTTAATTAATTGATGAATTCATAGAGACCTTGCATAGTTATCATTCTGGAAGAGCCTTTTAAAATGATAAAAGAATAAACATAAAATTACAATAAAAATTTTAAAATCAATGTAGCTTTAAAGCAGATTACATGCACACTGTTAGATAGACAAGGAAAGTAAGCATTAATACTCAACAAATGAGCCTGAAGACATCACTAATCCATCTGCTTTACATTAAATGTCTCATTAAGGAGGGTAATTCTGGCATACAGTTACTGACCCTGTGGACTTTACCAATTATTTTGTAATACTGCAATCCAAGTTACAAGTTCAGAGCATGTATTGACAGTGAAATCTAATGGACCAGAACGAAGAAAAGAATTCATTATAAAAGATATGTTATTCTCATTATTTCAGAAAAATTTCCATCAACTTAATTTCCTAGAAGTCAGTAGTTTTATAGGAAAGCCTAAATATTGCCAAGTTCCTGGTTGGATTGGTAACAGGAAGAGGCATGTTGTGGTAGCCAACTTTTTAAGATGCCCCCAGTGATCCTCACCTCCTGGCATTCATACCTTTGCCTAGTCCCTTCTGATACTGAATCAGGCTGACATGTCTAACCAATAAAATCTTGCAAAAAATGAGGGATTGGCACATCTGAGGCTAGATCATAAAGGATTCTGTTTTTTTCCTGTTTTCTTTCATGGATCACCTACTCTGGAGGAGGCCTGTTGACATGCTGTAGGGATGCTTAAGTACTTCATGGAAAGACCCATGTGGAGAAGAACTGAGGCCTCCTGCCAACAGCCAGCACCAACTTTCAACTCATGTGAGTGAGCTCTCTTGGAAGCAAAACACTCAGCCCCAGTCGAGCTTTCAGATAACTGCAACCTCAGCTGCCATCTTGTTTGCAACCTCATGTGAGACCCCTCCAAACCAGAATATTTCAGCTAAGCTACTCCTGAATTCTTAACCCACAGAAGTTGTGTGATAATAGCAAATGTTTATTTTTTAGGATATTTTATTATATCACAATAGATAATTAATATAGTTATAAATGCAATATTCCCAAGGATGTTTGGAAAATTCTGGAATAACATTTGACACTATTTATCTATCCTTGCTTAGCCCTCTAAAACCAGGTTCCATGTTCACTTTTCCACCATTTTTTTCAGATAGCTCCTACTCAGTTCACTTTGCTTTCTTCTTTATCTTCCTATCTCTTATGCATGACCATTTCCCAGAGATCTACTTTTCATTCTCATTGGTTCATTCAACCCATAACATATCATCTTCTCTATGAGGATGGTTTTCAAATCTTTTTTCTGTAGCCCTCAGTGCCCCTTTTAGGTTACATATACAAATGGTTCTCAGACATTTCCACTTAGATGTTCAAAGTCAACATATCTGCAACTGGAATTTGTCTTCTTGTCTTTAAAATTGATTGTCTCCTTCTGCCTTCACATCTGTTAGTAGGGCTAGTCATCTCTCTTTTGACCAACCATCAAACTACTAATTCTCTACCTCTTCATTTATTTTTCTCTTGACTTCCATGTCCTATCTTAAATTCTGTGAATTTATGTTTCACAATATCTTTAAAATTGTCTGACTCTTTTCATTCCTATTACCTGACTCACTGCCAGATCCTTGTGAGCTGATCATTATAATAACCCCATGAGGTAATAATTGAAGTAACCAACCAATCTACTCTTCTTGACTCCAGCATTTCTTCACTTCCATCCACCATGCATGTGACTGTCACATTAATCTTTCTAGACACCACATCCGTTCCTCTTCCATGCACAAACTGTGGACGGCAATTCCTTATCTTTAATTTACTTTCCAACCCCTTCTCTAATTACTGCATTACTTTAATACTTCTCAAATGAGCTGAAATTTTATTACCATCCTAACATGCCAAACACAGTTCCTCCTCCATACACCTTGCCCAGTCCATTCCTCACTCACTAATGCCCTCCTGAGTCTCTGCATATTCATAACATCTAAATCCTTGTCATGCATCCCAACCCAGCTCAAGACTACATTTCTAATAGATTTTCCTGATGTCTCTGTTTCACAAAATGTTGTCAGCTTAAAATGTTCACAAAACATTGCACAGTGAATAAAAAGGCAATATTAGTCTGGAATTAAAAGGAAATGAATCTATAAAAGATCTCTGAACTACTGTTACACTTGTTACTTGTTGCCTTCATCTAGAAATAAATAACATATATCTTCGTATTTTCCACCAATGAGAATGTAGCTCAATAAGAATCAGCTGAAATACAATGACATTACTAGAAACCTCTGGAAATTCCATAATTCCATCTGGAATTATGAATGAAGGTGGGTCATTAATAAACCAGCTCTAACCAGATCATGCCAAGATAAGTGGGCCAGAGTAAATTGTTGTAATTTAAAATAGAAAGACTACACTGCCTGCAGTTGTTTGTTTTTCTTGCCATTGTTCAATATTGTAACGCTTAATTGATTAAGTTATATTTTCTATACAACACTTTACTAGTAAGAGCAAGCACGGCTATCTTTCACTTAAAATTAAAATATTTTTATATGTCCCCGAAATCTCTTAAATGCTAGCCCTAACGGCCAAGCCCACATAATGGTACTTCTCTAATTGCACCAACACAGAACATCTACCAAAGTTCAAGGAGCACCTCATAAAGTTGCTTATGATTTGTCCAACCCCAAAAGACTGACAATAATATCATGGCAATTTTTCATGTTTATGAGTCTCTTCTCCCTCCTTAGTTTGCTTGCCCCTGGCAGTCAGAAACCAGGTTCAATCATTCATTCAATAAATGTTTACTCAACATGCGTTCATGAGGATTCATTGGAAGATGTGAAGCTAAAATGTATGAAGTGTTCAAAGTTCTGAGTTGTAAGCAACAGAAACCAACCCTGGCCTATTTCAGGAGGAAAGAAAAACAATATATTGAAAAGCCATTGGGTGACACACACAATCATGTGGAAGACTGGTGAACAAGGCACAGAGAATAGGCAGGAAGAAAAGGCATAAAATTGACTGAGCAAGAACACTGATGCCCTACATCTGACCACGGGACACTGAAATTCTGGACTCTGGAGGCCACTCCTCACACTTGCCTGGGAGACTGGATGTTGCTGCCACTTGTTGCTTTGGATTCAAATTCTGTAGCAGGCATGTCTGATTGTGCTAGCCTGGGTTATGAGTGTGCACCCAGGGCAAGAGGCTGGCAAAACAGTGACAATTCTTTTCAGCTTCAATAGCAAGAGGCAAAACAAACCAAATGTAAGAATGCGATCCAAATGCCAGACAACAAAAGTTACTTTTTTCAAAAAGGATATGCATCCACTACCATATATTTTGATCATTTGCACGTTAGAAAGATCACCCTAACAGGAATGTTGAGAATAGATTACAGAAGCAAAATTAGAGTTTCAATTTGAAGTTGCGTGCAAAACATTATGAAACTAAGGGGAGAGGGAGGAAACAATGGATTTGAGAGAAAATAAAGTGATTAATTTGACAGAACCTGGAGACTGAACCTGATAAGCAAAGGAGAGTTGTTGATAATTTCTGGCCTGGGGACCATGTGAATTAAAACAGAAAATTCAGGAATATCAGCAAATTTAGGGAAGATAATAAATATCGGTTGGGGGCATGTCAGGTATAAGGTGTATGTGGCAGTTTGGCTCAGAGGCTGGACTGAGCTAGAACTGTCAACTGAAGCATCTACACACACACTGTGTCTCCATCCAGCTTGGTCTTTCACAATAGATTTTATATTAGCAAGAAATGAAACTTTGCTGTGCTATACCACTAACATTTTGGGATTTATTATTGTAGCAGATCCGGCCCTATCCTGGACTAATACAATGATTTCCGAATATATAGCTACATCATATAATGAAATATACTTTCATTTACCTTGTTTTCTTGTGTCTGTTAGCCTGGAGGCCAGCCTGAGGAATGTCCTTCTGTTCATGCATGGGCAATCTAGAAAGCTGAGTTTCTGCTCAGTGAGGCACATGAAATACACATGACATGGACCAGGGTGCCCACCCTGCCATGCCATCTATAAATCGTGGAGCCTTGGATAAGTTAGAGAATATTTCTGAGCCTCCGTTTTCTCACCTGCAAAAAAGGAATGATAATTACAGTACTCAGGATTGTTGTGAGAATTAAACTAGATGAGACATCTATTATATGGCAGTTGGAAAAAAAATATGGCCATAAATTTTCTTAGCAAGGTGTGGAGTCTATTTCCCCACCCCCTTGAAATATACCTGGTCTTATGATTCAGTTTGACCAATAGAATGTGGCAGAAGTAACATGACTGGCAAGTCTCAGTCACAAGTGATCTTGTAGTTTCTGTTTTCACCCTCTTAGAACATTGTCATCACCTTGTGAAGAAGCTCAAGCTAACCTCCTGAGGACAAGAGATCACAAGGAGAAAGAGAGGTCCAGCCATTACAGTGTTCTGAGCTGAGACTTCAGGTATGTGAATGAGCCCATTCAGGACCAGCCAACTCATCATCTCACTGCAGCCACCTAAGTGACCCCAGGCAAGACGGGAAATACCATTCAGTTGAAACCCGCCCAAACTGCAGAATCATGAGCATGTAAATTATTGTTAGTTAAAGTCACTACATTTTATGATGCTTTATTATACAGCAATAGAGAACTGATATATTGTCCATAGACTATCCAGAGCGAAGTGTCCATTTGGGAGTTGGATATGAATCTAGAGCACATAAGAGAGATAATATGACCATGATCATGATGGTCAATGCCAAGGACTGCATAAGATTATCCAGCATGAGGTCATATGGTTTTAGTTATGGGCAAAGGTGATAATATAAACCAACATTTAAGATACGAGTAGAGAAAAGAAATTAGTGAAGGAAATTATAAAGGAGCAGCCAGTGCTGATTCAAGCAAATCCATTAGATTCCACAACTAGGAAGTGACCTTGGTGGAAAAAATTCGTGTTTTTGAGTTGGTATAAAAACCAAGTGGAGATGGGCTGAGACATCAATAGAAAGTAAAAAAGAAGAGACACTAAATGGAGATATCTTTTTGCAAATATCTTCTTATGGCTAAAAGATAGGGTAGATGTTGGAGTGTTTTCTCCCAAAGATAAAAAAAGATACATGCATGTTTATAAAATGGCATGAAATTTTTTAAAAATATTTAAATTATTCAACGATTTCATTGAGCTGTAAGGTCCCTAAGGAGAAAGTAGGGGAAGGGAATAGGAACAAGGGTGAAGAGACCAGCTTTTTTCAGGAAGAATAGCTGAATATCCTCTAACCCTGAATGAAGAATAGAAAGACAGGTATCAGAACGGCTGATTCCTGGAATGGTGCCAGGGTCTGGGGGGAGGGGGATAGGAGACACAATCTACTGTAAATTCAGTGCCAGGTGACAGCAAGAAAGAGAAGTAATTTCTGCCTAAGGTCCTCCATTTTCTCTGTAAAGTTAGGGATCATGTACCTTCCAAAAGTGGGGATACATGAAGTGCTAAAAGACCCAAGGAGAGTGGCAAAGATTTGAATAAAGAATGGGAGACAGTGTCTATGGTAATTTAAATGTGGCCATAAATTCTTGGCAGTTCTTTTTTTTTTTTTTTTTTTTTTATTTATTTATTTGGTTGGTTGCACCAGGTTTTAGTTGCGGCAGGCAGGCTCCTTAGTTGCAGCTCTCAGGCTCCTTAGTTGTGGCATGTGAACTCTTAGTTGTGGTACGCGTGTGGGATCTAGTTCCCTCACCAGGGATCGAATCCAGGTCCCCTGCATTGGGAGCTTAGAGTCTTAACCACTGCGTCACCAGGGAAGTCCCTCTTGGCAGTTCTTAGCAAGAGCTGGAGTCTGTTTCCCCAACCATTGAAATCCAGTTAGTCTTGGGACTTGTTTTGACCAATAGAATGTGGCTGAGATAAATGTGACTGGCAAGTCTAAGAGAGCTGGGTTCAAATGCTGGCTCTGCCAACTTTTTAGTTGTGTGACCAATGGGAAGTGTATTTGTTCGTTTATTCAGCACCTGTTTGTTGGATCACAGACTCTCATATGTGCCAGGTAGTATGCAAAGTATTAGATATATAGCAGTGAAAGAGAAAAAGGTAGCAATAGAATCACTACCTGCTATGGTCTGAATGTTTATGTCCCCTCCAAATTCACTGCCCCATGTGAAATCCTAATGCCCAACGTGATGGCATTAGGAGGTGCGGCCTTTGGGAGATTCTTAGGTCATGAGGGTGGAGCGCTCATGAATGGGATTAGTACTCTTATGAAAGGCACCCCACAGAGCTCCCTAGCCCCTTCCACCATGGGAAGACACAGAGAGAAATCAACAGTCTGCAACCCAGGAGGGGGTCTTCACCAGAACCCCACCATGCTGGCACCCTGATCTTGGACTTCCAGCATCCAGAACTGTGAGAAATAGATTTTTGTAGTTTATGAGCTACCAGTCTGTAGTATTTTGTTATAGCAGCCAGAACAGACTAAGACACTATCTTTATGGAATTTACAGTCCTTGGAAATTACTCACTTTGTGTCTCATTTTTCTTGTCTGAAAAATGTGTCTTAAAAAAGGTAGCGATTATACTGACAGTAGCTAACACTTAGTGACTGTTAAACTATGTGTATGACACCACTCTCAGCCTTAATTGTATTATTTTATTCTATTCTCCCAACAACACGAAGAGGTAGGTACTTTCGTTTTTCCCATTTTGTAGATGAGAAAACTCACACATGCAGTAAGTCGTGGAGCTAGATTTCAAATACAAGTAAAATGACTCCAAAGTCTCTCTTCCTTCCTATAGGGAAGCTTTATATAAACTGACCAATTAATGTTCATGAGGAAAGGAACAGAAGAACAAGGGGAAAATGAAAAACTCACCAGAAAGAAGTTGCCATGGAGCAGAAAAAACTGTGACCAAATATTTAACAGTGCATTGAAGAGGGAGGGGAAAAGCCTAATGAAGCAATCACCACTATGAAACAAGTACATAAGACAGAAATGCAGGAACTCGGAGGAGAGATGGTAAGATAACAGGAAGGGATGAATTATGAGCTAGAGGAGTTTAGGAATAAATTAGAAGAAAAAAGATAATCATAATCAGAATATAATCAGAAATAAATGTAAAATTTGAGGGGATTTAAGGGAAGTGAACACTGCTAAAAGTCCCATGATGGACGCAGAAATACAAATTTAATGAATAAGCAAATGAAACAGAAATAGTTATTCAAGAAAACTTTTCTGAAATACATGACTTTACACATATTGAAAACTGACCATTTCCCAGAGTAAATTTACTCAGAAAGATCCGTGCTGAGAATTGCACTTATAAAGTTAATAATCTTTCAAAAGGAAGAAAACATTTTGGGCACACAGAGAAAAAGATTTTAGATTGGTTTCAGACTTTTCTATACCTTTCAACATCAGAACACAATGGAGGAACACCTACAAAATCTTCAAGGAAAAATTGTGACTTTCGCATTTTATAGCCAATCTAACTGCTTTTCAGTTGTAAGGACAACAGACAAATTGTCTCAAATATTCAAGCATTCAGGGAATATTGTTCCCATAAATCCTTATTAAGGAATCAACCAGAGGAAAGACTCTAGCCAACCACTGGCAGTGAGAATTGCAACCAAATAACTATAAAACTAAGACTAAAATAAAATAGGAAATAGAGTGACAGCTGGAAACATTCTAAGCTCTAACAAATTATAAAAAGTATAATGGAAAAAAGTTAAGAGGAGTAGAGGGGAGAAGAGGTTAGATATACAATAAGTACCTTAGCCTGGGTTCCCTAGAAAGCAGAGCCTGCAGCAAAGGCTTTGTGCAAATATTTTGTTGGAGAGTGTGATCTAGAGAAAAAGGCAAGGGATAGAAGAGGAACAAAAGGAGGGAGGGTCAATACAGAAATGTGTTATGGAGTTATATATTGTTCCAGACAACGCCAACTGACCTAACATCGTTCATTGAAAACTCTACCTTTACCCTACTGATTTGGGGTGTCACCTTTTTTATATGCTAAATCCTTTTATTTTAGACCTATTTCTGGTTTTTCTATTCAATTCCATTGATCTGTCATTCGATTCAGGTACTGGTACCATATTGTTTTTTGTTATTGAAGATTTAAAATATGCATTTGAATCTGCAGAAGAACTAGTCCTCCTCACTACTCCTCTAGATTTTTCTTGACTATTCTTGTCTTTTATTTTTCCATTTGAACTTTGGTACCAGCCTGTCTGATTCCAAAATAAAAATGCTGTTGCTATTTTTATTGAATCACATCTTTATAATGTTGATTTTCTTCATCCAAGAAATGATACACCTTTCCATATGTATGTTTCAGTAGCATTTTAAAATCTTAAGTAGATCTTTGTATAAATCTCACTCTTATTCCTAAATGTTTTATTTTTCTTATTGAATAGAGTTTTTTCCTCCCTTTCATCAAATATATATAATTGATTTCTGTAGACTGTTTATTCACAACCTTACTAAGTAATCTTATTTTGATTGGTCTCTGAGTTTTTGTCATAGAATCTGACCTGCGTCTATATTGACTCAACTTTGATAGATTTAATGTATCTTGAAGTCAAGAGCTACAGCAGTCCTTTGCATTTGGTAAATGATGTTATTTGAACCCAGATCACATCTTCTATGAAAGCATTATTCCATCCTAGTTTAGGCATATAAAGTAATGCTATGATTGCTGTTGATTTGTTTGCTCTTTCAAAATTGAAAACAATATTCAGCTGTTTTTTTTTAATTATCATCAAGTAATCCATGGGTATCCTGGGAGCATATTTACTATAATTTAGAACTATATCAAAAGGGGAAATATGTGGATTTTATCTTTAAAGAGTTTCAGTTATTCTGGGATATGTCTTCTCTCTTACCATGAAACATCCAGCTGACTTCCCACACGTGCCTCAAGCTATACCAAGTCCTTCTTGAGCAGCAGTGATCAGAAGCACCAACTCTTTGGAACCAGGAATGTAAAGGATCAAGCAACTATCATTGATCGGAGCTAAGCACAGGTAGGTGAATTGATGCATGTATAAATCACAATAGTCAGAAACCAAGCAAATAGACAATAATCCAGGGGGAAGGGGCAGTATTTAATAGAGGATGACAAAAATCAGTGGCAGAAAGACTAGGCAGAAGCATCACGTATAATCATGAAAGAGGAGAAACAAATGGTCCAACAAAAAGTAAGAACAATCAGGTTTCCCTGGTGGCGCAGTGGTTGAGAATCTGCCTGCCAATGCAGGGGACACGGGTTCGAGCCCTGGTCTGGGAAGATCCCACATGCCGCGGAGCAACTGGGCCCGTGAGCCACAATTACTGAGCCTGCGCGTCTGGAGCCTGTGCTTCGCAACAAGAGAGGCCGCGATAGTGAGAGGCCCGCGCACCGCGATGAAGAGTGGCCCCCGCTTGCCACAACTAGAGAAAGCCCTCGCACAGAAACGAAGACCCAACACAGCCATAAATAAATTAATTAATTAATTTAAAAAAAAAAAGTAAGAACAATCAATAAGTGTGATGGGCCATTACACAGCTGTTAAAATGACAATTCTGATAATTAGGTAGAAACACTGAAACATCTTTATAAAATGATTCTAAATGAATAAAATACGTGGCACTGACTACCTATTCAGTATTGTTATTTTTAATAAAAAATCAACTACATATGGACAAAATTTGTAAGAGAATATGAAGAAATAAATATTAGTTAGGATTATGTTTAGATTAAGAAAATAAACTTTTCATTGGTTTGACAATAATTTTTAAACTCTATTACTAAGATATGAATTTAAGAGAATGGGCAAAGTGATAGCAACAAGACTAAGGCAGGCATTTGCATCCATCAAGACATTTTATATGCTTCCTTTTATTATCATTAATAAGAGCTAATGATTTTTTATCATCTCCTGTATGCTAAGTCGGTAAAGCAAAAATCAGTTCTTAACCATGGTTAGTATCAGCTTTGCAAATATCATTCCTTGCAATCCAATAAGAAATGGATAAAATGGACATGCAGAGAATGAGAGAGAGAGAGACCAACATAAAGGCATTTCATGCTATTCTCTCAAGGAAGGTATGAAAGAAATATATGAGATGACATCTGTTCTCAAGGCAGTGATAATTTAGCTGAGTGGGGGAGGAGGAATGAACCTGAAATAATGGGCAGTAAAATACTCTGCTTTCTGTTGTCTCAAATTGCAATTACAGATTTAAAAAGAAAATAAATACATAAAAGCAACTCCACCAGTGCTGGGATTAATGACAGTGCTGGGATTTGTGGCAGAACAGTTCTCCAATTGTGCAGGACTGTTTCATGCATTGCAAAAAGGTTTACTCAGTATCTAGAACAGTGTTTCTCAAGTTTTATTTCATTATTCCTAAGAAGACTTTTTCAGACATTTGTCTTTATAAATCCACTGCTTGTTGCATACCTGGAACATATAGTCTGCACTTAATAAAGACTGTTTAAATGAATAAAGGCTGTATCTATTCAGAAAAAATTTAGGAGAATCTAGAAATTAAAGAAAGACTGAAAGTGTACATGGAATTGTCACAGGGGAAACATTTCTCCGTTGAGAAAATATTAAGAGGAACGATTTCAATTGTATGTTGGGGAACACAGAGAAACCATACTGAGTATACAAAAAGACGTCTGATTATGAAAAGTCTTAAAAACAAATCTTGGGAGTTTGGACTAAAAGCTGAAAGTGAAAAGAAAGAAACCATTATGGAAATTTACAGAGTAACATAATGAAAATTGTCTTTTAGGAAAATTGGCCTGGCAACAGTATAAAAGATGAATCAGAAAGAGGAGAGAATGCAAGTATGTAGTTTCACGGGAAGACTGCCAGTAATGGATGTGCATTCAAGAGATGACAATTGTAATGGGAAAAAATGGGGAGACCGAGGTTCTTCCAAAGAGACCATGGCAGAACATTTTCTCACTAAGAGCCTTTGGCTGCAAGTAACTGAAACTGGCTTAAACAAGGAAAAATATTAACTCTCATTGCTGGCTGTCCAAAAGAAGTGCACCCATTCAGAGGGAATTAATCCAGTTTCCTTAGCTCCATTTCCTTGAGAGTCATTTGACTCAGCACGGTGGATTCATCCCCAAAGTGATATTAACATAATGACCTCCCTTCCAGATGTCACATCCACACATGAATATATACTGAGAAAAAGCAGGAGAAGAAAAAAGATAATTGCTTCCGAAAGTTCTCCCAGAAGAGTAAGGAAGAATTTCCCCAGAATCCCCAACAAATCTTTCCTTGAATCTCAGGAAACTGAACTGGTTTATATGAAAATTGCTGAATCAATTGGGCAAGAGGAGGAGATTCTCCTTAGACCATTCTGGTGCATTCCTGGACTTGAGAGGGAATTCAACTTCTTCTGAGCCTGCTTAGGAGAAGGCTGGAAGAGGGAATTCAACTTCTTAGGAGCCTGCTTAGGAGAAGGCTGCTTAGGAGAAGATTAGCTGATGGGTTAATCAAGTGGACAGTCAGCAATGACCCTGGGACCTAGGGGAAATATCAGAGCTGGAAACAGAAATTTAGCTGACACTCCTATAGAAGAGAATGAGCTCGCCCATAAAGTGAGTATAGAAAAGGAGATATGACAATTCTTGTTTTCAGATTGGAAGAAAGAAAAAGAGATACTAGTGGATTAAAAAAAAAAAAAAAAGAGCTGTCAGATCAAGGGAGTAGTAAATATAGTATAATCATGAAAGTTAAAAAAAAAGAAAAAATTCAGGAAGAAAGTGTCAAATGGTCCAAAGAGATATGGAGGAGAGGGCTGATAAAGCCAGGCTTGGGGCTAGAAAGGAATAAGAACTATATGAGGAAGTCATTCAAATATTCCTGAAAGATTTCCAAACATTAGCAAAGGCTAAGTTCAAGTTCTCAGCATAAATCTACAATAGGTCAGGTAAGTTGGGTTCCTCCCTCAAGCCAACATCACTTCTGCACAGAAAACAACAACAACAGCAAAAGGTTGATTCCATCACTGGGGATGTGTTATTGGGTTTGGGAAAAAATAAAGTAGTGAGAGAATTTAGAGTCTTGATAAAGCAGGATTAAATAGTTGACCATGGAACTTAAAGTGGAAAGGGCATTGTAAACCAAAGGGTGCCGACGGACAGATTTCCCTTGTTTACCAGGTGACACAGCCAGCATTGGGTTCTGTTTAATTGGATTTGCAATATAACAGAGTAGACTTGCTAGCTTTCTGTTTTAGTTTGGGTTACCTTGAAAGCAGAGCTTGAATAAGGACTTGGGTCCAGGTAGTTTATTTCAGAGACGAGTCTAGGAAGAAGAAAGAGTCCAGGGAGTGAGACAGGGAAGTGATTAAAAACCCATAACATATATGTTACTGATTTCAACCAGCTTTAGCAGACAGTTCAGTGTAGTTAAATACACTGCTCAGGTGGTGCTATCTCTGATTTTCTGCCCCAAATCTTTCTCTGAAGCCAAGCAACAGATACAGCTTAGAATCTAAGAGGTGTTGACAAGCCTGGGGCAACCCTCAGCCACTAAGAGGTGGCACTGAGTCAGTCAGTGTCTGTTGTACCAGTTGGTTACCATTGTAAGCAACTGAGACTCCATCCATCTGGGGACATGAGGAGAAACTGTGTAGAAGGCCCTCAATTGTCCCATCAGGTTGCATACTGGTGGAGGGTTGCCCCCAGGTGTTAACTCCTGCACAATCCCAGGATGCCCCTACACTGGTGTTTCAGAGATAGCCCTGAGGCAGAAAAGCAAAGATCCACAACCTCACATGCTGGTAAGATGCTGGCACCACTGTCCACCACAGCTGCTCTGAAATCGGTCACTGAAGGAGCTGTGACATGGGCAACACACAGCTGCTACACCAGGGTTTCTCACCCGCAGCACTAGTGACGTTTTGGACCAGATAATTCTTTGTTATGGAGGCTGCCCTGTGCATTGTAGGATGTTTAGCAGCATCCCTGGCCTTTCCTCCTCAGATACCAGTTGCACCCTGCCCAGTTGTGACAATGAAAAATGTCTCTAGACATTGCCAAATGTCCCCAGGGAGGCAAAATCTCCTTCAGTGGAGAACCACTATGCAACACTGATAACTTGGGCAAGTGTCTTCACTTCTCTAAGTCTCAGTTTCCCATCTGGAAAATGAGGAAAATAGAGGACCAACCTAAGGGGCTTTGGGGGAGGATTAAATGAGATGGAGAATATTAAGCACTGAGCAGAGTACCTGCCACACAGTACATGTTAATAACAACAACAATAATAATAATGTAGAAAACCTCTGTACTTTATAGTGATGAATTTTTATGGCTAGAATTCAAGGTTTGTTTTCCCCTTCTCTGATTAAAAATAATGATAATAAGGTGCATATTCCTAATATCTGTTTCAGAAAATGGATCAAAGGCTGAGTTTCAACGTGAAAAAATCAAAGTGAAAAAGGTCAACATCAATCACTTTTGATCTTCTTTCATTACCAAACACCAATTAATGCTCTTAAGTTAAACATGACCATGTGTCATTTGTTGTAGCTAAGTGAACGTAGGGTGTGAAGGAAATAAAAGAACTCAGTTTAAGAAGCAAATAGAAAATTAGAATATTCTATTCAAGAATAATCTTGCAGAGTTTACACTTCAGTATTTTACAAAATGCAGATTTAAAATGTACATTTACTAAAACAAATTTTTCGAACATAGTGGGCAATCTCAGACTTAACGGCATTAATATTTTACGTTTATTAGCATAACCTGAATACCAGCATGCAAACACTGAAATGAATTTATGGAAATTGTTAATGATTCATTACATAGAATAATTAGATTTTTGTATAATCTGAGCAAATGCATTAACAAAAACAATTTTGCACTGATACAATGAATAACCACTCCGAGGGAAAAAGCCATTAGTGTAATAAAAAGGACATTTTGCAGGGGCTCATCCTGTACTTTGACTCAATCCCAAACAGCTGTTGCCATCTGCCAGGAGAGCCCTTAGCAGAGATATTTGACCAACCTCTGCCAAACCCTCCTCTGTTGAAAATGTCTATCCCCAAACTCTCAGAAGCTGAAGATCTTTGAGAAGTAGCAAATGAATACCTAGTGAGACTGGCTTATCTCATTCCTAAAGGATTGTAGGAGAAAAATAAAACAAGATAAGAATGAAAAGTATATTCATGGGAAATTGCTTGTGGTTTCTGATTCTGTCTCCCTGAAACTTTTAGAGGGTGTGTGCTTTTACCCACAGTAGACTCATTGTTCAAACTTATTGCATTGTATTGTAACTACTTTTTTTTCTTTTCCCTTATAGGTTATTACAAAATATTGAGTATAGTTCCCTGTGCTATACAGTAGGTCCTTTTTTATATATAGTAGTGTCTATTTGTTAATCCCAAACTCCTAATTTATCCCTCCTTCTCCCTTTCCCCTTTGGTAACCATAAGTTCGTTTTCTACGTCTGTGGGTCTATTTCTGTTTTGTATATAAGTTCCTTTGTATCATTTTTTTAAGATTCCACATATAAGTGATATCATATGATATTTGTCTTTCTCTGACTTACTTCACATAGTATGATAATCTCTAGGTCCATCCATGTTGCTGCAAATGGCATTATTTTATTCTTTTTTATGGCTGAGTAGTATTCCATTGTGTATATATACTACATCTTTTTCTTTTTTAATTTAATTTATTTATTTATTTATGGCTGTGTTGGGTCTTCGTTTCTGTGCGAGGGCTTTCTCCAGTTGCGGCGAGCGGGGGCCACTCTTCATCGCAGTGCACGGGCCTCTCACTGTCGCGGCCTCTCTTGTTGCGGAGCACAGGCTCCAGACGCGCAGGCTCAGTAATTGTGGCTCACGGGCCTAGTTGCTCCGCGGCATGTGGGATCTTCCCAGACCAGGGCTCAAACCCGTGTCCCCTGAATTGGCAGGCAGATTCTCAACCACTGCGCCACCAGGGAAGCCCTATACTACATCTTTTTTATCCATTTCTCTGTCAACAGACATTTAGGTTGCTTCCATGTCTTGGCTATTGCATATAGTGCTTCAATGAACACTGGGGTGCATGTATCTTTTCAAATTATGGTTTCCTCTGAATATATGCCCAGGAGTGGGATTGCGGGATAGCTCTATTTTTAGTTTTTTGTAGTAGTAGTTTTCTAGTAGTAATTTGTAACTACTTTTTTAATGTCTTTGAACTCTTCAAGTGCTAGCACCAAGAGATTGTCATTTTTGTATCCTGGAGACCTGGCACAGAGCACTCAATAAATAATGAATGAGTGAATGAATGAATGAAAATGTCAGTTGGTCCAGCTCACCATGACCAGTGGAACAGGCCCTAACATCAGTTAAGAACTTAAAATATCAAAGTGTTCACAAGGATATCTTTGTAAGTACTATACCTCAGAACCACTGAACCTTCCTATCACGGCTTAGCCTTCCTAGAATAGATAACAGTCTGAGGCAGCAGGAAATGAGGCAATCATGTGTAGACACTGAATGCTCAGAGCCATGTGACACGGACCAGATCTACACTCCCCAAGAAAAGAAGTCAGGCAATCTTCCACATCATTGAAACAGAAAAAGATGTTTGCCAGGAATCGCCAGATAACTCAAGCAATGTGGTTTTTTTTTTTTTTTTTTCCTGCTCATATTAATAGTATAATTGCCTCAATTCTCCATTTGTTTATTCATGTTCAGTCACAGCTCGGATAAAATAATTTGAGGAGGCGAGTCCTAGGGGAATAAAAGTGAAGGAACCCAGAGACAAAGGAGGAACTTTCAAAACTAGCTCAACTGTGTCACAGAAGAGCCTGAGTACATCCAGGTGGTAGTTTGGAAATTATGAAGCGAAACTGGATCTACACAAATGATTAAGAAATGCTTCTTTGAATTTTACGATAAGAATAAGAGCTATTTTCACACTGTGAAGCATTTGATTTTACCTGAACTTATCAATATTTCAAAAGCAAATCCCTGTATCCATTGTTTCTATTTCATTTCTGTGGATGTTGACAGCAAGGAGGCTTTTCTGTTAAGAATTCAATTAGGAAATCTTCAAACAAACGGTGGTGAAGATAAGATGGTTTGAAAAACTAAACTTAAATAAGAAGACTATCTCCCAGGAAATGATTTTGAATAATAAAAAATCAAATTAAGGACAGTAGAGTCTCACACTGATGTCATCTGGGAAGTCTTGGCTCTGAGATCGTGCTAGAGATGGAATAGTATTTGAACTTGAGTTCTGGGGCTTCAATTATTGGTCTCTGTTATATTTCATACAAAACAATTCACCCTCTATTGCCCTGGTTGTGTTTATAGCCAGCCATGAACTTCAGATTATGACTGATCACAGCAGAGTTCTAAAATCTGACAGAAATATAAGCAGGCACTGTATGAATTAAAATGAGATTATCTGTGAGAAAGCTTTGTAAACCGCAGCACACCATGCAAATCTGAGTTGTTACGGCACAGAAGGCTCACTGGAGTATTTTTTTTTTCTTTTAATAAAATGATGTGACTAATTACGAGGACAAAACCTCATTAAATCTTTTAACCTGATTTTCCTTTTTAATTATTGGAAGCTTATCTATTTTCGGCGAGCAGATTTCTTTTCTGAAAAGAGACCTCTCCCTGCTGTGACTGCATTTCACAGAGACCACTGAGATACATCACCTCTGGAACTGTCTGAGTCAAAAGAATATGGGATTAGTCTACCTGCATTAAAGTAATTCACCATGGAAACCACAGACCAGGAAAAAAACTGAGTGAGAGAAAAGTAAATCAAGGTTACGTTACGGTGGACTCTTGAACCCAGGTAGTTAAAATTATAGCTAGGATCGATCCCCTTGCTTACTTGGGATTCTATTCCTGGGCCTTGAAAAGAATTCACAGACATACTTTGAGTCAGATTTGGGGCATAAAATGAAATGACTTTGTTATAGTCCACTAAATGACCTGCAAAATATTTTTTTCTCGAAGACTCAGTCTTTTCTTTTCCAGACCTAATAGTTTAAAAAAATAATTTGTGAAGTTGACATAAATTTTAAAACAAAATGCTCATGCACGTAAAAAATAGGCTTCCAGGAGTCATAAGACCTTTGTGAATAACATTATAAACCAAATGGTCAATGATTTTCTTTATTTTAACTTTGTTTTTCATTCTTTAGGACATTTTTTTCTCTTCAAAGTTTGCTACTCTGAGAGGAAAAAGTGTGCTTTTAAATGTCTCATCAGATCAAATAATTTTAAAGTGAAATTCTTTTGAAAAAGAATCTCTCTCATCACCACTTTAAAAAAAAAATGTCCCCAATTGACCTATGTTAAAACATTGATAAACCTAGATATTTTAAAGATGTTTTAATAAAAATATTTCATTCTAAGAAGAGATAATCAAACTTATATCTAGGATATTTTTTATAATTACCTTTGATACACTTAAGAATAACACATACTAGTCAACCATTACTTCATTATTTGTTTTCTTTTTTTTTTTTTAACATCTTTATTGGAGTATAATTGCTTTACAATGGTGTGTTTGCTTCTGCTCTACAACAAAGTGAATCAGTTATACATATACACACGTTCCCATATCTCTTCCCTCCTGCGTCTCCCTCCCTCCCACCTTCCCCATCTCACCCCTCTAGGTGGTCACAAAGCACCGAGCTGATCTCCCTGTGCTACGCAGCTGCTTCCCACCAGCTATCCATCCTACATTTGGTAGTGTATATATGTCCATGCCACTCTCTCACCATGTCACATCCCACCCCTCCCCCTCCCCATATCCTCAAGTCCATTCTCTAGTAGGTCTGCGTCTCCACTCCCATCTTGCCACTAAGTTCCTCACGACCCCCCTTTTTCTTTCCCTAGATTCCATATATATGTGTTAGCATACTGTATTTGTTTTTCTCTTTCTGACTTAATTCACTCTGCATGACAGACTCTAACTCCATCCACCTCACTACAAATAACTCCATTTCATTTCTTTTTATGGCTGAGTAATATTCCATTATATATATGTGCCACATCTTCTTTATCCATTCATCCGATGATGGACACTTAGGTTGCTTCCATGTCCTGGCTATTGTAAATAGAGCTGCAATGAACATTTTGGTACATGACTCTTTTTGAATTATGGTTTTCTCAGGGTATATGCCCAGTAGTGGGATTGCTGGGTCGTATGGTAGTTCTATTTGTAGTTTTTTAAGGAACCTCCATACTGTTCTCCATAGTGGCTGTATCAATTTACATTCCCACCAACAGTGCAAGAGGGTTCCCTTTTCTCCACACCCTCTCCAGCATTTATTGTGTCTAGATTTTTTGATGATGGCCATTCTGACCAGTGTGAGATGATATCTCATTGTAGTTTTGATTTGCATTTCTCTAATGATTAATGATGTTGAGCATTCTTTCATGTGTCTGTTGGCAATCTGTATATCTTCTTTGGAGAAATGTCTATTTAGGTCTTCTGCCCATTTTTGGATTGGGTTATTTGTTTTTTTGTTATTCATCTGCATGGGCTGCTTGTAAATCTTGGAGATTAATCCTTTGTCAGTTGCTTCATTTGCAAATATTTTCTCCCATTCTGAGGGTTGTCTTTTGGTCTTGTTTATGGTTTCCTTGGCTGTGCAAAAGCTTTTAAGTTTCATTAGGTCCAATTTGTTTATTTGTGTTTTTATTTCCATTTCTCTAGGAGGTGGGTCAAAAAGGATCTTGCTGTGATTTATGTCATAGAGTGTTCTGCCTATGTTTTCCTCTAAGAGTTTTATAGTGTCTGGCCTTACATTTAGGTCTTTAATCCATTTTGAGTTTATTTTTGTGTACGGTGTTAAGGAGTGTTCTAATTTCATTCTTTTACATGTAGCTGTCTAGTTTTCCCAGCACCACTTATTGAAGAGGCTGTCTTTTCTCCACTGCATATGCTTGCCTCCTTTATCAAAGATAAGGTGACCATATGTGCGTGGGTTTATCTCTGGGCTTTCTATCCTGTTGCATTGATCTATGTTTCTGTTTTTGTGCCAGTACCAAACTGTCTTGATTACTGTAGCTTTGTAATATAGTCTGAAGTCAGGGAGTCTGATTCCTCCAGCTCCATTTTTCGTTCTCAAGATTGCTTTGGCTATTCGGGGTCTTTTGTGTTTCCATACAAATTGTGAAATTTTTTGTTCTAGTTCTGTGAAAAATGCCAGTGGTAGTTTGATAGGGATTGCATTGAATCTGTAGATTGCTTTGGGTAGTAGAGTCATTTTCACAATGTTGATTCTTCCAATCCAAGAACATGGTATATCTCTCTATCTATTTGTATCATCTTTAATTTCTTTCATCAGGGTCTTATAATTTTCTGCATACAGGTCTTTTGCCTCCTTAGGTAGGTTTATTCCTAGATATTTTATTCTTTTTGTTGAAATGGTAAACGGGAGTGTTTTCTTAATTTCACTTTCAGATTTTTCATCATTAGTGTATAGGAATGCAAGAGATTTCTGTGCATTAATTTTGTATCCTGCTACTTTACCAAATTCATTGATTAGCTCTAGTAGTTTTCTGGTAGCATCTTTAGGATTCTCTATGTATAGTATCATGTCGTCTGCAAACAGTGACAGCTTTACTTCTTCTTTTCCGATTTGGATTCCTTTTATTTCGTTTTCTTCTCTGATTGCTGTGGCTAACACTTCCAAAACTATGTTGAATAATAGTGGTGAGAGTGGGCAACCTTGTCTTGTTCCTGATCTTAGTGGAAATGGTTTCAGTTTTTCACCATTGAGGACAATGTTGGCTGTCGGTTTGTCATATACGGCCTTTATTATGTTGAGGAAAGTTCCCTCTATGCCTACTTTCTGCAGGGCTTTTATTATAAATGGGTGTTGAATTTTCTCAAAAGCTTTCTCTGCATCTATTGAGATGATCATATGGTTTTTCTCCTTCAATTTGTTAATATGATGTATCACGTTGATTGATTTGCATATATTGAAGAATCCTTGCATTCCTGGAATAAATCCCACTTGATCATGGTGTATGATCCTTTTAATGTGCTGTTGGATTCTGTTTGCTAGTATTTTGTTGAGGATTTTTGCATCTATGTTCATCAGTGATATTGGCCTGTAGTTTTCTTTCTTTGTGACATCTTTTTCTGGTTTTGGTATCAGGGTGATGGTGGCCTCGTAGAATGAGTTTGGGAGTGTTCCTCCCTCTGCAATATTTTGGAAGAGTTTGAGAAGGATAGGTGTTAGCTCTTCTCTAAATGTTTGATAGAATTCGCCTGTGAAGCCATCTGGTCCTGGGCTTTTGTGTGTTGGAAGATTTTTAATCACAGTTTCAATTTCAGTGCTTGTGATTGGTCTGTTCATATTTTCTATTTCTTCCTGGTTCAGTCTCGGCAGGTTGTGCATTTCTAAGAATCTGTCCATTTCTTCCAGGTTGTCCATTTTATTGGCATAGAGTTGCTTGTAGTAATCTCTCATGATCGTTTGCATTTCTGCAGTGTCAGTGCTTACTTCTCCTTTTTCATTTCTAATTCTATTGATTTGAGTCTTCTCCCTTTTTCTCTTGATGAGTCTGGCTAATGGTTTATCAATTTTGTTTATCTTCTCAAAGAACCAGCTTTTAGTTTTATTGATCTTTGCTATTGTTTCCTTCATTTCTTTTTCATTTATTTCTGATCTGATCTTTATGATTTCTTTCCTTCTGCTAGCTTTGGGGTTTTTTTGTTCTTCTTTCTCTAATTGCTTTAGGTGCAAGGTTAAGTTGTTTATTCGAGATGTTTCCTGTTTCTTGATGTAGGCTTGTATTGCTATAAACTTCCCTCTTAGAACTGCTTTTGCTGCATCCCATAGGTTTTGGGTCGTCGTGTCTCCATTGTCATTTGTTTCTAGGTATTTTTTGATTTCCCTTTTGATTTCTTCAGTGATCACTTCGTTATTAAGTAGTGTATTGTGTAGCCTCCATGTGTTTGTATTTTTTACAGATCTTTTCCTGTAATTGATATCTAGTGTCATAGCGTTGTGGTCGGAAAAGATACTTGATACGATTTCAATTTTCTTAAATTTATCAAGGCTTGATGTGTGACCCAAGATATGATCTATCCTGGAGAATGTTCCATGAGCACTTGAGAAAAATGTGTATTCTGTTGTTTTGGGGTGGAATGTCCTATAAATATCAATTAAGTCCATCTTGTTTAATGTATCATTTAAAGCTTGTGTTTCCTTATTTATTTTCCTTTTGGGTGATCTGTCCATTGGTGAAAGTGGGGTGTTAAAGTCCCCTACTATGCTTGTGTTATTGTTGATTTCCTCTTTTATGGCTGTTAGTATTTGCCTTGTGTATTGAGGTGCTCCTATGTTGGGTGCATAAATATTTACAATTGTTATACCTTCTTCTTGGATCGATCCCTTGATCATTATATAGTGTCCTTCTTTGTCTCTTGTAATAGTCTTTATTTTAAAGTCTATTTTGTCTGATATGAGAATTGCTACTCCAGTTTTCTTGTGGTTTCCATTTGCATGGAATATCTTTTTCCATCCCCTCACTTTCAGTCTGTATGTTTCCCTAGGTCTGAAGTGGGTCTCTTGTAGACAGCATATATATGGGTCTTGTTTTTGTATCCATTCAGCCAGTCTGTGTCTTTTGGTGGGAGCATTTAATCCATTTACATTTAAGGTAATTATCAATATGTATGTTCCTATTCCCATTTTCTTAAATGTTTTGGGTTTGTTATTGTACGTGTTTTCCTTCTCTTGTGTTTCTTGCCTAGAGAAGTTCCTTTAGCATTTGTTGTAAAGCTGGTTTGGTGGTGCTGAACTCTCTCAGCTTTTGCTTGTCTGTAAAGGTTTTAATTTCTCCATCAAATCTGAATGAGATCCTTGCTGGGTAGAGTAATCTTGGTTGTAGGTTTTTCTCCTTCATCACTTTAAGTATATCCTGCCACTCCCTTCTGGCTTGCAGAGTTTCTGCTGAAAGATCAGCTGTTAACCTTATGGGCATTCCCTTGTGTGTTATTTGTTGTTTTTCCCTTGCTGCTTTTAATATGTTTTCTTTATATTTAATTTTTGAGAGTTTGATTAATGTGTGTCTTGGCATGTTTATCCTTGGATTTATCCTGTATGGGACTCTCTGTGCTTCCAGGACTTGATTAACTATTTCCTTTCCCATATTAGGGAAGTTTTCAACTATAATCTCTTCAAATATTTTCTCAGTCCCTTTCTTTTTCTCTTCTTCTTCTGGGACCCCTATAATTCGAATGTTGGTGTGTTTAATGTTGTCCCAGAGGTCTCTGAGACTGTCCTCAGTTCTTTTCATTCTTTTTTCTTTATTCTGCTCTGCAGTAGTTATTTCCACCATTTTATCTTCCAGGTCACTTATCCGTTCTTCTGCCTCAGTTATTCTGCTATTGATCCCTTCTAGAGTATTTTTAATCTCATTTATTGTGTTTTTCATCGTTGCTTGGTTCCTCTTTAGTTCTTCTACGTCCTTGTTAAATGTTTCTTGCATTTTGTCTATTCTATTTCCAAGATTTTGGATCATCTTTACTATCATTATTCTGAATTCTTTTTCAGGTAGACTGCCTATTTCCTCTTCATTTGTTAGGTCTGGTGTGTTTTGACCCTGCTCCTTCATCTGCTGTGTGTTTTTCTGTCTTCTCATTTTGCTTATCTTACTGTGTTTGGGGTCTCCTTTTCACAGGCTGCAGGTTCATAGTTCCCGTTGTTTTTGGTATCTGTCCCCAGTGGCTAAGGTTGATTCAGTGGGTTGTGTAGGTTTCCTGGTGGAGGGGACTAGTGCCTGTGTTCTGGTGGATGAGGCTGGATCTTGTCTTTCTGGTGGACACGTCCACATCTGGTGGTGTGTTTTGGGGTGTCTGTGGCCTTATTATGATTTTAGGCAGCCTCTCTGCTAATGGATGGGGCTGTGTTCCTGTCTTGCTAGTTGTTTGGCATAGGGTGTCCAGCATATAGCTTGCTGGTCGTTGAGTGAAGCTGGGTCTTGGTGTTGAGATGGAGATCTCTGAGAGATTTTCGCTGTTTGGTATTACATGGAGCTGGGAGGTCTCTTGTGGACCAATGTCCTGAAGTTGGCTCTCCCACCTCAGAGGCACAGCCCTGATGCTTGGCTGGAGCACCAAGAGCCTTTCATCCACACGGCTCAGAATAAAAGGGAGAAAAAATAGAAAGAAAGAAAGAAAGAGGATAAAATAGAATAAAATAAAATAAAATAAAGCTATTATAATAAAAACTAAGAAAAAAATTATTAAGAAAAAATTTATTAAGAAAAAAAATCTTAATTAAAAAAAAAAAACGGACGGACCGAACCCTAGGACAAATGGTGAAAGCAAAGCTATACAGACAAAATCTCACCCAGAAACATACACATATACACTCAGAAAAAAAGGAAAAGGGGAAAAATTAATATATCCTGCTCCCAAAGTCCACCTCCTGAATTTGGGATGATTCGTTGTCTATTCAGGTATTCAACAGATGCAGGCACATCAAGTTGTTTGTGGAGCTTTAATCCACTGCTTCTGAGGCTGCTGGGAGAGATTTCCCTTTCTCTTCTTTGTTTGTACAGCTCCCAGGGTTTAGCGTTGGATTTGGACCCGCCTCTGCGTGTAGGTCGCCTGAGGGTGTCTGTTCTTCGCTCAGACAGGACGGGGTTAAAGGAGCAGCTGCTTCAGGGGCTCTGGCTCACTCAGGCCGGGGGGAGGGAGGGATACAGATGTGGGGCGAGCCTGCGGCGGCAGAGGCCAGCATTACACTGCACTAGCCTGAGGCGCGCCGTGCGTTCTCCCGGGGAAGTTGTCCCCGGATCACGGGAGCCTGGCCGTGGCGGGCTGCACCGGCCCCCAGGAGGGGCGGTGTGGAGAGTGACCTGTGCTGACACACAGGCTTTTTGGTGGCGGCAGCAGCAGCCTTAGCATCTCATGCCCGTCTCTGGGGTCCGCGCTGATAGCCGCGGCTCGCGCCCGTCTCTGGAGCTCGTTTAGGCGGCGCTCTGAATCCCCTCTCCTCGCGCACCACGAAACAAAGAGGCAAGAAAAAGTCTCTTGCCTCTTCGGCAGCTGCAGACTTTTTCCCGGACTCCCTCCCGGCTAGCTGTGGTGCGCTAACCCCTTCAGGCTGTGTTCACGCTGCCAACCCCAGTCCTCTCCCTGCTATCCAATCAGACCGAAGCCCGAGCCTCAGCTCCCAGCCCCCGCCCGCCCCGGCGGGTGAGCAGACAAGCCTCTCGGGCTGGTGAGTGCTGCTCGGCGCCGAGCCTCTGTGCGGGAATCTCTCCGCTTTGCCCTCCGCACCCCTGTGGCTGCGCTCTCCTCCGTGGCTCCGAAGCTTCCCCCCTCTGCCACCCGCAGTCTTTGCCCACGAAGGGGCTTCTAGTGTGTGGAAACCTTTCCTCCTTCACGGCTCCCTCCCACTGGTGCAGGTCCCGTCCCTATTCTTTTGTCTCTGTTATTTCTTTTTTCTTTTGCCCTACCAGGTACGTGGGGAGTTTCTTGCCTTTTGGGAGGTCTGACGTTTTCTGCCAGCGTTCAGTGGGTGTTCTGTAGGAGCAGTTCCATGTGTAGATGTATTTCTAATGTATCTGTGGGAAGGAAGGTGATCTCCACGTCTTACTCTTCCGCCATCTTGCCCAGCGCTCCCTATTCTTAAGTTTTATTCTAACTAATTTAGTAACATTAAAAATTAATCTTCTCCACTCTGTAGAAAAGTGAAAATTTTACATGGAAGATTGAAGAAAAGATTTATATGGGTATTTAATTATTTATGTCTCTCGATGCTTCCAGAGCTGTTAAATCAGCGTAGAGAGGGCTTAGTGCTTTGCGATAGTGAGGAGGAGCCATTTGGAAATCTGTAATTGGGTGCTGTAAAGCATAGGTATTACTTAACATCTTTATGGTAAGCAATTTCCCAGGGCAAAGGCAAACTATTTTTTTAAGGGTGGGTGGGGTATTTCACAGGACTTTTGCTACAGCCAGTTTCATAATTTATTGCATCAGCTTTGTTCCTAACATACCAAATATTTCCCACACTCCTTGCTAACCAGCCCCCACTGATTGAAAAAGACATAATCAAGGGAGATATGTCCCTTCTTCGATTTCATCTGCTCCTCACCTTCCTGCTTCCCCAACTCACCTCCTTTTTGAAGACCACTTACTTCTGACACCTAACTGCTGGCATCCTCAGCCAGCCTCAGAAAACCACCCAAGGTACAGGTCGGAGTGCCTAGAATGTGACCCTTACCTACTGAGTTTCAGAAAGCCAGCCGAGGTACAGGTTGGAGCACCTAGAATGTGACCTTTACATACTAAGCTTCAGAAAACCCTCATATACACCGTGGTCACAGCTTAGATCCCAGGAGGATCCATGGTAGCATTTTATCCTTCTGAAAGTCTTTTCAGAATTTAAGTAAATTTCTCAGGGACAAGTAAAGAAATTGGCATGAGGGTAAACAACTGGCTGTTAGAAACCAGAAGTAGGTTTGGATTAGGAAGGTTTTAGCCACTGACAGCAGCCAAACTCTGAATTCTCAACTGTTCTTAAGGAAATGATGAAAAAAGAAAGGTCATCAAGATTAATGATTTCTGACCATAAAGTAGGTGCTCTCTGTATTGGCAGACAGACGCTTATATCATGCGTTCCCCTTCTCCCTTCCTCCACATTCCTCTTCAGGAGTGAAGACTTCAGAGGAAAAGGAAGAGATGGAGTAGGGGAGGGGCAGAGTCTGGGACTCAACATGAAAATGCTATGGTGTCACTTTCTCATCTCCAGCAGTCAACTTCCTGTGTTTCTTTCGTCTTCCTCCAAACACTTCCCTATTTTCTGTAAGGCTGAATGAACTGGAACATTCTCTGGAGGATCTTTGCCTATTTCACAGGTTCTCTCTATTAACAGAAACTTACTTCATCATCATCAAAAAAAACGAGGTGGTAAAATGATCAGACGGTATATTCTTCTTAATTTAATTTTTTTCAGTTTTTAGGGGCTTTCTAACACCTTCTCCAGTTGCCTCTCCAGATTTCATCTGATTTTTCGTAGTGGTGGTTGTTCATCAAACCAGAGGAAGATCATCCTCCATATTCATTATTCAAAGAAAAAAATAATTGGTGGCCTATTCATAGCTGACAATAGTTGCCCTGTAGAAGAATGAGGAGGGAGGTCGTCTCGTGCCAAGGCCCTGCATCCAAGCAGGAGATGACGGTGTGCCCAGTGATTCCAAGGCTGCATCGCTCCATCTCTAATTATCCTGATTCATTGGCTGTTAATTCTGTCAGGAATTTTTGACAGAAAACCAACACATCAGAGACAAAACTGAAGGCATTAATTCTAGTCCTTTAAGCCTAAAATATTAACATAGCAACCAATCTGATGGAGGGGACCAGGCTGAGAGGGAGGAGATGATATCACAGCTGCACAATTGCATGTTGTAATCACTGCTGTTATCTTCTGTGCTTTATATTCAATAGTTCTCTGTGCTGAGCACTGCATATTGATTTGGAGAAAAAGGAATGAGTTTCTGAATACTTAAGGCCTTTCTGGTATACTTAGAACAATTCACTTCCCTTTTTCTTTTTTCTGATGTATTTTCTAACTTCAGAGGTCACGTGACTCACTTATTTTTAACTTTTTTTACATAATTTATTAGGCAGGACGTTTGATGGGGTAAGCATGCAAAAAAATTTTTAATTGAATTAGAAATGAATTTCTTCTTAATAAGAGCCCGATTCAAAGGTCCACATTTAAATGTTCTGACACAGTGTGCGGGATATTTATGTAAATCATCCTACTCAGACATCTAGAAGGTACAGGGGGGCAGTGATTATGTTAAAAATGCAGCACTTTGACTCAAATGTGCGGCTCTGTGCTTTGTGACCACCTAGAGGGGTGGGATAGGGAGGGTGGGAGGGAGACACAAGAGGGAGGAGATATGGGGATATATGTATATGTATAGCTGATTCACTTTGTTATAAAGCAGAAATTAATACACCATTGTAAAGCAATCATACTCCAATAGAGATGTTAAAAAAAAAAAGTGAGGCTCTACTGCTGGAAACCTCAGTGCTCTCCAACAAGAGATTTTGGGTTGTGGATGTGTATGAGGCCATGAGTGTCACTGCTGACTGCCACTCATGCCCCCTTGGCATTTCTGTCCTGGTTGCAGACACAGGAAGTGTACGCTTTAATGGGGGTGGCTGGGTAGCTTACTGTCCATGGAGAGAGCCCGAGAGCAAGGAGCACCTGTCTTGGGGACAGCATCATACAGAGCCCGGCCCTCCATCGGATGTGACTGAGCTTAAAAAGAGCACCCTAAGTGCTAAATTCTCTCCTCTGAGATGATAATATGTAGCTCCCATTACTGAGTGCCAAGTGTGCCAGGCATAACGTCAGATACTTGATATAAGACGCTAATTGCATCCTTAAACAACCCTGAGAGGTAGGTTTTATTATTAGTCCCATTTTAGAGATCAGGAGCCTGAGGCTTAGGAAGGTAAAGTTACTGACCCAAGCTAGCAGGGCTAGAAAGAGGTAACAATGAGATTCTAACTCATGCTCTTCACCAGGTGTAACCATCACTGCTCTGGATTCTTCCCCAGCCTGCCTCCCAACGTGTTGCCATTGTGCTGAGCAGAAGTTGATGTTTTGCAAGATGATCCCAGAGGTCTGTTGTCAGATGACCTGCATTCGAACCCCTGCTCTGACTCTTTCTAGGGCGTGACCAGGGTGTCAGGCTGTTCCCTGTCCTTTGCCAGTAAAATGGGGAAAGTTTGACTTATTGCAAAGGACCACTGTAAGAATTGAATTCATTTTCCAAGTAGAGTCTTTGGTATATAATAGGGGCTAAGTTAATGGTTATTGAGTCTGATTCTTCAATTCTATAAAGAAAAATATATTTGTATATTTTATATAGTTTCTCATTACATAGCAACTTGATAACATCTCAGTTCATCTTTCATTGTAACTTGATAAAGTCTCAGTTTATCTTTGAGAACATAATTCTCCACTTTATTCTTATCCTGTACGTGAGTAACCGTGCATTTGCTTCCACATTTAGAGCTCACATTCTCAGCAAAACGTTCACACATATGTCAGGAAGATGCAAGCACTTGGCTCAGAGCCCCACAATAGGAACTCAGTGACATGTTGTTGAACTGAATCTCAGGCTTGTCAGTGAACTCTGCCCGAGCTGATATTTACACACACCCATTTCCTGATGCAGCTTCCTTGGCCAGGCAGGGTTCCTGCTCTAGGCTCTTTGAGCCTCCTCCCAGCTTACAGACCACAAAACTTCTTCACTGACCCCACCTCAAGACGGAGAAGGTGTTGCTGGCAGTGTAGCTGGAGTGGGAGGATAAGTTGCACAGGGTGACAGGAAGAGAGACAAGAGTCAAGGAGCTAGAGGAGGTACAGCATACATGGATGACTTTGGCATTCTAGAGATGATGATGGGCTGACTATGGACACAATGGAGTGAGGGGTGCTGGCGTGCTGTGGGACAGAGGGACCATGAGAATATTCCCAGCCTTTGTGACACTGGAAAGATCTGCACAGAACCACAGATCTCAGGACTTTTGCACACGCTCTGTGGCGATGCTCTCACTAGAGGCTATGCAGCTGGTGTCCTCCTCAAGAGCCTTCTCTGACTTCCCTATTAAAAGCAGTCATTGTCACTCCCATGATACTGTGTCATCTTCATAGCACCTTATGATGATCTGAAATTAAAGTGTTTATTAATAGCAAAGATCAATAAAGCTAAAAGCTTGTTCTTTGAGAAGATAAAAAATTGATAAACCATTAACCAGACTCATCAAGAAAAAAAGGGAGAAGACTCAAATGAATAGAATTAGAAATGAAAAAGGAGAAGTAACAACTGACACTGCAGAAATACAAAGGATCATGAGAGATTACTACAAGCAACTATATGCCAATAAAATGGACAACATGGAAAAAACGGACAAATTCTTAGAAAAGCACAACCATCCGAGACTGAACCGGGAAGAAATAGAAAATATAAACAGACCAATCACAAACACTGAAACCGAGACTGTGATTAAAAATCTTCGAACAAACAAAAGCCCAGGACCAGATGGCTTCACAGGAGAATTCTATCAAACATTTAGAGAAGAGCTAACATATGTCCTTCTCAAACTCTTGCAAAATACAGCAGAGAGAGGAACACTCCCAAACTCATTCTGCGAGGCCACCATCACCCTGATACCAAAACCAGAAAAAGATGTCACAAAGAAAGAAAACTACAGGCCAATATCACTGATGAACATAGATGCAAAAATCCTCAACAAAATACTAGCAAACAGAATCCAACAGCACATTAAAAGGATCATACACCATGATCAAGTGGGGTTTATCCCAGAAATGCAAGGATTCTTCAATATATGCAAATCAAACAATGTGATACACCATATTAACAAATTGAAGAAGAAAAACCATATTATCATCTCAATAGATGCAGAAAAAGCTTTTGACAAAATTCAACACCCATTTATGATAAAAACCCTCCAGAAAGTAGGCATAGAGGGAACTTACCTGAACATAATAAAGGCTATATATAACAAACCCACAGCCAACATCGTTCTCAATGGTGAAAAACTGAAACCATTTCCTCTAAGATCAGGAACAAGACAAGGTTGTCCACTCTCACCACTGTTATTCAACATAGTTTTGGAAGTGTTAGCCACAGCAATCAGAGAAGAAAAAGAAATAAAAGGAATCCAAATTGGAAAAGAAGAAGTAAAGCTGTCACTGTTTGCAGATGACATGTTACTATACATAGAGAATCCTGAAGATGCTACTAGAAAACTACGAGAGCTAATCAATGAATTTGCTAAAGTAGCAGGATACAAAATTAATGCACACAAATCTCTTGCATTCTTATACACTAATGATGAAAAATCTGAAAGAGAAATTAAGGAAACACTCCCATTTATGACTGCAACAAAAAGAATAAAATACCTAAGAATAAACCTACCTAAGCAGACAAAAGACCTGTATGCAGAAAAGTATAAGACACTGATGAAAGAAATTAAAGATGATACAAACAGATGGAGAGATATACCATGTTCTTGGATTGGAAGAATCAACATTGTGAAAATGACTCTACTACCCAAAGCAATCTACAGATTCAATGCAATCCTTATCAAACTACCAATGACATTTTTCACAGAACTAGAACAAAAAATTTCACAATTTGTAAGGAAACACAAAAGACCCCAAATAGCCAAAGCAATCTTGAGAAAGAAAAACAGAGCTGGAGGAATCAGGCTCCTGGACCTCAGACTACACTACAAAGCTACAGTAATCAAGACAGTTTGGTACTGGCACAAAAACAGAAATATAGATCAATGGAACAGGATAGAAAGCCCAGAGATAAACCCACGCACCTATGGTCACCTTATTTTTGATAAGGGAGGCAAGAATATACAATGGAGAAAAGACAGCCTCTTCAATAAGTGGTGCTGGGAAAACTGGACAGCTAAATTTAAAAGAATGAAATTAGAACCCTCCCTAACACCATACACAAAAATAAACTCAAAATGGATTAAAGACCTAAATATAAGGCCAGACACTATAAAACTCTTAGAGGAAAACATAGGCAGAACACTCTATGACATAAATCACAGCACGATCCTTTTTGACCCACCTCCTAAGGAAATGGAAATAAAAACAAAAATAAACAAATGGGACCTAATGAACTTAAAAGCTTTTGCACAGCGAAGGAAAGCATAAGCAAGATGAAACGACAACCCTCAGAATGGGAGAAAATATTTGCAAATGAAGCAACTGACAAAGGATTAATCTCCAAAATTTACAAGCAGCTCATGCAGCTCAATATCAAAAAAAACAAACAACCCAATCTAAAAATGGGTAGAAGACCTAAATCAACATTTCTCCAAAGAAGATATACAGATTGCCAACAAACACATGAAAGGATGCTCAACATCACTAATCATTAGAGAAATGTAAATCAAAACTACAATGAGGTATCACCTCACACTGGTCAGAATGGCCATCATCAAAAAATCTACAAACAATAAATGATGGAGAGGGTGTGGAGAAAAGGGAACCCTCTTCCACTGTTGGTGGGAATGTAAACTGATACAGCCACTATGGAGAACAGTATGGAGGTTCCTTAAAAAAACTAAAAATAGAACTACCATATGACCCAGCAATCCCACTACTGGGCATATACCCTGAGAAAACCATAATTCAAAAAGAGTCATGTACCACAATGTTCACTGCAGCTCTGTTTACAATAGCCAGGACATGGAAGCAACCTAAGTGCCCATCGACAGATTAATGGATAAAGAAGATGTGGTACATATATACAATGGAATATTACTCAGCCATAAAAAGAAACGAAATTGAGTTATTTGTAGTGAGGTGGATGGATCTAGAGACTGTCATACAGAGTGAAGTAGTCAGAAAGAGAAAAACAAATACCATATGCTAACACATATATATAGAATCTTAAAAAAAATGGTCCTGAACAACCTAAGGGCAGGACAGGAATAAAGACGCAGACGTAGAGAATGGACTTGCGGACAAGGGGAGTGGGAACGGTAAGCTGGGATGAAGTGAGAGAGTGACCTGGACATATATACACTCCCAAATGTAAAATAGATAGCTAGTGGGAAGCAGCCGCATAGCACAGGGAGATCAGCTCGGTTCTTTGTGACCACATAAAGAGGTGGGATAGGGAGGGTGGGAGGGAGACCCAAGAAGGAGGCGATATGGGGATATAGGTATATGAATAGCTGATTCACTTTGTTATAAAGCAGAAACTAACACACCATTGTAAAGCAATTATACTCCAATAAAGATGTTTAAAAAAAAGTGTTTATTGAGTTACTTGTTTTCTGATTTTCCTTCCCCTTCTAGAGTTCAAGCTTCTTACTACTCTCTCCCCAATGCCTGGAATGACTCAGTGCATATATATGAAAAGAATGAATATTACCAGTGACATTTCACCCCCTTTTAGGCTGTTAATTTCCTTTATTCTAGGAGATCTCCACTCGGATATCCCATTTTTATTCAAAACCAAGCCTTAAAATTGAGCTACAAATCCTCCTTTTTGTTCCCCAAAGAGCCAAGATATTTCCTGCTGCATGCTGTGTCCTCTGCCTGGAGCCTCAGCCTCCTCAGTTCCTTCCTTCCCACAGAAAATGCTCTGCTCTTAGGATGGGTGTCTTCTTCTCATCTAAATCCAATGTCATTCCTCAGAAAGATCTTCCCAGATCACCCTGATCAACCAATCTGTCATTATTTTCTGTCAGAACAATCTGGATTGTTTTTTCTTTTTTCATATTAGTTTCAAGTGTACAACATAATGATTTGATATATGTATATATTGTGAAATTATAGGCCTAGTTAACAATCATCACCACACAGTTACAAATTTTTTGTAACAAAAAGTACAAACTTCCAGTTATAAAATAAATCCTGGGGATGTAATGTACAGCATGGTGATTACAGTTAATAATACTGTTTTGGATATTTGAAAGTCCCTAGAAGAATAGGTCTTAAAAGTTCTCATCACAAGAAAAAAAACTGGATTTCTTTTGTTTTTCAATTCAATTGCTTATTTGTTTGTTTGTTTGTTTCTTAACTATCTCCCCCACTAGACTCTAAGTTTTACTAGGGCAGAGAGTGTGAATAGTTTATAATGCATGCTTAAAATATAGCACAATGCCAAGATCAGAGTGGGTACTAAGTCAATTGTTGAATGAATGAATGAATAATCTTAAATCCGTCTGTCCATTTTTGGATTAGGAGGCAAATCTTTCTTCCAAATTTATTAATACTTTTAACTCCTTACTTCTTTTAATTTCTAGATAGACTATTCCTCTACTAAAGGACAAGTTAAAATTCTACTTTGTCCCTGAGGCTTTGCTAAATGACTCCAGCCACTGTCACTTTTCCCTTTGCCAGATTCATTCATTTAATTCACAAACTGGTGCTCAGTGCTGTAAGAGATAGAAAGATGCATCAGATATTATTCCTGACCTCAAAGAGATTTAAATATTTATCACATACTTTTGGACTTCAGTGTAACTCATATGTGTCAAATGAATAAGTAAATGAGCTTAATTATAGCTTTGCTGAGCTCTTAACTCATTTTTCATGATACTGAACACAAACACATAGCTTCTTCCCGGAATCTTCCTGGGAAGCCTCAAGAAAGATCATCTTTCCAGAAAAATTGAGGAAGTGATCTATTCGCAGTAAAGAATCAGTGCTGGGAAATGAAGTAGCTCCCCAGAATCTTCTAAGTCCTCTTTGCACCCTTTTAATTCATTATATTTAAATGAACTTCCTGAAAAACCACACCCTTTTATATTTAAATGTAAACTTGAAAACATTTCCAAGTCAACAGTAGTTTTTCACTAGCTTTCATATGAAATGACATTCTTTCATTGGTTCAAATATCTACATTAGTCTCTTTCTCTTGTATCTCCCCAGGCTTCTCAGGTCATACATGGTGGCACTGTATTTGTGTCCCCACTAATTTGAAACCAAGTTTGAAATCAAATCCAGATTTTTTTCCTTTGCTCCATCCATTACAACCATTCATTGAAGAAAGTTTTCTGTCTGTAGTATAAAAACAAGTAGCTAAAATGTGGAAAATGTAGTCGATCTGTTGGCTATTTTGTCTATGTGACGCTCTACCCAGGGTTAAATGATTTTTCTCTGCATTAGATTAATGGAGCAGTTGTTTTGGCAGTGTCTCGGCACAATTGGTGGGCTACCAATTTTCTGTAACATTTCTCAGTTTTTTGCTTTTCAGTGCTATTTTTTTATCAGTCTCAGCTGCAGACTGCTTGAACTGCCTTCTCATCCTAGTTTCTCCTCCTCCTTCCTGCCCTGCTTATCTCAGCCACAGTGATGAAATTCCAGTATCCTTTATACATGTAACTTCCAGATTACTCCTCTTCACTTGCTCATTGATTCAAACTTCCAATGAACAGACCTTAGGAAGCTCACGGTTCGTCCTCACTTCCCATAATGTTCTGGCTATATTTTCTGCTTACCTAAAACCAACCTGTTTGTTATCCTCTGCTGTCCACTCACTCAGAGGTTCAATCTCCTCATTAAATCCTTCTTCAAGTCCTGTCAGTTCCACTCCCATAATTTATCCCAACACCAAGCACTCCTCACCATCCTCACTGCTACAGCCTTAGTTCACGAGCTGCCATCACGTCTCTCCTACACCTAGACCAGGTCTTCCTGACCCTCCTTCACAACCATAGTAACTGCAAACAACTCTGCAAATTCTAAAACATAAATCAGATTATGTCATTCCCCTGCTATAAATATTTCTGGTGGCTTCCCTTTGCATCCAGGATAAAATCCCAGGATCCTGGGACTTGCCAGCCCTTCACCTCTCGCTCTGTAAATTCATTCTGGGCACACTGGCCTGTCCGATTCTTGACTGTCCCCTTTTCAGGGCCTGGACTTGTTGTTTCTTCCCCCTGGCATCCTCTTTCCCTGTACCTGCACATGGCTTCCTGCTCCTCATGATCTCATATCAATTCTAATGTCGTCTTCCCAGAGAGGCCTTCTCTGTCATCTCTAGTTAAGCAATATCCTTCTTCTACCTCTATGACGTCTCCACTTTTGTTGTGTCGTTAGCACCCATCTGTGTATGAAGTCATCATACTTCTTTGTGTATTGTCTACCTCTCCCCTCTTAGAATGTAAGCTGTCTATGGTCAGGCTGACTGTGAGTATTATTCACCATTGTATGTCTAGCATCCAATACAGAATCTGACACACAGCTGGCATGCCTTTCATTCACTCAACAGAGGCTTATTTGGCAATGGCTTTATGTCAACCACTGTCCCAGGCACTAAGATGTAACTGTGAATAAAATTGAAAAGTGCCTATTCTCAGAGGGTCTACATAACATTTGAGGTGGGGCTGGTGCACACTGTAAAAGAAAAACTGGTTAATAAACAATATATACTATATCACGTGATAGTAAGTGCTCTAGAAAAATTAGCGGGAAAGGGAAATAGGAGGTATCTTAGGCAATAACCCCCCCCCTAAAAAATAAGCAGAGTGAATTACTCCTGCCTTTGTTTCCACAGCACTTTAGATATACTTTTTTCCCCACACTTATCACATTCATCCTACTTACATGTTCACATGACTTTCTTCATGTGAACTCATCTGACTCTGAGCTGGAAGTTAGTGAAGATGTTGCACTTATCATTCTTTGTGCCTGGCGTATAGGAAGACTCAATAAATGCAAGTAAATAAAAGAATTAATGTTTATGTTTTCTACTCTTACCCTCTAGAATGTCTTCCACGTATGACTTCATGAAACAGCATCCCTAGGAGACCTGGAGAAAATATTTATTATGTTCAAATATACAGACAGTGCCACATTTGCTGTCTCTGTGTTTCATTTACTGTCTCAGTGCTGCATTTGCTGTCTCTGGGCATCAACGCATAGAAGGAAAGCCTCATGTATATTTTTAATTTGTTAAAGCATTCTCTGACCATGGTTGGACGAAGGTCTGTCCTCCTTTCCTTCAGGCTACAGTGCTAGGGCTTATGCTCATTTATCCTTTATATGACACACACACTAAATGTGTGCCCATAAAGGAGATACATAATACATATTATGCACTCATTTGGCTTCCTTTGTTGCAGAGAAAACAGTTACAGAGCAGAAATTGTGTACTTTGTACTTCTAATCGGGTCCTTGGCACCCAGCCAGGCATCAAGGATGAGTCCAATTTTCCTGCAGAAATGCTGTGATACATGTGAGGTCCTTTCTGCAATGACATTACACTGCTTTCCTAGACAAGCAAAAGCAAACGTCTTTCTTTTTCTGTGCTTCTAGTGTATTTCAATATTAAAAGCAATAAAAGGTTTTAAGCCCTTTTTTTATTTTTCAGGAATTGGTTCCCGGGATGCATCTGTGATATGGCTAAGGAAACTATAGATAAAAAATAATGAAATCTGACTCTCTATCCATATGAGGGATAGTAAAAGGAAAATTAAGTTTTTCTCAAAGAATCTGAGTTGTGGGAAAGCACATCAGGAGAGCGAATGCTTCATTGCCAGCCAAGCAATTCATTGCATTATAAAGACACCTCATGTACCCCTATGAACAAGAGAAAAAACAGCCTTTTTCTCTAGTAAAAGAATATAGTGACTAATGCTGTGTTAGAGAAGAGGAAGAGATGATTTTGATGCACATTATACTGGATTTCGAAATACATGTGGTTTCCTGCTAGGAACTTAATTTCTAGCCTCGTCTCCAAATAGTATAGGTTGGGCTGTCACAGATTTCCTGTGCCCCTCTCTGGTGGTATGTATCTAAAAATAGAAAATGAGAAAAAAACACTTCTCAGCCAAAATATATCATATTTTGTTTCAAGAGTCAGGTAAGAGATAAAAAGACTACACTGTTAGTTAAATCTCTACTACACATTGAGCTTTTATGCCCTTCAGAGTATTTTCCTAACAGTGATTGGTATGAAATGCCAGAGACCCTTTGGATTGACCACCTATTTGGCAAATGTGATCCAAGCATCTGGAGAAGATCTATGCCTTGCAAAACAGCCAGGGAAAACTCAATGCAAGTACACATGCAATCTATATGGAAAGTAGTAGTATGGAATCATTTTTGTTTCAGGTACTATAAGAACTACCATTTCATAAGGGCTGGAAATGTGGGTCTTTCATGCCTGTCTGCCACTGGTGTGGGAACCACTAATGGAGCCAATGAATCATGTTTTAGATGGCTCATAAATGGGATCCTCAGGAATGCTCAGCAAATAAAGCTTCCATTATTCATCCATCTTTGACTAGCCATTGTACACAGTTCACATCTTGTTTGCTAGGCCTGTGAAAAGAAGTTCTGAATGATGAGCACTATTGTCAAGAATTTTCCATATATTTAGAGTTTCAATTATTACAGGTGTTTGGTGAAAAAACTTCTCAGATGTGGTAAATTATTTCTGCTACTCTGTAGGTCAGAGAGAGATGCACACATGTAGAATAAGACTGCATCAAATTAGATTGGAATGTTTTGACAGCAAGAGACAGCAAAAGGTTATGCTGGTATTATAAAGCAGGAGAGCATAACAAGTGATTTACGATGGCAGCAGAGATACAACCTTGAATCACAATGAATAAGCAAGTTGGCTATTAAACATGTAGAGTAGTTAATAAAACTGCATTTGATTAGATGAAAATTTGGGAGATCATTTCTAATGGATCGTGGATAATGGTTCTAATAAAGCCAAGTGGATTTTTAAATTTTGGTTTATAATATCCGCTCTTTGACGGACACTCCAGGCATATGTATGGCAGCCCAGCAGAATTCAGATAGGTCAAATTGTCAAGAGAATCCCTGTCCATTTTTGTCAGGAAAATCCTGATTTAACAGATGTGCTTTGTGTAATGCCCTGAAGGACAACAGGTTTAGATTTTTCTGAGTCAAAAGAAAGCAAAATTCCAGAGCCTTACGTTTCTTTATAAAACGCTCCTATTCTCAGTCTTTAACTAAAAGACAACTCAGTCAATTCTCAATTTTGACTTTAGAATAAGACGTCCTTCTCTTAGCCTAAAGGCAATTGAATGGCAATCCAGGAGAATGGCAAAGATATGTTATTTTCACTATTTAAAAAAAATAAATTTTTATAAGAGAGATAGGAAAAGAGTATGTGAGTGGATTTGAAATGGGTTAGATCAGATTGAGAGGATGTCACTGATAAAACAAAAATAAATAAACAAAAGCAATGATCATTCTGTGGAGTAATCATATTTTCATGTCTTTCTTTTTAAATATTATGTTCAGGAAGAATGATTGAGCTAATTTATGGAGGATAAAGAGAGTGATGGATCCCATTTTGGAAAATACTTTTACTTTTGAGTATGTTCCTTAAAAATTTTAATGCAACAGTTTCACTATTCGAACACAAAACTAAAGTCTCCCAGTCGGGGCAACCCAACATTGCAGCATTAGGGACTAATAGAAATCACTGTTCTTCTTGACGCTGCATGTAGAGTTCCATGCTAAGGAGAGAAGAGTCGAGCGGGGAATATGAGGAATAAGTGCTTTTTAATTTTTTAATTTTTATTATTTTTAATGAAGTATAGTTGATTTACAATATTGCATTAGTTTCAGGTGCACAGCATAGTGACTCAGTATTTTTGTAGATTATACTCCATTATAGATTATTACAAGATACTGGGTATAATTCCCTGTGCTGTATAGTAAATCTTGTTGCTTATCTATTTTATGTATAGTATTGAATAGTTTGTATCTATTAATCCCATACCTCTAATTTGTCCCTTTCCTCTTTGGTAACCATACATTTGTTTTCTATGTCTGTGAGTCTGTTTCTGTTTTGTATATACATTCATTTGTATTATTTTTTAGATTCCACATATAAGTAACATCATATAGTATGTCTTTCTTTGTCTGACTTATTTTACTAAGCATAATATTCTCTAAGTACACCCATGTTGCTGTAAATGGCAGAGCAGTAAGTCCCATATATACGAACCTTCAAGTCGCGAACTTTCAAAGATACAAATGTGCGTTCCATCAACATCAGGCATGAGTGAAATTGCAGCTTGCCCTCCATCTCCTATTGCTGACAATCCTTCAGCTCTACCATCTCCCATCTCCTCTCCCTCCTCCAGTCAGTAACTCTTCTTGCCTGTTCACTCGATGCCAGCCCCTGTATGCCAGCTGTTGTACTGTACTACTGTACTTTTCAAGGTACTGTATTGTAAGATTAAAAATGTTTTCTTTATTTTTTGTGTTTGTTTTTTTATGTATTATTTGTGTGAAAAGTACTATAAACCTATTACAGTACAGTACTATATAGCCGATTGTGTTAGTTGGGTACCTAGGCTAACTTTGTTAAACTTACGAACAAATAGGACTTATGAATGTGCTCTCAGAACAGAACTCATTTGTATATAGGGGACTTACTGTATTTCATTCTTTTTTATGGCTGAGAAATATTCCAGTGTGTTTGTGTGTGTGTGTGTGTGTGTGTGTGTGACATCTTCTTAAGTCAATCATCTGTTGATGAGCACTTGGGTTGCTTCCAAGTCTTGGTTACCGTAAATAGTGCTGTTATAAACATTGGGGTGCATATATCTTTTTCAGTTAGTGTTTTTGTTTTTTCTGGATATATATCCAGGTGTGGAATTGCTGGATCATATGGTAGTTCTATTTTTAGTTTTTTGAGAAACCTCTGTACTGTTTACCATAGCGGCTGTACTAATTTACATTCCCACCAACAGTGTACAAGGGTTCCCTTTTCACCACATCCTCTCCAAAATTTGTTATTTGTAGACTTTTTGATGATAGCCATTCTGACCGGTGTGTGGTATTAACTCATTGTGGTTTTGATTTGCATTTCCCTATTCAAGTAGAATAAGTGCCTTTTTAAATTGGCAGAATTTTAATTCTTTTTTCTTCTGAACAAACAGTATGTTATATGATTGATTGTTCAGCCAAGATTACTCTCAGAAACAACGTGGTTTTGTTAATTTCTTAGAGTTAGTAACTGGGTGATATACAGACAAACATGATTGCCTCTCAACTGTAGCAAAAAAATAATCTCCAGGTATAATGAAATAGTCCATCTTATTGCAATAAAAAGCAAGAAAACCAGGGCAGTGAGACTTGATGCTTTCTGTAGTTTATGTCCCTGAAGACCTCTGGAGGTAATATTCATTTCACCTTCCATTTCCGTAGTGCCTGATGGTTTGCAAAGTACTTTCACATATATTATTTCATTCAAGGAAAAGAAATGCATATTCTATAAAGGCCATTTCTGAAAGAAAATAAAATGTCAAGTAAATGAAAACTATTCTTAGATTGAATAACCCAGGAAGCTGCTCTGTCAAAACAGTGAACCACTTCATGAGAAACAGAGGAGCCAAAAAATAAAATAAAATCATCATCACAAGTATAACTATGAAATATATGGGCCTTGCTAAATTTTTTTCATTATGTTCATGATTTGAGGACTGTAATTTGTTCCAGATTTGTTGAAAGTGGGAAGAATATAATAAATAGACCTCCTAGATCTCAGGTGCCCTGTGGAATTTTAATGCTTTGCCACCTGCGGCAAAATGCATATATATTATTTGGTGGTATAATGACTTTCCTTTGCCCTCCGATTCCATCCAAATTCCACTCCTTGACGTGATACCTGCCCCATCTTTACCTCTGTGTACCTTCTGCTCCAGCCAGGCCAGGATGCTCCCTTTGACAAAAATGTGCACATTCCTGCCCCTAAGTCTTTGTTCCCTGTACCATTCTTCACAGCTAAAACCATCTATCTTTCTCCAAGAATGTTCCCCAACTACTCTGAGCTGCAATCTCCTTTCTTTGTCTTCCAGTAGTTCATATTTTTCATTCACTCATTCAACAACTATTTAAAGAGAATCAACTATGCACAAGGCATCAACTAGGCACTGGAAATGGAATAATGAAAAAGACAAACAAGATCTTTGCTCTCGGGCAGCTGACATTCTCTAGGGGAAGAACAGACAATAAACACATACACAATAAAAGATTATTTTAGATGCTGCTAAGTGCTCTGAAGATCTATAAAGGGGTGGTATGAGAAAGTGGCTGAAGGGAGGATTGATAGCCAAGATTGGGGGACCAGGGAGGGCTCCAGTGAGGAGATGACATCTAAGCTGAGACCTGAATGAAAAGAAGGAGCCAGCCCTTCAAAGTTGGGGTGCAAAGCATCCCAGGCAGAATGGACATCTTCTAAGGTCCCAAGGAGGGACCAAGCATGGAAGTTTCCAGGAAGAGAAAGAAGGGAGGTATGGCCAGAGGGTAGTAAATGAAGGGAAGCTTGGTAGAGATGGAGCTGAGAGGTAGGCTAGTGTTAGGTCACATAGGGACTTAGTTTTTAAACTGAGTGCATCCAGAAGCCATGAGAGGGTTTTAGGCAGGAGATGACAAGATAGGATTTGTATTTTTTGAAAGCTTTCTCTGGCTACTGGGCAGAGAGTGGACCATGAGGGTACAAAATTCGAGTGAGTGTGACCAGTAAGGAGACTGTTGCAGGTCCAGGGGGTACAAGTGAGGTTAGGACTAAGGTTGTGTGTGAAGATGGAGAAAAGTTGACAGATTCGAAATATGTTTTGCAGGTTAAGTCATCAGGATTTATGGATAAATTAAATGCAGAAGGCAAGAGAAACTCAAATTCATATTCTACTGTGTCCTAATTAAGCTATTTAATGTGTTTGTACATGTCTTCCCAACAAGATTATAATTACTTTGCAACCAGAAATTACTTATATCCTACTTTTTGTGTCAACCACAGAAATGAGGATGGCTCTTTGCAAAAATGAGCACACAAGAAAGACTTAAGTTGTATCCAATGAATATTTTTACCTCTGTTGTGGGATCAAAAATAATCCAATCCGACTGACCATTGCAAAGCAAAGTGTCTCCCCTCTATTTTTTTTTTTTTGCATGCTGCAATCTGTGCCTTCACGTCCTGCTACTTTTTTGGTGTCTGTAATTCTCTCTGTGATATCTTCGAACCCACCCTCTGCTGATGAGATCTCTGCTTCTGTAAGGGTGCCCACTTCCTTGCTTACTGCACACTGCCCTGATGCAGCTCACTGCAGCCATTAACTCTGCACTCAATCTCTGCCAGGCCCTCTGCAGGTGATGGGGACCCAAAGATAAACAAGAGGAGGCATGAGAAAACTTGCCATATAGTCTTCACTAAGAACTAGGTGGGAGAATCCTGGACCACATGGATACACGTAAGAAAGAAAGGGAAGAATTATAAAACACAAATGTGCGTCTCTCTAAGGGCTGTATAAAAAGGAAGCTCCAATTGCTTCCCATCCCTTATCTCTTAACCTTTGTAAACACTACATGATTCCGGTTCCAGGAAAGGGAATCTTTAATCTCTCCACAAGAGACAAAGAGGAAACAGTGAACATGTGTGCAGAAATGTCTTTGAGGTTGCTTAGGTAACTCCATCTTTCATCCCCCATCCTCTCCTGAAAAACAAATGTTCTTTCTTGTATTTGGGTTAATTTCTTCTCAATAAATATTTATCAAATTACGACTACTATACACAAGACCCTGGAAGGGTCCTAGAAATATAGTCCTTGCCCTTGTCCTCTAGATCTTTGAAGAAAATGCATAAAACAAAGTAAAATGAAATCCATGGCAAGTAGACATCTGCATGTGATGTTTGAACACAAAGGAAAGGTAATGCATCCTGAATGGATGGTTCAAGAAAGATGCTTCAGAGGAGAAGGAGTCTGCGTGGATGTGGAAAGGTGAGTAGTATTTTGAGCTGTTGAGAAGGAGAGTATGCAGGTGCAGGACCAGCTGGAGCAAATCTCAGAGGCATTACACCGCATTGGAGCCCCGTGGAATGGTGTAGAGTTGCCTTGCTGGAGAATAGGAACCAAGAGGAGGTACACTAAAAGTAGACAAGGTAAATGAATTCCATGTCAGGGTTGCAGAATCCTTCAATGCATGTTGGACATTACTTTGTAGCCAACAGGGAGCTACCACAGACTTTTAGATAGGGGAACGCCATGAGCTGGTCCAGAATAAGGAAGTATTCTGGTGTGGTGGCCATAGGCATGCCCCTCTCAGATGCCCCTTTAAGAAAATCTCTTAGGCATAGAAAACAAATTTATACTTACCAAAGGGAAAGGGAGAGAGGGATAAACTGAGAGTATGGGATTAACAGATGCACACTACCATATATTAAATAAATAAAAAGGATTTACTGTATAGCACAGGGAACTATATTTAATATCCGGTAATAAACTATAATGGAAAAGAATTGAAAATATATATATATATGTAACCGAATCACTGCTGTACACCTGAAACTAACACAATATTGTAAATCAACTATACTTCGATTTAAAAAAAGAAAGAAAAAGTAAATCTCCTGGGGAGCAGAGATGACTGACAGTCTCCGGTCTCCACCTGTCACTCTTTTGGGTTCATCCTAATGGTGAACACCCCAAAGCCGCCCATCCTGACCAACAGGGAAGCTCTTCACTGGGAAACTTTGTCTTAGCTATTTCCCATCATTCTGGCTGAGACTGTCTCCACACTGTGCTGTGCTCTGTGGCTCTGGGTACCAATCCTTCCTCCTCTTTCTGCTTTCACAGGTGTCAGGTCTGCAGGGCAGTCTGAAGCTCCCCCCACCCCCACCTGCTCCTTCTCCCTCTCCTAGTTTTCTCCATAGACAATGCCCCAAATAAACTTCTTGCACACTTGCCGTCGGCTTCCCAGAGGACCAGACTGACACAGCTGGTAATGCAAGAAGGATGAGCAGCCCTGACCCATTTTAGGGGTGATATCTAAAGGACCACAGACTGGTCAGTACTGACAGAACAGAAAGGGGAAGTATGAGGGAAGTGAAAGTAAAGGGAACGCTTTTTATGACAAAAAAAGAACACGTTTGCTTGATGATCTCCAGTAGCCTTGTGGGAGGGGGGATTGTGCTTGCTACTTTGAAATCACTCAGTCATCAATGTATTTTTCATCTCTGATGGGGATGGATAAATATTGGTGTTTTTGTCACTGCTGAGTCATTGCCTGTTTGTCCCCCTTTATGTCCCTGTAGTTGTGCCCTTAGTGGGGATTGACTCAGTAACTCAGATCAAAGGTAAGTAAGAAAATGTTTGCTATTGAAAGTTTTAATATTTATGACCTTTTATTGATGTCAATAACAACACATGAAATAGCATTTCATATAATCAAATTTTCCTAATTAAAGAATACTACTACCACTTATTCATATGCTATGAGGAATAACCCTGAAGAGGGTTTATAGAGAATACAGTTAGACTTGCAATCTTTCTACTAGTATTTCACAAAAGAAATCATAGCTTTATAAAAGTGTTTAGTAAAAAAAAAAAAGCAAGTCTATTTAAGAAAATAATTCTCCACTCTTATCCCAAAATTCTTTTAATGTTTAACAAGAGAATAGTAATTATAATACAGAAGACCAGTTCAGTAATTTCCAAATATTCTCTTTAAGTTTTTATCAGGTTACTTTTAATATTTAATTTATGTAGAATTCATAGTGGACTTTCTATTCTTATTTTCTATGTTCCCATTTGTTTCTCTACTAAATATAAACATATCAACATTCAGAGTGAAAGAATATGAACTTAGAGAAAAACTAAATGGAGAACTAGTTCTCAACTGTGATTTGATGAGAACAAAAATTACTTTACATTTAAGAAAAACTATTTGGAACCATAAAAACTATGGAAAATCTGAGCTGACCATATGACCACCTAATTAAAGATGTTTCTAAATCCAAAATAACTTGATAGTAATTATACACTTGTGTGTAAATATGGAATTTTTTAACTAAAAAGGGATTGTTTGTTCATCCTTTATGATTCTTCTTAAACTGTCGCATGTAAACTGGTTTCATAACTGGTTTTCATCTCCACATCCTGTGAAGTGCTTTTGTTTATAATATTTTTTTGAAGTCAAGGAAAGCTTTGCAGATGAAAGAGATAGAACACTCTCTTGTGCTACTCCTACTTTCATATCATAAAATAAATAAGGGGAGTTGTTCACTTGATCAGTAGCTGTCACTTTGAAATAATTTTCCACAAAGTCCAGAGTCTTGGAATTATTCAGGAAAGAACAGTCACTCCTAGCAACCTTTATAAACCACAGGGATAACTGAGTGGTTGATTGCCTTTGGCATATGAAGAAGTTCATGTTCCAGTAGAGTGACAAAAATCTAACCTTCAAAATCTAACCCACAAGGATTATACTCCATTTATAGTTAATATAAAATATTGGCTATGTTCCCTATGTTGTACAATATATTCTTGTAGCTTATTTATTTTATACATAGCAGTATAAAATAAATAAGAGTAGTAGTATCTCTTAATCCCACACTGCTATCTTCCCCTCCCCTCTTCCGTTTCCCATTGGTAACCACTAGTTTGTTTTCTATATATGTGAGTCTGCGTCTGTTTTGCTATATACATTTGCTGGTTTTATTTTTTAGATTCCACATATAAGTGATATCATACAGCATTTATCTCTGTCTTACATTTCACTAAACATAATATTCTCTAGGTCCATCCGCATTGCTGCAAATGGCAGAATTCCATTCCTTTTTATAGCTGGGTAATATTCCACAAAAACTCTTTCCCTCCAAAATTCTGCTCATCAAAATGACTCAGCCCAAATGAGAAACTTTCCCCAAACTCATCAGGCCCACCACGCTCCCTTAATTCTTTGCACTAGCCTCACGTTTACCAGCCAGGCCAAGGGATCCTTGAGGAAAGGACTCAATTCCTATTCTTCAAATTATCCCAATATCATTACACTATTCCCAATACCTAACACAGCATAGGAAACACTGGGACAAATGTTTTATATTTGTTAAATCTTACATTTTCCAGACTACTTTAGGAGATAACTTTGGTCTCATCTTAGAATTTTTCATTGAGAGGATTTCCTTTAGTTCTAACTGAAGTTACATTCTTCCTCCACCTGACAGTCCCAGATTAAGTTAAAAAATACCACAAGTGTCTTTTTGAAGGACAGTTTATAACAACAATTAAAAATTTAAATGCATATAATTTTTGATCCAGCAGTTCCAATTCTATACAGTTATCCCAGAGACATATGGTACAACTGGCCTAAGACATCTTCACTTAGTTATGGATTAGAGCATTGTTTATAACAGCAAAAACTGAAAACAAGCTATATGGCCACTAATAAATGACAGGTTAAATAAATTATGGAACATTCATTTAAAAAGAGAATACTGTGCCGCTGTTTAAAAGAACCAGAAAATCTATATATGGTGACATGTAAGGATTGCCAACATATATCACTAAGAAAAATAATCCAGTTGTAGAAGAGTATATTTTTTTCCCTTTTCTGTAAAAAATACTTACATACATTGAAATAATCAAGATGAATAAACTTTAACTTATAAACTGTGGTTAGTTCTGAAGTTGGGACATTTACTATCTTAGTATTGAATGGATTTCTATAAGCCATGCATATATAATATTTATAATCAGAAACACATTACTAAAGAAACAAATCTTCTCTGGTATTTGTCCCCAGTAATGGTTGGAAGCCAGGAGCGCCTGCAGGGGTACTGCCTCTATGCAGAAAAGAATAAGCAGGGTCAGTCTGAAATGCAGGATAGAGAAGGGCTGGAAATGGGCAGTAAGACTGGAAGTCTGGGGAAGAAGAATACATGATAAGAACTGTCCAAAAATGGAGCAAGTTGCATTGTAGGTAGTGAGCTCCCCACTCATCCAACTGTGCAAGCAAGAAAGACCTTGGAATGTTCCTTTATACCTTCTCTCCCTTATTCCTCAATTCCTTTAACACAGACACTTCTCTCCATCTCTTCCAACACCCCTCTAGTCCAGATAATCAACCTCTCCTGCTTGAACTATTAGAATAACTTTCTAATTGGTATCCCTAAATCAAATATAGTAGGCAGAATTTTGGCCACGATCTTTGTTCCCGATGTCATGACTGTGAATAACATACTACATGGCAAAAGGGCCTCTGCAGATGTAATGGTTATTAATGAGCTTGGCTTTAAAATAGGGAGATTATCCTGGATTATCTAGGTAAACTCAATATCATCACATGAATCCTTCCAAGTGGAGCTGCTGGCCAGCCCAAGAAGAGAAAATAAGAGGGGCAGCAGACGGGGAAGTTGAAGAGACTGGACTTGACCTGGAGGAGTTACTGGCTCAGAGAGGAGGGACTGCACGGAGAGCAGGAGAGGGAAATGAATTCCAGCAACCTGTGAGCTCAGGATGAGAACCTCAGCCCCAGGTGATACCTTGATTCCTACCTGGTGACATCCGGGACAGAGAACCCCTCTGAGCCTTGCCGTGCCCGAGACCCTCTGTGACCCTCTGTGAAAACTGTGATATTGTTTTTTGTGGGTTTTTTTTTGTTTTTTTTATTTATTATTGGCTGAGTTGGGTCTTCTTTGCTGAACGTGGGCTTTTCTCTAGTTGTAGTGAGCGGGGGCTACTCTTCGTTGCGGTGCACGTGCTTCTCATTGCGGTGGCTTCTCTTGTTGCGGAGCACAGGCTCTAGGCACGCAGCCTTCAGTAGTTGTGGCACACTGGCTCAGTAGTTGTGGCTCGCGGGCTCTAGAGCGCAGGCTCAGTAGTTATGGTGCACGGGCCCAGTTGCTCAGTGGCATGTGGGATCTTCCTGGACCAGGGATCGAACCCATGTACCCCTCATTGGCAGGCAGATTCTTAACCACTGCACCACCAGGGAAGTCCCTGTGATATTGTTTTAAATGCCTAACTTGTGATAATTTCTTTCAGCTGCAATAGAAAAATAATACATCAACCCTGGCCGATCTCTGGTCTATTTTTCCAAACACAATGAGAGTGATTTTTTTTTTTTCCCCAAAGTACAGATCTGGTTATGACACACTCGTTTACAACCTTCATTTGCTTTCTACTGCTCTTCAGAAACATTGTGAACCCTAACCCTAACCGTTAACACAGCCTTCAAGTCTTGCGTGGTTTCCAGCTACCACGAACCTCTCCAGCATCATCTTCGTCTACCAGCCCCTAACTCTGAGATTCAGCTACTCTGGCCTTCTTTCATTTACTCAGACTGAGATGCTCCTTTGCGTGCACGACCTTTACACAAGCTGTTCCTTCTGCCTAGAATGTTTTTCTCTCTTCTGTTCATCTTCTGGCCACTACCTTTTATCCTTTGGATTTAAGTCCACACACCTCCAGCTCAGAGAAGTCTCTCCTGACCTCTCTGACTAAATCAAACATAGAAATTACAGGCTCCTGTGGAATTACATACCTATCCTTCCAAGCAATTGTCATGGTTACAATAGTTTGTGTGATTACGTGACAATTATCTGTCTCAAATACCATGCTGTAACCTCCGTAAGGACAGGGAGTGTTTGTCTTTCTTCACCGTTGCATCAACAGCTCTTAGCAGAGTGTCTGAAACACAATCAGGTCTCAAATGATGTTTCCTGGCTGAATAATTGAATCAATGAGTCACAATGAATCAATGAATTAGTGCTCTAGGATAGAATAGATGAGAAGATAAATACCAGCCACCAGTAGAAGGTTGAATCAAGTGACTGCATGTTATCCTACTGGTTCTAAGATTGCACGATGATGTTAGGTATTTTGTGGCCGTGCAAAGTGTAACTGCCTTTTAATTTTACCTCACCCAGGGAAACTTGGTTTTTCTAATGAAAATAGCTGCCAAAACATCACTTTATCACCAATACATGTCCTGACTCACCAAATAAATTTAATAAATACTTAATGGGGAATGACCAAGTGGAAGACACTGTATGTGTCCCAAGTAATATAACATGCCCTTGATTATTGATATATCCAACTTATGTATTGAACTTCACACTTTATAAAATATAATTTTGCAAATATCATCTCCTTTAATCCTCACAATAACTCTGTAAAGTGCTTGGTTTTGGGGGGGTATGGGTTTTTTTCAATTCAGCACAGATCAATCAGAAATTGACTGCTCAGAGGTTAACTGACATGCTCAATTTCAGTAAAACTTCAAATTACAGAACTCCATCACAGGTCTTCCTGCTCCATGGCCACGTTTTAACAGCATAGATTTTCCAGGTAGGAACTAAAGCCTTGCATTTCCCCGTGTATTACTTTTCTCTCCATCCCTACTCCCTGGTGCCCAGCCTGAGTGTCTCAGAAGTTGTCTGGACAACCATCAACCATACCTGGTGTAATTTCTATTTACATCTGCCCCTGCACTTCCCAGCGATGAGAAAAGGAACCACGGTGGGCAACCAATAGTGTTTACCAAATGGATTGTCTGCTTTACCCTCACACTTCACACACACATGGTAAGCAGTTATTCAAATTTTAAGCTCCTCAGCGAATATAAATTTTTACACAAGAAGCGTTTTCTTTATTATTGATTATTTTGGGACTTTAGAACATGCTTCTTCTTAAATAGTTATAACTGGAGGGAAATTTCTGGTGTAATTTCTGAGGAATGTGTTTTTTTTCTATGAATTTACGTGATGATACCACAGATTAGTGTGGAGTGGGCCTTACCGAGAATGATTAGTGTGGAGTGGGCCTTACCCAGAATGGAATGTGGTTAGCACATAGAGATGAGCTCAAAGATAAACTTCTGTTTAATTGGGTAGATATAATAGTCCAATGATTCTGCTGAATGCACTGGAACATCCAAAAGAAGTTCCAAAAAACAGTTTTAAGTAATTATTTCTGGAATGAGGGCATAGTTTCACCTTATAATTAATTTTTTAAAGAAATTTTTCTCATTTGGATTCTTCTGGTATATTCTATTTTCAACAAGAAACTTAAGAATGGAGTTAAGTCAAAGGGCACAAACATCTTCCTTATAATTTTATTTCTTTCTGATTGTTACATTAATGCATGCTTCTGTAAAAAATACAGAAAATACATTAAACTGTCCAGAGGGAGAGAAAAATTTCCTTATAATGATCATTATTCTATCTCGAGGCAAATATTAACATCTTGACACTTTCATCTCCACCATACTCCTGTTTATTTTTCTTAGTTTAGATGTAGTCCATTCTTTTCTACTTAACATTATGTATTTTTTCACCAGTAAAGCAATGCTTTTAATTAAAAGTATTAATACTACTTCTCTGAGTTACAATTCAAAAGTTTGCCCAACTGATGTAACCACTGTTAAAAATTTGGTATTCACCTTCTTTACTTATTCCTTTGCTAAACTAACATGTACAGTATACATATAAATACCATTACTACCATTGTTGTTTTTCTTTTTACAAAAATGGAATTGTACACATAACTAGTTTTTTCTTAATATATCATTACATTTTCCCAATTCCTTCATATAAATCTATCTCATTCTACCAAATAACTGCATAATATTCCATAGAGTAGAAGTATAATAATTTATGAAACCACCTCGTATTGATGAAGGCTCATGATTTTTTCTTATTTTTTCCTATTATAAGAAACAAAGCAATAAAAATCATAGTAACATATGTTTAAATAATGGCACTTTTAATTTTAGAAAATATTTCTTTGCTAACAATTACAAATTTAACAAATACAAACGGGTTCTTTCCTTTGTTTTCCCTGAGGGTGTGGTCCATATTTCTCTGGTCCATTGCTCTTTTGCCCAAACAGAACACAGAACACGGCATATAGAAAGTTTGAGTCAATTACATATTTGCCGAATTGAACTGAACAAGTGATGTTACTGAATTTAAAAGTGGTCAATGTGCGAGCTATGCTGTATGATGTTTAGGTAGGACATCAGAGTCAGGGCTTACCCAGGACGTTCAAAACCCCCCATCTGCATCCAGCTTGGCCATCAATGGGCAGTATTTCTTTGAACTTGGTTTCCTTCCACTTCATCTTTTCTTTATAAATTGGTTAAATGGCATGAGTCTCATGTTGCATAGACATGTCCTACTTTAATATGCATTTTATTCTTATCAAATGTCTGATGACAGTGTAATATAACAAGTTCCTTTAGCATTAAAGTAGTAAGTTAAAATAGTACGTTTGTAATTATGAGCATACTCTGACATCTGATGTCTGATGCTCTGATGTCAGCATACACTGACATCTCTTTACAGCACATTTCACATGCAGAGGATGAAATGATTAAATTGTTCCCACTCATTGACTCAGCTTTTCTTTTTTTTTAATCTTTTTAAAATTAATTAATTTATTTATTATTTATTTTTGGGCGCATTGGGTCTTCGTTGCTGCGTGCAGGCTTTCTCTAGCTGCGGTGAGCGGGGGCTGCTCTTCGTTGCGGTGTGCGGGCTTCTCATTGCGGTGGCTTCTCTTGTTGTGGAGCTTGGGCTCTAGGCGCAAGGGTTTCAGTAGTTGTGGCACGTGGGCTCAGTAGTTGTGGCTCTTGGGCTCTAGAGTGCAGGCTCAGCAGCTGTGGCGCACAGGCTTATTTGCTCCGCGGCATGTGGGATCTTCCCAGACCAGGGCTCGAACCCGTGTCCCCAGCATTGGCAGGCAGATTCTTAACCACTGCGCCACCAGGGAAGTCCCTGACTCAGCTTTAATGTATTCAAAGTCTATGTGAGAATTAGCTCCATTAGTCTACTGCCACCCTGAAAATTACATGGACCATCAGAAGGTGGTGAGAGAAGGCAATGCGAATGAGTCAGTATAAACCTATCTATCTGAGCAGGAAAACCAGAGGCCCCCTGAGGAAGGGTCAACAACTTCTTCTTGAATGTCAGAAATCAAAAGTACTCAATAATTAATGTCTTTTTTTTTTCCTCAGTTGAATTCCAAATAAATTAAGACATAGATAGAGAAGTTAGGTAGATGGAGACCACAAAATAGCATTTATTACCAATAAGGATGTTAACAGAGGAAGTGACAACACATCTATAGGCCAGAGGCATCCTGTTACAGCAGGCTCGCCTTCTCCAGAATTAGAGGCTCCCCCTCTCTGCTGCAGGGGTACTGGGCTTCCAGAGCAGATCTGTCTCGGCCAGGAGAAGGGACGAGGGCTCACTTCCTACTGGCATCTCCCACCAGAAGAAAAGAGGAAGGGGTAGGCTGTACACGCCCTGTTTCTTCTTCCAACCTCACCAGTCAGAAAGTCACTCTCTCTCCCTGGATGGGAATCAGCAAGGGATAGAAGAGAGCCCAGACAGTTTATGCTAGTGGAACCCCTTTTACGTGGAAGAAAGTATCAAGTATGGGAAAGAAGAGCTTCCCTCTCGCTGCTCACTATTGAAAAGCACAGTGTTTTTCTTGAACACATGTTGCTGCCTTTTACAGGGATCTGGGTTTTGAGATAGCAGACAACCTAGGCATCTTCTGGCCTCCTCCACAAAAGACACCCCACACGTCGCACAGGTGAGCACAAACACACCCTCTGCAAAAGCACGTGGTCAGGGCATTCCTGGAGATCACGAGCTAGAAGAGGGCTTACCTGTTAAATTTTGTTTGGTGTCTAGACTTTAAATTCTCAACCAGTTTAAAATGCATTCTAGAATATAACCTCTTATTTAGTTTACCTTGAAAATAGAACATGGAAATTAATTTTGTCCATGAGTCCATACACTCTTAAAGTTTTCACAGTATTACATATTTTTCCTGCTGACATCCTTATACTCTTGCTTTTAAATAATATATTTATTCAAAGCATTTGTTGAATACTTTTAATAACATTTATGAGTACCAGCAGTGATTCAAATCTTACAAGGAAAGTATTATCAAGCCCATTTTACAAATGAGAAAATGAAGGATCGGATAGATAATTTGTTTCAGATGATACACAGACAGGAAAGGAAACTTGTGTTCGAACCCAGGTCTTGCCAACTCTCACAGGTGCTCCACCCTGGTTACCTGTATAGGCATCTATCATCCTAGATGCAAATTACTTGCGGTTGGGATCATGGCTTCTACTGATTCATTTTTTTTTCCTATCCACAGCAAAGTATACAATGCTCTCACTTAGTAGGTATTCAGGAAGTATTTAAGTTTAGGTAAATAGACTATCGTGAAATTCTAGATATGAAAGATGCATAGAAATATTCCAACTTGAATCTGTTTATGTAGCCAGGAGAGTGTTAGAATCCAAACCAGAGTTTAACTCCTCATATACGGCCTTTCAGCTCTTCCAGCTACCATTTCCCCTTCACCATGGGAATCACTCAAGTGACAAGTGGCTTGTCATGGATTACCCTCGTTTAGCAATAGGAGGAGCCAACTGCTACTTCTCCCGGAACAAAAGACCTGAGGCAACAGAGGTCACATCGGTGTCATGGAGTTGGAAAGCCTTACAGGAAGGAAAATAACAATAATAAAACATCACATTTCTTTGAGAAGCAGCAGAAAATCATGGCTAAATGCATGGACTCTGGAGCCATAGGACCTGGGTTAAAATGAGTAGAGGTAATCTGCTGTTAGCTAGCTGTGTGATCTTGGACGAGTTACTTAGTCTGTATGTGCCTCAGTTTCTTCATCTATAAGATGGGAATGCAGTAATTCATACAGTCTGTGAAAATTAAATGAGTTACATATATAAAATGTACAGACTTCACCCAGCACACCAAGCACTATTGGTTGTTATTTGAGCACTTGCTAGGTTCCAGAGACTGTGCAAAAAGTTTAAAAACCATTAGTTATATTGATCATATAATTAAATATTGAATAAGAAAAGCCATTGCTATACTTTACAAGCGCAGAATCTTGAGACGGAGAGAGAAAAAGCACTTGATTAAGATTCTAGTACCTGCCAGTGGAGGCGTATAAACCTGGGTTACCTTCCCCCAGAGCCCACGCTGCTAACCACTGTGTGGGGGGCTGAATCATCAACTTTCTCTCCCACAAAAAAGAAAAACTGCTTTGGGATCCCTACTGTACCCCAAAGGGACCCCTGCTATTGTAGCAGGCACAGAATTCTCTAGCAAAGGCCACCTTTTTCTAACTAAGCCTCCATCAATTCTCCTGTGGCCCCAGGAGGTTGGGCTTACAGCAGGCCATATCATTCCTAATTCAGAAGAGTCTAGATTAGCCTGGACATTGAATTCCAGAATTTTGGGATTGCTCTAAGTGAATCTCAAAAGAGAACAAATCTAGACTCCCCTGGATTAAATACTGTTGACATAATCAAAATCGGGCCAATCTCCGAGGCCTTCCCTTGAAAAGTCGAATCCCCCAGGTGTCTCCCATTTGAGAGCATATACATACAAAAGCTTGTATGGAACAGACATCCCTATTTATCCAGGAGTTTTCTAGAAGGGAAAGACCATGGACCTTTCTCTTAACTGCAAAATTTTTACTAAAATCATCTGCTTTGACTCAGAAAAAGTGTCAGAAGTATGTCTAAACTTAAGACTCTGGGAAGCAATCCTTTCTGTCATGTTTGCCATTTAGATAAAGCTCTTAGGGAAATGTGTTGAGAATCAGGATATCAATGCAAGTTTATTATTGCGCTTGTTAGTACTCAGCACTGGGTTAAATAAACTTTGATGTTTCCTACCACATATTTGAGGGGAATTTAAAGCTCCTAATGGACATGATCTCATGTTGTCAAATAGAGTGTTCCAGTAATGACTGTTCCCTAATGCCAGTTGCTGTCATTTTCAGAGATTTTGTTAGTAATAAAGTAAAAGTTTGGTGTGTTAGAAAAGCAAGTGTTTACTTCTGAAAAGCAAGATTAAATCAGATAAAATAAAACAATATTTCTCTTCTGTTCTCCCTCCTGAAATAAATCGTTAGCTGGTATCCCTCAAAGTCATTAGAAACTCCTCTGGCTGCAAAGTTATTGTTGCAGTTCTGATATATAACATGAAGAAGACTCAAAGAGTGAGTCCAGCTACAATTCAATAGAGCTAATTAAATTTTAACCTGCTAGATAGGCAATACAGTTATTTTTATATACTTGAGATTCCTTTTTTAAAATGTTTCTGTTTTTGTCAATGCTTGAAGTCTATTTCTTTTGCTCTTTAAGAGTGTATGTCTTAAGTTAGATTCCTAACATTTCCTATCAGTATAAATGACTCACTAACTTAATTTGGCAAAATGACATTGAGTTTAATTACTAGCATAAACATAAGGCTAAATGAACGACAAGCTTACTATGCATAATAGAACCTGCTTCTGAACTTCAATGGCTATATCACTGTCTATCATCATTCACAGAATGATTGGAACTGAAAAAGACCAGTAGCTCTTAATACTTAAGGAGGGTGTGATAAGCTAAGTCATAGGCTAAGTGAGATGGACTTTTAATTTCAGGTCTGGTCCTGACTTACTCTGAGATTTTAGGAAAGAGGCTTATCTATGGCTTATCCTTTCCTATTTGTGAAATAAGGAGAGAAAAAAAGTATTAAAGTAATGTCCATAGAGACAAGACTGTTAAATAGGCATGAAATGAAAGATGAGTATTATAATTAATAAGTACTTATTTGTACATCATCATATCAACCATAAAGCATGTCATTAGTACTTAGGATTTTTTAAGAGAATTCACAAGGCATGGTTTGAAATATAAAGACATAGGAAATGTGGACTTGACTTCCTCCACAAGCACACAGTCCAGCTGGAGAGATGGGATGCACATGCTAAAATGTGTTGATTACTTCACTGACCACCAATCACCTTGAGTTGATTGACTGATATAGACATAATCTCCTGATATAATTGCTCTCTTCTTCATCTGGAGATGGTGATGTCATTTCTGCTCTATATTAATCAACACTATAAATAAGACAACACAAAAACATTGTGAGTCTTTTTAATCACACAGTGTAATTTTGTGTTCTGATGCCAATTCCCTGAAACCAACTGGTAGTCCTACAATTCAATTCAATTCTAATACTAACTGGAGTTAGCATCAGATACCACAAGCTAAAGTGCAAGGTCCCCAACAGACTTCCCTTGCATCAGATGCCAGCTGCAAGTGGGGTCTCCAGGCTACCCACACTTCTGTCTGACTTGGCTACAAATTCAGAGGTTCCTACAATGCTCCTTCAGATTCAATAATTGGCTAGAATGACTCATAGAACTTAGGAAAATATTATATTTAAGATTACCAGTTTATTATATTCTTTTTAAGGTTCCCAGATTATTCTCATTGTATTTGGGTTGAAACCCAAACTAAGTGTAATATAGGACAGAACAGCCGGATGAGGGAGTACATAGGGCAAGGTATGGAAGACTGTGGCATGTAGGAGCTTCTGTCTGTGTGCAGTCAGAGTGCATAACCCTCTGAGTCATTGATATGTTCATCAACCAGGAAGCTCCCCAAGCCTCAGTGTCTTGAGTTTTTATATTGAGGTTTCACTGCATAGGGGTGCCTGAATAAATCATTGGACATTTAACTGAACTCAATCTCCAGCTCCTCTCCCCTCCCCAGGGTCAGGCAGTGGGGCTGAAATTTCCAACCTTCTAAGCACACGGCTGGTTTTCCTCCATATCTCACTAGCATAAACTCAGGTATGGTCCAAAGAAGTTCATTATGTATATCATAAGACACTCTTATCACCCAAGAAACTCCAAGGTTTTTTGAAGGTCTGTGCTAGGAAACAGGAACAGTTTGGGATAAGTGCCATGTGGATGATATAGACAGTAGGTGTTATAGATTCCCAACAGGAGTAGAGATCTCTCCAGCAGGAGAGCTATGATGATCAAGGTCAACTACATGGACATGGCGAGATATGCATTAGGCATTAAAGTATGGCTGGTATTTGAAGGACAGAAGTGGGAAAGGAGGACTTGAGTAAAAAACAATAGTGAAGAAATAAAGTACAAAAAAAAAAAAACCCTCAAAAAACATGCGGAGGTTAAGCATTATGCTGGTAAATAACCAATGGGTCACTGAAGGAATCAAAGAAGAAATTTAAAAAATACATGGACACAAACGAAAATGGAAACACAATGACTGAAAATCCATGGTAAACAGCAAAAGCAGTTCTAAGAGGGAAGTTTATAGCAATAAAAACCTACCTCAGAAAAGAAGAAAATCTCAAAAATAGCTTAACCTTACACCTAAAGGAACTAGAAAAAGAAGAACAAACAAAACTCAAACTTAGTAGAAGCAAAGAAACCATAAAGATCAGAGCAGAAACAATGAAATAGAGATTTTTTTAAGTAGTAGAAAAGATCAAGGAAATTAAGAGCTGGTTCTTTGAAAAGATAAACAAAATTGATAAACCTTTAGCCAGACTCACCAAGAAAAAAAGAGAGAAGGCTCAAATAAGTAAAATCAGAAATGAAAGAGAAGTTACAACCGACACCACAGAAATACAAAGGATCATAAGAGATTACTATAAACAAGTATATGCCAATAAAATGGGCAACTTAGAAGAAATGGATAAATTCTTAAAAATGTACAATCACCTAAGGCTGAATCAGAAAAAATAGAAAATATAAAGAGACTGATTAAATTGAATCAATAATTTTTAAAAAGTTCCAAAAAACAAAAGTCCAGGACCAGATGGCTTCAAAGGTGAATTCCACCAAACATTTATAGAGCTAATACCATCCTTCTCAAACCATTCCAAAAAATTGTGGACGAAAGAACACTCTTGAACTTATTCTGAGGCCAGTGTCACCTTGGTACCAAAGCTAGTTAAGATACCACAAAAAAAACAAAGGAAAATTACGGGACAATATCACAGATGAACACAGAGGCAAAAGCTCTCAACAAGATATTAACAAACCAAATTCAAGAATACCTTAAAAGGATCATACATCATGATTAAGTGGGACTTATCCCAGGGATACAAGGAGGGTTCAATTCCTGCAAATTAATCAATATGGTATATCCATTAACAAACTGAAGAAAAAAAAATCATATGATCATCTCAATAAATGCAGAAAAAGCTTTTGATAAAATTCAACATTCATTTATGATAAAAACTTTCAACAAAGTGGGTATTGAGGGAATATACCTCAACGCAATAAAGGCCATATATGACAAACCCACAGCCAACATTATACTCAATGGTGAAAAGCTGAAAGCATTTCCTCTAAGATCAGGAACAAAACAAGTATGCCCACTCTTTCCACTTTTATTCAACAGAAATAAGACAAGAAAAAGAAATAAAAAGAGTCCAAACTGGAAAGGAACAAGTAAAACCGTCACTATTTTCAGATGACATGATATTATATAAAGAAAATCCTAAGGACACCACCAAAAAACTATTAGAATAAATGAATTCAGTAAAGTTGCAGGATACTAAAGTAATCTACAGAAATCTGTTGCATTTCCATACACTAATGACTAACTATCAAAAAGAGAAATTAAGAAAACAATCCCATTTACAACTGCATCCAAAAGAATAAAATACCTAGGAATAAATCTAACCAAGGAGATAAAAGACCTGTACTCAGAAATTACAAGACATTGATGAAAGAAGTTGAAGACAAGACAACAAATGGAAAGATATACCATGCTCATGGATTGGAAGAATTAATAGTTAAAATGTCATACTTCCCAAGGCAATCTACAGATTCAATGCAATCCTTATTTAAAAACTAGTGGCATTTCTCACAGAACGAGAACAAATAATTCTAAAATTTGTGTGGAAACTCAAAAGACTTCAAATAGCCAAAGCGATCTTGAGAAAGAAGAACACAGCTAGAGGTATCAAGCTCCCTGATTTCAAATCATACTACAAAGTTACAGTAGTCAAAACAATATGGTACTGGTACAAAAACAGATACATAGTTCAATAGAACCGGATAGAGAGCCCAGAAATGAACCCACACTCTGTGGACAATTCATCTATGACAAAGGAGGTAAGAATATACAACGGGGAAGAGACTGACTTTTCAATAATAATACTGGGAAAACTGGGCAGCTACATGCAAAAGAATCAAACTGGACTACTTTCTCATACCATGTGGAAAAATAAACTCAAAATGGATTAAAGATTTAAATGTAAGACCTGAACCCATAAAATACCTAGAAAAAAACATAAGCAGTACGCTATCGGTCTTAGCAATATTTTTTTGGATATTTCTCCTCAGGCAAGGGAAACAAAAGCAAAAATAGACAAATGGAACTATATCAAAGTAAAAAGCTTTTGCACAGCAAAGGAAACTCTCAACAAAACGAAGAGGCAGCCTAATGAATAGGAGAGATATTTGCAAGTGACATATCTGATAAGGGGTTAATATCCAAAATAAACAAAGAACCCATACAAATCAACATTAAAAAAAAACTGATTAAAAAATGAGCAGGGCTTCCCTGGTGGCGCAGTGGTTGGGAATCCGCCTGCCAATGCAGGGGACACGGGTTCGAGCCCTGGTCTGGGAGGATCCCACATGCCGCGGAGCAACTGGGCCCGTGAGCCACAACTACTGAGCCTGCGCGTCTGGAGCCTGTGCTCCGCAACAAGAGAGGCCGCGACAGTGAGAGGCCCGCACACCGCGATGAAGAGTGGCCCCCGCTTGCCACAACTAGAGAAAGCCCTCGCACAGAAACGAAGATCCAACGCAGCCATAAATAAATAAATAAATAAATAAATAAATAAATGAATGAATGAGCAGAGGATGTGAATAGACAATTATTAAAAGGACAACAAATAAAAAGTGTTGGCAAGGATGTAGAGAAAAGGGAATCCTTGTGCACTGTTTGTGGGAATGCAAATTGGTATGACCACTATGGAAAACAATATGGAGGTTCCAGAAAAAATAAAAAATAGAACTATCATATGATCCAGCAATTCCACTTCTGAGTGTTTTTCCAAAGAAAACAAAAACATTAATTCAAAAAGATATATGCATCCCTTTGTTTATTGCAGCACTATTTACAACAGCTGAGATAAGGAAGCAACCTAAATGTCCATTGATAGATGAATGCAAAAGATGTGAGATATGTATATATGTATATATATATACACACACACACATACAGTAAAATATTAGCCATAGAGAAGAATGAAATGTTGCCATTTGCAGCAACATGAATGGACCTAGAAGGTATTATGCTAAGTGAAATAAATCACATAGAGAAAGACAAATACCATATTATTTCACTTATATGTGGAATCTAAAAAACACAACAAATGAATAAGCATAACAAAACAGAAATGAACTCACAGATACAGAGAACAAACAGGTGGTCACCAGAGGAGTAGGGGTGGGGAGATAAGTGAAATAGGTGAGGGAGATTAAGAGGTACAGCCAGTTACAAATAAATGAGTCATGGGGATAAAATGTTGAGCATGGGGAATATAGTCAATGGTATTGTAACAACTTTGTATGGTGACGGATGGTAACTAGACATATCCTGGTGATTATTTTGTAATGTATAGAAATATTGAATCACTATGTTATGTACCTGGAATTAACATAGTGTTCTAGGTCAATTATACTTCAATTTTTTAAAAGAGGGGAAATAAATAAATAAATTGTTAAAGTGGGAAAATGTTATCAGCATAAAAGTCAATTGAATATAATTAAATAACACAGGGAATAAAAAACAAAACAAAACAAAACAGTGAAACACTAAAACAAGAAAGTACAAAGGATGTGAAGCAATGAAGAGCAAACCAGTTTGACCAAAGTAGACGAATCAAGGTGGGGTATAGCAAAAGATAAAGTAGACTGTAATCACTCCTATATACCCAAGGCTCTTTTTATCAAGAAGCCCAATCATGTATTTTCAGAACCAAATTCTAATTACTAATATAGACAAAGCAAACTACTATCAAATTGCCTATAATTGGTTTTAAAATCTAATAGTCTAGTATTTTCTGGAAAAAAAAATCACTTTAGAATGGCATTATAGTTGGTTGGATACTGAACATTCTTGAATAAGTGATTTGGACAAAGTATGTCAAAGGAATATAAATAATATGTAAAATTGCTGTTACTGGCTCTACAAACCAAAATAATGTCTCTTGGGCTCAGCTGTCCATTGTATTTATAAACAAAACAGCCTCTACACTTTGTTTCTTTTCTAGCCAAGAGAAATTAAGCTCCCATGGCTTCAGACAGCTGTCGCACATTTCCCCCGACTGCTGCCACATGAGTGTTAGGCTCTGCAGATCATTACCAACACCAACATCTGGCTCTGCTTGCTTTCTTTCAAACAGGGCTTAATTTTCTTCTGCGTCTCCAGAAACAGGAAATACCATGTGCACTTTGGTGGAATTTGGGATTAAATATTTCTAAAACCAACTGCTGTTTTTACAAGACCTCTTGGAGTGATGGTTTATTTTATGGCTTTAGCCTCTGGGAATTCTTCTATGTGAATTGCTGTGAAATCTCCAAGGTCTGCCTTTCCTTCAGGCTACATGCTTGTACTTTTTTTCATCCGCCAACCAATATGTTTGAGTCTCCACTGAGAGTGTGACCACCAACCACACAAGCAACATCTCAAATTCCAGGAGTTTTATTGCCTGTTCAGAATAGTAGGGTTGATCACTGCCAAGTGTACGGAAACTTCGGGGAGCCCTCACTCTCCCTAGTCCTCCCTAGCACCCCTCTCTAGAAGGTGTTCTCTTTGGGAGTAAGGAAGGGAAAAGAGTTCAGCAGAAACTAAATGCTCCTTCTTCCTGGTGAAGTAGGAATAGGTAAATAGCTGAGTCTTTCAGAGAATAATAAGAGCTACTTTTAATATCCGCATTTTCCAGATAAGTAACCTTAGGCAGACTGAGGAAGAAAGTCAAGCAAACAGTGCATATTCCTCCAGTCCTAAATGGGCTTCTGGTTCAAAGAAAAAGCCACAGTATACTGAATTTCCCCTCCCTGTCATCTTGCGTGCCTCCATAACGAGATATGGCTCCACTCCAGGGAGGATACAGGACTGAGAGAAGAAAAGTCTATTTGCTGAAAAAACGTTGAGAGGGTAGGAATGGAGAAAGAAATGACAGCAATGCTTTAGCCCCTGAAAGCTTTTCATACCTTTCTGACTTTGGAGAGCAAGCAACTAGCTCCTCCTGGAAGTAAAACTCTCCATAACTGTATACACCTTCCTTTTTCAATCCTGAATTTTTGTTTGTTGGCTGATAATGAAACACTCGGTTTTCTCTGACACTTACTTCAAACTTGAGCTTGTGAGAATTGTATTCTATGGAAGTGATAAAGGCAGAAGAGGGAAAAAGTGAACCTAAGGAATCTCGGTCAACATGATGAGTAACACATCCTCACATCACTTTTACAGCCACGAATCTTGAGCAGCAATGTCAGGATAGAAATTTAAGGAATATGTAAGGTCAGGATGACAAAGGATAATGGGTATCCATTCTTTAATCTGCAATGTAAAGACATTTCCTTAAGACACTCTCTGTTCTCACTTTTTTAAGTACTGTCTCTTTCCCATCATAATTTCTTTCTCCCAATAGAAAGATCTGGAAGTGTCAAGTCCTAAGCCCTGCCTTTTCCTTTGCAGTACAGTGTGAGGCCAGAGAGTAACAGTGTGAGGCAGGCTTTGCCTTGATCTCCCCTGAAAGCCTTTTCTTCATGGTTTCCCTGTTCTCAGAGGAGCCCTAAAGTCATTCTTAAGTCTTCTGTCAAAAAGGGAAAGCACTCCCTTACGAACTATGGTTAATCATTGCTTACATTAAAATGATAAAATGGGCATTAGGAGACATCTAGCTACAGCCTTTAACTCTAGGAAAAAAAAAAAGCTAACCCTAATATCTGGCATTCATTAGGAACCTACTATGTGCTTAAAACTATTGTTATTCCATGTTAGGTAATCAAAGATGGTAGCCATGTGATTACAGCTGACAGATGGGGATGCTGGAAGCCAGAGCCAGACAATTCTGTGTGGTTCCAACTGTGCACATGGTCTCTCAACTGGCCGCCTTCTCCTTCTATTAGTGGACCACTTGCTTGGGAGGGAGGGGTAGGTAATTCTTAGAGATTAAAATTGAATGTACATTTCTGTAGTAGTTCTTTAAGCATGTATCTATTTATAAGGGATTTATAACCTATTTCGTAATCGCTGATCATTCATTCCTATAGATTAAGTCAAACGTGGCACCCTTAACACTTTAAGGAAATGCAAGTGCTAAGCTGCAGGTACAGTTTCAACTGCTGTTTCTCTTCTTGGTCACAGGCTCATACTTCTCCAAAGTTCATCTCAGAGGCTACTGATAAACAGTCTTCGTCAGCCTCTGCTTCTCAGCCACCAAGACCATAGGCAGTCTTCTCTTTGGTCCCTAAATTCCATTCTCCCCTGCCCCAGACCCCTCTCTTACCACTGGGCCAGAATCCTCATCCAGCACCTATTTCCTTTCAAGCTTGGAGTTGGCAATAAACACTATATTCATTTATTTGTAGGTTTAAAAAACATTTTGGAGCTAGCCTGAAAAATCCAGATCAGGCTGTCCTAAGTTCTAAACAAACTCTTTAGAACAAACAGTTGAGAAGTAAGCATTTGAAATTCAGGTGCTTCTTAACTTTCCTGTGTCAGGGAAAGAGGAATTGGGCTTTTCAATAGTTTTCAAAAGTGGCCCAGGATAAGAAAGACAGAATGCTAACCTACCTCTCTCCACTCCCACCTCCTCCACCCCTACATCCCACCAGGGATTCAGTTTTGGTTTCCAGTGAAGTTACTAGCAGCTGCACGTGCTCAAACAAGGCAAACCTGGTAATAAACCATGTGCAAAAAATCAAGAACAACTCGTGTTCATTTTTATGGCAACCTCATTTTCCCCTAGTGAAATCTAACTCTATGTGCCCACTTTTGTCTCAGCTTTGCCAGTCCCCTGGACTCCCCAGTTCTCTGACCTGGGCTATCACTATGAATTAGGCAGGGGGTGGAAGATTTTCATGTCAAAGAATCTCTTTGAGTGAAATGGATGAAGAAATGTAATTAACAGGTACAGAGAATTTGGGGGCCAAAACCTCTCAGCTCAGTGATAAGCCCATGATTCTCAGCAGAAAGAGTTTAATAAAAATCTATTCTAGGTACAGTTTCTTGAATGAGCAGAGAATAGGTTCAATGGAGTCGCTAGCATCTGTATAATTGAAATCCTCACTATTGGGACTTTTAGAGGCATTGAATGAAGAAATTCTCGGCCAAAGAGCAGGCTTTGCTGACCCATTAAGGAATACATACCTCAGAGAAAAATAACGTAGCTGCTATCCCTGCCAGACAACAACAGCAGCTAATGAGAAACAAATTATAGATCAGACACAATCAGTATTAATACACAGTCAATATTAAGGCAATTACATATTTCGTGTGTTTAATGCCAATGATAGTAGCTCAAAATACAGTGGCAGTGGGTCATACTAATTAACTTTTTATAAAATCAAATCCTGGCTCTCTTAAAGTCAATATTCAAGTGAATTCATACACTATACAGATAAACACTTTGATTGGAGTTTCTAAAACACCTAAGAAAACAGGACGACAACTTTGGACACCTCCCCTAAAAGTTCCAACATGACTGTTATGTTAACTTTGTGTTTTTTGTAATTTAAAATATTTTCTTATTAAAAACGGAACTAACAAATTTCCACAACCATCTCCCTCATTTATAGAGAATTCTCTTTGAATTAGGCATTCATTTTTTCATAATCACACAGAGGAATAACTCTAATGGAAGAGTTATACTGGAAGTAAAGACAAAGGTGGGTCGGACATAGTTTACAGTATAGCATTCCAAAGCAAACCTCTGGATTGGGAGACTGCATATAAACATCACACACTTTCTTCCAAAACTTTATTCACACTGGGAATATAGTCCAGAGCATTTACCGCAAGCACAAGAATTGTTCCTGACACTTCTGGTTCTATACCAAGGAGTGACTTTGGAATACCTTTGGGTTCTAATTTACTGATGGCAAATCAGTAAAAATTTGGAAATGTAAAACAATCTTCAGGAGGTCATTTGGTGACAGGAGAGCAGGGGAGAAGGACAGAGGCCTGAGACTGGCTCTTGCCTGGATTTTGCCTAAATCACTTAGCTTCTTTGGGCCTGGATAAAATGAGGATGGTAATCACACTTGTCACCAGAAAATGTGAATGTCGCTCTTTGAACCTCTCAGTGAAGCCTGCCCTGTGTAACTGTAATGTATCCCAACTTGTGGAGCTGCAAAACTGCTGTGAAGATGCAAAATGGATTTCTTCCCTCCAAAAAGGAAAGCTTTTCTAACTCAAAATTTAGGCACAGCCTTTAAAGGATGTGAATAATAAACAGAAACCATTTTCCTTGTAAGATCTGAATCGTTTTCCTTAGAGTTATAGAAGCTGTGTCTAACACTCAGATCTGTACTCTCATTCAAGTCCCACTGTTTGAGCAAGTCAACATTTTAAAATCTGTAAAATGAGCATAAATCTCTTTTATCCAATTTATGAGACCATTGTGAGATTTCAGTGAGGTAATGTATTTGACGTATCATACATTAATAAGTTCTGGAATACCTGAGTTTCACCCTGTGCTACCGGACAGGAGACCACGTCTAGTCCCTGGGTCTTCTTCTCCAAGGCACCTTTCCAGGACCTAGGTTTGTTTCCTGCTACACAGCCTTCCCTCTGCAATGCACTATGGAACAGGCCATCTAACATCTCTTCCTCCATCACTTTGCTCCCCACTCCCATACCTCCCCTCCTGACCAGCCTTCTTCCCAGGCCAGATTTAAGCCTCCTTTAATGATATGTGTAAGGAATACAGTGTGTGTGTTGTGTGTGTGTTTAACATGATTTATATATTTTTCCTACGAAGTAAAGTAATGCATAATAATTGTAGAAAATTTGGACTAGTGAGATAAAGCACCAATTGGAGTTGGACTTGCAGTCAGATGTCTTGAGTTCAATACCCGGCTTGGTGCTTCTCACTGCAAAGGTCTATTCCCAACTCCTAGTTGCTGGTCTAATATCCTGAAGTTTGGTTCAAACAACACCTATATCAGACTCATCGAGCGTGCTCCTTAGGAATGGAATTCCAGAGACCCACCTTTGCCCAGCGGCTGAACCATAACCACTGTCGATAGGGCCCGTGAATATGCTCTGCATTTTCAGAAAGCTACTCGGGTGATTCTCACGCAGACCAGAAGCTCTACTCTGGATTCTAGACCACACTTCCAGTAGCCAAGATAGGGTGGTCTGGACCTGCAGCGCTGACATCATCTGAGAGCTTGTTAGAAATGAAGAATCTCCCCATAGTGCCCAAACCTACTGAATCAGAACCAGCATTTTGACAAAATGCCCAGAAGATTCTGTCACACCTTTGAGAAGCTCTACTGTACCTTGGTGTCACCTGGGAAGCTTTACAACCTAATGATACCTGGGCCCCATCTAGAGATTCTCATGTACTTACTATTCTGGATTCTGGGGTGCGGACGGGGCAAAAGGGCTCTTACTAGTTCCGTAAGTTACTTTAATGTACAGCCAAGGTACATTGTCCCCTAAATCCCAGCTTTTTAAGGTTAAACTATAACCTGAGTTAAATTGGCTTTTGCAGGCTTGCCAGGGGCCCTAAGGATCGCTTAGATTAAACAGTGGTTTTTCAGAGACAATGGACTCTGGAGACAAACAAGTTCAACCACACAGCTTAAGGTTCACCGAACCCCAGGCGGGAGACTTCCGGTACCTTCCCACGAGGGAGCGGGGCATCGCACCCGGATCCGCCCAGCGCCCCGACCCGGCCCCGCCCGCCTCGCCCCCTCCCCGCCCCGCCCTCCCCCGTGACGTGCCGCAGAGGGCCGGGCTCATGCGCACTCGCGCCCCGCGCCCCGCACGGCTGCACCGCCTCGGCGCTTGTCATTCTCCGCGGCGCGGTGGCGAGTGCTGATTGCGGTGCGTGCCTGCCTTCCCGCTCGCTTGTCGGCGCGCCCGCGATGTGATCGACCGCCTGGGAGCGGGCTGGCAGCTCTCCCCGCTACAGCGCCTCGGCTTTTCCCTGGCCGCCTTCCTTGTTGAGCCCCGATTCCCTCGGAACCGGAGACACGCACCAGGGGCTCGAAGCGCCGCACTCCGGGGCTGGCGGCAGCTGCAGCGCTCGGGACCGCGCGGCCGGGTGCAACCTCTGTCGTCGTCGCCGCCGCCGCCGTCGCGCTTGGCACCGCGGAGCCAAGGCGGCTGGTGCAGAGCGGCAGCACCTCGCCCCGCACCCGCCGCCGCCCGGGCAGTGCGGGGCCGCGGCGCTCTGTGCGCAGCGGGAGCCGGTCCCCCCCGAAGGCTCCCTGTCGCCTGCGTCCCAGTAAGTTGACTGTAGTTTTTGAAGTTGGAGGGCGCCACGGGAAAGGGAGGTTCGTTTTTGTTATCTTCACGTCGTGGGAAGCTGGGGGTGGCACCTCTTGTTAGCAGGGCTCCAGCTTGGGGAGTTGAGGGTGCGAAGCCGCGGACAGGGCACGCGGGGAGAGGAAGCAGTCCCGGGAGAACTGGCTCCAGCCTCTGCTGAACGTGCCAGTTGGAAATGTGCTGTGAGAGGACAGGTGCTCTGAGGGCATTTTGCCTGCTGCTGATTGCACATTCCGAGCCCTTTGACTATGTGTGTGTGTGTGTGTGTGTGTGCGCGCGCGCGCGCGCGGGGGGGACTGGGGGGTGGTAGGGGGGTCCTGTCACCTCCATCCCAAGTCCTCAAGGGAATGACTCTAGTAATATTCCTGGATGCGATAGATCTTTGGGGATGGGGGCTAAGTCATTCCCTCTCAGGCCTCCAGGCTTCCCGCGCATCCCACTTTTCTCTTCCCCTAGGCAGAAGTTGTAATTGGAGCCCAGTCCTTTAGGGAAAGACAACTTATATGTCAACCTAGAGTTTTGTGCTATAAGGCAAATAAAATGAGAAACCGGCTCAGCGTGTGTGATTTCATACACTTTAAGAATGTGAGCAAGTCTCAAAGCAATAGTGTTCAGATGATGACACTTGGGTTTCACCCTCACTGTCCTGCACCTCTTATGTAAGCCTCCCGGCAGGATAACTCTCTCTGCAGTGGCTGCAGCTGTGGCTCTCCATTCCATTTGTTTAAGGTCTAGCTTGAACGTATTTAATGAAAATGTTGACATGATATAGCACCCTGCAGTCTGAAACAGAGTGCACTCTTCAAATTGGAGTGTCTTCTCCTAATAGGGAGTGTGCAAGGAAAACCCCAGTATATTTTTCAAGGCAGCTCCAGGAATTAGACACATAAATCATGTTTTAAAATAGCATGCATTGTACAGAGAGCTTGCAGAGGACCCCTTTGAACACATCCCCTTTGTTTTAGAAAAAGTGGAAATTGTTCATGCCAGACAATTGTTGAGTCTGAAAGTTAAGTGTACTGATAGGCTTAATTATCTTAATAAACAAAGAGCATGATTTATAGGTAGCTGCCCTGCCCTACTTTGAAGGATAGAATTCTAGAATTCTTTAACCTTTCTCTCATCTGTCCCCTAGAGATTCCTTTTAAGCAGAGCAATAGATTATCATCATTGATGTTTAATATTTGAGTTGATTAAATTTGTAAAAGGAGTACTTTGAAATACCATACAGTACTGCTATGACTGTTAAGACAGTGAACATTAGAAATAAGGAGAATATTCCAATTTTTTGGTGTAGAAGTCATTAGTTTAAAAAAACAGATAACATTGACTGCCCTAATATATCTTTTTTAATTTGGACTTGTAATAAACATTTAAACCAAAACTCAGGGTTGTGTTTTGATGTAGGATTTATTTAGGTACTCTTTAGAAAAAGAAGCACATTTATTTATAGCATTCTAGCACATGGAACAAGATGAACTAGTTATAGGCACCTCATTTAAAAACATATCGTAGTTTTTTTTCAGGAATTCTAAGAAAATACACAAAATGTAATTTCAAAAGTTGAAAAGATAGTCAACGCTTTGTACTTGGTGAGAGCAGCCATTGCTCATCTCTAGAAGCATGGAAGCATGGAAGCACAAACAGGTTGACCCCCTCCTAACATGATGCACTGTCACATCATGGTTAGGAGGACAGACTAGGGAGCCATGCTGGCAGCTCGGGTACCATCTGTTTGAATCTGGGCAAGTTACCTAAACTCTGTGCCTCAGTGTCTTTGTCTGTAAAATGGGGATAACAGTACCTACCTCCCTGGATTGTGGTGAGGATTAAGTGAGTTCATAGATTTAAAGCTACTGAACCAGTGTCTGGCTTATTAAACTGAGTAAAATTATCGTTAGGAAAGGAAATGCATCTTTGGATTCTGTGGACATTGAATGGCTGCTGATGGAGGTTAACAGAAGCAGTTCACGTGTATAATAGGAGAGAGGGTATGAGCGTTTATTGAATACCTCCTGGTAATGCAGACACCAGCTGGTGTTTGACCAAATGTCTCTTTCAATTCCTCTCCAAGATGGGTAGCTTCATTTCCACTTTGGAGAAAAGGAAACTGGGACTCAACAAGATCAAATAGTAGAAATCGCAGTTAGGATTTTAACCCATGTCTGTCTCTTTCAAACCCTGTCCTTTTTGGCCCTGCTGCCTCAATTTGCAAACTGCTTTTTCCATCTCTTCTCCTTGAATCCTCATAATAACATAATAAAATGGGTGCGTTATTATCTTTAATTTACAGATGAGGAAATCTCCTTTAAGCAGTAAAGTATGCAAAGTGCTTAACTCACGAGATAGTTCTCCATGACTGGGAGCTATTATTATTATCATAATTATTGTTTAAAAGCTTGCCTACATTAGCACATGGTAGAGATGCCAGCAGGTGAAATGAGTTTTCTCCTTCGGTTTGAAGTGGATTCCATTGCTTTTCACTTCCCTATTCACATATTCAGAGAATCAAGAAAAAGAAAATGGTATGTTACCGTTCCCACGCTTCCAGCTGGAGGACAGCACTCCCGGGTTTGTTTCCCGCCTGCAGATGTAGCTGCAGGATCCACACAGCCTAGTGAACAACCGCAAGCAGGTCATCCATCGATCCACAATCAGCATCATCTGTGGGCATGAATTCAGTCCCAGCTGGAGAGCACCCCTGGGGCAGAGAGAGAGGCCTTGCACTTTGCAGCATAGTGTACTGTATGTTCAGAAATGGAGATAATTTACATTTCATATTAAATAAGCATGCTTCCTCTGGGCCTTAGCACCAGTGTGGTGGGAAGCAGTTTCAGGGGTCCTGTGTGAGCAGTCCAGTTGGCCTTCCGTATCCTCGGGTTCCACATCTGTGGATTCAACTAACCTCGGGTTGAAAATATATATTTTTTTTAATTCCAGAAAGTTCCAAAAAGCAAAATTTGATTTGCTTTGCTCCAGCAGCTATTTACATATTGTAGCATTTACATATTTACTGTTTACATGGCATTTACACTGTATTAGGTATTATAAGTAGTCTAGAGATGATTTAAAGTATGTGGGAGAATATACTTTAAGGTTCTATGCAAATATAATGCTATTTTATATGAGGAACTTGAGCATCCACTGATTCTGGTATCCTCACGGGTCCTGGAACCAATCCCCCATGGACTCTACTTTGTTAAAAGTCTGGTCCACAGCCTGTCAAACTTTTCACTTGACTTCCAAAAGTTGGGAATGATTGAAAGGCTTTTTTCCTGTGGCTTTCTTAGATTATCATCCAGATCTACATAGTATTCTGGCCCTTGGTAAATATTTACTCTGTTTTCTAGATACAAAAATCTAATTTCTGTAAAGGGCACGTAGGCCACAGACGGCTTACAGACTGATTTAATATTTAAAGAAAACTGGTATCCTACCACTGAAAGGTACTTCAATACAGATGTTCAAGTGGGCTTTTTTTTAAAGTCAAAACTCTCTGTACAACATGTTGATTACAGTTAATAATACTGGATTGCATATTTGAAAGTTGCTAAGAGAGTAGATCTTAAAAGTTTTCATCGCTAGAAAAAAAAATTGTAACTATGTGAGGTGACATGTTAACTACTCATCATGGTGATCATTTTGCAATATATACAAATGTTGATTCATTATGTTGTACACCTGAAATGAATAGTGTTATATGTCAATTATATCTCAATTTAAAAAAAATCAAATCAAATCAAAAGTCTCTGGGTGTGAGCTTCCAGGAGGGTGCCAGATAGAGTCCTTGCCATCAACTGAGTCTTTCTGCAGTTTTAGCCCTCCTTGTCAGAGTACAAATTCTCCTTTTTTACTCTTTCAAGTGCTTTTCCTTACATTTCAAATGCTCCTCTGCTCTGGGTCATTCTATAGTAAAAATTTTCCTCAATCACTTTTGTGACTCGACCTGGGTCCATAATTTACTTTTAACTCATTCTTTAGAATTTACATAGTTCAGTTTTATTTTTTGTCTATGTTAACTATTTATTGGCTTACCTCTAAATCGCCAAATAACTTGCCTCCGACATCTAGCTATCCTTGCTGTCAGAAGACCTACGTACAAGAAATGCAAGCTAATTTTAATATGGATAAAGTGAATGAAGACCATTTACTCTCCCCAGTCATCTCTACTGTTTTGAATTATCTTCCCTTTGGGCTTGGGGAGTCTGGGGCTGATTGTATTTCTAGAGCTCTTGCCTCATACATCCGGGAGAAACTTGTTGGAGGTTATACTAGTCTTGGTTCTACAAGCAAGCTGTTCATGTGCAGCATGGCAGAGACAGTCCCACAAGGCTGGGACACTGCTGAATTTGAGGGCGAGGGGTGGGTGTGGGGAAAGACAGCTCCGAGTATGATTTATCTGCCACATCCTTACTGGATGGAATGAATAGCTAACACAGAGCCCTTACTGTGGGCTGGCTGCCATGCTAAGAACTGTACATACAATATTTACTTTAATCAGTGACCTTGTGTGGTTACTTTGTTATCCTTTATTGCCCAAGGGGAAACTGAGGCCTAGAAAGGTCAGAGCACTTGTCCAAGATAACACTAGTGTGTTTTTGAGCCAAGAGTGGAGGCCAGGAGTCTGATGAGGCCTAGCATTCTACTGCATCCAATTTGGGGGCCTTCTTATGGTTCACTTATGTCATATAGATATCCTATATTGTGCTTCTCAAAATAATCCTGTACTATCTCATGCTCTTCCCACAGTGACCCTAGGATAGAGCTAAAGGGATGGTGGAAAGGTCCGTGCCCACCGTCTTCCAGATCTCTATGGAGGAAGAGCTGAAAGCTTAGTTCATGCAATGAGCTCAGAAAAGAAACCCCTATGTCAGCATTGTGAAATAGGAAGCATAAAGCCTTCCACTGATCATGGGACACAGTGGAGAGGTGTGCAAACTTTGTGTTTGATGTCACATACTTGCGTCATTCTCATCGAAGAGAGAAGTGTAGCAACCTGAGATGTTCTTAGGTGATTTCTAAAAAATTAAATCAAAAATGATTTAATCGGCAGCGAGTATTACTACAGCAGTGTCATGTGTTGTTCACGATGAACTGATGGTTTTTAAAGTAAATGAACAAGTATGTGTCACAAGTAAAGTGCAAGCGTGTTGTCTCAGAAAAGGAACATACTGTCACATCTTCTGGGTCTGCATCCTAGTCTAACGCCACTCTAAATGCAGAGGGAAAGGGCAGAATTTAAAACCAACGTGTAATATTTCCAAAACCGTTTCCCTGAGCCCCACCTCCTCTATTTTTTCCTGATTTCACACTGGCACCAACATTTGTCGCAGAGGTCTCGGTATTGTGCAGCTGCCCTTTTGTAAGAAACGCTTTTCCAAAATAAAACAATTTTAAAAACCCATTAAAAAAAGTTCTTCATATCCCTTGGGTTTTGAGTTTTATTTTTGTTGTTGTCGTTGTTATAATATTTTGGTATATCATGTTAATGTCTCACCCACTCCCCCTTCTTGGTTTTATAGGACTGTATAATTTTCAAGCCTGTGAGTGACTAAAAACTTAAGAAAAATTCAATTTTCTAAGTGTGGATTTTATGGCAGAGGACAGGGAAATTTGGCCTGATTGGGGGGCCTTTACTTAAACTACAGAGCACTTGAAACCCTATGAACCTTATGGAGTAGGCAGGTTTTTCTAAAAAAGTGTTTTAATTGATCAATAGCAGCCTTGTACTTTCCTCTTCAATTTCATAGGACCCAGTCCCCGCATATCATATCTTGTATTCATTTGTAAGTAATCAATTTCAGTTGATTTTCTGAAAGTACCAGAAGGTGTGACTAGTCAGCATTGCTGCATCTGTCATTTCAGTCTTCAGGGAGCCCCAAGGTTGCATATGGAAACCTTTCTGTGAATTTGTTCTCTAAGGAATGAAGGGTGTTCAGATAGATCCTTGGGGTTCAGGTCTCACTGTATTTGTGACTCAGTCATTGCTGTTAATGTTGCTTCCACTCACTCTGGCCTTTCACCTCCACCCGTACTCCTTCCTCCATCACCCCCATGTGGCTGAACCTGCTGAAGCTCCTGGGAAACTTTAAAGTTGAAGCAGCTCATGCTATAGGTCAGAGGCAATAAAACCACACAAGACAAATTTTCTTAAACTATAAAAAAGCCAATCTGTAACGTGGCTACACACAAGAACACCACAACTTCTGTATTCAGCACTTGGGAATTGCAAGTGGGCTTGTGATATTTTCCATGACACCTTCTAAAGAGAGCTCTGCACCTCTCATTTACACATAATCAGTCACTAGAAGCTTGGCAATGTTTGAGCCAAATTTAGTTGGAGTGATGTTTACTCATTTATACATTCACCAGATATATATCAATATACCAGGCATAGTGTTGGATGATGAAACCTCAGACATAAGAGGATTCCTTTCACTTCCCTCGATAATCTCAGTCTTGGGAGGGAAAAGATGCTTAACAGCAGTTGGAACCAGTGCCTAAAAGATGCTGGGCTCGCTCAGGGGTGCCGGACTCCAAAGAGATGACTTTCCCTTAAGAAGCAGGGCAGGATCTGAGTCTGGACGGGTGAGTTGGAGGGGACCAGGCAGCTGAGGATGGGAATGGGCTGGCAAAAATCATTCTGAGCAGAGCGACCAGGGGGAACACAATGAAGGAGCTGAAGAGGGTGGTACGTCTGTGGAATAGCTGGTATTTCCCCGAGACTGGTCCTCATCAGGGGCAGTAGGTGAAGCTGGAAATGGAGAGTAGAGGCTGGAGCCACTTCGGGAAGGGTCTTGTGGGCCATATTTGGTTCAGATGAATTCAGGTCGTTCTTTTAGAGGGATCACTCTGGGTGTGTTGTAAAGAATGGTTGGGATGTGAGGATGGTGGTGTGGAAAAAAGCAGTTGTGTAAAAAAGCTGTTGAATCCTTGTGTGGATTTTAAGGTCTGAACAGACTGATCAAGGTGGGGGGATCGGAGAAGGAGAAGAGAAGCAGGGAGGGGATGGTGAGTTTTGGGATGGATGGCTCCCAGGGCTCTGGCTTGGGTGATTGAAAGGACAGATGTGCCATTGGTCATGATAGTGAATACAGAGAATGGTGCAGTATGCAGGGGAAGGTGATGAATTCACGGGTGGATTAGTGTGATGTGAGGCACAAGAGGGGCACCCAGGGCTTGAGATTCAGTTGACAGTTGCACAAGCCTGTGGTTCTGGAATTCAAGACAGAGGCTGAGCTGGAGATAAAAGTTTGCAAGTCTTCGATGTATTTGAAGTTGTTGAGGTTGTGATCTGCCTGGGAGGGTGCGTAGAATGAAAAAAAGATGAAGGCCAAGGTGGCAGGCAGAAGAAAGGGAGATGGGATAGTAACATTAAGTGAGGGAAGTTTTCGACAAGTGCTTGGACACAAAGTGGCAGAAGCCAGAGGCAAAGCAGGATGAGGTGCATGAGGGAACGGGAGCCGGGTGACAAAAGGAATGAAATAGAAAGAAAAGGCAGAGAGCAAAGGGACAGGTCTGACTGTTTCCTCGCTTGCATCTACACAGATGACAGTGGCTATTTCTCATATAGCTTTTAGTTCCTGTCAGTAAGTATGAAGACCTACTATGTGGAAAGTGGACGGGGAGTGGGGTAAAGGAAAGAAATCAATAAAATCACGAATAAAGCATGATCCTCAACATCAAGCTGCTTATAGGATAGCATTGTCGTTTCTTGTTTTCCTTTTCCTTTCATTTTTCTCCTTCGTTGACAGCAGGACAGGGCCACTTGGGAAAGTGGGAAGAATGAAAGAATCACTTTCTTGGCACATAAAGGACTTGGTTCTCCATAACAGGCATGTCTCGTTGTATTCATGAATGAGCACACCGAAAGGAACAGTGATAATGACACATTATTTGACAGTTTACAGAAACGAAGCTTTTAGCATGGCCACAGCATCTGTGGAGGGTTTGGACCTGTGAACCAATCTTGTTAGAGTTACTAATGAGCCTTTTGGCTCGTTGGTTTATTTGAGATATATTAAGTACAGTTTCCTGTAATTTTCACTTGTCTTATAAAAACAGGCATCATTAAGTTATAGACAAGCTGGAGTATTTGGGGGGATGGTGGAAATAATTACCATGTGTTTTAGTTAATATCATGCATTTCAGTCTTCACTTGTTTTATCCTTTAATTTTGACCTAAAGGTGGAATTAACTCCCATTGCAGAGATGAGGGAACTGAGATGCAGGGTTAGGACGACTGCATGGAAATAACACAGCTAGTAAATGGTAGAGCTCCTAGGACCCCAAATAAGGCGTTCTGATTTCAAATTCTGGCTTCTTGCCATGCCATCATGTTGCCTGTGTCTTCATGAATAGCTACTAAAGAAAAATTAGGGTGTGGAATATTTAAGAGATTTTTAATTAGTCTGCTCAAAACACTAATAGTGGAAACTGCATTGGCCGCAGTCTTTATATTTGGTGGGCCACAGGTTCTTCATGCAAATGTATGCGATTAAGTCAGACTGGGGGAAAGCTTTTTTCACAGATGAACATCTTGTTCTTTCATTATCTTAAAAGCTTTAAAAAAGCATCTAAGTTATAAAAGGATTCAACATTTTAAACTATAAAATTATTGTAGTCAAACTTGCTGTCTGTGATACAAAGGAAATTTATTTTCAGTTGTTGCAATGGCTGTTGTAGGTGAGAAGCGTTCTGTGTGTACATGTATGTGTGCGTGTATGTGAAATAAGTCAGCTAGATTAAGTTTAAACTATTGGTTTTCCTTTTATAATATCATTCCTGAATTCTCCAAATACATTAAGTGATGTAGCTTGCTTTATCTTGCCAAAGCAGCTATTATGTTCCCTATTTAATGCCAAAGTATTAAAGCATTTGTCTTTTTCTTAAGCAGTGTAAAATGATGCAGGATAAATCAAAAGAGCTTATTTTAGTTTTACAACTTGTATTTTGGCTTCTGATATTCTAAAATTATGATTTACCTAATTTTACTACTGTTAAAGCAGATATTAACTATTAATATACAGAAGTGTTAGAATCATGAAATATACATGGAATTTTATGGCTGTTTGAAAAGTTTATGATGCTACATTTTTTTTTTTTAAATTTTATTTATTTATTTATTTATGGCTGTGTTGGGTCTTCGTTTCTGCGCGAGGGCTTTCTCTAGTTGCGGCAAGTGGGGGCCGCTCTTCATCGCGGTGCGCGGGCCTCTCACTAACGCGGCCTCTCTTGTTGCGGAGCACAGGCTCCAGACGCGCAGGCTCAGCGATTGTGGCTCACGGGCCTAGTTGCACCGCGGCATGTGGGATCTTCCCAGACCAGGGCTCGAACCCGTTTCCCCTGCATTGGCAGGCAGATTCTCAACCCCTGCGCCACGAGGGAAGCCCCTACATTTTTTTATTTCATAAAAAATATCTATGAGCTTTGCTAAATGGCAATTCCAGATGAAAGCAATTTCTAGCAAGTAGCAAAATGCTGGTACCAGTGCTTATCTTTAAATCTCAATTTCAAGCTTCATGGTGCCAATTTTACATTTTAGCTTCAGTGGAAAAAAACTGAATCCAAAAGGGCTTATGCATTTGTGACATTCAGTTGGTTGATCTTTTGTTATTAGTGCTGATTTTTTAAAATAACCATAGGCTTATAAAGTTTTTAAAGTTTTATAAAAATGTTAGGCAACTATCTTAGCTTTAGTAATTATCATTACACATGGTGTACTGTAGTAGCATAGTCCATTGTAGTTGAGAAATTACAATATAAGCATATGAGAATTTAAATAACAATATAAAATAGTATGGTGTTTTATATCTGATTTTATTGTATTTTATATTTATAAAAATATGTGAGGAAATTCAAATGAAGTAAAATGAAAGTTAATTTGGCCATTTCATGCCTCATGTGTCCCAGTTTCATCCAAATGCAAATATGATAATCCAGGACACAGCGTTAGCATCCTATTGGGGCGATTTGACAATACTGTATTTACTACTCTCCACCAAGAGGAATAATTAAGCTGCATTTCCCACTAATCTTTCCGTAAGTATATATTTTAATATTATGTGCTAGGAGTTTTCATTTTCTAAAAAGAGTAATTAAATTTTCTTTACCTCTTTTTTCTTCCCATTCAATTTTATTCTGACTTTTCTTATGTTAGTGTACACTTGACATGATAGAACACGCCTAAATTAGTAATCTAATTTGAATACCATAATTATATGTACAGTTTGGCTTGACTGAATAGAGGGCTTTTGCATATTGTGTACGTTCTTTCTCTTAGTGGATTTAGGAATTATATGCTTAATATTTCAGAGTCCTAAACCTGCTTATGTTTAGCAATAGGCATGCAGAGAAAAATATAAATATTTTTACAAACGTAATTTTAAAAGATATGCTTCCTTTTCAAATGTTAGGAATTGACAGGTAACTGTCCACCGTAGCTTTTTCTTATATGCAATAGATTGATAAACACAGAAGTGGCTGAAACCTACGATGATGTCATTTGTAGCGCCTAAATTGTTAGTGTTGAGGTTAGGCGCGTACTCCTTTGTTTTCCTGAATAAAAAATAATGATGCTTTGCAGGAAAGTATTATGAATCTTGATAAATATGTAAGCATATTCAGGTAATGTTAAGAATATTTTTTTCTTTGCTGTAATATATAACAGTCATTTTGCCCAAAATGTACATCTTGAACTTTTAACATCAGCGTGAAATTCCCAATATCTCCAAAGTAAGAATTGACGCTAAAAAGTCCGGAGACTCATTAAAAGCATACAGTATGGATAATAGCTTTTCAGATTTTGTGCCAGGGTGTATCGAAGAGGATTGCTAAACACTGCGGTTGCTGAGAAAAATAAAACCCTGAAGTATTAAACTTACACTTAATTTAATAGTTTCTGTTACCACAGTTCTTAACCTTTAGGTTCCAACTGGCTTAGTGATTTACTAATAGCAGCTGGTCAGGACCTGAATTATTATAGATCTTTTCTTTTAATAAATATTCAGTAGCATTTTCAAAATTGTTCTAGATACAGTTCATAATAAACAGCCCAGTGCTGGCAATGAACATGCTGCTTTTATTACTGTTTTACAGCCATAGGCCATTTGACATTTGGACCCATCTCTTATGGATTTTCGCAGCTCCGCATATCCTGAAAACTGTCAGCCTTGGAGCAAAACAAGTCTTTTGCATCTCCACAGTTACAAGGAGAGTAGAAAGAACTTCTTTTCTTCTCCCCATTATAGGCCAAGGCCTGTGGTCAGAGAATCATCATTTGCTAGGTTTATGCTTTTTCAGTCTTGATGTTCTCACTAGCTTTAGGAAGTGATAACATGAAAAGCACTGTTGAAACATGAACACAACAGTTTGATCTGATCTGTCATATACTCTTTCTATTTAAAGCTACGGTTCTCCACGAAGGGTGACTTTGCTACCCAGAGGACATGTGGCAGTGTCTCAAGACATTTTTGGTTGTCACAGCTGTTGGGCAAGGGTAGGGGGTAGGGACGTGAGGGCTACTACTGACATCTAGTGAATGAGTAGAGGCCAGGGATGCTGTTATACATCCTACAATGCACAAAACAGCCCTCCACAGGGAAGAATTATCAGGGCCAAAATGTCAGTAGCGCTTTGGTTGAGAAGCCCTGATCTGGAAAGTAGGGAATGTCTTTTTAATTTGCTTTATATTGTTCAAGCAAATGGAAATGTGTTCAATGGTTCTGGCGAAGAGATCCGTGCATTCAATATAATCATATATTGAACACCTCCTAGGTCCTGAAAATACTGTGAAGACTGGCATCGTCCTCAGGAGTTTCCACTGTCTTTGCAAGATGAGTGGTAAACAAAATACTACTGTTTGATGTGATGCATGCTGTAATTAGAGAGGCATGTGTGGCATGTTAAAATAGAAATAATTTCTATTTCATTTGCTAAATACAGGGGAATATCTGGAAGAACTCATCTTCTCTGTCTAGATGTAAAATTAGTCATTTGGGAGCAAGATTTTTCCTTTTCCCTTAATAATCAGGAATGGGTCCAATTTATTGCACCCTTCTCCCCCTATTTGAACTGGTATTAATTTGAAACATCAGGAAGAAAGATGAGGTGTGGACATAAAAAGTGTTACTTTAGAAATTTAGGATATTAGTTTTTTCACATCTTCATTGAGGTATAACTTACATGCCATGAAAGTCTCCTATTTTAAGTGTACAAGTCACAGATTTGTAGTAAACTTACAGAGTTAATGGGACTACCATCACAATTCAATTTTAGGGCTTTTCCATCACCCCAGAAAGATCCCTTGTGCCCGTTTGTGGTCATTCTGTGTTTTCATTGCCAGCCCCAGGCAAGCACTAATCTTTCCATCTTTTTCTCTTTTCTGCCTCACTTTCTGTCTCCATTTGCTAAAAGGCAAATCTATGGGCATATCATTTGGAATATTAACTTTTACAGTTAAAATGTAGTTTGATATCTTCTTTTTGAAGGTCAGCATCACGTTTCTGTTTTTCATATTACCTATACCACACACATGCTATCGCACAGGATTGGGTACACTCAGTATCAGAACTCTCAGACTGATACAGTGAAAAGTGTGACAAAGGAAAAGATAAGCACGTGTGTTTAAGGCAGCATATGTGAAATCGTATGTGGTATGCCTGTTTTTCAGCTTTGTCCTGTTTTGTTCCCTGTGAATCTGTCTACTAAAATAATGTTGTAGAAATCATTGAAAAGCTGAGGTCAGGTAAATACCTGCATGATGTGGGAAAACGGTAGAAGGATTAAATCTGGAGAACTCACCTGTTTGGGAGTTGTATGCAGGTCAACAGTTGTATGCAGGTCAACAACAGTTGTATGTAGCCAAACCCTTTGGGGCCAAATGTCTTTTAGAATCCAGCTTTTAGAAAGGGAATGCAGATTGTATACTGTAGGTTATGTAATACTCCCATGGGACTCAGGAAACACAGTCATTTCTGGAGCAAAGTAGATGAATATTCACATTTAGTTGGACAGAAAAACTGTCAGCTCAGGTCAGGGTTTGGAACAAGTTCGTTTGGTAGCAAAGTAACAAAGAAACTGTTCCCACAGAATTTTGCGTTTCAAAATTGTGGATAAAGGTTTATGAACCTGTCCCAGTGTATCCCAGGATATTACATTTCAAGTAATTGTCCCATCCTCTTTTCAGCACCTCCCCACCCAATCTCCTGTGCCACATACGCGCTTCATACAGCTTAGCCATGGGTATACTTGTCTTTCTTTCACATCATTAACTTCCCATCAGACTTGACAAAATGCCAAGTTAGCTGTTCAGTTTTTGTGGATGAAGGTCAGGTATGGATGTGTTATCGCCAGCCAGATCCTCATTCTCTTATGGTTTGTGGTTTCACCTCCCTGCTGGAGTATAGCCATGTCCATCTAGTCTAGCCACCCCACCGGCCCAGGACTCTGGAGATGAAGATAGCTTTTGGGGGTCAAAAAGATGTCCTCAAAGACAAATCCAAAGGTAACAATGGTAGCTATCATTCCAGGTAGCCCCAGACTCATGCTTGGTAACCTTCACACCCATCACAAAATTGTGGGCAGTGAGACTGAACAGCTATAGGAAGAGAGAAAAACCAGGGTAGGGAATCCACTAGAGTCAATTCTCTTGAGATAAAGATATTTAGGATTCAAGAAAGATAGACATGAAGAAAATGACAAGAGGGTATTTACTGGGCTCACAACTTAGAAGGAAGACACCCGTCCAAAGCAAGACATTTCAGACTTGTTCCAAATTGTTAAAAAATCTTACATAATCTTATATAATTTGCCTAATGGCATTTAGCTAACCTTGTTAGTCTTTTAATCATAAATTTCACGTCCATGTTAATTTCCAGATTCCAGTGGTGCAGCTGTAACTGTGTGGCAGTGGGTTTTAGCTGATCTTCCGTGGCACTCCTAGGGAGCTGTAGAATGAGTATTGAGTATTTCAATCAACTTGTAAATTTCCTTTTGTGGCACGTGAGTGTGCATGTCCTTATGGCAGCGTTACTTAGGCAGAACGTACTACAGACTGTAGGGCCCATTTACGAGCAAGGGGACCCAATTTCTGCAAATAAGAAAAAAGAGAGTGCAGTATTGCACCGGCATCAGAAAAAAAATTTATAGGGACATCCAAGAATTTTGCCTTTTGAAGACTCAAAACCTCGTCAAGGCAGTACTAAATTCGTAAGGAGCAACGTGAGGCAAAGGTAGTAGGCACTCAGGGACATGCTATTATTTGCTACCTCTTTTTTTTTTTTTTAAGTTCTTAATTGTTTCCAGTGTGACGCCAAAGTTTCTATCTAAAGGGGGACATCAATGTGCAAAGGTGTTGAATCATTGCCGTTTGGTAATGGAAGTACACACCCCGCTTTTTCTAGTGTAGACTTCATTCTGGGGTGTCTTGGTTGACACCCACCTCCTACTCCAGCTTCAGCAGACAGTTTCCTCCCAGGTTTTACAACCTCTTCCCAAGATTCATCTTCTCTCGTATCTCCCAACTTTAAATAGCTCAACTTGTCCTGGCTTGGTTTTGCCAGGACAAGTCTGTTTTCTCTCGCCAGCCACCTTCCTTGAGTTCTCAAACATTTCTAGTTGTTACCACATTTCCTGTTGTCAAAGGGCTGACAGCTCACAGGGGCCCCACCTTCTTACTGCTGCACTTTCTTCCTCCTTTAAATAGGCCCTCACCCTCTTCGTGCTGCAGGGATGCTGCCCCCCTCTGTTGGGGTAGACCCTCCGATCCCTCTTATCTTGTCTCTCTCCTTCTTTCTCTCCTGTTGCCTTTAGAGCAACGGTTCTCCACACTGGCTGCAAAAAGCATCGCCTGGGGAGGTTTACTGCTTCCTGATGCCCAGGGCCGCCCCCAGTGATTCTGATTAACTTACCCTTGGGGGTGGGGGGCGGCGGCTCTGCCTTGGTGGTGCTTGAAAGCTCCCCCAGGGGATGCAGCCATCACTTAGAACCACCAGTGTCGAGGCAGACACCTGTCTGTTGTTAAGGGTAATTAACCATTGTAGAAGGACCGGGAGGGAAGTTTGGTTGCCAAGGGGGAGGGAGTTGGGGGAGGGATGGAGGGGGAGGTTGGGGTTAGCAGATGTAAGCTTTTGTATCAATAGATAGAATGGATAAACAACAAGGTCCTACTGTATAGCACAGAGAACTGTATTCAATATCCTGTGATAAACCAGAATGGAAAAGAATATGAAAATGAATGTATATATATGTATAACCGAATCACTTTGCTGTACAGCAGAAATTAACCCAACATTGTAAATCAACTATGTGTCAATTTAAAGAAATATATTGATTTTAAAAAAAAGACAGGAAGAGATTAAACAACAGCAAGACTCCCTCGTCCCTTGCTTTACGTTCAGTTTCAGCTCAGGGGCGTGGGTTTCTGTAAGTGGCACCTACACCCACCCGGCTGGTGTGACAACTTCTCCCTCTTGGACTGTGTTCTCATCAGTAAATCCCGGGTGGCCATGTGTCCCCAGCAGGCCAGAAACCATTTCGGGTGAAGCCTGTACTTATCTCCTCATGAGGCTGCACCCAGGGGTCTGATTTTCCTTTCATAATTTCACTTCCAGCCTTGCAACCAACTATTTTCCTTTTTCCTTTTTGTAACTCTCTGTAACCCGAAGCCAGGCGCCCTCCCCCCTCGTCTGCGGCTAGTTCCCTTGCATCTCACTCCCCACAATGACACACACAGGAGAACCAATTAAAGTTCCCAAGTGGAGATTTTCACTTTGCCTTTCCTTTACGAGAAAGATGGGTGGCAGGGTCTTTGCTGGGAAATGATTGTATAGAATATAATTTTTCTGAATTAGTGGGAGACGGGAAGCCAGTACTAAAATGGAACTGTCATCTATTCATAGTTTTCTTTTATTCTTAATGTACCTATGGGTCTCTGAAATCTTTCCTTACACCATAATGAGTCCAGGAGTTGGACAGAAATGCATTTGAATAGCTTTCTTTATAAAAGCTCTCTTTATAATCCCTCTTTTCTAGACGTTCTGTGGTCCCAATGCACGTCCATTTTCCCGAGAACAGCGCACAAGAGCCTTTGGATGTGCTCCATTGTCCCACAGTTTCTAAAGGAGCTGAGAACAGTTATAACATGAGTGGGTTTACAATACTCTCTGGACCCTACTGCTTTCTTGTTAAGGGATATTTTGTTCCAAAGACAATGACAATACTTTTATTTGTATCAGTAAGTAGGAAAATGTAAGTGAGGTGATTTTGGCATTGATAACAAGTACGCACAGCTAACTGTTTTAAGGGCTTCTCGTGAAATTTTTGGAAAATTCAGCTGTGAGAAAAAAAAAAGAAGAAATGCTTCACTTTACAAACCACTATGAAGATATAGGAATGATTTAAATGCCAGCTTTCTTTAACGGGATCAGTTTATAGAAATTGTATTTCTGTAACACTTTCCCCTGAGCGCGGATACTGTATAATGCAAACTGTACCGCAGTTGTCTGCTTCCATGTAAAAATGCAACTTTTCTGTCAGCCTCCTGCATACAGTGTGAGAGCCTTGCCAAGGCTGGCAGTGCAGGCCAGTGATTAATTAACATGTCCATCCATTCTGCACGTGTTTATTGAGTTCTTTCTGTGTTCCACGCACCGTGATAGGCAGTGGATAGAGCAACAAACAAGCTGTATCTACTCTGACTTTCTAGTGGGAGGGGACAACCACATAAACAAGGGAATATCAGCAGGTATTAGGTTCTAGGCAGAAAAGTAGAATGTATTAATGTTCCTGGGAGTGACCGGGCAGTTAGGGAGGGCGCCCCGGAAGAGGTGCCATTTAGGCTGAAATGTGAGCAAAACAAACAGAGCTGGCCGGAATTCAGAGACCAGCCTGGCCAGAGCAGACTCAGGCAGTCGGAGGAGACCAGAAGGGCAGAGAGTTGCAGTGGGTCTGCTCCGGAGCAAGGAGCAGCCTAGCCAGGTTTGTATTTTAGGAAGATGACTTCAGAGCAGGACAAAAGGTGAACCAGGACCAGGACAGGGATGCTGGTGCCTCAGGCTGGAGCCCGGATCCTGGAACCAGGGTACCTGCTGAGAACAGAGCAGGCAGCATGCCGACTTGATGCTAAAACGCTGATCTTGGGCTCCTTTTCTGCCCTCTGTCCTGACTCAGATTGGGCCTCACGGCCTTAATTCACTTGTTAAAATGCGTGTTCAAAGTGCTGATTTCCAGACCGCAACCTGGTCTAGTGACGTGAAGTGGGACCCAAGACTTCATTAAGCCTCCAGCTTTTAAGCACGAAGTCCATGGACCGATTTTTGAGAAATATTGTGTCTAAGGATGGTGCTTACCTGAATATCCCATGTAACTCTCACAACAACCCTGTAAGTGGGATGTATGCTCCCTGGGTTACAGATTAGGAAACAGGCTGTGTGATTAAGCATCTGGCCCAAGATCACACCGCTGGTGCATGTTTTGACTGGCAAAGTGATCTGCCCCTTTTTGTAGCCAGTGCTGCCTGCGTGAAGATGGGAAGAACAACTCTGCAGAATTCAGAAATCCTTTGTGGGTTAATCCGTCTCATGAATGAACATGGCCTTCTCTCAAACCTAGAACTCGATACATCTCATCTTGGAACAGAACCAGAAATGTCTGGCTTTTCTGAAGGAAAAGTTTAATTTTCTTTCTTAAGGGTAGAATTTTAAGTCCTGGGGTGGGGTGGGGGTGGGGGAATGTATATTACAAAGGAGAGATTTGATCTTCATCGGTCTTTCTGGGTCTCTTTTTGCCTTTTTTCCATAAAAGAAGTTAAGAGGGTTAAGGGGTAGCATTTTTTAATCACCCCATAGACCTAGAAACCCAACCATCATGCCTCACAGAAAATTATCATGCTTTCAGTTGCCATGAATCATTTATTTCTTAAGTGGCTCTTGAACCAAGAGTTGTGAAAATGATACTGAAGAGATGGAGGAGGGTTGCTGCGTGAAAAGCACACTGATAATTAGAAATCATGTGTAAAAGCTGGCTTGAAAACACATTGACTTAAATAAATTATCCGCCTGCCCCCATCTAGTGTGATAGTGTGAAGAAGCTTCCAGCTTTATTTTCTTCTGTTGATAGGGTACTGAACGTTATTCATCTGGAGATTTAATCTCATAATAAAGTTTAGGTTGACCTGACTTTGGGGAAGGAAGGCATCTTTAGTTTGTTAGGGTTCCCATAACAAAATACCACAGACTGGATGGCTTGAACAGCAGAAATTTATATCCTCACAGTTCTGGAGGCTGGAAGCCGGGTTGGTTTCCTCTGAGGCCTCTTCTCTGCTTGCACATGGTTGTCCCCTCGATGCCTCACATCATTGTTCCTCTGGGCACGTGCGGCTGTGATGTCTGTCTGTGTGTCCTCATCGCCTCTTTGTATAAGGACACTCACCAGATTAGATTAGGGCCCACCCTGATGACCTCATTTTAACTTAATTACCTCTTCAAAGGCCGTATTTCCAAATACAGTCACACTGTGGGGTACTGGGAATTAGGACTATCAACCTATGAATTTTGGGGAAACACAACTCAGCTCATAACACACCCTTGCCCCCCAGGAGTATGGAGAGAAGGAGGAGCATGAAAAGAGAGCAAGAAAAAATTTTTCCAGAGCAGGGTGCCCCCCTCCGCACTGCCGCGCCCCCTCCATTGGGCCCCTGCAGCAGGCAAGGGCAGGACGGCTGTGAGCTGTAGACTAACATCTACTAGGATGTCAGCCACCACCCACGCTGGACCCCAGTTGTGAATTGCCTGCCTCGGGCATGAACCCAGCTTGAATGAGCTTCCTGGAAGCGAGGAAGGGGCTCTGTCTCCCTTGAAGCCTGACTCTTGTGTCCTGCAGAATTGGCAGAGGAAAGGCTGGCCTTTACAGGCCCCAGCATGATTGTCACAGGTTTTCCCAGAGGGACATTTTGTTGCTTGTTGTTGGGGGTTAGCCTCATTTCCATCATTAATGGCGGGAGGCGGGCTTAGGGCCACCTCTGGGGGTCTAACGTACAAGATAAGGCATCGTATTGTGAAAGCAAAATGTCCCCCCCACCTGCCCGCATTTGTCTGTAAGCAAAAGAGGAACCTCAGTGACAATCTTGAGACGAAAAGAAAAGCAAAGCTTTCACTGCAGTTTAAAGAACAGTGGATTTGTAAAGTGGGAAGAGACTTCGGCTCTGTGATTATAGTGAAAGCATTTTGTGCTGATTATGTAGATTGTCTGTAAAGCGTGGAAACAGACATACATGTCCTAGAAGATATGGTATATTGTAAAGTAACATTAATATACCATATGTTATGTGCATTCACTGATTTATAGACTTTATGACCACCCTCAGGTTAAAATTAATTGTGCTAGGTTATCGGCCCAAGTGCCAGCTGTGCCCTGGCTTCCTGGCTCAGCCACTGGAGGTAGGATGACTTACCTGGGGCAGCCTCGTGTCAGGTACATAGTTCTGTTTTTGTGCAGCTGGTTTTGATGACGCCAAAAAAGGTCATGTATTGTTAGCATATCATTTTCTTCGTTTTATAGTTTGTTTTGTTCAGTATGTGTCTTGGAGACTTAATTCATTAAACATTAATTGAAAACCAAGTATTGTTCAAGCACATTAATGTACAGTGTATCATTAAGGCCTCACAATTCCCACTTTGTAGGAGAGGAAATCTAGTTGAAGTCGTGGCGTGACTTGCCTGTGTCAGGAATCGAGGAAGTCTGAGTTGGGGTTTAAGGGAGATCTGATAGAGCTCGTGTTCTATGCTTCACTCCCTCTATTTTCCTGTGATGTCTCTATTGGAGCTCACTACCACAAGAAACTGAAACTAGTTTTGGGATCAGTTAGGGATTAAAGAATGAATTGTTAAATCAGATTACACACCCTTCTAATTGAGGTATTTACATATGCCATTGACTTGAGAAATAATTTTCTTAGTTCTTTTTTCTGTATGATCTTGGCAAACACACGCTCCTAATGGTGAACTTAATTTACAAGGCAGTTGCCAGATCAGTTCCGTGACGAGGTATAAAATTTTGGACCAAGCTAATATTGCTGAATCTGTGGAGGGACATCAACATTCGATGGTTAGTTGATTGACATTTAGAAACCTCTTTGCTCTGAGATGCAAAGATTCTATGGATTTGTCATATCTGACAAAGATGAAATCATATTCAGAATAAATGTTTTTCTCTGAAGCCTCATTGTAGAAAGTGATGTCATTTTAATATTCATAAATGGATTTATCTTTATTCAGACAGGTGTCCAAACTAATATTGTCAGTGTTTATTGCTTCACCCTATGATCTAGGATACAACTACTGTGGTACCACTCATTGATAAAATTGACCACTCACTGTTGCACGTTTCATTGACCCTAGCATTTATCAAGTATTGCTGTGAATAGTTTATTCATACATGTTTATTCTTAACCAGACCATAGAGGAAAAGAATTGCGTTTAGTGCTTCTTTCAGAGTTCCCCTTGGTGCTTGACACAAAATGAATGTTCGCTGTATGATATTCTAACTTAACATGTTCAAACACCCAGCTGATCAGTCTGCCCCCGTATACTGTCTTCTGCCACAGTTTATCTTTTCCTGTAGTCTTTGCCTTACTTACCATCACCCGTTCAGTAGATCTGGCAAATAAAACAGGAAGTCACTCTGAGGCCTCTATAATCCTTCACTCTTCATAGCCCTTGGCCACCAAGTTTTATACACTATGCCTATTAAATACTGAATCTGCCTTTGAATTTCAAACCCCTTTGCCATTCTCTTAGTTTAGAGTCTTATCATCTGGATGACATATGGCCCAATATGATTTTTAAAGTTTTCTAACTGGTCTCCATTCTGCCATACTTAGCCAGAAATATATTGTTTTCTACACTGGTGCCAGGGAGAATTACCTAACATGCCGACTTGTTCATGCCATTCTTTAAAATTCTTCATTGATTTTTCTGAAAGTGGTCTCCAGGAAAGAGTGCTAACTCCTTAGCATGGCATACAAAGTCTTTAGTGATCTGGTCCCCGATTGTCAATCTGTAACTGAAAGTGGGGTCTGGCAGCTCATCGCTCAAAAGCCAGTAAAGAGGCAAGGTTGGTGGAAAGGAAAGTTTGCTTTACTTTGGATGCTGGTAACCTGCAGGGGGTGGGACGGCGGACGCCTGTCCAAAGGCCGACTCCCCCCAACTGACAGTCAATAGGCAAGAAGAGCTTTTATAGGTGAAGGGAGGGGGCTACATGCAAAACAGCACAGTCAGCTCTGACAGTCATCTTGAAATTGGTCATCGGTGGTCTGACCAGCGTCATCATGATTGTTTTAAGTACAGTTAATCTTCAGTTCCAGGGTCGGTTTGTTCCCGTTTTCTTCAGTCCAATTCTTGGAATTGTGGCAGCTTATATCATGGCTATAGTCTGGTCATGATGTAGTTAACTTCTTTCACCTGGTGGAGGTCTCAGTATCTATAAGACAGCGCACAGGATATGGCTCAGAATATTATCTTTAGCCCTTGAGAAGAAGCTAAATGTCCTTAACTCTGCTTACTGACTAAACTATTTTTGTTTTGTCCCGTTTGACTGCTTTCCTTTGTTTCTGCATTTTCTTCCTTCTCTGATTAAACTTCTTCTTTGGCTAAGGTTTTTCTACAGACAAAAGGCAGACAGAGGACGTGGGGGGAAGGACCATGGGGTCCTGCTCTGTTTCAAATCCAGCCTCATTTGTTACACTTTCCTGTGTGTTCTGTGTTCTAGTTATACATCAACGCAAAGTTCCTTAAATGTGGCCCGAGACTTTGCATAAACTATTCCCTGAATCCCTTAACTAACTCCTGCTTCCCTCTTCAGGTGCCCCTTGCTCTGAGCAGCTGTCCCTACTTGTCCAGCACTCCAAGTCAATCTGGTTTAGATGTCCTTTATTTGCATTCCCGTAATGCTTTGTTTAGAGTATCCCTTATCCAAAGCAGCTCACACTTTATTGTAATCACCCCGTTAGTGGTCTCTCTTTCTCCCGCTAGACTGTGAGTTCCTTGAAGGCAGAACTCACAACATATTAATGTTTATTTCCCCAGTGTCTAGTATTGAATCTGTTCTATAGTAACCAATCAAATATTTGCTGAATTGATTCTGAAATGAAGATAAAAACAGGATGACTGTTATAGAGACACTGCCTAAGTCAGAGAGTAAGGATCGATACCTGCATTTTTAGAACAATTTGCACTTCATCTACATTTTATGGCATTTTACACAATTTGCTATTATTTTCTCACTTTCCCTTCAAAGCCTGTGAAATTGATAGAGCAAGCAGTATTTTCATTGTGGTGTTGAAAACGAAGACTTAAGCAGGTACATTACTTGCCTGCACTCATCAAAAAGCTAGGCGGTGTGGGGCAGAACTTCAGTGTAAGTTTCCTGACTTGAGGTCCAGAACCCCATTTCAACCAATCCCGGAAACTCCCGACTGGAGAGGAAAATCACTATTATTCAGGACTTGAAATTTTCACACATACATAAATCTTAAGGCTGGACTCACTGGAAATTCTTTGAGGACATTTAGCATATTCTTCCACTTACCAACGTGTGATCTTGGACGAGTTACATATTCTATTTTGTTGTCCTTATCTAAATAACAGAATTTATCTTATACAGTGTTTTGAGAAATAAAAGAGCTACTACATAGAAAGCATAAGTATAGTACCTGGGACACAGTAAGAGCTCCATAAATGCTTAGCTGTGTTTATAATCCACTCCAAGGACATGTAGTAAAGTACTCACTGAATATTTGCGGAATGCTGTTGACTGATTGATAAAGCAAAGAAGGCGTTCCAGAAGTTACCTGGGAGACAGTTTAGAAAGATTGTGGGCTATATCATCATTGTGTTCCTATATACCAGGGAGAATTAGACAGTTGTTTTAGATTGTTTTAAATAATATAAAAATATCATTTACGTTAGCAATAGAAACCTACAAAGACTCAAGAAAGATCTTACCTTTATGAAGAGAATTATAAAACTTTATTTGAAACACATAAAAGACCTAAGTAAATGGAAAGACATACAGTGTTCATAGATTGGGAAACTCAGTATAGGAAAGATGCGGTCCTTACCCAGATTAACGTGTAAATGTAGTGCAATTTCAGTCAATCTTCACAGGTTTTGTTGTTTGTTTTTGTTTGTTTGTTTTCAATGAGAGTGTTGGGACAGGTCTCTCACGTTTCCGCATGTCTTGCAAGTAGAAACACTATTTTTTCAAGGATGTTTGTGATGTAAATAGCCTTAGAAGACAGAGATAGTGTCTACATTCAGAGAAAAGGGTAGGTTTATTTACTGTCCAATATAAAAATGTTTCCATCTAGGGCAAGGCTCCATAATGTTCCCCAAACTCAGGGTTCTTTAGGTGTAATGCAAACCCACTATAAGCACAACACCCACCTGAGCCCCTCCATAGCACCCCTGGGACCTGAGCACCAAGCAGAAGTGACTAAACAGGAAACTTATGCTGTTTGCTTGCCAGGCTGCAAGTAATACAACCCTTTGTCTCTGACCCAAGAGTCTTGTGTCTTCTTACAGCATCCATGAAATGTGGCAGGCCAATTTGTTAGCTTACAAGATAAAATCTCAGAGCCTTCACAGTTCTTGACATAGTTGTGATAAATCTCCACTTGTAAAATACTTTAGCATATTGAATTTCAAGAGGGAACAGTAAAAATTTGGTACAGTGATTTCCAAGAAAGCGAAAAACAAATAGACCAGCCTTTATTGCCAAGAAAGAAAGAGTTCTTTACTGATTTAACTTTTTTCCCCTAAGGATGGTAAATGAACTTCTTCATTTTGTCCAAAGCCTTTCATTTGGACATTTTTGATAATAATTTTCCCTTGCCCTTGTTAGAGCTTAGCATCTCTGGATCTTTCTACTGGCATGTTAAGCTAGCTTTTTTTCTGAATGTGTGCGTAGTGGTTTGGTTTAAATGTTTGTTTGGCAAGGCAGATTTATTTGGCTTCTTTTTAAAGGCTTAGCACTTTCCAACTATTTTTCCAGGTCTCCTTACCCAGTTTACTCTTATTACACCTAAAGATATCATAATCGTTTTGCTATTGACCCATAACAAGGATAAACACATTAGGGTTATATGTACTAGAGGAAAAAATAGGTTAAAAAAATCCCCAATTAATAATGATTATAGAATGTTAATTTTAGTTCCAAGAGCTCTTCTTTTGGAGAAAAATGGACTTTGGGTGATTAAAGATCATAAATGTAGCATTGATATCCAGTTGTAATTTTAGTGAGTCACTATTACAACACATGCCCTTGAGTTTAGTACATTTTTTTCATAAATTGATGAATCACTGAGACTGTTTCAAATCCTTTTAGGAAGGAGTTGGCATGTAGATAATACATAGTCAAAGACATGCACCCAAATCTGAAGCTCTCTTAAGATAATAGATATTGAAGAGCTATTTTTGATAAAACATGAGGTAATTAGGCAACGTTAAAATATCTTAAACTTAGAGTAAATGTGTAGTGCTGAAGAACCTTAAGTTTTTTTTGTTTGTTTTTTTGTGGGTTTTTTTGGCTGCTCCACGTGGCTTGTGGGATCTTAATTCCCCGACCAGGGATTGAATCTGGGTCCACGGCAGTGAAAGCCCGTATCCTAACCACTGGACTGCCAGGGAATTCCCAAGAACCTTAAGTTTTAAATCAGTGTTTTTTAACTGATCCTTGATGTATCTTGGGATGAGTCCAATGGCATTAAAACGCCTCCCTTCCTATAACTGTCTAAAGTCTTAAAACCCTGGTGGGCAGCACACAGAATCTCCCTTCTGTGTCTTCAGCATTGCCTACTGCCTGGCACATCCAAGTGACCGCCTGCAGTGCTGGGCTCCAGGCTGAGGGTTCTTTCTCATGCTGCCACACCTCAGCTCTATCAAGATATCTCACGTGTCCTTTTCACATAAAGGGAAAATAAGTCTCCACACCATCCTTTGTGTTCCTCTCCACTGATAAATTCTCTTCTGTGGAGATAGGTAGTGGAATGTACTGTTTGTTTCCTTAAGCAGATTTTACAGTGGGCTGTTTTGGAGTAGCTTATTGAGTACAGAATGGACTCTTGTTATTCTAGCAATGGACTTGGTTGATCACAGAACACAATACACCTTTTCATTATTTTAATGCTTCTGTGAGTTATTTCATTTTTTTGTGCTGCTTGTCACTTCACTGTTAGTTTGCTTTCTAGGATGCTTTCTTGCCAGATTGGCTATGAATCAAGCTGGTTGATGAATCTTAATTTTTGCTAAATCTCCAGAATGGCTTGTTAATCCTTATTTTACATCTCACTGAGTACCGTACCATGCACTTTCCTTCTGTTCACCCAAGGAAGGGAAAATGGCTATGTGAAGAAATAATGTGGTGAATTTAGAATCTACCCTGAGGAGTTGCCATTTGCTTCTAATTGGCAAGTGGAACACAAAATCCGAACCCTGATTTTCCCACAACTGTTCCAAGTAAATGCCCAAATGTCCTAACTCAGAGCTCCTCTTAGGCTGTTTTCAAGTGCCTTTATCTATTTGAAGCTTATTCTAATTTGCACATTTCTTGGTACTTACTATATCTTATTTAATTTGGACACTTTTTAAAACAATATTTAAAGAGTAATCCTTCGCATTGATCTGCAAAAAGGAATTTCTGTTGAGAACAGACTTCATTTCAATGTGTTTTCGACAGACTTTTATTTACTTTTAGCTGTGCTTTTGCCACTCTGTCCATTTTATCTAAAAATAAAGGGCTGATTAAAGGAAAATATATGTAATATTGGGGTTCTGTCTGCCATCCTGCAGCACGCATCTAGTTCTCTTAAATTCTATAAAGAGGTGATGTGAGAGAAGATCTTTCAGATAATGTAAGTATAATCACACATAATATCCATGCAGCTAATTCTTACAGACAGCTTAGGAAAGAAAGAAGCCTTCAGATAATGACTGAAGTAGGAAAAAAAACTAAAAAAACCTCAGTATTATAGGTAACTAATTGCAAAACATTGCCCACAGAGAAAAAGTCCCTTTCTTTTTCTTAAAATATCCTCAAATACAAAGTTAACTAAAATCATTGGGTAGTTTTTGAGAACAGTTAAAATATACTCTTTGTCAATTTGGTTTTTTTACAGGTTAAATGCCATGACAAAAATTTTAAAGTTTTCCTTAAATTATTTGATAAGTATTTGAAATTGATTTCCTGTAAACTTTGCAGCTACTTGATGTGGTGTCCTCAGCACAGTAAGTGCAATTTCCTTGCTTGATAAGGTTTCTAATTTTAACCTCAAAATGGAAGGAAGGACTACTTATGCTTCTGGAAAGGTGGAGTTAGACATACTTTTCCCTGTTATCCTGACAAAGTATAACTAAAACCCCTAGACACTCTGTAAAACAAACGTAAGAAGACTGTGAAAGGTGGAGAAAAAGAACCTCAAGACCCAAGGAGTGACATGATGATTAGTTACATGGGTTTTCTTTTTGCCTCATATATTTGGCAAAATATATCAAATTTAGAGTCAGAGAAGCTGGCAATCAGGAAACAACAGGAACAGACAAAACAACAATGACAACAACCAAAGCCTGTTCTCTTTAGCCAAAAGACCAGAAAAGGGACACCCTAGCAAGACAGAAAACTTTTCGACACCAGCCGCTGTCCTCCAGCCAAACATCACAGAAAAAACTGTGGTCCCACCCTGTCAGCAAAGGCTGATTGGGAAGCCTGGACTTCCATCCTTGCCAGGCTCTAAGGAAGCACCCAGCCCTCTCCCCCACTGGGTGGTGTCACAGAAGGCTGAGCAGTAGGGAGCCAAGACTTTGATTTCTGCTGGTAACAAAACCTGCCACCTCCACCCCTGTGTAAGTGGAAACCACAGGAGGAGCCTGGATTTGCACACCTCCCAACCCACTAGGGTGGTGTCAGTGGAGACCACATAGGAAGCAGTAACGCTGCTCCTCCCAGCCAGGAAGGCATGGGGTAGGGACCTAGTGGAGAGCCAGAACTCCCCCTGCCCAGCATCCCTATCTGTCCCTCTCTCAGATGTTAGTGGAGGCGTAGTGGGGAACCTAATTCTCCCCTGATGTGGCAATAATGACATAGTCTTTCCCTTCCCTTGCTGGAGTGGTATCAGAGGAAGGCAGCTAAAACAGAAAGTTTAAATAAAATCCAGAGTCTCATAACATAATACCCCAAATGACCAGCTTTCAATAAAAAAAAATCACATGTCATACCAAGAACCGGGAAGATTTCAAACTGAGTGAAAAAAAAGACAATCGATAGCGGGCAATACTGAGATGACAGAGATGGTAGAATTATCTGACAAAGAATTTAAAGCAGCCATCATAAACATGCTTCACTGAACAATTATGAACAGGCTGGATACAAATGAGAAAACAGAAAGTCTCAGCTTTAGGCTGGAAAAATATAACAACCAAAACAAAAATCTCATTGGATGGCCCGAACAGCAGAATGGAGGGGACAGAGGAAGGAATCAGTGCCCTGGAAGATAGAACAATGCAAATTACCCAAATCTGAACAGAGAGAGAAACAGACTGAGGAAAATACAAAAACAGAGTCTCAGGGACCTGTGGGACTCTAACTAAAGGTCTAACATTTGTGGCGTGAAGTCCCAGGAGAAGAGGCAGAAGAGAGAAGGGCTAAAAAAGTACTTGAAGAAATAAAGGCTGCAAACTTGCCAAATTTGGCAAAAGATATAAGTGTACAGTTACAAGAAGCTAAGTGTGGTAAGCTGAATAATGGTCCCCTAAAGATATCCACATCATAATTCCAAGGACCTGTAAATCTGTCACTTTACATGGTCAAGGGATTTTGCAGAGGCGACTAAGGATTGTGAGATGGAGAAAATCTCCTGGATTATCTGGGTGGGTCCAGTGTATTCATAAGAGTTCTTTTAAGAGGCAGGTAGGGACTTCCCTGGTGATGCAGTGGATAAGAATCCACCTGCCAATGCAGGGGACACGGGTTCGATCCCTGGTCCGGGAAGATCCCACATGCCGCGGAGCAACTAAGCCCGTGCGCCACAACTACTGAGCCTGCGCTCTAGAGCCTGGAGCCACAACTACTGAAGCCCACACGCCTAGAGCCCGTGCTCCGCAACAAGAGAAGCCACAGCAAGGAGAAGCCCACACACCGCAACAAAGAGTAGTCCCTGCTCGCCACAACTGGAGAAAGCCCGTGCACAGCAACGAAGACCCAACACAGCCAAAAAAATAAATAAAATTTAAAAAAAAGAGAAAGAGGCAGGTAGGAGGGCCAGGCAAAGAGATATAAGGATGGAAGCAGAAGGAGAAAAGGCAATGTGATGCAGGGTCACAAGAATAGATTTACAGACAGCCTCTAGAATCTGGAAAAGGCAAGACAACCAATTCTCCCTTAGCACCATGAGAGGGAATGCAGTAGGTCTTCTGACTTCCAAATCTGTGAGGTTATAAATTTGAGATATTTTAAACTACTGCCTTAGTCCATTTGAGCTGGTCTAGCAGAGTACCAGGGACTGTTTGGCTTATAAACAACATAAAGGGATTCTGACTTTTGACAAAGATGCAAAAGCAATGCAGTGAAGGAAAGTTAGCCTTTTCAGTAAATAGCACTGGAACAATTGGGCATCCATATGGTAAAAAGGAATGAATTGTGACCTGTCTCACATCTTCTACAAAAATTAACTCAAAATGGATCATGGACTTAAATGTAAAACATAAAACCCTTGGGAAAAATGTAGAAACAAATCTTTAAGATCTAGGTAAGAAGTTTTTAGACTTGACACCAAAAGCACAATCTATAAATGGAAAATTTGATAAATTGGACATAACCAAAATTTAAAAGTTTTCCTTGGCAAAAGACTCCGCTAAGAGGATGAAAAGGCAAGGTACCGAGTGGGAAAAAAAATATTTGCAAACCATGTGTCTAACAGAAGATTAGTAAAACTCAACAATAAAAAGAAACAAATAATACAATTATAAAATGGACAAAAGAAATAGACATTTCACTGAAGAGGGTACACAGATGGCAAATAAACACATGAAAAGATGTTCAACATCATTGGCCATTAGGAAAATGCAAATTAAAACAAAATCGAAATAGCTCTACACACTTATCAGAATGGCTAAAATATAAAACAGTGACAGCACCAAATGCTGGTGAGGATGTGGGAAAACCGGATCACTCACATATTACTGTAGAAATATAAAATGTTGTAGCCACTCTGGAAATGAGTTTGGCAGTTTCTTCAAAAGCTAAACATGGGCATTTATCCCAAAGATATTAATAAGTATGTTCTCACAAAAATCTTTACACAGATATTTGTAGTAGGTTTATTTGTAACAGCCAAAACTGGAAACAACTCAGATGCCTTTCAGCAGATGAATGGTTAAACAAATGTGGTACATCCATACCATGGAATACTACGCAGCAATAAAAAGGAACCAGCTACTGATACATGCAACAACTTGAATGAATCTCCAGGGAATTATGCTAATTGAATAAAGGCAGTCATAAATGGTAACATACTGTATGGTACCATTTATGTAACATTCTTTTAAAATGACAAAATTATAGAAATAGAGACCAGATTAGTAGTTGACAGGGGTTAAGGATGTGGTAGGGGCAGCAGGGAAGTGGGTGTGGCTATAGAAGGGCAATGTATGTAATCCTGCATGGTGATGAAAACGTTTTGTATCTTCACTGTATAGTTGTCAATATCCTGGTTGTAATATTGTACTCTAGTGTTTCCAGAAATTACCATTGCAGGGAACTGAGCAGTGGATACTTGGGATCTCTCTGTATTATAAGCAACTGCATATGAATCTACAATTATCTAAAAATTAAAATTTAATTAAAAAATAAAGTGAAGAACTTTTAACATTTCCTGTAGATCATTTCAATTTGACAACTTGATTCAGTGTCATACTGTACAGAACTTTCCATGTCCAAATTCAGAAAGATGTTAGGATGAAATTGCCTCTTAAGTTATTCTTTGTTTGGTGGGGGTTAGGAAGGAAGGCAAGGGATCCTGTTATATTGATCACATGTGTCAAAAAACAGTTAATACTTGTTAAATCTTCAACACCCTATGAGGTCAGTGGCTTTTTAAAGAAGAGGACACTATGACACAGAGAGGTGAAATAATTTGCCCTGATGAGTAGTGAGGGCAGATTACTGCATCTGAACTGGTTCCAAAGCCCGCATTCTTTCTTAATGACTAAACTCTTCTGCCTGTTCACATAGGCTGCTGATTTAGTCTCCAAGCATCTTTCTGGCACAAAGTGCTGACCTCAGGAAGTTGAAGCACTTTTCCAAGGCCACAAAGTAGTACATCTGAGATTGAAATTCCTCAAGCCTAATTTGTTGGCCCACTTAATGTTGGGAGGTAGAGTAGTATTTTTTAATTTATATTAGTAGCATACGCCTAAACACTGTGAGATACCATGTGAAAATCCAGGTTTCTAGCTTCTCTTAAAAAAAAAAAAAAACAGAAAAAAATCTGCCAGCACTGGATTTCACATTCCCAAGTTGCCCCAAAGGAGTTAGATATGTATGCTTAGTGGTTGTCCATTTAGATGAGGCATGTTTGCCACAGTCCTCACCACTCTTTATTGTCTGCCAGATAATGCAGCCAACCATCTGCTGCCTTTTTATCATTGCATGACACTGTTGTTTTCCTTAGAATAAAGAAAAGTACTATTTTTACCCACCTTTCTACTGCATCATAGACCTTTTTTTTTTTTTTTTAATAATTAATTTATTTATGGCTGTGTTGGGTCTTCGTTTCTGTGCGAGGGCTTTCTCTAGTTGCAGCAAGCGGGGGCCACTCTTCATCGCAGTGCGCGGGCCTCTCACTATCGCGGCCTCTCTCGTTGCGGAGCACAGGCTCCAGACGCGCAGGCTCAGTAGTTGTGGCTCACGGGCCTAGTTGCTCCGCGGCATGTGGGATCTTCCCAGACCAGGGCTCGAACCCGTGTCCCCTGCATTGGCAGGCAGATTCTCAACCACTGCACCACCAGGGAAGCCCCCATAGACCTTTTAAGAAGGCTTTGAGTTCCTCTGGCATACTACACTCATAGACGGTACCTGCCTGACCCTGGTCAGCACTTGAATTTATGACTCGCCCTTCGCGATAGAGCCAAAGCTGTTACTGCTGCTGGCACCATATTCTCCTTCCCTTCCTCACCTGCCCACAGAGGCCTCATTCTTCAAAGTTTATGCAACCTTTCCATCTCTCCAGTAAGAATCTATTGCTTCATTTTATTTTATTTTTTTTACATACAAGTCACATTTCTTTCTCATGGCTTTAATGTTCTAACTTTTATCTTAGCAATTTGTATAGATGTATCTTCCCTAATTATGAATTATTTAAAGTTATATTTCTAAAAACCTCCATTATTAGAGAGTTTACAGTTGTCGAACTTAAGACTCCCATAGAATTGGAGGAGCTGAAATCATTAGTCCATCTAGGAAAACTGTTCACTGAAATGAAATAGGCATACACGAAATAGAACGTCTTCTTTGGCATTTCTTAAATTAGTAATAATGAGTCTTGTACAGTTTCTTCATTGCTAACAGTTACTTTAACATTCCTTGATAAAGACTTTCTGGTAGTTCTCTCAGAGTTGCAGTGAGGTGCTCATAAATTGATTTAATTTCATGACGTAATATGCATAATAAGCGATAATATTTCTTCTGCATCTGGCTTTCTAACAAAGTATTCAAGGTGCTTTCAATTTTACAACTCAAAGGCCCCGTCTCTCTCCGAAGGAGCCAAATTCTGAGTATCTCCACTGATCCTCAGATACTCAATCTGAAATAGTTGACCTAGTAGGAAATGGAAGTAAAGAAGGGGAATTTAACCACGAGGGAAGGAGTAATGTTATTCCTATTGGCATACTTTGTAGTACTTAACACATTTTTGTTACAGAACAGACATTCAGAAGGAACTGATAATATTCCATATTGAACTCCTAAGTAATTCAGTATTGTCTGAGGATAATGGTATTGCATGCTCTATTACGATTAGAATTTGGTTTGTGTGTTGTTTTTTTTTTACTGACCAAACTGTAGATGACAAGAGGCTGCCTTGTTTGTACACATTGTGTTAGGATTGAGGGATGATGGAAAATTCCATGAAGATGATAACCTTTCAGGCTGGGTGTGTGACTAGTGCTGACGGAAGATGGGGATGGGCTGGGGGGATTCCAGGAATGGAAAGGCTGCTTGGGATCTAATCTGTGGACTCTTTTCACCGATCTCGCCGCCAATCCATGTTATGTTTATTTGAAGGGAAAGGTCTGAGAAGGCTGAGACCTGGCTAGGGTTTCACCAGATCCGGACATCAGCAACTTTTAACTTATAATGCCGCTGTGGGTGAAACTCGAGCATTTGTAGGAGAGAAGGAAGGTGATAGAGAAGTGAGTGAAAGGGTGCAGAATAAAGCTTGAGAGGTTAAAAGCCAGACTGTTGTCGTGTGTCTGCCTCCCTGCCCCTCCCCCTACCAACTCTATGACCTTGAGCAAATAATTAACCTATACTCTATACTTCAGTTTCCCCATCAGTAAAATGGGGATAATAATCGTATTTCCCTCATAGGGTTGTTGTCACATGAAAAGTGCGTAGAACAGCGCCTGGTGTATGCTGTCAGCCTGCTGTCAGTGTTTCTGTTATAGGAGGGAAGGTTTACAGGGCCAGAAGACAGGCTTGCTCTCTCCTGCACCAAACAGTCAATGTTTCCTTTCATAAATAGCAACATCTCTGCACTGTACAATTTTTTTCCCTTCTTTGTCAATTGCTCTGATTATTCTCTACCTACAAGGTCATCTGAAACAGCCTGTCTTTTAATGTAATGAGTCAGGAGCCTGCGAAGTAACTTAGATAAAATAAGCAAGGATAAAGAATGGCAAGTCAAAGCTCCACATGCTTTTGGGACACTTATCAATGTGTGTTTTCAGACGTCTCTTCGGATAATCTATTTCCAGCCTTAGATGTTTTTGTAGGCTTAGTCTTTGCACTAAACCCAGATATCTTCTCATTTCCAAACTATGTTCATTCATGACATAAAATGTTAGGGAGATCTTCGGCCCTGTTGGAAAAGGCCTTAGTTCTTATCTCCACTTTCTGAAGGACTAAAGAAGAAAAACCTTCATATTCCAGTGGAATTAATTGTCTTCAATTTTTTTCAAGATATTTGTTTTTAAAGTATCTTTAAAAGTATTACTTTTAAAGTAATAGATTTAAATCTTTTTGCAGTTGATTTTATTAAAAAGACTAAAAATTTGTCACCTTGGGCTTCCCTGGTGGCGCAGTGGTTGAGAATCTGCCTGCTAATGCAGGGGACACGGGCTCGAGCCCTGGTCTGGGAAGATCCCACATGCCGCGGAGCAACTGGGCCCGTGAGCCACAACTACTGAGCCTGCGTGTCTGGAGCCTGTGCTCCGCAACAAGAGAGGCCACGATAGTGAGAGGCCCGCGCACCGCGATGAAGAGTGGCCCCCGCTTGCCGCAACTAGAGAAAGCCCTCGCACAGAAAGGAAGACCCAACATAGCCAAAAATAAATAAATAAATTAATTAATTTAAAAAAAAAATTTGTCACCTTATCTCAAGAAACAAGTGCATGAGAAATAACATGCAACTGAGTGCATAATTCGAACCCAGAAACGCTGGCATTGAAAGAACTGAAATAGCAGACACTTCCTGTATTTTTTCTCCTTCTTTGTGTCAAGAGGTTTGCTGAGTACTTTTATAACAATGATCCTATACGGAAAACTGTTACTGAGTTCAGGAGTTTTCATTAATCCAATTCCATTCATTGGGCTTGATTCCTGTGGGCCAGACAGTAGTAGACATGGTTATCACCAGTTGAACAAGGGGGGAGTCCTGTCTTCAAGGAGCTTCTCTTCTAGCCCCTGGTATGGCTTCTTTGAGTGGACTTAGGGATGGAGGGGAAGGAGTAGAGTGAATTGTGGGAAGAGGCATTCATGTTGCCATGGAGACATTTGGGACTAAGAAGCGGGCATAGGAGTGAAGGAGGTTGAAAGGCTTTTGAGATGGTGGAGAAGGGTGATGTGAGCTTCAACTGCCCTTTATTCTCCAATATCTTCTCTCTTTCCTATTCTTTCAGCAGCTGCAGACTTTCTCTCTGAAGTGGGGGATTACGGAGAGCGGGTTAGGAAGTCACAAGGAAGTGGGGATGTTTCTTTCTCCTGCCTCTTGCCTCCTCCTCCCCTTCACTCTTGATCCCACCTTGTCATATAGACCTGACTTCCCCACTGGGTTGCAGAGCAGAAGCCAGGGAGGGGAGTTGCAGAAGTCCCAGAAGAAAATGAAGCAACTTTGTTTCCTTCGTCTCTTCTGGGCTCCCTTACTACTTCATTTCTTTCCAGGTCCTGCGGGGATGGGAGCGCCAAATGTGGAAGGCACAGGAACGCCTTCTCTGTCCTTTTTAGCGCCCCCTTCCTCCCTGCCTCGCTCCCAGAGTTACCCACCCCCCGACATACACACTCACACTGTAGTTCCGTGCTGAGGTTTGCATGTGTGTGCAGCATGGAAGTAATTAGGGCTCCAATAGAAAGGAGTTGGAGAAGCTGTAGCTGGATGTTGTGAGCAATAGAAGGCCTTAAAACTGTTAGGAGGAAGATCAGAAGATTCATCCATTGGCCTAAAATGTTCTGGAGTCCAGAGAACTAGTTCTAAATTTTAGTACCCAACAATTAAGCAGAAGATTCCAACTGACTAGGTCAGAAAGACTGCATAAGCCTTAAAAAGTGAATTCTAATTGGGCAGCTGGGAAGGCGGGGGTGGGGGGAGCATGTTCCCAGCAGAGGTAGCAGCTTTATCCAGGTAATAGCATTAGCAAGGGCAAGAAACTCAGGTGGGTACCAGAAATGAGTGAGCCAGAGGATCTCAAAGCCCTCTCAGGAGGTCAGCGATTTGGTAAAGAGATGGGTAAAACTACATCCCTTTCCTCTTAATCTACTTTAAGAACAACAGTGCCAGGCAATGATCAAAAGCAGCTGATGCTTGGATGCAGTACCTGGGAGACAACAGGGAGTGGTAAGGACTGTGGCAAACAGGGAGCACATGCCTCATCTAAAGGGCAGCAGTTACATAGTTTCACTCAGTTGCTGTTTTGGGGAGAATTTGGGAATAGGAGTCCAATGCTGATTGATTTTATATTCCACTTAATATATGCTAGGCCCTGTTCTGAGTGCTTAGTATACTCTCTTAACACCTACCCAAAGATGCGGTGAAGGTTTCCTCAAACCAGTTACCTCAACCAGTTCAGGATAGACTTCCTGGGATGTGAGCATCAGCAGTATCTTCTCTTTGTACTTTTTTTCCTTCATCTTAACTGGTATTTTCTGGGGTACTTTGTACCCCAAATGACAGAATGATGTTCTCTTATGAAGGATGTTGCCTTGAGAGAGAGGAAGATGCTTCCAAGATAGGCCTGTGTCCTTCTGGCTCTTTTTGACTGGCACTCCCTCTCAAGGTTTATTTAGGAAGTGCTACCCATAACAAAGTCAGTCCGTCCTGGTCTCCAACTAATCTAAACGTTTTGCTTTCAGCAAAATGTTCACATTCTCTCCACACCTTAACTCCAAACTTTGAATTCTGATTCAATTAATCTTTCGTGTTTTTATAACATGCCTTCTTCAATGAAGTGCTTTTCTTTTATATCCAACGTATTCTTTTCTGATTTCTAAATGTGTAGAAAAGAACTTAGATTTGTGGAAAAAAGTACAGCCAATCTTTTCAATACCTGGAGAAATTAATATTTTTTCCAGAAAAGTCACCATATGTTGGGAGGGTGCCAGTTGGTATTCAAATGTGAGTCAAGACAGATGCTTGCCACGTACAGATCTGATGAAAGTGCACGTCAGTCCTTTTTTTAGCCTTTTGGAAAATATTAGTGGTCCAGAAGGGATGGGATTTAAATATTATTGAATATTCTTCACTAACTACTTTTTGTGGCTGGATTCCAGAGGGAAAACTCATAGTAAAATTCTCCTACATAGAAATGAATGGCTCCTAATCTGATATAGGAAGGATGAAATACAGCTGGATAGAGAAGTTGTGGAGGGAACTGGTTTAAAAGATGCAGTGACAGACCAGCAGATCAAGAGCAACTCACAGTTTTTACAAGTTTTCAAATGGTTCTGGCTTTGTTTTGCTTTTCTTGGAATGCATATCCTTGAGGGTTTGAATAATATTCATTTGGCGGGACTCCAGAACTCCAAGGCAGAGCCATGTGTCAGCCAGGACTTAGGAGCTGTTAATGAAGTAGGGACCAGAGGTCGAAGGTGAATGGCAGCCTGGGCTGCATCACTGGACCTGAAAGGTACCACAGATGTGGGATCCAGATCTCAACCAAGAAGCGTGGTCGCCAGTTCCACACACCATCATGATGTGGGCAGCGTGTAGCGAGTGAGCCCACGACTGTAAGAAGGTTTTCTTGATTTCTGTTTCCAGCATCTCTGAGTGTATTCAAAATGTTGAAACATTAAAGGACTCGGTGGCAAACAAAAACTAGCAGTGTTCTCGGCAAGCTGTAGAGCCACAGAAAAGTAATTTAAAGAGGAAGAGTCCTGAAGGAGCAAGAGGGGTCGGAAGGTACGAGCCCTTGCTCTGTAACTGCAGAAACATCCTTCAGCCTTTCCTCGTCTGTAAAAGGAAGCCGTTGAACTAGATGGTTCTCTAGCCTCTGCTTCTCAGATGTGAATGTGCATGCAGATTGCCGGGGCCTCCTGTGAAGTTTCACCTTCTGATTTACTAGGTCTGGGGTGGGGCCCGAGGTTTGCCTTTCGGACGAGCTTCTGGGCGGTGCTCCTGCTGTGGCTGCTGCTTGGCCACAGACCACATGGTGTTCAGCTTGCTCTGCGTGATCTCTCAGCCCAGGCTTCCATGAGCTCTGCACGTCTGTGAGCGTGTGATCTTCTGACATTGCAGAAAGACAGGAAGGTTTCAGGAAACATGCCTACTGCGGTATCAACTGTTCTCATTCTTCATAATCAGCTTCATCAAAAATCCTTTAAGTGCCTAATTATGCATGACAATTTCACATGCTTTACAAAAAGAACCAACTCAGTTTGGCCCCTGCCTTATCAGACTTGACAACCTAAGACAGCTGGAGAAATATGCATAGAGACAGTAATAAATATTGAGGCAGTAATAAATCTGGAGTGATAAATATTCATCCATATATAAAACACATTAAAATAAAAAGGTTAGGTAGCATGGGTCTTAGGATATTTATTTTCTTAAAGCTTTTGTTGCTTTTTAAAATCTGGGAAACTAAAAAGGTTGCCCTGTAATTTTTACTTAAAGACAAGGAGTTTCTGTTTCTGTTTTACAGATGGGGACTGGAGAAGGGGAGGGTCCGTTTCTGAGGCTTCTTTTGTTGTTGTTGTTGTTTTGCTTATTTTGGCTTCACTAACGTCAAAAGAAATATTTTATGAACCCCACATGCCTAACCCTGATTACCATGTGCACGTGTCTTGGCCTGATTTTGTGTTGCTCAGCGCTGAGTGTGTGGACACAGGTTCATTAACCTCAGCTCTTTCTACCCAAGGGTCTTGAGCCCGTCACGTCATCTTAACACCGTCCTTGGGAAGCAGAGGAGGCAGGGCCAGACATTGTTATCCCTGAATCGTGGATAAGGTTAAGTGATACAGGGAAGGAAGATAGTGTGTCCAAAGTCTCATGGTAATTAACTCACATAGGAAGGTCTGGACTCCATTCCATTTCTTCTGTACACTTGCTAAACTCACCCGAGGTCTCAGCTGCCTTGGTGGAGGAAGCGATCTGACAAGTGGCCATTGCCAGCATTTTCTCCTGACAGCAGAACAAATTCTGTTCCTGGTGGGCCACCCACCCATTGGAGATTGCATTCAGCTCCCCACGGTGATAAGCAGGTTTCTTATAACATCACAGTTTAGCAGAGTGATGCCAGATTGACTCTGTTCATTGATTTCTTCTAGCTGAGAAACAGCTGAAAGAATTACCACACAGCTGGAAAATGGTCACATCTAACCAAGGATGTCTGTGTCAAATATTTAGCAATAATGGGATTAGAGACCACTGGTTTATAGTTTCTTGATTCGACTTACATAATACTTAGTAGTGACTATGTATATGCTTAGGGATGCAGAGGTGCAAAGAAACTATATCTGGCCACACTCTTAGGTGACAGCTATGTGTTATCCAAAATGATGTGAGTGAGGCGTTGCTTTGGAGTCAGGTACCCTTGAGTTTGAAACTTGGCTCCGCCACTCACTGGCTGTGTCCCTTAACCTTTCCAAGCCTCCGTTTCCCCACCTGTAGAACGAGCATAACAATAGTACAGATCCCATAGAAGTCCCACAAGCATCCCTTGAGATGAGGATGTATGGAATGTGTAGCATGGGGCCTGCAAATAGTAAGACTTTTAACTAGTAATTTTTAGTAGTCATAATAAAACTATGACAAGTGACAGCATCTAAAATCATTTGGGTCTTGAAAGAGAAGAGCAAGAGTTTCTAAATTCAGTATTTTCATATTATTTCATGAGTGAGTATTTGTGTGGGCGTTTGTATCTAGGTTAATGAAAATGTCACACTCTGTTTATTAGGAATAAAGCTGTTATTAAAGCAAAGCCTGCTCAACTTCATCTTTCATTCTGTAATGTCATATACAGCTGCTGTTTCCCTTGTTTTGTAAAATTAACCGTAAAGAGGGAAGGCAGTCTTCTCATATTAAAGAAGACATAAAACCCTGAGTAATTACTAGAGCAGGAAGCTAAACCTTTAAAAAGCTACAATGGCAATACTATATATTTTGCATTAGTGCCTAGTAATAGATCTCTGTGGGCACAGGGAACTATGCAGGTCAGATCGAGGGCACTGAGTAATCTGGTTGCCCCCTCAATGGCAAATGAGAACAGAGGGGACAGGGTATCTGGGACTTGGTCTCAAGAAGTGAGGGGGAGGCCATTCGCTACAGGCAGGGTGGGAATGTGGGCGAGGCGCTCGAAGGGGCCCCATCGGTAAATGGAATCCAAAGACTGCCAACTATATATTGTAAGGCTGCAAGGCAGGACTGAGCGAGAGCAGGAGGCAGCTGAATGGAAACCCAAGAAGCCAAAATGAGCCGTTTAAAGTGGAGGACGGGAAGCAGAGCCCCAGGGAAGTCCCTAACCTCAGAAACCTGTTCAATAACACCTTTTTATAGAGTGCCTGTGGCTTCTGGGCAAGTGGAGGTTGAGCCAGTGTGGCTCAAACGGAAGCCAGTTCTTCCCCAAATTTAGTGTGCACATGGGTCACCTGTTACAATGTAGACTCTGATTCAATAGGTCTGAGAATCTGCGTTTCACGCAGGTCGCCAGGTGTTGCTGATACTGCTGGGCCGGGGACGACACTTCCAGTGGCAAAGGGTTTAACCCACTCCCTCTCTAAGTACCCCATTCTCTGGTCACCACCTCTTTCTATTCAACCCTCCCCTGTACCTTAACTCCAGCCATTCTTTTTTTTTTTTTTTTTTAATTTTATGTATTTATTTATTTATTTTTGGCTGCGTTGGGTCTCCGTTGCTGCGCGCGGGCTTTTCTCTAGCTGCGGCGAGCGGGGGCTACTCTTCGCTGCGGTGCGCTGGCTCCTCATTGCGGTGGCTTCTCTTGTTGCGGAGCAGGGGATCTAGGCGTGCGGGTTTCAGTAGTTGTGGCACACGGGCTTCAGTAGTTGTGGCTCGCGGGCCCTAGAGCGCAGGCTCAGTAGCTGTGGCGCCCGGGCTTAGCTGCTCCGCAGCATGTGGGATCTTCCCGGACCAGGGCTCGAACCCGTGGCCCCTGCATTGGCGGGCAGATTCTTAACCACTGCGCCACCAGGGAAGTCCCAACTCCAGCCATTCTTGCACTTCACCAGCACCTTCAATCCATTGATCCTGCTAATTTCCACCATCTGTCACTCCCTCCGCTTCTCCTTTCCTAGTTACTCAGCTTAGATCCCATGATCTCTCTGTGTAACACTCCTTTGCACACACCTTCAGGTTCTTTGCTTCTTTCTCTCTTTCCTTGTTATACTCACGGGCATAACTCATCGCTCTACCCGCCCCCCCCCCCATGTCTTCAGCTGTGCTGTGCTGTGGCTGAAGGAACATACACTGCTGAGCTAGTAGGTCTCACTTTCATCTCCGTGGGCCCCTCAGGCTGCTCCTTCCTCGTCCATTTACTCTTTCCCTCTCCTGAAGGACTTCCTCCTCCCTGCTCTCCTATCAAACCTCCACTACCTCCTTCCCCACCCTGAATCTCCGCTAATAACTTTGCTTCCACGTTTCTTCTTTGCATCATGACTTAGAAAAGAACTTTCTCCTGTTTCTTCTACTGGATTTACATTGTCTGTGTGTGGGCCCACGGCGCGGGCCTTCCCTGCAGCGGCCACGGGAGCACTGGACCCTCACGACGGCTGACAGGCGCCTGTCCAGCCCCTCCCTCTTCCTCTGGCGCCCCCTGGGTGGGCAGCCCCCCGTGGAGAGGCCAGGGGAGGGGCCCCGGCCCCAGCTGCGGCTTAAGATCAAGGTTCGAGGGAGCCCAGATGGTCACATGGGGACCCGGGGTGACCAGCCCCTCTCTGACTTGCCTTCCCACCGCTCTCCAAGGGGTGCCAGTGCCCACATTTGGCGGCTTACGGTACCCCCCCAAACCTCACCTGCCCCTCCCACCTCCCCTCCCGGCCCCTCCCACCTCCCCTCCCGGCCCCTCCCATCTCCCCTCCAGGCCCCTCCCATCTCCCCTCCCGGCCCCTCCCACCTCCCCACCCAGCCCCACCACCTTCAGGGCTCTGCTCAACCGTGTTTTACCCCCTGAGGTCTTTCCCAACTCCCTGCTTAAAGTAGTGCCTACCCCAGGGCAGTACCCAGCCCCAAACTGGCTTCAGTTGTTTTCTTCAGTGATTATTGTAACTGTTTTGCCAGATGGCTGGTTTGTCTCCCACCTGCACCAGAAAGCACCAGAGGGCTGGGAATTGTGTGTGTCTCTGTCAGTATTGAAACACCACCTAGATTAGTGGCCAGCACATGAAGACTCCCCTTAAATAAAATATTTGAACAGATATTGGAGTGGAAGATGTGATTAAATTAGAACAGAATCAGAAGAAGCCAATTAGTAAAAATTACATACCAACATATGTATTCATAAAGCCACGCTGGTCCATTTGAATTGACACAGCTACCTGTTTTGGGATCCTTTTGGACCCGGCTGTGCTGAATGTAATAGAAATCATTGAGCCTGTCAGGCCCTTGGGGGATCAGGAGGGAAAATGACTAACACCAAATTCTGTCCAGGAATTCCTGTCCCTTCCTTCCCTCTTTAATTGCTCTCAGGGAGGTCAGTAGTTAAGTCAGGATTTAACCCACCCACCTGCTCTGGACTTCTTCGGTGCTTGTTATCTTCATGTGGGACATGGACAAAGAGCCGTAACCTGCCTGTTAGCACTTAACAACAATTCCTCAGGCCAAATGCCTGCTTCCCTGGGAGTTTAGGAAAGGTGCTATTTTGACCACGCATGTGACTCCGTTTGGGTCTACACTTATGGACAACCACATGGCTTTCGGTTGGTAGAAGAAATAGCCTATGAACTCTCAAATGGAGGTACCACCTTAAGAATGAATAGTGCTTCTCATTCCTGAGGTTGGGAAGTTAGGCGGTCGGTCCACTGAAAGTGAAAGGAAAGCATCTCAATGTCTATGTAAAGTTCTAGAAATATTTTTATTTTATTCTGAAAAGTTTTGCTTTTAATAACATCATCAGCATAAATCATTGCCTCACAGGGTTTTAAGCAAGCTCTGATTTAGGAAGAGAAAGCACAGGGTGTTCTGTGAGTATTAAATAAGATGACTAGGGCTTCCCTGGTGGCACAGTGGTTAAGAATCCGTCTGCCAATGCAGGGGACATGGGTTCGATCCGTGGTCCGGGAAGATCCCACATGCCGCGGAGCAACTGAGCCCGTGCGCCACAACTACTGAGCCTGCACTCTAGAGCCCATGAGCCACAACTACTGAAGCCCGGGCACCTAGAGCCCATGCTCCACAACAAGAAGCCACTGAAATGAGAAGCCTGCACACCGCAACAAAGAGTAGCCCCTGCTCACCGCAACAAAGAGTAGCCCCTGCTCACCGCAACTAGAGAAAGCCCACGCGCAGCAACGAAGACCCAAAGCAGCCAAAAATAAATAAATAAAAATTAAAAAAAAAAAAGATGACTAACGCCACACAAAGCCAAGAATACAGCAGGTGCTTAATACATGTGCTTTCCTCCCTCTCTCCTCCCCTATCTGTGCTGTTTCTGATGGTCCCCATCCAAACTGTTGTTTCTGCATAATGTGGAAGTTAGGATATAAATATTATTATGTTTTAATAAGTCATCATTTATTTAAGACCAGTGATTCTCAACTGGGGAATGATTTTGCCCTTCATGGGACATTTGTCAAAGTCTGGAGACATTTTTGATGATCACAATCACAGAGTGGAGGAATGCTAACTCCTCAAAACAAAGAGCTCTACAGCCCCACATGCCAGCGATCTGTACTTTACACTGGCGTTTACAGTTTGCTTCTTCACTGGACTCTAAATAAAAGAAGATTGAGAAGGATGTGACAGGCTGAGGACCCAGGTTGGGAGAAGTTTGTGGACCCACCTATGGTAGAAGCACACTATGGATGGTTTCCAACTTACAAACAAGTGCTTTATTAGATACTCATTTCTATGTTTGTAGTTTAGCCTCTTAAAAAACATAACAAACAATGTGGCAGAGTCATGGAGAAGTCCAACTCCGGATGGGAGGGAAGGATGATGAGACATGACTCTGGCAGGCTGGCAGACACCAGGGTGGGAGCTCGTCAAACCACGCCAAGTGGCTTGAGTTTTATCCCAAGAGCTGTGGAGAGCTGTACGTACGGGCCCTCATGCTCTTTTCTGTACACTATTCACAGCCTGTACATACTTTTATTATTACTTGTGTCTCTCTGTATCATATGTATTGGTAACTTGGTTTCCTGAACTGGGCCTCTTCATCTTGCTTTTGTATAGCACAGAGGTTTATCAGCAAGTATTTATCTCAAAATAGTTATTTCTCCACTTTGGAACAGGTAGTTTTCCCAAACACTTGTTTCAGTTGCAGTCATTTAGAGCTTGAAATGCATTGTCCCCGTTTCATAAACAATGGGTTTTCAGGCTGGTGTGGAAACCTTCCAGAACTCACAGTGTTCCTGAGCTGTCATGCTTAGTAGTTCAGAACGGGGAATTCCCACAAAAGGGCAAAGAGGAGAGAATTTCCATTGCCTTTCTTCGTTGAAAGAGGACTCTTGGCAAATGTGATCTTTACCCTTTTCCTCCTAACCTGATGTGTAACTCTCCCTCACCTTCTACTGCACGTTTCTCTTGCAGCTGCCAGCCAGGAGGCACTAAGAAGACCATGTGGTCAGGGGCCCCATGAGATGGGTTGGGGGCTGGGGAGCTCTTGTCTTACTGGCCTCTGGAGAGTCTGACATGGCAGGTCATGGAGGGACCACCACCTTGCTTGTTGTCAACTTATTATTTCCCTTTGGTCTTTCTAGGATTGCTTTGCATTTCATTTCTTTCTAAGAAATAGCTCTTTCTTTTCTCTTTTAAACTCTTACCAAAAAGGAAAAAATTTGCATTGGTTTACCTCAGTGGATATTTTTTCTGAGAATATTCAGTCTAGTTGTTGGGTCATTCTTTCACTCCCAATGCTTTCTACTTCCACTTAGGATACTTTAAGATGACTTCTTAGATTCTACAGTCTACAAAAACAGAATATTCGATCTGAGGTTACATTCCTCAAACTTGAATCACACATCCTCTTGGAGGAAGTGATCTTTGTAAGTGATATAGTTTTATCTTAACCATAGGAAACCGTGCTAACAAAAATATAGCATGTTTCAAGATGAAGACATAAAGTAATATGGCAAAATCTATTATAACAAGTATCAAACAATTCTGTGCAATTTTGTTCCAGCCATCTTTGTTCTGATAAGGCTGTCATCTTCTTAAGGCATGAAACCGTTTTTGTTTTTGTTTTGATCTGTAAGTACCTCGCATACAGGAAGAGTCCATGTTTGTGGTGTGTGGTGCTAACCCATAGTTACCGTCAGTGTCTGTGAGAAGAGGTGGAATGAAGCAATGAGTAAAAAACAAAGCATGGGCATAATTATTAATCACTGAGAGCGCATGTGATTAATGCCATCATTTTTACTTTCCTATCGATAAAAAATTTGCAATAATATATAGGTCTGTGGATATTGGAAGAGCAAGTTTTAACTTTTGTTTTTCAACATTATTTTTTATCGTACTAAAGGTTAATTAAATAATTATTTCTCAGTTTCTTTATTGCTCAGAACTTTTATAAGTAATTTAAAAGATCATCATTTTACCCTCAGTTACTGCAGTTTTAATCCAGTTCAGAGTTGTGAAATTGTTTCCTCTTGTGTTTCCTTTCCAGAAAGCACGAGGTCATTCTCTTGTTTCAGCCCGTGAGTGCAACTTCAGAGCTGGGAGAGAGTGATTGCAAGGTATTCAATTATCTGGTTTATTCTACATTGTCCATCCATGCTTGCTTTCAGTTTAACTTTCTACAGTCGTCAAGGGTATATCTGGTGACTCTGAGCTGTGGGACTGCGGACACACAGCTTTGAAGCTGAAAATTCTCAAGGGTATTAGCTAATCCAGTTTTGAATTTAGCACCATGGGGCTTCTGCCATAGCCACCGAGATGCCACTGGCCACGCTTCCTACAAGATGGTGTTTCCCTTTGGTCAGTGACAGGCGGTGAGCCTGCCTCTACCTTGTAATGCCTATGTGAAGTTAGGCAAAATGCCTACCCTCCCTCAAGCTCTTTCCTCATCTTCGAAATGGAGACTCTAATTGGATAGCCTGATGGGTTTCCAGTTCCAAACAGTGTTCACCGTCACCGCCACCACCACCAAAAAATATATGAGGCTGCATTCTACCATCATTGTTATTAGTGGTATTAGTAATCTCGTTTAGTGCTGATAATAAAGTTATATAAAAATTCTTTAATGACTTTAGGTCATCTTTGAACAGAGCCGAAGCCAGAAAAACAAATCAGCCAACCTAAACAAATGACAAATTAACACAAAGACATTCTTTATTTGATGTTAGCAATTAATTTGCTACATGGTTATCCATTTTTCTAATAAATCCTGGACAATTTGAAGTGCTGTGCCCACCCATTTAAAAGATTTGCCAACCTCAAGCACTGTGACCTGACTGACCCCTGTCCCTTATACATCATTATCCAGTTTCTCTTATGGGCCGGAAAGGAAGGAGTACATCCGGCCTGAATGTCCCTAATCTCTTCACAGAAGGAATCTTGTAAAATAGGCCACTGTCTTTCAATCAAATCTTTCCTTTAACTTGTTGAGAAGTTCTTTCTCTTGCCAGAGAAAGCCTTTCCTCTTAGGAGAGCAAGGAGCTATTTCAGGGTCATTTGGGTTCCCCTCAGAGGTCTTTCTAAATATAACTGCAGATCCTAGAAAACAGCCTGCTTTTTGTTAGTTAACTTCAACTTAAGAGCCAGTGCATTAAGAGCTTTGATTATCCACGCTCCAAAAATGCCTTCCTCTGATCTCCCATCATGTGACAAGAATCTCGATTCTTGTCGAATCTCAGGGATTAAACATTGTTTTCTCTAACGGGCTTCCATTTCCATGGGAGCTGCTCGCCTTACACATTTTATTTGTGGGCCTGAAACATAGAGCATTTTCTAGTTAAGGGGCATTAAGATTTAACTCAAGAATCTATATATTGGCTTGGCCCAAAATTTCATTCGGGTTTTCTGTACCATCTTCCGGAAAATTATGGGAAAACCCGAACGAACTTTTGGGCCAACCCAGTATTTCAGAATAGGGCTCAGATGTTTCTGTAGTGGAATCACACAGTCTTCTCAAGTTTCTAGAAAGCATTGCATTATGTGCTTTTTTGGTATGTGGCAGATTGCTTCAATCTTACTATGAGGATCTTTTTCTGCCTTTAAAAAGAAATTTCACCTGGGATTTGCAGTCTGCTCTCTGCCAAATCCTTGACCCCAGCATTCAGTTATCTTCATTTGTATACCCCAAGCAGCTCTCAAAATTAATCTGTTTTCAGTGAAACCTTCTTCCCCAGCCCCCTCTCTTGTCTTCTACTCAAAACTGATTCCTTCTCCTGGAATCAATATTTTAATTAAAGACATCCACTGTTGACATCATAACTCAAGCCAGAAATCTCCATCCTGACATTGTTTCACCCTTTGCATTCAGTTCACACTGGATTCTGGATTTAAGATAACGTAGGAAATTCCCCAAACAGTGACTGGCGCTTGGTGAGGTCAAATATTAATTGCCAGCTGTCACAGATGTTAATTGTAAATATCTTTCCCATCTTCCTCTCCTCTGTCTCCCATGTCACTACCTTAGTTCTGATCCTCATCAGCTCTGTGCCAGTCTGTTGCTGGAGCTAACTAGTATAGCTCTCTTCCAACAGACTGTCTCCATTCTAGGTACCCTGCTCCCCAGTTTATAATGTGATTTCCCACTCAGTGACTTCTATGGGCCCTGTAACCTTGAGAATAGACCCAAACATTTTGCTGTGGACCTCCATGATCAGCCCTGTGCGCCCTTCCAGCGCACTGCCTCCCTTCCCCTGCTTCGCCATTTATGCTTCATTAGGACTGAATTTCTTGGGATGTTCTAACACATCGTGTTTTTTCAAGCACCCATGCCTCTGCACGTGCTGTTCTGACTTCCGAGAATGCCCTTGCTTAATTTTTCTTGATATATTCCAGTACATCCTTCAAGGTCCACCTCAATTTCCATCTCCTCTGAGAAACCCTCCCTGATTCCCCCATGTGTACTGGGCTCCCACGGTTCTTCAGTTGTATCTCTGATCATGCTATATTTAACTTTCCACTTATACATCTGACCCTCCCTCCTGTGGACACTAAGCTTGAGGGTAAGATTCAGATCTTATTATTTTTGTATCTACAACATCTAATAGATGCCTTGCACATAGTAACACACAGTGGATGCTCTAATTTCTTTAAGTGAGTGGATCTCTGACACTGTAATAAAAAGGAAGATGGTATTTGTAAAAAGTAATCTCATGGTGTGCTTATTCCCTAAGTACAAGCATTTTTCTCAACAATAATGTTTTGCATTTCTATTTTGCTTTTAGTATCCATGCATTAAGGAAGAGCTGCCAAAACCAATTTACAGCCCCTTTCCCTCTTCTACTGCTGTCAGTACTAAAATGGTGGCTACATATTTTTGGAACTTATAACTGTGTATCATTTCCATCTAGGAAGTAGATTTAGTCAATATCCTCATCAGTTTGGGTGATGATAGTAGTTACTTGTATGATGTTTGAATTTGGGATTCAAAATTTAAATTACCCCAACCCATTTTCAGGCTTCTCATGTGCTCGTGTCTTGGAAGGGTGATTCAGATTTCCAGAGTTGTTCTTTCCACTTATCAGAAAGACAAACAATGAGAACAGCATCAATAACCGTCTGCTGGGATAGGAGCAACAAGGCTACAGTTAACACAATTAGCAATGAACTGCATTTTGAAGAGCTAGGGAAACATAATGGGATTCATTTTTAATTCCAACCAATTCTGAGCAAGAAAGCAAAAGCCTTGGCTCTCTGGAGTGGCTTTGTCATCAAAGGTTACCGCAGGCCTGTCAGAACTTTTAACAGCTGTCTCCGCTGTGAAAACAGACTTAGGTTGTAAGGTGATTGCAGAACTGTGGAAATGATGACTTTAGCCAGCTTTTATCTCTCATATGAACTTTGGCTCGCAAAGATGAGGTTAATTTCCACATACGCTGTTCGCTTTATTTTGTAAGTCAATTTTAATAGCAATCTGCCTGTGCCCTGAAAAAATGTCCAAGAGCAGTAAGAAAGAGTTGATATAAATATGTGTAACAGTGTATATCTTAGCTATCTCTAGGCCGGTAGTCAACAAAATACTTTGCAATCAACCTAATTAATCCTTTATTTTTCTTTTTTGCTATCCTGCCTTGCATTTACTGTGTGTATTTTCTGAATTACAAAAGCAATATACATATTCACTACAGTACGCTGGAAAATACAGAACTCCCAAGGAAGAAAAAGAGCTTCCCTATGAGGCCATTACCCCAAAAGAACCATTGTCAGCTTCTTGGTTGATATTAGCCTTAGAGAGTTTCCTCCAAGCAAGCGTACATACTTTTCAAATTCTTATTATGAAAAATTTTTCATACACGAGAGAATGAATAATACAGTGAGTTCTCATATACTCACTACGTAAATTCACAAATTACCAAGATTTTGCCATCATTGGTTTGTCCATCTCTTTTTTCTCTTTCCCTTCCTCTTTTCTTTTGGAAGTATCAGCTAACTACTTTGTAAGGGAAAGGGGAATCCTGATATAGTGAGGGCTGTGGAAGGCAAATATTTGCCTGCCAGTTTCATACACCTTCACCCACCTTTTACTTAGGAAGCAAAAAGTATGGTTTTACATTTAGTATTATATTGTACTTGGGGGAATAAGTAGCCTTAAAGCTGAGGTCTATCACATGCTAGATGGGTATTGATTTTTCCTCTTAAATCAATGTTTCCCTAGAGCATAGTTTTATTTATTCATAAAGCCAAGATGATGTCTGACAGGAGTTATGGCAGTGTAAATCTGTGATGCAGGCATAATACAAAGAGCTTTTGTAAGACTCAAAAATCAGTGATGCTAGAGGGTTACTTCATAAGCTTGAGAAAGTGCATTTGTTGTGCTTCCAAATGTAAAGGGAGAATTTCAGCCTGTAGTTAAGTTTCATTCCTCTGTTTTCTAGGCCACCTTTCAAATGGACCTAAATGAAGTACAGTTGACCCTTGAATAACACAGGTTTGAACTGTGCAGGTTCACTTATACATGTTTTTTTTCCAATAGTAAATTCTATATATAGTACTAAATGATCCGTGGTTGGTTGAATCCATGGAAGCAGAACTGTGGGTACAGAGCAACCATGGTTACAGAGGGCCCACTGTAAATTATACGCAGATTTTTGACTGCATGGAGGGTTGGTAGCCCTGGCCCACATTGTTCAAGGGTCAATTGTATAGCATCAGACTGGATAGAACCAAGCTTCAGCAATGATCCCTTCTTGACACCGAATCTGTCAACTTACTCTCAAAAGCTATGCTGGCGCTGTTGATCATAACACTGTAATTTTGCCTCATGGTGCAGAATATATACATTCTAAAAGTATTCACTTTTCGTCAATATATGTGTGTGTGTTTTCTATTTTCTTTTAAAAGTGTTTAACATATGAAAATTACTATTAGAATTTTTTAACTTAAAGAAAATATGTCTCAGATAGTTTCCCCAACCATAACTGATTTTTCTAGTGGTTAAAAATGCATCTAATGGCTAGAATGTCACCATCTGGAATTTTAAATATCAGTTTTCTATTAGCTATATGATCTTAGCAAGGTAGAATTTGGCTGGGGAGTCAGATGATCTAGACACTAGTTTCATTATTTACTCCTAGCTTCTGTGTGACCCAAGATGGGTTCCTGAACTCACAAAAACTCCTGTTTTTGTTTATATCATTTTGATTTTTTCATTTAAATAAAGGTGAGTGAGGGTTTGTGAAATTGGCAGGCATTCACCTGACTTCCATAGTTTTCTGTATATCAGGACTCTTTTTTTTCCTTTTGAAAGTAACTAGTTAAATAAAAAAAAAACAAAAAAGAGGGAAGGAGGAAATGAAAGAGCAAAAAAGGGGGCAGATGAAGTGAGGATTATTTCTTCACGAAGAACAAAGTTTCTTCCAGTTTTTTTTTTTTATATTTATTTATTTGTTTGGTTGTGCTGGGTCTTAGTTGCGGCAGGTGGGCTCCTTAGTTGCGGCACTCGGGCTCCTCAGCCGTGGCCCACGATCTCTTAGTTGTGGCATGCATGTGGGATCTAGTTCCCTGACCAGGAATCGAACCCGGGCCCCCTGCACTGGGAGCGCAGAGTCTTAACCACTGTGCCACCAGGGAAGTCCCTCTTCCAGTTTTAAAGATCCACGATTTTCTGTGAAAAGAAACGATTTCAGACGATTAGCTCAGCTACCAGGAGTCACAATTTACTTAGAAACTTCGGAGCCATCGAGGACACACCTTGAGTTTAGCGTCCGGGATCTCCAGCACCTGCTACAGAGAGCAGCTGGGGGTTCCGGCCAGGCCTGTGGCTCCCTGGGGACCCCAGTCCCTCACCAGAGGTTTGGGAGGAGACACTACGATACTGTCCCTTTGGGTCGCAGCTGTTTCCCCTCTCGGGGCAGCAGCGATGAGAGCCTCGTCAGAGGAGGGCTGTAGGAACTAGAAGGGAAGGATAAGCACCGTTCCCCGAGGCAGCTGTTCACTGCTGGTCGCACTTGCCTCCCTCTTCCTCACAGCTGCAGACATTGCAGCAAGCTGGTGGCATGTCAGTGTTTCAGGGGTCTCCCGTTAAGCCCCAGGAACACTGCTGTTCATTTCATGAATGGATGTCTTACTTGGCAAAAATGAGAAGATTCCAAGTGCGCTTCTTGGAGCCGTGGGCTGAGATTTCGGCTTCAGCAGAAACCTGGGTTGCCTGGCGTGCGAGGCACACCAGAGGAGCTGTCTGAAGGGGACTTGTCTGTTTAGAATCTAACCATTATATTAAGGTTATCTGTTATGTTTCCTAAACAGCTTTAGCTGCATCCTTCAAAGTCTTCTTAACATTCCTCCCATATGCTTGGCTTTATATTCTTTAATACTACCTTTTTGTTCTATCTTTTTAAATGATTTAATTATGCACCGCTCTAGGAAGCTGATTAGGAAAGGAGAATGTTCCTTGACCCTGCGTTTGGTTCCTTTAGAGGCCCCCCTTGGCTCACCAAATCAACCCTGGTCATCATTGAGGTGACCTGTGTCACAACTAGACGGCCCTACATCCAAATAGTTACCACTTGATAATTTTGAATGGTGAACTTCTGAGATCAACCATAGTTTTTCCTAATTTTGCTATGTCACTGGATTGTGTTGGGGCCCTTCCTTCTCTGGGTGTGCCTCACTCATCTCTGCAGGCTTGGGGCAAGCTCTTCTGATGGCTGCCTCTGATGGTTTTAACTATGAAGAATCACAAAATGGTGGGGAAAAATAAATAAATAAGACTTTTCCTATAACATCATGTAGGGGAAGAACCAACAAGTTGAGGATTCTGTGAAAATGAGTACTATTTCCCATGGGACAGCCAGAAAATGTAGAAACTCAGAAGTGGCAAACCAAGGTTTGCCATTTCATGACCATGATCATCTGCCATTGCCCGGCAAATGCCCCAAAGCACAAAGGTGTGCTGTCCAATATTAGTGTCTAAAATTTATTTTTCCACATTTGAATACATGTAGTTTACAAAATGTGTATATACATTTACGGGTATTGTTAGGCAATACAGGTACATTTGCAGAGGATAAGGGAAGTTTACTTTTTAGTTGAGTGTATTCTTGAGCGTCTGCTAAAGAAAGATCTTCTGTTTACTTTTACTGGAGACAAGTTTGCCTCCCGGGTGTATAAGAGTGTGGTGTGGACTGCAAATAGTAACTCAGAATCGCAGCAAACTGGTGACCATGGGATGAGGCATGCTTTTATAGACACCTGAGGCGCTGTTAGCTGAACTGTTGTGAGCGACAGAATTGAATTACTGTTGACTGATTTTGAATTGCTTTGTTTTATTATCCCTTTATATAATCTAATAAATATTCTGATATTTGAAGATGTGCCTCAAACACACATAGAAAAGTGGTGAAAGGCCCTGAATTATGAGACTGGATCACGGCTCTCCGATTTGCCATCTAACACCCTTTTCCCATCAAAGACGGTTTTTATAGGTTGAAAGAATAGAGGATGGTTCCTTCTTGTCATTCCCACCTGAACTTAAGTGTTCCCTCCTCAAAAAGGGCTTCCCCAGGCAGCCATGGCTCAGGAATCCCTCACAACACTCTGTCACTCCTTTCTCCTTTACCTTTTTAATTTACTTTCCCTATCTGATACCCTAGTGTGAATTGGTCTTTCATCAGTCTTCACCAACAGGGAGGTCAGCTGAGACTTCATCTGTTTCATTCACCTTGTATCCTCAGTGCCTAGAGCAGTGCCCAGCCTTGAAGAAGCACTCGAAGTTTCTTCCCACTCACCTGCTTTCTTCCGTGGATCTTCCCCTCTTCCCATCTCTGAGGCTGTTTCATCATCACTGCCTGGAATCAGGCCCTCCTGTCTCCTCCCCTTGCTATGGGGTCCATGGCACTTTACACTCTGCATTTCTGTCATTAACCAGCGGTTCCTTCCTGGTGGTGGCACCTGATTGGCAGGCACGACGATAACACATCGACTGTTACCATGATAGGCATTTGAGGCAAGTGGCTCCTATCAAATTTTCCAACCACAAGATAGCTATATATAAAATAGATAAACAGCAAGGACTTACTGTATAGCACAGGGAACTATATTCAGTATCTCATAATAACCTATAGCAGAAAAGAATCTGAAAAAGAATATATATATATATATGTATAACTGAATCACTTTGCTGTACACCTGAACCTAACACAACACTGTAAATAAACTATACTCCAATTAAGTAAAAAATTCCAATGGTGGAGGGGACGGGGAGCTTCCAGGTTGAGCTGAAAAGCTCCTGGATGCAGGATTCTCGAAGACCTCACCTAACATATCTTTTCATCTGGCTGTTAATATGTATCCTTTATCATATCCTTTAACATATCTTTTAATAAATTAGTAAATATTAAAAAAAAAAGATTCTGAAAGAGAAACAGATACAAGTTTTAAGACTTACCTATACACTGGTATTAACACTAAGGGTCAATTGGATAGAATGTTCTGCTTTGATGGTAGACTCAAGGAATGTCCTGTTGTGGCTTCCGTTTTTTAAGGAGCTATAAAATTCCTTCAATTTACCACTGTGAATACCTCTTTCAGAAGGAAGACTTTCTTTTTTCAGAAACACTGCACCTCTCATTTCCCAACTCCAGCCCAGAGGCCTGAGAGTCTGATCTTGTTATGTCTGGGAATATGGTTACTAGATTTTCTACTAATGGCTATATTTTACATGATAATGAATCAGTCTTTTCTACAAGTCTGCTTCATTTATGCAAAACAGATATAAATTGAAACGGGTATGAATCATACTATTCTTTCAGGGAGCAGAGAAGCTGCTGTAGAGCCTGAATACAATTTTATGGGCCCTCATGTCAAGTTAACCAAAGAAATGTTGGTTCTGTGGTCATCAAAGATAAGTTTATTGGACAGTTTCAGGGAAACAGAAAACAGCTTTTGAATTCCAGGCCTTTGCTACTTACTTCCTAATTTAGGAAGGTCAACTCATTTTCGACTGTCTTTTATACCTTGAAGTAATAACCTCTTGTACATTAGTGGCCTGAAAGCATTAATGACATTACTGACCACTGATTTTCAATAATATGGAAAAAGTATTCCAAATTGGTTCTGGCTATCAACAAGGAAAAAGGCAGAAAATTAAATTAGCAGGAGGATATAGCAAAAAGCCTTTTGTAATGCTATAGAGTCTCTCAAAATCTAATCCTTGAGAGAAATTTTTTTTGTTCTGGAAAGAATAGGTTTCTCTCCCAAGAGATGCTAAAAGAACATTCATTTATAAGAGATGGATTATAGCCTATGAATGGAATAGTGGGAATTCTCAATTCTTACTTTAATTTTGCCATCAACTTGCTGTGATTTACCTAAAAAAAAAAAAAAATCAACCTGTAAGAAAAACATTCTGATACTGCTGTGTCCTTTGACCTATTAAATAGAGTTAGCTCTACAGATTATTTTGAAGATAAAGTCCATGGAATTCTGAATTTCTATTTTTTTCAGAGTTCCATGTTTTCAAATTTCATGTCATACTACTTTGCCTTACATATGTTCTTCCTGGGTGAGCTCATCCATTCCGAGGACTTTGTCGTCGAACCCAGGGCTTGGCAAACTATGACCTGCAGCCAAATACATTCTGGCACCTGTTTTTATGAATAGTTTTATTGGAACATAGGCACACTCATTCTATGCTATCTTGTGGCTGCTTTTCTGCTGCAATGGCAGAAGTGAGTAGCTGGGATAGATTGTCAGGCCTGCAAAGCCTAAAATATTTATTCTCTGGCCCATTACAGAAAATGTTTGCATATCCTGATCTTGCTCACTACTTTCAGCCTTTCTCCTAAGATCTTAATTCCTAAGTGTAACTGCCCACCAGATTTCCTTACCTCCATGCCCCACATCCACCTTAAAATTGACATTTACCAAACTAAGTTCTTTCTGTGTTTATTTTCCACCCTCATCAATTCCTCCTTCTAGTTTCCTATCCCAGTTAATGGCACCACCATATGCCCAAGGTGCTTCCCTCCTTTATATTTCTCATGCCTGATCTATCACCAAGGCCCGTCCATCAACCATCCAAAAATACATGAATGCCTTGAAGACAGTGATCTAGGTAGGCTTTTAAGTAACCAGTACTTTATCATTTCTTGTATCCTCAAGCCCCAACTGCATCCGATCAGAAATTCCTTTTAACAGTCCCTTAGAAGTTGCCATAACGTATATTCAATGAGAAATAACTATTAGTATGTCTTCATCAAATAAGCCATGGAGACATTGGTCCACGTCTTAACTTCAGATACTGCCTCACAAGTAAGAACTTAGGAATGCTAGGAAGTCAGAATACTGTAAAATTTGTGCTTTTTTATTAAAATACACTGAAAGAGCATGACTATTTGATTTATTGAGTTGTCATTTTAAAACTATTCATCATCGATGTTTTAAAATTAAATCTCTGTTCTGTATGCAGGGCCTCATTGGCCAGGGCACGAGGTGCTAAAACACCAACATTAGATTATCATTTCTTCTGGTTCAGCCAAAGAACATGTTCAGATAACAAATGGATTTCCATCTTTTTCAGTATTACGTGAATATTATTGTAAAGCTCATGATATTATTAACTCTGCATCATCTTTTATGAATTTAAAGTTATGCTATAATAACTGACGAAAAGCAGAGTAAAAGTAAATAAACCTTGAAATACAAAAGGATTAGTGGGGATAATAAATATCCACTCAGTGTCTTAACATTTTTGATCTTGGCATTTGTTTTATCCAGTAAATATTTTCATAGTACTTTAATGTAAGTTTCTCTCTTTGAAAAATTATGCAGGAGCAGCCTTTGTTTTCAAGGTCAACAGAGATGTTTATAGCATTTAAGTCAAAAACAGAGGTCATAAATTAATTCAGATCTTCTGAGCAAAGACATTAGCCTTTGTGTAGCATAAGGATTTGGGCTTGTTTATACAAAATAATCCCAAGAATATTAGTTCCCCATGCTCAACAGGGATCTTAAAGATTAATATTTTTCTTTGGTTAATGATTATGGAATACATTAATAAGCTTCTCTAAATGCTTCCTAAAATTTTAATTGTCTGTAGACTTTCAAAGCTGTATTTTGATCAGACATGTAAAGAAATGATGTAGCTCAATTACTGCCAAATTAAGGATGATTTTACATTATCATCTGGAAAAAAATGCCATCCACATCAGACTTCAAAGTAGCTGAAATACTTAGAGAAAAAAAGTAAGTGGTTAAGGACGTCAAGCTAAAATATTGTCCCAGTGCCCTGTTGGCCATGTCACCTCTTGCAACGGAGATAGCTGCTGCTGCTACTGTTACTATGTCACTGGTCCATCTGTTGGTGGTACTGGTGCCCTCAGCACTGGTGCCCTCCCACCTAAGCTGGAGGCTGGCACATAAAGTCTCACTACACAGCCTCACATAAAAATCACTTTCAAGTCTTTAGTGAATAGGTTTTAGCAGGTTGATTGTCCCATCCAGTGACCTTTTTCTAAGAACTAGACAGTTTGGGGCAGAACAAAGAGAGACTTCTGTTAGAAGTGTAGCTCTAATGGAGGTTCTGTAACCTTAGATGAGTCCATTAACCCCTCTCCATATTTAAACTGGGAATAATAATCCCTACTTTGTAAAAGTTGTAAAGGTTAAGAATGATGCTTGCAAAGCACCTGGCAGGTGGTAGATGCTTAGGAAACTGTGGTGTCGTGCGTGGTTGTTGTTGATGTTATAATAATAATAATAATCAGCGCCGTATTTGAGGCATTATGCTCGTCATTATTCAACGTCTCCATTCAGTTTTCTGATGTCGTCCTTGTCACTCACAGGTGCTCCAGTTAGCCGAGTGAAAGAAGTGTAATCTCAATCTTGATAAGTAAATGGCTCTTCTCCGATACTATGTGTCTAGCATATGAGATCATGACTTTGTGTCATGGAGAATAATGTGCAAAAGTCACTGTGCAGCCATTCATAACGGCATGTTTTTTAAACAATGAAAATTTGGAAGCTACTTGCCTTTAACAATGAGGAAGTGACTAAGGATATAAAAGTATACAATATTTTATAATTTTTAAATGACACATGCAGGCTGTTTTGGAACATGGAAATGCATATTTGACATAATAACTGAAAATGGTACATAACAGTATTTCTTCACTGGTGGCAACTTGGTAAATGTTTCTATAAAATTAAAGATCAAGGAAACTTCAGAATATAATAAATAGGGTTTTAATGTTCATTGGTTTCTTTGCTTTCCACAAAATTGTTTAACTTGATAAAAAATGTTATGACCTATTTGTCTTAAAAATGTAATAACTTTCATTTACTCATTCTAATGTGACAGTGCATTCAGTCTTCCTAATGACAAGCTTGAAGGTGAGCTTTTGGAATTTAATTCTTTTTGTAAATTTGGCCTCTTGAGCTGTTTTTATTTTCTTCCGAGGTTGCCAAAATCTTCTGTATGTATGATAAGCCAGAGAAGGTGGGAAGTTTGAACAAAAGATTTAGATTTTTAATTAATCCCACGCCAATAGAGAAATGTATAAGTCAGTGTATCATTCTATAGAAATTTATGTGGCACTTTGGGACCTGATGTTTTAAAAAAGCTTAAGTCATTTTTAAAGAGCATCTGGCAGTGATTTATATAAATTAGGGCCTCTCTGTGTCTCATTTTTCTATTTCCTCTTATCGCATCTAACAGGACTCTAATAAGGCAGGGCTCGTTTTACATGAGAGCGGTGCCTCCAGGCGCTGTGGATGATACTGAACTTGGGCATGTGATACAGTTGGCATCACAGTTCTTTACCCAGAGACAGCTGACGGATCGACACAGAAATATGTGCTACATAAGAAATAATGCTGCATTAAGTCTATATACTTTAAAAAGTATATAGACTTTATCTCAAAAAAAGAAAAATGTGAGGGCTTCCCTGGTGGCGCAGTGGTTGAGAGTCTGCCTGCCAATGCAGGGGACACGGGTTCGAGCCCTGGTCTGGGAGGATCCCACATGCCGCGGAGCAACTGGGCCCGTGAGCCACAACTACTGAGCCTGCACGTCTGGAGCCTGTGCTCCGCAACAAGAGAGGCCGCGATAGTGAGAGGCCCGCGCACCGCGATGAAGAGTGGCCCCCGCTTGCCGCAACTAGAGAAAGCCCTCGCACAGAAACGAAGACCCAACACAGCCAAAAATAAATATAAAAATAAATTAAAAAAAAAAAAAGAAATAAAAAAATAAAGTACTACAGTTAATACTATGTTTTTTAAAAAAAAAAAAAAAGAAAAATGTGAGACAAATAAGTTACAATCCTTTAGAGAAAGAAAGAGTGGAGGAAGGAGGCGGACAACTAAAATGCACTTTGACACTCTTCTCTATTTGCTGAATTCCAAAGACTGATAACTCTTGGAGGCGTGAAAGGGTGGGTTTGTGTTTCGTTTGTAGTGAGCCCATGTTCTACTGTGTTTCACCCGCTTATCAACAAGAGTGTGAGGCCACGATTGTGAAATTAACTCACTGGCTGATTGACTCAGTCACCTACTTTTCTCCTTTCATTTCCTCATTGGGTTTCTCTACGTGAGGATTGCTGGTTTCTCTGTGTCATATCTGTCTATCTGTCTTGTCTATCTGTCTTCCTGCCTGGAAGGTAGCCTGCCTTAAATGCAAATGTCTTTACTACTGATTAATTAATTTATGGGCAAAGATGAGAAAAAGCCATGTTGGTGCCATGCCTTTTCATTTCAGGACTCAACATGGATCTTCTCTCTCACGTTTTATGACATTTTATGACAACTGCACTTATGAAAGGGCCACCTCATATTAAAATCGTGTCTTGAGAACTGCAAGGTGGTACTGGGAACTCAGATGCCTGTGATTTGGGATATGTGAATCCCAAAACTGAATTTCAAAAAGGGTCTTCTTCTCCAGCAATATTCTCATCACTGTTCCTGTGAATGTTTACATCTAAGTTTGTCTCCTTAGATAAATTCTAACATTTTGGTAGAGGAATGAGGTAGACTAATTTATGTGATTAAATTCTCATTCATTTGATAGAAGATTAAATGCTTCATTGAAAAATGCCAAAGGGTATTTTTTATTTGGAGTCTCAATTTGAATGGAAACACTATCATTCTAGTTGGAGCTTTGAGGAGTAACAACGAAACACGTTCTTAATTTCTAAAGTAAATGATTAAGCTATATTAATTTTAAGGAAGTCTTCCATAGTTTTGTTTTTACAGGAAGAATATTCGCAAATTTATTTTTGCTTTTATCGAGGTATAAAATAAAAATCCTGTGTTGAACGTATCATGTGCATGTTGATGGCTGGTCCTATGTCAAATAGGATAACGTAGGGAGAGACCAGGAGGGCAGGGACCATCTCCATCCCCAGCAGCAACATGGGGTTTGCTTCATAGTAGGTGCTGAATAACCATTTATTGAATCTCCAAATGACTGATTAATTCCTGGGAGTCAGCAGTCTGGACGGTAGTACCAGCCCTGCCAGTGCTCAAGACCTCTCTAAGCCTTAGTTTCCCCATTTGTAAAATGGGCATGACAATGTTTGCTCTGCTGTTTTAACAGGAGACTGTGAGAGTCAAAGGAAAAATGTGTGACATCTTTGAAAACTGGAAAGGGCTCTATATAAGTAATCATTTCTAGAATTATTATCGTCTGGCTACGTACTGCTTATTGATACCATACACTAGTTAGTACTTGCGTCCAGTTAGCATTCGATAAATTCATACTTAAGTAAAAAAAAAAAAAAGATTGTGTTTAAACTACTAGGTATAAAATAAATAAGATACAAGGATGTAATGTACAGCACAGCAAATATAGCCAATATTTTATAATACTGTTGGAGTATAATCTATAAAAATATCGAATCACTGTTGTACATCTAAAACTATTATAATATTGTCGACTGTACTCAATTAAAAATAAATAAATAAAAAGACTTGGAAACTCAAAAAAAGTGCTAAAACTAAAATTGAAATTAGTGGTTTAATCACATTAGTTGACCTCTAAAGTTTTGTGAAACACTGTCTTTATTTTGACATAATTGTAAATCCTTTATGTATTTAATCTACTTTTGTTGTTTCTTGGCGGGGGGGACACTCAAAACCATACACTAGACAACTGAACCACTATTTCTCAGCAACATTGCACATTAACAGCTTTTTTTTTTTTTTAAACATCTTTATTGAAGTATAATTGCTTTACAATGGTGTGTTAGTTTCTGCTTTATAACAAAGTGAATCAGTTATACATATACATATGTTCCCATATCTCTTCCTTCTTGCATCTCCCTCCCTCCCACCCTCCCCATCCCACCCCTCTAGGTGGTCACAAAGCACCGAGCTGATCTCCCTGTGCTATGCGGCTGCTTCCCACTAGCTATCTATTTTACATTTGGTAGTGTATATATGTCCATGACACTCTCTCACCCTGTCACATCTCACCCCTCCCCCTCCCCATATCCTCAAGTCCATTCTCTAGTAGGTCTGTGCCTTTATTCCCGTCTTGCCACTAGGTTCTTCATGGCCTTTTTTCTTTTCTTCCTTAGATTCCATATATATGTGTTAGCATACTGTATTTGTTTTTCTCTTTCTGACTTACTTCACTCTGTATGACAGACTCTAACTCCATCCACCTCATTACAAACACCTCCATTTCATTTCTTTTTATGGCTGAGTAATATTCCATTGTATATATGTGCCACATCTTCTTTATCCATTCATCCGATGATGGACACTTAGGTTGCTTCCATGTCCTGGCTATTGTAAATAGAGCTGCAATGAACATTTTGGTACATGACTCTTTTTGAACTATGGTTTTCTCAGGGTATATGCCCAGTAGTGGGATTGCTGGGTCATATGGTAGTTCAATTTTTAGTTTTTTAAGGAACCTCCATACTGTTCTCCATAGTGGCTGTATCAATTTACATTCCCACCAACAGTGCAAGAGGGTTCCCTTTCCTCCACACCCTCTCCAGCATTTATTGTGTCTAGATTTTTTGATGATGGCCATTCTGACCGGTGTGAGATGATACCTCATTGTAGTTTTGATTTGCATTTCTCTAATGATCAATGATGTTGAGCATTCTTTCATGTGTCTGTTGGCAATCTGTGTATCTTCTTTGGAGAAATGTCTATTTAGGTCTTCTGCCCATTTTTGGATTGGGTTGTTTGTTTTTTTGTTATTGAGCTGCATGAGCTGCTTGTAAATCTTGGAGATTAATCCTTTATCAGTTGCTTCATTTGCAAATATTTTCTCCCATTCTGAGGGTTGTCTTTTGGTCTTGTTTATGGTTTCCTTTGCTGTGCAAAAGCTTTTCAGTTTCATTAGGTCCCATTTGTTTATTTGTGTTTTTATTTCCATTTCTCTAGGAGCTGGGTCAAAAAGAATCTTGCTGTGATTTATGTCATAGAGTGTTCTGCCTATGTTTTCCTCTAAGAGTTTGATAGTGTCTGGCCTTACACTTAGGTCTTTAATCCATTTTGAGTTTATTTTTGTGTATGGTGTCAGGGAGTGTTCTAATTTCATACTTTTACATGTACCTGTCCAATTTTCCCAGCACCACTTATTGAAGAGGCTGTCTTTTCTCCACTGTATATGCTTGCCTCCTTTATCAAAGATAAGGTGACCATATGTGCGTGGGTTTATCTCTGGGCTTTCTATCCTGTTCCATTGATCTATATTTCTGTTTTTGTGCCAGTACCAAACTGTCTTGATTACTGTAGCTTTGTAATAAAGTCTGAAGTCAGGGAGCCTGATTCCTCCAGCTCCATTTTTCGTTCTCAAGATTGCTTTGGCTATTCGGGGTCTTTTGTGTTTCCATACAAATTGTGAAATTTTTTGTTCTAGTTCTGTGAAAAATGCCAGTGGTAGTTTGATAGGGATTGCATTGAATCTGTAGATTGCTTTGCGTAGTAGAGTCATTTTCACAATGTTGATATTTCCAATCCAAGAACATGGTATATCTCTCCATCTGTTTGTATCATCTTTAATTTCTTTCATCAGTGTCTTATAATTTTCTGCATACAGGTCTTTTGTCTCCTTAGGTAGGTTTATTCCTAGATATTTTATTCTTTTTGTTGCAATGGTAAACGGGAGTGTTTTCTTAATTTCACTTTCAGATTTTTCATCATTAGTGTATAGAAATGCAAGAGATTTGTGTGCATTAATTTTGTACCTGCTACTTTACCAAATTCATTGATTAGCTCTAGTAGTTTTCTGGTAGCATCTTTAGGATTCTCTATGTATAGTATCATGTCATCTGCAAACAGTGACAGCTTTACTTCTTCTTTTCCGATTTGGATTCCTTTTATTTCTTTTTCTTCTCTGATTGCTGTGGCTAACACTTCCAAAACTATGTTGAATAATAGTGGTGAGAGTGGACAACCTTGTCTTGTTCCTGATCTTAGTGGAAATGGTTTCAGTTTTTCACCATTAAGGACAATGTTGGCTGTGGGTTTGTCATATATGGCCTTTATTATGTTGAGGAAAGTTCCCTCTATGCCTACTTTCTGCAGGGCTTTTATCATAAATGGGTGTTGAATTTTGTCGAAAGCTTTCTCTGCATCTATTGAGATGATCATATGGTTTTTCTCCTTCAATTTGTTAATATGGTGTATCACGTTGATTGATTTGCGTATATTGAAGAATCCTTGCATTCCTGGGATAAACCCTACTTGATCATGGTGTATGATCCTTTTAATGTGCTGTTGGATTCTGTTTGCTAGTATTTTGTTGAGGATTTTTGCATCTATGTTCATCAGTGATATTGGCCTGTAGTTTTCTTTCTTTGTGACATCTTTGTCTGGTTTTGGTATCAGGGTGATGGTGGCCTCGTAGAATGAGTTTGGGAGTGTTCCTCCCTCTGCAATATTTTGGAAGAGTTTGAGAAGGATAGGTGTTAGCTCTTCTCTAAATGTTTGATAGAATTCGCCTGTGAAGCCATCTGGTCCTGGGTTTTTGTTTGTTGGAAGATTTTTAATCACGGTTTCAATTTCAGTGCTTGTGATTGGTCTGTTCATATTTTCTATTTCTTCCTGGTTCAGTCTCGGCACGTTGTGCATTTCTAAGAATCTGTCCATTTCTTCCAGGTTGTCCATTTTATTGGCATAGAGTTGCTTGTAGTAATCTCTCATGATCGTTTGTATTTCTGCAGTGTCAGTGGTTACTTCTCCTTTTTCATTTCTAATTCTATTGATTTGAGTCTTCTCCCTTTTTCTCTTGATGAGTCTGGCTAATGGTTTATCAATTTTGTTTATCTTCTCAAAGAACCAGCTTTTAGTTTCATTGATTTTTGCTATTGTTTCATTCATTTCTTTTTCATTTATTTCTGATCTGATCTTTATGATTTCTTTCCTTCTGCTAGCTTTGGGGTTTTTTTGTTCTTCTTTCTCTAATTGCTTCATGTGCAAGGTTAGGTTGTTTATTCGAGATGTTTCCTGTTTCTTGAGGTAGGCTTGTATTGCTATAAACTTCCCTCTTAGCACTGCTTTTGCTGCGTCCCATAGGTTTTGGGTCGTCGTGTCTCCATTGTCATTTGTTTCTAGGTATTTTTTGATTTCCCTTTGATTTCTTCAGTGATCACTTCGTTATTAAGTAGTGTATTGTGTAGCCTCCATGTGTTTGTATTTTTTACAGATCTTTTCCTGTAATTGATATCTAGTCTCATAGCATTGTGGTCGGAAAAGATACTTGATACGATTTCAATTTTCTTAAATTTACCAAGGCTTGATTTGTGACCCAAGATATGATCTATCCTGGAGAATGTTCCATGAGCACTTGAGAAAAATGTGTATTCTGTTGTTTTTGGGTGGAATGTCCTATAAATATCAATTAAGTCCATATTGTTTAATGTATCATTTAAAGCTTGTGTTTCCTTATTTATTTTCATTTTGGATGATCTGTCCATTGGTGAAAGTGGGCTGTTAAAGTCCCCTACTATGATTGTGTTACTGTCGATTTCCCCTTTTATGGCTGTTAGTATTTGCCTTATGTATTGAGGTGCTCCTATGTTGGGTGCATAAATATTTACAATTGTTATACCTTCCTCTTGGATCAATCCCTTGATCATTATATAGTGTCCTTCTTTGTCTCTTGTAATAGTCTTTATTTTAAAGTCTATTTTGTCTGATATGAGAATTGCTACTCCAGTTTTCTTTTGATTTCCATTTGCATGGAATATCTTTTTCCATCCCCTCACTTTCAGTCTGTATGTGTCCCTAAGTCTGAAGTGGGTCTCTTGTAGACAGCATATATATAGGTCTTGTTTTTGTATCCATTCAGCCAGTCTGTGTCTTTTGGTGGGAGCATTTAATCCATTTACATTTAAGGTAATTATCGATATGTATGTTCCTATTCCCATTTTCTTAAATGTTTTGGGTTTGTTATTGTAGGTGTTTTCCTTCTCTTGTGTTTCTTGCCTAGAGAAGTTCCTTTAGCATTTGTTGTAAAGCTGGTTTGGTGGTGCTGAACTCTCTCAGCTTTTGCTTGTAAAGGTTTTAATTTCTCCATCAAATCTGAATGAGTTCCTTGCTGGGTAGATTAATCTTGGTTGTAGGTTTTTCTCCTTCATCACTTTAAGTATATCCTGCCACTCCCTTCTGGCTTGCAGAGTTTCTGCTGAAAGATCAGCTGTTAACCTTATGGGCATTCCCTTGTGTGTTATTTGTTGTTTTTCCCTTGCTGCTTTTAATATGTTTTCTTTATATTTAATTTTTGACAGTTTGATTAATATGTGTCTTGGCGTGTTTCTCCTTGGATTTACCCTGTATGGGACTCTCTGTGCTTCCAGGACTTGATTAACTATTTCCTTTCCCATATTAGGGAAGTTTTCAACTATAATCTCTTCAAATATTTTCTCAGTCCCTTTCTTTTTCTCTTCTTCTTCTGGGACCCCTATAGTTCGAATGTTGGTGCGTTTAATGTTGTCCCAGAGGTCTCTGAGACTGTCCTCAGTTCTTTTCATTATTTTTTCTTTATCCTGCTCTGCAGTAGTTATTTCCACCATTTTATCTTCCAGGTCACTTATCCGTTCTTCTGCCTCAGTTATTCTGCTATTGATCCCATCTAGAGTATTTTTAATTTCATTTATTGTGCTTTTCATCGTTGCTTGGTTCCTCTTTAGTTCTTCTACGTCCTTGTTAAATGTTTCTTGCATTTTGTCTATTCTATTTCCAAGATTTTGGATCATCTTTACTATCATTATTCTGAATTCTTTTTCAGGTAGACTACCTATTTCCTCTTCATTTGTTAGGTCTGGTGTGTTTTGACCCTGCTCCTTCATCTGCTGTGTGTTTTACTGTCTTCTCATTTTGCTTATCTTACTGTGTTTGGGGTCTCCTTTTCACAGGCTGCAGTTTCGTAGTTCCCGTTGTTTTTGGTATCTGTCCCCAGTGGCTAAGGTTGGTTCAGAGGGTTGTGTAGGCTTCCTGTTGGAGGGAACTAGTGCCTGTGTTCTGGTGGATGAGGCTGGATCTTGTCTTTCTGGTGGGCATGTCCACGTCTGGTGGTGTATTTTGGGGTGTCTGTGGCCTTATTATGATTTTAGGCAGCCTCTCTGCTAATGGATGGGGCTGTGTTCCTGTCTTGCTAGTTGTTTGGCATAGGGTGTCCAGCACTGTAGCTTGCTGGTTGTTGCGTGAAGCTGGGTCTTGATGTTGAGATGGAGATCTCTGAGAGATTTTTGCTGTTTGGTATTACGTGGAGCTGGGAGGTCTCTTGTGGACCAGTGTCCTGAAGTTGGCTCTCCCACCTCAGAGGCACAGCCCTGATGCCTGGCTGGAGCACCAAGCGCCTTTCATCCACACGGCTCAGAGTAAAAGGGAGAAAAAATAGAAAGAAAGAAAGAAAGAGGATAAAATATAGTGAAGTAAAATAAAGCTATTATAAAGCAAAGCTATACAGACAAAATCTCACCCAGAAGCGCATATATATATATATATATATATATATATATATATATATATATACACTTACAAAAAAAGGAAAAGGGGAAAAATTAATATATCCTGCTCCCAAAGTCCACCTCCTGAATTTGGGATGATTCGTTGTCTATTCAGGTATTCAACAGATACAGGCACATCAAGTTGTTTGTGGAGTTTTAATCCGCTGCTTCTGAGGCTGCTGGGAGAGATTTCCCTTTCTCTTCTTTGTTCACACAGCTCCCGGGGTTCAGCTTTGGATTTGGACCCGCCTCTGCGTGTAGGTCGCCTGAGGGCGTCTGTTCCCCGCCCAGACAGAACGGGGTTAAAGGAGCAGCTGCTTCGGGGGCTCTGGCTCACTCAGGCAGGGAGGAGGGAAGGATACGGATGCGGGGTGAGCCTGCGGCGGCAGAGGCCGGCGTGACGTTGCACCAGCCCGAGGCGCTCCATGTGCTCTCCCGGGGAAGTTGTCCCCGGATCACGGGAGCCTGGCCGTGGCGGGCTGCACCGGCTCCCGGGAGGGGAGGTGTGGAGAGTGACCTGTGCTCGCACACAGGCTTCTTGGTGGCAGCAGCAGCAGCCTTAGCGTCTCCTGCCCGTCTCTGGGGTCTGCGCTGATCACCGCGGCTCGCGCCCGTCTCTGGAGCTCGTTTAGGCGGCGCTCTGAATCCCCTCTCCTTGCGCGCCGCGAAACAAAGAGGCAAGAAAAAGTCTCTTGCCTCTTCGGCAGCTGCAGACTTTTTCCCGGATTCCCTCCCGGCTATCCGTGGTGCACTAGCCCCCTTCAGGCTGTGTTCACGCAGCCAACCCCAGTCCTCTCCCTGCGATCCGACCGAAGCCCGAGCCTCAGCTCCCAGCCCCCGCCCGCCCCGGCGGGTGAGCAGACAAGCCTCTCGGGCTGGTGAGTGCTGGTCGGCGCCGAGCCTCTGTGCGGGAATCTCTCCGCTTTGCCCTCCGCACCCCTGTGGCTGCGCTCTCCTCCGTGGCTACGAAGCTTCCCCCCTCTGCCACCCACAGTCTCTGCCCGTGAAGGAGCTTCTAGTGTGTGGAAACCTTTCCTCCTTCACAGCTCCCTCCCACTGGTGCAGGTCCCGTCCCTATTCTTTTGTCTCTGTTATTTCTTTTTTCTTTTGCCCTACCCAAGTACGTGGGGAGTTTCTTGCCTTTTGGGAGGTCTGACGTTTTCTGCCAGCGTTCAGTGGGTGTTCTGTAGGAGCAGTTCCACGTGTAGATGTATTTCTAATGTATCTGTGGGAAGGAAGGTGATCTCCGCGTCTTACTCTTCCGCCATCTTCTTCTCTCCCCAACAGCTTTTTAAATACATGTGAAGCTTTTTATATAAGAGTGAGCAAAGGATAATGGAACCTATAAGATGAAGGTTTAAGGTGTGGGTAAATGAAAACTTGGCTTATGGTAGATTGCCATCACTGCTTTGCAAATTAGATTCAGATATATATCACATAAAATTCACTGTTAGATATGCTGGACATTTAATGACAGGGTTTTGTTGAAATGAGATCTTGTGGGTTTTGATGAAGAAAATCAATCAGTATATGCCTTATCTTTTATTCTCTCTTCTTGCTGCTCAATGTGCAATTAAATTGACTCTGCAGGATCACAGTGTGTCACATATATCAATTTTATACTCAGCCTGCCTATATTAACTTTATGCTAACACTGCTGATAAGTGACAACAAAAATGCGTTAATAACGTCATAACTATTAGCTGGAATCACAAGTATTGTAGTCCTGAGTTTTGTTCTATAATCTTCTCTCTATATATCTTTAATTAGATGATGTATTCATAATTGAACCTTTCTGAGTTTATTTCTGCTATACATTGGGCATTGTGGTGAAGCACTGGGTAGCAAAGATTTATGTGACATGACCCAAAATTATGTCCAGGCAGGGAGATGGGACACAATCTCACATCAATTTTGAAAGCCATCGAATCAATATATGTAAACTTACATACATGAATGATGCTGGAATCTTTGATGAAAACTGCAATCACGACACCCCTCTGACCCTACCAAGTTCTGAAAAAAATTAAGAGAGAGGATAAAATAATTGGCAGATAAGGTTCAACTATCATCATTATTACTAGTATAAGCCAGGTTGGAGGGTGGGGTTTATTTGCTGTACTGATGCAGAACCCCAGAGTTAAGCACGAGCCACAGTAGCTGGGACAGACCTGTGGGCCAAAAGGATCAGATTATGGCATGGAGGGTCAGAGGAAAATTCCCAGAGGGCTGCTCCGTCCCTAAAGGAAGAAGGGAGGAACTACACCCAGGGTACCTAGTTTACCCTTCCCCAAATCACTCATTAAGTGAGTCACTCCACCTCCCTCCCCTTAAATGAACAGGTAGAAAGAGCCAGAAGTGTTATCTGCTTGAATTGCTTGATCAGAGAAAAAGGGATTTAACCCCCAATACAGGACAGGTAAGGTAATATTTGATGTCAAATGAACTGGGCAGAAAAGACAGAAGGAAAAGAGCAAGTCTTACTAAGAAGGATGGGCAGGACTTAGAGATAAGGGGAGAAGAGGGTGGAACATTCCAGGCAAGAATAGTATCCGCAAAGGCAGGGGAAGGTGAGTTTGTTTTGGAAAGGAACTAGGCTGGCTGGTCAGATTACAGAGGTCTGGGAAGTTCCAACCCCAGGAACTAGGGAGCTCCCTGCTTACCCAAGGAGCTTTCAGAAGTGGGATGCTTGAGTATTTCTTTCTGAATGTGTGGAAAAGAGGTGTTTTTTTTCTTTATTGCATCCTAGCGCATTGAACTCTGAGAATGTTTCCATGTATTTGCATGGTTCTCTCTATAATTTACCTTGGCTGATTACATTTAACTATAGGTTTTTAAGAATATATTGAACTTGGTGACTAATCATTAGATTTCAATAGCACAGAGTCTGTAATTTTTTGCAGTTGTGTGACCTATGTAAGGACATGATGCAGAGAGAAATTATTCCCTCCCTTTCCGTGATAAAAATCTTATCTCTGGTTACAGTAAAAGCTGCCTTTAACACATACTAATATAGTTAAAATAATAACCAACAAAGATTTACTTTGTAGCACAGGGAACCCTACTCAATATTCTGTAATAACCTATATAGGAAAAGAATCTGAAAAAGAATGAATATATCTATATAATTGAATCACTGTGCTGTACACCTGAAACTAACACAACATTGTAAATCAACTATACTCCAATAAAATTTTTTTTTTTAAAAAGCTACCTTTAAAAAAGATTTAGGGGCTTCCCTGGTGGCGCAGTGGTTAAGAATCCGCCTGCCAAGGCAGGGGACACGGGTTCGAGCCCTGGTCCAGGAAGATCCCACATGCTGCGGAGCAACTAAGCCCGTGCGCCACAACTACTGAGCCCGCGTGCTGCAACTGCTGAAGCCCACGCGCCTAGAGCCTGTGCTCCACAACAAGAGAAGCCACTGCAGTGAGAAGCCTGTGCACCTCAACGAAGACCCAACACAGCCAAAAGTAAAAATAAATAAATAAATAAATAAAATTTATTTAAAAAAATGACTTAGTTCTGAAATAGTTTTCAAAACCAAAGTTTGTGAATCTGGGTGGACCCAGTGGAATCCTGGCTCACGGAGCCATGCTCTGATACATTCAGGAGCCAGCAGCCCATTGATTTTTGAAGGCTTTTTCTGTTGTTTACGTGATTGTAGTATACATTTCTCCAAAATAACGTCCTTAGAAATGGGGCTTCAAAGAAAAGTAACAATCAATTACAAAATTGTTTATTACATAGATTTTGTTATTCCGTGCATTAAATTATGTATGCTCCAAAACAACATTACTAAAAAGGAAAAAAATCTCTTTAGTGCTGTAAGACTCTAAGATGGGTGTATCCTGTACCCCGTAAAGCAGTTTTAACTCTTTGCTGATTGCTTTGGGTATGGAATGGTGGGAGGAGAGAAAACCCATTAGATACTTACCCTGTCTTCAAGGAGTTTGGAATTTCACTGGGGACATGTGACAAGCATTTGTATGACAGGTGATAAATACAAAACAGTGTATGAATAAGCACCAGGATGTCTGCTTTTAGTCATTCATTGCCTGGTCTATTCAGAAGACTTACTGAACAGTTGGACAAATGTTAAAGATGTTGTGTTCCTTTGCCTGACACCCTGACAAATGCTACTGTCTTGACTTAGCACAGAGGTCATTGGTTCACCATATGACTAATATTCCTTCCACTAGCTAAAGCTTGGTAGTTTTTAAGAGTTTGTTTTTTGGCTATCACTTATCCTTTTATCTTACTTCCCTCCTACCTGTCATGTTTATTGAACTACGTGTATCTCTAGTGACATAGAAAGAAGAGAGAATTGAACACTTTATGACAAAAGGAAAGTTCTGAGGCTTAGTTATGCTGCTACAACTATGCAATAGGATGATCCGAGTGAATGGGCCTGACGGGAAATGCCCCGGGGTCCATCATGTTTTCTGTAGGATGCCGTATACATTCCAGGCTGTGGTTTTATGTTTGTTTGTTTGTTATCTTTTTTGTTACTGCAGTGGGTTTATTTTATTTTATCTGTGTGGCTGTTTGGCTACTAAAGAGTTGACTTGTTTTAGCAGCGATTCTTGTGGACTAGATTGGATTAAATGAATCATGCCTTTTATTTTTAAAACAGCTTTATCAAATTATAATTCTCATATGATACAATTCACTCATTTAAAGTGTACAGTTTCAGTATATTCACAGAGTTTTGCAACCATCATCACAATCAGTTTTAGAACATTCTTACAAATCTAAAAGGAAATCCCTCACCCCTTAGCTGTCATCACCCCCTTCAATTTCCCCATCTCCTGCACTGCCCCGAGCCCTAGGCAACCACTGGTCTACTTTCAGCCTCTAATAAACCACTCTAATGAAGGAAGCAGTCAGTGGACATCAAGGTCCAGATGATGGACTTATCTTTGATGATTGGAGCTGTTAGAGTTTACAGTATCTGAAGGAAAAGTCTGACTGGTTAGAAGAATGAGTCTCATCAAAAATAAAAACAAGCTGAAAATAGCCACAAATTCAGTGTGTGGAAAAGTACTTTTCAGCCAATGTCACCTGTGCACATCAACCATTTGTAGTCAGCCCTGACCTACTATCCTCCAACTCTTTACATGAGAGACGTTTAACAGAATAAAGTCAACATATACACACTACTATATATAAAATAGATAATCAACAAGGACCTACTGTATAGCACAGGGAACTCTACTCAATACTCTGTAATAACCTATGTGGGAAAAGAATCTGAAAAAAAGAATAGACAAATGTATATGTATAATTGAATCACTTTGCCTTACACCTGAAACTAACACAACATTGTAAGTCAACTATACTCCAATATAAAATAAAAATTTTTTTAAAACAAACATTAAATTGCTTACAGTTTTTATATTTTCATAACATTGTTCACTGAGCAAAATCCCATTTAGACATGCTATATGCAGGGATTTTGCTAGAATACGTCAAATGGCTCTTCCATCAAGGAGCTCGCAGCATGGCAGAGGGGGATGGATGTGCATAAACAAGTAAGCGCAAAATAATGTCAAAATACTCTAGGGCCAGCACAGAGGGGACTCACGAGGACAGGTAGTTGTGTCTGGGACACTGGTAGAGAAAGGGATGTCAGAAACAGCTCGTAACGGAGATGACCCTGGAAATTAGCTAAGACACATTAGTAATGCTTGGGGAGTGGAGAAGGGAATTTAGGTAGAGGGAGCAGGGTGTTCAAAAGCATGGCTATAGGAAGCATCCTAGAACTTGTGGACATGAGCAGATAAGGAAGTAGGGTATTGGTAGGAAAGGTAGTGAGGGAGGATGCTGAGGGCAGCAAGCCACTGCATGAAAGGTACTATGTGAGATGCTTAAGAGGTTGGACTTTACCCACTGCATTAGTTTTCCGTGGCTGCTGTAACAAAGTACTGAAAAGCACAGGGTGACCTTGAACAACTGAGATTCATTGTCTCACAGTTCTGGAGGCTAGAATTCCAAATCAAAGTGTCTGCAGGGCCATGCTTCCTCTGAAACCTGTGGGGTCGGATTGTTCCTTGCCTCCTCCAGCTTCTGGTAGCCCCAGATGTTCCTTGGCTTGAGGCAGCATGATTCCAACCTCTGCCTCCATCTTTGCATGGTATTCTCCCTGTGTTTCTTCCCATCACCTTCCCTCCGTGCATGTCTGTCTCTGGGTCCAACTTCCCCCTTTTTATAAGGACATCAGTCATATTGGATTAAGGTCCACCCTCATGACCTCATCTTAAGTAGATTACCTCTGTAACGATCCTGTTTCCACATGAGGTCACATTCTGAGATACTGGGGCCAGGATTTCAACATATATGTTTTTAGGGGACAAAATCCAACCCATAACATCCACCAAGCATCAGGGTGTTATTGAAAGAGTTTAAGGGGAGTCAAGTGATTATTTTTGCATTTCAGAAGGTTAGTTGGACAGCTGTGGAGGAGGAATACAAAGGAGACAAGAGTAGTCGGGCAAGAGGTCTTATGGCTCTTAGATAGCTGACCAAGAATGTGGGGTGCTGCTTTATCCTTCACTCACCAAAGTAAACAAAAGAAGAAGAAATGAAGAAATTCACAAATCCACAGCAGCACTGAAAAGCCAGGAAGAAATGCCATCAACAGACAAGGATATCCAAGAATCCCAGAAGGTGTTAAGAGAAATGAATCTTAAGTGGTGGTGAAACCCAACAGAACTGAGAAGTATACTCTCTTTTACAGTTACACAGACTGTGTATTAATACAACTTTGGTTTTAGGTCGATAAGGAGAGAGAGAATGAAACAAAAAGTGCACATGCTCTGTGACCCATCAATTCCATGTCTGGGAATCTGTCCCATCGATGTACTCACTCTTGTAGTGAGATATATATGCAACAGTAGTCTTTGTAACATTGCTTCTAACTGAGGAAAGCCAAAAACAACCTAAATATACATTGGCATGGAAATGTCTAAATATAGTATATTTATAATACCATTGAATGCTCTATAATTAAGAGAAATGAGCTAACTCAATATTTACTCTCATGGAAAGTTCTCTAAAATACAGTAAATGAACACAAGGAAACAGTTGAACAATGCCTTGTGTAGAATACCATATATGTAACAAAGAAAGAAAAAAATACCTTTAGATTTTTGTATCTTTTTTTGAGACCTTTTTGAAGCGTTTTTTACTCACCTCGAACAGTGCTAACCTATAGGGAAGGAAGTGGGGTTGGGGCGGTAAGGTGAAAAGGAACTTTCATTTTGTATGATGTATTTTTCTGTATTCTGTGAACCTTTTCAATAAGCATGTGTTACAATGGGCTGGAGACTTACTATAACAAAAAAATGTAAGGAGGTAGAATCCATGGGACTTGGCCAGCAGTTGAATGTGATGAACAGCAGGCTTTAAGGGGGAAAGTGGGAGACAGAATGGAAGGGGTAAAGTGGGGACCATGAATTCAAAATACTCAGAAGTAAGAGGACAACATTTTAAAGCGGGAGCTGTTCTTTAATAAAACAAGCACACAAGGAAGACAGAAGGTGTGTATCTTATTGTAAAAGAGATCGAGGGGTTTTAGTTTGAGAAACAGAAGGATTTATGCATCTTGAACTACAATTGGCAAAGCCCTTTGGCCTGAAAATGGAGAAACAGAGCATCGTGAGAGGAGAGTCGGTGGCAGACATCAGTGACGTCCCCAGAACTGCTTCTACTGAAGAGTGTGTAAGGCCACCAAGAACGTATGCCTAGTGATCTACAGATTGCAAATACAATAACAAACACCATCAGGGATGGCTACATATCTGCGGAATGGGAAAGAAAGCTCTTTCCCACTTTGTTAACTCATTTATTCCTCTCGTTTTCCCTTCCTTTCTCTCCTCCCTCCCTTACTCCTTGTCCTCATTTACACACGCACATTCACACACACACACACACACATGCACCCCCTGATACAAATCTGCCAGCCTGAGAACAAAAAGTCGAAAGAACAGGAACTAATAGAGTGCAATGACATCCAGATCAGATAAGTGCCTCCAACTGATAACAAGGCAAAAGATTTTCTGCCAGAAACATCGTGTGAAAATTTCGTGGCCTACTTATCCTCAAAAATGTGAATCAGGTAACACCAACATAGCAGAAAGTTTGAAAAACAAGTGACAGTCATATTTCCAACATCAGCTTTCATTGGCCTGGTGTTTAATGTTTATGAACAAAGTAATGCTTTCATAGGCATTATTTCATTTGAGTCTCACATGAACCCTTTGAAGGAGGTGGAGCTTCCATCTCTTTAGGGAATGGGACCCTGAGTTCCAGAAATGGACAAGGGAAGTAAAGTCAGGTCCCAGAGCCATCTCTGCTCACACCTCAGCTGTTTTACTTTCCACAGCACTCTGACGCCTGCTTGGTCTCAACAGAGTATCCTTGGTACCACACAGATGTGTCTCTCAGGCTAAACCTTTCAGATGTTAGCCTTCAAAAACTTGTTTCATCAGCTGTCCTAACTTTAAAGCATCACAGAAGTTAGCAAACTGTATGTATCCATGTTATTTGTTTATAAAATGGAGTGGTCATTTGAGCAACAACAAAAAGCTGGGTAAATAAAGGGGATAGGTTGTGCCTTTTCATGGGGTCATCAACAATAGCTTACAAAATAAAAATGCAGAATGATTATTATTTCATCATTCGTGATGCTAATATATTCGGGATGAAAAAAGTATGGGATACTGTCACTAGCTGTGAATAATGAAGGAAGGACCATGGAAATGGTCTCCTAATCCTAGCCAGGCTCTGAGGTATTTCCTGGTACCAGGGCTACAAATACTGGCTATAATTGTTCAAAGCAAGAAATAGCTGTTATTATCGCACTAATTCATTGCATGCAAACCCTGGCTTCTCCATATGGAGAGAGAACACAGAGAAATCGTTACTAAACACACTACCTGTGAGAAGTAGAATGACAATAAGGAAGTTGTTCACTGATATATGTTCCCTTTCCAGAGGTTTCCAGACACAACGTTACCAAACTGTAACCTTTCCCACAAAGACATCAAAAAGCTAAAATGTACCCGTGGGAGTGGGGATGTAAATTAGCACCTAAGATACATTGAGGGCCACAGCAGCTCCCCTGAGAGCTCCCTGGGTCTTCCAAGGACCATGCTCTTGGGCTGAGCCCTTTTCCAGCGACACAGAGACCTGGCGAATGGGAGAGTGAGTCTCTCCTCATTCTGTGAGGTCTGAGGTTAGTTTTACTACAGCACACTTTTCTTATTTTCCCCTTTATTGTGGTTTTTTATACCTCTACTACTTCTTAACTACAGGATAGTTACCATGGCAACACCTGTTGATGGCAGACTAAAAAAATGTACTTCTGCAGTGAGGAAGCTGCTACTATAGTTCTCGTTTCTCTCTCACAGTTAGATTTAGGGGGTGTTTTTGTTTCTTCTTTTATCTAGGCTTGTGGATGAAACCAGTTATCTCCATTTGGGCAGACTGATATGGAAACTGCTCTCAGCTGTTTCCATTTTGTATGTGACGATACAGCCATGTTACCTCCTGAAGCCTTTGTTGTCTGGTGATTTTTACCAACTGTCATATTAGAAATCATGTTTTTGTCTAAGGGAGTTCAGAATCTTTAAAGCTTGTTTGTCATTTCTGCTTTTCTTTTCTTTCCTTCTTCTCTTTCCTCTTCCCACCTTACTTAACCAAGTAGATGGACTGACTTCTTTGACCAGACACCCAGACAAAGGGCCACAGTAATAAAGGCCAGATTTCACATCTCACTTAAAATGCCATTGGCCTGGATATCAAAACAGCTAAGAAGATAAAACCTGGGTTATATATAATGCCGATTAGTTCTATGGTCAGGTTAAAGATAATATATTCTAGATAGTAAATAAATTGAAGAGACTTCTTAAATAATAACAGTATACTGAAGAGCAGTCATGTATGATCAGTTGCTAGTATCTTCGTACAGAAACTTAGCTATATCATCAATAATCCATATTTAAACAGGCATTTTGGTATGCCTGCTCTGGATGTGGCATTGCAGGAGAATCTTTGGATGAGATTAAAAAAAAATAAAAGGCACCAACCCTGAAGCCAGATTATCTGATTAGGGAAGCACACACAGGTAGCATCCGTGAAACATGGTGAAGCCAGGGCCATAGATCTGGAAGTAATGAAAAGTGGCCACGTTCTGTTCCAGCCTCTACCTTGACGAGCTGTGTGATCACAGCTGGGCATTGGCTTCCTTGTTGCTAAAATTAATGAGCTGAAATATTGCGGAGTTTCTTTTAACTCTAAAATTACATTAATCCAACTCTGAAATATGCGCAAGTGCTAAACAGTAGAGCAGAGCAGACTTTTAAGGATGAATTCAAGGAAAAACATGAATTATCCAAGAGGAGCAGTCAAAGAAAATAAATATATAAATAATTATATAAATATATAAATAATTCAATCTAAATAGTTGTCCCAATAAAGCAAAAAAAAATTCCCTAGAAATTTTGGTCAAATTCTTAGGGAATCCTCTCAAAACTTTCCTCAAGATTAAAGAAATGATTGAAGGTTTTCTCTTTAATTCTGCTTCATGATGTTTAGGTAATTAGTCCCTCAGTCTTATTGACAAGAATGTTTAAAAATACAAATTCCTTCTTTGAAGTTGTATTATGAATTATGTGAACCTGTTATTTCAATGTTTACTTGAATTCATATAATTAAGAAATAACTCCATTGTAACAGCTGGGTTGATATGTAAACTTTCTTGATATGAGATGTGTAAAGTGATGAGTGCTACCTTGCTCACCCTCATCTCTATTCCTTTTTTAAAATTTTTTTAAAATTTTTATTGAAGTATAATTGATTTACAACGTTGTGTAAACGCAGCAAAGTGTAATCACAGCAAAGTGATTCAGTTTCACATATATGTATATATATATATATATTCTTTTTCAGATTCTTTTCCCTTATAGGTTACTATAAAATACTGAATGTAGTTCCCTGTGCTATACGGTAGGTTCTTGTTGATTATCTATTTTATATCACCTCTATTCCTTTAACTCAGGACTGCAATATTAGGAAACGACCATTTTTTCACATACTGGCTCTGTATTAATTTCCTAGGATTGCCGTAATAAAGTACCACAGACTGGGTAGGTTAAACATCAGAAATTTAAGTGCCACAAGCTAGAAGTCCACGATCAAGGTGTCAGTAGGGCCATTTCCCCTTCTGAAGGTACTAGGACAGGACCTGTTGCAGACCTCTCTCCTAGCTGTTGGTACATCCTTGGCTTGTGGCAGTGTAACTCCTATCTTCCCAGGGCATTCTTCCTGGGTGCACCTCTCAAATTTCCCCTTTTTATAAGAACCCAATCATATTAGATCAGGGGCCCACCCTACTCCAGTAAGACTTCATCTCAACTAATCATATCTGTAATGACCCTGTTTCCAAAGAAGGTCACATTCTGAGGTACTGGGGATTAGAACTTTAACATATGAATTTGGGGAGGATACAATTCAACCTATAACAGACACGAAATGGTCACATACAGGCAACTTATACACACACCTATAGTACAGTATCTAAGTGTAGCCTCCCTGCAGAGATGAGCTTAGTAGACTAGAGTCCATCACGATACCTTCAGTTCTGTTGAATATACCATTGCTTACAGGTCATAATAGAGCTGACATTTGCGGAGCATTGACTATCTCGAGGCTCTTGCTAGCGTGCATACATTAGTTTATGCATTATTTCCATTCCATTGAATCTCCTTGACTTTCTCTGGGATACTGAGCATTACATTTCACTAAGTGGCTCAGAATTTCTCTAAAGCTCAACTTAGGTCATCTAATAGTTATTTTCCATCAAATAAACGATTGAAATGTCACACATATGATAGCATCTCGTAAAACTAACCCTGGGTCATAAGAGAATGGCCACATAGGTATCCTATCAATGGTACAGTTCTGGTGTGGTGTCTGCAGGCAGTGTTGAAAGTCTAAGATTGAAGTAGTCAAATGTGTGTGTGTATGTGTGTGTGTGTGTATTCTCTCACTACTTACATATTAAATATATATTCTCTGTATGCACACACATGTATATGCAGAGAGAGAGAAAGAGATGGATATAGACATATAATCTCTATATATACATATATGGAAAGGAAGGGGTCACCATAAAGTTACTTTGTCCCATATGGTCCATCTACAAAATGCCAACCTACCCCACCACATCCTTACACATCCCTCTGAAACTCAGAGACTTTATAGACAATTTTTAAATAATGGGGAAAATAACCAGAGCCGAAGTGCAACCCGTTCTCTTAACTCACCAGCAGAGCCATTGCCTCAGGTCAACACAAGCAACACAGCCAGTTCTCCAGAATCTTAAGAACAGAGGGAAGGGCCCTTTCTGTCTTGAATTACTCTGTGGCTGGGACTCCTAACAGTAAGTATCTTTCTATGAATTTTGGATCTTGAAAGTGTACATGGACAAACTTCAAGTTTCCTTCCTCAGCCTCCTATGCAAGAGGAAGTTTCCTTGCATCCCCTTGTCTGCCCACCATCACACACATATATACCCATTTGCACAACTTCTTCTGGAAAAGATCAGTGATCAGCAACCCTCTAACTTCACTACCCCTTGGGTGGTCCCGAAACTAGTAGTTACTGCTCACCGGGAAATGCCTGAAGGCTAATCTGAGGCTCTGTGATAAACAAAGGCAGTGGGCCTGGTGGCTACCCAGTTAAGTATCTGTCTTTACGCAGAAACAAGCCAAAGCTGTAGACTCAATATATGCCAGCCTTGGGCTTCCCTGGTGGCGCAGTTGTTGAGAGTCTGCCTGCCAATGCAGGGGACGCGGGTTCGAGCCCTGGTCTGGGACGATCCCACATGCCGCGGAGCAACTGGGCCCGTGAGCCACAACTACTGAGCCTGCGCGTCTGGAGCCTGTGCTCCGCAACAAGAGAGGCCGCGATAGTGAGAGGCCCGCACACCGCGATGAAGAGTGACCCCCGCTTGCCGCAACTAGAGAAAGCCCTTGAACAGAAAAAAAGACCCAACACAGCTAAAGATAAATAAATAAATAAATAATAAAAATTTAAAAAAGGAATCCCTTTTAAAAATATATATATATATATATATATATATATATATATATATATATATATATATATATATATATATATATATATGTGGCAGCCTAAGTCCCAGTCCAAAAGACAGCTTTTCAGATACACAGAGTGGAAGGGAATGGAGTAATATTTACTTTTTGGTTTTTTTAAGCAAGGAAATATCATTGAAAGGTGAATAAGGAAATGAATGAATGAATGAGTGACCTCTTTGGTTGCCCTGGTTATTATTCCCTGTTTATTTACCTTGCCTAAAGGAGGATGTTTTAAATACTTTTTTTTACTTCCAATTCATAAACTAGTAATTAGAGGAGTCATTTTATTTTCCGTTCATTACAGCAACATTTAAGTTCCGAAGCTAATCTTTTTAATGTTAGTGTTTATGCTACCTTGCTTTTTGTTCAGATACCCGAAAAGCATGCAATTTTCCTTAAATACATTACATTTGCATACTGTAAGCTATTCTATTTTTTGCCATTAAGAAAGGATTTTTTTCCTGTTGAGCGCTTTGGTCATTTTGATTTTTTCTCTGTGAATATTGAAACTGCAAGGAATTCATGCCCAAGCCTTGTCCACTTGGGATGCAGGCTTACAGATAAGGCTTAGAGTAGAAGGTGTCATTTTAAGCCTCTTTCCATGTAACAGACTAACAAAAAGAAGGCTTTGCTAAGAAAATGTCATTTAATAACTTAGTATATGTATTATAACTGTATCAATGCTTACCTGGGTTCTGTATATTGTAGATAGTATAAGGATACGTGTTTAAGGATTTTTATCATCCGTTCCCTAGAATATATTCTTCTTGGAAAGGGGATTATTTTCATTAAACCACACCGTTGAAGGGGATTTTTAGATTTCCCAGTGTCATAATCTTTTTGAGGCTTAAAAAAGTCTTTTTCTTCCTTCATCTTATCTACATAGTGGCCTCTCTTTGGCACCTCTGTGAACTACCCTTTCCTGCCTTTTCCATTTTTTTTGTTCTCAATAAGGAAAACTCTTTTCTTAATGGACTGTTGCTTTGCATACATCAGGGATTTCAGCTGTTAGATTGTGTGAAAAATGAAGCAGGAGACATCAGATGGTGTGACGACTAAAACTGTTAACACAGTAAATACCAGGAAGGCTGGAAGTGTGAGCTAAAGCAGCTGGGGGGTGGGGGGATGGGTGGAAAAGATGAGAGACACAGCTGGGAGAACCAGCAAGAAAAAATGGCCAGAAAACATGGGGGAGCTTAGCAAGAGGAGAAGTGCAGCCCAAGGGAAATAAGAATGCAGGAGAAGGAAGCGTCATAAGTTATGTTTTCCAATGCTGCACAGTATACCTTAGCCCATATACATTGTCCTTAGCTACTCCTTTCATTACTGTACCATTATGCATATTTAGGTTGTAGTTTTCTTGGATGATTACTGTCAAAGGCTGAATATTGAAATTTTAATGGAAGTATATGTCTTTGCTTTGAGGTTGATCTCTGTTATACTGACAATTTATGAAACCCATCATAGAATTCAGAAGGATTAATAACAAATAGCATATACTTGTTTAGAGATATATTTGATTTTTTTTAACCAGAGGTTATCACATTGCTAACATTTAACATTTGGACAAATAGGGTGTGTGTGTAATGAGCTCGATTAATAACTGGTTTGGTAAGTATATCCAGAGGGAACTGATTAATAAATTGCTTTCTTCCTGGAAAAAGGTTTCTGGTATTTGAACCTAATCCTATTCTAGTCAACATGAGGACTCATTTGGGTAAAACACTATAAATGCGTGGCCGCAAACTGGGAGAAATGGCTAATGTAATAACAAATGAAGGAAACAGAATTCGATAACAACTTGACATTTAATGCAGTGACCCACATCTAAGACGCAGACGTGGAACAGGGATGACGAGAGCACCTCACCACCACCACCAACACCAATTAAATTGCAAAAAGGCAGTAAAGAGAGATGTGGCTTAGCAGCATCATAGATGAAACAAATTTAGATTTTGTGTTAATCCAGTAAAAGATTCATAGATGCCCACAGTATAATGTAGCTGGTGAGAAAAGCTCTAGTGATCTTAGGCTTTCTAAATAAAAGTGTAGCATCTGAACTGACTCAAGTAAGAGTCCTGAGCTCCTCTTCCCGGATGCAGTGTTACTTCATCTGGAGAACTGCCTTCGAGCTTAGTCATTTAGAAGAGAACACCAGCAAATGAAAGTGTCAGCCCCCAGCATGTCTCCTTCTACCTTCCCTGTTTCCTCCCCACTTGGTCCGCTTGCATGCACTGTCTCGCCCTCCCCAGATCTGAATTCGTTCTCACTAAAGCAGGAAATACTAAGATGTTTAATCCTTAAACCCGCAGTGCAGCAGGGCATACCACTCATCTTGTTCTCTCTGTGCCTCGCCCATAGTCATCTTGCTCAATGCTGGCTGAGTGTGTTTGTTGAATTTTGATCTCCCATGCTGAGAATGGTATTGCCTCAGTGCTGACCATTGGGATGATCATCACTGCATTCCAAGTGGCCATCCTTGGATGTAGGATCTGGTATCCCAGGGATGACTTCCTGAGTCACTTCCCCTGAGACTCACTCCTTGACCTTCCAAGTTTCAGCTCTTTATCTTCCTGTGTATTAAGTGTCTGGCACTCAGTGTCTACTTTGGGTACCATGGTCTATCTTGGTCTCGCCAGGAGGTCTTCTAGAGAAGTGTGCCTCTTACCCAGGGATCCTGCCCAGTGGCCAGATTCTGTAGCTGTGACTGGACCTCCAGGACAGTAGTGGACCACCTTCCTGACTTGACCAGCTTATTGCTCCCTGCTGATAGCTCTGCCCTCCCTATGATAGCTGGGCCCTGAGAATTCCCCTACCAACCGTCACCAAAACCCAGATAAGGACTATTTCCTAAATCAGATCAAGGTTACCTTGTCCATTGGATGTTGTGTTTGGCTCCTAGATTGGGCTTTGTAGCTGGATTGGGCTCTCAGCATGCTCTGCTCTCATGAGCAGGCCTGGCCAGGACTCAGCTCCCTTCTCCATATAGCCTTTGTGCTCTTTTGAGTCATAGTAGGTGGTACTCAGAACTATACTCTTTGAAATGGAGAAGGGGACACTAAAAGGCAGCAGAGGAGAGACCTCTTTAAACACGTATCTTCAAGTATTTCAAAGGTTGCCATGTAGGGAAACTACTGGACTTGTTCTTCATAGCCCTGGATATCAGAACCAGGACTCCAACTGGGTTGCAGCCACTAAGCCTTCCTTACGGCTAGCTCAAACCTAGCAGTGCTTCCAAGAGGTAGAAAGGGATTCCTTCTGGAAGCCTTTCCTTATGGGAGGGAATCTGACATAGGCTGGAATAGCAGGTCTAAGTTTCGTTTATTGGTTTATTTCCACTACAGCATGGATAAGGATAGTATTTACTTGGCTGGCATTTGCACGCATGATATATTGCCATGGTAATATGTCCATCATGAGCGACCTGCAATCCTTCTGCCTTCTCTGTCTTCAGGGGCTGCAACTGAGGGTGGCTTTATTATAGCAATATCCTCGAGCCTGCTCTGATTTTTTAAAATTTACTCAATCAGCGAATAAATATTGAGTGATTATTATATCTTAGGCACTGTGATTCATTCAGTGCTCAGTACTTTTAACTGCTACATTTAGCCAAGTATTTTTGACATTGCACTCATGAACTGGATGTTACAGACATTGTAGAAAGGGTTCAAGTATCAAGTGATGTTGATTTATAGCTCACCTTTAAATTTCTTTTAAATTTAAGAATTACTCATTGAGCTCCTTGAGTCTAGTCCCATACTGAGTAGATGTCTAGCCTCTCAAACTTGAATTTGGATTCATGATTCTTAAGTCTGTGCTACCAGATCCCAGTATTTATCTACACAGGTAGCAGGGAGGTTTGCTGTCAGTGTCATCACTACTTCCTTAGGAGGGACTGTAGGGCATAGTTTTGAAGAAATGCTCCTCTCCCTAAACTTCTCCTCAGCAATGGCAGCTGGGGCTTGGGCCAGGCCATCTGTCAGGTGCATAGTCCCAGTGGCCCAGAAATAGAATTCTATTTCAGATCCTCTGAGAGGCTTTAGCCAGAACAAGCCTTCAGGTTAGTAGGCAAGAAGCATCATGAATTACTGGAGTCCGTTTGTTGGAGCCTCTTATGAATGACATCATCCATGTTAAGAAGCTGGTAAGAGTCCTCATGAGAACTGTCAGTGAAATCGGTATAGAAGAAGCAGTGCTAAGATTGGCCTTCTACTGACTTAGTGTATGCAGGGCAGGGGGCCACTCATATTTGATTAGATACCTGGTTTCAGAAGTCCAAAATTCCATTCAGTGGGAAAAGAAATCAGCATTGAAAGCATAGGATTGCTGTTTGATTGGATCAATCATTGTTTGCAGTAATTAACTGCTGTCCACACTCAGGATGAGAGAGGACCTGAAGGAATATTTGGTCCATGCAGAATTATACTCAGGTTGTCTCAGTCAGACTATGATAGTTTTCAGTGGAGCCAGGAGACCCTTCCTCAGTACAGCAACTCCAGTGATTCCAGCTACAATTATACTTGGGTTTGCCATATTTATTTCAGATTGATCTAGAAAATGACTGACATTGTAATGTGTAATGTCCACATTCCTTAGAATGTTGTTTTGGTAACACCTTTATTGGGATATAATTCACATCCCATTTAAAGTGTGCAATTTAATTGTTTTTAGTATATTCAAAGAGCTGTGCAGCTATCACCACAATCAATTTTAGAACATTCGAGTTACCTCAAAGAGGAACCACACAACTCTTAGCTATCATCTGCATGATGATCATCCCCCAGCCCTAAGCAACCTATATATTTGCTCATTTTGGACATTTCATGTAAATGGAATCAGATAATATGTGGGGTTTTTTGTGACTGACATTTCATTTAGCATGTTTTCAAGGTTCGTCCGTGTTTTAGCATGTATCGGTACTTCATTTCATTTTATGGTCAAACAATATTCTTTCATATGGATATACTATATTGTGTTTATTCATTCACCAGTTGATGGACATTTCTACTGTTTCTATTCTGGGGCTATTATGGATAATGCTGCTATGAACATCCACATACAAGTTTTGTGTGGACTTAACGTTTTCATTTCTCTTGGTATATACCTAGGAGTGGAATTACTGGGTAAAATCACTCAATGTTTCACTTTTTGAGGAACAAACAGGCTGTTTTCAAAGTGGCTGTACCATTTTACATCCCCATCAGCCAGGTATGAGTGTTCTGATTTCTCCGCATCCTCGCCAACACTTGCTACTATCTTAGATTTTTCAATTATAGTCATCCTAGTGGGTATGAAGTGATATCTCATTGTGGTTTTGATTTGCATTTCCTTGATGAGGCATCTTTTCATGTGCTTATTTGGCCATATTTATTTGACGAAATGTCTATTCAAATCTTTTGCCTGTTTTTGGTTGGTTGGGTTGTCTTTTCATTATTGAGTTATAAGAGTTCTTTGCATATTCTAGATAAAAGTCCTGTATCAGATATGATTTACACATACATTTTTTCATTCCTTGGGTTGTCTTTTCACGTTCTTGATAGTATCCTTTAAAACATAAAAATGTTTTTAATTTTGATGAAACTTAAATTACCTATTTTTCTTTTGTTACTTGTGCTTTTGGTATTACATCTAAAATACCAGTGCCAAATCTGAACTTATGAAGATTTACCCCTATGTCTTCTTCTAAGAGTTTTGTAGTTTTAGTTCTTAAATTTAGGCATTTGATTCATTTTGAGTTAACTTTTTTATACAGTCTGAGTTGAGGATCCAACTCCATTCTTTGGCATGGGGCTATCAGTTGCCCCATAATCTTTTGCTGAAGAGACTGTTCTTTCCCCATTGAATAGTCTTGGCACCTTTGTCAAAAAATCAATTGGCCATAGATATATGGGTTTATTTTTGGGTGCTGAATTCTGTTCCACTGATCTAGATGTCTACCCTATGCTGGTACCACACTGTCTTGATTACTTTGTTTCCTTGGAATAAAAACATAACTCGTGAAATTCATGTTCTGAAAATGCAAAATTATGCACCATTTTTATGTTATTAACTTAGCTGTCAAATAATATGTTCAGTTTTAAAATCAGACTCTTTACTCCTGTCTAGTAATACAGATAGTATATGCAAACATATTATTTCCCATACCTATTAATAAGATTTGGCATTTTAAGAAAAATGTTTATTCTTTTCATTTTATTTTTTTCCTGTAGAAATTTGCTTTAGATAGTCAATCTTTCTCATATCTCTAACGAATTCAAGAGAGTTCTCTGGGATTGACAGTGACAACATGGGGAAGTGGAGAGGTTTGGAATCCACATCTAAATATATCTGTATGGCAGGAGTTCAGGAGGAGGTTTGATTTGAAATCTAATGAAAGACAGAAAGATGGCTTGAGAAAGGCTCTTGTCTGTCAAGCCCTTCACCCAGAGAAGCCCTGCCCTCTTAGTTTGCATGATTGACAAAGACCTGGAGTCGAGTTGGAGAAAGACCGCCCGTGACTATGTGTCTTGTTCTAATCTTTTTAGACTTATTTTTAAAAAAGAAAATAATAATGTAGCTGAATGCAGTGGGAAACAAAAGGTGGCCATGTCTCACTTGGTAACTGTCAGGGAAACAATTGATGTACCTAAAGACAATATAAATAATCTGCTGATTCTGCTATGGAAGAAAGCAACACTCAGTCTAAGAGATCATACGTGGTCCTAATAAAAGAACATCACTAGATGAAAATCTAGAAGGCTGGTGTTCTATTCAGTTTTTTATATTGTAAATCAGGAATTATATCTCAGTCTGTAAAACAATGCGTGGTTCTGAGTCTTAGACAACATCCAGGATATTCTCCTTGGAGATTCATTTATTTATTCATTTCATCCTTCTGCCCTCCTCCCTTTGTCACTGTACTTTTCATGGTATCTTATGTACAAGAGAGGTTCAGTACAGGAGATGTTTATTAGAGGATGGGAAGAGAATTGGAGAGGAAAGCGGGATGGAGAAAAGGCAGGGCACCAGACACAGAGCAGAAAAACAGATGGGAGATCAACTGAAGTCATTCCTGTGGTCTCCTCCATTCCCGCACATCTTCCCCATTTCCACAGTGGAACGGATGAAGGAACCGCTCAGGATTAGATCGGTGTGCCATTTGGGCCACACTGTTCATACTGCATCAAAGATACTGTTGTTCGTAAGACATTTTCACAATTAAATCACAGCTTACCTTACCTCGAAGCATACTCTTTTCAAATAAATCACTTGTTTTATCTCAAATTCAGACAACAGTTATTTGAATTTTTTTTTAAACATCTTTATTGAAGTATAATTGCTTTACAATGGTGTGTTAGCTTCTGCTTTATAACAAAGTGAATCAGTTATACATATACATATGTTCCCATATCTCTTCCCTCTTGCATCTCCCTCCCTCCCACCCTCCCCATCCCACCCCTCTAGGTGGTCACAAAGCACCGAGCTATCTCCCTGTGCTATGCGGCTGCTTCCCACTAGCTATCTATTTTACATTTGGTAGTGTATATATGTCCATGACACTCTCTCACCCTGTCACATCTCACCCTTCCCCCTCCCCATATCCTCAAGTCCATTCTCTAGTAGGTCTGTGTCTTTATTCCCATCTTGCCACTAGGTTCTTCATGACCTTTTTTTTTTTTTTCCTTAGATTCCATATATATGTGTTAGCATACTGTATTTGTTTTTCTCTTTCTGACTTACTTCACTCTGTATGACAGACTCTAACTCCATCCACCTCATTACAAACACCTCCATTTCATTTCTTTTTATGGCTGAGTAATATTCCATTGTATATATGTGCCACATCTTCTTTATCCATTCATCCGATGATGGACACCTAGGTTGCTTCCATGTCCTGGCTATCGTAAACAGAGCTGCAATGAATATTTTGGTACATGACTCTTTCTGAATTATGGTTTTCTCAGGGTATATGCCCAGTAGTGGGATTGCTGGGTCGTATGGTAGTTGTATTTTCAGTTTTTTAAGGAACCTCCATACTGTTCTCCATAGTGGCTGTATCAATTTACATTCCCACCAACAGTGCAAGAGTGTTCCCTTTTCTCCACACCCTCTCCAGCATTTATTGTTTCTAGATTTTTTGATGATGGCCATTCTGACCGGTGTGAGATGATACCTCATTGTAGTTTTGATTTGCATTTCTCTAACGATTAATGATGTTGAGCATTCTTTCATGTGTCTGTTGCCAATCTGTGTATCTTCTTTGGAGAAATGTCTATTTAGGTCTTCTGCCCATTTTTGGATTGGGTTGTTTGTTTTTTTGTTATTGAGCTGCATGAGCTGCTTGTAAATCTTGGAGATTAATCCTTTGTCAGTTGCTTCATTTGCAAATATTTTCTCCCATTCTGAGGGTTGTCTTTTGGTCTTGATTATGGTTTCCTTTGCTGTGCAAAAGCTTTTCAGTTTCATTAGGTCCCATTTGTTTATTTGTGTTTTTATTTCCATTTCTCTAGGAGCTGGGTCAAAAAGGATCTTGCTGTGATTTATGTCATAGAGTGTTCTGCCTATGTTTTCCTCTAAGAGTTTGATAGTGTCTGGGCTTACACTTAGGTCTTTAATCCATTTTGAGTTTATTTTTGTGTATGGTGTCAGGGAGTGTTCTAATTTCATACTTTTACATGTACCTGTCCAATTTTCCCAGCACCACTTATTGAAGAGGCTGTCTTTTCTCCACTGTATATGCTTGCCTCCTTTATCAAAGATAAGGTGACCATATGTGCGTGGGCTTATCTCTGGGCTTTCTATCCTGTTCCATTGATTTATATTTCTGTTTTTGTGCCAGTACCAAACTGTCTTGATTACTGTAGCTTTGTAATATAGTCTGAAGTCAGGGGAGCCTGATTCCTCCAGCTCCATTTTTCGTTCTCAAGATTGCTTTGGCTATTCGGGGTCTTTTGTGTTTCCATACAAATTGTGAAATTTTTTGTTCTAGTTCTGTGAAAAATGCCAGTGGTAGTTTGATAGGGATTGCATTGAATCTGTAGATTGCTTTGGGTAGCAGAGTCATTTTCACAATGTTGATTCTTCCAATCCAAGAACATGGTATATCTCTCCATCCATTTGTATCATCTTTAATTTCTTTCATCAGTGTCCTATAATTTTCTGCATACAGGTCTTTTGTCTCCCTAGGTAGGTTTATTCCTAGATATTTTATTCTTTTTGTTGCAATGGTAAATGGGAGTGTTTTCTTAATTTCACTTTCAGATTTTTCATCATTAGTATACAGGAATGCAAGAGATTTCTGTGCATTAATTTTGTATCCTGCTACTTTACCAAATTCATTGATTAGCTCTAGTAGTTTTCTGGTAGCATCTTTAGGATTCTCTATGTATAGTATCATGTCATCTGCAAACAGTGACAGCTTTACTTCTTCTTTTCCGATTTGGATTCCTTTTATTTCTTTTTCTTCTCTGATTGCTGTGGCTAACACTTCCAAAACTATGTTGAATAATAGTGGTGAGAGTGGACAACCTTGTCTTGTTCCTGATCTTAGTGGGAATGGTTTCAGTTTTTCACCATTGAGGACAATGTTGGCTGTGGGTTTGTCATATACGGCCTTTATTATGTTGAGGAAAGTTCCCTCTATGCCTACTTTCTGCAGGACTTTTATCATAAATGGGTGTTGAATTTTGTCGAAAGCTTTCTCTGCATCTATTGAGATGATCATATGGTTTTTCTCCTTCAATTTGTTAATATGATGTATCACGTTGATTGATTTGCGTATATTGAAGAATCCTTGCATTCCTGGAATAAACCCCACTTGATCATGGTGTATAATCCTTTTAATGTGTTGTTGGATTCTGTTTGCTAGTATTTTGTTGAGGATTTTTGCAGCTATGTTCATCAGTGATATTGGCCTGTAGTTTTCTTTCTTTGTGACATCTTTGTCTGGTTTTGGTATCAGGGTGATGGTGACCTCGTAGAATGAGTTGGGGAGTGTTCCTCCCTCTGCAATATTTTGGAAGAGTTTGAGAAGGATAGGTGTTAGCTCTTCTCTAAATGTTTGATAGAATTCGCCTGTGAAGCCATCTGGTCCTGGGCTTTTGTGTGTTGGAAGATTTTTAATCACAGTTTCAATTTCAGTGCTTGTGATTGGTCTGTTCATATTTTCTATTTCTTCCTGGTTCAGTCTTGGCAGGTTGTGCATTTCTAAGAATCTGTCCATTTCTTCCAGGTTGTCCATTTTATTGGCATAGAGTTGCTTGTAGTAATCTCTCATGATCGTTTGTATTTCTGCAGTGTCAGTGGTTACTTCTCCTTTTTCATTTCTAATTCTATTAATTTGAGTCTTCTCCCTTTTTCTCTTGATGAGTCTGGCTAATGGTTTATCAATTTTGTTTATCTTCTCAAAGAACCAGCTTTTAGTTTCAATGATTTTTGCTATTGTTTCCTTCATTTCTTTTTCATTTATTTCTGATCTGATCTTTATGATTTCTTTCCTTCTGCTAGCTTTGGGGTTTTTTTGTTCTTCTTTCTCTAATTGCTTAAGGTGCAAGGTTAGGGTGTTCCTTCGAGATGTTTCCTGTTTCTTGAGGTAGGCTTGTATTGCTATAAACTTCCCTCTTAGAACTGCTTTTGCTGCATCCCATAGGTTTTGGATCGTCGTGTCTCCATTGTCATTTGTTTCTAGGTATTTTTTGATTTCCCTTTGATTTCTTCAGTGATCACTTCGTTATTAAGTAGTGTATTGTGTAGCCTCCACGTATTTGTATTTTTTACAGATCTTTTCCTGTAATTGATATCTAGTGTCATAGTGTTGTGGTCGGAAAAGATACTTGATATGATTTCAATTTTCTTAAATTTATCAAGGCTTGATTTGTGACCCAAGATATGATCTATCGTGGAGAATGTTCCATGAACACTTGAGAAAAATGTGTATTCTGTTGTTTTTGGGTGGAATGTCCTATAAATATCAATTAAGTCCATCTTGTTTAATGTATCATTTAAAGCTTGTGTTTCCTTATTTATTTTCATTTTGGATGATCTGTCCATTGGTGAAAGTGGGGTATTATAGTCCCCTACTATGATTGTGTTACTGTCGATTTCCCCTTTTATGGCTGTTAGCATTTGCCTTATGTATTGAGGTGCTCCTATGTTGGGTGCATAAATATTTACAATTGTTATACCTTCCTCTTGGATCGATCCCTTGATCATTATATAGTGTCCTTCTTTGTCTCTTGTAATAGTCTTTATTTTAAAGTCTATTTTGTCTGATATGAGAATTGCTACTCCAGCTTTCTTTTGATTTCCATTTGCATGGAATATCTTTTTCCATCCCCTCACTTTCAGTCTGTATGTGTCTCTAGGTCTGAAGTGGGTCTCTTGTAGACAGCATATATATGGGTCTTGTTTTTGTATCCATTCAGCCAGTCTGTGTCTTTTGGTGGGAGCATTTAATCCATTTACATTTAAGGTAATTATCGATATGTATGTTCCTATTCCCATTTTCTTAAATGTTTTGGGTTTGTTATTGTAGGTGTTTTCCTTCTCTTGTGTTTCTTGCCTAGAGAAGTTCCTTTAGCATTTGTTGTAAAGCTGGTTTGGTGGTGCTGAACTCTCTCAGCTTTTGCTTGTCTGTAAAGGTTCTAATTTCTCCATCAAATCTGAATGAGATCCTTGCTGGGTAGAGTAATCTTGGTTGTAGGTTTTTCTCCTTCATCACTTTAAGTATATCCTGCCACTCCCTTCTGGCTTGCAGAGTTTCTGCTGAAAGATCAGCTGTTAACCTTATGGGGATGCCCTTGTGTGTTATTTGTTGTTTTTCCCTTGCTGCTTTTAATATGTTTTCTTTATATTTAATTTTTGATAGTTTGATTAATATGTGTCTTGGTGTGTTTCTCCTTGGATTTATCCTGTATGGGACTCTCTGTGCTTCCAGGACTTGATTAGCTATTTCCTTTCCCATATTAGGGAAGTTTTCAACTATAATCTCTTCAAATATTTTCTCAGTCCCTTTCTTTTTCTCTTCTTCTTCTGGGACCCCTATAATTCGAATGTTGGTGCGTTTAATGTTGTCCCAGAGGTCTCTGAGACTGTCCTCAGTTCTTTTCATTCTTTTTTCTTTATTCTGCTCTGCAGTAGTTATTTCCACCATTTTATCTTCCAGGTCACTTATCCGTTCTTCTGCCTCAGTTATTCTGCTATTGATCCCATCTAGAGTATTTTTAATTTCATTTATTGTGCTTTTCATCGTTGCTTGGTTCCTCTTTAGTTCTTCTACGTCCTTGTTAAATGTTTCTTGCATTTTGTCTATTCTATTTCCAAGATTTTGGATCATCCTTACTATCATTATTCTGAATTATTTTTCTGGTAGACTACCTATTTCCTCTTCATTTGTTAGGTCTGGTGTGTTTTGACCCTGCTCCTTCATCTGCTGTGTGTTTTACTGTCTTCTCATTTTGCTTATCTTACTGTGTTTGGGGTCTCCTTTTCACAGGCTGCATGTTCGTAGTTCCCGTTGTTTTTGGTATCTGTCCCCAGTGGCTAAGGTTGGTTCAGTGGGTTGTGTAGGTTTCCTGGTGGAGGGAACTAGTGCCTGTGTTCTGGTGGATGAGGCTGGATGTTGTCTTTCTGGTAGGCTCGTCCACGTCTGGTGGTGTGTTTTGGGGTGTCTGTGGCCTTATTATGATTTTAGGCAGCCTCTCTGTTAATGGATGGGGCTGTGTTCCTGTCTTGCTAGTTGTTTGGCATAGGGTGTCCAGCACTGTATCTTGCTGGTTGTTGAGTGAAGCTGGGTCTTGATGTTGAGATGGAGATCTCTGAGAGATTTTCGCTGTTTGGTATTACGTGGAGCTGGGAGGTCTCTTGTGGACCAGTGTCCTGAAGTTGGCTCTCCCACCTCAGAGGCACAGCCCTGATGCCTGGCTGGAGCACCAAGAGCCTTTCATCCACACGGCTCAGAATAAAAGGGAGAAAAAATGGAAAGAAAGAAAAAAAGAGGATAAAATAAAATAAAATAAAGCAATTATAATAAAAAATAAGAAAAAAATTATTAAGAATAAATTTATTAAGAAAAAAATTTTTTTTAATTTTTAAAAAGATTTATTAATTTTTTATACTAAAAATAAGAAAAAAATTATTAAGAAAAAATTTATTAAGAAAAAATTTTTTTTTAATTTTTTAAAATAAAAAATATGAAAAAACTTATTAAAAATTTTTTTTTAATTTTTTAAAAATAGAAAATAAGGAAAAAATTATTAAGAAAACATTTATTAGGGAAAAAAAGAAAAAAAAACAAAAACGGACGGACCTAACCCTAGGACTAACGGTGAGAGCAAAGCTATACAGACAAAATCTCACCCAGAAGCATACACATATACACTCACAAAAAAAGGAAAAGGGGAAAAGTTAATATATCCTGCTCCCAAAGTCCACCTCCTAAATTTGGGATGATTCGTTGTCTATTCAGGTATTCAACAGATGCAGGCACATCAAGTTGTTTGTGGAGCTTTAATCCGCTGCTTCTGAGGCTGCTGGGAGAGATTTCCCTTTCTCTTCTTTGTTCGTACAGCTCCCGGGGTTCAGCTTTGGATTTGGACCCGCCTCTGCATGTAGGTCCCCTGAGGGCGTCTGTTCCCCGCCCAGACAAAACGGGGTTAAAGGAGCAGCTGATTCGGGGGCTCTGGCTCAGTCAGGCCGGGGGGAGGGAGCGGTATGGAGGAGGCGGGGCGAGCCTGCGGCGGCAGAAGCCGGAGTGACGTTGCAGCAGCCTGAGGCGCGCCGTGCGCTCTCCCGGGGAAGTTGTCCCCAGGTTACGGGAGCCTAGCCGTGGCGGGCTGCACAGGCTCCCGGGAGGGGCGGCGTGGAGGATAACCTGTGCTCACCCACAGGCTTTTTGGTGGCGGCAGCAGCAGCCTTAGCGTCTCATGCCCGTCTCTGGGGTCCACGCTGATAGCCGCGGCTCGCGCCCATCTCTGGAGTTCGTTTAAGTGGCGCTCTGAATCCCCTCTCCTTGCACGCCGCGAAACAAAGAGGCAAGAAAAAGTCTCCTGCCTCTTCGGCAGCTGCAGACTTTTTCTCGGGCACCCTCCCGGCTAGTTGTGGTGCGCTAGCCCCTTCAGACTGTGTTCACGCAGCCAACCCCAGTCCTCTCCCTGGGATCCGACCGAAGCCCGCGCCTCAGCTCCCAGCCCCCGCCCGCCCCGGCGGGTGAGCAGACAAGCCTCTCGGGCTGGTGAGTGCTGCTCGGCGCCGAGCCTCTGTGCGGGAATCTCTCCATTTTTCCCTCTGCGTCCCTGTTGCTGTGGGATCCGCGCTGATAGCCGCGGCTCGCGCCCGTCTCTGGAGCTCGTTTAGGCGGCGCTCTGAATCCCCTCTCCTTGCGCGCCGCGAAACAAAGAGGCAAGAAAAAGTCTCTTGCCTCTTCGGCAGCTGCAGTCTTTTTCCCGGACTCCCTCCCGGCTAGCACCGAAGCCCGAGCCCCAGCTCCCAGGCCCCGCCCGCCCCGGCGGCTGAGCAGACGAGCCTCTCGGGCTGGTGAGTGCTGGTCGGCACCGCTCCTCTGTGCGGGAATCTCCGCTTTGCCCTCCGCACCAATGTGGCTGCGCTCTCCTCCGTGGCTCCGAAGCTTCCCCCCTCTGCTACCCGCAGTCTTTGCCCACGAAGGGGCTTCCTAGTGTGTGGAAACCTTTCCTCCTTCACAGCTCCCTCCCACTGGTGCAGGTCCCGTCCCTATTCTTTTGTCTCTGTTATTTCTTTTTTCTTTTGCCCTACCCAAGTACGTGGGGATTTTCTTGCCTTTTGGGAGGTCTGACGTCTTCTGCCAGCGTTCAGTAGGTGTTCTGTAGGAGCAGTTCCACGTGTAGATATATTTCTCATGTATCTGTGGGGAGGAAGGTGATCTCCGCGTCTTACTCTTCCGCCATCTTGCCCCTCCCCCCTATTTGAATTTTAGTATCACTACAATAACACATAGATTTCTTTGTCATAAAACTAGGAAAACTAGGGAAAGAGCGAGTAGATTGATGTGTATTTGATTAGACATTGACTTGGCTGCTATTTTGGAGAAATTTTTTTATTCATTCACTACTGTGTGTAGTTTTTCCTCTACTTTGTAGTTTGCTTTGTTCAGGAAGGAATATAAAGCTCAGTGTTTGGCATAAATGTGCCAGCATTTTACACTGAACTGGACCAGTATCTGACACAGTCTCTATCCATCTGTCTTTTTTTCTTTTTCCCTAACTTTTTTTCTCTTTGGTTATAGGCCAAGAAGGACGGGAGAACATTCACCACCACAACGTTTCAAAGGGAATACATTGCCAGCATTTTGAATACTTATTTGGACAAACATTTCTTCAAGGTAAATATTACGATTGTACTGATGATGGGGGCACATCATTAGAATTTGCAGATTGCAGTGGTAGCACACAAAGGCTTAATTGTTTAGTCTGGTACAAACCTAGAATGATAGGAGAGAAAGAAGGAGAGGGAGCCGGAGGGAAGAAAATAGCGCTGTTGGGATATCCTGCAGTCTCTTCTAAATGTGTTACCAGGAGAGTGCCGTCAGAATCTGGGAGCCCACTGAGCTGGACTCAAAATGTGTGGGAAAAAGGGGAGAAAGGGGAATCTGTATTTTTTTCTTCGTGTCAGTGTCTCTCAGATATTCATGAAAACAAAAGGCAGTGTGGTCTAATTGTAAAAATAGCATTTCTTCTTTTATGAGGAAAGAGTTGGGTAATTCCTTTCAGGGGTTAAAATAAGATATATGTTGTATTCACATCGCAAGGCGGAAAAAACCTGAATCATAGTATTTTACACCAACTAAGACTTACGAATATGGGAGAGTTTAAAAGAAATCTGTGTTCTTCTTTTATGAAAATACCTACTAAGTATATCTTTCATTGGCTGGTGATAAATGCTTCATGAATTATGGTCTTGTTTGGAACGTTATATTCGCAATGCCTCTTTTGGGGGGAGGGGAAGGGGTGTGTGTGTGTGTGTGTGTGTGTGTGTGTGTGTATGAGAGAGAGAGACAGAGACAGAGAGACAGAGACAGAATAAATATGAGACAGAGACACCAAAGAGAAATCTGTCAGCATCATACTGTATGTTTCAGAGAAGTAACTCCAGGCATTTTCTTTATGAATCATGAGCTTAGCGAGAGAGTAAAGATCTTCACAGAAGCAGCTGAATTCCTAGTCAACTCCATCACTCATGAATTAGCTGTCAATATTTTAACACAAATTGCTGTGTCATTTCTATGAAGTTCCCCTTTGCTGCTCAGTCTGTAGCTAAAAGCTGTTTTCGCCAGGCCCTGAAATTATAGCGGATGAACTGCCTCCTTCCTTCGAGAAAGATATTTGTGTGCACTCACACACAGAAATGCAAAAATCTACCATCCAGTTTCAAAGAAAATAAACTTGTCAACTTTCTCTGTTTAGCAGTTGATATAGCGTTGACAGTACTTAGTCCTGAGCTGGCCAGAATGCAATTCCAGATTGGCAGGGGGGGAAGAATGTTCTCCTCCCCAGTCCTCATCCTGCCTGCTCTCTTCTGAAGGGGTTGGGTCGGGGAAGTGGAGGCGGTACATTAGAGGAGAATTTTGTGATACTATTCATTCTCTGTTCTGACAGAGAAGACATTGTTTATTCACTGTAATTGGCTTGGCAGGAATCTGTGCTGTGCATACAGAATGGAAACATCGCAGAGCAGTGGGGAATCTCAAAATCCTAAGCAATGGATCAGCTTAGAGCTTTTTAAAAAAATATATTGTAATAGCCTCCATGACTGTAGATGCAAGTCATAATTTGGGGAGATAGTTTTCCTTGAAGTGATCGTTTGCTTCACAATTGCATTAGGCATGTCTCACATGGAAAAAGTCGTTAAGATAGCAGCCTGCCTATCGCAATACTGTAGTAACAAAAATTAAAATCATGAAAGGTGAGAAATACGTTCCAAACGCACTAGACCTGCTTTGAGATTGCTCCCTACATATTAGCATTCAGGTGTCGGTATCAACAAAAAATAACCCGTGCATGTCATCAGATGATTCACAGAAGCAAGTGGGAGCTGCCTGAGATAAGAGAAAAAAAGACACATTAAAAGATGTGCCTTGGGGTAAGAAGTGCCCCGCCAGAGACAGTGTGAGAGGACGCCATGCTCAGAATGTTCCAGAACTTTAAAGGCAACAACTGTAAAAGCCAAAGTTCAAAGCAGTATGCAAACCCTGCACTGGAAACTGAGCTGGCGGAAATGTAAACCCAGACGGAGGCCTGGGGTTTAGCTCTGCGTTTACCCCACTCTGCCACCTCCCTGAGCACAGCGCCAGGTGTCTGGGACTCGGGGGGGTGGTGTGTGTGTGTGTGTGCATTTGTGTTTCTCACCAGAGCAGATAAAGGTGTTGCCAGGCTGCAGGCTGCCATGTTCACAGACACAGCCCGTGAGCTGGTCCAGGGGAGCCCTGAGAGCAAGTGTGCCCAGCCACCCCAAGCCAAGTTCACCAGCCCCTTGTCCTTAGGCTCAGACAGAGATTTGTCATATTCCCCAATCTTGGCTGGTATCTGTAAGATCTCCCTGCATATTTTTTTTACAAGAACTATACGATATAAATTCTGACATTTCTAAAATTACAGTTATGATGACATCAGTGTACAGTCAGCTATTAGATGATAGCAAACCAGTCTCAGCTTTTTATGTAACTTATATAAGGATTAGTCTTACACACCTAATGAAGATCTTTTATTCTACCACTTAGGGCATCATTCATGTACATTACCTGCTTTGTTTTTTTTTTTAAAGAAATGTACATTTCCTTAAGACATATTTAACAATCTTTATAAATATATATTTATTAACCTTTTAAAAATATATAAAATATATTTATATGATGCTATTTTCAAGTAAGTACCAAAGACATCCAGAAAAATTAATCAAGATGTTACCGAACTGTTTCCCTCTATTGTGCCAATCTTTTGGGCACATGTATTTTGTCTGTTTTAAAACTAGTTTTATTTTATTATTTTTAACAACTGAGGTAAGGACTATGAAGGGAGGTGAGGCAGAGGCAGTACCAGCGGCTCCTGGGAGGCGCTGCCCGTGGAGCAGGAGGGGAGAGCCCTGAGAGACGCAGTTTGCAGGGCAATTGCTGGCCCACCTGTGATTCTGGCAGCCCTGCCTCTTGTTCTGCCTCCTTATTCCCATTCTGCTGGAATCTCTGGTAACTGTGCACGAGGCCTAATCATTAGTGTGTGCAAGTAACAGCTAGGCTCTCCATCACAGGCTACCTCAGCCCGCCAGAAAGTCAGCCTGTGCACCTCTGGAAGCAGCACCACCAAGCCTGGCCTCATTTGTATCCTTGTAATTAGTCAGGCCTGGCTGTCTCAAAACGAGGAGCACGAGGGTCTTGTTTTCACCAATGTTGTGTGTCATCTTTGTCTATTACGAAAGGAGACATATACCAATAGAGGGAAATTGGAGTAAACGCTTAACGATACTATTCTACTTAACCAACACATATTGCATGTACAGTGAGGCAAGCACTGGTCTCAGCCCTTTCCAAATATTAAATCACTTAATCCACCAGACTGCTCTACTACTACTACTATTATGATTATTCCCATTTTACTGAAAAGGCAGCTGAAGCTCAGAGAGGGTGAGTAACTTGTCCAAAGTCCCACAGGCGGTAAGGGCAGAGAGCACAGCAGCAGGGCCTCCTGTGCCGGAGTCTTGGCCTTAGGGCTCCGTGTGCCCGCCCCCAAGGTGGTGACTGTGCCACAGCAGATCTTGCTGAACTGTCACGTCCCTTTGGGGGTCTATAAACACACCTGCCAGTCTGCAGAGGTACACACGATGTGTGACATTGTTGGTTCTGGAACTGTACACCCTCTGTCTCTTGGTGTTTATGTCAGTGGAAGAAGGATTTGTAACACTGTCCTTCCAGAATTCAAAGTGGGTACGGATTAATGCTGCGTGGGAAACCCAGGCTTCCAGGCCCCGCCCCCCCGGGGCTGTCGGGTGAGCTGTACTGCACAGCATCACCCAACAGCACTGGGAGAAAGGCCAAGGGTGGTTGCCATCCCTCTTCCTCTGCACTTTTTCACTAGGTCCTGTACCTTGACGGATGGTGGCTCTGAGGGCAGCAGTGTTGCTGGACTTGACAACATTGAGAGAAGCCACTCTTCAGGCTGATGTGTCAATGAGTTGGACGTTTGACCGTTCCTCTCTGTCACCTGCCATGGGGAGTTAGATAGCTGCCTTGCCTTGCCTTAACCCTGACCTTCCCAAAGCGTGTTCCGAGGCGTGTTCATGGGTGCAGCTCTCCACAGTGCTTCTAGAAAAGAAAAGAAAGAAAAGTTTTTATTTATGATCAGATATATTTGACAGATGTGGTTTAAACAAAAATTGATCTACTTACTGCGGGTCTCTCAGAATCTTCTTCTGTCCCTCCAAAGCAAGATGTAGAAGGCAGAATTTCCTAAATTTCTTTTTCTCTCAGGTAGGGAGAAACGTCTAGTGACATCCCTTGGGTGGAGGAGAGACAAGAAAACCCAATGTCACAGGAGGTAATCAGGTATTAAGGAAAGACCAATACGCTACATTTGGGATTCCTAAATTCTAGCCCACATTTAAATATGGAGGATAGAATGGGGTTATCTCTAAGTTCTTTTCATCTTTATCAGCTGGAAACTTTGTTTATATTCTCCAAAAGGGTTTTCAAGAGTTAGACACAATATACAGCACATCAAGACAGAGTACGTTTTAAAAAGGTAGGGGTAAAATGAGGCACAAGGAATAGAAGGTAGGAAAGATGGGGGAAGGAGGGAGATTAGTGTGCAGAATGAATTCTGTGGAAGCCTTCATGGTTGATCTCAAAGAACGGAACGTTGTTCTATGTTTTCTAATGAACAGTTTTAAAAGAACTATGATCATAGATTCATGATTAACAGGGTCCTAAGCGAGGAACAAACAGATTTTCGCCGGAGAAACAGCTATTCCCAGTTTTGAGATCAAAATTTTCCCATGTTTTTTTAAAACTGTGGCCTTTTGGTCTTTTAGGTAGAAATTTTGTCTCTGTGACAGGCTGGTACCAAAGAGATTTGGAACCTCCATAGACATGCTTCAGAGGTAGCCATGGGTACCTCGCCTCATTTATTAAACATTACACTTTGCAGAGACCAACTCTGCTTTGGTGTACATGGGGATGTCTGAGTTCTGACTCCCTGGACTCTGGAGTCTTTTCCAGAACCCAGAGAGCTGTGTGATGGAGGCCCAAGGTTTGAGTCGCACTTCTGGGATGGACTCGTTTGTGTGATCTTTGTACATGGTCATCACATTCACTCTGCATTTCCAGGATCCTCATCCGTCTTCCTCATCCATCTCTAACTTTTTACCATTTGTCATAGCCTGGATCAGGGTTTCCCAATAGCCACTTGACAAAATCACTGGGAGTCAAAGGTGTCCCAGGGGTTTCACATTGTCCAGGGTGGTGAAGGTTCAAATCCAAGTCCTATTTTTAAAGTATTAGTAAATATCACAGACAGAAACCAAACTTATGGTTACCAAAGGGGAAAGCGGAGGGGGGAATGGGTTAGGAGTTTGGGATTAACATATACACACTAGTATATATAAAATAGATAACCAGCAAGGACCTACTGTATGGCACAGGGAACTATATTCAATATCTTGTAATAACCTATAATGAAAAAGAATCTGAGAAAAGAAAATATATGTACATGTATAACTAAATCACTTTGATGTACACCTGAAACTGACACAACACTGTAAATCAACTATATTTCAATAAAAGTTAAAATTAAAAAAATAAAAAAGAAAGTATTAGTAAATAAAGTGATTACATAAATATTTTTAAAGAACATAATACTGTTTGAGGACCCCTCAAGAGTATACAAAACCATCAGTGACAGTCAGGTGAGTAAGCACGCTTACGACACATGTGAACACTGCAAGCTCCCGTGGAGGTTTTAGTTTTAATTAGTCATAGATTGTTACCTTATACGTATCATGGATAGCTGATTTGTGAGACAATAAGCTTAAGAAGCATTGATATGATGTTATAAGCTGCAGTCATCTGGTCAAAATTCTTATATACTTTTCATAATGTTGGCCATGTTTTATTTCCTAAACTGGGTAGTGGTTACATGGGTGTTTATTGAATTATACTTTCTGTAAATCTTAAATATCTTAATATATTTGGTAGGTTTTATATTAGCCTATTAGGATATCTGTCTGGTATAAAATTCAATGTTAAAAAATGAAAAAGTAGTGACAATTATATACAGTTTGTCTTTTTATTTATCAGAAATAAACGTCATTCATACCCTTAATATATATGTCCTCACACTCCTCCTGATAAGCTACCAAAACAGTCAAATCAAATCAAATATATATTAATTGCAGAGAAATGCTTACAAACTGCCACCTAAAACTTTTTGTCTTATTGTTTTGTAAGTAAACACAAAATTATCATAGCTTGATTATTTTTGTTCAAAATGTATGATACCCAGACATATATTAATGAAAACAATTATTTTCTATTTTGATATCAGAATATATTCAATATAGTTTAAAACTTATATATTTGGTTCCCAAATCAATCATACACCAGTGTGCCTTTTCAAAAATTTGTCTGCAAGTCATGTGTTTTATGAGGTAATGAATGTAAAGTTAATTAAATAGCACATCACTTATTAAATAGGAAAAAGTCAAAATAGGATTATTAAAATTTATATTTAAATGACTATGATATTATAATCTTTAATAATAAGTTACCTAAAATCAAGTAATTTGGGACTTCCCTGGCAGTCCAGTGGTTAAGACTTGACCTTCCAATGCAGGGGGTGCGAGTTCAATCCCTTGTGGGAGAGCTAAGATCCCACATGCCTCGCTGCCAAAAAACCAAAACATAAAACAGAAGCAATATTGTAACAAATTCAAGAAAGACTTTACAAAAAATGGTCCACCTCAAAAAAAAATCTTTTAATTTTACTTAAGTCACTTCTTTCTTATATACCATAAAATGTTTAAATAATTAAAATATCTCCCATAGAGTTTTGCAAAATTGTCACTATTCAAGTCAAAACAGGTGAAAAAGCCTTTAATGAAGCCAGGAAAAGAGGTTGCAATAATTATTTGTAGTCAGTTTAAAGAGATTCTAGCCATTCTCCAGTAAACGACGGGTAATATGAGATCTAGTGATTTGCAGAAAGAAGATGAAAATCCAGTGGTATCGTCAGTTGTTTAGAAGAAAATGTGAATCCACTCTTGGCCGCCTGCCTTGCTCCATCCACATCAAATGAGCATCTCCTGTAGTTTCTTGCCCAGCTCTCAGTGAAAAGCAGCAATTACCTCTTCAAATGAGTACTAACCTCAAATGTGCTGTACAAATCCCTATACTATTTATGTTCTCTTTACTTATTGCAAGATATATATAGATACATATACTATTTTGAAATATTAACCATAAATAATGGCATTTTCCCTATTTATTATTCTTTTTACAACAAAGGATGCTTTCTTCCCAAGAGTCCTATTTTTCTTAATCAGGTAAAATTTCTTAGAGTTTAATTTCCCTGTATTCTTGGACATTGAGGCATTATTTGTACCATCTTATTTGGTGAGCTTATTAGTTTTCATGTTATGACTTCACTATTAACTTATTTTTATTACAGTAAATACATTTTACATCTATTATATCCAAATGAAGTTAACGAATTTCAAAATGATTTAAATCATCATTATTCTCCAACAATATTCATGTTGCTTGGCTGTTCTGTTAATTTAAAAATCCACTTCTCATTAGAGTAACTATTCTTTAATAAAACTTCAATAAAATTCTGAAGAAGAATTTCAGTGGATATGATCTAAGGAAAAATAAATATACATAAATGAAATATCTTTGCCATTTAATCGATGTACGCTACAACATTTCTCTGAATTGTAACTAGCTTTCATTTTCAAACTTTGGAAGAATGAGTCATTTGTAGGAGGAAGTTGATGCTAAAGAACTATGTTTGGCAACTTGAAGAACATTTTTAGCACTTGGATTTCCCTATTTATAGTACAGCATCAGGCAGAGTAAAATGTTTGGCATTTCTATAAGGGATGAAAAGTCTTTAACATTCTCTGTTGTGATCTAACAATTCATTTCAGAGTAAGATGAATGAGTCTTGTTTGGAAAATGTTTTATACAAATATTGGCAAGGAAACTGTGACCGCATTTCTGTGGATTTTAAAAATGCAGACTCCCCTAAATTAAATGATGATAAATTGCACAATATTACTTCTTTCTTCTGCATTACTATAGTTCTATGTGAAGTGCCTTTTATTACTCTGAACTCTCACACTCCTCTGCCCCATTCCTTGCTTTTTAGATTCCGTTAATCCATGTTGAAGTCAGAGACCATGATACTAGGTCCCTCCAAATGTCAAATTCTTTTTAACCTAAGCTTCCTCTTATCTACAGTGTTTTTCTCATAATTAAAACTCCAGATTACTTCATTAACATATACCCTTTTCTTTTACATTAGAGCACCTGAGAACAGTAATTTGTAGGATTTTGCCCTTAACTGGCTACATAGAAGAAGAGAGATAGTCATTCCCCACCCCCCCACACACACACACAGTTGAACTAATGAAAAATCAGAGCAAACTAAATGTAACGTGGGATCCTGGATGGGGTCCTGAAACAGACAAAAAAAGGACATTAGATAAAAACTAAAGAACTCTGAATTAAATATGGACTTTAGTTAATAATAATGTACCAACATTGGTTCATTAATTATAACAAATGTACCATGTTAATGTAAAAGGTTAATAATAGACTAGAAAAAAATAAAGTAACTGTATTCATACCTAATGTAGTAAAGGGCTAGAGTTGACTCCAGCCTGTTTTGTCATAAGAGGAAATGGAGTAGGAAGTGATAACTAGTTCTCCCGTTGCCAAGGTCTTCTAGGGGCATAGCCACCTGCAGCAGAGATGGGCAAAATCCGAGGCCAATCCCAGCCAGCCACGGTGACTGTGGGGCTTGAACACACTGTGCTGCTATCTTCCTTGTACCCATCTCCGGAGACATGAGAGGGTGCAAGCTCAAACGTCCCGGGCTCAATTCCCAGTCATTGGGTATTGGGGGCTTTGCTTGATGTGTTAACCTCTCTGGACCTCATTTTCCATTTCTCTGAAATCAGAGAGGGTCACACCAGATTTTTCTCTCCCAAAAACTGTGGCTTAGAAAAATTCTGACTCTCTGAATATGTGCTAGAGGTCTCTTTGTGAATGGAATTCACTGATGATGAAATTTTGGTACTAAAGCAATTTGCATGCATTACATAGTTTATAGCATAGGATTACTATTTATCATTTTCTAACATTTTTGTACTCTACATCCCCCCCCCCAAAAATAGTCCTTAAAAGTAAGGGGCTTCCCTGGTGGCGCAGTGGTTGAGAGTCTGCCTGCCGATGCAGGGGACGCGGGTTCGAGCCCTGGTCCGGGAAGATCCCACATGCCGCGGAGCAATTGGGCCCGTGAGCCACAACTACTGAGCCTGCGCGTCTGGAGCCTGTGCTCCGCAACAAGAGAGGCCGCGACAGTGAGAGGCCCGCGCACAGCGATGAAGAGTGGCGCCCGCTCGCCGCAACTGGAGAAAGCCCTTGCACAGAAACTAAGACCCAACACAGCCAAAAATAAATTAATTAATTAATTAAGTAAAAAAAAAAAAAGTAATACTGTTGCCATGTGAGACCCACTTATACATTCAGAAGATAAGACCACAGTTTTCTGAAATGCCCACATTGAATCTGAACTCAAAATCATATTAAATATTAAATTATACCTTAATTTGTGATACATTTTTATTTTCATATAAGGTACATTTTCAAACAAAGATTTTAGATTAATGTGCTTCAATGCAATTTACTTTGAATTTATTGTTTAATATAATTTATAGTGTTATGTGCTGCTTTAATTTAAGGCAATAAAATTTTGAATACCTAATTATAGTTAAGGCCTTGAAGACATTTAAGACCCTGCCAAGTGTTCATGTTATGCTTGTTGAGTTAATCATCAGGAAGATTCTCATCTGATAATTATTTCTTAATTCCTTTTGAGTCAGTCATTGTCCATCATAAGAAATTATTATTTTCTAGCTATAGGTTTCCAGTGCTGGGTTTTCATTAGAGGCATATAAAAAAGAAAGCTTACTTAAGTCTGCCTTAAAAGTTAAATCCAATAATAATCACTTGACCGGTGGAAGCACTCTGCAGAGGGGTTGAATAGTGGTTCTCAACTTTGACTAATTCAGTAAAGTCAATCCAGGGGCTTTTAAAAGTCCCTATGTGCAAGATGTACCCCAAACTAATTAAACTATTCTCTAGAGGCATTTTTTTAAAACTTCCCTGGTATTTCCACTATGCAGCCAAAGCTAAGAACCACTAGCCTTAAAGGAGTGGGAAATGCCTCCTGTGATGGTCTTTCTATAGCAGAATTCTCCCACTCTTTGAAATTGGGTGACTTGAGTAGCGATGGATCATTTAAAGAATGTATCCTTTCAAAGAGAAAGAAGCTTGCCAATATTAAGGGGAAAAAATCATGTCCCTTGCCCTAGATCTCCACCTCACAAATACCAGGAGAGTTCGTCCTGATTTTGAAAGGTTTTAGGAAAAAATCCCCTGCATGCCTCAGTGCTACAGTGTTTGCTTCGGCTTTTGTTTTATTTGGTATTTCAGTTCATATACAGGATCCATGAGAGCTAACATTTATTGAGCACCCCTGCTAAGTATCAAGCCCTGTAAATATGGCTCTTTCTCACAGCCAAGAAAGACAGAAATTATTCACTTCAAAATAAAAATAAAGAGAGTTCTGTTTTGTTAGAAAAATCTTATCTCAGTATAATTGCATATTTAATCATTTATTCATTCACTGATTGAACATTTATCAAATATATGTGCTCTTCCAAAAATAAGTTTAAAAATGCCGGAAGAGTACAAAGGGATCTGTATCTGTTATCTTTGCTTCGTAACAAATTTAGTGACTTAATATGACCACTTATTTAGCTTTTGATTCTGCAATTGGCAATTTAGGCTGGACTCAGCTGAGCAAGTCCTCTGGTCTCAACTCGCCACCCACATACAGCAATGTTCACTGTGGTTTGGCTTTGCTGATCTTGGCTGGGTCCTCACATGTCTGGGGGCTTCAGCTGGGACAACCTAGCTGATGGAACACTGGTCCAAATGGTTTCTCACGCTTCAGCAGGGCTAGCCTAGTCTTGTTCACATGGTGGAGTTATGGTTACCTATAGAATGAGTGCAAGTATGCAAGGCCCCTTAGGCCTAATCTCAGAACTGGCACCCCATCATGTCTGCCACATTTCTTGGCCAAAGCAAGTCACAAGTCCAGTCTAGATTCAAGGGGTAGAGAAATAGCTTTCATCTCTTAATGGATGGTACTGAAAAGTCACATTACAAAGGATGAGGATTAAGGAAGGAGTAACTGTGGTTACTTTTGCAGTCAACCACAGGTGGGAAACTCTAATTCTGTCTTGGGAAACTAGAAAGGTTTCTGAGAGGTAGTTACATTTGAGCAGGTTTCAAAGGTGAAAAATAAATTAAAAATGTATTTCAGGTGAAAGCAACAGAATGAACAAAACTATCGCATTGCAAGTTCCTTAGAGAAAAACAAAATGGAGATTGTAAGTTTCCTAAATGTAGGAAATATGTGTAGCCCAACACAGAGCAGGTCGGAGGCACTTACCATTTGCATCAAAAAGAGTCAGCACAGTGGAGCAACTAAGAGTGTGGGCCCATAAGACAGAGGTCATACCTGATAGCTTTACCACTTACTAGTTTAGTGACCTTGGACAAGTTACTAACCTTTCTGTACCTCTCTTTAGTACAGTGATGAGAATATGCCTTTTGTATCAGTTAGCTTTGGCTGCATAACAAAGCACCCCACAGTTTAACAGCTTAAAACAACAGCCATTTACTTAGCTCCTGATTCTGTGGGTTTGTAGTTTGGGCTGGCTCAATTCTTCTGGTTTCAGTTGGGCTCATGTATATGTCTACAGTCAGCTTGCAGTCAGTTAAGTATCTCTGCTTCTGGCAATTGGCTGACTATTGGGGGACAATGAGGACACCTGGATCACATGTCTCTTATCCAGCAGGCTAGTCTGGACTTATTCACAGGACCAGCAGGGTCCCAAAAGTGAGAGCAGAAACATGCAAAGCTATGGTCTTGGTTCAGGTCTGACACTGTTCCTTGCACTGCATTACATGGGACAAAGTGAGTCCAAAACCAGCCAAGAATTAAGGGTATAGAAATAGACACCATTTCTTGCTGGAAGGACCTACAAAGTCACAGTACAAGGAGTGAGGATACAGGGAGGGGAAGCCTTGTGACCACTGATACAATCTCCTTCACCTACCTGTAGCTCACAACAATCCTATGAAGAGTAAGTGAAATGTAACTTGATCTTTCTAGGTGAGGCTCCAAGTTAAAAAGTATCTTGCAAATAGTGGATGTTCAATAAGTGAAACCTATTAACTTTTTCTTACATATATTAAAAATCAGATTTTCAACCAAATTCTTTAATTGCCTACTTTTAAAGAGTATCAGATGAACCTCCAAATGGTGTTCAAGAAGTTTAAATGTTATGCATTTTTTCTCTACTACAGAAAGATAATATAAGTAGAGGAAAGCGATTGCCTATGAGGGCATGTGTATCTTGGCCCAGAATTCAGGTGTCGTCACCTGATGAAGCTGACAAAGCCTGGCAGCAGCAGCCAGACATCCTCACAGCCATGCATGAGAAAGACATACTTAATCTATGTGAAGGGTCAACTCAAGAAAAGAACCAGAGACAGTAAAGTGTAATATTTCAACTCCAAAAATATTAAAGGCATTTTTAATAGGTCAGAACCCATTTTTAAACCTATGCAAAGAACGAAAAACCTTAATAAATCTTTATTGATTTCTTTCACTGTTGCTTTATAACTATTTTCACAAAACCAGCCAAGCCCCATATAATTCCAGATGGATCCATAAATTGCTCTTGGATCCCACACATTGGATCCAATGGAGATTTATTTATCTGGCAGCTAGAATATCTCTAATCAGTGATGTGAACTGGGTCAAAAAAAAGTCTATCTTGGGGACTTCCCTGGTGGTCCAGTGGGTAAGACTCCGCACTCCCGATGCAGGGGGCCCGGGTTCGATCCCTGGTCAGAGAACTAGATCTCACATGCATGCCGCAACTAAGACCCAGTGCAGCCAAAATTAAGAAAAAAAAAAAAATCTATCTTCTTTGAAATAAATAGGGCATCAAAAGTTTTTCAGGAATGTGCAGTATAGAAATATGGCAAATGTTCATTGAGGATGGCATCTGCTTTTTATAACTGTGGGACTTGAAGTTCCTTAAAGATATGTCATGTGATCACTGGGCCCTGCGTCCTGACTCCAGCCTGTATCACCCAGCGCCCCAACTCCAGGAGCCCCAAGGCCCTCAAAAGGCCATCCACCTGCTTACACTTAGCTTTCAAGCACTGAGTTTCAATTATACTGCAGTTCCTTTTATGATTTTAGAAAGTCCTGATGGTGGAGTGATTGAGACCTGTGGCTCTCATCCTCATTTCTCTCACTTCCTCTCTGAGTGATGGGGAGTCAAGGGTGGCAGTGGGGATGGGTACCTACTGAAACTCTATAAGCCTCAGTTCCTATTCCATTAATCCTGATCATACAAAGACACTTATGCTTACAAAGCAGTTCTGTCACATTCGTAGTCCCAAATACTGAATCCCAGATATTTAGGTTAAATAGATTATCAGAAAGAAAAAGGCAATATAAGTTAAGATGTTCAAAGCAGCCCAATCCAAACAGGTTTGCTGATGGCCTTGCTTGTGCTTTTAAATCCCACCGGTCCCGTGTGTACTCACCACCCTGTCTCCCTCTAAAACACAAGAGTACGGTCACTCTTTCCATAAAGAGTAAACAGTTCATTTTGAACACACAGTGTTTGTTTTTAAAGTCCTGTTTTATGGGCCACATAATAAAGTACCTAACCTGGTACCTAGCGTATGGCCATAAGTATTCGTGGACTTGATGTGTCTGTCTCTGTGTGCCTGAGAATGATTTCTGCTTTATGAAATTCACATTGGCAAGGAAAGTGATTTTTGTTGATGCTACTAGACCATCTGGGGCTTGCTCTTCTAAATTTGATGGCTTTATTTATACATAATATCTTTAAGGGGAATCCATATTTTTGATATTTGTTTGCCAAACTAGAAGTTGTATAAAGGTTTCTGCATCCAAGATGATAAAAATTTACCCTTGCAAATATCTTAAATTACTGCAATTATTTTTTTTAAATAAAAATTAAATGCAAATATGTTGAACTTGATCTCAAAGATCCCTGGACAGTCTAAGGTTTTTAATATTGTTACTGTAAAGGATTTACAGTATATTAAACATTTTATCTTAAGCACATGTCTTGAGAGCTGTTGGAAACCCTATTCCAATGAACACCATCCAAATATTTAGCAAGCATAATCTATTTCATCCTTCAGATTTTAGAAGATGATTAGTAAAACCTAAATATTAGTTCTATTTCACACATCTATATACATCTAAATTTTAAGACTATAGAACTTGTCCCTTTTGTCTTTTAAAAGAATGGCAGCCAATACCCAACTTGGAGGGTGTGAAATAATAATTTGCCCTTGTCCCCACCCTGCTCTGTCATTCCCCAACCATCAAGTTGAGGGTCAATCACCATTTCTCATTATTTTTGTGCTGTGGTTTTCTTAAGGTAAAGAAAAAACAAAAGATAGAATGAGCAGATCATATCTTCAAAGAAAAATGAGAAACATGTTTCTTTGAGAAGCAGAAAATATTTCCCCATGGTTAACCTGGCCTGCCTCAGTGTTTGCATTACCTCCCAGGCCCTGTGCAAATGGGCCCTCTTTTAAATCTGACCTCATACTTCACAACTAACTATGGAAACAAAAACAAACAAAAACCAATACAAACCAGAGTCACCAGATTCAGCAAGATTACTCAAGCATGACTGGAGGAGAGATTGCCATGTACTACCAGATGACAGACTGCAGTGTCTACTGACTATTAGTTCAGGGGTGATTTCATAATAGGGTTTCCATACAGTCTAGAAGGTATGGCAGACATTAGTCAAACCTATGGCACAAATACGTGGACATAGGAAAAAGAGGTGTTCTGAAAGAGAAACACGTATAGCAATGAGCAATGGCCTTGTGCATGAGAAGGCCTCCCTGGCATCTGATGGGGGGTAGAACTTAACTAAGGGAGGGGCTGGGGCAGTTGAAGAGGTTCCAGGTAAGGAGCAAGTGAGCGGGATGGAGACAGTGAGAGAGTAGAATGAGAAGAGGGAGGGACGGGGGCCAAAGCCTGGATTTGCAGGAAGTGGCAGCCTACTTTATATGATTTTATTTTCTTTATCCTTTGATCAGTGGGAAACCGTTAAATGATTTTAAGCAGAGGGCTTGGTATGATCAGATTTTCTTTTTGGAAAGATCCCTCTGGCTGGGGTTTGAAGAAGAAATTGGAAGGCGGCAGGGTGAATGCAGTAGCCAAGACAAAAGATGCTGGTAACTTGACTAGGGGGTTGACCTTGGTGAAGCAGAGACAAGGACTAATTGAAGAGACGGATTTGAAAGTCATCTCAGAGATGAGACCAAGAGGGCTTGGTGTGTTGGATTGGATATGCGGAGAAACTGAGGGGGTGGTAAAGGGGAGGACCCTGGGATGCGAGCTTGCTCAGAGAGCTGAAGGTAGCACCATTCACAGAGATAGGGCGTCCTGGAGGACGACCCGTGTGCAGGGAAGATGGAGAGTCCATTCCGGCATGCACACGTGCTGAGACCGAGGGCCTGGAGACAGCCAGGTGCTGGGGCGGGGGGAGGTCCCTTGGCAGCTGGATATGGGATCTAGGGCTCAGAATAGAGGCTTCGTCTGGAGATACAAATGGGGAATCAAGGCAGCCCGAAGAGAATTGAACTCATGGATGTGGATAAGACACCAGGAAGAAAATATGAGGCAAAATAAGGAAAAAGGCCTAAGACTGAACCTCAAAGAACAAGGATCATGTATTTCACAACCAGGGAGAGGAGGGAAGCTCTGGGAGTGTCGTCTCAAATGTGTAGTTACCACCAGACTTTGTCATTCTCATTTCCTGCCATTCGATACACTGGCATTTTAATGGACACATTGATGACAGTCATTATGGGTAGTTACACAAGCTGCACGTACAAAATTTGTAATGATTTTTTTTAACACAGATAGTCACATACAGAAACTTATGCACAAACCTCACAATCTTGTGAATGTGAGTTAACTGACAGGGGTAGACAAAACCCTTGATTGTTATTTGATTAGTTAAGTGATAGAAGTAAAAGAAAATAAATAACTAAAAGCCTGGTGGTGACATCTGGAGGCTTAATCATCTCGGGTTCACATTTTTGGCAAGAAGGCTTCATAGTTCATGCTTCGTCTTACATCACACAACCCAGTGTCCGGTTGTGCCTCTTTGCACTGTGTTGATTCATCAGTGTGTTCACGTGTGGTCATCCTGACTCACCCACTACAGTTTTCCATCAGCCTCAGCCCTATAGTTGAACAGCCTTGTATCAGTGCTGGGAAATAATCATTAGTTCTGAGTTGGCTTTGTGTCTGTTTATGGCCTACTGTATGGCATTACATAGGCTCCTGTAAATTTCTGTGAAAGTCTATTTGAAATTGAATTATATTTTAAAGAATTTCGAATTGATCATTATTTAAATTAGTATTTTTGGAAAATATTCATATTATTTCATAATGCCACTCTTTTATGAATACAAATTTATATATATTCGATTTGGTTAAAGCAAGATCCACCATCTCTTAGAACTTTATCCTGTCATTGGACCTCCTGCATTTGAAGCAGCTGATTCAGATGTTGATAATGATTACAATTTATTGTTTGAATTTAACATAACTCTAATTAGCTATCGGAGAGAAATAAACAGATACTAGAAGTACATTTGAATACTTTAGGTACACTGACTTTTTAAAAGATGCAGATTCTTCTTTATATTTTTGAATAAAGTAAGTTGTTAGCAAGGAAAGCAGCAGAAGGAACTAATATTTATTTATTGGGTGACTTTTCTGAGCAAGGGCACCAAACTGTGCATGTTTCACAAGATACAAATGTAGCTGATTTTGTTAATGATATCAGATATACTTTTCTATACTGAATGGAAAACTGAAATGCTAAAGATGCTGAACAGAGCTGACATGCAAACACAGGCACATGTTTGGAAGGCTGGCAGAGTGCAGTATTAATATGGCTTGAAGTGCTAGCCTAGACCAAACAGAAGCGCCTCGAAATAGAGGTAGTGTCCAACTGTCGATTCCATGTGTCAGGAGGATTTGTCCTGAAGACATTACAGCTGATTTCCTGGCCAGTCCTGTTAGTATCACGTGGTAATAATGGAAGGGTAAGATTACTACCGACAAAATATCCCAGGCTGTGAGAAACCCACTAACAGTAAGTGGATGCTTTTTGCAGTGTAACTCCCATCCCAAGCCAAACATGCATGGAAATGAACAATAGCAAGAGCAAGAGACCCAAAAACTTTTCCATGGTAGACTGAGAACCCTACACTAAATAAACATGGTGTTACCCCCAATAAAGTGATCTCAAGAAACCTCCACAGACCATTAGAAGTGCAGTTTCAGACATTAATGTCTAGCTGCTTTCTGCCGGGAATTGAAAGGAACAGCCAAGACTGCAAAAAAGAGAAGCTCTCTCTGGCAGAAACTGAGAGCCAGTGAAGGCACAGGGTACAAATCGCCTTCTGTGCGAAAGTGGCTGGCACTGTGGGTCCAATTAAAATCCCAACACATGCATATTGTGTGGGGAACTATATGTTAAAATTGCAACTGTACACTCATTTATTATCTGTTCAGTAGTTTCAACCTTAAGGAGTACAGGACTATTTTTGGAACTACTCTTGATAAAACCGCAAAGGCGTGTGTTCATTCACTCCATAGATACTTAGTGCACACCACCATTGTAGGTGCTGGAGTTACAGCTGCCCGGACAAAGGGCCTGTGCTCATGGAGGTTATGTTCTAGAGAGCATCCTCCGACTATGAACACAAAGGCCAATCCATAAGATGCTTTGAGATGGGGTAACAGGAAAGGAAGAGGGGGCAATGGGATAAGGCTGAGTTGGGGGTGCACGAGAGGGCTACAGAAAGGTTGGCAGAGAAGGCTTCTCTGAGAACATGATGTTTGAACAGGATGAAAAAAAGGAAGGGGAACCAGCTGTGTGATGACCTGAAAAATGATCGTTCCAGTAGGTAAACAGCTAGTACAAAAGGGTGAGGACAAACTCAATATGTCCAAGAGCTAGAAAGAAATAGCCTGTGGGTTTGGAAGGTCATGGCCAAGGAGGCTAAGGAAGCAGCTGAGGCTGAAGGGGTTGGGCCCGCCTCGCCCATGGTAGTCCTTCAGTTAATTGTTTGTCAAACTGACCTGAACAGGGTATCGTGTCCATTGAAGCAATGAAGATCAGGAGAAAAGTTCAAGTAGCCTAAAGCATAAGGAAAGGTATTGTCATAATAATGTATTGATTTCTAGTACATTCTTTACCTCTAAGAATTATGGATCATTTTGTAAGTGGAGACATGATGAGTGTTTACATCAGCTTTGACATGCAACCTAAAAACAGTATGTGAGAACTAGTGACATTAGACCAGGAGATTTTTTGTATTTCTTGTTGAAATGTTTACTTAGAAAATACTTTAATCATACTAAGTGAAGTAAGTCAGACATAGAAAGACAAATATATGATATCACTTATATGTGGAATCTTAAACAAATGATACAAATGGATTTATTTACAAAACAGAAACAGACTCACAGACTTTGAAAACAAACTTATGGTTACCAAAGTGGACACCTGGAGGGGAGGGATAAATTAGGAGTTTGGGATTAACAAATACACACTACTATATATAAAATAGGTAATCAACAAGGATCTACTGTATAGTACAGGGAACTCTACTCAATATTCTGTAATAACCTATATGGGAAAAGAATCTGAAAAAGAATGGATATATGTATATGTATAACTGAATCACTTTGCTGTACACCCGAAACTAACACAACATTGTAAATCAACTATACTCTAATATAAAATAAAAAAAGAAAGAAAATAAAAAGAAAATACTTCAAAATAATACTATTTTAACTTATCTAATGAATTATATTTAGCCATACAACTTTTAGATTAGTATTTTGAGGGATGCAGGGATAAATATATAGACCTAATCTAGCAGACAGTCAAAGAACATGGCTCAATGTCCATATCTTCTGAGTCTGTGTCTTTATGTTGCAAGGTTAGATACTACCTTCTGGAATAGACTATACATGCTCTGTTTGGGTCTGCACTCTGAGGTTATACATGTGCTGCAAAAAGCTTGGTTTGCATGGTGCCCAGTGTGGACTTGTATGGGAAGAGGAACAGTGAACTGTATCTGTCTTATATTGTCATATCCTGACTATGCTATGTTCCAATAATGTAAGAAATAAAATGAAGTAGCATTTGTCAGTTGAAAGCTTAGAAATATGAATGAATAGTCTAGCTAAGTGATTCTCAGCCAAACTATACATTCAAATGCTCTGGGGACACATTTACAACAATAAATGTCTATACCTAATCCCTGCTCAATTAAGCCAATTTCTGGGGTTAGGCCTGTGCATTGGTATATTGTAAAAAGTTTACCAAGTAATTCTATGTATAGCCAGGGTTGAAAATTCTAATCTAATTCAAAGGAATTTAATAATTCTCTGTAGCCTTTAGGATAAAGTTGGTTTGATTTTAATTACCTTAGTCTTTGCATCTCATACATCATCTGAATACTTCTTTCATTATTTCCTTAGAGTAGAGATCAGAACTTATGATCCCAAAGACTAGTTTAGTGGGAAGGTCTTCTTTTCCTTCCTTCCTTCTTCCTTCTTTCATCCTCTGCTTTTTAAAAATGTATCTGGACATTGAGAGCTTTTAAAATCTATAAAGGAATAGTAAATGGCAGTTAAATTTAAAGCTTCATATATACAATATTTAGAAATTAAGATCTGTTTCTAAGAAATATTGAGGTTGTTACAATAAAGACACTTACATAAGACTCTTCAAAATATGTGAAATCAAAAACTTGTAATTGGGGTTGGTGTAGAGAGAGGGAAGAAACAGCTAGACTAAGGTAATTGCTATAATTGAAGGATAATTACAGCATTCAGCTTCCAGCCAGAGAAAAGGAAGTACGATTTTTGTATATATAGTTTAGTCACTATAAAAAAAAAAGCAAACTAACTTATCAGGATAAAAACAAAACCACCTTCCAAGCACTAAAATCTCTGAGTTTATCACACAAAGCTTTATGCAGTACACAATAGAACAATGTCATTAGTAGTTTTACCAAAAAATACAGAAAAATAAATCATGACAGTTCCTTATGTTAATATTTTATAATAGCTACCTTTTTATGACATTAATTAGTCAGTGGGTTCAGCTGCTATCCAGTCTACCCCCCAGCTCATGACAATAGAATAGTGTCAGCTACAATATGGAGGATATTCATATTCCAGTTAACACTGGCAAGAGGGTATCCTTCAATTCATCAAAAAGCCATATCCAATAATAAATTAGAGGAAATGGCATCAGATTACAACTTGGTTAACAATGTGAAAGATTGGAATTTGATTTTTCAGCCTCTCCCTACCCTGTCTGATCTTACAATGGTAGTACTATGACACAGTCTGGGAGAGTATTATCAATACTAGTTTGGGGACTATGCTGAAATCCTTCCCCTTGGTGTTACAGAATCAGAGACTTGTGGTAGATTAGTGAATGTTGCAGGACATCTAAGATTGTTCTTAATCATGTTCTCAGTAAGATGAAACACAGCACGTCAGTGACTGCTGGTAGACCAGTTGTCCCTAAAATTTGCTTGTTCCTGATGTATTATAATATGACAATGCATTAGGAAGTAAAATAAAGTAGGATTTCAAAGGGTTTGGAGAAAGGCTTAAAAAAAAGTAATGTAAAAAAGACTGACTCTTTCTCTTAAATTTAAAATATAATAATGTATTGTTTTATAATTAGTGTTGAGAAATCACATAAGCATTAGAAATAATTGCTTACAAAAAAAACTGAAATGAAGCCACTTGGCTTAGATTATCTAATCCAATAAATTAAAATGATAATACTGATTAATATAGCAATATATAATAGCAATAACTAAATAACTAAATTCAGCAATAACTGAATAGCAATAACTAGGTGTCAGTGACTACTCTGATTTTTCTAAATGGGTTTTTTTGTCCTGAAAACACACCTTCTTGTTCCATTTTGTAAGTATATTTTCCTTGAAGTTTTCCTGTAAGAGAGGCATGAGAAATAATTCAACAGTGACCTTCTCAGGATCAAATTCCACTGTGCTACTTCCATAGTATGCATCTACAGAGCTGCTATGATGGCTATGCAGTGCCTACCCCACACCTCTAGGAGGTATCACTCATATGCTCTAGTTTATGCTCATAGCACAACCAGAGCCTCTCAAAGCCTCAGTGGCAGAGAAGAGTGAACTCAAATTTTTGATTCCATGTGCAAAATTTCTTTGAGTTCCCATATTCCTTTTTTTAAGTTCTTACTAGATTTACATCATACTCCATAAATACCTGCGTTTCTTTTATTAACAAGTGAAAGTTAAAATTGGTAACTTGGGGCTTCCCTGGTGGCACAGTTGTTGAGAATCTGCCTGCCAGTGCAGGGGACAGGGGTTCGAGCCCTGGTCTGGGAAGATGCCACATGCTGCGGAGCAACTAGGCCCGTGAGCCACAACTACTGAGCCTGCGCGTCTGGAGCCTGTGCTCCGCAACAGGAGAGGCCGCGATAGTGAGAGGCCCGCGCACCGCGATGAAGAGTGGCCCACGCTTGCCGCAACTAGAGAAAGCCCTCGCACAGAAACGAAGACCCAACACAGCCATAAATAAATAAATAAATAAATAAATAAATAAATAAATAAATAAATAAATAAATAAATAAATAAATAAATAAATAAATAAATAAATAAATAAATAAATAAATAAATAAATAAATAAATAAATAAATAAATAAATAAATAAATAAATAAATAAATAAATAAATAAATAAATAAATAAATAAATAAATAAATAAAAATTGAGTAACTTGGATAGTCAGGTAGAGGTGGCTGGCACCTCTTCCTGAATTTACCACAGCATGCCTCTAAGATGTGCCTCCCCCAATATGCTACTTCACCATAGGCCATTCTCCTATCTCAATTTAATGCCTTTGGAGTGTTCCTTCCCCAAAAGGTGTGAAAACATAGGATAGAGAAGTGCTGAGTGGGGGGGGTGTCAAAGCCATATCCTGATATTAGCTCTCATTTTCTTGCTCTCTACTTTCCAAAAAAAAAAAAGGAAATTGGGCCAGAGTGGCTACCTTGACAACCTGACCTGACGTACAAAATGCTTTGAACTCAGCAGGGGGGAAAGACTCTCTTTTAAATATCAGTGTTATAAATCCATATTCTAGGTCTCTCCAAAAAGTTCTTAATACTGTGGCATATAATGTAAATTCCAAATGTGACCCTTCCACTTGGAAACCACTGTGACATTCAAAATATCAAACTCTCCAAATTATAAAGACTTCATAAACACAGCCTTCACCCATGACTTCATTTCATTCATGATTTACAAACAGAAAAAGAAAAAAAAATGGGAAATCTTGAGGGAGAAGATGTGATTTTTCATTAGCTATGAAGATTTTCAAAACTGCATTAGTCTCAGTTCATTAGGTCTTATAATCACATTAGCTACGTGGCATTGTAAGGGAAGAAATGCCCTGCAGAGATCTGCCAGTGGATTTCCCCAGAGTTTCACTACCCCTGCCCCCTGGGACTCAACATGGGATTAGATTTTTCCTTTCATAGGATGAACCAATGAAAATGATACAGCTTGTAGGAACCACGTTTACACAGACGTTTCCTCTCACACTTTCCTAATTCCTGCTACAGTGATTCCCCTGGCCAAATGATATGTCAGTTCTGAGTAATTCTGATCCTCTAAAGACTTTAAGATGAGTAACTTCCACCTCACTGGGATTCCTGTAGGACTCGTAACAAATTCAGAGCCTGGGGTTTTCAGCGAACTACTTACTTTAGGATCACTTAGGACACATGTTAAAAATACAGATTCTTGGACTCCACTCCAGCTCTATTATATCAGAATATCTGAGGGTCAGGCCTGGGCATCAGCAGTGTAACAAGTGCCCCAGGGGTTGTGAGCAGGACTGAGGGGGTTTGGGGGGCATCTCTGCAATGGCTGATGTTCTCATGTGGCCTGGGAAGGAAGCCAAATGAAACCAATGGGGCTGATAGATGGAGGGACCTGGAGGCCGTGCCCTTTGATACCAGTCAAGGCTAGTTATTCGGTAGGGCCACAGTCAAAACACTCATCCACTGAAGTTGAGAAAATATTCTGCTCACAAATGAGATACTCTTCTATCCTGTCATGTCTCTACTCAAGACCCTACAGTTTATTCCGTATTGCCTTTATTTTTTTTTAAATTTTTTTTAACATCTTTATAGGAGTATAATTGCTTTACAATGTTGTGTTAGTTTCTGCTGTATAACAAAGTGAATCAGCTATATGTATACATATATCCCCATGTCCCCTCCCTCTTGCATCTCCCTCCCACCCTCCCTATCCCACCCCTCTAGGTGGTCACAAAGTACGGAGCTGATCTCCCTGTGTGATGCAGCTGCTTCCCACTAACTATCTATTTTACATTTGGTAGTGTATATATGTCAATGCTACTCTCTCACTTTGTCCCAGCTTACCCTCCCCCCTCCCCGTGTCCTCAAGTCCATTCTCTATGTCTGCGTCTTTATTCCTGTCCTGCCCCTAGGTTCGTCAGAACCACTTTTTTTTTTTTTTTTAGATTCCATATATATGTGTTAGCATACAGTATTTGTTTTTCTCTTTCTGACTTACTTCACTCTGTATGACAGACTCTAGGTCCATCCACCTCAGTACAAATAACTCAATTTTGTTTCTTTTTATGGCTAAGTAATAGTCCGCCTTTATTTTTGGAAACAACTTTTTTTAATTTAAATATAGTTGATTTACAGTATTGTGTTAGTTTCAAGTGTACAGCAAAGGGATTCAGTTATATATATATTTTTTCAGATTATTTTCCACTTCTCTCTGCTATACAGTAAATCCTTGCCGCTTATCTATGTTACGTATAGTGGTGTGTATCTGTTAATCCCAAACTGCTAATTTATCCCTCCCCCCAACTCCTGCTTTCCCCTTTGGTAACCGTAAGTTTGTTTTCTAGGTCTGTAAGTCCGTTTCTGTTCTGTATATAGATTCATTTGCATCATTTTTTAGATTCTGCATATAAGAGGTATTATGTAATATTTGTCTTTCTCTGTCTGACTTACTTCACTTGGTATGATATTCTCTGGGTCCATCCATGTTGCTGCAGGTGGCAATATTTCATTCTTTTTTATGACTAAGTAATATTTCAGTGTGTGTGTGTATATATAATATACATACATGTATATACACCACATCTTCTTACCACATCTTCTTACATACTCCATATTGCCTTCTGTATCTAGTTCAAGGTGTTTTTGGCTGTCCATGATATTAATGGCCATTGTAATGAACACAGACCTCTTACAAAGAATGTGAGAGGTTCTGATTGTTGAGTTTCATGTTTAGTCATGTCACACCTTGTAAGAACAGAATCTCCACAGGGGTTGCCATTCTGTTATACCCATCTCCCCATCTCTGTCAACAGAGTGTTATCTTCCCTAAAGTGGGCAAAGGAGAAGAAGAAAATAAATGTGCTGAAGTACGTAGACATGTACATACACATGTCATTCTTAAACTCCCAAAGTACCCCATGGAGTAAAGCCAGCTGTAGAAAAAGTGGTACAGCAGAAAAAAATTACCAGAAAAGTCCTCCGAGTCTGTTCCCCTTGCCTCCCTCCACGCACCGTGTGTCTGCGCTCTGGCCTCAGCCCTCTCACCTTCTCCTTCCCTCCCTTTTCCTCACTAGGTGACTTGCTCTGTTCCATCATTTATGCCTTAATGGGATTTTAAATGCTTGTGCCACTTCTTGCATGAATATTTGTTTTTTTAAGCTTTGCTTTAACTGTAAAGTGAAAGCAGTTTTCTTCCATTCGGGGGTGGGGGGACGAGGGGGTACTCTCTACAGGTACCCTCCCAGGTCCTTGAAATCTGATGCATCCTCAGCAGTTGGCTGACCCTGACTGTGATGGGTGGGTGCGTGGGTCCCTGGTGGTGGTCCTGTCCACCCCGTACTCATGCAAAGGCTGCCTTTGGAATCCACCAGACACAATGAGGACAGTTCTCAGCTTGAAACAACATCAGTCCAAGGGCACTGCAGCTGCGTCAATGCCACGGCACCTCTGCTGTCAAGCTGAACGGAATCACGCTACAATTACTGTGACTAGATGTTGTTTCTCATGCAATATGGTGGAAATGAAAGGACTTCTGGCTGTTTTTTTTCCCTGACTTCCCATGCTTGGAATTCAACAATAAATTGTTTTTCATCTGTGATCAAAATATATCTCTGTATTAGGAACTTAATTCTAAAGATTTTTCACCTCTTGCCAGTTGAATTTTGCAACTGAATTGCAGCAGACCAGTGTCATCTCATATTCAAGGTGTGATTAGAAGATGAAACAGTCCTTGGCACAGAGTAGGTATTTAACAATTATTTGTTCAGTGAATTACTGAGTGTCAAAGAGTAAAATACAATTTGTGCCTTAGTGTCAAAGAGTAAGAAACATTGGAGGTATTAGTCAAGAAACGAATGAAGCCACCCCCAAAGAGCTGAGCATCTTTAATAATAAAGACAGAGAAAGTCTCCAGAATGTTCTGTCACATTTGGAATCTCCTCAGGCTTGTCAAGTATTGAGATTGGAAATTAGATGGATCCCTTTCAGACTTGCTGTCTTTGTAAGATTTTCCTAAATTGGGGCATATGCCTTTAAAAAGCCTCAGAAGCTTCCAGCAGCCGCATCTTCTCTCTAAGTTACCTGTGCACACCCATCTGCATACTTTGGTTTGATCTTCACACTTTGTTGAAAGGCTTTTATAAATATGAATCGTAAATGTGTAAATATAGGGACTTCCCTGGTGACGCAGTGGTTAAGAATCCGCCTGCCAATGCAGGGGACACGGGTTCGAGCCCTGGTCCGGGAAGATCCCACATGCCGCGGAGCAACTAAGCCCATGAGCCACAACTACTGAGCCTGTGTGCCACAACTACTGTAGCCCGTGTGCCTAGAGCCTGTGCTCCACAGCAAGAGAAGCCACCGCAATGAGAAGCCCACGCACTGCAGCGAAGAGTAGCCCCCATTCACCACAACTAGAGAAAGCCTGTGCACAGCAACGAAGACCCAATGCAGCCATAAATAAATAAATTTATAGAATAAAGTTTAAAAAAAAATTTTTTTTAAATGTGTAAATGTATCAACTACACGTGAATGAGAAAATAAAGAGAATCATTGTCAGCTCTGCAGCCATTGTGCCTGGTGTCGCTGCCAGATGTGCTGTTGATTTTCTGGGGGTGTCGGGATTGACCTCCGGCCCTGGACCCTGACCGTAAAGACTGCCCATGGTGTCCCCTCCTGACATCTGTGTGACTGGTGTGGCCTTATCAGGTTTTCCCATGAATTATTAAGACTGTGTTTCCTGGGGAGTTGAAACTATTGATCACACTGAGAATTTCCGGTTCTTGCTGGGTCAATACTTCCCTTTGTGTGGAAAGTTCTGGATTTGGGTCATAGAACTTAGGAATCACCAGCTACTTTTATAATAGAATCTCAGAGCTGGAAAGAAACTTTATAAATGACCTCACTTTTCAGAAGGATGAACTGAGGCACAGGAGGTTCGGGCTCATTCCAGGCCATGAAGCAATGTAGTGGGAAGGAATGGAGCAGAAGCTGGGTCTGTGCCTCCACACATCAGTGATTTGTCCGCTAGCTGCCATCTCTTTAGACTCTGTAAAGGGCAGCCTTTTATTTGTGTGCTTCTATGGGAATCAAGAAGGCTCCAAGGACACAGGAGCTCTGACCTCATCTCACCTAAGTTTAAGGAAGATGAAGGCCAAGTTTCAGCCCCAGGGATCTGGCTCAATGACCCTTCAACCCTAGTTGAAGGAAGATGAACATCTACACTAGTATTATTCATACATGGCCCTCAGACCAGCAGCCTAGACCTCCCTGAGGGCCGAATAGAAATGCAGGATTCACAGGAGCATAGAGAACAGACTGATAGTTACCAAGGGGAAGGGGGTTGAGGGAGGGATGGAGTGGGAGGTTGAGGTCAGCAGATGTAAGCTTTTATATATAGGATGGATAAACAACAAGGTCCTACTGTATAGCACAGAGAACTATATTCAATATCCTATGATAAACCAGAATGGAAAAGAATATGAAAAAAAGAATGCAAATATATGTATAACTGAATCACTTTGCTGTACAGCAGAAATTAACACAACATTGTAAATCAACTATACTTCAGTTAAAAAAAATATTAAAACTGAAAAAAAAAAAAAAAAAGAAACGCAGGATTCAGAATCTGCCGCTTAACAAGATCCCCAGGTGATCTGGAGAGGCAGTAAGGTGCTATTCTAGAACAGCCTTCTCCAGTTTCGGCATGCATCACAATCACCTGGAGGGCTTGTTAAAACAGAGATTGCCAGACCTCACCCCAGACTTTCTGATTCATAAGCCTCAGAGAAGGCCCAGAATTCTGCATTTTTAACAAGTTCCCAGACGATGGTGAGGCTTCTGCTCCAGAACCACCTCTGGTGGAGCTCTGCCCTACAAGGTCCGTGGCCCTGTCGCTTCCTCTAGAAGGAGCTTGGGAGTCACACTCCTTGAGTCATCTGCTCCCCCCACCCTCCTGGCAGAAAGCCTTGAGGGTGAGCCCCGAGTACCTACATTTTCAAACACAAGTTCTGACTCATTGTAATCAAGCTGTCACTGTCTCCCTAAGTAGTTTCTGGGAACACCGGCAAGTAACTTGCAGGGATGGTTTTTGAAGATTTTGCTTTCTAGAAGTCAGTGAAAAGCATTTTGTCGGCCAGTTTTGTAATGTAAAGAATTCTTAATGTTTTTTAAATGTAGGAAAGATGAGAATTAAAGATGGCCTTGAAGTGTTGAGCACTGGGTAATAAGTCACGCTACCTTCTTGCTAGTGCCTGGGTAGAATGTTAACTCTTACCTCAGAGTCCTTACATCCGGGGACATCAGAAGGTGTGGCTGATCTAACTCACAATGAAACCAGTGAATCCCTACGAACTGGGATTCCTCTGGGATGTGGCTTAAATTGCTATCTAACTCTGAAATTCCACTTCTTCCATCCTGAAGGTTTCCTTTTCCCAGAATAAGCATCCTTCGATGTACAATCTCCATGAGGTAGCATTGTTAGGTGAGGGCTTGGTAAAAGCTAATTGGGATGTGACAGATACTGGAGCATTTGTAATTAGTGTCCAACCACAGTTCAAGTGTTAAAATGAATCTGATCTTTTAAATATCATGGTCCGTGAGTGGAGGATTTGAGAGGCATTTATGTCACATGGTAAATTTCTGAACCTCTCAGCAAAGACACTGAAGGGTTTTTGGGGTTTTTTTGTTTTGTTTTTTTTTTTGCTTAAGTCTTTTACTACTATTTTTTTAAAAAGTGTCTGAATCACCCGTGCATCAGAAGCCAAATAAAAACAGGGCAAAGCAGTGCTTAACAGAGTGAGATGTACAGTAGAAGTCCTGACCTCACATGGAGAACAGACTTGTGGTTGCCAAGGGGGAGGGGGCTGGGGGGGGGTTGGGAGTTTGGGGTTAGCAGATGCAAACTATTATATATAGAATGGATAAACAACAAGGTCCTACTGTATAGCACAGGGAACTATATTCAGTATCCAGTGATAAACCATAATGGAAAAGAATATGAAAAGGAATGTATATATATGTATAACTGAATCACTTTGCTGTCCAGTAGAAATTAACACAACACTGTAAATCAACTATACTTCAAGAAAATAAATTTTTTAAATAAAAATAAATAAAAGTCTCATCTCAGTAAACTGGCCTGTGTGTAAACACCGCATCCCCACCGGACTCCAGCGAAGAAGATGGTGCCAGGGCTGCAAAGTGGGCTAGTTCCCTTGGATGGGAGACCCATGATGCCATGGCTGGGAGTGAGCAGTGAGCGAATCGGAGGAGAGTGAGCCTTCTCCTCTCTGGTGCCGGAAACAAGTCACGACCGCGTGAAGTTGAGCCTGCCAGAAAGATGGCGTGGCTCCCATGTCCTCACCTGTCTGCTCTTGTCCCAGATGGGCGGACACCTGGGGGTTATGAACATGGTGGGGATGGCCGTGTTTTTTTTTTATTTCAAGCCTATGAGTCAAAACTGATATACACTGGGCCCCTTCAGGACCCTGAGGGGAACGTGGGGAGAGGCCAGTCGATCATGTGTAGGATGGAGGCAGCACCATGGAGATTTCCCCACCAGCTAGTCAAGCAGGCAAGCCAGCTTCTGGAACCCCTCACATCCCCGAGAAATTTCAGCCTTGTTTGAGAAGACTGAGAAAAAGAACTTCTTCTTCTAATTCTTACCGTCTCTGAAGTCCAAGTCAGTATCCACCTCCTCTTGGATCCTCGGAATTATTTACTCATTATTAATTCATTCAACTTATGTATTAAGTGCCTACTGTGTGCCACACACTAGGACTACAGCTGTGAACAAGATAACGTCTCTCCACAGCCTCCCTCTTGGAGCTTGGACCAGTGGAAGAGACATACACAGGGCTTCATCACTCTACTCTTGAGTGATGCTATGAAGGGAAAAGCTTGTAAAAAAAAAGGCAGGGGTCTTAAACTAAACTGGGGAGGGGGAAACAGCATCAGAAAAGCTGCTCCAAGGAAGTGACATTTAAGCTGAGACCTGAGGGATGGTTAGGCTTCCATCAGATGAAAATGTGCGAAGACGGCCAAGAATAGTTAAGGCTCCCCTTTCCTTTGAGAAATGTAAAGCCTAGGACTGTGAGGGAGGGAAGAGAGAGGTGTGTATCAGATTCCTAGGAGAGGAGGAAGGCGTGACGTGTCATTGCTGAGAAGGGGCCAGAGGAACGCCAAGCTTGGGGACACATTGAGATCGCCAGTGTGGAGACCTGGTAAGGGTGGTGAGGATTCACGTACAGAGAAGCAAGTAATTCCAGTGCTGGGACCTTTTTCAAGAGACCTCAGGCTGCTTTGGTGACAGTACAAAAAACGCAGGTGGCTGTGTTTGTTCCAGAGCTAAGTTTTTGCCTTAAGACATACTTGGCTTAATTTTTAATTGTTTGCCTGATGTGCTCTTCTCTTTTATTCTCCTTCTCTCCCTTACCTAATAAATTATTCATTAAACTTGCATTTTGAGAGTCAGCTTGGGAATCCTCCTTTCGCAGAAACATGTATTCAGTAAAAATTTCTTGACTGGTTCCTATTTGCCAGCTCATGGAGATGCTGAGAATGTGGTGGGATACAAGATGGATATATCCCTGCCCTCAAGGAACTTTTAATTCAGATCAGATGAGCAAACATGCAAGGCAGGAAGAAACAGAGCCTAAAATTCAAACTGCACACTTTGTGAAACAGCCCATTAAGACTTGCTTATGCAAATTGAAGACCCTTTACCTGGACTCCTCACCCATGTCTGTCAGAATCATTTTCTCCCTCTCTCTCTCTCTCTCTCCCCGACCCCTCTCCTGTTCTCTCATGAGATTTACCATTAAAAATAAAAAATGAACCTTGGGAATTGGTTTTCAAGTCAGGATAGGAGGAACAACAACCTTAGAAGGCATTCCTTACCCACCAAAGTCACTCGCCTCTTGGCTTTTCTGAAGGCAAAAACCAAAACGGCGGCAGAGCTTTGATAAGCAATAAACTATATTACTTCTGTAATGTAAGTTTAATGTATTTTTGAAGACAAGTGACAGCCACACACACACTCCCAAAGGGTCAGATTTCCCATTTCCCATGGGGATCAACAGGTTTAATATGCACAAGAAGAAATCAGGTTACGCTGACAGATGGCCTGAAGGATTTATAACCCGCTCTTGGGATGAATGCCTGGCTCTTTCCACAGCAGCAGCAAGCCTTGATGGCAACAGGGCCAGTTTGGTGATGTCAAGGCTTCCCAGGTTCCTTTCTCTCGTGCTTCAAGCTGCTGCAGGCAGACATGTCAAGATACTGCTCCATAGTGATGTAAAATGATTCGGGAAACCATAAAGAAAATCTTACCTTGGAGTCCTTTACCACCTTCTGCTCTTTGGGTGTGTTTCCCCCCGACTCAGGGAAAGAGAGAAGCGGGGATATCTTTGTAACAACTGGTATGGCAGAGACCCTTGGGCCTTAGCAGGGCCCTGGTGGACAGTAGGCGTTCTCTGAGGTGGCTCCGTGTTTACAGCAGACCCGCTTGACTCTCACGCAGAGTTCAGTGTACAAAGCTTACCTATAGCAGAGCCCCTTTGGTCGGAAGAGAAATTGACCCGAATTTGAATACTTGAGCTTAAAACTCTTTCAGGAGACCGGAGACTTCAGTGGAGAGGTTCATGCTTCCATAGCCTGTGCATCTGCCCACGTGCTTCACAGGACAGAAGCCCAGCAGAGAATTTAGGTGTTTGGTTAATCTGTTGCTCGTCAAGTGTCATTTTACCGCATGGTTCCCACACCTGGTGATGACCCGGGAAGGAGGCGTTCCCATGGCGATGGGTCCTTGACCTCCTTATTTCGGCCGTTGGTAAGGAGTCATGTGGAGGTGGTTTCCAACATGCTTAATTATGAGTCAACTAGGACAGCTGTAAAATGGTAATGACCATCATTACTGACCTCAACCGGCTTCAGAGCAACTAAGCTTCTGCTTCTATAGCTAATCTCACCGGCCGTCCCAGCTCTACCAAATCATACAGAATTTGCAGCGATCAGAGCACCTACCCGTTAAATGTGTTTGGCTAAAGAAATAAATAGCTGGTAGTTGGGCTGCAACTTTCATTCATTTCCTCCGGTTTTTGCTTTCTTTTTTGTTGAAATTGATTGTGGTGGCGGATAGTCCAGGCTAATGAAGACAATTAAAAGGCTCAGCAGAGGCACCAACAGCAAGAATAACTGAGGTCTGTCCTGGAGGAGCCTGCTGATTAGGGCTGAGAATAGAATTATACTGTCCCCTTGTGGTTAAAAATGGCACCTGCTTTTAAAGTAAAAGGCCCTCGGTTTTTCTCAAGATTGAATCACTTATTGATTAAAATCATAAAAGGAATGGATACAAAAGCATGAGTGATTATGGAGCTTTTAGTCCAAAGTAGTTATCCAACCCTACTTCTAAAAGAATCCCCAAAAGCAGTCCTATAAACTCAGGCATCGACCTTTCTCAGGGCCAAATGACAATTTCCCACAGTAGTCTGAAATGATATAAAATTGCGGGGTGGGCGAAATGCCACTGCCTCTTGTCAATATCATGCATTAAATTACAGTCACTGGTCATGATTGTACATCAGTGCAGCCAATGGTGAAACCTATTCTGAAACAAAAAAATTGATGTACAACTATTAAACTAAATCTGCTATTTCATTAGTATTATGATCTTTTGCAACACATCTTAGTGAGGCATTCAGGTGCTGTAATAAATGTTTGTTGAGGCACGGTGAATGGTCGTCCTTTGCTCTATGTTGAATAACTCATAGGATATTTACACATGTGGTCTGACAACGGGATATTTTTTAACTTTGAAGAAACAGTATTCTATAATTGAATGCAATTTTATTGAGACAGGTAGGAACAGGATGGAGAGAAATAGGCTTAAATATCTCCTTGAAAAAATCATGAGAGATCGCCCCAAATTGTTCATGTATTTCTGCTGGTGTGGATTGATTCTGGATGCTCAGGAAACATCTTACTTGATATAGGAATTAGCAGAAAATTAGCTGGTCCCCAAGGCCAGTAGCAACATCAGGGACTCCGCAGCCTTGGATTATCTTTTCCACGTGGACCTGGTTGGTAAAGGCGCACAGTGTATGATATAGAAAACCCTCGCTCCTTCGGGGGCCCTTCCTTTTCAGGGTGACTTCTTACTTCCTGGACCCTGTGCCTCGCTGTCCTCATTCTCTCTCTCTGTCGCTAATCCTGAGAGAAGCCTTGAGTCTCAGGGAAGGACACCGATGCCCCGCCCTGCTCAAAATGAACTCCACGAAGGAACCCTGAGCACTGCATTTAAGTTCAGTGAAACCAGCCTTGGGGGGAAACTCCATTCCACTTCTTGGAAAGTCCTGGACCATCCACACAGGGCTTCCACTCTCATCCCCACGAAGAGGGAGGAATGTGGAAGTCATACGTGTACATCTACACACACGGGGGAGGGGCAGTCCGTCTACACGCGGTGAGGGGGTAATCTACATACGCGGTGGGGGGAGGGAGTAGTCCATCTACACAAATGGGGCGGGGGGGAAGGGGGTAGTCTATCTACACACATGGTGGGGAAAGAGGGGGAAGTAGGCCATTTACACACACTGGGGGGCGCAATTCATCAACACACACGGGAGGGGTAGTCTGTCTACACACATGGTGGGGACAGTCCGTCTACACACACGGGGTTTGTGGGGGGAGGCAGTCACGTCTCAACAGTAGATAAGCCACTAAAATTTAAGAAGGAGATGACTAGAGAAGAAATGGGCAGGAGAATTATGGAAACAGAAGACCAAAAATAGAAAGACCAGGAGAGGAGAGTACCGGTGGTGCAGACCTTCTCTAAAACTGGAACAGTCGCACTGGGAGGGAGGTCATGTGTGTGTAGACCCCTGCACACCACTGGCCCCTGCAAGGGTAGGTGCTCCTGCTGCACTGCCATCACAGCTGTGACCTGTGTGGCTCCCGGCCCTGCCGTCGAGTTGCACATAGAGGTTTCTGAGAGGTGGAAGCTGCCCACACAATTGGAGCCCTTGTCCTTAGGGGTACAATGTATTGATAATCTGACTCAGAATCAGTACCAGATGATGATCTTGCTTTTCCCTGTGAGATTTTTTTTGTCCACGATGAGAACTTTTGTAAAAAAGCATTTCTGTCAGTAGCTTTTCTGCAAATTCTGGTTGAAGGGGAGTGATCCAGGAGTTTTGACACATTTTCTCTGAGTTACATCCTTTATTCAGTAGCTGGTAATAATCTGCTTTCACCCTTTTTCTCCCCACACTGTTCTCCTAGTTGGAGCACCACATAATTCATTATATTCTATCACCTACCCCTGTTGAGAGAGAGAAAGAGAAAAGAGAAACGTGTACCAGAGGTGGAGAGAGGGGCCTGCTGGATAGATATGTGCCTTTTGAATAATTCACTCAGCAAACTATTTTCTAAGAACCGGGAACTTTATAAATAGACATTGATTAAATCATTGTATGAATGAATGAGCGAAGGAAAGAAGGAACACACAAACGCCTGCACAACAGACATCTTTTGTTTGAACCTCCTAAAATGTGTTATGCATGAACCTGGATCTGGATATAAAAATTTATTTCATATATATTCATAGGTCCCCGTCATTCATGTGCTTGAATGTATTTTAATAACTTGTGGTGCCAATTTGTAGTCTAAGTTTAAAGTGAATTATTCATTGTTTCAACAAATCATAAGAGAAGTGCTGGTGATTCTCACTCAGTTATAGCTGTCCAGGGGCAAACAGGCAAAGGCAATTTGACCATCCATTACTGTATGCATGTAGTGTTTATAGGTATAATATATAACCAACACAGGAAGAAAGAAGTTCTGTATTACCCAGGAAGTTGTAATTTATTTATTTATAGAGCATTAAGAAGTGTTCATGTTGGTTCAAGGCCATATAGAAAGCAATCGACTTCATCTAGAAATCTCTCTGCATGCCTGCAGATAAAATTTCTTTTTCTCCAGCTTTTTATTATTTGTCACCTTTAAATATTGAAATAAATGTGAAATGTTTCACCTGGAGAAAATCTGGCCTCATTGAACCACAGTGACTCCGTAAGCTCCCCAGGTTCTGGCTTGATGTAGATGCTCAGTAATGGCTACATAGAGTCCCAGGTCTGTTAGGGAAGCAAATGGAAATGCAAACATCAACTGTCTTTTTCAAGAAAAAACAATGTTTTGAGTTTTGATGAATTATCATGACAAAAATATTTATTTGCTGACTTTATTCATGAATCTTGAGATGAAGTTAAATGCTGTTTAAGTGAGAATGTTCTAGAATTGAGCAAAGCAAATGTTCTTTAAACACGGCATCTCTGACGAGAGATCGTCGTTAATTTGATATAGCACTCTGTTTTTCAAAATCTAAAAGTCTTAAAATATTTCACAGAACTCACTGGCCATTTTCATTTAGAAGCGCTGTAGCTGGACCGGGGAGCGGTAGCCCCCAGTGAGAAGGAGCGCCCTCTAGGGGCTGAGACCACTGGCACTGGAGTCAGAGCTGGCTGGTCTCATATCCTCCGCTGCCACTGAGCGCGGTGACACCGTTGGGGAACTTAGTGTCTCTGAAAAATGGGGATTAGCCGTGCCTTCTTCACAGCCTGGTGGCAGTGATCAAATGAGGAAAGCACTCGAGTCCCAGGCACATGCAGGGTACTAATACGTCCTAGCTTTTATACTCAGTTTGTAGTTGTTTATAAATAGGTCTTATTTGCTGCCGGTGATGCATTCTTTGCGTAGACTTTCAGCTATCCCTTTGAAAGTGGACTTATTGAGTGCTTACAAAGTTTAGTGAAAGCCAGCCCTGAAAATAAAGTCACATACTCAGAATAGTTAACTGTTTATGAAGGTGAATGTAAAGACAATCTATTTCATTAATTGTATTGACCTTAAACCTTCTCGAAGAGAATCAGGTTTGGGGAGTTGGGGATTCAGGTGGGAAAGATGCAAACTACATTTTTGTGAAAGCTGTAATAAATGCTTTACACTGTTCTGGCAAAAAAAAAAAAAAAAAAAGAAACCAAATAAGCACTTATTCATTTGCTGTGGAGTACTTGGAGTCTTAAATTTATTTGAAGACATTAAGAATCTATCCCCAAACATATCCAAATAACAAGACATCCGTTGCCTCAAACACTGCGCTAGGCACTGCACGCTCCTGCTTTGCGTTTTGGGTGAGAAAACAAAGGCCTGGACCACAGAGGGGAACTTGCCCAGAGGGAGTTCCAAGTCGAGTCCGGTGCATTCTGCACACCCCTCCCTGCTCTGCTCAAACGCCCCCTCCACCCCACGCCCCACCAGGAACTTACTCCCAGATTCTGGCATTTCACGCGAGAAGTTGTCAAAACACACGTTGTTCTCTCTGCAGGAGCACGCAGCCCTCTGCCCCCATGTCGCCACCTTGGAAGGACTGACCAAATCCAGCAGCCTGTGCCACTTCCCACCCACCATGGGACCCGAGGGAAGCTTGCTGAGTGGGGGACAAATGCAGATCACCCTGTGGGGAAGCCTGGCAGCTGTGGCCACCTTCTTCCTCATCACCTTCCTCATCTTTCTGTGCTCCAGTTGTGACAGGTGAGAGCAGTGCATGTCTACTAGAGCCTTAAAATAACATGTTCCCTGGACCCAGAAGACTTTCTATATAAAAAGCCTGGGATGAATGGCATCTCACTGCATAGACGTTCCCAGAAACTCGTATGTTAGATTAACTGACTTCTCTGCCGCAAAGGAGCCCAGGACACTTTTCATTAGTTCAGTGAAAAGCCACATCTGATTTTCCTGGGGAGCACCTGGAAGAGCCCTTATGTATGAAACTTCCCAGAAAGAAATTTTTGCTATTCTTATGAGCACACCCTTGTCAAAATGTGTATTGTCTTTTTCCATCTGTGGACATTTGGAAATCTAAGTATCATGTGCATTAAAGATACTCTTTTTTGCTGCAATTTGAGAGTTACTGAGAATTTTTGCTGCTCTGTAGCTTTCAGGGGGTCATTTTATTAAGGATTTGTTATCTAGAACTGCAGTTTGTTAAGAAACAGATTCATTTTTTCTACAAGAGAAACATTCTGTGTATGAAATAACCATCTTGTCTTATTTTAGAATTATACTTCTCTCTCTCTCTTTCCCCTCCCCCCTTCCTCCCTCTTTGTCTCTCTCATATACAATAAAATGTGTAACCCCTCCACCAAAAAAAAAAAAGGAGATCCTTGCTTGGAGAGAAGCAAAGTCCTTTCTAACAAAGAGTGATTTTCCAGGTGTTCAGACATTATTACAACATATGCAGCTCTCTGGTGAGGGCTGCTGCTGGGAGCCAGTGAAGACCAGCTGACAGCCAGCCCTCTTCCAAACTCTTCTCAATAACCTTGGAAGAGACTGGACAAGTGTCACTTAAAAGTCTGGATGTGGCTTCGTGCCCTAAAGTCTCTGTCAAGAGGGGAAAATCCAGACTCCCTGAACACAAGTAGCCTCCAAATCCCTGCCCGGTTTGGATCCAGGACTCCAGGGCTGGGAGAGGGACTAAATGGCCAGAAAGATGAAGAAATAGAAGAAAAGCTTAGAGGAGTGTTTGTTTTCCTGGGCCTGGGAGGGCCTGCCTTGCAATTATTTATGCTCCCACTAGGTGTCACTGTTGCCTTATACATCTATGGGAAAGGGAGCCTCTAGTATGATGGCTTTCTTGAGCCTGTCCCGAGTAAAAATAAATTCTATTTTTACTCGATGGACTTTTCCATAGACTGCAAGTACATATGACTCATCCTGAGAGCATGTAACCTCTCCGACAAGCCAAAAGTTGTATTTTCTTTATTTTCTCAATCCCATGGCAGTGTGTGACTTTGCAAAGACTGAATTAAGAAAGATGAAGAGATGAGAATTGTTGATTTCCTTAAAAAAAAACAAAAACATAAAACTCATTCCAATATTCTAGATATAAACAGTTTCTACTCAGGAAACTGCCCCAGTCCTCTTGTTAACTTGTATTTTCTACTCCCGGAGGAAGGGGAGGTCCAGAGAGGTGACCAGCCCCTTGCTAGGACTTGACTCCCTCAGACTCTGCTGCCTGCAGAGGAGGGGTAGAGTGAATTGTCCGGCTTCTGCTTCCTTGGAAAAATAAACTTGGTTTTTAAAAGAGAGATTATTTAAATGTTGATCAAAGTTTGAATAGGAAAGGGGAGTGTATGTTTGATTTTAGATGGCACGTTGGATGTTACAGCCATGTTTCCTTTTCTGTTTCAGAGAAAAGAAGCCGAGACAGCACAGCGGAGACCATGAGAACCTGATGAACGTGGTGAGCACGCGTGCACGAGCTTTAAAGCATCAGCCGCTTATCTAAAGCAGGTCCCTACAAGCTTACAACCTGAAGGAAACCCAGGGAAGCAATTCAGCCAGAGTTCACTGGCTGCCTGGGCTGTGTCCTCTTGCTGCAGGTTTATATTCACCGTGGCTAGAGGCCTGTGCAATTAGCCAGGTTGTTGAGAGAGCTTCTGAAACGGATGCAATTGTGCCACCGCTGGAAAGATCCTCAGATAGTTCCAACCTACTGCAGGGATGTTTCTGTTTTGCCTCTGCTGGGCTCCAGCCGGTGTATTAGTTGGCTAGAACAGTCATAACAAAGGACCATAAACTGAGTGGCTTAAATAATAAATTTATCATCTCACAGTTCTAGAGGCTAGAAATTCGAGATTAAGGTGGCAGCAGGGTTGGTTCCTTCCGAGAGCTGTGAGAGCGCATCTGTCACAGGCCGCTCTCCTAGCTTCCCGTGGTCGGTTGGCAGCCTTTAGTGATGCTTGGTTTGAAGATCTCTGCCCTTACATCGTGTTCTCCCTGTGACTCTTTACACCGTCTTCCCTCTATGTGTGTCTGTCTCTGTCCAAGTTCCCCTTTTTTAAGGCCTCTGATAATGACCTCATCTTAACCTGTTTCATCTGCAGCGATCCTGTTTCCAAATGAGGTCAAGTCTAAGGTAGAGTTAGGACTTCAATATAGGAATTTGGAGAGGATAAAATTCAACCTGTAACAGCTGATCATTAAGCTTACTGGAGCCTGGGACCCCCAGCATCCTAGATGTGGCCTGGCCTTGCTGGGTTTTCTTGCTCTATGTCCTAAAGGGTCCTGATCGAGCCCCGCGGGCCTCTTGTATCCACCCAGATAGGGAGCAGCCTGGGCATCCTGGTCCCACCTCATTCTCTCCCGTCAGGCCCATGCCCTTAACTGACTGAACAATTCCAGCAGCTGGGGTTGGGGCCGCCCTCATATTCGCAAGGCTGAAATGGTGAAGATGCTTCCTGTCCCAGACATAATTTCTCAAGATCAGGCATAAACTGGTTGGAGGAAAAGGGGCAAAAAGGAAAGATGGATGAGTGAAGTATGTCATGTGAGGTCTGGTATGAAACACGCAGCCAGCAGCCAGGTTCCAAGCTCACCCAGGAGGCGTCCCCGGCGCCCTGCCCTATGATGGCGGGATTCTTCCAGGCCAGGCAGCGAAGTGGTCAGCCCTCCTCTCCTGGGAGCCCCTGGGGAGTTCCTTCCTTTCATCTCTGTATGCAGGCGGCTCACCCCCCCCCCGCCCACACTGCAGTCTCTGGTTGTCTATGTCCCCACTTCTCACCTGCCCCCAGCGCCTCTGTTGGATTGCCGCTGTGCAGGCACCCAGAGGGCAGGTGGGAGAGGAGGTGGTGCCTCCACTGTGGCTTCTCCCACGTGCAGGTCCCAGGCCCCAGCTTTCTTCCCCTTCTCACTCTCCTTGGTGCCCGTCGGCAGGAGAGGCGGGACTGGGGGAGAGGCTTCCATCTCCATCATCCTCCCCTCCTGTTGTCCTTCTAGAGCAGCGGTTCTCAAGCATGGCCTGGGCCAACAGCACCACCTGGCGTTTGTTAGAAGACTCGGGGGGTGGGGGGGGGGTGCTGGGAGCAAGCCCTCCGGGTGATCCTGATGTTTGCTCAGGTGTCAGAACCTCTATTCTAGACCTTCGGTTCCTGCTCTCCTGCTAACGCCCAGCAGCAGCCCTGGGTGAGACGGGAAGAGAGTGGCGGGTGGATAAAAGGAAGATCTGACTCTCCATGTGCAGTGTCCTTCATTAATAGCCCCCCATAGCCTCTCTCATATGAATGTGTGAGCAAGGAAGTGCACGCTAGAGCACGTTTGCACACACACATCACATGGCTCTCTTTACAAGCTTCTATCCTAGCTTCTCAATTTTCTACAACTTGCAGAATCTCCAGCCCAGGCCTGAGAAGTCCCTGTAGTCAGCCAGCCTTCCCCACCCCTGATCCCGGCTCTGACACACACCCCGACACACACCGATCGCTCCACAGCCCCAGAGGAGCTGCCTTTAAATCCTAAGGTGAAAAAGGCCGGCGGGGGGTGTCCCATGGCTGCATCTGAAGCTGCAGTGAGAGGGAGGCTCCCTCCTGGCTTCTGTGTTTGGAGCTCCAGCAGGCGTTTTCTCGTAGAAGCTAAGAGAAGAAATGGTGGTGAGAGCTTAGAGTATGATAATTCAGCTGTGACAGATTGATTGTGCTGTTATGGGCCCACCTGGGAGCCGTCCTCCCCCACAGCTGACTCCTGCCCAGGGGTGACGTCATTTCTGTGCATGGGCACCTGCGTCTGCAGCCGCCCTGCAACCTAACACAACGACGCATCTCATGGGCTGCACGGGATTGAAATAGCTGACTCCCAGTAAACATTTGGATCATGACGCAGCATGAACTGTTTGCTCTCTGTTATTATTACTTGGTTCCCGAGTCAGAGAATTTGTGAAGCCAGCTAGCCAATGTTGTGGTGCTATTTACATCAGAACTTCCCAGGTGGACTCCTGAAACATGGTCCGGTGTGGCTTCCTGGGTCCCGTAGGCCGTGCATTCCATGAGCGGGATGGGGGTACAGATCACATCAGCAGTGATTCAGCTGCTACGTGGGACCAGCTGCATATTTCAAGAAATATGTGAGCTACCAACTTACCTTCAGACTAGTCATAGCTGTAGCTCAGCCTGGCATATCATGCCATGTACTGTCCACCCATGCTAGCCCAGTAGAAAACAATCAATGCCATTCTTCCCTCCAAGTGTCCTGAATTTGTTTGTGAGAATAGGAAAGGTTTGCAAACCTACTTTTTAGCATATGATGGTTTTGGTGAACCTTGAAGCAGAGACTTGGCTGATTATGAGTCTCAGACATCAGTGACATTATCTTTGATCAGATTTAAGTCCCTTCCCTTCAGATGACAAAGGTGATGTTTTCCTCGGCATGACACACCCTTAAAAAGGGTAACGTTTCTGGCACCCCTGGGAGAAGGATGAGGTCTCTCTCTGCTGGAGCTGATTCTGATCAGCCCTGGGGCTTCTGGTCCCCCTCACCTTGAGCTAAGGGACCTGATACCCCACAACCTACCATAGCCTATTTGTGATTACCAGATGGGAAGCTCTGTGGATGGCGGCCTCGGAAGATTCCCAGGACGGCCCTGTCCAATAGAACCTTCCACCAAGATGGAAGTGTTCTGTAACTGCCCTGATAGGGTAACCACTATCCACGTGTGGCCATTGAGCCCTTGAAATGTGACTAGTACAACTGAGGAACTCGATTTTATTTCGTTTCGCTCAATTTAAATCTAAGCAGCAGATTTGGGTTTTGTTGTTGTTGTTTTAATTTTTAGAAGAAGCCATGGAGGGAATTCCCCGGCGGTCCAGTGGTTAGGACTCTGCACTCTCACTGCCGAGGGCCAGGGTTCAATCCCTGGTTGGGGAACTAAGATCCCACAAGCTGTGCGGTTTGGCAAAAAAAATTAATTAATTAATTAATTAATTTAAAAAAATAACCCCCCCACCCCAAAAAAAAGCCGTGGATATTCCCCTCTGCCACGCAGTCTGATTCTTTTGGTGCCTTTGTTTTTGCAGCCTTCCGACAAGGAGATGTTCAGCCGTTCAGTTACCAGCCTGGCCACGGACGCGCCTGCCAGCAGCGAACAGAATGGGGCACTCACCAATGGTGACAGTAAGTTCTGCAGAAATACCAGCTTTCCATGCAGGCCTCATCACCTGAGAAAGGGCTAGGTTTCAGAAAATGTAGCTCAAAAACTAGGAAATGTGTTTGTTCTTGCTCACCTTTTGTATTACTACCAGTTTTAGCCAAAAAAAATCTCATTTGGATGAAAAGTTAATATCTATGAATTGGCTTCTGTGTGCCATTGCTCTAAGATTTGTATGTGTACTAACTCATTTATGCTAACAACTATAAGATTACTATGACTAATATTACTACCCTGTAAGGTAGGGATTATTACTCGTCACAATTTACAGATGAGGCAACTGAAACATTGCTGCTGCAACAAATTACCACAAACTTAGTGCCTTAGAAGAACACAGGTTTATTAACTTGGAGCTCTGGAGGTCAGAGTCTGAACCGGGTCTCCCTGGGCTAAAATCAAAGTATCAGCAGGGCTGCGCTTCTTCCCCAAGGCTCTAGGGAAGAATCTAGTTCCTTGCCTGCTTCCGCTGCTAGAAGCCTCTTGCATTCCTTGGTCCTGGACTTCCCTCCATCTTCAAGTCTCTCTCCTACTCTCCTGCCTCCGTCTTTCACTTATAAGGACCCTCATAATTACACTGGGCCCACCTGGATGCCCCAGGCTCCTCCCCATCTCAAGATCAGCTAATAGTTCATCAGTATCCTTAATTCCTCCCTTGCCGTGGAATGAAACACACTCACAGAATCCAGGGATTAGGACGTGGATGCCTGGTGGGGAGGGGGGAGCATTATTCTGTCTGACACAGAGAGGTTAATAACTTGCCTAAGATGTTATGGTCAGTGCTCTGGGGATCTATAATTTGAACCCTCGATCTGACTCCTGGGTACACCCTTAGGACCACTCTGCACGCTGCCTGTTTCACGCCCAGGATGTGCTTGCTGACAAGTCACAGCTACATTTCCACTCCCCAGTTTACAGAGCGCTTTCACCTGGGGTAGCAAATCCTCCTCTTACCTCCATTTACAGACAAGGGAACTGTGGGACAGTCAGGATTGACACCGGAGGCTTCAGACTCCAGTGCCCGTTCTCTGTCCGCCGTGACACAGACATCTAAGTCCAGAGGGCAAAAGTTCACCCCCTCCTTGATGATCAAGTATTTAGAACACAGTGGGTAGTGATGGTAACTTCCGACGAGGGATCCATTATCATTTTCCCCAGATACTCTTCAGGGACACTATTTCTAGTCCCCCTAAAAGGAAGTAGTCTTTTTTTTTTTTTCAGGACAAGAGGTGAGCACTTTATTTCTTCTTTCACTCATTTAGTTTTTCATGTAAAAGCATAGTGGGGTCAACCATGCATTAGACATGGGTCTTAGAGAATCCCAGTCTAGTCAGTAAAAACAAGTGGGTTAAAAACTGTAAGTTATAAACCCACACACACAGATGTAAAGAATATATATGATATATAAGGAAAAAAGTAAATATATATGAATATACCAGTACAAATACATGTTTAAGTATATATTTACACTTACATACACTTACATATATAAAGAATATATAGTATATAAAGAACATACAGTGGCGAGACAGTAATTTAATAACTGGCTCACTGCAGTGTAAGTACCCAAAGGGTACTCATTGGACCTCATTGATGAATGATGTATCCCCAGCACTTCAACCATCCCTGGCACCTAGGAGGCACTCAAAAAACATTTGACAAAGGGATGACTGAATGGTTCCACGCAGTAACATTTCTGTAGCAATCTAAGAATTTCAAATACGAATTGTCTAATTTGAGGTAAAAATGTTGGCGCTGGGAGCCAGTAAGATGGAAGGAAGAGCTTGAAAGAGGCACAGGGTAGGCGGACCCTTTGGGATACTGCTTTGGGCACATTTTTGCCCCATTGTTTCCATTGTCTGTCAAACAAAGTGACCTGTGAAGGGGGATGGATGGCTCCCAGGTATTCCCTCCACACAAGAGGAGGCCAGTAGGGCCAGGAGAGTGGCTGCCACACATGCCACCCCTTTGGAGCCCAGCCTCCCACAGTTTGGCCCTATGCAGTGTCACTTTCATCCTCTGGTCACTTTGGACACTGCCTACAAGAAGCCCATCAGGAGTAACAACAAATACTGTATAACTGTGACCCAAATTGATAGCCAAGACAATTTATTAAATACTGTATTGGAAAGATGTAATGGATGGCTTTAGTTTACACTGTGATTGAAATAAGAATATCCACTAACAGTCAAAACATCTGTAATTTACAGCCTCAAGTCAAATAAAAAGCCAGCACCTTGATTTCACCTAACTTGACATCATCTGATTCACTGTAATAATTATGTCAGAAATTGTCTTCCTCCACTTTTAATACTCCCACTGCTTTAGTTCTTTCAGAAGACAGCACCATGACCTGCATGCAGCATTACGAGGAAGTCCAGACCTCAGCTTCAGATCTGCTGGACTCCCAGGACAGCACAGGGAAGCCAAAGTGTCATCAGAGCCGGGAGTTGCCCAGAATTCCTCCTGAGAGTGAAGTGGACACGACGCTCAATGGAGAAAGCACGGACGGGGACCAGGGTCTGGGGATGGAGGGGCCGTATGAAGTGCTCAAGGACAGTGCCTCACAAGAAAATATGGTGGAGGACTGCTTGTATGAAACCGTGAAAGAAATTAAGGAGGTGACAGCCGCCACCCACTCGGCTCGGGGCCACAGCAGCAGGTCGAAGTCAACTTCCACTGTGAAGGAGCTTCTGGGGCCCCAGACCAGTGGCAAAACAGACTTTGCCGAATACGCCTCTGTGGACAGAAACAAAAAGTGTCGACAAAGTGCTAATGCAGAGAGTACTCTTGGAAATCCATGTGATCCAGAAGAGGAGGCGCCACCCCCTGTCCCCATTAAACTTCTGGATGAGAATGAAAACCTTCAGGAGCAGGCAGAGAGTAAAGCAGGAGAAGAAGGCGCTGCCGAGGGGACCAGTGAAACCAACAAGGTGGGCTCCGGCACATTGGTTTCAGAGCTTGTGTCACAATTGGGCGTCTAGCTGATCTTGGGGCTTTTGCTTGCACGTTGTTCTAAGGAATACATGCTACCACCTTCACGTGCGTTGAATGGTGGATGCTGTTTTCGTGTAAGCTGTGTTTGACTTTTTTTTCCCCCTCCAAGTAATAAAATACTGAAAGCTCATGTTTACAAACTACTTCTCTCTTGGCACCTTCCTTGGATATTTTCCAGTTTTTGCATCATGTCTAATTGGGGCAAGTATTATTTTCTTCATCTTGAAGACCAAAAACTGGAAAGACGAGACTCTTTGCCACCCATTTAGCCTCTTCCACTTGTTACCACCCCAGGCAGTGGGGTGATCTCCCCGCTCCCCGGGTCCCAGAAATCAGAGCACAGGAACAGACAGAGGGGACCAGTTCACAGGTGCCACTGGGCGTATCTGATTATGTATAGACTTTTATATGAATCAAGTAAGAGATTTTATTTTGTGACAATTTCTAAATAATAACCTGTAGCTCTTAAGTGTAGCTATTCAACGGAGCTCTAAAATGTACTAACAATCCCCGAGCCTTCTCCGTGGGTGTCTCATAAGCTGATGTCTGAGCCACAATAGCTTGGGATTCACATCTCCAGCTGTCAGCATTTCCTTGGGATTTAAACTGGGCCCTACCTTCTTTAGGCAACTGATATCTAATTTCCATTCTCTGCAGAGAAAAAAGTAGCGTTCTCTTCTCAAATTTTGGTAGGAAGGCCAAGTAGGGACTAGTCAGTCAATAGTAGCCTTGAAAAACTTGTGGCATTCATGATCAAAAGGGGAGGCCTGGCTAGGGTTATATAGCTTATACCAAGGAGTCATTCTGTGTAGTGTTCTCTGAATGCATTTCAGCTTTTCGTTTTACCTGTAAAGTCAGCCATTGAGAGCCTCAGTAAAGTATTTATGAATATATTTGTAAAATGCAAAAATGCAGCCTAATTTTTTGCCCTTTGTATAACTAAAGGTAATAAAACCAATGTGACATTTATGCTGCCTAAAGCAGTTAAAACTTCTTTACTTACAAGCATTTGAAAGGTAAGAGAGTTGACTGTCTAACCACTGCTAAGTAAGCAATTCTCCAGATATCACATTAGAAACTGGAAATATCCATCTGGGAAGCAGATTACCTTTCTAGAGTAATACAGGAATGAATAATCCATCATCTCCATATAAACCATCCTAATTTTAAGTGATTGGGAGAACTTGAAATGTTTAATATTCATGCATTTATTTGCAAAAAGATTTTAATGAGCACCTACTATAAGCCACATGATATAGGTGCTGGGAATACACTAGTGAACAAAACATATAAATGAACAAAAATCTCTGCCCCCATGGAGCTTACATTTTAGTGAGGAGATAGAGACATAAATACGTATGTAAGTAAAGTATGTGGTATCTTAGAAGGCTTTAAAGTTTAAAGGAAAGAATTAGAACAGAATCCGGGGCATTGGGAAAGTTGGGTGGGAGCACAGTTGTGAATAGAGTGGTCAGGGTATGCCTGGCTGTGAAGGGTCATTTGAACAAAATGTTAAAGGAGGTGAGAGAGTGAGTTGGTACACATTTTGGGGGGGGCAGAGCAAATGAAGTAGAGGGAATGGCCAGTGTGAAGGTCCTGAGGCCAGAGCAGGCCCGGCCTCTCCAGGAAAGAGGAAGGGGTGGGCGTGGCTGGAGAGGGGAGAGCAACGCTAAGAGGAGTAGGAAGAAAGGTAAGCAGGGCCCCAACCCTGTATGGCCTCGGCTTATAATCTGAATACAGTGGGGTCACTCGAAAGCCTTGAGCAGAAGAATGGCTTAGTCTGGGTCTGGAAAGGATCCCTCTGATGGAGCTGAAATTCACCTATGAAGAATGGAAGCAAGGAGACCAATTGGGTAGCCATTCTAATAAGCAAGACAAGAGACAAGGTGGCTCGGATCAGGGCAAGCGCAGCAGAAGTAACGAGAGACACGAAACTAGCGCCAGGAGATTTGTTGATAGACCAGATGTGGATGAAAGAAAGAGGAAGCAACGAGTCCGGGGTTTGGCCTGAGCCACTGGAAGGATGGAATTGCCATTAACTGAAGTAAGAAGGACCGTAGGCAGAGCAGATTTGGGAGGAAACTTGGGTGTTCAGGGCTGGACATATTGGTTTGAGATAGATATTGGTCATCAAAGTAGAGATGTCAGAGAACAGCTGGATGGAGGGACAGGTTTATGAGGAAGGGCCTGGGCTGGGTTTGTACATTTAGAAGTCAGCAGCAGACATTTGTTTTCAAAGCTGACATCAGATGAGATCACTGCATGAGTACGTGTGAATGGGACCTAGAAGAGCTCCAAGGACACAGGTCCAGGAAAGAAAAGGAACCAGCAGAAGAGAGCAAAATAGGAGAGAAAAACAGGAAAGTACAGTGTCCTAGAAGCCAAGGGCAAACTTTCAGGGAGGAAGGAGTGACCCCTGCATCAGATGCAGCAGGTGGGTCAGGAGAGATCAGTTACACGGTAGACATCAGTGTCCTTGACGAGAGCTGCTTCACTGAAGTGAAGAGGCAGAAACTAGACTGAAATGGGTTTAGAGAGAGAATAGGAAGAGAAAAATTATTTGAGTGACTTTTTTAGACAGCTCTCTTAAGAGGTTTTACTATAAAGGAAGGAGTAATAGAACTGGAAGAAGGTGGATTGGTTTTGTTTTTAGAATAAATAGCCTGTTTTTACATGGCTGGGGATGACTCCACAGAGAGGGGAAAGCTGATGATGTAGACAAAATGGGAGAGATGCTGGAGCTTACATCCATGAGTGGGTGTGAGGGGTCAGAATCTAGTGCACAGGAGGAAGGGATCACCTTATAAGGAGAAGCATGGAAAGTTCATCTGTGGCAACTGACAGGAAGGAAGATACATGAATGCAGAGACTGGGGGCAGGTGGGGGAGGTAAAAGTTTATAGAAATTTCTCTTGTTTCGTTCAGTTTTCTCAAGGTCCTCAGCTAAGGATGAGGATGGGTGAGGAGGTGTTGGGAGTTTGGGAAGAGAGGGGAAGATGTGAAGTAGGGAGCTAGGAGACCAGGGACCAGGTGACAGAAGGGTTCAGAGCAGCATTAAGGACTCACTTGAGGGCTGAGTTCACCAGTGACCAGGAAGGGAGTGGAGTATTTAAAGTATGACAGTGGAGTTTGACAGGGCAGAAAGGAAGGACGCCAAGGAGAAGCGACACACGGAAAAAAGTTTTGCAGGATTGTAGGAACTGGGTTATGGGAGGAGTGAGCTTGATCGAGGCGTGCTGGTCTGAAGGGGATTGCAAGGAGATGGGATGGTGGGGTGGCTGTTTAGGGTAAGAGAAGTCTGAGATGTAGCTGGGAGAGTGAGCAGTGAGGTGGGGGGGGAGGACACGGTCGGGGCAGGGAGGTCAGGGAGCTGGGGCAGGCTTGGAAGGATCTGTGTTTGTTGCAGTCAGCAAGAATTCAGGCAGGAGATGCGTTAGAGACAGAATCAGTGAACCAGGAACCAAAATCATTGAGAAATGAGGCAGGGAGCAAGCCACAAAATGTGAGCTGATTTCTCCACTAGCTGTGAAAAGTTTCCAGATGACTTAAGAATCTTCCTGATGACTCAGGCAAACTGTAGAAATATAAAATTCAGGCATTTGATAAAGGAACCATGTTTTTTTCTTAATCAGTCTTTCCATCTTTCATTGATGATCAATCCTTCAGTGACAATTAGGAATTGAAACAGTAGTCTGCATAACTGTTTGCTTTATTTGTACCTACAGATTCAAATAAAAAATCAGAAGAAGTTTCTCTAAGTGTAATACTACTGGGTATGCAAAAACATACTTTTTACGTGTTTATTCCTCAGGTGCTTTATATAATTTCTTGGTAGAAAATAATTTCTTCTCTAAAAATCATTTGAAAACATTTTTGTAGATAGATGGATCAAAGCGTATGCACAAGAAAGGTTAGATTATTGACTTCAAACTCCCTTCTCTTGGTTTATGTTTCTTCTAACAGAGATTTAGTTCGTTGTCATACAAGTCCCGGGAAGAAGACCCAACTCTCACAGAAGAAGAGGTGAGTTTTGTTAGTTTTTAAATAACCAGAAAGCTCATGTAATAGAGAATAGCACCTCCTTCCTTGAGTAAATGCACTGTCATGTTACCCTTTGTCTGAGAAAGCTAAAGGACACTCTTAAGCATATGGTTGGAGATCAGGGTTTGGGGATGTTGGCTTTATAATGGCTCAGAGAGAGTGACCGGCAGATGGTAAGACAAGAAAGAGGACACGATGAACAGGTCAGCTAAGTAAAGAAAACTCAGTAGGGAAGAAGGAGCAGACAAAAATAGAAAGGGGAGGGGAGAAAAGAGGAATGAGAAGAGAGAAATGTTAAGTGTGGGAGCTTTAATCAGTCAGGAAGTCCCCTTTAGAAGGAAGTTAATAGTGGGTTGGAAAATACAGGAAATTGGAGCAGGTGGGTGTAGAGAATTTGCTCCAGGCTGGGAGACAGAGGGAGAAGGGCTTAGGAATTTGGGAGGCTGAGAGCAGGGAACTTCAGGAAGTACACGTCCAGCTTGGAAGTAGAGTCAGACATGGCCACCAGCAAGAAAGGATGATATATTCTCCCAAGCACCAGGGCTAAAGATTCACTGGTTAAACTTTCAGTGAGCATTAAAATTGTAAAAGCCAGTATTTATTGTGTTATTATGTCAAGCTAGACTCAGAGAGAGCTGAACACCTTAATTTATCTAGCTACATATAGCCTCTTTCTGGAATGCCTAGCTCAGTAAATTTTGTACATGTACAAAAGCAATGTACATATGCTGGTACATCACTTCCCATATAGGACTCTGAGTATTAAAATATGAAGCTAGACTACAATCCCACATTGAAAGTTGAAGGAGCAGAAGTGCTTTCCTTAGGTGATGTTGCCCAACCCCCTCCATGTTTCCTGCTCCACGGAATGGACCTGCCATCTATCCACCTGGTTGCACAAGCCAAAACCCTGGGGTCATCCTTAACACCCCATTTTCCTCACTGTCCTCAGATGCAGTCAGTAGCAAGTCCCTTCAGTTCCACCTCCAAAGTAACTTTCATGCACCCCCCGACCCCTCTCCATCTCCACTGGGCCCTCCTCCCCTCATGAGACTAAGGCAGGACCCTCCTCCCAGGACCTGTGGCAGCTCCTTTGCCTCCTCCAGCGTTTTTCACTGTCCCGGAGCCATCGCATTTGGTATAAGAAATATGGGAATTCCCTGGTGGTCCAGTGGTTAGGACTCTGTGCTTTCACTGCCGAAGGCGCAGGTTCAATCCCTGATCAGGGAACTAAGATCCCACAAGCCGTGCAGCCAAGAAAAAAGGGGGGGGGGGGAGAAAATAGAATATAAAAGATCTGGAAACTAATCCTTTAAAATAAATTAAGACAGTAAAATTTTAAGTTACTTTTCTTCTTATCTTACATTTGTTTGTGGCTTTTGAAAATAGGACCTTGTTATACTGATGAATGTTTAACATAGAATAAAGAACTATGATTCCTGTATATTCATTTTAGGAAGAAGATTTAGAAAAAATAAATATGGAAATCATTTATTTTTATATTCATGTAATATAATGTTAGACAGTCCAGACTGAAACTGAGACCTGAATTTTAAGTACTATTATCCCAATTTAACAGAATGATGGGGGAAGGGTTGAATATAAAAAGGAGAGAAATGGGGAAAATGGAGTAATTTATGAGAACATAATAACAATTTACAGACCAAATAATAATGATGAAAGATTTTAAAGAGAAAAATTGCAAAGCTAAATAGCAAGGGGGCTTGAAGAGAAACCTTTTATTTATACAAAATAAAAATAATAGTCATAGGAGACAGATATTCAAAAGGAATATTAGAAGACTTGAGAAACGTTGATAAGAGTTCAAATTTCAAATGACATCTTCTGCACATTTGGTTCATGCTCAGAGATAGTATTAAGTTGTAAGTTAATGAAAGAGCCTATAATTAAAAAAAAAAAAAAAAAGACTATAAAGACCAAGAAGACCCAAGTACTTACAAAGAGTGGGGGGCATTAATGGCAGGGACCATGGGGAAGAAAGTAGGGAAGAGAAACAGAAATGGTGGTGAGGGGTCAGCTCTCATTACTCTCACAGGTAAAGGTGTGTTTGTCCTCCTGATGTTACCCCTGAAGGTGAGGAATAAATATCTAGGATGCTGGTTCCCTTCATCACTGTCATCCATGACTTACCCCTTTATAATCTGTCCACATTTTTGGCTTGGAACACCTTATAAATAAAAAGTTCCATATGTTTGCACCTCCCTATGAAAAGCAGAGGATTTTTTTTAATTCTTCCTAAATGGAAAGAAATTCTAATTCTTCATTTTGAGAGTAATATTTTCCCTAAAACCTCTAAGGTGAGAATGTTAATTTAACAGTCCTGAAAATGGTCAGATCAACAGGGCAAGAGTTTCCCAAAGATTATTTCTCTGACTCAAAACCTTTGGCTTGTCAAGGCCTGGCAAATCTGAGCCACCAGCCTGTAGTGAAAAGTCCTCATGCAAATGACCAGTTAACATGCGGCAGGCGTGTCTTAAGAAGCTTTGGAGGCCAGCTGGAAGCTTCCTGCACAGTATGTGAGATGTGTGAGAACAGGACATCTCTCCCTGTACTTGCAAAGCCAAGCATCTGTCAGGAAGTATGTTCATTTATTTCCTGGGTGTTTGAATAAATCAATCGCTGTGGCAAAGATAAATACAGGTAATGAAGGATATGCTTACCTATTTCCAAACATGATTTCTAACAATAAAACAATACCTCCCAAATCCCTTAATCAGTCCATTTACTCTATCATCCATTTTTCTATCAAAGAAAATGAAATCTCTCCTGATATTTGTGGCTACATGAGGTACATTAGTGAGACTGAGTAGGTGTGCTTGGAAAATAGCCCGCTTTTCCCATAGGAAAGAGCATCCCATAAGTTGATTGTCTCTGTGGTCAGGTCCTGGGGGTCTTGAGCTGCCCACTCCCCCTGCTCTCCTCAAACCCCTCAGGAGACCCAGAGAGGACCTGGTTTTCATAGAATTATGCTACTTACAAAGTTGTAGATAACACATGTAATTGTCCTGTAGTTACGTACTCCAGGATTAGCACAGATAATGAAGAACCCATTTTTGGGTATGTAGTCAAAGGAAGTGAAACCACTGTCTTGAAGAGATATCTGTACACCCATGCTCATTGCAGCATTATTCACGATAGCCAAGTCATGGAAACAACCCACGTGTCCATCAATGGATGAATGGATAAAGAAAATGTAGTTTTATACACACACATATACGTACGTAATGGAATAGTATTCAGCCGTAAAGAAGAAGAAAATCCTGCCATTTGCAGCAACATAGATGGACTTGGAGGGCATTATGCTAAGTCAAATAAGTCTGACAGAGAAAGACAAATACTGTATGTTCTCACATATATGTGGAATCTAAAAAAGCCAAACTCATAGACATAGAGTAGAATGGTGGTTGCCACAGCCTGGGGACTGGGGGAAATGGGGAGATGTTAGTCAAAGGGTCAAACTTCCATCTATAATAAGTTCTGGGAACATAATGTACAGCATGGTGACTAGAATTAACAATACTGTATTATATACTTGAAAGTTGTTAAGAGAATAGTACTTAAATGTTATCACTACACACCAAAAAAACGGCAATTACGGTAATGGAGTTGTTAACTAACCTTATTGTGGTAATCATTTCACAATATGTGTATCAAATCATCCTATTGCGCACCTTAAACTTATATGTGTTGTGTGTCAATAATATCTCAATAAAGTCTTAAAGGGACACACACACAAACCCATAGTCCTAAAAATCTAGCTTATCACTAAAAAGGGGGAGGGAGAAATCAAGCTTGAAGCTTGTTTATTCATTTCACCCTTTGTTTTCTAGATCTCGGCAATGTATTCATCAGTACATAAAAAAGGACAGCCAGGGAACAAATCAGGACAGTCACTTAAAGCGCCAGAGTCCACCTATACCTCCATCCAAGGAGCCGCTCCGAGGTCGCCCTCTTCCTGTAACGATCTCTATGCTACTCTTAAAGACTTTGAGAAAATTCCCAACAGTGTCAGCACTCTTCCAGCAGCAGGGAGGCCCAGCGGCGAGGAGCCCGAGCCAGATTACGAAGCAATACAGACTCTAAACAGAGAGGAAGAGAAGGCTGCCCCGGAGACCAACAGCCACCACGGCCTTTTCCCAAAGGAGAATGACTACGAGAGCATCGGGGACCTGCAGCAATGCCGAGACATCACCAGGCTCTAGCAGCCCGGAAGACAGCCCAGCCAGCATAGGACCAGCCGGCAGGGCCAGTGCTGCTGCAGAACACAAGAAGCGGTGTCAACCACGCTTCATATGCTGCTTTCGGAAATGGAAGATGACTGGAGATGCCGAAACTGCTTCTCAGTTTGGGGAACAGTGAGGTACACATCCTACTGCCAGGGCACTGGCACACCCAAGCACACTTCCCTCATATGCCCACACCCTCTGGAAGGATCCCAGCTGTCAGTGGTCTCACCCTCTTTGTGAAGAAAGCCACCCAGCAAGGAAGAACAGCACTCATCAAAAATCACAGCTGACCTGCCGGAAACACTGCCACTCACAGAAGCCGGCTTTCTCTCCCTCTCTCCCCTTTCTGCTGCCTGCTACTAATGGTAAAATGAATGGCTTTCTTCCCCTTGAAATCTTCCGATTTATCATGGTTCATTCCAAGGATATTCTCCCACCAGCCTGGCCTTTGCCTTCAACGTGGGTGTTTTTCTATGGTAAGAAATTGTGGTTGCTGCTTTCCTACCGCTCCCCAGTCCCCTTCCAGCAGCTGCCCCTGGGAACCGGGCCCGGCCGGTGGGTAGGATTGGAGATGCCCCTTGAGCTTCTTAGCTCTTTATTCCTTCCGATTTGGGCAGTCCATGTCAGCAGCCTCTCCCAAAGTACTTGAAGTCATTGTTAGATGCTTTATTTTATTTTTATAGTCAAAATGGTTTTTTCCCCAGTATTTGAAACTCTTCAGAGCCTTTTCAGTATTTTCAATGAATATCGTGGTACTTCCATACTTCTTTTAGCCCAGAGCTCATTCCTCTAAAACAGAGAGCCTTAATCTCTATGTTGGGACACAGACCACATGTTTGGATGGCAGCCACGGCTTCCATTTCCCAAGGGCTGTGAACTTGAATGTGTATTTCTGATGATCCCCGCTGCCACACCGGCCATGCGGGATTTCATACACGAACTGCTCCCCTAAGGTAATCTATCGGAGATTAAAATATAAACATTTATTTTTGTTATATAAATTTATAAGGTATTTTATGTTTAACGCCTAATTTCTAGAAAGTGCCAGATAAAATGTATATTAACTATTTTGATTTGATGTACAATGATTTGTATTCTCATTTTGAAAAGACACCATAAAGCACATAAACTGGATAATTATGAGTAGTTGTTACCTTTTTTCTAACCAAGTGTTGAAAACACTGAAGGCTTTTAAAGACTTGACTTTTCAAATGGTACTTGGAGCTCCTGGTCAAATCATCTGGCTCACTGGAGAAACAAGTGGAATAAACATAAATGATCATTTTCAATGGTTTGTGGTGGGAAGTACTGAAATATTTGACATGGTAAAAATGGAAGGAGGAACAAGATATGACTAGGGATGACTGTGAACAATTAACCTCAAGAAGGTATTATAATTTCATTAAGTTTTAGCTACTTTTTTAAGAAAAAGGTGATGAATTCTGCAGCCTGGTGCTTGCAAATGTAAATTGCCTATTGGGACTTTTTTTTCCCTTCATTTTACAAAAATCAGTTGCTGAAATTACTCAGATTGAGAGCTCAGCCTGGTTTGAATTTAATCATCTCTCTAGATTTTATAAGGCCAACATTGGGAAGCTTGTTCACTTTTCATTTTAAAATGAACCTGGTTGAAGTGCTATTATGCAGTGTGGGCTACAGAAAAGGAGCTTTTCCTACACTGCTAAAGAAAAATAAAAAGAGGCAATTATTCTGTACTGCTGTGACATCTGTGACTTTCCAGATTGAATAATCTTGCTGTTTTCACTCATTATGATAAAGAATGCAATTGGGAGGATGAAGCATCTTGAAAATTGTAGGGACCAGCTCCCGGGCATGTTTTTTCCATTCCTTGCATTCATGGCTTGATTTTTGTGACTGCTCTGTAATATGTTTCTGAAATTGTAAAGCAGCTCGGTTGGGGTAAATTGGTTGGTTGTCGTTATTTTTTAGTCAGCCTGGTCTCTCCCATGAAGACTTCATGTGTATAAGCACAATCATCATTGATCAAAAGATCATGGCAGAATAACCTTGGATTAGGGAGAAATTTATCAGGAAGGTGCAAGGCCCCATGCTCTCTGAATTCACATCCTTTGTAAGCACTGGTTCGCCCAGTGAGTCTCATCGCTTAGTATGAATGAGTTTGACCCGACAATCTTGACTTTGTGGGGTTGCTTTGTACCTGGTGACAGCCATGTCACACTGCACACCTAGCATTGTGCATGCTGCAGGCTTGTCCCTTAGGAGCCCCTGACTGCTCAAAATTTGTAATTCATGATGTCTTACTTATTGCCAGGGAAGTGGGTATGATCTCTAAAGGGTAAAACCATTTCTAGGTTGAGAAGCTCTTTATAAATAGTCATATCATCTTGAAATTTCATTATCAGAATCCCCCCAGAAGTTTCAAAACCAAGGCTATGCCTTATGGCCATAAAGTATGCAATGAAATATCTCTCTTGACTTGAAAACCTGTGCTAAGAATAAGTTGTGATATAAAGTATTAAAAGGAACTCTAAGGCCCTCCAGAACAAATCCTAAAAGAATAAGTGATAGCACAGTCCATGAGTGTGGGGGGGAGGGAGAAACAGAATAAACTTCAGGAGGTGGCTCTGCTCTTTAGAACACTGGGTAACTTACTGAAGTATATTTATTGATGTAGCATCACTGTTTGGACCCTAAAGTACAGTATTTCATAAACTTCATCACTTTTTACTTTATTTGTTGAAAGTTTGTGCTAGAATCTTTGAGTTGGAAGCCTATGGCTTCTTTTAAAAAAAAATTTCATCTTGAATTAAATGCTACATAGTTTAAATATATGAAAGGATATTATAAAAAAAAAAGAGTTTACTATATCTTTAAAATTTTGACACCCATATTATGTATGCATTCAACTATAATAACCTAGGTAGGTGAAATTATACAAAAAGATAAAAATAAGTTTTAGGAAATTTTCTTCATCTTATAAATCAGAATTATAAACCTATCTTGCCTAAAAGTAGAATCTTTGTTTTTATTCAGATATTTTGAAAGTTTTGAAGAATTTTGTGCTGCTTTTACTATTTCTCAAATATTGTCAGCAGGGAAGTGTAACCTGTTTTATGTGAAATGTTTGAGGAAATTTTAAATTCTAGAAGAAAGTAATTTTTGCAAATATGTTTGCCACAAATTTTTTTTCCTGCCCTGCATTAAATTACATCATTAGGGCTATTAAAGCTTTTGAGGGTACCGCTCTTTGTGGGAAAAAGGCTAATTACTGATTTCTCTGCCTTTAAAATCCAAGAGTTAATTCTAATTGAGTGCTAAATTAACAATAAGTAAACACAAAGAACTGAAATTTAACCTCAGCATGTCACTAGAACTGTTTCTCATATTTGATTTTCATTTTTCGAATTAGAGCATTTACTTACTTTTACCAGTAACTATATAAAAATATATATATATGTTGTATATATATGATGTTGTGTGTGTGTATCATATATATATATATATATATATATATATATATGATACACACACACATCCATATATACACATGTGTATATATATAAAGTCGCTCTGGTGCTTAATTAATTAGGATACATCCTGTCATTTATTTTGAGTGTTTATCCTACTAGTGTAATGACTATTGTCATAAAAGCAGAATAGAAGAAACAGTTCTCCAATCATTTTCATTTGGTAATTACAGGAAAACCATCTTAAGTTGCCCTCATTGCATTTTTCTAGTTAATGAATTCAGATTTTAAATTAGGTCCATCATTCTCTTAGCTGAAAAACAGTGGTACGTTTAAATAGTTTTATTCATGCGACTCCCTACATATTCAACCTGACAAAAGGAAATGAAAATAGGTGTCCTCTTCAGACAGGCGTTTGAGGACAGATTTGGCCGAAGGCAACAAGAGCCCCATGAGCCAGGATGGCGCCATGGCCAGGTAACCTGCCCACCGGGGGGCAGAAGCAGGGACCCGTTATTACATGAGGGCATTTTATTTCACTGTCTTCAAAAACCATGAGATTTTAGCACAGAATCAACAGGCAGTGGTGGAGGATGATGTGTAGAAGAGCCACTCTGAGATGGTGATGTAACATGGCTAGAATCCCAGAGCCTCAGTCCAAGACTGACTTAGGATTTTGTAAATGAGTAAATGCTCCTTGTAATAGTTGCCATGAGTCCATGTGTTCTCGTGATGCCGTTCTTCTGAAGGTGTTGATTTCTGGTACCCAGCTAGCTTAGCTTTGGCTGCGGGAAGCACAGTAGGTACCGATGGTTATTTCCTGGAAATCTTGACAGGCTTATTGTACTGTGTAACTGGGAAAAGTTAAAATGTAATGTTTGGTGTTAATAAGTGACTGATGTGAAAGTAGGAACATGTGTCTATAATATCAAATATGGCTTTATTTGCAGTGAAGTCTAAATTTCGTGTCCTGTAGTAGTATTTTCTTGCTCTGTGTTGTACCTTTTCTTAAATACATTATTCCTGACAGTATCATTAGATGAGTTGTATACACTTAGGAAGTGTTTGACTAGAAGAGATCAATCCAGAAACTGTGTTAAATTAGAGTCTTCATCTGGAATCACCAAAGTAAATTAAATAAAATCATGGTCCAGAAGAGAACAAACATTCATAAAGGGGTTTTTTTTTTCTACTGCTCATTTTAAAGTTGTATTTACATCCAGTCTCTGATATTTATAAAGTATTTCATTGTTTTTCCAGGTTCTTCTTCTATTTAACTAGGAAATAGTAGTTCAGATTTTTCTTAATGCCAGATGAAATGAGAAATACAACTTTTGCTTAAAAAAGGCAATTTTTTTAAAAGCATTCAATTTGGTAATCATTTATCTTAATGCAGTTAGATTTGACTTTTCTTTGCTCGCCACTTATATACTGTGGGTGTTTTTTTAAAATGTATTGTGCTCTGTCTCAGATCACCTTGTGTAATGGATTGTAAAGGTTGGTAATTGTCATTCCTCAGACTTCTGTATATTAAATTGGCAACAGTAAAATATTTTAATGTCATTACCTCTTAAACATTGCATTGTATTAACACGCCTCATGTTTTCAGGGGGAGTTTGAAATATAACTAAACAAATAGGAATTTGCATTTCACTGTGCGTGCATTTTTTTCCTCATAAAAATAGTTTCCCAAAAAAGTGACATATTATCTGTTAGGTGGTCCCAATCATTTTCAAAGTACTCCTGTTACTCAAAAATAATTCATGACAGTTAGCATCATTGTGACTCATTGTCTCAAAAAGGTCTTTGGAATGGTCAAATTGTCCAATTCACAAAAGAGTGGGAAAGTTGTATTCAATATTGGGAATGTTTAAACCTTCTGTCACCTTGCATAGCACCACCCCGGCCCCTCTCTGTCTGCTACTCCCAGGACATTCCATTCCCTCTTTTCTAATACCAGTTACAATCTTCAGTATCACAGACCCGGCCTGGCAGCATGGAACTGTTCCCCAGCACCTCCTGGCATGAAGACAGCTCTGCCCAGCTCACGTTTTCCAGCATCATGGGCTATCTCGATAAGGCACAGATCCACCTGGGGAAGCAGATGCTGGGTGTTACTTGCCATGAACTTTGCTAAACCATGTACACTCTTGCCCACATCTTTCGTGAGAATGGTTGGCGCTAAGGAGCCATGGAGAAGAACTTTTTAAGAATTCTGTTGAGGACTCAGACTCACAGATGCAGAAAAATGAGCCCTGCGCTCTAACCAGGTGAACTCACGGACCCCCTACAAGGTATTGAGATTGAAGGGAAATCCCTGGAACAGCAGACCAATAGCTACCCATAAAGTAGAAGGGCACTGATTATTTTGAGAGGAAAAAAAAAAGCCTCTTTCCTGTAAGAATTAATCACTTCTAAAGTAAATTATGTGTAACATTTCTTAGCCATGTAGCTATTGCACCCCACCCCCTGAGACAGTGCTTATGAGTTACGTGAGTTATAACTAGTTTGAGCTCCTCTCCAGGTCTCAAGGAAATGAGAATGTTCAAGCATCGAACTCTGGAGTTACCAGATGTTGAACATAACTTGGCCATGTATAGGCAAAATCCCTGATGTTCGGTGATGTTAGGTGATCCAGTGGCTGAGGGTCTCGCGTTCTGCACACCTGAGGATCCAGGATGTGTTTAGTTTTGATTTTTTTAACCTTCGCTCTCATCATAGCTTATTTGAATGGGTATTCTAGAGTGTAATATTTTTTTCCAAATTAACAGAACAGATATCTGTTCATTCTCATTATACATTTTTTTTAAAGGAATTCCTTTATTTTTATTTTTTATTTATTTATTTTTGGCTGTGTTGGGTCTTCGTTTCTGTGCGAGGGCTTTCTCTAGCTGCGGCGAGCGGGGGCCACTCTTCATCGCGGTGCGCGGGCCTCTCACTATCGCGGCCTCTCCTGTTGCGGAGCACAGGCTCCAGACGCGCAGGCTCAGTGGTTGTGGCTCACGGGCCTAGTTGCTCCACGGCATGTGGCATCTTCCCAGACCAGGGCTCAAACCTGTGTCCCCTGCATTGGCAGGCAGATTCTCAACCACTGCGCCACCAGGGAAGCCCTATACATTTAATTCTTAAAAGCCTATCTAGTATACCAGTTAGGCACCCTTCACAGGACAGTTAAGGCTAAAAGAGACAGACCAGTCTTGGCCCCTGGAGCCTGCATTTCAGAACAGACTTGTTGCAACGTCTGGTTTTACTTTATTTTGTTTTGTTTGTTTTTTTAACTCAACAAGTGGGAAACCATGAGTGTAAATAAACTCTGTCCTTTTCCTTTTTTAAGCTTAAGGAGAAAAAGAAATGTAATTTTAGCTCCTCATTTAGGTAGTAAAGGCTTCCCTGACAGACAGCAGTGCCTTTCCCTAGGCGAAGAGACTAGAACCAAAGGCCTGAGTCAGTCTTTGAACATTCCTTTGACAAGTTTTTATGTATTTTTAATGTCAAGCCCATAGATAAACCTGACATGATGATCATGACCCATCCAGTAAGTGTGCTTGCTTTTTTCGCATTCATCTTTTTAAATATAAGCTGCTCTGTTTTTCCTGGAGCCATGCTCGAAACTTAACTCTTGTGGGCCACTCCACGGCTGCCTCCTGATGTCCTGGAGATTTGGTGGCACCATCAGCAGTGCTTAGCTCTCAGGGAGAAGCTCGCGGAACATGTTGGGGAAGTTGAATTTTACATCCACATCAACAGGCGTTTGAAAGAGTCCTGTATGCCTCAGATTTTTGACACTTTTTAAAAATTTTTCTTTATTTTTTTCTGAGTACCCACTACATATTTGATTCTCAGGGGGTGGGTAGGGCAGGAATTAGAAGTAAAATTTGAACTAAGTGATGTGGGAAAGACTTCCTGCCCCTGTGTGTGTGACTCTGGAAAATGTTTTATTCCAATGCCCTACCTACCACTCTGAGTCTCTTGAGAAGCACACCGTAAATGTATATAAGATTGAGAAAGAATATCTCAAAGACTTAAATTATTGTTTAGGTATTTTCTTCTTTGTAAACTCAGGAATAAACCTGGTTTGTGCATGGCATAATATGGCTACTAAAGCTATAATTTGTAGGTAACTAGGTGCATTCTTTCAAATATGTTTCATTCTAACTTTTTTTAAAACTGGGGAAAGAAACTCCTAGTAATGAAAAAACAAAACCAACAAGAGACTTCCATAAACTCTTTCTAGAAGAACATAGCATCAGTCTGACATCTGCCCCAGAGTGTTTGTTTCTTGCCTATAGTATTTCAACAGTTTTTATGGGAGGAAAAAAATGCACGTTTTTATGTCTTGGAAAAATGAAGTATTGAATTAAATTCTCAGAGGGGACAATTTAGTTTAAAGAGAAGCATTGGTTTTGGAGATGAACTCATGGCTCTGTGGTCCCCGTTCCAGCATTGACTTTATTGTGTGACCTTGAGCAAATGATTAACTACTCTGTGCCTCAGTTTCTCCATATACAAAATGGGGATAATGATACCAACCATTGCCTACCTCATAGGGATGTTATGGGGACAAATGAGATATAAATACAAATGCTTTGAATTCTGTAAGAAAGGTGCTATATAAGTTGAAATTGTGTTGTTTTTAATGATCCAATTATTAATTATGTTTAGGGTTTAAATAATAGCAATACTGTTAGTCATGGTAAGAATAAGTTTCAACTTGATGCATATTTACAATTCTCTTCTGTGGCCAGATCTTGATCATTTATCCAGTAATGGTACCTAAGGAACTGAAATAGATATTTGTTTTCTGTGTATTTCTGCCCATAGTATTTCTATGCTGAATGTTCCCAAAAGGTTGGAGTTCAACTTGTCATATCTTACAGTTTACATGTAATGAACCTTACTCAAGCTGTATATAAAAGTATAATTACATGTAAATAGCAGGTACATTGTAATTAAAGGCACTTATCTTTGTTCTTTTTTAATTGCAATAAAGTTCAGTTTTACACAAAAGCTTGTTAAAATTCATTTACTATTTGGGAAGATCAAGAATGGCTAATTTACATACCCTTAGGGCATCAGCAGGGTTTGAAGGTTTTGACAACCAACTCACCACCTGGCAGGAAGGAGGTCGTGCCTGACGAGCAGGCTGTGGAGTGGAGTGATTAGAGTCACAGGCTCTGCAGAAAAGGACCTGAGTTTGAGTCCCAGCCCCGTGGTGACTTTGAGGAAGCTGTGGGACTTCTCTGTGCCCCTGTTTCCACCTAAGAAGTGAGGGATCATAGTATAGAACCTACTAACAAGGTCGTCTTGGTCATCCCCAATGAGGTACTGAGCATGGCACTGGAAGATGCTAAATGCTCTGTAAATGCTAACAGACCCTTTTCACAAGCCTGGTAAAATGTTGGTCACATCTACCCACAGGGCCAGCCATTCCTGTGAAGAAATGCAAGCTGAGAGCAAATAATGCCCCAGGCCATGAGCAGAGCCCACCTGCTTGAGGGCAGAAAGGGGTGTAACCCAGCAGGAGGTCTCAGAGCAAATGGCTTTGGTCAGCATCTGACCCTGGTTGCCCCTTTCCTAATCACCAAAGACAGACCTGGAGGCCAAAAGGTGAAGCGAGGGAGGGTTCTCTTTGGCATGCTCCTGTATCATTTGTGTTTGTGCCCTCAACTCCATGATACCCCCAAACCCACAAATTTCCTCTTATAAGACCCCCCGGACCTGACACACACACCCCTGGGCCTTTCCCATGCTCCCTTCTTCGGCCCCATCGCATCTGTGCAATTATAAGTACTTACCCTGTTCCAAATTTGCCCTGGACTGACCTGCTTATTTCTAAGGAACCAATGCCTCCCTGTACAGTAGGTTACTATCCTCACTTACTCCTAGACTATCGACGGTTTAAGGAGTTTGCTTCCCGTCACAGTCTTGAGCCCAAATCACCCTTAACGCACCCTTGACTCTCACGATGAACATTGCAAACCCATGCACCATGTCTGAGTCTGAGCTCACCCTGGGGCTTTGCTTTCTCGCACATGATACAAAGTAATGATGGCAACCTCGAGGGAAAAGCAGGAAGAGCCAGACATCTCGGTTTCAAACTCCTCCTTCATTTCTCACCACGTGGGGGAATTTCCTCTCCTTTCCCAGAGCTGTACGGCCCAACTCCATTCTGTGTGCTGAGGCTTTCAGTTGAAAGTTTGTCCTGAGTCTTTGGATCACAGAATCAGGTTTCCCACCTGGGCTACCTGGGGAAACTGACTTTCTGGGGCTCAGCAATTTGGTCGATGTTCAGTCATTTATGGAATGGAGTCGTTTTGGCAGTTCTGCCAGAGGTGGGCTGCCAATTCTAGGACGTGTGTTCATGAAGGGTACTGGAAAATTCTGAAACCCTAGTTAAGTTGAGCCAGACACACTCCACCCTTGTTTGCTATTGTTAAAAACCGTTCATTGGTCTACCTTTCTACCTCTGTGAAACTGCACTATGATTGTTTTTAATTTTTTTAATGACACAAGACATTACTGTCCCTTAAAGTCACCATTCTGAATATTTGCTTTCATCTAAGATGATTCTTAAAATCTCAAGGCTGGACCTTGAGGGCTCCAGAGCCAACTGTTTACCAGGCATCACATCTGCTTCCAAGATTTCTCCATCTGTGTGTCCTGATGTCATCTCAAATGTGATCATTCTGGAGCAGAGAGCATCTTTCCCAGCTGCCCCCCTTGCCCTTTGAGGCACGGTTTAACTTCTAAGTGTTCCCCATGGCATATACCACAGTTTCCTGCACACAGCAAGCATTAAATAAATGTCTGATCTGATTTGAATTCTCATACCTCTCTATCATCCATAATCCTATGAGCCTCTCTTAGACTAGTGTTTATAAACTCTTAGGATTTTATACTTGAGCTCTTCTCCTCCCAAAAGCCTCTCTGTGACTGAATTTCTGAAGAGATGGCAGAGTGACAAGGTAGGGATGTCCTCCAAGCTAAACCAGCTCCAAAATTGATGGCCAGCGGAGGAGGGGAAACATCTGACATGTAGATAAACGGCACCACAACCTGGCAGAGTTGTCTTCTAAAACAGACAAGGCGTTCAAAGCAAACAGCTTTAAATGCTCAAGTCCAAAATAAAAAAATAATACTAATTGCAACATCAAAGTAGAGAAACAAGCTAACAGGAAAACAAAGGAAACCACAGAAAAACCACTTATTGATTCAGTCCATAAATATTTACTGAGCACTTACTATGTGCCAGCCCCTGAGAAGCAGCAATAGAAGAAAGACAAACTCCTGCCTCATCGGAGCTCACCTTCTGACAGCCCCAGGGCTTACCTTTAAATGCCTGACATGCACATTTAAATCCTCAGTGTGTTCACTATCTCAGTATCTCAGCTGGTTGCAGCAAGTCTCTGGAGATCCATGTTAGATACCAGGGTCCAGAAAAGCCTCTGTGAACAGGTTATAGTTAAGGTGAGACTGAAAGGATAAGCCAGAAAGAGAGCGTTCCAGGCATGGGACAAACCAACTTCCATAGTGTCACCAGGATTATCCTTCTAAAAAGCAAGCCTGTTTTGGTCGGGAGAAAAGGAGAGACTTCCTGATAAGGTAATTATTAAGTACCTACTATTTCCTAGGCACTATTCTAGATTCTGAGGCTACCGTAGTACGTAAAACAGACAAGAATTACTGTTCCAATGAAGCTTACGTTCCAGTGAAGGAAGAAAAGAATGATTTATCAAAACAAATTTCAGATCATAAATGTGGTGAATGAAATAAATAAGATGGAATAAAGTAAATAAAATGAAATTGAGAGAAAGTAGTGGTTTAGGGGTGAGTGGTGGGGGGAGTGGGAAGGGACGATACATTTTATCTTAAGTGGACAGGGAAGACCTGAATGACCAGGAGCAGCCATACAAAATTTGGGAAGAAAAACATTCCAGGAAAAGAAAATAGCAAGTGCAAAGGCCCTGGGGAGGAAAAGAGGCTGGTATGTTCCAGGACCACAAAGGAGGCTAGGGTGGCTATAGCACAGCAGTGGAGAGTGGTAAAAAGGGAGGTCTGAAAAGATGGGGTGAGAGCCCATGCAGCTGAGTAGATTAAGATAAGGAATTGCCTTGTGATTCTAGGAGCAAAGAGAAACCATTGAAAGAGTATAAACAAAAATTTGGGGACAATTCGTTTTCCATATGAAGAATAACATAAATGGGACTCTCAATTTATACCATAAATGAAAATAAATTTCATACGAATTAGAGAGACAATCATAAAGAACAAATGTAAAATAATACCTATAACAATACAAACGTGCAATTTATCAGACTCAATTCTATATGTATTTAATTGTATTAGCTCATTGGATCTCCAAAACAACTGCAGTGAGTTAAATACCCTTAAATACTTTTATCTGTACGAATGACCAAGCTGAAGCACAGAATTGTTGACTAAATTACCCAGCTTTTAATGGCAAAGATAAGATTTGAACTCAGACAATTTCACTGCAGGCCTGAGTTCTTAATCATAATTGTTCTATGGGAGATTTTTTATTATCGTTTAGAACCAAAGGATTTCTTAAGCAGTTGACCCTTGAACAATGCGGGGAGTTAGGGGTGATGACTCCCACATAGTCAAAAATCTGAGTATGTATATATTTATAGTCGACCCTCCCTATCTGCAGTTCCATGTCCTCAGATTCAACCAATTGTGGATCACATAGTACTGTAGTACCTATTTATTGAAAAAAGTCCACACGTAAGTGGACCCACGCAGCTCAAACCCGTGTTGTTCAAGGGTCAACTGTCCATAAAAAGCACAAATAATAATACCTTTAAAGGACACTGATATGTTTGACTCTATAACTTTACAAAACTTCTTCGTAAAAGTTTAAATATATGCATCAGTGTAAGAAGCAACATATGTAAGGACAGCATATGTTGTTTGCTGTTTTGTTTGTTGCCATATTCTCATTCCCCCACGAGTGGTGTGCACACAGTGGGAGCTCAGTAAACATGCGTTGCAAGGATGGATGATGGATGGGTGGAGGTTTGTGTGGGCCATCGTACCAGGCTCTATGCTAGGTGCTGGCAATACAAATGTGAATCAAACAGACTTCTCCATATCCCCTTGAGCTCTCAACCTTGTTGAGTGACGTAGGTAACATTTGCAGATACAGTGGCAAGGAGCCGAGAGGCTTCAGTCTGAGGTACTTGGAGTTTGTGCTAGAGGATGCTGAGACCAGTTTGGGCATGATGAGGGCTTGACCAAAGCAGAAGGAATAGGGAAAACAAAGATGCTAATTCTAGACATAAATAGGTAGTAAAACAGAAGGGATCTGGTGATTGATAGGTCTAGGGGATTGGGGGCATAGAAGAAAACTCTTGGGTTTTTGGATAGATGATGGTAATACTAATGAACTAAATATAGAAGGAGAGGATTTGAAGGGGGATAAATAATGATTTCAGTTTGAGCTTTGAATACCCGCATCTCCATTTCCACAACTAGTAGTGTAATATTTACCTATTGGTTTCATAATTAATCAATAATATTGCTTTGAGCTTCTTGGTGACATGTATTATGTAATATCATGCCATGGGGAGAGAGGGGGGAGATGTAAACTCTCCAATCATAATAAAGTGGAAAATTATGGAGTTTCCACTGAAACATAATTAACCAGACATGATCCAAATCCGTGGGTCCTTCCGCGTGCGGGCTTCAAGAAGAGATTTGCCGAAAACTCATAGCTCTCTTCCATCAACTTAGTTTACATTAACCCCAGCCCCAATGAATAAGCGTTATGTTACAATCACTGCCAGTGTTGGATGAAAGAATCTCCAGTCACCTGAATGAAGGCTATCGTAGTAACTGGATAGAGGCTCAATAGAGCAGAGAGCTGGCCGGCGGTTAGCAGCAAGGTAGAACTCACAGGGGATTAAAATCTCTCTACTTATCAGTCCAATAAGACCCAAGTAACAATTACTAAATTGAGGTAAAAATAATTTTCCCACACACATATTCCCTACTCTCTTACTCATTACTCATTAATGACTGGGGAGCTTTTGAAAACTAAATGTTTTTAGTTCGGAGATTCTTGTTGTCAATTACAATTACTGTTAGGGTTTTTTTCTACGTAGTTTTCGATCCTGTGGTGCTTCTCGCTTCAATCTTTTCCATAACTAGTTGGATCCGGTGACCTTCAATTGTCCCTCGTGACTTTCACTTGCTTATCATCTACATCTTGTATGGGGAAGGGTAAAACTAACAGATTGACTGTTATATAGGGAAAATGTTAAATATTCATATCCCCTGGCATGAGTGGTTTTCCACCGAGTCTTGAAAAAAGCAGCTGTGTGCATGTGGGGCTCTGCCTTGACTGACCTAAAGTAAATGCCCTTTCTCCCTGCCTTGAAGATGACCCGCACACCCAAGGCTCTGTGACCAGTCTGCACGATGTCAGCTACGGTCATGGTGATGCTCTTTTGAAATGTAACAAAACCGGCACTGGTATATAGTGGGAAGTCTCAGGTTGTCCCGAGGTTTCCGTGGAGTGTCGGGGCTTTGGGGACACCCCACTCCTTGTTAGACCATCCATCTCTCTTTCTCCTTCACCCCTGCAGCTGTTCTCCTTCCTGTTCTTCCATGACCCAGACCCCACTTTTTAAATTTCCCTCGAAATCACTCACACAAAGCGCTTCTGAAGGTGACAGATGTCGCTGCAGGTGAGAATTAGAACTGCATCTTAAGCATCTCGGCCGCGCCGCAGGTGTTCCCCGCCCACGTTCTTCCTCCCAACACTCTGACCTCCCAATCTCCTCGTTTGAACATGCTGTGCAATTCCATTCTCCACTCCCAGTGGAGCCCGAGGCCTTCCGTTACATGTTCCAAGACTAATTAATGGGCTCCCAGATACAAAAGATCATCTACTCTGGGGCTCCCTCTTTGCAGCAAAGATAGGCAGTAGCTTTAACGTTTGGCTTCTTCTTTTCCACAGAACAGCCTGTGCTGAGCTGCATAACTGGGTCAACAAAGTAGCCACATCAAAGTAAGTCATTTAACCAACCCACTGAAAGTGGATCTTTGTTTGCTTAAAAAAAAAAAAAAAAAAAAAAAAAAAAAACCCAGACTGCACCACGTGGCTCCGGTAATAAATATTATTTAAGTCCTGTTATGTCCAGGGACATCTCTATGTACCTCTGCACACGGGTCCTTCACTCCCCACCCCTACTTCCCACCTCCACACACAGGGCCAACTGAGCGCTGGGTTCCATTCAATCTTTCATTCCTCAAATAATTACTGAGTGTTTAATGTACCAGGCACCATATTTCCCTCTAAAAGCAGTGGGACTACAGTTGAAGAGAGTGGGGATTAGTGTCCGATTCCAAGTCAGCTTTTGAGAAACTAAATGCCATCCTGTGCGTCTGGGACATGATGATGAGGTAAGATTTCCACCACAATCAGCTTAGTCTAGAGTCTGGGTTACCTTGTCCCACCCCCCAAACCCGCCAGGCTTCACAAACAGAATATTAGAGCTAAAGGGAATCTCGAGCTCACCTAATTCATCTGCCTCCTTTTACCATGGAGGCCCAGAGGTTTAGTAAGGCAAAGTGATTTTCCTCTGGAGTTCCCCTTCGTAAGTCATACACAGCTCTTGGAAGGCACTGCAAGAAAGGGTCATGGGAGAGGCAGTGCAGGGAAGGGGGCATCTGCAGCCTCGCTTTGGTGTCAAAGACCAGAATTCAAATCCCAATAATGCCACTTGTTTGCCATTTAACCTTTGTCAGGGTAACTGGCCCCTCTGTCTACCTCACTCTGCTCGTCTCTAAAAATGGGTCAACACTCACCTCAAGGAATTACATCAAATAATAGTTATGAAAGTGCCTGACATTTCCCTCCCAACACACTTAGGCCTTTTTTCCCTTCCTTCAGAGACCCTGTCCCTTTATACTGGAAAAGAGAAAATGTGCCCATTTATCACCATCAAGACTCTTTTTTTTTTTTTTTTTTTTTATTTGGCTGCGTTGGGTCTCCATTGCTGCACATGGACTTTCTCTGGTTGCGGCTAACAGGGGTTACTCTTCGTTGTGGTGCACGGGTTTCTCATTGCAGTGGCTTCTCTTGTTGCAGAGCCCAGGCTCTAGGTGTGCGGGCTTCAGTTGTTGTGGCACACGGGCTCAGTAGTTATGGCTTGTGGGCTCAGTAGTTCTGGCGCACGGGCTTAGTTGCTCCACGGCATGTGGGATCTTCCCGGACCAGGGCTCAAACCCATGTCCGCTGCCTTGGCAGGCGGATTCTTAACCACTGCGTCACCAGAGAAGTCCCATCAAGACTCTTTTAATGGCCTTCTTCCCTTCCCCGACCCAGGTCCTACACAAGCACTCACATAGGCACACGTACACACACACACACACACACACACACACACACACACTGACTCCCTCACCGCGGGCACGGGCCATCAGCCTGCTCCGAAGCACTCACAGTGGTGGCAGCCGCCCACCCCATGAGGGGCTCTCTGTTAACCTCAAGGTCTGGCTTAGGTTTCCAGCCACCACCTGCCAAGTCACACCCTCCCTGTCGGCGCCGGCAGGCCCAAGAGAGGGTGCAACGCCAGACAGCACACCGGAGATGCTTCCTGTCTGGCTTTAATTAATTTCTTTGTTTCCCTTGAAAAGACATCTTTAGTTGTCTAATCCACACTGTGTTTTGGCTGCGGTACAAGCCTCTAATTCAGCTGAGGAAAGCGGTTTGCTTCTAACTTAGCATTGGAGAGGTGAGAAGCAGCCCCTTTCTCCTGGGATCTGAGGCAGGAGCAGAGTGGTGGGCGGTGTTGGTACTTCTGAACCTACCACGCAGGATGTGGAGGGATTAGAGTTTCTCCATTTCTGGGTACTCAACTCCTTTAGAAATATTTAGAAAACAAACTGCCAGAGTACAATAATAAGATACTCCCTCGTCAGTCCAGAATCGCCCATCTGATTTATTGTGTGTGCGTTTTAGATCAAACAATGCAGGTAATAACAAGAAAGAACATGTCAGGGTCTACCAGAAGACGGATCTAAGGGCCACCAGAGGGATCTTATCAACAGCTGTAGAAATTCAAGAAAGGGCTTGAGCCCTCTCAATGCTAAATACAGAAAGACCAGCTCCACAGATGTGGCCATCACCTGGCAAGCATTCGGTTGATATTTGTTAAATGAATAAAGGAATAAATGAATGGAAATGAGATAGCCACATTTCACCATTTTCATTCCTGTCATGTATATTCTCATGATCACACCTTATGAAAGACTCTTCTCAAAAACCTGAGTTAGATTCCTAGTCTCTATAACTCAAACCACTATTTCCTAACTGAATAGCAACTTGTACTTAATTCCCTCCTAAACTCGCTAGTAGCCCTCTCCCTTGACGGTGGCTTTCCGCAGGGCTCAGAAGCGATGGAGGTGGGGTGTCTGTTCTTTCCCTCTTCTTACCCAAATCTACTTCTCTTACTTTACCTCTACTTGCTACTTCAGGCCACTCCAGAGTCTGGGGAGAGGGAAAGCACAGGAAAAGAGGGTGAAAAGAAAAGAAGGAAAACACTTTTAACCTAGCTGCTCAGTCTCTCTGCCACGGCAGGCATCCACATTCTGGCTCTCTGATGGAGAGAATCAGTGGGACCTTCAGAGATGGCCAAAGGGGGCAGGTATACTGCACCAGAGTCAGCCTCTCATTCCTGGCATCAGTTCCTGCCCCCTATTGCTACCCCCCAGCCTCACACAAGGCTGAGTGAGCACCCCAGTGGGCAGGTCTCCAGGGCTGGGTTCTTTCTAATTGGTGCTCTTGGGTGCCTGTGGGCACACCCTCGTCCCTGTCTCACCCAGCAGTGCAAGTGTAGCCGCTGCCTCTCTCCTCACCTGCTCTCCAGATAGCTCCTCCTAGCCTCCCAGCTTCCGGTTGTCAAGGTCAAGATCAGGCCTGGTCTTTGGGGGTGATGTCACTTCCTCCCCTGGCCTCTCACTGCATTCACCCCCACCCCCAGTGGCTGGGCCGAGATGGGTGTCTGAGGATCTGCCCCTCAGCCAGCCTTTGGCCACAGCGGGAGAGGCCAGCCCACCCTTGCCATAGACCTTGCCAATCACTACTCTCAACTCCCCTCACCAAGCTTGCGGAGGGGTTAATAGCCCCTGCAGTGCACACAACGAGGGCAAGAGAAGAACCAAAGCACTTTATCCTCCTGAGGGTGCAGCTACTGCTGCTTTCCATTGCAAAATCCCTGGCTTTGGGTATTCCTGCAACATTCTAATGATGCAGAAAGAGGAAAAATTGGTTGTTCTGTCTGCTTCTCTGCAAACCAGCATGGGGACCGCCACAGAACTGGAGTCAACTAGCCTGACCTACCATCTCCTCTCCTGCTGGCCAACATGCTGGTTCCAGCCTCTCAGTTAGACACACAAAGGGTGACCCCTTAAAAGTTTGACCTTTTTCTTCCCAAGTGACTGGATTTCATCTGGATTCCTCACTTTGAACCAATATCCAATATGTGAAATTTAACAGTGATGACTATCCATCTCTATCTCTAGTACTCTTAACAGCAAACAGACACTTCTAGAGAAAAAACAGTCAATTTAACTCTGCATTGAGTGCTGACTACATGCACACAAGGATGATACCGAACCCGATACGCATCATGGATGTGTGGTCAAACATCACTGCTACAAATGCACCCATCTCCCAGAGCAATGGTCCCTGAGGGCTATTCTCCTCGCCTGTTCTGTCTGTCCACACAGCCTTAGCTGGGGAGCCATCAGAAGCTGCATCTACAACACAAACACAAATTAGAAATTGGCTTAAGAATTTCATCTGGGTTGGGTTTAGATCTGCAGCATACAGGATGCTATATCAGGATGGCAATCTCAAAAAAAAATCAAAGTGACCTTTAAAATCTTATTTTCTAACTCACCCCAGCAATTGGAAACCTATTTACAGCAGTCTAAATTGATGTGGCATACCTCCCATAAGTTAATAAACTAAAAGACAGACAAGAGGAAGTCAAAGGAGCCAGAGACAAAAGCCAAGATTAGAAGACACTGGTCATTTTTTGGCTACCTAGCAACCAACAATCCTTCAGCTCCACCCCCACCACATACCACACTTGTTTGAATCTGCTCTGCTTCGTAGGAGATTTCTCATTGTGAATAGTGTGGCTAGATGGGAAGCCAAGCAGAGGAGCCAGATTCTTCCTCTACAGCTAAGGGAATGGGTACATGACCAATTAGACCAATCAGGGATTTGAATCTCCAGCTGGTAACCCAAAGATGGAGGGAACAATTTGAGGTCAGATACTCTGGAGAAACAGGGGCACACAGTGTCCCAGACATTTCTATAGCATCCCCTTGTGTGCCTTCTCAGCTCTGAGGCCCCCGTGCTCCCTTGCTCCCTGATGGTCCTTCAGCCCAGACTTCAGCCCCTCAGCCAATCTCTGTCTCCTCAAGATCCTCCCAAGGCAGAGCCAGCTCCCCTCGGTGGCCACCAAGAGTCCTGACGGACACAGTAGGAATCCACTCCTCACTTCATTCTTCCTAGCCACAAGGTCAAAAAGAACTCAAACTAAAACCTGCTAAGTATCTTTTGAAAATACTCTGAGAATTTCAGTCTCCCAGCTCTCGGGATTCACAGTGGTTCATATTCCCTATATTGAAGCATTTGCTCTAGTCGTCTGTAGTTTGTTGAGTTGATGGCACTTAGCCCAGCAGGAGCTTTGCTGTTATACTCGCAGAGGTCTTTTCAGCCATGTGTTCATTTATTTTTAAGCCACAATCTAAATAAGGTAGAAACAACCCCCATCTCCTTTTCACAAAATCAGAGAGGTTAGGACAGAGAAAACTTTAGAGATGGTCTAATCCAACATGCCCATTTTACAAACTAAGCAAAACTTTCTTCTTGGGAAAAGTAAGGAGATTCTCTATGAAGATTTAGCCTTTGTTCCAAAGTTATTCATGCCTTAAACCAGGATTAAAAAACAATTTCCTTTTCTCCACACTCTGGGGTGTGTCTCAAGCTTAATTAGATTAATTTGTTTCTAAAAATCCTAGGGTTACATTACCTAGAGTGTGTGTATACAGGCACTTATCAGTTTTCACTTAATTACTGAACTGGTCTCTTAAGTGGGCTTTTTACTTATAGCCTCAGTATCCCCACCTCACCCCACCCCCAGCCCAATCTTCACACGACCACGAAAGCTGTTCATCTGAATGCAAATCTGATCATATTGCTCCTCTGTGTCTGTCCTTCTGTAGCTCCCCATCTGTAGCAGGCAGAGTGATGCCCCCCGCAAAACGTCCATGTCCTAATTCCCAGAAACTGTGAATATGTAAACCTTACATGTCAAGAGGGAATTAAGATTGCAGAGGAAATTAAAGCTGCTAATCAGCCAACCCTGAGATGGGGAGATTATCCTGCACTATTCACATGGGCCCAATCTAATCACGAGGGTCCTTAAAAGTAGAAGAGGGAAGCAGAAGGCACAGAGAGATTTGGAGATGCTATGCTGCCTGCTTTGAAGATGGAGAAGAGGCCACAAGCCAGAGAATGCAGGCGGCCTCTAGAAGCTGGAAAAGGTGAGGAAATGGATTCTCCTTTAGAGCCTCCAGAAAGGAATGCAGCACTGTGGGCACCTTGACTTTGGACCAGTGAGACCATTTCAGACTTTGACCTCCAGAATATAAGATGATAAATTTGTGTGTAGGTAGTGTGTTGCAGCAGCTAATAGCAAACCTTTAGACCATCACATACAAGGCATTCAATGATGAAACTTGGTTTCAGTTCCAGCCTCCATTGCCCCCCTTCTTCCTTCCCCCACCACCAGAGCCACGCTGGGGTAGTCCCCCCTTTTCTCACCTAGCTAATTCCTACTTGAAGGAGTTCAGGACATGCCACCCCAAAATATGCCACTTTGGCATATTGATTATTTGAGTTAAAGATATTTGAAAAACAGCAAATGCAAGGAAGGCACTCTGGCCTTCCTTTTTCTTCCTAAAAACAGGAGATAAAATTCCTATGTAAATGGTGTCCTCACTACCAGGAGAAAGAAACATTCTCATTATCAGAGACAAGGAGGAGAGGAGAGGGCTAGAAAAATCTGATAAACAGACCTTGTTAAAATAAATCTTATCTTCCTTTAGTTCCCTCATATGTTTTAGTTACTTGCATACTATGACAAAAATGGCTATCCTTTGTTCAACCTGCCATATGAACACTTAGGCCTAGTCATTTCTTTGGGTCATTTTTCTTGTGGCTCCATGTAAATAAAATTTATATGCATTTCCCCTGTTACTCTGTCTTATGCCAGTCCCAGTTGGAGCTCCTAGGAGGGTGGAGGAAAATTTTTACCTGCCTTCCATGCTCATCCTACCCAAGGCCGACACCACCTGTAGGAAGCCCTCCCTGATTCCCTAAGATAGGTTCAGTAATTCCACTGTAGCCTACGCTTACCTCAGATTGGGGCATTTATCAGCCTGTATGATATGTGGTTATTTTCTCCTCCCCCTAGTGACACTGTGAAATCAGTACAAATGGTTGTTAAAGAAATGGTTTAACATATAAACTCCATGAAAATAAATAGTTTTGTCTGCTTTATTGGCTCCGAATCCCCAGCACCTAAAACAATGCCTGGCATATAGCGGGCTCTCAATAAATTTTTTAAATTAATGAGTGAATAAATGAATGAATGAACAAAATATCTGGGCATAGTCTCGGGTGTGGAGTTAAAATGACCAGAGAGAACAGGGGGGTCCCCTATGCAGGCTCTCAGAGCAGCGCTTCCCCAAGTAGGTGGAGAAGAGACCAGAAAATGTGAGGTTCTGGGATTGTGAAATTGCCTTAATTCTTACTCTGACAAAACCTCTCCGTAATCGCAAATGGGCTCATTTCCCAACACAGCTATGAAGACAGGAGGTGAGATGATAGGAAGATGCAGCCTTTATGGCTACATATGATTTCCAGACGTTCACTGGAGCAGCCTGGCCCATGAGTTATGGACAACATCAGTTTGACCTCTTTTTCCATGTCCTGCAGAGGTCCAAAGTCTGCCAAATTTTTTCCTTTATTCTCATGACCACTGCTTGGTTCTGGCCCATGCCACTGCAATCAACCGTATCACTTAACTATTCAAACATCAACAACAAAAACAAAAACTCTCCATAGTTTTTAATATAGTAAACTTCATTTAAGCATTTGTGGTATGAGGAGTGCTTGCAGGGTTTGTGGGGAAAAGGGAGAATAGAGGTGTGGAATTTCTGCCAGCTACTTAGTTTTCAATTAGTTTTCAGTCCACTATTTCATTAACTTCTCATTAAATTAAATTCTCTCTCTCTCTCTCTCTCTCTCTCTTACACACCTACACACACACCACAACCACAGGAAAAAAATGAAAACCTCCCTTTGTCTGTTGAGATTCTGGTTAACTTTTATTCTGAGTGGCTTACCAAGGATCACCCGCCTTAAAAGGTTTTGTGACGCAGGATCAAGATGGTAGAGCAGGAGAACACTAAGCTCACCTCCCCTCAGAACATATCAAAACTACGACTGTATAGAGAACAACTCTCGCTGAGATAGGCTTGAAGACTAGCGTAACGGCTCTTCTAAGACCAAGGCTGTAAAGATCCACGTGGATTCTGGTAGAAGGGAAGAAGTTGTCTGGTTGAGACCCACATGCCTAGTGGGGGACTCAGAAGACGAGGGAGATGTCACAGGCTCGGGAACCTCCCTGAGGGAGCAAGGGATTCAAGCCACTTATTAGGCATCCCAGCCCTGGGGTCCCACATCGGGGAGATGAGCCCCCTTAGCCAGCCTGAAAACCGCTGGGGCTACCGGAGGGCTGTAAGAAACCTAGACCCACTCTTGAAGAACATGTGCACAGGCTTGCTTGCTCCCAGGCACAGCACAGAGGCTGCAGAGAGAAAAGTGCCGTGGCTCTGGCCGACTTGCTAGGCCCACCCCAGGGCCCCCTCTTCCCCCACCGGGTCCTGCTCCAGCCCCTCTGGCTCCGGTGTGGCTCCCACTAGGGCTGAGGCTGCCGTGGCCCATGAGAGCGGACACACTTGAGGGAATTGGCCACCTTGGCTCAGCCCTGCCTCTGACCAGGGTGGGTCAACACATCTGTGCACACACTCAGGAGGGAACAAAACAGCTCCAGAGCTGAGCCCACCATTGCCAGTACACTTGGGAGGGAGCGAAAGCAGCTTAGTAGTGTGGCTGCAACCCCTCAGGCCCTGACCCGGCCTCTAACCAAGGCATGCTTACGGAGGAAAATGTGAAACCAGAAGAGAAGTGTAGCCCCAAGCTCTGGGCCCTGGCCATGACCCCAACCAAGGAGGAGGCTGCCATCCTACCCAGGAGAAACCCAATTCCCTCAGGGCTCCTGCTCCAGCCTCTCGGGCCCCAACCCTGTCCCCGATAGGGTGATGACTGCCACCGAGCCTAGGAGAAGCCCAGGTGCGCACCCAGCTCAGGCTCTAGCCCTTGTAACTCCAGCCCTACCTCCTGCCAAGGCTGTGGCTGCCAGCACATCCCGGGGGAAGGCACGGCCAGTGCTCACTTCAGAGCCAGCTCTCCCACCAAAGCCACTGGGCACACACAGATTGGATAGGGATTCTTCCACACAAGGACACCCCTTCAAGAACGGGACAGGTAACTGTTTCACCTAATTTCCTAGAGACAGAGAAAGGTAAACAAAGTGAGAAGACCGAGGAACCTGTTTCAAATGAAAGAACAAGAAAAGAACACTTGAACAAAACCCTAATGAAACAGAGATAAATAATTTACCTGATGAAGAGTTCAAAGAAATAGGGATAAGAATGCTAACTGAGCTTGGAAAAAGAATAGATGGACACTGTGAGAATTTCAGCAAAGAACTAAAAAGTATAAAAAAGAGATGAGATGAAGAATACAATAACTGAAATGAAAAATACACTAGAAGGAACTAACAGCAGATTAAATAATACAGAACAATGTATAAGCAACCTGGATGACAGAATAATGAAAATCACCCAATCAGAAGAGCAAAAAGAAAAACAAATTTTTAAAAAAGAAGATAGTTTTAGGGACCTTTGGGGTAACATCAAGCACACTAACATTCACATTATAGGGGTCCCAGAAGGAGAAGAGAGAGAGAAAAAGGTAGAAGATAGATTTAATGAAATTATAGCTGAAAACTTCCCTAACCTGAAGAAGGAAACAGCTTTCCAGGTATAAGAAAGCACAGAGAGTTCCAAACAAGATGTATCCAAAGAGACCCAAACCAAGACATATCATAATTAAAATGGCAAAAGTTAAAGATAGAGAGAGAATTTTAAAGGCAGCAAGGAAAAACAGAGTCACATACAAGGGAAGCTCCCATGAGGCTGATTTTTCAGCACAAACTTTGCAGGCCAGAAGGGAGTGACATGGTATATTTAAAGTGCTGAAAGGAAAAAACTTACAACCTAGGTATACTCTAGCCAGCAAGATTATCATTCAGAATTGAAGGGGAGATAAAAAGCTTCTCAAAAAAAGCACAGACTAAAAGAGTTCATCAATACTAAACCAACCTTACAAGAAGTGTTAAAGGGTCTTCTTTAAGTGAAAAAGAAAAGGCTAAAACAAGAAATAAGAAATTATAGAAAGGGAAAGATTCCACTGGTAAAGGCAAATATATAGTAAAGGCAGTGGATCAATCACTTAAATAAACTAGTACAAAGACTAAAAGACAAATACTGTAAAATCTACTATTACCACAATAAACAGTTAAGAGATAGACCTGCGAGATGTAAAATACGGCATCAAAAACACAAAATGTTGCAGGTTGGGGAGTAAAAAATGTAAATCTTTTAGAATGTGTTTGAGCTTAAATGACTATCAGGTTAAAACAAGTAGCTAGAGTTATAGGTCAACATATATAAACTCCATGATAACCACAAATCAAAAACCTACGATAGATACATTAAAAACTAGAGAGAAAGGAACACAAATGTAACACTAAAGAAAATCATCAAACCACGAGTGAAGAGACTATGAGAAGAAGAAATGAACAGAAAAAAACTACTAAAATAAGCGGAAAACAAGTAGCAAAATGGCAATAAGTACATACCTATCAATAATCACTTTAAATGTCAATAGACTAAATGTGCCAATCCAAAGGCATAGGGTGGCTGATTGGATAAAAAAAAAAAAAAAGACTCATCTATATACTGCCTACAAGAGACTTACTTCAGAGTTAAACTCATATACATATTGAAAGAGAGGAGATGGAAAAAGGTATTCCATGCAAATGGAGATGAAGAGAAAGTTGGGGAAACAATACTCATACCAGACAAAGTAGAATTTAAAACAAAGTCTAGAATCACCTCACACCTGTCAAAATGGCTATCAACAAAATGTCTACAAATGACAAATGCTGGCAAGGATGTGGAGAAAGGGAACCCTAATACACTGTTGGTGGGGATATAAATTGGTACAGCTGCTATGGAAAACAGTATGGCGGTTCCTCAAAAAACTAAAAATAGATCTACCATGTGATCCATCAATTCCACTCCTGGGTGTATATTCAAAGAAAACAAAAACATTAATTAGAAAAGATATATGTATCCCAATGTTCATAGCAGCATTATTTACAATAGCTGAGATATGGAAGCAACCTAAGTGTCCATCAAGAAATGAATGGATAAGGGCTTCCCTGGTGGCGCAGTGGTTGAGAATCTGCCTGCCAATGCAGGCGACATGGGTTCGAGCCCTGGTCTGGGAAGATCCCACATGCCGCGGAGCAACTGGGCCCGTGAGCCACAATTACTGAGCCTGCGCGTCTGGAGCCTGTGCTCCGCAACAAGAGAGGCCACGATAGTGAGAGGCCCACGCACCGTGATGAAGAGTGGCCCCCGCTTGCCACAACTAGAGAAAGCCCTCGCAGAGAAACGAAGACCCAACACAGCCATAAATAAAATAAATAAATAATAATTTAAAAAAAGAAAGATCATGCTACCTATTATTAAAAAAAAAAAGAAATGAATGGATAAAGCAGAGAATAGATAAAGCAGATATATATACATATACACACACACAAACACACACAACATATCTGCAACAACATGGATGGACCTGGAGGGTATTATACTTTTCTCAGGCAAAGACAAATACTGTATGTTTTCACTTATATGTGACATCTAATAAATAAAATAAAACAGAAACAGACTCACAGATACAGAGAACAAACTATTGTTTACCAGTCGGGAGAGGGGGAGGGACAAGATAGGGCAAGAGGATTAAGAGGTACAGACTACTAGGTGTAAAATAAATAACATACAAGGACATAATGTACAGCACAGGGAATATAGTCAATACTTTATAACTTTATTTTTTTTAATTTTTTATTTATTTTTTATTTATTTATTTTTATTTATTTTTGTGTTGGGTCTTCATTGCTGCACATGGCATGGGCTTTCTCTAGTTGCAGCGAGTGAAGGCTACTCTTCGTTGCTGTGCGCAGGCTTCTCATTGCCATGGCTTCTCTTGTTGCGGAGCACGGGCCCTAGACCGCACAGGCACCCATGTCTCCTGCATTAGCAGGCAGATTCTTAACCACTGTGCCACCAGGGAAGTCCCAATATTTTATAACTTTAAATGGAGTGTAATCTATAAAAATATCAAATCACTATGTTCTACACCTGAAATTAATATAGTATTGTAAATCATTTGTACTTTAATTTAAAAAAAAAAGGTTTTAGTGGAACAGCTTTTTTAGTCTTTGCTGCAAATAAGGATCTTGCCTCTTATCGGTTTCTGCATTCCAAAAAACTCATAATCCTTTAACCAAACATGACTCATCAGTTGGCTATTCATGATGAGGAATTCCCCAGGAGGCTTCTTGTTTCCATGTTCACCCAGACCTCTCTATAAAGCTTCCAGATATTCTCAAATGTGCTGAACCCTGAATATCACAGCCTGCCTCTTGCCATAAACCTCGGTTGCAAACATATAAGACTGTTTGTCCAGCTAATGAATTTTCTAATCCATTTCAAACAAACAAACAAAACCTAATACAATAAATAAGTAAATTTTGGAAGTTTGCAGAATACTAGATCGATATTTGAAATCAAAAGGATTGCTATATATAGCAACAAAAAATTAGAAAATAAATGTTTAGAAAAGATCATTTACAGTAGCATAAAAAATGAAATGTTTAGGAATAAATTTAACAAAATACATGAGACATGTAAACCAAAAACCTTAAAACATTGATGAGAGAAATTAAAGAAGAACCAAATAAATTGATATACAATGTTCATGGATCAGAAGACTCAATATCCTTGAGATGTAAGGTCTCCACAAATTGATTTATAGATTTAATGCATTAAAACCCCAGCAGGTTTTCTGTAGAAATTGATAAATGATTCTAAATTCATACCCCAAATCAAAGAACCTCAAATAGCCAAATGACTTTATTTTTAAAAGAGCAAAATTGGAGAATTTATACTCCCTGATTTCAAGACTCACTATGAAGCTACATAATCAAGACAGTATGGCACTAGTAAAAGGAGAGACATAGAGATCAATGCTTCAGAATGGAAACAGAGACACACATATAGGATAAGTTGATATTTTTTAACAGAGGTGCCAAGATAATTCAATGGAGAAAGGATAGTGTTTTCAACAACTGATGCAACAACTAGATACCTTTGGGGTAAAAAAAAATGTACATTGACCTTTATCTTAAAATAAATGCAAAAATTAACTCAAAGTAGATCATAGACCCAAATGTAAGGCTAAAACTATAAAACTCTTAAAGGAGTTTAAGAGAAACTCCTCAGAGAAAAATCTATGAGATCTTGGAGTAAGCAAAAGTGAATACATATGTCAAAATTGATTGAATTTTATTCTTAAACTACATGCATTTTATTTTACATAAATTATACTTCAATAAAGTTGACCAAAATTTAAAAAAAGAAAGAAAAGAAAACCAGTCCATCTAAATTTGGAGCTTAAATGGATAATTTCCTGTTTTCTTTCTCCTTTTATTCTGCTTTAGCCGCTCTTACCTTCATTCTAATCTCAACCTCAAAGTCTTAGCTCTTGCTGTTCTTGTGCCTAGAATGTTCTGCTGCCACCTTCACAGGACTGGCTGTTTCTCATCATTCAGCCCTGGTTCAGATGCAGTTTCCACAGAGAGGTTTCCTCTAACTGTCCTAGATGGTCCTCACCGAGTCCACATCCAGTCCACATCAGTCATAATCTATCTTATTTCTCTGTTCACATTCTTAATAAGAATTGTTGCCAATAAGAAAAAAACTGATTTACTTCTTTTATATAAATTGTCTGTCTCCCACTGGAAAGTGAACTGCACGAGGGCAGGGACTGTCTCTTCACCACTCTATTCCTAGCACATAGGATGGTTCCTGGTATATAGCAGGGAATTTAATAATTTTTTTAATGAATGAATAAATGGATATGATCTAGACAATTTACCAGTGTGAAACTTCCCTTTTTCCTTAGTGATTTTAGATCAGTGAGGTGTTACTGGACCCGCTATGCTATAATTTTCCTTTGGATCACAAATGACCTGCTTTCTCATATAAAGTACATCCTTTTAATATCCTACTTGATCCAATCTTGGTCTGGGAAGCTTCTGTGTCAGGGATCAGTCTTTTCTTTCCCAGCATACACAGTCAAGTCTGAATTAAGTACTTCCTTGTGCCCTAATACAGATGTGAGAAGGGAAAACTTCTCTGAGACCTTTAAAAAAAATCCAAGATGACAACTGTGTCTACTTGATGTTCATCCTGGCACTAAAACCTTTCAAGATTTCCAGACATCTATAAAGTCATGGTCTTCCCTTCCTAAATCCCAGGGAGTTTTATTGAAACAAATTGTGCTTGTCTAACATCCTCCCTCTACAATTTCTACCACTCCCAACAATGAAAATCAGAGCTATTCTATTGGATCAAGGACTCATTTACATTTCCTCTACACTTTACACTTCCTAATGGATTAGTAGAGTTCTATTCCTGCTACTCTATTAATATGTTAGTATCTGATGTCGTGAAACAATATATGAGGCTCACCTAAAAGTACATATTATTTTGAATAAACTTGACTCACCCAAGTGAGAGAATTTAAATGTAAAGTGAGTTTAGATCAGATTACAATTGTAAAAGAAAGATGAATATCTTGGGACCAAAGTTGCTCGGGTAAACCTTATCTTCTTAGATGAGATCCAAGCCATATTCCAAGCAGAGAGGACTAGAGGATAAAGATGTCTCTTATTTTGATTTGTTTTTAAAGAAATCCAGGGACAGAAGGATGAATTATTTTACTCTAGACTTGGAAGAGCTACATGAGCTTCAAAAAGAAGATCAAATAAAAAATATTTGAAAGCACACTAAGGGCTTCAAACCAAAACCTTTAACCCTAGAAAAAGCAAAAGCAAATTTCTGTGAGTGGAATATAAAGATAATACTATATTTTTCTTGGAAAATACTTAAGCTGCCTGGGTGCCATCTCATCTGAACTTATGGGTAAGTCCTGAAGAAGTCAGAAAGAATAGACCTACAATTAACATTCAGAGAAAATAAGAGTTAGGGGGGCTCTGGTGTGTACCCTATAATTGCTTACATTGCAGTAAAGTGGTTTAGTAAGTCTCTAACTAATTGAAGACGTATTTTATGCTCCATCTGGTCATCTTTCATTCATTGTATTTTTATTCCCAGTGATATGACACATACTGTCTAGGACCTGTAGGAAGGATCCTGTAAAAAATAAAAAGATTTTGCTCCCTAGGACAAAATCATCATAGGAGAAACCCATGAGCCATTGGGTAGCAAAAGAATTTATAAACAGAAGAGTAATATAGAAGCTTGAGGAAGAGAGTAATGTGCTGTACTACATAGGGATAAGATGGCTCTTATACTCCCAAGTACCCAAAATAAATTTCAGGAAACCGTTCCTGAAAGGAAAATCAGGGGGTTTTACCAGAAGGGGAAATAGATGCTGGACATGTGAAAACAATAGCTTTATGCTCTCTAGCCACTGAGCTCTCTGCTCATCTGACAGGAGCCCCCCCACCCACCCCACCCAATGGCTGGCCACTGAGAATTAAGATAGACCCTCTGGTGTCCCTTAGGCACTGACAAGGATGTAGCAGTGGGTCTCAACTTTTTCTATTCATGGAACCCTTTCAAATGTTAGAATTGTGGGCAGTACTCTCAAAAAGAGTAATAGTTCAAAACAACACTAAACAAGTTAGTAATAATGACGACACCATCACTACGAGAGTTTAACAATGTCTCACAGTGTTTATAAAACAATCCACTACTTACAGGGTCACAAGGATTTAGGGGTCTAACCACCCTGTCTTTTCTACTCTTGAAGTGGCATTTTGGGTGTTTTAGTAAACGTTCAATTGGTGGCTCTCTCCTTTTGCCTCCTGCTAGCAGACAGTTGAACCCTGCTCTCTATCGTGTCCTGCTCAGCTCAGTGTTCCATTTAAAAGATTTATTGTCACACCATACATACTCGTTAGTAGCAGAAACACACTCTACACCTTGACCCCAATGACAGCAAAGCCATATAAACCATCTTTGATCTATAACCCAATATGGCAGTTTCGAAACAGCCATCTCCTGCAGGATGTCAATATTTGTGATGTTACATGGGCAAAGAGGGGTTTTATCGGTCAAATAAGTTTGAGGAATACTGTATCGAACAAAGTTAAATCAATTTCTATCCTGCAGAGCCTTTGATATACCAATGTGCCTACAAATTTCCAAGATGTAATTATCAGTGTTTACCAAAGTTATTTGACCATGAAATTCTTTGATTTACAAAAATATCTTAGGGCCAATGTACCATGGAATATGCTTCGGCCTCCTCACTCTTCCCAGTCTTTATGCTGTCATGATGATGAGGCTTCTGATCAAATATCCCTCTTCCTTCCTCTTTCTCACCTCCCTTCCTACCCTGGTAATATTGTCTGCCTGGTATCCCATGCTCTAACCACAATAAGCTTGCCACTCCTCAAAATATCCAAGTACATTAAAAAAAAAAAAAAAAACACAGGTTGGAATATATTGCTCTTCCACTTCTGCCTTGGGAAGCTTCCTAGCTCTCTTAGGAAAAAAAAAAATCCATCACTGCCTCCTCTGTACTCCTTCTGCTATTAAAGTGTGCATTTATTACTACAATTATATTTTGCTGTAATTATTTCTTTGTACATCTGTTTTTCCACTGTATTTACAATTACCCATAGGCAGACAATATATTACTTATATATGTATTTCCAGTGCCTAGCACAAGGCTAGATGTAGCAGAACGAGAAAAATTCTGAATTTAATTCAGGTGAGATAATCATGCAAATATCCATCTGTAGGAAAAAAAGAATCCAGAGGATAGTACTATTAGTTTGCTTAATATGACTGTGCCCAATATAATATAATGGTTAGTTTATTGACTCATTCATTCATTTGAAGATTATTATTCAGTGAACATATGTTTTGTGCAGGCTACTCAGGAGGTATGCAAAGTTTAATCAAGCATAGTTACAATCTCAAAGCTTTGGGAAAGTCTGAAAAGTAGACATCATCCTTGACAGTGCCCTCATCTGACTGCTTATATCCAATCCATCATCAAGGATCATCCATCTTAAGTATTTCTCAACTCTGACACTTCTCCATCACCACTGCTACCTCCCTAGTCCAAGGAATCAGTCTCTCTCACCTGGACCACTGTGATCACCTGGTTTCCCCACAACAATTCTAACTCCATCCAACCCCTTCTCCACACACCAGCAGAATGATCTTTTCTAAATGCCAATCCAAGTTTGTCACCCCACTGCTTAAAATCCTTCAATGGCTCCCTATTGCTCTTACATAAAGACCAAAATCATTAAAATACCTGCAAGGTCTTGGATGGTCCATCCCCTGCAAATGGCCAATTTTATCTTGTAACACTGGCCCCTTGTTTCCCATATTGTAGACAAACTGAACTCCTTTTCATCCATCAAACCTGTGTTCATTTTATCTGGAATGATCTTCCTTCTCACTAAATGCTTACATAACTCCTCATCTTTTAGAATTAAACCCCAGTATTTATTCCTTAGGGAAGACTCCCTGTCCCCCACCTCCAGTCTAGGTCAGTTGATTTTTTAATTTGCCTTCAATAGAACCATGTTTCTTTCTTTCATAGCAGATAATTCAGTTTGTAATCATACATTTATATAATTGTGTAATTAATATCTGTCTCTTCCACTTAAGTGCAAGCTTCATGAAAGCAGTTAGTTTTGGGGGCTTGTGCTTATTACTGTATACTCAGCATCTAGCACAAATAATATGTATAACAATATAAATAACATAATGTAGAAATAAACAGGTATCATAACAAAAGTTCATTAAAATGTTAACTGAGCTCAGAAGTGGAAGAGGTTTCATTTAGCTGAAATAATCAGATAAGGCTCTATGGCACTGAAAGACAACTGGGTTGCACCCTGGAGTCATGTGGGGAACTTTAAGGCATATTGATGTAGGGGCCTCAAAATATTAAACATAGAATTACCATATGATCCACCAATTCTACTTCTGGGTATATACACAAAAGAATTGAAAGCAAAGACTCGAACACATATTTATACACCAATGTTCATAGCAGTATATTCACAATAGCCAAAAGGTAAAAGCAACCCAAGTGTCCACCAACAGACAGTGTGGTATATATCAATACATACAATGGAATATTGTTCACCCTTAAAAAGTAAGGAAATTCTGATATATTACAACATGGATGAAACTTGAAGACATTATGCTAAGTGAATAAGGCAGACATGAAAGGACAAATGTATCATTCCATTTCTGTGAGGTACCTCGAATTGGCAAATTCTTAGAGACAGAAAGTAGAATAGCATTACCAGGTTGGAGAGGAAAATGGAAGGAAGAGTTAGTGTTCAACGGGAACAAAGTTTCTGTTTGGGATGATAAAGTTCTGGATATGGATGGTGTTGATGGTTGCACAGCTCATGAATGTACTTAAGTGAATGATTAATGAACTTGACCCTGGAGAATGGATAAAATGGTAAATTTTATCTATCTTTATTTCACCACCTTAAGAAAAAAGTCTCAAAAAAAAAAAAATTCCTGATGACCACATCCAACCTCTGTAGGTTCTGATTGAATTGGTCTGGGGTGTGGCTTGGACATTGGGATTTTTCTTAAAACTGTTGTGCAGCCAAGGGTGAGAAACACTGTTGCTGGAGCCCAGGAAACACACTTGGCTGTGAGAGACAAAAATGGTGGAACAGGGCAGTGACATCAGCAAGATGGCGGACTAGGAAGCTACAGGCACTGTTCTCCCATAGAAACACCAGGTAAACAACATACACATCAAAGCACTTTTGTGGGAACTGTAGACATCAGTTGGGATCTACACCAACAAGGCAAATCCCTAAACAAGAAGAAGCCACAGTCAGAATGGTAGGAAATTTCAGTGTTTTTGTTCACCCTTGCCCCATCTCCATCCCAGCGTGATGAAATAAGGAGGAAGCCACCCATTTCCCAGTTCCTTTCTCAGGATAAAATGAAAAAAAGTTTAACTTGTTTGCACCCTTCAGGCTTGTCTGGGGGTTACCAAAGTGACTGGCTTCAGTCTTGCCTGACACAGAGGGCTGCTAGGAATCGTGGTGTAATTGGGATATCAAACTGGAGGTGGCTGAAAGCAGCAGCCACAGGGAGAGCTGCAGGAGGACTGCAGCCCAAGAGATTACAGGCAGAAGAGTGCAATAGAATATCTAAGGCCCTGAGAAGAAGCAGAAGTGAGACTCTAAGGGAAATTATGACATCTAAAAGTAATCATGTATGTGGGTGAATTGGGGTGGCAGGGGAGAGGAACAGGACACACATAGGCCCAGGGAAGAGGCATCAGCAACTACCATGAGAATAAACATATAGCTCAATGGAACAGAACTGAGAGTTCAGGGGGGAAAAAAACACCTTCATGTTTGTGGTCAATTGATTTTTGGCAAGGATACCAAGGCAGTGCAACAGGGAAAGAATAGTCATTTCAACAAATAGTGCTGGAACAACTGAATATTCACATACAAAAGAATGAAATTGGACCCTTAACTTACACCATACACAAAAATTAACTCAGAAACTCTTAGAAGAAAACACAGGCATAAATCTTCATGACTTTGGATTAGACGGTGATTTCTTAGATGTGACAAAAGCACAAGCAACAAAACAAAAAATAGATAAATTGGACTTCATCAAAATTAAAAACTTTTATGCTTCAAAGAACACCATTGGGAAAGTGAAAAAACAACTCACAAAATTGGAGAAATTATTTTTAAATCATGTATCTTACAAGAGACTTGTGTTTAGAATATATAAAGAACTCACAACTCAACAATAAGAAAATAACCCAATTTAAAAATGAGCAAAAATTTGAATAGATATTTGGGCAAAGAAGACATATGAATGGCCAAAAAGCACATAAAAACATGCTCAACATCATTAACCATCAGAGAAATGCAAATTAAAACCACAATGAAATACCACTCTACTCCTGGTGAAAATGCTATGAAGATTGTTGAAATGTCAATAAAGGATTGAGAATATTACATAAACTTAGTTGATAAAGCAGTGTCAGGGTTTCAGAGGATTGACTTCAACTTTGAAAGAAGATATACTGTGGGTAAGATGCTATCAAACAACATTGTATGTTACAGAGAAATCTTCTATGAAATCAACCAATGCAGAAAACTTCATTATTGTCTTGTTTTAAGAAGTTGCTATGGCCACCCCAACCATCAGCAACCACCACCCTGATTAGTCAGCAGCCATCAGCATCAAGGCAAGACCCTACATCAGCTCTGAAGGCTCAGATGTTGGTTAACATTTTTTAGCAAGAAAGTATTTTTAAATTGAGGTATGTACATTGTTTTATAAGACATAATGGTATTGCACACTTAATAGACTACAGTATTATATAAACATAACTTTTATATACACTGAGAAACCAAAAAATTCATGTGACTTGCTTCATTGCAATATTCACTTTGTTGCAGTGGTCTGGAACCGGACCCAAAATAGTTTTGAGATATGCTTATACAAGTAAAACTGGGGAAATCGGAATAAAATCAGTTGTAGTAATGTCAATACCCTAGTTGTGACACTGTACTACAGTTTTTACAAGATGTTATTACTGAGGGAAACTGACAAAGAATACCTTAAATTTCTCTGTATTATTTCTTACAACTGCATGTGCATCTACAATTATCTCAAAATAAAAAGTTTAATTAAAAATACATAAAAGAATACAGTAAAATAAATATACAATAAAATAAAAATTTTGACTTAAAAAAACATTAAGCAGAAGAAAACAAAGGGAGAAAAAGACATCATAGCGTGCAAAAGGCAAAAAGTCTAATCTAGATAAAAATTTAACTCAAGCTACAGAAGCATATTACTCAACTCCCTTCTCACCATAGCACAACAAAATAAAAACATCAAATCAGTAAGAAAGGCAATAAGATTTTTAAAAAGACAATTTCTAGATGAAGTAAACAAGTTGAAAGACAAAACAGCAACATTTTAGAGCTAAAAAATTAAAACAGAATAAAAACTGCTGAAAATTAAATTACTGACCCAGTGAATGCAAATGAACAAAACAAAACAATTATACAGAAGACAATATATATGGTAGATAAACATAATCCAATATAAGAATAATTGATACATCTGAGTCAAAAAACCTCAAAATAGAAGATATATTCAAAGATATAATACAAGAGAATTGTCTGAATTTTAAGATACTACTGAAACTATAGATGAAAAGTGAATACCATGTTCTGGAAACATTTAAATTAGAATATCAATATCAAAGTTTATTCTAAGTACACCACTGAACTTGAAGAAAATCTTCAGGCATCTACCAGGCAAAATAAATCACCTATAAAGAAGAAAATCAAGTTGGTCTCAGACTTGCCTCAAACTCATTTACTGCCAAAAATAATGGAATGATGAAATTAGATTTGCTCACTACAAAATATGGCTGCGTATACTTCTTTTCCCAGGTAAGTATAAGTAATAGACACAATAACCAGAATACTAGAGCCATAATTCATGTCATAGCAATATAGGAAAGGAGCATGAGACATATAAAGGAGCTCATGTTCTGAAACTGTAGGTGGTACCAAATTAATAATGAGCTATTATCAGTAATTTAGGGCATAAAATACAGATATTATCAATCAGCGATTATTTTGTACCCCAAAACTTTGCCACAGCCTTCCAACACTTCTATAACACAGGTGTCTCACTTTACAGAGAGAAAATTAATGCTAAGGTAGATGAATCATACTACATTCAGAGCATACATTGCTCTGAATCATACCGTTAAACCCATAGTTTGAATTTTGTTCTACCTAACTCAAGTTCGATTCTTACCTAGCAGTGTAATCTTATATCTAGATAGTGAGAATACACGATTTTAATTTTCTTCTTTTTGCTTATTTTTTTCTAAAGTTTCAACAATGACATGTGTTGCTTTTGCTATTTAAAAAAAAAAAAGTAGGCTTTTTAAAGATTCACGCAAAGGTTCTTTTTCATAGATATAATATATAAATCTAATCCTTGGAATTTTAAATCTCTTGATGCCAGTATAGCAGTTGAAATTGGTTGGTCATTTGAAAGCTTAGTGCACATAGTTTTTCTCACTTTTTAACTCATTTTAAGAGGGTTAAATACAAAATAAATACAGGAATAATGGTCACATGGCATGGACATATATACACTACCAAATGTAAAATAGATAGCTAGTGGGAAGCAGCCGCATAGCACAGGGAAATCAGCTCAATGCTTTGTGACCACCTAGAGGGGTGGGATAGGGAGGGTGGGAGGGAGGGAGATGCAAGAGGGAAAAGATATGGGAACATATGTATATGTATAACTGATTCACTTTGTTATAAAGCAGAAACTAACACACCATTGTAAAGCAATTATACTCCAATAAAGATGTTAAAAAAAATAAAAAAAGAAATAATGGTCACAAATTCAGAAATTAAATTGGCTGGATTTTACTAGTCTAGACTAACACAGTCTGTTTCCTGGAAATGTGTCTAAGCCTTCTGTCTTTTTTTTTTTTTTTTAACTGTTTGGATAAAACACACACACACACACAGACACACACACACCACAGTACCACTGTTCCTGTGGTGCAGTATGAGGCTGTATGGATTAGGATACCAGAGGGATCCAGGCCTCACCCAACGCAGGGCCAATGCCACCCATGATGGGCAAAGGTCTTCTCCCATAGAACACAGCATTGTGAGCCTAGTTGGAAACAAGCTTCCCTGGAAGGGGACAGAAGGTTCCGGCATGAGATGGCAGACTCAGCCTGGCCAGTTCACATCTCTCGCCAGACAAGCAGCCTCTGTCTGTCAAGTTCCTTGAACTTTGAGTCACTGGCTGGGGCGCCAAGCTAAGAACACGGCCAAGTCCCAAGCAGAACGCCTTTTCTCCCCGAAGAGCCAGCAAGGAATCAATGATGAGGAACCTGCCAATTTTCTGTCGCTTGGAAGGCTTCCAAACCCAGGATCATACTCAGGGAACCAAAGTCCAAGAGGCCTGTGTGCAAAAGCAAACAGGACTCTTCTTCCTCTTTCAAAACATGGCTACAAGTAGGTCTGAAATACTGTGAGGAAATAATGTATTTCTAATTTGTCAGATAAGCAAAAGCAGGCAGTTAGTAGAGAAAAAGTGATCTCATGAACTGGCAAGTTTTTCTTCCTTCCCTCTCCGTCACACTTATTTACGTTGGGGTAAATCATTTTAAACGACTTCCTCTGACTTGGAAGTTCTGAAACAGAAGGGAATTCAAAGCACAGTTTTTGGTTTGGTTTGCTTTGGTTTGGTTTGGTTTGGTAGCTGTTCCTCAGAGTTCATTAAGGAAGGAGACAGTGGGACGTTGAGAGATTTAATGTCCCAGACTGTTTTTAAAGCCAACGTTTAAGAAATGTTACCCCGGGCTTCCCTGGTGGCACAGTGGTTGAGAATCTGCCTGCTAATGCAGGGCACACGGGTTCGAGCCCTGGTCTGGGAAGATCCCACATGCCGCGGAGCGACTAGGCCCGTGAGCCACAACTACTGAGCCTGCGCGTCTGGAGCCTGTGCTCCGCAACAGGAGAGGCCGCGATAGTGAGAGGCCCGCGCACCGCGATGAAGAGTGGCCCCTACTTGCCGCAACTAGAGAAAGCCCTCGTACAGAAACGAAGACCCAACACAGCCATAAATAAATAAATAAATAAAATTTTTTAAAAAAACAATAGGCTTCTATTTCACAAAGCATTTTAATAGATAGAATGTACATTCTAGGAATAGCCCCAAAATTATGAAAAAAAAAAAAAAGAAATGTTACCTCATACATAAACAGGAATTTTCAGTTACACTCAGGCAATTCTGTTATACTGTGGCCTTGTAAAGGGTCCATGATCTGGGGCTGTTTGTTGTTCCCTCTTCCTACCCCCCATTTTAAACAAGTACCCCAGGAGCAATCCCTTTGATGACACAATGGATGAGGTAACAGCTAGAAATAATCTTTGAAGAAGTGATGATTTCACCAGAACAGGGGCTCAGATGACCACACTGTAACCTTTTGAAAGATAGAAAGCAGTAATTAGAGGGTTACTTTCTGAGGGGCTGTCTTTATTTTCTTAGATTAGAAAACATCCATTTTCAAAAACAAGAAAAAAATGGATACCTTAAAATGAGCAGAGCCCTTTGTAACTATGGTCATGGTAAATGGACTAAATGAGACTCTCACCTAGTTTATAACAAGACCTTCAATTTCCCTGAAATTTCATTTGGAAAGCAAGGAGGAAATAGCTGGTTGAATGAATGAATGCCTCTGGAATGTAATCTTCCTAAATCAATTGATCTCAAGTCCTTTTAAGAGTTCTCTTAGCTTTCGAACTTTCCAGGATATTGGCTGCTTTTACAACTGTGGATACGTTTCAACTCCTGTTCATAGAGGGGGAGGGGCAATTTCTCTGAAAGAAACGTGATTTGCAGAGATACAGCTCCATCTGACTGAACCACAGAAAAACAGTGCTGCTGCAGAGACAACCCCTTTAAGCATCTCAGTCTAAATCATACAGAACAAGTTTCCAATGTCTCACAGGAGAGTTTAGCTTCTCAGAGCTATTGGCTTCTCATCGATCTTTATTTCATTCAATGATCTTTGAATCATTTGGGTTTCTTTCTTAGGACAAAGAGAATTTATACCAGAGGGTATTCAAGGCTCTACATTTATTGTGTAACCCAAATATAAGCAGATCTCCTGTGGTCTCATCTCTATATTCAAAGGACCAGTCCAGCTGCCGAGTAGAAATTTAAGAGGATTTGAATCTTTACTTTCATCTCTCTCAGAGGTTCTAACTGAAAAGCCCCAAGCCCTTTCTTCCCCATCCACAGGTTTTGTACACTCCTGCAGAGCCTGCAAAATCCAAAATTCCCTCTCCAGCACAGCCCACCCCACCTTCTCTCCCCTCTTCTTCTTGTGTAGCTCTGCATTGCCATGCTAAGAAATGTGCCCCATCCTGCTCCCTTTCTACCAACCTTTCCATTTCAGCCCTCAATTCTCTGACCCCTTTTTTTATCTAGTCTACCCTCTTCTGTTCTCCCAAGTTTTCTTCATAAACCATCCAGGAACCTAGCTGGATTCTCATTTAGTAGGTGGGAAGGGAGGAGCAGAAATCCATGGAGAAGTTGAGGGCCTGGGAAGGAAGAAACTGAAAACATTTGTCCATAAAAACTCCACCCACCGCACTTGCAAGACAGAAGCACAGCTTGCAAACACAGCTGATACCATCTTTCCCCAGATCCTAGAGCACCCATCAAAGCCTCCTGGACCCTAACCTGCTGCAAATCTGTATTCTATTTCCCCTCTCAAGGGAGCATCTGCCAGAAAGAAGCTTCTAAGCACCAAGACGCAAGGAGCAAGATAGCTGTGAATCCCAAGGGTCTGTAGCCACTTATACCTTCTTTCCTCCCGCCCCTCCCTTCTGCATTTTGACCCTAAGAATTACAGTTTTTTCTTGTGTGCAATTTATGGAATTCACACCCAATCTAACATGGCCAGAATATTGGGGGAGGAGGGGGGCGGGTGAAGGAGGGTAGAGGAGATGTGGAAATCTTTTCATTAAAGGACCCTCAGAGCCAATTTGGGTTGCAACCCCAGTCACTGGGCTTGTTATTCTTTCCCTCGGAGTCACATCTTGGAATGTGCTTACTGAGAATGCTCTATCATCAGACCTGCTGTTCCACAGAGGTGGAGCCAAATATTAGAGCCTCATGTCCTGAAATCTGTTGTACTGTCTGGTAAATGCGTCAATACTCACCAAAGTGCCCTGACTATTCTTTTTTTATTGCACCCAGGAATGTTAAAATATGAGGCCCCTTGATGTGAACCTTCTCTCTAAAACTGAAACGTGGATTACTTCACAAGTCAGGGCTTGCAAAGCTATGCATGTGGCACTAAATTCATTGACTTTCTTCTCACCAGAGTATCAACCATGCCATTGACTTTAAGATGGCTTTGTGTAAACTAGTCCATTGCTTAGATTTAATGGAAAAGTTGCTCTATCTCCCTCTCATTTAACACACACACGCATACATTTTTTTTCCATTCGCATCACCTCTTCCATGTCCTCCTACATAATTCCTGGGCTGATCTCTTATGCCTGGCCACCCAAGCCTCAACTTATTTCTTCCCCCATCCACCTTTTCAATCCTGAATTACCTGACCCCCCGCCCTTTCTTTCTTCTCCCATTTATCTCCCTTTATCCCGACCAATACCGTCATTGACAACAATTATTTGGTGCTTACTATGTGTTCCGCACAGCTCTGTTCATTTGGAGAAACACCAATCAGAGGTTTCCAAAGAGTGGCAGCACGCCCTGAAAATAAAGCTCAGAACAGGCCATCTAGTGTCTATGCTTGAATAAATCCAGATCTCTCTGACCTCGTTGCTAAGTTTGGGTAAAACAAGAAAGCAACTTCTGATTCAAGTCAGCAAATTTTTAAAGGAAATTAAGCAAATGGGTGCAGGTCAAGAGATTAAACTGAACTACTTTCTATGGAAGAGCTTCCGGCCAGTGACTTTACCCTGGTACCCCTCCTGAGGGATGGATGCGCTGGCATGGTGAGTGGACCTGCTGTTTTATTTGTTTGATTGATTGATTGTTTTGACCATCATACACTTCACTCATTCAAACCAGGGTTTCCTGAGTGGCATTGCTTTCCAGGAGTGCAGGTGTGCAACAAGGAGAAACGGGCTTTAATGGGGAATTAGGCATCCAGAGATCTGAGTTCATCAAATTGTTTAAACCTTGTTGGGTCTAAGTTTTATCTATAAAGTGAGGAAGTCACATCCAGTGACCCCCTAGATTCCTTGCAGAGCTGCTGATCTGTGATTCTTATTGGTTAAGAACTGCAGTGTTGTTTGCTAGCAATATAACCTGCAAAGTAATGCATTGTAGTTTGACGGCTCTGCAGGTAAGTAGTGAGGGGCGGGCATGAGAAAAGCAAAGTCAGGAAGTCTACAGGGTTTTGGCATTTGTAGACAAAAAGTTGTATATTCAAAATCCTGCCCTCACATAGGAAAGGAATGCTACAAAATGGTAATTTATTTACTTATAATAGAAAGCTAGATTAGCCCAAATTGAGAATGTATTAGCTGTTTAGGTTGTGACTATGATTGCTGAGGAAAAAAAGCTTTAAAATGCTTTGGGGGAGATCTAATTTAAAAGAAACAAATAGATTACATTTTCCTAATTTAGCAGTCAGTTAACTGTGACTCATCCCCCTCTCTCTGCTCATGTGACCAGGATAGTAAATACGGTATTGACAAGAAAATCTAGCCCGCCTGTCAGTAGATGCCAACCCTCCTCAGACTGAAACCACAGTGAAAATGTGCTTATTTCCTGTTTTCTTTGCATAAGCAAATTGCAGGGACCATGCCAGTGTTTATTATAGTGCCCTATGTGAAAAGGGGTTGATTGCTTATTTCTAACTTATGAACTGCAAATATTGTGGCAAACCCTCGTGCCTTCCACTTCCTGCTTTTAGAGAGCCCTGAGTCTGAATGAATAGAGATGAATAGGTGCTTGTCTGCCTCCAATTCCTGAGGGGATCTGCCCAAGCTCTGGAAAATCTCCTTTTCCTTCAAGGTGTTTTTCAACAATAAGAGCTTTAAGACAGATGTGCACTGGTTCATAAACCAGCTCTGCCTCCTAGAGTCTGTGGGACTTTGGAAAAGTTACTGATACTCTCATTGCTTGGTTTCCTCATCTACAAAGAAGATCAAAGTACATTTCTTTCATACAAATGTTGAAAGTAAATGGTACAAATTTTAAAGTACTTACAAGCATTGTATCTTTAGGGTAAATGTTGAAGATATAGTAACTACTGCTGGTGTAATCATAGCGAACATTCATTGGTATGAATTGTAACTAAGGTAATAATATAAATACATCCCCAACAGAAATACAGAGACATGTACCCATATGGAGAGAAACCATCCCGGTCCATGCAGGGTGGCAAGCAGGGGTTTTTGTTTCCTCAAGGAGAAAATGTGGATCCACTTACTGTGGGTTTTTTTGTTTTGTTTTTTGGGGTTTTTTCCGCACTTACTGTGTTTGGAACCAAAAGACTCCAAGGTGAGTTGATATTGCTGTATTTGAGTGATGATTGGTAATGCTACACAAGTACCAGTGAGACAGGCTGGGACCTGGGACCTGGGACCCTTTGCTGCAGTGCTTGCACCTGGACAACCACCTCCTCGAACAAAATACAAAGAAACTATAAGGGACTAAAAATAACTGTGTGCTTGCCCAGCTGGGGCAAATTATGAACAGCAAGATACAAAAAGACCAAAAACCTAACTGCCACTTCTGAAGAGCCAGGAGCAAAAGCAGGGTACTGCGCATGCCCCGTGCACACACCACCACCAAAGGGGTGGGCAAACAACCTAAGCCACCCCCCCCGGCCGACCCTGGACACACCCCTATCCTCTCCGCTGCCCCCCACGCCCCTGCCCCAGGGAGGGAGCAAGGGAACTTGTCGCTTGTTCTCACTCCCCCCCTGCTGCAGCAGGAGCCCCAATAAAGCCTTGCTAGAATTTCTTGTCTGGCTTCTTGTCAATTTCTATTGCTTAAGGAGGCCAAGAACCCTGGTCAGTAATACCAGGAAAGCAGGAAAGCGGCTGTCTTGCGCTTGGGCCAAATATGGAAGGACACCAGGGAGCCCCTTCCTACCGTGCTAGTATGGGGGTTAGGCTCTCTGCTTTCTTAGAAGGAATTGGTTGTGGAGTTGCAATTGCCAAGAAGCCTGAACAGTAAAATTTGAGGTACCTCTCCTTTCTTCTCCTTCCCTTCTCTCTCACCCCCCACCAAGCAAACCAAAACTATTTCTCCTCCTAGCCTGCCATAAAGCTTGACTTCTGGATAGTGATGATGTATTTGGAACTCAAGAGTTTGACATTTTCAAAAGTCTTCTATGAAAATGCAAAGACGAATGGAACACATAACACTCAAATCGCAGTACCGAAAGAAACTTAAAGAAAATATAATATAATGCCCTTATTTTTCCAAACTCAAAAAGTGAAACCTAAAAGCGTTCAGTGATTTGTTTAAAACTACACAGTGGGATGGTGGCAGAGATGGGAGGAGATTGTTCAGTCAAATACTCTTTCTACTGCCTATTCAGAACCATCATCAGCTGTGAATATTCTTGGGGAGCTAGGAGTTTTCATAGCTTGGCCTATAACACTGGTTTTCAAGCTCAGTGTGGGCCAGAGCAACTGCTCTATTATCTCATACACATATTGTTCTTATAAGGCTTTGTTTCAGGAATATTCTATGATTTAAAATGTATGGTTTTATGGTGTCCCTTTACAGCCATGAAGACCTGCTGGACAGCAGGCCTTGCTGAAGAAAACACAAAATATGTTGTCATGTGGATTGTGGTAAGAAGTGGAAAAGGAAACCCAGAGCTCTCGGTTCTAGAGAGGGAAGCTTAGTAAAATTAGCACCGTGAGGGGGTCTGTGCAGTGAGGGCAGCACCAGACCCGTGAGGACTTGGGAGGAGAGGAGAAGCTAAGAGGGAGAGGAATGAAAAGAAGAGAAAAAAGGGCCACAAAAATGTTTTTTGCTACAGTTACATTGTAAATCCATGTGCATTTCAGTCTGGTTTGTTAATGGTGTGCAACGGAAATGCACCCTGATTATTTTACATAAAAGGTCATTTATGGAAAAGATACAGCTCAGAGAATCAACTAGAGGCTTGAAAACTGCAGACATTAAGGGCGGTGTGAGGACCAGGCCTCAGGATCACAGCAGGAGCTGTCCTGTCAGCAGGCGGCATTTCTACTGGGACAGACTCAGCTAATGACTCCATACCCCTATTGTCTTCGTATCACTCACTCAGATTCAAAGTTTCAGAGGAGAACATTGATTGGTCAAATGAGGTCACGTGCTCACTCCCTGGCTGCAGGAGAGGAGGCTCTGGCCCCTCACCTTCACTAGTAGGAGGCAGGGATTACTCTCCACCCAGGCCATATAGTTTGGGGGAAAGGAATTTTCTGAAAAAAGAATTAGGAGCTCTTGAGTACAAACCTACATGTTAGTTGGTGGATAGGAGGATGATTCTGAATACAGAATGGCACCTGTCATGTGGTCCTGATCCCTACCCTGGTCCCCATGCACTCCTAGTTGAGTCAGACAGCAGATGGGCTGTAAATGAAAAGCAAAAGAGCTTTTCTTACATTTTTAGGAAAACACTAAAACTACAGCTCTAGACATCAGGGCACCAGGGCACAAGCAGCACTGCTTGAGTGAAGGCTGATGTGAGTCCTCCCTCTTCCCTGTTTGCCACAGACCACTGGACAATATGCCCCATGGGGGAGGGAATCCCATGGAGGCAGCGGTGCCGCCACAGTGCAGGAGCAGCTCCCAGCAAGAGAAGAAGTGTGTGAGCCAGGTTCATGCAGGTGGCAATGCCAGCCATTGACATTCGAGTTATTCCCATCAATGTGACCTCATTAGATTCCGAAGCCTAATGAGGAAAAATTCAATATGTCCTCCAAAGAAAATTTTGAAGAGGAATGAAAGGGGCGTTGGGGCTACCTGGAGTGCCCAGGGGCTCTCCTTCTTACTAGCTGAGTAATCTTGGGCAAGTTACAGAATGCCTTTGAGATTCAGTTCCCTTGACTGTAAAATGGAAACCATAATCCCATGGGTTATTGTGAAAATTAACTGAGGTTGCCAGCTAAAAGTTGGCGCTTGCCATCTGCCTCTACAAGGATTAAGTCACTAGCTGCTGCAGTCACTGACCTTCAACACACCCTGAAAGGAGTTCAGGGTGGAGATCAGGCATGAGGCACTCTGTGCTCTGGGAAAAACTGGCAGAACAGGTCTTTAGGTAGTTAGATATTTTCAGAAGATTTCATGAGCCCAAATTCTTGCATCTCCTCATATCTAGATAAGCACTAAAATCATTATCGGAGACATCTGCTCCTTGTGACTAGCAGTAACCATCAGGAGACCAGCAGCAACATTCTGCAAAAATGTGTGCTTGATTGCACGTCTCCCCCTTCACAAAATCACATATGTACTGACTTCTCCACTGCCTGCCTGTTCGGAGCAGTTCCTTAGAGCTACCTGAGATGCTGTCTCCCAGGCTATAGTCCTCATCATGCCCCAAATAAAACTTAACTCATAACTCTTACGTTGTGCATATTCTTTTCAGTTGACAAGATGACAGGATCAAACACAGCCCAATATGCAGTAATGCTCAATACATGGGAGAGAAATGTCTGAATAATAATCACCATAAAATGTGAACAACTCACTGAGTGCTTCCTCTCCTCAGACAGAGTGTAGTTCTACCTCTGCTGTCAGACATCCCAGGTTCAAATCCTGCACCTTCTACTCAGTAGCTAGCTGTGGGGCCTTTAGACATGTTCTTCAACCTCTCTGAGTTCTCAGGGTCCACCTCCATGCTATTACTTACCTCACCGGATTGTTGAGAAGATTAACTGAGATGAAATGTGTAGAGCAGATGAAACAATGCCTGACATATACTAAGCTCTCAATAATGTGAGACATTATTGCTTCTGGTATTACCCTTATTTTCCACAACGCTACCTACCCAATTTGAATAAAGGGGCTTCACTACCCTCACCTTAGTACATTCCTCCCCATATTTGGCCCACTGAGTTAAAGCAACAAAGAGTGACCAAAGATGTTGACATCATGGAGGAGAGGGGAAAATCAGGCAAGAGGAGATGAGGGCAAAGAGGGATAAGAGAAGAACTTTGTGCATTGATATCTGATCGTGGGAGATGGGCCCCCAAGTCACATTCATGCACCTGTTTGGGTTCCAGCATTTTCCACCAAGCCCTGTAGTCTAGAAGAGCCCTCTGAATGTGATTTTTTTCTAAATTTTGTAAGCAGGTAGGGTAGGACTCCCCGAAGAAAGAGAGCCAGGCATGACTTTCTTGACATAAGAGAAGCCAATGGTGTCCTAAGCCATTTTGTGATGTAAGCCTGGCCACAATGTTTACCCTTGAAGAGCTCTCAGTAATGATCTTAAGGGAAGTAAGGGAAGGCAGGAACAAAGGAAAAGCAGTCAAGAAACAATAGTTCCATGATAAATAGAGTCCTAGTTCCTCCTAAGGGATATACATAATAATCTGGCCCTCATGACTTCAATCAACTAAAGCTTGGACTCTGGCAACCTTTGCCCCAATTCTATGCTGAATTCTCCTCTGCTCAAGGCCCTTTAAGCATGTATCCTTAGCTTAAAACTTCCCCAATTTTACTCCTTGGAGAGACACTGCTTTGGGAAAAATCCTCGGTGTTCTCCTTACTCGCTGCAAGCAATACATCCTTCCTTCTCCCGATCTTTGGCTTGGTTGTGTCTTTTGGCTCAACACCCACCAAGAGGTGAACCCAGCTTTCGGGTAACAATATGACTGATCTTAGGAGGCAAATGTTTAACTAGTACTCTCTAAGTGTGAGGACTGCTACAGAGGTATTAAATTGGTGGACATCCAGGCAAGATTTAAGGAGGAAGAGCCTTATTTGGGGGAAAAGTGATTCCAGTGTAATGATTAATGAATGGATTAGAAATGTGTAGTGCTCAGGGAAAACCATCTGTATATTTGAGATGCCCCAAAGTGCCTGGTATCAAGACTGTTTACAAAACATTGTAAAATCTTGAGAGATGTATGTATGAGGAAAAAGGAAAACTGAAAAATGAAAAGAGAAAGAAGCTTAAAAATAGCAAGATGACCAAACCCAACTGCCTGCATTGTTTCAGGCTTTTAAGTAATGAGTGAAGGAGACATTTAGAATCAGACAATTGAAAGAAGAGAAAAAAAGTTCCAGACGATGGTAAAATTACTAAACATATAACAAATTCAAAAGGGAGAGCACACAAAAAACATGTCATTTAGGAATACATGGGTGTCTGCTGTCTTGAACATCTTTGAGATCAGCGAAGCAGAGAGATTCAAGGAGACAGCAGGGCTCAAAATCAACTCAACTCCAAGAGCAGACTGATATTCAAAGAGAAATGGAGCAGAAGTCTTTGTTAATCATAATAAAGAATTTGCTGTATTCAAATGAAATAACAGCAAAGTGGAAGTATGCCAGGGCAATACCAGTTTTCCAAGCAGGAATAAAGGGAACGCTAGGAAATTACACAGCATTCATCTCAATGTCTGTAATTTGCAAAATAATGGAAACAATAGCAGGGTAAGTTTGCCAAATGCATTTACAAATGAGTATCATTCCCTTTAATCAAGCTAGAGATAACCAACAAAGCAGGATAGAGGACTGGGGGTTTTGAATCTCTCTCTCTCTCTCTTTTTTTTTTTTGATGGGGCTATGACACAATTAATAATTACATATGACTTATTTTACTTTAATGTCTAGATTATTTTTATATAGTAGCTACTTCTCATGTGCCCATTAGAGACGAGAGTAAGATAAAAGTAAAGCAAAGAAAAACAAAGTACTCTGTCTCCATTGTATGGGATGTACTACTATATATTTTTTTGCTTAACATCGAACTGTGGCAGAGAGCTAAAAGGGAATGTAAAAAATCCAAATAAGCCATCCTCTGAGCATGGAATCAGAACCACCTGAGGTACATTTACTCCTAAGGATCACCAGGGCAGGTTGCTCTCTCAGCCCGCTCTTAGAACATCATTCTTTCTTGACCCTTTGCTGCAATTTAAGCCCATTTTCTATTGTCCTGTCTTCAGTGAAGACCAAACTGCTAGACAGCGTCCTCCTGATGCTGGAAAACCTGCCTTTGTTCACCACTGGCAGAGTCCAAAGATTCAATGATTTCACCATACTCCTTTGGCATTGGTTTTATGTTAATTTATTAACTTGAATACTTAGCTCATTGGGAAAGAACCCTGAGCTTCTAGGAATTAGACAGCCTGGTTAAACCAGGCTACTAACCCAGGTCAAGTGTGTCTGACCTGGGTTAGTATTGTGAGACGAGCAAGGCACTTGAACCTCTGGACGGCTGACAGGTGTCTCCACTAACCCATGATCTCTCCAGTGGTTTCAATACCCCGTTAGTTCCACTTTGTTTCACTCCTCCAATGTCCACAGCAGATATAAAAACATTGCCCTCCAGTTCCTATCCTCTTTCTCGATTCTTCAGCCTTGAAAATGGCCTTCTTCTTGAGTAATGGAAACCACTGGGCTTAAAGTTCTTAAATTTTCCTTACACACACACACAACCTTTTTACGTCCATTGCCATTCTTACAATTTCAGGGGGAGATGCGTTCTTTTCTTCGTTGAAGATTAATGTCTCCAACTGTGCTTCAGAATCCACCCCCTTCTGTCCCTCTGAGAGCCTCTCACTCTTCAGCTTCCTTTTCAGGAGGCTCTTTCCCCTCCATCTATAAGCATTTTCAAGACTCTGACACATAAAACGCTTCCCAAAACCCAGTGCCGCCTTCTAACTACTGACTGTTTTCTCTCCATGCCTTCAACGTTAAGTTTCTTGACGAAATAATCTCTACTCACAGCAGCACTTCTTCACCCCCAAACCTGGATGTAACTGGTTTCCTATTCCTAACAAGGTACGGAAAGATACTCCAGCAAAGATTTCCAGCCTAGTTCATAGTGCCCAGGAATGCCCTGAGTAAGTAATACAGTTGCCAAATGAATGATGGCTGTTCTGTCTTAGGGTAGTAGACTGCCACTCCATATGGCTGTTTAAAAAATCTGTGTGTTTGGTCACTGCATAAGAACATGTAGATGTGTCATTACATATTAGTGAAAAACATGGGGAGGCTGGCCCACCAATCCCCTTCCCTGAGAACTCTGGGGTGAGATGCTAGAGTCACGTGTGATCCCCCCACATGCTCCTCCCTCCAAGTTGTGAGTCTCAGCCAATTCAGCAAGGAATCAACAAGGGTGGGGTGGGGGGAGATTCAGTCTTCCCCCCATGAGATTCAGTCTCCTCTGGGTCTTCGAACTTGGAAGATCAGGTAAGGTCCAATCTGGGATTCAGAGACAGCAAAGAGGATTACGGGCATGTGAAGGAAGCGGGGAAAGAATGTGAGGGAGAGAGAGAGAGACAAAGAAAGAGACAGAGACACAGAGGGGGAAGCTTTCCAGGCCAGGCTCCAGGCTTTCCTGAGGCCCAGCTGTGCTTCCAGACTTAGGGTTCTGTAAGCCACCATGTGTCCTCCTGAAGAATTCTCTCCATCTACTTTGGCTCCTATCTCTGGAGCAACCAGAGTGATTTTTTTAAAAAAATCAAATCTGGTAATGGCCACACTGGCCTTCTTTTAATCTCTCCAACTCGCCATGTCCTCTCTGGCTACAGGACCTTGGCATGTGATGTCCTCTTTATCTAGATGTGCCTCCACCCCTGACTCCAGCCCTAACTTCTCTTCTCTAGCGCACGGTGGTAACTTTACATTTATTTATATGATTCTTTGATGTCCATCTCCTTTGTGTAGTCGCCCATCAGCGTCACTCAAATGCTTAGGCCAGTGCCAAACACAGAGTACACACTCAATGGTTTGTTGAAGGAAGGAAGAAAGAAAATATCAAAGTCACTGATTTTGCTGTGGTTTGAGATTTTCTGTTAAGTCCCCAAAATACCTCCCTTAGCTCATCTCATGATTTTAGATTTATTTCTCCCATTAGAGAGTGGATCTTCCAGGTTAGCAAGCGTCTTCTCCTCTCAACACATCGTCTTTCACACGTTGAGACAGAGGCCAGTCCTCTCTAAGGGTCTCTGAGCACAAGCAGGCTTTGGGACACAAGCAAGAAAGGAAGGGGAAAGGCATCAAAGCAAGCCTTCCAAAGCTCACCTGTTACAGAGAGACACAGAGAGAACCATAAGACACTAAAGTAAATTAAAATACACATAATAAATAAGCCACATGCTTCCACAAAGAGCTTACAGATTTCTTTCCCATCAGCATATCAAAAGAGAGGTGATTTCCTCTCACACACAGAAATAGGGTGTGAGGGTTTTTTTTTTATTGTCTTCTGGGAATTCTGGTCCATTAGAATAAGGTGAGGAAAGTGTCCTCTACTTTCTACTAATCCACCACTGAGCCCCTGGCAGAGCATGGCCTGCCGCCTCCCTCGGGAAGCTCTCATAATGCTCCATGTGACAGTGAGAAAGGATAAAGAGGAGAGGAAAACAAAGTGTGCTTTCCTACCTTCTTTTTATTTTGATTCCATAATTGACTTGGTATACCTAGCAGGGTTTCCATCTCTTTCTCCCTCACAAAATGGGATTTTGGGGTTTGGAAGGGAACTTTCACTGGAGTAGTAAAAATTCTTAGTTACTGTATGTCTTTAATATCAGTACAAGAAGATAGTATATCCAAAGAAAACACTTAATTACTCAAGTGCTTCCCACCGGGATCAAAGTATTCCCTTGTCTTCCCTTGAAAATCTTAAAATTCTCTGCCATGTGTTAAAGCCTTCACGTTCTTTATCTCCCAAGGAGAACCACTTTCCCTCCTTACCCTGAACCAGCACTATTCACTACCTCACTACTCCAGAAAGTTTGCCTTTGATTAGCTTTAACCTACTTGTGATGATGATGATGACAATGATGATGATGATTCAATCCACTCTGCTCTGTGAGCCATCAGTGCTCATTTAATTGGTTTGCAGTAGACCACTGGACATTTATTTATAATCATGAGATTCTTAATTGTTCTCATGTGCTTGTTTCTTTATTCAGTGACTAAAGTCCTTAAAGAAAAGGATGTTTATATACACATGCAACACACACACACACACACACACACAGAGATACTTCTAATTCAATTACATTCCAAAAGCATTTATTCCATGGTACCAGTGCCTGGCACATGGGTAAGTGCATACTGTGTACAGAATATACAGTAACTACCGCAGAAAACATTTTTAGAATAGGTAAGACACTCCCTGCCTTGGGTATGTTGATAGACACCTAATTCTGTAGGAAATATATATATATGTATATATGCATGTTTTATGTATATTCATATACACATGAGAAATAGGTCAAAAATTTTAGCTGGTTTGTAAACATATGTGAATGTATAGAATGCACACATATCTGAACCAATAAGTACAATGAGAGATCATAAAAGCTGCTGAGGGGGTTGGGAAACCTTGCAGAAACAACACCTGAGCTGGGTATAGACAGATGAAGAGCTCCCCAAGGAGAGAAGGAGGAAGTTCATCCCAGGTGAGAGAAGAACCGTACAGAAGCTAAGAGGAGACATAGCAAACTGGAGGTTAAGAGAGCAGGGAAAAGTTGGACATGACTTGTGATGCAGAGATACATCTTAGTGAGGGAAAGACTATGAGATGGGTCTGGAAAGACAGGCTGGGACCTGTTTGTTAAGAAATTTGTTCTTTACCCTACAGATAAAGAGCCTTGGAAGGCTTCTCGGTAGACATGAGAAAGGAGAGAATATGTGTTTCAGCAAGATTTTCCCTGGCAGCAGTTTGGAGGATGATTGGAGGCAGTGGTTTGTGAAACTATGGAACAGTTAGGTGGTGTGGCTGATAATAACTGGATGAAGGCAGTGGCAGTGAAAGGGGTGAGAATAGAAGGGCATCTCAGAGGAGGACTGAGGACCCATGGGTGGGGGCAGAGAGGTGTGGAGGAGTTGGCAGTGAGCCCCCTTGAAGCTGCACAGCTTGCTTGGTGATAGAATTCCTTAATCTTGTAGAGCTATGTGTGGCTGAGTTTCTGCACCTATTAATATAGGAGTGGCATCCAGATTTTCTGGGACCTGAAGTTTAATTAACTTTAAGAGCCCTCTTAGGAAAAAAATACAAGATAGGTACAAAAATGAATATTCATTTAGAAGGAGAGAAGAAACCACAACAAATTACAAATAAAAAGCTGAAAAGCCCCACAAAATTCAGAAAATGACATCATAACTTTATTATAACTATTATTAATTAGCTGCCTGACACACCTCTACAACACTTTTCCCCTACATCTCTTCTCTGAATACTTTTTTTTAATTGAGGTAAAAGTTATATAACATAAAGTTCACTGTTTGAAAGCATACAATTTAGTGGTTTTTAGTGTATTCATGGTCATGCAAGCATCACCACTATCTAATTGCAAACTATTTCTATCACTCCCCCAAAATCTCTGTTACTATTAGCAGTCAGGCCCAATCCCCCCATCTCCCTGTCCCCGGGGAACACTAATCTATTTTTTGTCCTTATGGATTTGCCCATCCTGGACCTTTCATATAAATGGTATCATAGAGTATGTGGTCTTTTGTGTCTGGCTTCTTTCATAACATTTTTAAGGTTCGTCCATGTTGTAGAGGACTTTATATCTTTTAAAAATTTTATTGAAGTGAAATTTATATCACATAAAATTAACCATTTTAAAGTGAGAAATTCAAGTGAGATTCAGTATTGATACCTTCTCAGTGTTGTGCAACCATCACCTCTATCTAGTTCCAGAACAGTTTTATCACCCCCAAAAGAAACCCCATACACATTAAGCAGTTATTTCCCATTTCTCCCTCCCCCAACCTCTGGCAACCAACAATCTACTCTCTGTCTCAATGGATTTACCTACTCTGGATATTTCACATAAATGGAATTGTATTGTATGTGACCATCTGTGTCTGGTTTCTGTCACTTAGCATAACGTTTTGTAGCAGGTATTGGTACTTAATTGCTTTTTATGGCTGAATAATGTTCCATTGTATGAATATATCCTAATTTGTTTATCCATTCATATGTTGATGGAAATATGGTTTTTTTCTGCTTTTTGGCTATTGTAAATAGGACTACTATGAACATAAGTGTACGTGGATTTCTTTGAGTAGCCATTTTCAATTATTTGGGGTATATACCTAGGAGTGGAATTGCTGAGTCATATGGTAATTCTTTGTTAACTTTTTGAAGAAGTGCCAAACCATTTTCCGAAGTAAGTACACCATTTTACATTCTTACCTGAATGTATAAGAGTTCTAATTCCTCCACATCTTCCTCAGAACTTGTTGGGTTTTGTTTTTTTTTCTCATTATAGTCATCCTAGTGGATGTGAAGTGGTATCTCATTATTGTTTTGACTTGCATTTTACTAATAACTAATGATGTTCGGCATCTTTATGCATACTTGTTGACCATTTGCATATCTTCTTTGGAGAAACATATATTCAGATCCTTTACCCTTTTTTAATTAGGTTGTTTGTCCTTTTGTTGTTGAGTCATAAATATTCTTTACTGTGTTCTTTGCTACTATCAATTCTTCTATTTCCTTGCTGATCTTCTGTCTAGTTGTAGCCATTATTGAAAGTGGAACATGGAAGTCTCCCACAATTACTGTTGAATTGTTTATTTCTTCCTTCAATTCCATTAGCTTTTGTTTCAGTATTTTGGAGCTCCATTGTTAGGTGTATGTATGTTTATAATTGTTATATCTTCCTGATGGATTGATTCTTTTATTATTATAAAATATCCTTTGCTCTAGTAACAAAGTCTATTTTGTCTGATATTTCTATAGCAACTTGAGCTCTTTTTGTTACCATTTATACAGAACATCTTTTTCCATCCTTTTACTTTCAACCTACTTGTAATCTTTGAATCTAAAATGTGTCTTTTGTAGGACAACATATAGTTGGATGGTTTTTTAAATCCGCTTTATCAATTTCTGTCTCTTAATTGGAGAGATTAATTCATTTACATTTAATGTAACTACTGATAAGGAAGGAGAACTTCTGCCATTTTGCTATTTGTTTTCTATATGTCTTAGATATTTTTTGTCCCTCAATTCCTCTATTACTGCTCTCTTTTATGTTAAATAATTATTTTCTAGGTGCCATTTTAATTCCCTGGTCATTCCTTTTACTACAGATTTTTGAATTATTTTCCTAGTGGTTGCCCTGGGGATAAAAATAAACCTCTTAATTTATAACAATCTAGTTCAGAGTAACATCAACTGAATTTTTTAAAAATTAATTAATTTATTTATTTATTTTTGGCTGCGTTGGGTCTTCGTTGCTGTGCACAGATTTTCTCTAGTTGTGGCGAGTGGGGGCTACTCTTTGTTGTGGTGCGCGAGCTTCTCATTGCTGTGGCTTCTCTTGTTGCACGAGCTTCTCATTGAGGTGGTTTGTCTTTGCAGAGCACAGGCTCTAGGCACATGGGCTTCAGTAGTTGTGGCACACGGGTTCAGTAGTTGTGGCTCACAGGCTCTAGAGCGCAGGCTCAGTAGTTGTGGTGCACGGGCTTAGTTGCTCTGCGGCATGTGGGATCTTCCTGGACCAGGGCTCGAACTCATGTCCCCCGCATTGGCAGGTGGATTCTTAACCACTGTGCCACCAGGAAAGTCCCTAACATCAACTGAATTTTAGTATTCCAAATCTTTGCTCCTACATAGCTCAATTTTCCCTTCTCTCCTGCTCAGCACTGTTACTATTACAAATTACATCTTCATACATTGTGTGCCCATTAACATAGATCAACAAATATTGCTTTATGCAGTTGTCTTTAAATCAGATAGAAAAAAAAGTAGTTTCAAACAAAAAATACAGTCATACCGTCTTTTATATTTACTCATGTAATTATCTTTATCAGAGATCTTTATTTCTTCATATGGCTACAAATTACCATCTAGGTGTCCTTTTATTTCAGCCTAACCAACTTTCTTTAGCATTTCTTGTAGGATAAGTCTGCTAACAACAAACTCTCTTTTTGTTTATCTGGGAATATCTTAATTTCTCTTCATTTTTAAAAGATACTTTTGCCAGATATAAATTTTTTCATTGCCTTTTTTTCTCTTTGAGCACTTTGAATGCCTTGTTCCACTGCTTCCTAGCCTCCATGGTTTCTGATGAGAAATCAGCTGTTTATCTTATTGAGGGGCACTTGTAGATGATTAGTGATTTTTCCCTTTGAGCACTCAAGATTCTTTGTCTTTGGCTTTTGATTGTTTAATTATGATGTGTATTATTGTGGATCTCTTTGAGTTTACCCTACTTGGAGTTTATTGAGATTCTTGGATTTGTAGACAATGCTTTTCATCAAATTTTAGTTTTCTGGCATTATTTCTTCAAATACTTTTCTCCTCCTTTTGCTTTTTCCTCTCCTAGGACTAGCATTATGCATATGATGGTGCCCCACAGGTTTCTAAAACTTTATTCACTTTTTGCTTCATTCTTTTTTTCTTTTGTTCCTCAGACTGGATAATCTCAACTGACTTGCGTCTGCAAGTTGTTGATTCTTCTACCTGCTCAAACCTGCTGTTGAACTCCTCTGGTAAATTTTTTTATTTCAGTTATTGCACTTTTCAGTTCTAGAATTTCTATTTGGTTCTTTTAAAAATATAATTTCTTTTTATTGATATTCTTTATTTGGTAAGACATCATTCTGATACTTTCCTTTAGTTCTTTAGATATGGTTTCCTTTAGCTCTTTGAACATATTTCAAGTAGTTCATTTAAAGTCTTTTACTAGTAAGTCCAGTGTCTGGACTTCCTCAGGGACAGCTTCTTTTAATGTTTACTTTTCCTGTTTGCACCATTCTTTTTTCTTTGCATGCTTCATAATTTTTAATTGAAAACTGGACATTTTGTATATTATAATGTGGAAACACTAGTAATCAGGTTCTCTCTTCTTTTCAAGATTTGTTGTTTGCTGTTTATTTTACTTATTTTTCTCTATTTATTTAATGACTTTTATGAACTAATTCTGAAAACTCTGTATTCTTTGTCATATGTGGCCATTGAAGTCACTGTTCTGTTAGATTGGTAGTCAGCTAATGATTAAACAGATATTTCCTTAAATAAGTCATACCAAAAATATTTCAAGTTTTTGGCCAAGGGGTTCTGTGTGTGTGGGTGGCATGCCTTCAACACTCAGCCTGGTAGTTTACAACTCTGCCTTAGCCTTCACTTTCTTCTAGTGCAGAACCTCAAGGTCAGCCAGAGGTCAGATCCAACAGCCTTCTCATGTTGTTCCTGAGCACCCAGGGCATTCTAGATTCCCAGGAATATGTGTGAGCTTTTCAAAGCCTTTATGGACATCTCATTTCCCAGCCTTTTCTCCCAAGCTTTGTGGTTTATGCCAACTGTTATCTATAGCCTCAGGCAGCATCAGCTAAAACATTTGCCTTTAAATGCTTTGGACAAATGCCCCACTCCCTCCCGGTAGCTTTTGAACTGGACCAGTTCCAAATCAGGGCAAATAAAGACAAGTGTTTTGAGCTGGTCTTCCATGGAGCCACCAGATAAAAAGGAAATAATTACAATTCTTTGCAAATAATGTCCATTCTGTCCCTCCAGTACTGAAAATATGGGCTGTTTTTTCAAGGCTACCTCTGAGCTGGGGTGTGGGGAAGGTCCCAGGCTAGAATAAAATGCCACAAAGCTCACTGTTCCTACTGAGATTTGCCACTTTCCTTGAATAAGCACTTCCCGATTACTGCAAGCCCTTAGTTAATTTCCAGGGTTGTGGAAAAGTTGATTCTGACCATTTTTGCCAGGTTTTTCTTTGCTTTTATGGAGAAGAAGAATATTGGCATTCTTTTCCACTTTTGCTGACACCACCACTTCTCTCTGTATACTCTTTTATTATTTCTTCATATGAAAACAATTTTGTAATGTGTTTCTATTGAAAAATTAGAAGGATAATCCAGTCTTTCTTTTAGCATAGTTGACCAAACTTTAAAAAAGATTGACAGTTTAGAACAATTTCTTGCAGCTACGAGGAATGCCACATTTATAACTTCCTCCAGTTTCTTGCTCAGGCAAGGCTTCTTGCTAGAGCAAGCCCTCAGAGAACTCCAGCTCTTTGATCATAGTTGGCATGGCTCCTGCAACTAGTACCCTAGCAGCTGGTCAGGTTTGGTCAGGTCCTTTCACCTCTTCCTCATACTCCTACCCACATTGGGCTGGTCCTGGGGTTGAGGGAAGACACCTGGAAGCCTGGGTCTTAACGTACCCTGGGCGCAGTGCAGCCTCAGTCTCAGATCCTTCTCCAAGGCTCAAAAATGAGGTCCAAATGCTCCCTGACAACTGCCAGAGGCAAGTTGTCACAAGAGGCCAGGTGGATATGAAGGTAGTGCTGGCAGCCTGTCAACCCTACCCACAACTCTTGGACCACAAGTAGGGCACATACAAAATAGACACAAAAGTGATTATACAATCAACCCAAATACCCATCAATTGATGACTGGATAAAGAAAATGTGGTCTATCCATACCATGGACTATTATTTGGCAGTAAAAAGAAATAAATTTCTGGTACACGTTGCAACATAGGTGAACCTTGAAAACTTTAGGCTAAACGAAAGAAGCCAGTCACAAAAAAGCACATGTTATATGATTCACTTTATATGAAATGTCCAGAATGGGCAAATCTGTAGAAACAGAAAGTAGATTAGTGGTTGCCTGAGTTAAGGGTGTGGGAGTGGGAATGGGGAGAGACTGCTAATGGATCCAGGGTTTCTTTTTTGGGATGATGAAATGTACTAAAATTAGATTATGGTGATGGTTGCACAACTCTGAATATACTAAAAGACACTGAATTGTACAGTTTAAATGGATGTGTTTTATGTTATGTGTATAATATCTCAGTAAAGCTGTTAAAAATTATGTATATACAGGGGAAGCCCAGGCTAGGGCAGCACTCTTGCCCTCAGGCATGTGCTAGAGCTACTGCTTCTTTTGCTTCTCTCTGGAGGAGAGCACGCAACCTCGGAAGGGGCACTGATCAGTGAGGGGCCCTGAAGCTTGAGCTACATTCACTCCACTCCAAGGAAATCTGTCTTCGGATGTGCTCCAAACATTCTTCTCTTTTCTTTTATTCTTTCCTTTTTTCTTTCTTTTCCTTCCTTTCCTCCCTTCCTTCCTTCCTTCCTTTCTTTCTCTGTTGGTTATATGACTCCTTCAGGTTGCCAAAACTTTTTTTTAATGTTGGCAGATACATACTCAGTTAAATGAACATTCCCATCCTCACTGACTCATTTGTTGAGAACAAGCTACAGGTTAGGGTGAAGGGAGGTGGATGGCAGGGCCCAGGGAGATGAAAGGAGGAGTGACATTTTTAAAAGTATCAATATATGAGTGATACCTCCTCAGTTTAAAACAATGAAAATCCATCAAACCAATCTTTTCTTTCATTTATCTACAGACCCTAGGACAGATGGTGACACTGGGGGCAGCAGCCAGAAAATCCAAGTTGGCCTCAGAAGCAATGGTAGATTTGACAGTACCTTTGGAATCACATCTAAGGGATGCCTCGGCTCATGGAATTCCACCCCAGACCCCACCCTATAGGTCCCAAGTCCCCTTTGAACAAGCACAGACATCTTTTCCTGATTCTTCCATAGTCATTTCCAGAACTGTGCCCAGGCTTTCCTATAAACAATTTTGATATGGTTAACTTTGGGCTGAGTCATAGACCCTTAGAGGACTAGAACGTTCTGACAGTTTTGGTGAATGCCCCTCTTGGGAGGGGCATTGGGCTGGGGAGCACTGTCAGTCTCTTTCCCATTCTCTCATCACCATCACTATTTGTGAAGAGACCCTTGCCTCCAGGACCCTGGGGTTTGGCAAGGCACAAAAAGGTCTGTTTTTGTCAAGCAGCTTACCTCCCAAAAGGAGAGTGTGTTGTGGCACAATGTGCCAGCGGCCCCCAAACCTGCTTCTCCTACACCCTGGACACACGCAGAGTCAGGCTGCATTTCTCAGTCTGACTGACAGTTCGCTGGGATCGTTTAACTGAGGTCTGGCCAGTAGAATGAGGGCAGAGATGATACGCGCCATCTGCAGGTCTGTTCCCCTACCAAAACAGCTAGCCCATAGCTCCACTCTGCAGTTTTCACCTTCTGGTTGGCGACCTGAGCAGCCGTAAGTTAAAGATGGCAGAGCCAAAACCAAAAAGGGGCTGAGGCCCCGAATCACCATCAGAAGACTGCCCACATTGGACTGTTAAAAGAATGGAACTTTTACTGCTTCAGACATTGATATTTGGAGGTTTCTCTGGATCTAGGGATGCCCTAACTAGTGCAAATGTATTTTAAATGGGCCTAACCATATTACAATCAAATTTCATTGTTGTGTAACAAATTTCCTCAAAATGTAGTGACTTAATACAACACACATTTGTTATCTCATATTTTCTGGGGGTCAGGAATTCAGGGTGTCTCTAGCTCCGGGGCTCACAAGGCTGCAGTCATTTCACGGCTCTCATGGCAGAGAAGCCACCCCCAAGCTCAGTCTTGTGGCTGTTGACAGCTGTTAGTTCCATGGCTACACACATGGCTATTAAATTCAGTTCCTCAGTCATACTAACCACATTTCAGTGCTCAATACCACATGTGGCTAGTGGCTACCGTTTTGGAACAGTGTGGATCTAGAACATTTCCACTGTCACAGAAAGTTCTATTGGACAGTACTGCAAAAACAAAACAAAACAAAAAACTGCTCTCTCTAAAAAGCTGACTTTTCTCAGAATTATGAAGCAATAAACGTCTATGTTCTGAGGCACCCAAACTCTCTTTTTCTGCGTCCATTGCCACTCATATTCTTCCTCTGTCTCTTTTCAGGAACTCAGCTGCAACTAGTTTCTTTCCTTCTTGAAAACCTGCTCTCAAGGAAGAAGTGATTAAACTCATTCACACTGAGGTGTAAGTGACTACCTTTTAACCTCATAATGCCCTCGAAAACATCTTCATTCCAACAAGACTGAGTCTTCAGCTGAAGGAATAAATTTTTAATTGTAACAATTTTTTTTTAACATCTTTATTGGAGTATAATTGCTTTACAATGGTGTGTTAGTTTCTGCTTTATAACAAAGTGAATCAGCTATACATATACATATATCCCCATATCTCCTCCCTCTTGCATCTCCCTCCCACCCTCCCTATCCCACCCCTCTAGGTGGTCACAAAGCACCGAGCTGATCTCCCCGTGCCATGCAGCTGCTTCCCACTAGCTATTGGTTTTACGTTTGGTAGCGTATATGTGTCCATGCCACTCTCTCACTTTGTCCCAGCTTACCCTTCCCCCTCCCCCAATTGTAACACTTTAAATAGCCGCACCGCTCATTGAGGTGGCGCTCACCCCACTGCCCGCCGCCACCGCCCCCCCCCACCCCGAGATTGGGAGATTGGGAGGGGTTGGGGGATGGAATGCTCAAGTCTTACTAAATGCTTTTGGAACTTGAAGAATCCTTTCTGAAATGAGAATAGTCACCCCTAACCTATCCGGTTTATGATTCAGATTTTCACATAGGAATTTTCCCAAAGTAGGTAACAATTTGGATATGGATGTGTTCGAACTTAGCAAAAAGCAAACACATCGTATAGTAGAGACTGTCTCTATATATTTATAACAAGAGGGCACAGATCGGGTGAACAGCGTTACGACATTCAATGCCTAGCTTTTCTTCCTAGCATAAATGAATCCGTCGTTTAAGTTGTTTCAGCCAGAAGGCCAGCCTTTCAATCGCAGAGGGAAAACAGAAGTTCATGGACAGAAGAGGCAGAAAGCGAGGAAAGGACTCCGCTCGTTACCACCCAGGTGCGTTTTCACCTGAGCTCACAGGCCGCTTCTTAGAGCCCGGTGCTCAATATTCACCCTGGAGGCTTGAGCAAGGTCGTGGCGGGTACACACATAATTTGCCACATTGCCTCCCCGTGATCATTTGGAAGCGAGAGGGGCTGTCTCTAATGACAGGTCACGAACATTAACCAGGCGGTTCCTTTATGCCTGCCTCGCCGGGCTGGGCGCTGGCAGCCCTGCCATTCAGGCGCTTGTTTTTGTTATGGAACAAAAGCCTCACTCCCAGCTGTGGCGCCAAAATCTAGCTCACACTGTACGTGTAACTGACAGCTCGGCAGCCGGCGGAGGGGAGGCCGGGCTGGGCTCCTCCAATCGAGGCGCCCCTGCCTGCAACCCCGCGTGTTTACAGGCAGCCGTTGCCGGGGAGGGAGCCCGGGGAAAACCAGGACGTGGAGTAGCTCGGAGTGGGCGGGCGCCCCAGGAGAAAAGTGAAAGTGTGCGGCCAGCGACTCGAGAGGAAGCCACGTTGTCACCCCGGGCCCGCGGCAAGGTGCTGTGAGTGTATTTGGTTAACGCCTGCAAGCAATTTCCCTGGCAAATCCTTCTAACTCCGTGTACACAGTCTCTGTGATTATAGGGCGATTGAGTAGCAGAATGTGTCCTCTTCACTGGGGCGGGGGAGGGGAGGGGAGAGGAGGGGGAAGGAAGGGACTGATAGATACCCAACTAAGACCTCCAGACCCCATCAGGTGCTCTGCAGTGACACAGGTGAGAGAAACTGAAGGAGTTGATGGCTTATAGGTTTGAGATGTTGATTGCTTCCTGCAACCCTTCAAAGCAGAATGTCATTGCCATCATCATGATGATGCTTATTAAACATTAAATCGTGTTTGCCGCTGTGTGCTCAAGCCACAAGTTCTTTTTACTTACATGGTTCAATAACTTGTCTGAGGCTTAAGTAGTGAATAGAGTAACATAGCAAAGAAAGTTCCCAGAGAGTGCTTTGCAAAATGAATATGCAAGATCTGTATCTGTTACACAGCAGGCAAAATAAAACAGATTCATGCCTACTCAGTGGACACCAGGAGACTGAAAAGCATTTAGCTTTGGGGGCAATTAAAGGATTGTGAGTTTGGAGTTTCTGGGTTGGAGGCAGTAGAGCTCAGAGGCTGAACGGTAGCTCAGGAGTCTGTCCACACAAGGGCCACTGCTGCTTCTGCACCTGCTGGTTGTGTGGTTTTGGACAAGACTTCACCTCCATTTTCTTATCAATAAAGTGAAGATAATACATCCGGACTTGCTGGGAAGGTTTAACAGAATAATTTATGTAACGTGGCTGGCACTTAGAAAGCGCACAAAAAATGAATGTGGTTATTTGATGCCAATGGATAATGGAGACATTTCCACAGATAATGGTATGATGATAGGCACATTCTTCCTCATGAAGAGAAAAGCATTTAGGACAGTATACCTGGCACATATGAGCACCCAGTTATTGTTGGTGATGCTGCTGCTGAAATCAGACAGATCCTGGCTCTGCCTGGCTCTGCCAGTGCCTTAATTTTCTCATCTGTAATGTGGATGTGATAATAGTACCTATCTCATAGGACTACTGAGAGGATCAAATGAGATGGCTCATGAAACTGGCACCTGGCAACACTCAGTAAGTGTCAGCTATTATTATTATTACCTTCAGCATCTGATGGATGATCATTCTAGAAATTATGGCTTGGTGGTAGACTATATTTTCCTTGTAGTATAATTTAAGGACAGGAGGAGAATGAAGTTTTCCGTAGGAACATGTCCCATCATGTCTGTGCCCCTCTTCCCTTTAGATCCGGGTCCTCTCTTTTTCTCTAGGCTCCTACTGCCCTTTCGATGCCCCAGCTGCCCAGGACTCTGCATTCTGACATCCACCAGACCTTTCCTCTCTGTAGCACTTCTTTTTTAAATGCTTATTTTGAGATCATTGTAGATTTCACATGCAGTTGTAAGAAATCACACAGAAAGATCCTGTGTACCCTTCACCCAGTTTCCCCCAATGGTAGTATCTAGTACAATAGTATATTATCACAACCAGGATATCATCATTGATACAATCCACCTTATTCAGATCTTACCAGTTTTACATGCAGTTGTGTGTGTGTGTGTGTATATGTAGTTAGTTCTATGCAATTCTGTCATACGTGTAGATTTGTGTGATCACCACAACAGTCGAGATTCAGAACAATTCTGTCACAAGGGTCCCTTGTCTGCCACTCTTTTTGCCCTAGACCTTCTCTGATCCCACCTCCCCACCATTTTCACAAAACTTTTCTCTCCTGAGGTCAAAGACCTGCTAAGAGTGTGTGTAACCCATCACAGATAAATTCTGGCTAGGAGATTATTGGGTGATAACTGTTGAATGGAGCACACCCCCGAGATCATTGTATTCTTGGAGAGAGCTTCAATAATTTTGCTCTGAGCAGTAGGAGAGTATCAAGGGAGAAAGTAGAAGGAAAATGGGGCTCAGAATTATCACTCGACTTTCAATGTGCATGAAAAAGGTTGGGGTGGGGAAGAAACATAGAAGCCTCTTATAGGACCAGAAGTGTACCAGGATGATCCATCTAAATGGAAGTTAACACACACACACACACACACACACACACACACTGTCTTAGTCTGTTTGGGTTTCTACAGCAAAGTACCATAGATTGGCTGGCTTACAAATGGCAAACATTTGCTTTTCACGGTTCTGCGGGCTGGAAAGTGCAAGATCATGACATCGGCAAATTCAGTGTCTGTTGAGGACCCACTTCCTCATAGACAGAGGTCTTCTCATTGCAACCTCACATAGTAAGAAGGGTGAAGGAGCTCTCTCAGGCCTCTTTTATTAGGGCACTAATCCCATTCATGAGGATTCTGCCCTCATGACCTATTCACCTCCCAAAGCCCCCACCTCCTAATACCATCCCCTTGGGGGTTAGGTTTCAACATATAAACTTTGGGAAGGACATGAACATTCAGACCATAGCATACATCTTTAAAATGAGGTGCCTTTCAGAAACTTCTCCCCTTCACCACCACCCCCATTACCTATTGGAATAAATAAGAAGTCTCTTTGCTGCAGCCCAAGAACTGAATCTCTTTCCTGTTCCCTCTGAATAGCACAGGTCAGAAGTTAAACAACCAGTCAATGCCTAGACTTGCAATCTCCACCGCAGAGCCCTGTTTGATTGTCTGTGGCCAACCACAGCCTTTAAGTGCTGGTGACCCTGACATATTCTACAAGGCACAGAAAGCACTGGCTTAAAGCCTGACAGGGTGTGAGGATGAAAAGCATTCCGTTTACAAATTTTGACATAATTAGAATGCATAGTGTTCCACAAGTATTTTTTTTGTCCCACAGACTTTTTTCAGAATCTGACTACAGCGCAAAACCTGGAGAGTGAGAAGTGGAGGCCTTGGGCTTCATATCACAAAGATGCCCTTCTATCGAGGAGCAGAGCCCAGGCATAAATCCTCCTGGCTTTCTGTGATGCTATTGGCAATTGCAGAAAGGGTAGTGGGGTTGGGAGAGACAGGTGACAAGGAGGGACACCGCTGGAGGGGATGTTTGGCGCAGATGACTCTTATGTTCTTTTTTTTTTCTTTCTTTCTTTAATTAATTAATTAATTTTAATTTTTTTTGGCTGTTAGGTCTTCATTTCTGTGCGAGGGCTTTCTCTAGTTGTGGCGAGTGGGGGCCACTCTTCATCGCGGTGCGCGGGCCTCTCACTGTCGCGGCCTCTCTTGTTGCAGAGCACAGGCTCCAGACGCACAGGCTCAGTAGTTGTGGCTCACGGGCCTAGTTGCTCCGCGGCATGTGGGATCTTCCCAGACCAGGGCTCGAACCCGTATCCCCTGCATTGGCAGGCAGATTCTCAACCACTGCGCCACCAGGGAAGCCCCATCTCTTATGTTCTGAAACTGTGGTACCTGAATCAGCAGCACCAGCAGCAGCCGGTGACTTGTTCGTGGTGCTATTTCCAGCCCCACCCCCATCTGCGGAATCAGAGACTTTGAGGCTGTGTGCCATTAACCTGTGGGGTTTTTCTTCCTTTCTTTAAAATTTTATTTTAAAGAAAACTCAAGCATTAAATCACAGTTCATACTTTATATGGAGATTCAAAGAAATACAAAGTTCCAAGTATAATTAAGTACTGGTTTTACTAATCTCAACGCCTACTTATTACTAACCCATTATGTTTGTTTGAACCTGTGTTTCAATAAACGCTCCGGGTGATTCTGAGGCACGGTTGAAGTTTGAGAACCACTGAAGCTTACCACAGAAAGATGCAAAAATCAGTTTGTCGGCTCACTAGACTGGATAATCGTTCTTCCAGGGATGGAGATGGAAGAGTCGAGTATGACTTTAAATTCAGGAAAGAAATGTTTGAGCATCTACAAATGCTAGGTGCTATTCTAGCAAGATTGGTGATGTCTTAACCTCACGGAGCTTATCTTCTAGCTGCTGGTAATAAGTGCTCTAAAGAAAAAAACAGCATCAGATTTGGAGGGCGGTTTTAGCAGGGGGGTGAGGAAAGGCCTCTTTAAGGACATGACATTTGAGCAGACGCCTGAGTGGAGTGCAGGAGCCAGGAGCCATGCTAAGATCTGAAGGAAGGGCACTCTGGCAGAAGGGACTAGAAGAGTGGACAGCCTGGCCTGAACATGAGTCTGGTGTGATCAGGAAAGACTGAGAAGGCTGTGTGGACAGAGGGGAAGGAGAAGAGAGCAGGTGAGTGAGAGGCGGGATTGTACAGGGTGTTCTAGGCCTTTCACGGATGTTTCTATTTCTTCTGAGTCTGATGGGAAATTATTGGAGGTTCTTGGATAGGAGAGAGGCGTACTTTGTTTTCTGTACTTAAGACCGTTTGGCTGCTATGTGAAAGTTTGCCTGTAGGAAGACAAAACTGAAAGCAGTAAGACTAGTTAGGAGGCTAGCACGGTAGTCCAACTTTGAGATAAGGATCAATATGGTAGCAGTGGAGGTGGTGGAATTGGTCGGATTTAAGGTGTATTTTGAAGATAAAGCTGGGATGTAGGAGGAAGTGGTCTATGGAGGAAGCCATTCCCTCACCTGGGTACACATTAGGGTGCCCTTAGCCACACTGAGTGGAGAAAAGAGATTGTCCAATGTTTCCAAATATGAGTATTCACATTCCTCTGTGGCACTGAAATCATGGTTCCCAAATTGAGAAGAGGAGAGGATGTGGCAATGGAGGGGTTCCTCCGCAGACCATCTAACACGTCTTGATTTCCCCCCTCTGGACCGTTGGTCCTTGTGTGAAGTGAGTGATGGCAATGCTGCTGCCACTGCTGAAGGCTTCCATCAGGCAGCTGAGCCACAAGCCTGCACAAGAAGAGTTGTGCTCAAAAGTAAGACGACATAGACTTTGGAGTGGAAACATCAAAAAGAACTGTTATTTTAATGAGATGTGTCCTGGCATTGCCATACCTGTATTCCCATCCCCTGGGTGGAGTTCCTGAATTTTCTGTGCTGCCCCTGTGCCTCTGCCTCCATGCTGCCTCTCCCTGGAATGTCCTTCCTGCCACTTCATCATCTGGTGGATTCCCCACTCACCTTGTAACACTAGGCTCCGGCAGGACCTCATTCCACAAGCCTTCTCTGACCTACCCTGCCCAGACTGGCTTCCTCCTTCTCCATCATCCCCAAATACCCTTGTAGACCATGCTTATGTCTTTACCAGAGGCACTGTAATAATGTGATCCCGTGGCTGTGTCCTCCGTTAGACTGGGAGCTCCTGAGTACAGTAACTGGGTAATGGTCTGGGCATCTCAGAGTCCAGCAAAGACCTTGGCACACACAGGAGATACTCAATAACCTTTTTTAAAGAATTGGCCTTCAAGGCTGCATTTGGTTCGATTTGGTTTCATATTTTCAAATCTTGGTCTCATGTGTAATCCATGGAAGGAGACAGAACGTGTACTATGTGGTGTCATTTGAAATGTGTGGGTATATGGTATCAGGAAGGGTTCTTAGCCTCCAAATGTGACATATCCTCTGCCATCTAAACTGAACCTGAAATTACTCCATTAAAAGTCACCCCTTAATTTAAACTCCACTGGCTAATCTATAAATACCCCTCGAGAGCATAAACTTCCAAGTTCAGTGCTTCTTAACTAAACGTGCTTACAAACTACCTGGGGATCTTGTTAAAACCCAGATTCTGATTCTGGGGGTGGGAAGGCTAAGATTCTGCATTTCAAGTTAGTTGCGTGTCTGCAGATGGCACCTTGGTGGCCATGGTCTAGGCAGTGGTTCTCAAACCTTAGAGTGTATCAGAATCACCTGGAGGGCTTCTTAAACCCTGCCCCCAGATTTTCTGATTCATTAGGTCTAGGGCGTAGCTTAAGATTTTGCATCTAAGAGGTTTCCGGGTAATGCTGCTGGTCAATGGAGAACCACAGCACATGTCAAATGTGTTTGTTTGCCTTCTTCACTCTTACACCAGCTCTGGGAGAAACTGGAGAACTTCCCACAGTTCAACAGTGGAAACACCAATTGTGGGAGCCAATTTCAGCTGCTCCTTCCTCATGCCATGACTTGACCCTGACCTGTATCTGCTATTTCTCCCATTCTCCTGAGGGACCAGTGCTCATTTCCACCACTCTTTGGAAACCCACCAGCACAGAGAAAATAGAAGCCCTTGGGTTTGAACTAAATCAAATTCTTATCTGGCCTCCTACCTACAAAAATATCTGCACTCTACATCATTCTTGAGGTTCTTTCTCTCCTATGAGACAAATAAGTAACCCTCTACCAATGCAGTCAATTTATCCACTGGGCTCTTAGGGTCTTTTGTCTTCAGTTACTCCTCTTAATTCCTATTTCTTTTCTATTTTATTTTAATCATATCCAAGTCTTTCTCATCTTCAAAAAATCCTCTTTATCCTATCTCCTTCCCTCCTTCCTTTAAGAGTTAAATTTCTAGAAAACAATAAAAACCTGAAACGTACACTAATTACTTCCTTAATTCTCCGCCATTTTTAAAATCTACTGCAATCTGACTTTCATTTTTAGGAGTCCCCTGAAAAATGCTCTTGTTAATATCACCAACTTGTTACCAAAGTCAATTGGCAATTTTCAGTCCTCATCTGCCATCTCAAAACATGTTCAATTACATTAGCAAACATCTATGTATGCTAATGAGTCCTGTACCAGGCAGGAAAAGAGAAAACACTCTAAATTTTAATATATAAGGAATTTCATCCCCCCAGGTGATGGAAGAGCTGAGAAAACAAACAAGAGTTGTTGAGACAACCCAGAAATTAGTGACTGAAAGCTGCTACCCCCTAGGCTGGAGGGATGACAGGAAGAGGTGGGGCCATCATACTGTGGCCAATGGTTCTAGTGATCTGGTGAAAACTGGAGCCACTGGTCTCTGTGGGGCAACTGGAGCCTTGGAGGAGACGAGCCCAGCGGGAGGACACCCCTAGAGCAGAGACAGGGGAGGCATTTCCTGGCTTCTGCCTTCTTCTCTCTAATCTCCCATCAATGTCTCTCTTTGGCTAAACCCAGTTAGCAGCCCCTGCAAAGAGTGTCTGAGAGAAACAGCTGGCAGAGATTGACAACCTACAATAAAGAGCAAATTGGGGGAAGAGTGAGGAATGGATCCAACGGCAAATTGGCCAAGGACCAGCACAGCTCCTAAGTCAATATACCCAAAAAATGATCACACAACTTGCCCTGGATGCCCATGAGCACCTCAAACTCAACATTTCCCCAAATGGTACTATCTTCCCCACTAAGCCTGCTTCTCTCTGCTCCCCTACCCCTGTGACTCTCACTAGGCTCAACCTAGTCCCATGAGTTGGAAACAAACAATTTTTCTTTGTTCCTTCTTCTCTCGTGTTGCCCAATCCTATTGGTCAAGAGGTTTTGTTGATTTCTGTTTTGTATATTTCTTAAAGCTACCCTCTCCTCACTTTACCCTCTGTTGCAGCTTTAGTTCAAACTGTCTTTGTTTCTCACTGGACTAAGGCAGAACTCCCTGCCTCTACGACCATTCCCTTCCAGTTTATGTTCTGGGCTGCTACCAGAATAACCTTCCTAACATGCACATTGAACAGCATTCCTCCTCTGCTCAAAAATTCTTCAGTGTCCCCAACAAGCTCCCAAGTCCTCCTAGAACAGGTAGGTTCTGAATCTCCCACAGGCCCAAGCACAAGATAGCTCTCAATTCCTAACGTGGAATTCTCCTTCTCCAAGGAAAGAGAAGAAACTGGAGAAGAGGAAGTAGAAGAAACCATAAGTGTATTGTACCCACCCTTCCCAGTGTCACAGGACAAACCTGGAAATGGGGCTCACTTCATGGGCTTGCCGACTGTCACCCAGGGCCCCATGCTTAGAAGATCCCACGTTTGGTTTACTGCTCTGCTGTCTGTCTTGAAATTTATGGTCATTTTGAGCAAGGAGCCCTGCATATTTATCTTTCATTGGGCTCCGCAAATTATGTAGCTAATCCCAGCCAGGAATATCTATAGTCCTAAGTAACACAAGCTGAATGCTCTTCTAAAAGGCGACGGCTCATATACTCAGGGTGATATCTGATTTTACATTCTAGAAGATAGGGAATGAGTGATGATTTGCAAGGTATTAAAAGGAATACAGAGGTCATTGAGAACAAGAAATTGAACATGAAGTGAGAATGGGAGAGAGGTATTTAAAGCTAACAAGAAAACAGTGTCACTAACAGTAGAATAATATAGAAGTAGTGAAATAAAAAAACCTCATGAAACAACTTGGGTGAAATGACTATGGCATCATGACTGAAACTCTGTATTGAAAACCCATAGGGAAAGATTTTAAAACTAGTAAAAATCATTATTTTTATATCCAAGGTCCCAACTAGCAGTTTTTTCTTTTCAGTGAGAATTGAATAAGGGAAATCAGCCCTAATTTTCTGAAGGACACACTTAGGCTAAATAGAAGAAAAGCTTTGATGTGTGGATTTTTATATATAACATAGTAAATTACCAAAGATCCAAGACTATTCTCATATTTTTTGCGGCTCACCCTTCTTGTCCCTGCCTCTTTTTTCTCCTTCCTTTTCTGTTTCTCTTCATTTTTCTTCTCTTCCCTTCCCTTAACTTCTGGAAAGGAGCAAGAGACAACAGTATTTACTACCAGGTTTTGTTTGAAATTTCAGTTTAGGCCAGAGGTCTTGGAATCAGCTTTGCCTGTCATGTGGAAGTAACATATCAAGTGGCAGTACTGGCTGTGACTAGGTAAACAGATGAAGTTACTGGGGGCATGCGGATAGTGGGGTTTTTGTATAGAAGGTGGTGGGACAAGCAGCTTCTCCATCGCTTTTAAAGAAATGACAGAAAAAACTTGCAGGTTATCTCTGCATCCCTAATGAAAGAAATTGAAGATGATAAAGGCTGATACTCCCCACCCCCTGCCCTCCTTCACTCCAGGCATGTGGGCCAGATGGACAGTCTTTATATCTACACTGGTTTAGGGAAAATTCTAGACCTAGTATTGAGGGTATAGAGCACCTAGGAATTTTTAGACAGTTTGCAAAATTCTGTCTCTTTTTTTTTTTCATATTAACAGGCATGATATTACATGATATTACATGCCAACAACAAAAAGAAATTTACAACTAGCTTTTAAGAAATCCCAGGGGCATTTATATCAGCATGTGTTAATGTCTCATTATATTTTATGGCTTTCAAGACTCTTATAATAGGTTACTGGGGTTAATTCAGGTACTTCTTTCCTTGGAATAGCTTGAGAATAAAATAACAAACATAGGAACTAAAATGGTGTAGGTAAAAATAATTCTGGAAGCAGAGGGGATACATTAGGTGCTTTTGATATCTCACCACCCTTCAACCTGAAAATAGCCTAATTGGAAGCCTGATGAAGGTAATAAATGAGAATTGTTAAATATAAGCTAATAATTCAAAAACATTAGGTTTTTAAAATTAGGTAAGTAGATGAGAAAACACAGTTTGGATTTTAGACTTGCAGCAAAGCTTCAAGAGTGTAATTTGTTTCCTTAATTAGCTCAGTCAGATTCACCTAAAAATGCATCTGGAAAGTAGAAAATGACCCTTGAAAGGTCTAAGCCTGCACTATCCAATCCCAGAGCCACTAGCTACATGTGGCTATTTAAACTTAATGAAAATTAAATGCAATTTAAAATTTAGTTCTTCGTTTGTACTAGCCACATTTCAAGTGCTCCATAGCTACATGTGGCTAGTGGCTACCATATTGGACAGTGCAGATATAGACCAATTCCGTTTTTACAGAATGTGCTAGCAGATGAACCATTTGTATGCTCACATTTCTATTAATGTTAAATACTTTAAAGAGGTTAAGTTTAGTATTTTAAAAAACATTACTTATTAGAGATATTACTGTTCGGATGATCATTATTTAAACTTAAAAATATTCCTATTAAAATGAAGGATTAACCAAGAGTTATTAACTAAAATACAGACAGGAAGGCATGTAATCAATGCTAAGTAAATGAGAATCAAATCTGAAAACTTAATTTTAAGAATAAGCAATTAGCACATTCTGTAGTATAAGGAAATTAGTATGTTGGATAACATATAAACAAAATTGAAATGAAGCCTTGCAGCAAAAATAAATAAATAAAAAGAATGGAAGGAAAATGACAAAGGATGAAGTCTAGCAGAAGTTATTAGTACAAACCTCAGGGGAAAACAGTGATAGGAATTTGTAAATAAAATCAGCAAAGAAGGAAAAAGAAAGGCCCATAGATACATCTAAAGCTTTGGGGAAGAAAACGTGAAGAAATTTAAAGAGAAAGAGAAAAGCTAGGGAAGTATCTGCAAAAACTAAGACAAGAGGACTTTTAATGTGGAGCACTTCTACCAGTGGAGAGGAAAACCCAGACTCTTGTAGGAATATGGGCAAAGGATAAGAAAAGAATTTGCAGAAGGGGAAATAAAACTTGAACACATGGGGAAATACTTTGTTAATGATCAAAGGAAGAAATTAAAACAAAATGAGATTTGATGGAACATTTATCAAAGTAGCAAAGAGAGGGAAAGATGGAAAGAATGAGATATGATATGATCAAAGCAAGGGAGAGTGCAGAAAATCCGCCACTTTCCCATGGTTGTCAGAATGTCAATTGCAGTAACTCCTTTGGAAAGCCATCTAGTGAAATGTATCAAGAAAATGTGCACACCCTGGGACCACTGATTCCACTTCTGGCTCTGATCCTAAGGAAGGAATCCAGAAGATGTATAATGTTTTCTGTACAAAAGTTGGCAGTGCCCTGTTGAAAATAGCAAGACATGGTGAAATCATAGCACAACGGCTGGACAGAATATTCTGTAGTAAAAATTATGCTATGAAGAGCTTTTACTCTTTATTTTAAAGTGACCTATATAATATTTGAACACAAATTCAAGTTTATTAAAAAGCCAAAAATACAGTAAGTAGGAGGCCTCCTTTACCTCTTCCCTCAATCCCGTTCACCTCTCCCAGGGTTGGGAGGTAACTTTCAGTCACTTTCCCATCTATCTATCCACTTTGCCATCTGAAATCACACTACGTAGAGTGTACATTATACTTTGTGGGATTTTGCTTTAAACACAAATGAGATCATGTATAAATATAATTTTACATCTTGCCTTTTCCATTTAAAACTTTGAGCCTCTTTCCTTTTAGTACAGAGAGACTTCCCTCACTTTTTTTAGCTGCTGCATAGTGGTTCCCTTGTTGTCAAAGGCTTCTTTTTAAACCATTCTCCTTTTGATGAATATTTATGCTGCTTTCAATATTCTGCTATTAAAACCAGTGCCGTAACAAGGACCCTCTCTGTGCTCCTTTGTGCTCATGTACCAATATTTCTCTAGGGTCCACAGCTAGAAGTGAAATCACTGGTTTCCAATGGTAAGTGCATTTTAGAATTATGGTAAATACTGTAACAGTATCCATGAGGCCCCATTTCTCCATACTGTCAGTCACAATGAATATTATCAAAGCTTTAACATTTCTACCAGTCTGATAGGTGAATATTATACTTAATTGTTTTAATAAAACTGAATTATTTGTACTTGGCTGTATATTAATCCTTGATTTTATGTTAAAAACCAACCAACTTTTGCCTTTTAAAACTCTTTAATGGTACTTTTACCATAAAGTTTAAAGGATTTTTTTTTTGTGGTCAAATTTATCAGCCTTTTGCTGTGGATCTGACTTGACATCCTGCTTATAATGGCTGTCATTCCCCCAGGGTTTATAAAAATATTCATGCACATTTTCTTGTAATATTTTCACAATTTATTTTTTCCTACTAGTTCACAATCCATCTACAAGTTATATTGCCATATGTGAGCAAAAGCTTAAATTATAAAACCAGGTGGAAAAACAAAACAAAAAAAACATGCATAGAAAATTTTTAAAAAAATACCAAAACAATATCAGTAGTTGTCTTTTGGTAGGGAGATTAGATTAGATGTGGTTTTTTCCCTTTGACTCATTTTTACGTTTCAGATTTTAGATAATATTGGTTATGTTTATAAGACATGGTGGCCTTTTATGTTCTTTTTCTGCCCAGGACGGTAACCATCCTTCTTCCCTTTAACCATGTGGTTTGGTGAAGGCTGCCAATCACAGCACTCCAACCTTGGCCACAGACACAGGCTCATAACCCAGAGGGCCATCCAGGGTCCTTTGCAGGGATTTCCTTAACTACTGCAGGCAGCAAAGATCTCCTCTGCGCCTGGTCACAAGGCTGATAGGTGTATGGCCAGAGCTGCCTATGACCTGGGTCTAGCTGACCAGATAACAAACACAGACACACACACACACACACACACACACACACACACAGAGAAAGATAGAGGACCACACATCACATAAGACCTGAATCTAATTTTCCCCAAACTGAGGCCCATCTGTGGTTGAGTTACCCAAACTGATAAATCCCCTCCCTCCTTTTTTATTTTGGGTGAGTGGGGATTTCAGTTACTTGTACCAGAAGGATCTTAGATGAAAAAAAGAGATAGGAAAAGAAAGATGAGAGCAAAACTTCAGAGATATGAAAATACCATTAGTAGGAAGTAAATATACATCTTGGGTGGAGGCAATCCTCAGTTTGTAGAAAGAGATGTTAATACAAATAATACAAAATAGCAACTACTTGGTTTGTAGTCATTAGGGCAACTTATCACCAAAGAGATAACTAGTAAAATAAGATGGTAGCAAGTGTTTGCACAGTTTCATAATTTTGCATTCCCAGCAAAGCAGCGAGGGCCAATGAAATTAAGGGTGAGGTTGATAGGAACAGAGATGGCAGTCCTAAGATACAGCACGTCACATTGGGTTAAAGGAGATGTCTATATGAGATCCTACATACATTTGTAGGTATACATGTTAGACTCCATTCGTGGATTTTAATAATGGGCATTTGGCTTAATCTCAAACTTAAATCATACTTCGGGTCCATATCTTACATCATGGATCTCAAAAGTTGAAAGACCTTAAAGACTACAACTCATTAATCTTTGAGTTGTGAACCCTGCCAAGATTAGGGGACTTAACTATTCATATGGCAAGTAATCCTCAGATCTGGATTCAAACCCAAGTCTCTGGGATCCCAGTCCAGTGTTCTTTCCATTGCCTTTCAAGTGCCAATATGAGATGACTAAAATGATCAGGAAACAAAATCTCTCTCTCGTCTACACACACACACACACACACACACACACACCCCCTACACCACCCCAAAATACCAAATGTGTCACGTAAAAAAGAAAGTAATTCTATCAGTTTTATGCTCACTAAAAATAATAATAATAAATTGAAAAAAAATCCAAGTCTCTGGGAGGTATTCTAAAGAACTGTGTAGAAAGTACATTGTGTTGTTAAAGAGGGTTTGAGTTAATTGCTCATGGAAGAAACATTTATCTGGGTGGAGGTTTATGCTTGAATTACACAGGCTTTCAGCTTGAAGGGTGTAATAGCTGAGTGATTCTCTAAACCTTAATCTATTTTTCATACGGTGGGATGACAGTCATCATCTGAAATCATTTTTAAGTTTCCCAGAAATGTGGAAAAACTAACTTAATCTTACTTTTATAACTTGTTTAAAGGGCAAATTTTTACTTTTAGTTTTAAAATAATTTTTAAAAGGAGCTGCCACTCTCAAGGAATCCATCTATTTAAGGTTCTCAAGGACATAAATGAGCTCTTGTGGGAGGGTAGACATTTGTTATATTTCTGCCCTGGTTACGGTTATCCTTGATGATTTGGGGAGTGTGATTATTCTTTTTCTGACTCTTGAATTTTTAAAAATTGAACAAAATGTTAAATTGAGCCTGATTTTCTTTGTACAATTTCTTAGTACATGTAAAAAAAAAATGCTTTGGGTATCTTTGGGGCTCAGAATTCAAAGGTTTAAGAATCATTTAGGATCAGAAGAAACCAGGCACGAGGCAGGCAGTTGCTCTATGGTTGTGGGGTGGCGCTTACTTCAAAGCTCATCCTCTGTCTTCCTCATCAGTGCTTCTCAAACTGTTCAGCCAAAGCACGCAGGATGCAGAGGAGAATTGATCCTATCCAAGGGAAAAAGATAGAGTTCATTGTAATGCTTGAAACAGCCTGCTGCTGCAAGTTTCAATCAACTTCTACATTATGATCTGTACTGTTCTTAGGTTTGTTTTAATATATTTATTTATATTAAATATAATGTGAAATATATATTTGAGAAATACATAATAAATTTTAATAAATATAATTATAGATCATTATCAATAAATATAAATTACAAATAAGAAATTAAATATATTAAATAAATATTAAGTATAAATATTTACTTCTTTATATTAAACTTCCAGCACTCTCTACCCCCTCTTCTGCTTTATTTTCCTCTATAGCGCTTATGGCATCTATGAAATCATAGAGTTCACTTATATTCTCTGGTGGTTATCTACTCTCCTCCCAGTGAGGGTTATTTTGTTCGCTGCTGCACACCAGTGCCAAGAACAATGCCTGGCATTTAGCAGGGCTCAATAAATACATATTGAATGAATGGTGGCGTGTTTTAAATGATGTTAAACCAGATTCTCTGGAAGACGTGCCTTCTGTGTCCCATGACTTACAGGCACACCTCATCCTCAGTGACAAGTGTTCCCAGTACTAGAAGTAAAAATATGTTATGTTTGGGGAACAGAGGAGAGGGAAGCAGCACTGGCTCCTCCCCATGTGCCTGGCATCATGAGATATTTCTTGACTTCTGAGCCATGAGTGCCATGAGCAGTGCTCCATGAGCCCATGTAATGACATATTTCTTGATTCCTGATGAATCAGGTAATTTGAGTTTATTTCTCGCTTTACGTGCTCTGATTTCATGAGGTTGGTCTGCAGTGGCCTGAATTTGCCTGAATCATACTGGTCTCTCTGCCCATCTAGATCCTCCTCTCCCTGCCCATCTAGATCCTTCTCTTCTCTCAAAGCCCAGCTTGCACCAAACCTCTTCTGTGACATTAGCCTTAACTTAGTGGTCCCAATATCAAGGTCAGTCTTTTTCTCCTGCTCAGAGGGCAGCGTCTTGGGCCCAGTGAGGCCAGGGAATGGATGTGTGTGGGCTCCACTGAGGTGGCCTGAGAGAAAGAACAAGTTGATTTCAAAGTACGTGTAGTAATTTTGAAAGAAAGTACAATGGTGTAAATTAGTACCTCTTCCACTAAACCACAAACACCAATCAGGAACTCACTTTACTCTGTCTTTCCTCTCAGTTTTCAGGAAAACACTTACTTTCCATCATCTATGATAGTTTTAGACATAAAAAGCTTACCTTTGGCCTGCCCATAGCCCCTTGATAAGATGCAGTCGGGCTTTAAATGCAGGTCCTTGTAGTCACTGACAGTTCTGAGCTTGCTAAAAGAGAGCTACCTTGTTATTCTTTGACAGTACCCCAAAATACCTTGTTTATACACCACCATCAATACATTTAATGTAACAAGCCCTTATATAGATCTTCCTTGTGCCAAGCACTCTTCTAAGATGATTACACATATTAACTCATTATCCTACAAAACAACTTTACTATTAGGAAGGTTCCACTATTATCCCCATTTTACAGATGAGGAAACTGAGGCACAGAGAGGGTGAGTAAAGGCATATAGCTGGTAAATCCAGAACTGGGATTCAGACCCAGGTACTCTGGCTCCTGAGACCACGTGTTGAACCATTAGCCCACTTGTCTCACCTTTGTTCTTCTCCACCAGCCTCCCTGTACCTATCAGCCAACCCCTTGCCTCTGATCTTTATTCTTCCTGGTCAGAGAAAGACCCTGCTGCCTTTTTCTAAAATCATCCCTCAAATGGACCAAGGTAAATTTCTTGCAGTTGAAATGAAATCATTTCAGTGACCTTCATTCTTCACAAACACTCACTGATACTGATTAGTTTACTTCTTGGCCGATGCCTGCTGTTCCATACTTTGATCAAACACAACCATCTCTTAAAATGCTCAGACCATTTTCTTTTCTCTCTCTGAATTCTCCAATGAAATGTTGACAAATGGAAAGCTCAACTGGAAAATGCCTTGATCTGAATGAAGTTTGGGGAAGATGAATCCGGTGCTGATGTTTGGAGGGGGTCAGGGCAGGGTGTGTTACTGAGAAACTGGGTGTAGAAAGCTTGTTAGAAACTTTAACTTTTGTGGTCATGAAATTCTGTAGGAGCTTTGGGAATGGAGAGGAAGGGGTGGATTCAAGAGGCATTTCAGAAAGAACAATGGATTGGACTTGTGAGCAACTGCCTCTAGGAATAAGGTAGAGAAGGGAGTGAACATGATACCGCTATTTTGGGCCTGAATGATTATAATGAGAGTGTCGTTACTCGAAATAGGTCTATCAGGAAGCTACTCTGATTCAGGAAGAACAAAAAGTTCATTTTAGAATTTTTGTCATCATCCCAGTGGAAATGTTCAACAGTTGGAAGACACCATAAGTGAGCATTTAATGAGCTGCCTTCAAGTGTCTAACAGGGCACATGATGTTAAATCTCCTACAGTAATTACCATGAAAGGGAGCTGAGGGTGAGGTCATCTCTTACACAGGCCTCATGGAGGCACCTGCCAGAGAGTGTGGTGAGTGAGATCCTCCCCAGCTCTCAGCTACAGAGGTGGAATTTGGCTTATGATTTGAATGTAAAGGACACGGCTTACCATACAGCCTAACCCCAAACAGTAGCAAATGACTTTCCTTTGTCACACCTAAAAATCCTTAGAAAGTGACAGTGCCATTATTTACGTGGCGAACTGGTTATGCGTTTGGTTTCCACACTTGATCTTACTTCGTATTAATTTTTACAATAACAAACTCAAGTAATCTTGAACCCTCACCCCGGTTTGTTTCTCCAAAGGCCCGTACAGTGCCAGTAGTCTACACATTGAATGGTGAGAACCGAAGGCTTCTTGAAATTTAGCCTTATAATCAGGCACTCAAGGTAAAAATGCAGAAATAAAAGCTGCAAGACTTAGCACAGCGCCAAGAGAGCTCAATAGGAAGGGCCTAGAATGGTGTGTTCAAGGAGACGGAGAGATTGGCGGGCAATGTCCTGAAACAGTACCTCAACAATCCAAAGGAGTCTGATGATTCAAGTTAGGAATTAACGCCAAATCTCGGGTTGGTACACCTTCCCCGATTTCATATAAGCTCAAGAGTAGTCGCCTTGCCCGGCAGAGACCATTAAATGACTTGCGGCAAATCTCTTCCTTCAAAAGTCTGACTTTGACCGCCAACCTTACTTCCAGCCAAGTCGATCCTCCTCCCTCCAAAGGGGATAAGCAGCCACGGGTTAGCGTGGGCCCTCGCGGCTGGGCCGACTGTTCGGAAGCACCCGATTTTCGGAGGCTGTGGGAAGGAAAAATAAATCCAGTCCGGGTTTTGTCTGCGCGGGGAGACCGGAGGGCTGCGAGGAATGGCTCGCGAAGAGGGGGGCGGTAGTGGAAAATACACAACACAAACAGCTCGCGCCGGGGCACGGCAGCTGTAGGCCCGGAGCGCGCGGGCCCGGTCGCCGGCCGCATGGAGCGCAGCGCGGCCCGCGGCTCCGGGGCGGCGGCGGCGGCGGCGGCAGCGCGCCGCTCGCTCACACCCACCCCCGCCCGCGGCCGCCGCGCCGCCCCGCCGTAGCCGCCGGCCGCCGGCGTCCCCGCGGGCCGGTCCAGCGAAGGCGGCGCCCGCGCCTCTGCAGCCAGTGGCAGCCGGCGGCCCGGGGAGGCGGCTCCCGCAGCCCCCCGCAGCCCCGGGCGCCTGCGACCACAGCGGCCGCCCGGGGAGGAAGAGGAGGAGGAGGAGGAGGAGGACGAGGGGGGAGGTGACAAACTCCGGCTCGGCGCGGCGGCAGGCAGCCCGCGGTCAGGCATGCAGGCGCGGCGTCTAGCCAAGCGCTCCAGCCTGGGCAGCCGCCGGGGGAACGCCGCGCTGCAGCCGCCAGGCCCCGCGCCCGCCCGGGAAGGCGCGCTGCCCGGGCTCCCGCTCCCCGCCCCGGCGCCGGCCCCAGCCCCGGCCCCGGAGAGCTGGAGGCCGCCACTGCCGCCGCCGCGCAGCGCCGGGACCGGCCCCCCTCGGGCCGCCGGGGCCGCCGCCGCCGCCGCTGCCGCCTCGTCTCCGGTGCTGCTGCTTCTGGGGGAGGAAGACGAGGACGAAGAGGGCGGGAGCAGGCGGCGGAGGGGGCTCGGGCGGGTGCAGGCGAAGCCCCGAGGGGGCGCGGAGGAGGAGGATGACGACGAGGAAGACGAGGACGAGGAGGTGGTCGTCGAGGTGGTGGACGGCGACGACGACGACGAGGACGGCGAGGAGCGCTTCGTGGCCCTCGGCCCCGGCCGCCAGCTCCCCAAGGGCCCGGGCCGGGGAGCATTGAAGGTGCGTGCGGGGTGCGGGGACGAGCGCGCGCGGGACTCTCCGGCGCGGTGAGGGGACGGGCCCGGGGTCCCGGCGCGGCGCGGGCTGAGGCCGGTACCGGGGACCGCAGAGGCCGGGCCGGGAGGGGTGTGTCCGGCGGCTCCGGCGGCCGCGCGGGCAGAGCTAGGGGACTGATGAGCTCACCGCTCGGGCCCCAGCACCTTCACCGGGCGGCCGCTCCCACTTTCCTCCAAGGCCGAGGCGGGCGTGCTGTCTGATGTGGGTGCGGGCAAAGGACGCTTCTCCCGAGCGAGGCGGGGAACTTGGCGATGGGACGAGGTAGGCGCCGGTCTGCGCCCGGTGGGGACGGGCGAGGTAGGAGGCAGTGAGGCTGTAGTCCTTCCCGAGGAAGCACGAGTGGCCCCCTTCCCCTTATTCTGAGGACTAGTCAAGCTCATAGGAACTAGCAAACAGCTTCTCTTGTCAATCTCTCAACCCCTCCTGCCTCCAAGAACAATTGTGGATGAGTTTCCGTCAAAAGCGCCTGTGAGGGAACCGGTAAACCCAGAACAGCAAAAAACCAAGTCCCGGTTTATACATGCATTTTGCTGGCATCTTTTGGCAATGCCGCCCCGCCCACCCCGCACCCGCGGCTTAAAACTCGACATTGTTTAGCATTTGGGGTTTTTTCCCCTCCTCAGCATAGCAAATGGGAAAAAAATAGGAAACTGGAGAAAGTGGGGGGAATTTGCCATTTAAAATAGACGTGAGTTTCTGCTGAGAATTCAAGCAAAGGCCCTTGTGTGCTGAAGCACCGAGAGATCTTTCCGTTTGTGTATCTTCAGGAGATAAGGGCTTTATTATTACACAACTGACTGGCTGGGCTTTCAGGCATGTGATTGGCCAAAGCAGACCACGTTGAGGTTCATGCACAGTGTATGTTGCTAAGAAGTTTTGAGGGCAGCAAGTGGTAAGCAGTGGAGTGAGTGATTTTTCTGAAGAGTGGTGCTTAAAATCAACTGAATAAAACTACTGATAGGAGTTTTCAGAAGATATTGGTATTTCAGGAAGAAAAACACATAAACAAATGAGCTTACTAGTTAGAGACTATGAGAAAAAAAAAAATCTTCAGGGGCTTGCAGAAAAAAGTCAGCTCCTCAAAAAGTCAGCAGTTCCAAAGAAATGTTAAACATCAGCATTTAGAATAGCCCCAGAGTAGACATGGGCACAAATTTCTTTCCTAGACCACCCTGGAAATACCAGCTCTGGGAGTGAGAAATTTTCAGCAAGTAGTCATTTGGGATGATAGTTTTTGACAGTTGCTTGTTGGAATCCAGACCATGACCACCATCATTACCATGGTCTAATAAAAAGCCTGCATTGTATGGCTACAGGATATAGCTGGGTTTGGAATTAAATCACATGACATCAGTGACATTAAGGAACAAGAGTAGTGACTCCTTAGCATTTTTGTCCAGAAATACTGAAAAGATGTCTTGTGGTTTGGACAGTTTGTAATAGAAAAATTGATTATAATTTATGCTCCGTGATCAAAGCAAACCCAATGTAGAAAAAAAAAATCAAATCTATAAAAATAGAAGAACTAGGGTGTGATCATTCACACTATCAGAAAAGATTTTTCACATCTCCGAGCAAATTTCTGCTTAATTCTTTCAAAAGGGGCTTCATTTTATATTGTTATCGTTTGCCCATAACTTTTCAGGAATTTATATATTGAGTAGTTTGAGGTATAATTTTTATAATCTTTTACTGCTTTAAAGCCATCTTGACACTGCATCTGGAGAGGTTTTTCTGATGAATAAAATAGTATCATTTTATTCTAATGCATATATTAATGTCAATCTCATATATATTTAGGCATTCATTTATTCAGATATTTATCAAGCACCTAATATGTGCCAGGTACTATTCTAGAACACAACAGTAAGCACCTTCCAGATGCCCACATCCAGCAAGAGAAGCCAGAGCGACAACCAACCAAACAGACAAATAAATAAGCATGGTGCTTGAGATTTTGATGCATGCCATGAGGGAAATAATGATATCTCAGTGTCTAGGAGGAAGGAGACAGCTTGTAGGGAGAAGGCCTCTCTGAGGAGGGGACATTTGATCTGAGATTTGAGACATGCAACTTGGGAAGATCTTTCCAGAATAACAATTGCAGAAGTCTTGAGGTGGGAAGGAGAAGAGGATGAGTATGGCTGGAACTTGCTGGAAATACGTCAGGGAGGCAGGTAAAGGCCAGCGACATAGAGCCTGGTGGACCTTTTTAAAGTAGAGTAAGAAGTCTTTGGAAAGTTTTAAACATACAAAATGGTTTGTATTTTTAATAAGGTCATGCTGTGTGGAGTATAGAGGACAGCAGGGAGGAGCAGGGGTCCAGTTAGATGGCGATCGTTGAAGTCCACACGAGAGGCGAGGACAGTTTGGACTAGGAGTGGAGTTAGAGAGGAGGGAACAAATTCAGGATCGATTGTGAAGATCCACCTGCAATAACTTGCTGATGGATTACGTGGCGGGGGGGAGGGTGACAGAAAGAAGGGAATCCAGGATGAGGCCCCAGTGTAAACGTTGGCCAAATGTGCCATTGGCTGAGATTAGGAAAACTGGGAGAACAACAGATTTTTGCAAAGAGAAAAATCAAGTCTTCTGTTTTGGGCATGTTAAATCTGAGATGACGCTTAGACACCGGCATGGAAACTTCAAGTAGGTGGATGGCTGTAATGTGTGGAGCTGAGGGGAGAGGCCAAGGCTAGAGAGAGAAATTTGGGAGATGTGTTGATGTCATTTAAAGCTGGGGATGAGAAAGAGAGTGCAGCAGGCCAGAGGACAGCCTTGGGCCAGACTCTGGGGCACAGCACTGTTTAAGTTTGGGTGTGGGAGGAGAAGCCAGCAAAGACGATTGAGAAGCAGCAGCCAAACATGTCAAAGGAAAACTAGAAAATGGAAAGTCCATTTAGTTCCAAAAGTAGGGAGTAATGAACTGTGTTGAATACCACTGGGATATGAGTAAGATAAGGACAGAGACATGTTCATTTGGATTAGATAATATGGAACGTATGGGTATCCGTAACCAAAGAATGTGAAGTCAGGGATGCGACCCAAGTGGGCTGAGCAGTGAGTAGAGGCAAGGACATAGTGAAAAACTCTTTTGTTGGAAAGGAGAATAGAGAGAAGGGGGAGAGAGCATATGGTTTAGATTTTTTTTAAGATAGGATACAGTAGACTCTAATGTAGTGACTACAGCATGTTGGGAATGATCTGTTGTGTGTGTAGGAAGTGTATTTGTTTTCTGTTGCTGTGTAACAAAGTACCACAAACTTTCTGGCTCACAGCCATTCTCCCGGTATCTGTGGGTTAGGAGTCAGGGCCAGGCTTGGCTGGGTCTGCTGATGAGTCTCACAGGGCTGCAGTCAAAATGTTGGGTGGGCTGTGGTCTCTTTGGGAGGCTTGACTGCGGAAGAATTCACTGCTAAGCTCCCTCAGGTTGTTACCAGAATTCATTCCCTTTCCTCTGTAGGTGTGAGGATCCAGCTTTTTGCTGCCTGTTACCTGTAGGCTGCCCTCAGCTCCTAGAGCCCCTCTCCCCCAGCCGCTCTGCCCCACCCCACCTCTACTCCTGCAGTACTTTATTACATGGTTTCCTCAACATGGCCTCTTACTTCATCAAGTCAGCAAGGAGAATCTTAGCCCCTGTCTGCTGGCAAGATGGAGACTCATATAAGGCACTGTAATCCCAGGAGCAGTACTCCATCATCTTTGCCATATTCTATTGGTTAGAAGTGAATCATGGGTTCCACCCACACTTAAGGGGGGGAGATATGCAAGGGCATGAATACCAAGAGGTGAGGATCGTTGAGGGTTACCTTGGGGAGGAACCGAAGATGCAGAGAAAAGAGGGATAAGTTCAGGAGGAAGGTCCTTAGAAAAGTCATAGGGCAGGGGACCTGGAACCCAAGTATAGGAATTGGTCTTTGACAGATGCAAAGACCCTTCTTCCATTGAATTAGGGAGAAGGTAGAGAAAGTAAGTCCAGATGTGGGTAGTTGTATATTGGATGGTGGTCAGATGAAGTAGTATTCACCTGATGGCTTCTGTTTTCCCCCTGCAGCAGGAGGGAAGGCCATCAGCTGAGAGCAAAAGAGATTTGGGATAAGAGCTAAAGCCAGAAGATAGTGTTGTGGGAGAGTGGGAGAGCAAATGTACCAGGGAAATCAAATAGGTTGCTAGACAGTATCAAGGGCCCATCTAATGTTTGTGGTTCTACCTGTACAGTGTAAGCAGTCTGTCTGGGTACGTGATTTTCCCCACCTTCATTCCATTGGCTCAAGCATAGAGTGATAATAACAAACAGAATGCTAGCTAATGTTTATTAAGTTGTTTAATTACTATGCTAGTGCAAGTCTAAGTGTACAGTCTCATTTAAATTTCATTATATATCCCTGAGTCAGGCATTATTATATCATCCTCATTTTACTGAAGTGATAAGCAGTTTACTTAAAGATACACAGGTGTTAGGTGGCAGAGCAAGGTTTTGAGCCCTGGGAAGTCTCACTCCAGAGCTAGTACCATTAGGCCTTACACTTCACTGTCTCTTGGAGACAAAGCAGAGAGCTGGATTCAGCAGAGATGCAGTTTAGCCAGGTGGGTGAGCAATGACAAGAGAGAACACACTGTTGATGAAGTTGGCACTGCTGTGACTATAATGATGGACTATGGGATCTAAGAAAAGTAAGGACAGGAAGGGGTCATGGGCTGGTAAAAAAGTCAGGGGTCAGTGGATTAGAGAAAACAAAGAGGAATCAATAAAATCATTAAAAGAATGGGAATGAAATGCAGGACAACTTGGGTTCCAAGGTAATGTTAATATGAATGAATATTTGCTGAATACTTATAAGCCAAGAACTGCACTAAATGCTTTATATGAAGGAGGATCTCCTGAGAAATTATGATTTGGGAATCAATATTCTCCAGCTGAGTATACTGACTTGGATGTGAATTAGCACACCTGAGACTGTATGGTCACAAGCAGAGCCCTGGTTCACATCCATAGCCTGTGCTTTTAATCTCCCTCTATTTATTTGTGATGTTTGTGCCCATTTATATTCAGGAGTATTTGGGAAGGCTGAGGAAATAGAGGAATAGATGCTACTAAGTATCTGAGATACTTGATTACTGTAATGGATGCTAATTTGGGCTTTAAATGAGACAAGAAGACAAACTTTGTATTACACAGTTTTCAATTTCTGATCGAAGAAGCTTACATATTTATGGGCAGTGGTAAGATTCCACACACCCCCAAAAAACAAAAAACTAGCCTCCTGGGCCCTTGAATGAGGAACACCAGGTAAATAATATCTCCAACCAGAGCTTAATAATAAAATAAAAAAAAAAAATACAAGGACACTGTCAAACGGAGGAAGGATTCTAAAATAAGTTGCTACTCAGTGAAAGCAAAACAGTAGGGGGCTGAGATAACTAGGCTCAGGACTGTGCTCTGTGATGCTGTGTATTAGTTATGGACAAGAGCCGGAGAGTCTGAAGGGATTGATAATGTAGTGTTATAATAAGGTTAGGAGAAACCTGGACCTGAAAGACCGCTATTAGTTCTATCAAGAGTTCATCTATTGGAAAACTGGGAAGAAAGTTTGTTTTTTTTTAATTTTTAAATTTTTAAAGTAAATTTATTTATTTATTTATTTAGGCTGCATTGGGTCTTCGTTGCTGCGCGCGGGCTTTCTCTGGTTGCGGTGAGCGGGGGCTACTCTTCTTTGCGGTACGCGGGCTTCTCATTGCAGTGGTTTCTCTTGTTGCGGAGCATGGGCTCTAGGCGCGCAGGCTTCAGTAGTTGTGGCGCACGGGCTCAGTAGCTGTGGCGCACGGGCTTAGTTGCTCCTTGCGGCCTGTGGGATCTTCCAGGACCAGGGCTCGAACCCGTGTCCCCTGCATTGGCAGGCGGATTCTTAACCACTGTGCCACCAGGGAAGTCCAAGGGAAGAAAGGTTTTTAAGTGAGATAATATATGTCAAAGTGCCCACCTTCAGTGCTTAATAAATATTAATGGAGAGGAAGCTGTTTCATGTGTGCCAGCTCTTTGGGGTGGTTAGCACATCTATTAGACTGTCTCTGGGCTATCAGATGGCTTTAAGAAGCCTTTGGCAGGGACCGTGCAGTAAGCACTGAATTCCAGTTTGCTGTTAAGTATGTGTGTTGCAAATGGTCTGCGTTGGCTCGAGGGGAAGGCATGTGCTTCTGATACCAGACAAAGTTGTCATTCACTGAATTGTCGACTGCCAGACTTGGAAGGGAAACAGAGATTATCTGGTAACCCAACACCCTCTTTCCACTGCTCAGTACACCGGGACTAGGGAAGGTGAAATGCCTTGTCTGGCTAGGGCTGCTTAACAGCCTAGGTGGGACCAGGATTAGCACCCTGGTCTGCCACCCCCCAAGTTCTCGCCCTCCTTGCTGGGTTAGTCCTTTGTGCCTGCAATGATCTGCAGGTAGTTCACTCCCTTAGAGTTGTGGTGAGAAAAATCACAGTCTCCTGAAGTGATCTACCACTCACTGCTTATCAACTTCTATTTTTGGAATGCTCTTCCTCCCTAAAGTACCTCAGGGAAAGGTGGTCTCATTTCCGGCTGTGGGAGGTGGGCAGGACCCTCTGTGAATCCTGTCCAGGTCAGTCCCCCTCCCTGTGCAGTTCTCAAGGGACACGTGTGCTCAGAGGATGACAGAAAATGGCAAATGAGCCCCATTTCATCGTGAACCGAGTTCCCTTCATCTCTGGCGTGGTGTGCCTGGTAAACTGGTCTGGAAGACGTAGTTTATACTCAGCCCTTAACTAGGGCCTCTCCTCCTCCACCAGATTTTACTACTAGTTGAGCCTGCAGTGCCCCATAGCACAAGGGTTAGAAAAGGAGGAAAAGCGAGAAGTCAGCCCTGCCTGGAATCCCCTCACCTGAGCTTAGTGAGGAGGAGCCAGGGAGCTACAGCTGGGATGTCCTTGACCTCTGAGAGCCCCCGGAGCCTATTCATTAGGAAATCTGTCCTGGTCACATTACCCTGTCTTCCTGCTCATGGGTGCTCAAAGGGAAGAGGAGTGGGAGCCTTTCCCTCCCCACTACAGTGTGCGCAGTCAGAACTTCTGGTCTGCACACCACAACCAGTCTTGTACTATGGCTTGATACAATGTCTGCTAAAGCTGAGGGAACTTGACCTTTAATTGTCCTGTCCCATCTCTATTAAGGTAAATGCATGGTTTCCGTTAGACTTTCTGAAATATTTGAGAATACTTAGAGACCCTTATAGCCAACCTTCCAGCCTAGTCGAATCTCTGAAATAAGAATGATTTTCTTTGGGTTTGCTGTCCATGTTTCTGGTCATTCCCTCAGGAGATGTTTATTATGGGCCATTGCTTGCCATGTTCCTGATATGCATGTGGGAAACAGCAGTCAATAAGGCCGACTTCCACTTCCGGGGAGCCTACAGCCTGGCAAATTCCTGCCAAGTTGTCGATAAAGAAGTTCAAAGCCCCTTTTCCTCTTTATCCCCAAGATCAAGGTTACATCTGCCGAGAGACCTTGCTTGGCTACCACAGTTTGGGATGTAATTTTGATATATATCCTAAAACGTTTGTAGCCAGTCTATATGAAGAAGATTATATGGCCTGGCCAGGAGGTAATTCCTGAATAGCTAGTCAAAGGATGAGTTTAGATCACCAAATCTGGCAAATAACTTCTGTTGCTCTCATTTACTGGATGAAGTGGAACGGAATATAACTCTGAGATTCGTGTAGTGGAATTAGAGTGATCAAGTTCTCACACTTCATTGAAGATACTATTTGGAAAACCCAGTGTTATAATTTATACATAGGGGAAATAGGCTTGACTCTAGAGTTTTGAAGGAGAGTCCGTAATTTTAGGGTAAGAACTTTGCAGTAACACACAAGAGGGGATCTCATCTTGCAGAAGACCATGGAGCCTTGAGGTGCAAAAAATTAAAAGGGTTCTGCCTGTCCATGGCTCCATGAGGACTAAGAGTGTATAGTCTCCATGCTACACATGACAATTTCCAATGACATACTTGCTTTCCTTACGTTCTTGTCATAATGGAAAGCTGAGCGAAAATAAACCCTCACTGATGCGAACTAATTGGGGATGGCTGGTCTCTCCTTGTGGTGATGGAAATGTTCTGTATTTTGCCTGTGGTGGTGAATACACATACCTACATATGATAAAATTGCATAGAACTAAATACATATGCACTTGCACACATACACAAGTGAATACACGTAAAACTGGAAAAATCTGAATAAGGTTGGTAGATTATATCAATGTCAATTTCCTGGTTGTAGTATTGTACTATTATTTTGCAAGGGTTACCACTGGAGAAAAAAAAAAAGTGCTCCGACATTTTAAATTAAATCCAATTTTTTTAAGGCAATGTGCCTTGAAATATCATTTAATAAAACCTACAGACAGGATAATTTTAGTCCATTAATATGACCTGTGTAGTGGGCTCGTTAGTAAGATGGGAGGGAACATGGTTGAGTCAAAGCAGGTGATCCCTCTATATGCCCCCCTCCCCACTGTTTCCTCTGTGTAAATCAAGATGTGAGGTAACAGCCTCTGGGTTCAAATTCTGGCTTCTTCACTTGCTAGTTGCATGGCCTTATCAAGTAACTTGATGTCTCAATGCTTCAGTGTTATCAAATAAAATTGGTATAATATTGTTCTGTCATTGCCTATTGTTACTAAATATGGCCCACAGACCTCCTGAAATTAGACATGGATGGCAATTTATCTCCTTTGTGGTTCCAGAAAAGAATCTTTTGTAAAACTTTGTTCAAGGATTCAAAATCCTACAGTTATTTTGACTGTTACAGCCTCCTGCTTGTTCCACACTACCAAGGTATTTCAGAGAACTGCTTCCTGAAGTGACTTCGTTCATCTGAACTCTGGGGTGTTCCATTGTATCAGTGGTGAGCTTGAATCTTCCCTTTCATCTCAGGAAGCTGTGAGTCATTTATCTACTTGTGCGAAGAGGACAGAAACATTCTAGCTCTCAGGCTCATCAGTCTGTTCAGATCTATAGCTCTTATACTGGAAAAAACCTGGCTAGTAGCAATACAGGCGGGAAAAGGCTTACCACGCATGTTGAATTATGTGTCTATGTGTCGTTGAAGCCTGTGATGGAAATACAGTGATGTCACCTTTCACCTCTAACTTGCATGTGGCTGAGAACCCCTGAGGTGTGAATTCGCCCTTTCCATCCTCCTCTGCACTGGTGTCTACGACCTGTTGTGCTTTTGTTTGGTGAAGAACTCACTGTTCTTTGGGTCGATGGAGATGCAGAGCCCAAAGTATACTTCTAAACTCTTGTAAATACTTGCTTCTACTATTGGAAGATATCTAGATGGAGGAGAAATGGACTCTGGTTAAACAGCACGGGGAAATTCCAGTTAAAAAGAGAGATACAGATTTTTTTTTTTTTTTCACTTTGGGTTTATTTATTTATTTATGGCTGTGTTGGGTCTTCGTTTCTGTGCGAGGGCTTTCTCTAGTTGCGGCAAGTGGGGGCCACTCTTCATCGCGGTGCGCGGGCCTCTCATTATTGCGGCCTCTCTTGTTGCGGAGCACAGGCTCCAGACGCACAGGCTCAGTAATTGTGGCTCACGGGCCTAGTTGCTCCGCAGCATGTGGGATCTTCCCAGACCAGGGCTCGAACCCGTATCCCCTGCATTGGCAGGCAGATTCTCAACCACTGCGCCACCAGGGAAGCCCCAGATTTTTTTTAAGTTATAAAATGTTTTAAACGTAGAGGAAATTGAATGAGTAGTACAACACCCATATACCTATGAAGAAGTTATTGACCATAGATGCCAAGGGCCATTCTGAATTTCTAAGGTGAATATAGATTGTGGCATTCACATATTTATTGGACTACAGAGCCTTTTTTTTTTTTCGAGAACATCTTTCCCTTGGGATACATTTTGGGAAATACCGGTTTAAAATTATTTTTCTAAATGGGAAATCCATGGATAAGTGGTTTATACTTGGGATAAATTACTAAAACTGCATTATTAAAGAAATAAATTGTCATACACACAGAGAAAGGTTAAAATATTGTTAGTGGGTCCTGCAAGCTTTGAAATATTTTTTGTCATAAGGCTGCTAATTTCTTCAGTATCAAGTTTCTAAAAAAAAAAAGGAGTATTTTATGTGGTGAATTTTCACTGTGTATTCATGAATACCATTCCTGTGTGTGAAGTTTAAAAACCGGTAGCAAACCCTACTTCTCTTGGTAAATCAGGCTCCATGATGGGTCTAATGGAGGAGAGAGGAGGTATGGGAAGTGCTATCATGACAGAATTACAAGGTTCCCAGGGAGCAGAAAAACACACGGTGCTGATACCCAGGCAGGTATATTTAATAATATGTTTTCCACATTCTAGAAGAAAAAAGATTGAAAGTATCACAATTGTTTAAATGAAGGGAATGTATAAATTCAGTAGGAGACTAGGATTGACATATTTTCTGTCAACAACAGTATGACTACTGCAAATAAAGGGGTTAAGCATTTGTGAACACAGTACCTTGTGTAAGGACTCTTTACTGGCTATTGTTCAATATTTATTTCAGTATTACCCAACATTTAATGCATTATAATTTTTAGAGGGCTCTCATAACTAACTTGGTAATCTTGGAAGGTGGATTTTATTATCTCCATGTTATAGATGTGGGAAATAAGTGTTGGAGAAGAATAGGGCAGTTTCTGTGGACAAAAAAATACAGAGAGAATTTTTTTTTAACAAATGACATATTTGTCAAACATTTCAGAAAACATTTGGGGCCAACAGATTTAAAAAATAATTGGAATTGTTACCTAAGCAACAATGGAAATTTAAGGAAAGAAGGGCTTTATTTTGCAGTAAATTTTAAATTAAAAGAACATGAAATACAATTTTCATAGGTTGTCATAAACACTTTCATGTAGCTTATTTATTCTTTGAAAGTCGGCTACAAATGCTTGCTGAAGAACAAACCTCACTAATTTGTATCAATTTGGGTTAGGATCCAAAGTTTAACTTAAAGAACAATTTTTTTTTTAAATGTAAGCTTTTGACAGTGTTTCAATTAACAAGTTCATATACTTACAACTCAAAACTAGTTTAACAAAATGTTAGAAAAATAGTAGAAATATTAGCATAAGGATCTTACGACTTATAAAAAATGAATATGTGAAGAGTTTCTGAAGGAAAAATAATCTTTTTCATCAGATATTACTTGCAATAAAAATTATCTCAGAAAAAGGAGGAAAATGGACCCCTGAGCCTATGTAAGCATACACCAAACACTATAGCATCTTAGAGTGGGGAAGAGGAGGTGGACAGTATGGGAGGAGCCACTAGAAGGTTTGAAATGACCCAAGGTAGGGTTTATGGAAAGGGAAGAGGAACTGCCACGCCTGGTGGATGTTTATGAGGTTCTGAAAATGTGCTCTTAGCCATCTGTTGGGTGACAGCAATATTCTTCAGGTCTTTATTCTTATTCTAAAAGAGAGTTCTATTCAAATAGGTTTCTCAACTCTCTGTATTGATTTTGTCACTTGAAATTTTCTTGCAATCTAGCACAGAGGTTATTAGAGAAAATTCTTTTTACTTTAAAAACTATAATAGAAATGATGTAGTTTTCACTGCTTGTAAACTGTGGCTATCTTTATGTGTTAAAATTGAGTTATCTCAAAGATTTTGTTTAAATTCAGTGACGAGTTAATGGTTTGATTGTTTAAAATATTTGCATGGCAGGTGGTTGCTACTTCATTCAATCCCATGGTTATTTCATTCAACAACTATTCACTGAGCTCCTACTCTTTGTCAGCTGCAAGGACACAGGAGAGAAAAGACGTCGGAAGGGTGCCCGTTCACATTCTAGCTGGAGAGACAGACAGTAAACTTTGCGGATGGTTGTGCGTTGCTAAGCTCGGAATGCATGGAGGAAGAGAAGATTTGGGTTGGAAAGGGGAATTGAGTTCTGTCTTAACTATGTTAAGTGTGAGATGCCTGTAAGACCCCCATGTGGAGATGTCAGGTAGGCTGGAGGTAGGTGGAGAAGACAGAACTAACGATAAAAATCAGAAGTCATGGGCACATGGACAATATTTAAAGTGATGGGATTGGGTGAGAATACCTACAGTGCAGGTAGAGAAGAGAAAGTGCCTAGGACTGAGCCCTGGAACACTTCGAATGTAATTCTCCATCTCTCTATTTCTCTCTCTCAACAGCTTTATTATGATTTAATTCAGCTAACATACCATATAACGCTCCCTTTTAAAATACACAAGCCAGTGTTTTCTAGTAGAGTCACAGAGCTGTACAGCCATCACCACAATCAAATTTTGGAATATTTTGTCACCCCAAAAAGAAACACTGTACCCATTAGCAGTCACTACTCCGTACTGCTTTGTATGCACCTATACTTGTGTTGTTTTACTTTATTTTTCAGTGCCAAGAAGTCTTTATTCATTCATTGTGCTTCTTCAGGAAGAAAAGAAAGCAGGAGGGAGAGAAGGGTTAACATGCGTTAGAAAACAGTAAGAGGAGGGAGAGAAAAGAAAAATCCAGTACAGCAAAATCAACCATTTAATGAATATACCCCAATGATGGGGTCACCACAGCCCAAGGGAGTCTAGTCTCCTGCAGTTCAGGAGAAAGGGGAAAGGAATCAGAGAAAGGACACAGGCAGGTCCTCATTTTCCTCCCCTACTCTCTTCCTTCTTGTAAATTGCAGATAAAACTTTGGTTTCTAGCAGTAAACATGGAGTTGAATTACATCCAGTCTACATCCTATTAGATAATCTTGTGTTCACTTTGACATTAGATTCTTGCATCAGCAGAAGAGTCCCTGAGTGCATTGGATAGACTTTCTTTCCCTTCTCAGTCTCCCACTCTGAGTTTCTGTGTGCAAGCCCCTTGCTATGGGTTGGAAATGAGGGCTAAAGAGTTCCTAGTTTATTCAGGTTTTATGCAAGTCTTTTAGGGTTTAGAGTCATCCTGAGAATTAAATATGTATGTGTGTCTTGTTGTTTGTTTTGGCTAGAGGTGGGACAGGAGTCAAGTTTTCAGGACAGAAGAACTTGTCCAAAATAGGAAGTAAGGGAAGGAGCAGGATGAGAAAATGGGTAAGGAAGTCCCGCTGTGTGAAAAGTGGCACGGAGCTTATAGTTCAGACCTTCTTGCCTGGTGCAGACTCTTTTGACAAAAATGCTTTGATTATTTTTCTTTCAATACAAAAAGAAATTTGTAAACAAGAAACACCCCAAAACAACATGAGAAAGACCAACATATTATATTTACACAAACTAGATCACATAGCAGTCACCAAACCAGCAACTGGTGAAGTCCTACAAAGCTTGGATAAATCCAGAAACTGGAGGGAGCTCGATTTGGGAAGACTGCACCCAGGATGATACACCTCGCCCACTGTTTTCTATTACATTTGTCATATTTCAGCACACAGTGCTCGGCGAGGTAGGTCTGTGCTGCTCTCCCGATTTGTCAGTAGAGTTCTCCTTTCTCCATTAGCTACCCGGGCACTATTGTTACCCCTGCAGCAGGGGACACTGGCCCTGGAACCACAAAGAAGCTCTTGTTTAGAGGACCATCTGGAAGCCACACAGAAATACAGAGTTTTGAAACGTTAAGGATTCTAATTTTGTTCCAGGCATACATCCCAGGCAGCATGGGAGAGTACAGAAGTTTCATTCTTAAAATCTTGCTTACCTAACACTATCTTGAGATTTTTATACATGCAAGAGTGTGTGTGCTTACACACACACATACACACACACACACCCCTACACACACCTTTGTGTAGTGTAGACTTAGCCTGATCCAACAGAAGGTAAGATCTCATGTGGAAAGTGAGCCAGTGTCCCAGAATTAAAGGTTTGGTCAGGAATCCTTAAAAAAATAATAAATACACACACACACACACACACACACACACACACACACACACACACAGGCCTTACTCTTTGTTTTCACTCAGACCCTTTTGTCAACTCTGACCTGTTTTAACCTCTCTGTGTCACCTTCCTGTTCAGGGCTGATTTACAGTCATCCGGTTGAGAGGTAAGTCAAAGTCGTTCTTTAGAGTAAAGTTATTCCTGCTCTGGAGCCCTGGAGCCCTGAGATTCCTCCTATACCTGAGAACACAGTGTGCGAATGAGGGCCTCTCAGAATAATGTATTCAAAAACACAAAGTCAAAAGAGTTATATTAAGAAAAATAAAGAAAAAGATTTAAGTACACAACAAATGTCATTCCTACATAGCTAGTACTTTGGCATCCTGAGGGGAAGCATGACCCAAGTTAGAGTTATGAGCAAATAAAATTGTAATAGAATGGCAGGGGAGTGAACCCTAGTGGCAGCAGGCCTTCAGATGGTCCCCCAACACCCTTTTTTCTACTATCGTAACCCCTGGCTTAGGATAGTTCCTAGAACCCTGTACCAACAGTGGGTCCTAGAGGAGACAAGACAGAGAAGAACCCTGCCCTACCCTGAGAGAGTCCCTATCACACAAAGTAGTAGCTTCTTGAGCCTATTAACCTGGTCTTAACGTTTTATCTTTTTATTGGTACTTTAGCATAGGACATACATCCGTCTTCAAAAGGAAAACAGCTTCCCTATCTAGGCCATTTTCTAGCCTAGAACCTAAAACCTATGATCAGAGATAAAGAAGAATATCTCATAAAGTTAAATGAGTCAATTTATCAAGAAGACATAAAACCCTAAATATTTATACACCTAATGCAGCTTCAAAATATGTGAAGCAAAAGCCTACAGAACCAAAGGGAGAAATAGACAAATCTACAATTATAGCTGAATATTTTAATTACTCTCAATTATTGATAGTTGGTAGCAAGAAAAATGTAAGAATATAGAATATTTGAACAATACCAACTTAACCTAATTAACATTTATAGAACACTACACTGAATAATTGAAAAATAAATACTGCTTTTAATTGTATAATAAATATTTACAGAGATGTACTGTATACTGGGGGGAAAGCCAAGTCTCAGTAAATTTCAAAGGATTGAATCAAACAGAGTAAATTCTTTAACCACAATGGAATTAAATTTAAAAATCATTAAAAAAAAAGGTCACTAGAAAATCCCCAAATATATGAAAATTGATCAGTATTCTTCTAAATAATCACTTGGAAGAAAGAAAAAATCACAATGGTAATTAGAAAGAGCTTTAATTGAAAATTAAAATGCATCCTATCAAAGTTTGCAGAAGTTAAATCACAGCTTAGAGGGAAAGATATAGCTTTAAATCAGTGATCTAATCTGCCATCCAAAGAAGCTAGAAAAAGAAGAGGAAAGAAATAAAAAAAGATACGGTGGGAAGTCAATGAAATAATAAATAAAAAAACAATAGAGAAAATGTATGAAATCAAAAGCTGATTCTTTGAGAAGATCAAATCCTAGTTATACTGATTTTATAAAGAGAGAAAGCACAAATCGCCAATATCCAGAATGGAAGAGAGGATGTCATACAGATCTACAGACTTTAAAAGGATAATTAGGACAAATTACTTTATGATGTTAGTAGAGGACTTTATGCCAGTATGTTTGACAGCTTGGATGAAATGGGAAAATTCCTTGAAAAACATAAATTAACAAAACTGACCACCAGAAGTAACAGGATGTTTGAATAACCTACCATCTATTAAAGAAATGGAATTTATAATTGAGAACCTTTGCACGTGGAAGACTCCAGGCCTGGATGCTTCACTAATGAACTCTATCAAATACTTAAGGAAGACATATGTAATACTAATCTTACAAAACCCTTTACCAAAAAAAAGGAAGATGGTATATTACCAATAAATTTTATGAGGCCAACATAACCCTAATACTAAAAACATACAATGACATTACAGATAAAGAACATTATAGAATTTCAATATACATAGATACAAAAATACTAAACCAAATATTAGCAAATCAAATCTAGCCATATAAAAATGGATAATACATTATGACCAAAGTTTCTTTTTTTTCTTCCAGGAATATAATTTTTGTTAAATACTTGAAAATCAATTGGTATAATTAACTATATTAATTAGATAGAAAGGAAAAAGCCACATGATCATGTCAATAGATGTAGAGAAAACAAAGTTCAACACCTGTTCATGATTTAAAAAAAAAAAACCTCTCAACAAATTAGAAGCAGGATGGAAATTCTCGAATTGATAAAGAGCATATATAAGAAACCTATAACATCACACTTAACAGCAAAAGATAATTTCCTCCACCAATATTAGGAACAAGACAAGGATGTATGCTCTAACTGCTTTGTTCAACATAGTGCTAGAGGTTTAGCCAGTGTGATAAGGCAAGAAAAATAAATGAAAGGCATAAAGATTAGGAAAAAAAGAAAGTAAAACTGTCTCTATGTGCAGATGATATGATCATCTACAGAGAAAATCCTAAGGAATAACAGAACTACCAGAACTGATGAGTGAACTTAGCAAGGTCACAGTATACAAGGTCAGTTTACAAAAATCAGTTTCATGTACTACATTGAAAAAATGAAATTTAAAAAAATGTTTACAATGGCATCAAAATCTAAACACTTGGGGATAAAATTAATGAAAATATACAAAAAATATGTGTGAAATCTATTAGACATTGATGGGAGTAGTTAAAGAAGACCTAAACAAATGAATTGACATACCATGTTCAATTAGTAAACTCAATATGGTTAAGATGTCAGTTCTTCACAAATTGATGTATAGATTCAGTGCCATTCCCAGTGAAAATCTCAGCAGGACTTTTTGTAGTAATTCATAAGCTAATAGAAAATGTCTGTGGAAATACAAAATATCAACAATATAATAGAAAAATAAGAACAAAATTGCAAGACTTACTCTACTTGATTTCAGGACTTACTATAAAGTGAGAGCTATCCAGACATTGTGCAACTGGTGCTACAGGATAGAAAGGTAGAGTCTTGCAACAGAATAGAGAGGCCAAATACAGACCGACATAGAAATGGCTTAACAAAGTCACCAAAGAAATTCAGTGGAGAAGTCTTTTCAACTAATGGTCATAGAAAGAAAAGAAAAAACCTCTATCCCTACCTTGCACCATACACAAAAATTACTTCAAAATGAATCATATATATAAATATAAAAGCTAAAACTTATAAACTTCTTGAAGAAAATAGAGGAGAAATCTTTTCAACCTCAGGGTAGGTGAAGAATTTTTAGACAAGAAAGCACTAACTATAAAAGAAAAAAATTAATGAGTTAGATGTTATCAAATTTAAATATGTATGACCATCAAAGGACACAATTAAGAAAATAGATTAATAATTAAATAGATTTCCTCTGTTATTACTTTTACCTGGGAATATCCATACGTTGCATTCATTTTGTGCCTACTCTGTACCAGTCGCTTTGCTGGATGCAGAGAATATACTGTTGGACAAGAAAGATGTGGTCCTCATGGAACATTCAGTTTAGTGGGAGAAATAGACAAACAAATAAATTATTACAATATGAAATGACAACTGCAAGGATGGTGAAAGTATAACACTCATATTATGGTTTTCATTTTACAAATGTAGAAACCTGGCAGTGGTTAATAATTTGCTAAGTTGCAAAGCCAGTCTTAGCTCATATTTGCTGACTCCTATTCTCCCCCTTGCCTCCATCTTTTTTTTTTTCTTTCTGTTCTAAGCAAAGGGAGCGGAATTTTAAGCTTAGTGGCCAGGATCAAGTAGCAAATGGTATTCATGCTTTTAGTATACTAGGAAGAGAAATGGAATTGTAGCTATTTAAAGAAATTCCATTTCAATGTTGCTGTTTTAAAGCCTTGTTTTAAAGTTAGTTTTTCAGACTATGATGTCGACATCAAAGTTAGGCAAGTTTCTCAAAGGATATTCTCTTGCTGTATAGTGCCCAGTGAGTTGCAAAGGAGAGCTCTGTTCAGGCAGCCCGTCTAATCTTTGCTTTGCTAACTAGTTTTGGTGTATCCTTTTTTTAAAAGTTGGCAAAGTTAACAGGAAGGTGCTGGGAAGTAGAAGTAGAGAAAAATATAGGACTTGGAGCATATCACTTGGGAGAGAAGACTCTACTTTTTAAAGTAAACGTGTAATGGGAAATGCATGCTTTTGTCCTTTTTACCTGTGCATTTGTGACAACAAAATATTTATTGTGTCTTGTGCTTTTCCAGTGCTTTGTACTCTTTAGAATCATTTCACATATGGTACCTTTTGTATTTCTTATGTTTTTGACAGTCACTATCATTTCAGTTTAATCATGAGGCAACCCTGGCCAGAGGTTAAATGACTATTTCAGGATGACTTCATAGACAACTTTGAATCCTTTCTTTCTGATTTTCCCCCTGTTTTTGTCTCATCTGCCATATATTTGTAGATTTTCATGTTGATATGTTCCATTATGACTCATTCTTGCTTTAATCTTCTGTTTTCCCATGTCGAACTAGTGATACTTATCTTGTCTCCCAGTGACTTCCAAGCCATCATCATTGTCTTTCCTTCCTCCAAAAAGTCCTATGATTCTGATTTTCTCCATTGTTAGTGGTACCAGACCCCATTAAAGATACTTGAGAAGGAGTGGTTGCTCAATAAACGTTTACATGCGTAGAAAATGAAAGAACAAGCATGCCATTGTACATTTTCTGTTGATTTTCCTCTACCACCTTCCTTCTCTGTATCTCATTTATTACCAAGTCATATTTATTTTTTCTACCATGTTTTTTTCTTCCTTAATAATTACTCTCTTTATTCCTATAGTATCCTCATTGCGTACTTTTTGCTTCCATTCCCTCCTCATTAAAGTCTGTTTTCCACAAACCTGCTAAAATAATCTTTGGTTTTATGTAACTTTTTCATATCATAGAAGTAATACTTGTCCTGATAATTCAAAAGTCCCCATAAGAAGAAAGAAGGAATTAATAATCACCTAGAATTCCACTCATCTTTCACCTTGCTGTGTATATTCGTCTGGACCACAAAAATGATATCATTTATAGGGAGATCACTTATCTGGCAAACTCTATTCTTGGCGACCTACCTTAAAAAAAAAATAAGCTAACAATGCCTGAGGAACAGAAATAGATGTAAAAATACAGCTCATATGTGTTTAATTCAAATCAGAAAACATTTATTTAGGGCCATAGTATACAAAACACCATGCTAGGCACTTTGAGGGCTCAAAGGTAGCAATGATTATTTATTTTCTAGGAATAGTCAGTCCAGTGAGAAGCACCAGCCTGTTGCCTTATTCACTGTTAACACTCAGTCCCAACAAATGTGGTTATGTGGTTTCTTGGCCCACAGCAAATGAAAAGTTGGGAATTAACAGAAAGAGAATACATCTCTCCATTAACCGTCAATGTCCTGAGAGCAGCAAGCATAAAACTGATGTTGATGGAGCATATGGAATCTATATTTAAAAAAACTGTGCAAGTGAGCATATGAAATAAAAAGTTTTAAAACTCTGGATCCGTTTAACATGGTGACAAGGAGTTCCTGAGGGCATATCACTCTATGTTACAGTTTAATAACCTTTCTATAACATTGTACCATCAAGCGAAGTTTGTTATGCTTAGTAGAGAAGCAAGAAAGCAACTAATACATTTCTGAGAAATTTACAACAAAAATTATTAAAGTTTATCAGCCAAAGCAGTAGAAACTTCCTTTATTAAAAATTGATTTATGTGGCATAAGTGTACTAACATTGTTAGGCTTATCATTTTTACCATGAGTACATCAGTATGGAGGTACGTCCCCAAATAATTTCATTCATCCCCAGCAGTTGTCTAAGGGTTCTTGTCACCAAAGCCCCATGTTGTTTCCCTGCCCTTCCTTTCCAGGTGCAGATCTTAAAGATACAAGAGGTGATATTCTAACCTTAGTGTCCAAAGTACACTGGACATATAACATGTAGTGTGCTTTTCAAGAGGATCCCTATTGACTGAGGGCACTGGATTTCTTTCTTAGCTATTGCTTTCCAAGTTGTATTGCCTTCTAGATTCACCTACCAGAAAAGTAAGTCCCACCCTACATGGCTACTAGCATACAGGATTCTGAACAAGCATGGCTTTTCTCTCTCAGCTCTTACTTCTAAATGGGAGTCCTGAGAGATCCCTGCCTGGGTCAGCTGGAAAAAAAAAAAAAAAGTCCCAGCCTGTGTACTTGGTGCGTGCCTTTTTCCTAGATCATGAGAATAAACTTGCCCCTGTTTTCCAAAAATGAAACAATAGCCTAATCCATCAGGCCAATGGTTGGGGCCAATCAGGAAGCAAGCCTGCTCAGTTTGTCACCTGCTTTCTGTCAGGCGCTTTCCCACGGTCCCCACCTGAGGTGTTTCTGTCAAGTAGGGGAAACAAACATGTTTGCGATATTCACAGTGCAGCCTTTTGAATTCTGTAGGAACAAGCTCAGAAGTGTTCTGGGAACACAGAAAGGGGGATATGACTACCAGCGGAGTCCATGAGGGCTTTGGAGTAAATGATGTTAGAACTAAGTCTAAAGGCTGAGAAAGAGATTGTAAAGTGGAGAAGGAGGAGAATGACACTCTAGGCAAAAAGCAAAGCAAAATAAAACAACAGCGAGAAGCACAGAGCAAGTACAGAGACCAGGGAACAGGAAGGAGCCTGGTGGAAGGACAGGGTGATGGTGGCAGGCCTTAGTGCCAGACTGCATCAGTTTTGCTGACTTTGCCAGTGACATGCCATCATGTAAGAAGCATTTCGATGTTGTAGGGAGATTTTTTTTTTTTTAATTTTGGAGGGAGGGGGGTACTTAAGTACTTTTTATCCCATGCATGTATTATACATGATTTTAAAGTTGTGTTTCTATAAATACAGAAATAACGAGCTGTGGAAAGATTGTGATAGCCTGTCAATTCTGAAAAAAAAACAAACAAACAACAATGTGCAAACAGTGAAGTTTCTATGTTAGAGGATACAAACAGAAAACAAACAAACAAACAAAAATAACTCATGGTATGGTGAGTTTAATCCCATACCATGCATGTGATATAAAGCAAATAATGGGGCTGTAATTTAAAAGCAAGCCACAATAATAGTCAAGATTAAGAATGAATTTCTATCCAGTACACGATTGAAAAGCAAATATAAATAAAGGTACAAAATCAGCAAAGTTACAAAAAAATTGAGTAGGATCCTAAAAGTTACCATTGAATATGAATGCAAGAAAATATTTCAGAAAAAAAATATTTCAGGAAAAACTGATGTGAAACAGAGCAAAACAAACTGAATGGAATCCTGGTGTGTGATGCTCATGGTACAATAAAAACACTTACTGGGCAAGAAAAATTGATTTCTAAAAAGAAACATATTTCAGTGAACTTTCAAGCTATGTAACAAGCTCCTAAAATGGTAACAAAACTATCATAAAAGTTTTAATCTTCATCTTCAGAGCTTAAAAGTCCAGCATCTTCAGAGCCAGGTAAAGAGAGCCTGAAAATCCACCATCATTACCAAAATCCAAATCATTATTGGAACTCACTGCAGTGCAAATTTAGTCAGCCCCCTATGCAGGTTACCACTCTCCAGTTCCTTATAATGTTTTGTTGCAAAGTTTATACTGTTAAGATGGAACTGAGTATTATAGTAATGCCTTTGTCATCATCTTTGGGCTACAGATTACAATAGTAATAAATTTAAATCTTAAGTGTGAGGGAAGTAATGAGTTCCACCTCAGATGGGCTGGACTTATTTGTTGCATGTGGCTTATTTCTGTGAAGAAAAGGACCGACCTGCGTCTTTCCTGGGATGTTTTGTGTTGCTGGGCTTGCCACTGAGGAGGGTGGGGGCAGGGTAGTGCAGTGGTGTCTGGTAACCAGTAGCTGGTGATTACCATCTCCTGTGGCGGTCCACCTTCTGCCCATAACATGGTATCCTAAGCATAGAACATATTTGGAGATAAGTCTGGGCATCTGAATAGAAGTCTCTTTCATACGTGTTATTCTATATAAATGAGGTTACTTGCCTTGAATTTGTTCAGATTTGCAGTAGAATTGTGTGACAAATATAAGTCTCTACCTTTTTTCTCTGAGTTCTTATTATATTCTTCTTATTATATATATTCTTATTATATTTAAGATAGAACCGTATAATACTTAAATGTAGTACTCACTTATTCCCTTAATATTATTCCATGTATCCTCAACTACATTTTTAGCTGCTTGAAGGTACCTTTATTATTTTAATCCCCCAGTATGGGGTGGGACAGTAGTGATTGCTTATTTTATTATTTATGTTAAGGACTGTGGCATAGTGGGAAATTCAGAGGCCTAAATCTTATTTTTGACCTAGCTCTTAACTAAAAGATTACAGTGTAATCTTGAGTAAATTTCTTTACTGCTTGTTCCTTTGTTCACCTGTAAAACGGGAGTAGACTATATATTTTTCTTTTTTACATTTTTTAGCTTTAAAAAAAGCTCTAAAAGATAATCGTAAATTCACCCACAGTAGTTCTAAGAAATAATACAGAGAGATCCTGTATATACTTCACCCAGTTGCCTCCAGTGGGACCATCTTGCATAATTCCAGTGCAATATCACAACCAGGAGATTGACATTGATATAGTTCACTGACCTTATTCACATTTTATCAGTTTTACATGCATCTGTGTGTGTGTGCAACATTGTCACATGTGTAGATTCATGTGACCAATACCACAGTGAACATACAGAGCAGTCCCATCACGAGGATCCCTCTTGTTGCCATTTATTTATTTATTTATTTATTTATTTATTTATTTATTTAGGCTGTGCGTGGTCTTAGTTGCAGCACATGGGATCTTCGTTTGTGGCATGTGGGATCTTTAGTTGCAGCATGTTGCCCTTTTATAGCCACAGCTACCTCTTTTCCACATCTAAATCCCTAACCCCTAGAAACCACTAATCTGTTTTCCATGTCTATAATTTTATCACTCAAGAATGTTATATAAATAGAATCATATAGTCTGTAACCTTTTGAGATTGGCTTTTTTCATGCAACGTAATTCCCTTGCGATCCACCCAAGTGTTGGAGGAGGTCATCGAGAGGATGTGACCACCGGTTGACCCCAGAGTTGGACCTGGGCAATTGGAGGCTCCTCACCCCCGCCCCTGTCCTTGGAATGTACATTCTGCCCACTGTTTGCACACTAGGAGCTGTTTCAAGAATGCAACCTTAAGAGAGAAAGGTGTTGCTGAGACCATCTGGACTAGGTAGTGGCTGAACCCAGTTAAGGCCTCTGTACAAGCTCTTAAGATTCTGGTGGGTGTATGGAGATTTAGTCATCTTGCAGTCGCCCAAGGGAAGCCTCCTGTGTAAGTTCCCTTGCTTATTAAAGCCACCACCCAACAATCTGGAGTGGCTGCCTCTTTCTTCTGTCTCTCCCTGCCCTCTGTGTATGGGGACCAGTTCCAGATTTTACCTGGGAAGCCCTCAAGGTTTTGAACGAACCCCAAGTAGTTGCATGTATCAGTAGATTGTTCCTTTTAATTACTGAGTGGTATTCCATGGTACGGATGTATCACAGTTTGTTTAATTGAAGGACATTTGGTTTGTTTCCTGTTTTGGGCTATTATGTATAAAGCTACTGTGAACATTCATGTACACATTGAATTTGGTATACACTTTGCTGTATACCTGAAACTAACACAACTTTGTAAATAAACTATACTTCAATTAAAAAAATTGTAGGGACTTCCCTGCTGGTGCAGTGGTTAAGAATCTGCCTGCCAATGCAGGGGACACGAGTTCAATCCCTGGTCCAGGAAGATCCCACATGCCATGGAGCAACTAAGTCCGTGCGCCACAACTACTGAGCCTGCGCTCTAGAGCCTGTGAGCCACAACTACTGAAGTCCGCGCGCCTGGAGCCCATGCTCTGCAACAAGAGAAGCCACTGCAATGAGAAGCCCGTGCACCACAATGAAGAGTAGCCCCCGCTTGCCACAACTAGAGAAAGCCCACACGCAGCAACGAAGACCCAACGCAGCCATAAATTAATTAATTAATTAATTAAAAAAAAGTTTTTTTTTTTAAAAACCTTTGCTGGGATTTTGATAAATCTATATTGACAACTTTACTATGTTGGGTCTTCCAATCCACTGCCTCGATATGTCTCTGCATATATTTATGTCTTCCTTCATTTCTTTCAGCAGTGCTTTTGAATTTTCAGGAAACAGATTATTCTGTATATGTTTTTGCTAGATTTATATCTAAGTATTTCATTTTATTTTGAGTGATTGTAAGTGTAACTGTGTTTTAAATTTCAGTTTCCATGTGTTTGTTCTAAGTATATAGAAATGTGATTGTTTCTTGCATTGTTAATCTTGTATCCTATGATCTTGGTGAGCTAGATATGGAGTCCTTTTAGCTCTGAAAATCTAAAAGGACACTGGCTAATTATTCTTTATCTCCAATGAAGATGGAATGAGTGGGAACCAAGTTGAGTTTCTCTGGAGTGGAAACCAGGTTAAGTCCAACCAAAGAAGAACTTATTAACCAAAAACAGGACCACTTCAACAGACCACCTAGAAAATGCCTCCTTCTCTGAGAGTTTTGACAGTGCTATAGTTAGCTTTTCATGGAAGACATACTGCTTGGCTTTAGATAATCTATTTAGTTCCCCAATAAACCCCAAAGATCTCTTTTTTTTTTTTTTTTGAGGGTTTTTTTTTTTTTAAGTATTTGACTCTTATTTATTTAATTATTTTTGGCTGTGTTGGGTCTTCGTTTCTGTGCGAGGGCTTTCTCTAGTTGCGGCAAGCGGGGGCCGCTCTTCATCGTGGTGCGCGGGCCTCTCACTGTCGCGGCCTCTCTTGTTGCAGAGCACAGGCTCCAGGCGCGCAGGCTCAGTAATTGTGGCTCACGGGCCCAGTTGCCCCGCGGCATATGGGATCTTCCCAGACCAGGGCTCGAACCCGTGTCCCCTGCATTGGCAGGCAGATTCTCAACCACTGCGCCACCAGGGAAGCCCCCAAAGATCTCTTGATTCCTTTAAAAATGGTCTGGTAACAGTATCCTCAAAGTAGGAGAATTAAGACTTGAATGTGTAATGTGTGTGTGTGTGTGTGTGTATTAGGTCTCTTTACTTTAAAATCTGGGTTACTCAGTAAGTCTGGAATGTTTTTTAGTTGTACCCTCCAAAATAAATATCAATTATATTTTAAAGTTTCTGCTTAGGAAATAAATAGTTGCTGCTGGAAACTACATGTACGTTTCACTCACAGGCACCTGCTAAAAAACACCAGTGAAGAGTATGTAAGTCGTTGTCAATGAAATGAGTCCCTCAGTAAGATCAGTATGGCCCTGGATTACCTTGGTAGGGATGCAGATCTCTGCAAAACCAAAAGGCTGATTTAGTCATGCATGATTCATGAACAGCGTTTCCTGATAACAATCCAAGGTAGCTTTGTCCTGTCCTTCAAAAGCTTGAACATCCAACACATAAACCCAGCAATATAGAAATCAACAAGACATTCTTTATTTCATTTGTTTAGTATTACTATAAATGAATAGTGCAACACAGTTTTTGGTGTCACAGAGGTTAGGGGTTTAGGCATTTTACTTTAGCAATTAAAAAAAAAATCTTCTATAATTAAAGCACATACTTCCCTCCCCACTGAGGATGAACATGGCAACTTAGGAATATCAGGTACTGGGGTTTTAATGTGGAGACTCTTATGTCATTCAGAGTTATTAACATCTGAGTGAAATGGCCCCTAATTGCTAAATTTTGCAGATTTTTTTTGTGTTCTTCCTTTGGGGGTATTTGGTTGTGCCTCTTCTGCTTCAAAATCTTACTTGATAATCAAGTCTAAATTCATGATTCTGAGGATAGTTTCTTATCATCTTACTAACGGTAAAGCCCACAATCTTTAAGACTGATAGTTCCTTTCTCAATGCTGAGAGATCTTCCAAATTCTTGGTGATGTTTGTAGAAGTCTGTGTCTAGACGTGTGGAGTACTTCTATCCTTAAAAGAGGAATGCAGAGTATTGGAGTATACCAGCTCTTTTTTGTTCTGATATAAGCTAGGCAATTAGTGTGAGAGACGCAAACAGCACAAGTCACATCAGCACCGCTTTTAATCATCAAGTGCTTGAACTTCCTAAGTGTAGCCAAGACCCTTCTTATCAGCAGGGTCAGCTTCCGGTGTGAGGAAATTGAAGTGCAAGTGCAGGAAATGACCTGCATTAGATTTGGCATCGAGAAGGCCCTACTGATGGCTGTGTTTGCCTAGAGCTCAGTGGGATCAGGGTCACTACAAAAGCGAGGAAGGGTGTGGCATAGGTGCTGTAGGGCTATATATTATGAAGTAATATGTGTTCTTCTATGTATATTAGGTTTTGGTGGGCTTGAGAGGCTAAAAGTTTATTGAGGAGAGCGTAAATATATGATAAGCAAATAGAATAGAAGAATATAGGTCCTCTATAGCTTCCGTTTGTAAATCTTTATGGTAAGCACCTCAGGGGCTCCAGGCTTTCTTGAAATCAAAGTCAAGAAATATTTCACATTCAGAAATAATTTTTAAACTGAGGGTTTTGATCGTCTCCACATAAAATTTTAATAGCATATTTAACTTGGAGATAGCATTTTAAAATTTAAACTCCAGGATGAAGTAAAATGAGAAAAACAGCTTTTGTTTCCTGCCTTCAGATCTTTAAATGCCTTATCAGATCCCTGACTCCCAAAGTGGGATGGTAGATCCACTGCTCTGCCCGTATTTGGAGGTTGTAGGAGGGAAGTAAAAAACACAAATGCTTCTCACTGGCTGCCTCTCCTTCACTTCTCCCCCAAATCAAATCCGGCATCCACTCCTGTTGATTTTACTTCCTAAGTATTTCTCAAGTCAGTCTCCACCTCACCATCCGTGCCATCACTATCCGAGCATCTCTCCACTAGGCTGCTGCTTACAGCCCCCTGGCTGATCTCCCTGTATATTAGGGTTCTGTTGCCATTGTAAGAGGTTACTGTACCACAAGTTTAGTGGCTTAAACCAACACAGATGTATTCTCTTGCTGATTTGGAGGTCAGAGGTCCACAGTGGTTCTGACTTGGGTAAAGTCAAGGTGTTGGCAGGGGTGGTTCCTTCTGGAGGCTCTAGGGGTGAATCCGTTTCCTTGCCTTTTCTGGCTTCTGGTGGCCACCTATGTGTCTTGTTTTGTTGGCTCTTCCTCTATTTTCAAAGCATATTACTCCATTCTCTGCTTCCATTGCTACATACCCTTCTCACAGTAGAGTACTGTGAAATCTCCCTCTGCCTCCCTCTTACAAGGACATTTGTGATTACATTTAGGGCTCACCTGGGTAATTCAGGATACTGTATTGCAAGATCCTTAATCCCATCTGCAGAGTTACTTTTGCCATATAAGGTAACATTCACAGGTTTCTGGGATTAGGTTGTGGATGTCTTTGGGGGCCATTATTCAGCCTACCATATCTTGCATCCACTTAGCCTCTCTGCAGTTCACCTTGACACTGCAGCCAGAGCAAATGGCACATCTGATCTATAACCCTTCCTTTTCCCAATTTAAACCCCATCCATGAATCCCATGATCTTAGGATCAAGACCATGGTTTTTACCATTCCTTGCTAAGGCTGCCATAACAAAATGCCATAGACTCTGGTACTTAGGCAACAGAAATTTATATTCTCACACTTCTGGAGGCTTGAAATCCACTATCAAGGTTCTGGCAGATTTGGTTTCTTCTGAGCTCTGTCTCTCCTTGGCTTGAAGATGGCCACTTTCTCTCTGTGTCCTCACATGTTCATCCCTTGGTCTGCATGTTATCTCTGTCCCAGTCTCCTTTTCTTAGGAGGACACCAGTCATATTGGATTGGGCCCCACCTATAAGACCTCATTTTGTGTTAATTACCTCTTTAAAGGCCCTGTCTCCAAATACAGCTACATTCTGAGGTACTAGGAATGAGGATTTCAACATATGAATTTGGGGCATGGGGGGACACAATTCAGCTCCTAACACGTGGTCTAGCCCCCTCTCTCTCCGTGTCCTTATCTCATGCTCCACACCATGCTTTACTCTGGTCTCCAGCCTTGCTGGCTCTCTTTCAAGTTCTTAAGCTCGCCATGCTTTCCTGACACAACCACCCATCACCTGGTAGCTCCACCTCTCATCAGACCTCAGTCCAACCATCACTTCCTGCTACGGACTGAGGGTTTGTGTCCCCTGCCCCCAGCCCCAAATTCATATGTTGAAGTCTAATACCCAATGTGATGGTATTTGGAGATGGGACCTTTGGGAGGTATTCAATTTGGATGAGGTCTTGGGGTAGAGCCCCATGACGGAAATGATGTCCTTATAAAGTCCGGCACTCTCTCTCTCTGCCACAGAGGACACAGCTGTCTATGAACCAGGAAGCTAGCCCTCACCAGGTACCAAACCTTCCAGTGACTTGATCTTGGACTTGTCAACCTCCAGAACTGTGAAAAATAAATGTTTGTTGTTTAAGCCATCCAGTCTATGGTATTTTTGTTATAGCAGCACAAACCGACAAAGATGCTTTCTCAGAGTTGCCTTCCCAGACCTCTCTGATTTTTCACCTTTCATGTGCTCATAGCTCATATACTTCTCTATCAGAGCATTTGTTGCAGTTGTAATATTTATGTTTGTGTGGTTCATTTATTTCTGACCCTCCTTCCCACTGATCTCAAGCTCCATGAGTATAGCGACCTTTGTACTTTTTTAATATATGTGTATATGTAGTTATCACTCTTGTCTCTTGTGCCTACAGTACCTAGTAAAAATATTTGTTAAATGAATGCCTACTTTTCAAGCAAACACTCTTTTCAGAGGTCTACTAAAATACCTTTCTTTCTTATTATCACTAGGAAAATGGAGATGGATTTATGTGTGGGTTGGAATAAATATTCAAGCTTTAGAATTTTTATCTCCTTTAAAATCTTTTATACAACCTCTTTTAGAAAGAGTTCCAGGAAAATGATCTTTAAATAAGAAAATTAAGAGATGTTTTAGTTGGGAATTAATGTATTAACATATACTTTAAAATTGTGTGTTATACAGAGATACAGAAGGTGTTTATATAGTGTCTATCACTTGTCTGCTGTTTTCCGGGAAGAATGTACATGCTTCTGGCTGTAAACAACTTATTTGCCTTTTGAAGCTAGAGAATAAATTGTGGCTTATTCATATTTTACCTTTTTTTTAAATAGAATATCCTTTAAATAGCTAACATATGAACAAAAGAGTTCGACTTTTAAAAACCTGAATGTGTGCTCTTTGACATTCATAAACATATGACATATGAATCATTTGCTCTGTGTAGGGTCCTGTGATAAGTATTATTTGGCTGCCAGCCAAGTTTCATTTCTTCTACTAAGGATGTCAGGGCCACATAGTTGTGTTTATCAGGCGAATTTTAGTATACAAAGCCTGTCAAACTACTTGCAAAATCCCACCCTCTACAAATTCTGTCTTTGAAAGTAGTAAGTTAGATGCCACCATTCTAGAATATACGTTCCTATTTCATTAAATTAATAAAGTTTATACTAATACAAAGTTCCTGGTTTTTTTAAAAAAACTATAAATTGAATTAATCCATAGGCTAAATATATTTTTAAAAAATTGGTGGAAAATAATTTCTTCCATATGATTTGCAGCAGTAAACAGCCATAGAGACGTTTTAATATACGAGATACGTTTTAGCAACAGCCAAAGTAGAGTTGTCTTTTTGCTCATTTCTTGAGTTGAAGATGAAAGCAGATGTCAGCAGGTGAGAAGGTAAACCTCTATTTGGCATGTTTTCTAGCTTGTAGGCTTGCCCTCTGTCTCTGTTAGGGAGACTGGTGCAGGATCCTGTTGATGTGAAGAAGATTGCTGCTGTTGTGGAACAAGGTTTGGAATGTAGAGCAAAGCAAGGTATGATGTGCTATCACTGAACACTTCCTCTTGCTTCTTCCTGCCCATCTTCCACTGTGGATTCTATTTCCTATGCATTCCTGAGTAAGGGTAGAGTTCAGGAAATGGGATGATTTGGACCGTGGTCAGAAACATTGATGGCACCCCATTGGGCTCACTCCAGGCAAAAACTTTTAAGAGAGAGATGGGTTTCGTTATCTCTTCCTGGATTTTTTTGCTATTTCTATTTTTCTTATGACCCGTTTCCCACTCAAGGCTCCCAGAAGCCTTACCTACCTCTAGCTGCCCCTGGTGACCCAAACTGCTCTCTTTGAGCAGAGCCCCATCTCCCCCACCGGAACCTCCTGTTTTTGTATGTTTGCGTTCCCTTTGATGCACTGAACCTGTGTCAGATTGCTACAGTACTTTGTCTTTCGCTTAGCAGCACACTGGATATTAACTACTCTCACAAACTAATTCTCAGTAAAGTATTACCAGAGCGAAATGATGCCTATTTACCATGCATCAGTCACTTTACTAGATATTTCCCTTTGATCCTTTCTACCAGCCTATCATCTCTGTGTTATAGATGAGGACCAGACCTTGAAGTGCAGACAGGTTAATAAACTTTCCCCAGATCAACTACCTAGCAAGTGGCAGGACTGGGATTTGATTTCAGTTGTACATGATTTCACAGCAAACATAGACTCCTTTTCCTGGTTTAGTTATAGTTTAACCAAGGATGCTGGGTTAATGATATAATTAACCCTATGATTTAACCCTATTGATAATATTTCTGGCATTCTTTGCCATTGGAATGTATATCTCAACCAGGGATCTTTATGGCACCTTCAAGTTGTATCACATAGGTAGTTGCCTACTTAAATGATGTTTTTAAAAGTTTAATAGCTATAACTAAGAACACTAGTTTATTAGCATTAATTGTTATATGGTATGTTAAAGTTATGAAATCTTCTTTCTTATTTTATTCTCTCAATAACATTCTGAGGAGTTAAGAGTAGAAGTGGGTAGATTAGACCAGAAGTTATTGTAGTAGTCCAAAAAAAAAATGATGGTGGCAATAAAAATAGAGAAAAGTACATAGATTAAAAATATGTGTTGGGGGTAGCAGATAGAGGAGCCTGCAAAGAAAAAAAAGAAATCCGGAAACGTGTGGTGGCATGGCAATACTGTACATTGGCTCATTCAGCATCTCTGTTTCCCCTTCGTATATTATTTTTCTGTGCTGCTGTGGCTGGAACTTCCCAGATACCTTGCAGCTAGAATTCTGTGTGACTTAGGTTCTGTCAAAGCAATGCACCCACCTGAGGCATGTGACTAGGCACAAATAAGGCAGTGAGGGGTAGCCATGTACAGAATCGACCTTCTGGCAAAACACAGTGTCAAAGTTTCCTGGTGCTGCAGGAGCATCTGTTGTGGAAGTTCTAGCTTTCGATACCTGTTGTCGTGTGGTACTTCTGCTAGTTCAGACTTGTGATGTGGTCAGACCTTCCTCCTGGCTCTGTGCAGTTGTCCTGTTGAACATCCCAGCCTGACTCTCCAGGGTTCTTAAAGAGTCTGTTGTCTTGCTCTGCAAATGAGAATTGGCACTGGTCCTGCTATCATAAAGCCAAGAGAAGATGATGCTTCAAGGAGGCTAATTGTGTTTAGTACTGAGAGAATGGAAATTTTAAAGTATGTATTTATTAAATTTAGTGATATACTCTGTATAGTTCACTGTGACTCTAGCAAAAGCATGATTTCTTTTTGTTTTGGAGGAAGTAGAAATCAATGACAATAAGCTGAAGAGTAAATAGGAGGTAGGGAGTGAAGACAGCTCATGTACACATCTCTATTGATAACTCGACTTCAACAGGGAATACAGCAGAGGTACAGTAGTTGAGCAGGATCAGAGGTCAAAATAAGGTGAGTTCTTTTTTTAAAGTAGGGGATATTGGAGAATGTTTGATTGCTGATGGGAAGTATCCAGTAGAGTGGAGAGAGCAATGAGGGCAAAGACCTGTGAGACCTCGAGTCAATTACGTAACTTTCTCTGTGCCTTAGTTTTCTTATCTATAAAGTTTGGATGATAAGATCTTCCTCTTAGGATTTTTTGGGACTGGAATGAAATAATGTATATGAAGAAATTTTAATGCAGTGTCTTGTACTTAGTAAGGGTTTAATAAATGTGGCCATTATTATTATTATTACTACTACTACTTTTGCTATTGTTATGGTCTTCTGTATACTTTAGAGTATTTTGAGTATGGAATCACTTCTGTCTCCTGATTTTACAAATCTTCCTTTCGGCTCTTATAGGCTGGCCCCATTGCTGTCTTATCACTTGATTACATTAGTTAAGCAAACATTTACCAAGCGCCTTGAATGTGCCAAGTATTGCATACATCAGGTGTCTGGGATACAAAACTGAGCAAAACGTGTTCTCTGCTTCTAGCTAGCATCTGGACCACTAGAGGAGAGGGCTAGGGGAAGCATGACTACCTTATACAAGTTTTATATTGTATCAGTCAGGGTTCTAGCAGGAGCAGAACTACTAGGAGGTATGTGTGGGTGTGTGTGTGTGTGTTGTATTTTCTCATTTGTACATACATGCGTGCACACACACATGCAGGCACACATTTGCATATTTATTACAGCTGGCTAAGCAAGCCTGAAGTCCACGGCCAGCAAGGCAGGAAGGAAGGATCGTGACCAGACTGAAACCCCACGAGCACACCTTTCTATCTTAAGGTCTTCCTAACGCTCATTGTCATGGGTTAGCCCAGTTCTTCCGTTGAGCCATCTACCTTCTTACGAAGGACTGTGTTGAAGTGGGACGTATTTCTCTCTCATGTTCCCATCTACTCTCTCATATACCTGTTGGACCTTTATTCTAAAGAATTAAATTTATGATAAGCAGATTTACAAATTTATTCTAATATGTACTGTTTAATTTCTTGAATACACTCTAGCTGCATTTATTAGCAGATTTTATTTAGTCATCTGTGCAGCCAGTAGAAGTAATTGGCTGTCTGTGAATTAAGAGCCACATGCAAGCTAAAATGTGAATTCGTTAGCGTTCAACTTTAGTTTTTAATTTCACCTGCTGTTTACTGCTCACAGGAATGACAAATTGTATTTAAATAAAATGTATATTTAAGGAAGAACACTTAGCAACTGACAATTCTTTTTTACTTAAAAACCGCTTCTTAATCCGCTCTGAAAAGAAGTTGTGTTAGCCTGTGGCAACCACTGATGAATTGGAAAAGCTGCATTTATAGTTCTTATTCCCAAAGGAATTCAAGGCATTGGGTTAGTTAGTCCAACTCTTTTTGTTGCAGGAAGCTGAAACCAGCTCAGGTTTTGCAAAAAAAGAAAGGTGGGGTGAGGTGGGGGGGGGGCGGGGATTCTGATGAGGAGGAGGGAGATGCAGGTGTCCAGGCACAGAGGCGACCTACAGCCAGTGCGCTCAGGGTGGACGAGGGCTTGGGGGGTGGGGGGATGAGGCAGCTCTCAGACGCCTGGTCTGTCTGAGGACCTGCCTGCCCTCTGTTCCTATTTCTCTCCAGAGTGTTCCTCACTCTTCCCTGGTTTCCTCTACTTTCTCACATGCCCGTGGCCTGGCCTAGTCTCCCATGCTGTCACTCCGAGCCACCAGCACTAATTGACATCAGTTTCTGGTCTCTCCGATTAGGCTCTGGAAAGAAAGGATTTTCTTGGTCCTGTTTGTGCCCAGAGAAATTGTGCATTGTCCTTTTCGAGAACTGATTTGCCCTTTAATTTATACGTATCAGAACTACATTCTCCAACTTACCAAAAAGTTCTGTTCTAACCACATCTGGGAAATGTGTGGTTTGGTCAGAAAAATCATGTTTTAAAGTCTGGATTGATTCCCAGGTCAGTGGCAAATAACCATATAACCCATGAAGAAAATGAACTCAAACACATTGCTTGAATTGCCAAGAGTCTCTTCTTTTTTGCTGTGTGTGTTTGTGCCTAGGATTCAGGCCAGGTGGGGACAAGGTTGCTCAGAGACCCTCAGTAGGGGAGGAGAGGAGACTTCAGGGAGATGGGGATGGGCTCCAGTAGGCGGCCGTGGAAGAGGCTCTGTGAAGTATACAGTCTCCAGAGTAGCTCTCTGTTTTGTGTGATGGGCAGAGGAAGGTTCCAGTGAGAGGAGACTGTGAGATTCCCCTGGGGCGAAGCTACAATGAGGAAAGGTCAGAGACAGTGACGGCCTGTTTTGCGCCCAGGGGCCCCGGCTCTTCCTGGCAGTGGCGGTGGGCAGTGGCAATCGTGGGCTCTATGTGGCAGTCACAGCAATTGGTATGGACAAGTCTTCCTCTGCCTTATCTCTCTACAGGTTTGTCCTGGATTAACTGGGTGATATTTGTAGAAGGAAAGTTCAGAGTCCCTTAATTTAAAAGTAAAACAAACCCTATTTTCTTTATAGATTTTATTATACAGTAAAGATTGCATTCCTAGAGATAAAATCCTCCATGAAATAAAATTTAACACTTGATAAGGAAAGGATTAATATAGTAGCCATCCTGTAATTATTTTTCACCTCTTCTCCAAATTATAGCACAATTCACTATTTCCTTCTTGGTAGCTTAGGAAATTTCTGTTGAATATGACCCCACTCTTTGCAGGTCCAGGAACTTGGCATCCATCCTCCTTAGATTTTATTAGTAGGTGCTACCCTATAGCACATATAATCACCTAAAAATTCATTCATTTATTTACTCCCTAAATGCTTATTGAGGACGCACTCTGTTTCAGATACTCTTCTAGGTACTGGAAACATCAGTACACAAAATAAAACTACCCTCGTAGAGCAAGATTCTGGCAATGCAGCCTGGACAATAAACATGATAAATAATAAATTATACAGTTTGTTATAAGTGCTGTAGAACAACAGTAGAATAGAATATAGGAGATGAGGGGTGGGAGATGAGCACTGCCATTTAAATAGGAGGGTCAGAGTTGGCTTCACTGACAAAGAGATGTTTGAACAAAGGCTGAAAGGGTGAGGAAGCCAGCAGTGTGGATGTATTGATATGAAGGAAGAACAGTCCTGGGAGATGGGGCAGCCAGTGAGAAGGCCTGAGGCAGGGGTGTGCCTGGCCTGGTCAAGGCCAGCAAGGGTCGAGGGAGAGGTAAGTGGGGAGGCAGGAAGTAGGAGAGGGTGAAAAGAAGGATTCGGGGGGCCAAACCAAATGGGGCCTTGGAGGCCACTGCAAGGACCTTGGCTTTTATTCTTTGTCAAATGGGGAGCCACTGGAGGGTGCTGAGCTGAGGAGGGGCATGATCTGACTGTGGTTGGTAAGGGACAAGGTGGCTGCTGTCATTCAGAAGGAACTGGGGGGTGGGAAAGGCATGGCAACGAAGGAGACAGGGATCCAGGGAGGAGACTCTTGTACAAATTCAGGCAAGAGATAATGGTGGCTTGACCAAGATGGTAACTGTGGAGGTGATAAGAAGTGACTGGATTCTGGATATATTCTGAAGGTAAAGGCCACAGGGTTTTCACATGACTGGGTGTGATTGGTTGAATTAAACTCTGACTTATATAAAATAAATGGAATACCTAATTACTGTATTAAGTTCAAAATTCTCTATACTAAAGTTAAATCCAGTGAGGTAGACCCATATTGATATTTCCTCTCTCTCCTTACATTTGGTTGGAAAAAATACACAGGTGACTTTAGCCAGGCTTGAATTTAATATTGGACTTTATAGAAATAGGTATTTCCATTCAGGACTTTAGAAAGGATTTTTTAAAATACTCATGTCGTTTGTTCTCACTTGCATCATGTTAATAGAAGGCTTGAAACTTCAGCCAAGTAGTCTTCCACCAAAAATTTTTGCAATAACTTTCCTAAATGTGTGGCTGACTAATCTGCCATTAGGCAAACCAAGTCATGCTTTGATGAATATTAAACTGTCAAGATATTAGAGGTGAAACTTGCTGTAGTAAACCCGGCGTTGACAACACTGATGGCTGCGGTAGTGTAGCTGTGTGGCTGCCATCACAGTGAGGGTCTCCGCACTGTCGTGCTGAGTTTTACTTCTCGCCCCACCATCACACCAGCAAACCAGGCTGATTTTCGTCAGCTAGTTTCTCTGTCTTGGTATAGAGAAATAATAAACTTGAGGGTAAAGCAGTCAAAAACCACTTCATTGTTTTCAGAGGGCTAAGGGAATAATATAATCAAGGAGCTAGCAATTGGAAGCAATTATTTTTAAAGTGTTTCTACTACAGCCATTCATTAGGACTGGATAGATTTGCCATCCAACTTATTTTTCTTTGTACGTAGCATGAAATTTGAAGCATTTACTTTGAAGTGATGAGTAAAGTTCTGTTGACTATTTTTGGACACAGTCTTTGTCAGTCGTCTCAAGAGTCTGGTCTTTCTTTGAGCATGACCCTTAGTAGTAATATTTTAAATTAACTTAAAAATCAATTGTTCCTATTATTAATATAACCTTTGCTTCTTTTGTAGCATGTTTTAAATTCTGGGAGTCTGATTACATGCTCCACACTGTAGTTGATGTGTCATTGTCATCTGTTACTAAATATGTATATTTATGTGTTTTGAAAGCAAGTTTAAAAAATAAATCCTAAGGTGGGGAAACACAATCTGAAATAGGGAAAATTCTCTTACAGTTTGTCAGCTGGGACTGTGTGGTTGCCTGGTGAATGGAAGAGTCTTAAAGCATTGCTTGGTCAAATGGACCATTCACTTGCCTCCCGTGGCTCGCTCTCCGAGAGTGGTTTTTGCTGTGGCCTGAATTTCACTCCCTTTTCCAAAATTTCTATACTACTTTCTTACTATTCAGAAAGCCCCAGAAGGCAAGTGGGTTGACTTTTTGCAGATTATTCCTGGAAATCCAGTTAATGTCCAGAGCCAATTCCTCAAATCTTACTGGGTTGAGATGAGTAAGTGAGGACAGTGTCCAAGAGTGAGTGTTGACACATGCATTTTGGCATCTTATTACCGTATATTCATGGGGAGGGTATTGGGATTAAGGTAGCCTGGAATGCACTTGAGTGTAGACAGAAGGAAGGATTGATCAAGCAAGTGGACTGATGCTAGAAGCCATTCTATTTTCTGATGTGCTGTTAGAATCCTCCTATGGAAACCAGATGTTTTCGTATTGAGAAAAGCTGACGAGCTTCAGTCCAGTTTACAAAGGACACCATTTAGAGAAATTCAAGATTGAAATAGATACTCTTAGCTTCTTGTTTAAAAAATTGCAATTTTCCCAAGTATATCATATTTATAGTTAGGCTGTTTATCTTCATCTAGGAAAACAAAAGCTGTTTGTTGGAATAAAAATTTTGAGTTTTATTTGTCAGTTAACTGAAGCTTTGTCCCCTTGCAAGAAATTACACTGGATAAAGCGTGTGTCTGTGATGTGCTATTGAAGGGATTCTGTGTTGGGTAGGAAGAAGGAATTCAATGGTAGTGCTTGTAGTACAGTATAGCTGAAAGGTGCTGGTAATCAAGGAAAGTAATAGTGCAATTGGATGGATCATTTTAAGTAATTCATTTTTCCCCTTTAGTATATGCATATATACTAGTAACTGAAAGCTAGTAGAAGAAAAAGGTATTAGTTATATAAATGCCAGATTCTTGAGAAACTTAATTATATAAAAATGATGTGTATTTTTTTAAGAACAGAATAACTTTATAAATTTTAAAATACCAAACTATACATGAACATTATAAAAATTACAAACAGGATAAAAAGCAAAATTGGACTATAATTCTGCTTCCAAGGAAAACCATTCTTAACATTTTGGAATGTCCTTTCAGAATTGTTTTTCTCTTTATATATATACATCCCTCCTCCTCGAGATTATATTGCATAAACTCATTTGGATTTCCTTTTTTCAATTAATGTATTAAATGTCTTTCCATTTCAATAAATAAAGAAATATATCTTTGTTTTTAACTATACATTTTATTTGTTCACATTTAACCCCAAATTTATTGATGGATGTTTAGGGAATTTGCATTTTTTAATACTATAAGAAATTCTGTTCTAAATATTCTTGTGTGCTTCTCTAGGTAATTTTTTTCCCTTAGATGTAGAATTGCTAAATCAGAGGGGTGCACCATTAAATTCGCTGCCTTTTGCCACGCTGTCCTCCTTCAACATGTATATCCCTACCAACAGGTGTTGAGAGTGCCAGTTCCCTCATATGTTGACCAGCACAGAGCATTATTCCTCCTACTTTTTGTGAACCTCTAAAAAATTCTCTTTGTATTAAGTTTTAAAATTTGAAAACCTTAAAAAAGTAAAAAAATTCCCCATAATCTCACCACTTGGAAGTTGTGTGTGTGTCTGTATGTGTGTATGTGTGTATCTAATTAGACAAGAAAAGAAGTAGAACAACCTTCTTGGCCCAGAAGGTGTGTAGCTTTTTAGCAAACTACTTTGTTTTTGAAAAGCAGTGAAATCATGCCTAACATACTAGTCTGCAACTTACCTGTTTCTCTTAGTAGATCATGAGCAAATGTGTGCCTCTTTATAGATCATGGATTTATTCTGATGCACTTCTTTTTAGTGACTTCATGGTTAAGTCCATTGTATGGGTGTTCCATAGTTTGTTCCCCCATAAAGAAAATTTTGGTTGGTTGAGTCAGCAATTCTAACCTCCACATTTTCCTACAAAAATGCTTGCACAAGTATAAAGGTACATGCATACATACATACAAGGGTATTCACTGTGGCATTATGTTTAACGATGAAAAATTAAAAGTACCTCAATGTCTGTGAGGAAGGGATAGGTTAAAAAATATGATCTTGTGAAATGTTATAGTATTCAAAAATTTAAATATAGTACATCTACGACTAACATGAAAAGATGCCCATGATTTATTGTGTATTGCAGAACAATACGTGCGGTATAAGCACATTCATGTTTAGACACTCCAAACAGTATATATACACAGATAGGTATTTAATGCCTTTTAAGTAAGTTGAAGTTTTGCAGTAAATTGTTAAAAGCTATTCTTTCTAGGGGTTGGACCTGACTGAGCAGGGTTGGGAGGAGGGTGGGGAAGAATAGAAAGCTGTCCCCATTTTATTTTATACACATTTTTACTGAAATTTTAACAACAAGCATATATTTTGTAATAAATGAACATTTGAAAAAATGAAAAGTACATTCAGATTCTATAGGAATAGTGAAAAGTAAAATGTTTATGTGAGACTAGGTGGTCTCTGAGATTCCACCTGCTTCACAGATTATGAGTCCATGAAATCACAGTCAAGTAAAAAATAGTAAATCTTTCTTATAGATACAAAATGTTTCATTCACAATGTGGTGGAAGAGTGAGATGAAAAGAGGAAGAGAGAGTAAACCGTAAGGTCAGAATGCGGTCAACCAGAAGCAGGAGTGGGCACCATTGATCCTGGTTCCGGAGGAACACGGAACTCAAATTCCTCTTCAGGAGGGCTCTAACACGTATTTAAGAGAAGCTATGGGGGCCTTAAACCTTCTGTTTTTTAGATGAAATATTCCCAGATTTCTCCCAATAAGATCCTTTGTCATCCTGATCGCCCTGTTGTGTTTGTTCCGATTTGTCAATGTCCATCTTGAAATTTGACAACCAGAATCAGATACTACTGCCTTCCAATTTACAGTCTCGTCACTGTGGGATACAGTCAGATTAACCCTTCCTCATGCAGGAGACACTTTTTTAAAAATCTAGACTAAGATTCCTCCTAAACCTCTGCCTTGTATTTTCTCCTCGAAATTCCTGGTTAAGAGTTTTGCTGTTTTTCTTCATTATTTGCCACCTAGGGCTTCTAGATTTGGGGCATTTGTTTGTTTTCTCTGGTTGTCTTCTATTGTTGAACCCTTTGCCTCCCCTCGAGCTGTTTCACAGAGAGATTTCTCAGATTTCCCCAGCTTTTCTTTTAACAAAAATATCAGCTCATGTGAGTCACATCATTAATTGCTATCAGCTTCAAGGAAGGAAGCTAACTCGGCCCAGGCCCTGCAGATCACCAGAAGGGTTTCCTTTTGTCACCAGGGCGTTGTGCAAATTGGGAAAAAAATAAGTAAGAGTGCCCTCTCTGGGCAGATGAAGTACAAAAAGTTCTTCTCCGGGTGGATGAATTAGAAAAATGTCCCTCTTCCATGGGTGAAGAGGCCTGGGGACCTGGCTTGAGTGGGGACTGGATTTTAGCTGATCTTTCTTGTGCACAGGGTATAACAGCATAGCTACTTGCAGCAGCCTGGGTCGTCAAGCACCTCGTGGCTGCCTCTTTGTGGCACCGTTTCCCAATTTCTGGTCTAGGGGGTTCTTGGGGAATATACTTTCTACACCAGTTACTCCTGGTTTGGTTCTTTCCTCCTTTCCTTTTTTTTTTTTTTTTTTTTTTTTAAATCAACAGTACTATCGAGGTATAATTTACATACCATAATATTCATCCCATTGTAAGAATACAGTTCAGGGATTTTTGATAAATTTGTAGCATTGTACAAATCACTACAGTCTAGTTCCAGAACATTTCCATCATGGCAAAAAGTTCTCTGGTGCCTGTTTGCAGTCAGTTCCTGCTCTCAACCCCAGCCCCAGGCAATCACCGATCTGCTTTCTGTCTTTATAGATTTGCCTTTTCTGGAAATCTCATATAAATGGGCTCATATCTTCCTTTAGCTGCTTTCTTCTCCTAATCTAATAGGGGTTCAGATTTAATTGGGGTTTATATCTTCCTTTTGCTGCTTTCCTCGGCTGATCTGCTGGAGGTGCAATGGCTGCATGTTGGCCCTGCCCCCTTTTACTGCTCCTCCAAACTCTCACTCATCCCTTCCTTTCCATCCTGCCTCAGCATTCAAACGTGCTCTATTACCTCCCATCTTAGAGCATTCTCCCTTGTCCAGCATCCGACCCAGCCACCACCCTATTTCTCTGGGCCATTTCTGAGCCCATGTCTCAAGATTTGAGTTCATATAATTGCTCCATTCTCTTCTCTCCTGTGTACTCTCCTTTTAAAAAAATTTTTAAATATAATATCTGATATGAATAAAAGAACATTAAAAAGAAACTGTAGGGACTTCCCTGGTGGCGTAGTGGTTAAGAATCCGCCTGCCAATGCAGGGGACACGGGTTCGATTCCCTGGTCTGGGAAGATCCCATATGCCGTGGAGCACCTAAGCCCGTGCGCCACAACTACTGAGCCTGCGCTCTAGAACCTGCGAGCCACAACTACTGAGCCCATGTGCCACAACTACTGAAGCCGGTGCGCCTAGAGCCCGTGCTCCGCAACAAGAGAAGCCACCACAATGAGAAGCCCGCGCACCACAACGAAGAGTAGCCTCTGGTCACCACAACTAGAGAAAGCCTGTGTGCAGCAACGAAGACCCAATGCAGCCAAAAATAAATAAAATAAATTTTTAAAAAAAGAACATGTAATATACATATAAATTTAAAGCATAGTGATAGAATGAACATCTACACCTGTCACCCACTCCTTCCACCAGCCTTACAAACAGTGGAACCTATGACTCAAAGTATCTAAAGTCTCTTGCTCACCCCTACACTTTTTTCTCTTCTTTGATCATTTCTAACTCATTTTAATTCCACTTTTAAAAAGGAGTCTGGGCTAAATAGTCTTTGAAATTCATTACATTGATAAAATTTCCTGATTATTATTGAGAGATTAATTTTATGTTTAGAATGTATTATGGAAGATTTATAGCTTACATTGTTGAATATTACCATAATTTATTTTATTATGAAGTCTCAGCTAAGAGCATGACGTACAATTATAATATCATTTCTATAGGAAGTTTATTCTACTTTGTATTAATTTGCTTTAGATGCTGGCTTTTTTTCCTAAATTTTTGGAGCTAAAAGCTAAACTTTCTGTAATGTTCTCCCTCAACCCTCCTCTCTTTGGATTGAATTCATTTAACCAGTCCAGTTGACCCCAAGGGAGGTATGGATGTCAATTATTGCTACAACTTAATACTAATGACTACTTAAATATTTAATTACTGTAACACTTGACACTTAGGGAGAAACTATTTATAATCATCAAAACCAGGCCTTTGTTTTCATCTTTCATGCCTGGCATTTGGCATATTCCTGTTGTAACATTGCTGGGAATGAGCTGCTCTAGAGGTGGAAAAAATGCCTCCCTCTCTCTTCCACCTCCAGGCAGAAGAAGTTGCACTGAAAGTGATTAGTGATGGATATTTTAAAAATTTATAATTACATTAGTTTTCCAAACTACATTTTTATTGAAAATTTATTGCATTTTAGAAGTGTGAAATATTTTCTTATTCCTTTCTATTGAGTGTCGATGTCATTAAAACAGTTAGCTCTTAAAAGCACTCATTTTTCTTGGACTCTTACTTTGCTTCATTAACTAATGCATTCTAAGAAATATGGTAACTTTTTAATGAGTTGCAAGTAGACCCAGGTGGCTGACCATTGTCCTGTGGAGCTGGGGCTTGGTCTGGCAGGAGCACCATGGAAGATATTCTCTTTTTCCTGACAAGTGCAGGCCAAGGAGAGCAGGGAGCTCAGTTTAGGGCTCTGTGTTCATGTAAAAGATACATTCCAGCCAAGGCAATCCTGAGGCACAAGTCATCCCTGGGCTCGGGAAGAATACATATGTGAGCAGGTCCTATGACTCCCAACACACATATACTTCAGAGTTTTCCTTTAGTCTGAGAATTTCTAGTCATTAATACCATACTTTGCCAGTCTCTGCTGTTACTGGGCCCACATATTCTCATTTTATTCTGAAGATGCTGTATGTTTATGGCTTTAGCTCCTATTATTCTAAATCTATTTGATCACATGCTTTGTGCTTTTCCTCCTAACTAAAATTAAAAAGAAACAAATAAGCATATCCTCTATGTAAGTGGGCGAGTGAAGATTTACTGACTATGGACACTGACTTCATGAAAGGGAGAGACTGTCTCTGGACCTGTGAAATGTCTTATAGATGCGCATATTTTGAAAAATACTCCACTGATTAGTGAGGCTCTGGGTTGCCAGATAGTCTGGTTCTTCTTTGTATACTTAGGACTTTAACAAGTTCACTCCAGACCTCATTTACAGTGCCAATCACATTACAAAATCCTTTTTCTTTTTTAACTTTAGTCTCCTTTTCCAGTCATCACAGTCCTAAAATCTGAAATAACCAGTTTTAATTCCTTGAGGTTTAAATTCATATTTGTCTTAAACTTTAATCACCATTGCATTTAGTAAAAAATCATAAGAAAAATTAATATGACTTTTTAATTGTCATACTAATGAAGGATTTCATTGAGATCTTAACTGCTATAAATAAAGGATAAAAAACAATTCTTCATTAGATAAAGAGTGTGGTTAAGATCAGTATTCATAGTCAAAGATATAAGGCTTGATTTTATATGTATAGCTCTCTTCTATTAAACATAATCAGCATGAAATATTTAAGAATTTATTTACTTAATTGAGTTTTCTCAGTTGTAGAAGAGAAAACAATAATGTTTTAAATTTTTAGATTTTTTTAAGTCTCATGCTTTCAAGCCTTCGAAGTTTTTGCACCTCTGAAAGGCTTTTCTTGTGCTTGCGATGCTTCTTGTTTGCATTATGACAGGTGGTACATCAATTGTACATTACTTTGTAATGTCAGTTATTTTATTTCTGCGTGACTTTTTTCCCATTTAAACTATAAAATCTTCAAGATGAACAGGGACAGCAGAGTCTGTGGTCTCTCGTCATGGCCATCTGCACATAGTCATGCAAAGCTGATATTTTGGGTGACTAAGAATTTTTGCATTTCATTTCACAGGTGGGGAGCATTAAGCGGGAAATGGCCTTCACATTTCAACCAGAGGACTTAAAACGTGACTCTAGTAAAAAACTGTCTCATCAACACTTGTTCCCCTTGGCCATGGAGGAGGATGTGAAAACAGCAGACACCAAAAAAGTCAACCGAGCCCTTGACCATGAAAAAGAAAACACTCGCTCCATCTGTCTCCTTGAACAAAAACGAAAAGTTGTTTCTTCCAATATTGATGTTCCTCCAGCAAGGTAAGGGACTGTTAGACCTTATATGTGTCTGCTCCAGGAAGTCAGTGGAGAGCATGTATAGTCTCCGCTGTATCTCTCTAAAGTGTAGACTTAGGAAGGTTTTTCTGCCAAGAACATTTTTCTGTTGCTTGTGTGAAATAGAGCAGGTGGCCATGCTCTTCAGAACTGACTCTTGAGGCTGTAGTAGTTGGAACTAATGTGGCTCTAGAAAAGAATGTTTTATTAGATTTTGGCAAATGAACAACAAAGAGCAAAAGAATAAATATAAAAAAATAAAAGAAACATGAAATGTATGCCTGAGCATAGCCACTTAAAAGCAAGGATACTCATATCTTTTGGTCAGGTGTTGGAGAGCTATGGCTGTAGGGCAGATTCAGCCCCTGGCCTGCTTTTGTTTGGCCTGCCAGATAAGAATAGTTTTACATTTTTAAAGGGAAAAAAAAGTGTAGAATATGGGATATAGATCATAGATGGCCTGCAAAGCCTAAAATATTTATATGTGATTCATTACAGAAAAAGTTTGGTGATCCCAGGTTTATATCATGGTAATCCTTTTAAGACAGATCTAGCTTAGAACTGGGCCAAGAGGGTTTATCTGAAATATTAAAAGGCTTTTATTACATTGTAATTCTATTTAAACCACATCCAGCAGCATTGAACCAAAGGACAATATTATGGCAGAATGACAGTGGAATAGTAGTAGAATATACATGCTAGACCTTTTACTTATTTTCTTGCCTGTCATTTATCTCACCTAGAAAGTAAGTTCCATGTTGGCTGTGATTTTAGTCCATCTTGTTCAATGCTGTATCCCTAGTATTAGAACCATGTTGACTTATATATTAACGGCTCAATAAATATTTGTTGAATGAAGAAAAGAAAGGAAATGCTGTAGCATGAAAGCTTGCTTATTTTTAATATGTGAAATATATTTTGTTACCAAAAACCATCTATAATGAAACTTTATAAGCAATTGCTTGAGAAGTTCTGCATTTGTTTGAGTGATTTCTGATAGCTAACTAGGAAAATAGTATCTTTAGAAAAGGAATAAATGTTCCTTTTCTACCAATTCACTTTTGTAATTAGAATTTCATTTCTTTTTATATGAAATCAAAAGTATCTTCTCTAGAAAAATACATATTTTTCTATTCTTCTACCAAATTTGTCAAACTTTATAAAATTATAGGCCTCTTTATTTTCCTTAACTTTTAATTGAAACTTTTCATATATTCATTACCTCTGTTTAACTACTTGGAATTATTTGCTTTTCTCATTTTTTCATATAAAGTACATGCTGAATTCTTTAGGATTAGTTCCTTTAACTGGGGGTTCATTATGATATGTCTTATCATGCCCTGAACCTGGTAGGCACCTCAATTCATATCTGTAAGTTGGTTGACTCATAGGTAAAATGACATGTAATTTGAAATGTGAACAGCTATGGTTTTATTTTTTTCCTAAGCCTGTAGGGCAAGAATTAGACTTCCCAGTGTTACATAGTTTAGGGCCAACTTGCAATTCTGTAGAACTTACTCTACATAAAATTTTCATTAGACCATTTTATATGTTGAAAGACCTGGAATTCATAATTTTAAATTGTCATCGATTGTTTTAGGTATATCTTTATTCTTTAATTTTTACCCACTTGCAGTAGTTCCTGGGGAAAATAATGAAGAGAAGAAGAAGAAAAATGTTTTCTGCCTTTTCTGGCTCTGTTGTGTAGAATATTCTTTCTTCCCTCTCTAATTCACTGAGTGCACTTAAAAGTCAAGCCAGTGTTATTATGGAGTTCTTTAAACAATATTGGGAAATTAATTGGGTTTTAAATCAATTAATGTGCAGCAAAAATTTCCCAATGACAAGGTATAGTTTAGATGTGTTAATCTATTATGGGAAAGACTAGTTAAAGCTTCATTGTTTGAGATCTCCAGTAATACACTTATTTTCATTGCTGTAGTAAGAATTTAATTATCACAAATATGCCAACAGTTGGCGAAATAAATTACTCTTTTTTAAAGTGATGATGAAGGAATCAGAAATTGTGGAGTTCATCTAACTCTCCACTCTTTCTGTTCTATTTTCTTTTACTGTTATCAAGTTATTTTGTAAATGTAAACTTTCCACTATCATCTAAATAGATCAATACTTTGTTTTAAAGAAACTCCTCTACCTGACATGTAGAAAGATACAGGATTTTTCTTTTTTTTTTTTTTAGAAGAAATAGTTATATCTGTTGGCAGTACGTAAATAATGAGGCTTGAGTAAGTCTACAGGTATACGGGAATATTGGTATGAGTAAACCTATACATCTATATCTTATATAGTATATCATATATAACACACATGTATTATATATACCCCATATATATATTCTACATCGCTATATCTAGCCACATGGTTATTGCAACTTACTCTTCTAAATCCAGACATTATGTATTGGCCAGCTCTTAGAAGGGCAGGATAACGATTTTAGGTGAATAGAGTATGACTGGTGCAGAGTTCCTCATTGGTTTAAAATCAGTTCTCTATAATCTTTCTCACTTTATATTTTGCTTATTGCCACTGTAGCTAACAGGATTTTTGTTGAACTTCACTTTCTGTGGTTTGTAAGATGAAATATGAAGTTTTTTTCTATGGTTTGTGTAATGAAAACAATGGGTATATTTTATATGTTTTTTCATATCCCTAGAAAGTTCTGAGAACCACCCCCCTCTTTAATCGCTGTACCTCACTGCAATTAAGCATCACTGATTTCACCTCCATTCAATAGACATTTATTGAGTACCTGCTATGAACTTAGTACTCAGTAAAAAAGTGAATGAGGCAGGGTGCTAACCCTCCAGGACCTTACTATCAGAGAGACAGACACCTAAGTGGTTAATATCAAATAACAGTTCCTAACTTGCTCCCTTCTCATTAGAACTGGGTGAATTTGTATGTAATGGAGAATCTCTTAATATTAGGAAAGTTGTTAGTGTGACACAACTATTTAAAAGCCTAATTTCCTTTTATTAGTATCTTTTTCAAGATGGGGATAAATGGAACAGAGGAGGAACTCTGTATCTGAGATCTGCATTACAAAATCCCTGTTTCTTTACCCATTTTCTGAGGACCCACTTAAGAGCTGCTAGTTTCAGGAAAACATAAATTTAAGTAAGTTATTAATCCAGATGTGTCAGGCAGGGTCATCTGAGAAGCAAATGCCAAGATAGGATTGAACGTGCAAGTGTTTTATTAGGATAAACACCTGGGGTGGGTGGAGGCAGGGAAGGCAAGAGGTGCGAGTCAGACTAAGGTGCAGGTCTGAGCCCAGTGAGGGAGAGGGGTGAGGGAAGGCTGGACGGAAGTGTCCGAGACTGCCTCGCAAGGCCACCGGGACTCCTGCATTAAATTAATTACATGAGTTATATTAATGCAAGAGAGTCCACTTACCCATGGGATGTTGCTTGATTGATTTCAGGAAGAAACAGTGTCTTTTTCTTTTTTTGTTTCCGGCGGGGGGGGCGCAGCAGGTGGTGCAGAGGGGTGGATGCAATTATAAGGTGAGGTCCTCAAAATATCCCTTGAATTATTCCAGGTTCTTCAGTGGAGAAAACTAAATAGGAAGAACACAAGAGTATGTAAGAGAGCGTGTGAATGAGCAGTGTTCATCTTTGGACCTAAAGATCTATCATTGACAGAAAAAAAATTCTTCCCAACTTTAAAGATTATGGAGGAGGAATAATTTGGTGGGGCGTGAGGTGACCTGTACGAGGCGTGCCAGTGCTAACAGTGGGGACAGCAGTCTTTAAATGACTGATCCCTCTCTCTGCAGGTTTCATCACTTATTCATTTAGTAATGTCTGGTTATAAAAGATAACAGCTCCCTCCGAAAGAGACTGTGAATTGAAAATGAGGAGTTACTAATTATAAACATGTTATCTTAAGTATTTTTTAATATTCAGGGAAAATACTAGCTTTAGTGATCTCTATGGTGAGTTAGGAAAATGAGTTTTAAGAGGATAAGGACAAGAATACAAAGAGACGGGGGTGTGAAGAGTTGAGCCAGAATGAAAATCCAATACTGTAGTTTGGCCCAAGAAATGAATAGGAGGCCAAGGTCAGTAAAGACAAAGGCCAGTCAGAGATTTCCTGTGGGCAGAGCTCAGTGGTCCATTAGCCAAGACAGTATTTTAGCCTGATTGGAAAAAGATGATGAGCCTGGGCCCAGATAATCAATGAATCATGCCCAGTTTAGTGGTGGAAATTTGGGGAAAAGAAAGAAAGATTTGAAATCCAGAGTAGGGAATTTACAGATTTTTCCAGGGATGTAGGGCATAGAACTAGTTGGAAGGAATTGTTCAATTCTTTGGATGTGTGCCAAGCTATTGCAGTAGCACGAGACTTCTGTGAATTGGCCTGATTGAATACCGTTGGTAACACCAAATTCTTTCAAAGTCCAAGTAATGTTCATTTCAGTGTTTGACCTGTCCTGATGGGTAAACTAGGCATGTTGGTAAAGCCTGCAAGTACCAGAAAATAAAACATAAAGGACTCAGGAGAGCCACTTTTGGAGGAGAAATTTTCTACTCATTTTAACTCTGCCTGGTTATAGGTAAGGATTGAGGTTTCTTTTTATTTTCCCATATGGATATTCAATTGTTACAATTGTTGGACAGATTATCCTTTCCCCATTGCATTACCTTGACATCTTTTTCAAAATCAACTGACCATATATGTGCGTGTCTAGTTCTGGACTCTCCTCTGTTCTGTATCTGTGTGTTTATCTTTATGCCAGTACTACAGTCTCTTTTTTTTTAACATCTTTATTGGAGTATAATTGCTTTACAATGTTGTGTTAGTTTCTGCCATACAACAAAGTGAATCAGCTATAGGCATACATATATCCCCATATCCCCTCCCTCTTGCATCTCCCTCACACCCTCCTTATCCCACCCCTCTAGGTGGTCACAAAGCACCGAGCTGATATCTCTGTGCTCTGCAGCTGCTTCCCACTAGCTATCTATTTTACATTTGGTAGCGTATATATGTCAATGTTACTCTCTCACTTCATCCCAGCTTACCCTTCCCCCTCCCCATGTCCTCAAGTCCATTCTCTATGTCTGTGTCTTTATTCCTGTCCTGCCCCTAGGTTCATCAGAACCATTTTTTTTTTTAGATTCCATATATATATGTGTTAGCATATGGTATTTGTTTTTCTCTTTCTGACTTACTTCACTCTGTATGACAGACTCTAGGTCCCTCTTGATTGCTGTAGTGATAGTAAGTCTTGATAGTAGGTAGTATGAGTATGCCAACCTTGTTCTGCTTTTTGAAACATATCTTTCTAGGTTTGCTGGATTTCCATATAGATTTTAGAATATTCTACCATTTTCTACCCTTCAAAAAAGCCTATTGGAATTTTAATTATTACATTTGAATCTATAGGTCAGTTTAGGGTGAATTGATATCATGAAAGCATCAAATCTTCCAATTTATAGACAGAATATGTCTTTATATTTACCCAGTTCTTTTATTCTTCTCAGTAGCATTTGTAGTTTTCAGTGCTTAGATCTTGCACTTATTTTGTTAACTTAATTTGTAAGTACTTTATGTTTTTAGATACTGTTCTAAATAATATTATTTAATTTTTTTGGTAATCCTCTTTTTTCTTCCAGTTTTATTGAGATATAATTGACATACAGCACTGTATAAGTTAAGATGTACAGCATAATGATTTGACTTACATCATGAAATGATTAGAAATCTAGTGATTATCACAATAAGTTTAGAGAACATCCATTCATCTCATATAGATACATTAAATAAATATAAAATTACTTTTCCTTGGGATGAGAACTCTTAGGGTTTGCTTTCTTAACTTTCATATATAAAATACAGCAGTGTTAATTATATTTATCATGTTGTACGTTACATCCCTAGTACTTATTTATCTTATACTTGGAAGTTTGTACCTTTTGACTGCCTTCATCTAATTCTCCCTCCCCAACTACCTGCCTCTGGGTAACCACAAATCTGATCTCTTTTTCTGTGAGTGAGTTTGTTTTTGAAGTATAATTGACCTACAGCACAATGTTAGTTCTTATTACATGACAGAGTGATTGAATATTTCTGTACATTTCAAAATGATCACTGTGATAAGTCTGGTTATTATCTGTCACCATACTAAGACATTACATAGTTTTTGACTGTATTCCCTACACTGCATATTGAATATCTGTGACTCATTTTTTTTGTACCTGGAAGTTTGTGTACCTCTTATTCTCCCTTACCTATTTCTTTCCTCTTCCCCCCGGCCCTGCTCTGGCAATCACCTGTTTTTTTCTCTGTATCTATAGCTATTTGTTTTGTTATGCTTGTTCATTTGTTTTGTTTTCTAGATTTTACATATAAGTGAAATCGTACAGTATTTTTCTTTCTCTGTGACTTATTTCACTTAGCATGATACCCTCTAGGCCCATGCATGTTGTCACAAATGGCAAGATTCCATTCTTTTTTTATGGCTGTGTAATATTCCAGTGTGTGTGTGTGTTTGTGTGTGTGTGATGTCTTCTTTATCCATCTATCTATTGATGGGCACTTATGTTGCTTCCATATCTTGGCTAGTGTAAACAATGCTGCAATGCACACGGGGTGCATATATCTTTTTGAATTAGTGTTTGTTTTCTCATCGGAAAAATACCCAGGAGTGGAATTACTGGATCTTATGGCAGTTCTATTTTTAATTTTTTGAGGAATTTCCATACCGTTCTCCATAGTGGCTGTAACAGCTTACATTCCCACCAACACTGCACGAGGGTTTCCTTTTCTCCACATCCCCAGCAACACTTGTTATTTCTTGTCTTTTTGATAATAGCCATTCTGACAGGTGTGAAGTGATATCTCATTGTGGTTTTGATCTGCATTTTCCTGATGATCACTGATGTTGAGCATCTTTTCATATGTATGTTGGCCATCTGTATATCTTCTTTGGAAAAATGTGTAATCAGTTCCTCTGCCCAATTTTTAATAGGGTGGTTTGGTAATTTTTGATATTGAGTTCAATGAGTTCTTTGTTTATTTTGGATATTAACCCCTTGTTGGATATATCATTTGCAAATATCTTATTGGCATATAATTGTTCATAGTAATCTTTTATGATCTTTTGTACTTCTGTGGTGTCAGTTGTAACTTCTCCTTTTTCATTTCTGATTTTATTGACTTGGGCCCTGTCTCCTTTTTTCTTGATGAGTCTGAGTAAAGGTTTATTAATTTTGTTTATCTGTTCAAAGAACCAGCTCTTAGTTTTATTGATCTTTTTCTTTTTTTTTGTCTCTATTTCATTTATTTCTGCTCTGATCTTTATCATTTCTTTCCTTCTACTAACTTTGGGTTTTGTTTGTTTTTCTTTTTCTAATTCCTTTAAGTGTAAGGTTAGGTTGTTTCTTTGAGATTTTCTTGTTTCCAGAGGTGGGCTTGTATCACTATAAACTTCCCTCTTAGAACTGTTTTTGCTGCTTCCCATAGATTTGGGATCATTATGTTTTCATTTTCATTTGCCTCCAGGTATTTTAAAATTTTCTTTGATTTCTTCAGTGATCCATTGGTTGTTTAGTAGCATATTGTTTAGCCTTCATGTGTTTGTGTTCTTGCAGTTTTTTTCTTGTAGTTGATTTCTAGTCTCATAGCATTGTGGTCAGAAAAGATTCTTGATATGATTTTTATTTTCTTAAGTTTACTCGGTGTAGCCAGGGCCCAGAGGGTCTTGGGGCTGATGCCTTGTCCACTGGTGGGTGAGGCTGGTCCCAGGGCTAGTGCCAGCCCAGTAGTGGGTGGAGCCAGGTTGTGGGGTCTCTGGCCACAGGGCCCTGTGAGTCCAGGGGTTGGTATCAGCCTGCCGATGGGCAGGGCCAGCTGTGGAGACGGCTGGCTGTGGGACCCTGGGGGATTCTAGGCCTAGTTTCAGGTCTTGGGCCCTCTGGTGGACAGGGCTGGGTCCCGGGGCAGCTGTGGGTTCCAGGGGTCTTAAAGAAGCCCGCCTGCTTGTGGGTGGGGCTCTGTCCCTGCCCAGCTAGCTACTTGGCCTGAGGTATCCCAGTACTGGTGTCTGCAGGCTGGTGGGTGAGGCAAGGTCCTGGTGCTAACAAGCTCGAGGGAGGATTCCAAGGTGACACTTGGCAGCCCCAATGTCCTTTTGGTAGAATGAGCTCTCAAAATGGCTGCTACCAGTGTCTGTGTTTCCAGGCTGAGCTCTAGATGCCTCCTGCCTCTCAGGGAGTCTCTCCAAGATCAGCAGGTGGGTCTGACTCAGGCTCCTTTCAAACTACTGCTTCTGCTGTGGGTCCCAGAACATGTGAGATTTTGTGTGTGCCCTTTAAGAGTGGAGTCTCTATTTCTACAGCCCTCTGGCTCTCCTGAAAGTAAGCCCTGCTGGCCTTCAAAGCCAAATGTTCTGGGAGCTCGTCTTGCTGGTACCGGAAACCCAGGCTGGGGAGCCCGGTGTGAGGCTTGGACCCCTTCCGCCTTGGGGAGAACCTCTGCAGTTGTAATTATCCTGTCATTTGTGGGTTGCCTACCCAGGGTTATGGCCTCTTGACTGTACCACATCTTTGCCCTGCTTACCCGTCTCACTGTGGTTCCTTCTTTATATCTTTAGTTGTAGCAGATCTTTTCTGCTTTTCTTCTGGTCATTCGCATCAGTAGTTGCTCTGTAAATAGTTGTAGTTTCGGTGTGCCCGTGGCAGGAGGTGAGCTCAGGGTCTTCCTGCTCTGCCGTCTTGGCCACTCCCCCACCAAATCATATTATTTTAAATGTCAACTTCAAGTTATTCATGCTGATACAGAGAAATACAATTTATATTTTGACCAAGTATACTGAAAGCTTACTAAACTCAGGCATTAGGTTTTTTAGCTTTTTTGGTAGATTTGTTTTTAGGAGGTTCTATATAAATGATCATGCTGCCTGCAAATAAAGACAACTCATTACTTTTCCTCTCCCATATGTATACCTTTCATTTATGTTGTCTTTTTGCACTGACTTGCACCTCCAATGTAATACTGAATAGTGGCAAAAATGCATATCCTTATCTTGTTCTTCAAGGGGAAAGCATTCAGTATATTTCACTGTTAAGAATGATGATAGCTGCAGGATTTTTTTCTTTCTTTATGAGAGAATGGAAGTACTCTTCCATTTCTAATTAGCTGATGAGAGTTTTTATCATCAGTAAATGTTGAATATTGTAAAAAAAAATTACATCTATCTACATGAGCATACTTAACAATTATTTTAATGTGTCGAGTTACATTGATTAGTCTTCGACCATTGAGTCAGCTTTGGATTCCTGAGCTAAAACCCCCTTATATATCAAAGGATCAATTTTTGCTAAAATTCTATTAATGATTCATCCATTTCCATCCACTGACCTATCATTTTATTTACTTGGATATTGTTGTGTGGTTTTGATATCGGTTTAATGATGGCCTCATAAAATGGGTTAGGAAGTGTTCCCTCCTCCTTGTTTTCTGAATTCATTTTAGGACTGGTATTACTTCTTCCTTAAAGGGTAGGTCTAACTGGTGAAGCCATCTGGACCTGGAGTTTTCTTTATGGGAGTGTTTTTCATTACAGATTCAATTTTTAAGATTGATATACAGTTGACCCTTGCACAGCACAGGTTTGAACTGTGTGGGTCCACTTATACGCAGATCTTTTCAATAGTAAATACTGTAATACTACATGGTCCACAGTTGGTTAAATCTGTAGATGTGGAGGAACCGTGAAAACAGAAGGCCGACTATATTATACGCAGATTAACCCCCTCGTTGTTCAAGGGTCAACTGTAGTGCTATTCAGCTTTCATGTTTCTTTTTGAATCAGTTTTGGTAATTTGTGTCTTTCAAGGAATTTATCCATTACATATAAGTTGTCAAATTTGTTAGCATGTAGTTGTTCATAATATTGCCTTTTTAAAAAATACGGAGAATCTACAGTAATGTTCCCTCTCCCATTTCTGATGCTGGTCAGTGTGTCATCTTTTTTTTTTAAACCAGTCTAACTAGCAGTTTATCAATTTTATGGCTGTTCTCAAGGAGCCAGCTTTCACATATACTGATTTTCTCTATTGTTTTTCCATTTTCTATTTCATTGATTTCTCCTTTTATTATTTCCTTCTTTCTGCTTATTTTGAGTTTAAATTCCTCCTCTTTTTCTAGTTTCTTAAGGTAGAATTTTAGACTGTTAATTGTAGACTTTTCTTCTTTTATGTTATAAGCATCGAATGCTATAACTCCTTCTAAGCACTTCTTTATATGCACCTCCCAATTTTTGTTAGGTTGATTCTTTTTAATATTAGATTATTATAATTAGCTTTTATTTTAAAAAGTAAGAGATACAAAACGTTTTTCATCTTATTATTTATAATTGAGAAAATAATCCAGAGAATAGAAATATAGAGTATATTCTTGAAATAGGATATTTTACTCACTATATTCATTATACTTACTGATATGTTTAGAAGTTTTCACCATCTTAATTTTTTTTCTTTTTTAAACCATGCTTCACTATGTTTTCTCTTTCCTACCTTTTGTTTGATTGATCTAGCTTGATTAGAAAGTTATATATTCTGTTTCTTTTTTCTTTTTTTTTTTTAGGATTTGTTCCTCAATACCTTATTTTTTAAAAGACTTTATTTTCTTTTTCAGAGCAGTTCTAGGTTCACAACAAAATTGAGAGGCAGTTACAGAGATTTCCCATATACCCTCTGTCCCCACACATGCAGAGCACCCCTCCTGTTATCAACATCTGTCATCGTTTTTGTCCTAAAGTTTACTTCTCTAAATGTTAGTGGTGTACATTAAATGGGTTTGGACAAATATATAAGGACATGTATCCCTCATTATAGTACCATACAGGGTATTTTCACTGCCTTAAAAAATCCTCTGTGCTCTGCTTATTGATCCCTTCCCCTCCCCTGAACTCCTGGAAACCACTAATCTTTTTACTGTCTCCATAGTTTTGCCTTTTTCAGAATGTCTATAGTTGGAATAATATATGCAGCTTTTTCAGATTGGCTTCTTTCACTGAGTAATGTGCATTTTTAAAATTTTTTCAACATCTTTATTAATTAAGTGGATTTTATGTGCCAGATACTGGAATACAAGGTAGAATAAATAGACATATTTCCTGCCCTGGTAGAATTGAGGAGAGAGAGAGATTCTAAACAACACAAATATAAATACATAATTATAAATTATAATAATTTTAATAGATGGAATGTACAGGATATTATGAGGTCCATAAGTAGGAAGACTTATTTTAGACTGAGGCATAAGGAAAGGCCTCTTTAATGAAAGTACATTTTAGCTGACACCTAAAGAATGAGGAGGCGTTAGACAGACTGACTAGAGAGGAAGGTATTCCAGGTAGGGGAGAATATGCCTGAAAGCCTCAAGGTAAAAAGAAAGCCAGTGTGGCTGAAGCACAGAGAATGGGGGAGAGCGGCAAGAGATGAGGTTGGAGAGGCACGCAGGAGCCAAATCATGTTGAGCTATATTGATTGTGTTAAAGATTTTTAAAGTATATATTTAGATCAATGAGAAGAATTTTATGGAGAAGAATGATTAATGTTCCTTTTGTATTTAGGAATGATCACCTTAACTGTTACATGTAGATTGGGTTTGAGAAGGACAAGATGGGTGCAGGGAGACTAGTCGGGAAGCTACTCCTTTAGTGCAGAACAGATGTCATGGGAGTCTGGACTACCTAGAGTGGTGACAGCTGAGATGAAGACAAGTGGACAGACTTGAGATGCATTTTTGAAGTAGATGCGAGGCTTCTTGGTTGTAAGCAACAGAAATGACTGGCTGATTTAACAAAGGATGGAATTTTCTGAAAGACTTACAAAGTTTCTAGGAAGGCGGTTAGAAAGTGGGCAGGAGGGTGGGCAGGTAGAAACACAGTTATGTTCATTCATTCTACCAGGGCCTGCAACTGAGCTTTTTGGCTTCTAAAGCAAGAGATGTATGTGTTTGGAAATTCTCCGGGCACTGGAAGTAAATTCAGGCACTGGAGCACAAATTTAACAAATGACAGACGTAAGACTGGGAGGTTTCTGACCCCAAGTGAATTTTCGTTTCTTATTACCATCATTAGTGTTTATCAGAGAACATTAATTTATTGTCAGTTGCAACTGTGATACCTTAAAATACAATGATAATTCTAATATCACTTGCTGTCCAGACTCTAAAAAACAAAAGAAACTCAACTGTTAAGAAAACATTATCAGATAACCTGGATCATTAGAGCATGGCATTTGTTATCCTCTTTTTGCCAGACATTGTTTTTTTGGAAGTACTGATGCTTAAACTGGTTGGATTTCACCCAAACAGCAATTACAATTTGATTACGCAAAGTAGAAACTGTCTTCTAATTATAACTCTAAAGCTAAAGAAATCTATTAGCAAACCAGTTGTAACAAGGGAAAAAGAAAAGTTTGGCCAAAAATATTCCTAGGCCTAACAGCAATTTATTAGAATACTCCAGATTGTTAGTTTGCTGTTGGAAAAAAATTGAACCATACGGCACTGTTTGTTTTGCAGGGTTTTAAAATATAGTGATGTCATGTATATCACTTGCTGGGTAAAATGAAGTCATCTTCTCTTTATAGAATGCCTCTCTGGGAACTGTATCGTTTAAAAAGAACTTCAGAAACTCATTAACCTTTGAGTTCAAAGTTAGGAAATGACCTGAGCTTCAAGCAATATCTTATGTGGACAATGGAAAATTGTGAACTTATTTGGGCTACCATTTTCAATGGTGTTCTCTACATTTTCTCCTTTGTCTTTTACATACTATGTATTACTTATAGAAAAGTTTTTTATGTCAAACTTGGAATTAAGTGAGAGATGAGGCAAAATTGGTATCATTATTTCTGAATCTCCAGAAGCATAGCAGTTTCTGGAGCAAATGTTTAATGTTTAAATGTATTAAAAACTTTTCAGGTCACAAACTCTGTAACCAATATGAAACTACTGAAAAGAGGGAAAAGTTTAAAAGGTCTCTAAGCTTATCTCATTGAACATTTTCTTTTTAAAAAAATATATTGGGAGGGCAATATAAATGTACCTACCCATATTGTAGAAAGACTAATACTATGTAATTGTTAAGAACCAAAGCAATCTCCACAAAGTAGCTATGAAGACCATCTTTTCCAGGAAACCTTTTTTTTTAATTTTTTAATTTTATTTTTTATTTATTTATTTTTTGGCTGCATTGGGTCTTTGTTGCTGCACGCAGGCTTTCTCTAGTTGCAGTGAGCGGGGGCTTCTCTTCGTTGTGGTGCGTGGGCTTCTCATTGCGGTGGCTTCTCTTGTTGCGGAACACGGGCTCTAGGCATGCGGGCTTCAGTAGTTGTGGCTCGCTGGCTGTAGAGCGCAGTCTCAGTAGTTGTGGCTCACAGGCTTAGTTGCTCCGCGGCATGTGGGATCTTCCCAGACCAGGGCTCAAACCCATGTCCCCTGTATTGGCAGGTGGATTCTTAACCACTGCGCCACCAGGGAAGTCCCCTCCAGGAAACCTTTATCCACTTCCCTCCCTTCCCATCCTTTTAGTAATTCAGGTCAGCAAGTAACTGTTGTTCCTGTTTTCTTGCTGCAGTCTGTCTGTTTGTTACACAGCAGCCAAAATGATCTTCCCAAAGCACAAGTATAATCATGTGGATAGAGGGACGGAAACAGCAAATTGCTAGGAACTGACATAATTGACGTTATGACTTAATGAAACACATTGTGCCATCAGAACACAATCAAGTCACATCTTGCTGGGGATTTAGATTCTAAAGTCAACAAATCAAGATTAAGTAGAAACAAAATTATTATTTACAATGTCTTTGATCACCTATGAGTCCAGAACCCACTATGAAAGACTTGAGATTGGAAACCAATTGAAAAAAAGACAATTATTCTCCCCCTTCCTACTCAAAATTTCATTGAACGGAATGGTAGAGTTTATGCTTGTTTTTTGTTTTTTAGTAAAAGAATGAATAGATTCATTTATTAGCATCTGTAAAAGAGACGTACAACTTGGATAAAAGAAGTTTGAAACCATGTAACGTGATGTTCCGAAGTATTTGAGGCTTGCTAATTTCTTTTCTACTTCTAGAGGCAAGAACCATGAAGTTCTAGATTAGAAATGTTCTCTCTTCTAATGTTCTCTCCACTGTAAGTCTGAGCTAGGAATGAGAAGACATGGTAGGATGCTGATGAAGTTGATCATTTTTATGCTCTCTCTTCAACTTACTATCATATGAACTTCTAGTTCTTGGCAGAATCTGGGGTAGCCTTGAGCCGTAGGTCTCTGGGGATGAGGCTCAGTCTAAGATTTCCCTGGGATTGTTTCACTCCTCTAATATCTCCCCAATTTAAATCTTGTATACTCTTTTACAGCACCTGAACTAAGCATCTTAGTGAAGTTCTAGCAAATAATAATCATAACTCTCACTCTGAAAACAGTCCAGGACTGAATAAGATCTCAGACGAAGACACGATCTTAGCTCTCCCACCCACACCCCACCTCTGCTTATGGAGACAGTTATAGTGGGGGCCTGGGGAAAGCACCAGGGAGGAGAGGCAACATACTATCAGTGCTGACCAAGAGTTCACAACAGGCAATGGTCTATCAAAGCACCTTTAGTTTACCTGTGTTTTCGAACAATTAATAACGTAACATAAGGAAGAAGTGAACTAGGGGGAAAGCTTGTAAATATCCGTGAGACTGACAAGGCCCATGTTCTCCGAAGGATGTTTGGGGCCATAAAGCAGAGAATAATTATTAAAGCTTTTTAAAAAAATATAGGTATCTGGTGTTGAGGTGGGGGAAATTTTCCCCTTGATGTCTCTTGAGTTTTTGTGGCTGAACTAATATTAAAATTTACACAAAACAAATTAGCAAGAGAAAAAGAAAGAATTTTTAATTCATGTGCACAGAGGTCTCATAGAAATGGGACCTAAGAAGTGGTCAAAGCAGGCAGCTTTTATACTTTTTAGACAAAGAAATGATACATTTGAGAGGAATTGACAGGACAAAGAAGCTTAGGTTTGGGATGCTGGATTCATGAAGAATCTAAACAGAGTTTGGGCTTGAGGTGGTAAATAAAATAAGTAACAAGGGTTGTTTATATAGGCTTCTAAGCCCCGAATTCCCTCTCTCTGGCGATAAGGGTGTCCTTCTACCTCCAGATGCAAGGCGTATACCTCTCATGTGCGAGATTTATTTCCTACTTTCAGGAAGACAGAAATATATATGGAAAAGAATATGAAAAAATATGAAAGAGGATATATCCTTTTCATATTCTTTTCCATTATGGTTTATCACAGGATATTGAATATAGTTCTCTGTGCTCTACAATAGGACCTTGTTGTTTATCCATTCTATATATAATAGTTTGCATCTGCTAATCCCAAACTCCCAATCCATCCATCCCTGATTCTTAAGTAACTTTAATTCAAAATAATCAATATGCCATTGTGGCATATTTAGGGGCAGCCCCCCTTGAGCCCCAACACTGGTATGAACCTCCTTAACACTGTCCCTTTTCTTAAAATCATTTCAGAGAGATAGGAAATGACCAGATTCTCAGGGAACAGCCTTGGCACTTGGCTTTGTGTAAAGAAGTCTGGTGAGTGGAGAAGAGATTTTTCCTGCAACCATAGGCCAGGAAAAGTCCCTACAGGAAGCTCCTTGGTGTTGTTCCTGGACACTTCCCTACCTTTAAGGAAAGACAGGAGGTCTGTTATAAGTTATAGCCTTGAGACCGCAGTCTTACAGAACATTCATTAACAACATCTTGTCTCACAGTGTTTTACACACAGCTATGCGTCAGGCTAGAGAGCAAGTTACTTACTCCTTTATTTGGTCTGAGGCCAAGTGACCCGGAGTTAAGAATTGAGAGAGACTGAACATGGATAGAAAGTCGAATCCCTGTTGTTTTTTTAAAGTTCTCTCTTCCTGCCAAATGCTTATAGTTGCATTTCTGTAATTTAAATGCACATATGCTACAACTCGACTCTCATAATATCTCTACAAAATTATGAAGCAAGTTGTGGGGGGATGGGAGGGAGGTCCAAGAAGGAGGGGATATATGTATACATATAACTGATTCACTTCGTTGTACAGCAGAAACTAACACAACATTATAAGGCAATTATACTCCAATTTTTAAAAAAATAAATGATTAAAAAAATTATGAAGGACGTTAATAAGGTGAGTCAGAGAACCAGCAGTTCTAAGCCAGCAGTTCTCTTTCCTGTACTGACACCTATAGCATTGACTGACATTATCTTTATTTTCTTAGTGATAACTTAGGAAAGCTTGTGTTTTGTGACATAAATTTGGCTCAGTTAGTTTATGTGTGTGTGTTTGAGAGAAAACTTTACACACTTGTTTGTGTTGACTTTATTTTTTTTTATTGGAGTATAATTGCTTTACAGTGTTGTGTTAGTTTCTACTGTACAATGAAGTGAATCAGCTATATGTATACCTATATCCCCTCCCTCTTGGACATCCCTCCCCCCCCCCATCCCACCCATCTAGGTCATCATCACAGAGCACCGAGCTCCCTGTGCTATACAGTAGGTTCCCACTAGCTATCTATTTTACACATGGTAGTGTATTTATGTCAAACCTAATCTCCCAATTCATCCTACCCTCCTCTTCCCCCCACTGTGTCCACATGTCCATTCTCTACGTCTATGGCTCTATTCCTGCCCTGCAAACAGTTTCATCTGTACCATTTTTCTAGATTCCACATATATGCGTTAATATACGATATTTGCTTTTCTCTTTCTGGCTTACTTCACTCTGTGTGACAGACTCTAGGTCCATCCACATCTCTACAAATGACCCAATTTCATTCCTTTTTATGGTTGAGTAATATTCCATTGTATATATGTACCACATCTTCTTTATCCATTCATCTGTTGTTGGACATTTAGGTTGTTTCCATGTCCTGGCTATTGTAAATAGTGCTGCAGTGAACATTGGGGTACATGTGTCCTTTTGATTATGGTTTTCTCAGGGTATGTGCCCAGTAGTGGGATTGCTGGGTCATATGGTAGTTCTATTTTTAGTTTTTTAAGGAACCTCCATACTGTTCTCCATAGTGGCTGTATCATTTATATTCCCACCAACAGTGCAAGAGGGTTCCCTTTTCTCCACACCCTCTCCAGCATTTATTGTTTGTAGATTTTTTGATGATGGCCATTCTGACTGGTGCAAAGTGATACTTCATTGTAGTTTTGATTTGCATTTCTCTAATAATTAGTGATGTTGAGCATCTTTTCATGTGCCTCTTGGCCACCTGTATGTCTTCTTTGGTGAAATGTCTATTTAGGTCTTCTGCCCATGTTTTAAATGGGTTGTTTGTTTTTTTGTTATTGAGCTGCATGAGCTGTTTGTATAGTTTGGAGATTAATCCTTTGTCCGTTGCTTCATTTTCAAAAATTTTCTCCCATTCTGAGGGTTGTCTTTTTGTCTTGTTCATGGTTTCCTTTGCTGTGCAAAAGCTTTTAAATTTCATTAGGTCCCATTTGTTTATTTTTATTTTTATTTTCATTACTCTAGGAGGTGAGTCAAAAAAGATCTTGCTGTGGTTTATGTCAAAGAGTGTTTTTCCTATGTTTTCCTCTAAGAGTTTTATAGTATCCAGTCCTACATTTAGGTCTTTAATCCATTTTGAGTTTATTTTTGTGTATGGTGTTAGGGAGTGTTCTAATTTCATTCTTTTACATGTAGCTGTCCAGTTTTCCCAGCATCACTTATTGAAGAGGCTGTCTTTTCTCCATTGTATGTTCTTGCCTCGACATTTAAAATTCACCTATTTCCAATCATTTTGTTTTATATCCCTTTATTATAAGCACACATTAGTACCAAACTAGAATGTACCACCTGTTTATAATTGCATTTTGAATTTTGAATTTTGGTTATTAATATAGATTTTTAAAATAATAATTTATGTCACTTTGCTATTAATAAAGGATATGCTCTCTGCATCAATTGGGTAGTATTGAATAAAATACTGAAAGTGTAACCCAGAGTATATTATGCTTACTGAAATAAGTCAGACAGAGAAAGACAAATAGTATGTGAAATCATTTATATGTGGAATCCAAAAAATAATACAAATGAATCTATATGCAAACCAGAAACAGACTCACAGACATAGAAAACAAATGTATGGTTACCAAAGGGGAGAGGGGAGGGGGATAAACTAGGGGTGTAGGATTAACAGATACAAACTACTATACATAAAATGGATATGCAACAAGGATTTACTCTATAGTGTAGGGAATTACACCCAATATCTTATAATAATCTATCATGGAGTATACTCCTAAAAAAAAAAACAACAAACAAACAGAATCACTATGCTGAACATATGAAACTAATCCAGTATTGTATTTCAACTATACTTCAGTTTTTAAAAAGTGTGACATTCAGGCATTTGCAGGCATCACTTCCAGAGTCTTTGGATAATTAATAAATGCTCTTCCATCTAAATCATTTATGGCAGCAAAATGGAGAAAATTTAACCCCCGAAACTTCAGGTGGACCAGTAGCTCTGTTGTGCTAAAGTGGACCACTGACTTTGTTGCACAGGTTGGGAATATGGGGATATTCCAGAATGCTTAGGAGTGCCATTATTCTGCCTTCCTGACGCCACTGGTTGCCTCTGAAGAATTGGTTTATGTTTAGATTTTACACATCTTTTTTTCTCTCTATTTCTGTTCAAAATTTAAACAATCAGGTAGTAGAAATAATTGGATTTCCACTACCTTCCACTCCCCACCTCCTCCTGCCAGTATAAATTCTATATTCTGCTTTTATCACAGTAAGGCAAATAATAAACAAGATGTTTGTCATTCACTTATTTCAAAAGAATCATGTCTGAGCAGCATTGTACAATACAAATTTAATATAAGCTATATATGTAATTTAAAAATTTCCAATAGCTGCTTTAAAAACAGGGTAAAGAAACAGGTGAAAATAATTTTAATACTGTATATTATTTAACTCAACATATCCAAAATATCATTATTTCAGTTAATCAATATAAGGTAGCCAGAATGGTTAGTGATGACTATTGAATGGTGCAGGTTCAGAGTAAAGCATTGGTTAATTATACATTATAATGTACATTATACATTCAGTCCATTTATCCCTAAGACAGTGGTTTCTCTTTTTTTCTGCTCTGACGACACACGTGAAGAAAATGGCCTCACTCACACTGATAGGGTGGAATAGTAGCTTTCTACGGCAGTGTTTCTTAAGGGTTAGGGAGGGAGGAAGGAGTATCCCATGTAAGGAGAGAGACATTTCAGCATCTGTGGGTCAGGAAAAAATCTGCAGCACAATTCCAGGATGTCTCCTAAAAGGAAAGTCAATTCCAGTTGTGAATAACTGATGTTTTTGTACAATTATAATTACTATGAAGATGTTTAAATTTCATCTAAGTAAAAGAAAGGTTAAAGTGATATAGCCACAGTGCTCGTTTTTTAAAAATATGAAAGCAGCTTCATTTCCAGAGTTTGAAAAGGCCTGTTTACTTGTTACCAGATACTCTGACATTCCCTACGGTAGCAACTGTTACCAGTTTTAACAGGCCAAGTCAAGGACTTTAGGCTTGGATGTGGGTTGTCACACTTAATGCATTTCTTATGGCTTTTTTTTTTTTTTTAAAGATTTATTTATTGATTGATTGATTGCTATGTTGGGACTTCGTTTCTGTTCTAGGGCTTTCTGTAGTTCCGGCAAGCGGGGGCCACTCTTCATCGCGGTGCGCAGGCCTCTCACTATTGTGGCCTCTCTTTTTGCAGAGCACAGGCTCCAGACGCGCAGGCTCAGTAGGTGTGGCTCACGGGCTTAGTTGCTCCGCGGCATGTGGGATCTTCCCAGACCAGGACGCGAACCCGTGTTCCCTGCATTAGCAGGCAGATTCTCAACCACTGTGCCACCAGGGAAGCCCTCTTATGGCTTTTTATATAGTAACAAAATAGTTAATGAATACATGCGACTTGTAAAGTAGGAAATGCAACAGATAAATCATTTTTTAGAAAGACTCCTAAGAACAATGGGTTTACTTTGTTTCTAGCTTAAACTATTATTGATTCTTCTTTTAAATATTAACCTATGTTCTCCCCTCCCCCCCCACCCCCCACCCCGCCCTAAATAGAGTTCTGGGTGGGGAAGTGTTAAGGGTTAAGGCTGGAGAGTTAGGCTTAACTTGGAATACTTTCAGAATTTGATTTTTATCTGTTAGGTTATGGAGAGCTATTCAAGTGATTACTTAGACTGACATTTCAGAAAAGTCTTCTGGTATCTGTGGAGATGAGGAGGTAGGGAGGATGTGTATATCAGTTTTGACACCGAAGGCAGAAAGAAGAAGAGGCAGATGTAGAAATCTGAGAGAGATCATTGTGAAACCTTTAACTAGTACAGAAGCATCACAGAAGAGGGCTGTGTTCAAGAGAGTGTGAAGTGCAGATTCTACAGAACTTGGGGGAATAAAGCAGATGGGAAGCTTACTAAGTACTCGGGATGGTTCCAGAATTTCTGGCATGGGCATCTGGATGGATAAAGTGGTTGGTAATGCTGTTAAAAAAAATAAGTAATTCAGAAGTAATACAAAAGAAAATAGATTGGGTGGAGGGAAGGGGTTTGGTTTTAGACATGCTAAATCCAAGTTGCCTTTAGCAATAAAACTGTAGTAACAAAGACCTGCACACTTTAAGCAAAAGTCATATGCATAATAAATGTGTTTACGAAGAATGGTATATAGACCAACTTAAATAGTCAAAACATAATCATAATGTAAACACATTACTAAAAGTGCATGCTAGTTCAAGAATTTTGTTTTAAAATAAATACTACCTCTCTACATTTTGATTTATATATATATTGGTTTTTCTTGAGGCGAGCTTTAATTGTACAGCTTAATCCCTAAATGATGAAAAGATTTTTAATTAATTAATTTATTTATTAATTAATTAATTTATTTTTGGCTGCATTGGGTCTTCGTTGCTGTGCGCGGACTTCTACTCTTTGTTGCAGTGCACGGGCTTCTCATTGTGGTGGCTTCTCTTGTTGTGGAGCATGGGCTCTAAGTATGCGAACTTCAGTAGTTGTGGCATGCAGGCTCAGTAGTTGTGGCCCACGGGCTTAGTTGCTCCGCGGCATGTGGAATTTTCCCAGACCAGGGCTTCAAACCCGTGTTGCCTGCATTGGCAGGCAGATTCTTAACCACTGTGCCACCAGGGAAGTCCTGATGAAAAGATTTTGATGGCTCTCCCCCACTCAGGATTTGTTTTGACTGGATTTGGCAAATGTTCACTTCTTCAGTGGAGCGCGTGAACTCCCCTTTCCTAAATCAACCCTCAAGTTCAGTTACGTGATAGATTTGCCTAATTTCACTGCCCCTTTGTAAGAATAACATCTCATAAGGTCATCTGCTATTTTCTATATCCAATTTGCCACCATGTGCTAAAAATTAAATAAAATATGGCTCTCATCTTCAGAAAGTGAGATTTCATCAAATCACATTAGAAACTTACATTTTTGTTCCCTGGGATGGATTACATCAGGATAACTCTAATCTTTAATGTTACTTGGATGTGACCAGACTGTTCCAAGTTCTGCGAAAGCCACTGAATAAAACACAACATTGAATCTTAGATACTGGCAATTGTGAACTGTTTTTGGAAAAACTGTATTCTCTAACCACAGTTGGTAAATACATTAACCACGTGGTTTTCAAAAACATCACCTCACTTCTTTGCACATGCAATGTAATTTCACAAATACTAAGCAGGTAGCGTTAATGATCATACAGAACTATCACTGGTGAAAGTGCCAGACAGCTGCACCACATTTATAAGGAGGGCTGGGGGCATGGGAAGCATGGCATTTAGCCTGTATTGTGCCTCGTAACCTTCATAGAAAGCATTACCCCCATTGAAAGCTATATTTAAGAATTGTGTTCCCCACATGTTTATTTTTCAGGGCTAATAAGTTTCCCTTTTGATTCGTTCCTAACAACTAAACTGTGCCATCATATTTTCCACATATCTGCAAATAATGACACAGAGTGAAAATTAACATTTGCATTTGTAGAGAAACTGCTACAAACCTAAGAAGAAATGAATTTTTGTGATTTGCCACCAGTATTTTATCTCAAATCCATCTTCACATTCAATTAATAACTGTCCCTGTCTCTGTAGGCCATTTAAACAAAATAAAGTAAAATTCTCAAAAAAAAAAAAAATCTGCTGTAACTTTCAGATCACTTTGGGAAGAGTATAATTTTAAGGAATAAGAGAGTTCTTGAAGAGCATACCTCAACATAATAAAGGCCACATATGACAAACCTACAGCCAACATCATACTCAGTGGTGAAAAGATGAAAGCATTTCCTCTAAGATCAGAAGCAAGAGAAGAATGTCCACTCTCGCCACTTTTATTCAACATTGTATTGGAAGTTCTAGCCACAGCAATCAGAGAAGAAAAAGAAATAAAAGAAATTCAAATTGGAAAGGAAGAAGTAAAACTGTCACTGTTTGCAGGTGACATGATACTATATATAGAAAAACTTAACACCACCAAAAAAAACTATTAGAACTAATAAATGAATTCAGTAAAGTTGAAGAAATATGTTGTGCTTCTGTACACTAACAATGAGCTATCAAAGAGAGAAATGAAAAAAAAATCCCATTTACAATTGCATTAAAAAGAATAAAATACCTAGGAATAAATCTAACCAAAGAGGTGGAAGACTTGTACTCGGAAAACTAAAAGACATTGATGAAACAAATTGAAGATGACAAAGACATTGGAAAGATATACCTTGTTCATGAATTGCAAGAATTAATATTGTTAAAATGACCATACTCCCCAAGGCAAGCTACAGATTCAGTGCAATCTCTATGAAAATACTAATGGCATTTTCCACAGAATTAGAACAAATAATTCTACAATTTGCATGGAAACACAAAAGACCCTGAATACCCAAAGTGATCTTGAGAGAAAAAACAGCTGGTGGTATCATGAGCCCTGATATCAAACTATACTACAAAGCTACACCAATCAAAACAGTATGGTAACATGATCAAAAGGCACATGAAAAGATGCTCAACATTGCTAATTATCAGAGAAATGCAAATCAAAACTACAATGAGGTATTATCTCACACCAATCAGAATGGCCATCATCAAAAATTCTACAAATAATAAATGCTGGAGAGAGTGTGGGGAAAAGGGAACCCTCCTACACTGTTGGTGGAAATGTAAATTGGTACAGCCACTATGGAGAACAGTATGGAGGTTCCTCAAAAAACTAAAAATAGAGCTACCATATGATCCTGCAATCCCACTCCTGGGCATGTTCCCAGAGGAAACCATAATTCAAAAAGATACATGAGCCCCAGTGTTCGTACCAGCACTATTTATACAATAGCCAAGACATGGAAACAACCTAAATGTCCATTGACAGATGAATGGATAAAGAAGATGTGGTGTATATATACAATGGAATGCTACTCAGCCATAAAAAAGAATGAAGTAATGCCATTTGCAGCTACATGGCTGGACCTAGAGATTATCATACAATTGAAGTAAGTCAGAGAAAGACAAATATCATATGATATCACTTATATGTGGAATCTTAAAAAATGATACAAATGAACTTATTTACAAAACAGAAACAGACTCACAGATATAGAAAACAAACTTATGGTTACCAAAGGGGTAAGGTGGGGAGATGGATAAATTAGGATTTGGGGAATAACATATACACATTACTATATATAAAACAGATAAACAACAAGGACCTACTGAATAGCACAGGGAGCTATACTCAATATTTTATAATAACCTATATGGGAAAAGAATCTGAAAAAGAATGTGTATATATATATATATATATATATATATGTATGTATATATGTATGTAGGTATGTATAATTGAATCACTTTGCTGAACACTTGAAACTAATACAACATTGTAAATCAACTATACCTCAATAAAAAAATAAATGAATTTTTTTAAAATACAAAAAAACCCACAACAGTATGGTACTGGTACAAAAACAGACACATAGTTCAATGGAACAGAACAGAGAACCCACAAAAGAACTCATACTCTATGGACAGTTAATCCGTGACAAAGGAGGTAAGGATATACAATGGGGAAAAGACAGCCTTTTCAATAATGGTATTGGGAAAACTGGACAGCTACATGCAAAAGAATCAAACTGGACTACTTTATCACACTGTGTACAAAAAATAACTCAACATGGATTAAAGAACTAAATCTAAGATGGAAACCATTAAACTTCTAGAAGAAAACACAGGCAATATGCTCTTTAACATCGGTCTTAGTAATATTTTTTTGAATCTGTCTCCTCAGGCAAGGGAAACAAAAGCAAAAATAAACAAATGTGATTACATAATGCTAAAAAGGTTTTGCATAGCAAAGGAAACTCTAAACAAAACAAAAATCCACCTACTGAATGGGAGAAGATATTTGCAAACAACATAACTGATAAGGGGTTAATATCCAAAATATACAAATAGCTCATACAACTCAACATCAAAAAACAAACTAACTAACCCAAACAACCCAATTAAAAAATGGGCAAAGGACCTGAATAGACGTTTAAGAAGATATACAGATGGCCAGCAGGCATACGAAAAGATGCACAACATCACTAATCATCAGGGAAATGCAAATCAAAACCACAATGAGATAGCACCTCACACCTGTCAGAATGGCTGTCATCAAAAAGACAAAAAATGACAAGTGTTGGCAAGGATGTGGAGAAAAGGAAACCCTTGTGCACTGTTGGTGGGAATGTAAATTGGTGCAGCTACTATGGAAAACAGTATGGAGATTCCTCAAAAAGTTAAAAATAGGGCTGCCGTATGATCTAGCAATCCCACTTACAGGTGTTTACCCAAAGGAAACAAAAGCACTATTTGAAAAGATATGTGCACCCCAGCGTTTACTGCAATATTATTTACAATAGCCAACATATGGAAGCAACCTAAGTGTCCATCAATCGGTGAATGGATAAAGAAGATGTGGCATATATACACAGTGGAATTTTGTCAGCCATAAAAAAAAATGAAGTTTTGCCTTTTGCGACAACATGGATGGATCTAGAAGTTATTACACTAAGTGAAATGTCAGACAGAGAAAGACAAATACCACATAATCTCACTTATATGTTGTATCTAAACAAACAAACAAACAAACAAAACAAAACATAAACAGAGTCATAGATACAGAGAACAAATGCCTGGCTGCCAGAAGGGAGGGGTAGGAGAGTAGGGAAAATAGGTGAAGGGGATTAAGAAGCACAAACCTCCAGTTATAAAATAAATAAGTCACAGGTTTGTACTATACAGTATAAGGAGTATGGTCAATAATATTGTAATAACTTTGGGGATAGATGGTTACTAGACTTATCATGGTGATCATTTCATAATATATGCAAATGTCTAATCATCAAGTATTACACCTAAAATTAACATAATATTATACATCAATTAATATATTTCAATTTTTAAAAAAACCTACACACTTTTCTCCACTGAATAGGTGTTCTGTAGGAATCTGATTAAGTGGGCTTTTATCCATTGCTCTTGGCCATGAGGGCTTCCTGGTCATTCATCACATCATGGCAAACTCCACTTAGCAGTGACAAAGAGCGGCAGCCACTGAACCCACCTGAATGTGCCACCCAGGGACAAGGTTATTGCCTACTCTCTGGACAAGTAGGAGGCCAGGGCAACACATCCATGTAAGGAACAGGTTTCCACAGCTTTTCATTGATGTGTTTGATGTTTCCGGACTCAGCATTTTCTGTATGTACTGAATCACTCCTTCTGTTACCACCCTTGTAAATAGAGGGAGGCACTATTATGTTGGAATTATAAAGCTGCTTGCATTTCCTTCGGAATCATGCCCAGCTGAGCTGACTGAGTCTGATGTTGGCTTCCTTTGATCTCAAATGTGAATCCACCAGTTTGCAAATCTGCTCCAGCATCCATGGCAAAAAAATGTAACTTCTTCTTCAGCCATTCCTTCAGTGTATGGTGAAACTATGTGCAAAAATGGAAAACTATTTCTTTGTGTGTCTATGGCATCAGGCTGATGACAGCATGGCCCTCGGTAGCAGTTGTCACATCTGGAAGTTACCCAATGGCAGAGGTGTTTGCCGTGAAGGACATCACTCTGCTTGGTGTAAGTCTTCTTCTTTCTTAGCCCCAGTCAAAACTGGCAGAATTTCCTGCATTTGCAGGGATCTGTCGGTGGCAGAGGGACAGTTCCCACTCTTGGTTATGGTGTTTTGTCTTCACATTATTGAAAGTTCATGTGTCCTATTTGGCTTCAGAGGAACCAACCTTAATAGGGGAAAGAAAAACCTTCTTTCAAGAACAGAAATGAAAAAACGCTAAGTTTTTCTGAGCCTATAGCTGAAACTTCAAAGTCCAAATATGATTGTTGCTTGCTCTTTATTTCCCAGACTCTGAGTAATTTAATTATATAAATTCTAATTATCCACAGAAAGTGAAAACACAAGCCTTTTATTCTGCCTTCCTGGGCTAGAAATGAAATAGGCTGTTTCGTCTGGATGATACCTCTAAAACGTGTCAGGCATCTGCACTGTATGTGCCAGAGTAGTGCTGTGTGTGATGGTCATTGTATTATGCCAGGATGTTGTCACAGATGTCAGGTTTTCTATCTCACAGAGCAAAAAGAAGTATGCGCATCTTGAAAATCATCTGGTCTATCCACATTATTCGAAAGATGGGAAAATCAGTTAAAAAAAAAAAGCTCAGAGGTTGGGTTTGACAAATGGACTGAAACACTTTCTAAAAGCTGATTTTTCAGATTTTGCCACATTTTCGTTTGTGAGGCAGCACTTAAAATTCATCGAGCACAACTTTATTTGCTGATGTGCTAATAGTCTTCCTTCTTGTTTGAAAGGAAGAGATACTACTTTCTGCTCCATCCTCTGAAACACACCACCTGCTTTACCAAGCTGGAATGTGGTATTTTTCCACTGAGGAGGGCACTTGCTTTTGCGGTTAGAACACAGCAGTGCTGTTTGAAGACTACACTGTTGATGGCAAAGGATCAAAGGTGGGAGGCGATAGCAGGTGGCAGCTTAAGGGGTGATCAATGCAACCAGTGTGATGCATTGCAGCATGCAGATGCGCAGGAGCCCATCGAGAATCCTAGAGTAAAGGAGAAAAGCTGAAAATCAAAGGCAGGCTATAGTTTCATGTAAATCTGATCATTCTAGGAAATATTAAAAAGACCACTGTTACTCTAATTAGAATTATGATCAATCTCTTGGAAAATGGATTGTTTAATTCAATGGATAGAACACTTTATCTTTGTTCTCTTATTCCTGTACCTTTGGACACTAAAAAGAAATGAACAAAATTTTAAAAATTCAGTGAGAAAGAAAAAAATTTGTAAACCTACAGGGAGAGAGATGGAGTATCTAGGTTTTTTTTGTTTTATTTTTTTTTTTAATTGAAGTTTTTTTAAATTGATTTACAGTGTTGTGTTAGTTTCAGGTATACAGCAACGTGATTCAGTTATACATACATATATACCTGTTCTTTTTCAGATTCTTTTTCCTTATAGGTTATTACAAAATATTGAGTATAGTTTCCTGTACTATACAGTAAGCCCTTGTTGGTTATCTATTTTATATATAGTAGTGTGTTTATGTTAATTCCAAACTCTAGTTTTAACGTTCATTCCTTTTCTCTCAGGGGCTTTTTTTCTCTTAGTTAACTGAAATTACTCCCAAGAAACATTTCCTGTGTTATCTAAGAGGAGATGTCAGATCAAGGCTAGGTCCCCCATGATTCCACTAAAGACTCTGCTATTGAGTTGGTGTCGGTCCCAGGTTGTAGACTCAGGAATGCAGGGCAGTGTCTTTTCAGAGAGTGGGGAGTTCCTAGCTCCACTTTGTTTTCCACGTTCGCCAGAGCTGCAGCATCACAAGCCAAAAGTGCTGAGGAAAAGCATGGGATGAGTGCTTCAAAGGCAATGATAATTTAGTTAAATGACAAGGTAGATCCCCAAGCTTGAAACTTCCACAGCAGGCAGCTGGTCTGTTGAGGAAGAATGAAATTTTATATACCTAGACTTTGCCTTCTTCAGTGGTAAGATATTTAATTTTTACAGTTTGATTACGTACTGATAGTTACATCCCAGTAGCATTTTTAGAAGAAGACCTAATAAACCTTAGTAGTCATTGACTGAATGCCTGCAGTGGGGATCAGAAATAAGGAACTGGTAAAATAATCAAGTGGTATATTGGAGCCTGTACACACTGGTCCATGATGAAGTTTTCAGCCTAATGGGCTGTCTTTTGTGTAGCTGCTACATTTTTTGGTGTTAGAATGGCTTTTCTTTTATGAAATCATCGTGATAGATGACAGGGTGTTTTTCATATTTAAACTGTGGACAACTTAGTGACCTCTTGTTAGTTTTCAATTTTTTAAAATATCGTGGGGTCTTGAAATCCCAAAATTTGTAAACTAAAGGAAAGAACTGTCCCCTAAAAGTCAAGAGACTTGGATTCTTCTGTTTTGTTGATTGCATACCCTTGGTTTATAAGAACCTCCACTTTGTCACCTGTTTTTACAGATGTCTTAGGCAGTTGGACCAGTCGAGCTCTTAAAATCCCTTCCAGCATGGAAAGTCAAGAAACATCAGGATTCCTTATTAAATACTGTCTTGTTTCAGGAGAAATCAGCCTTTACCTTACGGTTCAGGCCTATAAATTAAAAGATAAATCCAATTAAACTCTAAAACATTTTATGATTGAATACTTCAGCATAATGCATTATTATAATTATTCCTTGCAAATTTTATATGTATTATTAGAAGCCTACAATTTGGAATGTTAACAGTATTTCCAGGTTTTATTTGGTTTCTAAATATGGATCCATTTTTCAAAGAAGCAAATGGTTATGCCAGTTAAAGAACACAAATTTCACAACAGTCAGAATCAGTTGTTTTCGATGGGTGATTATTGTCATCACTACCACAAGACCCCATTCCACTCAGGAAACATTTGGAAATGTCTAGGAGGCAGTTTTGGTTGTGCAAAATAGTCCGGCACAAGGAGGAATTCTCTTGCCCCAAATACCAGCCCACCCTCATTGAGGAACATTGGTTGCTTTCATATTTATGACGAAATGGTAGAATAACAGCTGAATATAATTTGATTATGAAATTAACTGCACAAAATACTGCGCGTAAAGGGTAGTTTATTGTCAAGTGAGCCTTGCTGCGAATCAGAACACTGTTCAGATGCTGTCTTTTGAGACGTTTCATTTTTTAGCTTAACATAACGTAAAACTGTGCTTTCCATGTTCCAGTCAGTCCTGGATATATTTGGCTGATAGTTTGAAGAAATAAAATCTTCCTGCAGCCTTCAGTTATTAAAATAGAACCAACCACCCACTCATTTTATTACATTCTGTGGAATGTTTTTGAATGACAGTCTAAGTATCTTAATTGGTCTCCCGCTGATTTATAACCCCTTGTTTTCTGTTTCACATTTTATATCTCAAAATTACAAGTTACAGTGCCATTTTTATACTGTGCCATTTAAACAGAGCGAACAACATTTTTTAGAAAGAAAAAGTTTCATTCAGAAACCCAAGGGTCATTCATTCGCATTGTCTGTATTTTGGGGTGCTGGTGCTTCTTGGCTGTCCCAGCTGATTATCTCTGGCTGCTATTCATGTGGGTTCTCCGTGTGTGTTGGGGGTTAGGGGAAAGACAGCTGGATCCTCTCTACATCCAGGAAGTAAGATATGTCACTCATTTCCCGGTTTTGAATGCAGACTTGCTCAGTTCTGTGTTCACCCTCTGCAGTTCTATCCCCATGCGATGCTTCATGTACCATACATTTATGCTGTGGCTCCTCATTTCTGTTTTCATAAACTTGCATGAAAAAAATTCCTTAGAATTCTACTCATTGGACCACAGAAACCAGGCAGGGAAAATAATCCTAAATTTTTCCTCCAACCCTAAGCCTTAGTTACAGTTTCATCATTTTACATGTTTACCATCAATGGTTCACTTATTCAAAACTTATTCACATCCACTTGTTGGTTTGTACCCAGACACAGCTTTGTGTGTGTCTAAACAGAAGCAGAATCTGTAATTAACTCTGCATTTGTTTGCAAAGACCTTGGTAGTTTTAGTGTTTGAGTTCCTTGTTCTAGGAGCTGTTGTTTCATGTTCATAGCTTTCTCCCCGAGAATAAGGGAGACATGTTGGGAAATTAAAATTACTTTTTATACTCAGCCATAAAAAAGAGTGAAATAATGCCATTTGCAGCAACATGGATGGACCTAGAGATTGTCCTACAAGTGAAGTAAGTCAGACAAAGACAGATATCATATGATATTACTTACATGTGGAATCTAAAAAAATGATACAAATGAACTTATTTACAAAAGGGAAATAGACTCACAGACAGAAGACAAAGGGGAGAGAAGGGGGAGGGATAAATTAGGAGTTTGGGATTAACAGATAGATACACACTAGTATATATAAAATAGATAAACAACAGGACTTACTGTATGGCACAGGGATCTATATTCAGTATCTTGTAATAACCTATAATGGAAAAGAATTTGAAAAAGAATATATATATACACACACACACATATATGTATATATATGTATGTATAACTGTACATAGTTTGCTGTACACCTGAAACATTGTAAATCAACTGTACTTCAAATTTTTTTAATGCAAAAAAACCAATAACTTTTTAGTTTTTTTTCAGTGTGATATCTTGCTGCCCCAAAGAGTTGATTTGTCTCCTGAAGTTTTTTTATATTGGGTGGTTGTCTTTTTTATGGGCTGTTTCCTAGAAAAATTTTTGAAATGTTGAGCTACAAAATGAACAACAGTTTTCTTTGATAGTTAACTTGATCTAATATTTTTCTTACATAATTATCATTAGAATCAAACTTTGAATGATTATTGTATGGGTATATCTTTTAATAAGGCCAATACAATGGAAGAAACTCAAGTTTCTGCCCTAAAATTACCTGTATTCTGAAGAAAGAGATCAGCCAGGCCCAAAAAAATCAAAACAGTATTAAGATTTCCTTAGCAACAATACATTTCTCTTCCTCTGTGGTGTGTACACATCTTGTCTATTTGTATTTGCACTGCCTAGTCCCTCTCATTTTTGTAACTTTGTTACCTCTGTTTTGTCCAATTGATGTCAATTTTCTTATTATTTATACCATGTATCAGTTTTAGATGTTGTCCATGTAATCCTATCCATTTGTAGCAATTATGGTGTCTCTGTAACATTCTTTGAAATTCTTCTATTTCTTTGTTTATATTGTATACCATCAAGTACATCCAGCCAGTAGGAACTAATCACTTACCCTTCTTCCACTGATTAAGAGATGATGCCACATTGTCTTAGTTAACCAGTTGTTTCTTTCCGGCCAAATCAAATCAAATAACTCTTCTCAGTTTTCACCGTGGCACATAGAAGGCAATTGATAAAAAGAATGAATGAAACCTCCTTAATTTATTGTGGTATTCTATGTTGTTGATGATCCCCATTTATTGTTCTTTTCCTCTTACTCATATGTTTAATTGTGCTTTTTATTATCATGCAGTGCACAGTCATTTTAAACAATTTTTGAGTATAGATAAGCAGAAGAAAGAAAACCAAAAAACCCCAAACACGCTTAATGCAATGATTTGATGATAACTACTATTAACACCTTTCTATGTATAATTCTACTGACTCCTTTATATTTGCACATATATAAAACATATTTATTCCAAATAATGGTTTTGTGGCACAGAATATTTTGAACTTTTAAAAAATATAATGAATACACTGCAGACATATTTCATAAGTATTTATATTCATCTATAGCATAATTTTAATAGGTGAATTATATTATATCATATTTGTATACTTTTTTATTCAACCAATACCTGGTCATTTTGGTTTGTTTCCATTTATTTCTTATTACAAATAGCACTGTAGTTAACTCAGTTATCTATTGTTGCATAAAACATTACTCTAAAACCTATTGGTTTAAGAGAACCTGCAGTTTCTGTGGGTCAAGAATCTGGGCGTGGCTTAGCTGAGCCCTCTGCTTCAGGATGTCTTACAAGTCTGCAATTAAGGTGTTATTAGAACTGAGTCTTATCTGAAGGCTCAACCAAGGACACATGCACTTCTAAGCTCATGTGATTGTTGCACAGTTCACTTCCTCAAAGGCTGCTGGACTGAGGGCCTCAGTTCCTAGCTGGCTGTGGGCTGGAGGTGGCTCTCAGTTCCTTGCCGTATGGGTCTTCCCAGCATGCCAATTTGCTTTAGCAAAGCCAGCAAGAGGAATCCTTCTTTACCACGGACGTGTTAAAATGATAGCATGCACTTACTATGCTGGGGAGAGTGACAGCAAGACAGAAGTCACAATCTTACATAGCCTAATCAAAGAAGTGACATCCCATCCCCTTTGCCGCATTCTCTTTGTTAGAAGCAAGTCACTAGTGCAGCCCCTCACTCAAGGGAAAGAAAGGTATTTTACAAGGGTGTGAATACCAGGAGGCAGAGATCATTGGGATTCATCTTAGAGCATTCCAGCCATGTTAACTATTTTGTAGCTAAGTCTTGTGCATATTCTTTCATATTTCCAAATGATAAACTCAAGAAAAAGTATTCCTGAGTAAAGGCTGTGCATACGTTGGGAAGATTTTGATGTCTGTTGTCAGATTGCTTTGTAGAAGCTGTTCACATCCCCAGCAGCAATTGCACTCCCCAAAAACCTGAGCGGTTCTCCCTAGTGACAATCTTTATCAATCTAATAAGTGAAAATGGGACTACCCAGAATCACTCCCCTTGACTTTCATGGTGTTGAACTTTCCAGTAGTCCCACCCACTGACCCTCTCCTTTCTGTCTCTTTTCTTTAACTCTTCTTTCTACTCCCCCGCCCCCATTAGAGGTGCCCCGAGGCTCATCTGCTCCAGTCATTCAGCAGATGTTTGAGGGCTGACAATGTGCTGTGCCTGTAGTAAGCTCACCCACTCATGGGACAGGGAGCCCCCATTGAGAGCAGATTCCCAAGCAGAAGTCCAGCCTGGCCCTTCTCCTGGGCTCTGCTCCTATTATTCCGACCTCCTACAGCTGTGCCTGCCTTGATGTTCTGGACATACCTTAGACTTAACCTTTCCAACTAAGTGCATCACTTCCTTGGTCCTTCCTCCCCACGAAACCTGCTTCCCTTCCTGGCTGTCCCCTGCTGCGTTGCTGACAGTGTTGCCACCATTCTTCCAGCCCAGGTAACTGCACACAGAAGACAGGGCCTCAGCAGATTCTCCCTGCAAAGAGTAAGGAAGTGTTTTGAGGTTTAGGTAGGAGTCCCTCTTGGGGTAGGGGAGTTCAGTGAGCTATGTACGCCTGTGAATCAGTCTGCTAATAAGACAGTAATGGGCTCCTGTGGCTGAGATTTACTGGTCACCTCCCCACTAAGAATGCCCGTGGGTGAGCCACCAAGCTCCCCATCATTTCCTGCCCCGGGGATAGCCTTCACCTCTGATAATTTGTAACTCTGGATCTTGCACTTATCACCTGCTCTGGCTGGAGATGAAAATCTCTTTACCCTTTTCAGGGAAGATTCTGTATTTACTTCTGCTTAAGGATCTCCAGGGACAGGGACGGCACTAGCTAGTGACACACTAATTTCCCGCTTCACCCCATACATGCTCCTCTCTCACAAGGGCCAAGCATGAACAGAAGGTCCTTGTTATCTATCTCCTTCCACCCCAAAGTGCAAGTGAGTTTGCACATGGAAAATATTCTTTTACATCCCGTACTCTCATCTTAATTCCATTTCACCTGTATATACTGGGCAGAGCAATCGTTTTTCACTCTCCATGAGCTGTAAGATCTCACGCATTTACCAAACCAGCTCCATTCCAACCTGTAATTCTTTGCTGGAGTGCCCACTTTTCCCTTCCCACCCCCAACCTCATACAGCATCTTTAAATACAGTGTGGGCTCTGTTCCTTCATTCACCCTCCCTCCCCACTGAGACAGGGTCCTTGCAATGTACAGTTTCTTTTTCCCTTTTCACAGGGTTCTCTCAACCTGAATTTTTGGTTCCCTCTTTCTTAGTTGTCTGCAGCTCCTTCAATGTCTCTTTTCATTTTGTTCCTCCCCCTTCTCCTTTGATGTCCCCAGCATCCTTCAGTGATCTTGGTTCCGTGCCCCCAAAGGTTCTTTTCTCCAGGTTACGCACTCTGCCTAGTTTGCCCCCGCTCAAGTCATTCCACCTGGGACTTTTGCATCTGCCTTTAGCTGTTCTTCCTGCTCCTGTTTCTCTGCACTGGCCCTAATCCATTATGCTCCTTGCCCTACTACTGTTGCCACCTGGTCACTTCCTTGCCCAGAATTTTCCATTTCCTACCACTGTTTTTAAAAATGTCTATGAACTGGTCCCATCTTACCTATGTATGTATCATATGTATTTTTTATTTCCCAGAACTTTCTAATACACTATCTCCACTGTTCATCACTGCTTTCTGCCCCTGGTCATTCCTTCCTCCATCCCTTTTCTATTTCCCCTTCTAGAATACTCATCTTCCTTCTCCCCACTGATCCATTGTGCTGCCCATCCCCAAGGTCCAGCTCAAGGCCCATCCCCTATCACTCCAGCCCAGGGAATCTCAACCCTACCTGACATCAGAATCACCTGAGGTGTTTTTTAAATAATATTTTACCTGGACTGGGTCCTGGAACAACTGAAACCTGAACTCTTGTGTGGGATGCAGGCATCTTTGTTTTTGTTCTACATCCCCCCAGGTGATGCTGATGCACGCTCAGGAATGAGAACAACAGCTTCCAGCTGATACAACATGCTGGCAGTGCTATGGCATTTATACCCAGCTCCACGCAGCCCCACACTGATTTTTTCCCCACCTCGTTTACCTTTTTTCTCCAACCAGATGCTGAAGTGCCTACTTGTCAGTAAATATCTGTTGATCAACATGTTGATTTTAACATACAGATAACACATTTGTGAATATCTACCCTTCCTCTGACTATTTCTTCTTGACAACCTTTGTTGAGCCTAATAATCTTTATCCCCATCAAACAGAAGCACAACCTTGGGAGAACGGCAGAGGCTTTGGGGACACTTCATTTTATTCATCCAGCATTAATTGTTGAACCTGAACCACAGGGCTTGGTTTTGGTTATTATATATGACCTTTGTAGTGTTTTTGGTGTTTGCCATCTTTAACAATCAATTTAATTTAGCCCGTTACAGTACTTCATCTAAATTTACAGTATATTCTATCTTTGTTGATATGCCAATCTAAGTATGATAACTAAAATTAGACATGATAATCAATAGCTAGTCCCTGTCCCACCAGAGCCTGACGCAGTTTCGCTGAGACCCTCTCAGAAGCACATGTTGATGGACGCACAGCGTAACTCCCCACAAAGTTAGGCCAGTTTTTAATTATCTCTTCACTTTAAAACGCTCATCAAAAATGCTGTGAAAAACAGCATTTTCTTTCACAGAATCATTCTGGTTTCTTCCTAATGAGTGTTTTTGGAGTATGTTTACTGATGTTTTCTCTTGGGTTTAGCATTGTGTCATTGTATAGGAAAGCTCAATAACTGAAACTAATTACTGCACACATAACAGTATTTCATTTTACTTGAACACTGTGTAATGCTTTGGCACACATCATCCCTCAAACAATGACAATTTTAATTTTAAAATATTCTTAATGAAAACAGTACATTACTTTCAGGAGCACATATTTATTCAAACTCAGCCAGCAATATTTCAGAGTAGAGGTCCTCAGGAGATCTGCTGTGAGAACAGTTGGGTAGTGGTTAGTCTATTAGCTGTTTTCAAGTGGGTATTTTTAAATTACTTGAGGGTGCTCGGCATTAGCTTTATAGTTAAAATTGGTTTGGCAACATGCAGTAGAAATCTCACTAAGAGTGGCTTAAACAAATTAGTTTTTTCCCCCTTTCATGTAATAAGACATCTTAAAGAACCACTACATGTTCTATACCATAGCTCAGGATGTCATAGGAGACCCTTGCTTCTTGACTTCACTCTCCACCTTCCTTCATAGGTGGCTATCGTACTCCTAGACTCAAGATCCTTTCTGTAGTTTCCGACATTGAACTTTTTTCCAGGCAGAGACAAGAGGAAAGGCAGAGAGCAAAAGGTGAAGAGTTGAGCTTGCTCTTTTAAACAACTTTCCCTGAATTTCCCTTCCCTGAAGGCTACCCTGTGCCTTCTAATTACATCTCATTGGACAGAATTGTCACTTGGCCACTTCCACAGCCTGGGAAATGTAATTTTTTAGCTGGAAACATTGCCATCTCAAATAAGCCAAACATCCTGGTAGTAAGAAAGAAGGACAGACTGATTATAGAATTGGTAGCTGGCAGTGTCTGCTGTTCTATTTCATTGATTATTTTAATTTTTCTATCATAATTTGTTGCTAAAAGTTATGAACTTTATCATCTTAAAAGAGTTATTAACTCAAGACTGGCATTTGCTAGATTTTTATAAATTATAAATGAGTTGGGTTCAACTGAGTGGAGTTTTACTCTATTGGTTTTCCTTTTTTCTATGTTTATAGAAGTATCCAAATACTTTAATTGTTCCAATGCTTTTTAAAAATCATGTCAACTGCATTTGTACAAAATTCTAATTATTGTCATGCATGGAATTTTATTAATAAAAATAAAATGTGTCATAAATTCATAGTGCCTGGTGTTTTGATTTTGAGATTTGCAAATATTCTTATTTTTTTTTTTAATATTTTACTCTTTTTTTTTTTTGTAATTCTTTATTTTATTTATTTTTATTTTTGGCTGTGTTGGGTCTTCGTTTCTGTGCGAGGGCTTTCTCCAGTTGCGGCAAGCGGGGGCCACTCTTCGTCGCGGGCAAATATTCTTGAAATCCCTGCTAATATGGGAAAATAGGAACCTGCCGAATCATTATGGCTACAATACGGCAAAGAAACTGCTTCTCTCCTCTCAACAGAGTGGGCATTTTTAGATGGAAAATATATTGTAGTTAAGATTTCATAAAAGATCATTTTTTAAAGAAATAAATTTCTTCATAATTTTTTTCTTCTCTCTTTACAACATACTGGTGGTACCCATGGGTCATTTTCAGTCGCAAGCTCCATTGTGGACCTTGGACCCCAGAAACTGGAAAGATGGAGAGTGGAACTGAGTTGTGATTGTTGTCACCACAAAATATACTGGGAAGGGATGAACACGAGGCAATAAAAATTTGCCTTGTGGGCTTCCCTGGTGGCGCAGTGGTTGAGAATCTGCCTGCTAATGCAGGGTACATGGGTTCGAGCCCTGGTCTGGGAACATCCCACATGCCGCGGAGCAACTAGGCCCGTGAGCCACAACTACTGAGCCTGCGCGTCTGGAGCCTGTGCTCCGCAACAAGAGAGGCCGCGATAGTGAGAGGCCCGCGCACAGCGATGAAGAGTGGCCCCCACTTGCCGCAACTAGAGAAAGCCCCTCGCACAGAAACGAAGACCCAACACAGCCATAAATAAATAAATAAATAAATAAATAAATAAATAAAAATTTGCCTTGCTGTTAAAAAATTTAAAAAGAAGGAAAATTAGATGAGCCAGCCATTCTCATTGACTCAGTTGAAGTACTTTTTTTTCCATTTAAATTCCTGACGACTTCATCCTGCATAGTTTATAGGAACATAGGTGCCTGTGTAAATGCAGTTACCCTCCACATGATGCCATGGCCGTGTTTATTGAAAGCTTAACTTAGGAAGCTCTTTCATCTCCTGTTGTAGGGTTTGTGTTATTCTTTTCCTGAATAGGAACATCTGGGTTGCTAGTGATGTGTTGGTGACATGATTAGATCTTTATCACTTAGTTAAGGAGAGTGAAAGTGTATGTGTGTGCCTGCACCTACACGTGCTCCCATATGCGTAATTTTTGAGGAAAAGGAGAGGTAAAGATAAAAAAAACCTGGCAGCATTTCTGGAAAAGGTGTTCAGAATTACCTGATTTCCTTGGATGCTCTCCCAGAAGCTTCTCATCAGATGAACTAGCACACAGCATACAGCAGATGTAAAATAACGCTTGAAATCTTTTCTCTGCATGAGGTTATTGCAATGGTTCAAATATTTGCTGTAATCTTAGCAATTAAAGTACATACTATCCACCTCTACTTCAGTCACACTTATTCAATAAAAACAAGCCTCTTCTGTTCTTTAGTATATTTTACTTCCATATTTAACAACTAAAGGAGACTTACTAAAATATGGGGGGTTTTTTGTATAATAATAATCAGGAGTTTTATTTATTCATTTCTTGATAATAAATCTCAATCTTTGGGGATTAGATTTTGGTCTTAGAATTTAATACCATTTTTATAAAAGCAGCTCTTATTTTAAGACTCATGGCTCTCAGTGAGTCCAGTATATGCCCAGTACAAGAATCTCCACCATAACATCCAGGACAAGCTGATGGTGATCCAGCCTCTGAGCACATCTATTTATACAGAGTTTATGACTTTTCAAGACCAGCTCATTTCTTTTTAAAATACGTTCTGATTTGTACATATTTTTTCTTAATGGTAACTTCAAATTGTCTTCCATAAAAAGCTTAATGGTTGGTTCTGGTTCTGTCCTATGGAGCTACCCCAAATGATCTCTCTTTTATGCAACACTTACTCAGATATTTGAATGCAACTATTATATCTTCCTAAATATTCTCCAGACTGAAAATCCCGTGGGTGTTTGAAGCAAGGGAGTATGTGGCAGTGTAGCAGGGCATTTTTTTCAAGTAAAGGCCAGTAGGCTTCAGGCAGACACAGAAGCTGGATCTCTTTAGAGTTGACCAGGTAACTGCATGTGACTCAGCACCTAGGGAGCTCACATGAGAAGGCGGTTTAAATTCAGATGCCGCATTTATAGATATGCCTGTATACGTGAGTGAGTAGACACATATATTTCCTTCTTCTGTCAGCTGAGATGGCCAAGAGGCAACAACACTCCTGCACCAGCAAGCACACCCCGCACTCAGATCTTGGTTTTCAATACTGTTCTCTCCTAAAAGGAACAGAGGATTGGAAAAATGACTTATGCTAGGACTGAGGCAAGAAATATACAAGAGGAGCCTGGAGCCTCTCATCATGCAAGAAAGTAACGAGGTAAAAAAGAAACAAACAAAAAACCACATTGCTAGGTACACATTGGAGAGCCCAGATTCAACAGAAAGCACTTCCAACGTCCAAAGCGGAAACAATTTAAACAACAAAATAAAGCAGAGTCGAATGATAACCCAAAGTATAGGATAAATGTCCATGAGCCGATATATATATAGAAACAATTTGATAAATTACAGGGGAGAAATTAAACAAATCTCTTGGCAGAAGAATTCCAAAGAATTTATGTAAATACTCCCACCTCAAGGACATAGAGCATAATATACTCTTCCATTCCTTCCGTATAAACTGCTTAGAAGGTTACTTCCTTCTAAAGAGTACAGTATAGAAAGGAGGAAAAAAAGGTAATTGGTGGGGAAGACTAACAAATACAGTTCAGCCAGGTTATCAAGGTCATCATCAACAGTGATAAGTCATGTTACGCATATTGTACACTTGATATGATGTGACGAAAATGGCATTTTATACTTCTGTGATCTTCTTCCCCCAAACCAATAACCCCAGTATAATCATGCAAAAAACATCATACAAATCCCAAACGAGGACATTCTATAACGTACTTGACCTGTATGCCTCAAAACTGCAAGGTCACCAAGAACAAGGAAAGTCTGAGAAACTGTCACAGCCAAGAGGAGCCTAAGGAGACGAGACTATATTTAATGTTGGTATCCTGGATAGGATCCAGAAAAGAGAAAGGACATTAGACAAACTAAGGAAATCTGAATAAGAATTATGGACTTCAGTAAATAATAATGTATCGATACTAGTTTATGAATTGTTTCAAAAGTATCATACTAATGTAAGTAGTTAGTAATAGGGGAAGCTGGATGAGGGGGGTTAGAGGAGCTCTGTACTATCTTTTCAATTTTTCTGTAAATCTCAAATTGTTCTAAAAGGTAAAGTTTACTTTAAAAAAATATTAAAAGATTCCTAGGAGAAAACCTGGTAGATCTTAGGTATGGTGAAGCCTTTTTAGATACAACATCAAAGGCATAGTACATGAAAGAGATAATTGATAAGCTGGACTTCATTACAATTGAAAACTTCTGCTCTGTGAAAGACAATGACAAGAGAATGAGACGACTAGCCACAGACTGGGAGAAAATATTTGCAAAAGGCACATCTGATAAAGGACTTTTATCCAAAATATACAAAGAACCCTTAAAACTCAAGAGTAAGAAAACAAACAACCCGATTTAAAAATGGGCAAAAGACCTTAGCTGACCCCTCATTAAAGAAGATACATAGATGGAAAATAAGCATATGAAAAGATATTCAACATCATATGTCATTGGGAAATTGCAAATTAAAACAACAATAAGATACCACTACACATCTATTAGAATGGCCAAAATCTGGGACACTGGCGACACCAAATGCTGGCGGGGTGTGGAGCAACAGGAACTCTCATTCATTGCTGGGAATGCAAAATGATAAGCCACTTCAAAGACAGTTTAGCAGTTTCTTACAGAACTAAACATACTCTTACCATATGATCCAGCAAACACACTCCTTGGTATTTACCCAAAGAAGTTAAAAACTTGTGTTCACCCAAAAACATGCACACAGATGTTTATAGCAGCTTCATTCATAATTTCCAGAACTTGGAAGCAACCAAGATGTCATTCAGTAGGTGAATGGATAAATAAACTGGGATTCATCCAGACAATGGAATATTATTCGGCACTAAAAAGAAATGAGCTCTCAAGCCATGACAAGACATGGAGGAACCTGAAATGCATGTTACTAAGTGAAAGAAGCCATTCTGAAAAGGCTACATACTGTGTGATTCTGACTATAGGACATTCTGGAAAAGGCAAAACTGTGGAGACAGTAAGAGATCAGTGGTTTCCAGGAGTAAGGGAAGGATGAATAGGCAAAGCATGGAGGATTTTTAGAGCGAATCTGTACTGTATGATACTACAGGGGTGGATAGGGGTCATCATGCAGTTGTGAAAACCCATGAGGAATGTACAACGCCAAGAGTGAACCCTAATATAAACTATAGACTTTGGGTGATAATGAAGTGTCAGTGTAGGTTCATCAATTGTAACAAATGTACCACTGTAACAGGGGATGTCAATAGTGGGTGAGGTTGTCCATGTGGTAGGAGGTGGGGTGGAGGGTATATGGGAACTTTCTGTGCTTTCCACTTGGTTTTGCTGCTGAGCCTAAAACCATTCTAAAAAATAAAGTTTATTAATTTTTCAAATAAGCAATGTATTACATCCTCTCCTGGCAGGCAAGCTGAATCAAGGTCAGATCATCCCCGGCTTAACCAGGTTGCTAGAACATGGAATAAGGACAAGAAGAGACTTACATTGTGTGATTTAAATTGTGAAATGACTTCAAACCCCAATAATAGAATGTGCTCATCTTTCTCTGATGGACAGACCTTCTCTCCCTGTGCAGTGCGGGATGGGCAAGACGAGTGTCTGCTTCTGTGGCTCACTTTTGCTCCTGCCTCCCGGTAGGCATCCACACCTCTGCTGGAGCGCACATTATGTTCTACCTTGTACCTTCAGGTCTGCTTTCCAGGAGCCAAATGTATAGACTTTATGCATTTATGGCTTTGACCCATTATGCTTTGATTGTGTAGTTTAACTTTCAAAATGTGATGTTTCTTTTGGTTCCAAATATTTCCAAGTGCTTCCTCAAAAGCACTGCTGACAACTCCAACCCCTTCAAATATTCTCGATGAAATATATTTTTCAGTTTCTCTCTTACCCTGTTCCTCCTCCTTTGTTTACACTCCTATTACTAAATACCTTTCCTACTATTTTATTTTAATGTTCCTTTTAAAACCTAATGCCCAGCATTGCCAAAGGACTCTACATGTCATCTGATTACTTCAGAGTACAGTGGACTCTTGTATTCATCTGGACATTGTAATTGCGTTAATGCAGCCAAAAATTATGTTAAGTACTTTAGCAGCCCCATCTCACTAGCTCTTGTTGAGACTGTAGTTAAAAACATCCCTGAGGCCTTTATCCTGTGAACTGGTGCATCACACAGCTGCTCATAAAGTCTCTCCTCCAACTTGTGCTTTTATAATCAAATCTCTTTAAATGTAAATGCAGACAATTACATTTGTCCTAGTTAAATTGCATCTTATTATTTTGAGCCGGGAGTTTCAGCCTGTTGAGATCTTATTGAATCTTGGTTCGGTCATGGATTTCTGTTATGTTTACTTGCTTCTGTCTACAACCCATATAGAGGAAGTTTGCAAATAAATCTATGCAGCTGGACTAACTCAAAGCCAGAGGAACAGAGAGGAGACAGCAGTGACGATTGCCCAGGAAGGGAGAAGGCAACCTGCCTTCTCTAACAAAGTAACAATTCTCTAATATTTTTAGTGGCAGGTTACAATTCAACATTGTGAAATATATTGAAAGTCGTTTGTTGCTAATTGCATTTAACAAATTGAAATTTATAAAGGACTTAAAAATTAGAGTGAATTTGGGACCATCTCTGTCATCCCTCCCACTCCCTCGCATTCTCTAAGACATTCTTCAATGGGAGAGAAAGGTGGAATGAAACCATTGGAAACCAAGCTTTCTCATGTAGGCTCCAGCCTGTACACTGGGTTTGCCCATCACTGCTCCAGCACAATGGCCCTCAGTCTATTTTTAAGTCCATGGCACGCCTGGAGGATCATGTTCGCATGAGTGACACCCTTTCGCAGTGTGATTGCACATCACGGCTGCTGCTTTAGCATAGGCTGCCAGCAGGCTGGGGATGATCCTGGTGCATCAGATGTTCACCACTCCTCTCTCTCCTGCTGCTTCGTGACATGCCACTGGCTAGAAAAATCTCAGCTCTAACATTTAAAGCAGCAATTTGCCAACTACAGCATGTTAAAGCTGGGATTGGCAAACTGTGGCCCGTGGACCAAATCTGGCTCACCACCTGTTTTCGTAGATTGTTAAATGGTTGAGGGGGAAAAAAATTAAAGAATAATATTTCATGACACTTGAAAATTATATGAAATTCAAATTTCAGTGTGCATAATAAAATTCTATTGGAATGCAGCCCCTCTCATTTGTTATATATTGTCAGTGGCTGCTTTTGTACCACAGTAGCAGATTCAGGTACTTGCAACAGAGACTTTATGGCCCATAAATCCTAAAATATTTACTATCTGGCCCTTCATAGAAAAAGTTTGCTGACTTCTATGTTAAAGGATCACTTGCATCAGACTCACCTGGGATGCTTTTGAAACTGTATCCTGAGCCCACCCCTGACCAAAGGGATCAGAATCTGGAGATATGGGGTCCAAGAATGTGCCTTTAAAGCAAGCTCATGTATTGCACACCTAGACAAACACTAAGGCAAAACTAATGATAATGAACTAGGATATGGGGAAGGAAGAGATTCTGCCCTGCTTTTTCTGCCCAACTTACTGTCTTATCCTATGGGCCATATTTTTTCTATAAACTGTGTAAATCATATTGATCAGTTTTTCAGCACTTCTCAAAATCAGCTCTCTTCCAGATTTTTCTATCTTATAGTAAGAATGCTTTTATTCATTTCCTAGGACCGCCATACAAATTACCACAAATCGGATGACTTAAAACTACAGAAATATATTCTCTCACAGTTCTAGAGGCCAGAGTTCCAATATCCAGCAGAGCTGTGTTCCCTCTGGGGGGCCTCAGGGGAGAATCCATCCTTTGCCTCTTACAGAGTCTGGTGGCTGTTGGCATTCCTTGACTTGTGGCCTCATCACTCCAATCTCTGCCTTCATGGCCACCTTGCCTCCTCTTCTTGTCTACATCTTTTCTCTCTGTCTCAAATCTTCCCCTGCCTTTGTCTTATAAGGGCACTTATTGTTGGGTATAGGGCCCACACAGATAATCCAAGATGATCTCATCTCAAGATCCTCAACTTAATTGCATCTACAAAGACATTTTTTCCAAATAAGGTCAGGGATTAGGACATGAATGTATTTTGTGGGGACGCCACCATTCAACCCAGTACAGGTGCCATTGTCCTCCCCTCCCCCCAACAACCATTCAGTTTCCAAGTCTTGAAGATTCCATCCCACCCTCTCCAGTACCATTATGATTCCATTCTGTCAACAGGAATTCCTGACTTAAAAGTTTATAATGGTGTCCTACTGTTTGCAAAATTCCAGATACATTTCTGAGCCTGGAATTAGGAGCTTTCTGCAGTCATGTTGCCAGCGGTATTTTCCATTTCTTTCTCCCTCTTCTTCCCTACGTGTCCCTTAACTTCCAGCCACACTGTACTATTTGCTGTCACCCTCCCTGCTCCTGCCCTCTTCCTGAACTCACCCACACTGTTCCTTCCTCCTAGAAGACTGGGAGACTGGCTCTTCCTCCATCATCATCACCACCCTTGAATCACCTAAGACCTAAGCATCTTTTAAAGTCCATTTGAGGTCCTGATTCCCCATGGGAGCTTCACTGCTCCTTCGCATTGGATGTGAATCTCAGAGCCTTCTGCACCTTTTATAGTATTTACCTTATCCCGCCTTGTGTCTTAATGTCTGTACTTGCATTGTGATGGCTTTAGATGTAAACTTCCTCTAGATTAAACGCCTTAGGTCAGGGACTATGAGAGACAGTATTACTCAGTGGTTAAGAACTAGGGCTCTGAGTCAGACTGCCTGATATACCTCCAGTCATTTACCGCCATGTATCCTTGGGCAGGTTATTTAAGGTCTCCTTGCTATAGTTTTTTCATCATAAATGGGGATAATAATAATAACTCCTTCCTGGGATTATTGTAAGGATTAAATGAGAAAATGCATTGTAGCGTACCTGGAATACAGTAAGCATGCAAAATTTAGCTGTCATTATTGTCTTATCTCTATTTCCGGATGCTAATACAAGGACTTCTCTAAGTAGGTACTGAATAAATGCTTATCGAGTTTAACTGATCAAATTCAAACCTGAGACCAGAAACAGTGACCTGAGTTCTTCTGTTTGAACCCCATCTCTAGGTATGACATGTCTTTAGCAAGAACCAACATAAATAAACCAACTTTCTGTCTTTTGCTGGATATGAGTATTCTTGAAATTCTGTTACAATGTTCTTTTTGATGCTGTTTCTTTTCATCAAATGCATAGTTGGTGGTTAAATATGGTTTTCATTTTTTTAGTGATTTCTATCGTACAACCTAGTTTGCAGCCAAACAACAAATAGCCTGAAGTAACCAAAGGGTAGAGACTTTCATTTTTATGAAGTTCTTTGATGGGAGCAAGTGCCTGGGAAAAGGAAAGGAACTGTGGGCCTGTGATACCTGCCAGTTACTAGTAATTTATAGATTTCTTTTCAGCCTTGTAGCGATACTCATAAGGAAAAGTGCCCTTGTAGCAAATCCCACTAAATATGGCCCTAGAATACTGCACTTGCTTCATGATTCATGATCTAACAAGCTCTTCTGTAGGACAGGGGTTCCAGGTAGAGGACACTCCTGGTGGCTGCAGCAGGTGCCCAGCTGTGGCAAACCCTGAGGCCGGATGAGTTTAGAAGGTGGCTGGTCTTTAAGACTTTTAGCCCAGTTGATGAACATGATTATAAAGAGGATTTAAAATGTGTTTTTCAAAACATCAGTGCTGGGTGTCATGGTCGGAAGTAGTAAAGGAATGTGGGCAGAGCTGTGGCTTAGAACCAAATTTTGAACACATTTTGGAGGAGTTGCTATAATTATAGAACTTGGCAATACAGTTGGATTGCCAAGATCAATCTGCCCCAACACAGAGACTGCAGTTTATAAAAAAGGGACCTGATTAAGCTGATACTGGGTTCTGGTGTTGGGCTTTCTGGTTTCACAGGATTTTGCTCTTGAAAGTTCTCTGGAATTTTACTGAGCAATCCTATTGCAGGCCCTTTTAGATATTATTAAACTTCTTTCAGACATACATAAATTCCCCAACAAATGGATTGTCCTTATTTATGAATCATTTATTATGGAATTCAATGTATGTTTTTCCCATGGAAGCAAAGTTATTAAGTTCACTTCAAAGGATAATAAAAAAAACAAAACCACGTTTAACCCATAATGTAGCCAAAATGTAATACATTGGCAATAAAATGTATCCTTAAAAACATACTATTTGTCAGTCTTTCCCCACCCTACCTATCCACAGGGAGCATCCTGCCACTTGGCAGGAATCTCACCCCTCAGAAACCAGGGAAGAATAGCCAAGTAGATAATTTTCAGCTTTCTCTCCAACTCTCTCCTTGTACTGGGATTTGGAAAGTCTGTTGGTTGAAAACTAAAGCTGTCTAGATTTTAGGGACAATGTCCCTAAAATAGTAGCTTCGTTTGCACAGTTTGTGCCCAGGTCTGGTATATGGGGTTTCTCATTCAACCTGGAAACTCTGTGCCTAAAGATTAATTATTATAATGATTTCAGAAATAATAACTAATACACATATAGCACTTACTCTACACCAAGTATGGTTCCAAACACTTTACATATGTTGATTCATTTAGTCTCTACAACTCTATGAGATTTATCACCATTTTCTGGATATGGGAAACCAAAGCACTAGAGAAGTTAAGAAAGATGCTAAGATCAAACAGCTAACAAAACAAGATCCAAGATTCCAACCCAGGCCATCCATCCCCACTGTCCAAGCTCTAGACATGGTCTGACCATCACTCATTCCTCCCTGGCAACCTTAGATGCATTTTTCTAGTTACTGCTGTACTCTGCATATAACACTCTGACCTCAGGAAATGAGCTGTACACATGTTCCGTTCCCAGGGATGCCCCACTGCCCTCCACTGCATTACCTGGAGCTGCCATTGGCCTTTGCATTGCCCTGCCCCTTGTTTGTACTTGACTGGTGATGTTGACCCTTCCCCAGAGCTGCTGCTTTTGCCATGGACTTTCCAAAACTCCAGCTTCTCCTATTTGTCCCTTGTCCATGTCCATTTTCCTCCCCTCCAGGCCTGTGTCATGCAGGTGATGATGTGGTGTCCCCTAGCCCTTCTGATAACCAAAGCTGGACCAGTTTAATACCACTTATTCAAAGAAAGCAAAACAGCACAAAGAGCTAATAAGATGAACTTTCCTACTCTTTTTTTTGGCTGCACCGTGCAGCATGCAGGATCTTAGTTCCCTGACCAGGGATCAAACCCATGTCCCCTGCATTGGGAGCACAAAGTCTTAACCACTGGACCACCAGGGAAGTCCTGAACGTTCCTACTCTTGATGCTGATAAGGAAAGAAAAACGAGTTTAACCAGAGGAATATGTAGGGAAGGATTTGTGAGAGTCAACAGGAAACTTAGTTTTTTTCAATGACATAATGCTTCAAAGAACTGAAGCTTTATTAAATCTCATTTCACTTCATCTCTTATAGTACAGTCTTCTCAGTACTTGTCTTAGTGAGGTGAGGAGTGATTTTCGTGAGATACGTAGGAAAGCGTGTCAGCCTGTGGAAGCAGAACCTGTGTGAAGGCCCTCATGCCCTGAGTAACAGCCTCTTGTGATGACTTTGATGCTTTGTGTTTGTTGGAAGGGAAAACATGGCTTGTACATGATCTTTTTAAGGGAGAAAAAATGGTGATGTAAGGAAGAGAGGTGATGTGGCTTGTGTGGGATTCTGGGGCAGCAGTGCTGACGGGAGAGGTATGGCTGGGGTGGAGCAGTGATGGGGGTAGAGATGGCCATGTGCCAGGCAGCTGCTAACACTTGTTTTGTCAGCAACTTGACTTACACCCTGGGCATTGTCTATAAGTACATACATCTGATTATAGACACAAAGTAATACAAAATACTTTCTAGTTTCTCAGTGCATGCATTACTTTTATTTTAAAAGTTCTTTGAAAAAAAATATTGTGCTGGATTGTGGCTAAAATAGACATATGAAGTGTATCCAAAATTAAACGTTTAAACAAAAAAATACAAGAATTTATTCCATCAAAGGAGAGTTATAAATTAAAATACTGGTATGGTTATTAAGTAATTGTAATTCCTGGCTTTCAGAAAGGCTGCTTTTGTTCAAAATGTTTTTGGAATTCTTTTAGAAGCATCTTTTCTCAGTGTCTTTAAGAGAGAAGAACGATCACTATCATATTCATATTTAATATTGTTTTAGAAAATTTTGGTCACATAAGATAATATGTATATGAGAAAGAGATAAAATTATTATTATTGTAAACAGATATTTTGATTGCATACCTAGAAAAATTTAAATAATGAGAAATTAATAGAAGTAATTCTAGAGTTTAGTGAAGTGCCTGCAAATAAGACCAATAAAAAGAAGAAAGCAGTCGCCCTCTAGTTAGAGGGTGACTCCAGTTTATAACTAGTAAGAAAATATAACTTTAAAAAATTCTCAATTGCAAAGTAATGTAACTAATGTTACAAAATAATACTATTAAGTATGTGATCTATATGAAGAATTAAAAAATTTTTTGAGTTACAAAAGAAGATGTCGAAGAAAAAGAAGACTTTTAAATTATATAAAAATATCCATTCTTCATAAATTTGTTGTAAGAGTCAGTGCAGTTTTCTCTGGACTACTTCAACATTTTATTTATATAATTACAATAGGATCAAAATTCCAATAGGATTTTGAAGGTGGAATTGCACATGAAGAGAGGCAGAGATGAGACTGGAGCTTAGAATAATTCCAAAATTTATTAGAAATAATACCCAAGTGAGGAAATTGTCAGAGAAATCCAAAGTTTAAAATATTCTGTGAAACAACTGGCCTGGACCTTTAAAAAATGTCATGTCATGAAAGTTAAAGAGAGAGAGATAGAGAGATGGAGAGAAAGAGTGAGAGAAAGAAGAAGGTAGAAGAGGAGAGAAGAAGGGAGGGAGGGAAGGAAGGAAGGGAGGGGGAAGTGAGTGAGGCAAAGAGAGAAAGAGAAGAAAGATGGTCAGAGGACCTGTATTAAAAGAGATTAAAGAGACATGACATCAACTAAATGTAATGGATGCTTCTTGGTCGGATTTTTTTTAAGCTATAAAGTTAACTGTGGGTGAATTGAGGAAATTTAAATATTGACTGTGTCGTGGATAATAATATTGAATATAATAATGTATTGTGGTTATAAAGGAGAATGGCTTTGTTCTTAACTGATGTATACTGAAATATTTAGAGATGAGGTGTCAGGATGTCTCCAGGTTACTTTCAAAGAGTTCAGAAAAATAAAAAGTGTGTTTACATGTACTGTTGTATACAAATATGTAGAGAGAAAATAAAATGTGACAAAATGTTAGTAATTGTTGAATCCAGGTGAAGGGTATACAGGTGTTCATTGTAGCCTTCTTTCAGCTTCTCTGTAGATTTGAAATTGTTCAAAATAAAATGTTGGGGAGGGTGGAGAATAACACACATGAGAGAGGATATTAGGGAAAATTCTTAAAAATTAGTGATGAGGGCTACTAGCCCTGTCAGATTCTATATTCATTGAACAAGTAGTCATTGACTGCATGCTATGTTCTGTATTCCTGCGGTAGTTAAAACAGTAATGGCTCAAGGTTAAATAGGGATCAGTGGGCTGAAATAGACAGGCAGAGGACTTGGCAGAACTAAGAATTTCTCACATGATACATCAAGAATGAAGGGCAGGATTATTCATGAAATCATAGTGAGATAAATTCTTAGCAATTTTCAAAAAAAAAAAAATCAACTTTGCCCTTCCACTCAAAACAAACACTTAACTAGATTATATTGGATAGAAAGTTTAAAACATACATAAATATAAAAAGAAAAAGAAAAGCAGAATTATAGTGAATGACATTCTAAGCCTAGAATAAACTGAACAGATCACAAAGAAAAGAATCAGAAATTTTAACTTTATAGAAATGAAAATCTTATTACATTAAAAAATATTAAAGACTGATTTGGAAAACAATTTGCAGGTTAATATTTTAAGTATTATAAAGAATTCATTCAAATCGATTTAATATAATCCCCAAATCCGAGGAGATGAATGGCAGAGGTCAACCACAGATATTTCACAAAAGAAATAAAACTAGTAAACAACTGCTAACTCAAGCATTGCAAATTAAGCAATTAATATTTCAACTCTAAAGTCACTTTCTTTTTTTCAATAACAGTGACTTGCTGGAAAGGATGCAGGCAAGCTCCTCTTCACTTACATTGTTGGTGGTGTTACAAAGCCATTCAAGTCTGTTGGGAAATAATTTAGCAGTTCTTATTATGAGTCATAAGAATCATCATACTATCAGTTCAGTAATACTATTTCATGGGCTCTAGCTTAAGAAAGTAATCCAAAATAGTGGGTAGGGTGAAAACTATGTACAAAAACTTGCCACTCATATTATTATTTATAAAAGTGAAATGTTGCAAGTGACTTAAATGTTTAGCAATAATGGACTATTTAATGAATTATGATATACTGCCCAAAGGAATATTGTGCAGCTATTAAAAATAATGATTATAGAGATTGCATGAAGAAATTATTTTGAAATGTGAAGTTTTAAAATGTTGAAAAATTACATGTATAATACAAATGATATTTTTAAAGCCAACTTTATGAACTGCTCTTTATCATTAAGATAAATATTCATTCAGCTTACCAAAGTTTTTACCCTAAAGGTATATCTTTTTTCCCCAATCAAGGAAGAAAAATAATTCAATGAAATCTCCCATGTAAGGCATTTATCTATATATTAGAGCAAATTTTTATCACTTGCCATTTCACGCTAGAATTGTCCAGAAAGATAAGTATTCAAACAACTATATTTTATTGTTGCTCTTGCTGTATAATTTTCTCATTTTTCCACCCTATCATTTTTACCACACTCTGAGTAAATCAATCAGACTACACAGGTCTACCTATACAGCTGAATATAGTCTGTACCAAGCTACTCTGTAAACTGAAAAATAACTTGTTGAAAACAACTTTATGATTTATTTTGCCTTCAAGCTCTTTTTGTGGCTTCTCAGGTGCCACTACTATACATTTAGGAAGGCAGACTGATAGGACACCCAAATCATTAGCATCCATGCTTTTATCTAACTGTAGGTAGAGAAGTTGATATTCTAATTTAAAAACTATTCTATGTCATGTAAATAGAGAATGAAGCAAAGATCACAAAACCCAAAATCTTCTCTACAGATATTATCAGTAAATTCTTTGCAGTTAATCTAAGAAAAATCATGTTTTTATAAGCAAAATATTTGATGCTTCATAATTATGGCAAGAATATCAACTGATTTGTTGGGATCCAGTGGTGGTTTTTTTTGTTTTTATTTTTTGGGGGGTTTTTGTTTTGTTTTGTTTTTTGTTTTTTATCCCTAAGGTGACAAAGTAGTTAAAAAAAAAAAATAACTGAGTGGGAGACCAGCTTTCCAGAAGATGGGGTAAATATACTTTTCCCTATTCCTTCTCCTAAGAACAACTAAAACTTCTGGACATTTTATATAAAACTAACATAAAGGTGAAAAATGGAGAGAAGGCAGACTGGCTAGAGACCTCAGGACCAGAGGAATAATAGGGGTGAGTTCCCTGGGTTTTCTTTTTGCTTCATATACCCCAGACTTGTTGCTGAAGAAGCTGGCAAACAGGAGATGCCAACAGCACAGACAAAAAAAGCTCTAACAAACAACAAAAAAGCCTGCTCTCTCTTAGCCCAAAGACAGGAAAGGGACAACCTAGGAAGACAGAAAACTTTTAGACAATAACCATTCTACTTCAGCCGAACACAACAGAAAAAACTGTGGGCCCAGCCCCACCCACACCAACACAAGGACAGTGGGGAGCCTAGACCTCCACCCTCGTGAAGCTATGAGGGCCCCACCGGGGTGTTCCAGAGAAGACCAAGTAGGGGGCCTAGATTTTCATCCCATTGGGCAGTAATAACCCCCCTCAGTGGAGCCCAAGTGGAGAACTGGAACTCCTGCCCCCAACCAGCAGGAGGCCCCAACCTCAGATGTCAACAGACCATTTGGGGGACCTGGACTTCTGCCTCCACTTTGCAGTAACCAGACAGGACCTCCCCACTTCTCCCGCCAGAGGCATGTCAAGGAAAGCCAGCTAAAACAGGAGGGTTAAATGACATCCAGAGTTTCATCACACAATACAAAAATGTCCAGGTTTCAATTGAAAGTCACGCATATACAAAACAAAAAAGATCTCAAACTGAATGAAAAAGGCAATCAGTAGAGGCTAACACCAAGACAACAGAGATGTTAGGATTATCAGACAAAGATTTAAAAGCAGTCATGATAAAAATGATTCAATGAAAAATTATGAACATGCTTGAAACAAAAGAAAAATAGAAAGCCTCAGCAAAGACATAGAAGATATAAAAAAGAACCAAGTGGAAATTTCAGAACTGAAAAATACAATAAACTAAATAGAAAGCTCAGTGTATGGACAAAAGAGCAGACTGGAGGGGTCAGAGGAAAGAATTAGTGAACTGAAAGAATTAGTCAGAGGAAAGAATTAGTGAACTATTTTCTAAAGAAAATAGAACAATAGAAATTACTGAGCCTGAACAACAGAGAGGAAATAGGCTAAAAAGAAATGAACAGAGCCTCAGAGACCTATGGGACTATAGGAAAAGATCTAGCATTTGTATCATCAGATCACTGGAAGGAGAGAAGAGAGAGGGGCTGAATAATGGCTAAAAACCATTATTGGCAAGAGACTTAGCCCTACAGCTTTAAGATACTCACCGAACCTCAAATAGAATAAATCTAAAAAAACCCATGCCAAATGTATTAGTTAAGGTTCTCTCTCCCTCCCTCCCTCCCTCTCTCTGTCTCTCTCTCTCTCTCTCTCTCTCACACACACACATACACACACACACACACACACACATCCTATTGGTTCTGTCTACCTTGCAGATTTTGGACTTGACAATGTCCACAATAATGTAAGCCAATTCCTTAAAATAAATCTCTCTCTCTCTTTCTCAGAGATACAGAACTAATAGAATGTGTGTGCATTTATATATATATATATGTGTGTGCATATAAATATATGTATATATTTATATATATACATATATATATGTATATGTATATACATATATACATATATACATATGTATGTATACATATACATATATACATATGTATATGTATATACATATATATATACAAGTATATATAACACAAATATATATGCATAACCTATATGCATGTATATATATGTATGTATTATATATATAATACACACATACAAATATATATGTATATATATAATACACACACATATAGAGAATACATACACACATACACCCGTACACACACATCCTGTTGGTTCTGTCTCTTGGAGAGATTTATTTTAAGGAATTAGCTCACATGACTGTGGAGGCTGACAGGTCCAAAATTGGCACAGTAGGACAGTAGGCTGTAGACCTAGGGAAGAGTTGATGTTGTAGTTCAAGTCTGAAGGCAGTCTGCTGGCAGAATTTCCTCTGCCTTAGGGGAGGTCAGTCCTTCTTCTATTAAGGCCTTCAACTGATTGGATAAGGTCTACCCATCCAATCAGGATTATGGAAGATTATGGAGGCTAATGTGCTTTACTCAAAGTCTACTGATTTAAATGTTAATCTCATCTAGAAAAATATCTTCACAGAAACATCTAGAATAATATTTGACCAACTATCTGGGTAATGTGGCCTAGCCAAGTTGACAGATACAATTAACTGTCACATCAAGATATACCATAATTACACATCTGAAAGTTTTCTTTGTCTGAGACAAATCTTGAAAGCAGCCAGAGAAAAATGATTCCTTACCTATAGGGGAAAAACAACCTGAGTGACAGTAGGTTTCTCAGCAGAAACCATTAAGAAAAAAATGACAATATTTTTCATCTCTTGAAAGAAAAGAGCTATCAACCCATCATTTATACTTAGCAAAAATATCCTTCAGTAATGAACTGAAAATCAAGGCATTCTTAAGTGGAAGAAAACTAAGAGAATATGCTGTGAGCAGATCTACCCTAAAATCATTGCTAAAAGAAGTTCTCTAAACAATAAATGAAGGAATCTTGAAACATCAGGAAAGAAGAAAGAACATGGTAAGCAAAAATATGTGTAAATACAATAGGCTTTTCTGCTCTTGAAGTTAATATTACCCAGATACCAAAACCAGACAAAGACAGTACAGAAAAAGAAAACTACCAAGCAATATCTCTCATGAATATAAAATTGAAAATCCTTAGCACAATATTAGCAAATAGAATTCAGCAATATATAAAACAAGTTTTACATTATGGCTAAATGGCATTTATTTAAGGGATGCAAGGATGATTCAATGTTTGAAAATCAGTCACTGCAATCTACCACATTGACAGTCTAAAGAAGAAAAATCGTATGATCATATCGATGCAGAAAAAGCATTTAACAAAATTCAGCACTCATTCATGAAAAAACTCTAAGAAAAATAGGAATAGAGGCACCTTCCCAAACCTGATAAATAGCAACTAATATTATATTTAATGGTGAGAAACTGCTTTCCCTATAAAATTGGAAACAAGACAAGGATGTCTGTTCTCAACACTCTTATTCCACATACTGCTGGAAGTTCTAGCCAATGCAGTACGGCAAGAAAATGAACTAAAGACATACATGTTGGAAAGGAAAAGAACTGGCCTTATTTGCAGATGACATAATTGCCTATATAGTTCATTCCAAGGAATCTACCCACACACACAAAAAAAACCCTCCTAGAACTAACAAGTGAGTTAAGTGCGGTCACAGGATACAAGATAAACATACAATTGTATTTCTGTATGCTAACAATGGGCACTGAAATTAAAAATACAGTATCACTTACAGTTGCTCAAAGCAGAAAATGTATACTTAAGTGTAAATCTAACAAAACATGCTTAAGACTTATGTGCTAAAAACTACAAAACTAATGAAAGAAATCAAAGAATATCTGAATAAATGAAGAGATCAATTCTCCCAAATTCAGATACAGGTTTAACATAATTACTATCAAAATCCCAACAAGATATTTTGTAGTTGTACATAATAGTATTCTAAAATTAAATGGAAAGGCAAAGGAACTAGAATACCTAAAACAATTTTGAAAAAAAAAAGGATCAAGTAGAAGAATAAATTTCAAGTCATATAGTAATCCATACTGTGTCTATTTGCAGAGAGATGGTCACATAGATCAATAGAACAGAAGAGAGAACCTAGAAACAGACATACACAAAAATGCCTGATTTTTGATAAAGGTGTTAAAGCAATTCAATGTAGGAAAAGATAACATGTTCAACAAACAGTGGTGGAGCAATTGGACATCCAAAGGAAAAAAAAAAAAGAACCTTAACCTAAGTCTCATACTTATATAAAAATTAACTCAAAATGTCTCATGAATTTAAATGTAAAATATACAACTAGAAAAAATAGGGGAAAAACTTTGCATGTAGGGCTAGGCAAAGAGGTCTCAGATTTGGCACCAGAAGTACAGTTAATAAAAGAAAAATTGTAAATTGGACTTTATTAAAATTAAAAACTTTTATTTGCAAAGGACTCTGTTAAGAGGATATAAAGGCAAGCTAAAGAGTGGGAGAAAATATTTGCAAACCACATACCCAACAAAAGGCTAATATCTAAAATATATAAAAATTTTCAGAACTCAACAGTAGAAAAAAACCAAGTGATCAAAGTAAAACATGGGCAAAAGACATGAACAGACCTCCTTTCATTGAGGATATACAGATAGTCAAATAAACACATGGAAAGATATTCAAAATCATTAGCCATCAGGGAAATGCAAATTAAGACTTCAATAAGATATTACTACGTCTATCAGAATGGCTAAAATAAAAAATAGTGACAACACTGAATGCTGGAGAAGATGCAGAGAAACTGGATCATTCATATATTTGCAGATGGAAATGTAAAATGTTGCAGCCACTCCATAAAACATTTTCTTGAAAAACTAAACATGCGGGACTTCCCTGGCTGTGCAGTGGATAAGACTCTGTGCTCCCAATGCAGGGGCCCAGGTTCGTTCCCTGGTCAGGGAACTAGATCCCACATGCATGCTGCAACTAAGAGTTCGCATGCCACAACTAAGGAGCCTGCAAGCCACAACTAAGGAGCCCATGTGCTGCAACTAAGGAGCCGGCAAGTCGCAACTAAGGAGCCCACCTGCCACAACTAAGACCCGGCTCAACCAAATAAATAAAAATAAATATTTAAAAAAACAAACAAACAAAAAACTAAACATGCAGCTACCATATGACCCAGCAATTGTACTGAGGCATTCATCCCAGAGAAATGAAGACTTATATTGACACAAAAAGCTATACATGAATGTTTTATAGCAGTTTTATTCATAATAGCCAAAACCTGGAAGCAGCCAAATGACCTTCAGTAGATGAATGATTAAATAAGCTGTGGAACATCCATACCATGGAATACTACTCAGCAGTAAAAAGGACTTGCCACTGAATTATGCTGGGTGAAAAAAAAAGCCAATTCCCAAATGTTACACACTGTACAATTCCATTTATTTAACATTTTTGAGATGACAATACTACAGAAATGAAAAACAGACTATGTAGTAGTTGCCGGGGGTTAAGGAGAGGGTCAGGGTGGGAGGTGAGGGGGCATGGCTGTAATAGGTCAACATGAGGGATCCTTGAAGTGATGGAAATGTTCTGTTTCTTGATTGTATCAGTGTCAACATCCTGATAGTGATATTGTGCTATAGTTTTGCACAATATGATAAAGTAGTAAAGGACAGTGGATAAAGGATACATGGCATCTCTCTGTATTATCTCTTACAACTTCATGTGACTCTACAGTTATCTCCAAATAAAAGTTTAATTTAAAAAATAGCTGAGTGGGGCTTCCCTGGTGGCGCAGTGGTTGAGAATCTGCCTGCCAATGCAGGGGACACGGGTTCGAGCCCTGGTCTGGGAAGATCCCACATGCCGCGGAGCAGCTGGGCCCGTGAGCCACAGTTACTGAGCTTGTGCATCTGGAGCCTGTGCTCCGCAACAAGAGAGGCCGCGATAGTGAGAGGCCCGCGCACCGCGATGAGGAGTGGCCCCCGCTAGCCACAACTAGAGAAAGCCCTCGCACAGAAACGAAGACCCAACACAGCCATAAATAACTAACTAACTAAATAAATAAATAAATAAATAACCCATTAAAAAAAAAAAATAGCTGAGTGTGCCATGCTACTGTAAAATCACCAAATCAGATATTTCAACAGTTAGTCTTTATACTTTCAAAAAAAAGGGCAATTTTTTTACATTCCATTTCATTGTCTAATAGAGTTTTTTAGAATCTGTCAAAATTCTGGCACCGTCAAGGACCATCTAACTCAGCTGGGATAGGCTAGAATTCTAACTGGTCCGTACATTTTAGTAAACTAAGCTATAAGCTGTTTTATGGCACAGATTGTAGGTTGTCTTTGTACCCTCAAAGTTTATCACAAGATCTAGCTAGCACACATTAGACTTCAATAAAAACTTGTTAGATGGATGGATGAATGGATGAAAGCAGTGTTTTGTTGGTAAATGTTTAATAATTAGCACTCCAGAAGAAAAAGAAAGCCCTGATTTGCATCATTCGCTGATTTCTCCGGTGTAAATACTTCTACTTGGCCATTTTCAACCAACTCACAATCTCTAAACACGAAGTCAGGAAGAGGTGTTAATGATCGCCCTTCATGAGCCAGTATGAACTGGGTGGAACTGAGTTGGATAGTGTGTGATGCTAAGTGCCCTTATTTTCTGATGTCAACCTTGTGTCGTCCAGTTAAAATTACAGAGAAGACTGGGTGTCAGGTTATTGTCTAGTCTCTTCCACAAGGATATTGTGTTGGTTTAAGAGATCCAATGAGAATTAGTAAGTAGTTGGCTCAAAGTAAACCTATGATCTCCACCTAGCAAATAAAAATAGAAAAGAACATGGCTTTTTGTTGGTGAATACAGACCTTTTCATGATGGATAGGATGTTCGAGTGGAGAGCTGAGAAAGGTGTGAATTACAGTGATTTACACTAGTCCAACTACGGTGGAAGCAGGCTAATTTTTCCTGCTTAGCCTTTTGATTTCTTCTTGGGGGTGATTATTTATGGGTGATGTACTTAAAAGGACATACAAATATAAAGCTTTCTGTTTTTAAGGAGTCTAAAAAGGAGAAATCTCCTGTCGGCTTTGTACTGTGGGTTTGTTTCTCGGTATTAAAGCCTTACTTCTAACATCTGAGTAATCGCACTTACCTTCTGCTTGTTTTCAGTCTAGTTGAATGTTTCTGAAAAGTGTTTCAAAAACAATATTTTCTCTTCACTCTGTCCTGCAGCTGCTACATAATCTACACTCAAAGCTTGTGTTGCATCACACATGCCCCTGGGCCACAATCTCTGCTTGCTTTGGCATGGTTTATCTATTCCAAAGATATCTGTACATTGGGGTTGTTATAGAGACTTCAAGTCATCTAAACTGTCCAAGAAAACCTCAGAGAAGTCAGTTTAGTATCTTCTGAAGCTCAAGGTGATTAACAGACCTGGATACTAAAAACTGTGCTTAAAATTTGTGCTGCAAGCAAAGGAACCCATAGGAAGTGTGATTTACTGACACTGGCTTGAGAGGGCAATTTTGAAAGCAGCAAAACAGCTGAGTAGAGGGAAGTGGGAGAATTTCTTTGTAAACATGGTTATGAGAGAACACCCAGGGTGTTGATTAACATATTAAGGTCTGTTTCTTTGGGAGATTGGATTTTAACTGCTCAGTATTAAAAAGTTTATAAAAACTAGCCTAAGAATTACATAATTCAAGGTCATTGCTTTTATCAACTTCAGACATAAGACATGAGTCATTGTTTTCTTTCTGCCTTTCTGTATTTTCATATTTCCTTTAATATGTAGTATCTCGTGATTTAAAATCATACATGATTAGAAAATGAAACAGCATTATTGATTATTAAATAAATTTAATTATTCTTATTATTTGTGTAGCAAATATTACACAGTCTATAAGTGAAATGGTTAAAGTAAACCGGAGTATAGATTAGTAAACACAGAGTTCCTTATATTTAAATAATTTGAAACCTGGTGACCGTGTGTTTTTCATGTGGTTAGAATCCGGAATGAGTACTTTTATGGGTGAAATCAAATAAACTATTCTTAAGTTTTATGTTATTTATTAATTAACCAAGTTAATTACAAGTCTTTGAAAGATGACAGATTTGTAAGGGAGCTTTATAACAAAAGTCAAATTCTTTAAATTAAGCCTCTATAAATTCTTCAGAGTGATGCTATATGATAGACATCACTCACTGGAATGGGTACAGAAGTTTTAGGAAATTCTGGCATGAACTAACTTTTATCTTGGAAAGTAGCCTCACCTCCCTGAGGTGCAGTTTCCTCCTTTATAAATGGGAATCAGACCATATAACCCCTAATGTCTCTCTCACTTTAACATTCTGTGGTACAGCAATCAGCTGGGTGTGGTGTAATTTAGTAATAGAACAATTATTTTTAGACAAATATGAGGGGCCCAGATATTTCAAAACGTCAATAACATAGATCAGGAAAGGACAGTCTGAAATAGTGAAAAATCTTCATCCATGTATTATCTAAGTCTTTTTCAGTGGAGGTGACTGAATCTCAGTGGCTCCTTGCTAGGATCTCAGAGTGAGTTTACAGTTAGGTTTCTGTGACCTGGAGAAAGGGCAAGGGTGCAGCTGGACTTCGGGAACTCCATCAGCAAGGACTGGAAAGAGCCAGGCTCTCCCTGTCTGTCTCTGCTTCTGAGTATCAGGCTGTTCTCTCCTCCTATAGAATGTTTTCCTGCAAATTGCAGGGAGCATGGCCATTGAGAATTCAAGCTGGTCTCTCACAGCTTTAGAGCTCAAGAAGGACTCTCCATTACTCTCTCTTGCCTCACATGGAAACAAAATCTTGGAGAAAGATTCTTGTTAGCCCATCCTTGGCTGATGAGGTGCCCAACCTTGGATCAGTCACTGTGATCGGTGAAATGAGTTAGATAAGATAAAGACCCACTAGAACAACATGACTGGAGTTAGCGGAAGTAGCATTTTCTAGGAGGAAAGGTTACGTTTACCAAGAGAAGAGGAGTAGTTAGACAATAAAATGATAAAGTCCACTAACCTTTTTGAAAAATTGTCAAATGAAATGAATATTTAATATTTCTTGTATATGCAGTAACTATACTAATGAACTGTTGCTTGGTAAATGTGGCCCTTGATTCGCTAATACCATGCTAGAATTTACCTAGTGGGTGCTCAATAAGTGGTAGCTGTTATTTTTCTGATGTTACCAAGACATTAAAATCACAATTGGAATATTTTGGTATCAGCTATTTGAGAACATCATAAAGTTCCATGACACAAAGAAATTTACCTTTTCACCAAGTGTATTAGTTATTTATTACTGCAGAACAAATTACCACAGACTTGGCAGTGTAAAATAACACACATTTTTTATCTCATAGTTTCTGTGGGTCAGGAATCTGGGCATAGCTTAGCTGGGCCACCTGCTTGGGTACTCTCTCGTGAGGTGGCATTTAAGGTGTTGGCCAGGGCTAAGGTCTCATCTGGAAGCTCAGTTAGGGAGGGATCCTCTCTCAAGCTCATCTAGGTGGTTATCATCAGGATTCACTTCCTTTAAGATTACTGGATTGTGGGCCTCAGTTCCTAGCTGGCTGTTGTCCAGAGGCAGCTCTCAGTTTCTTGCCATGTGGGCCTCCCCAGTACGGCAGCTTGCTTCACTGAAGGCAGTAAAATGGAGAGTCTGCTGAAAAGATGGAATTCACAATCTTAAATAGGCTAATCACTAAGGTGACAGTGCATCACTTTTGCCATATTCTGTTGGTTAGAAGTAAATCACAGGTCTTACCTACACTCATGGGGAGGGTATTACACAGGGTGTGAATAGTAGGAGGGGAAGACCATTGGCGGCCATCTCAGCATCTGTCTGTCACACCAAAATGTTGATTTAAATAGTACTCACCCGGTGTAAGGCTAGGGGTGAGATATTTCGCTAGTGAAAAAACAGCTCTTAGTGGAAAAAAAAAGCCCTGTAAGGGAAGTCCAGGCTTAGATCTGCTATTACTCTAGAGTCCATCAAAAAGGTACTAAGCTAAACATTCTAGTTAACAGCTCAGATACCCACAGTCCCTAGTCAGTCCTATGAAAAGCTGTCTTACTCATCTCTGTACCCCCAGCATTCCCAGCTTGGTGGCTAACTCATAGCGGATGCTAAGTGCTGAAAGAATAAATGTTTATTAAGCCTGTATTTCCATGTGTTGGGAAGCAGTATAGTGAACCAGTTCAGAGCACGAACTTAGGAGCCGGAAAAAGCTGGGATCACATCCTTGCTCTGCCATTTACTTGCTGTGTGACCTTGGGCCAGATACTCAAATTCTCCAAGCCTCAGTTTCTTCATCTGTGAAATGGGGCTAATCATACCATAATTTTTTCATCTGAGGCACCATGGATTTTAGAATATAGCATCATTTTATGTGTAATTCATAAAGAAAAATTGCTACCAATTAAACTATGATATAACTGTCTTTAAATTGAAGTATAGTTGATTTATAATGCTGTGTTAATTTCTGCTGTACAGCAAAGTGATTCAGTTATACATATATATATACATTCTTTTTCATATTCTTTTCCATTATGATTTATCACAGGATATTGAATATAGTTCTCTGTGCTATACAGTAGGACCTTGTTGTTTATCCATTCTATATATAATAGTTTGCATCTGCTAATCCCAAACTCCCACTCCATTCCTCCCCTACCCTCCTCCTCCTTGGCAACCACAAGTCTGTTCTCTATGTCCATGCGTCTTAAACTGTGATATAACTTGATTGATTATAAGATGTACCCTGTTTGCAAACATATTAGAATATGGAAAAACATGTGTGCTTTAGAATTGATGTATTGTGTTGGTGCCGACCTGATATGGTTTTTATAAAGTTTAAATGAGATGGCATGCATCAAACACCTAGCAAACGGTACCTTTTATATAGTAAGAGCCTAATAAGTATTAGCTATTATCATTAGCAATTATGGTCATCTTGCAAATCCTAAAACAAATCATTGTGTGTTGTTTTCTTTTTTAATATCTGAAATCAAGTTGCAGAACATATCTACAGAGCCAGTGTTGATTTTTGCAAATAAGGAGTGGGGTATCAGCAAAATGTCTGTCTCAGACCTGTGATTCTGTCCAAAAAGCTTAATAAGTGTGACACTTGACAAAGGGCTTTTGGTGGGAAGTATGCTTCCCACATTTCATGTCTTAAACAAAGGTAGAATAAAGGCCCAAATTATGCTTAGTAACGCAACAAGTTGAAAGCCAGCTTTTAATGCAGCTCCGCTCTGCTTGCCTACTCCTGTGATAACTGATAATTTGATGACTAGCTGAGCAGTTGCTCCACAGTAAACCACAGGAAGGCCTTTATGCCCAAAGCCAGCAATGCTTCAAATGACAATGAAGAGCTGTCTGAAGCAACATGATATTGATACCAGTTGCTCTGAAGGTAGAGCTATAAGACAGCACCAGAGAAGGACAAAGCCTGGACAGAGAGAGTGTATGTTAAATTGACTGCAGGTATAAGGAACAAAGCCCAATGCACTTCACGTGTATGGAAGGACAGCTGACCATTCTTTGTCTCCATGGACACCTTGAAAGACTTCATAATACTTGTCCCGTCATACCCCTTAGCACACGATTCTTGCTATTTAATTGCCTGTGTGTCTAGCTGGACTCTAAGCTCAGAGGGGGGCGTGATTGTGTCTCTCCTGCTCCCATTCTATCTGCAGTAACTAGCACGCAGAAGGTTCTAAAATCTTCACTGGATAATTGATTGAATACTGTTTAACCTTAAGCAGAGGAGTGAATAAGGTACAATGATGCCAAACTTTATCAAAACTTCAATTTAAAATAAATACATTTGAATTTGAACAGAAAGGATTAGTCAATATGTATTTGTCAAAATTCTCCCACACACTGTGATGAAGAGTGGCCCCCACTTGCCACAACTAGAGAAAGCCCTCGCACAGAAACGAAGACCCAACACAGCCCAAAAATAAATAAATAAATAAATAAATTGAAATTCTAAAAAAAAAAAAAAAATTCTGCATTATGGTCTACCATTAAGGCATGTTCTTTCGATTAAAGCAAGTTCCTGGGAAATAAGTATTGTGACAATGGGAAGAGCAATAGAGAATTGTTATAAACCACCTGTCCCTCAGCTTTACTCCAGATTATGGGGCAGATTGTGAACACCTGTGTTCTCTTTGTTCTTCAGTGGTGTTCATAGCCATGTGATGGTGGGCAGGTCACTTAAACTTGTAGTCTCAATTGCCTAGTCTCTAAAATGGAAATGATAATAATACCTCCTCATGGGGTTGATGTGAGGATAAAAGGAAACCGTGTCTTTAAAACACCTCATATTATTCCTGGTGCATAGTAAGCAGTGAGTGAATGGTGAATAACGTTATCATCATCACAGTGGAAACACATGCATTCATATATCTGGGTACAAAGAGACTTCAGATGTTCTTAGGGGGAGAGAGATTGTATGGTGCCCTTGAATATTCTCTCCTGGTCTCCAAAAGACTTGGATTTCTGATGTCCTTTGAGGGACTCCAATGATGCTCTAGCTCCCCAGCTACCTTTTCCCTGCTAACACACCACATATATCTGTAGTGTCCCTTAGCCCAGTTGACTTTCCACCCCGATGCTGAATCCATACTGAACTTGTGCTCCGAGTCCTGTAGGACACCTGACTCCCTGACTGTTAAACAGTCACATGCTAATAGTGTTGGTATTAGAACTACTGCTTCTGGTTACTCCAGGGATGGAATGCTAACAGTATGAGACGACCAGTGAACCATGGATTGGGAATGTGTTCTGCTGCTGGACCAGGGAAAACGTGACAACCCCAGTCCCTAAGGACACTCACTTCATGTAACATGAACATGCTAGTTAACGGCACTGTTGTAGGTGCATTTCTTTCTTTCCTGGAATATTTAATGTCCCAGGACTGAAAATAACCAGAGCCCAGAAACGTGAAGCCATGGTTCTCAAGCCGGGAGACCACAGGGGGAGATGGGGGAGCTGTACAGATGCCTGGATTCTAACTGGAACCAAGTAAATCTGAATCTTTGGGGCTGGGCCCAGATGAGCACTCAGTGATGAGAACATTGGGTTTAGAGATTCTAGGAATCACTTTGTTTCTCAGCATTCATGTCTGTTTTCCTTAGCTGGACCCTTTCTGTTTTGTTTTTTCTTAAGTGTTTTATTTTTTCTTAAGTGTTTTATTTGCTTTGGGTTTTTTTTTTTCTGTTTTTAAATAAAATCTTTAATTGTTTCATACCTTTGTTGTTTATACATTACATGAAATACATTTAGAGATTTACTGCATACCTGTGGATCACAAAGTCAAGAAGCAGCTTTTAGGAATGTCCTATTGTGCATGTCTATTCTCAATCAACTTCAATGATTTTTTTTCTTTTTTCTTTATTACAATAATGTGGAGCTGCTAGGAGGTATCATAGAAGTTGACTAGCTATGAATCTTAAGCTGTGGTGGGTTGGGGGGCCCTTGTAAGGATGGACTTGGGTGCCTTCTTGGTACCAGGACCTGTGACACAGTTATCTTCTGCTAATTATTATTCATCGTTTACTAATTTACTATATTGATCAGTTAGGCTTGGTTTGCTGTGGTAACAAGCAACCCCCAAATCTCATTGGATTCCAGCAACAAAGGTTTATTTCTGGCTTATGCTTCATGCCCATCTAGGACTCGGGTAAATGTAACGAGGAAGAGAGCACAGAGGCCTGAGCACCGGTGTTAGAAAGGTGACATGTGTCATTGCCACGCACATTCCTCTGACCCAAGCAAATCATGTGCCGCGCCCAACTTCAGGGAGGCAGGGCTTGAATTCCACCCTGGGCCTGGAGGAAGGAGGCCTTGTGAACAGTCCCAAAGACCCAGACACTGAGAGTGTCTTTTTGTTGGACAGCTAGTCAGTTTTCTTTGCATTTGTCCACTTATGAAATCCCAAACTAGAAGAGGTTTTATATAAAATTATAACTTTCAGAAGTGTTCATACTTCACGTCCAGTGAGCCTATTTTGCATCCATATCATTTAGTATTTTTAAGAAATTTGGGGGGAGAGTTTTTTAAAATTTACTACTTATTTCAGTTTTTTGTCATAATATTAATTTTACGGTGGAAGAATGGCCGCAGAGCTGCAGATATTTTTATTCTTTCCTTTAATATATTCGTTGAAGGCATTAGAGGTGATGACACATGCCAACGTGGAGGAAATACTCAAACCACTGAATGGCTGTGCTGCTTGACGTTGCGTTTATGGACGAGTTTGGCTGTCCTGCTACTACATTTCTAGGCAGTGAGTGCCATGGCAGGATATTGAGCAAAAGGAATTGCTGAAATTAACTCAGTAAATATGATTGTAAGAAAAAATACACTGGAAGAAAAAAGTCGGGAAGGGCCTTTAGGTTGGAGAGAGCTGTTTGCCTTGCTCATTTCTCATACGGCCTGGCATTCCACGGTTTGGAATGGGCGTGGGTAAGACTTGCAGCTACTAGCTCAGGGGGTGTGTATCAAGGACTCTGCCCATGTCACTTCTCTTCCTGGTAAAGAACCCAGATGGTCCCAAATGCCAGATGTTCCCGTGGCAAAACAGCAGACTACTAGGGAGTGTTTCTCGCTGGGTCTACATTTGAGGTCTGGAGAGGCCTGGCAATTTAGCACTGCATGTTCTTTTCCCATCAGCTCTGCAGCTAGCTTTGGCATGTAACTTTGTTCAGGGGCTAACACATCTTTGGGGAAGTCGACAATCCCAGCCTGGATGATATTACTTAAAAAATTTCAAAACATTCTGTCCTTTTTATAGAAATTTGCTTCACTGCTTCCTTTAGAGTGTAGGACACATTTTACTGATTAGAATTACGAGAAAAAAAGCATTCTTCAGTGCCACATCCAGTACTCACTGCTTTTGAAGAAGGAGTGATGTTTGACACAGAAATGCCTCAGTGGGGAAGGCCACATTTAACGTTTGTTGTTTGGGTTCAGCACTGGAACCAAACCAGTTTTTCTTGTCTCCCCTTTTTTTTTTCCTGTCTGAGTGGCAGAAAGCCCAGAAATATAAGTTTGCATGCCAAGAGATGGCTCTAAATATAGTGCTGGGTGGGCAGGAAGATTGTTTCCTCATGAATGCAACTGGTGTGTGCTGAGTACTGCTCACTACCCTCCAGCGGGAAGGGGCTGCTTTAGCTGCACTGCTCTCCAGACGCGGGCTGTCCTTCTGACAGCAGAGCACAGAAACATGAGCCTAGGCAGGTTTGCTTTGCACTCCCATCTCCAGCCAAGGGGTGTAGATCAAACAATCACTACCTAGCTGGCTTCTTTACTCTTCAGGATTGAGGCATGTAATTAAACACGTAACAATGGCCAGCTATTAGAGACTGGGTAGAAGGTATTGTGGATGCCTTGTTTAAACACAGATTGTTTATAAGAGGTAGAAAAAATGTTGCTTTGCCTGTGTTTGCTTGGCAATACAGGAGGGTGTTGCTGGCTACTGTCTACCAGCCAGCTTTGAAACTTGACTATTTTTCTCTTGTTCTCCAGGGTGGCTTTTTATCTTTCCTACCTATTTACTCTTGATGCAGTTGAAAGGAAATAGAGCTAGTAGGATTAGTAGACCAGCTTGAAAGTGCCAACTTTAAAAGATTGTTTTTCAGTTTTCCCCAAAAGCAGAGCAGGTCAGTACAATAAAGAGCTTAGCTCAAAAACATCTCCTGAGCTCTTGCCCTCAGCAATTAAATAAAATATAATTTAGAACCTCAGTTTATAAACCAGATTGCCTGGAGGGAATGGAGAAAACTGGTTTGATAACTGTTTGGGTCCAGTTCCTTGTTAAAGGTTTACTTTATCTCACATTGCTTTTTTCATTTTTCTCTCGGCAGTGGACATAAAATGACAGCTTTGCAGATTAACGTTGACTTGGTTTTTAAAATCGACGTTCATAAAATGACAGCTTGCAGATTAACGTTGATTTTGGTTTTGGTAAAAGCTTATTATGCCTAAGGAAATACTGCAAAGTAGCAGGTACATGTTATATAATGCAATCATCTATGTTGAATGTATTAGCCTTGAGCAGTTAATCTCAGCATGCTGTTGGTCCTAAACCAGTGTTTCTTAACCAGAAACATGAACTCAATAACAAAGAAGCAGTGGGAGGTTCCCATCTCAGGAGAACCCTGGCTGACAATGAGCTGTACCACTTGAAGGAGAGCAAAACTGTGATCTGATGCTGACCAACTCGGTCAATAGTCGTTTGCGATACCGAAAGGCCACACTTCAGCATCAGGCAATTTCACAAATCCTCACACATACTTTTAGATTCCATCAATTGCAGGAAATGCAAGGGAGAGATAACTACTAGTAATTCATTAATACTTTTACAATAATTTTTATCTTACTCATTATAATATCTTCCATCTATATTTGGGAAATAGTACAAATACGTGGGAGACAACGTGCAGCCCCTGAAACAGTGCTCACCTCATAATTAGCAGTCAATAAATCGTTTTGACTGAAAATTAAACATTATACAGTCAAGGGACAATTGTTAGTGTCCAGGCAGACTCTAAAAACATCAGGGCCCACAGGTTGGAAACCAAGATGCAGTCTATTTCTGTGCCGCTTTATAGGGCTCTTGTCTTGCCACTGTAAACAAAGATCCAGAAAGAAGCAGTGAGCAGGCTGATGGAATCATCCTTTGGTCAGGGCAGAATGCCCCAGCGGTGAGAAGCATCTTGCTGCCCACTTCACTTTGCAGTGTGATCATTATTGTGCTTGCCGGCTGATAGTTTAAAAACTTCCTCAGCTTTGCCACTTCTCAAATGTGTCGAGATATTAAGATTTTAGTGGCTGAAAAGGAGCAAAAGTTTCACAATAGCATTCTTTTGTCAAAATAAAGTTAGTCATCAATGTTGCAAAAAATAGTTTCCCACACAGAATTTATTAGAGCTATTATTTTGTAAACACTTTATTTTTCCTAAATTAATATTTATACAAACATTTATCTTTGAACAAGATGTCCTGAGAGATTTCACTAAACTCCTTAGAGCTGAGCTCTCCAGTACAGTTGCCATGGGCCTCAGTGGCTGTTGAGTTTTGAGATGTAGCTGGTCAGAACTGAGATGTGCTCACACAGTAGGTTCTGAAGACTTTGTAAGGGAAAAAGGATGAAAAATATCTCAGTAATTTTTATGTTAATTACATGTTGAAATGACAATATTTTACATATGTTATGCTAAATAAAATACATTATTAAAGTTAATTCCTCTTTTACCTTTTTTTTTTAATGTGACTACTAGAAAATTCAAAATGACGTATGCAGCTTGCGTTGTTTTTCTATTGGACAGACGTTTACTGAATGCTGCCTGAGAATATGAGGAGACCCCCCCACCCCAAGTCAGTGAGAGTGAGGAATAATAGCTGGCCCCCAATTCGACACCACTCAGCACTCATTGCCTCTTCTAGGAGTAGACTGGGTGGATCTGAGTGACCCCAAGGGATCATTTCCTGTGCCAACCCTGATGAGTGTCACAGCTGCCTGGGGGGTGTGTTGGGGAGGAACAAGGGGCCACACCTTGGCTGAGCGGGAAAGAGTGCTCTGAACTCCTAGCCTCAACTCACTTGCCCACCCAGGAGGAGTTCTTGATCCACCTAAAGGACAGGGAAATAGAAGCTTCCTGGGCACTAAGTTCAGGCCAAAGCTAAAGTAGTTTTGTTAGAACGAACGCCTAAAAGGAGTTGGTGCAGCCCTGGTGAGAGAAGATCTGCACACCTGGAAAAATCCAAACTGACCAAGTCTAGCTTGAAAAGTTACCTCTGGTAAAGAAGGAAGGAAGGAGGGATGGAAGATGAGTCCATCCCTGGACGGGTGACTGACACCGCTGGGGTAGGGTCACAGGGGCTCACTTCTTGCTGCTCTCCACAGGGACAGTTTTTCTCAGAAGCTGAACACTAACTACACATTTATTAAATGGGCCAGGCTCTATATTTTCTTTCTGTGCATTAAATGATAAAATAAGAAAAGACATAGTCTTTGACTTCAAAGGGATTGTAATCTACTAAGGGGGTAAAGGCTGTTGGTCATTTGAAGATGGTTAAAATGGTATAGGCCTTAGGAAGTAGAAGGGGGCATTCTTTTGTGGGCAGGGGAACTGAAAGCATCCCTCACTCATTGGGAGAGGAGCCTGGATATCCAGCTGCTTTAGACCTTCCCACAGAACCTAAGTTCCATGAGAACAAGGGTTTTCATTTCTGCTGGTTCATTGCTGAATCCCCAGCACCAAAAACAATGATTAGACAGTTAGGTGCTGAATACATATTTGTTAAATGAACGATGGTTGAGGTGAAATTCTGTACTCCCTGTTACTCTCCAGGCCTGACCTGGCTGCTGGAGGCCTAGAAGCTGAAGAAGACAACTTAAAACTAGTTAACTTCCTTTGTCTTTTCTTTCCTTCCAAAATTTGCTGTCTTTTCTGATTCTGAGCCAAGTCTCCCCTGCCCCAGTCAGTCTTTCTCTTTCCAGGACTTTCTCCTACTCTTTCCTCTTCCCATCCAAAAACAAGTTGCTTTTTCTCCTGCCATTTCCTACCATCATTGCCCATTCCTCTTCCATTTCCACTCATCTAAGATGTGGATTTTATATAGTGGTTTAAAAAAGAAGATGTTGGTAAACCATTGGTTTGGGTCATCAGGCTATGAGGGAAGCCTGTGAGATTCTTCCAGGGCAGAGTGAGACCTCTAAGGTCAGAAGGATGGTTGCCTATGTAAGGCACTGATGCCAGGGCTGGCAGGGCTGGATGACGGACTTGACCCAGGTGCCTCAGGCACCTTTTATTGTTGGCCAGCTTGTCCTTTCCAAAAAATAAAAAAAATCTTTCCTTCTTGTTTCATCATAACACTTTCCCTGTTCACATGAGAGGGCTCGAGTATACCCCGCTTGGGAAGAGGGTTCCATTAAACTTTGCATAGGGTGGTCTCTGAGTACCTGCTTGCCATTATTTGGGGGAGGGGCATCTTTTTATCACAATCCCTTTTTTTTCTGACAATCCAGAAAACATCTCTAACATTGGACTGTAATACAGTTGTTTCTGAAGATGGAATATAAAGTTCACATAAACCCTTTTGCCATTAATAGAGGTATTGCTTTATTAACAACTATTGCAACCTCCCAAGAGGGAAATGAAGTGCTTTAAACGTTTTTTTAAAGCTACTTAAACAGTTTAAGATTCGTGTGGTTGGAGTGACTTCCATAGTAATTGCTAATGCAATCACGAAGGCCTTCGGTCAGTCTAAGTGCACACCATGGATTGAGGATGTGCTGAATATAGTCTGCATTTGTCTAATGACATCCTTCTTCCAAGTTCATTTTAATGCCACAGTATTTGGAAAGAGGAATTTTCTCCACCTTTGTCCCCAGTCCCACTTCCTACTTCCATTTTTTTTTCCAGAGGTGTGTGTAGCAAATAAAACAAAGCAGCAAATACAGATCAAAAGTTTTCCAGCAGAGTTAGTGTTTTTTGTACCACTTTAAAGTTCTGGTTATTTATGGTATAAACTATATTTTCAGCCCCATAAACAGAACCTTTCAATTAAATTGAAAAAAAATTATTAAGTACTCAATGGGTTCCAGAAAATCAAGACTCTTGGTTGTTACAAAAGCCTGTTTCATGGTTAGAGGCCAGTGTGGCCGACCACAGAACTACACCACAGACTGTAAATTTAGCAAATGCCAGAAACTTGACTGGAAGTCAGAATTGGCCCCGTATGATTATAAACAATTTATTCAGTTACCTAATTCCTTCAAGCAGAAAGCTAGAAGTGTTGGGATCCGAGAAAGCAGATGTGGAAAACCCAGATTAAGCACGTGTGTTAGGAAGACAACGTATTGTCAGAGAGTATAATCTGGACTCAGGACCATCCACCAATTTTCCATTTTAATACTATTGCCCTTAAAATGGAAATAGACTGCCTTAAATTAGAAAGGACTTTATGGACTGATTAGTGCCTTCACAACTATATTCTCATGTTATCTTCCTAATAATATGGTGGATTTGTGAGTACATTTTGCCTGGTTTACTCTGCAGATTGCATTTAAATGCTCTTCCTCCAGGAAGCCTTCTCTGACTGACTGCTGCAACCAATCTCCTTTCCAGCAAGCGGGGTTCAGAGCCCTCCCCACAGCACTGAGTCTTTACCCTGCTCACAGCACCTACTGCTCTCCATTGAATTTGCTTCTGTTGCCTGCTGCCTCCATTGGATTTGTAAAATACTTGAAAGCATAGGTTCTATTTAGTTGATTCTTGTGTCCCCCAACTCAGTCTGTCAAAGGTGCTGAACTGAATTGAATTATGCAGGTGGAAAGGGAAGTGCAGAAAACTTAACCATCTTGCCCAAGGCACTAGAATGTAAACCCCCTGAAAGTAAGGTCTTGGGCCATCACATTCAATATGGTATCCCCAACACCTAGAAGAGTGCTTGGCACAGAGGGTGTGCTCAAAAAGGTTGGATGCATGGATATGACAGATGAATAGCAGAGCCAGGACATAAACCCAAGTCTGCACTATTGAGATTCTATACTCTATTACATCCAAAAACATGAAAGGAGATTGAAAATATTATTTAATAAGCTCCTACCACGTGCATGACTCTGTGTAAAGCACTTTCATGTACATGATCTCATTTAATCTTCCCAAAGGTCCTGAGAACATTCTTGTGTGAGGTTATATTTCTCTTGGGTAAATACCTAGAAATATAGAGTAGATATTTGTTTAATTTTATAAGAAACTGTCACACAGTTCTCCAAAATGATTGCACCGTTTTGCAACCCTCACAAGAGTCCTGAGAAAGTCTGAGTTGTACTAGGAAATTAAATCTACTTTCCCTTGGCAGAAATATATTTAATCAGCTAAGAGCACCTGAGACGATTTTGACATTTTCCTTATCTTTCCAAAGGGCCTGCTTGTTCCTGTTCGTACACTCTGTCTGTCTTGAGAATCTGCTTGGTTCCAAGCTCATGTTCCACTTCATGTTGAAGCACAGTGTTTATTCAGCTGTAGTCTGATCTGTGGAATTTGGCCATGCTCAGAAAGAGGAATCGCAAAGTTTGCAAAGTAATTTTTTTAATGGATACACTTATGTGTAGGAATCCTTCCTGTTGTCGTATACAGGCTTTCTAGCAAAATTGCACGTAAATTTTTTAGAGTATTCTGTGTACTAATATTATAAGTTTAAGATATCTCCCTTATTTAAATAAACTTTGGCTGCCATGGGTGGTCGACATATTAAGATACTGGACATTATCAACACATAGTGTTATTTGTCCTGGAAGATTTTATGCCCATCTGTAGGTGGACTTCTCTTTAGAACAGTTTTCTGGTGCTGGAACTTAGCTGCATAATTGCCACAGCCCTATCAACCGTAACTAAGGAATTTCCCTCTGTGCCCAGGGGATTCTTTGAACTGAAATTTCTCTTTTTATCTTGATTATCTTTAAAATTTAATACAGTAGATAATAACATTGAAGAAGTAAGGGGTGCCATCAAAAATATAATGTTAACACCGCTTTAAAATTCCACAGGGGCTCAAAAAGAAGTAAAATTATTTAGTTCCTTAATTATTAATTTGGGAATTTTAAATTTTTTATATTAAGTATGTTGAGATGATGATACCTATGCTTAAATTATATTATGGAAAAATCAGAAACAGAATGCTACATGCTGTGATAGGAATGGAAGAGATGGGTCTCCTTTAAAAAAAAAAAACTCAATTTTTATTCTAAACTTACACCTTTTAAAAGTTAACCATTCCAAATGTAAATGTTTTTCTTAAATGATTGACCATAGATTTCGTTAAAAGAGAGTTTGTCAGTGCATACAGGGGTTGTTTCTTTTTGTTTGTTTTGTATTGTTTTGATTCCTTTTTATAACAATTTACTACCACAAGGGAATAAGTTAAAAGTTTAGGAGCTACTGATTTTTGAGGGTCCGTCAAAAATGGAGATGCATCTGTTTATCCTCTAGTTCAAATAAACCATGTAATTAGCTATGTGAATATTTAATATTGGTTAGTTCATGTGTGTCTGCCCATAACCTCTAGCCTCCCCAACAGTAAAAGGGACAGTCCCTTAGTTAAGCACATTATTTTAAGCAAAGATAACCCTTTCCCTGGCTCTGTGCATAAATAAGTGTATTTGTGCCAGTTGAGTGCATTTGTGGATTGTGATAAAAATGTCATGCATTAAATTGCAGCCAGATTAGATCAAGACAAATATAGCAGGAATGACAAGAACATTTCTTGAATGGATATTTGAAATTTTCCGTGATTTGAAAGTCCCTAAGCTCTTTGCTCTCATAAGTGATTACGCACTGCAACAGGGGAGACTGTATTTAATGATGTGATTAGCAGTTTGTGCATATTTGGCTTCATGCTCCCTTGTAATTGAGTTACTTTCAAGCAGTATCTTAGGGAGATGCGTTAACTCTTACATGGCCGAGGGTTTAATTCAGTGAAGTATTTCCCTCAATGCTATTTCAGTGTTCTAGAATGGCACAGTCCAAAAATATATATTGCAAGACACATATGTAATTTTAAGTTTTCTGGTAGCCACATTTTAAAAAGTGAAAAGAAACAAGTGAAATTAACTTTAATAAATTCTATTTTATCTAACCCAACATTTCCAAAACATTATCATTTCAACATGTAATCAATATTTTTAAATTATTAATGAGATGTTTTAGATTTTTTTTTTTCAAAATAAGTCTTCAAAATCCGGCATTTATTTTATACTTACAACACACCTCAGTTTAGGCTAGCCTCATTTCAAGTCTAGAAAGACCTCCCTATCCTGCTGCCTGGAAGCCACTCACTTGGTTTTGTCGTGAAAATTCCTAACTTATTTCCTTAATTTTCCACATTTCACTATCCTGAAGTCTTAAGATCATTAGAAAGGGACGTTTGGATAATTATACAAGCCATCACATACTGAACCATCCACTGTGCTAATAAGCATGTTGCACTAATTAGTTATCTCATTCACTCTCATGTGACCCTATGCAGTTAGGCACCGATATCTCTATGTTACACACGAGGAAATTGAGATTCAGAGAGATTGATTCACCTGGCGAAGGTCACGTGGGTAGTAGGTGACAGGGTCAAGATTGGAACCTCAGTATGCTGGGCCCTCCCCAGCTCACTGTGCTGACAGCAGTGGGCTGGAGAGGAGACTCCGGGCTGATTGAGCTACCAGGAGCCCTCAGAGATCCGCTAGAATGGAGAGGGTGCGGAATGGCACAGCACAGCTGAGAAAACTGCTAGGTCAGCTCTGAAATCTACCTGCTTTTCTGAACATCCCTGGGCCCATGCTTCTCTCTTTCCAGACCACGTTTTAGTTCGTGTTTACTTAGTGGGACATGTAAGGATATTTACCCACTAACATCATAGAGACACATCCTTAAGCATATTTATAAATTCTGCTCAGTCCTTACACCCCACATTATTTGGTGGGGAGGCTTTTTCTTTTTCTCTGGAGTCTGTGAGGATGTAGACCTGAGAGTCTCTTAACTATAGACGTAGGCAAGGATGTAACCTCCCCCTCCTTTTCTCCTGCTCCAGGAGACAGTGCTTTGAATGGAGAGAGAGAGAAACCAGACGTGGCTTCTGAACATACTTTCCTGCTAAAAGGCTGAAGAGAAGGAAAATGTTTTGCAGTGTAACTGATCTGATGAACCTCCCTAAGTTTGTTAGCATGTTAACCGTGTCCGCAGCTAGCCCCTTCCTTTGGACTGCTTCCGTTTGTCCATCTACACAGCAAATAGGACAGGGTCAGGGAGGATGGGGAGAGAAGATTGGAGCTTTGCTGCCTTCCTCTCCAGAGGAATGGTTTGCTTCTGTATCCCAGGGAGACAGGGTGTTCCAATTAAACCGAAGTATGGGACACCCACCCACCTGAGCCATCTGGATACCTGCCATGTAAGAAAGGTTGACAGAAAGGCTAATGGTTTCCTGGAATCTAGACTCCCAAATACCCAAGATTTGGAGAAAATGACTTATCATGTATGACCCAGAAACATGATTCCTAATCCTTGGTGGGATGAAAACAATGCACTACTATAGAAATCCAAAAATTATACTCATAGCCTGAGTGGATCTCTGGGCTGAGCATTCGTTAAATAACCCAAATTGGTATCTGCTGTCATCATAATTGCTCATTAAAGTAGCAACAGAAAGAGGGAAAACTTTAACATTCGCGGCTTCTCCTACAGTTCTAGCCTGATCCCCAGGTTCTATTCAGTCATTCTGGTGTGAACCTGTCGTATCTCGGCTCTTAGCCCTGGGTCTGAGCATGAAGGGATCAACCACTGTAAGTTTTGGTGTCTCCTGGTAGCCACTCAAGACAGTGTGGGAAACAGTGAGGAAAAGGAGTCACTTTCTTTTCAGGCAGGAAGTATTTCCTGAGTACCTGTATATTAGGTGTGCAGGGGAGACAAAGTATATAAAACTATGTCCCTGCTTTCAAAGTCTGATTGAGAAAGTCAGACATACGTCAGGGAAACAATATGCAACAAGATATAAGCAAGCAAGCCCTGTATTGCCCTTTCCAACAAGTTCTTGGGAATTTTGTAGAATATTAAAAATATGTTTGAATGGTACTAAAAACAAGTTCTTAGTAGTGCAAAGGTTAAGGGGCTCAGTAAAAGAACATAGACTCTGGAATCAAACCAACCTCATGTTAAATGCCAGGTCTTACTAGCTGTGCACACCTTTAAAATATGTCCACCCAAGTGTTCTCTACAAAGAATCCCAAATAATTTAGGTAGATACCCCTCCTCCAGGAGGTAGATGTTAACTCCCCTCATTTTGAGTATGGGCTAGACGTAGTGATTCACTTCCAAAGGAGAGAGCATGGAAAAGGAAAAATACTAAGTTTACAGTGGAGACACCTGGTAGATAGCCCTTTAACCAAATGGTCAAGGCTAACATGATGAGAGAGACGTCATGTTGATATGATCTCCCTCCTGAAGGGGTGTGATGAGAAAAGCACTTTACCTCTGTGGTAATCCCTCCCAAAATGCATAACCGCAGTCTAATCATGAGAAAATACATCAGACGAACCTAAATTGAGGGACATTTTACAAAATAAATGACCAGTACCTCTTAAAACCAGTCAAGGTGTTGAAAAACTTGGAAAAATTGAGAAACCATCACAGGTCAGAGGAAACATGGCAACTAAATGCAATGTGGTATCCTGGATGGATCTTGGAAGAGAAAAAAGACATTAATGAAAAAAGTCGGGAAATCCGAATAAAGTCTGGAGTTTAGTTAATAGTAATGTACTAATGTTGGTTTCTTAACTTTGACAAACATACCAGAGTACTGTGAGATGATAACATTAGGGGTAAGTGAAACTAGGGGTATACAGGAAATCTCTGTATTGTTTTTGCAACTTTTCCATAAATCTATTCGGAAAATTGTTCCAAATAAGAAGTTAATTTTAAAAAACATATGTCCATTTATTTTATGCAAATATATAGAAAGGCCTCATAGCATACATGGTGCTCATTGATAATAATGGTCACCTGGAGGGAAGGGCCTGGAAATTAAATGTGATGGTGAAGTAAGACTTAGTTTTATCATAATATTTGCATATTTTACAATGAGACTACATTTACATATTCATTATTATTTGTATAATAAAACAAAACTTTAACATATTTTGGCATGTTTAGACTCAGCTGGAATGGGTTTCAGGAGGTATCTCTATCCAGCAGCTTAGCTAGTGTGGCAGACAGAATAATGGTCCCCCTAAAATGTCCATGTCCTAATACTTGAAACATGTGAATATGTTACCTTCCATTGAAAATGGGACTTTACAGATGTGTTAATTTAAAGATATTGAGTTGTGAGATTATCCTGAAATATCTGGGTGGGCCCAATGTAGTCATAAAGGTCCTTATAAGAGGGATGCAGGAGGGTCAATCAGAAGCCGATGTGACAGTGGAAGTAGGGAGAGAGACTGGAAGATGCTACACTGGCTGCTGGCTTTGAAGATGGAGGAAAGAGCCACAAGCCAAGGAATGTAGGCTGCCCCTAGAAGCGGGAAAAGGAAAGGAACCGTGTTCTCCCGTAGCATCTCCAGGAGGAATGCAGCCCTGATGATCCGTTTTGAACTTCTGACTTCCAGAATTATTATAATGAACAAATTTGTGTTTGTTTTAAACATATATATATCTCCACAAATTCTTGGATACTCCAGAGTTTGACTGCCTTCCCCTTGAGTGGACTGTATTTAGTGATTCACTTCTAGCGAATAAAATGTGGCATAATTGATGATACGTAATTTCCAAGACTACGTCATAAAAGGCAAGTGACTTCCTCCTTGCTCTCTCTGGGATCACTCGCTTTGGGGAAAGCCAGCTGCCATGTTGTGGAGTCACTCAAGCAGCTCTGTGAAGAGGCCCACACGATAAGGAACTGAGCCCTCCTGCCAGCAGTCATGAAGGAACTACATTTTCCTGCCAACCCCCTTGCCATTGAGCCTTTCTATAAAAGGGCTGTCCAGCCCCAATCAGGCCTTCAGATGACTGCCGTCGTGGCTGATATCTTGCCTACAGCCTCAAGAGAAACCTTGAACCAGAACACCAAGCTAAGTGACTCCCAAATTTCTGACCACAGAAACTGTGAGACACAACTGCTTGTTGTTTAAGCCATTAAGCTTTAGGGTCATCTGTTACGCAGCAATAGATAATTGATATAGTATGAAACGTGGTTAACATGCTGCCTGGTGTACATATATAAGTACTGAATAAATTATAGTTTTTATTTTTATTGTTAAAAGAAACTTATTTTTCTTCCCCTGTTATTCTAGTCTTCCCATTTTCTCTCCACTTGGAACAGTGATCCTTAACCATAACTGCACATTAAAATCAAAAAACAAAACAAAACAAACAAACAGAAAAAAAACCAAAACCAAAACTAAAAAAAGCCATAGGGCCCAAAGCCTTAGGCCAGATTAATTAAATAAAAAATTCCGGATGGGCTCAAACATCAATATATTTTGAAAATTACTGTAGCAGTTTTCAAGGACAGGTAGGGTAAAGGGCCACTGCTATAGAAACAGTAACATTTAAATAAGGACTGCTAAAATTCTATGACCTCTGAACTTAGGAGCATAAAGTTGTATTTCTTGCTAATTCATCAAAATAGGCTTTACACACTGAGGAAAATGTGTTGCAAAAAAAAAAAAAAAAAATTTAAAAACTGTCCACTGAAATAGCATGTGATCTTATAGCCAGCCTCCTTTGAAAGGAATGAAGCAATCTTTAACTAAAGGAGTTTATCAACTAGGCAGAGAGACCACAGGATAATTCTGTTGACCTTGCAGCAGCAAAATGGACTATTTGTGGATTGTATTCCAAAGGACAGTTAATGTTTTCCTTGGTTAATGTGCTGAACTGGAATTCCTTCTTTCCTGTTTATATATTCTTTCTCTCTGTCAAGCATAAGTACCAAAGAAACATTTGCTGAATATGAATTATCTGCTTAAGGCATCTAGGAAAAAATTAATTACAAATTTGTTTAAATATCTTTTAGTTGACAAAAAAAAAGGTCTGCATATTTCATACTGAAAATACGGAGCCACGAAATAGGGAATCTATAATTAACATAGAAGAGTTTGTCATTTCATCCCCTTGCATAACCCAAGGAAGGAAATAATCCACCAGGAGTCAGGTCTCTACCAAAATGAGTTTTTACCTTTCTATCTTGTTGTCTGGGTAGCTCATTGGCAAAGGAGTGAATCAAATGGTAATTCCTGGGCTAAGCAGGCTCATTATGGTCCAATGAAAGTCTGTTACTTAGATTTGGACAGTAAGTTGCATATATTTAAAAGGCATTTGTTGAATGTAGATTTTGTGGGTGGCACTTTAGAAGATTATGAAGATTCTGCCCCTGACTCAGCAGGTTTGCAACACCATTGACAAAATGAAAGTTGGTATGTAATGCACTTCAAGTTTTTGCATTTTAAACCATGAATAAAATATAATTTCAAAGAAAAGGATTACAAGCATGGATCAAATTTGATAGAGGAGGTATGTAGGAGAAGGCAGTATTTGGTTCTAATAAGTAAGAGTGCTAGGTCCTTGGTATTTGATGACCAGATCATGGATATAGTTTGAATAAATAAGGAGAAAGGAGAGCATTGAGGCTGGAAGAGAATCACAAAAGCAAAAATAAGCATCATGTGGGGAGTAGTGAAATGACTGACTTATACAAAGTGGAAGTTTAGTTGAAAAGTAATAAGGAATAAGGAGACCAAGACCAGATGATGTTGAAGCCTTGAAGACCAGGCTGAGTACCCAGAAGTCACTGAAGATTCTTGAACAGATTGAAATTGGGGGGATGTGTACAGAGAAGAGGGTAAGCGGAGTAAGCAATATGCTGAATGATTTGGAAAGAGTAGAAAATTAGAGAGATAGACAAATCTCAGACATGGTAGAGATGAATCAAGAAACTTGACTTGATGATTAATTAGATAAATAGTCTCCCTTTAGTGGGTATGTCTTAGTCTGAGGACCAGCTTCATGTGGCCAATAGCCATCAATAGATAGTGATGGAGATAAAAATATAATCAACAAATAATTTACTTTGTACCACATCTTCTTTATCCATTCCTCTGTCGATGGACATCTAGGTTGCTTCCATGTCTTGGCTACTGTAAGTTTTTTGGGGGGGTTTTGTTTGTTTGTTTTTTGGCCATGCTGCACAGCATATGGGATCTTAGTTCCCCGATGATCAACCAGGGATCGAACGCGCGCCCCTTGTATTGGAAGTGTGGAGTGTTAACCACTGGACCACCAGGGAAGTCCCTGATGTCTTGGCTATTGTAAACAGTGCTGCAATGAACATTGGGGTGCATGTATCCTTTTGGAGCATATTTTTCTCTGGATATATGCCCAGGAGTGGGATTGCAGGATCATATGGTAGCTCTATTTTTAGTTTTTTAAAGAACCTCCATACTGTTCTCCATAGTGGCTGTACCAATTTACATTCCCACCAACAGTGCAAGAGGGTTCCCTTTTCTCCACACCCTCTCCAGCATTTATTGTTTGCAGATTTTTCGATGATAGCCATTTTGACTGGTGTGAGGTGATATCTCATTATAGTTTTGATTTGCATTTCACTAAGAATTAGCGATGTTGAGCATCTTTTCATGTGCTTCTTGGCCATCTGTATGTCTTCTTTGGAGAAATGTCTATTTAGGTCTTCTGCCCATTTTTTGATTGGGTTGTTTGTTTTGATGATACTAAGCCACATGAGCTGTTTGTAAATTTTTGGGGACTAATCCCTTGTTGGTCACATCATTAGCAAATATTTTCTCCCGTTCTGTGGGTTGTCTTTTCATTTTATTTATCGTTTCCTTTGCTGTGCAAAAGCTTTTGAGTTTAATTAGGTCCCTTTTGTTTATATTTGTTTTTATTTCCATTACTCTGGGAGATGGATTGAAAAAGATATTGCTGCGATTTATGACAGAAAGTGTTCTGCCTATGTTTTCCTCTAAGAGTTTTATAGTGTCCGGTCTCACATTTAGGTCTTTAATCCATCTTGAGCTTATTTTTGTGTATGGTGTTAAAGAATTTTCTAATTTCATTTTTTTACATATAGCTGTCCAGTTTTCCCAGCACTATTTATTGAAGAGACTGTCTTTCCACTGTTGTATAGTCTTGCCTCCTTTGTCATAGATTAATTGACCATAGGTGCATGGGTTTATTTCTGGGCTTTATATCCTGTTCCATTGATCTATATTTCTATTCTATTACTCAGCCATTAAAAAGAATGAAATAATGCCATTTGCAGCAACATGGATGGACCTAGAGGTTGTCATACTGAGTGAAGTAAGTCAGACAGAGAAAGAGAAATATAGTATGATATTGCTTATATGAGGAATCTATTGATAAAAAGAAATGATACAAATGAATTTATTTACAAAACAGAAACAGACTCACAAACTTAGAGAATGAACTTATGGTTACCAGGGGCGGGGGGCGGGGGGGGGAAGGGTGGGGAGAAGTGATAGTTAGGGAGTTTGACATGTACACACTGCTATATTTAAAATGGATAACCAACAAGGACCTACTGTATAGCACAGGGAGCTCTGCTCAATATTATGTAACAACCTAAATGGGAAAAGAATTTGAAAAAGAATAGATACATGTGTATGTATAACTGAATCACTTTGCTGTACACCTGAAACTATCACAACATTGTTAATCAACTGCACTCCAATATAAAATAAAAAGTTAAACAAAACAAAGAAAAACCAAATAACCTACTTTGAACATTTGAGTCACAAATCTATAAATCAGGAGTGTGATTCTGTAGTCCTGTAATTCTTGTAAAATCCTGTAATTCAGTTGGAATACATGGTAAAACTTGCAAAGACATTTTCAGTAAATGTCCATCTTTCTCTTTTAGATAAACTATATTTCAGCAGAAAAAAAGGTTTCATCTGTGATACATACTTAAAATATTCCTTTTAAAATGACATTGTTACATGTAGGAATTTGTTTCCTCCATTCCTAATCAAAAGTACCTGACATTTTAAGTTCTAGTTTATCTTGTTTGATCTTATACTAGACGTCTAGTACTCTAAGTAGGAGGGTTGGTCTAAATTTTGACCCTTACAAGAAGTGTGTGTTGTTATTAATAGTCATATTACTATAAAAATAAGATTTCCTTATGTGTTTGAAACATTTCTTTCTTTCTTTTGCTCAGTAACTAACTTTTAGGTAGGCTTTCTGATGTAATGATAGTATCAAATGATCCAGAAAACAGTGGGGAATATTCTCAGTGGCCTGTAGGCCTCTCCATAGTGCTGATTGAGTGTCCTCACAACATGGCTACTAGGTTCTCCACAGAACTAGAGCCTATGCCCTTTTCTGAAGGCTAAATGTGAGGAGCAATGGCCTATCTGTCTAGTGATTTGGCCTTGGAGGAATTTGCTTGACATTCTCTAGAAACGGTTTATTTCTATCAATAGGGTTTTTTTCATATTCTGTTCTGACCAGCTGACTTGTCATAAATGAGTGGATTGGCAGCTGTTTACAACTTTATTTAAAGAATACTAGTTCATATAGTATGAAAGTGGTTTGAAGAAGTAATGCTATTAGACCCTTAGCAAAACAAAGTACATATTTTGTTTTTGTTTTCTGATGTAACTGTACTCTAGATTAGCTAATAAAACAATGCAAGAACTTCCACTTCTCGTAAGGGTCAAAATTTAGGCCAGTCCTCCTACTGAGAACAATAAAAGCTGGAGAAAATATACTTGCTTGGAATTGCTTGGAGACATCAGAGATCTAACAAGGCAGAATTATGGGAAAGACATGGAAAATAAGAAAATCTAGAGAGGTGAGCCTGCCATAAGGGGCCACTTTTTCACTCAGATATCTGCTGACCCCAGAAAACATACCTGAAAGGCTGAGAAACTGAACAGGGCTCCTGACAGCCCTGTGGAATAGAGGAATAAAACTGGAGTCTAGAACCCTCCAAAGCTGGGGTGAGTCTGGTAAATACCCCAGGCTTTGGATTGAGACACTAAATAGCTACCCACTAGGAGTAAGAATACTATCCTCTCAGAGCCTGAAGCTCAACTTCAAGTCATTTTCAATCCTTGAAATTGAATCAAGCTGATCTCAGATTGCTAGTTTCTAAACCTGCTGATAGCAAAGTGAAGTCTCTCTCAAGGAAGAGAATGTCATCAAGGTCTCAAATTATTTCTACAAATTTTCACATACCATGTCCACTATTTTAATAATAGTCAGGCTCATGAGGAGATAAAACAGTATGGATGAAAAAAACAAGAAAAATAGAAGGTAATGGAAACATGGGGCTCCACATAATAAATTTAGCACACACAGACTTTTAAAAAATACTCTTAATATGTTCTGTGAGATTTTTTAAAAGACTGGAAATTTTAGAAAAGAACTAGAAACTATACAAAATGAACCAACTGAAAAATTCAAGAACTGTATTTTAAAACTTGATTGATGGGTGGATTAGCTATTTATTGCTATGTAACAAATCATCCCAAGACTTAGTAACTTAAAGCAGCAATAATCACTTAATCTTTCTCATAGTTTCTGTGAGTCAGAAATTCAGGAAGTCTCTTATGAGGTTTCCATCAGATATTGGCTGGGGGACAGTTATCTAAAGACATAACTGGGGCTGGAGCCATCTTGAGGGGGTTCACTCATATGGATGGGAAGTTGGTTCCTTTCAATGTGAGCTTCTCCAAGGAACTACTTGAGTGTCCTCATGACATGGTGGCTGGTTTTCCACAGAACTAGAAATCCAATAGCATGAGGCAGAAGATGCAATGCTTTTGATGACCTAGCCTCAAGAGTCTCACACCACCACTTCTGATATACCCTATGATATTCTGTCATACCTATCTGGTCATACAGATCAGCACTGATCTAACGTAAGAGGAAGCTACCCATGGGTGTAAGTACTAGATGGTGAGGATTTTTGGGGTTGGAGGGCCCACTTGTTAACTGGCTACCGTGAGTAGACACAGCAGAAGAATTAGTAAACAGGGAAAGGAAATTAGTGAACAGAATAGAATACAAAGAAACAAAAGGATAGAAAATCCAGAAGAGGGGGTATGGATATGACATGTAATAGGATTTTCAGAGGAGAGGAGAGAGATTAAGGCAGAAGCAGTATTTGAAGAGATAACAACTGTGAATCTCCCAAAACTGATGAAAGATATCAAGGTACAAATTCAAGAAGCCCTATGAATTCCAAGCAGGATAAAAGTGCAAAACCATTGTCTCTCCCACACTATATGCACATATAATTGGTCTTTGCTTAAAATTTTTAGCCTCTGTTTGAAAACATTACTGCTGGTTTGAATGCGTTGTTCATTTTTATAATTTTGGAAAAGTCCTGCCTTAATATGATGTGAGAGTTTGGTATTGTTTGTGTTTCATTCTTAATTGTTCCTAGTCCTTGGTTATTAGCCTTTGGATCAGCCTGAAGCACTATATAAAAGGAAAATGTACATTATGACAAAGAATAAAACTCTCATTAACTTGATGTTATCTAGCTATCTAGCATTCAACTATTACTAACTGGTACTTTCATACATGTAGAAAGCAGTGACAGTTGAAATTTATGAAAATGATTTTGAAGTATTGAAATCCCATCAGAATCTTTCTTTTAACATTATGATGTATTTATTATATTTGAGGGGTTCAATACATCATCATGTAATCCAGTTGGTTAGAAATTGACCATGTGTATAACATTGGTAACTGAGTATCTGAATAACCACAGACACCATTCCTTGGCCATGCTGTATCAACAACAGTTAACTTGATATATACCTGACTTTTGTTTAGAAACACTGCCACTTTTGCTTCTACTAGTTGTTTTCAAATGGCAATTATTTTAAGTGATGGCAAGAATTTAACAATAGAAATTGATTAACATCAAGCCCCCAAAATGTTGGGGGGATTGGTATGGATTGTCCATTTAGAGGATGCTGTCCATTTCGAGATGGAATCTGGTTCTTGTTCATGACAGGTAGGGACAGATGGCCATTCCAGCTTAACGAGTAATTTGGTGGCTGTCATAAGGAAGCAACTACCTTAAAACAGATTAGATTTAGCCCATTATCTCCTAGACTGGCCTCTCTTTTGTTCAAAAAAAATCCTCGGATGAACTTGTTTTTCCCTAAATATAAGAGCATTTAAAATAAGTGTCTTAAGAAGTCAGTTTCAGTTATCAAACTATATGATTCTATTTGTTTCTTCAAAGTTTAATAAAAAACTTGGGCATATGAGGCATCCATATTACACCTTTCATTTCCTAATTTGTAACAAATTTAACTCATGTTGTTTGACGGTTTTCAATTTTATTACAAAGATTGACTTCGTCCTAGTATAAACCACCAGCTTTACTGTACCAGGGCAAAGTTCAGAAGTAATGTTGTTTGTAAACATCCAGTTTAAAATAGTGAGGAAGGAGATGCTCCCACAGTTGGAGAAAATAAATCTAACCTTTGTAATTAGAAATTAAAATATAGTTTTTACTGTTGGTAATTATTATGCTTTATCATCTGAGACCACAAATAGCTAAATCCACAACTGTTATGAAGGCTTGCTAAACCAATGCAGCATGATTTCAGATATCATGAAGTATACAAACAATATTTTCTGGCAGTATGTGTACTTCTCCTTTTAAGTGTAAGAGAAGAAATGCTTTCATAGGAATTACATTTTTTAAGTCTACTTCCTCACCATGTGACTGAAGCTTAAAGTTCCTTTCTTAGTGCATCTCCCCAGGAATGTTCTGTTTCTGGCACCCTATGGCACAGATTTTGGTGCTGTTAAAAATCAAGCTGCCTAATTAGTTTAATAGGTGTTAGAACTGGTCATGTAATTTTATAGACAGATATCTTAGGCACAGATAAGAAGTCGCCCTCCAGGTGATTCTGTGCAATAGGGCTGATCAGAAATTTGATCCTGGCTCTGGGGGGGTTCCCGTAGTAATCAAAATCTATACTCCATGGGTGAGATTTCATTATACTTAATCAGCCCAGATTTATTGAAATCTCACACATAGTGTATAGATTCTGTATTCCGTTGGAATCCCCCAGAGCCATGACTGCACTTCTGATCAGTGATCATCTCTACAGCTGAACTGAAGTGCTCAGTTACCTGCCAACTGGGTGATGCTTCCACACCACAACCAGTGCTGGAACGAAAATGCTTGAAAGAGAGTGGGCTGGGAGTGAAAGTGTTTCTGCTGGAAAAACTCTTCCCCAGAATTCACAGAAAAGTGATCGGTTCCCACTTAATCCAGTGAAACATGGTTACTCTCTGCGAACCAAGAGGATGCCAGGTTTCAAGCACCAAGAAGGGGATTCTAGGTTTCTACCCTTAGTCATCCTGCCCTGCTCTTTACTGAGCACACCAGGCACTAGGTTCAGAACTGTGCTTTATCTTATTTGATCTTCACAATAATGCAATGAGGAGTGTATTATCACCCCCATTTTACAGATAAGAAAACTGAGGCTCAAAGCCTTTGAGTCTATTGCACGAGGCCACCGAACTTTTGTAGTAGAGCTTGTACCCAAACCTAAATCCTCCAGACCCTCAAACCCTACACACAACCATTATGCCACATCGCATTTCCTCTCCTTTCAGTAGTTTTCATCCCACCTTCTCTGTCTACTCTTCCTTCTCCTCCACTGGCATCTGAAGTGAGGCAAGGGGCTCAGTCACCCAAGATTGCCCCCCTACTTCCAATGCCAATCACAAGTCTAGGTTTTACCTGTACTTCTAAGCAATCAGCTACAAATCAAAGCTTCCCGCAACCCCTTCCTCAGGTTCATTTAATTTGCTAAAGCAGTTCACAAGACTTCGGGAAAACAGTTCACCTACTGTTTACCAGTTTATTATAAAAGGACCAGGGGAGGGGGTTGGAGGAGGGATGGAGTGGGAGGTTGAGGTCAGCAGATGTAGGTTTTTATATATGGAATGGATAAGCAGCAAGGTCCTACTGTATGGCACAGAGAACTATGTTCAGTATCCTGTAATAAACCATAATGGAAAACAATAATTGTAAAAAGAATGTATATAAAAATAAATAAATAAAAGGATCAGATAAAGGATGCAGATGGAAGAGATGCAGAGGACAAGGTGTGTGGGAAGGGGCGAGGAGCATCTCCATGTGTTCATGAACCTGGAAGCTCTCTGAACTTCGGGGAATTTTTTTTTTATTTTCACATAGGTATGATCAATTATTAACTCCGTTTCCAGCCCGTCCCCCCTCTGGAGACTGGGGGGTAGGGCTGAAATTTTCAAGCTCCTAATCATTGCTTGGTCTTTCTGGTGACCGGAGCCCACCCAGGAGCCCACCAGGAGTTACCCCATTAGAGCAAAAGACACTCCTATCACCCAGAAAATTCCAAGGGATTTAGGAGCTCTGTGCTAGGAACCAGGGGCAGAGATGAATATATACTTTTTCTACTATTTCACAGCAGGTTCTTAATAAATACTCCTCTCCCTGCCATGTCTAATGAGGTGAGAAATGCCAAGCATGGCAGATACCCCAGCTTTGGCCTGTGATTTCTTGGGGTAAACAATCCTCTCTTCTCTATTTTATTGAGTTGTTATTACACAGTACCATGCATGGGCCTGTCCTGGGGCCTACAGAGCAAGGTAGCATAGTGATTAACAATATGGGCTTTGGACTGGAATCCCTTGGCTTTGCCAATTGCTGCTGTCTGACCTTGGCAAATTACCTACCTCTCCAGGCCTCAGTTTGCTCATGTTTAAAGTGTATATATGTGTGTATGTGAGGTGGGGAGAGGGAATGGGGGATATGCCTACTTTGAAAAGTTGTAATAGGGACTAAATTAGATAACATATATAAAACATTTAGTACAGTTCCTAGTATACAGTGAGCTAAATAAATGATGATTATTACTGTTATTTAATATTATTGCTATGGTTATTCTTTTTATACTCTTCGGCTAAAATAACTTTAAAGAAACACCGAGACTATCTCTTGCCATTTTAATTGGACCCTGTTTTTGAAGAAAGCCGCTTACCTTCCTAGTCTGATAAGGGCAGTAATCAGTGACTTATTTACTGATAAGCTCTGTTTTCCTTTGGCACAGAAGCTGATCCTAACGCAGGCAGTGTGTTCTGTTTCCCACGACACCTTTGAATAAAATGCCATTTCCTCAGGAACAGCTAGAAATACCGATGCTAATTTTTCCTGAGCTCAGGAAAAGCAAGAGCGCTCCCACTGCGGTGGGCTGAAGGAGCTCTCCAGAAGCATTACGTCATCCTAATTTGCACTGCCAGGGGATGAGCTCATGGGGCGGGGTCTCACGGGGCTGCAGCTGTGCCGGTTCCTCACTTGCAGGATGTGCGGCCTCCAACTCGCCTCTCCCTGCTGCCCGCTCCACCCACCCACTGCCGCCTGCGCCACACAAGAGGCACTGCGTGATGAATGATTTAAAACGGGAGGTGAAGTTCTGCAAAATATAATCAGGCATCAGAAGGCACAGAAAAGGCAAACTGCATTTTCGTCATTTTGTATTACTTTAGAAAGAACACACACACACACAATTGCAGAACAGTTGTCAATGAGAGAGACTTGTGTTGGTTGTCTTTGCTTCTCTTTGTCTAGAGCAGCATCTTTCCGCTTTTGTGCTTCACACAACAGCTTGATCTATGGTTGAACCCAGGCTGGATCTGAGAGGATCACAAGTCTGGCCCTGAGCCATAGCTGTGGCAAGGTCGAAACATGCGAGCCATTTCCCCTTCTTTTCATTATTATATGTATTGTGAGTATATTTATACTCCTGCTAATCTACCTGGCAGTATAGGGAAGGGTTAAACATACAGACTTTAGAGTCAGGCAGCCTGAGCCTGGATCTCAATACAGACACATGCACTATCTTTAGGACAGTGAGAACTGTCACCTCTGCAAGCCTCAGTTTTCCACCTACAAAATGGGGATAATAGTGAAGACTAGATCAAAAGACTGCTGCAGACATTAAATGAATATTGCATGGTAATCACTAAGCACAGTGCCTGGTCCATGGAATGTACTCAATAAATTGTGAGCGATCATTAATAAGATAAACATGCTCAACTGCTCTATTAACCAGTCACTGCAAGAGAATATATATATGTACAAATATATATATTTAAAATATAAATTGGAAGGTGGATGTAAATGTATTATAAGATATACTTCCAAGGAAATTATTCATTCATGAAAAAGACCTGTTTTGTTTTTTACCTTTTTTTATAGAAATTTTCAAACATACACTGAAATCTAATCATATACTCAACCCCTCACATACCCATCACCCCAGTTCAACAATCATCAACATTTTGGCAGCTTTGTTTCATCTACTCCCCACCCTTTCTTTTTTTAAAAAAAACATTTTTAAAAATTTATTTATTTTTGGCATTGGGTCTTAGTTGCTGCACGTGGGCTTTCTCTAGTTGCAGAGAGAGGGGGCTACTCTTCGCTGTGGTTCGCAGGCTTCTCATTGTGGTGGTTTCTCTTGTTGCAGAGCACAGGCTCTAGGCTCACGGGCTTCAGTAGTTGTGGCACGCAGGCTCAGTAGTTGTGACTTACGGGCTCTAGAGCGCAGGCTCAGTAGTTGTGGCGCACGGGCGCAGTTGCTCTGCGGCATGTGGGATCTTCCGGGACCAGGGATCAAACCTGTGTCCCATGCATTGGCAGGCGGATTCTTAACCACTGCGCCACCAGGGAAGTCCCACACGCTTTCTTTTCAAGCGGAGTATTTTAAGGGCAAATCCCAGATATTATATCATTGTACCTGTAATACTTGAGTATGCGCCTCTAACAGAAAATGATTTTATTTTTAATTTAACCCTACAACATAAAATAATTCCTTATTATCATCTAATGTCTGGTCCATATTCAAATTTCCACAATTATTCAAAACTGTTTTCTTATACCTTAAAAAAAAAAAATCACAGAAAATGTTCCTCAATGCGTTTCTAAATATGTGAATTCTTGGCTTTTTCAGAGCTATATTTCAAACATTAATAAACACAGATATTGATATTCATGCAGTAGGACCAAAACAGATTACTAATTTGTTTTTGTTAATTGTTAATCTGAATGATTTGTCTTAAAGTAAGAGGTTCTGTATTGGTTAGAATGACTAAATAAATAATGAATATGTATTAATTTTTTAGTCGTTAATTTTATATCTGTGATTCAGATGGCCAGTATTTTAATGTGCTCGTTATCTAAGCATATGACTTTAAAATCTTACTTAAACCAACACCTAGTGTATAAACAAGATCATAATTTATTCTTTTTGCTGCAGATACTAGCTTGTTTCATCTTAATGTCTGTAAATCACTATACAGTAGAAATTTATTTGGAAAGTATTCTAACGTTCAGATTGCCAATAGCTGTTCTTGGTTAAATGTAAACATTTAATTTAACTTTCAGAAAATACATCTTTTTCCATTTAAGGGGAAGCTCTGTATGGCTCCTGATGTGTTTAAAATTCATATAATCAGTGTTACAGTACGTCTCCAGGGAGGCATGAGTTATGTCCACAAAAATTTATGTGTATGCTCTATTTTTCATAAAGGATATAGTCTCTCACTGCTGAACATAAGTTCCCAGGATGACGTCATATTCTTCTTTGACAAGTCAAGGTCACTCAAAGCCTCTGTGATCTGGCCTCATTCCTTCCCTAGCAGTATCCCCCATAACTTCCTCTTTCCGCCATCCCCCATATACCTAAGACTCCAGCTGTGTTGGACAACTGGCCATTCTCTTTGTGCTTTTCCATCCCTGCTCTTCTTCTCAAGCTATTCCACATACCTGAGGCAGAGTTGCCAAATTTAGTAAATAAAAATACAGGAGGCCCAGTTAATTTTGAATCTCAGATAAACAATGAATACATTTTTAGTGTAAGTATATCCCCAATATTGCATGGGACATACTAATACAAAAATGTTATTTGCTGTTTATCTGAAATTCAAATTTAACTGAGAGTCCCGGGTTTTGTCTGGTGATGCTAACCTAAGGAAACTTTTCAAGGGTTGGCTTTTCTTCCAAGTGGCCTTCCTGAGTGCCACCCTGCTACCACAGCGTTTTGCTGGAACCTGTAATTACATATAGAAGCACCCCAGTATTTTTTAACTAGTCGTATGTATGTGTGTCTCCTTACTACTTCATAGCACAAACACCGTGTCTTATTCCTAGAGTTCTAGGATTTAGCATTTACACCCCACTCCCCCTTCCCACTCCAGAGGTTGGATAACATTAACCCCTCACAGCATTTTTCCCAGTGCTTTTGGGGTTTTTTGTTTTGTTTTGTTTTCTTCATGTCAATCTGTATGGCCTATATTCATCATTATTGATTCCTAACAATGTACCAGGCACTGTAATAAGCAGTGGAGGTAAAGAGGCAAATTAGATACGTTCTGACCATTAGGAACTCACAGCTCATGGTCTCAAGGTAGAAACACATAACTAGATAGGTATTTTGGTAGGTATGATGTATTTGATAAATATTTATTAAAAACCCAATATATGTCAGGCACTGTTCTAGGCACTGAGCGTGCAGGCGACACAAGGAAAGCCCATGTTCTCCTGGAGTTCATTTCCTGAAGAAGGACTATCCAATGGCTAGATGTGAGTGAGAGTTTCCAGGTAACCTTCCAAGATTTCTCATGAATAGGCTGAGTCCTAAAGTAAAGTAGGAGTTTGCTAGACAGGTGAGGGGTGGGAAATGAGCACTCCAGGAAGAAAACTGGACAAATGCAAAGGAATGGACTAAAAAAGCCCAGAATATAGCCTCTATAAGGACAGGGACTTGGTCATGTCTACACTGATATGACCCCATGCATTGACTTGTGATGGGCACAGAGGAAGCACTTGATAAATAGTTGAAGGAATGAATGAAAGCAAGCATGGTGTACTCAGGGAAAAGAAAGGGGATTGGAATGACGCAGGGCTAAAAGCTGGGAAGTGTCACTGTAAAAGCAGACAATGGGCAGATGATGAAGGGCTTTATAAAACATACTTAGAAACGTGAATTCAAATTATAAACATTGGAGAGACACTGGAAAATTTTCAGATCTAGAATGGCACGATTCCATTTAACTTCTGAAGAGGTTGCTTGGATGGCATTGGGGACAATAGGTTAAATGGCATGGAGACCAGGGAGACCAGTTATGTGGCTATTGTTTTGGGAGGATGGACAAGGGCCAATATTAAGCGGTGGTGGTAAAATATCAAAATGGGAGACAGATTTTAGGGTTATTTCTAAAGTAAAATCAACAAAAGGTTGGATCAGTTGGGTCTAAGTGGTCAAGAAAGGGGACAAGGCCTGGACAGCTCCCACGTTTCTGGCTTCTACAACTGTCTGGACAAAGGTTCCATTAGGGCACAACAGGAGTACAGTTTTAGAACATCTGGACAGGAGATATTGGGGGAAGTCATCGGTGACTATTGAGAGTTAAAGCCATGATGATGGATGAAGCCAGCCAGAGAGAGTATATAAAATTAAATTAGAAGGGGGCCTGGGGAATGCCATTTTGCAGATATGTATTTGTCATGTACATATATATATATTTATGTATTTGCATATGGTTGAATGAGCCCAAACCTAACATCAGCTTGGAAAGGGAATAGCAAGTCATTAATATGGCCTTGCTATTCTATATCCAGAATGTTTTTATAAATAGGAAGAGTCATTGGTTTTATTTGATTTACTGTTGATACCATCTTTGACTTCCTATGGAAAGATCACTTAACCCCTTTCTGACTACCTCCTACATATTTCATCAGGCTTTGTTAAAGACCGATTGAATACAGTCTACAAAGTACTTTGAATAGCACGGGAGAGAAAAAAATGAAAATTCCAAAATCACAAGATAATTATTGATGATGGTAAAATATTATTTAAAAGCAATCCCTTCTAAGAATCTTCAAAGCAGCCCTATTTTTATGTACATGCAAAGTATAATACAGTTCCACCTAAAGGCTTGTAATGGCTTTGGAAGTGTAAAAGCTGATAAGAATCAAGGTGTGAGTCACCACCAAATAGCATTTCCCTCATTAATAACTAAGTAATGATAATAAAGGTCTTTTGAAACTTTAGAACTGTAGAATGTCTTTGAACTGACTCCCTGGATTAACCAGTGTTTTTCGTTCTGATACTGAAAACTCAAAGCTGACAGGCTACTCTCGGGATGATGGTCTTCCAAACTTCTTGCTCATGAATTCTGAGCAAAATTTAGAGAATTTTGAAAACTGTGCACCCCTCACACATTTTAAAGTTGACATCTTAAATTGTGCATAATAGATTTAAGTAGGAATTTAATTTAATTAGTAATTTAAATAATAATATTGATATTTTGATTAAAACACTGTAGCATGACTTTTAAAATATCCAATAAAATCTAAATACCTTAGAGATTTGATTCCACCATCATCCATTTTTCACAATACACAAATAAACTTTTTAACTGGCAGAAAGTCTACTTGTTCCTTTTCTTTTTAACTCAGTTTCCATTCCACCTTCTCTACAGAACTTTATCCTAATGTAATATATTTATGCTTTAAAGGTTTTTATTGATCATCCTACCATAATTCTCTGCAAAAAATATATTTATAAATTTAAAGTAAAATAGTTTACATTTCATGTGACTATATGATTCTGAGTACTTAACATTTTGTCTGGTATAAGCTATACTTAAAATTATTAGTAGTGCACATTTGACCAACACAACACACTAAAAATTTGATAAGCAAGTGAATATAAAAATAAAATTTTATTAAAACCGCATCTCTAATGAGATACAGGATTTTTTAAAAAATTATTTATCTGTGGATAAATATTACATATTACTAGAATGAGACACTATTCAGCATCATTTTTAGTCCCAGTTTTTCATTTTTAATGTGAACACTGAAAAAACACTTGTACACACAGACAGGTAGATGGGAAGAAAAAGGGTTTCATTATATCAGTGTCACTCAATGGATTGAATTGCTTTCAAGTGAGATAAGTGGCAAATATCACAGCACTGTATCATCAAAAACTATTTTTAATGATCTAACTTGATTAGGTTCTCCTTCAGTTCTCTTGAAACCAAAGAACTGGAAACCACTTGAATTGCAAAAGAACTTTTTAAATCCAATACGCAGAGTCATTCACTTTTTCTGACACCGACACTAATTTTTCTAATTGACTCGAGTCGCCACCTAGGAGGTCTTACCACACTGAAAATAGATGAAAAGTTGTCTTTTTTCATAAAGTGGGAGAAGGCGCTTTGGGGTACAGACAAAAATAACCCTTCCCAATAGCAAATATTTTCTCAGACCAGCTGTAGAAGATGTACATACAAGTTAAGGATTGTAGTAACAAATCATTTCTATAAAAACGAAGTTGATTGCTTTGAAAAAGGCAAGTTGCTTTAAAAATTGATGACAAACTAGGTGCTACGAAACGTTATAAAAGACTGGAAAAATCTTTAAATTAGGCACTTCTCTTGCTTGGTAAATGTCTTTACATTCTTGTTTCCCTTTAAATCACAACAAAATATTTTATACAATGCATGATTTATGCAACAATAATTAACACTTATTACGAGGTTACCATGTGCCAGGAACTGTCCTAGTTAATTTGTTTGTGTTCATTATGTAATCCTCACAACAAACCCATGAGGTAGATAGCTTTTCATCCCCATTTTACAGGTAGGAAACTGAGGTGGAGAGAAAGTCACTTGCTCGAGATCACACAGCTAATAGTGATACAACCAGGTAGTCTTACTCCAGGTCTGCATTCTTAACCAGCAAGCCTCAGCGCAAAGATCTTGATTTTGAATTAAAAATAAAATGTATAAGGTCCATATATAGCACTTTTATGATTTTCCCCTTTAATGAGCTTTTTTGATTAACTGATTGAGCAAGCATGTTAAGTGGTTCTCCGCTGGACCATAAATGTTAAATAATAACCTATGGTTATTATTTTAGAAACTACAAGTCAGGAATGATACAGGGCATCTCTTAGTGTCCCAAAACTGCTTAGCCATTTTGGTTACAAAAGCATAATAAATCATTGTATACATGGTGAAAATGGATATTAAAGTGTTTTCTGCAACTCTGAACAAGTTCTCCTAATTTTTGCCCAGAGTGATATCTATTCCTCTCATTTTAGTGTGCCTTTCGAAAAAATATTCTCAGAGTACCTTTAGGCACACCACAGAGTATGGTTGACACTGCAAATATCAATATATTTTAATTAAACAGACAAACCCCAGTGCAACTTCTAATACAAAGCATCTGAGACCACTTCTTTCCTCTTCTACTCAACTTTCCATGCCTTCCCTAATTCCCTGCTTTCATTTAACCTAAGATATGCAGACTGTAACATCTGCATATTTCCTTCCTTTTTATATTAAGGAAGCTCAAGCTTCCTCCTCTTTCTGTTTCCTTAAAGTTACATCATTCCAAGTAAATTTAGTTTTTGCAAAATTTAACACTTAATTTGCAAATCTCTATTCAAGCATTACCTACAGGCCAGACTCTGTTAGGCTCTGGATGTAGAGCAAGGAACAAAAAAGAAAGTGCTTTGTCCTTCACAGAGCTTATAGTCAAGAAGAAGGTGTGAGCAACTGAGCCACAATCAAATACATGAAAACTGATACAAGATGGGTAGTGGACATACTTTGTGAAAGGTGCCCTGGCAGGGCCTAGAAGATGAGGCATCGAATATCAGCCTTTGTGTTGTAAATGCCTGACCCCTGCCTGGCCCAGTAGCATCTGACTGCCTGGTTGACTGACTGATGACTTCACTAACTCCCTTGTTGACTAGTTGGTTGACAGAGATTGATGAGACTAACCAAAGGGCAGTGGCTGATTAACCTTTGAATGGCTGGTTGCAGGATTTTTGTCCCAGCTTTTAAGTTTTCCCTTCTGGATGAGAACATAGGGCTGATGGAAACTGTCCTTCTATTTCCTACTTTACCACTGAGGGGAATGAGAAGAGCTTTCTGCAGGTTCCCCTCCTCCCTCACGGCTTTGGCAGCTCTTACTGCCGCTGCTACATATGGCTGAAAGGAAAAGACCACAGACAGCAGGAGAATGACTCCTTTCCTCACCCAGACACTTAGCCTCCTCCATGCTGAGTTACTGAAGTGGAACATTCTGGACTCATACAGGAAGAAATTTATATAGAAAGTTCCTGTGGCCACAACACAGAGACTACTCCATTAACTAGTCTTGAAAATGCACCTCATACTTTAGCATTTCCTATGTACAAACATGTATAAAAAGAAAGTTCAGAAGTTCTCTCATAACCTGCATGATCTTGGCCGTGAAACTTTGAGAACTGGTAGGGAAAAAGAAGGAAAGCCAAAGTGGCTTGGTGGCTGGGTCTGAAAGACTTAAGGGCTGATTTCCAGTGGAGGTGGAGCACAGAAGTATACATCTCCTTGTAGGGGGCTTGAAAACCTCAGAGACAACCTGGGCTGAGGCTGCTATCCAAGGAGTCACATCTGGTGATAGAAGAAGGCACCAGCGATCACAATGGGAGGCAGTGGTGTCTTGGGAAGAGCATGGGTTTTAGAGGCAGACAGACAGACTTGAATTCAAACCCGAGCTTTACCGTTTAATACTTATTCAGCCTTGGAGAAATTAGCATCTTTAAAGCTCTTCCTGGGACTTCCCTGGCGGGCCAATGGTTAAGACTTCACCTTCCAATGCAGGGGATACGGGTTCAATCCCTGGTTGGGGAGCTAAGATCCCATATGCCTCATGGCCAAAAAACCAAAACATAAAACAGAAGCAGTATTGTAACAAATTCAATAAAGACTTTAAAAATGGTCCACATCAAAACAAAAAAATCAAAAAAAAAAAAATTGAAAAAATAAAAAAATAGAGCTCTTCCCTTTTCCCATGGTATTAGGGTGAGGATGAAATGAGGCAGCGTGTATAGAATACTAGACCAATGACTGCATCCCATCAGTACTAGTTCCCTCCATGTCAAGTAAGCTAAGAGATTTCCTGAGTCAGTCGGTTCTATGGAAGCCAACCTGCGCTGGAAGGCAGACCGAGTTCTCAGTCTGGAGTCGGCTCGTTGCTCAAGTATTCAGTAACCGACTTCTGTCAGCTGCAACGGTGACCTGCTTTCTCCCAGCCCTCAGCTCCTAACACATTTCCTAAAAACAAAGTGGTAAACAAACCTCTTTTGAGTTAAACAGCCATGAACTAGCCAAAATCCTTGGTGAAAAGGAAGAAAATGCCCACCAAAAAAGATTTGTGGAAGCTAGAAACCCTTTTGAGCACATGTCAGAGACCCCCAAATCTGCAATTTATATGACAAGTCATGGCTCCTTTGTCCTAGCTCCTTAAAGCTTTGTGATAATTGACCTATGTCACACTGTGAAAAGAGTAACCCTGCCATTATTGGCCTAGCAACTAAGAGTTACTTGTGTACTAATCAGCAGTTATTGTTACTTTGATCTTTCCTGGAAGCGTTCCATGGAAGCTTGTCAAATTGTTTTGGTACCGCCATGTGGGGCACACTAGGTAGTCTTTGATGATAATCAAGACATCACTAACCAGTAGCTCCCTCTGTTGATTTTAAACCTTAATAAATTGTTTGTTATCTAATTGAAACCGACAACAATGTATAGAATGCCCACTCAGTGCAAGAATCTGAGTCGCTAAAGAATACAAAGATGAAGAGTGTGGCTCCTGCCTACCGGAAGGAACAGACCTGTGTACATGAAAAGCTAAAATACAAAACTGTACAAAAACTGTATCAGCTAGCTGTTGGCACAGCAATACCAAAGAGCAAACCACCCCAAAGTCAGTGGCTTGAAACAACAAGTTATATATCCTCACTCATTCATATGTAAGTTGGCTGGGCGTCAGTTGGTCTAGACTGGATTTGGTAGGGCTGGGCGTCAATCTGCAGGTTGAGTTCAGGTTTGTTCCACATGACCCTCATCGTCTTTGGATCAGCTAGTTAGCCAGAGCGTGTTCTTCTCACAGCGATGACAGAAGTGCCACAGGGGTGAACGGAAACCTGCAATGGCCCTTGAAGCCTAGGTTCAGAACTGGCACACCCAAAACAATGGGGTGAGGAAGAATGCTCGACCTCTAGAGGAAGGAAAACAGTGTCAACTGAAAAAGGGCATGGACACAGGGAAAAGTGAGGTACTGGGAAGAATGTTGCAAACTATCATAATAATATAAAAGAAGTTCAAAGTGTTAGGGGGCATAATATAGAGAGTAATTAATTCTTACTGGGGAATCAGTTGTCACTTTCTGAGGAACATGGAATTTGAGATAACCTTACAGAGTGGGTAGGATTTAGATAAGCCAAGCTGGGGGTTTGTGCACTCCAGGTAGGGTGAACTCCATGGAGAACATCATAGATAACACTGACTTTAATAAGCAAATGAAAAATCTTTTGGGGGTGGCTAGAACAAGGGATCATTGGAAGGTGGAAACAAAAGCAAGGCAGGCACAGTTTAGCCGTTCGTAAACATTCCAAAACCCAAGTTCATTTGAGAATTTGTTGTTCATTGGTTCCTACCATGTGCAACTTTGTGAATGCTCTGAAGCATTATACTAGAAAAATGCACATAATGCACTCTTAAACATTTATATGCAAGTTCAGCCCTATAAATACATGAGAAAGAAGGAGACAATTCTATAATGTGCAACAGGATATTTGAATCTCACAACGATAAGTAATAGCCCTGCTGTTAAGGCACGAATTATGGAATGATGGGTGGAGTTGGACTTAAGACATTTCACATATATTTTTTCTGCTTAAACCTTTCCCTGCCAAGGAGGCTTTCACATTAGCTAAAAGTATTCAGAGAGTCTTTAACTGCTGGAGTTATTTAAAGAGTATGGAATGCCTTTTCAACTTCAAAATGGATGTGTGATAAAGTTTAAGCAGTGTTTTAATTGGCCTTTCTTAGTTTTCCCTGAGGCAGATAAACCAAACCATCAGAAGAAGCTGACAGTGAATAACAGCAAGTAACAAATCTCGCTGATCTGGCACTTAGGTATTGTTCCTGACAGCACAGGCCTACCATGTAGAATTTAATATAAAGCTCCCTAAGTAGATAAAACTGATGAATATTGTAATCCCAGTTTGAATAGACTCTTGAGTTCTTTCTTGTTTTCAGATTTTAGGAACAGACGTGCAATCTTAAGGATACAGAACAGAGACCAGTGCCAAAAATGTAACTCTTTTGCTTGAAATTGCTAAGTTATGAACAAAAACAGATTAAATGACTCAAAATGGATTAGTTGAAGTTTTCTGGACATGCAATTAGACATCTGTCCCAAAACTCCTCCTGTGGATCAGGTCCTGACATAATAAGTTTCCTGAGAGCAATTGGTATCAGCTGTAGTGTTTAAGGATGGTAAATGTCTTCTTGAATACTTTGACTCCAGAGGCTAGGAGGCTAAGGGAAGATGTCTTTGGGTGATCCAAGGGTAGAGGGTCTCAGATGAACTAAGATGTCTTCTGTGAGTCACTGCTTTCTTTTTAATTGATCTGATTTCCTTTGACCCTATCAAGGGAAAGAAGTATTTTAGAAAGCAGGCTGGGCAGAAGGATATGGATCCTGTTAAGTATTAGAGAGAATCCTAAAGTTTTTTGACCTATAAGCACCAACAAGGCCCTTGGAATTAAACTCCCATAATTCCAGTATGTCATGTGACTTAGTTTAATGCTCCTATTCCTGTTTATAATGAAAGAGGAAAGAAATTAAATGATATCAAGAGAGTCCCTCTGAAAGGAGATGGTAGAAGTCCCCAGCCCCTTGTCACGAGGAGTTCCTCATCTGTTAACCCCTGAATCAGACTCAGGAGTTCTTAACCTAAGCCACTCATTAGTCTCCTGGGAAGTTTTAAAAATGTCAGTGCCCCAAGGCCCACCCTAGAGATTCTGATTTAATTAGTCTGGGATGGAGCTGGGCATCTAGACAAAGGAATCTAATGCGCATGAAGGTAAGGGGAATACAGGATTAGATCAATTTTATAAGCAACACTCTGAAAGGTGGGCATGGGTGAACCTCTGGCCTCACCGCCTCCCTTGGGCCTTATGCTCCCCTGTAACCCCACATCCCCCCAAAACAGAAGTCTGAAGTCACAGTACCGAGGGCCTAGGAGTGTGCCACTCTAATCCAAATAGCAAAATCACTGCCATAAATGATCTGTTGCCTGGGGATATTGTCCCCAAAATACTGTGCCCTCAGGAACCTGTTCTGAAGCCCACAGAGCCCTCCTATGGGGTCTCAGTGCCCCTGTTGTGAGAAAAAGAATGAAATGCTCACTTTGGGGAGCGCAAAAACATGCATCTCAGATAGTCTCATTGAAAACAAAGGACAAGGTCAAATTTAATTCACATCTTGTGTGGGCTTAATAAATTAATAGTGATCCTAGAAATGCGTCCTGTACTGCTGCCCATGAGAGCAGGGGAGTGAGTTCTTCTTTCGTGATATTATCTCATTCCCTGTCCTGATAGACATCAGTACCTGAATGCAGGGTATGCGTTTTTGGCCTGTATTTTAATGAGTAATTTAATTTGATGAGTCAGAATTTTGGTTTTTGCAGCCAAGAAGTATGATCAGCATGCATCCGTAATTCTTTTTCATCTTAGAAATCACTATTGTTTCCATGGAATCCGTTGAATTGATGAATATTAAATCTGACTTCTCCTTGTGTGCATGGAGGCAAAATGGCAGAAGAGAAAGATCAGTGGCAATAGGGAGATTTTGTGTTAAACAAAATATATACTTACTGAAATATCACAGTCGTGGCCCTATCAGCCTCCTGTCGCCATCCCCTTTATGTGACCTATAGTGGGACCGGTATGTTATTCACAATTGCGCTTTATGAGATGACATCAATCAAATGGAAACCAGTGGTTGATAAGAGAAACTCAGTTCTGGAGCCCTCTTTTCTTGCAGAAAACTGCTGATGTAAATATGTGAAGCCGGGAAGAAAAAGGTCAAAGGTACCCAGAGGAGACCATTAATAGCATCCAGTAATCTCACGGAAAGAGATTGTCTAAAGGTACCAAAAGCTCCCAGACAGTCACTAATACCCTCTTAGAGCCTTGGGAGTAGTCAATGGTCCATTAATCAAGAAGGAATTTAAAAACAAAATTGAAAAAAAAAAAAAAAACAGAAAGCTTGATACTCAGATGAACTTTTAAAAAGTCTCATGGGAACCCTCCTACACTGTTGGTGGGAATGTAAATTAGTATAGCCACTATGGAGAACAGTATGAAGGTTTCTGAAAAAACTAAACACAGAGCTACCATATGATCTAGCAATCCCACTCCTGGGCATATATCCAGAGGAAACCATAATTTGAAAAGATACATGTACCCCAATGTTCATTGCAGCACTATTTACAATAGCCAGGACATGGAAGCAACCTAAATGTCCATGAACGGATGAATGGATAAAGAAGAGGTGGTACATAATATACAGTGGAATACTACTCAGCCATAAAAAAGAATGAAATAATGCCATTTGCAGTGACGTGGATGGACCTAGAGATTGTCATACTGAGTGAAGTAAGTCAGACAGAGAAAGACAAATATCATATGTATCACTTATATGTGAAATCTAAAAAAATCGTACAAATGAACTTATTTACAAAACAGAAATAGAGTCACAGATGTAGAAAACAGACTTATGGTTACCAAGGGGGAAAGGGGTGGGGGGAGGGATAAACTGGGTAATTGGGATTGACATATACACACTACTGTATATAAGATAGATAACTAATAAGAACCTATTGTATAGCACAGGGAACTCTACTCTATACTCTGTAATGACCTATATGGGAAAAGAATCTAAAAAAGAGTGGATATATGTATATGTATAACTGATTACTTTGCTGTACAGCAGAAACTAACACAACATTGTAAATCAACTATACTCCAATAAAAATTAATTTAAAAAAAAGTCTCATGAACGAGAACCTACAGAAGAGGCCAAAGTTCTGAACCGTGCAGGAATTTTCCTTGATTCCCTTGCTTGTTCAACAAATATATGTTGAATGCATCAGGTATTATTTTCAGCTCTAGGGACAAGGCTGCTATTCTTCAGTATTGATAGACTTTCATCTCAGAGGTGAGAGAGGGTTAGGAGCAGGTTTTCCCTCTGTATATCTCATTTGTATTAGCTTCAGTAGGACTTCCTCCTAAGTCAAATATTATTCTCTGTTGACTCTACAAACTTCCCGCAAAGTGGTATTTTCAACAGAGAGGAAGAATATGCTTGTAGTGTTGTGGTTGCCTGTGAAAAAATTTGGACCAGAGCTCCAGTCGGCTAGTATTATTTATCCAGGAAAAAGTGGCAGCAGTGTTATCAGGCCCTCTCTAATATAATGATTTGAAGGAGTCATTTTAGGATTGCAGTGTATTCTTCTAGAATCTGAAACAAGACTCTGCTGAGTGAGGCTCGTGGACCAGCCATCCCTGCCATGTGCCCCTCTGAGTGATACCAGAGAGGGTATTCTCCTTCATATCCACATCAGATACAAGGAGAGCCTTCTCAAAGTGCACGACTCTCCGAAATGAATCTTAAGCAATGGCATTTAGACATGACTGGCTTCTAAGATGATAGCAGAGACATAATTGCAACCAAAAGCAATTGTAAATTAAAAAGATTCCCCTAAATGACCCCTTACTGAAGAAGCTCACTAATTGAAATTATCTTGTTAGTTTACTTCTGTGTTATCTGTCTTCTCTATGCCTCCTCCATGAGGGCAGGTACCTTGTCTTCTTCACCAACCTAGACCAGGTGCCTGATGAGAACTTTATTAAATATTCCATGACTGAGCTGAATAACTGATGATATAGATGATACAAACCTGGGAGGGACATCAGACTTCACATCCCAATGCTCTCAACTTAGTGGAATGACCAGCTGAACTGAAAAGGTGACATTTAAGAGCTATAAAGATGAAGTCTCTCATCTGGGCCCCAATTTCCATCTGCACATGGGCAGGATGGGGGAAGCTTGGCTTAACAGCAATACCTATGAAACACTTACAGGAATTAGTTGACAATAAACTCAGTATGAGTCAACAGTATGAAAAGCAAATGTCCAATACCATTACTAGAAATGAGTCCCCCACTGCAGTCAATTGATTTTCCACAAGGGGGCCAAGATAATTCAAGAATTGTCTTTTCAACAAATGGTGCTGAGACAGAGTAGCTACACGCAGAAGAATGAAGTTAGACCCATACCTCAACCATATAAAAAAATTAACTCAAAATGGATAAAGACCAAATGTAAGAGGTAAAACTATGAAACTCTTAGAAGAAAACATAGGAGTAAAGTTCATGACCTTGAGTTAGGCAATGGTTTCTTAGGTATGACACCAAAAACACAAGTGACAAAAGAAAATTAGATGCATTGGGCTTCATCAAAGTTAAAAACTTTAGTGCTGCAGAAGACACTATCAAGAAAGTGAAAAGACAGCCCACAGAATGGGAGAAAATATTTGCAAATCATATATCTGATCCTGGTCTAATATTGAGAATTTATAAAAGCTCTTACAACTCAATAATAAAAAGACAACCCAATTAAAAAGGGTAAAAGACTTAAATAGACATTTTCCAAGGAAGGTATACAAATGGAAAATGAGCACACATAAAGATGTTCAACATCATTAGTCACTAGGGCAAGGCAAATCAAAAGTGATTTCACACCCACTATGATGGCTATTATGAAAAATATAGATAATAACACGTGTTGGGGAGGGTATGGAGGAATTGGAACCTTCATACATTGATGATAGAATTATAAAATGGTCCAGCCGGTGTGGAAAACATATTGTCATTTCCATTTTGTCAGAAGGTTAAACATGGAGTTACCATACGACCCAGCAATTTCACTCCTAAGTATATACCAAAGAGAAATGAAAACATATGGCCACACAAACACTTGGATAGGAATATTCATAAAAATATTATTCATTATAGCCAAAAATTAGAAACAACACAAAAGTCTATCAGCTGATGAATAGATAAATAAAACCTGATATATCCATACAATGGAATATTATTCAGCAATAAAGTTCTGATACAGGTTGTAACATGGATGAAGCTTGAAAATATCAGTATGCTAAGTGAAAAAAGGCCGTCACAAAAGATCACATGTTATATGAGCCCATTTATGTGGAACGTCCAGAAGAGACAAACCTATACAGAAAAGATTAGTGGTTGCCAGAGTGTGGGGAATAAGTTGTGACTGCTAATGGGTATGGGGTTTCTCTGGGAAACGATGCAAATGTTCTGGAAGTGGTAATGGCTGCATATCTCTGTAGACATACTAAAAACCACAAAAAATACTGAATTTTACACTTTAAAAGCATGAATTTTGTGGTATATAAATTATATCTTAATAAAGCTGTTATACAAAAGGGAGTCCCCCGGAACAAGGTCCCCTTCATAGAGCACTTGTCACATCCTGCCTGAAATACTGAATTCAGTCCTGGGCATAGGACAGAAGCAAAGTAAAACTATCTCACTAATGGAAAAGCAGCTTCAATAATTAGGACATTTAGACTTGTTCCGAGCAAGACATTGAAGACATATCGATGTTTAACCTGTTTAAAAAAGAAAAAAACAGAGGGCACATTCTAGTTCTTCAAATTTGTGTGACATTTATGTGGGAGAGGAATCAGAATTGCGCTCTGTTATGCTGGAACACTGAGCTACCTAAGGAAAAGGCTGGTGTTGCCTCAACATGAAGGAGAACTTTTGAAACATTGAATTGTCTGAATGAAGCAGGGGCTCCCTCTGGGCATGAGGAGTTCCTCACCGTGAGAGCAAGGGGTCAGAGTTCATGCAATCAGGATGCTACGGAAGGTGGCTGTGGCTTCAGATGACAGGTCGGACTGGCTGACCCCAAGATGGTTTTCCGTAGAGTGGATTCTATCATTTAATCCCAGAAAACTCTTGTGGGTTGTAACTGATCGCTCAGATCTCATATGCCTGGAAGTTTGTGATACTTTTTTTTTCTAAATGCATTTATTACCTTGCAGTTTCTCACATTCACGTGTACCAATGTTTTTGTCTATTTAACATAATCTTAAAATATCTTCTGAAATCCATCCTTATCAACTAGAAGTCAGGATCATCAGCAAATCCAAACATTTTTCTGTGCCCTCGTCCAGATCATTTATAAAATGGTCTAAGCAGCAGCTTCGCAGGAACGTGGTTGTTAACGTGTCTCCATATAGAGAGGTACCCATTCATTTCCACCTTGTTTCCTGTCTCTCAGCTGGTTCTCTGTTCATGACAAGGCTCCCTCAACCCCTGATAACTCCACTTTTTAAAAATAGTCCATGAGGTGGAATTGTATTAAAGGCGTTTTTAAAGACTGAAGGGGTTACCTTCAGCATATTTACTGCTGCCAACTTGAAGTGGTTTGGAAGCCGTGTGTGGTCTAACCCACTAGATACTATCGCTAAACATCAGTAGGGAAGATGGAGGGCTGTGAGCTATTACCTTCACCACCTCCCCTCTACCCATGTGCATATTCATCTCCCCAAGGATTTATAACAAGTGAATCAGGCATAATTTGCTTTTGCAGAAGTCATGTCATTTGCTTAGTGTTCTGTGGCCGTCCTCTTTTACTTTCACCAGCATAAAAGATAAAAAAACTGAGCCTCAGTAGTTGGTGGTTTCCACAATCCCCAGGACTCCTTCTTATAAAATAGTTATACTAGTATTCTGCCCTTTAGCACAGGGCCATTTAAAGACAGGTTATATATTTTGAGCTCCATAGGTTCTCTCTTAAGTTTCTTTAAACAGTGAGTTTTTAACCTGCTGGAGGCTATGGATCAATTTCAAGGAATCCATCGATTCACTGAAATAATATACAAAATCTTGTGCACATGTATATATCCATTTTTCTTTCCTGATTCAGAGTGTACACCTGACCTGCCATTCACAGTGGATTTCTCTATTCTTTTTTTTTTTTAATTTTTATTTATTTATTTATTTATTTATTTATTTATTTTTGGCTGTGTTAGGTCTTCGTTTCTGTGCGAGGGCTTTCTCTAGTTGCGGCGAGCGGGGGCCACTCTTCATCGCGGTGCGCGGGCCTCTCACTGTTGCGGCCTCTCCTGTTGCGGAGCACAGGCTCCAGACGCGCAGGCTCAGTAGCTGTGGCTCACGGGCCTAGTTGCTCTGCAGCATGTGGGATCTTCCCAGACCAGGGCTCAAACCCGTGTCCCCTGCATTGGCAGGCAGATTCTCAACCACTGCGCCACCAGGGAAGCCCGATTTCTCTATTCTTATTTAGTCCCCCTATCCATGAGGCTGTTGCCACTCTTCTCTTCTGTTGCCACTGCTGCTACTATCAAAACTGTCACTGTCATCAGGACTGTTGTCAGTTTCCATCTTCCCAGTTGCTTATAGTCTCTGACATCCGTCACTAGCAGGCTAGATTACACAGCTCTCGAGGCAATTCAGCTTGTGGCCAGAAGTACACTAGGAGCCACCATTGGATGGTACCAGGAAGAGTTGTGTTCGCCCTGGCCTAAGATTCTGGGTGCCTGCCCTGCCGTGCTGCCATGCACCCCAAGCTCATCAAGGTGAGCCCTTTCCCTCCCTGCTGCCAAGCTGGCCCAGCTTGTACAGTGAGTGTGTCACAGGTCTCCAACTTGTGGCAAACTGCACTCACATGTCTGGCACCCTATCCACTTGAGGTTTTGCCGACTCTTTCCCTAGCTTACTGGGTAAAAACACTGTCTTAGCTCAGGCTGTGCAATATCGTGATTTATAAGAAATATACATATTTGGTCATTCAGATGACCAAATATATTTGTTTCTCACATATATTTGGTCTTCATCCACTGTTCCTGACTCACAATGCCCAGAACCCTTGGAATTTCCTTAGCAGTAAGAGCAATGGAATAATACTTGGGCTCTCATCCTCAGTTCCTGAAAATGCTTCAGGAAAGATGACTTTTGGATCCTAGCCAAGGATGGGGGCTGGCTGCCAGGAGAACCAAGTATGTGATTAGAGAGTTGAAACTTTCAGTCTCACCCTGTCCTTAGGGAGGGGAGAGGGCCTGGAGGTTGAACTAATCGCCAGTGATCAAAATTTAATCATTTGTGCTTATGTAATGAAGCCACTATAAAAACCCAGAAGAATGGGGGTTCAGAGAGCTTCCAGGTCGGTGAACACGTGGAAACCGGGGAAAGTGTCGCACCTGGAGAGGACACGGAAGCTCCGTGCCCTTTCCCCATGCCTTGCCCTATGTGTCTCTTCATCTGCCAATTCAGATCCTCTAATAGCTTTGTAGAGTAAATCCGTAATCTAGTGAGTGAAAAGGCTTTCCTGGGTTCTGTGAGCTGCTCTAGCAAATTAATCAAACCCGAGGAGGGGGTCATGGGAGCCTCCAGTTTGTAGCCAGTTAGTCAGAAACACAGGTAACTACCTGGACTTGCAGTGGGCATCCTGAGTTGGAGGGGTCTTGTGGGACTGAGCCCTTTACCTGTGGATGCTGATTCTAGCCCAGGTAGACAGTGTCAGAATTGAGTTGAATTCTCAGACACCCTGCTGGCACCCGAGAATGGCTTGCTGGTGTGGGGAAGCCTCCACATTTACACATTGGAGTTGGATCCAGGAACCCCTTTGCAGGCTGCTTTAACAAAATACCAGAGACTGGGTGGCTTAAACAACAGACATTTACTTCTCACGGTTCTGGAGGCTGGGAAATCCAAGATCCAGAGGCCAACTGATTCAGTTCTTGGTGAGGGCCCTCTTCCTGGCTTGCAGATGGCTGCCTTCTTGCTCTTGTGTCTCTTTCTCTTATTATAAGGACGCTAATCCCATCATGGGGCTTCACCATCATAACCTCTTCTAAACCTAATTACCTCCCAAACGCTGTGCCTCCTAATACCGTCACATCGAGGGTTAGGCCTTCAACATAAGACTTTGGGGAGGACACAAACATTCAGTCAGAAACACAGACGATGGTGTCCAACTGCCTAGATGGGAATGCAGTATCCACCGCTTACTTTGCCTTACCTCTCTGTGCCTCAGTTTCCTCATCCCTAAAAATGGGGGTAATAATAGTATTGACCTCATAGACTTATTATGAGGATTAATGGAGTTCATGAAAGCAAAGCCTAGAGCAGCGGCTGGCAGATAGCAAGTGCTGCATAAATGTTAAATATTATGGTTTCTTTAAGGAGGTAGGTTATACCCTGGGTTTGACCCTGTAGGACCACAATCCAAAGGAGTTATAATAAAGGTAACTTTTAGGCAAATATCAGAGTGGTCTTTGGACAGTTCTGGAGACAGGAAATCCTCCCAGATGCTTTATTTAACTTGACTGTCTTTTTCCTCTGTACCGTGACAGCAAGTATAACCCATGCCTGGTCAGGAAAAACACATAGGCAGACAGCTGGTCCTCAAGGAATGTATCTCAGGGAAGGTGTCCAGCCTGGGGATTTTCGAGCTTTGTCTGAAAGAAACAAGATCCCTGTGTTAAATTGCATAATCACCAAAAAGAAATAGTACTTGTGGAGGGCATGGAAATACACCACTCAGATCTCCTTTCAAAATGAAGCTGCAGCTGCAGGGAACACAGTTGCCGGCCAGCCTCTTGCTGCCACTGCTTTGAATCCGCCACACCTGGTAAGATCATGCTTCCCCCCTGGGCTGCTCCTCTCCAAGGACCCGGCACAGCAGGGCTCCTAGAGCTGGGTCATTCTGCCCGACACGGGGCTTCTCTAATAGACAACCTCTGCTCAGGGCACCATCAGCTTGAGCTGAGACTTTCTTAGAACTGCTCCAAAGTACTTCCTAGCCAGTCCTTCTGTCCTCACTCCTTCCTCACAGGTGTCAGACCTGGCGGGTGGCCTGCAGGCTCCCCTGCCTTCTCAAGCTCCCACCCCCTCTCCCTTCATAGGCATCTTCCCTAGTAAGTGACTTACAGAACTGCTCTTGTCTTGGTGACTGCTTCTGGGAGGACTCAGACTGACATAGCAGCTATTACTACCTCTCTGAACTTCTAGAAGATTTACCTGCCTACGAATGAAAGCGGGTGCTTATTTCTGTCTGTGCTGGTTGAACCTTCATAGAAATAGCATACCAAGTGAGAAAAGAAATGTCCATGAAGTCAGTGACATGTCATACTGAAAGGGTTTTTCTCCATAATTTTATAATCATTTTAATTGGCTCATTTTCTCATCAGATTTCAAATAAATCCAGATTCTTAGTCCGTATGCATGTTAATTCCTTATTATAAGATTATTGGTTCATTTCAAGTATGTAGAAAAGCAAATTTATAAGCCTTCCTAATGATTCAATAAAAAGGAAAAAAGACAGATAGGTAACCACTGAGCTGTTGACTAATAGGGGCCTATTTGTATGTGAAATATTTAGAACTTCATAATAGCACAGAATTGAAAGATATATTGAATGGGTAATTTCACCGTAGTTTAATCAACATGCTATTACAGTAAGTGCACCTATAAACTGCTGCTGTGCTCGTATGACAGTTTAAATGAGTGAAAAATTACCAGCAGAGGTGGAAATTATTATTTATACCTGATAGCTATACAATTGTTTTCAGTAATGCTCTTTACATTAAATATTAATTCCAGCATCCTAGGCTTATAAGCCATTTATATTGTTTTCAGAAGAAATGTGAAAGAGTAGCTACAATGCTTTGCTTCCCCTGCACTGTAGACTTCTCTTGGCTTCAGCCTAAGCCTTGTTTGGCATTACTAACCTGTATTCATCCACCTCTTATTACAGGAAACTGGATATGCCCTGGCCAGTAGCCATCCAGCCATGTTACTGATCTGCTGTTATGTCCAGCAGTAACCTTTGGATTGTGTTCCTGACTGTATCAGTTTCTCCTGCTTATTCCTTTGGGGAAGTCATGTTCCTTGTACACAGAGTATACACAGCTAAATGTGCAATTGTTCAGCCTTTGGGTGTTCAATAAATAGGTTTGATTTCATAATGCTTAGATTGTACTGTTATAAACACTTTAAGAATGATAAGAGTTACCATTTTCTAGGGACAAGATACCTAACTGACAGTTTGAATTGATCTGTCACCAAATAATAGCTGTATGAATTGACAGAAACATATAACCTTAAGATGGTTAAAATAGAAACGAGAGAACACAGGAAACAGAGCCACTGATGTTGGTGTGTGTGTGTGTGTGTGTGTGTGTGAGAATGAGGATCCTCTAGAGGGCGTTGTAGATGCTTCCACTCATCTCCCAGAATCTCAACATTCCAAGCGTCTCATGTAGAACATTGACAGGTGTGGGGCAAGGAATTCTGCCTAAAGCAGTACTTTGCACATAGTAGACATTGAATTGAAGCTTGTTTGAATTATGTTAACAGGAGATTATCTTCAATAAAAGCCAACTCCAGAAACAAAATTACCCACAGTACCTACCTCAGGAAAGAGAACCACAGTCTGGCTCATTGATCTGAAACAATCAATTTAAAATGAGGATAAACTGGTTCACTTCTAGCCTTGAAACTAAAGATAAATGTTTAATAAGAGCAAATATCAGATTGAACCATATGAAACTACCACTTTTGTAGATTAAAAAAGAGTGAATATTAGCAATTTCATACGGTTTAACCTAACAGTATAAAACAGGTATTTATTTGGGTAGGGGTTAGAATTTGGGTAGATGAGTTGAATTGAAATTTAATCATTCAAAACATTTTAAGAATATTGTAAGAATTCTATTTAAAGAAAATCCATAGAGAATCTTTTTGAAAGCAAAACACTTTTTTTAATAGGAGTAAAAAGCTTAAATTCAATCTATTATTATCAACTTGAACTTTTATATTCTATGTTGTCATTAATGTGGAATCACCCATGTATATAAAAGAATCCTTTTCAAGGATTATCTTAAGATAACTTTAAGTGTACTACAGAAAAAAAATGTATATTCTAAAACATATTGCATTAACTTCACAAATATATTTCAGTTATACAAGATGACAAGTATGTCTTGAATTTAAAACAAGGTTATAAAGACCATGAAAATGGCATTAGTGTGGGGTGTGAAGACCCCACTGGGTCACTGGAATAAGGTAGGGCTAGCAGAATGGCCAAGTGCTCTTAGAAAATTACCAAAGTCTCCACAGTTGTAAAATGGGGCAGTAACATCAATAATTTAAGTGACAATTTAAAATAATGTACATAAAGCATCTGGCGTTGGGAATGCTCAATAAATATTAGCTATTATTAGAAAGAAGATGCAGTTTTTAAAAAAAAGATTACATTTTTTCTTTTTTTTAAGCCAAATCTGGAACTTGAGCAGCTTAAAAAGGAGTTAATTCAGTTACATCCATACCAGTTTTTCCCCCTCTTTGTAGCATAAGACAGTGGAGGCACCAGTCCTGCCACAGGTGTAGCTGAAGTCTGCAAGCAGGCCCCACACAGGCTAAACATGAAATAAACCAAAAATTTAAAATATAACAACAAGCCCCAAATTCCCCCTTAGCCTAGAGCAGGGGAGCAGATTAGCCCATTGACTTGCCAACAGCTCTCCTCTGCCCAGCTTGAGCAGCCGCCCCTGGAGGGCAGGGCACGTACCCCAGTGCCTGCAGTACGTGGGCAGTGATGGCTCCAAAGCTGCTTTCTCCCAACGAGGGGGCTCCCTCTCTCACTCCCAGGAAGCCTGCTGGGACGGCTTGGTTGGGAACAATATGAGCCTCTGTCTTTGGAAAAACAGGTAAGATGGCAACAGCGGTCAATCCTAGCCCACATTTAGGCCTGTTGCCAACAGAAAAATGTCACCATAATAATGTCACCATAATAATGTCTCCATAATGAAAGAGGAGAAATAACAGAAATAAGAAACAGTCTTTTTTAACCTTATTTAAAAAAAAAAAAATCACCTCTTTTCCCCTTAATTGGCAAACCAGAAAACACTAGACTTGTTTTCTCCCAACTGCCCTTGTGAAATAACTTTTATCACCATAAATGTAGCTAGAAGTTCTTTACATTATTGAGACCTAAATGGGTTTCAGGCCTCGGAGCAATAATATAATTAAGCCCACCAGAAAGTCTGGAATGACCCGACTTGGACATAAAAGTAAGAGTGAGAGATGCAATTGTGATTACAGTTTTCTTCTTGAGGGCAGCTGTGACGTTTGACCTGCAGCCTGTTAACCTGCAGATGGCCTGAATGACTCGGGGCTTCAACTCCATTAGCCTGGGCCCCACTGCCTCTGCACACAGGGCAGGCCCTGCCCGACGAGGTGCTCCCCAGGACTCAGGGACTGACCAGCTGACGGCCCACAGCAGCCCAACCAGACGCTGGCTGAAACATCCAGGAGCCCTTTCCAGACAGTCTGACTACCTTGCTTTGGCCATTGCTGAGTAGCAGGCAGATGCTTCATGGGATGTAAAGAGTCAGCAAGGACCTTGCCCTTCCAGAGGCCAGGAAGAAAGAGACCAGCAGGCCCCGGGCAGGAGACAGGGTCTGGGGCCATGGTCATCTGCAACTCCCTCCATCTCCTCCTCTGTGCACAGAGTGCACACGAGTCCACATGTAGACACTCACACGCAGACCCAGACACGAAGCTACACAAACACACACACACACACACACACACACACTCTCACAGACACACAGAAAGACACACACTGACCCACACAGGACACATACACACACACTCGCACATTCACAGACCCACAGAGATACTCACACAGAGACATGAAGATATACACAAATACACTTACACATTCACAGACACACAGAGAGACATTCACACACAGACCCACATAGGACATCAACCCACACAGACACAGACACGAAGATATACACACACACACACACACACAGATTCACAGATACTCACAGACACACAGAGAGACACAGACCCACACAGGACGTAAGCCCACATAGTCACACACACACACACACACACACACACACATAGGTACAAGTGGGGATTTGATGTGCGCCCTCTGGTCGTCTATCATCTGCTGCCTAAAAGGCCATCCCAGAAGGGCACTTCCATGTTCACAGAAGGCTTTGTGTTCGGAGAAAACTGCGTGGATTTAAGACCAGCCTCGTGGCTCCCGGGAGAACATGTTGGCTGCAATCAAAAGCGCCAAACCTACACAGCAAGAAGGCCATCCAGGGATGTTCACGATGCTTCACGGAGCTACACTCCGCAGCTTGCTCACATCCAGAAGTCCAGCTAATCACACAGAATTGTTTTCAGGGGATTTGGAACTTATTATTTAATAATGTTATTGCTGCCATTCCAGAGTTCACAGATGGGTCAGCAAGCCTTGGTGAATACAGGAGAATGAGCCCAGACACTGGAACCACGTCAATTCTGCAGAGATAGGCCAACATCTTTTTAGGACCAGTAAAAAAAAAAAAAAAGAAAAATTCATGTGAATGATTTATTTAATAGCTGAATTTTTGAGAAATTGTTTTCCACACGAGGAACTGAATGCATTACCAGGTCTAATGAGCTGAGGGAGGGCAAGTAGAAGAAAACTGCAGAAGTTCTTCAGATCTGCTTTCTGTGCTGCCCCCTGCCAACCCTCAGCCACTGCTGACCGCCACGACTTAACGCCAGTTTGGCCCAAAACCCCTCAAGAATTTACTTTAAGCAAGGTTTCATGCTAGATGTTGGAAACAGATGCCAGACTGAGTCGTGATGCGCAGGGGCAGGAGCGGGCACAAGCAGCCCAGACGACACAGCGGGGCACCTGGCATGGCTGGGCGGGTGTCAGCAGGCTTCCCCGGAGTGGGACGGAGCTGCTGATGGGAGGGTGAGGAGAAACAGGCCAGGTGGAAAGGGGAGGAAGCTTGTTCCAAAAGCAGAGGGCGTAGCTTGTGCACAGGTACGGAGAGGAAGGTGCGTCGTCTTGTGGAGAATTGCTACGAGTGGGGAGCTGCCCTGCAGGGCACCTGCGCTGAAATGGGGGCAAGATGGGGAGACCCCGCTAGAGAGGGCCACATGCTTCCTGCACAGGGGTTTGAATCTTATCCTGAAGGCTGTGGGAACCTCCCAAGGACGTATGTCTCCACATCGCCACTGCTGTCCGCAAGCTGTTACCTCCTCAACTCTCTTGTAAACCTCCTGCTGCACCTCCACCTCTCCCCTTCCTTGACTCTCCAGACATCCTGGTCATTCACCCTTTATTAAAAGCTTGAGGGCTTCCCTGGTGGCGCAGTGGTTGAGAATCTGCCTGCCAATGCAGGGGACACTGGTTCGAGCCCTGGTCTGGGAAGATCCCACATGCCGCGGAGCAACTAGGCCCGTGAGCCACAATTACTGAGCCTGCGCGTCTGGAGCCCGTGCTCCGCAACAAGAGAGGCCGCGACAGTGAGAGGTCCGCGCACCGCGATGAAGAGTGGCCCCCACTTGCCGCAACTAGAGAAAGCCCTCGCACAGAAACGAAGACTCAACGCAACCAAAAATAAAAATAAATTAATTAATTAAAAAAAAAAAAAAAAAAAGCTTGAGCCACCTACTCACAGCTTTCCTCTCCAGGATGACGTGAGTGACCCTTACATATGTGGCCTCACCATTCATGATGCAGTGACCTCCACCCCTACCCCGCCTCTGCCCTCTTCTCCTGCGGCTGAGCCTTGGCCCTGCCATCTCCCAGGATTTCTCTCTCTCTGGAGTTCCATCTCTGGTATTCCCGTTCTGCTCAGAACCTCCTGTTCTTCCAGCTCTTTCTCTCTTTTGCTCCCACCACACTTGTGTTCAGACCTCATTAAGATCTCTGGTTTCTCTCCATTTGCTCTCCCATCTTTTGGTCCCCTCCAGCCTTCACTCACTTCCTAAGCCAGCCAAGATCGCACGGCGCTCTCTCCAAATGCAGTTTTACCAAAACCTCCCACTTTCTCGCACACCTCTTCGTTGTCCCCCCAGGTAAAGCCAGCGGCTGCTCCCACGCATCCCTGCTCCAGCTCTCAGCCCCACCCCCCACCCGCCTCCAGTCACCATCATGAGAGGATCAAGGTTTCCAACCTCAGCAGAGCCTTCCCTGCTGCCTGTCTTTGGGTGTCCCGTTCAGTTTTCTCTCCCGTTACCCGTAACAGCGATGTCAAACCTTCAGCCCTCCAGGGTCCCCTCCCCCACTCCCCACGGAGAAACGTGTCTGCTTGTGAGGAAGGAATTAAAGCGGAAACCTCCAAAGAGAGACATCGTCAAGTGCCCGAGCCCCACGCCTACGCATGTGCCTACGCCAGGCCACCTCTGTTCTCGCCGTTCCAGTTATAGGGGACCGATGCTCCTCCTTCTGTGTAAGGGGAATAACACCTGAGCCCAGGACCCCGCTCCGTGCAGCCTCAGTAAAGACCTCGTCCACTTATTGTCCATCCTCTCCTGCATCTTCATCCTCTCCGTGCCACTGGCTCTTTCCTGTCAGCATTTCAATGTACTAGAGTCCCATTCATTTGAAGAAAAAGCAAACAAAGACCCTCTAACTTCCTCCAGGAAATGCAGTCTTCTTTCCATCACGGCCAAGCTTCTTTAAAAAGTCGATTACGATCCCTGCCTCCAATTTCTCACCTCCTAGTAACCATTCACTCCTCAACCCACAGCAATGCCACTTCCTTTCCTGCTAAAGTTTCTGCTACTTCCCGGCTGCTAGTTCCAGGGGGCCCGCTGGTCCTGATGGGCTTGGTCTCCACCTCCTTTGATGCTGTGAGCCTGTCCCTCTTTGAGAGTCTTTTGTCTCTTGTGTTCTCCAACCGCTGTCCTCATTCCTGTTCTACCCCTGTCCATTCCTGCTCAGTATCCCTGAGCGCAGGTGGGAAGAAACCCTTACGCATGTTAGTGGACTGAGAAAAAGCAAAGTGGGCACAGGAGAAGGAGCAGGATGAAGAGGAGGATGAAGATGGCACAGGTGGAGGCATGGCTTCAAGCAGGAAAAGCAACACTTGAACCACCTGTGAGGCTGAGGAAAGGAGGTGAAGAAGCAAAGTGTGAGAGAGGTCATGCCTGGAGGCCTCAATTTTCTCTAAAATGTAGGAGGTTAGAGTATTTGCTGTTTACTAAAAACACTAATTCAAAACGATACATGAAGCCCAGTGTTCATAGCAGCATTATTTACAATACCCAAGATATGGGAGCAACCTAAGGGACCATCAGGAGATGAATGGATAGAGAAGATGTGGTATATATATATGACGGAATATACTCAGCCATAAAAAAGAATGAAATTTTGCCATTCGCAGCAACATGGATGGACTTGGAGGGCATTATGCTAAGTGAAATAAATCAGACAGAGAAAGACAAATACTGTATGATATCATTTATATGTAGAATCTAAAAAATATAACAAACTAGTGAATATAACCAAAAAAAGAAGAGCAGACTCAGATATGGAGAGCAAACTAGTAATTACCAGCGGGGAGGGGGGAGGGGCAAAATACAGGTGTGGGAGTGGGAGGTACAAACTATTGGGTGTAAGATAGGCTCAACGATGTATTATAGAACATGGGGAATATAGACAATATTTTGTAATAACTGTAAATGGAGTGTAACCTTTAAAAATTATATAAAATTTTTTTAAAAACTTTTTAAACAGTGTAGTATTGGCAGAAAAAAGAGTATCTGCTATATGGGTTTGCAAGAGTTGAACCTTGAAGAGAGAGGTAAAGATAGAGGATAATCCTGGGTGTAGATGGAGCGTGTGTTGACCAAGGACAGATGAAGGGCCTGTCGAGGAAAAGCACAGGTGGGATCTATGCTGAGGCTGGACCCACTCAGCAGCGTCTCTGGTGGTTTCCATCAGCACTTGGCTGCCCCAGCGAGGGAGTAAAAAGCAGCCAGGGAGGATCCCGCCAGTGTTTGGTTCTTCTGAGCCAGTGAAGCAAAAGGCTAGAAAGGCCAGGGATTCCAGGATGCTGATGAAAGACGCATCCAGGGCATCAACTAGTGAACCCAACCGTAGGGAAGAGGTAGACAGCGGCAAGCTGGTAACCTGGGGGAAATCGGAAGAAGCAAGAGACCGGCTGTCTCTGGGGGCAGAAGAGCAGGTGCGGTGGCAGTAAGGCAGTGCGAGCTAGAGAGCAGGATAGTGTGAGGCTGGGGGAGAGAAATGACAAATTGTGGCCCAAATCCAGGTTTGTGTTCTTGTTTTTAATTTGTATTGTGGAAGTTTCAGATATACGTAGAAGTAGAGCGAATGGTCTAAATGAATCCCTCAATACCCATCTCATAGCCTCAACAGGTACTAACATTTTGCCCATCTTATATCACTTTTGGGGATGGGGGAGAAGGAGGCTGTAGTATATTAAAGCAAATCCTAGTTTCCGTGTTATTTCACCTATAAATACTTAAGTAGGTATAATTCAGGTTTTTAACCTGAGAAAAGTTCACTGAAATAAGAGTTTGGATAAAGGATAATGATAATAATAATTATTATTTACTGAGTGTTTAGTATATGTCAGGTATTTTACATAAGTTATTTAATTCTTCCAAAACCCTGTGAGGTCAGTATTATTATCATTCCCATTTTATACATGAGGAATGAAGCTGCACAAAGCTACAAGATTTGCCTAAAATCACTCAGCTAGTAAATGGAGTTTCTGGGGATTAAACCTCCGTCTATCTGACTGCAGTGTCTTTCCCTCAAGTTCAGCACTCTGCTGAATGTTTTGGGGGCTAAGGGGCCAGAAGTTAGGATAGTGGATGCTTTCAATAGATCTCCTAGGATAGTAATTCCAGGCAAGGTAAAAATAATGGCTATAATTTATGTGCCAAAATATTCGATGACTATTAGGCGAGAGAGGTGCTGATGGAAAGGCTGGTGATGGCTAAAATAGGAAGAGGGAGAGAGAACTGCACAGCTGAGCCTCAGAAACCCAGGAGTTTTTGCATGAGGGTGAAGAGGGATGGTCTCCTAGGGGGCAGGTCAAAAGCCAGCATCCTCTCCTGACATCAGTGTGGGGGGTGACAGGAAAAGTAACCCCAACGGAAAAGAGGAGTAACTTCAGAGGAGAGCCCACGTACAGTACAGGGGAGAGGGGGAGGGATCATCGACAACGGGGTGCGGGGCCCAGGGTGCAGAGTGACAAGGGCCGAGAGAGAAGTCGGTGGTGGGAGGGCCCAAGAGGAGCAGAGTGGCAAGTGGGGGAAAGAGGGACAGGACTGGATGCCGTCTTTTCAGGCAAAGTGAAATGGACATCAAAGCAGTTGCCTAGTTCCGCGTACTCAACGTGCAGTCCGTGGACCAGTGCCGGTCTGCACTCCGTTACCAGCCCGCAGTGAGCTGGGTACAGAAATTGAGAGGAAGCAGCAGTTTGGAAATGTACATAGAAATTTAACATGGCCACATCTTCCACGGCCCATGTTTTCCCTTGTATTTTACAAAAGTATTGATCCATGACAGATTAGAAATTTCTTAAAAATGATCCTTCCCCACAGGTCGTTTCAGAAGTACTGGCCTATGTTGCCTTACCTATTATGACGTGTTTGCTCTAATTTTCCCGTCTTGTTTAATCAAGGCCACTGGACACTTCAGTGCACTGAAGGCAGCTTCTCTAATCTTCCCTATAGTCTTAAAGGAAACAACAGCTGAAATGAAATTGGAGGAGTTAACACTGACCACTTTTGCTACAAGATCCCTTTAGAAAGAAAATGAAGTTTTCGTGCTTAATCACGTTTAACAGTTACTGAATCCAGTTTTCCAAACTCTCAGGAAAAGCTTTCCCAGAATTCCAAGATTGGGGGTGTCACTGTGGCCTTTCTAGGGAAAGAGACTTTATTTTCAGACTTTATTCCTTGTTCGAAGATTACCACAAGTTTTAAAAGTAATTGAACTCGGTCTAGACAGCAGATTTTGGTAGTTGCTAAGGAACTGGATCGGTGCTAATCTAAGAGATGTATTCTTCATTTTTATTTCCGTTTATTACTACCACGCTTTAATTGCAGATAAATGTCTTTTATGGCTCTCTCGGGTGTAAAACACTTCTCTCTTAGCTGGTGGGTTAGCCAGGGGAGACCGTGTTTGTATGCACCCTGCAAGCAGATGGCAATCAGGCATGAAGTGTTATCAAAAGAAGAAAAATGCTTCTTGTGGCGTGAACAATAGCCAGGCTTCTCAGCGCAGGCCACAGCCGAGCGCTCGGGGCCAGACCGGCAGCGCCCACCCATGCGGGAGACCCCGGGCCTGGGGCCGTGTCCCCTGATGCTGCACAGCCCCCCAACTGCCTCTTCATGTCACAGGTGATGTCATTCTGCAACCTGCTGCCACGGTCACCAGGCAATCAATTCTTCCGGTAAAAGATTGGTTGTCAAACCCCAGAAACTCATTTTCCACATGGCAGCCAGAGTGAGCTTTTTGAAAAGCAAATCTGATAGCATCACCCCAAGCTGACCTGACCTCTCCCAACCCCACCCCACTTGAAACAATTCAGTGCTTCCCAGGGCCTTTAAGATAAGGGCCTTACACAACTTCACAGGCCCTACCTGTGCAAGGCACACCCCGCTCGGCCTTGTCATTCCTTTGACGGCAGCCTGGCCTGCACTCTCGCACTGCCCAGCCCGGAGCTCATCCACGGCCTCAGCGAGGCAACACCAGTGCCCCTTGCAGTCCCCCTGAGCCGGGAGTTCTCCCCTTAGCCAGGAGCACCGAATCCATCCACTCCTTCCTGACATTTGTCACGTCTGTAAGTTTACATTTATTTGTGTGTATCCGATGAAAGTCTGGTTCTCCAACAGACTAGAGCTCCGGAGGGCAGAGACTCTGCCGAATTTTCTTGAGACTGAATTCCCAGGGACTAAAGGAGCTCTGAGCACACAGCTACTACTGCAGGAGTGAGGGTTGAAAGCAGAAAGTTTTTCAGAATTAAATCCAAATGGGCACTCAAGGCTTTGGCAACTTGTGGACTGTCCTCAAGAGCCATGATGTCATGAGCTGTATCCTTGCCAAGGCACCAACGTGAAGCTCTAGCGAGGGACCCAGCAGCTGCTCCTCCCCGTGCCAGTTGCCACCTCTTACTCTTGTGAAGTTTGTGCCTTTATGAAAAATAACACCACCACCACAAGCCACCCCACCCTACCCCCGCAAAAAAAGAAAAGTAACAACCGCTAGTGCTGGTGCTGAATAAGAAGAGCAAGTGAAATAACCTAACACTTTCCTCTTTCCTGTGGGGTTATGTGCTATGGGTGTGTTCATGAACTTGAAGGTTAATAATAGCTGACATCCACGGAACCCTTACTGTAGTGAGGCTGTGTGCTTGTGCTTGCATACGTTTTCTCATTTAACCTTCTCAACAGATCTATTTTTATCTTCCTCTTTCTAATAAAGAAACAGAGACTCTGAGATGTTAAGTAATTTACCCAAGGTCACACAGCTAGTAATGGCAGAGTGGATTTTAAGCCACATGATCTAACTCATTCCAAAGTCTGTGCTCTTCACCATTACCTTTACCGCCTCTCCCAGAGAGGCCCAGGACACCTCCTTAGCAGATATGTAGGGAGTCTGTCCTCAAAGACTAAATGCTATCTGTTCATCGAGCAACAGATGTCTCTTAGTCTATTACTTTGGGTTTGAATTACGGTTTAACTAAAAATAGCTAAACAGCCTACCTTTAGCTTCTTCCCTTTCCATTACATTTTCCATTTCGACCCTTTTCTAAAATACAGATTGATCATCTATCTCTCCCATACGACAAACCACTTAGCCTGGCACATGAGGCCCCATGAACTAACCCAGGCTCTGTGTCCTCGTCTCCCATCCTTCAAATAGGACTCCTAAGTTGATTACAAGACAAAGACTTGCCTAATTCCTTGCCTGAAATGTGATTCTCCCTTCTTGAAATCCTATTCATCCATCGAAGCCAGGTCAACCTGAGGGACAGATCACATATAGAGTAACAGTGAATATTACTATATTTTAAAAATAATTCTAAATGTTATTAAGTCCCATAATACTCAACTAAGTCTGAGAGAAAAGATTAATTGAAAAAGGTCTCAACCTTTTGTAAACATGTGATTAGTAAGGTTTTCAACAGTAGATTCAAATTCAATTTCAAATTAGGAGAGAATATGTAATATCACCTCCAGTGGTTTTTTTTTTCCAGCCTCAACAACTCTAAATCTACCAGAAGGCCTTTGTAGTGATTCTCTCAAAGTGTAACAAATTCTACTTTGTATGTCATCTATTTGTGTTTAATTATAAGGATTTGAGTTTACAGCACCAATGAATCAGTAATTAGATAGTACTGTACCAAAAGAAATTAAAGATAAAAACAAAAACACAACTCAGCACAAGGCCATATCATCCAGTAATGTTTCATGTAGCATGATAAAAATACTTCCTGAGAAATACAGGTTAATTGAATCATTAGCAATGTATTCCTTTGATTTGTTGTTGTTGTTAGTAAACTCCAATGCCAATGGGAAACTTAAAGGTAATCCAAATTCAGAAACACTCTGATTATACTAATGTTTATTCCCCTTTTTACTCTTCATCAGAAATCTGCTCTATGACAGACAATAATTATTTTGAAACGTCAGCTTTTGGAAATGCGAAATAAAAATGCGTATTTTGTAATGATACATGCTCTATTGATCTCCATATTTAAAGAACACACAAATCAGCTTTTGAGTTAATTATTAGTGAGACCTCTAAAACAAAATGTGCATGTTAGATGGGAAAAATAAAAAAAGCTACAGAGCAGATTGAGGAAGGAAAAATGAAGGTCCCTGAAACCAAGAGGGGAAAACCATGACTGTATAGCAGGTCCCATTAGGGATTGGGGCAGGTGGCAAGGGGACCTTCTCCCTACAAAGTCATGCCATTTCCCTGTGCCAGGCTCATGGGCCTCTTTTCCAGGTTCTTACACCTTTTGTTAACAAAAGATAAGGAGAAGACTGACAGTGGGAAAGAGAAGTCAGCAGCTCCTGTAACTCAGTCTTTGAAGAGATGGCAGCGCAGCCTGTTCAGGTGCGCCCCCCGCTGGCCTGGAGTGATCCTGACAGCTGGGCTCTGGGCGGGCAGCCGGTCAGAGGAGCCCCACCATCTACAGAACAGTCTCTGTAGCAAGCCTTTCTCCTTCAGGGCCCCCAAGTAACTCAGTCCCCCTGTGACCATGACTACATGGGAAGGTTGAGCCATAAAACACTCAAAGTTACCTTACGGTGCTTTACGTTCTTTCCCTGGTGCTGTTTCTGGAGGCCTCATTGCTGGGGGCGGGGGGGAAATGGCATCACTTTTACTCCCAAGTACAAGGATCTTATAAATTGTGGATACTGTAAAATCTTTTAATGGTATGCCAAATGAGTGAGTAGTGTCTTCCCTAAGTGTATGAAATTGTCTTGAAAACTTCTGTGCAATGAATTTCATTGTGTGCTCTCAAGCTCACTTTCTAGAAGTATTTTTCTCTGAAACAAGTAATTTGTCTTTTTTTTTTTAAAGATTTATTTTTATTGATTGATTGATTGATTGATTGCTATGTTGGGTCTTCGTTTCTGTGCGAGGGCTTTCTCTAGGCGCGGCAAGCGGGGGCCACTCTTCATCGCGGTGCGCGGGCCTGTCACTATCGTGGCCTCTCTTGTTGCGGAGCACAGGCTCCAGACGCGCAGGCTCAGTAGTTGTGGCTCACGGGCCTAGTTGCTCCGCGGCATGTGGGATCTTCCCAGACCAGGGCTCGAACCCGTGTCCCCTGCATTAGCAGGCAGATTCTCAACCACTGAGCCACCAGGGAAGCCCCCGTAATTTGTCTTTTGATGGATCAATTGGCCAAGAGAGAGCATAAGGTAGTTTGAGAAGAACTATAGAAGAAAATTTCAAAGATTCCCATCTTTGGTACCTTAGATTGAAAGAGTATGCTTTGCTTAGTAATTCAGCACCATGGTGAACATCAGAGAGCCAAATTGTAATCATTTTTGTAACTCCATGTTGAAATTAATCCAACCCACCTAAACTGGGAACCATTTGATTTTTCTCCAATTCAGGAATCTCTTTTCCCATTGTTGTTGTGAAGCAATGCCATAAAGTTTCTCTAAGGGTTCATTGCTTTTACAAATTGTACAGCACACCTGTGAATGAAAGCCACATTTGTCAAAGTGTCAATTCCTTTGTTGATATGCCTCATTAATCCTCTGGTGCTTCTTCAACTGTTCCCTTATTCGAAATGTTCATCTCTCAGGAGATGGTACAATTTATCTGATGTCAAGGTACTACATACATTTTTGCCTCTCAATATTAACTTCTTTATTGAAGTCAACTTAAGCTGGCTCCGGTTCACAGTGATCATTATCTGATGAACCTTTATTTGGGGTTAACTGGCCAAGATTAATGAACCAGAGTAACTTCTTCATTTCAGTGGCTCTTCACTTTAACCACATGGTAACTACCCCCTGCCCTATCCTTCCTTTAGTAGAGTGTTGTAAAGCAGAGCACTGGAGTTTATACACCCCTAACTGCGTTTTCCTCCACTCTCTCCATCTCGGTAAATGGCTCTAGTTAATGCTCAAGCCAAACACCTGGGCGCCTGCCCTTCTTCTCACCCCGCACACCAAGTACAGCAGCCAGTCCTGCCAGACCACCTGCTACTGCCCCCAACCTAGTCCATGCCACTGTTTCCTCTTGTCTGGACTCCTAGCAATTATGTCCTAACTGGCCTCCCTGCTTCTATTCTGCCTTCCCTAAATCCCGTTCTCCATATAGCAGCTCGGGTCATGAACTTAAAAATATTAATCATTTTATGTCACTAGACCTGTGTCAAGCCTTCTAGGGACATCCTCTTGCACCTGGAATAAAACCGAAACACCTTCCATGGCCACACGACCCCACAAGACCAGCTTGGCACCACTCTCCCCTTCTCACGCCAGTGGGTCTCTCTTGAAATATCCGGTGCTGATTCCTGCTGCCTCGCCTTCACACAGCTGTCTCTGCTGCTTGGGGTCCATTTCCCCTTCCCCTCCTCCTTCACACTTCATTCACCTCAGACATCACCTTCTCAGAGAACCTTTCCTGACCCCAATAAGTGCAGCTGCCCACAGCCATCATCATATCAAACTGTCTGTGCCCTGCATAGCACTTGTCACTATCACAAATTATTCTGTTCCTTTTTGGTTGTTTACTGATCGTTGTGTCTCTTCCCACCAGCCTCGTGTGTTGTTTACCATGCATCCCCTATGCCTAGAAGTGCCTAGCCCAGTACTGTACTCTCAGTAAGCACCTGTTAGATGAATGACCAGTGAATGAAACCATCACTTCCTAATACTGTAGGATTTTTTTAATAAATCAGATTTTTAAAATTATTTAATTTTTTTTGCCACGCCGCGCAGCATGTGGGATCTTAGTTCCCTAACCAGGGATTGCACCTGCGCCCCCTTGCGGTGGAAGCGCAGAGTCTTAACCACGGGACCGCCACGGAAGTCCCCTAATACTATATGATTTTGACTTCTGGACTTGGGCTTCCTTACCTGTACAGTAAAACTAACAAAACACTGGATTTTCATTGCGACAAGCTAAAGGAGTAAATGTGTGTGGTAGCATGTGGTCCTTGGCATGGTAGGTACAGAATGGGCACGGTTAACAATGCCCCTCCCTGTTTTCCAGGAAATCCTCAGAGGAACTGGACATGGACAAGGTGACAGCAGCGATGGTACTGACTAGCTTGTCCACCAGCCCTTTGGTTCGGAGCCCTCCTGTGCGGCAGAACGGTGAGGCTGGGGTACGGGGCACAGGGAGGACCCTCTGACACCGAGAGCAGAGCTTCTCTTTGAGGGGTCTCATGCCTGCCACACACACTGAACAATTAACGCTCACCCATCAGCAGGAAGTGAGGAGAAATGCGGAAGAAGTGGACCCCAGAGCTATCAGCCTCCTCCTCATCATCCCAAAGACCCCACTGCATCTCATTCATACCTCCATCCTTTCACTACACATTTACTGATCCCCATCACCTTTCCAGAACACGTCTTTGAGAACTTGTGTTCCTTTTTCCCCCAGGTAAATGGAGATTGGTCTAATGAAGTTACTTCCCCAGCTTTTTTTTTCTGTTTGGTTGGAGAGGGAGTTGGATCAAAGAGCTCTGAAGATTACATATTTTGAAAAAGCATTATCCTAGGCTTCTTAATCTATTCTTTCATTCAGTATATATTTATTAGGTACCATAATAGATGGTTTGAATACATCACTGAAACAGTGTCCATACTCTCATGTAGTGTACAGTCTCTTTGTGGGGGTGGGGGTGGGGAAGACTATCACAGCTGTATTAATGGCTAGCATTTATTGAGCACTTACTATGTGCCAAGTGCTAAGCTTGCTTTATCTCATGTAATTCTCACAACAATTCTATGAGATGTTATCACTGTTTTACAGATGAGTGAACTGAGGCACTTGGGGATTAATTAACTTGTAAAGAGCAGAGCTGAAATTCTATTCTATCTTCCTGATTCCAGATCTTCTTAGTCATGACATAATATTGACTTGTATAATTCAATATGATAAATCAGGAGGGCAGTAGGAGATGAAGTTGGAGAGCCTGGCAGGAAATCAGAGGGCCATGTATGCCTGGTTATGAGTTTGGACATTAATCTGAGGCTATAGGAGAGCTATTAAATGATTTAGGCACTGGAAAGTTATAATTGGATTTACAGGCCAAAACAAAAAATAAACCAAAAAAACACATGTGGGTGTCCTGAATCTTGGTGGTCACAGTGTGGATGCATATAGGGCATAACTGAGAAATGTGAAAAAGGCAGAATCAACAGGAGTTGGTGATGGACATAGAGGATGAAGGAGGGGGAGTGATAAGGGTGACTTCTGTGAAGTTGCTGTGCTTCAGCAAGGAAGCCCATTCCCTGAGATGGGGAACAAAGGCAGAGGAAGACATCCATTAGTGAATGTTTGGAGCAAGAAGTGGGGTTGCTGAAGAAGATGATAGGTCCAGCTTGAAACACGTTTAGTGGGGAGTACCTGAGGATCATCCAAGAGGCAGCATCTGATGGGGATCTGGGTGCAGCCTGGGAGAGAGGTCTGGGCTGATGTGGAATTGGAAGGCAACATTTTGAAGCCATGAGCGTAGATGAAATGACCCTGAGAGAGTTGTAGAGAAGTGGAGGGCGAAGAGAAGGTGGCTAAGACGGAAGTGGTGAGCCTTCTCATCATGGAAGGAAAAGAACCCAGGAAGAGGCGAAGGGAGGGGTAACTGGAGAAGCAGAGATTAGGACAGTGTGACTTCATGAAAGTCAAGGAAAAAGCTTGTTTCAGGGAGCGACATCTGATGCTTCAGAAGGTCAAGCATGAAAAGGACTCAATTCTGCCTCAAGAAGAATTTGGTGGCTTTGGCAAGAGCATTCACAGTGGATGGCCCACGGAGCAGAAGCCATATTGCACTTCAGTGAATGTAATGCACTGAGACCGCTGGATGGAACTTAACAGCCAGGGAAAACCTTCTCCCAAAAGCCAGCCTAGTCAATAATGAGCTAGAGCTAGGGTTCACCCATAATCTGGTTGTAAGCAGGAGGTGTTAAAATAAACTTGTGGAACATCCACTGAATCCTCACCAAAACTTACTCCAATCCATTTGTAAGTGGGAAGAATGGTCAAGATACTGGGAATTCAGATCAATACCAGAAATCAGGAGTGCCCACCGTCATGATTCACCGCAAGCTGGGGTGATGTCACCTCTTCACACAGAGTAGACACCGTGCTCTTGAGATGAGCATGATTTCTCCTGATGTCCCTCTCAGCTTGGCAAAGCTGCTAAAGAAAGATGATAGGAAAAGCAAAACTGAAGTCATCCCCAAAACCTATTCTAGGAAAAAGGAATTACAGAATTTCACGGAATCCTCAGGGGAAAACAGTAATTTTGATGTAATCGTTCTTTTTACCATTGAATATTTTAAATTTGAGAATATTTTTAATATTCCTTTGTATTGAAATGTTAGAATCAAAATAAACCTTTTGCTTCTTCAATACAAACTTTTCTTAGCATAGTTATAAAGAAAGTGTTCATTATGACTTAAAAAATAACTATCCAAATAGTAATCCCAAATTTCTGATATCTTTCATTTATTCTGCAAAGGGGAGGAAATTCTTAAAAAGGGAAAGCAATTTATGATAATGAAGGCTTTTTTTTTTAGAAATAAAAATTATCTCCAGAATGATTGTATATCAGTGAATTTTGGGAAACTGTTGTGATCCTTTACTGTGCTGGAAAAAGATCATTTTGTTAGGACGTGGGTCGGCAAAGAGGGTGAGATTCAGCAAAATGCCTGTCTGCATTTTTAGCAAACACATGTTTAAGATAAGGAGACACTGCTCTCTAAAAAATATTATGAATTGGTTCTGACTTTTTTCTGAAAAATTTTCTGAAAAATGTATTTCTATATTCCATTGTCCTTCTGATTAAATAGTGTTTGTTTTTTAAATATTTATTTGGTTGCGTCGGGTCTTAGTTGTGACACTTGGGATCTTCAGTTCAGCACGCAGGATATTTCGTTGCAGCGCATGGGCGCAGTAGTTGTGGCACGCAGGCTCTCTAGTTGTGGTGCGTGGGCACCAGAGCACATGGGCTCAGTAGTTGCAGCACGCAGGCTAGTTGCTCCATGGCATGTGGGATCTCAGTTCCCCAACCAGGGATTGAACCTGAGGCCCTTGCATTGGAAGGCGGATTCTTAACCACTGGACCACCAGGGAGGTCCCTAAATAGTGTTTCTAAAGGAAATGTCATTCACAGGTAAACAAACAAATTAACTTTTGGCATTGGCATGAAGCAGTGTAACCACACTGTAACAATTGTTGGTTCTCAAAATAATTTCAGTTCCTCATACTTAACTTGTTAACATGTTAACAAGTTAACATGTTAACTTAACTTAACATGATTACAGATCTTGCACTATGAACTTGTTTTATTTACAAGTGCATGCTGTGATATATTTATAAGCCTCCTGGGCCTGCCACGTGAGTTTGTCACACCAGGTAGTATTACCTAAGGCCTTACACTGGGCTCCTCTTGAAGTCATGTTGTATCGAATGGAGATTTCTTATTTATTAGAGGCAACTCGGGTCCAGGGAGTATATCAGTCTCTGTGTAGACTACAGGGACTGAGATGCTGATTTGATGTTGTTGCTGCTGTCAAGGTGTGAGCCTGCATAAATGACCATGTAATTCTGTTAGAGCCTGGCTTTAATGAGATGGTCAACTTACTTCTGCTATTCAACTTAAAACTTCATTCATCTAACTGAACTTTTTGCTTGACATAGTTGTGGAATATTCTGGAAGCCTATAATTAGGTGAAGGTAGTTGAGAAATTTTTCCATGAATGCTAGCTAGTCTGCTATTTGTCTTCACTTCATTACTAATTACACAGATGTTAACAGCATTTTTTTAATGAGTCATTTTGGGATTTTTTTCCTCCTTGTAGTTAAAATATAGTTTTAATATATTCAAAATGTGCATTAATATGGAGAAGAAATTATCCAAAAAGAAAGTCGAATTTATACAAATGCTAATTAAGATTGGGCATTTTGAAAAGTAAAGCAAATCTTCTGTGATTAAAAGAGCCCCCTGAAGACATTCAAACTGGGCAAAGATCTCTCTATATTCGCAAGCATTTCATCATGTTTTCCCCCACAAGTGGAAAGGTAAAATTCAACACCAAGCTTATCAGTAATTATTACCAATAACTTCTTTTACGATCTCAGCTTTGCCAGAGAGAAGGGAGGACGCTCACAACACAGGGCCTGTATGTCCTGAAGGAGAAAGAAGGCCAACTGGTACACCGGGGTTTGGGGCCCTGGCCCGTCCAAGTTATGTACTAATCATGGTGAAATGGCAAATCACTTCAATTCCTGGTGACTCAGGGTCCTTGTCTGTAAAAGGGGCATGATAATCCTTACCCTGAAAGATATTGTGAGAATGCATGAGATTGTGTGAATAAGCTTTGTAAGATGTAAAACACACACCAAATGTAAGGCACGATTATTTCTTATAAAAAGCAGGATGGTAAATGGCTTTAGGTAACTAATCAGAAATTCGTTCGTTCTCTTAGGTTCTTAAATCTTAGACTAACTCTTTCTATAAATGTATTCCAAGAATCACAGTCCTGTAAGAAATTCCTTTTAAAGTGTTAAAATGCGGAGGTGTGGGGTGTGGGGAAATACCGCAAATGACTTCTCCCTTAGGGATACGGTCCATAAACGCCGGTCTTTCCAAACTTAGGGAACCAGAACATCTTTTTTTCCCTCGTTTTTATGTAATCTCCACTCTCATCCGAAAGAACTAGTGTTACACAAAGCAACACCCATCAGAAAACTCTTAGAGAAATCTGTTATCGTGTGGCTAAAATAAATGTTTATAAACTATAATGTGGCTTTTTTTTTTTTTTTTTGGAAGTATAAATAGAGTAAAACGTACATGCGCAGCTGTTGCAAATTGCCAAGTGGGCTGCAGGTGCCTTCACCGGCATGGAATCCGGGCCCCCATTTCCCCTCTGACCCATGCCTGGGCTCCGCGGGGTCCGGGACTGGGTACTGACGCTGTGCTTGTGTGAACGGACAGAGGGCCTGAGCGGATCGTGGAAGGAGGGAGGCGGCGTGCCTTCCAGCACGAGCAGCAGCGGCTACTGGAGCTGGAGCGCCCCCAGCGATCAGTCCAACCCGTCCACGCCGTCGCCGCCGCTGTCCGCCGACAGCTTCAAGCCCTTCCGCAGCCCCGCGCCCCCGGACGATGGCATCGACGAGGCGGAGGCCAGCAACCTTCTCTTTGACGAGCCCATTCCCAGGAAACGAAAGGTTGGTTTCGGGTTTCAGTTGCGGGACGGTGCTTTCCCTCCGCCTTCTAAGGGCGGGTTTGATCCTGGGGTGATGATTCTGGTACTTCTCCAACCCACGCCCCTTTTGATCGACAGGAGCAGCCTCTGTTCCCCTCTAATGTTCTTTGAAGTTTCAAAATAAATTAAGGGTCGTGGCTAAAGACAAATAGAAACGACTAAAATATTAATATGTTTCTTCCAAGGACGCATTCCCCCCATCCCATCCCCATCCTCTCCCCTGGTTGTAAGTTGCTGCACTGGTTAAGAGTTAACATCAGATAACCTGGGACTTACCAGTATTTGGAAGTAAGAAAATTGGACTTCAGGCTTGGTTTGGTAATTAACTCACTCTCTTCCTTGTACTTAACTTCTTCATCTGTAAAATAAAATTAATATGTTTTTCTCTTTTCTGCTTCACTGAGCCCTGAAGCGTTGTTGGAAAGAATATTTTGCATCTTATTTTTATAAAACCAGGTGTGAAATTACATGAAAGCTAACATATAAACGTATGTAGTATATAAGTAATGTACCCCAAATTATACATTTATTAAATTAGAAGTGAAAAAGGAGGTCTAATTAACTGATTTAATAAATTAATTGATTACACTTTTATTTAATCCTCACAGCAGTCCTGTACGGTAAGTATTATTTTCCCATCTTGATAAGAGGAGATTGAGGACCAGGGAGAGTATACATTTAACTCTCTCCTGTCCTGCAGGTTAGGAAGGGCCAGAGCCGCCATTCAAACCAGGTCTGCCTGAAGCGAAAACTCATATTCTTTTCATTCTCTTCACATACATTTAAATCATTATGTTCACTCACGATTTTAAAAAGCATTTCTGTTTCATTGAATAAAGAAATTCTACTGCTCTATCTAGAAAACATTTTAACATTATTTTTTAAATCTCCATGTAAATATGAAACTGTTATTATATATTAGTCTTTTAATTTGCAATTGGCAGCTTCATTATTAATGACTATTCACAAACAAAAATCCAAAGAAAACCCTGAGGACTGCACTGCAACCTTTTTTTTCCCCCAGTTCATTTCAAAGAGAAAAACAAAGAGATGGCACTGATCCAACACCATCCCTCCCTGCGTCTCTCTTAACATCACGGCAGCATGTGTAGCAGGGGCGGTGGTATACGCACTCTCTCTGCCCAGAGAACAGGGCATTAATGTAGTCTGCTATCCTTCCCGGAGGCAGTGGCATGAAGAGTTGCAGTTTCACACTCCAGTCCATTGGGCAGGGGGCCTGGGGTTGTTCCGGCATCCCGTGGGTCCCCGGAGACACTGCGTCTTCGCTTGACTAGACGGGGAGAGAGGCTGGCACTTTTATCAGTGGGAACCCATAGACAAGATGGCTGCGTGGACCTGGAGTCTTGTTCTGTTGCTTCAGGCTGCACAGACTTTCTCTCTGGGGCCTTCAGAGTGTGTGGCCTTGGCTCTCATCAAGCGTGGCCCAGCCTTGTGGCAAGGGCTCACAGCACAGGGAACCCCCAATGCTTGTAAGGTGCGCTGCTGAAGGCCCATCACAGCCTTTCCTTTCTACTCTAGCCATGAGCCAAAATTCATACTCTTGTACCGCAATTAGGTTGCATTAGTCAGACTCGTATGTAAGGTCTATAGGCTTCAACTCAATTAGGGGATAGTCAAGTCACCAAGGGAAAAGAAAAAAAAAAAATTCATTACCTAATGGCATTTATCTGAAGGGCACAGACACACTCCGCAGGAGTCGGGTTAGTAGGAATGCATGAACGAATGAAAACCAAGTTCCTCCTTCTTTCGTTATGACCTCCCTCTGGATTTCCCCCTGGGTAATACCAACAGGATGAAGCTCGTAGTCCCTAATTTTTTTTTTTTTAATTTATTTATTTTTGGCTGCGTTGGGTCTTCGTTGCTGCATACGGGCTTCCTCTAGTTGCGGCGAGCGGGGGCTACTCTTCGTTGCAGTGCGCGGGCTTCTCACTGCAGTGGCTTCTCTTGTTGCGGAGCTCAGGCTCTAGGCACGCGGGCTCTAGAGCACAGGCTCTGTAGTTGCGGCGCATGGGCTTAGGTGCTCCGTGGCACGTGGGATCTTCCCGGACCAGGGCTCGAACCCGTGTCCCCTGCATTGGCAGGTGGATTCTTAACCACTGCGCCACCAGGGAAGCCCCTCGTAGTCCCTAATTTTTAACGAGAGGATTTTACATAGACCAAGTTGTTGCCTTTTTTTTTTATACAGCAGGTTCTTATTAGTCATCAATTTTATACACAGCAGTGTATACATGTCAATCCCAATCGCCCGATTCATCACACCCGCCCCCCCCCCCCCGCCGCTTTAGTCGTTGCCTTTTGAACTTAATGGTACTTTGAATAGTGAGAGTAACAGGAAAGTAGGATGGTTCCAATTCATTTTTTTTAATGTATTAAGTGAACCAATATTTATTGAGCACCCAGCAAGCACAGTGCTCAATGCCCTGAGATTAAGGCGTAGCCCCTTCCTTCAAGGTTGGAAGTTGGGTGGGTGGGCACTGATGTGTAAAGAGGCAGTAATAATTATGAGTGATAAATGCTGTGCTCACGATGTGGCAGAAACACAGTAACTGTAATGCAGCTATTTTAGAGTTTTAAAAATCATATTTCAAAAGATTTCTGAGAGTTAATTGTCTAATCCATTAGGCAGTATGTTCTAGTTGGTGGAAGCTTCTGAATTCATTTTCTTTTCCTCTTCATTCCCTCAGATTCATAATATCCCTTTGAGACCACAGGCAGTTGTGATGGTCACGTATCCTGTGGGGATTGTTTGAGAACCTTCTAGATCAGTATTTTCCAAACTGCAGGTCTCAATCCACTAGTGGGTTGTGAATCAGTTTAATGAGCTGTGAACAGTACATCTTTAATGAATAGGACAGAAAAGGGTGCGATGTACATAATCAGGATAAGTACTGTTTCTTGATGCTTTGGTTTCAGTTGTACACTTGCATGTCTACTGTACAAAATGTATCTCTTACTGTGGCTCCTGGTCAGAAAAATTTGGAAGCCCCGGTTCCTTATTATAAAGAGGGACCATGATAAGTGGTAAATGAAGGAGCCCTGATTGGACATCAAAAGATCCACATTCTCAACTCAACTTTGCTACCCTGAGAACTTAGGGAAAACACTTCATCCCTCTGATCATCAGCTTCTTAATCTGTCAAACAGGCAAACAGGCATTATCAAACCTCTCTCAAGACAATCATGAAGATTAAGTGTGACCAACCATAAGTAGAAAGGGCTTACCAAAACCCCATGTACTGGAATGTAGCAACTTTGTAATGGACATTTTAGGACCCCAAAACAAAGGGGCAGGAGGCATACCCTATACTGATTCTGAAGCAATGACCCTGATCATCCTCCTCATTATGGAAACTCCTTATCGCTTTTCCTCACTGTCACCTCGTACGTGATCCCTGTTCCACTTGTGTAAAGAGGAAGAGACATTCATTGCCTAGACAAGGCGTTATCGCCTTCTCTCAGTAGTAAGCAAGAAACAATTGCTGACAGTAACTACATTTGCATATTTTGTTACAGTTTACAAAATGCTTTTAAACGCAGCATGTCATTGAATCATCACAAAAATCCTTGGCCTAGTCATATCCCTATTGTGCAGAAGAGTCTCACTGAGGTTATGTGAATTGCCCCAAATCCTGTAGCTTATAATGTGTTAGAAATAAGATCAGTTTCCCTGAAAGAGCGGAGATGAAACTCTTGAGGCAAATTAATTGAAGGAATCCACATTTCACTCTGCCGCCCAGAAGAAAACAATGTGGAAAGAAAACAGACCCAGCTACGGCCAACATTACATGCCAGGGCGGGAGCGAGGTGCAGAGGGTTCGCAAAAAAAATTGAAGACAGAGAGAGGAACTCCAGGCTGTCTGATGGGGGCGCGACTTCCCGCAGGAAGCGCCCATCTCTCTTAACAGGCCCTTCAGCCAAGGTACGTGGGGTGCGAGGAAGGGAAATGAAAGGCTTCTTTCTCCCGGCTCTGGAGATCGGCCAGTCAACTGCGTCAAGCCCCGTTCTAGAAGATTTTTTCCTCTGGAATTTAAGACTGACAGTACTTCGAGGCTGCTCCGGGAAAAGCCTGGTAGAATGAGCCAGGATTCTGGGACTACGGGGAAGGTGCAGTTCCCATCATGACCACAAGGTGGTGCAATGGCCTTAAATACAGCCGCTCCAGGCGTCTGGGAGAAAACAATTCTCTGGAAGGCCAAGAGTTAGCCATCCATTCCTGACGACCTCTAGAAAATCAAGAGGGGCTGACAGCTAATTACTAATGTGCTTCTTTCCATGTCAGATTCCTAGTTCAGTCAGATTTTGGATTTGTCTATTGCTAAACAGGATAAAACAGTTCGGGTTCTGGAATTAGCACCCCAGCTGCCGTACTCGTGTGACCTTAGCAAATCACTTGACCTCTCTAAGCCTCCGTTTCCTCATCCGTACAATATGGAGAATGATAGCACCACATTGATCAAGTTGTTGTGAGGATTGTGTGAGCAGTAAATGCTGGCTGCTAATATTTCGCTTTCCTTTTTACCCATTTGACAACAGACCGAACAGAATTTGAGAACCGTAGGTGTGGAGAGAGAAGGCTGCCTGCCTCCATCCTCCATCCTGACCCATCCTGACCAGGTCAGGGCCGCGGCAGCCCCTCAGCCACCTCAGCCACCTTGGGCTTATTTAGGGTTAATGGAAGAGGCCAGACTACGTCAGGTGAGGGGTGAAGGAAGCAATGACAGTGGCAGAAATCAGGGCCCTGCGAGGAAATCTGACTCGGGACTCTGCATTTCAGAACATCAGCACAAATCAAAGGCAATCACGAAATTCCAGCCTTCATCATTTTCATTTACTTCACAGGTGTCTTGACCATGAACCACTTTACCTGTGGACTAGAGAGAATCTCAAGTCAGAGAAAAAACAGCTCAGTTCACATAAGCTGCTTCGGTCATAGTTGTACAGTAGTAAACAGTAAACAGTAGAATTAATCATTTGCTTCATTCTCCGTGTTCAATCTTTCAGAATCAGAAAGCAGTGAATCGCTTTAAATTGTGAATGACTGCTCCGGAAAGAAAACAGACCCTCAAGGCCCTCACGAATACGCCTGTTGCCAGTCTCTGCACGGACTTAATTCCTAACCCACTAATTTTGAGCAGAGAAGTGCCTTCTGTAAGAAGAACTGCTGCTCCAGAAATAGACCCATCTGTTAGAACTGCTGGGGAGGGCGGTGCTAAGAAAAGCAGCTCAGGGTCACACTGTACAGGTTTCACGGTGATGACACAGCATTGCCAGCCAGAGCCGGGGAGCTGATTGACCTCAGGGAGGATCAGGGTAAAGAAGAGAGATCTAGGCAATTTAATGACAGCATCTTAGAACAGTCTGCCAGGCAGTGTGTGGTCCAGGAGCTTGAAGAACTTCAGAAATCATCGAGCCCAGGCTCAACCTTTCCAAGTTACAGGACAGCTTGATCATGTCTGGAAATGTACAGATGTCTCCAAAGGTGAGATGCACTTTTAGAAATCACTGATCGAGAAACTATATAATGACTAGGGATTTCTATTAATTCAGGAATGCTTTTGTTGTGGTTTTAGAAATCATTTTAAATCTACTCTATATTTAGGTATCATTTCCACATGATAAAATGAGCCCGCTTTAAATGTATAGTTCAGTGAGTTTTGACTAATGTCTCCACCTGAGTAACCACCACTCTGATCCAGGCCAGCATTCCTTGTGTCCTCTGCAGTCAGATGCCACCCCCCACCCCAGACAGGCAGCCACTGCCCTGACTTCTGTCACTAGAGATTAATTTTGCCTGTTGAAAATGGAATCATACAGTGTGCACTTTCTGGTGTGCAAAATAGCAAATGTTGGCAACAGGAGCTCTCATTCATTGCTCTTGAGAATGTAAAATGGTACAACCACTTTGTAAAGCAGTTTGGCACTTTCTTATAAAGGTAAATATATATTCACCATACGACCCAGTAATTCTACTCTTAGATATTTACCTAAGAGATAAGAAAGCATGTCCACAAAAACACTTGTAGACAAATTTCATAGCAGTTTTATTCATCGCCACCCCAAACTGGAAACCTGTGGTACATTAAAAAATGGAATACTACACCACAATAAAAGGCAACTAATGACTGAAATAAGAAACAGTGGGTGAATCTCAGAAAAAATTATGCTGAGGTATAGAAGCCAGATACAAGAGGATACATTCTGTATTATTCCATTTACAAAAATCTTTTTGTTATTTTTAAATTTTATTACCACAGAATCTATAAATGGCACATACAGGTGAGAGATGTCTAATCCCTGCTTGGTGTATACATTGGAATTTACCTACACACCTCACAGATCCAAAATCACTAATCTTGTTCAGTCCTCTTGTTTTACGAATAAAGAAAGAAAGTCCCAAGGTGGTGAGGTGACATGTATAAGGCTGCTCTCCCAGTAAAGAAAAGAATTGGAATCCCTACAACTTCTAACAGTTACTGATTTTTTTAGGACAGCATTTATCAGCCTTTGGAACCTGCTGAGGGCCTGAGTGGACGTGTTGGTTCTGAAAGAGCCATTGCAGCCTCTGCCAGGGGCGTGGCTTCCCGTAAGGCAGGCTGAGGAAGCATGTGTGATGCAGCACGCTCACCTGTGCAGAATAATTGGACCCTCTTCTCTCTGGGAAGCTTGGATGTATGAGTGTCCACCCCTCGCCCATCCCAACACACACACACACACACACACACACACCAATCGCCAAATAAAACATACCTCAGGATCTTCTCAGTTGCCTTAGAAAAGGCAACTTGACGTTAACTCCAGGCAGCTGTCTGGTAAACTGGTCATGTGATGCTCAAAGTCATGCTTATGTACCTTCTGGAATATAGCTGTAATTGAACTTATCCCTGGATGTGTCATATAATACGCCAAAATCCAGCTGTGTTTGCACTCTTGGAACTGAAGGTGACCTTCAGCAGTCATCTCATCAGTCCTGTGTACCAGTCTGGGTTCTATCAGGAAAATAGAAACTACTCCATGTACCCTAAGTATGAAATAATTCAAAACCAGCATGGAAGTTTGCCATGGAAAGGGAAGCAGAGAGAAGATGAAGAAGGAAGCCTTGGCCAAAGATCTTTCTTGGCCAAAGAAGGAACCTATAGCCCCAAAGCAGTCGGTATGAGAGACATTCTGGAAGCTGCTACAAAAGTGATGAATCCCCAGGAAGTTCTTTCCAACCATCGTAGCCCACAAGGCCAAAGTTGGGTGATTCTAAAGAGCTTTCCTGGGTGCTGCTGTGAATGTCCCATTGAGCATGTGTGAGATTCCGTGAGTCTGCTTGTAGCTGCCAGGAGCTTCAGCTTAATCAGGCAAATGTGTGGGGGACCCTAGCACGCTGTGGTTCCCAACCGACAGTGACCTCTCTCTACCTCGGACATCCCAGTTTTGTGAACGTCTGTTCGAGCTGAGAGGAGAAGCCAGGACTGAAGCACAGATGGGCACGTTCAGCCTTGGAGGCTGCAACTCCACCGGCAGCTTTGCTTGGTTTGGCCTCTTTGGGCAAGCTTGGATCCCTGTGGCAATCTGGGTGTTTATTTAGCTATTTTTTTCCTGTTCTCCTCCTCCCACGGCTGGCTTTCCTTTAGCATAACAGTGAGTAGTCTGTAGACAAAGGATTTGTCTCCACTGGATGTAGTCAGGGGACTTTGAAAAGTACTTAACCACCATTTAAGGGGCCTCTGGTTCGACAGGAGAACATTCTTCACCTAGGTAGAGAGAAGTCACTTGATTTCATTAAAGTTGAGGTGCTCATGCTAGTATACTTTTATTCTCCAAAAATTAATCAAGCAAGTATTATAGGGTGACTTTCATTTTAAATTTAAAATAGGGTAATTTTTATGTTTGGAAATTAATGTAAAAATAAGATACCCTTCCCCAATATTTCTACCATGCAATTTCTACCATGTAATTATTTGTATTACATATCCTCCCAAATATATAATGTTGTTTATATTCTTTTATAACCTACTTTTTCCCCATTTCAATCAAGGTCCTGGGGGAAGCTGGTGGTGTTCTCAAGTGGGGTAATTGAGAAGAGTTTAATGAAGAGGCTCTTTATAAAGGTATAGATAGGGCTAGAAGGAATCAGAAGGGATGGTGTGGTACCCCACGGGCAAAAGAGAAAAGCAAGGAGGAAGCAAAGTTGATCATTTTTCTTCATTTCCATTACCTAATTTTCTTTGGGCAACAGATTTCTTTGGAGCCCTTAGCAGGGGCCCAAAAAAGTATGGGCGTAATTGAGGAAATGACACACAAACACTTGCAACTGGTAGGTCTCCAAATTCCAAGGGATTTAGAGAGGATATTGGTCAGCTTCATTGTATTTTGGGGATTCGATACCTCTATACCAGCTATTTCCTCCTAACTAAGGAAAGGAGTTATACCAATGACATTTATTTTTCTATGATCAGTACCAAGCTTTAACTAATCAATTCAAGAAGCAAATGCTTGATATATTATTGCAAGGACTAGGAACAGAATGTTATACATAATACTTGTTATGGCACAAAAATGTGATTGTCATTTCCTAAAACAATCAGCAGTTTGACCCTTTACAAAATTCCTAAGATGTAGAATGAATTTGGCTCTATATGTTGTGTAATACTATTATATTTATTTCAAAAGACTTTATCTAACTGACTAATTGGTAGGAATCATCAAGTGATACTGGATAAGTCACATATCCCTTCTTAAAGTACTTTCTTCTCTTTGTGCTGGTAATACCACACTGTCTGGATTACTACTACTTTCCCCATTCTCTCTCTCTCTGCCTGCTCTTTCTCAATCTCCTACATGAAATATTGGATGCTGCAGTATCCTGGGCCTTCTAATCATCTCTAGCTGCATTTTTTTCCCTAGATGATCTCATCCAAATCTGTTTTAAGAAATCCTTCAGCTCCTGACTCCAAATGTATATCTCTAGCCCTGACTTCCCCTCAGTTCCAGGCTCATAGATCCATGGTCCTACTTGCCACCTCCTCTTGATCAATAACAGGTATCTCAAAATTAGCATATCCCAAACAGAACCACAACTCACAAAGCTATAGAAGTCATCTTTAACACCGCCCCTTTTAACATTCCTCATACTCAGCCCAACAGCAAGTACTGTTTGATCTGCCTCAAAAATGGATCTTTTTTTTTTTTAATTTTTATTGGAGTAGAGTTGATTTACAATGTTGTGTTCGTTTCAGGTGTACAGCAAAGTGAATCAGTTATACGTATACATATATCCACTCTTTTTTAGATTCTTTTCCCATATAGGCCATTACAGAGCACCAAAATGGATCTTGAATGTATCTACTTTTCTCCATTCTCACTGCCCAAACCTTCTTCAAGCCGCCCTCTTCTCTGACCTGTGGGAGCATCACACTGGTGACCTTATTGTTCTCTCCCCAGAATAGGGTGGTGTTTTCTTAAAGCCTAAATCATATAATGTCGTTCCCCTCCTTAAACCCCTTCAGTAGCTTCTTTATTTTAGAATCAAATCCAAATTCCTTACCTTCACCTACAAGACCCTGCATGATCTGGCCCTCCTTGCCTCTCCACATTATTTCAAACAGATCACACCCTCTCTCCTTTCCCTCTAAATTCACTGTCCTTTCTGGCCCTACAGTATGTCAAGCTCTTCCCCATCTTCACACCTTTGCATTAACTCTTCCCTCTGCCTGGAAAACTCTAGCTCAGAGCATGGCTGGCTTCTTCTCCAACCTTCAGGTCCCAGCTCAGAAGTCACTTTCTAGAGGCTTTGTCTGACCTAACGCAGCCCACCCCCATTTCCAATGACCTTACCATACCTGAAACAATCATCATTTATTATCATTTCTCTCTCTCTCCCACTAGGATGTAAGTTCCTGGAGAACAGCTTCTTTTCTTTCTGTCACCAGCCCCTGGAATATTCCTTGCTAAATAGCTACCTGGTTTAATGAATAAAGGAATACCACCAGCAAAAAGGCTTGGAATGAATCAGAAAGTGTTTTCATCTATCATGACTTCATTTCCAGATGGATATTTGGACTCTCAGATACCTGTAATTTTGGTTTGAGTCATTAATTCCCTTAAGTGGAAGATAATTTTTAATAGTATAGCTTCATTGTTTGAAAAATGGGCAGAAAGCATTCCTAGGGTGAGGATTTGTTCATTAATACTGTTAAGTTGTTATATGCTTTGAATAAAAAACACCAAGCAGAATTCTTTTTTGGGAACCTTGGGGTTGGGGTGGGGGGCAGGGCAGGATTTAAACTCTCCCCCTTTGGCTCATCTTACATCTCAGGCGTTTGGATCAGTGGCTCAAGGAGATCAGGGAGCCTGAAATTTGTGAACTGTCTCCTTAGAATAAACACCGACGCCTCAGGATCATGTACTTTAAAGTCTCCTAATTCTGTCTCAGCTCCCCTCACATCCCTCTCTCAGCTTCTGCCCATCTCTTCACTGCTGCAGCTCCTAGAGCTCAGTATTGCCCATTGCAGCGGGGAGCACAGGCAGGCTGTCCGAGATGCCCGGGAGCTACAGTGGGAATGGCTAGGTTGCCGTGTCAGGAATGCCGGCCACCTGGCCAGAGCCCCTGGGACCCCCAGGCCACTGGGCTCATGAAGCCCGCAGGAAGCCTGGGCTCCTTCTGCTGTCACTAATCTTTCCCAGCAGACTGTGGCCATGTGCCACCATGCTCTGTCCTCCACTTGCCACGCTGAAAGTGACCATTCCCAACACACAGGATACTCCTCACTTCGGGAAGTTGCCAGGTACCTTGTTTCAATTGAGAAACCTAGAGAAAGACTTGGGTGCGGGTGGGTGGCTGGCTGGATCAGGATATTAATCGCATCATAATAGCTGATGAATCATCCTCTAAGTGTGTAAATGATTGCTTTCTAGAACAGGGCTTGAGGGCAGAAATCCTACTAGACTTGTAAACAACGCTACATCAATTCCGTCAGTTCAAGGAAGGTGTCATGACTACTATGTTGATTGGTCAGGGTAGGCTTACGGTTGAAACAACCCATTCCCAAACATCAGTGGCTTAACCCCGTAAAGGATTTCTCATGTCACAATCCAATCAGGTCAGCGGGGGTGGTGAAAGAGTGTCTCTGCTCCACACAATTCTCCAGGGACCCAGGCCCCTTCCTCCGGGTACAGAGGTTCTTAACCTGGAGTCCACAGGTCCCGGAAAGGGGGTGGACAGAATTCAGGGAGTCTGTGAACTTGGATGGGAGAAAAAGTATATCTTTATTGTCATTAATCTTTTAACTATGATTTAGCATTTCCTGCAATTATGATCGAAGACATCAAACCACAATAATGTTAATGCCACCTGTGACTTTACTACCAATAGAAATCACGGATATTTTCATATCACCTTACAATTTTAGCAGATATCATGAAATATCATTTATGCTTAACACTACTTTGAAATTATGATAGTTACTAGACTCACTTAAAGATCTTTGTTATTTAATGGGTTAAAGAGTACATATATTACCATTTCACAGAATTTTAAAATATTTTGACAGCTATTTCAGTACTCTTGCAGTTTTTCGTAATCCTATGTATTTTATTTTAAACATTAAAAAACGTTATTCAAGAAGGGGTCCATGGAATTTAACAGACTGCCAGAAGAGTTCATGGCAAACAAAAGATTAAAAATCCCTGATCTAAACAACAAGGTCTGACTATATAGCACAGGGAACTATATTCAATATCCTATGATAAACCATAATGGAAAAGAATATTTTAAAAAAGAATGTGTGTGTGTATATATATATATGTATAACTGAATCACTTTGTTGTACAGCAGAAATAAACACAACATTGTAAATCAACTATACTTCAATTTTAAAAATATTGAAAATTTAAAAATCTCTGATCTAGTGGTTCTACCATCCCCTAAGTCCTTGGGTATCCCCTACCTCTAGTCAGCAGAGCGGGCTTGGGTGACATTGAGAAGTAGTTTAGGGACGAGGCTTAGAAAGAATGTGTCACTTCTGCCCATGTTCCCCTGGCCCTGACCCCACTTAACTGCAAGGGAGGCTGGGAAATGAAGTCTAGTCTGTTCCCAGGTGAAAACGGGATGGGGCTTGGTGAGTACATGCAAGTGATTGTCACCGTGCCCATGGAAACAATCAGCAAAGAGACAGCAGTCCAACGACAAGCACTCTCCCTGGAGAAAACTCACTCCCTGTCAAATTCACTCTGGGAAGTATAATCATAATAAGACCATAATAGCTGCCATTGGTTGAATAATTACTCCCATCATTATTGCGCTAAATGATTCACTTTCATGACCTCATTTAATCCTCATAATAACCTTATGAGACAGGTACTATTGTTCCTACTTGATAAATAAGGAAACCAGGACTTGAGAAAGGCAGTCCAGAATCGGTGCTCTCAATCAATGTGCTGAACTGTTTTGGAAAACTTCTGAGATCCTTGTAAGAGAAGATGGAACTGTATACTGGTGGAGAGGGTGGTTCCTGGAACCAGACTCCCAAACTTCATATCCCAGCTTTGCTAGAAGCTGGCTCATAGGGCAAGTTTTACTGAGGCTTTCCATGAATCTGTAAAGTGGTGATAATAATAGCATCCATCTTTTAGGATTAAATGAGATAAATTCTTAGACTAGCACCTGGCACATGGTAAGTGCTCAGTGAATGTTAGACACTGTCATTAATGCCTAAATGACACTGTGACCACCTTCATGAAAGTGAACTAAATATTCCAGCAGGGCTCAGTATTCATGAAGGATGCAAGAAAATCTCTGAGGTCACCAAGATCCTCACCAGCCAGGGGGTTTCCTAGAATGGTGTGCTGAGTTATAGTCAAGAGAATGGGATGCTGCTACTTTTCTAATGAAGGAAAAAATTAAAATTGTTGGGTTAGTTTTCATCTGAATGTAACTTTCTCTCCCATTTATAGAACTCCATGAAGGTGATGTTCAAATGCCTCTGGAAAAACTGTGGGAAGGTTCTGAGCACTGCAGTGGGTATCCAGAAGCACATCCGGACCATTCATCTTGGGTAAGGCAGCCCTCCCTTCAGAGCTTAGCATATCTCCATCAGTTCGATCCAGGGTCACTTGCACTCAGAATTACACACCACACACTGTGCCTTAAAAATTCTGAACGCAGGAATAGGGTCTAAGCCTGCTTGATCTTCCTAATCACTATGGAGATGCCCCCTGCAGATAATATAGGCCAGTATGGCAAGTGGAAAGAACGTGGACTTAAATTTGTAAAGCCTCCTTAGTATACTCACTAAGTCAGGGGTCCCCAATCCCAGGACCGAGGATCGGTACTGGTCCGCGGCCTGTTAGGAACTGGGCCGCACAGCAGGAGGTGAGCGGCGGGTGAGCGAGCGAAGCTTCACCTGTCGCTCCCCATCTCTCCCCATCGCTCACATTACCGCCTGGACCATACCCCTCCACCACCCGCTCTGTGGAAAAATTGTCTTCCAGAAACTGGTCCCTGGTGCCAAAAAGGTTGGGGACCGCTGCACTAAGTGATATTAAACAAGTCACTGCTTGGAGCCTCAGGTCCTTCTGAAAATGAGGCTAATAATATCAGCCCTGCAGGGGCATGTGTGAGGGTCAAAAATAAAATGTATGTTAGAATGATTTGTAAAAGATGGACCACTAGGGTAGGGTAGGGTAGGGTAGGATATGGGGTCCTTGAACCCCCTGAAATTGTCTGTAAAATTAGATGTGCACTTTTTTCCCAGTGGAGTGTATTCGTGACTTTGAGCCTCAAAGGTAGATATAACCTGAAAAGGGTTTAAGAACCACAGTGACAATCAGTGCTGCTGTTGCTATTCTTACGATGCCTGATGACCTGCTCTATCATTTTCTGTTGCCCAAATAAGTCCTTTATTTGTACAACTGACACTTCCTTGTGTTATATAAAAACCATTCTAAGGAAAGATGAAACTAAGTTTCTAGCAGCAGGGATTAGGGGGCCACTCCAGAGGGGCAATGGTAGTTCAGTTGCCTTGTGCTTTAGTCTCTGGGTTTTTCTTGTCCAGGGATCTGGGACTGAGAAGAGACCTTGAGAAGCTGTAAGTCATAACCGGTGTGCATAAGGCAAATCCAAATACATGACCAGTTCCCCAAAATGCTTAGACACAGAGGAGCCCTTTCAAAAAGATGAGTGTTGAGAAATAAACACTACAGTCACTTTGCCCAGCAAGGGATAAATTTAGGGAATGCATCATCCATAAAAAAAGTGGTAGAAAAAGAAAACAAGAACTGGTTCTAAGGTGATTTTGCTGATTCGTGTGGATCGGCTCCTTCAGTGACTGGAGAGAAGCAGAGATCTATCTCCCTCACCTGTAGGCTTGGGATGCTGGAGACACAGCCAGACCCTTCCAGGGCTCAGCACGTGGAAAGTCACCAAGTGCCATGGGTGTGGCCCAGCAAAGCAGGGCGTCTGCTCCGCTAGCCTGAGGGTCCACTTCATCCTCCAGGAAACACCACACTGAAACACTGTGGGGCAGAATGCGCTCCTGTTCCTAAAGGCTTTGGAGAAGGAGATCCTGCAGCTTCTCCCCTCAAACCTCACTGTCAGCACAGCTCACAGAGTAAATAGCTCAGAGTGCTTTAAAGGTTTAGGAAGGGCTTCTGGAAGCTATAATCAGGACCTGGGGTATTTGTTTTAAAGTCCCTCTGCCCAACGATTTGAATCCTATTCAGCACTACACAGAAACACATGCCATATATATGTATTTATAGACTACAAACGGCATCACAGGATTTTCCTTTGAGCTTCCGGGGTGCTCTCATGGTGGGTGAAATTCAACGTGCAGCCGCTGTATTCACTTCCCTGGGATTCCCTTTTTACTCTGTGTGCTTCACATTGCCTTGGTGAATCAGGATTCACATCCCCGCCAGCCATCGCACAGGAATGGGCCTGGGTTAGCAGGACTCCAAGCCTGCTCTGTATGTATATGAAGCTCTCATGGACCTGGGTAGGGGTGGGAAGGGGACCGCCTTTGCCTTAATCCATGCCCTCCATGATGTGACTGTAGGAGGATGGGGCATTTTTAATGAGTGTTGGCTGTGGGACCTAGGGGAAAAAGGGAGCATTCCAGAACCCCCAAATATGTGTCTTGCATCTGATGTAGCTGCAGTGCACACCATGCCAGTGTAAAAAGTACACTGTTTTTCTCTTAAGTCTCACTCCATTCTTATACACCAGGGGCTGATCCTGATTTATCCCCGTGTAGGACACACAATTTCCCCCAGGCCTGTGTGTCTATTAGTAGCACTCAGGCAGCCAGTAGCAACTCGGCCTGCCCTTTACTGGAGAGGAAGTGGGGACAGGAATAGAACAGATGTACATTCTTCAACCCACTCTCTGGGGTCTTCCATGCTCTGCTTGTAGGAAAGCCAAGGCCAGCCTGCCCTGATACGGCGCAGACACCTCCCTAGATGCCTCAGCCTGAGACCTCAGGGGACACGGAATGGGGCTGGGAGAAGCCCCCGATGTGGCGAAACAGAAAGGCCGAGGAGAAGGGGAGATTTGTGTTTTAAGTTCTGTACAGGGATTGTAAGTGGGAAAAAAGTTTATTCCGAGTCAGTGTCCTGCGCCTTCCGGAAATGGTCATGAAATTTGGGGATGCCCCAGGGAAGGGAGATGTGCAGAGGCTATCCCATAAAACCAAGTGGCCAGATGTGCACCATTTCCCTAGAAATTCATAAATCCAATAAATGTTATTATTTATTTGACAGTTATTTTATGCAAAGCTTTCTATGGAAAAGTACAATTTTCCATGTCTCAGGGAGAAAAATTGCAGAAGTACTAGAAGATATTTTTCCTGGTGATAGTAAACATTGAGGCTTTTTTTTTTAATACATATAAATTTACTTATTAATTTTTGGCTGCCTTGGGTCTTCGTTGCTGCCTCTGGGCTTTCTCTAGTTGTGGTGAGCGGGGGCTACTCTTCGTTGTGGTGCGCAGGCTTCTCATTGCGGTGGCTTCTCTTGTTGCGGAGCACGGGCTCTAGGCGCGCGGGCTCCAGTAGTTGTGGCACGCAGGCTCAGTAGTTGTGGCTTGCAGGCTCTAGAGCGCAGGCTCAGTAGTTGTGGCTCACAGGCTTAGTTGCTCTGCAGCATGTGGGATCTTCCCGGACCAGGGATTGAACCTGTGTCCCCTGCATTGGCAGGCAGATTCTTAACCACTGCGCCACCAGGGAAGTCCCAACATTGAGGCCTTTTAACATCAACCTTATTTTTATTTAATACGCACTCAGTGCTTATTATGTGTGCGGTACACTTCTAAGCACATATGCCGTAGGCCCTCCATACCTGCAGCTGCGGAACCCACAGATTCGGAGGGCCAGCTGTGCTACGTCTATTTTATATAAGGGTGCAGGCTGCCAAAATCACACACACAGCTAGAAGCTGTCAGGATTTGAACCCAGGAGATCCGACTCCAGAATTCATGCTGGGAATCACTGTGTTATAACATCAGCTTCCTTCGTTCATTCATTCAACATTTAATAGGCACCTACTGTAGGCCAGATGCGCTGATATGTGTGGTGTGACACAAAGATGAACAAGACATAGCCCTAGAGAATCAGTCTTAGGGAGGCGACAGGGGTTTAAAAAAAAATTACAGAAATGTACCAAGTCATTACACAAAGTGAATTAAATAAACTGAACGCACTTCACAGGGAGCTCAGAGGCTCTAACAGTTTGGAATTAAGTCCTAACACCTAACGTGCAAAATACTTCCCCGATTTGAGAGCTCAGGTCACTTCCACCTCCCACCTCTCGCCCAGCCACTGTCAACTGCTCCACAGCCTGCTTGCTGGCCTCCCACCCCTCTTGCCCTCCTCTCCTCTATTCTCTCTCCAGGCAATTGCCAGAGTGATCCTTTTAAAAAGTAACTTATGTCGGTGAGTCTATTTCTGTTTTGTAAATAAGTTCATTGGTATCATTTTTTTAGATTCCATGTATAAGTGGTAACATATGATATTTGTCTTTGTCTGTCTTACTTCACTTAATATGAAAATCTCTAGGTCCATCCATGTTGCTACAAATGGCATTAGATGACATTGGAAAACAAACTTATGGTTACCAAAAGGCATAGCATGAGAGGGGGTGAACTGGGGAGAGATAAATTAGGAGCTTGGGATTAACAAATACACAGTACTGTATATAAAACTGATAGACAACAAGGACTTACTGTATAGCACAGGGAACTATACTCAATATCTTGTAATAACCTATAATGGAAAAGAGTCTGAAAAAGAATATATATATGCTTTATATGTATATATATATATATATATATATATATATATAATATATAAAAAATAGGGGCTTCCCTGTTGGCGCAGTGGTTGAGCATCTGCCTGCCAATGCAGCGGACACGGGTTCGAGCCCTGGTCTGGGAAGATCCCACATGCCGCGGAGCAGCTAGGCCCGTGAGCCACAATTACTGAGCCTGCGCGTCTGGAGCCTGTGCTCCGCAACAAGAGAGGCCGCGATAGTGAGAGGCCCGCGCACCGCGATGAAGAGTGGCCCCCACTTGTCGCAACTAGAGAAAGCCCTCACAGAAACGAAGACCCAACACAGCCATAAATAAATAAATAAATAAATAAAAATTTTTAAAAAACATATATATATATATAATTGAATCACTTTGCTGTACACCTGAAACTAACACAACGTTGTAAATTAACTATACTTCAATTTTTAAAAATAAAAAATAAATAAAAATAAAAAGTAACTTAGAGTCCTCAAAATCCCCAGAGGCTTCCATAACATTCAGGACAAAATCCCAAGTCTTTCCCCAGGGCTACAAAGCCCTGTGCGATCTTGCCTCTGCCTTCCTTCCCACTCTTCTCTCATTACTCTCTGCCTGGTGCCCCGAGCACCAGCCATCTGCCTCTCTGCCCTTCTTGGAAAGTGCCAAGACGGCCCACCCCAGGACTCTGTGCATTCTTCCCACATGGTTCCCATATGGGTTTCACCCTCACCTCATATAGATGTCTGCTCAAATGTTACCTCCTCAGAGAGTCTTCCTCTGAACACACTACTTAAAATGATGCCCCCATCATTTACGCTGATTAAGGGCACTCTTAATGCTGCTTAATTTTTCTTTCTGCGATTTATCACTACCTGATGTATTAAATATCTATTTCCTTATGGGTTTACTTTTTTTATGAGTTATAGTTGATGTACAATATTATATAAGTTACAGGTGTACAGTCTGGTAATTCACAATTTTTTAAGGTTATACTCCATTTATAGTTGTTACAAAATATTGGCTGTATTCCCTGTATTGTACAGTAATATATCCTTGTAGCTTATTTTATACATAATAGTTTGTACCTCTTAATCCTCTACCCATATACTGCCCCTCCTCCCTCCCCTCTCCCCACTGGTAACTACTGGTTTGTTCTCTGTATCTGTGAGTCTGCTTCTTTTTTGTTATATTTACTAGTTTGTTGTATTTTTTAGATTCCATATATAAGTAATATCATACAGTATTTGTCTTTCTCAATCTGACTTATTTCACTTAGCATAATACCCTCCAAGTCCATTCATGTTGTTACAAATGGCAAAACTTCATTCTTTTTTAATGCCTGAGTAGTATTCCATTGTGTGTGTGTGTGTGTGTATGTAGCTCACATCTTCTATATCCTTCATCTGTTGATGGACACTTAGGTTGCTTCCATATCTTGGCAATTGTACATAATGCTGCTATGAACATTGGGGTGCATGTATCTTTTTGAATTACTGTTTTGTTTTGTTTTTTTAGATATATACCCAGGAGTGGAATTGCTGGGTCATATGGTAGTTCTATTTTTAGTTTTTTGAGAAACCTCCATACTATTTTCCACAGTGACTACACCAATTTACATTCCCACCAACAGTGTACAGGTGTTCCCTTTTCTCCATATTCTCGCCAACATTTGTTATTTTTGTTCTTTTTGATGATAGTCATTCTGACAAGTTTAAGGTGATATCTCATTGTGGTTTTGATTTGCATTTCCCTGATGATTAGTGATGCTGAGCATCTTTTCATGTGCCTGTTGGCCATCTTCATGTCCTCTTTGGAAAAAAGTCTATTCAGATCTTCTGCCCACTTTTTAATAGGGTTGGTTTTTTTTTTTAATGTTGAGTTAATGAGCTATTTATATATTTTGGATAGTAACCCCGTATCGGTCATATCACTTGCAAATATTTTCTCCCATTCAACAGGTTGTCTTTTTGTTTTGTCGATGGTTTCCTTTGCTATGCAAAAGTTTTCAAGTTTAATTAGGTCCCATTTCTTTATTTTTTGCTTATATTTCCTTTGCTTGGAGACAGATCCAAAAAAATATTGCTACAATTTATGTCAAAGAGTGTTCTGCCTATGTTTTCCTCTACCAGTTTTATGGTGTCATGTCTTACATTTAGGTCTTTAATCCATTTTTAGTTTATTTTTGTGTATGGTGTTAGGGAGTGTTCTAATTTCATTCTTTTACATGTTGCTGTCCAGTTTTCCTAGCACCACTTATGGAAGAGACTGCCTTTTCTCCATTGTATATTCTTGCCTCCTTTGTCACAGGTTAATTGACCACAAGTGCGTGAGTCTATTTCTGGGCTCTCTATTCTTTTCCATTGATCTATGTGTCTGTTTTTGTGCCAGTGCCATACTATTTTGATTACTATAGCTTTATACTGAAGTCAGGGAGCATTCTTCCAGCTCTGTTCTTTCTGAAGATTGTTTTAGCTATTTGGAGTCTTTTATGTTTTCATACAAATTTTAAAATTATCTGTTCTAGTTCAGTGAAAAATGCCATTGGTATTTTGATAGGGATTACATTGAATCTGTAGATTGCCTTGGGGAGTGTGGTCATTTTAACAATATTAATTCTTCCAATCCAAGAACATGGTATATTTTTCCATCTGTTTGTGTTGTCTTCAATTTCTTTCATCAGTGTCATACAGTTTTCTGAGTACAGGTCTTTTACCTCCTTAGGTAGGTTTATTCCTATGTATTTTATTCTTTTTGATGTGTTTCATTATGGGTTTCTTGTCTGCCTCTCCCCCTAGACTATATGTTCCATTAGGGCAGAGTCTATTTATGTTTTGTTCACTGTAATAGTGGGACTCTAAAAAAAAGAGCCAGGACATAGTAGACTCTCAATAAATTGTTGTTGAATAATTGATTGATTGGTTGATTAATTGAATAAATTGCTTTAAGAAGTCAAGGAAGGCTTCCCTGGAAGTGGACAGTTGAGTGTTGCAGGATAGGTAAGAGTTTGCCAGGCAGACAGAACAGAGGAAAAGCATTCCAGACAGAAGGAACAGCATGTGATGTGCCAGATTTCAAGGCAAGAAAATGGCTTGGGTGAGTAGGATTGTTTTGCTCTCTTTTGCATTAGGCGTGTTGGGGAGTCTGATTACAGTGATGGAGAAGAAGACTTTTACTACACTGAGATCAAGCTCAACACAGACTCGGTGGCGGACGGACTGAGCAGCCTGGCCCCGGTTTCGCCCTCCCAGTCCCTGGCTTCGCCTCCTACTTTCCCCATCCCAGATTCCAGCAGAACAGAAACTCCTTGTGCCAAAACTGAGACAAAATTGATGACACCCTTGAGCCGCTCCGCTCCCACCACCCTCTACCTCGTGCACACCGACCACGCTTACCAGGTGACTGGCAAGGGACCGTGAGAGTAATCACTTTACTCCTGACCAAAAGCAGTAGCATTCTGACCTCTGAGTAAAGGATAACTCAGTGGAAAAACAGCATCCAAGAGAGCCCAGTAGCAGATTTCGCTTTTTCTTTTTCTCCTTTCAAAGCCAGAATCTCGCACGGATGAAACCCTGTAGGTCCTTGGACTTTGAAGTACTGATTGAAGATCCAATCCCTGAGACGCTGTTATGAGAATTAAAATCCTTAATACTGTAAAACTCTAAGAAGGGTGCCTGGCACATGATATAAGTACCTGTTAAATAAAAAATAAAATAAGTGAAAAGAGGAGCCTTGAAAAGTGCTGACACAATGCCACCCTCGTCCTGCACCCCAGTCTGGGACTTAGTGCCCTCCCTTCTCAATTGGTAACTAACTCTCTCAGACTGCAGCTGTGGTTGTCAGTGTTCCCCAAATCAACAGTGTCGGCATCACCTGGAAACTTGTTAGAAATGTACATTTCTTGGGTTTGCCCCAGACCTGTGGGACCAGAAGGAGGGGTGGGGCTGAGCAGTCTGTGCTTAACAGACCCTCTAGGGGATTCTGCTTCACTCCAAAGTCTCACAAGACCTTAGAGACAAATCCTGCAAATACAGGACACGGCTAAAGCTCCTTTTCCCCCAGCAATTATTAACTCTTTTAAGTGTTGATTTAGTGAAGTTTCAATACACTCAAATTTAAACAAAAATTTTCCCATAATTATCAACCACCTTACGTAACTTTTTAGAAGAAAAATCTCCTGTACATATTTGTAATTGTGTTCTCCCACCCTTGTTTTATAAACACTTTCCATAGAACTGAATATATAACCGAATTCAATTAAATCAAAACATTAAATTGTTTTAATCATTCTTTTGTTAGGGATCTACTTTTTAGTCTACCCAGCTTTTTAATTATCATTAGTAAATCTACAGAGGATACTTCTGTGCCAGTAGCTTTATTTTTTCTTTGAATTTCCAGAAGAGTAATTATCGAGTCTTAGGATATAACATGAACAGCTATGTATTGCCAAAATATTTTCCAGTGGTGCCAGTTAGAAAACCACTGTCACTAGCAACTGTATGTATAAAAGTAGAAAAACTAAAGCTGTAGAGGAAGAATTTAGCCATTTATTTAGTAGACTTCAACTCAAGAGCAATGGAATAGAGCTAATTATTAAATTAGTTGATGCAATAACTTTCATTCCTGACTCTTCTTACGGAGGTCAAAAGAATTATTCATTCCTTTGTTCTTGTTTGTCAGTGTCGCATTTAGGTCCGAAATCGTGGGCTTGAACCAACTTAATTAAATTATTCTGCTTATCTATACAATGAGAGTTGGAACACACACTAAGGGATCTAGAAGTTCCTTCCCAAACCATTTATTCACAATATTGGGATTTTTCTGTTTACAGTTATTATAAATGTTCAGCATAAAAATATTAGAAACATAAGCAAAGAAAGAAAATCCATCCTTAGTCCCAACAACAAGAAAGCCCTTTGGTTCATATTTTTGGTATGTCCTTCAAAAGTATTCTATGTGTATATGTATACTCATTTTTTAAAAAAAATGGAATCTATTTTAGTACTGTTTTCACTATGCTTTGTTTTTTCCACTTAATATCTCATGAACATTTTCCCACGCCAATGAGTATTCTTCAACAACATCATTTTTAATGGCTCCATAGACATATCATGATATATCTACCCTTTTCCCTATTATTGGACATGTGTTTCCAGTTTTGTTAAATATAATACATAGTTCTGTAATGAACATCCTTATATCCATTTCCTGAGAATAAATTCTAGAAGTGGAATAGCTAACATACAGAACACTAAGAATTTTTATATGTATTGCCAAATTACCCTCCCAAAGTGTTGTAATTTACAACCTACCATCACTGCATAAAAAAGTGACTTCCCAACTTGATAGTGAGGAATTGTATATCACAGATGTCCTAAAATAGGTATATGTACGTATAAGCAAATTTCTTTTCAGAAATCGGTAGTCAAAAACTTTCTCCTTTTATACCTTAGATTGCTTAGATATATAAAAAGTTTATCTCTAGCTACTCTTATTGACTGTGTTTAATTTCCTCCTATTATAATTTAGTCATTAAAATATAGCTGAGATTATTTCTGAGGCCCTACTTTGGAAATGACAGCTTAAGACTCTGAGGAGAAATGTTCTTTCATAACAACTTCCTCTGTTTTCTATTTGACAGGCCACGCCCCCTGTGAACATTCCAGGATCGGCCAAGTTCACCCCCAATGGCAGCAGCTTCAGCATTTCTTGGCAGTCTCCTCCAGTTACCTTCACAGGCATTCCAGTAAGTAGAAAAGCAAAAAGCCAGAAATCTGGTCAAAGCCAAATGTATATTTAGAGAACAAATTGTAGAAACATGCAAGAAAAAGACAAAAATTGGAATGCCAGAAGAATTCTTTTTTTTTTTTTGTAATGATATTTGTAAACTCAGCGAGGTGTCTCGTGGTTCAGACAGGCCCAACTTCTTTGTAAAAAGGTGTTTTGACTGGAATTTTAGAAACTAAAAGACAGTTTCATCTGTTGATAAACAACTTGTTGGAAATATATCAAGATTTTTTGTGTGGGTGATGTATTTGTATGTTTCCAAAAGGCTTTATAAAATTAATAGCCGAACTCAGACCCTGAACATAAAAGAAAGAGACCCTATACATAAACGGCATTTATCATTATGAGTAAATTTATAAGATTTGACTTTGAAATTATTGTTTGTGGGTTTGTCATTTTGCAACTTCAAATAGTAGAAATTGAAATCACTTTCTTTCTTCCAAAGCCTGAATAGTCCATGCTGATGGGTAATTTGCAAATAAATAAGTGCTGAAATATGCCTTCGGGTTTAAGTAGTATATAAGAATTGATTTGACATAGTAAATGATTACTGTCTGAAAACTCAGCATGAATTTGCTTGATTCTTAACTATTCATTTAAAAAGATATTGGGTCTTTTATAGCTTATCACAGAATATCCATAGACCCCCATCCCGATGATGCTCAAGGGGGGTTATAACTCCTGATAAGGTTCAGGAAAGTGGCTTATGATAATAGACATTAACCTTATTTTCTCCTCTCCACCCCTCTCCCTAAGGACCTCACAAAAGCTTCTTATTGCAACCACTGGCAACTCCCAGAGGTTTCCAGCAAATACCAAGGCCTCCTGTGGAGCTGATAAAAATGAAAGTGGCTCAGTCAATTACGCTGTGCTCTGTCAATGAATATTTATTAAATTCCCTAGAGGAATAGTCAACAATAAAAAGCATCCTGCTGGCAGCAATTCGAGAATTTGTGGCTTCCAGAAAATACTCCTAGAATAGGATTTTTAAACAGGATCATGGATCTGGAGTAATTATGAAAGGTGCCTCCTTCACGAAGAGTGGGAACTGCTGGTTGTTCTCAAAAAGCAAGAATACGATGAATGCCCTGTTAGTAAACATTTAAAAAGAATAGCTTAGACATGTAGGTATTAGTTTTGTTTCTGGCAGGAACAATGATCCCCTAAGGTGGGTGTCAGAGGTAAACAATCAGCCCTTTTGGCGACTTTTTTTTTCTTTTTTTGGATAGACATAAAGAGACCCAGAGTGGCTCTCGACATGACATTTGAGACAACCCTTCTAAGCCAGCAAGGCAGCTACAATCACAGAATGACAGAGACTTGCTATTCTGAATTCCGTTCCTTCCCTTCTTTGATTTGAGCAGAATTTTCAAGAGCATCCCCCTAAAGCTCATCTGGTGTAAAAACAAGTGTAGTGTGTAGACAGAACAGCCCAGTTCAGACTTCCTTTCAGATTACCTCTATGACCAGCCCAAATGGAATATTTTCCCCTTTTCTTCTATTAATTAAATCATCTCCTTCTGAAGTATAGTGTGACATCACGCTGTGTGGTTTTTTTTTTTTTAAATTGGGGTATAGTTGTTTTACAATGTTGTATTAGTTTCTACTGTACAGTGGAGTTCCCTGTGCTATACAGCAGGTTCTGATTAGTTATCTATTTTATACATATTAGTGTATACATGTCAATCCGAATCTCCCAGTTCATCCCACCACCCCCCGCTTTCCCCCCTTGGTGTCCATACATTTGTTCTCTACATCTGTGTCTCTATTTCTGCCTGGCAAACCGGTTCATCTGTACCATTTTTCTAGATTCCACATATATGCGTTAATGTACGATATTTGTTTTTCTCTTTCTGACATTTCACTAGTTCCATGTCCTCCAAAGTTCCTAAATGTCTTACACGGTAGGATACCAGCCAGGATCCCTCCTCTTGTTGGTTTTTCAACAGTGAAATTTTAAAACTCTTCTCTCTGTGGACACTGTGGACAGAGTCCCTCATTTTGCTATCAATTGGTTACCAGGGACGTTCTGGACTAGAACTTTGACAGTAAGTACATAGAGTAACTGAGTTAACTAGGTATCCCACTAAAATCCTATGTGAGCTTCTAATTTATCCTGTCGCCAGAGAATTCCCAATCTATCTGGTTTTAGACTGTTTCAGCAGTCAAGCTTGCCATTGCTATCTAAAAATAAAGGTAAGGGGATGGAGGGAGCTGCCATTTTCGAAGGCTTTTGTTTTATTCTAGAAAGAAGACAAGGAGGCTTACTACTAAAAATGTTCTTCATGTTGCCCTACTCTCTATCAATGCTTTTTTTAAAAGAAAAAAAAAAAAAACTGGCTGTTTGCTGTCCGCCCCCTTCTACAGGGGGCTGGATCTCACAACTCCACACCACCCAGGCATAGGACTGTCACATGTCCACTGGCTGGGTGCCAGCAACCGTCCCTGAATTCTCCAGGGGCGCTAGTCCCACCTCTAGAAGACAGGGAGCCAGGCTGACTCTGAGAACATGTGAATCCCCACCTCCTAAATTCGTGTTATAGGATTTTCAGACAGAAGCTCTAAAAGTTTTAAATGATAAGGTACTAGTATTAGTGGTGGCTTCAACTTTATCCAAACTGAAGAACAGAGCAGTTGCCATTTTATTAAATCCTCATTAAAGAACACATTTCTTGTTGTACTCCAAAGCAAGTACTCTGAGGTTGTCAACGCCATTTAAGGTTTCCTTTTCTCCCATGTCTTTGAGACCTGGTATTGAAGAGGGGATGCTTTTGTATGCTTCCTAGAAAGTAGAAATAATCTCCTTCTGCGAAATCCCAAGGTTTGAAGAATTTTATTTATTCATTTGCCTACACTGGACTTCCTGAATTTGAGGCTTTAATAAGTTCCCTGGGTAAGACCTCTTCCCGGAGGTGTATAGCCCAGAAGGCCGATCTGCATATTCACCAATGTAGTGTTTCAGTCTTTTCTAGCCCAAGGCTATGGACATAGGGGTGGGGAGAAGACCATGGTTAATTACTGCTTTCTTTGACCTGTTTTTCCCCAATGACCCATAATTATCTCCATTTCTTTCCCTGTCTTTTCATGGCAGAAAGCTGAGAGCTCTTGGCCCCTGTGTTAGTCTGCCATAATAGACTGGGTGGCTTAAACATCCCACATTTATTTTCTCACAATTCTGGAGGCCAGAAGTCTCAGATCAGTGTGCTAGCTGATTCAGTTCCTGGTGAGGGCTCTCCTGCTGCCTTGTCAGGGGCCAACTTTTTGATATGTCCTCACATGGCCTTTTCTTTTAGGGGGTAGGGAGATAGAGAGAGAGCCTTTTGGTGTCTCTTCTTCTAAGGACACTAATCCTATTGGATCAGGGTCCCACCCTTTGGACCTCATTTGTCTTTAATTACTTCCTTAGAGACCCCATCTCCAAATACAACCACACTGAGAATTAGGGCTTCAACATGTGAAGGGGGGTGGAGCAGACACAAAATCCAGTCCATAATAGGCCCCATGCAAGCAAATAGGAGCTAATCAACCTGCTATCCAAGGGCCATTCCAAGAAGCTTCAGGCCAGAAAGACAGTCTCCAGACCTGAAATAGTAGTACTTAATTGTTAGCTTTTTAGCTGGTTTGTTTTTTATTAAAACTTCGATGGAGGGTTCAGAATATTATGTTAGAAGAGATTAAAACCAAGACAAGGGGCTTTTTTCTTTTTTTTCCCATTTGGGAGATAGAAAATCACAAAGAAAAGAAATTTCTCCAACATATTTACAGAAGGACACAACATCTGTGTTACTGCTCTGGTGTGAGGCAAGTCCTGACTGGCATTTACAAGCCATGACCTCTAGCCGGTCACAGGACCTCTTTCAAGCAATGTCCTCAACTCAGCTCTACGACAACCACCTTGTATCATTGTATTGTTGAACACAATGCCTGGCACTGGCTGACATTATGTTGTACTTCCTAGTGTTGTTATCTGTGACATGTCTCATTACTGTAAAACCGGGGGCAGAGAAAGTGGATTCTCCCTATCTGGGGTTGACTCATATAACACAAATATACTCAACATATGGGAAAAATTAGCCACGATTTTTGCAGACTATAATTTAGAATTCTTTAAACTCTTCTGAGGTCACACCTAATCAGGAGACAAATTACAGGCATACAGCCCATTTTATTTATTTAGAAATAATACCATACAGTACTCTCTCTAAGTGTATTATATGCTTTATAAAACATGTCCCCAAATAGAACTTAAAAATGGTTAAGATGTAAAACAAATAACTCTGGAATGTGGAGGCCACTGGGAGAGAGAGCCAAATCATGTTTTCCAGGGCTTTATTCCAGGGCACACAGTACTGCCATCAGTTATGAGGCAGGATGGAAGAGAGAAAAAACAGGGCTTTGACACCATTCAGAACCGAGTTCCAAGGTCGGCTGGTGTCAGACAGCCCATATTCAAATCCCGGGTCCGCCATTTACTTTCTGCGTGGCCTCAGCAACTTCCTTAACTTCTCCATTTCCTCATCTATAAAGTGGAATTGATAGCGATGCTTATCCTGGGCTCCTTATGAGGATTAAATTAGATAACACAGGGGAAGGCACTTAGTTTAACAAGCTCTTGGTAATTACTGATAACTACTTTTAACTCTGGGATGCATGTAGGCCAGTTCCCTGCTCCAAGCCTAAATTGTCTTACCTACAAAACGCAGATAGTGCTTATTTTGCAGGCTTTTTGGTGAAGATTAAAAGAGAGTATAAATAACCTAGTGGCCTTTCACATTTGCAAGCACTGAATAAATGTTGGCTCCCTATGCCAGCCTCCCCCTACCCTCAGCCCCAGCTAACATAAGATGCCAAAACATGATTGTCTTGCTATTAAAAAATCTCCAGGAAAGCTCCCGATCAATAGCTGGAGGATATTGATCCTCCCACAGAACTAAGCCGCACGCTGGTGTGTGAACAGGGTCCTGCCTTCCACTATGCTGCAGCCTGTAGAAACCCAGGTCTGTTGTGGAACGGGAGGGGCTGCCATCAGACAGGACTAGACACGAAACACGTGTGCCCTCAACTCCAGACTTAAGAAAGCCGTTAGCAGAAATAAAGAAGGTAGAGAAGGGTTCTTCCTGCAGTAGGTCCAAACCTGCCCCTCATTCCTCCCCTAAACCTATGAGGTCACCAGTTTTCTAATTTCAGTTAAGTGGCACCCCCATCCCTCCAGCCTCTCAGGCCAGGACCTAGGAGGCATCCTTGACTCCTTTTGCTTCATCCTTGATTCATCGAAAGATTTGTCCTCTTATTTTCTGTCCTATATCCCATCTATCAGCAAGTCCCGGACTCTGCCTCTACAGGATACGAATCCAGCCCCTTCTCCCCACCACTGCCACACTCTCATCTAAATCACCAGTACGTTTTTCTCCTGAAACAGTGCAAAAGGCTCTTAAGCGGTCCTCGGGGCTCCTGTCCGGGCTCTTGCTAACCCATTCTCCAAGGAGCCAGAGCGATCTTTGTAAAGCATTAATCAGATGTCTCACTTTCTTAAAACGCTCCACTGGCTTCCCTTGCACTTAGAATCACCTTCAAATTCCTCATCACAGCTCCAAGCCATGACCTGAACCCACCACCTCCTGTCCTCCCGCCTTCCTCCTGCCTCCTACGCATTGTCTTCCAGCCCCACTGGCACTCTGCACCTGGGAGGCCTTGGCCCTTGCCCCGCCCCTTTCCCCGGAGTGCCCTGTAGATCAAAGGTAACCTCCCCAAGAAGACTTCCCTCACCACCCTGAATACGTCCTCTCCTTCCATCATGCTTGGCCTGGTAGCCTATTTTATTTTCTTCAGGCACTTATCACTAAAATGCCCTTACTTGTTTTGTATTTATTGTCTATCTCCCCACTAGAATGTACACTCCATGAGGGCAGAGACTTTATCTTGTTCAGGGCTGTATCCCCACAATCTAGAACAGTGCCTGGGGCATAGTAAGTATTTAATAAATATTTGTTGAATGAAGAGCATCTTATAATCTCATATCACCCCACACAAAATTGACGTATGGCAATTCTGCAAAACTTAGAACCTTCCACATTATCCCCGGCTGATGGAAACAGTGTCACTGTCATGTCACCTAAACATTTCCAGTTCTCTGACTGAATAAAGAGGTACTCTTGGGATTCTACAAGTTCTACAATAATTTTGAAAACAATATTTTTTTTTCATTGTCCTGAGCACTTGACAAGTCATATGAGCATATTCTAGATCATCTACAGTGGTAGTAAACTCTGAAGCGTTCACTCCCTCTACTGTGCTAATATGCATCCTGGTCCCGATGGGATGGGGCATGGGAGTGAGAGGTGGGGATTCTGCTTCTGGAAGAACCTACATATCCATCCACATCAAATGCAGACACTGAACCCCAAAGCTTTGGTTTTTAAAAAATTATGTATGTCACTCACCTCTGCTGGCCCTCAATCCACCTAACTTTAGCAAAAAGTAAAGACCAATGGTACAGAATAAATGAGACTCATGGCAATAATGGTTTAAAATGTTGTTAGTTTTTTTTTTCTTACGTGTTTAATTTTTTTTAAATTAATGACTAGGAAAATAACACTTATGTACATTCCTTTACATTGACAGAAAATATGAAATACTGGTCCCTGTACTAGAGAAAATCAATTCTATGGAATGTTCCCATGACTGTTGGTTGGTACTGGTATTTCTGTGGTCATGTTGGCTTCTAAGTGATTAAGTTTATCAATTTATTAGATGTTTGCTCTTTTGTATATGGCAATATTGTATATTTACTTGAAACATCATTTATCTTTTGTTATAAAATTAGTTTTGTGTAGCCTTTGAGAATCCCATTTGCTGGGAAGATATTTAGTGCTAGGTGAGCAGGTGATACAAAGAGAATAAGTGAGAAATGCAAGAGGAATGGAGAACAAAGGGGACCCTCCCATCATTACGACTGAGAGGCGGGGCATAAGGGGGTTAAACACATGCTCTGGCATCAGGGAGAGCTCAGTACAGCCCTGGGCATTGCAAGTTCCATGACCTGGGGCAAGTTATTTAACCTCCCTGAGCTTGGTTTCCTCATCTATAAAATAGGAAGAGTGAGTACTTATCACATGGGGTAGATGTGAAAGTAAAGCTGTTGTCAGTGACCCTGGCACATAGTGGATGCTCAGTAAGTACTACAAGGTTGACATTCGTTCTTGATTTGCTCAGGATCTTTGCTTCTTGCCTTTATCCCTGTTCAGACCCCAGAGTCTGCCATGTGGTCGTCTTATGCAAGAAGCCATTTATTTACTGGCTGTGAATGATCTAACTGAATAAACAGAAGGCTGAGATCCACATTGTGTGTTGCCACTGACTAGCTGTATAATCTCAGAGAACTCTCTTAACCTCTTTTCTTCTTTAAAAGAGAGACGGATGAGGCTTGGAATAGGAATACGCTTTAAGGTTTAAAATATTATTCAAGTGAAAATGGGCAACTGGGAATGCAGAGATGTTGTGAAGTCATGAAGATTTGTAAAGTATTCATTGTTGCTGGGTATTTTCTGTTGGGGGAGGCCTTTAAATTCCGCCATGAGCATCGCCCCATCCATTTTAACATGTGGTCTCTGTGAAGGAAGCACAGTCTCTCCGTGTCTGTTGGTTGGGTACCCCTGCCCACGTGGCAAAGGCTAACGAAATGCATGGTGAGGAGAGCCTGCCCCGTTAACTTTGTTTTCCATGTGCTTACTAGGTGTCACCAACTCACAGTCACCCGGTGGGCACAGGAGAGCAGAGACAGCACACTCACACCGTCTTGTCCTCCCCACCCAGAGGGACAGTCAGCCTAAGGTATGACTGCTTGAAACCCCACACGCCTCCTCTCCAGGGAATTAACTGAAAAATAGAAGAGTGAGGAAAAGAGAAACCAGAGATACAATCTTCGTAAAATTCCCCTGAAATGGATGAAACACCCTTTCTTTTGTTCCCATGGTTTTCCCCGTCTATTAACTCTTGATAAAGATTTGTTATTTTTCTGGGGTCACAGTTTACAGTAAATTTTCTTGCAGAATAGGTAATGCTGATTACAGGGTCTCTTTAAAGCCATGTTGCATGAACGTCTGCCTGAAATGAAGTACAAAATAGAGTTTTTAACCCAGATCAAGGAGGACCTCGCCAGGATTCCCTTAACCAGAAGACTAGAAATTTGAGAAGCAAGAGAGCATTTGAAAGTACATATTTAAAAACTTGAAAGAATAATGCTCTCTACTGGTATTTCTTGTATTTACTTATTTAATTCAATGTTATGCAGATGCCCAAATGGACATGTCTACAAACGGACAAATAGAAGCTGAAGAGTACTGGAAGTACTATTAAGTAGCAAATTTTAACAGTTCAGTGTAGTGGCTGTGAAAACATCCCACACACGTTAATGGCTGAACCTAGAGAGACCCCCTACTATGTTTCCTAACTTTTTCTAGATTTTTCCAGGGATTTTGAGCCCTCCAAAGAATGCTCATTGAATCCCTCACACTGAATACTGTTTCCTGGCCTGTCTTACAGGAAGCCCCGGGGAGAGGGCAAGAAGTGCCGGAAAGTGTACGGCATGGAGAACCGTGACATGTGGTGCACGGCCTGCCGCTGGAAGAAGGCCTGCCAGCGGTTCATTGACTAATGCACAGGCCCCTGATCGTCGCCCAGACACTCCTGCCCTCGACTTGTGCTGAGGGTGTCGGAAAGCGCTTTTCCTTCTGAACAAAACACACTTGAAACCCAGGGAAAGCACTTCCGGGAACCTTGGTGAAATCACAGCAAAAAACAAAAAAGGTCACCACCCTCACTGTTCTTGCTGAGAACCCAGCCGAGAGCAGCTGTAACTACTTTTTTCCTTAAAAAATCAACTTTTTTTTTTGCTGTATGTCTAGCTCTGAAAACTGTGGACTTCTGTAGCAGTCGAACCAACCAAGCCCATTTTTCCTGGAAAGGAGGCCTATTTTGATAACCTTTCTGGATAATGCCGTTTCTGAGATTTTTTTTTTTTTGACACTTAAAAAAAAAGCTACATGTTATTCAGTAGCATTTGTACAAAGAGCGATACCTGTTTTCATTGTGAATAGTCTTTTGCCTGTTCTCCATCGGACTTCTGGGAGCAGTACACATCATGATGTGTTGCCAGGAAACGGCAGCACTCTGGGTATCTTTTCTATGTCTTTTTTGTTTGTTTGTTTTGTTTTAAAGAATGGCCCCAAACTGAACCATGGTAGAGCTGTTAGCTTGAAGGGCCCAGGAGGGCATAAGCTTGAAAAATGATTGACAATGGACATCACCAGCAGACTTCAGCCCCAGCTGAGTTCAGGACATCCCGCTGTCACTGTTGGGAAACGTCTGGGAGTCTTCCTCGGAAGTCTTCCCTGAGGGGTGGCCCGGCCCACTCTCTCCCGGCCACAATGCACTCAAGACCTGGCACGCATTGCCATCTGGATAAGCCTCAAAGCTTCCTTCAGGGATGCGACACCAGCCATAGCTCGGATCTCTTCATCACTGCTTATCTGACAGTTGTTGCCAGGTCAGTGGCTCATCAGGCCTTCCTTCCCTCAAAACGCCACCGCTGACTGTTTTCAGAAAAGGTAGAGAACTCCAGACCATCCGGCAGGTGTGCTTTACACAGCAGAGCACAGCCTCCACGTCCCCATCTGTTCAGAAAGTTATGTGAGGTCAACATCCATTCTGAGTGCACTTTTATAGGTTTTATGCTTTAGCATGTCTGGGAGATGGGTTAATGAACAATGTAAAGATTATATGGGGAAAAGGAAGGTCCAAACCTTTATTTTTCTTATCAAAATATTGGAGCTATTCATTAAGAATTTGCTCAGAAGGGAACATACAGAACACCAAAAGGAAAATGCGTGTTGGTATAGGAATCTCTCCATTTAATAGGACCAGGGCTTGCACTGTGTTCCATTTATTAGACTTTCTAGCGTGGTATTTGTTTGTTTGTCTGTCTTGGTGGTAGTGGTGCGGGGACAGGGGAGTAGTTGTCAAGCCCTATAAATAAGCTCATTCTCTGTCTACCCTACTCTTGATTGCCCTGCTAAAGTTATTCCTCCTATACCTATGCAAAGAAGTAAGAGCACCTTATAGGATGCACTGTGTCGGGACGGGGGCCTAGGATCAGCCATAGGAATGTTAAATGAAATTGCACAGAGCAAAGTTTAATATATTTAGAGATTGTACATATGCTTTTTTTTGAAAGAGTAGAAGTCATCTAGTCATAAGAGCCAGCCTCTTTTTTTTTAATAAGCAAGGGAAAAAGAAGGAGGTTCTACAGTGTAACATCTGCAATCTGTGCATTCATATATTTTGGCAATTTTATTTTTTAAACTCTCACATGACATTTGAAGCATTATTCCTTGAAAGAGATCCTGGTTTCCTCCTTCATTTATTTTTTTCTTTATAAACACTTATTTTAAGAGCAGAGAAAGAGCTTCATTTAATATCACATCGTGATTACCAATCAATACAGCACCAGCTATAATGTATGTTTGAGCACTAACAAAGTCAGCCAGGAAAGGGTTTTTTAAGTGCAGAAACGTATTTGCATCCTCTACCCCAGCCTGTCTTTTCTCCTCCCTGGTGTCTTGTCGCTTCACCCACAAGCATCTCTGCTGGGAGGTGATGCTCTGGCCTGGTCCAGAAGGCCCTGCGCTGTGGCTGGATTGCCCAGTGGCCACGGTCAGTCCAAGGCTGGTCAGCCATTTCAGCAGGCTCACCATGGACTTCAGTTTTGGTTGGGGTGCAGTAGTGGAGCAGAGGGTTTTCTCTTCAGCAAAGTTCCATGGCCCTTGATCCTTGGATTAAGTCACTAATCAAAAGAGATTAAAGTGATGAGGGGCTAAATCTATCCCCTACTCCCAGAACTTTGGGACACAAGGAGGGAGAGATGGTGGCTGTGGAGCAGTCCTAGAGTGAGGCTCTGTGGCTCTGCCCCCAGAGGTACAGCCCGTGACTAGTGCTAGGCTCTGGCCTGGCTGAGCCAAGCTCAGTCCTTGCCTGGGTATTAGCCAATGCACCAATACAAGCAAAGGGTAGAGCTGGATGCAGCTTCCTTGGGATTTCTTCTCCTTTCTAAAGCCTTCTTCACACACACTCTCTGCATCTCACACTCACGCGGGGCTCCTTTCTGCTGGCCAGCCCAGGGCTCTGTGTGTCCTCTTCTCTAGCTCTGAGGTAGGCACAGACCCTCAGTACTTCCTGCACACAGACACTGATTGCCTATACCAAGGCATGTAATGACTAGAGAACTACCAAGCTTCACCTGCCTGGCCTTGAAGAAAAGGGATGAAACTTCTTTTAAGCCACCCAGAAAGCTACAAATTGCAATTTACAGCACTGCTTATAAATGCTAAAATTAAAAAAAAAATGTAGAGCTATTTTGTTACATTTTGGAACTAAATGAAGTGCCAAATTAAGTCCAAGATTTGTTTTATGCCTCCTCTTTTTTTTTTTTTAAAGATTTTCTGATGTGAACCATTTTTAACGTCTTTATTTAATTTGTTACAGTATTGCTTCTGTTTTATGTTTTTGGTTTTTTGGCCCCAAGGCATGTGGGATCTTAGCTCCCCAACCAGGGATTGAAGCCACACCCCCTGCATTGGAAGGCAAAGTCTTAACCACTGGACCACCAGGGAAGTCCCTGTTTTATGCCTTCTCTGTGGTACCACGTTCTTTTCTGTGTTCATTTGGCAGGTGGAGGGGAGTATGGGTGGGAAGGGAAGCCCCAGGGCATGTGGCTGCTTAACCAAAGCCTCGCCCATCACGGGCACCTGTCTGTGCAAAAGGAACGGCAATGCAGTGGGTTCTGGTCCCAGAGCCTTTCTAAAGAAGGCATGTGGTAGCCTTTGACTTTTCTCTCCCCGTTACCCTTTCCTTCAGAAAAGATTTCTCATCTCTCTCCAAAGAAGGCATTTCCTGGTGATGGACAGGCTTCTCCAGATAGCTGCACAGCAGAGAGAAGTCATTTTAAGCCTTAGTTCTTCCCAGAGAATGTGCAACCAATTTATGGGAGGCAGTGTGACCACCTGGAGGAAACACCTGGGTAGCAAGTGGGTGGGGAGCCGGAGAGGAGATACAGGAGGGCTGTGGACACCTGGCTCGGGCTCACCATGCTAGTGCTGATCAGCTGGTGGTGACTGTCCCTGGGCACCTCCGAGGGAGCTGCCAGGTTCCCGCTCTGGGAGCAGGTGATTGAAGCAAGGAGAGAGCTCCTTTGCGGGAAGCACTCAGGCCAGGGATGCAGGACTGCCGTGCGCATCTCCGGTGGGCACAGACTGCTCTCCTCCTCACTTGCTGGGAAGTTTCCTCCCTTGTTTGGCAAAAGCCAGTGTCGGGAAGAGGGCAGTGGGTTTCTGAGCAGGAATGTGCATGCCTGTCAGCAGCTCCGTGCACCAACAGGGTGGGTGCCCTTTATGAGACGATTCTTTGTCCAGGCATAACTGTGTTGCAGATGAAAACTTTCAATATGATGTGTGTTACAGTTCTTGGGCTTTCCAACAAAACTTTTAAAAAAATAGTTACATGTATGTTGCAAAAGATTTCTGAAACTGACATGCCCTCTATCAAATTTCAAGATCACTTAAGTTGAAGTCCACTGTCGCTGGTGTCACACTAAGCCACACTTGAAAGCAGCCCTGGGTTCTGAATTAGCCGGCACTGCTAAAACCCATTTCCGCCTTCATCCGACTTCATTGGAAAAGGAAAGCGCAGCATTCACTTGGGAATGTGTAGAGAAAAGTGACAGGACCTGTACATATGGGAGAGAATACCTTGAGAATAGTAGCAAAATACTGTAAAAAATATTCTTTTCCTCAGGGAAAACTAAAGGGTATGTGAAAAATAGATCTGGAGGATCCTAAGACTAGAAAGGTTTTTATTATCTCCAGCATCTTTTCTAGTCAGAACAGTTTTTGTTTGTTTGTTTGTTTGTTTTTTAATGAACATGATACCATTTCAAGACAAATTGCCATGAACTGGACAGTACCGACTTTTTGAGGTGTGGAAGAATGCTCTATGAAACAGAACAGTTTCTTTGTTTCTTAGACCTGCATTCTAAGGCTGACATCTGAACCACAGCACAGTCCCTGGTGGGTTTTCACAGACTCATGTAAGGCTGTTTGTGAATGTAATTATGAATATGACACCTTGGTGTTCCTTTTTATAATCAGCCGGTTGGATGACTGGTTATTAGCTGTACACAGAATTCTATAGGTGAGGGACGTGAAAGACGTGCATTTTACTTTAACAGCAGGTTAAGGAGCAAACTTCCATGGACTTTTGTGGACAAGGTGCTGCTTTTTCTCATGACCCTGTAGAATTTCTGTCAACCACATCAACTGTAGCTCTGACCTGTATGAACGCAGGGAAGAATTTGTGCATACAAATGAGTGGAAACAGAGCACGATTCATGAATATGGATGAGGATGTGGATCATTTTGGAGAAAGCGCTGGGCACACGGGTCAACTGGAAATTTCATTTCTCTAAGAAAATAACCCAACCAGCAGCACACACGCTTTCCCTGTTCCCCATACCTGTGGGAATTCCTCCAGAGCGGAACTGTTTCCTTCTGTCTTTTGCATTGTAACTAGTCAAACCGGAAGTCAGTAAATAAAACGAGCTTAGCACTTTTAGGTACCAATTGTATCACTAAGTAATGCACACCACTAGGGCAAGAAAGTATAAAATGCATTTAAAACTGACTGGTTTGCTTATTGTGACTGACTTTGAAAAAGTCCGGATCCAATCAATGATATACATGCTTTAAAAGGTGTATCTATCATAGGACCAGAAATCAAAATGGGAATTTTGCTTCTGGTCCTGTCTTGTAAATAGTTCCTTTTTTTTTTTTTTTTTTTTAAGACAATCTCATGTTTTATAACTTTTCTTGTGAGTCTGAGAATCACAATGGTAATGTGTTGTGTCAAAATGTAATCTTAAATACAATAATAATTATAACTTAATTTTCCAAATAAGACAAGAAATATACTGCGTAGGCTTCTACAATTCTGAGAGATGTGACACTTTTATAATAAGCATTAGTACTTCTCAAGTTAACAGAACTGGAAATATTTTACAAGATGCAGTGTTTTGTAATCACAAAGAACATGAACATTTTGTGGGAAATGACCTTGGTTTTATACATTGCAGCTTATTTTTTAAAATACGATATTTTACCAGACAGGAAGTGTTAATATTATAAGCAATTCCTGCTCTCCAAACAAAGGGCTATGCCTCTTTTAAGCAAGCGTTCTGATGCATATCTTTTCAATTAACCCTCTGCAGCAAGGGTAGAAATGCAGATCAGCTGGAAGATTATTACAAGAGAATCAAGATGGCAACAGCTACTCCATTTATCTTTACCAGCGTGTTTTCAAAGTATTTTGGGGGGGAAAAAAAAAACTTTTAGAATCATCTTATGTATCTTAAATCTTTAAAATGTTAATAGATATGCTTATAGGCAATGGGAGAAATATACTTGTAAATTCTTTAGTGTAAAATGATAGATTCCTGTCACAAGGACAAACTTATTCCTCAACCTATCAGAACCACAAAGCTGCTTTTAACTAGCAAGTATCATTTGATGGAAATTTCTAAAATCATGGTGTGTAAACCCAAAGATAGAATTCTTAGGTAATCAGTGATGTTTAAAATAATTTTGTCCCCAGCACTAACTAAATAACTTTAAATTCCTTACCAGAACAAGTGCTTGATTTTTCACATGAAGAATTCACAGACAGGCAAGTCTGAGATCAGAAAGTCACTGTATTCCCAAGAGTCGGGAAACAAGGAAGGCAGCCATGGAGAGTTGATTAACCGTACAAATAATTTTGAGCTTTGCCAAAACCATTTCATAATGCTCTACAGTTTTTTCTAGCCCACTCACTGTTAAAGCAAGAAAGCATCTTTTCTTTCTAAGATTTTGGTAATTCAAAAGCTAGACTAATTAGTCAAGTATGCAGATAACATCAAAAGAAAAGCTGGGATAGAATGGTCGTACACCCGTTGGGCAACCCCTATAAGGTGGTCAGAGGGTCACTCTGACTTTGCTTTCTAACAGGCTTTAGAATCTGCACACATGAGAACTAGAAATGCATGGAGTTGGGGGGAAATGTATACAGCCTCATCTCTGAGATGAAGCAGCCCAAATCTCCATCTTCATTCTCTTGGAATATCTCTAATGTTGGCATTAAAAGTTCCCAAGAAGTGTTTATTGCTGCATGGTTTTGAACCAAATGAGTCTTGCTTCCTATTTAAATAGAAGCCTCCTAATCCTTTCTAAGCAGATGCCTTGGAAAGAACAGGCAGATTCTGTAAATGAGCGATTCAGATCAGGCAGAAGAAGGACACTAAAGAATGACGGAGATCATGGTGAAGAGGACACACACCCCCTTTAAAGGGGGATCCCAGCTCTAGACAATCAGAACCATACAGAAATCAGGCCTGGGGCTGCTAGATCTTCTGACTTGGAAATATAATGTTACCTGACACTTAAGCTAAACTCAGATTCTTGGCCAACCGTGTGCAGACCAAAGAGAACCTGTATGTGGGCAGATGCAGCCTTTGGCCACCAGTTTCAACTGTTGGGAAAAGCAGATTTCACCTTCCATAGCCATCAGTTCAAGTTCTTCCATCAGCCCTACAAACTCACACATTGGTACCATCTGGGCAACTAAAATCAAAGAAGGGAAAGAGGCCAGTTCTCCCCAGAAATCATTCTCATGGAAGACTTGAAGATAAAAATACAATATCCTTAAACTAGCCTTGCCTCTGATCAAAATATACTGAAGCGTTATTCAGCTGTCACTCTGCCTCCTGGCGTGCCCGGGCCAGGCCCCAAAGCATGGAATGACTGTAATCCTAACTTTCTTACTGTTTTCACTGCCGTGACCACTGTGATGAGGGCTGGCAAAGAACAGCCTTGTGCCTTTGGAGAAGGCAGCCAGGAGCCCCTGCAGTTTAAGATAGCACACATTGCCTCCTTGTGCCAAAGCCCTTTGCCAACCCTTCCACACCCCCTCCCACTCCATCCTGCCTCGTGAGTTTGCATCCCAGGATAAAAGTTCCTTTGTTTCACCTCTGACATGGCAAAATCCTTGCTTCAGAACTGGTAGGTACTTAGGTATTTTAGAATGTCCAGTAACCTCAAAATGGAGTTTTTCCACGTAGAAAACCTTAACACCTTTCCCTGAGGGCAAAGACAAAATGGGAATAAATGTGTCATGGAAAAAATTAGACGTTGCTTCCTTCATTTGGATGAACTAAGTTATTTTAGACTGTGTCTTACACCAGAGTCCTGATGGTGTTGGGATAATCACTAACCCTTTCACATATATAAGAAAGTATGTGTCTTTCAGATACATGACTTCATTTGACCTTCCCTAGAACCCAGTGTAAAATAAGAATATTTAAGATTACCATCACCACCTCCAAGGCCAACCTGGTTCAAGTGGTCTTCAACCTGTGACTCGGCCTCATTACTGCCTGGAGGGAGGAGGGAAAGAGCGTGTGTAAGAGCTGGCTCAGACCTCAGTCTTCCAGAATGACTCTAGACCTGAGAAGACCCAGGGACCCATGTTCTTCACCCATCCTTACAATCCAGGTACTTCAGCATAGAAATAAAGAGCCCACTCATTCACATTGTCAAATGCACACTCAATCACCCCTGAATTTATCCCTTTAGGGTACCTACCAGACCCCTATTCCCTAGATTCCAACTATCTAAGTGATTAATTATAGGAGTTGATTAGCTGGTGCAATGTTCTGAGTAAAACTTTTGACTCCTTGGAAAAAAAGTTATTTTGCCGCTAACATTCAACATTTGTTATCCATGTAAACTTATATTGATGCCCCCAAATTTGAAAACAGCTCAAATTTACAATTTGTAATGATCAAATTGAAAAATACTGTCAACTCAATGTTGGAAACACCCGGTAATATGGTTAGGTCAAGTTTAAATATGAATACAATTTAAACAACATTGGCAGTGCCTGAGATTTCTGTCGTTGTGACTGTTTAAAAGGTTGACCAGTCCCTGAACGGATTTCATCTTCCCCTTCTCCCATCAGCTCACAGGTTTCACATCCTGAGTTTAGGGTAAAGCCCCTCACAAGTTTAGTCATGGGGCCTAAACCTTTTTGGCCCATCACCAAAAAGCCTTCATTAACAGGCTTTTTGATAAAAATACTTTTATTATGTTTCAAAAGCAATACAGTGCTGGAGGAAGAAACAGTGAGCTTTCCTCCTCTGCTGGAAAAGAAGCCCGTTTTGCAGTGGTAAGCACCAATGCCATGATAGTGGCAGGACTTCAAAGGACCCAAGCTCTAGGGAAGAAGAAAGAAGCTACCACTCAAAAAAAAAAAAACTATAGATTTTTGAAAGAAGGTGGAGATTATGAATTCAACACTTAAACTGTAGTCCTTGTTTCTTAAAAATATTCTTTCCTATTGAGCACCATCCACATAATTATTAACTGCCAGCTTCCAAAGGAAAGATCCCCTTTATTTATATTATGAAAGTGTTAAAAATTAATTCTCAAGTCTGATTAACCGTTACATTTACATACTTACTAGGGGCAATTCTCTAAATTTTTAATTCAGAAAAATTAACCAGGGGAGCAAGTAGCAACTCCTGAAAAAGGCAAGAACACTATCATTAAAGAACGTAATTTTCTTTAAAAAAAAAAAAAAAAGTGGCTCATTTATTTTCTTCTGAATTCTCTTTACGTCTCTGACTAAAGAGGAAAAACCAGCATTCAGAAGAAGAAATTGAGCGTTAAGGGAGAGAAAGGACAGTTCCCATTCTAGTTACTAGTCTTGTTTTCCCATCTTGGCAACCACCTCAAATTCGCTAGTAAAATGTTACCCTCTCCTCTTTGCCTTTATCCACCCAAGCCAGAGGCCATGCTGTTATGTATGTTTGCTTCCAGAAGCCCTGGATGAAACATTTTTGCTTCCGTGTTCCTGATTTCTCACTCTTCAATTAAGGTCCAAGGGAATAAATATTACCAGGACTGGTATGTTAGGCTTAGTCTATGAGGCTACTCCCTTCCTTCCGGGAAATGCTTCCATTTGTCTGAACAGTTTTGGGTGATCATTCAGAGAGCAGGTCGGTCAGCAGACAACCTGCCACGCTCATCACAAAAGATTTGGTCAGACTCACTGATAAAGAATGACAAGGCAGATACCTAATCCTTTCACTTTGACTCAAAGCCCCCCTCCCAAGTCCCCTACCCCACCGGTCCCCTCCAGAGCAAAGACAATGGAGTGATCAGGGCAGAGGAAGAGAGCTTCACGTTCATCGCTCTAGGCCCTGACCTCTGCCCAGGATTACAGAACATGAAAATGGAATTGACCTTTATTATGTGAAAAGGTAGTGGCTCCTGCAGGGTATAATTGTTTTAAGTTTATATTTATGCAAAGAGAAAACTCATCCAGTCTGCTCGTGTTGTGAAGCACGTGTCTCTCACCCTGGTGGAGCCCCCTTCCCATGTTTTGGGCACAGATGGCCAAGACAGAAAGGAAAGAGGCAGAGCTTTGGGGGCCAGTGGCTCCAGAGATGGGATTACCCCTCAGGGATATACAGTGTAGCATAATCCATAAACTACTCCCACCCAAGGGAAATTAAAAAAAAAAAAACGGATGCATCACGGGGTGTACTTCCCTGGCGGTCCAGTGGTTAAGACTCTGCTCTTCCAACGAGACATGTGTTCGATCCCTGGTCCCTGGTTAGGGAACTAAGATCCTGTGTGTCGTGCGGTACGGCCAAAAAAAAAGATGCATCACTTTGCAGATTACAAATGCTTGCTTTGCTTATGCCTTTTCCCCTACACTCTGCTAATTGGAAAGCAATGACTGTGACTTGACCAAGCCCTGTGATGATAGCAAAGCTTCTTCTTCCAAAGTATCCCGACTGTTTGGGGGAACCTCCGTGATCACTGGTAGAAAGCTTTAGAATAGATTTAGATTTTTAGGGAAGAACTCAATACCCCCCAAATATACTAATTCTGTGACTTCAATAACTGAAAATGTCCTGGGTGTAAAATAACCCAGGCATGCGGATCATGTACGTTTTTTTAAAATGCCATTAATCAGTATTTTCCTACAACATGACCTTAAATTCCTATTTTTATAATTAATGGTTGGACGATAGTCAGCCATTGAAACATAAGCTCTCTGGAATAACCAGACACTAGTGTAGTTTCCAAAGTGTTTCATGTATCAAAATCTATATACTTAGAGGAAGAACTCAGGATAAGAAAAAATCGCTAGGTCCCAAAGGGTTTGTGACTATCATCAAATACAACAGCCGAGTGGCCTGCGGTCATCTTTTTCAAATGAGGGAGCCGGGGAGTGAGAGAACCACAGTCAATACAAGACCTCTGTTGCCCTTCATCCATGATAGGGTTTAAAAACATTCTACTTTTAAGAATTAAGCCATCTTTCAAATTGTTTTCTACACCAAATCTAACCTATTAAAATGAAATTATAAAATAGCTAAAATGGGGTATTTAATGGAAATTGCTGAGAGTAGAAAGCATTGCTTTTTAGTGCCTGCTAGACAAAAAAGAGAAAGACAGAAGAAGCAGCCCTTCCTGTACGATGCGGGTGTTAACATGACCGGCATTAACTTGGAATCGGGCACTAATTCAAAAGCAATGAGGCAATGCTCTCCAATTTTTAGAGATCTTTCAAAATGCAATCTTACCACCATTCGGAGGTAAGTACTGGCTTAACAAAAGTCTTTAATATTAGTGAATGAATGTAAAAAGTTACAAACTATGCATTTTCAAAGAGTAATGTTATTTTGTATCCAATCCAAGTCAATTTTTTTCATAGAGACTTACCACAACTGCAAATTGTTCAAAACACACTTGAATGCATGTCATTATGGGGTTGTAGGACTTCCATCTATATAGTTCTAGCTGATATTTTTAAAGACAGTGCATTGAAATTTCAGGCTCTAAACAAATTCAGCCATGAAATGAATAAAGGAGAAATGGTTTATATTTTACTTCTTCAGCAGAAATGGGAAATGTGGGCTGTTACAAAAATGGGCCCAGTTCTTTTAAAGGTGACTGTTCTAGTAACACTGGATTAACAAGCAAACAAAACTACATGAAGTTAATGAGTATTGCCTTGGATGACTACAGCATAGGTTGTGTCTATTGTGTTTTAAGTCGCAATCTAAGGAAAAAAACTATTCTCCAAAGGGTTTGGATTATATAGTTTTGAAGAACAAAACATAAAAATATTGTCCAGCAAAGCAAAATCATTGGTCTTTTTTTCAAAGTTATTTGGAGATCATTACTTGTATTTTTTGGAAAGTCCATATAAAACATACACACATTTCTTCAGCCCTCTTAGATTTTGTATTTCCTTGAAACCTTTTTCCCTAATAATTTATCTTTGCTCCTTAATCAGTACTTTCCTACATTACTCAGCATGAAAAAAATTCTTTCCTTCATCTGACAATGTTGAAATAAAGAACTCCATTTCTCTGCCATTCCGGATCTCTTCTGTGTCCACTGAGAAAGTTTCTCAGCTGTTTGTATGTAAAATATGGAAAAACACACTTCTAAACATGGTACTTGTGGTTATACTGGATATGTTTGCTACCTATTTAGAAGTTATTGGGGGTGGGGATGTGTCTTTTTATATGATTTTTAGCCAAATTCAGATGTTCTGATACTACATTTCTGAATACCTATCCGACTGTAAATACAGCCTGAGAAGGTTCAGGTTAATAAACCTTTTATGTGACTGTTCCTCAGCCATGCTCCTTGCCAGCTTTGGGCACCTTGTACATAGATCTGTCGAATGTTTAAATGATGTTGTTTTTCTAAATGCTGTTCTCTAAAACAACTTTTTGAATTTTTTTTGCTTTCCATTGTTTGGGACTTTGTGTGTTGGTTAAACAAAAAATGTTTCCTAAATATTTAACACCAGGAAAACTATTTCAAATAAACTGGTGCTAATTGAAAGAGAAGAAAAATTTCAGATGGAAGATTTACAATATAAAATGTTGACACCAGTTAAAGTAAACTGCACTTTCCCAAGGGGACAGCTGGCATCTACCTGCAATGGGCATCACGAGGACCACTGAATGTTTACAGTTTCTGTGGCCCATTTAAGCATAAAATATAAAAATGGTGCTGTCCCCCCAGAGTTGAGGATTTGCTACGTTGGTCCTATGGAAGCATTTAAGTAGAAGTAAAGGTCTGTAGTAAGAATCACTTTAGTAATAGTCTTCTGGTCTTTGGACTTTCATGTTCTGTAATGCTTAGCTGTAACAATGAATATGGTGTTGCAATCTAGTCTGACGTCATCGTTGCCCTGTATTTCCTGCGTGTATGGTTCTACCTTGGGTTGCACTGGCACGTGCCGAGCCAGAACACTGGACTTTCAGGAAGACCATTCTGACTTCTACGGTGTCCACACACATGCATTGAAATGCACTTGTAACTGGTTAATTACCATGAAGTCTAACTTCCACTTAATAAAAGTTTTTGTGTATCTGCTTCTACTTGGGGGCTGTTTATTTGAGTAAAGGATAACTAACTGGTATCCAAGAAAGGTTCACAGGGGTTAGAGGGTTTGAGGCTTTACCTACAGGTGTAAAAATAATTTAAAACCAAAGGGATATCTTCCCCATATCAACTGCTCACCATCAAGGCTATTTTTAGAAACATGTTGTAGGTACATCTCTCATCTAAAGCAGTGGTCCCCAACCTTTTTGGCACCAGGGACCAGTTTCGTGGAAGACAATTTTTCCACAGACAGGGTTGGGGAGGGAGGGGGTTGGTTCAGGAGGTAATGCGAGTGATGGGGGGGGATGGTTCATGGTAATGCTAGCGATGGGAAGCGGCAGATGAAGCTTTGCTGGATCCCGCCACTCACCTCCTGCTGTGCAGCCCGGTTCCTAACAGGCCTCAGACCGGTACCGGTCCGAGGCCCAGGGATTGGAGACCCCTGGTCTAGAGTTCAGCCCTGATAATTACAACTCAAACCCATTCCCTTGGCAATGACTGCCCAGATGCATTAGCTGCTCATGCAATGCCGCTGGTCCTGTTGCCTGGGTCATGTCAACACAAGCTGGCAAACAGAGGAAAGGCAATGTCTATTCTGATGCCAAGCCAGCCTGGAGACCCTCCTCTAGGCCAAGGCCATGTCCACTAGAACTTGACCTATTCACCTGCGAAGACCAAGCATATGTATTTGTGCAGCAAGGCAAAAGGCTTTGGAGTTCAACAGTCTTGGACACAAATCCGAGTTTTGCTTCTTGCAAGATAGATAACTGGACATTTGATTTAACCTTTTTTAAGTCTTGTTTTTATATTAGGAATGATAATAAAAGAGATGAAAACTAAATAGTCTGGCTTGGACAATATCTATTCCTAGTCCAATCTGCCTTAGCTGGGGTGAGGAGAGCTATGACTCATGGTCTACTGCCTGCTTCCAAGAAGTTCCTACTTCATGCGGCTATTGTGAGAATTACTTGAAATAACATGCCATCACTCACAGAGAAGAATTCCCCAAATGGAAGTCAAAATACTCAAATACTGGAATTCTCAGATATCCAGGATGAGTGCTTTCAAACTCTTGAGTGTCTTCAGAATTTTTTCAATTTCTTAAGAAGATTCTTTCTAAGATAAAAATGTCCGGCCTTAGTAAATAGCTTACATACCACATCTGAATGTTTTCTTGGTTGCACCATTATATCATCAATTAATAGACTGGGCAGTGGAGACAGTTTTACAGCTCAGCCTATTCAAGAACTAGAAGGTTGTTCAGTTGGACACCCGCTGCTTTCTTCCACGCCAACCCCAGCCCCAGCCCCATCCCCAGCCCATCTCCCCGTCATTGAACATCTGTGATTCCCTTGTATTCGGCACAGGGCCCCTGAGCCCTTTGACCTTTCCTGAGATGCAGTGGGATGGGAAATATAGGACTTGCTTTGCTCCTACAGCACAGTGCCAGGCAATGTGCTGGATGCTTCCGTGTGATCATCTCATTAACTCTCACAGCAGCTCTGTGTGGGGAAACCACTCTCCCCATTTTATGCAGAATGAAAGACCTTCATAAAGGTTAATTGTCCCAAGGCCACAGAGCTTAGATGGAAGTGGACGTCCCCCCCTGACACCGCCCAGTAGATGTTCTGCGTTTTTAGGGGCTATCGCCTGTGGGTCTGCTGTGAGTGATCGAAGGCAGTGCTCCTCTCTCTTCCCCCTGCTTGCTGGTTTCCTCCACCTGTGAACCAGGTGAGGGTGGCTCTTCACCCCAGGCTGCCTTCCATCTCCATCCTGTCCTCCTGCCTCTTTGCCGCTGTCCATTCTTATCACTTCTTTGGCCAGTTTCTCCCCACAAGCCAAAGCCACTGCAAGGAAAGCATGGCCCTGTATTCATATCCATCAGTAAGAGTTCTTTCTCCCTGTTCTTCCCATGTCTGCATGTCTTCAACATGTCTGCCAAGCCTGCGACCACATCAGATGCCTCATCCTTCCCCACAAAGTATTGTCATCCTCAGGCCTGAGGGTTCTTGAAGATGATTGCTAGACAGTTGACTTTTAGTGCCCACATGTTTGCCAAGAAGGAGGATGGACGTAACAACCTCTAGGAATGGTGTTCAAACTGCACACTCCTGCTTCTTCCAGGCCTTCCTGCCAAGGTCCCAGGAAGTTCTGCTCCTCGGAGAGTCACCCAGGAAGCTGCATGGCCCTTAGGGGTAGGGAGCAGGAGAAAATATTGGGAATCTGGACTGATGATGGTGTCCTGCAAAGCTGTGTGTCAATCATATTTGCAAAACAAGTTTTGACCAAATGCCTGCTATCTGAAGAGAGGCTGCAGCAAACATCTAATGAAGTAATGGATTTTTTTTTTTTTGGCCGCACCTCGCAGCATGCAGGATGTTAGTTCCCTGACCAGGGATCAAACCTGTGCCCCCTCCAGTGGAAGCACAGAGTCTTAACCACTGGACCGCCAGGGAAGTTCCAGTAATGGATTCTTTCAATGTAAAAAAATGAAAGCTACCTTCCCCGCAAAAAATACCCTCCAAGATCTTACACTTCTTACACCGGTATGTAGTATGTGCTCAATAACTTTTTTTTTTTTTTTTTAAAGAGCGGTTTTTTTGTTTTGTTTTATTTATTTATTTATTTATTTATTTATGGCTGTGTTGGGTCTTCGTTTCTGTGCGAGGGCCCTCTCCAGTTGCGGCAAGTGGGGGCCACTCTTCATCGCAGTGCGTGGGCCTCTCACCATCGTGGCCTCTCTTGTCGCGGAGCACAGGCTCCAGACGCGCAGGCTCAGCAGTTGTGGCTCACGGGCCTAGTTGCTCCGTGGCACGTGGGATCCTCCCAGACCAGGGCTCGAACCTGGTCTAGCAGGCAGACTCTCAACCACTGCGCCACCAGGGAAGCCCTCAATAACTTTTTAAAAATAAATTTATTTACTTATTTATTTATTTTTTTGGCTGCATTGAGTCTTCGTTGCTGCATGCGGGCTTTCTCTAGTTGTGGCGAGCGGGGGCTACTCTTCGTTGTGGTGCGCGGGCTTCTCATTGCAGTGGCTTCTCTTGTTGCGGAGCACGGGCTCTAGGCACGTGGACTTCAGTAGCTGTGGCACACGGGCTCAGTAGTTGTGGCTCGCAGGCTCTAGAGCGCAGGCTCAGTAGCTGTGGCACACAGGCTTAGTTGCTCTGCGGCATGTGGGATCCTCCCGGACCAGGGCTTGAACCCGTGTCCCCTGCATTGGCAGGCAGATTCTTAACCACCGCGCCACCAGGGAAGCCCTGCTCAGTAAATTTTTAAGTGAATGAATGAAAAACTGTTCAGATGGATCATTTCTTCAGGCTGTAGATACACTCTCTGCTTTCCATCTACCATTGCCTGAACAAAGCAAAGAAGCAAGAAGGAAGTGAACATTTTGAAGCCTGGCATAGACATTTATTTGGTCTAAGTGGCATTTTTAAAGTTTCTTTAGAAGATGTACATTCTCAAAATCACCAACTCCAAATGACTCTATTGATTACCTAGTAATTAGCTCATATAGGACAAAGTGTACAGTTAACATACACTATTTTTATGTAGAAGTTCCTTGCACATAGCAAGAATTCAATAAACGTGTAAGTGAAAAAAAATGAAAGCTTCTAAATGAAATAAATTGCAGCATAGGTCTGTGCCATTAAAATCATGCAGAGTAAATGGAAGAAGGCCAATAGGATTTGAGTCAATAACACAGGAGAGAGAATCTAGGCTGGCACTAAAAAATAAACACTATTTTTATGATTGGGATCTGGGTATGATAGTGACTGTTTGTATCCAGGTAATATATGTACACAGTAAAAAAAAAAAAAAAAAAAAAAAATCAGGGCAGTAAAATGCTTGTATTGAAAGCAAGCCCTGCTGCCTGCCCCTTTCCACCCCTTCATCACACTCCCCAAAGCAGCCAATTCTAACTCATTTAACTTGATTCCATTTTTTCTAAATTATATGCAAGTGCTGCCGGGCAAACAGAAAGACCAGCCCAGGCCAAGGCAGCAACAGTATCAGAAGCAAGAGAGACAAGGCCCGGCGTGATGCTGCAGGATGCACAGGGGCTGACAAAGCGCCCAGCACAGGTCAGTGCCTCTGTTCCGAGGGGGTCTCTGCACAGGGGTCAGTTGAGATGTAAAGTGCTGAGTAACACGTACCTCTCTCTTCCTGGGCACCAAGACGCTGCCCTACTGGATGATCGAGGGGTCTCTCACGAGATGGCTATGAATCAACCCCCCCAAAGCACGGTGAGCCCTGGGTAACCTGAAAACAACCAAGAGTCCTCAGCTCCAAGTTAAACCTGCAAACGAGCCTTGGACCCCAGACCGAAACCTTCAGCCAACAAGCTGGCTAGTGGATCCCTTGCCATCTCTTTCAATACCATCTTCACTGCCACTTCTGGTTCTCAGTGTGTTCCTTACTCTAGTTGATTTCATGATAATGCCCAGATCATCACAGGAAAACATGTCAAGTCAGATTTTGCAAAAGGGCTCAATGCAAATGTTGCTCACTGTTCACTGTTTGGCTACACCAGACATGCCGGGGACCAGCTGCACACATGTGTCTCCCATGGCTGGAAGCAAGTAATAATCCCATTCAAACTATATTAAGCAAACACAAGTGGAGGATTTATTGAGACAAGGTCTCTCACAGGATCCAAGGTCAGACAGTGTTGCCAGACCTCGTGGAGTCCTAGAATCAAGATCAAGAAAGCCATTGGGAAACAAGAAAGCCACACTCTCCACCTTGCCAGTCCCGTCCCCTCACCCAGCCTCCTTGGGGTGGCAGGATCAAGACTCTTCTCTTCTCTGTAGGTCTATTTTCTTCTCTCTCTACATAGCTGCCTTCTTTGCTTCTCTAGCACACGGTGAAAAATGGCCACGAGAGGCCCACATTGAACTTGCAGCACATGTGGTCAAGAGTGGGCTAGGGCTTCCCTGGTGGCGCAGTGGTTGAGAATCTGCCTGCCAATGCAGGGGACACGGGTTTGAGCCCTGGTCTGGGAAGATCCCACATGCCGCGGAGCAACTAGGCCCGTGAGCCACAATTATTGTGCCTGTGCTTCTGGAGCCTGTGCACCGCAACAAGAGAGGCCGCTATAATGAGAGGCCCGCGCACCGCGATGAAGAGTGGCCCCCACTTGCCGCAACTAGAGAAAGCCCTCGCACAGAAACGAAGACCCAACACAGCCATAAATTAATTAATTAATTAATTAAAAAAAAAAAAAAAGAGTGGGCTAGATTCTTGGAGCACCAGTCCCGAATTCAGGAATCATTGGCCAGGCTTGGGCGAGATATCTTCCCCTGCTCCAATCAACTAGGCTTGGGAGAGGAGTGGTGTCAGGGGTCAGGTGGGAGGGTTTCTAATAAAAGAGTGTGAGGTTCAGAAGGCAGTGATGGGGGAAGAAAATAACTGTCATTCCTAGGACAGTAAATGGAAGTCAATTTTTCTTACTAATAAATATAATCATAGAATTTACATCTGAGGGGTATTAAAGGTCATCTAATTTGTCTCTCTTATTTCATAGATAAGACTCATGACCCAAGAATATCATTTTACATTTATTAATGTTGTTTGATGCTAGTTTGCTTTCATAAGATTTTATTGTTGGCTAGTTTTCTGAAAGACAAGGTTGTCTATTCTCTTAAACATAACAGGGTGGAGTACGGAGGATAGGACCACTGAAGCAATAGTACCTGAGTTCAAATCCCAGCTCCACCATTTACTGGCAATGTGACCTTGGAAGATGAATTAATCTCTCTGTGCCTCAATTTCCTGCTCCATAAAATGTGGGTAATAATATGACCTATCTCATATGAGTACTGTGAGTTCTAAATGAGTTAATAAGTGTAAAGTGTTTAAAATGGTGCCTGACACAGATTGAGGGCCATAAATGTTTATCTGAGTCATCCACAGTGTCATCACTTAAATAGCTTGAGACAAATGCATTAGCCAACAAAATCATCTGGAACCATTAGAACAAGGAGCCACTAGTTAAGTTACAGTAAAGCTAAAGTTATATATTTACTTCTAACAAAGATTATTTTCTAATTTTTCCAACTTAGAATTCTTCCACGTGATAGAAGTACAGAAAAGTAGGAAGAAAATAAAATTACTGATAATCACAACACTCAAAAATAAGCATGGGTAGATTGCTGCATTTTTTTCAAACTATTTCCATGCATATTTATTTGCATAGTTGTGATCACACTGTATATATAATTTAACATGTTGCTCTTAACCACTTAACATTATAGCATATGCATTTTCCCATGTCATTAAATATTTTCAAATGCCTGTATTTTAATGGCTGGGTAATAGTACAGCATGTAGATATATACTGATTTCCTAAAATAGTCCCCTATTTGGAAAACATAAGTTATTTCCAATTTTAAACTCTTTGAAACCCTTAATCCAGATCGTCAAATTACTCTCCAAATGATCTGGCTCAATTTTCTCTCCCATCAGCAAAATGCATGTTTTCCTGTATGCTCAGCTGAAATGAGTATTATCATTTTTTAAATCTTTCCTAAGTTAACAGATATTAAAAGGCATGTCATTGTTGTTTTAAGTTATATTTCTTGGACTTCCCTGAGGGTCCAGTGGTTAAGACTCCGCACTTCTACTGAAAAGGCACAGGTTTGATCCCTGGTCGGGGAACTAAGATCCCGCATGCCACACGGCGAGGCCAAAAAAATTTTTTTTTCAATTTAAAAAATAAAATTAAACTAAAAAAAAAATTATATTTCTTGAATACTAGCTGATGATATTAAACATTTTTCTAGGTCAACCCTTTACATTTTCTATTTACAACATGTTAGTTCATGTCCTTTGCCTATTTATCGTTTGAAATCTTACCATTTCCTTATGTATTAGTAGGCATTCTTTAGATTGTTAGGCTGTAAACTTCTGTCTTATTTGATATAATACTTTTCTCAATTTATGTGCAGTTTTTGATTGAGCTATAGTTGTTTTACAATATTGTGTTAATTTCAAATGTACTGCATAGGGATTCAGTATTTTTGCAGATTATATTCTGTTATAGGTTATTACAAGATAATGGGTATAATTCTCTGTGCCATACAGTATATCCTTTTTGCTTATCTATTTTATATACAGTAGTTTGTATCTGTTAATCCCATACCCCTAATTTGTTCCTCCCCCTTCCTTCTTCCCTTCAGTAACCATGTTTGTTTTCTATGTCTGTGTATCTGTTTCTATTTTGCATTTACATTAATTAGTATTATTTTTTAGATTCCACATATAAGTGATACATAGTATTTGTCTTTCTTTGACTTATTTCACTAAGCATAATGTTCTCTAGGTCCACCCACATTGCTGAAAATGGCGGTATTTCATTCTTTTTTATGGCTGAGTAATATCCAATTTATGTGCATTTTGAATTCAGACATTTTTGCATGCAAATTTTAACTCTTTATATCATTAAGTCTGTCAATGTTTTTCTTTAAAATTTTACCTCTTGCTTATAGCTTAGATGGGCCCCTCACATTCAAGTATCAGGAAATACTCCCTTATATTTTCTTTCAGGTTTTATTTGTGCTATTTTTTTTCTTGCTATCTAGAATTATTTTGGTATAGGTAAAGGTTAAAATGTATTTTTTTCTTCCCAAATAGCTGGCTATTTATCGCAATCTCATTTATGATTAACCCATCCGTTCTCCAGATTTAATTACCATTAGCTACAGAATTTTTATAAAATTATGGATCTTCTCAAGGCTCTTCTGATCCTGATTAAACTCAGTTAACCCAAGTTATCCCTGCCTCCTTTTTCTTTGGGCATTTGCGCATGATCAGGCATGAAGGTGGAGAGGTGGACAGTTTCTGGTCCTGGAAAGTCATGTGCTGTTTTCTGCTAATTCCATCTGGTCTTTTGACTCCTGTCTCTACCATCCCATCATCCACTCTTTTTTTTTTAATACATATATTCTTTTTCATATTCTTTCCCATCATGGTTTGTCACAGGATATTGAATATAGTTCCCTGTGCTATGTAGTAGGACCTTGTTGTTTACCCATCCTATATATAATAGTTTGCTTCTGCTAATCCCAAACTCCCAGCCCTTCCCTCCCCCACCCCCCTTCCTCCCTGGCAACCACAAATCTGTTCTCTATGTCTGTGAGTCTGTTTTTGTTTTGTAGATACGTGATTTGAATCATATTTTAGATTCCACATAGAAGTGATATCATATGGCATTTGTCTTTCTCTTTCTGACTTACTTCACTTAGTATGATGATCTCTAGGTCCATCCATGTAGCTGCAAATGGCATGATTTCATTCTTTTTGACCATCGTCCACTCCTGACTCATCATCCCATCATGACTCTGCTGTGGACTCTAGTTGACACAGTCCATGGCTCATCTACTGACAGTTCCCCCATGTTACTCCCTCCAGGACCCTTCCAGCCTCCTGGCCTTGTTACAACCCCTCTCCCTCTCTCCTGGGGTCCTGGGAGACTGGAGGGCTGTCTTAAGCTATCCCAGGCCTTGGCGTGCCACACTACCTCCCTTACATAGCCTCTCTGGTGCCATGATGGCTGCTGTCTGCAGCATCCTCTAGAGAGCAGAGTACAGGCCCACTCTACTTTGAAATCTCCCTAAATGTACTTGGCGTTGCTCACACCTCCCACTCCTATAGGACCTCTGGTAAGACTGCACCAAAGCTTTGCTCCTCACTCTCCTTTCTGCCTCTTTGGAACTCTTCCTCTTCCCCTCCCCAGTTAGTCTCTACCTTATAGTGTCATATGATTCTCCCAGCCCAGTGTCATCTTTGACACCATCCTCTCCTTTACTCCTTGTGGCAAATCTGTTACCAAGTCCATTGGATTTTACCTCCTAAATATCTCATAAATATACTCAATTCTGTTTCCACTGTTCTCACCCAGGTGGAAGCCCCCATCCTCTATCACCTGTACTTGCTCAGATCTCCCTCGGCCACTTTTGCATCCTTTCAATGCATTCTCCTCGCATAAGCCACTGAGATCTTAAAAACACAAATCTGATCGTGTAACTCCTCCTTTGTGCACTTTGGCAAATTTCCTTTGCCCTCACGATACAACTCCAGATCTTGCCCAGGCTGGCGTATGTGAGTCTCTGCCCACTTCAGCCGCGTTCAAAGGCACCCCGCCTACCTGCTGGCCCTCCAGCCCCTTACACACACATCCTGTCTCCCATCCCAGCGCCTTTGCCCTTGTTCTTCTCTCTGCCTAGAGAGCTTCCCCTAGGTTTACTGTCTTTTTCCCTGCCCTCACCTCCACCCACACTCTTTCATCTGGCTAACTTCTCACCACCTCCTCAGGGAAGCCTTCCGCTCATGCCAGAGGTTAGGTCTCTCTTAGTCACTGCCTAAGAGCTGTGTGAAGGCAGGGAATATGGTGATCTTACTTGGTACTTCTCTGGTAGGTAGCATACAATGGGTCATGAATGAATGAATGAATACAAAGGAAGGATGCAGGAGATCCAGGTGGGAAACATGAATTAAGTCTTAGATACCTAAAGTGTTTGTCTCTATTCAATATCCGTTCATCCGTTCTTATATGTTATTTTCCCAAATCAGCACCTTAACTTGCGACACTCAGCTGGTGGTTGATCAAAATTTCTAGTAGTGAATTGGGCACGTGTCTTGCCTTGTGGACATAATGTCATAGCTTCTGTCTACCTACTCTACCAAAAGCAGAAATGGAAGTGTAAATTCCAAACAAACTTGGGACGAAGAGACATCAAAATGCACTTGAAAGTTTATTAAATGAATAAATAGAATAGGCGGAGATCACCTTCCTCCCCACAGATACATGAGAAATACATCTACACGTGGAACTGCTCCTACAGAACACCCACTGAACGCTGGCAGAAGACGTCAGACCTCCCAAAAGGCAAGAAAATCCCCACGTACTTGGGTAGGGCAAAAGAAAAAAGAAATAACAGAGACAAAAGAATAGGGACGGGACCTGCACCAGTGGGAGGGAGCGGTGAAGGAGGAAAGGTTTCCACACACTAGGAAGCCCCTTCGTGGGCAGAGACTGCGGGTAGCAGAGGGGGGAAGCTTCGGAGCCACGGAGGAGAGCGCAGCCACATTGGTGCGGAGGGCAAAGCGGAGATTCCCGCACAGAGGAGCGGTGCCGACCAGCACTCACCAGCCCGAGAGGCTCGTCTGCTCAGCCGCCGGGGCGGGCGGGGCCTGGGAGCTGGGGCTCGGGCTTCGGTGCTAGCCGGGAGGGAGTCCGGGAAAAAGACTGCGGCTGCCAAAGAGGCAAGAGAATTTTTCTTGCCTCTTTGTTTCGCGGCGCGCAAGGAGAGGGGATTCAGAGCGCCGCCTAAACGAGCTCCAGAGACGGGCGCGAGCCGCGGCTATCAGTGCGGATCCCACAGCAACAGGGACGCAGAGGGAAAAACGGAGAGATTCCCGCACAGAGGCTCGGCGCCGAGCAGCACTCACCAGCCCGAGAGGATTGTCTGCTCACCCGCCGGGGCGGGCGGGGGCTGGGAGCTGAGGCGCGGGCTTCGGTCGGATCCCAGGGAGAGGACTGGGGTTGGCTGCGTGAACACAGCCTGAAGGGTCTAGCGCACCACAACTAGCCGGGAGGGTGCACGAGAAAAAGTCTGCAGCTGCCGAAGAGGCAGGAGACTTTTTCTTGCCTCTTTGTTTCGCGGCGTGCAAGGAGAGGGGATTCAGAGCGCCACTTAAACGAACTCCAGAGACGGGCGCGAGCCGCGGCTATCAGCGCGGACCCCAGAGACGGGCATGAGACGCTAAGGCTGCTGCTGCCGCCACCAAACAGCCTGTGGGCGAGCACAGGTCATTCTCCACACCGCCCCTCCCGGGAGCCTGTGCAGCCCGCCACGGCCAGGCTCCCGTAATCCGGCGACAACTTCCCCGGGAGAGCGCACGGCGCGCCTCAGGCTGCTGCAACGTCACGCCGGCTTCTGCCGCCGCAGGCTCGCCCCGCCTCCTCCGTACCGCTCCCTCCCCCGGCCTGACTGAGCCAGAGCCCCCGAATCAGCTGCTCCTTTAACCCCGTTCTGTCTGGGCGGGGAACAGACGCCCTCAGGGGACCTACATGCAGAGGCGGGTCCAAATCCAAAGCTGAAGCCCGGGAGCTGTACGAACAAAGAAGAGAAAGGGAAATCTCTCCCAGCAGCCTCAGAAGCAGCGGATTAAAGCTCCACAAACAACTTGATGTGCCTGCATCTGTTGAATACCTGAATAGACAACGAATCATCCCAAATTTAGGAGATGGACTTTGGGAGCAGGATATATTAACTTTTCCCCTTTTCCTTTTTTTTGTGAGTGTAGATGTGTATGCTTCTGGGTGAGATTTTGTCTGTATAGCTTTGCTCTCACCGTTAGTCCTAGGGTTAGGTCCGTCCGTTTTTTTTTTTTTTTTTTGGCTTAAAAAAATTTTTTTTTCCCTAATAAATGTTTTCTTAATAATTTTTTCCTTATTTTCTATTTTTAAAAAAATTTTTAATAAGTTTTTTCACATTTTTTATTTTAAAAAATTAAAAATTTTTTTCTTAATAAATATTTTCTAAATAATTTTTTTCTTATTTTTAGTATAAAAAATTAATAAATTTATTTTTAAAAATTAAAAAAAATTTTTTCTTAATAAATTTACTCTTAATAATTTTTTTTCTTATTTTTTATTATAATTGCTTTATTTTATTTTATTTTATTTTATCCTCTTTTTTTCTTTCTTTCCATTTTTTCTCCCTTTTATTCTGAGCCGTGTGGATGAAAGGCTCTTGGTGCTCCAGCCAGGCATCAGGGCTGTGCCTCTGAGGTGGGAGAGCCAACTTCAGGACACTGGTCCACAAGAGACCTCCCAGCTCCACGTAATACTAAACGGCGAAAATCTCTCACAGATCTCCATCTCAACATCAAGACCCAGCTTCACTCAACGACCAGCAAGCTACAGTGCTGGACACCCTATGCCAAACAACTAGCAAGAGAGGAACACAGCCCCATCCATTAACAGAGAGGCTGCCTAAAATCATAATAAGGCCACAGACACCCCAAAACACACCACCAGACGTGGACGAACCCACCAGAAAGACAACATCCAGCCTCATCCACCAGAACACAGGCACTAGTTCTCTCCACCAGGAAACCTACACAACCCACTGAACCAACCTTAGCCACTGGGGACAGATACCAAAAACAACGGGAACTACGAACCTGCAGCCTGTGAAAAGGAGACCCCAAACACAGTAAGATAAGCAAAATGAGAAGACAGAAAAACACACAGCAGATGAAGGAGCAGGGTCAAAACACACCAGACCTAACAAATGAAGAGGAAATAGGTAGTCTACCTGAAAAAGAATTCAGAATAATGATAGTAAGGATGATCCAAAGTCTTGGAAATAGAATAGACAAAATGCAAGAAACATTTAACAAGGACGTAGAAGAACTAAAGAGGAACCAAGAAACGATGACAAGCACAATAAATGAAATTAAAAATACTCTAGATGGGATCAATAGCAGAATAACTGAGGCAGAAGAACGGATAAGTGACCTGGAAGATAAAATGGTGGAAATAACTACTGCAGACCAGAATAAAGAAAAAAGAATGAAAAGAACTGAGGACAGTCTCAGAGACCTCTGGGACAACATTAAACGCACCAACATTCGAATTATAGGGGTCCCAGAAGAAGAAGAGAAAAAGAAAGGGACTGAGAAAATATTTGAAGAGATTATAGTTGAAAACTTCCCTAATATGGGAAAGGAAATAGTTAATCAAGTCCTGGAAGCACAGAGAGTCCCATACAGGATAAATCCAAGGAGAAACACACCAAGACACATATTAATCAAACTATCAAAAATTAAATATAAAGAAAACATATTAAAAGCAGCAAGGGAAAAACAACAGATAACACACAAGGGCATCCCCATAAGGTTAACAGCTGATCTTTCAGCAGAAACGCTGCAAGCCAGAAGGGAGTGGCAGGATATACTTAAAGTGATGAAGGAGAAAAACCTACAACCAAGATTACTCTACCCAGCAAGGATCTCATTCAGATTTGATGGAGAAATTAAAACCTTTACAGACAAGCAAAAGCTGAGAGAGTTCAGCACCACCAAACCAGCTTTACAACAAATGCTAAAGGAACTTCTCTAGGCAAGAAACACAAGAGAAGGAAAACACCTACAATAACAAACCCAAAACATTTAAGAAAATGGGAATAGGAACATACATATCGATAATTACCTTAAATGTAAATGGATTAAATGCTCCCACCAAAAGACACAGACTGGCTGAATGGATACAAAAACACGACCCATATATATGCTGTCTACAAGAGACCCACTTCAGACCTAGAGACACATACAGACTGAAAGTGAGGGGATGGAAAAAGATATTCCATGCAAATGGAAATCAAAAGAAAGCTGGAGTAGCAATTCTCATATCAGACAAAATAGACTTTAAAATAAAGACAATTACAAGAGACAAAGACGGACACTATATAATGATCAAGGGATCGATCCAAGAGGAAGGTATAACAATTGTAAATATTTATGCACCCAACATAGGAGCACCTCAATACATAAGGCAAATACTAACAGCCATAAAAGGGGAAATCGACAGTAACACAATCATAGTAGGGGACTTTAACACCCCACTTTCACCAATGGACAGATCATCCAAAATGAAAATAAATAAGGAAACACAAGCTTTAAATGATACATTAAACAAGATGGACTTAATTGATATTTATAGGACATTCCACCCAAAAACAACAGAATACACATTTTTCTCAAGTGCTCATGGAACATTCTCCAGGATAGATCATATCTTGTGTCACAAATCAAGCCTTGGTAAATTTTAAAAAATTGAAATCGTATCAAGTATCTTTTCCGACCACAACGCTATGAGACTAGATATCAATTACAGGAAAAGATCTGTAAAAAATACAAACACATGGAGGCTACACAATACACTACTTAATAACGAAGTGATCACTGAAGAAATCAAAGGGGAAATCAAAAAATACCTAGAAACAAATGACAATGGAGACACGACGATCCAAAACCTATGGGATGCAGCAAAAGCAGTTCTAAGAGGGAAGTTTATAGCAATACAAGCCTACATCAAGAAACAGGAAACATCTCGAATAAACAACCTAACCTTGCACCTAAAGCAATTAGAGAAAGAAGAACAAAAAAACCCCAAAGCTAGCAGAAGGAAAGAAATCATAAAGATCAGATCAGAAATAAATGAAAAAGAAATGAAGGAAACAATAGCAAAAATCAATGAAACTAAAAGCTGGTTCTTTGAGAAGATAAACAAAATTGATAAACCATTAGCCAGACTCATCAAGAGAAAAAAGGAGAAGACTCAAATTAATAGAATTAGAAATGAAAAAGGAGAAGTAACCACTGACACTGCAGAAATACAAACGATCATAAGAGATTACTACAAGCAACTCTATGCTAATAAAATGGACAACCTGGAAGAAATGGACAGATTCTTAGAAATGCACAACCTGCCGAGACTGAACCAGGAAGAAATAGAAAATATGAACAGACCAATCACAAGCACTGAAATTGAAACTGTGATTAAAAATCTTCCAACACACAAAAGCCCAGGACCAGATGGCTTCACAGGCGAATTCTATCAAACATTTAGAGAAGCGCTAACACCTATCTTTCTCAAACTCTTCCAAAATATTGCAGAGGGAGGAACACTCCCCAACTCATTCTACGAGGCCACCATCACCCTGATACCAAAACCAGGCAAAGATGTCACAAAGAAAGAAAACTACAGACCAATATCACTGATGAACATAGATGCAAAAATCCTCAACAAAATACTAGCAAACAGAATCCAACAGCACATTAAAAGTATCATACACCATGATCAAGTGGGGTTTATTCCAGGAATGCAAGGATTCTTCAATATACGCAAATCAATCAACGTGATACATCATATTAACAAATTGAAGGAGAAAAACCATATGATCATCTCAATAGATGCAGAGAAAGCCTTCGACAAAATTCAACACCCATTTATGATAAAAGTCCTGCAGAAAGTAGGCATAGAGGGAACTTTCCTCAACATAATAAAGGCCGTATATGACAAACCCACAGCCAACATTGTCCTCAATGGTGAAAAACTGAAACCATTTCCACTAAGATCAGGAACAAGACAAGGTTGCCCACTCTCACCACTATTATTCAACATAGTTTTGGAAGTGTTAGCCACAGCAATCAGAGACGAAAAAGAAATAAAAGGAATCCAAATCGGAAAAGAAGAAGTAAAGCTGTCACTGTTTGCAGATGACATGATACTATACATAGAGAATCCAAAAGATGCTACCAGAAAACTACTAGAGCTAATCAATGAACTTGGTAAAGTAGCAGGATACAAAATTAATGCACAGAAATCTCTTGCATTCCTGTATACTAATGATGAAAAATCTGAAAGTGAAATTAAGAAAACACTCCCGTTTACCATTGCAACAAAAAGAATAAGATACCTAGGAATAAACCTACCTAAGGAGACAAAAGACCTGTATGCAGAAAATTATAGGACACTGATGAAAGAAATTAAAGATGATACAAATAGATGGAGAGATATACCATGTTCTTGGATTGGAAGAATCAACATTGTGAAAATGACTCTGCTACCCAAAGCAATCTACAGATTCAATGCAATCCCTATCAAACTACCACTGGCATTTTTCACAGAACTAGAACAAAAAATTTCACAATTTGTATGGAAACACAAAAGACCCCGAATAGCCAAAGCAATCTTGAGAACGAAAAATGGAGCTGGAGGAATCAGGCTCCCTGACTTCAGACTATATTACAAAGCTACAGTAATCAAGACAGTTTGGTACTGGCACAAAAACAGAAATATAGATCAATGGAACAGGATAGAAAGCCCAGAGATAAGCCCACGCACATATGGTCACCTTATCTTTGATAAAGGAGGCAAGCATATACAGTGGAGAAAAGACAGCCTCTTCAATAAGTGGTGCTGGGAAAATTGGACAGGTACATGTAAAAGTATGAAATTAGAACACTCCCTAACACCATACACAAAAATAAACTCAAAATGGATTAAAGACCTAAGTGTAAGGCCAGACACTATCAAACTCTTAGAGGAAAACATAGGCAGAACACTCTATGACATAAGTCACAGCAAGATCCTTTTTGACCCAGGTCCTAGAGAAATGGAAATAAAAACACAAATAAACAAATGGGACCTAAAGAAACTTAAAAGCTTTTGCACAGCAAAGGAAACCATAAACAAGACCAAAAGACAACCCTCAGAATGGGAGAAAATATTTGCAAATGAAGCAACTGACAAAGGATTAATCTCCAAGATTTACAAGCAGCTCATGCAGCTCAATAACAAAAAAACAAACAACCCAATCCAAAAATGGGCAGAAGACCTAAATAGACATTTCTCCAAAGAAGAGATACAGATTGCCAACAGACACATGAAAGAATGCTCAACATCTTTAATCATTAGAGAAATGCAAATCAAAACTACAATGAGGGCTTCCCTGGTGGCGCAGTGGTTAAGAATCTGCCTGCCAATGCAGGGGACACGGGTTCGAGCCCTGGTCTGGGAAGATCCCACATGCCACGGAGCAACTAAGCCCGTGAGCCACAACTACTGAGCCTGCGCATCTGGAGCCTGTGCTCCGCAACAGGAGAGGCCGCGATAGTGAGAGGCCCGCGCACCGCGATGAAGAGTGGCCCCCACTCGCCCCAACTGGAGAAAGCCCTCGCACAGAAACGAAGACCCAACACAGCCAAAAATAAATAAATAAATAAATAAATAAATAATTTATTAAAAAAAAAAAAAAAAAAACTACAATGAGGTATCATCTCACACCGGTCAGAATGGCCATCATCAAAAAATCTAGAAACAATAAATGCTGGAGAGGGTGTGGAGAAAAGGGAACACTCTTGCACTGTTGGTGGGAATGTAAATTGATACAGCCACTATGGAGAACAGTATGGAGGTTCCTTAAAAAACTAAAAATAGAACTACCATATGACCCAGCAATCCCACTACTGGGCATATACCCTGAGAAAACCATAATTCAGAAAGAGTCATGTACCAAAATATTCATTGCAGCTCTGTTTACAATAGCCAGGACATGGAAGCAACCTAGGTGTCCATCATCGGATGAATGGATAAAGAAGATGTGGCACATATATACAATGGAATATTACTCAGCCATAAAAAGAAATGAAATGGAGGTGTTTGTAATGAGGTGGATGGAGTTAGAGTCTGTCATACAGAGTGAAGTAAGTCAGAAAGAGAAAAACAAATACAGTATGCTAACACATATATATGGAATCTAAGGGAAAAAAAAAAAAGAGGTCATGAAGAACCTAGTGGCAAGATGGGAATAAAGACACAGACCTACTAGAGAATGGACTTGAGGATATGGGGAGGGGGAGGGGTGAGATGTGACAGGGTGAGAGAGTGTCATGGACATATATACACTACCAAATGTAAAATAGATAACTAGTGGGAAGCAGCCGCATAGCACAGGGAGATCAGCTCGGTGCTTTGTGACCACCTAGAGGGGTGGGATAGGGAGGGTGGGAGGGAGGGAGATGCAAGAGGGAAGAGATATGGCAACATATGTATATGTGTAACTGATTCACTTTGTTGTAAAGCAGAAGCTAGCACACCATTGTAAAGCAATTATACTTCAATAAAGATGTTTAAAAAAAATAAATAAATAAATAAATAAATAGAATAAAACTGCAAGGCTACTTCAGTCACAGGGAGTCTGATCTTTCCTCGAAAAAATGGGTTACAAAAAAAGAAAACATGAAGAGCAGCTTCTCCCCTTTAAGTTTTTTTGAGGGGATAGCAATGGAAGGAAGATGGTTTTCCGAGAAAACTCAAGCAACAGATGTTTCTGAACAGAAGCTTAAACCCTAGAACTTTTGCAATCTGAAAATCATTTGGAAAAACTGGATTATAAGCATACACCCTTGGCATTGCCTAGAGAAAAGGAATAGCCTCTTTTCTCGGGCAAATGTTTGCCATCTTCTGCAATATATTTTCTAGCATATCTCATGACCCCAAATTTTTATGTAAACCACAATACCTTTACACGAAATTACTTATTTTAATAATAGGAAAGTTATTTTTGACTGCAATGAAACCGTAAATCTGGCCTGTTGTGCTTCACTTCATTTGTTTGGATGGCCATCTGGCAAGATTATTTAACACAGTGCAGACTCTTCCCCTGTACAAGTCAAATATTTTCTATTTAAAAGAAGTTGATGTTGTGCCGAAGGCTGAGCTGTATTTCTTTTTTCATTTTCTTTTCTTTGCTTTTTATAGCTAAATAAACAAAGAATTTGACTTAGAACTTCTTCTACTTCTCTATTCACCATACAATGATAAAGTAATAAAATTGCTTCCAAATGCCACATTCAAAAATCAGTGTCATAACTTTAGAGAAAGCAGAACTGACTGTAGATATTTCTGCCTTCTGGGAGAGAGGGGTCATTCATCTCTAGGTAGGTAGGTCTTTGGTTTTGAGAAAAACACCTCAGAGTGCATTGATAGTTCTTTTTAGTAGAAAGAAAAGAGGCCCTTTGGGCAAGCCTGAATGGCCAAGTTTTCTACATAATAAACAAATGGAAACTGCACAGTTGAGCTGTGTGTGTGTGTGTGTGTGTGTGTGTGTTTAAGTGAGTGGAGACCTGGGACTGGGAATGGAAGTAGGGAGATATGAGGAGAGAACAGTGCTGTCCAACAGAACTTTCTGAGATGATGAAAAATGTTTTACATCGAAAAAAAAAGAAAATGTTCTACATCTATGCCGTCCAACATGGTGGCCACTAGCCACATGTAGCCACTGAGCACTTGAAATGTGGTGATATTACCAGGGAACTGAATTTTTTTTTTTTTTTAGTTTAAATTTAAATTTCCACATGTGGCTAATGGTCACCCTACTGGACATGGCAGGAAAGAGGCCCCTTCACATCAATCCCTCCCCCTCCCCAAACTTGAGCCATGAGCAGCCGTGTATGACCTGAGGAAACCAGAAAGCTCCCAGGGCAGGGATGCTGAAGGACATTCAGGAAGACCATGAGTGAGTGATAGTTGAGTTTAAGTTGTTGCTTGCCCTGCGTTTCCCTCCTGTTGTCCACAAACCTTCAGGAAATGCCTCCTATACTAAGGTAGCCATTCATCTCAGCTTGCCTGGGACTGCCACTTTGTGCGATGCCCTGGTGTAACTGTTAATAGTCCCTGCTTCACTCTCAGAAGTGTCCCACTTGGACGCCCTACCTAAGCACACAGCCTTGTAGTCACAGTATCATAGAGATTTAAGGAGAGGAATGTGCAGAGAAGCGCGGACTTCCTGTCGCCTCTCCCCAGCAGCCTCGTACAAGAGCTGGGGGAGTGGGGGGTGCCGCAGAGCCAGGAGCAGAGGAGCCAGAGAACATGGCAGAGCCTTCACATGGGCCCGGCCAGGACAGAAGCGCGATCAAACTGTCTTTCCCAAGTACACTAGAGGAGGGTGAAAGAGGGGAGAGAGAAGAGGCAGGGAGAGAGCCAGTTACAAAAAAGGAAAGAGAAATAGAGTTTTTCTGACATTTTCAAGCATTACTAATAAAAATTGGACAGATTAAAGTCTTTCCAGTTTCCTGTGCTTGATAAAATGCAGTATTAGTATGCAGAATGCTCTACTGCAGTTAAGCCCATAACAGCACTTGTAAAATTCTTCAAGGCATAATTAAAGTTTAGAATAAAATTATCTGAGATTTCCACCAGTATATAAGAAAACCAAACTAGCACGTGGAAGATAAGGTAAAACTGAAAAGTCCTAAAGCCTGAGCTTTTATCTGAAATATATTAGGCATTAATTTCTAACTTTGGATCCAACATTTTGTTTATTCATGTGTATTTTTGTCGTGTGTGTGTGTGTGTGTGTGTGAGTGTGTGTGTGTGGTGAGAAGGCTTAAGATCTACTCTCTTAGCAAATTTCTTCTCCTTCTCCTCCTTCCTCCTCTTCTTCCTTTTCTGCCTTCTTCTTTTTTAGATTCCACACATAAGTGAGATCATACAGTATTTGTCTTTGTCTGGCTTATTCACTTAGCGTACTGTCCTCCAGCTTCATCCATGTTGTCACAAATGGCAGAATTTCCTTCTTTCTTGTGGCTAAACAATATCCCCTTGTATATACTTACCACACCTTTATCCATTCATCCATCCATGGACACTTTTAAGTTCTTTCCGTATCTTGGCTGTCCTGAATAAAGCTGCAATGAACCTGGGATTGCAGATATCTCTCCATGATACAGATTTCATTTACTTCCGATACATACTCAGAAGTGGGATTGCTGAATCATATGGTAGTTCTATTTTTCATGTTTTGAGGTGTGAGGCAATGTCTCATTATGGTTTTGACTTACATTTCCCTGATGATTTGTGATATTGAGCACATTTTCATATACCTGTTAGCCATTTGTATATCTTCTTTTGAAAAATGTCTATTAGCCATTTGTATATCTTCTTTTGAAAAACATCGATTCAGGTCCTTTGCTCATTTTAAAATTGGATTATTTGTGGTTTTTTGCTTTGTGTGTGTTTTTAAAGCCCTACACAGGATTTTAAGTGATTTCCCACTTAGCAGTTTTGTAAATGAGAACTAGACATTTTTACTACATCAGTCCTAAATCCACTGTACGTATGAAACATTTGAAGAATAATTGGCTTTACTTTACTTCTAGACATACACAAGATGCAGCTTTGTCCTTTTTATGGCCCAAGCAGATAAATGCCTAAAGTATATTTCACTGAAATATCACTGAGGTGATGGCAGCAAGAAGCAGAATGGTGGAGTGATTAAGAAGCTGGGATCTACCATAAAAAAAAAAAATGAAATAATGCCATTTGCAGAAACGTGGATGGACCTAGAGATTATCATACTAAGTGAAGTAAGTCAGACAGAGAAAGACAAATACCATACGATATCACTTATATGTGGAATCTAAAAAAAAAAAAAATGATACAAATGACTTATTTACAAAACAGAAACAGACTCACAGACATAGAAAACAAACTTATGGTTACTAAAGGGGGAAGGGAGAGGACAAATTAGGAGTTTGGGATTATCAGATACACACTAGTATATATAAAATAGCTAACCAACAAGTACCTATTGTATAGCACAGGGAACTATATTCAATATCTTGTAATAACCTATAATGGAAAAGAATCTGAAAAAGAATATTTATATATACATATATATCTACACATATATAACTAAATCACCTTGGTGTACACCAGAAACTAACACAACATTGTAAATCAAGTATACTTGAATTTTTTTTAATGGAAAAAATAAAAAATGAAGGTGGGCTCTGGAGTCAGACTTCGGGTTTTGAATCCTGGTTGACCAACTTAGTTTTCTCATCTGTAAAATGGCGATACTTTTAGTAATTACCTTATAGGGCTGCTATGAGGATTCAGTTAGATAATCTGCATGAAGCCCCAAGCACAGTTCCTGGCAGATATGTGCTCAGTAAGTGCTAACTATGATGAGGAGGGGGATGACGATGATTGGCGAGTAGCTGGTAGAGCGAGAGATAGGAAAAGTTGAGAATTTAAATATAACCTTCTGTCTGATAGAATGTGAAGTTCTCAAGAGAAGGGTTATATTGACATGTATTATATCCTGGCAACTAACAGAGGACTTGAAATATGGAAGGTAATATTTATTGATTGATATCAGTTATGCAACAATTTTTCTTTTTAAGTTTTCTTTTTTTTTTTCCTAATTTATTTATTTATTTATTTATGGCTGTATTGGGTCTTCGTTTCTGTGCGAGGGCTTTCTCTAGTTGTGGCGAGCGGGGGCCACTCTTCATCGCAGTGTGCAGGCCTCTCACTATCGCGGCCTCTCTTGTTGCGGAGCACAGGCTCCAGACGCGCAGGCTCAGTAGTTGTGGCTCACGAGCCTAGTTGCTCCGCGGCATGTGGGATCTTCCCAGACCAGGGCTCGAACCCGTGTCCCCTGCATTGGCAGGCAGATTCTCAACCACTGCGCCACCAGGGAAGCCCATGCAACAATTATTGACTGAGCAACTGCCATGAGACCAGCACTGACTGTGCTAGATGCTAAGGACATATACCTGGGTCACTGTTGGGGTTCAGTGGAAGAAAATGTTGCTCACACAAAGGCAGAATATTCTTTTAGGGGCAAAAAGAAGATATTAAGTTTTTTGCGTGTCACATATAAATAAATCCAATCTTTCCTTCCTGCAATGTCCATTCTTTGTAGTCTTAGGCTCAGCTAAGGGAACTTAACAGAACCCAGGAAGCCTCACCTGGTGCTGGCTTCAGTAGGGGTCCCCGCGCGGGAAGCAGCGTACCGGTATGGGTGCTCCCAGCTGACCAGGGGCTGGTTTTAAGGGTGTACTTCACAGGTCAGAGATGAGAGCCTAAGAACATGCAGGTGGGTGCAGAAGCCCCATATACATAAGGAACCATTTCCATTGTAACAGTCCTAGAGCCACAGCCTCCCGGTCCCAGTGAGGAAAAGCCCAAAGCTGTGCCCTCTCACCAGGCAGTTACATTCGTTCGCAGACCTCCCAGTCCACGTGCAGCTCACCAGCCATGGGACATTCTTACCAGAAGCGGTGTTGCCTGATAACACAGCTTGCATTCACTTCTGTCAGATTTCCCGGCAAACAGCTAGAAAGGTAACCTAAGGTCATTTTTTTCATAAAAAAGAACATGCTTTGTTGACCTTTTACTCACTCACCCCCCTTCTTGGCCCCTCTGAGCTCCCCAAATCTTATCAGAAACCACCAATGACAAATCTCTGATGCACCCTAAACTCAATATGTACAAGACCCACCCATGTAATTCTCTCCTCTCTCCCTTCCTGGACACCTTTTTTTTTTTTTTTTTTTTTTTTTTTTTTTTTTTTTTTCCTGGCCACACTGCGCAGCTTGCAGGATCTTAGCTCTTCGACCAGGGATCAAACCTGGGTCCAGGGGGCTTCCCTGGTGGCGCAGTGGTTGAGAGTCTGCTTGCCAATGCAGGGAACTCGGGTTTGAACCCTGGTCTGGGAGGATCCCACGTGCCGCGGAGCAGCTAAGCTCGTGAGCCACAGCTACTGAGCCTGCGCGTCTGGAGCCCGTGCTCCGCAATAAGAGAGGCCGCGATGGTGAGAGGTCCGCGCACCGCGATGAGGAGTGGCCCCCGCTTGCCGCAGCTGGAGAGGGCCCTCGCACAGAAACGAAGACCCAACACAGACAAAAATTAATTAATTAATTAATTTTTTAAAAATAATAATAAATAAATAAATAAATAAAATAATAATAAGAATTAAAAAAAAAAAAAAAAAACCTGGGTCCATGGCAGGGAAAGCGCTGAGTCCTAACCACTGGACCGCCAGGGAACTCCCTATGTTCCCGGTTTTGATTAACAGTCGTCATCCATCCAATCAATCACCCCCTGCGTGGCATCTTCCATGGTTTCCATCCCCAATTCCTGAGCATAACAATGAGAGTTCTTCCGAATCTAGACATGGTAGGCCTCCAGCCTCTTCCACACACCCGACCCTCTAGACACAGACTGTTTGTCATTCTCCCACATGCCATGGTTAGAAAATACCTACAGCCTTTGTCCAGACCTGGAAGATCCTTCCACTGACTGCAGCTGGTCAACCAAGCCCTTCAAACCCTTGAAAAACCAACTTAAGCATCATGTCAGCGAAACCACAGTGTCATCCCCGGTATGAACTGATCGCCTCCTCTCTCTCCTCCTGAAGCGCATTCGCAGTCTCCCTTGCAGCACTGGCCACGTGGTCCCCATCACCTACAGAGCTGCTCAGGGAAGAAACTGAGCCTTATCTGTATTGTCTTCACCAGGGCCAGGCCTCCATGGGTGCTTCTCTGCACACAGAGGACCCTCAAAGTCTGCTAACTTGAATGCAAATGGTAGCACTGAAGCTGTGCCTTAAGAAACTAGTAGAACTTCTGAGGACAAACTAGGAGAAAAAGGCCCAGAAGCAAGAAAGTGAGAGCGCATATAGGAAATAGTTCAGTTTTCTGACACATGGGTCCTTGGAAGAAAATAGACGTTTCAAATTCACCACGATCCTGCCCCAACCAAGAGACTTTGTCTTTATCCAGTAGGAAATGTTTGTGGCTCACTGTTTTTGTTTTTATTTTTGAAGTGGTATCAGAATACTTTTATTTTTTCCTCTGTTTTATTGGGATATAATTGGCATACAGCACTGTATAAGTTTAAGGTGTACAGCATAGAGATTCGACTTACATGCATCATGAAATGATTGTCACAATAAGTTTAGTGATCTTCCATCATCTCATATAGATACAAAATTAAAGAAATAGAAAAGATCTTTTTCTTTGTGATGAGAACTCTTAGGATATACTCTCTTAACAATTTTCACTTACAATATACCACAGTGCTAATTACCTTTATCAGGTTGTACATGACATCCCTAGTACACATTTATCTTATACATGGAAGTTTGTACCTTTTGACTGTCTTCATCCAATCCCCCCTCCCCCTCCCCTGCCTCTGGTAACCACAAATCTGATCTCTTTTTCTATGAGTTTGTTTGTTTATTCGTTTGTTTTTGAAGTATTATTGACCCACAACACTATATTTGTTCCTGTTACACAACATAGTGATTTAGCATTTCTATATATCTCAAAATGATCACCATGGTAAGTCTATGATCTGTCACCATACAGAGATACTGCATAGTTATTGACTATATTGCCCACACTGTACATTTCATACCCATGGCTCATTTATTGTGCAACTGGAATTTTGTCCCTCTAAATCTTCCCTCACATGTTTCTTTTCTCCCCTCACCCCCCTCCCCTCTGGCAACCACCTGTTTGTTCTGTGTCTTTAACTCTATTTCTGTTTTGTTATGTTTGTTCATTTGTTTTGTATTTTAGATTCCACATATAAGTGACATAATACAGTATTTGTCTTTCTCTGACTTATTTCACTTAGCATAACACCCTCTAGTTACCTATGCAAAGACTTAAAAAAAATTAAGAGGTTATACCACAATCAAGTCTCTAGGTAAGATTATTTCTAAATGATAAATTTCATAGATCTTTTAGGAACAAAAGAAGATTCCTCAAATCAATGCTATAAAAGCTAAACAAAGGATAAAGTGTAAAAAGTAAATACTACAATTTTTGCATGTGATTTCAATACATGCAAATGTATTGAAATCCTAAAACACAATCTTTAAGATGAAGGACCATCATCAGTGCTCTATAGCACGGAAACGCTAGACCCACATGAATGTCATCTTTGACTTCTGAGGATCCCTTTATACCCTGTCATCACAGGGCATCCAGTCGTAATAATGAGATTATGAACACCTGCCAATTCAAAGGCACAGCTCACTGTTGAGTGACAAATGAAAGGATCTGGGACAACCCACAGGCCAAAATAATGCAAGGCTTTTGAGGTCAGTTTCAAGTATTAGAAGCTGAGAAAAGTACTAGACAAGTTGACCCAATCTACTCTTTCCAGTTCTTGTGTTTTGGAAATGAATAAAACAAATTCCTCAATGTGATTATAACCTTCCTTCTTCTTCCTCACCAGGAGCAGACTAACATTCCAGCCAATCAATCCCAGAATGGTTATTTTTGGTTTTGTTTTTGTTATTTTTTTAATTTTTTAAATTGAAGTATAGTTGATATTTGTTTCAGGTGCATAGCAAAGTGATTCATTTATATACACACACACACACACACACACACACACACATATATTCTTTTTCAGATTCTTTTCCATTACAGGTTATTACAAGATATTGAATACAGTTCCTTGTGCTATACAGTAGGTCTTTGTTTTTTATCTATTTTATATATAGTAGTGTGTATCTGTTGATCCCAGCCTCCTAATTTATTCCTCCCCACCCCTTTCCCTTTTGGTAGCCATAAGTTTGTTTTCTATGTCTGTTGAGTCTATTTCTATTTTGTAAATAAGTTCATTTTTTTAGATTCCACATATAAGTGATATCATATGATATTTGTCTTTCTCTGCCTAACATGATAATCTCTGGGTCCATCAATGTTGCTGCAAATGGCAGTATTTCTTTCCTTTTTATGGCTGAGTAATATTCCATTGTATATATATATATATACCACATCTTCTTTATCCCCAGAATAGTTATTAAACACCTAGAATGTTGACGTACTCCCTCTGACACTATGAGGCAAAAAGGAAAAGGGAAAAAAAAAATGAAGTTCCTGCCATTGAGAAGTATGTCTCACTGGGGAAATAAAATTGAAAAAGCTAAGCCGTAAGATATGGAAGATTTCCAAGATGCATTATTGAACATAAAAAACAAGGTATAGACTAATGTCTATATAATTTGCTCCTATTTGTATGACATATACATATGCCTATAGAAGCATCTTTCCGCACGAACATTTTCTGCATGATATACCAAAAAATCATTGCTGGTGGTTACCTCTGGAGGGTGGATCTGGTGTGTGAGGTCAGAAATACATTTTTAATCATGCACCATCTTATACTGTTTGTTTACCATGTGCGTGAGTTTCTTTAATTTTTAAAATTGTAATAAGTTAAGCAGCACCACAAGACAGATATAATTGCATAGCAAGTGAATAAAAGAAAAACCAACTTTACTGACTGACGTCTATGAGCCAGGCATACTTCCTAGCCACCTCCCAGTCACTACTGCCCCAGGGGCGTGGCTATGATGTTTCTGGCCCCTGGGAAGCAGGCTGCAACCTCTCCTTGCACTATCCTGCCACCTCAGTCAAACCCACAGTTGGCTCCAGCTCCAAGCTTTTTCTAGCATATGGAATGCAGCCAAATTTGGATGGTTTCCCAGGGAGGGTAAATAGTGTGTTGGAGTTTGAGTTGAAACAACCAAACTCCTTTTTAGCAAGCCAATGGGATCAATCCAGCCCTTGTAAAGTACTACCTAAATTGTTTTTCGTTCCTTTGATCGCTTTTTCATCTTGAAAACTACAAAACAAACACACCCTCTTCAACTTAAGATATGCTGCTTTAAGAACTATTTACCCCATGTTGAAACCAAGCATGCATAGCTTCTTTACTTCAGTTGTGCTGATGAAAGCAAGATAAGTACCTTCTACTATTATTATTGCTTAAAAAACAAACTTCTATGTATCTATACACTGTGAATGTATATATATTTCTTTCAAACCCTTATCAAATGCTGCCCTCTAGCGGAATATTCATTAAAACCTCTGCTAACAATAGATGTTTAATTAAGGCTTAGATGTGTTTTAAAGGAGAGAACAGGAGTAGATCCATATCTTTTGAACTTAAATATTCACCATCCAACAATAATTACCTCTATCTTTTATAAAATGTTGACATTGTCATCATTTCCTTAAATATTTGCCTTGCCGAGAAATTTTTACCTTAATACACAAATATAGTCTATTTACCAAAGCTGACCTGAGTTGACTTCACAAACACTCCAACAAAATGTTTAAATGTATACTATTTCATAAAAAGTTACTTCTAGAACAGTCTAGATATGCACAATATTTTAAAAATCATATATCAGCCAACACTGTTCTGAGTCTTAATATTGTTAAAATGGAACAAAAGAGGAGCAACTTTTACAACTTAAGGACATTTTAGCAAGAAAGCAGTAGGGACACCTGGATTTGGTGTCCTTGCTCTAAACATATTGGCAGCCACTTGGAAGCTTCTCTCTTGCCTTTCTGCCTCATTGCCTGGAAGTCATTCATCACTTAGTTTAATAAAACTCAGGACCCAAACACATACATGCTGCCAAGTTTTCTAAGCTTTAAAAATTATTCTTTTCCAGCCAGGTCAGACTTTGTATTTATAGAATACTTTTTCCCTCCCTAAGAAGCCCAGGAGGGTTTGTCCAGACCGCCACAGAGTGATTCTTAATCCAATTACGTACAAGCAAAGGATGGGGGAAGAGAGACCACAGGGACCAGAACAACCTTTCAGCGCCTCGGGCAGAATCCCTGCATCTGATGACAACTCCCTTTCCCGGGCCTCATCTATCACACGGCTTTTATATCTATCCATCCAGACAGGAAGAAAAATACATTTTAAATGTCAGAGAACCTGCGTTTTTCACAGCAGGCCTTACTCCACCTACCTTTCTATACAAATTGTGAAATTTTTTGTTCTAGTTCTGTGAAAAATGCCAGTGGTAATTTGATAGGGATTGCATTGAATCTGTAGATTGCTTTGGGTAGTAGAGTCATTTTCACAATGTTGATTCTTCCAATCCAAGAACATGGTATATCTCTCCATCTATTTGTATCATCTTTAATTTCTTTCATCAGTGTCTTATAATTTTCTGCATACAGGTCTTTTGTCTCCTTAGGTAGGTTTATTCCTATATATTTTATTCTTTTTGTTGCAATGGTAAATGGGAGTGTTTTCTTAATTTCACTTTCAGATTTTTCATCGTTAGTGTATAGGAATGGTACTCGGCTCCTTGCTGCCCGGAACAGCTCGGAGCAGCGACAGCCGCCATGACTGTCACTTGGCGGCCTGGCTCAGGTGAGGCCAGCAGAGGATGAGGTCCCCCCACACGCCATACTGGGGGCGAGGAAGGCGCTCACCATCCCCCGCGCCCCCCCCCCCGTGAGCCCACCCTCTGGGTCACGTTAGGAGGCATGGTCACGGTGAGAACACAGCTGAGCTCAGCTAATTCCTGAAGGTCACCTTCACAGCCTTACACCAGGCTCAGCCACCCGCCTTCACACTCCTGCTTCAGTGGTACTTACCCTCTCTCAGCTAACCATCCCCTGTCCTCCTTACGGTCCATATTTAAAAGCATAAGTAAATACCACAGTAAAACACGTTTTTGTTTGAAAAAGCTTGATTTTCACATCCAAGAGGAAAAAAATAGAAATAACTTGGAAAGAATTAAAATTCCCACAGAAGAGATAAGTCAATGGACCCTCCTCAGGCCACTACACACCCTGCCCAATTTTAACTCTCCCTCAGTTTCACAGATAAGTGCTTGTTATTATTACCTCTATTATGAAACTCTCTCTCCACTTACAATTATCACCCCTTTCATCTTCCCTGAGGTTTTTCCCTTCAATCCAGAGTTGTGTGTGGCTTCTCCCACTGTGGAGACTCCCAGCTGATATTTCCGCCACACTGACTTCAGCTTTTCTAAATACTTTCCTTCTTCCTTCTCTTGCTCTCTTTTCCTTACTGGGAGAAACACATCCAGGGTGGAAAGGCTGCATTTGAACCAAGTTTAATTTTTCATACGCTAACATTTGTGATAAGACAGCATGGCCTTTTAAAAAATTAACGGATAAAGAAATACCTTGCATAGGTTTGGCTTAACCAGAAAGAGGAGAAGGAGAGTGGGAGAGGGGCGGGGCGGGGGGGGAGAGAAAACCTGTCTTCATCTCTCATCAGGAAACATAGAAATAAAAACAGAAACACCAGCTCCCTTCCTATGTAATTTGCACACTGGCTACACAACTTGCAGGACTTAGTACAAAAGAAAAATGAGGAACCCTTTCTTCAAATGTTATTAAGACTTTCAAGGGACGACAGTAGAGTATTTTACCAAGCATGGGCCCTTCTGAGTGTGGGGATCTGTGTGACTACACTAAACCAGTCACATACACGAGATGCCAGCCTTGTCCCCTACCATAAATCAAAACAGCAGTCTTGCCATGCTAGCTATATTGGGGTTTTTTTCTTCATAATGGTCAGCCCCTGCTAAGGTGATCAATTTGTCCTGCTTTGTTCTAGACTACCAGAGGTTTAGCACTAAAAATCCCACATCCCAGGCACCTCCTTAGTCCCAAGCAAATTGAGACAGTTGGTCACCGCCCTCTTCTCTGAGGACCTATCTAGTGGCAGAGCTGTTCTCTGGGTTTCTACTGGTTTTAATTTCTTGCTCTGAGAACTCGTGGCAATCTGAAGCCAGTCCCCGACTCTGTGGTGGTGTGTGAAGCTATTCCAAACGTCCCCAGATTTATTCCCCAATTTCTCATGTCCCCAGAGAGAAGCCTACTGAACCATGACTCTGACTGCTCCTGTGTGCCAGAAGTAAGCTGGAATGTAGCTTATATGTAGCAGAACCTGTTGGAATTTCTTGTAACTCTAGAAAGAAAACTGCATTTCAAGCTTTGGTAGTTGTACACTTGTTGCCTTTTTTTTTTAAGGTGTGAGACTCCAACAATGTATGAAGTATTATTTCTATTAAGACAATCACACATTATATAATGCGTGTCCATGAAACAGAGTACTGTTTTAATTCATTAAAAGTAACAAAAAATATACCCACATAAAAACTAACAAACTGTGATTTTGTTCCAGGGGGACCATCTAAACTACAAATTGAACTTCACATGCTTGTTTACTGTTAAATGTGAACTGAACATTCACTAAGCACTTTTCTGGGCCTGGAGACATCTTGATGAATTTAGTGCCGTAACCCCCTGGAACTGCTTTAAGTTTAATATTTAGATGTTCTTAGTAATGTACTAATACAAAGATTAGTCAATTCACTCCTTAAATAGGTATCAACCCTGCTTGAGTCTTCCTACTCATGCCCTGGTACATATTACACTCCCCTGGGATATTGGACATGCCGAAAGTATTTCAAAATTTCTCCTCACTCAGCTAATATCCCTCACGTCAGTTAATGCTCTTGCATATTCTTCACTTGAGAAAATAGAAGCCACTGGACAGAAGCTCCTACAGTCTCCTCATAGCAAATGGGTCAATCTACCTTTATGTGCACCCTGTCTTGCTGGGCTCTTTCCTGAAAGCCACAAGGCAGTGCCCGGGTCCTATCAGAGTCCAACCCTCACTGATATTCTGCAGTCCATCCCCTTTTGTCTCCACAAAGACTTGCTGTCCATAGCCAAATGACTTTTAAATATTCTTTCTCTTTTCTAGATCACCTTCCAACTGAAAAAACATAGCCCAGGATAACGGTTCTCAAAGTGTGGTCCCTGGACCATCAGTATCAGCATCACCTGGGATTCGGTAGAAGCACAAACATTTGGACCTCACCCCAGCCACACTGAATCAGAAACTCTGGAGATGAGACCCAGCAATCTGTGTTTTAACAAGCCCTCCAGGTGGTCCTGTTACACACTAAAGCTTGAGACCCACTGATCTATAGTTGACACTCCTCAGCTTCCCTCCACACCAACTCACACCTCTGTCCAAAGACAAGGTGGACAGATCACCAGGACCCCAATGAGAGAGCTCTCTGGAGTAAGCTGGAGACTGCTGTCCTTGGCCCTCTCCTGATCCTATTTTTATTAATGATGGATGGAAGCACGGATGGCACACTGATCTCATTAACTGACGATAGAGAGCTGGATGGGGTAGAGATGTTGAATGATGACATTGGTACCAAAAGACACAAAGTGCTGGTCCAAATCTCTCAAGATGAAACTTAATAAGGTATATTAATTAGGATTAGATTCAGCTTTGAGTGACAGAAAACCCAAAATAGCCTTGGCTTAATAAGAGAGACATATATTTCTCATTCACATTAATGAACTCTGGAAGTGTCAGGCCAGAGTCAATGGGGTGGGTCCGCTCCCTGGAATTCCCAGGACTCAAGCTCCCCATCTGTCCCATTCTTAAGGTATGGCTTCGTCGTCAAGTCAAAGATGGCGACATCCATGTTTTAGAAAGCAAAATGGAGAAAGGATGGAGAAAAGGGCCCATTTTTGCTGTCTTTTAAGGATTCTGGATGCCATCACATTATCCTGCTTGCATCCTACCAGCCAAAACTTAGTCTTATGGCTATAACTGCAATGGAGGCTAAAAATTGTAGTCTTTATTTTTCTGGGCAGCTCAGCTAGAAATGTTATGCTATGGAAGAAAGGGAGAAGAAATATTGGGACCCAATGAGTAGTCTCTGACAATCAAAGCAAAAACAAAGTCCTTTATAGAAGGTCTAGAATGTGAATGTCCCTTGAAGATTGTTGGCAGAGAAGGTGGAAGTAGGGAGTAATAGCCATGGAAGCAGCCCTCTGCTGTCTGTCTATACAAAAGCAGAAAACCCAAGCCATTCTGGCTTAAGTAAAAAGAGAAGGTGTGGGGTATAAAACTGAAATTCCCAGACACAGTGCTAGCTTCAGGATTGTCTCAAAGGATGTCATCAAGATTTGACCCTTTTTCATATCTCGGCTCCCCATTCCTCCATGGTGGGTTTATTCCTGTGCTTCACATGGTGGCAAGATGTTTACCCACAGGTCCAGGCCCCTATCCCCTGAACCTGCTGGTGGGCCAGGAGAAACTCAAGTTCACTCTGCCCCACCCACGTCTCCACCTGTTTCTCAAGTCAGCTTCCTCTAGCAAAGTGGTTCTCAACCCTGACTACTCATTGGAATCCCCTCAGGAGCTTTTTAAAATCTCCTGCTACCCAAGCCTCTCTTCCTAAATCTGATTTTATTGGTCAGGGCAGGACGCTGGCATTTTAAAAACTTCCCCAGGTGATTCTCTTGTACATCTAGCGTGAAGAACCCCTGATCTAGCACACTGCGGGAGAGTGGAAGCTTTGCCTCTCAAGTGTCTCTGGAGTCAGATCTCCAGACACTGTGTGGGTGTCATGTGTCTCCTCCATCAGGTTCTGTTTCACTGTGGGCTCCCCCTTACTGCACCACTGGGCACTCCCTGAACCTCCACACCTGTGTTCCCTTCATAGGATCCCATGTCTCCCTGTGGGGTCTGAGGAAGGGACCCCTTGACTGCCCTGCTTTTCTGTCTCCCCAAGATCTCTACACATGGCTGTCAAGGTTGACTTTCTTTTACTAAAGGACTGGGGTGATTTTAAAAGGGAAACACCAGTAGGAAGGGAAAAAAATTAAAGGTTTGGGGAACCATCTACTCATAGACTATAATTGAAATCTAAGACCAAGACCTGAAGAATGTCAACAATTAAGCTCCATAGCAAGGATTAGTTGATCAAAGAAGCTGGAAAGGATTATCCAGAGTGGTCACAGGAAATCCACAGGAGCATTGGACTCTGGAAGCCAAAAGAACAGAGGTTGAAAGTACCAGGAACGAGCTTACCCACTTCACTCTTTTGTCTGCTGACCTCACCTGGTATCGTCTACTCTGGTGACTTCTTCTTTCAGTGAAATGTGAAATATTCAGAGCGATGGCCACAATGCTCCAAATTTCACTTGAAGCTCAAGTTACTCCCCTCGGATGTGTTGTCAATAGACACTCGATTTCTCTACAAAAAAACCCAGAAGCTCATATAGCACAGGGAACTCTGCTCAATATTCTGTAATAACCTAAAAGGGATAAGAACTTGAAAAAGAATAGATACATGTATATGTATAACTGAATCACTTTGCTGTACACCTGAAACTAACACAATACTGTTAATCAACTATACTCCAATGTAAAATAAAAATTTAAATAAATAAATAAAATATAGACTTCTCAAAAAAAAAAAAAATGCAGAAGCTCATGAAAGGCTAGAAACTTCCCAAAAGATCTCCAAAATAGTGCTCCTCAGATCCTCCCAAATATCAAATCAGAGATCTAGAGTTCCAAACTATGTGTGCTGAGGTGCCCAGGGTCACAGGCTGTGAATCAGATGGGCCCTGCAGGAGGCTTTAAATTGTTGAGGGAAACACAAGAACATCTGTCGGGCGCCATACAAATTACTGTCAGTAAGTTATTTGGACCTAACTACTTAATCATCTAGAATGTTATACATTTTTGGGCTCATGAATAAATTACTGAGTTGACTATAACCGTGAGCCCAGAAAGTTTGGGGATGTCTGAAACAGGTAAATAATTGACTCTAGCAAACCAATAGCACTCTCTCTTCCTCATATTTACCATCACTGCAGCTGTGAGCCTAAAAATATGACACCCCAAGGGTATAAATATTTGTTTATTACTCCAGCTCTAAGGGAATTAATTGTTCCTGCTCAGAAATTATAAACAACCTACGGGTTAGGTGAAATTAGAATTTACAGTAGAAACAATTTAGGTAGCATACTAAACTGAAATATTTTATTTCAAACCCATGAAATATCTGAAGAAATCTAATTCATATTCAGAACATTTTCAGTTTTATATCTTTGCTTTCAGCCCAGGACTTCAGGGTGGGTGTTATAACAACAAAAAAACAAATAAAACCATTAGGTGAAAATCATAGGCAACATCCTAGTTTATATCAATTAAATTTGTTCAATTCAATGGCCAAAGAACAAATTTCTAATTCGGGTTTTATATATGTATTATTCAGGATAGTCTTGGCTAATGTTGCAGTAAGTCCTAAAATGGCAAACTCTAAAAATCAGTGGTCTAACCACCGCCCCCCCCAAAAAAGCTTTATTTCTCACTTACCTAAAGTCTGATGTTGTGTGGGTGTCTTTTTTCCACCCTATAGCTGTGTCAGCTGAAATACCTGGCATCCAAGTTCCTGAGTCAAAGAAAGAAAGAGATGCAGGAAGCACACTAGCTCTTAATTGCCTCATCCCCAGAGTAACACAGGTTACTCCCACTCACAGCCCATTGGCCAGAGCTTGTCACATGGCTACAACCTCTTTGCAAAGGATGCTGGGAAATGTAAGGGAGAGCATAGACATTTGGTAAACGCTGTCTCTGACACAATCCACTTGGTTACAGTGACATCAACTGAAGATATAAATTTACTAATTCATTCATTCACTCATCAAAAAGTATCTAGTGAGGACCTACTCCGTGTTGGGTGCTGTGCTTACACCCTGGTGGAGAATGCTAGATAATAAACAAGATACCAAATAAATGAACAAGAAGGTAATTGCAGATTGTGGCGTGAATCTTCATTCATTCATTCTTTCATTCATGTAGCGTTTATTCATTAATTTATTCAACAAATTTGGGTTGAGTGCTGATTTTGTACCAGATATAGTTCTAGTGCCAGGGATATAACGATAAACCAAACAAAGCTTATATTCTTGTGGGGAGGATAGACAACTCACAAACAATAAATAAAAATAGTCAAGTGGACGGGACTTCTCTGGTGGCACAGTGGTTGAGAATCTGCCTGCCAATGCAGGGGACACAGGTTTGATCCATGGTCTGGGAAGATCCCACATGCCGCGGAACAACTAAGCCCGTGTGCCACAACTACTGAGCCCGCATGCCACAATTACTGAAGCCCGCACACCTAGAGCCCGTGCTCCGCAACAATAGAAGCCACCACAATGAGAGGCCCATGCACCACAATGAAGAGTAGCCCCCGCTTGCCACAACTAGAGAAAGCCCACACACAGCAATGAAGACCCAACACAGCCAAAAATTAATTAATTAATTTAAAAAAATAGTCAAGTGGAAATAAGAGCTATGAACAACACTAAAGCAATAGATGTGGTGGCCTCTGCTATAGTGATGTTTGTGTATTTTGGGGTTCCATGTGGATGCTGATGAACCAACACTCAGCCTATTTGCTATTTACCATATCTCCCCTAGCTCCCATTACTGGACCTCACATTGGGATTCCATCTGATTTTGTTTATTAACATGCAAAGATTTTCAAAATATGTTAAGTTAAAAATTTTAAAGTCAGGTTAAAAATGGTATGTATGCAATGATCCCATCCCAAGGACTGGACTATAAAAGGCAATATGGAAATCCACACATTAATATGCTAACAGAACAAATCCTGGATGTTGAAATTATACACAATTTTGTTTCCTTTTTTCATATATGGATATTCATACATATTTTCTAATTCATCTGCAATAAGCACTGATTATTAATATAATCATGAAAATAAAATGTATGAAAACTCTATATGGGTTAAGAGGCTAAATAATTCATAGGTTATATAAATTTTCCTGAGAGAGCAAAGGTATAGTTTTTGAATTTCCTCTTGGGAGAGTCAAGAAGGCACCCAGATTTGAAACTTGTGGAGGTATTCTCAGAGTTAGAATGCTTACTTCAAAGAGAGAAAAAAGAGGTAAGTAGTGCTATGATGTATGAAGAGAGAATATGACCACTGTTCTAGGATAAAGCAGAGAGGCTTTTTACCTCTAAGTGCATGCTGCACAAAATCATCCATACTGGGAGGTGCTGTGCCACTTACCTGGATGAGGATGCAATCCAGGGCAAGACCTAGAGATGCTGGAAATCAGCCTGCTCCAAGAGATTCCAAGAAAATGGGAAAGCATCAGAAAACATAAGATGAGCTCAGGGTCAGTGAGGGAAATGAACATGGGTCAATGACAAGACTGCTTGGAGATTCTGGGTATTAGAACAGTCTTGTCTACTGTTATCATCATCATCACCGTCACCATCATCATCATCATCATAATGATGATGCACAGTTATAGAGTCTTAATAGAATGCCAGGAAATGTGTTACATGTGTTATTTGCATGATCTCATTCAATATATTGTGTACAAATTCATTTACATTTGTGTTGTATCATATATTCTATTATTTTAACATCTGGACATATTCTGTGCTAGAGTACTCACAAGCAAGTTCATGTTAGGAAGAAGAACACTTCAAGGCTCAGGCAAGTAACAATTTCCAGGTGCAAAGAAGATTCCTGGAGGATGGGTGGGGAGCTCGTGTGGCGGGGGATGCTGATGTTGTGTTAATAACAGAGATAGAAAATGATTTACTATTTCTGGATGGGAAAAAGTTCTGGATGGGAAAGAATTCTTCTTCTCACTTGGGAGTTCTCCACTGAACTCTAAACGAAGGCTCAAGAAGTAGAATCATAAAAGAAGGCAAGTGGGGAAAGATCAAGATGTGGCAAGTTACCCTCGCTCTTTTTTGCTCACCCTACTAAGCACTTGTTCCATTCCCATCCCATTTTGGGGCACAACTCTGGGATAATCGAAACATCTGCTGTAAGCCAAAATCGAGTGTCAGGAAGTGAAAACGTTAAGAAGTATCTTGACTGACTGTTTCTTAAGTCCTGGACAATAGAATATATGTGAAAGGAGAGCCAAAAAACTGCCCGAAATCAAACACATTAATATTTCTGCACCAGACATAGAAAACAAACTTATGGTTTCCAAAAGGGAAAGGTGGGGGAGGGATAAATTAGGAGTTTGGGATTAACATGTACACATCACTGTACATAAAATAGATAACCAACAAGGACCTCCTATATAGCACAGAGAACTATACTCAATATTTTATAATAACCTATAAGAGAAAAGAATCTGAAGAAGAATACACATATGTATAACTGAATCACTTTGCTATCCACCTGAAACTAACACAACATTGTAAATCAACTACACTTCAATAAAAAAATAAAATTAAAAACAAATTCTTCAGCAGAAAAAATAATCTTACTAAATGGAAAAATAAAAACCAAAATAGCTTTATGTCAGTCCAGAGCAGGTTTTGTGAGTACTTTTTACAGTACCATCCACATCTAAAATTCTCTAATTCTTTATAGTCCTGGCTCTTATGTGGTCTCTGTGTCTGCACTATTAGGCTAGCACACCCCTTCAGCTGTTCCAAATCACCTGTGTGCTTTGCCCACACTTTAGGATTTTCCTTCTTAAGAAAACTAAAAAAATAAAATAAAAAAAGATTTAACTTTAGTTTTCAGAACTTGAGAATTTAATTTTTCAGAGTTTAACTTCAATTTAAGGGATTGTAATAGAGATCACTAAAATTTTTACTATTGTACTTTTTCAGTAAAAATATTAATTTTTAAACAAAGTTCGTAAAACTAAAGAACTGGTTTATCTCTAGTTTCTGGCTATGTCTGATAGCCATACTGTCTAATTGTCTTTTATGTAGGTTCTAAATGAACACTCTATAGTCCTTTAATTTTTTTTTTTTTGGTTACGCAGCATGAGGGATCTTAGTTCCCTGACCAGAGATTGAACCCACGCCCCCTGCAATGGAAGCATGGAGTCTTAACCATTGGACCGCCAGGGAAGTCCCTATAGTCCTTAAATTTAAATTTCTTTCTTCTGTTTGTTTTCTAGACCACATCCCATTCATCTGTTTTTCCGTCCTGTTTCCCCTGAAATGACCTGAGTTTGGAATGTGCAGATACCCTGGCCGGGGCCTGCCTTTTGCGATTCTTCATCCTCACTTCTATTAGGATCTGTGTTTACAGTTACCCCCTACTCTTTGTTTCTGAACTGCAACAAAGTGTTTTATGGATTTTTTTTTTTTTGGACAACTTCATGTATCCAAAAAAATGAGCTTTCTCTTTGGACACTGATTTCTGTCTTGCGTTTATGATATATCAATCTTCCTTAGGACTAAAGAGCTTTATCTTTTTGCCTGCAACATTTTGCCTTATGCCCCATTCCTTGTTTGTCCTTACGTCCCATCAGTAGCCACATTCTACCTCTAAGACTGCCCCTGAAATGTTTTTGTCTCACTTTTGCCCCGTTAACATCAATCGTATTTTTCCTTCCATTTGATTTAATTATTCTTTTACTTTGCACAGGGATTCTCAAATTCAGCAAAAACTCATCCTTATGTCTGAAGTTGTAATGACTGGTATATTAGTCAGGGCATTCCAGAGAAACAGAACCATGGGAAGATTATATACATATATTTTTTATTTATTATAAGATATTGTCTCACATGATTATGGAGACTGAGAAGTCCCATGACCTGCTGTCTGAAAGCTGGAGACCCAGGAGGGTTGATGGTGTAGTTTGAAGGCCTTAGAGCGAGAACCAGTGGTGTAGATTCCAGTCCAAGTCTGAAGGTCTGAGAACCAGGAGCCCCTGAGACAGGAGAAGATCAATGCCCCAGCTCAGCAGTCAGGCAGAGAGAGAATTTAACCTTCTCCTCCCTTTTTTTTTAAATTAATTTATTTATTTTGGCTGCACTGGGTCTTCATTGCTGTGTGCGGGCTCTCTAGTTGTGGCACATGGGCTTAGTAGTTGTGGTGCGTGGGCTTAGCTGCAGTATGTGGGATCTTAGTTCCCCAACCAGGAATCGAACACGGCCCCCCCGCATTGGGAGCGTGGAGTCTTGACCACTGGACCACCAGGGAAGGCTCCCCCCTGCCTTTTTGTTCTATTGAGGCTCCCAGCAGATTAGATGATGCCCACCCACGTTGCAGAGAGCCATCTGCTTTACTCAGTCCACCAATTCAAATGTTTCTTCCAGAAACACCCTCACAGACACCCAGAATAATATTTAACCTATGATCCGGACATCCCAAGGCCAAGTCAAATTGACACATAAAATTAACTCTCACAACCAGATATATTAAAGTAAGAGCACTGGCCTTGGAGATCAGAAACCAGTCTGCTAGGCCCACCTGCCTCCTACCACCTCTGTGAGCATGGGAAAGCCTCAGAGGCCATCTGGGATCTGCTAGGGGGAGGCTTGTCCAAGACTTCCTCAACACCTTCCCATGCTCAGCTAAATGACCATCTCATAAGCAACAAGGTCCTACTGTATAGCACAGAGAACTATACTCAATATCCTACGAGAAACCATAATGGGAAAAAAAATTTTTTAATAGAATATATATGTATGCATAACTGAATCACTTTGCTGTACAGCAGAAATTAACACAACATTGTAAATCAACTATACTTCAATTAAAAAATATATTGATCAAAATAAATAAATAACTATCTCGGAATTTGTCTACCCAAGGCACGTGGGCATTGATAGAGGGGGTCCCATCAGCAATTTTCCATTAGGGTTCAGGGGCAAGAAAGGCCCAACTTGCCAACTGAAACAAATTTAGGAATATAAGATAGGCAGAGCAGGAAGTAACAGAACATTTTTCTGGGAAAGAGGTCTGTACTCTTACAGACAAAATCAGAGGAGAAATGAAAATCAAAGTGAACAACCTGCTCTGGCCTTGGTTTCCTCAACTGTTGTCTTTGCCTGGCCAACATCCATGCCCTTTCCTTCTGGTACCAACACTTTGAGTTTGCTTTGAGAAGTACCCTTCCACCACTGTGTCCAGACTTGGTATGATTGTCTGAGAATCCTTATCTCCCCTGGCCAAGCCCAGCTAAGCCAACGATTGAAGCTAATTTATCCTGTAAGCCCAGCACCAGAGACTGTCCATGAGTTCCTGCTCCCTAGCTCTCTGGAGCTACTCTTTTTTTTCTTCAATTTAATGTTTATTGTTTCAAACAACTTCAGTTACAAAATAAAACCACTGAATACATATTTTTATTTCAAAGAGATCATGTATTCTTCTTCTTACATATACCAAGGTTATTTTTCTTTTTAAACTTGATGTATTTATAATATCTTGCACTATCTTTAGAATGTAGAATCTTTCTAGCTATAGTTATCAAATATATTATTACTCTTTTGTATAAATGTATTTGATTGCATTCACATTTTTTAAAATATAAACTAGTTATTGTGCATTTCTAGTTGGTTCCATGTTTTTTTCTAAGTGTACAGCTTTTTCATATATACACACTATACAAAATTGAGAACCAAAAAGGACCTACTGTATAGCACAAGGTGGAGCTGCTCTTCTATGTGCCCTCTCTGAGTCTAGTTCATGAATTTATTTTTAAATCCTGTGACCTATCTATACATCTCCAATACTTAAGTTATCCATAGTTGGTTTCTGTTGTTTACATCTATATAACCCTTACTGTCCATACAGATTCTTCCATGGATATGTTTCCAGGAACCTCTTTTTTTTATGTTCTCCCCACTTCTTCATCTTTTTAAAAAATTTTCCTTTTTTTTTCCCTCAGCATACTTGCTCCTTCTTGCATTTTCCACAAAATGCTTAGTCTTTCCAACCTGAGAGGTCAGAGAAGGTTCTCATCGTGCTTCTTGGGAGAAGCTTTGGGCATTAATATTCTTTAGAGGAGAACATCTACTGGAAAAACAAACCTTTTTCTTCCTAATATTGACCTACCTCTCATAGCAAAATTTGGTAGTATTATGAGCCTCTCTTCACTCTGTCTACAAATATCTTCTCTCGCAAAAGATGACGAGAGAAAGAAAAGATGGATTAATAAGAGAGAAAAAAATAGAAATAATTTTGGTGTCCAACAGAGTTGGTTAGGTAAAGTACAAGAGTATCTACTTACTCAACAAAGCCATTAAAAAGTAATTATTATACCATATATCAGATAACTATTATACCATAACCAAAAAGAACCCCAATGTATGCAAAATAGAACACTTTGCTATCATAGCAAGAATCCCCCAAGGAAAATAAATAAATATGAGATAGAGCATGAAAAACCTTCCATGAGCAAAAATGGCTGCCTTGGGTAGCACACGACAAAAAGCTGAAAACCCCTTTACAGAAGGACAAAATATCTTTCCCACAGAAGGGGACTGCCAATAGAGCTATTAAAATGCATGAATAAGCAAATTAATTCTTGAATAATCCCTTGTAGATTTTGTTTTTATCTGTCCAGCCCACTTTGTCTCCACTTTTTCTAGAAACAAACCTTACCCCCCTTCCATAAGAAGGTACACACATGACCCCAGCTTGAGTGTCACAGAACCCTCTTCCTGCCTGTAGTGACTGGTCCAGGGATGGACATGGGAACGCAATTGGAACCAAGTGAAGTCCTCGGTGGAGATGTTCTACTGAAGCAGGTGGGAAAGCCTGTTTCCTCTTTGACCATGAGCAACACTCACATAATAGCTCAGTCAGAATCAGGCCCCACTTACCTTGGCGAAGCCTGAGAGGATGATAAGGGATAACCCAGCCGTAAGTGCCTGGAGCTGCCCTCAGCCTTGTAGTCAGTCTTCAATTCGGTGATACCTTCCAACAAAACCTCCTTCTTCCTTAAACTGGATGAGGTTTCTGCCAAAGGGTCCCACCTGGAACCATCATTCACCTTAACAAACAGTGACCAAATGCATCTGTGGACTTGCTGTCATTTGCACAGTGTTTTACGTGACTTTTTGTACCAGTAATCCCTACCACGGAGGTCGTCTAGAGTGACTCACCTACATAGCAGTTCACACAAGCCAAAGCCCAAATCCACAGAGCTAGCAGGGACCACATACAGACATCCTCTTCTCTCTCTTTGGGCCATGCAGAACTACAATAGCTTCAGAGTCTTGATTACACAAAATTGCCTCCATACTATCATACGGGAATCACTTATTTAAGAAATAATGCACTAAAGGAAAAGACCTCAAAGTTAATATGTGTTAATCCCCAAGATAGCTGTCCCGTTGCCTTCCCCTGGTCTGAATTTGTCTTTCTGCATAGCAGAGGCCACAACTAAACACCTGGACACAGAAGTGGAGGCAAATGGAGCAGTGAGGAAATCAGACTAGCAATTCAAAAAGAGAGTAAAAAGGACTTTTGACTGGCCCAGACCTTGAAACATGGGTTCAAGCCAAGTTGACTTAAACCCCTAAAGGGAGCAACGTGGACGATAAATGATGATCCAGTCTGCTTTCAGCTACAACTGGCTCTGAAAAAGAACATATATATATATATGTTCTAAATCACTGTGCTGTACACCTGAAGCTAACACAACTTCATAAATCAACTATACTTCAATTGTTTTTAAAAAAAGTTACAATTGTCATAAATTATTTATTTAATTCAGATTTGTTATTAACAGAGCAGGGTATGAGCAATTGTAACAGCTAAGAGGTTGCACTAAGAGTTTATATTGTCTGGGACTTCCCTGGTGACACAGCGGTTAGGAATCAATCCTCTTGGCCAACGCAGGGGACACAGGTTTGAGCTCTGGGCCAGGAAGATCTCACATGCTATGGAGCAACTAAGCCCATATGCCACAACTACTGAGCCCACACTCCTAGAGCCTGTGCTCTGCAACAAAGAGAAGCCACCACAATGAGAACCCCGTGCAGTGCAAAGATGAGTAGTCCCTGCTCGCCAAAACTAGAGAAAGCCCGCATGCAGCAACAAAGACCCAACGCAGCCAAAAATAAATTAATTAATTAATTTTAAAAAATGTTCTCAATTTACTAAAAAAAAAAAAAAAAGAATCCTCCTGCCAATGCAGGGGACATGGGTTTGATCTCTGGTCCAGGAAGCCCCACAGGCCCTGAAGCAACTAAGCCCATGTGCCACAACTAATGAGCCTGCACTCTAGAGCCTGTGAGCCACAACTACTGAGCCCACGTGCTGCAACTACTGAAGCTTACGTGCCTAGAATCCGTGCTCTGCAACAAGACAAACCACCTCAATGAGAAGTCCACGCACGGCAACGAAGAGTAGCCCCAGCTCACTGCAAATAGAGAAAACCTATGCATAGCAGAGAAGACCCAACAAAGACAAAAATAATAATAATTAATTAATTAATTTAATTAAATAATAAAATTTAAAAAAAAAAGAGTTTATATTGTCTGAACACAAGTTAAATGCAAAGTTCAGGCGAGGAGGTGGGGAACCAGAAGAAAAACCCAAAGAGTTCAATTATATTTAAAATGAGTAATAAGGGGGACCTTCAAGATGGCAGAGGAGTAGGATGTGGAGATCATCTTCCTCCCCACAAATATATCAAAAATACATCTACATGTGGAACAACTCCTACAGAACACCTACTGGATGCTGGCAGAAGACCTCAAACTTCCCAAAAGTCAAGAAAATCCCCACGTACCTGGGTAGGGCAAAAGAAAAAAGAAAAAACAGAGACAAAAGAATAGGGACAGGACCTGCACCTCTGGCAGGGAGCTGTGAAGGAGGGAAAGTTTCCACGCACTAGGAAGCCCCTTCACTGGCAGGGACGGAGGGGCGGTGGCAGGGGGGAAGCTTCAGAGCCACAGAGGAGAGCACAGGAACAGGGGTGCAGAGGGCAAAGCAGAGAGATTCCCACACAGAGGATCTGTGCCGACTAGCACTCAGCAGCCTGAGAGGCTTGTCTACTCACCCGCCGGCCAGGATGGGTGGGGCTGGGAGCTGAGGCTCGGGCTTTGGAGGTCAGATCCCAGGGAGAGGACTGAGGTTGGCTGCCTGAACACAGCCTGAAGGGGGCGAGTGCGCCACAGCTACCCAGGAGGGAGTCCGGGAAAAAGTCTGGACCTCACTAAGAGACAAGAGACCATTGTTTCGGGGTGCACAAAGAGAAGGAATTCCTTCCCTGTCTGCCCACACAAGGCAGAGCACTGCCTAAACGAGCTCCAGAGATGGGTGTGAGCCATGGCTATCAGCTCAGACACCAGAGACGGGAATGAAATGCTAACGCTGCTGCTGCAGCCACCAAGAAGCCTATGTGCAAGCAGAAGTCACTATCCACACCTCCGTTCCCGGGAGTCTGTGCAGCCCGCTACTGCCAGGGTCCTGTGATCCAGGGACAACTTCCCCGGGAGAACACACGGTGCACCTCAGGCTGTTGCAACATCATGCTGGTCTCTGCCACCGCAGGCTCGCTCAGCATTCGAGTTATAACTACAGTAACCACCCCCCTCCCAGCATGAGTGAGCCAGAAGCCCCTAATCAGCCACTCCTTTAACCCTGTCCTGTCTGGGCAGGAACAGATGCCTGAGAGCGACCTATAAGCAGAGGTGGGGCCAAAACCAAAGCTGAACCCCAGGAGCTGTGGGAACAAAGAAGAGAAAGGGAAATTTCTCCCAGCAGCCTCAGGAGCAGCGGATTAAATCCTCACAATCAACTTGATGTACCCTGCATCTGTGGAATACCTGAATAGACAACAAATCATCCTAAAATTGAGGCAGTGGACTTTGAGAGCAACTGTAGACTTGGGGTCTGCTGTCTGCGACTGATTTGGTTCTGATTTTTATGTTTATCTTAATATAGTTTTTAGCACTTGTTATCATTGGTGGATTTGTTTATTGGTCTGGTTGTCCTCTTCTTTTTTTATTATTATTATTTTTTTTATTTTAATTTTTTTTTCTTTGTTTTTTTTCTCCCTTTTCTTCTGAGCCGTGTGGCTGACAGGATTTTGGTGCTCCAGCCAGGCGTCAGGCCTGAGCCTCTGAGGTGGGAGAGCTGGTTCAGGACATTGGACCACCAGAGACCTCGCAGCCCCATGTAATATCAATCGGCGAGAGCTCTCCCAGAGACCTCCGTCTCAAAGCTAAGACACAGCTCCACCCAACAGCCAGCAAGCTCCAGTGCTGGACACCCCATGCCAATCAACTAGCAAGACAGGAACACAACCCCACCCATTAACAGAAAGGCTGCCTAAAATCATAATAAGGTCACAGACACCCCAAAACACACTACCAGATGTGGCTCTGCCCACCAGAAAGACAAGATCCAGCCCCACCCACCAGAACACAGGCATCAGTCCCCTCCACCAGTAAGCCTACACAACCCACTGAACCAACCTCACCCACTGGGGTCAGACACCAAAAACAATGGGAACTATGAACCTACAGACTGTGAAAAGGAGACCCCAAACATAGTAAGTTAAACAAATGAGAAGACAGAGAAATATGCAGCAGATGAAGGAGCAAGGTAAAAAATCCACCAGACCAAACAAATGAAGAGGAAATAGGCAGTCTACCTGAAAAGGAATTCAGAGTAATGATAGCAAAGATGATCCAAAATCTTGGAAATAGAATGGAGAAAATACAAGAAACATTTAACAAGGACCTAGAAGAACTAAAGAGCAAACAAACAATGATGAAAAACACAATAAATGAAATTAAAAATACTCTAGAAGGAACCAATAGCAGAATAACTGAGGCAGAAGAATGGATAAGTGACCTGGAAGATAAAATAGTGGAAATAACTACCACAGGGCAGAATAAAGAAAAAAGAATGAAAAGAATTGAGAACAGTCTCAGAGACTGCTGGGACAACATTAAATGCACCAACATTCGAATTATAGGGGTCCCAGAAAAAGAAGAGACAAAGAAAGGGACTGAGAAAATATTTGAAGAGATTATAGTTGAAAACTTCCTAACATGGGAAAGGAAATAGTCAGTCAAGTCCAGGAAGCACAAAGAATCCCATACAGGATAAATCCAAGGAGAAACACGCCAAAACACATATTAATCAAACTATCAAAAATTAAATACAAAGAACAAATGTTAAAAGCAGCAAGGGAAAAGCAACAAATAACATACAAGGAATCCCCATAAGGTTAACAGCTGATCTTTCAGCAGAAACTCTGCAAGCCAAAAGGGAGTGGCAGGACGTATTTAAAGTAATGACAGGGAAAAACCTACAACCAAGATTACTCTACCCAGCAAGGATCTCATTCAGATTCGACGGAGAAATTACAACCTTTACAGACAAGCAACAGTTAAGAGAATTCAGCACCACCAAACCAGCTTTACAGCAAATACTAAAAGAACTTCTCTAAGCAGGAAACACAAGAGAAGGAAAAGACCTACAAAAACAAACCCAAAACAATTAAGAAAATGGGAATAGGAACATACATATTGATAATTACATTAAATGTAAATGGATTAAATGCTCCAACCAAAAGACATAGACTAGCTGAATGGATGCAAAAACAAGACCTGTATATATGCTGTCTACAAGAGACCCACTTCAGACCTAGAGACACATACAGACTGAAAGTGAGGGGATGGAAAAAGATATTCCATGCAAATGGAAATCAAAAGAAAGCTGGAGTAGCAATTCTCATATCAGACAAAATAAACTTTAAAATAAAGACCATTACAAGAGACAAAGAAGGACACTACACAATGATCAAGGGATCAATCCAAGAAGAAGATATAACAGTTGTAAATATTTATGCACCCAACATAGGAGCACCTGAATACATAAGGCAAATGTTAACAGCCATAAAAGGGAAAATCGACAGTAACACAACAATAGTGGGGGACTTTAATACCCCATGTTCACCAATGGACAGATCATCGAAAATGAAAATAAATAAGGAAACACAAGCTTTAAATGATACATTAAACAGATGGACTTAACTGATATTTATAGGACATTCCATCCAAAAACAACTGAATACACTTTCTTCTAAGGTGCTCAGGGAACATTCTCCAGGATAGATCATATCTTGGGTCACAAATCAAGCTTTGGTAAATTTAAGAAAATTGAAATCGTATCAGGTATCTTTTCTGACCACAACGCTATGAGACTAGATATCAATTACAGGAAAAAAACTGTAAAAAATACAAACACATGGAGGCTAAATAATATGCTACTAAATAACCAAGAGATCACTGAAGAAATCAAAGAGGAAATAAAAAAATACCTAGAAACAAATGATAATGAAAGCACGATGACCCAAAACCTGTGGGATGCAGCAAAAGCAGTTCTAAGAGGGAAGTTTATAACAATACAATCCTACCTCAAGAAACAAGAAACATCTCAAATAAACAATGTAACCTTACACCTAAAGCAATTAGAGAAAGAAGAACAAAAAAAACCCAAAGTTAGAGAAGGAAAGAAATCATAAAGATCAGATCAGAAATAAATGAAAAAGAAATGAAGGAAACAATAGCAAAGATCAATAAAACTAAAAGCTGGTTCTTTGAGAAGATAAACAAAATTGATAAACCATTAGCCAGACTCATCAAGAAAAAAAGGGAGAAGACTCAAATCAACAAAATTAGAAATGAAAAAGGAGAAGTAACAACTGACACTGCAGAAATACAAAGGATCATGAGAGACTACTACAAGCAACTATATGCCAATCAAATGGACAACCTGGAAGAAATGGACAGATTCTTAGAAAAGCACAACCTGCCGAGACTGAACCAGGAAGAAATAGAAAATATAAACAGACCAATCACAAGCACTGAAATTGAAACGGTGATTAAAAATCTTCCAACAAACAAAAGCCCAGGACCAGATGGCTTCACAGGCGAATTCTATCAAACATTTAGAGAAGAGCTAACACCTATCCTTCTCAAACTCTTCCAAAGTATAGCAGAGGGAGGAACATTCCCAAACTCATTCTACGAGGCCACTATCACCCTGATACCAAAACCAGGAAAAGATGTCACAAAGAAAGAAAACTACAGGCCAATATCACTGATGAACATAGATGCAAAAATCCTCAACAAAATACTAGAAAACAGAATCCAACAGCACATTAAAAGGATCATACACCATGATCAAGTGGGGTTTATCCCGGGAATGCAAGGATTCTTCAATATACTCAAATCAATCAATGTGATACACCTTATTAACAAACTGAACGATAAAAACCATATGATAATCTCAATAGATACAGAAAAAGCTTTTGACAAAATTCAACACCTATTTATGATAAAAAAACTCTCCAGAAAGTAGGCATAGAGGGAAACTACCTCAACATAATAAAGACCATATATTACAAACCCACAGCCAACATCATTCTCAATGGTGAAAAACTGAAACCATTTCCTCTAAGATCAGGAACAAGACAAAGTTGCCCACTCTACCACTATTATTCAACATAGTTTTGGAAGTTTTAGCCACAGCAATCAGAGAAGAAAAAGAAATAAAAGGAATCCAAATCGGAAAAGAAGAAGTAAAGCTGTCACTGTTTGCAGATGACATGATACTATACATAGAAAATCCTAAAGATGCTACCAGAAAACTACTAGAGCTAATCAATGAATTTGGTAAAGTAGCAGGATACAAAATTAATGCACAGAAATCTCTTTCATTGGGCTTCCCTGGTGTCACAGTGGTTAATAATCTGCTTGCCAATGCAGGGGACACAGGTTCGAGCCCTGGTCTTGGAAGATCCCACATGCCACAGAGCAACTATGCCTGTGTGACACAACTACTGAGCCTGTGCTCTAGAGCCCGCAAGCCACAACTACTGAGTCCGCGTGCTACAATTACTGAAGCGCGCACCTAGAGCCTGTGCTCCGCAACAAGAGAAGCCACCATGATGAGACGCCTGCACACTGCAACGAAGAGTAGCCCCCACTCGCTGCAACTGGAGAAAGCCCGTGTAGCAACGAAGACCCAATGCAGCCTAAAATAAAAAAGAAATCTCTTGCATTCCTATACACTAATGATGAAAAATCTGAAAGCGAAATTAAGGAAACACTCCCATTTACCATTGCAACATAAAGAATAAAATACCTAGGAATAAACCTACCTAAGGAGACGAAAGACCTGTATGCAGAAAACTATAAGACACTGATGAAAGAAATTAAAGACAATACAAACAGATGGAGAGATATACCATGTTCTTGGATTGGAAGAATCAACATTGTGAAAATGACTCTACTACCCAAAGCAATCTACAGATTCAATGCAATCCCTATCAAACTACCAATGGCATTTTTCACAGAACTAGAACAAAAAATTTCACAATTTGTATGGAAACACAAAAGACCCCGAATAATCAAAGCAATCTTGAGAAAGAAAAAAGGAGCTGGAGGAATCAGACTCCCTGACTTCAGACTATACTACAAAGCTACAGTAATAAAGACAGTATGGTACTGGCACAAAAACAGAAATATAGATCAATGAAACAGGATAGAAAGCCCAGAGATAAACCCATGCACATATGGTCACCTTATTTTTGATAAAGGAGGCAAGCATATAGAGTGGAGAAAAGACAGCCTCTTCAATAAGTGGTGCTGGGAAAACTGGACAGCTACATGTAAAAGAATGAAATTAGAACACTCCCTAACACCATACACAAAAATAAAGTCAAAATGGATTAAAGACCTAAATGTAAGGCCAGACACTATCAAACTCTTAGAGGAAAATATAGGCAGAACACTCTATGACATAAATCACAGCAAGATCCTTTTTGAGCCAGCTCCTAGAGAAATGGAAATAAAAACACAAATAAACAAATAGGACCTAATGAAACTTAAAAGCTTATGCACAGCAAAGGAAACCATAAAGAAGACGAAAAGACAACCCTCAGAATGGGAGAAAATACTTGTAAATGAAGGAACCAACAAAGGATTAATCTCCAAAATATGCTAGCAGCTCACGCAGCTCAATATCGAAAAAAGAAACAACCCAATACAAAAATGGGCAGAACACTAAGATCAGGAACAAGACAAGGTTGCCCACTCTCACCACTATTATTCAACATAGTTTTGGAAGTTTTAGCCACAGCAATCAGACAAGAAAAAGAAATAAAAGGAATCCAAATTGGAAAAGAAGAAGTAAAGCTGTCACTGTTTGCAGATGACATGATACTATACATAGAGAATCCTAAAGATGATACCAGAAAACTACTAGAGCTAATCAATGAATTTGGTAAAGTAGCAGGATACAAAATTAATGCACAGAAATCTCTTGCATTTCTATACACTAATGACGAAAAATCTGAAAGTGAAATTAAGAAAACACTCCCGTTTACCATTGCAACAAAAAGAATAAAATATCTAGGAATAAACCTACCTAAGGAGACAAAAGACCTGTATGCAGAAAATTATAAGACACTGATGAAAGAAATTAAAGATGATACAAATAGATGGAGAGATATACCATGTTCTTGGATTGGAAGAATCAACATTGTGAAAATGACTCTACTACCCAAAGCAATCTACAGATTCAATGCAATCCCTATCAAACTACCAATGGCATTTTTCACAGAACTAGAACAAAAAATATCACAATTTGTATGGAAACACAAAAGACCCCGAATAGCCAAAGCAATCTTGAGAACGAAAAATGGAGCTGGAGGAATCAGGCTCCCTGACTTCAGACTATATTACAAAGCTACAGTAATCAAGACAGTTTGGTACTGGCACAAAAACAGAAATATAGATCAATGGAACAGGATAGAAAGCCCAGAGATAAACCCACGCACATATGGTCACCTTATCTTTGATAAAGGAGGCAAGCATATACAGTGGAGAAAAGACAGCCTCTTCAATAAGTGGTGCTGGGAAAATTGGACAGATACATGTAAAAGTATGAAATTAGAACACTCCCTGACACCATACACAAAAATAAACTCAAAATGGATTAAAGACCTAAGTGTAAGGCCAGACACTATCAAACTCTTAGAGGAAAACATAGGCAGAACACTCTATGACATAAATCACAGCAAGATTCTTTTTGAGCCAGCTCCTAGAGAAATGGAAATAAAAACACAAATAAACAAATGGGACCTAATGAAACTTAAAAGCTTTTGCACAGCAAAGGAAACCATAAACAAGACCAAAAGACAACCCTCAGAATAGGAGAAAATATTTGCAAATGAAGCAACTGACAAAGGATTAATCTCCAAGATTTACAAGCAGCTCATGCAGCTCAATAACAAAAAAACGAACAACCCAATCCAAAAATGGGCAGAAGACCTAAATAGACATTTCTCCAAAGAAGATATACAGATTGCCAACAGACACATGAAAGAATGCTCAACATCATTAATCGTTAGAGAAATGCAAATCAAAACTACAATGAGATATCATCTCACACCGGTCAGATTGGCCATCATCAAAAAATCTAGAAACAATAAATGCTGGAGAGGGTGTGGAGGAAAGGGAACACTCTTGCACTGTTGGTGGGAATGTAAATTGATACAGCCACTATGGAGAACAGTATGGAGGTTCCTTAACAAACTACAAATAGAACTACCATACGACCCAGCAATCCCACTACTGGGCATATACCCTGAGAAAACCATAGTTCAAAAAGAGTCATGTACCAAAATGTTCATTGCAGCTCTATTTACAATAGCCAGGACATGGAAGCAACCTAAGTGTCCATCATCGGATGAATGGATAAAGAAGATGTGGCACATATATACAATGGAATATTACTCAGCCATAAAAGGAAATGAAATGGAGGTATTTGTAATGAGGTGGATGGAGTTAGAGTCTGTCATACAGAGTGAAGTAAGTCAGAAAGAGAAAAACAAATACAGTATGCTAACACATATATATGGAATCTAAGGGAAAAAAAAAAAAAGGCCATGAAGAACCTAGTGGCAAGACGGGAATAAAGACACAGACCTACTAGAGAATGGACTTGAGGATATGGGGAGGGGGAAGGGTGAGATGTGACAGGGTGAGAGAGTGTCATGGACATATATACACTACCAAATGTACAATAGATAGCTAGTGGGAAGCAGCCGCATAGCACAGGGAGATCAGCTCGGTGCTTTGTGACCACCTAGAGGGGTGGGATGGGGAGGGTGGGAGGGAGGGACATGCAAGAGGGAAGAGATATGGGAACATATGTATATGTATAACTGATTCACTTTGTTATAAAGCAGAAACTAACACACCATTGTAAAGCAATTATACTTCAATAAAGATGTTTAAAAAAAAAAATGGGCAGAAGACTTAATAGACATTTCTCCAAAGAAGATATACAGATTGCCAGCAAACACATGAAAGGATGCTCAACATCACTGATCATTAGAGTAATGCAAATCAAAACTACAATGAGGTATCACCTCACACCGGTCAGAATGGCCATCATTAAAAAATCTACAAACAATAAATGCTGGAGAGGGTGTGGAGAAAAGGGAACCCTCTTGCACTGTCGGTGGGAATGTAAATTGATACAGCCACTGTGGAGAACAGTATGGAGGTTCCTTAAAAAACTAAAACTAGAACTACCATATGAGCCAGCAATCCCACTATTGGGCTCATACCCTGAGAAAACCATAATTCAAAAAGAGTCATGTACCACAATGTTCATTGCAGCACTATTTACAACAGGCAGGACATGGAAGCAACCTAAGTGTCTATCGACAGATGAATGGATAAAGAAGATGTGGCACATATACACAATGGAATATTACTCAGCCATAAAAAAGAACGAAATTGACCTATTTGTAGTGAGGTTGATGGACCTAGAGTCTGTCATACAGTGTGAAGTAAGTCAGAAGGAGAAAAACAAATACCGTATGCTAACACATATATATGGAATCTAAAAAAAAAAAAAAAATGGTTTTGATGAACCTAGGGGCAGGACAGGAATAAGGACACAGATATAGAGAATGAACTTGAGGACACGGGGAGAGGGAAGGGTAAGCTGGGATGCAGTGAGAGAGTAGCACTGACATATATACACTATCAAATGTAAAATAGCTAGTGGGAAGCAGGTTCATAGCACAGGGAGATCAGCTCGGTGCTTTGTGACCACCTAGAGGGGTGGGATAGGGAGGGTGGGAGGGAGACACAAGAGGTAGGGGATTGGGTATATATGTATACATATAGTTGATTCACTTTGTTATACAGCAAAAACTAACACAACATTGTAAAGCAATTATACTCCAATAAAGACATTTAAAAAATAAAATGAGTAACGAAACATACACTTTATGAATTACCACTAGCTCTAATTCTAGCCATAGTTTATGACTTTCTAGAACTTTCAAAGATATGTTTTATAAATACAAATGGTTAATTTTATGTGTTCACTTGCCTCAACTGTGGTGCCCAGTTGTTTGGTGAAACACCAGTCTGGATGTTTCTGTGCCGATATTTTTTATGTTATTAACATTTAAATCAGTAGACTTTGAGTAAAGTAGATTACTCTCCACAATGTGGGTGGGTCTCATCCAATCAGTTTAAAGCCTTAGGATCAAAAAGACTGACATCCTCCAAGAAGGAAGAAATTCTGCCTCCAGACTGTCTTTGGAGACAAGACTGCAGTGTCAACTCTTGCAGAAATTTCTAGGCTGCCAGGCTGCCCTACAGATTTTGGACTTGCCAGCCTCACAATTGTGTGAGCCAATTCCTTAAAGCACCTCTCTCTCTCTCTCGCTATATATATGTATATGAATATGATATGTATATATCCTGTTGGTTTGGTTTCTCTAGAGAACCCTAATATATTCACATGTGTGTATGACTCTGTGTGGGTGTATGTGTGTGTGTGTGTGTGTAAAGTCAGGCTCTGGGGTAAAATAATTGGACAGACTCTATACTGAATTAGGAAATACTATGGAAAGAAGTAATACAGGATAGGGGTTAGAAGATCTTTACATTTAATCTTACTTGAATCCTTTACTTCAGCCTAATTAATAACAATGCTGGAATTTATTTATTATATTAATATAGTTCCAAATGATCTGCTTCTTAGCTGCTCTTTAATTAAAGCTATTTCTGTTCTTAAAGGGAGACATATTACTAATTTTGGTTCTGCTTCTCTTTAAAGGAGCTTACATTTTTCTATTTCCACAGCAAAGTGATATTTATTTGGGTAATAACTGGGGCTTCTCAAACTTTAATGTGCATACCATCACCGGGGATCTTTTTAAAATGTAGATTATGACTCATTAGGTCTGGGACAGGGGTGCTGAGATTTTGCATTTTTAACAAGTTCCCAGGCGATACCAGTGCCTTGGTCTGGGTCCCACACTTTGAGAAACAGGAACTAGAGTGGCGGTTCTCAAGCTTCAGCAGCATCGGAATCCCCTGCAGGGCTTGTGAAATAACACAGTGCTGGGTCCCACCCCCAGCGTTTCTGATGCGGGGGAATCTAAACTGGGACCCCAGAACCTGTATTTCTAACAAGTACCCATGTGGTACTTATGCTGCTGGTCTGGGGGCCACACTTTGAAACATACTGAACGAGTAATATTTCCCTAATCATGGGAATCACCTGGAGCACTTTTAAAGCTAGCGAGGCCCATGCCCCTCTGTTAGAGTCTGATACAGTAGGTGCAGGAGGACCCAGAATCTGTATTCTCAGCAAGCAGCTCAGACTGTTCTTAGGATAGTGAAACCCTGAGCCAAGAAGTTCTCTCAGCCCTTGATGTTCTTCAAAACCCTGTGTCAATACAGAAGTGTGAGCCCAAACCAGACCCCCTGAATCCCACCTCTGGAAGTGGGGCTAAGCAGCTACACATTTTGAACAGTCACAGGTGATTCTGATACTCACAGAGCTCAGAACCACTGAACTGGAGCCGTGGCCCAACCCTGGCTCACATTAGAGACTTTTTGAAGTATTCATTCCCTTTGGTATCACCATCCCAGCTTCTGATTTAATTATTCTGGGTTGGGAGCCTGTATTTTAAGAAAAATACTCCCAGCAGCTTCTAAGTTCAGTGAAGGTTGAGAACTCTGAATTGGAGTTTCAGCCTCAGATTGGCTTCAGGATAAATTTCAAACTACAAGTACCTTCCTCCCTAAGCTCTGGAACAGGGTGAGCAAAGCAGCCCTTTCCACACCGCCTTCCCCCTTATGCACACATGGGACACACTTGGTCTCCTAAGGGTGAGACTCTACCCCAGCAAGAGGTGTCCCTGGACCCTGTCTGACTGCAGCATCCTCCAAGAGAATGAAAAAAGTGGCCTCCTCCATTTTAAAGTCAGGTCTAAACTCATGCATTTATTCATTCATTCAAAATATTTATTATGTTCCTATTATGAGCCATCATTAAACTAGAAGCTGCGAATATAATTAAACAAGTTATGTCCCTGCTTTTAAGGAGCTTATGATCTAGTAAAAGAGTCAAGCAAATATGGCCAACAGGCACATGAAAAGATGCTCAACATCATTAATTATGTCACACCTGTCAGAATGGCTATTATCAAAAAGATAACAAATAACAAGTGTTGGTGAGGATGTGGAGAAAAGGAAACCCTTGTGCACTGTGGTAGGAATGTAAATTGGTGCAGCCACTATGGAAAATGGTATGGAGATTCCTCCAAAAATTAAAAATAGAATGACCATACAATCTAGCAATTCTACTCCTAGGTATTTATCTGAAGAAAATTAAAACACTTATTAGAAAAGATATATGCACTCCTATGTTCATTGCAGCATAATCTACAATACCCAAGATATGGAAGTCCATCAACAGATGAATAAAGAAGATGGGGTATACACACACACACACACACACACACACACACACACACACACATAATGGAATATTACTCAGCCATAAAAAAGAATGAAATCTTGCCATTTGCAATAACATGGATGGACTTAGAGGGTATTATGCTAAGTGAAATAAGTCAGACAGAGAAAGAGAAACACTGTATGATATCACTTAAATGGAATCTAAAAAACAAAACAAACAAAGCAAAACAAATCAAAAACAGACTCATAGATACAGGGAAAAAACAAGGGGTTGCCAGAGGGGAGGGGAGGGGAGGGAGAAAAGAAATAGGTGAGGGAGATTAAGAGGTACAAACTTCCAGTTGCAAAATAAATGAGTCACAGGTATGAGAAGTACAGTATGGGGAATATAGTCAATAACCATACAATATCTTTGTATGGTGACAGATGGTAACTAAACGTATACTGGCAATCAATTTGAAATGTATAGAAATATTGAATCACTACGTTGTGCAACAGGAACTAACATAGTGTTGTAGGGCAATTATACTTCAAAAACAAACAAATATAGAAACAGAGATCAGATTTGTGGTTACCAGAGGGGGGGAGTTGGGGGAGGGGGAGCTGGATGAAGGCAGTCCAAAGGTGCAAACCTCCAGTTATAAGATAAATAAGTTTTAGGATGTAATGTACAACATGATAAATGTAATTAACACTGCTGTATGTTATATATGAATGTTAAGAGAGTAGATCCTGAGTGTTCCCATTACAAGGAAAACATATTTTTTTCTATTTCTTTAATTCTGTTCTATGAAATGAGATGAGATGATGGATCTTCACTAAACTTACTGTGGTAATCTTTTCATGATGTCTGTAAGTCAAACCATTATGTTGTACACCTGAAACTCATACAGTGCTGTTATGTCAGTTCTAGCACGATAAAAGTAGAAGGAAACATTGATTAACTAATTAAAAAGATTTTTTTTAAGATTCAAGTAAATAAATGGTACTCTGACTCACAGCAACATTCCTATTCCCTGGGATTTAGGTGACAGAGGGAGGAACTTTAAACTTCCCCCTCAGAATAAGATGAAATACAAGATGTATGACCTACACTGTCTTCTTCCAGGATCGGAACCCCACACGCCACAGTGGGCAGGGGCTGCATCATTTTGCAGCTCCAATAATCCGATGTGTCCTTTGAGCGCTCTCTCAAAAAATAATAAAACAGCAGAACCGGAAGTGTATTTTTGTTTGACATGGACAGTTCTGTTTTCTACCATTTTCCATAAGCTGAAATGCCCACAGGAGGAGTTGCTGCTGTATCCCAGAGCACAGATGACCCTGGTGATCGGTCTAGAAAAGACCAAAATTCACCCAAGGGGCTGATGATCCCTGAGACAACCGCTCCTCCTTGCTGCCACTCTCGAAACCATCTTTTCATCCTGTACATAAGTCAGGAAACAACAGCAGCGTGCTGGAGCAGAACGACCATAGCTGAGCAATTGCCTCTCATGAAAACCTCTCGTCGTCTCCTTGTGGATTCCTGATAGGAGAAGTCATCAGTCAGTCAGCTGTTTTCATCATTTTTGGTTAAAAGTAAATAAAATATTTCTCAGTGTTTCTTGTCTTCCTCTCATTAGAATGTTATGAAACATTTCCACTGATTACCCACAGTCCTGTTGTCAACCGGGCCACAGTCTGCTGTTCACATCTGGAGGGGAGGATATTGGTAAGGAGAATTTTAATTTAGTTAAGAGTTTTCTTTAATGAATCTCATTTTGGCAGGAGGAAGTCATGACAGGCATCATAACGCCATCTAATCTGCCACAACCGTTTTCAAGTTGCTGTTTTTCCCTTTCCTCAGTCAATCCCATTATTCCTCTCCTTTCAGCATCCCCAAAGAGTCAAGCCCCTGTAGCTAGAAAAAAATATTATATTGAGCGGCTACCTTTTCTTTAAATGAAAAATGTTTCACATTGCTTCATCTTAATTTACTGGGTTTTTTTTCCCTCTAAATTGTACAGTTTGTGTCTGGCTAAAGGTAGACTGGATCTAGCTTACTTGTAATATTTAATATACACAGTCCTAAAAGCTTTGCTGCAAAGCAAATTAATTTTTCCAAGGAAATTGACAAGGTTAACAAGTCTCCATTGAAGCCAATTTCCAATAAGCAAAGCTGAAATCGGTTACATAGGTCTCTTGGCTTCTTCAGCTCATTTCTGAGTTGGTTGAATTTTTTGTGTGTGTGGAAAAAAATTTTTTTTTCTAGAAATGGGGTTTCCTCAGGTAGAAGAGTAAAATCAGTGGTATGTTTTAAATACCACCCAGCTGCTTGCTTGCTGTGGAACCTGGAGAATTTGCACAAGCTCTGTAAACCTCAGTTCCTCACTAGTAAAATGGGGCTAAAATAGTACTGACGTCACGGGGCTATTGTGAGCATTAAATGACAGCAGATCTGTATCAGGCTGAGTGCCACGCTTGACCCCAGAATAGTCATTCAGTAAGGTTGCTGCTGATAGTTTATTATTATTATTCTCTTTAGAACTAATCAGGAAGGATTTGGATTAAGTAATATACAGGCAATTATTTACTTTTCTCTCAATATTTTTTACCCTAAGCTGTCAGATCCCAGCGATCTGCTTATACGTAGGCTCTCTTCAGTAACTAGATTTTTGGGTAAGTTTGTAGGGTGGTTCATACGTACACAGGCTTGCTTTGCCAATATAAGAAACAGAGCTATTATTCAGGGAAACGTAGCAGTTCATGCACCGGTAGCACGCCATCGTACTTTACATCAAAACAGAAATATTTTTTTCTTTAATCCTACCTATAGAAGCAAAATAACAATGTTGAAGCATAAAAGTATTGTAGAAAATGTCACCCTTTAATCTTTTAACAATGTCCCCCAAATGAAGGGAGGAGAGGGATGGTCAAGGAGCATGAAGTCCTGAGTTTGAATTCCATTTCTGCTTCTAATTGGTGACCTTGAGCAAGACTCAGGACTCCACCATTTGGGGGGTGAAAAATTGTTTTCATTTATTTAAAAGACCTTTATAAATTTTAAGTTATAATAGTGGAAAGAAAGGTGACTTTATTGACAAATATAACAATTTGCCCTTGCCTATAAATGCTATTTTCCATGTTGATGTTGTCCCAGATTTTTACGCTATATTTCAAGAGGAAGATGGCTCTGCTGTGCACAAGACCGTGATGCCCAGGGTTGCCTAAGCCATTGATCCAAGCAGATGGAGAAGAATTGATGGATTCTCAAAGCCGGGGTCACAACTGCAGGTGTCACCAGGAACTTCTTCACTGCTGCCTAAAGACAGGGACAAAGATAATAAAAAAGAGAGAGAGAGGAGCAGTCGATCCTCTTAAGTCACCTCCTGGGGTCAGATAACCTGAGTGCAAGCTGTTAATAACATCCCCTAGGTGGTAGGACTGAATTTGTGGATTTGTAAAGAGTGTTAAATTGGAACTCCCCCAACCCAATTCAAGTTTAGTTATAATAAAATAATCTCTCTCTAATTTTTTTTTGTGTCATTTAGACTCACAGATATCTGTGCTTCTATAGCAGTTTCTCTATTATTTCTTTCTTTAAAACACTCTTGGGCTTCCCTGGTGGCGCAGTGGTTGAGAATCTGCCTGCTTATGCAGGGGACACGGGTTCGAGCCCTGGTCTGGGAAGATTCCACATGCCGCGGAGCAACTAGGCCTGTGAGCCACAATGACTGAGCCTGTGCGTCTGGAGCTTGTGCTCCGCAACAAGAGAGGCCACGATTGTGATGAAGAGTGGCCCCCGCTTGCCACAACTGGAGAAAGCCCTCGCACAGAAACGAAGACCCAACACAGCCAAAAAATAAATAAATAAATAAATAAATAAAATTTTAAAAATGTAAGAAAAAATAAACACTCTTCTCTCATTATCAAATCTCCCTTAGGAGTATATGTTGGCTTCTTAAAGACATTTCACAGACAAGGTCAATGTAGTTGGGCAAACTGCCTCCCAAACTCTCGCCTAGAAAGAAAATTTTTTCATAAAAAAGAAAAAGGAAAATTGGTCCTGTAATTAGGTCTAGAAATTACAGTGTTTATAAAAATAATATCAAACATTTTGGGTTTCTTCCTCAAGGAATGAATATTTCATGCATTCAGTTTGACCCTAAGAAAATATACACTGACCCATACAGCCAGATAAAAGTAGTCTATGTGCACCTGTAACTTATATAATATTGTACATCAACTATACTTCAATATTTTTTAATGGTTAAAAAAATAGCTTATGTGGAAAAATGACAGAGCGTATAGCTGATGGTCAGTCAGAAAGATCTATATGTGTGTACTGTAACAAGTGGGCAGCCAGACCTCAGGCCCAGCTGAACCAAAGCAGCTGACTAATTATGTGGCTTACTGTCCTCACACCTCCCAAGCCTAAATATCCATATGAGGTCCTATTAATATTAATTTCAAATGACAGTGGCTCTTAGCACCCCCAGTGTGACGCCAGGATGCTACTGCTCTTCCCAAATCTTCCCTGGTTATTTCTGGGAGTCTCCAGAGTGATATCTCAGGCATATCCAGTCACAAATCTACCCTTGTTTCCCTGCTCCTGCTGTCCCTTCAGGATGTCATACCTGCCTTTGCTGCTCCCCTGCGTAGGAGAAAGAGGAGCCATGTCAAGACCTTCCCCAAACCACAATCTATGAGATGCCGTGGCACTGCTGGGTCCTGGGGAGAAGGGGGGAGCATAGCCTTTTCCTGATTTCAGGGCACCTCTTTGTCACTCAGGTCTGAAAACTTATAGCAAGATTCTCTGAAAATCACCCATGAAAAGGGTTCTTTCAGCTTCCAGCTCAACTTCTTTCTCCAGTGGGGCTTCCAACTAGATCAAAGGCTTAGAGGGAGAACAGACACACGCCAATGCCGTCTCTTTCCACTGCCCTTGTTTTCATCCCCTCCTTTTCCCTCCATAAAAGAAGCAAGAGAAACAGACAAAAACTCTCTCTTCCTTCAGTTAAAAAAAAAAAAAAAAAAGGCTCTAGAATATCAACTCTATCAGTCAGGATAGGCCACATTATGCAGCAGTAACAAAACAAAACTGACAGTGGTGTAGCGGCAAAAGTGTATTCCTTGGGTCTCCTGTGTGTTCAGTGCAGGTTGCCAGGGGAGTTCTCTGCTCACCTGAGAAACCAAGCTGATGGAGGCTCCATCTTAACATGCTCCCATGGCTTCTGTGACCAGGCGGCTTCTTGATGTGACACAAATCACCTCTAAATGCATTTCATCAGCCAAAGAAAGTGTCATGGGTGTGCCTGAACTCAAGGCAGCTGGAAAGTACAGTCTTACCATGTGCTTGGAAGGAAGAGAACCAGAACAGCTGTGAACAACCCGATGCTAACAAATAAGCCCATTCAAATAGTATTCACCCCCTGCCAGGGGCACACACAGCCAAACTCTGAACCCAGTTTGGGACTCAGCCAGAACCCTTGCCGTAGTTAGGAGAATGGTAAAGTCACTTACTTTGGAAATTCTAGATGTCACCCTGATTGTGTAGGTGCCTATTCTATAGGCCCTATATAACCGCTGTGGGACCCAGAGGCTCACAAGAAACTGGGAAGAGAAATGCTGCCATATTCAAAAGCTCATTTTCAATGACCCGCCCTCCCCCCAAAATATAGATGTTTAATTAAAAAATAAAATTTTATGCAGAAAAAAATGATGTATTTTTTACTTCCTAGAGCATGTAGTGAAGCCACCACACCTAGACTCATGAGTTATCACACAGTCCTCTATCATCTATCAAAGGCCAGGCATTGTGGTCCAGTCTTTAATTATATTGCCTTTTATCCCATCAACTGCCCTCTCAGATAGATACCCGATTTTGCAGATGAGAATCAAGGAAATTAATAACTTGCTCATGGGGAGTTCCCTGTGGCCTAGCAGTTAGGATTCCACACTTTCACTGCCGTGGCCCAGGTTCAATCTCTGGTTGGGAAACTGAGATCCTGCAAACCGTGGGGTTTGGCCAAATATAATATCATATATTATTATATAATATTATATAATAATAATTTGTTCATGTTCACCATTTCATGTCTTTCTTCAGTTTGCCCTCATTGATACATTTTGTCCTTCAATGAGCCCTATTGTTGTTCTTCTTTCTTTCTCCTTTGGTCCCCTTATTTTATTTGTTGTTGCTCTTGTTTGTTGCCCAGAGAACATATATCCCAGTCAATCCCAAGCCTCTCTCCTGATTGGCATTTTCTTCTCAGGCCTTGCGTGTCTCCTGTTTGACTCCACCCACCTTCATCCTAATACTGCAGGGAAAGTCGCCTTCTTGCCGTCAGCTGTCTCAGAGCTGGTCAGCCCCAGATCCACCAGGCTCCCTTCTGTGTCAGAGGGACATCTAAGGTACAAATACTTGAGGTGAGCAGGTACAAACACAAATGTCTAAGGGGGCCAACCAGGGATTTATACATTTATTTATTTATTTATTTATTTTTGGCTGTGTTTGGTCTTTGTTGCGGCTCACGGGCTTTCTCTAGTTGCGGCTCCCACCCCCATACCCAAGTCCTCACCACTGACAACTCAATCAGCCAACCAGGGATTTAAATGACTATCGAGTTGTCAGTGGTGAGGACTTGGGAATGGGGGGTGTGGGGAGGTCTGGCAAGCCAACAAGTCTACCAAAATGAGGTAAGACTTGTTGCTGACATAATAGGAAATCTGGACTAACGTTGCCAGATTTGACTTTCATGAAAAGTCATAAAACCAGATTTTTATATAGGAAATCCCTCAATCATTAGATGTCAACTTAAATTTTAAAAATTTTGTACATGTCATTCTGGAATCTGTACCATTGTCAAGGGTTACTTGTTCAAAATAAATGAAACAATATTTTAAAATACGTCTGCAAGAAAATCTTTGGCTCTCCAACTCTCAGTCTGCAGCCTCTCTTTTTAGCAGTGAGCAAATTATGGAGTACACACACATGCACATGCACACACACTTGGAAACATCTAGAGCAAGAAGTCGCTTAGGACATTTAATAACAGAACAGAGTTTTAAACATCACCCATTAGAAAAGGAAGTAAAATAAAAGTTGAGGTAAAAGGAAAGCCATTTCACACAAAGGAATAAGAGATTAGAAACTCAGGAGCCAGAAGCATGAATGCTGAACCTGCCAGGACACTGTGGGACCATAGAGAAGTGGCAGGATCCTAGTTCCTCAAGGTCTTCATTTTGAAACAGATATATTTTAAAAACTAAGAAAAAAAAAAAAAAAGACCAACCTGCCATAAGGGGTTCTGCAAAACGTGAATAAACTTTATAGGACTTTCACATCAAGCTTCCTCAGATTGACTACAAAACCAACAGTTCTTGGAATTAGAGACTGTTAGGGGCACAAGGTCTTAGAAATCATCCTGAACCGCGTCCTCATTTTACACTTGAGGGATGGAAGGCCTGGGAAGACCTGGACCAGATCACACTGCTGGAAACCATGCAAGCCTGGCAGAGAGAGGGAGCAGCGATAGGACCAGGATGGAAACAGCCCTGCAAGAGAGCACCTGGAGGCCAAAGTGTGAAGACAGGTTCCGCCCCCTTAAAAAGTGTATACCTTTCAGCTGTCTCCGCTTCTGGGTGTCATGGGAATAATACCCTGCCCGAGCCTGCAGGTAGGGAAACTGCCAGGATGAGAGGAAATGAATGCAAGAGGACTTCTGCAAATCGGAAAACATTACACAATTACCAACGTTAGTTTGCTTCCTTTGCCTCCCCTGATGTCCCAGGGACCTCTCCATCGAGCTCCCACCCCCACGCTTTCCCCAACCACAGCCTTTATCCCCCTGTGCTGAAATTGCCCATTGATGTGCACATCTTCCCCAAGGTTCTGAGCTCTCTCAGGGCCAAGGGCTTCATCTAATTGCATTTGGTGCACCGGGAACCCCTCGATGAATGTTTGCTGAATGTACGAACCTCTAAATCTCCAAACTCCCAACCCAAAAGACCCAAGTTACACTAAACAAAGTGTATACTTTTAGGGTCTCACTAATAATTAGGCAAACACGCTCGTATAAATTTGTAAATAAAAACTTTCTGAGAAATGGTCCCAACATTATAAATTTATAACTCACAATAGTCATTTTCTGGGGACTCTATTAAGTGACAGGGATGGTGGGTGGGGACAGAGGTGGGTTGTGAGGGAGACAGAGAAAGAAATGACTATAATTCAGGATGTCTCTAGGCCCCTAACTTTCCAGGTTCCTCTCTTATCCAAAATTATAGATCCACCTGGAATCAAGCTTTCAGGTCTAAAAGCTGCCTGTCTGTGGAATTAGTCACTTGACATGATGAAAATTCAGATACTCACTCCAGTGTTCAAGACTTGGGTTTCTCGTGGGAATTCCAAATTAGCCTGCTGCTAAGTGTGGACATTTGCAAAACTCCCCTTTATGTAACTAAGTATTAACGCCTACTTTATCTCCTACCTCATCATCTGTCACAGTCAAAAAGTGGCAGTGTAAATTCAGATTTCAAGGAAATAAAAAAATATATCGCACAGGAATTCCCCTTTAAAGCATGACCTTAAGAAAATTCCTTTGCTCTATGTCTTCTAGATTGGATAAACTAGGGTGGAGAGAAGAGAGAAATAATTGAATTTCTGTGGACCCAAAAGCCCAACAAAGGTAATTTGGGTAGGTACTATCCTGTATCACACACATTTTGGAACAGTTCAAATCCAAAGATCTTGATAATTTTTCAGATTCAAATTCTGTAAGTTTGACATTTATATTAGTATTATTCCCATTTGGAAGAAGCAGTATACTCTCTGCATAAATATATGTAAAATCCCCCCCTCCCTACTACTAATTTTCTGCCCATCTAATAATCGACTTTTAGGTAGTACCTGTTTATATGTTCTAGAAAAATGTCAAACTATTTTGAAATCTGGAAATTTTTTAAAAGCTTAAGAAATAATGTTTATTCCAAACAGGCAGCAGTTTCCATAGTGAGCAAATGTGAACAATGATCTTTAAATCGGAAGATGAGGAAAAACTAATAAAATTACATTCTATCCCAGGGAATTTTGGCTTTATACATAAGCCAAATAATTAATGTAATCCTCCTTAATGATTCATCCAATGTTTATTAAGCATCTATAATATGCCACCGTTCTGGATATTGAGGATGTACCAATAAACAAAGCAGACAAAAATTCCTGCCCATATGGAGCTTACATTCTAGCAGGAAGAGAAACAAACTTTTATATAAGTAAAATGTATAATACGGCAGATGTTGCCAAACACTGTGTTTGATTGCACTCATGGCCCCAATTCTTTACCCTCCCTCTATCCATTCCCTTCGTCATGTTCTCTGCAGTGACCTGGGCTTCTTCCCTTCTCCTTGACTTTGAGTCTGGCCATGTGACCTGATTTGCTCAATAGAATGAGGTAGAAGTGACAGGGTGCCAGCTCCTGACTCTGGTGAAGACCACAAGAGCCCTTCATGATTCCCATGCCCTTCTTGCTCCTCTGTCATTGCCATGGGAAGAAGATGCCCAAGCTAGTCTGCTGGTCTCAGGAGAAGGATAAAAGATATGGAACAGAGCTGTTCCAGCTAAGCTTCCTCAGCCAAACTTAGTCTAAGGGGCTCCTTAAATGCATGTATAAGCTGATCCAACATTAGCAGGGCCACCCAACATGCCCAGCGTAGAGGAGCTGACCTCCTGCTAACCCACAGGTGCATGAGCTATAATAATAAATGACTGTTGCTTTGGTGTTGAGTTTGGGGGCTGTTTGTTACACCTCAATAACTAACCAATACAAGTACTAAAGTGTGGTCAAAATAAAGCAGTAAAGAGAGATAAGAGAGTATGTATGTGGTAGTAGTGGGGGAGTCAATTTCAAATAATTTCCTTGTATAGAGTTATTTTTTAAATATAACACAGTATTAGTAATTCTAAACACACTCTCTTTCTAAGAATTGAGAGGTTCTTATGTTCATTACCTAACATCCTCATCACATACACTCTCATCCTAGTACAACTTGGGCCCAAGTAAAGGGGAGGCAGAAAAAATATTGCTACCTTGTTCTGATAGGAGAAGCAGAGCAGAAATTAACACCCATTTCCAGTTCCAACCCAGGTGTACAATCTTGCTCTTTCTCATGTTTAAAGTGCAGTGCGTGAATGCATATTCTCTTTTTATGTGGCATCCTACAGCTCCACTAAAATCTTCCCTAGAAGCACTCTTTCCTAATTTTTCACAAAGTCACTTCAGGTTTAAAGGTAGAGGTTTTAGCCAATAGAAGTCTATTGATGGGCTTCCCTGGTGGTGCAGTGGTTAAGAATCCACCTGCCAATGCAGCAGACAAGGGTTCAAGCCCTGGTCCGGGAAGATCCCACATGCCGCGGAGCAACTAAGCCCGTGCACCACAACTACTGAGCCTGCGCTCCAGAGCCTGTGAGCCACAATTCCTGAAGCCCGGGTGCCTAGAGCCCATGCTCTGAAACAAGAGAAGCCACTGCAATGAGAAGCCCGAGCACCACAACGAACAGAAGCCCCCACTCACTGCAACTAGAGAAAGCCCGCGCACAGCAACAAAGACCCAACACAGCCAAAAATAAATAAATAAAATATTTTTTTAAATACCTTTAAAAAAAATTAAAAAAAAAAAGAAGTCTATTGGCAAGTTTAGCCGATAGAACTCCTCCAACACACTCTTCGAAGTAAGGAGACCACGTTTCAAGGATTCTTTTCAATGGTTTTGAAAGTAACCAGTGTCGTTGTTTTGTGGAAATCAAAGCCTTTTCAAAGTAGCCACCCTACCTTCTAGCAAGGTGAACTTGGGTTCCACTAGTCACTTTGTCCTCCTGCCTGAAAAATGAGACCAGAGGGTTCCAGCCCAGCTTTGATTTCCCATTTCATACAAATCCTAACCATGCCTTTTCCATCTTCCATCGCAACACAAAATGAGTGCTCTAATGGAAAAAAAAGTCACAAGTTCCAGTTCAGGGTTCAAGAAGATTCTAGTGGCTAGAATTGGCTCCAATACAGACTTGAGCTAAAGTTGATGAATGTATAAAGAAGGAGGAAAAAAATTCCTCTCCATGCCTTGTCTTCTAGGGAGTTACCTGTTGGTGGCTCCAGCGGACTGGTGGAAAGGTTTGAGAGCATCTTGATTAAGGTATTTTTCAAGGGCTCCTAAATCTACTGTCTTTAAGTTTCCCTTTCCTTCGTCTTTTACGGATTTGAACAGTTGACATCATATTCCAAAAGCTGTATGATCTTTGGAAAATCACTTAACCTCTCTGAGATTCAAATTCCTCACTAGTAAAATAAGAACTGAAGAAGTTCCTCCCTGTTCTAACACTCTATCATTTAAGTACACATGTTTAAGCTACTGATTCCAAACTAATGAAAACTTGCAGCCTGCTACAGGCTATAGCACTGGGCACAAACCAGCTGAGTTAAAGTAGTTTAATAAAATGAATTAGATTAGATCTTTCATTGATAATTTTTTAAAGTCCTGGTCCTCCTTATGCCTTCTTACATTCAGCCTTACAACTTTGACAAGCAACAGCCAAAATGTAAATAGTAACTATTTCAAAATCCTCCTCAGATCCGAACTATTTGGCTTTTTAGATTTCCGGACAAAGTGATAAACTGTGAGTTCTGTAAGAGAGCATCAGAAGTCTTTAGCAAGACTTTTCCATTCTACGATCTTATGCTGCGACCAGGCTGATAAAACTTCCTCTGTGAACTCTGAGTTTCTCCAAGCCGTACCTAATAGCTACCGGTTCCCAATCAATTGCTATTCACACGCACACATCTGCACATATAAAGCCAATTTAAACATCACGCTGTGGGGTCCTGACATGATGAGTGAACCACCAGCTGTCGGGGCACTGCACTGAATTGGGGACACAAACCCCATTTTCCCATGTAAATTGGCCTGGACGATGCTTAGGCCCCCCAACAAAAGGGGGCAGTCCTTTAAATGGGGCCATCTGGCCGTCCCCCGGCCCCAGTGATACCTCTGGGATGGGGGTGGGGATGGGGAGAGCGAGAGTGATCTTCGGGGGGCCACAAGGTAGCTCGGTAGCGCGCAGCTGTCACCCCGACCCCTGGGGTCCGGTCCACAGAAATTGGGGGGCCAGCAGATTCGCGGTGGTCTTAAGCCTCCGGGCCTGGGGCGCCTGAAGGTCTCACAGCGCACTCCCGAGATGGGGGAGGGCGCGCTTTGTTCCCGGGCCCCAAGGGGGCGAGGCGCCAGAGCCTCGGGCAGAGTCCCTGCTCCGTCCCTGGGGCCCCAGGGCAGCTCAAGGCGGGCGGCGAGCAGCCGCGGGCGCCTCCATAGCAACCGCGTGGGAGCTCCGCGAACCGGGAAGAGGATCTGGGAAGGAAGGAGGGGAGCAGGGGGGAGGGGGGAGAGAGAGGAGGGAGGAGAGGTTCAAGGAAGGAACAGAGGAGGAAGGAGGGAAGGGAGCCGGGAGAAGGGGCGCACGGGAGGAGCACAGTAGGAAGAGGGAGGGGGGCAGGAGAGAAGGCTGTGGGAGGGCAGGGAGATCTGGAGGAGCTGGGAGAAGAAAGGAGGGGAACGGGAGCGAGGAAGAGAGGTGAGGAGGAAGAAGGGGCAGAAGGGAGGAAAGAAGGAAGGGAGCAGGAGCGTGGGTGGTGGGCAGGGAGAAAGCGTGCAGGGAGGAGGGGAACGGGAGAAGCCGGGATCAGCAGAGAAGGGGAGGGGAGAGAGCTGGGAGGTGGAGGACGGGAGGAGGGGAGCCGGAACCTGGGAGGGGAAGAGCAGAGCCGGAGCAGGGGAGGAGGGTGCAGCCCAGCCGCCCGGCCCAGCCCTCCAGGGCACGGTGCCCCGGGGAGCGCGGCGGCCGAATTCCTGCCCCCAAGCCTCGGGGCGGGAGGAGGGGCGGGAGCCGGCGGCCGAGCACTGGCGCGGGCGGGGAGAGACTAGAGGGCCGGAGGTCGCGCGGGGAGGAGCTCGGAGAGCCTGGGGTCCGCCCACCCCAGCCCGGGGAAGCGCCCCAGTAGCGCCCGAGGGCTCTCCACCTCCCCCTCGGCTAGAGGATCCCTCTCCAGCTACGCCGACCTTCCCAGCCCCGAGAGCCGGCTCCCCTGCCCCAGAGCAGCCCGCAGGTTTCCGGGGATGTGCAAACCCTCGTCCCCAATACTATTAGAAAGGTGATGTGTAGCTTTGTTTTGAGTCCACTCCCCTTTCCTCCCTACCGCCTCCCCTCCCCAAAAGGAGGGGCCTCTTGGAGAAAATATCTTGCCAATATTAAGCTTGGGAAATTGACAGTCTGGATGGAATTCTTACATCCAGCTGAAAAGTTTTGGGAAAAGCCAAGTCACACAAAACACATCATCATTCTTAAGTACTCTTTGCTGAGCACCAGCTTGTACAAGACATTTCACAAAGTTGGCGGAACGGATTTGATCCTTGCTCTGAAAGAGTTGACCATAAAAATGGACTAACGTTACATCTGAAAAACATTTTTGAATAGCTCTCATGACGGGACGTTAAAATGTGTAGAAAAGAAAAAATTTCAGACTTAGTATTTCAAAAGAAAATCAATAGATATAAGTGGTGTATATTTTATTTTAAAACCATTATACAAAGTAAAGGAAAGAAAAATAAACTTTGGGACGTTCTCAGCTAACATGGCCTTTGGGAAAATGAAAATAAACCTAATTGAAAAAACAGTGCTCACCATAAATAGGTTTAGCTTGCAGTCAGGGAACATGGTTTAAGAAAGAAAAAAAAAAAAAAAAACCCAGCAGAAAATTCACCAATCAAATGTAAGATTGTCCATGTTTCATAAAGCAAAAGTCAAAGAATCCTGTCAAGCCTTAAAGACCACTTTCTGCGTAGATAGCCAGGGTTTTGGTTTTGTTGTTTGTTCTGAAAACCCTAATCTTAACTCCTGTTTTCAGGTATTACTCAAAGGAATATTTTTTGGTTTCTTCTACCCACGTATTCCCAAATTAGGTATCAAACTAAAAGAAACAGGAAAACTTGTAGGTTTGTAATTGTGCGATATCCCGTCTGGTTTCAACTCTTATCTTTGACCAAAGAGAAAAGATGAAAATGTAGACAAACATCCAACTATGTCTATAAAACTCTAAATGTTCACTTATTTTGACATAAAATGAATGACTTGTAGTCTTTGCTTCCCAACTATTTGGTATGTAATATTTTTTTAAGGGCTCTCTGCATTCCAGACATTATTCTCAGCAATTTATAGATATTAGCAATTTATAGATATTAGCATTTTATTTAATGTTCTTAAATGTAGAAGTGAATATTAATATTATCTCATTTTATAGATGAAGAAACTGAGGCTTAGAGAGGGCATAAAACATGCCTAGATCCTGACAACTGTAGTCAGAAAGTTTGGGATGAAGACCCCCAAAACCAGCCATCACTGAGCATTTTGTTCCCTGACCACACACTCCACAAGGGCGGGACTTCCCTTGCATCTCATCTAAAATAATACTGAATATAACTATGGATCAATATAATTATAGATTAACTGAATTTCTCAATTTCATCCAGTTTTTCTGGCATTAGGTAGACATATAAATTCACAAGTCATTATTTTCGTATTTTTTAAAGCATCCCTATAATAAATCTTGGTACAATATTGTAAACTTCAGAAATATAAAAAGCAGCAACTTGCCAGACCCAAATCTACTGAGCACAAATTGCTAGTGTAATTTCACATGAACACTTAGAATTGTGGCAATATTTGAAAATATATATTCTGAATTCAATGATAAACCATGTTTTTTTTACTTGTTTACATCCTGTTGCTTATACTTTTTTTTTTTTTAAGTTAAAGAGTTTGATGTCCTTTATTCAAGAGAAAACAATCCACGAATTGCGGAGTACCGTGCCTCACAAGCAGAGGAGTACAGCTCTCTAGGATTTGGGTCCAGAGGGAGTTTTATAGAGACTTAGAAAGAGGCAACATGGAAAGAGGGCATGATTAGTTAGGAAGTCAGGGATTTCCTTAGAAAGCCAGCAGGTCCTGTTTTCTAGGGTAAGGTAAGCTAGCTAAAGCTGAGTTGGAGGATTATGATTGGTATATGTTAGGTTTCCTTGACAGGGGTTTCCCATAAGTGCAGGCTGACTTAAGTTTAGATTTGTGACATCGGCTGGGCCACTGAGGTGGCTTCCATTTTGTGGGTGTCAATATTCAAATTAACTTTATCATTTCCCCCTTTTGATCAGTACTCTCAGTTGTACTCAAAGTTTAAGGTATTAGGTGCCACTCTGAGCTACTGCTTCTTGTTGATGTTGGAGTCAGGTTGGATCGCTGACTGGAAAACAAAGGTTGGAATATCAACATCTTGGTCTCGTAGTTGACTGTTTTCTTCATCCCATTTTTGGCATTCTAGGCAAAGGGAGATCATTTGTCTGGTCACCAGCGACTACATGCATGCAGATAAAGCTTTTGAGAGAACACAGCAAACCAGAGAGACAATCATGACTATAATTCTGACTATAAGCAGAATAATACCCAGCGATTGGAGGGCACTCTGAAGGCATGGTCCCCATGACCCAAAACAACTTAAATCAAGTAGATCAGAGGAAGAGTCTGCTGAAGGAGTAAGATTCTTAAACCAAGTGGCTTGTTCAGTGACTTTATGTAGCTGAGTCTCAACTTCCCCAGAAGTGTTCATTTAAGGGTAGCAAGTGGTGCTGGCCACATCACAGATAGTTATCTCCTTGCTCAGCTAAAAGATAATCAAGGGCTATCCTATCATCAAGAACAACTTTGGCCAGAGAGTCTCAGGATATTTATTGGGCAGCTACTGCTTTAGCAGCAAATTCTTCAATATCTTCCAGAGCTAAGGAGAGATTCCTGGTTATAGCCTCGTTTTCACTTACTTTTCTATTCAGGGGAGTAGGCATCTGACAAAGGAAATGAATTTTGAATCAGGAATGCCCCCTGGTATTTCCAGTTTGAGTCTGTGGCTGGGGGCTGGAAAGGTGACAACCATGGAAGCCAGTAAAATTTAAGGGTCTGTAGACCACACAGGTGGTTTTATTTTGATTACCCTTGCCTCGAGTCCCTTTCTTTACCCAGAACCTGGATGCAAGAGTCCCCATATTTGGTGTTGTCCTGTTGCTTATACTTTGACTTGTTTCTTTATTTTCTATGTAAGGTTTGACAGCAACCTTAAATTCTTAGCCACCTGCAAATTAGGAGGAATGGACTAAACATCACTTGATGTTTGTTTGCACATTCAAAGTCAAGTTCGGGTTGAGAGTTTTCTGCTGAATTTGGCCTCTGTCAATAGATAATGAGACTAAACCCACCCTTAAACTGTTTTGCCTCTGCATCTTTTCTTTTCTTCTGTCAGAATCAGTCCTACAGTCTTCACTTGACCCAGCTAGGGAAAGAAAGGAGGAAAAGGAAAGGAATGGAGTACGGAAGACACAAAAGTGAAACATTTGCCTCAAAAGTAAGCAAGGGCCTGACTTTTTCCTGTGCAGAGTCAGCAATGCTAGATGCTAAAAATGGGCAAGGCTCAGAATGGAAGGGGGATGGGGGATGAAGTGAGAACTAAGGAGGCTAAGGTCCATTTTTTAGGCTAACTAGAAGGAAGAGCTTCTTTTGGGGCTTGGCTTAGAAGTCAAACTGGAATTTCAGTTGACTCACTGGGGGTGAGGTGAGATGCCTTCCCAAGAGGCCAGGTCCCCAGGAAGTTTCAGAGGATGGGACTTACTCTTCCTTCTTTCTCCCACTGAAAACTGAAGGGAAAAAAGGATGTTTGGTTGTAGCCAGAGCCATTTTCCCTGATGGCCTGTGTGACTGTCCCAAGGACTCAAGAGTGAGGGAAGAAAGGGGGTCGCTGTGCTCTGCCCGAGCAAATGCTGGGGGCCAATCCTGTCCTTCTGCTGAGTGACTGCAATTTCAAATCTTTTTGTTTCTTTTAATTTTCTAAAAAGATTTTCCCCTTAGGAAAACACCCTCTCATTAACTTTAGTCCAGGGTGATTTTTGTTTTTCTTTTACAGAATTTAGGGGGGAAAAATACCCTGTGACTATTTTTAATACATATGAGAGAGAAGAGATTATTTTCTCTTTGCTTAAATATTCTGATATTCCCACCACTGGTAGCTGACATTTCCCAAAACCAAAAGTGAAATTTCCCAGTAGGGTCTCAAGCCTGAATAAGATTTATTAGAAAATAAGATTGAAGGGATGGGGGAGGGAGAGAAAGAGAGATGACAAGAATTTTTCACAGGATACTAGTGTTTGTCTCAACAGAATTCATTTTAATTGAATTTATAGGCAACATTTTGCCATAATGTTGTTGCATGCCTTGTTTTTTCTTTTATACCCACAGCTGATTTTTAGGTCTGAAATTTAAAAGAATGCAACTGAATGATTTTTTCCCCCCTTATTAAGGAGGTCAAACAAAAAGAGGACAATTTAATCAATATAGAGTTTGGGTTAACCAATTCAAAGTAACAGGATGAAAGTCCAGAATTAAAGCATTAAGCATCCACTGAACAGAATACCTAATTAGTATTGATCACCAAATAATTCTAAACACATGTGCTATTTACATAGAAAGGAAGCAATATATTTTCTTATAAAAATTAAAGCAGCAACACTATATCTGGACCTCATTATCATGAGGAAAAGGAGGAAAAGCCTTATAAAATGAGACTCTGCCACATTAGAAAACAACTTTATTGGGCAGGACACATTATTTAGTGGAAGCTGTAATAATGTCCAGGGGCAGAAGACAAGACTTGGGATGAGGGCTATGCTAGCAGAGGAGCCTGAACGGGGACAAGAGTGACAGGCTGAGGTGTCCAACTGGGCTTCTCTGCTTGGATAAAAAGAAGAACAGCTGACACTTTTTTGTGTGCAAGATGCTGGGCAATAAAGTTACACATATTATCTGCAATCCTTATATTGGCCCTATAAGGCCCTCCTACCCACTGTAGTATTATTGCACCCATTGTACAGGTGAGGGGTCTGAGGACTGGAGAGACCAAATAACTGACCCCAGGTCACCCGGACCACAGATGGCAAAGGTGGAATCCCCTGTCCCTTCTCCCTCTTCATCCTTCCATCCCAGTGATTAGTGAGTGGGGGGTGAGGTGGAGACCACCAAGGAAAAGTGCACACGGACAAGCAGTTTTCAGCTATTTAAAGCTCCCCGTCTTCTACTTTGTGTTACTCAGTGTCACTGGAAGAAGCCTCGGAGCTGGGGGTGTTGCTGGTTTTCCTTGTGGAGAGAAGTTTTAGATAATACCGTTTCTTTTACCTAGAATTGGGTAGAAAGCAGAGGTTATCGCTTGGGCATCCAGACATGCTTAGAAATATCCAGGAGACTGACTATAATTTTCAGTTTTGAACCAAAAGTTTTGGCCTAGTAGAACTGAGGGGGTGATTATTGCTTGGGAGGTAAATTGAAGGAGAATGGGAGAGAAACATTCCTAGCTAATTGACTAGTTGAAACTTGAAATAAAGATGGAGGACAATGTTAATACTGTTACTATTAAACCTAATTGAAGGAGCCTCATTTTGTGGAATTTGCTAATTTGGAAATCATTAGTATATTTCTTTATGGTCTGAGGGAAAATCAGGGATAGAAGGACTGGGATAGAGGAGGAAAGGCCTGAGGTGGTGCCTTTTTAGCAGCCTGTTAGTTAAGAAGGTGCCAACCTTGAGGAGCGCTGGGGAGGAGGAGAGATGGGGGTGGAGGTGCGGGGCAGCTTGTGCAAAGGCCCTGTGAAGCTGACAGTTTCGATTTTGTTGGGATTCACCCTTTCCTCTGCTGTCTGAGAACCAAACTTCCAGACCAAGGACATGTTTTATCTTTACTGATCTTCCCCATTAGCCTAAACTAGACAGGAATGTTCCCGCCCCTTTTTATATGATGCCTTAACAATGTTTACCCAGGGAGTTTACTGTAGGGATTCAGGGCCATAAGCATATTTCATGGCGCCCAAGGGCAGGTGCACCCTGGCCCAGAAAGGAGTTGGTCCCAAACCCGAAAGTCATCAGAAGTGAGACAGAATGCCTTCCCCATTTCTGCCTTTTGTCTCTATTTCTCTTCATGAGCCCTTACCTTTTCACCTCTGCAGACCAGTTTTGCTGCTCCTCTGGACATATGATCAGTGAGGTCAGAGAAAAGCTTAATTTTTTTTTGAGTCATCAGTCCTTTATTATTTTTAAAAGTGTCATAAAGCAATGTAGCTTTTAGGTGTTAACTTGAGACATTCAATTTTCCTACACTTCTAAAAAACTATGAGATCAATTTGTAACATCTGGCTCTCAGGGAGTTATATCACCATGCAGAGGAATAAAAGACTTGTACTACTTATTTACACCTTCAATACTTAACCAAGATTGAGCAGTTACTTTGAGAAAAGCTTAATTTATATCACCTTAGTTCCAGAAATGCTACTCACTGAATCTCATTTCCAAATACTAGGTCAAAAATGAGACTGATCCAACTCAGTCAAGTGTCCACCTTTGAGCCAATCATCTGGAGTTGAGGATGTTGATTTTAAATAGGAAGAAAGATCCCTCTCTGAGAAAGGGGTTTGAGATGAGCTAGAAAGGCAGTCTCCTACAGAACCCCTGTGGCTTTCCACATCATGTTTTAACTCCTCATATCTTGACTTCCAGATTCTCAAAAATATGTTTTTTTCCTTGTGCCATGGAAACTGCTATTCATTCCCATTATTTTAAAAATAATGATAAATGTGTTCTCTGCTTTCCGCAGCCCCAACTTCACAATTCTTTCATCTGGCCGTGGGATAGAACACGTTCTTCCATAAATCCTGACCCCACCCATTCTTTTTGCTTCCGGCTTAAGGGGCAGGAAGGAAGGCTGAATTATTGCAATGCAATCAAGTACAGTATCTTCTTTTAAAAACAAAAGTGAAAACAAAAATTAGTCTTTTTTAGGATTAAATTAAGCATCTGTTGTTTTTCTCTCATTTATCTTAGAGATCATCTAATCCAGTCCATTAAGAACTAAAGATGTTAAGTGCCTTGCCTGGGGTCACACACCTCATCTGTGGCAGAACTCTCTGTACAGGGGTTTTTCAGCTGTAACATGCTGCCTTCTACCCAAGTGTATCAGGGACCAAGACACAGAGTAAAATAAGGAAGAGCAGGAATCTCACCACCACGCTACATCTCAGCTCAGAGTGGGCAAACTTTAGTGATGGGCTCACTCTGGCGCGTGCATGCCATCATACAGATGTTTCGAAGGGCAGGGCTTTGGATGACCAGGTCCCAGCGGGTGGTGTTCATCTAAGTCTTTCTGCATTCTGGAGAGGGGGTGCTAGCAAAAAAGCCCCGTGATGGTGTCTGGATTGTTGCTCACCTCTAAGGCACAATGTACCCTCGCTAAAAGAGCTGCTGCATCATAGAAATGGGATCTTTTGGAGAAATCACATGCAAAAATGACTCTCTCTGGGTCACCATTACCAAATGAAATGGTTGGATAAGAACTAAGTGACTGGGACGTCCCTGGTGGCGCAGTGGTTAGGAATCTGCCTGCCAATGCAGGGGACACAGGTTTGAGCCCTGGTCCAGGAAGATCCCACATGCCGCAGAGCAACTAAGCCCGTGCGCCACAACTACTCAGCCTGTGCTCTAGAGCCTGTGAGCCACAACTACTGAGCCCACGTGCTGCAACTATTGAAGCCTGGGCTCCTAGAGCCCATGCTCCCCAACAAGAGAAGCCAGTGCAATGAGAAGCCCGCGCACCACAACAGAGAGTAGCCCCTGCTCATCACAACTAGAGAAAGCCCGCACACAGCAATGAAGATGCAACACAGCCAATAAATAAAAATAAATATAAATAGATAAATAAATAAATTTAAGAAAAAAAAAAAAAACTAAGTGACTGCCATGACTGCTCACAGCCCTAATAATCCCACAATTCCATGATAAATATCTAAAAAGAACAGGAGAAATTCATCATATAATAAAACACAAAAGGGCTAGATAGTATTCAGACTAAATGCAATTTTTAAAAATCCAGGTATTTTTTAAAAAATAGCCCAAATAATGAACTACTAAGAATTTAAGAAAATGCTCTTGTAATCACTGTGTAAGGGAAGAAACAGTCTCAACAATACATTATTTTTTAAATTATGAAATGAAACTCTGTATGTTAAATCTTTAAGACACAGCCAAGTTATTCTCCTCTGCAGCTTATGAAGCTCTTAAACATGGATTATCTCATGGCAAGGATCCTGTTCTGAAGCAGGTAAATATCCATTTTATAAACGAAGACATTGTGATGCAAAGAAATAGGTCTCAGGCAAAATAACATGCTCACATGTCCATAATCCAAGGCTTCAAGAGATGGGCAAACTGGATGAAATCAAGAAAAGCTTTATTTTATCCGATGAGCCTACTTTCATTTCGATTTTTTATAAAAGGCTAGCTGAGACTTCCCTGGTGGTGCAGTGGTTAAGAATCCGCCTGCCAATGCAGGGGACACGGGTTCAATCCCCGTGTCTGGGAAGATCCCACATGCCTTGGAGCAACTAAGCCCGTGTGCCACAACTTCTGAGCCTGCGCTCTAGAGCCTGCGAGCCACAGCTACTGAGCCCGTGTGCCACAACTACTGAAGTCCGTGCGCCTAGAGCCCGTGCTCCGCAACAAGAGAAGCCACCGCAGTGAGAAGCCCGCGCACCGCAATGAAGAGTAGCCCTCTCTCGCCCCAACTAGAGAAAGCCCACGCACAGCCAAAAATAAATTTTTAAAATAAAATAAAAATTAAAAAGGCTAGCCATGAAATCTCTTAATAGTTAAATGCTAAGGCAGTTATGCAAATCAAAGATGATATATGCTTTTTAAAATTATACAGTTTTATGCTTACATATTTGAAAATATGAATAAACTTATTTCCCTCAAAGATGCCAAAATTGATATCAAATTGACTCCTCTAATTTTAGGAATTTTGTTAAGTATAAAAGTTGAAAAATTTTCTTCACGTTTGCCAATTTAAAAAACATCCTATTTAAGAATATGTGTCTGGGAATGTGCGTGCGTGTGTGTGTGTGTGCGTGTGTTGTGCTTCTCATTGCGTGAATGTGTCTGTGTAATTGTGTCGATGGGGCTGAGTGTGACTGTCACATGGAACAATGAAGAAAGATCTGGGTTTCATTATGTAAGAAAACATATCTCAGTTTTTTAAAAAATGAGAAAATCCCTATGTATTTACTTTCTCATGAAGAAATTCTTCAGAAGGAGCCATGAGGTATAAAAAGGGTGTTATTTCTAGGCAGCATTTCCAAAAGTGTAGAGGGGTAGATAATTTTATGTAGCATATGAATAAACTTTTTTTATTGAAGTATAGTTAATTTACAATGTTGTGTTAGTTTCAAGTGTGCAGCAAAGTGATTCAGTTATATACATATATTCTTTTTCAGATTCTTTTCCATTATAGGTTATTACAAGATATTGAATATAGTTCCCTGTGCTATACAGTAGATCCTTGCTGTTTACCTATTTTATATATAGTAGTGTGACTATGTTAATCCCAAACTCCTAACTAAGTTATCTCTCCCCTGCCCCGAATAAACTTTTTATGTGAATAATCATGCATCGATTTTTATCATTCAGTCCCATCCCCCCACCTCTTACACTCTGCCTTGGTCATTGGTTTTATTTACAGCATTTATTTGGTTCCTCATGTCTGCCACCAGAATCCCAGGCCCAGAAGGTCATCCCTTGCCCCCTACTCCCCACTCTGCACCATCTTTTCTGACCCCGTCTCCACACCCTCCCTAACTACGGGAACTGTTGTTGCCTGAGCCCTCTGCAACTCACAACAAATCATCAGCCAGAACTCCATCTAGAGAGCAAGTCTAGCTGTCTTTCCTATAAGGCAAAGCCATGCCCTATTAACCAAGAGTTATAGGTGACAGTGAATGGCTTGCTTTCTATTTTGGTTATTTCTTGCTATGGAACAAATTACCCCAAACTTAGTGACTTAAAATGGCAACCACTTTGTTTGCTTTCTAGATACTGTGGGTTGACAACTCAACTGGCAGTTCTGCTGGTCTCCTTAGGAGTCTTCCAAAGGATGGCTGGAACTGGAGGCATGTGGAGGCCCGCCCTCACCGCGGGAGGCCAGCAGGCTGACTCTCCTCCCTCTCCATGCAAGGGATGTGGTCTCTCTGTGTGGTAGTTTGGGGCTCCCAAAAGAAACAGAAAATGGAAACCTCCAGGCCTTCTTAAGACCTAGGCCTAGGCCTGGCACACCATCCCTGTGCCACCTTCTATTAATTAAGTAGTCCCAGAGTCAGCCCATAATCAAAAGGAGGGGAAATAAATTCTACCTTTGAGGGAGGGGAGGTGGTGACGACGAATTTACAGTCATCTTTAATCCACCACAATTTCTCAAACAAAAGAGTTCCTTTTAGTTTCTGTGCAGAACAAGTACTTTGAGGGTTTCAAAACCTGTTTACTATTTTTTGGAATAAACTTAAGTTTCTTGGGTATAAAAAGTGTGATGTTTCCCCAAAGCAGTGTAATATTGAGGTTAAGAGCTGGTGCAGAGAGATGGTGATTATTATAAAGTGATGTACACACGAGTACGTATAAATACTACTTGCCTTTCAAACAACACTCTGAAATCCAAGTTTTACAACCATGAACTTCACTTTGTAGGTACTCTCAAATCCTCCACTTTCTTAGAAACTAAAATTAATTTTTAATTTTCTATTCGGTGAAAACGTGTTTCTGCCCACACTTCTAAAAGTTAGAAAACAGATAAAAGAAGTGTCAATAAATTGATTATATATAAATAGGGGAACTTTTTTCCATCCCAAATGTATCTTGGCAAATAAAGGACATAGTATAAATTAACCTAAGCACGGGAACCCTTCCTGGTTTAATTTATTTTATTTTTCTTCCTGGTTTAACTTAATCTCATCTTCCTCTGAAAAAATTTCTCGGAGTATTAGGATACTTTCAGGATAGGTGCCTCTATTTCTGTTCATTTCACAACCTACCTCTTCCCTCCTCCTTTTTATTTAATCAAAATGCATAAATGCAGTTAAGGTAATTAACAAGAATCTACAAGAGGGAACAGCAGTGAGAACAATTCGAAAATCACTCACATTCAATTTGGTAAATATATTGTACTTATGTTTTGAACGGCTGGCTGTATGAGGGTGTTTTCTGAGTCCAATCTTTTAGCTGTGTGGGGAAAACTGCCAATTTTGCTTAACTGCTCCTGAGTGGTTACTCCCTGCAATTCTACTCACCCTAGAAATAGATGCTGAGAGAGTTGCCTTCCCTCTGGCCTCTTCTGTGACTTGTCTGGTTCTGGGGTCAATAAATGTTTGGGTTCAAAGGGCTTTTCTCTTCGAAAAGTAAATAGAAGGAATGGAGATGTGAAAAGTGCAAGTAACTAAATGGGAATATATTGTCAGTTTACTGGAATTTACTTTACCCATTTGCTGGTCATTTTCTACCCATGTCATCATTCATTGACTGTATTTGTTATTGCAGGTGTTAGTTGTAGCACTGAGGTAAACAGAATGAAAAACAGCCTACTAGTTACTCACAGTGATGTGGGAGTTTTGCCAGCCCCAACACATATCTATAACGACATGGTAGGAGTTCTTTACATCAGAGCTTTATAAAGATAACAAGAGTAACTGACGTGGTAATGATTGAACCGACCCTGCCGAATAAGAACCACAAGCATTTTACAATATCTGGTTGATATATGACTACAAATATATTAATTTCCAATCCTTCTTCACTCTCGTAAAAATCTTGGCCAGGTGTGCAACAGAATATCCCCATCATTGCCTGGATTCTTCTGCCCAAATTATCCAAATTCTCCTGGCCCCTCTACGGGAGCCGGCTCCAGGGTTCTCCCTGGGAGGTAGGTTTCTTAGTTCAACTTAGGGCAGCTTACTTTGGGGAGGAAAATCTCCCATACGTTGATACTCTTGGGAAAGACGGGAGAATTCCTTCCCTTGTTTCCAGGGCCGGCGGAATGGCTTCCTGTTCACACCAGGCTCTCATCAGCCTGCTGCCCCCTCTCTTTCTGAAGCTGTCCAGCTGCGCAAATGGGAGGGAATTTTATTTCCTCCTTGAGCAGAACTGGGGGCCGGGCTGAAAAGAGATTTTCCCCATGGGCAGAAACGTGGATCCCCGATGCTGGTGTGACATCCAAACTCTCTCCATCCGCGCCCCACCCACACGTACCCACGAGGCTCGGGGGAGGTAACTGATTAACCATCTCCCTGGCCGGAGCATCTGGGCCGCGACGTCATCAACACCCGCCCACCGCGCGCCAGAGGTTGACAAGGTCACGGAGGGCAAAGCTGTAACTGTTCAACTTGGTACAGTCCTCGCTGAACGCCTCTGCCTCGACCACAGGGCCTCTAGGTCAGCCTAGCATACGCTAGAAGGAAAAAAAAATGAGAACACACGAGGCCAGAGAGAAAACAGCTAAACACCGAAATCTGTGAACTGCCTCTTTAGGGGGAAGGAGCCTGGAAGTTTCCAATTATCCTCGTAGAAAAAAAGTCATAAATGCTGAGCAAGCATTGGGCATGGTTTCAGGTAACAAATGAAAGAATAAAATGCAAGTAGATTGGCGCAATTGTTAATCAGGTATACTTCAATAAAAAATAAAATTATAGAAATAAAAAAAAATACAAGTAAATTGTCCTACATTAGCTAATTACTAAAATCCATTCTGAAAAAGTTTTGAGATTTAAACTAAAATGAACGCTTAAGTTACTTTAAAAGTATAGTGAGACTAGAAATGGACAAGGGCTATTAAGCCTCAAAACTGGATGGAATTCAAACCCTGACAAAGACGGGGAGGCAGTGCTTTACCTTCTGAATCCTGTCCTGAATATGGCTACGGTTTTACCAGAAAATATATTTTTCTACTATCAGTTTTGTTTGGCGTAATAGAATATCCAAAAGAAAAATATTATTGTTATGTATTTGGAAACTTAGGTATGCAATCATTTCTTATATATAAGAGAACAAAAGTATGCTTTTAAAAAGAACGCTACATCACTAACAGAAAGAGTCTTGGTTAGAAAAATCAACAAGTCGGTTAGGGTACTGAAAGCACTTCAGCATATGTTGGTAGAACACCTCCATGCTTGGCTTACACTGTCATTTTCTGCGGGTTTCTAGAACCTCAGGCGTTCACTGGAGTCGTCTGCCTGTCAGTCCGTCAGCGACATTCACCAGGTTCTGTGCCTAGAGCACTGACAAAGCGCTTTGGGTCTGCTTTTCCAGATTTATGATGATGCATTCTCCCCATGAAAGTGTTTTGTTCATTTTTTTCTCCCCTCATCATTGACTTTTATCTATATTTTTCTTGTTCTGCAGATAAATACAAGATGATAAGGAGACATTAATTTTAATTTCACTTTTTATTTTTGTACTGGTTTGTGTGTGTGTGTGTGTTGCAATAATATAATGCTAAAGTGATAGTTTTGTCCTAACGAGGTCATTTAAGCAATTTTCCAACGTTTTGCCTTATAGTTGGTTAAATAAGAGCGTTGACAAAATAGTTTTAAAAAGGAAAATACATCTCCAACATATGTGTGTATATATGTAGATATAAGGGTGTGTGTATATAAGTGTGTATGTATATATATGATAAAGTGTATGCAAAATAGGCCTTCTTTACTATAACACCTTACTATTGATGTTTACTCCTGTCAGATGTCATGATCAAGCAAGATGCATTGCCCTAAAAATGTAAAACACAATTGCAAAATTCTCCATACTCCCAAAGTTTCATCCATTATGCCTATAAGAAAACTCACCTTATTTCTATCTATGTGTAAAATATGGATCTAATTCGATACCAAATATTTTCAACAGCCTTTACATACATTTCTGCAGAGTGAGACGTCATATTGTACTTACTGTAAGCGTATTGCTAGAAATTATGTTTTTGGTTTTGCAGCCTCAAATACGACACTCAGGCTCTCAGCCTCTAAAAACAAGCAATAAAGTTAGTTGCAAGTAAAAGTTAGAGCCCTGAGCGCCTTAGAGAAGCATTCCCTAAAGTTTGTTGTGTGGACTGCAGTGAGAACCTGTGTGAAAGCCTGTGTTTAAAAAAACGGGGAAGGGAGGAGGTAGAATTCCTTGTTAAAAACATTTTGGGAAACAGTCTATATCCTCCCTGTTGGAGATTCACAACACACATTAACATGTTAAAGACTCTTACATTTATGCTCAATTGCTTTTCAACAAAGGTGCCAAGGCAATTTAATAGGGAAAGGATAGTCTTTTTAACAAATGGTGCTGGGACTATTGGATATCCACATGCAAAAAGATATATTCAAACCTTTACTTCCCATGATACTCAAAATTTAACTCCAAATGAATTACCCATCTAAATGTTAGAGCTAAATTATAAAACTTTTAGAAGAAAACATAGGCGTAATTCTTCATGACTTTCTTAGAAATAAGAAAAAAAACACAAGCAATAAAAGAAAAAATTTGATAAGCTGAACTCCATCAAAATTTAAAATATTTGTACTTAAAAAGACACCAAAAGAAAGTGAAAAGAAAAGAGGGAGAAAATATTAGCAAATCATATTTGGTTAAGATCTTGTATCCAGAATACAAGGAACTCTTGCAGTGCAATAATAAGAAAATGACCCAATTTTAAAATAGGCAAAAAATTTGAATAGAGCAAAGAAGATATATGAATAACCAATAAACACATAAAAAGATGCTCAACATTATTAGCCATCAGGGAATACAAATCAAAACCACGGTCGAATAGCACTACACAACCACTAGGATGACCAGCTGGTGAGGATGTGGAGAAATTGGAGCTCTCATACACTGCTGGTGGGAGTGCAAAATAGTGCAGCCATTTTGGAAAAACAGTTTGGAAGTTTCTTCAAAAGTTAAACATAAATTTATCATATGATTCACAATTTCAATCCTAAATATATATCCAAGAGAGATAAAAAAGTATGTTCAAACAAAGACTTGTACATGAATGTTCCATAGCATTATTCACAGTACCCCAAAAGTGGAAACAATCCAAATTCCCATAAACTCAGGAACGGATCAAAATAATATATGGTATATCTAGGGAATTCCCTGGCAGTCCAGTGATTAAGACTCGGGCTTTCACTGCCATGGACCTGAGTTTGATCCCTGGCCAAGGAAACTAAGATCCCACAAGCTGCGTGGTGTGGCCAAAAAAAAAGGTATATCTGTATAGAATACTGTTTGTCAGTAAAAAGAAATGAAGTACTAATACATGCTACAAAATGGATCAACATCAAAGCCATTCTTAGTGAAAAAAGCTAGACACAAAAACCAAATATCGTATGATTCCAATTATATAAAATTTCCAGAAGAGGCAAATCTATAAAGACAGAAAGTAGATTAGTGGCTGCCTAGGGCTGGAGGTGGGAATTCAGAGTAATAGCAGATGGGAACAAGAGATGTTTTTGAGGTGATGAAAATGTTTGAAACTTGGATTTTTGTGATGGTACAACTCTGTAAATTCACTGAAAATCATTTAGTTGTACCCTTAAAGCAAGTGAATTTCATGGCATGTAAATTATACTGTAATGAAGTTGTTGTTTAAAGGAGAGGGTGTTCTCTGTTCAAAACAGTTTGAGAAACATTTTATGTCTCACATCTTGGAGATTCACAACATATATTAACATATTAAAGACCAAGGAACGCTAGAGTAAAGAAACCTATTTAATTTTTTAATCCAGTATAAACCAAATTTATGTGACCACAGAAACTTAAAAATTACATCAATTAAACCCTTTCAAAATGAGTGTTAAGGGAAACATAATTAGGTATTGCTGAAAGTAGTTCCCTTCACTCTCTATCCCTTAACTTCTCCAAGCCCTCAGGTCCAGATAAATAGCATACACTTGACTAATCCCTGAGATTTTTTTGTAACAAAAATAAATACAATCTATATAATTAGTGAGTCCATATGATCCTGCAAGCTGGAAAGGCTTCCCCATTCACCATGATTGCCATTGTGTCTGGCTTTCTGCTGGGGTATCAGGCTGAGAGGCTGAGATTAAACAGTAATTATAACTGAAGCTGAATGTTATTAATTACATAATTTTGAGTTGTTCCAGGTTAATTCCACTACTAAAATTATATCATAAAATTAGAGCATTAAGAAAGATTACTGTCAAAAGAAAAGGTGTGAATCAAGCACCTGACTCATGTATGAATCATCTTCAAAGCACTTGGCTCATATTTGAATCACGTATAACAGTTGAATGACAAACATGTACTCCTGAGATTCTCCATAGTCATTAGTTGAATAATTGATGTAGACTGTACATATAGAGTCCTGAGCATGGGAACTACTGTTGGAAAAAAAAACTGGAAGCCCCCAAGAGCATATCTTTTTTTTTTTTAAGAATTTTTTAAAATAAATTTATTTATTTTTGGCTGCATTGGGTCTTCATCGCTGCACGTGGGCTTTCTCTAGTTGCGGTGAGAGGGAGCTACTCTTTGTTGCGGTGCGTGGGCTTCTCATTGCGGTGGCTTCTCTTGTTGCGGAGCACGGGCTCTAGGCATGAGGGCTTCAGTAGTTGTGGCACGAGGGCTCAGTAGTTGTGGCTCGTGGGCTCTAGGGCGCAGGCTCAGTAGTTGTGGCACACAGGCTTAGTTGCTCCGTGGCATGCGGAATCTTCCCAGACCAGGGCTCGAACCCGTGTCCCCTACATTGGCAGGCAGATTCTTACCCACTGCGCCACCAGGGAAGTCCATGTCTGTCGTTTTTCCTCGGGGAAGGATGATTGTTGCACAGAAGGTGTGAGGAAAATTTGATTAGAATTGTTTACTTCGGGAAGGAGAAGAGGAATTTTTTAAAAAGCATTAACAAGATGTATTCTGCAAACAGCTACCCCATACTTTTTTGTCAAAGAGAGGAATGATTGTGGGATGAGAAATGGATGAACGATTTGTTATACCCAATTGGTTACTTTGCAAAGAGTTTCTTCTAACCATATTAACAAAGAACTATTATAGCCACATATCAGGACTATGAAATGGATTTGCTAAGAGAACAATACTTTTTAATGATACTCTTCAGAAAAAAATTGGTTTCAAGCAAGGCACAGACAATGTGATTTGCCCTTTGTCTTTATTCCAAATGTATGCAAATAATGATATTGATGATCCTAAAAGATAACAGCCAGAATTTCAGGAATATTGGTTTTCATATTTGGAAATGAATCTAATTTTGATGAGATTATTTTGGATGTATGCAAGGTAGAAGGCAAAATGAACATTTTAAAACACCACTATATGTAAATTTTGCATTTACCTACTATTAGTTACTTGTAACTAGAATAATCTTTTTAAACAAGTGTATACTGAACAGGAAAATGAAAATCATCCAAGATTAAACTTGTTTAAGCAAGGGGAGAAAGCAAGAACTTCTTTTTGACAATCTCTAAAATCTGAATTTGTATTCCAAGTACATATATAAATTACAGTTTAATAACATGCTTATGAGAGAAGAGCAAGCCAAAAAGGCTGCAGATATATAGCCCCAGACCACTTTGGAAACCCAAAATACCCACTTTCTCCCAACCACCTCAGGTTAATTTGATTTTTGTTCATAGTCTAACTTTTGTTTGTATCAACACTTGTTTATAAAGTTTGTGGTTCAACTACATCTATTTTGCATATTGCACTTCTACCACTTACTGGCTTTCCTACACTAGTTTTAAGTTTTTTCTCTCAAAACCAAGCTGACCTCTGACGGTATTATATCTTCATATATTCTTCATATTTTTTCATGTAGACTGAATCTCGTTTTCTCAAAAACAGCTTTGCAATTCCTAAAATTATTTTCTAGATAAAAAAGTAAAGCATTATTCACTTCTCCTTATAAACAGAGTGCCTTTTTTAAACTCCAGTTTGTGTGAAGTGTTGAGAAGGTGAAGGAATTAGATGAAGTCAGGCAAAGACTCTTTTGAGGAAAATCAGGAATGGGAGTACAGTTTATTTGTAAGGGGACTGTGTCTGCTGATGGAAGTCACCTCTGTGTGCCTCTTGAATCTGAGTGATATAACATAGCAAGGACCCCTGTCAAGACTTTCTCCATATTTATGTGTCACTTCATTTTAGCCTGTAACTCAAAATGATCTCTATTCTCTCCTACTGGATTTAAGCATTATTAAGTACTTAACAATTGGGGCTTTTTTTTCTTTCCTTTTCTTCCAGTTTTATTAACTGGAACAGTTACCTTAGCAATTGTATTATATATATATAAATATTTTTAATCACCTTTACAGAATGTAAAGAAAAATTATTCTAGCATTTTAATATGTTTCCTTCCTTTTTCTATCAACTTTTTTGCGTGGTTGTAATCACAATCTACTTATGGTTTGGGGTACTGTTCTATATACTAAGATCTCCCTTGTTGCTAAATGTTCTTCTAATCATATGTAAGCTCTGCATAATACAATATTCTTGACAGTCTTTAATTTTTTGACATTTTAAAAATCACAATACCGTGATGAACATCTTCCTGTATAGATTCTAACAATATTTTGGGTTTCATAATTATCTTTAATGAATCTTAGCCCTGCAAGACTCAAGCAATAGTGCAGAGAGTCATTCCAGGAGGAAGACCACAATGACAATGGATGTTAACCTTCTCCTTTTAGAAATTTGCACTGATTTTAAAACTTTTTTAAAAATGTGACTAGGAATCAGATTTGTAGTTTGTTTAAATTAGCTTGCACTCAGAATTGAAGACAGAAGAGAAGAGAGGAAGAAAACATTAAAGGGAGGAGCAGAGGGTATCAATGTCCATTTCTTCCAACTTTATCAGGGAGGGTATCCCACTTCCAGAGAGCAAGTAGAAAGGCTCACGTTTGTTCAGTTGGATGTCTAGAGAAGTGCACCCCTGTTAGCCGGAGTCAGACTCCTGTGAATTTGACAGCTGCCATTTTCAAAGTCAAAAATAGGTAGTTTGACTTAAATGGGAATAAAAGGAAAATAGAAATTTAAAATTTAAATTTTTAATTAAATTCTAAAATAAATAGAATCTAATTTTAGCCTTTTGTTTTTAATAAAAAATAGTTTACATTTTATCTTCACTAAAGAGCCAAGGCAGTGCTACTCAAGGTTAAATGCTGTGGTATTTTCATAGATTGAAATGGATGGTAAGCCCCAAGTTGGTTTCTTCAATCTCATTCTTCAGTGCTTCTTCCCAAATAATGTATTTCATTGTTAATATAAAGTGCACTGTTGTACTCTCGAAAGAACTTGGCAGTTCATAAATAAAGAATAGGCAAAAAAAATGGAAATCTTTGCCAGCCTCCAAGTCCCTTAAGGTTAATTTAACTGTCACACGTAATTTCCCAGGAAAGAAAGCAGCCTATGTCCATGAACCAGCCAGTTAACTCATCTACGCTTGCATCGCACATTTCACTCCTGTGTAATTTTTTCAGCACAATGTGATTTACTGTGTCAAAGGCATTGATAAGGTCGGTAACCACATTCTGTTCACACTGATTATTCAGTTACTTTAGGCAAATCTTGAAGCATCCACAGCAATTTAACGGGTCCTTCATTACAAGATTGCAAAACACCGGCATTAGATAATTAAACTTCCCATACCTATAACATGATTCTTAACACATCAATAAGACATTAGAAGAGTTTGTCACAATCATTCTGTAATCACTTAAAATTTTTTTTCTGCCTCCTCCCTGAAAAAAAAGAAAAAATCCAGGCATCACAAATGCATTTTTAGTGTTTCTGTTTGAAATTTAATGGGCTCTAATTAATTTTCCAGGGACTGTTTGTCCTAGTTTGGGTTCATCCTGCTGATTCTAATCCTACTTCCATTTCCATGTTGCTTTTCATTGCACCTGGATTAAGAACAGGAAATAGAAGAGAAGGCTCTGGGGCCCCAGCCCTTGCCTCCATTTCCACTGGTGTGTAAACTAGTGGTAGCTGTTCTGGTTATCTATTGCTGCATAACAAGCTACCTATAAGTATAGGTAAATATAAGTGGTTTAAAACAACCATCATTTATTTTGCCCCTGAATCTACAATTTGGACAGGGCTCAGAGGGGACAGACAGCCTTTTCCTTCTCCCGCAGCATCAGCTGGTGACCACAGCCAGGGGCCGGAACCATCATCCAAAGACTCACTCACACGTCTAGCAGTTGCTGCTGGCTGAAACTGGGACTTCAGCTGGGGCTGTTGTCTGGAACACCTGCATGTGGCCTCTCTGTGAGCCAGATTGGCTTCCTTGCATAGTGGCTGGGTTCCAAGATCGAGTGTCCCAAGAGGACAAGGCAGAAGTACATGGCATTTTTTAAAAATTATTTATTTATTTTATTTATTTATTTGGCTGTGTTGGGTCTTCGTTGTCTCGCGTGGGCTTTCTCTAGTTGTGGTGAGCGGGAGCTACTCTTCGTTGCGGTGCACAGGCTTCTCATTGTGGTGGCTTCTCTTGTTGTGGAGCACAGGCTCTAGGCGCGTGGGCTTCAGTAGTTGTGGCACATGGGCTCAGTAGTTGTGGCTCGTGGGCTCTAGAGCGCAGGCTCAGTAGTTGTGGCACACGGGCTTAGTTGCTCCGCAGCATGTGGGATCTTCCCAGACCAGGGCTCGAACCCGTGTCCCTTGCAATGGCAGGCGGATTCTTTTTTTTTTTTTTCCCAAATTTATTTATTTATTTATTTATGGCTGCATTGGGTCTTTGCTGCTGTGCGCGGGCTTTTCTCTAGTTGCGGCGAGCGGGGGCTGCTCTTCATTGTGGTGCGCGGGCTTCTCATTGCAGTGGCCTCTCCCGTTGCGAAGCACGGGCTCTAGGCGCACGGGCCTCAGCAGTTGTGGCTCACCGGCTCTAGAGCACAGGCTCAGTAGTTGTGGCGCACGGGCTTAGCTGCTCCGCAGCATGTGGGATCCTCCCGGACCAGGGCTCAAACCTGCGTCTCCTGCATTGGCAGACGGGTTCTTAACCGCTGCGCCACCAGGGAAGCCCTACATGGCATTTTTATGATCTACCTTTGGAAGTCATAGAGCACCACTTGCAACTGTACTGTATTGATTGAGGATATCACAGAGGTCAGCCCCGGTTCAAGAGGAGGGGACATTGGCCATACTACTTGATGGGACGAGTGTCACTTTCTCACCGTACAAGGAGCATGGGGGATGGGGAATATATTGTGGTGGTCATCTTTGGAAAATAAAATCTTCCACAGTTGCTAAATAAATCATTCAGATGGAAATATTCATTTAAAGAAAGGACCTGCTTTTGAAAATATTTAGGTACTACCGTTGATATCTAGGTACCATTATCTAAACATTGGCTCAGGTATAGTGCTGAGCAGTATGCTAGGGGCTAGGGTTTTAAAGAGGAATATGGCATTTTCCTTACCTTTAAGGAGTGTTTAATCTATTGGGAGAGACCTGAAGTGAATAATTACAATTATATGTGATATATGCAATAATGCAGGTAAATGTTGATATACATGTGAAAAGAAAACTTCATCTCATTCTACCTGAATGAAACATAGATGCATTCACAGAGGAGAACCCTTTATGGTGGCTCTTAAGAACTGTGGTAATAAAAAAGGGGAGAGGGAATCATTTATAGTGGTAGTTATGGGATACCTCATCAGCTATATTTCTAATAAGGATACTAACTTCAAGGCGATTGGAAATAATCTTGTACTTGGATTATTCTAGTTGCATCTTTTTTTAAATTGAGGTCTAGTTGATGTACAATGTTAAATAGGTTTCAGATGTAAAACAGTGATTCACAGCTTTTAAAGGTTGTACTTCATTTACAATTATTATAAAATATTGGCTATATTCCCTGTGCTGTACAGTATATTCTTATAGCTCATTTTATACATAGTAGTTTGTACCTCTTAATCCCCTACCCCTAGCTTGCCCCTCCCCCCTCCCCTCTCACCTCTCACTGGTAACCACTTTAGTTGCATCTAAAGTTTAACTTCTCATACAGTATATCTGAATAAGTCATACTTGGCTTAGTGACACTTTAATTACAAAAGAGAATGACATGCTAAAAATCATGAATTAGTACATAATACAAAATGTTATAAATGTAATATCTAAATACCTGACATTTCCATTAGACACTTGAGTATTGGCTTCCAAACCATTATTTACCAATAAATATGCATTGAATAAGTGAATAAATAAATAACCATTTGTCATTGTTCTCAAATAGCATAGTCTCTCAAAGTATTAAAGTGTTCCTTAATTGCTCCTAAAACAAATTTAAGTCATGTCTATGTGAGACCAAAGAAAATGGTTTTGGGTAAGAAATAAACATCCAAATTCTTTTTCATCTATGAATTTTTAACATAAATGAGATGGTTTTATGCAAATAGTTCTGAGACTTTTTCACTTACAAATTGATGGACATTAAGATGTTATTACTTACGGACATTAAGATGCTTCCAGTATTTCACTATTACAAACAATGGCATCTCTGGGTAATAACTGTGGATTGTTCTGACTTTTCTGTATTTTTCAGAATTTCATTTTGGAAGTAATATGAAAATATGTCTTGGGTTTTAGAAAGACACCAATGCACCACAGGCATACGATAGCCAGAGACAGGTTACTTATTATATAAATAGGTGGTTCACATTTGGTTTTAATTCTGCCTCCCATTTCATTTCAGAATGTTTGTTTCTAAGGGGAGTCTTCCAGCAAAAAGCTTTCTGATTGGTCTACTCTTCATTTTTACTCCAACTAGGCAAACAATATAGGAGTGAGGGAAACATTTTGGGTAAAGAGCTAAGAACAGGTTGGAAATACTGTCCCTATTTGGACAACTTTTAAAGAAATAGCTTCTTTTTTAATTAATTAATTAATTAATTAATTAATTATTTTTGGCTGTGTCGGGTCTTCATTGCTGTGCGCGGGCTTTCTCTAGTTGCGGTGAGTGGGGGCTACTCTTTGTTGCGGTGCACAGGCTCTAGGCGCGCAGGCTTCAGTAGTTGTGGCACATGGGCTCAGTAGTTGTGGCTTGCGGGCTCTAGAGCTCAGGCTCAGTAGTTGTGGCACACGGGCTTAGTTGCTCCGCGGCATGTGGGATCTTCCCGGGCCAGGGCATGAACCCATGTCCCTTGCATTGGCAGGCAGATTCTTAACCACTGCACCACCAGGGAAGCCCCAGAAATACCTTCTTGCATGTGGATTTATTTATCTGTTGGAGAGCTTAGATTATTTTCTTGTTTAAAAGTGTGCCCTTTGTTAGAAGTCAGGATAGTGGTTACTCTTGGATGGAGAGAGAATAACTGGTAGGGGCTGGGGATGGCAGACTGCTGGAGTGCTGGAAACGTTTCTTAAAAGGGCTACAAGCTGCACACAGATGTACTCATTTTGTGAAAAGTCATCAAGCTGTACACTTTTGTTTCCTGTACTTTTCTATATATATGTTACTCTTCAAGTACAAGTTAAAAAATACAGGACCATGAATGAAAGATGATGTCATTTTGGCAGGCCCAAAGAAAACACAATCAATGAAATAAAGGGATGAGGCAAGAGGACTTGTAACTCAAGGAGTAATTTCAGGACAAAATGCTATCCCTATGTCATTCAAGAAAATGAGAAAAGGTAGCTAATGAAAAAATGCCCACCATATCACATAATATTTTTTTACTCTTTGCAATAAATTTAATAATATTGCAGACTTTGACTATTATTCCTTTGTTTTATCCATAAAGTGGTCACCATGGTAGTTACTCTTTCCCAGGTGAATCCCTTCACCTCTGTACTTGATCCTCACCCCTACCCCCAAATCCACCAACACCTTACTGCATCAATTAATCATGCCCTATCTTGGCCTCTCCACTGGTTCCTTTCCCTCAACCTGTAAAAAATATTCAAATCTCTTCCTATTCTGGAAAATATCTGCCCACAACCAGGCTCCTTCGCCAGTGCTTACCCTCATCTTCTGTCATTTCCTCTGTTTTTAACTATCCCTTAACTCTCTGCAACTCAAAATGGTTATGTGAGTCTGTTGCACTATTGTATTGTAATGACTTATGTGTTACCCACCCAACACTATCAGACTAGCAGCAGTGAAGAGACCATGTTTATTCATCATCTATTAGCAGAACCAAGTACACAGTCTTCCTTTCTGAAAGCTGCATGCATCGTTACCACCAGGAAACTGTTGAGTAAGTGATTCCCCCCGTGCCATGACAGAAGAGCACATTTCACCTCCTTCATCACACCACCACTGCCCCTCCCTTGGAGTTTAGATCTGCTCTGACTCAAGTTTCCTTAGAATTGGTTAGTCCTGTGATCTCTGGAATCTAGCCTGCCTACCACTGTTTTCCTAATAACTGACCATGTGCCCAACTCGTGGTAGGGGCTTCATAGCTATTCCTCTAATAAATGAAATGAGGGAATAAATGAATGAATGTAAAAGAAGTATGGAAATAATCTGAAGTAGACTGGCAAAGTTCTTGGGGCTGGTCCGGAGAGAAGACGTTTCTAGTTTTCATCCTTTGCTGTACCTAGACTAGAGCAATGTTTTTCAAACTGCTCATTAAGATCAACTAGTAAGTTGTGAAATCAACTTTATGAGTCACAAATGACATTTTAAAATGAAATAGAATAGAACAAATAGAGGGAATAGAATAGAATAGGATGGAATGGAATAGAATGGAATGGAATGGAAGAGAAAAGAAAATATTAGTGAATTGCAAGTAGTAGAGGAAAGCAATATTTCATAACACTTTTTCTCAGTTGTATATATTCATGTACATGCCTATTCTGAACTTCCATTTAAAATATTTCTTATGTGTGTCAGGGTCAAAAAATTGGAAAACTACTTCCCTAGTAGCCTGTGCAGGATATCATTAATGGAACTTCGAAAGGTAGACAGTCGTGAGAGAAATTAGGTTATGGTAAAGATCAGCAAAGTTTGAGCTGCTTATTTCTTTATTATTTTTGGTTATCATTTGGTATTTTTGGCAGCATAAAGTCTTCTAAACAAGTTAATCTTCAACTCAGAGCCACAGTTCACTTTGAAATGTCCACAAATACTTTTTGAAATAGGGGATGGATAAATCAACTATCCACATAGAATGTATTACTGTACCGATGTCGCAAAAACACACTACACAGGGCTCAATGTGGAAATAACATGCATTACTTTTTTGAGTGAAAAAATAAAGTTTCAATACATATCAGATATACATATATCTGACACTTACTTGATTCTCAATTCTCTAAAAATGTTCTCAGGGTCTGCCTTTACATTTTCTTCATCCATTAGCAGTTTCTTACATAAAATCTCATTTTATTTTTATATTATTTAATATAATCTAATTTCCTAGCTATACGTCCAATCAGATTGAGCCAGTGGCCTTCACTGCAACCTGTTCACTTTGATTCTCTTTGACCATGACCCCGTAGTTAGAAGTTACGTTAGGGACTTTCCTGGAGGCGCAGTGGTTAAGAATCTGCCTGCCAATGCAGGAGACACGGGTTCAAGCCCTGGTCTGGGAAGATCCCACATGACGCGGAGCAACTAAGCCCGTGTGCCACAACTACTGAGCCTGCGCTCTAGAGCCTGCGAGCCACAACTACTGAGCCCGTGTGCCACAACTACTGAAGCCTGCGTGCCTAGAGCCCGTGCTCTGCAACAAGAGAAGCCAATGCAACGAGAGACCCACGCTCCGCAACGAAGAGTAGCCCCCGCTCTCCGCAACTAGAGAAAGCCCGCACGCAGCAACAAAGACCCAACGCAGCCAATAAATAAATTTATTTAAAAAACAAACAAACAAAGAAACCAAACCAAACAAACAAAGATATCCTGCTAGTAGGTCTCCCAGCTTCCAGGCTCCATCCCACATCAAGCTGTTCTCTGTACTGCTATCTGTTGAATGCATGAATGAACTATACTGATAGGGAAAGTCCAGTTGTCACACATTAATATTCTGCTTATGGAAAATATGTTCTTTTAATATTTCCTAAATCCAGATTGCATCTAGGAGAAAAGATAGCAAGTGTGAAACAGTCAAGACAGAGAATCAGACCAGACAGCTAACTCGAAATACTTTCAGACATGTAGGAGAGTAGTTTTGTGAGGTTTTCTCAAAACCTATAGTAATTGTAAAGGGAAAACGAGGAATGAACACTGACCTCAGGTGTGGTGAGATGTCTGTCTTTGGAACCATTTAAGTGCAAGCCACATGATTATTGTTTGAGACGTGAGGGAGAGAACGCCAGCACTGGGAGGTGAAGGGTGAACCCACAGCTCTGAAGCCCTTTTATTTCCTAGAATCTGTTTCTAGACGTTCTCCAAAAACACACAAACAGGCAAAAGGCTTTTCAACTCCCTGGCACTACTAAGGGCAGAGTTATCTGTTAAAGACATGAAGGCATTCAGGGAGCCCTCTGACAGCCATTGATTTTTACAGATGGTTAAAATGACTCTCAGGGAAACACAGACAGCAGGTTTTCTGCCTTTACTATCTTCTTCTTGTGCTTTTAGAGACCTGTACAAGAAAAAAGGATTGAACTCTATAAGCTTTGTATATGAAAGCCTCATAAAAATATTCCAGGGAGGGGGGAAAATGGGGAGTTGTTTGATGGGTACAGAGTATCAGATTTGCAAGGTGATAAAGTTCTGGAGATCTGTTTCACAATGTTTTCTCACTAACACAACTGAGTGAGTAACAGTACTTTAAAATGGCTAAGACGGTAAATTTTATGTTGTCTTTTTTACCACAGTAAAACAATATCTTACTGTGTGTGTTTTGTTTTGTTTTTTAATTAATTAATTAATTAATTTATTTATGGCTGTGTTGGGTCTTGGTGGCTGATTTGATTACAAATCAAATCAAAGGGTTTCGAAGTTCTGTGCCATATGGTTGACATCCTAACAGTAATAATAGTTATGAGAACCCAGGCAGCCAGGACCTTTAACGGTCTTATCCAAGCTGCTGCCTGGGTGCAAAATACTATTAGTCACCTCACTCAATAAACAGACAGAGCTGGATGTAGCCCAGGGGCTAGGGTGCAATGTTCATGAGTGCTTAGTGCTAAATAACGAAGAGTTGTGAGCCAGAAAAGGAACTTGGTAAAATTTATAATATATAAAGGGATATGGCATAGTTAGTGATAATATGATGACCCCTTTTGCCACTCAAAATAGAGTTAAAAGAGATGAATGTAAATTAGAAATTTTACCCCATTAAGTTGAAGTGCACCATGACACTTGGAAAGTTAATTTTCACAGCGTGTGATTTAACAAGATTATATATGTAGAAAACATCCTGCCCAGAGCCAGACACAGAGCACAGATTTTTGTCTCTTCTATTTTATAATGTACCTAGAACAGTGCTTGGCATATAGTAGACATTCAACGTGCATTTGTTGAATAAATGAATAGTAAGGACTTAGTAAATGTTAGCTAACGATGTCTTAGATTTCCAACATGAAAGAAAAAAAAACACTCTCTGTGGAAGATGTGAACAAGCTGACAAAACTGGAACAAATTGCAGCTCAAGATATTGTGCAGAAGGAAACTTTCTAAAAATTCAGATGCAGTAAGAAAGACAGTGAAACCTATGAAAGATGATACAGAAGAAGCAGCTTTTGGAAACCTGAGAACATGACAATAGGTGGTCATACACTATGTTGATGGATAATATTCTCACACCTAAGCCTGCAGGTTTCAGACTTTCCCTTTTCTCTTAGTGCCTCAATTTATTCAATATTCATTTGACACACGTTTAATAAGTGCCAGGTGCTGTGCTTGCCCTAGAGATATGAACACGTATAAAACCTAGATCCTGTCATTTAAGGAGCTCACAGTGAGGGGGGAATGCAGACACACAACTAAATGTCATAATGTGGTAACATAACACAACGTAATGGAGCCACATAGAAGGGTGTGATTCGTGTTGTCAGCTGGTGTGAGGAATGGAAGGGGTAGAAGCTTAGGCAATGGTCCTGACCTGGGGGCATCAGAATCCCCTGGAGGGCCTGTTACAGCCCACATTACAGGGCCACCCTCCTGCGCCCCGCCCCCCCGGAGGACCCAGTGGATTCTCAGTGGGGCCCAAGAGTTTGCATTATCTAACAAGTTTCAGGTGATGATGCCTTCTCTGAAAATCACTGGCTTAGGGTAATTAAATTTAGTTGGCATTTAAACCAGGGCAGGGAAAACAAGATGTTTGGCTTTTTTAGTTACGACAGCTGATTCAGGAATCAAGGAACCCAGACATCCAACTTAGAGATCACAGTTCTGCCTGTGCTTTCTTGACTGTGAGAAGCACCTCAACCATTATCCTTCCTTGTCACAGTGTTTGGAAGAGGAGCTACAGTAGAGGCTTTTACAAGTACCACTTCTGCAGTGAGAACATACTATTTGTTGTTAATAAAACAGAAAAGAGGGGCAGGGCAGGCTGGTGGGGCCTCTTGGTTCCTGGAGGAGAGGGTGATAATCTGAATCTAAGAGCAGATAGTGTCCTGAGATATGCCATCTGATGACACAGTACTGGGTTATGGTGTTTTCCTGCCAGTCTGCCAGTGCCGGGACTCGGCCAATGAGTGGTCTGAGGAAACGGAGGCTCCCTCTCCATCTCATACTGGTGCAGAGGGGGATTCAATCCATGTGATGGAGGGTGTCAAAGGTCATGTTTTGTTGTTTAGCAGCATCACTCCACTCCGTATCCCCCCGCAGCCACCCCGAGAACTCTTACTTGGACCGGAGAGCAATGAGGCTGGGCCACAGGAGGGGTTGGAAACCACTATCTAACATTGAGCTCAGAAAAAAACAGAAATGCCAGAATCTGAGAGACACCTCAAGAAAGTTCGAGGAAAGATACCAGGAAAACCACAAGCTTGAAGGACTTAAGGGAGAAGAGCTGGAGGCAGACAAACCTGGGTTTGAATTCAGCCCTGCTCTTTATTTCCTGGGAGTTTGGAAAATTTGCTTAAATACTCAGCCTGAGTTTTCTTTATTTGTGATTGTTGGACATTGAGGTTGTTTTTATTTTTCACAATTGTGTAAAATACTACAATCAATATCTGTACATCCTTGAATTAATCTATGGTAATTTAGAAGAGATTCCTAGAAGCTGCATCACATCAAAAGTATGAATTTGATGCATGGTCAAAAGTATGAATTTGATGCATGTGGTTAAATTGCTTTCCTGACAGTTTTCAGCATTTTATGTATATTGACAGTATATGGGAGCGCTGGTTTCCCAGCATCCTAGATATCATGGGGTAGTTAATAAAAAAAAAAACTTGATTTCGTTGATTTTACATAAAAATATGCATCCTATTGTGTTATGTGGCAATGCTGTAATCACTAATGAAGCTGGATATTTTTCACACATTTATTGGCCATTTATATTTTTCTTCTTCTGTGAATTGCCAGTTTATGGCCCATACCCATTTTTCTATTAGTCTGTTTGTATTTTCCTTATCGTTTTATAAGAATTCTTTATACACAAAGAAGAGTTCATTTTTATCTGTCATAAGTTTGCAATCTTTGCCTTTTTATTTTTTATGATGGCCTTTTATATTTAGAAGCTTTAAGGTTTATGTGAATGGAATAATTTCTGATGCTCTTTGAAATTATTTATGGCATGTATTCCTAATGATTTGGGGGAAAATGCATTTATATGTACACATAATTACTTTGGACCCTTATCCATGGAGGGTTAGATGTACAGATATTAGGTATACGGAGTATAGAAAAGCCAGAAATGAAGTCACTCATATATTGAGTTATAGGATTTAATGTTTAATGTAGAGACATATACACAAATCAACACAATTCTTAATTTTTTTAGTGATTTCAGATTTTGAATATGCTTTTATATGTATGTATCAGGTATTTTGGTGTTTAAATATTTAAATAAAACATTTCTTCACAGAGATGATATAATGTACTTTTGCCTGGAACTAGCAAATGCACAATATATCGACAAATATTACATGCTTATATTTATTCAAGCTACCACAACAAGGGAAATATGAATGAAGACTAAGAAATTTATGAAAATTTTTTCCAATGCCAGATAGGATGTTTATGTGTAGAGGGAATGATATTAAATACAAATGAGATAACTAAAATTAGACACATGTAGCACTGTGTCTACTATTTTCTTTTCCTTATTCTCTTTTTTCTTCCCTCTGGCTCAAGCAATCAGAACTGAGTAAATAATGTGTTGTTTGATACATTTTTTTAATGTGGTATGAATCCTGTGAAGAGGATCCAGAAAAGCACAAAAGAACAGCATAGACGAATTAGTCCATTTCCAGGCCTAAAGGTAGTGCCGCAGCTCAACAGTCCTGACCAGTGGGCTCCTTGCATAAATATTTCCCAGGTTGACCGTCAACACATTGAGAAGAGGATTAAAAGGTTAGAAAGGAAAGCTTCAGAAAAGGTGAAGGCTGGGTTGAAGGGACTAAGGCTTCAGAATTGGCTCAGACCTGTTATTTAATTTCATTCCGCCTAAGGCAAATGGTTCTACGAACACAGATGACATATAGCTAATAGTATGTTATTTGAGTGCTTGATAATGGAGCAGTAGAAAATAACTTTTTTTTAAGTCTTGCTCTTTTTTCATTGTATAGGTCCAAGACTCATCTGTCACGTGGATCCCATAAAGGAAAAGGGGTCATGGAGAATATTTTTCCTTATTCTCAGGTTAAAGAACCTGACGTTTGAACCAAGAAAAGAAGCATGATAACTTGAGGATATGAAAGGCTATCAGTTTTCCTTCCCACCCCACAGAGGGCTGAGAAAAGGAGGGACTGAGAAAGTGAGGAATAATGTCCTGGATCTCTGGACTGTTAACTTTGTACATAGACCGATACTAAAATAACTAAATAAATGAAAAGGAAAATCTAGGGAAATATTAAAATATACCAGCCCTAGCTCCATATTTCAAAAACGATCCCCCTAACTTGCAGAGAGTGGCCCAAGGAAGGACACCAATGGCTCTGCTTGAAATGTATACCCACCAGTCACTGAGCCCAGGAGATGGGCTGCTATGACTGGCCAGGTGCAGAGCTGGGGGTACGGAGGAAATGTTCTGGGGAACCAAGCACAGGGGTTACTGTAATGCACCGCAGAAAGACAGAAGCAGAGCTGCGACGAGGTGGGTTTTTTTTTTTTACTCTTTTTTTTTTAATTAATTAATTTATTTATTTATTTATTTTTGGCTGTGTTGGGTCTTCGTTTCTGTGCGAGGGCTTGCTCTAGTTGCGGCGAGCGGGGGCCACTCTTCATCGCTGTGCGCGGGCCTCTCACTATCGCGGCCTCTCTTGTTGCGGAGCACAGGCTCCAGACGCGCAGGCTCAGTAGTTGCGGCTCACGGGCCTAGTTGCTCCGCGGCATGTGGGATCTTCCCAGACCAGGGCTCGAACCCGTGTCCCCTGCATTAGCAGGCAGATTCTCAACCACTGCGCCACCAGGGGAGCCCCGGTTTTTTTTTTTTTTAAGTAAAAAATTTTTAATTGAAGTGTAACACATACAGAAAAGCACACAAATTTTAACACCGGTATAGAGTTTGATGAATGTTTACAAAGTGGAAACACCCATATAACTATCACCAAGATCAAGAAATGAAACATGAGGTTTGAATTTTGTGTAAGTTCACTTAGGTCTTGATTGGCTTCTTTTGAGTCCCTTTCAGGGCCGATTTCTATATATGCTAACTCAATAAATGTTTCCTCAAAATGGATAAATCATAATCACCAGTGCTTGTAATCAAAGAATTAATTCAATCCTCTAAATAATAAATACAGAAATCTTTTGATTTTCATGATTTTTCTCTCATTCTAAGAAATATTCCTTTAAAAAAATAAAGAAAAAAAGAAAGAAAAGAAAAAGGATATGAAATGACCCTCAGAACCTTTTTGTCTTCCCACCATTTGTCAATCACCTGCCTGCTTTCAGTTCCCGTGTTTTGGGGTTTTCTTCATCTCCTTACTTTCTGCAGTGCTATTGAATAAAGCCAATGGCTTAATAATTATTTTTCTATATTTTGCTGTATTTTTACTTTTATGTTTTTACACAGAAATAAAGTTTTTAGAATTATATCGAATAATATCTATTCCGGTATGTTTTAGTAAAAGGTAATAGGTCTATGTTTTTTTTTTCCAAATACAGGCATACCTCGGAAATATTGCAGGTTCTGTTCCAGACCTCCACAATAAACAAATACAAATATCGTAATAAAGTGGGTGGCATTAATTTTGTGGTTTCCCAGTTCGTATAAAAGTTATATTTACACTATTCTGTAGTCTATTAAGTGTGTAATGGCATTATGTCTTAAAAAACAGTGTACATACCTTAATTTAAAGCTACTTTATTGCTAAAAAATGCTAACCATCATCTGAGCCTTCAGCAAGTAAATAGTAGTAACATCAAAGATCACCATCACAGATCACTGTAACAAACATAGTAATAATGAAAGTGTTTGAATTATTTCAAGAATTATCAAAATGTGACACGGAAACTTGAAGTGAGCAAATTCTGTTGGAAGAATGGTGCTGATAGACTTGCTTGACGCAGGGTTGCTACGAACCTTCAATTTGTAAAATATGTAGTATCTGTGAAGTGCAATAAGACGAGGTATGCCTGTAATTATTTTCTGTGTAATATATGTTCATGTTAAAATTTTGAAAATAACAAAGGAAAGTATAAAGAAACTGAACATCATTAATCCCACCACACAGGAATAACCACTTCAAACTTTATGATTTTCCAGATTTTTTTTCTATGAATATATACGTCTCTTCTGCTTCACAAAATTCATAACTTCTGTCAGTTATGTATACTGCTTTTTTCTCACTTCAAAATCATATGGCTTTGCACTTCTAATTAGAAAGCACATAATGAGAAATGTAAGTGAAATTAAACATATGCGCTACTCAGTAGTATTTCACCTTGAGCAGTCGGCAAAGGGTATAGAATCAGAGGAACTCTGCAGAATCAAAAAAAAATTAAAAAAAAAAAAGGCACTATGAAGTTCTAATGGCCAACTCCTACATGCAAACCAATAGAGCTCATCTGGTGACTATAAATCTCAATTAGGAGAATAGCTAAAGAACTTAGTGGATCTTTCAGAGATTGAAATTTTAGCCAGTTCCTCCACAAGCAGCATATGGATCATCCATTGTGTGTCACAGTTCTACAGAGAAGCTATACAATTTCTGAATTAAGTTTAATCTCTTATGGGAAGTTAATGAGACCATTTAAGAAATCATTTAAGATATGAGCTAATAATTTAGATAGCAATCTGAGATTAATCTCTAGGAAAAGGAGCTCTCTTCCACAGTTTATGGGTTTCTCTGCAATTGATAAACATGAAGCATGGTTTCAAAGGTAACTGAATCTGTTCAAAAGTGAAGTTAATTTTGAACATGATAAATTCAGGTATCAAGACTTGTAACAGGGAAGAGAATGTGGTTGTAAAATTGTTATCTAAATTGTTGGGACTGAAATGAAGGCAAAAGCATACTAAACTTAAATCCTCTGACATAGATTTCTTGTAAATAAATCTCCAGGCAATCTTACAAACAGCTTGGAGATTGGTTTACTTTAAGAGAAATATTGAAAGGAAAATAGGAGATTACTTTAATAAATTTGAATTGGAGAAGGTAGAAACCATAAAGAAAATAAAAATGATTTATTTGACTATGTTAAAAAATGGTCTATACATTTACATTTAAAAATCTACAAAGCAAAAAGGTAAGATAACAGATAAATGAAACAATGTTTAAAAGTTTTTGTATGTTTATTGTATCACAAAGAAACACACTTTTCACTGACGGGTTTTTTGAATGTAATTAAGTTTGTTGGGCTTAATTTATTCTGAGCCTCTGACCGTACTGGCCAACCAACTTGTTTCTGGGTGGGAGATATGGATCTTGTAGAGGTAGGCCTTTGCAACTACATCAAATAACTCTAACAAGGCCTTTATTGAATACCAAAAATTATACTTCATCAGGGTGGCAAATAAATTACAAGGATGCAGGCTAGCACTGCTCAAGGGCATTCATGGCTTTAAAGACTCACAAATCTAGGTTTAAATTCTGATCCTGCACTTGCTGGCTGGCAGGTTATTTACCTTTCTGACCCATAGTTTTTAATCTGTGAAATGGACATAAATACCTACCACACAAAGGTTTATATGATGATTAAATAAGATAAGGTATATTAAGCCCTTGAGAGAGTACGTGGCAAACAAAACATTTCTAAATACATGGTCAATACTAAAATGCAATATTTCTTTGTGGCAGTCAATTAAGGAACAAACTATAAAAAAGAAGCATATATAATGAAGCTTAGGAGTATGGCTTCCACAGGACAACACTAAGGTAAAGTCTTCAATATCAAGTCAATTTTGTCTCAGTAAAAGTATAAAAGCCAATGGGAAATTTTTACAAGAAAAGAAAGAAATAGAATTTATAAAATATACTAGTGCATTCAGTGAACGTGTTCAGTTTCTGGAAAACGTGAAATTGTTGTCATTCTAAAATAGAAATGAAGGCCTCTGAATTTTATGATTTTAGGTTTCGGACAGAAACAGCAAGCTAAGTCAGGGGTATGGTTTTTTGCTTTATTCCTTAGGGATTCTCTGTCAAGAGAACATTTTCCAAGAAGGTTAGCATCTAACTGAAAGAAATTTAAGTGTGACACTGATAGACTTCATAGCAGGAGATGAAAGCTGTGAAGGGAAGCATTCAGCTAGAGAAGGAGACAGAAGACTGCAGCCCACATCTGACCGACCACCTGTTTCTGTAGGACTGGCAAGCTAAGAGGAGGGAGAAAGCTTTTACATTTTTAAATGGCTGAAAAAATATTTTTTCATGACATATTAAAATTATATGAAATCAAATTTCAGTGTGCATAAATAAAATTTTAGTGGAACGTAGCTACACTCATTAGTTTAAGTATTGTCTATGGCTGCTTTCCCACTACAATGGCAGAGTTGAGTAGTTGTGATAGAGACCTTCTTTGTGGCCCACAAAACCAAAAATATTTACTATCTGACCCTTTGCAGACAAAGTTTGCTGACCACTGAGCTTGAGATAAGCTTAACCGGAAAACAATGTAGATGGATATTTTAATGATTTTGAAGTGGAGAAGGTCTTTCTAAGCACACAATCAAATACAATGCAGTTGTTAAAATGATGTAGACCCATATGTTTATTAACATAAAAAGATGTTACTATATTTTTAAATGAAAAAGGGGCAGATTATAAACAGAGCACATAATATGACCACATTTTTAAAAATATAGAAATAGATCAACCAATTGATTGATGGATTGGAGATTGGAAAATGTTGATAGTCTACAGATTTTGCCACCTGTAGGTATGAACACGGAACCACCAGATCGTTGCCATTTGTAAATAACTGATATGGTTATTTATCAGCATATGTCCCTGAAACCCAGTCCAGGATATAGACATACCTGCATAAACATTATTTGGAAGAATATACAATAAATGTTAACATTTATTTGGTAAGATTGTGGGTAATTTTTCATGGCTTTTTTTATTTACTCACACTTTTCTATATTTTTATATTTCTTAAACTAACAACATTATTACTCTTAGGATCAGGAAAAAATACTGTATGTTTATTTGGAAAGAGAAATAAAGCAAAGGAGAAGAAATCAACCAACTAATCAACTAAATAGCACCATTTCCATAAATTGTGAAATAGAAATGATGTTTGTTTCCTAAAATAATAAGAAATGCTTTGATTCTTAATTTTTGTCATATAATTTTCTGACTAAAATACATGCTTATCAAAGAAAATTTGCAAAATATAGTAAAAAATTTTAAAAACTTCCTAAAAATTAAAATATTGGTATATTTATTTTTTACGCAAAATTGGACACATTGTCCATTGTTTGTAGTTTGTGTCTTTATTTCTTAATATTTAGATAAGGTGATATACTATTATATTACCAAATGTTCTTTGAAAATGTTATTAATGGGTAATAATAGTTAATAATAATTAATAGTGAGCATCTACTATAATTTATTTATTCCTACATTCTTGGAAATATAGGGTTTTTAAAAATTCTTCTCGCTTATAAATAACACTTTGAAAAGGAAACTTGTATAAAAATCATCTCTGCTGTGGCTTAGTTTTCTGGGAGTGCATTTTGGGGGCATGAACGTTTTTAAACGACTCTTGAAACACATTACTTAGTTGCTTTCCAGGGAGCCTTTTCCAATAGTCCCAATCATCTCAACTTACTTCATACCTGCCAATTTAAGGTATTATAATTTTTAAAAATAAATCATCCATTTTCTAGAATGTTTTAATTTCTGTTTGAAAACTAGTTACACTGATTTATTTTTGTATGTTTGCCATATAAATGACATTTTGATGGCAAGTGCTATTATCATAGAACTATACTGCTGACAGTTATCTAATAAATAAATTATGGGCCCGAAATTTTATTGAAAGTTTTAAAAAAAGGTTTTTTTAACAATAGCTTTTTAAAGAAGAACTTTATCTATGACTCTTTTTTTCTGTATAATTTTTTTTCCCAAAAAAGTGGTGGCGTTCTATTTGTCTACGAGATGAAAGTATTCTGGTCTTACAGTATTTTAATTTCAGTTGGTAAAGTGGTATAGAGTTTTTAGTATTCATATTAAGCCTAGATCATAACCATTCTTCTACTAAATCATTAAGGATAAAAAGAACTATATTCAGTTTATAGCTCATGGTATTTGCCATTGATTCATATGTTTTTAAATTAACATTCAAAAGGATTTTTTATTTCTGTGGAATATTGTTCATGCAGTTAGTATGTGGTAGCATCAGGTAACTGCAGTGGCACGTTTGTTTACTTTTTTAAAAAAGTTTAACTTTTAATGTTTAGGCTTAGATGCTTTCATACACAGTGAGTTAGAAATATCAAGGGGAAAAAGCTTTGCAAAGAAACACACATAACTAACCTTTCTCACCAAACCTTAACTGCTACCAATCACCATTTAATATAACCCTGGTATCATTTCCAGTCTTAATTATAATGTTCCTTTCTACATTGCTGTACATCTTATCTTAGTATCACACAGTTCTTAGGTCAGCTTTTCTATCTCTACTTCATGTGGGCTACTAATACTAACTAAAACTCTTTCATGTAATTGAATCAATGGTTTTGGTTGTCTTTTTTTTTAGCAAGCCCTGATCACCTAGGAATAGGACAACTTACAACTGGCTATTCTCTCATTTGACAAAAGTAAAAACCAGGAGAAAAAAGGCATGTGGAGCTCATCGTACACTGCAACCGTACAATAACTTCCTAGTTAGTAGCACTATCCAAGTGTCATTGAACCCACTCACTGTGATTCACTCGCCAGCAATTTCTAATTTTACAAATAATTGGAAAGAGAATGTATCAGAAATAGCTTTTAGGAAGAAATTTTTATTTATGTAGAGAACATTTTAAGACATATTCAAATATTTTTACGAACAAGGATTTAATGGGTTCCACGATAATGGTCACATGAAGATCATTCCAATACACTATTGTGTATTAATTTCACAGACGGGATGTCTATCCATTTAAGGAAATCTAGCTTTCAATAACAGTTAACAACAAAAAATGACAAGTTTTTTGTGTATTGAAAATTATAAATTACTTGCTACTAACTCTCCATATATATACTGCATTGGAAAAATTGGTTGGAACTGACAGGTAATTTCATAGCAAGTTCCTAAATATAGTCTTGGACCACTTCGATGTGTCTTGAGCAGGAACTACTAGGAGTCATTTTAAAAGTCTTGGACGTAAAAGGAAAAAGTTTAATTGCACATAGCTTCCCCTGGTAAGAATGGGCACAGCACAGGAACTACTGGTTACCTCCTGGCAAGAACAACTGAAAAATCAGCTGGGGGTTGGGCATGTGTGTTTCTTTTTTAAATGTTTGGGCATTCACCCAGTCCTGTAAGCTATGACATTCCTGGGCAGGGTATGCTGGTAGTGGAAATATTGATGGTTATTCGAACGACTGAATTCTCCACTCTACAATATGGAAACTGGCGGACTTTACCTCAAACATAAGCCCTCCACCCTCTCCCTCACCACCTCCACCCCACATCTAACATATTAGGTTAAGAATATAAATTACTTTAGGTCTTTCTTCCAGCAGGTACTCAAAGAGAAGCTTAAAAAACCTTAACTATCCTGATTTTGGGGGTTGTATATAATGTTTATAGTTATCAACTTATAAATTTATACAAATTACAAACATATAAATAGAAAAACAGCCTCTGTTAGAAGTTGGCAAGAATGAGGATGGTACAGTTAGGGATTTTTTTTTTTTTAATTAATTAATTTATTTATTTTTGGCTGTGCTGGGTCTTCGTTTCTGTGAGGGCTTTCTCTAGTTGCAGCAAGCGGGGGCCACTCTTCATCGCGGTGCGCGGGCCTCTCACTATCGTGGCCTCTCCTGTTGCGGAGCACAGGCTCCAGACGCACAGGCTCAGTAGTTGTGGCTCACGGGCCTAGTTGCTCCGCGGCATGGGGGAATCTTCCCAGACCAAGGCTCAAACCCGTGTCCCCTGCATTGGCAGGCAGATTCTCAACCACTGCGCCACCAGGGAAGCCCCAGTTAGGGATTTTTGTTTATCCATTAGCTTCACCGTGAAAAATTACATCTAGAATCAAAGATAATTTGGTGTTTTTCTACTACCAATATCCAAACAAGCAATTGGCAACACTTTTAGACTTGGGGGAGAGTTCCTAATCAGAAGTGTGAGGTCACAGATATCTCCTCTTAAAGTAGGGTAAGAAGATGGGTCTCGTCTTGAATGCCAACACTAATGGATTAGGACTGACTGCCCATAGCACATTGTGGAGAAGGATTCTAAGGCTGTGCTGGTGGCCAGTGAGAAACACTGTTTTTAGCCATTAGCTCTGTCCGCCTCAAGCGTGGGAGCACAAGGTGGTGGCACACTTACCTTGTGTTTGCCATTCCTGACTTAAGACATTAATTGGCACACCCAGATTTGAATCAGAGTCTGTCGCTTAGTAGCTGTGATCACTTGGGCAAGTTATTTGATCTCCTTAAGTCTCAGTTTCCTCATTTGTAAATAGGAATAAAAAAAATGCTTAATCTTACAGGGTTGTTTTAAGGATTAATAGATTAATTAACGTTAGAAAATACTTAGAGTCTGGCACATGATAAGCACTCTATAAACAAAAGCTACTATTGTTATTATTAATATTATCATCCATGAATGTTTTGAAATCAAGTCCGTGGTTTAAAATTTTTTTTTAAAGTACTGGGCCCTGAAAGCATAAACAAATAGATAAAAGTGAAGCTGTTGTAGAGCTTTGGCTGAAGGCCCAAGGGCCCTACCTACTCTGCATCAGCTAACCCCACTCAGAGGCATCTTCAAAGAACTCCTAGGATCCCAGAGCATAGTTTGAAAATCCCTGAAGAAGGTTATTTAGAAGTGAAAACAATGCTCCTCTTTTGAGGTTTGCTCTGCATTTGTTCGCCAGTTAGGCTTTAATAAGAAAGGCCATAGTCAGGGCAAAATGGCCAAATTTAAGGCAGAGAGAAATTCACTAGAAAGAAACTGTTCCTGGTTGTGAGGTATTAAGAATCAGGCAGTAAATTTACATGGTTACCATTAGAATAAAAAATATTTAATTGAGATTATTTTCGGCAAATAAAATAGGATTAAAATTCACTTTCAGTGATTTCAAGGATAAATTGGATCCCTGGTTTCATATTTATATCTTAAAACATGGCTAGATTTAGTTAAAAGAATTTAGCTACAAAAAAGTAACTTCCAAGAGTCAGCCAAAGATCAGAATTTAGCTACAAAAAAAGTAACTTCCAAGAGTCAGCCAAAGATCAGATGAAGGTACGCAAAGGGGCTAAAGTAGGAACTCAAAAGAGGGAGTGGAGAATGTGTGGACTACCTGTCAAGCACCAATACAAACAGGGAAAAGAAATGTGCAAACAAAATGCTCACTTTAAAAATTCACGTTGTAAATAAGTTAATTAGATTTATAAAAAATGAATACTGTAACTAGCAATTATCCTATAAAGTATACTTTCTCTTCAAGGATGAATTTTAAAATAGAAATGTCTTGGTGTGTTTGAATAGCTTACGCTAATTAGTCACTGTGGAATACAACAGCATATATGGTAATTTAAATCACTGTTTACTAAAGAAAGAACAAAGGGTCTCTAATAGAGCTAAAGAAATAGACATGATCTGAATGATAATAATTATCTAATATACCAAATGGACTGGATTCATTAAAGGAAAACATTCTTTAATTATTTACCAAATTTACTTGCTCAAACAAGTGAAGTTCATATGAAATTCTATCGTTTATTCTGAAACCTTTCTATATCACATCTACAGATCATGAAGACTTTTGCTTGAGGAATACTCTTTTCAATATATTTTGCCTCATAGGACTTATGTAAGTCCCTTCTCTAATGACCATAAATGAGAGAGCCGCATAAATAGGTTACAACTTTACTTTTTAGAAGCTTTGGAAAGCTTTCAACTCTGAAACTAAAATATAAAAGGTCTCAAATATATGTCATACTCTATTAATCCCACAATGAAAATACTTTGAACATACTTAAATTATTATGATGGGACTCAATTACATAGTACAGTTTCAATTGCTTACAATTTTTCTTTAATGGCATGATTAAGTTTTGCTTTCTGTGTGTACATATGGCTAAAAAATAAAATTGACAGTCTTTCTTAGAATACACAAAATGTCAGATTTTGCCTTTGCAGTTGCCTCATTAATCATCTCCAACGACAAATTATGTTAATAAAGGTGGGAATATAAGAAAAAAGATTCTATTAAAATGCAGGATATTAATAACAGGATGATATATTGAAAACATTCTCAAATCTGATTTTTCAAGTCACTTCATTTCCATTATATATGCAGAAAATGGACTTTTACAGTGGCAAACCAGTTAATGCAAATTTATTCATTTTTTGCTTGCAAATAATATTACATCTGCATCATTTAAGCTTAGTTTCCCAAAAAATAGCCATTCTGAGGTCTAGTAGATTAGAGTCACAATGATACTATAAAGAAATTGCTCACATTAAACATAAAAGTTATAAAAAACTGGCACGATGTCAGTGAGTTATAAATGCTTAAAGAGTAAAAACATCCCCCTTTTTCCCCTCTCATATCCGTAAATGGCTAAAATTGCAACGAAATTCATCACCTACACAGGCAAAATGTCCTCGGATTCTCAGCTCACGTTCTTGGATTTTGTGCTGAAACAAAGATGAAGGATATGGTGGTAACTTTCAAACAGCACGCAGTAAACCAAACCTTACAAAAATGCATTTTGGGTAACTATTTTTATGGAATTTCCTGACTCATATTTTTAGAGTTCAAACATTGAGAAGAAATATTATGCCAATGAATACTCAATAATGTTTAGGAGTTAAACTGGCTACCTAATGAAGACAATATTCTCATTCTTCCATCTTGGCGACATCAACGCACCAGGACTGTACTCATCTTTTTCAAACTAAGTATAAAAATAACAAAGTAGTCATAATTATAAACCTATCCTGCTGCTTAAGGAGAGGGATGGCTTGGGCCTGAAGTTTTATAAGAATTTAATAAAAATGAAATATTTCTCACTTCTTTTAGAATATGATCTGAAATGCAAATAAAGGAAAAAATAACTCACATCTTCCTCGTAATACATTTTCTAAAGGGAGTTGAATCATTAAATTTATACATGTTAAAATTGTACTGCATTAAGAAATCAATTAATTATGAAATTCTTGAAAGCCTAGGATTAAGCAACGTTTAAATTTTTATATCAAGCTGCAAACTTAATCTTATCTTGGAGAAGCAAGTTTAATCTTATGTTAGGTGTTATATACCAGTGCCAACAAATTAATATTCTACTTTACAAGAAATATTTCTGGGTGCTTTTCTTTAAAATCCTTTTTTGAGCATTGGTTTTTCATATTAAATATTTGATTCTTAGCTTTAAAATGAAGAAACATTAAACTGGAAAAGAGTGAACAGTATGGATTTCTGACATTATATAAATACTTACAGAAATGAAAACATACGGTTTTCTAGCAATGGAAAAAATTTAAGGCCCTAAGTACTCCTCAAATATAGTGTACACCCCTTTCAAGTTCCCACAGTTGCATAGACCATTATGTGAAAGGATGTGAATCCACGTGGCATTGGGAGATGGAATAAGGAGACTTCAACTCAACTCAGTCTAGAGAAGAACTAATAAGATGGATCTCAACCTAGTATGGCTGCTATGTGAGCTGGAAATGAACTGATGAACTGATGGGATGAGGTCAAGCAGAGGCTGGATAAACAGGTGTGGTTTTTCTCAGGTTCCTTCAATTTGAAGATTTTATTAGTCTGTATAGTTAACAGAGATACATACATGTTGATATGACATGATAAAGTCAGCTAGACATCACCTCATCAAATAGTGTTTACATGGCTGGCATGCATTAAATAGCTTCAGAAAAATCAAGGTTATAATTTTTCTAAAGGTAACTTTGCTATGCTCATGATGAGACTCCATACACCAGAAACGTAAATCTAAAGACCCCCGAGGTCATCCACAAGAAATTAAAGAACAGTGACCCAAATTAGGATGTGATCGAAAATCCTCTGTGCGTCAAACGACAATGCATGGTGTCATTTCAACAAATCTTTGTCAACTCTGAAGAGAGGTCAACCAAGTCATTGTGATCATTTGGGACTAAGAACACCAAGGGAAAGAACACTGGGAGAGTGCCCTGCAAAGAATTAAAAGAACACCAACGTGTACAGGGTCAAGAGGAGGGCTGTGTGAAGGAAATCAGTCATTCAGTCACAGTAGCAAACGCTGCAGAGGTGAGGATCGTGGCCTTTAAGAGGGTAGTTTCAAATATTGAAGTTGCAATCTAGGTTGCAGTGGGTTGAGGAGTGAATGGGATGCCCAGATAGGAACCCTGCTGTATTCTCAAGTGACTATGTTCTTCTCAGAGTTCCATCGTATGTCCTTTATGGATATATTTGACACTTCTGATGGGACACTACCACATAAGATAGAAGAGATACAAAACTTTTTCTAAATCTCTTAGAATCAGACCATCTGTTTTGATTAATTTTAACCTTAATTATAAGGAAAACTCTTGGAATTATTTTAGATTAATGTTGAAATTATGTTTTAATAGAAATTTTGACTAAGAAGAATTGTGCTCAGTATTTGGTTCATTTGCCATGTACTTGGGTCTACTATTACAAGAGACTGAGCAACACAAAGAAGATCCTCCTCAACGGGAATTACAATGGGGAATTATGTGTGTTTGAAACAATGACATAGGCTTCTGAATCAGTTTGATAGTCTTTAGTTTGGGGAATTTTCTTCTTCAGTGTGATAGAAAGTGTTTTTCAGGTCAGATACTTTGGCTCAGTTACTCACAAGCTTAGCATTTTCAAACTGTGTCCAAGAAGACTGACAAGTCCAATTTACTGACACCTTTTATAAGTGTAGATATTAATGAAAGTCTCCCAAAATAGTTTACATTGTAAAGGCTATGGAAAGTCAAAGTCATAGTACTCAACGTAGGTTGAGGTCTGATATAAAAGAATCTTTTAACAGAGGATAAAGGTAGGATTAAGTGGCAATAAAAGGGTCTAATTTAGAAAGGTACATATTTTTATCAGCAAGTTGAAGTCTCCTCTTTCAAGCTCTGAATGTATTTCTGAATTGGACATATCCTTTCTCATTTAGCAACTGGGGTATCGGGGGAGGGAACGCTCTGTGTACTGAGGTATGGTATTTAACTGAATTCCTGTTAAGGTCTTATTGCTTAATCACAGGCAAGATAGTATCTAAAATGGTGCCACCGAAGTGTTAAATCTTGTTGCTACCCCAGATTTGTAATTCTGGAAAGGAAATAATTCACTGATGTTAAGAAGGCACATCATTCTTCAATGTATATATTGAAGTATTTACTGTTTGGCCCTATACAGAAAAGGTTTGCTGACTCCTATTATAGATTATTAGAATCCTGACCGAAAAGCAAACTGTAAAATACACCACACACACACGGAACATGAATGAGATGACTGGAATTTTGAACATTGACTAGGTTTTTGATATTAAGAGATTAATTTTAGTGAGGCGTAAATATGCTATGCTAAAAAAAAGCACATCAAAATTGAGTAAACGGGGGGGGGAGCGGGGGGGGTGGTAGGATGAATTGGGAGATTTGGATTGACATATATACACGAATATATATACACTAATATGTATAAAATAGATAATAAGAACCTGCTGTATAAAAAAATAAAATAAAATTCAAAAAAAACTGAGTAAAGATCTTATCATAACTTTCCTTAAGAATAACTTGGGGTGGAGTCGGGGACTACGGACGCCTGTGAATTTCATCCTTTAAGAGGTGATATTCTTTCCCTACTCAGAAAATATGTGGAATGAACATTAGCTCCAAGTTCCTACAATTTTACTGAACTGCTTTGTTGGATACGAAACCTCTAGGTCAAAGTCTTCATCATCTAGGTCCCCCAAACAGTAGGTAGACTCTACTAAGGTGTCCGTTTCCCCGAGTACACAGATGGGTCTTCCGAGAAAAGAAGAGCTTGTCTAATCCTACAGACTTGTCCAGTATAGCTGACAGAGAACTGGGAGGCACCTAGAAAGTAATAAATTTTCAAGGTGAAAGTATTCTTTCTCCTCTTTCTTACATTGAAGAGGGACAAAGTGCTGTGTATGCATTACTAACTTAATCTGCACTGTTTTATATTTTCACTCCACACCTCACAATCACTAACTTTTTAAAATTGCTGAAATGAAAGGCCTCTTTGATGAAGTTCCCTGATTGTCTAACTTTGCATCTTTTCCCATCCCAAATGTCTTGTAGAATAGAGAACAGAATATACACTGTGATCCCATTATCCATCACAGGTAACTGTTTTCTCACAAATTGGTATTCAGTACATCTGCCAAATACATGTATGACCAAAGAGGAAAAGAGTCCACTGACTGAAATGGGAGCTTACATTTTGAGTGTCACGTAAGTCACCAGTAGTAACAAAGAAGGGCCAGCAAATAGACTAGGGTGCTAAAGAGTCAGCGACCTTCAGAAGGCACAAATAGGGCAAAAGTTTAGGATGATTAATGGCTCAAAAATAACTGCCTGAAGTCTAAGGTAGGATTCCAATAAACACCCTTAAGCCTATGAAATAATAAAATCTTTTAAGGAAGCAAATCAAAGAAAAACTATACCTACATATATAAAACTCTAGTTGTTTACCCAGAACTAAAGTAATTCTTAAAATAATTTCTTCTCATTTCCCTTGCCATAGATGAGAAGTATAAGACCCTGGGTTAGTGACTCTTGGACACTGATCCAATTCCTATAACTGCCATTCTTTGGAATGAGCTAATTGTTTTAAGTGGCAATTACTTGAAAATTTAGTGTGGTAAAACTTGCTTTGGAGAATCACTCATGCCTCTTATGTAAATACCACCATCTCAGTTTAGGAATCTAGGTGCTACCAAAATCCAAGTGGATGACATAAGAACATGGTACAGATAAACACACATTTGTCTTTCATATGCTAAAATATAAATGCAACACCCAACATTCCTCTTCACAAATACCAAAAATTCGTATCAGTAAACTAAAACATCAGATCCAAATATCTTTATTGATGCATTGCTGCAGTCTACACTACATGAAGGAATACACTCCAATAGGGTTTTCTTCCTAGTTTTTTCACATCTTCCTTATATACACTGAATATTAGACATTTAGATGTTAGTGGTGGCTATGCCAGTCATTAAAATTTTGTAGCAAGTGGCTGATACTTAATCTTGTCACTTGTTATGGAGATGGTGTAGGTTAAAAAAGAATCACAGAAGACTATTTGCATTGAGATGTCTTTGGTAGTATTAGCCAAAGGTTGGGTTTGGTCATTGTGCCTTTGGGTATGGACACCTATGGTGGTGTTGGGATAAAGGGCCCCGAGGGCTCAGTGTGATCCCTATGCATGGCACAACACAAACTACTTCCAAACAAAATTAGCTTGAGAGCTACATGCCACGAGATACTAGCAGGCAAAAGCCTTAAAAATGTTGAGGTCTTTAAAATAATCATTCACTTAGAAAATAATTTCGAGCTCAGACTATGTGTCAGGAATTTTATCTGAATATAATTTGTAGTCTCTAATGTGAAAGTTTTCCCAAATGTTAAATATTTATTGAATGAGTTTGTTGTGGGGAAGATACTGAAATGAAAGCCGAGGAGCCCTGGTCTAAAATTGACTGCAAAGTCATTATAGTTCCCTCTCTGGGAATCAATTCTGTATTAGTTATCTCCTAAATCTTTATAAAGTTTCTTTACACCTAAAAAAATTCTACAATTATTGAGACCATTTTATATATTGTCCTCTCAACAGCTGTTGGGACATGTGTCAAGAAGGCTGTCTTTTACTAAGACTCTAAAACAGACCTAATTATGCGTGGAAAATTAGTATTTTCTTATTGCCAAACTGATTCTATTGGAAAAAAGAAAAAACATTCAGAAGGCAGTATTAATAGCATGTAAGGCACCATGCAACTATGGAGCCTATTTTTTATTCACTTTAACTGAATAGATTTCCTGTAGTCCATTTTTAAATTTCCCTTAGTTCAAAATTCACTTAGGACATGGACTAAGATCTGAAGGACCTCTAATTTTCTTATCTAACTATAGATCCAATAACTGAATTTCCTACACCAGCTTCCAAACATTGGTCTGTGATGACTTGTAGTGAAAAAGAAAAAAGCTCAAGTAACAGTTTTTTCCATAAAGCTAAACATGATTTTCTAAGTTTCAACTGTGTTCATTTTGGTGTCAAAATATCCTTCATGAGATATTTACACAAAATTTTATCAACATTCTAAGCAAAACAAAAAGTTGGTAACTACAATGGTCCAAAAAAATTACAACAAAAAAATCCACCTTGAAATAGAAATTTTTGGTCAATACTGCCTTGGCCAAAATGCTTCTCAGGTAATCTTTCATTTTATTTAGGACATCTCCAGTGGTGAGGGGGTTTGGTTTTTTCCTGGAGTAATCCCACTTCATCTTCATTTATTAAAAACTGCTTTTTAAACCTTGAGCACTCTGAGCAGTTCCAATCCTAATCCCTTGGAACCGCAGAGAGTCTATCTATATAAACCATTAGAATATATCTAATTCTGCCACATGACAGTTCTTTTAAAAGTTTAAAGATACTAAGAATTATATGCAATACAGGCATCCCATCCATTAATTCGCTGTTTTCCAAACTAAATCAAAACTCATTTCTTTAATAATTAAAAGCCTGGATATCTAGTCATTCTATGATTTCCTTTGGGCTATTATTAACACCACCACCAAAAACACCTCTTAAAAGTATGTTTTTTCTGTATTATTAAAAAGTTTCAGACTTGAAATTTGTATATTTATAATCCATTAATCCACTAGTATGCAGCAAATATGAGATGAAGTAGTTCACCTTGGCTTTTCAACCCATTTCCAAAAGTATGTACATTTCAGGAGGAATATTTCAATGTTTTCTACAACCTGTAGAGAATTCCAAAAAAGTAATAAAGATGAAAGACAATATGCTGATTACAAATCACTGCTATTAATTAAAGCAGCTCTCCAAGCATTACTAGGAGGTAGTTTGGGTCTTTTATGCACTTCACATAAAAAGAGACAAACCAAAAAACCCTTAATATTCTACGATTCAAACTTGTAAACCTTAAGTACAAAGGTATCTGAATTATACATAAGTCAAATTTTACAAAGATGTTCCCGACCCCAATTAGTCTAAATTAGTATATGTTAAAAGCAAAGAAATCTGAATTAAATGTCAGAGTCAACAAAATTCACAAAGCCAGAAGCAGTTCAGTGCTCACAAGTTTATATTTTTAGGTTTGATAAAGATTCTTGTGTATTTTCTAAATACACAGACAAAACAGTTGTGGAAGTTTACATACATGTCTTAGGACACTTATACTAGGTAGGTAAATTACATTAAAAAATTGGTCTTCGTAAAAGATCTTCCCAAAGAGCTTTTACAAACAGCAGGCAGAAGAAAGTGTTCTTTTATGTTTACAGTGTTTAAAATGCTGATTCTCCCATTTCATAATGGCCTCAACCATCCCTCTCCTAAACCCAAAATTTTGTTCTCAATAGCCAGCATATTCCAAATTTTAAGTACCCAATGTCATAAAATTCAGGGCTAGAAAACATCTTTTAAAGTGTGCTTATCCCTAATACATTTTAAACTACCTTGAACGGTTCAACTTCACTTGAAAGTAGGGATACAGCAAGAAAAAAAAACCTTTCCATTTAAAATCCTAAAGTGACTAAGAAAAAACACCTGTTAGTTCTAAGCATGTATATTATGTACCATAGTTAAGTTTAAGGATCTGGGTGACTGAACGGCACAAAAACTGGGGTTCACATCTAGTTCTTCAGTTAAAAATCTTCCTTTTAAAAATGAAAATGCTATAGCCAATTAACAGCATGTGCTACACTGAGGTTGGGTATCTTGCTTATAATCATGTGATATAACAATTGCTGTACTAGGAGGAAAGAATATTAAGGATATTTGAGGGAGGAAGGATTAGACATTCAAATTCCTAACATAGCTGTTTTACAGGGAAAAGATGTCTCCATAGACAGACTTCTTTAAAGAGCTAAAATCCTACAAAAGTTGGGGCAATAGAGCCCCCTAAAAAGAGCATGGGCTTCAGAATCAGACCTGGTCAAAATCCAGCTCTACCACTTAGTAACTGTGTTACATTAGTCAAATTAAATTAAGCAAATTTCAATGGAGCCTTTCTTCTTCTATAAAATGGAGACAATAGCACCTACTTATAGGGAATTTGATAAGATAATGTAAAGCGCATGGCACGTGCAGGCACTAAAAAAAAATGCTAGCTTTTGGAATTATTCAGAAAAATAACTTTTTCATCCTATGTTAACATCCTAAAAACATAAATAAAACTTATCGGTTTTAAATTTTATGATTTTTAAGACCCATCTTCCATCACACTTTCCCCTATTATACTACTCCAGTCATCTTCAGGCCTTTTACAGCACATTGTATTACTACAAATTTCTAAGCCCCAATCTTTTCATTCCCTATTTTCTCCCTATTCTCCACCCCTTTCCCCACTTCTTTTCGTCTTGGTTTCCATGTATTATTAAACAACTAAGATGTGTCATGCCCCTATTACGCACCAGGCAGTGTTCTAAGCGCTTTACATGAATTAACTCATTCATCTCACTCTTCCTTCATCAGGATGGCTCTACCAAAACCAGCTCATGTTTTCCCCCCAAATTTCAGAGCTACTCATTACTGTTCAGTTTCCCCTTCCTATAATGTTTTTTTAGCTCTTAATTGCTATGGTGCTATAATTTAGCAAAATATCTAGTGAATATGAAAAATGAGGGCCAATAACAATGAAAAATCAGGGACCGTATGAAGTAACTGTCTCTGAGACTCGTAAGAAAGAATACATGATCTTGATTTATGAGAGGGTCTGTTACTACAAAATGAATAGGAAATGAACAGTTTATACTCTTCCCCTTCATTAAATAAAAGCTCTAAAATATTTTTCATTTAAAATATAAGTTACAAGAGAAAAATTCAGCAAATGCGTAACACATAATTCCGCCAGGGCTCCACAGACAAAATTTCGAGTATTCCATTGTTACCTCTCTGAGACCAATCATAAGTTCTTAGTATCTATCAACTTCCTGAAATTGTACTGTAAGTCAGAAAAAGAATATACTTAAAAAAATAGAAACATCCAGTAGTATACCTTAGTACTAAACTATTTTTTTAAAAAAGATCTGGAAGGGAAAAGGCAGTCCCCTCGAGATCATGAAACAAAATAAGTTAGGCAGTCAGCAAGTAGAAAAATCTGTCAATTCTGTTTCTGGTAAAATGTTTACTTTAAAGACGAAATTTTTATATAGGCTGAGGCTAATATATTCAAGAGTATAAACATTTTTCCTTTGGATTACCTTTCTAAAAACAAACTCTTAAAGTATATTTCAGTTGACTAAAAATATAGCCAAATCTGTCACAACACAACATAAAAGGTAATGGACAATAATTATAGAATATTTTAAATTAACAGTAACAAGTCATCTACATCAAACCTTGTTTCCAACTAAAACCAAAACAAAAGCACAACAATCCCGTAGTGTACCAAGAGTGTATTTCAATTTACTGTATGCAATCTAACAAAAATTTGGTCATAATTTACCAGATATACATAAATGATTTAAGTAGTAAAAGAAAATTCAGTTTAAAGAGAGTTAAGTTCATATCTGAAGTAAAAGTACATTAAGAATGTAAAGCCAAGTCCAGTTTCTATGCAATAAGTGAACTGTAGTTCACTTAAGTGAATCTAATAAAGCAGACTTAGGTGATTTTTAGATATATATCTTTTCTCTTTAATATATATTTATATATAGACAGATCTACCAATTGTAAACTATGGTTTATTTTAAAGGAGAGGGATAAATGGGATGAAAGAAATCTTTATACTATACTTACATATTCACAAAGCAGAACATTTTACGTTTAAAATACTTTTCCATTCATAGTATCTTTGCCCAACTAACGTCTACTTTGGACCCAACCAGAATTACATTTTACTCATTTGTCTAGAACATTGAGAAAAAGATGTACTCTTCAGTCTTAAAAGTCAAACCAAAACTATTCATGTCAGTTTTTCAGTTTTGTAGAAACTATGATAAAGTTTAGGTGACAAATGATGCATCTAACCATGTAACTGTACTTTATCTTTCTTTGATTTATCCAAGCAGAAGCATCAGTGTCTAACGTTAAACCATTTTTCTACTGAAATCAGAGACGATAAGAAAGCCTGTCTCTTAAAAAACCTATCATCTTTTCAACTTTGATCGGATGGAGCACCAAAAGGATTATGTCTGTCAAAGTGTACTTTGCAATTTTTTCCACATGACTAGCATAATTTAGTTACCTGATATAAAATAGGAAAATATACTCAATTTCTATTTAAAAGAAAGCTGAAAATATGATATCCCTCAATCTTATATAATATACAATATGTTCCTGATAAATGTTGTGCATGTAAATATCAATTACGTGAAATGCTGCTGTGAGTCAATCAGCTAATTCATCTGTCATCAGGCTAAATAAGTCTGGCAATTTCAACTTAACACATCACCCCCTTGTACCCTGAAGAATTTAGTCAACAGAATAAAAATTGTAAAGCCTCTCAATGCTTTATTTGTAAGATTTTTGCAGATTGTTGAATCATGGTGACTACTAGAAAGACTATATATCAAGATGTAGTGACTTCAAGGAATTGAAAAATAAATTAACTAAATTATCTATCATAATTTCAAACACTGAATACCCCAGTAAGTATGAAACAAAAGAGAATGCACTTTTTGTGTTAATTTTAATGATAAAAAGGGCACAGGAGTAAAAACCTGATATTTCACTTATATTGCATAACAAGCTAACCAAAACTGGACATGGAGGATAAATTATAAAACAAATCATTTTATCTATGACTTTTCTTTTGATTAGATTTCTGTCTTTTCAAATAGGACTGAGGTATAGTACACTGGCAAAAATAAAAAGCAAACAAGAGTAGTGCCAAAGTAACAGATACCCAAAACCGAATGCCTTGTCAGAAAACGTCATATAGTAACCATTTATCAGATTAGAGCAGCAGGAAAAAGTTACTTCTAAATCATAATCATTTTAGTGGTATTTGTCAACCTCACCACGGTACTTTGCAACATCATTCTTCATTTGTAAAGTAGTAAAATTCATGTCAAAAAGGAAAAGGGGAATGGAGGAAGTCAGTTAGTTCATTCCAATAAATTACCTCTCCAGTTCTTAGAGACATGCCCATCAGCACAAAATTGAGAAATAATACCTAAGACTAGAAGAGACTTGGTTTAAGTTATGAAGCAAATTAAAATGGAAAATACAGAAAAGTAGAACCAATGGGGTTGAAAAGGCCCCTCACTGAAAATCTGTATTAAAAAAAATAAAATTAATAAAAATAAAAATAGAAACAAAACTCTACTAGTACAAACTAGCCTGAGTGGTTTGATGGACAGAGTAATTAGGTCAGCTGTCACTGTACTCTTAATAATGGATTTTCTTCATTCATGTTAAAGTGGCACATGAATGTAAGCTTTTTAAGAACAGGTACTATATTTCCATAGGACCCAAATAGTTACTGTATATCCTATAAATAAAAAATATTTTTACTTTGATAACTGACTGAAGATGTGTGGACTCCATGTAATCCAACCACAAGGTTGTCTGCTGTACAGTCCTGTGCAAATATAAAAAAAAATTTTTTTTGCTATAAGGCTTTGACCCTACAGTTTTCACAGCAACATAACTACCATCCAGCATGTACCATATTTTGCAAGCCTTCAAGTTCAACAGTTCAAATTGTTGATTCATATTATGTCCAAATGCAGCATCCTTGAGGAGTATAGTAGGTCAGTTAGTCATCTAGAGACATACAAACATCTCCGGATTCATCCCATCGAGATGCATCATTCTGATCTTCTCCATCATCAACCAGCTCTTCATCAGCTTCTCCTCCTCCGTTCCCCTCATATTCTTCATCCCGAGGGAAATCTGTATCCTGTCCCTGATCTACACCTTCTTGCCCTCCTGGTTGTGATTTATCTGCACAGTCTACACAAACACCATAGCGTCGAGATCCATGTCTTATTCCAACACTGGCTGCTAACATGAAGATCTTCTTACACACCATACATTTGTATTTTTTATCCTTTTTATGCACCTAATTGAAGGGGGGAAAAATCCAATGTAAGGATTGTACAGACAATATAATACATTTGAACCATTCAAATTAAACGTCCCATTTAACAATGAGTAAATACATCATTATCTTTCTGTATGAAGTTCAGTACTGGTTCATAAATCACATTCATTGTTTAAAGCAATTTATTTAATAATCTATCTTCCTTAAATTTGTAGGTAATAGTGTTAAAATATCTTAAGCTTCACTGACACAAATATAGTTTATCTCAAAGATCAGTTACATTTAAAGTTACTTACCAGGGAATGTCTTTTTACATGTTCTCTGCGAGTAAACAGTTTCCCACAAATATCACAGCTAAATGATCTGACTCCCGTATGAATGAGCAAATGCCTTTTTAGTGTTCGTCTGTATTTGGCTACATAGCTACAATGAGGGCATTTTAACTTGTTCATGATTAGAGATGATTCACCTTTGAGAATTAAAAAACAAACAAACAAAAAGCACTTATTATATATTAAACAGAAAACTTGCTATCAAAAGCTTGTCTATTCCTGACAACAGGGATTATTATAGGGCTACTAGTATCTGAGTTTTTTAGAACCCAGAATGTGGAAGCTTTTAATTGATAAAAAGTATTAAGAATTCTATAGATGTTTGACTAATACTTGCCATTTTCCCAAGTTTCTTGTTTTGGCCAAGATTCAGGCAATAATCCATACTTGAAATCGTTAGAAGCACCTGGTATCAATCCATACTTGAAATCATTTGAAGTACCTGGTAGCAATCCATACTTGAAATCGCTTGAAGGGCCAGGCATCAGGCCATACTTGAAATCATGTGAAGGACCTAAAACAATTGAAAAGTGATCCTGATGTAATGACGGTAATTAAGATCTGTCTCTTATTAGAATAAAAAAAATCTATATTTTACGACAGAACAGCTTAATATAAAATAGCTGAATTAAAAACTATATTTTAGTCTAAAACTGAGATGGCCTCATACCTTATTGTCCCAATTTATAATATGCTGGTTGGCAGGCTATTAGAATAGAAAACAAACTAAAGTTTAAAATACAATTCAACCACAGAAAAAAAAATTCAGTAAAATAAAAATACTATTTAATGGTATGTGGAGCCCACATGAAACTACCCTTTTAATAGCTGCTGTTTCTAACTATACTATCACTTAAGACCAGTATCAGCTGTGGAACGGGAAACCCAGCTGTGGAATGGCATAGTCTCTTATCAGCAGAGAAGAAATGGGCTAAGGATGAAGAATATAAATATAGGGTAATTACAAATGTAAAGTTCTTGTATTATTAGACCCTTGTTTGTTGTTTCAGACACACTGGTGCAAGGTAACGGGGAATCTGGGGGTTCATCAACACCTCTCTAATGTCATCCTTAAATAAATAAAATTCTGGAAAGTAGACTCAATGAACCTTAGGGAATTTGTGCCTGGGGATCTTCAGACAAGCTAAAGTAGGAATCATCTCCTCTGCATTTAATTCCATCTTGAATATGTATGTAATTCCTCGGATCCAGGAATCCTTTGGCAATGTGAAGATATCCAGAATCCCCCATTAACTACTGACATCCTATTCCAATTGACCATCAACTGCTGCCTCTGGATTATCTTCAATAGCCATCTGCTTGTCTCCCAGCTCACACTGTGCTGCCTTCCTAGAGTTTATTCTCAACACAGCAATCAGAGATTCTTTTAAAACTTTAAATCAGAGCAGGGACTAACCATCTTACTCATAGTACAAGCCAAAGACTTCCAATATACTACAAAGCCTTACCTGATCTAGCCCTTGTTTCCAAACCACCCCCTTGGTTACTCTATTCCAATCATACTGGCCTCTGTGCTGTTCCACCATGATAAACTGGCTCCCACTTTAAGGCCTTTGCACTTTGCACTTACTCCTTCCCCTGCCTAGAACACTGCTTTCTAGGATATATGCACAGCACACTCGTGCAGCAATTTAATAATTTTCCTCCCATATACACGATTTTATAAAAGAATGCTTGCCAAATGGGTTTTCTAAGAATTCAATTTCCTGTATCTACTTGCCAGATACATTGCTTCTTTTAAAAATTAAAAGAACTTAAGGGGCTTCCCTGGTGGCGCAGTGGTTGAGAATCTGCCTGCCAATGCAGGGGACATGGGTTCGAGCCCTGGTCTGGGAAGACCCCACATGCCGCAGAGCAACTGGGCCCGTGAGCCACAATTACTGAGCCTGCGCGTCTGGAGCCTGTGCTCCGCAACAAGAGAGGCCGCGATGGTGGGAGGCCCGCGCACCGCGATGAAGAGTGGCCCCCACTTGCCGCAACTAGAGAAAGCCCTTGCACAGAAACGAAGACCCAACACAGCCATAAATTAATTAATTAATTAATTAAAAAAAAAAAAGAACTTAAGATTTCCTTCTTAAGGAAAAATTGAAAGTATCAATACCCAACGACACAAAAAGGTCTTAAGGTATTTAAAAATTGCAATTCATTACTACTATTGTAAATTGTTTTGTACTTGGAATACCTTCACCCACTTTTTTTTTAATGTTAGGAAAGCCCTCTGTATCCATATTATATAATTTAACTGTAATACTGCTTGGGGTAAAGTTTCAGAATCCTAAAGTGAGACACCATATCTATATGTGTGTGATAGAGATAAGGTTGGGAGTAGTAGCCTGTGAAAGTTCATCAATTTTCAGTTTCACATTTCTACATAAAGTTTGAGTTTTATGATTCATAGCTCTTGTCCAAATCAGTACAAAACAAAGTAAGCTCTAAGAGCAAGGACTGTGCCTGTTACTCACCTCAGTATTTCTAATGTCCAAAACATACACCATTCAATTATTTGTTGAATAAATGTATCTAGCAAAGTGCTAACATGTACTATTTTTTACTTGCTCAAAAACCTTGGAAAACTAACCTCATAAATCATGTTAGATATGCTAATATCCAACAAAATATTATTCACTGCATAAGAATAAAGAGAGCAGCCTTAAAACAAGTGATGAATTGATAACTCAAGATTCAGAATTGAAGATTTTTAACACGTGAAATGTTTCTCTAGACCTATAGTAAGATACAATAAAAAGCATCCATGGTCCAGGCAAGAAAACCATATGTGGAATACAAAATGGTAATTCAAATTAAGAAAGCCTCATCTCAAACTTCTTTCATCTCTCCAAATTCCTATAACCAGTACAAATTACTTTTAGGAAGTATAAGAGCAACTTGAATCAAGGTATTGCGCCTTTGAGTGGGAGGGAGAAAAAGGATACTTTGGAGTTAGAGGATGCAGAAAATTTAAATACAATTGTTACAAAGAAGGGAGACTTCAAAAACAAAAGAAAGCCACAACCCAAACAAACCAAAATTTAAATGCCCAGAATTGGCAGTACCAACTGACTAGTATCATGGCAGTACCCGCCCACCCAAGAAAATTGTGCCAAAGCATTTAGAAAACAAATATACAGTAAAAGTAAACACACAAACAGCAAATTCCAGGTAACTATTTTGGATTGCAAAGAAGGATACATTTAATGTTCAAACAATCTGATAAAACACCCATTTGAAAACTGAAAAGGGTATTTCCTTTGCAATTCATAAAACTGAAGGATCATTAAGGTCATTAAGTTCTATAATTGTGCTTACTGTTTAATAATACCCTTCTGGGTACATTATTCCATAATGGCAAACTAAGAAGAAAGCACTTTTTTTTGATGTCAAAACTGTTAACACAGGGGCTTCCCTGGTGGCGCAGTGGTTGAGAATCTGCCTGCTAATGCAGGGGACACGGGTTCGAGCCCTGGTCTGGGAAGATCCCACATGCCGCGGGGCAACTAGGCCGGTGAGCCACAACTACTGAGCCTGCGCGTCTGGAGCCTGTGCTCCGCAACGAGAGGCCATGATAGTGAGAGGCCCGCGCACCGCGATGAGGAGTGGCCACCGCTTGCCGCAGCTAGAGGAAGCCCTTGCACAGAAACGAAGACCCAACACAGCCAAAATAAATAAATAAATAATAATTAAAGGTGCTAATAATTTAAAAAAAAAAAACCGTAACACAAGGGATCTCCGTTGCAAAAATACTATTTCTTTTTTTTTTTTGGCTGCACCGTGCAACTTGCAGGATCTTAGTTCCCTGACCAGGGATTGAACCCATGCCCCCTGCAGTGGAAGCACAGAATCCTAACCACTGGACCGCCAGGGAATTCCCCAAAATACTCATTAATGGATTAGAATGTCCCCTAAAGAGAAATGACTCTAAATCAAGGATTTGCTTTTTAAGAATGAAGTGAATTATATGGACCGTCCTCCACTGAATACGTTTATGTGCACAAATTTAAATTTTACATCTGAATTCACATGCCCAACTAAATAAACCCATTCTTGAACTAGATTTCTAAAACAAGAAAGCAAAGTGCACTAAAGTACTCTTGGCACTATTAGTGATTTTCTGTACAAGAGACAAGTGTTCAAAATTCAACGCATCTAATCTGTAAACTGCTAACTTCAAAATCTTTGTAAATTCTTTTCAACAGTTAGGAGAAACCACCTTAAGGCAGTTTCTTCAGAATTATGGCTTAATTTTGGTCCGTGCACACTGTATATTCAAAAGCCCCTGAGAGTTTTCTGTAAAAGTACCCCCATAGTTGTCCCGGTCCCCATCAATTGTTTATAAAGATTTCCAAAGCTACAGAAACTGAATCACTGAATATCCCACATCCCTTTATGTATCTTCAACAAATGTTAGTCTTGTCACATGTGCTTTCTATGTATACATATACATACCTTTGTGTACTATTTGAAAACAACTTGCATGCTTCATCACTTCACCCCTAAACACAGCATGCATCTTTTAGAACTTCCTCCTATATAAACCATAGCACCTTTATCACATCCAAGAATTTTTAAAATTGTTAAGACCATTTAACCCAGACTACATATTCACCTTTCCAACTATCCCCAAAATACCTCTTCATTTTTCTCTTTTTTTTTGGATCAATGATATAATAAAAGATTGACATAATGCTAAATGCATTTAAGTTGGTCTCATTGGTCTCCTTCGACCTAGTGGTTCCTCTGCTTGTCTTTCTTGGCATTAACATTTTAGAATCTGGACGTGCTGGATTTGGAGAGATTTGTCTTTTTTTCTCCTCATGATTAAAGTCGAGTGAAACATTCTGGCAAGTACACTATAAGACATAGGTGATGTGTGCCAGCTAGTGCATCATACCAGGAGGCATACTAAGTTTAATCACTTGGCTATGATCATGTTCATCAGATCTCTTTACTGTAGAGATATCTTTTCTCCTTTGGGAATAAAAGTAACCTGTGGTATGATACTGAGACCACGCGAAAATGCTATTACAACAAACTTTCGCCCAGTCATCATGGGATAAGCCCATCAATGGTGGCTTACTATCCAATGATGACCTTGAATTATTTCCTGTGGACACTGAAAAACAGGTGTTTTTCCAATTCTATCATTCTTCTTTGTTTATTAGTTTGGCATTCTTCTGTTAAAAAAGCTTTCTCCCTTTTTAATTTACCTATATTATTCTTTGGAATATTCATGGATTCTTTGTATTCGTGTGCACTTCCCCCAAAGTAGTTGTTATAAATATCACTATTTAGAATTAACGTTTTCTATAGTCATCAACAACCACACTATTATTTTACATCAAAGCTAATTAAAATACATTAGTCAACCATTCTGATAGTTACCATTCTTATTCCATCTATACACTAGCAGAAAGCCACAAGCTCTATTAACTTAATTGCTTTTGATATTTAAGAGTTTTAACAACTCTGAATAAATGACTCCCTCAAACAAACAAGAAATACCTATCCATTTGTATTTACCAGGCTTCTAAATTCTACAATCAACATAGCTGCCGCAGACTGAAAGTGTTTATACCTAATACCTTCCTTTAAGGAAAAGAAACTGCAGTAGGTCCTTAATAAACACATACACAAATACCTCCCAATCTTCAAATCCTCTTAAGGGTACTCCTGCTAAAATTCTACTGTACCTACCAGCATCACCTCCATCTTGACTGGAGCCGGCTTCAGCCAATAAATTTGTATTCACATTTCTATCACAATCTGGCCCTGAGAGTAGAGCACCATCCAGATCTGAAAAGGAGATACAGAATAATCTGTTATTTACAACCACACAATAGCCATCACCCAGAACACCACTCTCTTCTTGGAATTGTTTCTTATGCAGACTAAATAGAGGATATCTGCAAGTACTGAATAGCTACTATGTGGTTAACGCTACAAGGCACAAAAGCATACATAAGACATGTTTTTCAACCACAGGAACAAGTGCATACTCCACACAAACACCAGCACACTAGATTAAGAATGAGCTTTAGAGCCTGGCTCCATTTGTACAAGCATGTGCCTCAGTTTCCTCATATGCATCTACCTATATCATAGATTTGATAAGGAAATTTAATTAGTTAATGCAAGCCAAGTGTTACAATTATGGTGTCTGATACCCAAAAGATAGCTGCTACTGCTAGTATTAAGCACTAGATGTGTAAAACATTGTTTCTGTACTGGTTCAGAAGTGGAAAAGACCAATTAATACTAGATTAGTAAAGGAAGACTTCAGAGAACAGGTAATTCCTAAGAGTTAATCTTGAAATATGGAAAAGCAGCATAAAGGGCATACTAATGAGATAGTACTTTTGGTTCCAATCTGTTATTTCCCTTGAATCTGTTCCATCTCTTCTTTTTCTCTACCGCTGCCTTAATTCAGGCACTCATCATTATTCTCCTGGATTAGTTAGTGAATTACTTCAACAGTTTCTTGGTCCCCTTGCTGCAAAATACAGTGCTCACTCTTCATTTCCTGCAACATTGCCAGAAAGATCTTTCGACAACATAAAACATGTTGCTCCTTTACTTAAAATCATCAATTCACCAGTTTTTAGGATAATCTTCAAACTCCTTAATTTAGAATACAAGGTCCTAATATTCAGGTTTCTATTTATGAATCTAGCATCATCCCACTGGTACTATCTACTCCTCAAATCAAAGTCTCAGAAGACATTTTTCAAATGCCACTTTTAATAAGCAATCTCTCCTCTACCTCCCATTCAAGACTCATCTTTGGTGTCACCATCCTATACTACCAAGAATTCAAGATGGAGACTGAAGTATGCGTTACTTTCATTTCATTTAATAAATACTGAGCACCTTGGAGGTCACCTGGTGATCTTAGAGTGGTACTGGTGGATCAGCTGGCAAGTAGAAAGAGTGAGAGTGGCCTGTGCTGTGAATGGAAGATGAATTAGAGATACATACAGACAATCTGAGAAATGTGACTGTAAAGGGCAAGAGTGAGATATAGGGTATGAGTTTTGGGTTTTTTTTAAGATGGAATAAACAAACATGTTTAAATACTAAAAGGAATAAGTCACCAAGAAAGGGAGAAGACACTGAAGAAATACTGCAAAAAGAAGGAATTATCAATTTTGTAAGATTCCTAAGGAGTCTGGGATCCAGAAGCGTTAAGACAATCAGTATATACAGACAGAAGTTTGAAGACAGGCACTTAAAGACTAAATGTCTATTGGCTTTTATTTTCTCGTAACTTAAAACAGTAGAACGTGAGGTTACTGCCTAGAGTAAATGGGTTGGAAGTCAGAAGGAACAGTAAATAGACACAGACTCCTTTCCTGTTCCTTGAGAGCAGGGATACTATCTAGATTTTATTTTCCCAGTATTTATCATAATGCATGACAAATAAAAGGCTTTTCAACAAATGTTGTTAAATGTTGGCTTCAGTAGTCTGCCCTTTGCAACCTGTGTTACTAATTTAAACTTATTAAGAATAATTTCTCCGGAGTTCCCTGGCAGTCCAGTAGTTAGGATCCAGCAATTTCACTGCCGTGGCTTGGGTCAGTGAACTAAGATCCTGAAAGCCATGTGGCGCAGCAAAAAAAAATAAATAATAATTTCTCAGTTTTCTGGTATATAATAACACTAAAACATTGATTAACTGAAAATTAATTAATTGAAATTTAGTGGCTTTGCTTTCCTATGAAAAGTTAAATATATTTCAATAATCAAAAAATAAAATTTAAATCATTATTTAAAAAATGTTACTTTTCCCAGCATCTTTTGAAAAAAGTCATTATTCTAAAGTGTACAGTCTGTTCCGAGGGCACTTCTTAAAATTCTGCCAAGCAGGTTTGTAAATACAGGGTGTTTCTATTTACGTAATATTCTATAGTGATTTGTTCAAGGCTTTCAAGTATTAGGATTTAATTTGTGATCTTTAATGCTACATGGACACTAATACAGAATACCTCAACCTAAAAACTTAATAGATGGCAAATGTATTCTTTCTGTGTACAATAACAAAATCATATCCATACTACAGATGTTAAAACCCATTTGAAAGGTACCAACTACTTGGTTCTTGATACCAAAAATAAATCTTAAAATAGGTGAGCTCGTCCAGGTTGACAACAGCTTTCAAAAACCACGCTTAACTTAGGAATCAATACATCATATCACTGCTGTACCTTATTTGAAATCAGCCAACCCACCTAGCAACTTATTTTTAATCAGCTGAGTTGATGTGAGTAAGATAGAAGCCAGGCAACCAACCAATCACTTGATACAAGAATATATTCTGGGATTTCCCTGATGGCGCAGTGGTTAAGACCCCACCTGCCAATGCAGGGGACACGGGTTCGAGCCCTGGTCCGGGAAGATCCCACATGCCACGGAGCAACTAAGCCCATGCACCACAACTACTGAACCTGTGCTCTAGAGCCCGTGAGCCACAACTACTGAAGCCCGCGCGCCTAAAGCCTGTGCTCTGCAACAAGAGAAGCCACCGCAATGAGAAGCCCACACGCTGCAACGAAGACCCAATGCAGCCAAAAATAAATAAATAAATAAATTTAAAAATATATATATTCTGCTTCACCAGGAACTCTCGGTCATCATCTTTTTCTCAAAAAAGTATAGAATTAAAAAGTAAACTCTAATATACTTTGCTTTTGTGACATTCATGACCTTCCTATGGAAATCTTTCTCTTAATGTAAACTTAGCAAAAAGGGCTGAGACCTCTTTGCAAACAACAAAAGACCTTTTTTGAAGAGCTATTAAAACATTAGTTTTATAAGAAAATAGGAGGTATATGTACACTATGTAATACCATTCAAATAATCAGAGCTAAATGCTAAGCCACATGCAATTTCTTCTATTTTTACAAACGTATTTTCTTCAGTGAACAGATAATAGCTGACCCCCTCCATAAGAGAAAAAAAACAGGTTTTATGCATAAAGTCCTTTTGTATATGCAATCTCATTTAAATTTCACTACATATTTATATAGTTAAGAATATTCTTATCCTCAACCTTTAAGAGGAAACTAAAGCTAGTGCAGAGTGCTGCACTGTTTGTTAACTGTATTACACTGCCTCCTGACAACATGAGCACCAAACCTGGCACTAACCAGGCAATTAAAAAAAAAAAAAAAGTACAATCTGCAATGTTGGAAATGAGAGTGCAGAAGTATAAACATCTTAAACTTACTTTCCTAGTGATACTTGATATCTACTGCTAAATGAACAAAAACAAACCTACCTACACTCTGTGCCAAACCAGCCTTCACTTTATTAACCTCTTTACTTAATAAAAGCACCTCCAAAATCTTAAGTGTACCTAGTTATTAGCTGTCATTGTTCTTTAAGTAATACATTTTTGTCTATCTTCAAAGCAACTTCCTCCTTAGAATGCACTTTTTTATACTTCTCTGATTAACCATGTATTGCATTCTTTAAAAAAATGACATCTTATTCATGGGTTTTTTAAAAACCTGATTACCAAGCAATGCAAAGAGAATGAGATGAAAAAGAATGGTATAAATCTCAGTCTCTACCTTCTCCCAAATTTATAACAATCATAACTTAACTTTCTTCACAAGGAAAGAGTAGCAATATTTACCCACTTCACAAAGTTGCTATGAAAAGTAACATTAGTAAATAAAAATACTGCATAAATTATAAAGTGCAACATAAATCATGATGTCCTTAAATGAGTTTAATCTTGGTGCATGTGGCTATAGGTTTCTCTTGGACCACATTGGGCTAGCATCACTTCCAAAGCATCTGGTGCTTAGTACGGCACCTGCCTGTAGTGCTAAACAAAGCTATGTTGGGAAGGAGGTCTCCCTGACCGTTTGCTTTTGGTTCTCAAAATTCCAAACATAAGGCAGGTGCAGACTAATCCAGATTTTCTTAAAACACAAATATTCTTGAAAAGCATGAAATATGAGAGAGGACATCAGAAATCAAAGTTCTAGAAATAACTACAACTCCATCCTACAAAAGCTCAGTAAGGTCTATTCAACTTTTGTTTTCATGTAAATATATACTAGCAACAAATTTCTCTGAAGACAGTTTCAGAGAACTAAGTCTGATTTTTTTTCATAAACAGTTATAGATTTTTTTCTATTCATTCACTGTGTTCGAGTTTTTTTCCCTTTCAGTGGAGAGTAAATTCAGTTGCAAATGAATTATACAAAGCACCCTTGACAGTTCTATAGCAGCCTAGAAACTCAACAAATAGCAGTTTCCCTTTACCCCCAAACTCGATGATTCAAATGACAGACTAGGCTCTACTGTTTCTTCTTTGCTTCTATTCAAACAAGGCTGTTATTTCTTCCATGACTGGGCCTTAACAGGTCTCCTCGGGACACTCCCCTCTCCAATTCATGAACAACACCCTCCAAATGCCTTTGTGTTAAAGGCAAATATATACAGCTCGGATCTCTAATTTAAAACCTCTCACTGCCTCAGAGTCTGTAAAATAAAATTCACAATTTATTACCATGTCAAACAGAGAATTACAATCTGGCCCTAACGTTTGACCCAACCTCATCTACCCCTACGACACTCCCCTTTCTATTCTTTCACCCACTTACTCCAATTTCTTGCCACCTTGCACCCTCTCCTGGCAAACTCCTATACAATACAAGATCCAACTCTATGAAGCTTTCTCCAACTCTTATGAGCAGTCAGGAACCCCTCCCCCATTGCACCCTCTGCCATACTTCTGATTTTAACATTTATCACACTGCACTGGTATGTTTCTACCCCACAGCCATCCTATTGTGAACAAGTTCTCAATCTTGACAGCAATATCACCTGACCTGTTGCTCAGTTTCTTGCGGATTTAAATAAAAATTTTATTACCAAATTTCCTCTTATGATGTGGAAAGCTATTTTGGAGTCCCAGAAAAGTAATAATATGTGATTATAACATAAAATTTCTGGTCACCCCAGAATATTAAAGCTATATCAGAAATAAAAAATTTAGTCTTACAAAATTTTTCAGGGGTTGACACTTACAGGGTTTAGACAGCTTAATCCCATCAACAGGTAGAAGTCACAAAAATGCTTTTATAACTGATCCACATAAGGCTTCCCCAACACACAGCTTTAGTCTGGCCACACAAATTCTATTTCTTTAAGGCTTATAACTTGAAGAGAATGATCATTAGTGTAGCCATCTCTTGGATCAGATATGGCAGACAGGGAAGGGAAAGGAACACTAGGCAGAGGAAAGCAAAGAAGGAAAAAAAAGATGGCAGAATATTCCTATTACCATATAGTTACCTATTATCATCCTTTTAAGATTAAATATTGAGGAGTCTTATATATTAGTATAGTTTGCAGTCCATTAGCTAGTGGTGGACATTCATTTTTTAAAATGAGCATCAGGCCTTCAAACTACCATTTAATACCCAAATGTAAGTTTCTAGAGAAAAATGACTTTAAATCACTTGTAGTTCATCCTTTGTAACATACTCAACCAAAAGGATGCCTGCAACGTAGAGCAGTACATCTGGAATCCCTTAAGAAGAAAGAACTAATCCAGGTCCATAAACCTGTTATGTAAAACACTTGGGGTAAGATGTAGAATGCATAAATTTTCAGATTTTAGGCAAGTAATAACTACAACACCCCCAGTGGGTGTAGGGTAGCAACCTGTAATCAAAATGGTATTTCTGCAATGAAACATATGGATATTCACATTTTAGGAAATAAGTAAAAAATATAAATAGGTGGTTTTGCTGCCAATTGATTATCAGGTTTTGTTGCCAAAATGATTTTTAAAAGCTTTGATTTATAGCCTCCAAGATTTCATAATTATGAAATTTTCTTTCCTTCTAATTAGAGACATTATGTGTGATGAACTCAAGCCAAGTTAAGTGGAAACATTTTAAGTAGTTCATACAGTAACTTTATATGGCACGGCCAAAATATTGGAAAATCTCAAATCAGACGGCCAATTTTCAAAGTTGTAAAAATGTTTAAATTAAAAAAAAAAAGATCATTTAAGAAAGCATTTCAAGATTCTGCAACATCTGAAAGTGATGCCGTGTATCAATTATCACCCCAAATATAGAAGGGCATAAGTGCTGGTAATTCACTACTTCAAGTATGACTCATTAGAATATCTTAAACATATATAATTTGAGCATTCTTTTCTCAAAGTTGTTTTCTAAATACTCGAATTAAATGCTTTTTAACCAAAAAACAATTATACAAATTAAAGATGTTAAAGCTTAAACATGAATTCAACTCTACTTGTTGGAATTAATAAAAATTCACAAATGCCACAAAGCTGTTTTCCCATCCAAAGTACAGACGAGAGAAAGGAACTTTTAGATTGTTTAAAAGAACCCTAAATTATATCCTTTGATCAACTAAAACCACCTTGCATCTGAGTATTTGTACGGCATCATGAAAAATTCAATTATCTAGATGAAATTTTACCAGCTTTTATTAGATAAAAATTAATTATATAATCTACTGTTGCATTTACTAGAAAATGCTTTTGAGGAAATTGTAGATTATACTACTTGGTGTCAACTATACAAAACCCCACTGGAGAAATTCCTTTCAGAATTCAGTACCAGAAAAGTTTGTCATCCCACAGAACTGGTATGTTTCCTCACTTTGAAGGGTTTCTTATCATCTTAGAACCAACAAAAAGCAATTTTAATTAGGCTAACCATATTAACACCCTTGGCTAGCACACTTCTTTATTGCTAAATTTTATTTGTATTTTGATAATTTGTTTCTTGTCAGTCATTCAAAATCTTTGTTCAAAATGAGGTATGTATTGCATGCATACATAAAATGTATGTATTACATGCAGAGTACAGTTATTTACAATGGGGGCAACTTGCCAGTGTGACTGGCACAAATAATACAAAAATACAGATTCAGAAAACCCAATGTTCCATGAGTCCAGAGTAGATCAAAAATGGGATGGATTAACACACCTGACTTGTTCTAACAGTACAGATGACCACACTGTGTAAAACAATGTAGGCATTAGTTATTTTTGCCCCTACAATTTAATTTCTAATCTTAGATTTACATGTACTTTATTTGGCTGAAATTTGTTTTCTGGCTGTAAATCAGGAAGATGAGGTTTTGAAATTTTTACATTATCAAAGGAACTCATTAAATCGCTCCTGTTTTTCCTATTTTATTACCCAGAATTGTTTTTCCTAACAGTTTTAATTATCCCATAAACCCCAATAAGACAGTAAAAAAGACAGAAGTTTCTAACTTTTCCTGAGTTCCACTTCCAAATATCTTCATATATCAAAAATGATTTGAAGGGAATCCCAGTATTGAGTCAAATAATAGGTATACTAGTTTCTTTAAGATTAAAAAAATACCATCTGAATACAATCCCTAAACCTTCCTATCTCAATATCTCAATTATATTTATGAGGCATCCAAATACCACCTTCAACATTATACGACAAGAAGACAACATTATTTAGAGCTGTGATTTACAAATAGTAGGCTTAAGAATCTGGGAAGTCACAGTTCCTACAAGAGACCCACAAATCCAAATATGCCAAGCACTGCTTATAGACTAAATGTGTAATTCACCACTACTTTTCAGATGTTTAGGTATAGAATTTTAAGTACGTTTAAAAGCATTTATTTCACTGAAAAATTTCACTATTTTTTCAATAAGTGAAAATGAAAAAAAGTATAACCATTAATGTGGAATTCATTAAAATGTTACAAGTTTTAAATGGACCTCATTTTTTAAAAGACTGGGTCACTAGTTTATTAACTGCCAAGGTTTTAATGCCAGACAGTCCTAACATGGAACCTGCCTCTATTTTTACTAACTGAATGACCTTGAGAAAGGCCTTAACCTTGGTAAATACAGACCCACTGTGTTCTTTACTGGTCAGAATTTGCCTGGAGAGTTCTAGTCAATTCTGTGCACCAAAATTTCAGGGTGAAACAAACTGTCTATGACTGTTAAGAAGGGTGTAAAAGGGTTTGGAGTTCACAAGGTGGGAGGTACAGCACTTAGCCTAGAAGAAGGGGACTTCAGGGGAATTTTTCAAATGTTAATATCTGAAGGGTTATCAGGTTGATTAGAGAGATTAGAGGTTAGGCTCAGATTATACTACTAAAAACGGTAGAATTAGGAAGTTAAAGAGAAGCAAATTTTAGCACAATATAAAGTAACTTCCTAATAATGATATTCATTCTACCCTGGAACAGGCTGCTTAAAAATGTATTCTAAGTATTAAAACAAAAGGTCAGGCTGAGGCTATAAGACCACCTATCTAGAATTTGGTAGAAAGTACACTGCACTGGAAAACTGATTTTAAATAATCTCAACAGCCTTTAAGGGGCACTAAGATGACCATGTCAGCTATGTTTTTGTATTTATCATTTTTCATAATAACCGTATAAAATAAATAGCATATTCTAAAGAAGAGGAAACCGAGTTTAGCTTAATTTGATTATGGTAATATAGTAAGTGGCAGAGCTCACTTCCCAATCCTGATTCAATTTGGGCTCTTTCCTCTACATCAGCGGATTTCAACCTTGGTTCACAACACAATCACCTGCAGGGTTTATAAAAGTTTCAACAACCAGGCCACATCCCAGACCAATTAAATCTATATCCCTAGCAGAGAGATCCAAGAATCATGACGGCCTGTAAAGTTCCCAAGTAATGCCAACATGCAGCCATGATTAAGACCCACTGCTCTATACCAAAAGTTGGCAACACTGGAACACACCCATGTTCATTTGTTTACATACTGTCTGTGACTGCTTTCATGCTACAATGACAGACTTAAGTAACTGACTTTATGACCAACGAACCCAAAAATATTTACTGCTTGGCCTTTTACAGTAGAAATTTGCCAGCCTCTGGCTCTGTATCATATTATGTTCTAGCTCTTATAGGACCCATTTTCTGCCACTGAATGAAGGTGGATTCAGAGGCACTAAAAAGTTGTGAAAAGTTTTAACAGCTGGAATGTAGCACATCACTGATACAACCAAACTTGTGAGTTAAGCAAGGTTCATCATATACTAATGTGGTATCAATGACATAACAGAATTTTCATTTATAAGATATTAGAGATATGTTAAAAGCATACTAGACTACCAAAAATTAATTTATGATAGACCTAGTCCCTTGATACAGCTAGGAGTGCCTGCTAAGATAATCACTAGCAATGTTATTTTTGAAAGCATGCACTGTGGTTCAAATTACTGCTTTTCTTCTCTTTGAATCACTCCAATTATGTGTGGCATTAATTTTAAGAATGGGGTTAGCTCTAATTAGTTTTGTCAATCAACTACTATACAAAAAAATCTGCTAACTCCTTATATTGCGTGTTATCTATATAAATTAAAAAAAAAACACTACAGGGTTCCCACCATACTACTAAATGATTAATTCATGCAGAAAAAGACAATGTAGCTCTAATTCTGAGAACTGCTTCAAGGTCTTCTACATTAAAAATTAAGACAAAACATAAAGTGCTCAAAGCTTTGAGCACTTTATGTAGTGTAGTATTAATGGTAAATAGACTTTCTTAAGAAAGTCTATTTACCATTAATACTTTAAAGAAACTACCTCTGGGGTTTTATTGCTAAAGACTGGATAAGTAGGAGGGGAAAGATCAGCAAATAGTATTCATTACACATGCATGCTGATTTTCACATGATTAAACATTTCTACCAATGAAAATTAAACCCAAACCTAAATAGCCAGAGGAACCATTTCACAGGATTATGGCATTTTGCCCTTTGGGAACTAACAACAATGATTCTCTTTAACAGAAAGTACTCCATCCCCAGATGATCACCATCATGTAAATCAGACACTGCACAGTTATGCTCTGAAGCAACACAAGCACTAAATCGTATATGACAGTGGTAGACAAGTCTGGGGTCCACAAAGGAAAATCTCAAACCCACTGGGCTACTTCTTCAAATAAGTTAAACACAATCAAATTAAACGTAAAGAAAAGTTTCAAATCTATTTTCACTCTTCAACAATGGTCCCCCACTCACTCCATTTTTTAAAAAACCCGCACTACAAATGTGATATGCTAAGGTTCTTATATATATTCCTTTGGGAATATATTGAAGAGAAAGGTCTCAGAGGCCTCTCTCTTACTTAACTAATGTAAATGAGAATGAAAATGAGGTAACAGTGGGACAAACTTAAAATATTCCAGCTTCTGAAAGATTTATGGGGAGCACAGAACAGTAGCTCTAAACAAAGTAGAATAATCCCATTAACATTTGCAAACTTCTATAAAACAATTATATGTTTACGAAGAAAACTGAGAGTAAAGAATGTTAACTAGATCTCAAAAATGTCCTGAAATGACAAACGGATCACACATTACAACCAGAAGATTTTATCTTTTCCAGCACTGGGTACAAAAAGTGATCAGAGGCTAAAGATCAGGAAAGTCAAAGAACTATACATTGAGTCCACATTCCGTAAAATATGGGCAAATTCCTATATTTAACACAACCTTTGAGAAACTCATATCTACATGCTTAGAGAAAAAAACTAAGACATGCCAAATCTTACATTTAGTATAAGATTATGTAAGATATAATATGTGCTTGTTTGAGTGATTTTTCTCCCTTCTATTATAAAGACTCAAATTTTAGTATTACTTATGTATATTATTTTTATAATGAAAAAAGTACTTTAAGAATACACACAAGATTATATCCAACCAGAAATAGAATGAAAACTGAAATACCTTTGTATATACAATATTTACCTGGTTCTTCCTTGATGAACGACAAATCTTCTTCTGGATAGGCAACAGATGGCTGCATCACTGAGCAATCTTCTAAATTTGTTTCATTATTAGGTGGTATATTATAAATAAATCTCTTCGTAGCTTGGGTTTTCCTCCTTGTTTTGCCAGTCTCTTGAATTCCCTGGGAGCCCATGTTATTCCAAATAAACACTTTTGTTTGACCTTGAGACTCATTTTCTGTCAATTCAGGTGAACCATCCTGGACCCAACTACTGTCATTCATTTGGTAGTTTTCTATTTGGCCCTCGTCGACGTTACAACCATCATTTTCAATTTTTACATTACTTGCCAAATTGGTAAGATTCCGTGTTGCCCAAAAACTGGCAATTTTTTGATCCCGTGATGAAGACAGGCCATCTCTGTTAACTGGTTTTCTATTATTATAGTCCACAACTACAGACTCTGGAGCTTCTGATTTAATGCTTATATTTAAGGCATCTTTAATGAAATTTCGGCAAGTTTGAACAACTTCACTCATTTGAAGATAGCTGGCCACTGTCATTACTTCAATGGCATTTTGGCTTGTGAGCACCAGGTTACCAGAATACAAGAAGTCCAAGATGACTGAAAAACCTTGAACTGCAGCAATATCTAAATGGGTAGTATTGTTTTGGTTAGGGCTTTCTTTGTTTGAAAAGCAATATAAAGTCTTAAAGAAACGGCTGCCTGCAACCAGGATGTTCTTATGAGCTTTAAAGATTTTTCCGCTCACCACAATGCTGACATCACAAAGAATACCTTTCTTCCTCTGTTCATTTAGTTGTCGAAGAAGTTGATAGCAATAAGAGTTCTCATTTGGCCTACTATTAAAGTCACAGTACCCCTCCTCTGATGGTATTTCTGACTCCTGTAATAGATGGAAAACATTAATATTAAATTTTATTTACTTTTTAAAGCCATCAGACCAAAGACAACAAATCATTATCAGTAACTTTTTAAAAAGCACTATCAAATAAATACACTAATTTGTTAGTAATCATTACATATGGAGACTGAAGTGTTCACAATCCCAAATATTGAGAGGAAAGGAGTGAACAGCTTAGCTTGCTGCAAGCCACTGTTAACATAAAAAAAAAAAAAAAGAAACATCCTGAGTATCAGCAGAATTTCATTTAAAGAATATGTATCACATATCATGCTATCTTTTCAAATATAGCTGAAGACATGGATTAAGAATTATTTAAGGGACTTCCCTGGTGGCTCAGTGGTTAAGAATCCGCCTGCCAGTGCAGGTTTGAGCCCTGGTCCGGGAAGATCCCACATGCCGCGGAGCAACAAAGCCTGTGCGCAACTACTGAATCCATGAGCCACAACTACTGAAGCCCGCGCACCTAGAGCCTGTGCTCCACCACGAGAAGCCACCACAATGAGAAGCCCACGCACCACAACGAAGAGAAGCCCCTGCTCGCCGCAACTAGAGAAAGCCCACGCACAGAAACAAAGACCCAACGCAGACAAAAATAAAAATAAATAAAATAATAAATACGTAAAACTCTTGGCAAACACTGAGTCAAACAGTTTAGGTCAACAAAGTTAATTAAATCTAACTAATGATAAAGTTAAGACCCTAATAAAAAATGTGCTTCAAACTACAGCAACAACCAAGTATATAATTTCCCAATCAATTTTCAAAATGACTTATCTCTTTAGGATCATAAATACTATCCATCAGGTAAAATTCCTGAACTCAAAATTCTTAATGTTTATAATCTTCCCTCTCAGCAATCTTATAAGTACTCATTACAGTTCATTTTAGCATCACTAAAGCTATGGTAATTTCCTATAAAATAACATGTGATATCAACAGAAAAAGGAGTGTGATCTAGATTTGGAATGCTGCCTATGCTAGTTATTAAGCGTGTGTCCTTGGGCAAGTCACCATGCCTTCTTAAACTAGAAAGCAGTAAGTACTACGAATGTTTCTAATTAAGAACTTCAGGACTTTACTCACAGAGTGACTAGGTGGGTAAGCTCCCTAAATAAGGCAGGTGTCTATTCTCTCAGCACCTTGCTCAATAACTTTCCTAGATAACTGAAGTAATAATTGTTTTCCAGCAAAAAAAAGTGCTTAGACATTTCTAGTACAAAAGATAACTGACAATGCTGACCTTATTTAAGTGTTAAAGATTCATTACTTTCTTTGGCACAAAATATTAACTTAAATAAAAGTCATTACTATAAAATAATGAGATACGTATATACAGATCTATGAGTATATGAGCCTGGGAAAAACATGGAAAAGATACATGCTGGGAGGACTGATATGCTTGGAGAGGAAAAGAGAGAAGGAGGAATTAGGGAAAAAAAGGTTGTAGGGAACAAAGCTGTTAGGACTGCAAAATATTTCTCATTGAATATTTTAAATGGTGGTGAGATTCCTGAAGCAATCCCACATCTCCATTTAACCCCATCATGGGTAGGGCTAAATTACAAAAATAATAGGATTCATTCTGAGTCCTGAACACAGGGGATCATGCACATAACAATCACAATTCTCTGAAACTAAACCAGATCACATAATCTATCTAAGAATTTTCGTGCTGCTTCCAGGTATGAGAAGTCAACTGAAAGAACCAAAACACTAGAATTCTGGGACACTTCAGTATTTCACAATAATGAAACATTACAGATAACCCTGCAAATCTGGAGTACACGATCACTACAGAATGAAGCGCAGAAAGTGGAGAATTTCCTTTGCATTTCCAACTGACCCTTGGCAGCATCCCTATCACTTCCCAGCGCTTCAACTGCATACTCATACTGCATACTTATACTTCATACTTATACCTCATACTTACACTGCATACTTATACTTCATACTTATACTTCATACTTTTATACTGCATACTTATACTGCATGCTTATACTTCACACTTTTATACTGCATACTTATACTGCATACTTCATACTTTTATACTGCATACTTATACTGCATACTCATACCTCATACTTATACCTCATACTTACACTGCATACTTATACTTCATACTTTTATACTGCACACTTATACTGCATACTTATAGTTTATACTTTTATACTGCACACTTATACTGCATACTTTATACTTTTATATTGCATACTTATACTGCATACTTATACTGCATACTTTTATACTGCATACTTATACTTCATACTTTTATACTGCATACTTATACTACATACTTATACTTCATACTTTTATACTGCACACTTATACTGCATACTTATACTTCATACTTTCATACTGCACACTTATACTGCATACTTATACTGCATACTTATACTCTAACCCCACCCCCCCATTCTTGCTCTGTCAGACCAAAATATTCTAAATTGGCTATATTCTCCTACTCAAACACCCAATCCTAAGCAAAAACTGCTAACAGCCACAGTTGGAGTAAAGTAATCAAGTAATTCATGATTAAGTCCCAAATGTTTGCTTTGAGGGGCTGGAGGAAAGGAAGTGAGGTAAAAAAGACATTTTAACTTTTAGATCTTGTACATAAACCAGTATGTTGTGAAGTTTCAAACTATTTAGCAGAGGGGATGGGAAATGTTTAGGACTTGTATGAATATATAAAGAACTAAACCAATACTAAAAATATCTAAAATAGTTACTGCTGTAGTATAATTTTCTACAGAAGTATCATACTGTTTACTTTTACTAAAAGATTTTTTACTAATTTGCTTATGCTCTCTATTCACTACAGCAAATTTCCAAAATGCATCTTTTTTTTGATGCAAGCCTAAAACTAAGCTTTGCTATGCATGCCATACCTGCCCAGCAAAGCTCATTCGGTTCGAAGTTCTAACAGGTATTGTAGTAACAGTATGAATACTTGGAAGAAGCAAAAATTTTAAGCACTGATCAAAATTTACCAGCACATCATGAAGAGTCTGTGGAAGCAGTGAATTAGCATTTACAAGTCAAGAAGTGCCTAAAGTTTATACACTAAGCAATTCAAAACACTTTAAAAAGGAGGTGGCTACGTCATAGCAGTTATTTTAGGCCATGGTCAATGTGTTCTGAATTTTCTGGGCCAGTCCTAATTTCTGTAATTCTCTGTCATTATCAGACCAAATGTCCTAATTTTTAAAAATAACTTAGACAAAAGCCTATCCACCAAAATATTTGCCCATTCCATTTTTGACACAAACTATACAAAACCAAACACGCTATTCAACTACTATTTTTTCTCATTACTATTGTGCAAGAACAGTAATGTTACCTGTTTTTACAAGCAACACTAGCTGTTTCTCCTTCAGTACTGATCAGAGCACTATGCCATGTTTTTGTAGCACCTATTAAACATGCTCTTCACAATGAAGGGTTTACAAGTCAAGAGTATATGTATTCAACAAGCGGGAGTATTATTTGAGGATATGGGTAAAACAGAGCAAAATAAGCACTAAAATAAACTGCCAATATTATTTGCTGAACCAAATAAATTCCTAGTACTAAAGACAAAAATTAATAGATCCCTAAGAAGTCATCTGTCTCTCTAGTTCTTTAACATTCTATGTCCATTCTCAGAATATTGATAAACATGAGATATCACTGATAAGTAAAAATATACTGATAAAAAGGTTTAAATATTTCCAAAACTAGTCTTTTTAAAGACTAGTTGGAAAATTTTCTATTCCCTTTCCCGAAAAGGAAAACACAACTTAGCCCAGACATTAGTCTAAACTAGATAAACAAGGAGATTTTAAGGAAATGGACAGTCAGACTTCAAAAATCAGAAAATGTGCTATACCAGAGAATCTATAAATATGAAAAGTCTTCTGTTATTTTATTTGTGAAGACGCCCATACGTAAAATTATAATTTTAGATCTGGAAGACGCCTTAATTAACTTTTCCAAAATGAAGAAAATATAGAAAAGTATACATTTGGTTAAAATCCTCACAGCTTATTATCTTCAAATTTATTTCCAGAGAGGCCAAAAAATAGTAAATATTTTACTCAGAGAAAAAGCTGCTAAAAGCTTGAAAAATCCTGACTTTACTCACTTATTTAATAAGCATTAAGTGAATGCCTACTTTAGACAGGTTGTACACTGCAGACCCAAAATGAATTAGTTCCCAACTTGAAGTTATCACTACTGAGCAAGATTCTTAAGGTACTGAAGAGTATAACAAGCATGTTATGAGAGCAGAGAGCAGAGAGGAAGTGTATCTAATCCAGTTTTTTTGGAGGTAGGGGAGGAGATGCTTTTTGAAAGAAAGATCTGAGCTGAGCCTTAAAGGATGCAAGAGTGGAATGGTAGGATGAGCACTCTAAGCAAATGAGATGGCATGAGAAAAAGAACCAAGATGGTCTACAGATCCTCACAATTCTAGATTTATGAAAGAACTTCAAGGTGATCCCAAAAAAGCCCAAGAAATGCAAATATGCTCTTATGAATGTTTTTGGAGCTAAGTGTCTATAAGTTGCATCAGATTATCAAGAGATTCGAATCCTGCACAAGATTAACCACTGCTATAGGTGCCTACAGAGCTTTAGAAGTAGTGATCTGATTGAATTAGCAGATAGAGATGACTGTGGCAGCAAAGTGGAGGATAATTATCAGGTGATGAAGACTAGAGATACTGTGACCAGGGGAATCTATTGTTAATAGTGCAACACACCGCACTTGCCAAGAAACAAGGACCTTAATTAGGTAAGAGAGAGAATATCAATGGGGGGAGAGGTGGAGAGGTGGAGAGGCAGAGCCTGGAAAAAAATTTGGAAAGTAAAATCTGAACTTGAGTGATTAACTAGATTTCAAGGTAGGGGTGGGGAGAGAGATCATAGGGTCTTCACAGCATTCTAGCTGGGGGAGCTAGATAATGCCACCAACCTGTAGAGAATCCAAGACCACACTACCCAGTCTCCCCACCCTTCTGAGGGGTACAATGGAAGAGAGAACTTCAGCTGCAGTGAGCTCACCTGTAGTCAATCCATAAATAAAAAAAGTGCTATTTGGCTAAAAACATCAAGTAATTAGTATTTACCTCCCTACCCAGAATTATAGTCCTCTTTTGATAAATGGATTAGTAGAAAAAACAATTTCCAACACAAACATCAAAGTGTAAGCTAAAAGAATTAAAACCAAAAATCTTTACTACTTTTGTTGCAGCAACCCACTGGAACAGTATACTGAAAGATTTAAAACATCAATGTCCACTTACAAACCCAATTTCTAGTAATGAGGACAAACAAGGCCACAGCAAACATGATGCCAAATAGATGCCTGCTAGTAGTACTGACAAATTATGTAACAGTCAGTAGAGAAAGAAAGGAAGATGTCCTTTGCAATCTTCTATCACTTCTCTGATCTCCTTGAGTGATGGCATCTTTTCTTGCAATTTAAGTACTATCCCCAGAAATTCTAAATCTATAGGCCTGGGGTATTAGCCTTCAGGTGATTACAACTTCCAACCAATTTTAGATGCCAAAAATATGCTTTATTACGAGCTCTCCTCAAAACCCACACATACACACTACACAGGTGCTTCTAAACAGCAACTTACACATATATTTCATCGTGGTTCTCCCCTGCTTAAAACTGCTAAATAGTTTGCCCATTGTTAGCAGAATAAAATATCAGTACAATCATTTCAACATAAAAAGATCGTCCATAACCTGGAGTCTGTCTACCCATTCAAATTTGATTTTTCATCCTTCTCAACAACCAAATCATCTACTTCTCAGACACATCAAGACATCAATTTCCACTATGCTCAAGCTGCTTCCAACTGCAATGCCTGGAATGCCCTCCCCTCTTCAACACTTATTCACTTAACACAATTAAGTTAGGAGTCAATTCTACAAGCTTCTCCCAACCTTCACAAATAGAATTGATGACTTTCTTAGTGTCTTAACTGTAACTTGAATATACTTCTAACATGGTAGCTATCATTTTATGTCTGTCTCTCCTTACTACAGCACAAGTTTCTTGAGGGCAGAAAAATGTCTTATTTATATAGGTTTATCTTCAGTGCCTTGTATCTACCTAATATGTGTATGTAAACTTAAGAGGGAGAAACAAGCCAATCTTAGATACACTGTAACATATAGTAAAAACCGCAAGGGAAAGGAACCAGCTTTTACCAAATCAAAAACAATGAATGACTGTTAGAACCTATAAAAGTATTACACAAACTGATTACTTAATGGGCCACAGGCTCTGTAGTCATCTGTAATACCTATTTCTCCTTCCTAGGGAAAGGTTTTTTCAGTCTTTCTTCCAAAATCTTTAAAACAAACAAACAACTTATTTTTGCCAACTGCAAAGAAGGCTGGTAGATCTGTCTCACCTTTGCTTTTGTTGCTCACCAACATATTCCAATTAGTAATTTTAATTAGATCACTGATCTGAATTAAATATTTACTTTCTGGAAAGGTTAACTAAATTTGTAACAATAACACGTTTGAGTGCACGTTTTAGGCTTACTAAACTGGAAAGAGTTGACAGAATGTGTGATTTAGGCTACGAAAATTTCACAACTGGGTAGAAAGTAATCTGAACCAAGATACAGTGGTAATCACTGTTATTAAAGCAATTTTAAAGTCCTCTGGGCCAAATGGTCAAATCCTATATGAGCTAATCACTGAACCTGACTCTTCAGATATAGGCAGTTGTTACTCAAAATAGAAACTACATGTTGTCCCTTACATCCTTATAAATACAAGGGTATTTCTGAAATACAAGGCTCCAGAACAGATTCTGAAAGCATATTTATGGACTCTCGCATGAGCAATCCTTAACAACCAACATCCAAATAACATAAGAATATCAAAGGTTTTAAGAATGTGCCACAGGGAATTCCCTGGCGGTTCAATGGTTAGGACTCCACACTTCCAATGTAGGGGGCACAGGTTCGATCCCTGGTTAGGGATCCCACAAGGCATGAGGTACAGCCAAAAAAAAAAACAACAACAAAAAAGGATGTGCCACAGTTTTTTGGCCACCACCAAGGAATTAATGGAAAATAACTTTTCTCTTACAGAAGGCATAAGAAACAAAAAGTAAAGTAACCCTTATTCACATACTAAGATTTGGCCAAACTCTTCTCAAAACAAACAGGCCTCCATGTGCTCCTGATTACGTTTAAATAAGAGGATAAACACACAGATGCATGTATGTGCAAAGACTGGAAGTAGATAGAAGAAAACTGTTATTGGGAGGTGAGCGGGAACTAGGTAAGAGGGAGACTCATCTGCTATTATTTATCCTTCTATATACTTTTCCAATTTTTGAAAATGAGCATATACTATTTTCATAATAATAAAACTATCTTGCTAGTTTTCTGGGTTTAAAAAAAAAAAAGGGAGGGGAGGATAAAGGGAGTGAATTACACCCTAGCCTAAAACTTAATTCTTGCCGGAGGAACTCCAGAGGAACTCTTATTTCAGCATTTTTAAGACAGGACAAAGCTAATGCAAGATATTTCTCACAAAGGTGAGAAAAATTGCATGTATGATGAGAAAGTCTCAATCTTCAAAGAATTGAATGGCCAAAGTCTCTAAAAGTATGAAGAATTGGTTTGCTCTCTAAAATCAAGAGTGATTCCATGAGATAAAGTGGCTTCCAAACTGAGAAAACTGGTAACACTGAGACATGAGGTACCAAGTCCCCCCAAAAAACGTTGTTATAGTTATCTACAATGAAAATAAGTAATGATGGTAATAACAGTTATCATTTACTGAGTGATTACGTGCTGGCATATATACTTTGCATACATGAGGAAACTAGAAGTTAACTCATTTTCCTGCCAAGAAAGAGGATTAGGACTCAGGTCCCCCTTCTTTAAGCTCAAGAATGTTCTTACAGATTGTGTTATACTGCCTCCTACAGGTAATCAAAGGCTACATGGCAATGGAAAAAAAGTGATTAACTCTGCCCATAGGAAGAAATAAGTCAGTTCTTGAACCTGACACTCATGTAATAACAAGACAAAAGGATTCTATAGGTGGTACCTGGGGTCAATCACAAGGTAACACCCCAAACTAAGGTTAGTTAGAATGAAAACAGAAATAACATCCAAAATCCAATCCAGGGAACCAATAAATAGCCTTAGGCAAACATGACTACTAAACTTTATTATTCTCTAATGAAATAATGTCCTAAGAGAAAAAAGGTGCTCTACAGATTATATCTGTAAAAAGGGAGTTTAAGGGGGCAAAGGGTAAGGGAGGGGTAATGCAGGAATTAAGTTTAGAGAAGGTTTTACCTAGGAATGAATTCCCTAATCCAGACATATGCCTAGGGGAGAAGGATACACCACACTAAGTCTATCATACGGTTATCCAACTAATTCCCCTTCCTCTGATTTCAGGTTCACTAAGCAGCTAATTATAATTTGTACTCCCATTCAGATCTGCCTACACGTAGACTACGCTGAAGAAGATAAGACTAACTGGTCCACTGGATTAGGAAAATTCATTCTGATTGTCTTTTTAAATGTTTCTAAATAACCAACTTACCATTTAGAAAAGCACACTTTCATTTTCACAAGCCTTCCACCTCCATCATACTACTAAATAACTTCAAGAATATATAACTCTTTAAAGCCTCTAGACTCCTCTTCTGTAAAATGGGAACAGAATAATTACTTGCCAGAGAAAGGCACATCTGTATTCGGCATACAGAAGACAAGTTTGGCACTCCAGTGCCCAAGCTCACAAAGCTAGTAATTGCAGAAAGCTGAGATCTGAACCTAGATTTACTCCAAAGCTTTTTTTTTTCCATTGCAACATTCCTTATAGACTTCAGTCTCATTTATCACGAAGAACTGTAAGACTTGGGACAATTTACTTAACCTTTCTGGGCCTTATATCTTTAAGTGACCTTCCTTCTAGGGCTTAGGCAACTAAAACTTGTGCAAAAACTGTTGCCATTGCCCCCTAAGAAAAACAACCCTATGCTTTAACGTTAAAGCCTCAACTTCTGAGAAACTTCTGGGCTACGGGGTTATTGGATAGTGCCTAATTAACTCCAGTGTAAGTGTTCTGAACAGCAAGATCATTCCAATAAACACACAAAGGGACTAATATCCGAAAGGTGACTTTCTAAAATCAATGGCTAGCAATACAAAAGAATAAATTCCATCCACCACCACAGGTTGTCTAAAAGTCTTCGAAGCACTTATCAACATCTGTTTGGCTTGAAAAAGGATTATCAAAATGGTAAGACTATTATTTTTAGACTAGAAATATTAAAACAAGAGCTAAGAACAACTAAGGTATAACTTACTTGTTTTATAACTAAGAACTTATGATTTTAAGGAGTTTGGTAAATACATTCTCTACCAGTCCAAATCAACTACTTGGTATAAGTAACTTTACATTAAACATTTCAAATATGCTAAGTTTAAAGTAAACTGCACTTATAAGAAACTTTTTGAAAAGGGGGGACTACAGAAAATCTCAGCACAAAAATCTGGGTAGAAGGAAACAAAAACTACCACAATTTACCAAAAGTATGCCTTTGGAAAGAGAAGTTCAACAAGTTTAAAAGAAATGAATTTAGTAAAATAATCCACGAAAAAGGAGTCTTATCCAAATAGCTTCCTCTACATTTACATACTGCTCTCATATTTCACATTATCCTGATATGATAAAAAATATTTTTCTCCGCTGGATGTTCTCCTAAAAGGGGTAGCGTCAAAGATTAAGGAAATTGTTTAATTCATTCTTCAAAGAGTTACCAGATTTGACTTCCACCAACCAGCAAGCTGAAAGACTACCAACATAAAGCAGCTTTCCTAAAACCACAGCTAATAACATTTTGACCCCACAAAGCCAACCTTACAGGGTTAAACCCTTCCACTTCGCGTATTAAACTTTCCTTTTGATTCAACCTGATGGGCAGAGAAATCTGCGTCACGAAAAAATTAAAACAAATTCAGCTCTACGATTAGAAAATTGTTATTCCTCCCTCCCCCTCCTCCCCTCCCCCGGTAACTTTTGAAAACTTGTTTCCAGGTTTTCTAACCCCCCCACGCGTAAGCTCCCGACACCCCTCTCCCAACAGGAAAGATGTCTTCACCCAGGAAAACGGGGTTTTCAGCTGATAAACCTTTCCCCCGAAGTAGAAGCAGAATACACCGTACCTGGGCGTTGGCTTCGTGGAGTTTGTGCTCGGTAGAAACGTGGTGCCTCAGAAGGAGGGTTTTCTTGTAGTTGCGGGTCCCTCGCGAAAGCTCGTCGTGCCCCACTGGAGGCAGGTCCCCGCTTACCCCGTCCTCGGGGGTCTTTTGGCACCAGCCGCAAGACATAAGGCCAGTATCCTTGGAATAGCGCAGCCAGGGAAAATCTTTGAGCCAGGAGGTCTGAAAGGAGCACTGGAGCTTCTGCATTAGGGACTTGGGCCGCGCGAGCGGGAAGTGCTGGACAGTCTCTCCTTCGCCAGCTCCCACTCCGCTGCCCTCCGCTTCGTCCCCGCCATCGCCGCCCGACCGCCTGCTGCTGCTGCAGCTGCCGCCTTCCGCCCCGCTGCCGTCGCCCAGGCTCGCCCCCTCCTCTTCGTCCTCGGTGCTGTCGCTCAGGGACGCGCCGTCCGGCATCAACTCCTTCCCCTCCAGCGCGTCCAGCTCCAGCTCCACGGCCGCAGGCCCTCGCCCATTGAAATGCCTCAGGGGCCACGCCGAGGTCTCGGGGCGGCCGCGGCTACTGCCATTGTTGCCGAGCCCCCCACCGCCGCCGCCTCGGAAGGCCAGAGTCCGACGGTTCCTTTCCGCTAGCAAGGGGCCCCCTGCGCCACCGCCGCCCAGCGAGGTGGGGCCGCCCGCGTCTTGGGGGAGCAGCAACTCCTTGGTTTCCTCGGCGGCGGCGGCGGCCACCCCGGCAGAGGCCTCCAGGTCTTGGGGCTCCAGGCCCTCCAATTCCACTTCCTCGTCGGCCCCCCGCCCATTGAGCTGCTGCGGCGCTGGCGGCTGGGGCTGTCTTGGCTGGGGGTGCTGGGGCCAAGCCGAGGCCTCCCCGCCAACGTTATTGTTCGCGGAGCCGCCGCCGCCGCCGCTGGCGGTGACCAACCCGCCTCCTCGGAACGCCAGCGTCCTGCGGTTCATTTCACTGAACGACATGGCGCGCGCCGCCGCCGCCGCCGCCGCCCGGTGCCCCGGCTCGCGCCCGGCCTCGGGCCGCGTCCCGCGCGCTCCCCCTCCGCTTCGCCCCCGCCCCCACCCCGGGCGTTCCGGTCTCGCGGGGCTCGGCCTCGCCCTCCCGCCCGGCTCGCGCTCGCTCCCCGGGGCTGCCTCACGCGTCCGCTGCCGCCGCCACCGCCGCCGCCGCCCGCCGGGCCGCCGCCTCCGGCCGCCTCCTAATCCTCCACCCCCGCCCCGCTGCGCTCCGGGCAGCGTCCCGCGCGGAGAAGGGGGCGGGCGGCGGAGAGGTGAGCAGCGAGCCGGGGCGCGTGGGGCCTTCGAAGTTGAGAGGCGGAGTGCGGGGAGACCCTCCGCTGCCCCCTCTTTAAAGCCGCGCGCACACACCGACCCTCCAAACAGATATCCTTCCTCCGGCGCGCCGAGGAGTCCCAACCCGCTGCCGGCTTCCGAGGCGCTGAGGGCGAGAAGCACGTTAAACTGCCGGGCTCCGCCACATAACGAACCGACAATAAAGCCGGCGGAGCGTTTCCGTCCGACCAGGCCCCGGCGGAGGTCGAATGGCAAATGAACAACGGACCGTGCGCCCACAATGCACCGGGGTAGCAGTAACCGCTGGAGGGGGAAAGGGTGGGGGCCGGGCTGGGGGAGGGGGGCTGGGCTTGGGGCTGGGCTGGGGTGGGGTGGGGTGGGGGCGCCAGGGGACCGGGAAAGGGGCCGGGCCGCGCCTCCGGCCTGGGGGCGGGGGTGCGGCCGCGGGGAAGGAAGTCGGCCGAGGAGCGGGGGACAAAAGGCCGGGCGGCGGGCTGGGGGTCTCGGGGAGGGGGCGGGCGTGTGCGGCCGGGGCCGGGCTCCGCGGAGGACAAACAGCTGGCGAGTGTCAGGGTCTGGCCGCCTCCCCGCTACCCGCACGCACCTACCCGCGCCCGGGAAGCACATTTTCCTTCTCTCGCCACGAGTTCACCTGGGACTTTGGAAATAACTGTGCGGTGGGAGCTGCGCTCCAGCCTTGTCATTTGCTGAGGGTGGGTGGCGGTGCCCAAGGAAGTGAACTTATTTTGTTCCTTCACAAAGACTGGACCAGGCTGTGCCTTTCACGCGAGGAGGTTGCAACCACGGACACCTCCTCGTCTGAGGCATTGTGTGTGCGAGGCAGCACCTCAGGCCCAAGGCAATAATCATTTCACAGAAAATGCACCGCCCCGAGTGTCTTATTGCTGTGATGAAATGGAAATTTAAATAAAAGGTCGAACACGTGCGTTCAGTGGGAAGTATTGACATGGGTGTTACATCACCAGCAGCCAATCAGATAACTCCAGTCGTGTTTATACTTCTACAACCACCTTGTGAGTATTACAGTATGTCATAACGTTATAAATATTAGGCAGGGTTTTCCCCAAGAGTGGGGAGGAGTCCGCTTATACAGACGCTGCGTGCGACTCCGAAGATCGTGTGTGTAAAGGCAAGAATTGATTTGTAGGACTTGTTTTTTTAACTGTTTACACTGCATTTGGAATTTAGAATGATTAGAAGAACAGATGGAGCTGGAAATGAAACTCTTACAATAATAATCGTAGTCAAGTTTTTCAGAAGATTTTCCAGCTTAGAGCCCTTATACTCCTATTTAAAATTTTTTAATATGCTGAATTTAGCAAAATCTAAAGTGTTTAGATTCAGTTTACTATTTTGAAATGTGAAACAAACTTGTAAAAACACAAGAAGAAAAAATAAAAGGAAAAGCAAAAAAAACAAGAAGTGTGAAATCTTAAATTATTTTTATTCAAACCTATTTCAGGTTAAAAAAAAGATTCTCAAACTATGGAGGAGCTTTTTACTCTTTTAAGGAATATAATAAGAGGACTAAATGAAACAATGTATGTAACCTTAAAAATAAAATAACTCAGTAAATTAAAAATTAAAAAATATATATTAAAAGTTTAATCACAAACTAATACAAAATATGTTCAAGATAATTATTGAGTGGGAAAAAATATGTTACTTCTTACATTAATATATGTCAGGATGTGCATGGGGGAAAAAATACAAACTCTACAGTTGTAGATTATCTTGTGTTAGAGGTTTTAATCTTCTACATTATATATTAATGAAAATTATGTATGTTTAATAAAGAGCATGTGTTACAATTTTTAGGTTCTCTAGTCTTGTGATTCAGAAATTTCTACTTTTAAAATAATATTTAAAGCTTTGAATATACCATGTGGAATATGGAATATGCTATGTTTTTCAAGATTAACTTTTAAAAAAACAGATTTATTATAAAATACCATTTGTCTTAATATTTTTAAATGGACTAAGCACATGCATGCACAGCCAGACTCATATATTATTGATTATATGGATTTAGTCAAAACAGCTTTCACTTGATTCACTGTAATTTTAGTATCTGTATAAATGAGCAGTGTTGTTTATCAAACAAAAAATATGAGTTCTACCTTATAGATGAAATGTAATTTTAATGTAAAGAATGATGGTACTAACTTGCCACAAAAAGATTTTGGCTTTGAGTTTTTTTTCAGTAATGATCATATTGCCACCTCTCCATATTGTCACCTGGCCACCAGTGATCAACAGCTTGAAATTCCAATATAGGTCCTCAGGTTGGTACAGTTTGTGGGTTTTTAAAAAACTTTGTCCTGCTTTGTTTTAGTTGGAAAGTTTAGGACAGTGGAATCTATGATGACCTAATTTGTACGTTGGAGAAATGAGAGGATTCTGCCTGCTTGGCTGTATGTATTATGTGCTTCCATGTAATATATGGAAGAATGTTATAATAATACTGTGCTTTGTCCTTAATGCATTTTTTAAAATTCCAGGCACTTTGCAAATAAATATATATACATTATTTATTCAATTTTAACCACCACTGCCTCCTCCATAAAAGGAGGGAACAGTTACTGAAGTTAATTGCTTATCTAGGGTTAAGGTGATGGGAAGTAAAATGTACCTAAGAATTTTTTAATTTCAACTTTAAAGATTATTTTCATTCCCATACTGTTAAATTCATATCTTCTTTTCATCTTATATGCCTAGTACATAGTAGGCAATATATAAGTTTATGCTAGTATTATTATTTTTGCTGATTCCGATAGCACCAGAATCACCAGAAATGCTTGAATCCATAAAGTTGTTAATTGTGTCCGAACTGTATTTTTCTCAGACATATATCTTACCTTATATTTTGTAAAATTCACATCATCTTCTGTCTGGAATTATGTTTAAACGTGCACTGATGAGGAATGAACAACACTAGATTCAAGTGGTACAAATAAATAACTTAAATTCTAGGGCCACTGACCGCCTAACAGCCAAACAGTGGGAGTGTGTGGTGTATGTGTGTGTATGTATTTATATTTTTATCATTTTATATGTATAAATATATACTCAGGTGTCTTCTTCTAAACCCTGAAGGAAGATCGAATCAGAAACAAAGTTCAAGAGGACAGTAATCCACAAATGGCTCAGAATACCCTGTACAAGGGAACTTTGAGTAACAGAAGGGGATCTCCTGTTCTGTAAATGGAGTTTTTAAGAATTCCCCCACCCCTTCCAGCCTCCTAGCAGCAAGCCAGGATCTGTTCTCCCCTCTAGCCCCTATATTTACGGTTGGGGTTCTACCATATTTAAGGGGATTCCCCCTTATGCTTACCAGGGGAACCCCTCCAGAATGGGGCACCCCCAACCAATTTGTCCCCTAATTTCACTTTAGGCTATGTGGAACTGCTGCAGGTTACCTTGATAACTCTTCCACTGTAACTCTGTGATGAGGCTGAGCTCCTAGACCTGGTTCAGCTGATTTCTGACAGTCAAACTTGACTGTCCTTTATTGCCTTGGTAGAGGCACTTTGCCTCTGTCAGCACTTTGCCGCTTTAGGTTCTAGAGACAATGGTCTGTGATTCCATCTGTGGCACTGACATGAGTCATCCACCAGAATAAAGTACCTGAGAATAGAGACTCTGTATTATTCACTCTTTTTTTTTTTATTTTCTAAGATCGAAACAGTGTCTTTATTACATTAAGAGGGATCTCCATAATGATCCCAGCTATTCCTTCTACTGAATAGCTGGGCTTTTTATGAAACTTCTCATAAAAAAAAAAAAATCACAGAATGTCTGAATTACGTGATCTTTACCCACTAAATGCCAGTAGCATAACCCCTTCCCCCAACATTGTGATAACCAAAAATACCCCCTACAAATTTCCACAATGCCTCCTTATGACCCTCAAGCACAACCACACTTAGATCCTGTTGTCACTATGGGTGGCAAAAGCTCCCAAGCCAACTTATAGTAGAAGCATATAGTTTAATTTCTATATTGAATCTTGTTCAAAATGTCTTTTGGGCGCTTCTTTATGGACTGTTTTAAGTGCATGACTTTTCATGATGACAGTTTCTTTTGTTGTTCTTCATTCCGGAATTTTCTGAACATCCTGGACACCGGCGTTTGTTCTTGACTGACATTCCGATAGTTCTGAATGTTCCCATATCCTAGACACCCAGTTTTGTTTTGATTGGTAGTCTGGTTCTCCGTGCATGCCCCCTGATTAAATCTAAAGAGATTATAATCTCCAGCTAGCTTCAGCAGCTCCCCTGTTCCCATCAGTGGTAGCTCAGGCAATCAGTCACGCCTATATGCTTTTATTTTATTTATTTGTTTGTTTTATTTTTATTTTTGGCTGCGTTGGGTCTTCGTTGCTGCGCGTGGGCTTTTCTCTGATCGCGGCGAGCGGGAGCTACTCTTTGTTGCGGTGCGCAGGCTTCTCACTGCGGTGGCTTCTCTTGTTGCGGAGCACAGGCTCGAGGCATGCGGGCTTCAGTAGTTGTGGCTCGCGGGCTCCAGAGCGCAGGCTCAGTAGTTGTGGCGCACGGGCTTAGTTGCTCCGCGGCATGTGGGATCTTCCCGGACCAGGGCTCGAACCCGTGTTCCCTGCATTGGCAGGCGGATTCTTAACCACTGTGCCACCAGGGAAGCCCCTGGATGCTTTTAAATTAGGACCCTTCCCCACTGGCTACATTGGGTTCATAATAATTCCTTCATTCACTCAACAAAGTGATAATTACACAGGTGAAAATTACAAACCCTTTGGTGCAAGTCTTACACATTACAACAAATATAAACACTTGTTTTATAAAATTGACATTAACTAACCAGTACAATTAATACAATGTAGCTACCATTAATTAATGTGTCTAACCTCCCTCAAATTTCTCACAGTGCCACAGCCACTTCCTGCCCTCTTTTTGTGTTGTCTTCCTGCTGTGTTCTGGTGTGTTCACTCTTATTCTCCCCTTCCCCAGCACCACCCCAGCACAAAGTAGGCAATTAATAAATGTTTATTGGATAATCATCTTCCCTTGCAATCTGTTTTGGTAGGCCACTTTTTTCTTTTGTTTCTTCTTCTTTCCCTTAGATAATTAAAAATACTCTTTTCAAAGATATTGACCTACTGTTTCCATTGCATTTACATTAAAAGCAGCAGTAATCATAACACACAATGGAATATTATTCAGCCCTTAAAAAGAAGGAAATCCTGCCATCTGCAAGAACATGGATGGACCTTGAGGACATTATGCTAAGTGAAATAAGCCAGACACAAAGGGAAAAATACTACGTGATGCCACGTATGTGAGGAATCTAGTCAAACTCATAGAAGCAGAAGGTGGAATGGTGGTTGCCAGGGCTGGGAGGAGAGGGAAATAAGAGGTATTAGTCAAAGGGTACAGTTTCAGTTATACAAGATGAATAGTCTTAGAGATCTACTGTATAGCATAGTGCCTATAGTTAACCATACTGTACCATACACTTAAAATTTTGGGAAGAGGATAGATCTTAAGTGTCCTTATCACAAAAAAAATCAGTAAACAGACTGGGCAGTAGTCTATTTGGGAGATGATGGATACGTTTATGGCATAGGTAGTGGTAATGGTTTCATAAGTGTATACTTATCTCCAAACTCATCAAATTGTGTACATTAAATATGTACTGCTTTTCATATGTCAATCATACCTCAATAAAGAGGCTTAAGCAAAAACAATGATAATCATGGAGTTGAATATAAATAATATTAGCACCATTTTCTATGTTGCTCACAGTGAATCACAATTTACACAACTTCCTTGTGAGTTAAATCTGGGTGGATATTATTATCTTCATTCAACAGATGAGGATACCCAAGTACAAAAAGGTTAATTGACTTGCTTCAAGTTATTGGATGAGGCAAAATTTACCTTTGCAAGTTGAAGACAAGGATAATGCTCTCTAGTCTAAGGCACCCTTAGACACTAAAACACAAATAATATGCTTACCAATGTTGTATCTGCATAATTGTAGGCTACACTAAATTTTAAATATTTTTATTGTTCAAATACTCTCATAGAAGAAAAGAAAAAGAAAAAAGATCATCAGTGCCCAGAACTAACCACTACTGTGCAAATACAGTCTTCTTTTTTTGTGCCTAGCCAAAAAATTTTTTGGTGTTTATGAATTGGACTTAGCATATTTTTGCTTTTAGTTTTTAATACGTTTTAATATGATTAAATATTTTTTTGTATTTTGATGGATATAGATATACCATAATTGATTTAACCAGTCTTCCATTGTTGAACATTTCATTGTTTACAGTTTTGGGGTTTTTGCCGTTATAAATAACTCTTTAGTGAGTATCCTTGAAACTAAAACTTTGTATCTTATTCCTTTAGGATAAATTCTAAAAGGGGAATTTCTGGCAAAGGGAATGAACATTTTATAAAGTTCTATTAGTATCACCTGATTGCCCTCCAGAAATGTTCTCAAAGGTGTAAAAAGTACCAAAAGAAAATGTTATTAGGGAGGTATTTTTATAATACTGGGGAGTGAAAGACCTAGTTCTAAGCGGAATACAATGGCCAGAAACCTTAAAGGAAAAGATTGTCAGAACTGACTATATAAATTATAAAACTTTTGTTTTCCAAAAACATAATAAAGATTTCTTAGAGTGAACTAGAAAAAAGAAATAGGGATATATATGACAGAAAGAGGCTTAATATCACTAATATCCAAAGGGCTCTCATAAATCCATAAGATAAACACATATCTAGTAGAAGAAAAAGAAATGTGCAAAGGACATATATTAGAAAATCACAGAAGAGAAAATACAAGTGACTAGTAAACTTATGAAAAGATGTGCAGACCTGGCCAATAATCAGAGAAATGTGCATTAAAAACACCAGGAGATGAAATTTTTTAACCCATCAGAGGTATAGGAAAATGCATATAATTGAGAATGGGGATAGGAACAACTTTTCTGGTAGGCTATTTGGCTATAGGTATCAAAATATAAAATGTGTATATATCTTTTTACCCAGCACCTTCAGTTCTAGGAATTTATCCTAGGAAAGTATTAAAATGTCTGTGCAAGGATGTTCATTGAATCACAAGGATGTGCTTATAAGCCTAAAAATCTTGAGCTTCCATCAGTGTGGGGTTATTTACATACATTATGGCACATGCCTATAATGAATTATTGAGCCATTAAAAAGGTTGATGTGGTATTATGTAAGTCCAGGGCTTATTACTGAGTGAAAAAAGCAATATGTATATTAACAGATGTAACAGGAATAATTAATGCAATTAATAGCTACTGAGCACGTACTTTATTAAGTACTGGGCATATATTCGTTACTGAACGAAACAGGCATGCTCCCAAGAGCGTATATATAAGTTTGTATGTGACTACAAGCATAAAAAGTAGTTTAAAAGGATGTACTTTCCATACTGTCTTATACTGATATTATAATTTATATTGAGTATATAATACAAAAAATAAAGCTGTTTTCGGTTTTGGGGAAAAAGTTAACTTTGATGATATGTTTTTCCCCAGGACTTCTGGAAAATACTGTCCTTTCTTCTTTTTCTCCATGTATCGTGAACCAACTTTGCCCTGCCCCCCAAAAATAAACACACAGATTTAAAAGATAAAAACCAGTGATTCTTTTCTTAGAAAATTCTAAATCCCTTTAAAACATGATTTATATTTCAAAAGCTTGTGTTTACATGCATATGTTCAGGGTAGCATCTATCTCACTAAACCATACATTCTAGCCCTGCCCTCTAATCCATTCTTACTGTGAAGCCAGTAATCTTTTTAAAATGCCAATCTGATTTTATCACCCCACCCACATTAAAACCCTACAAAAGTTTTAATTATTTTCTGTTGGTCTACATATCAAAACACTTTAAAGCCCTGCAGAGCCCAGCAAGTCTGGCTGCCTTCCACCTCTCCAGCCTCTCCTTCTTCCTCTAACCCTCTCCTCCAGAAGCTAGCCTCCTTCTGTCCTTCAGGTTTGCTTTGATCCCTGTCTGGCCTTTGCACTGTTCCCTGTCTGTAACGCTCTTCCTTCCCTTCTTCTAATGAACCCACATTCATTCTTTTTTTTTTTTTATAAAGTTATTGATTGATTGATTTTTTTTGGCTGCATTGGGTCTTTGTTGCTGCATGTGGGCTTACTCTAGTTGCAGCGAGCGGGGGCTACTCTTCGTTGCAGTGCGTGGGCTTCTTATTGCTGTGGCTTCTCATTGCGGAGCACGGGCTCTAGGCGCGCGGGCTTCAGTAGTTGCAACACGCGGGCTCAGTAGTTGTGGCTCGCGGGCTCTAGAGCGCAGGCTCAGTAGTTGTGGCGCACGGACTTAGTTGCTCCGTGGCATGTGGGATTTTCCCGGACCAGGGCTGGAACCCGTGTCCCCTGCATTGGCAGGTGGATTCTTAAACCACTGCGCCACCAGGGAAGTCCCCCCACATTCATTCTTACATCACTTCCTCAGGGCAGCTTTCCCTGACCACCCACACTCCCCAACATTCAAATATCCTGTTGCAGATTCTCCCAGCACTTTTTCCTCTCCTTCACAACACTTGTTGCAACAGCAGTTTTTAAACATGTTGTCAAAATTGCAGTTTTTATTTTTGTATATATATATATGTGTATATATATATATATATTTTTTTTTTTTTTTTTTTTTGCCACACCCTGCGGCTTGCGGGGTCTTAGTTCCCCAGCCAGGGATCAAACCCGTGCCCCCTGCACTGGGAGTACAGAGTCTTAACCACTGGACTGCCAGGGAAGTCCAAAATCGCAGTTTTTAAATGTGTATAATTATTTGATTATTGCATACTCTGCCAACAGACTGACAGCTCCATGCAAGCAAGGACCATTTCTGGGTTTGCTCAGTATTGTATTTCCAGCATCTAGAAACAGTGACTATGACATAGCATGCAATCAGGAAGGATTTGTTAAATGAATCAATATATGAATGTGCAGATTGGCAGGCACTAGGTACACACAACCTTGAGCTTTCAACAAAAGACTAAAACAGATTTTTACTGAATAAACTAGTAGAACAGAAATATGTTATGGTAGGTTTTAAGTGTTGATAATATTTGCATGTTATACAATGTAAGGCATTTCCATAAATATATAGTTGTAGAAAGGTTGTTTTGAAATTTTTTAAAATTAAAGCTAGTGAATAAAAATTCCAATTTCAACTACTAGGTCATTAAAAATTTACACAAAACTGCTTTATCTGTGAAGTTATGCATTTTTTAAAAATTTTTTTAATTTTTGGCTGCATGGGGTCTTCGTTGCTGTGCGCGGGCTTTCTCTAGTTGCGGAGAGCGGCGGCTGCTGTTCGTTGCGGTGCACGGGCTTCTCATTGCGGTGGCTTCTCTTGTTGTGGAGCACGGGCTGTAGAGCGCAGGCTCAGTAGTTGTGGCACACGGGCTCAGTAGTTGTGGCTCACAGGCTTAGTTGCTCTGCAGCATGTGAGATCTTCCCAGACCAAGGCTTGAACCTGTGTCCCCTGCGTTGGCAGGCGGATTCTTAACCACTGTGCCACCAGAGAAGCCCCTGAAGTTATGCTTTTAAATTCTAAATTTAATGATAGCTAACCCTTTTGTGATTGCAGTGTCTATATTCTAGTTAATCACCAATACGAGTTAGTTCAGTCTATTCTCAGAGAGAGGAAGTAAAAAGTAAAAGGCCTCCTTTGTATATATGAGTTGCACAAAAATAGATTATTTTTACAATATGAATTTTTATATAGGCTTCAAAGGATGAAAACTATGGAGTAGGGGAGGAGGTCAATATTTATTTTTATTGAAAACTGAATTATTAAAACCACTAATAGATTACTGAGTTTTGTAGGAGTTCCATCCCAAATATTTAGTTTACAGATACTGTTTGATTCACAGATTCATGTTCCTGCTAGGCTGATTAACTAGGCTCTGTTCAGTAGCCATAGATTCCACACTAACCCACCTTTTTCATAAATTTGCAAATGCAAACCAATTACCTTCAGAAGGACCAGGTGAGAAAACACGGAAGACAGAAAGATGGCCAGGCCGTAAAGGTACAGTGTCATGAAGAAATACCCTAAAGCAGGACTTTCTACATAACTTCAGGCAATAACTTCATAGGAGGCTTACATTCTGAATAAGGTAACTCCTTTCTCCCAGAATTTGAAGGTCATGTCAAGGTCAGAAAATACCACACTTTGAAACTAAAGCTGAGAGAATCAATATCAATCATGAGATCGGTCTTTACAAAAGAAACATACCATCCCAAAGCTGTGATTAGGGTATCTCCCATGTGTTCAAGATTGAGGGTACATCCCAGGATTGGAAGGTAACTGCTTCAAAGAAAACACTTAATATTTTCAGGTCTAGTCCAGTGCCCTTCAAACTGGGGTGTGCTTAGCCCTGGAGGTATACACAGAATTTCCAAGGGATATGTGAGCACATAGATGGTTTTTTAAGATAATAAGCTGTCAGGCTTTCAACTTCCATACGCATTCGTTTTCCAAAACTGGACTGCTGGAGAATGTTCCTCTCAAGCTGGTTTTCCTTTCCCACCTCCCTTTTCACAATCACCTTTCTTCCACTTCACCAAAAGAGGCAAGCGGTCCACCCATCACTGATCTTCCTGTTTTACATTGCCCAAGGATGGAAAAAGAGCACAGAGACAAATTGAGAAAGTAAATGTCATAATTATTTGGTAGCTACGCTTTTGCAGCTCTAATAGATTCCAGCTTTTACTTTCATCAAAACTCAAGAAGGCCCTAATTGAAGTGTCAGTTGATCATTAAAAATAATTTTCAACGATAGATCACTAGGGGTTTTTTGCACATATCTTGGAAGGAGTTTAAAGAATTTTGTGATGTAGTTGAAACAAAACCCTTTCTATTCCCATCATCCATAATTTTTTGTGAACAAATGTCCTCAGCACGTATTCAAAAAAAGAAGAACATTTTCACTCTAGAAAACAATGTTTTCTTGGCTGCACTGCTCGGCTTGTAGGGATCTTATTTCCCCGACCAGGGATCGAACCCGTGCTCCCTGCAGTGGAAGCACCGAGTGCTAACCACTGGACCGCCAGGGAATTCCCTAGAAAACAAATTCTTGGCACATTAATTAGTTGAAAAAACTCAGCTAATTAAGGAATGGATTTCCAATAAATGTTTATGTCATATTTAATATCAATATATTTATGTTCCTTTGACCAAATGTGCACTAATAATTATAATGGTAACTCATTTCAGGATATTTTATAACATTTAGGGTCATAGACATTTTTTAAATTAAATTTAAATTGATAATAGACTTCTCAGTATAAATATTATAAAACTCTGTGGGGAAGTGGAATAGAAATAAAGGAATAATGTAGATTTTCCATCTGTTTGTTCATGTATTTTTTTTTAATTTAATTAATTAATTTATTTATTTTTGGCTGTGTTGGGTCTTCGTTTCTGTGCGAGGGCTTTCTCCAGCTGCGGCGAGCGGGGGCCACTCTTCATCGCGGTGCGCGGGCCTCTCACTGTCGCGGCCTCTCTTGTTGCGGAGCACAAGCTCCAGACGCGCAGGCTCAGTAGTTGTGGCTCACGGGCCTAGTTGCTCCGCGGCATGTGGGATCTTCCCAGACCAGGGCTCGAACCCGTGTTCCCTGCATTGGCAGGCAGATTCTCAACCACTTTGCCACCAGGGAAGCCCCATGTATCTTTTTAATGAGCTCTTTTTTCCTTTTTTTTTTTTTTTTTTTTTGGCTGCATGGCATGCGGGATCTTAGTTCCCCAACCAGGGATCCAACCGGTGCCCCCTGCAGTGGAAGCACGGAGTCTTAACCACTGGACTGCCAGGGAAGTCCCATTAGATTTTTTTTTTAATTGAAGTATAGTTGATTTACAATACTCAAATGTAGAACAGAGTGATTCACAATTTTTAAAGATTATACTCCATTTATAATTATTATAGGGCTTCCCTGGTGGCACAGTGGTTAAGAATCCGCCTGCCAATGCACTGGACATGGGTTCGAGCCCTGGGCTGGGAAGATCCCACATGCCACGGAGCAACTAAGCCCTTGCGCCACAACTACTGAGCCCTCGCACCACAACTACTGAAGCCCGTGTGCCTAGAGCCCGTGCTCCGCAACAAGAGAAGCCACCACAATGAGAAGCCCACACACCCCAACAAAGAGTAGTCCCCCGCTCGCCGCAACTAGAGAAAGCCCGCGTGCAGCAGCGAAGACCCAACACAGCCAAAAATAAATAAATAAAATAAATAAAAAATTAAAATTAAAAAAAAAAAGAATGCATAAAAGGGTACTTAATTTTTTCAAAATGATTTTGGGGAGGACACTGATCTATTTCAGCATTTCCCAAATGCTATTTTTCACCAGTTGGTGGTGAAATGAAAAATAAATACAGTCTACAGAACTTTTCGTAAAGTTAAATTTGTTCAATTTAAGACTGTTGATTTTTCTGAAATTATATCCTTTCTGATGTTTTAAGCTTAAGATATATATTTTGAAATTAAGATGTTAACAGATGGTAGCTTTTTTTATTGCTCCCCAAAATATTTTTAAAAAAATTTTTACTAACTCACAAAATTCAGAACCCTGAGAGAACCACTGGTCTAACAGAATGTAAAGGGGAATATTTTATAAAATAGAATATTCTGGAATTGTTGAGGAATTGAGACAGCCAATTTACCACCTAGTTTAATGGACATAGCAACAAGCATTTTAAAGTCTTTTTTTGTTTTTTCCTACTGCATGCCAAACACTAGAATTTAAAAGATAAATAAGATTGTCCCAACTCCCAAGAAACTCACATTTCAGTGAGGGAGATTAATATGTAAATTAACAATTATAACAGTTAAGTATTGATAAGGACATGTACAAAATGCTATGAAAACATGGAGGATAGAATGACTGTTTGAAAAATTGAATTGCTAAGGAATATAGATCCTTGAGCAGGGTTTTGAGATATAGACATGAATGTTGCCAAAATAAAAGTAAATTTATCATAAAAGTAAGGAAATTTTTAGTAGTTCAGTGTGTGTGGACTATAAAAATGCTTGAAGTGAGATTTGAAAAGAAAGGAGGGGGAAAGATCAATAAAGAGTTTGTATTTTTTCCTGAAAGCAATGGGGAGAATGAAAGATTTTTAAGCAAGGAAATGACTAAATTGGATACTTCTTAATAATATTTAATTCCTAATTGTCACTCATCCAAAAATCTGATCTTTAATTGGGCCTTCTATGTAGTCATCCACTAGGAAGAAATTCCCTTGGTAAATGAAGTGGGTTATCCAGCCAGATAAATGTTCCATTGAAAAACAGTGAATTGGCAGTCTCTTCTAAATTTGATTGGTTTGAGGTAGTGTCCAAAATCTCATAGATTTTAGATATAGCGATCAAGCCCAGTTTGGGGATGCCCATACCTGAGTTGGAGATCTGAGGTGGTATTATTGAGATCTAGTTATTGCCACCTCTTGAAGTCCTGCCTGAGAAGCTAATAAGACTTCTAACGACATCCTGTATAGTACCCTGAAGACTACATACCTATCAGCCTCCCACCTGTCAGGTATACTGAGAATTCCATGGTCACAATGGCAATAATTTCATAAAAGATGGTGTGATACTTTAAAAATCCTTAACACAACTTCCAGAAATGAAGATGAAATTCTTTTAAACATATGTGATCAACTAACATAAAATTTGCCTCCAACTTTGAGTTATTGCTCTTGCAACAAGAGCCATTAAGAATAGCCATGCTGTCATACCTCTATTCTCATCTGGGTGGACCAGATGGTGTTGGGGGGAGAAGGAAAAATTCCTAAGTACCTTTGCCTAGACTGCTCAAAGTAGTCGCACTACTTAACAGTGGCTCAGTAGTGTCATGGGCATGTATAAAGACAGTCAGCATAAGTGAGGTAAGTTGTTTTCCTGTTGGTACGATGAGAATCAAGTCATTAATTGTGGCTTGATGTGTTTTTTCACCGCTTTGAGATGTGTTTCCCAGGCCAGTCATAGTTAGTGTTGTACTGTGCAAAGTTATTATGCCTCACTGGTCAGTGAAACAATTAGGCTCATTGAACAAGTACAATCCAGGTACAGCCTACTTTTTTCTTCTGTTTAAGTAACCTGACCTAACAACCGCGGGATTCTGTTGTTGACTCTTAAATATGTCAGGATTTTCAGGTTTGCTCAAGAGACATAAATGATCAATTTGTGATTCAGAGATTTCTTCCTTTTCACACACTCAATAATGGTACTTTAGTTAATATGTTTACATCTACAAAGATATCCACAAATGATGGGTAACAGTCACACATGTAGTTTTACTGCCGAGGACTTCAGTGTTCATATTGTGAAACTTGGGAAAATCACCTAATATCTCTAGATCCTGTTTTACTCATTTGTAAAATGGAGCTAATAATAGGATGGTAGTAACCTCATAACTCTGTTTTAAAAACGTAATGAGATAATATATGTAAAGCACTTAGCTCAGTGTGGGGCAAATATCAACCAACAAAGTAATTTACTCAACTTTTCAAATACTTACTATGTGCCAGGTGCTATACTCAGTACTGGCGAGCAAGAATAGACACAGTTCTTGCTCTCATGAAGCTTACAGTCTAATGGAATGGAGGAGGTTGGCAATCAACTAATCATTAAAAAAAAGTAAAAAGAAGAGAGGGGGCAAGAAGGAGAAGAACATGGTGCTTTTGGAGCTTATAATAGAAAAATTTGACTCGACTCCAGAGGGTGATTGGAGCAGATTTCTCTGGGAAAGTGTCTCTTGAGCTGCTACCTGCAGGTTGATGAAGAGTTAATTCAGTGATATGGAGAAGAAAGATGGCTTTCCAGCCTGTGTCGAGGCCTGCATAGGAATGGGCCATCACAGGTTTGAAGGTTGGAAAGCAAGCCTGAGTGGCTGGAGAAGTTGAGCGGGGGGGAGCAGGATGTGAGACAAGGTGGGTTTGAGATGAAGTGGGCGGGATCCATTGTGTAGCAGCTGTAAGTTTGTCTTTTTGGTAAGAACAATGAGAAGCTGCTGAACGGCTTTTGAATGAGGTGGGAGGAAAGGGCAGCATGATCAGGTTTGGATTTTGAGATCATCTTGGCTGTAGAATACGTATAGGAATAGGACCAGAGGAAATAGAGGCTATTATAAGAGATGATGAGGGAATTCCCTGGCAGTCCAGTGGTTAGGACTCTGTGCTTCCACTGTAGGGGGTATGGGTTCAGTCCCTGGTTGAGGAACTAAGATCCCACAAGCTGCATGGCATGGGCAAAATTTTAAAAGATGATGAAAGCTTGGACTGATCATGGTAAAGGTGGAGAGAACTGGACACATTTGAGAGATACTTAGGAGGGATAATTTATAGGAGTTGGTGATGGATTGGATATAGGGATTAAAAAGGAGCAAAGTGTTGAGGATCACTCTTAGGCTTCTGACACCATTCCCTGAGGCAGTTAATGTGAGAAGAACAAAGTTTGGGGGTAAAATTATGAATTTATTTTTTGGAAATTTGACTTTGAGGTTTCTTTTTTTGGATATTCATGGCTAGAGCACAGAGGATATATATGTATCATAAACAAGTATAATGTATACACACACGCACATGCACTACACATGTCATCTGCATATAGGTGGTGACATTTTCACCTGTAAAGTGGGAATACTACACCTGCTTCATAGGAATGTTGTATGATGAACATAAAGTACCTAAGCATATGTGAATGACTGTGCTAGGCTAACAGAGAGTAAGGAAACGGTACGGGGTCCAGTAGCGGAAGAGTAATATGGAAATGCCTGAGAAGATCCTGCAAGGAGTGTCAGATGAGCAGCATCCTGTATCCAGTGTGATGAGAATAGTCTGATATATACCACATCTAAAGGTCACAAGATCTGTTAGTGGGCTACTTAACTCAGATGTTTTCTAAATAAGCAGTTATTGAATCTGAAGCCTGGAAGGCTCTTATTAATAATAACTTCAACATTAAAGTATTCAGAGAAAGTTTTCATGGAAATTCATGAACATCTATTGAGGGTCATGAGTCCAACGTGGTAAGGTCAGAGAAAAATCCCCGGACCTGAAGTGTAGAAGTTGACCATAAAAAGAAGTGAGAAGGTATGCTCTAGGAGGAGTGAAGAGTACAGAGACTTCAAAAAGCACAGGTAGGGCTTCCCTGGTGGCGCAGTGGTTGAGAATCCACCTGCCAATGCAGGGGACACGGGTTCCAGCCCTGGTCTGGGAAGATCCCACATGCCGCGGAGCAACTAGGCCCGTGAGCCACAACTACTGAGCCTGCGCGTCTGGAGCCTGTGCTCCGCAACAAGAGAGGCCGCGACAGTGAGAGGCCCACGCACCGCGATGAAGAGTGGCCCCCACTCGCCACGACTAGAGAAAGCCCTCGCACAGAAACGAAGACCCAAGACAGCCAAAAATAAATAAATAAATAAATAATTAATTAAAAAAAAAAAAAAGCACAGGTACATAAAAGCACAGTGGGATGAAGGAAGTGAAATTATCTTGGAATTAATAATGTTTGGGGAGTGACAGGAGATGATATTGGCTAGGTAAAGGGACCAAATGATGGAAAGCAAGTGAGTAATGGGACTCATTAAAAGATTGTAGTCAGGGGCTTCCCTGGTGGTGCAGTGGTTAAGAATCTGCCCGCCAATGCAGGAGACATGGGTTCGAGCCCTTGTCCGGGAAGATCCCACATGCCGCAGAGTAAGCCCGTGTGCCACAACTACTGAGCCCGCAAGCCACAACTACTGAAGCGCATGTGCCTAGAGCCTGTGCTCCACAACAAGAGAAGCCACCGGAATGAGAAGCCCGCGCACCACAACGAAGAGTAGCCCTTGCTCACCGCAACTAGAGAAAGCCTGCGCGCAGCAATGAAGACCCAACGCAGCCAAAAATAAATGAATTAATTAATTTAAAAGAAAAAGATTGTAGGTAAAGAAATGATATATTAGACTTGCTTTTAGATAGAAATGTTCAGACCATCATACACACCAGAGAATGAAATTGGAGATACAGAGGTATCAGTTATGATGCTATTGCGATAGAGCAGGTGAAAGATAAAAGCCTGACGTCCAGGAGGTGCTTAGAAAGTAGTCTGGACTGGAAATATTTAGAGATATATATTTGGTAATTATCAGCTTATAATGGGTAATTAAAGTCAGAATAAATGAAATAAACTAAGGAGAACATGTAAAGTGAGAAGAGATATAGAATTTAAAAAGAACCCAGTGAAATGGCATCATTTAAGGAACACGTGCAAGAAGAGGATCCTGAGAAGGTCTCTCATCCAATAATGCTCATTCTCAAAAGTTCTTCTTTATATCTAACTTAGATCTGTCCTGCTGTAATCAATGTCTATTTCTTCTGTCCGCTCTCCAGCTGAGATAGAAAGCAGCTGTTCATCATCTTGTGTATAACAACCCTTCCTTTGCTTGAATACTGTTATTAAGAAACCTGGTAGTCATCTCTAACTCAGGCTAAATAATTTCTAGCTCCTATTTTTCCAACCCTTTAATCATCTCTGTGACTCTGTTGAATCCCTTCCACTTTCTCCACAAACCTCTTTAACTTGCAGAATCCTTGGCTGGGCATTGTACTTTCGAGACTGAGGATTATGGAAGAACTTTCTTAAATTTCTTATATGGTAACTTTATGTATCCCAATGTTATGCTTGGATCTATTCCGTGTGAAATACAGGATTTCTAGTAAACCAGTTTATTTTGGCTATTTATGTCTAACTAGCTTGTAGTTGTTATTAACACTAAGTCCCTTTTGATTGTGATGTTTCAAAGACATAATTCTCAATACCCTGATGTGACCAAATGAAATAAGTTATCTGTCCCTGGTCTCATGGATATCAGTTTGGGCAGGAGGTAAAAGCTTTGTACTCCATGTACTTGCATAGGATGACATAGATTAAGAGCATGTTGTTTTTCATCTCTCCTTTCTCGTTTGCACTGTGAAATCAGATTAAACTCTAAATGTGAAGGAACCTCCCTTATTTCTCTTATCTCACATGTCTGTCTCCCTTACTCCCCTGAGAGCTCCTTGAAGGAGGAGCACAATTCTGGTTATCTTTATATTCTCAGCCCACTTTTTTTGTTGTTGTTGTTGTGGGCGGGCGGTGCTGCACCACATGGCATGTGGGATCTTAGTTCCCCAACCAGGGATTGAACTCATGCCCCCTGCAGTGGAAGCACGGAGTCTTAACCACTTGACCACCAGGGAAGTCCCTTAGCCCACTTTTTTTTTTTTTTAAATTTTTATTTATTTATTTATTTATGGCTGCATTGGGTCTTCGTTTCTGTGCGAGGGCTTTCTCTTGTTGTGGTAAGTGGGGGCCACTCTTCATCACGGTGCGCAGGCCTCTCACTATCGTGGCCTCTCTTGTTGTGGAGCACAGGCTCCAGACGCGCAGGCTCAGTAATTGTGCCTTAGCCCACTTTTTATCTCAAGGAAAATCACATTTGATGCCTACCTTAAATCCAGTGTAGAAAAGGAAGGTCTTGACCAGGAATGGCACTTGACTTCCATCTTGCTTGTCATTTCCAATTGATTGGTAGTAATTTACTTATTCCTGAGCAATGTGATTAGAAGGACTCTGAAGCAGAGTCCTGGATCATCAAAACCTGCTGTGGCCAATTGGAAATGTTGGGACTTAGAATTGTGAATTGCTCTAGCAAACTGTTTACCATGGACATGGGACATAGGAGAGGAGGCATGGGTAGCCCATATTTGCCACTAAAAGCAATAACAGGACTATGCCTTCATTTCTATACAATGTCTTGGTCCCAGACTAGTCATGGACTGCTCCTATAAGAAAGAAAACAGTACTTTGTTCCGTTTATGGATCATAGCAAAAACAACAGAAAGTCCCAGAGGTCATGGCCCTACTTAAAAAAAAATTTATCCACCCACTCATTTTGCCCAATTGCACAAGGCCTATTTTTAGTAGCTCTTGGAAATTGTGCTAGTGCTAATCTGCAGGTTGCCACACATGGTTCTGAAATGTCATTACAAGAGTTTTGTTCACAGTTCTTTCCTGGAAGCTGCTCAGAAAATAGTTTTGATTTAACTTAAAAGTCAACGAAAATAATAGAGGGTGTTTTGTTTTGGGTTTTTTGAAGTTAATCAAAGAATTCCACTGCCATTTTAAAAGTTCCACAAATAATCTTATGGTGTTATTGCTAATTGTTACTTTGACAGCATATTATCAAAAGATAGTACTAGACAAAGAACTCGATCACTGAAACTTTAGTGACATGTTTGCCAGATGGGTAGAGTTTGGTGTAAAAGCTGAACTAAGAGGTAGAACAAACTGAAGAATTAGTATGTTGGGGGACTTCCCTGGTGGTGCAGTGGTTAAGACTCCATGCTCCCAATGCAGGGGGCCTGGGTTCAATCCCTGGTCAGGGAACTAGATCCCACATGCATGCTGCAACTAAGAGTTCGCATGCTGCAACTAAGGAAGCCGGCGAGCTGCAACTAAGGAGCCCGCCTGCCGCAACTAAGACCCGGCGATACCAAATAAATAAATAAATACATAAATTAAAAAAAAAAAAAAAGAATTAGTATGTTGGGGCTATTGTCCAGTCCCTGGAATATAATAAATAGTCCTGAAGAACTGTCAGTACATTCAGCTTTTAATACTTTTGTTTGTTTGCTTCTTTGTTTTGGTGGTATTGTTCTGTGCTTCTTCACTTAACATGAGCCTCCATGTCTAGGCTTTGGAGGATAAACCCAAAGATATAGAAGTTAATGATAAGTCAAGTTGGTTGATCCACTTATGATAGGTACTGCATCTAAAGTCTACGGTTAATGGTGCAGACGAGCGCTCTAAAAGTATAACTTCGCAGTGAGCTGAGAAACATTCTGTCACTCTACATTCCTTCTGAGTTACCTGAACCGTTGACATGATTTTAAGCATCACTTGGTAATGACACTAAGTCTACAGCTACACCCCAAAACTTTCCCCGGAGCTGCTGCCTGCTACATGAACCCTCTGGGTACACCTCAGCCTCAACAAGTCTCAAATTATTAAAGTCATCACTTCCTGTCAAACTTCCTTCTTGTTCTGTAATCTCTATTGTGTTTGGTATTGATGCTATGCTTCACAGTTGTCTTTAACTCCTCCATTTTCTGTATTTCCCACGTTCAATGTATCACCAAGTCTCTCCAGTCCATCTTTTACCTAGTTCTTGAATGCTTTTCTTACTCTCCGCCTCTGCTATCACTGTCCTAGTTCTCTCATATCCTGAATACTGCAACAGCCACTTAAATAATCTTCCACTCTCTGTTCTGGCCCTGTCCATATCTTACCACTTTGACCCCTTATTTTAAAATTTCGGCGACTCTTCATTGCTTGTAAGATAAAGTTCAAGCTCCTTAACCTGGATTCAAGAATTTTGTGATCTGGCCCCCATCTAACTTTCTATTTTAATCCCTCATCATCTCCTTATACATCTTGTCTTTCACTTTCCTCTCTAGCAATGGTGCTGTTTTTTTTCTTCTCTGTCTCTATATGGAACACCTTCCCCCTTTCAACCCTCTTCCTCATCCTTTGGTTAATTCCTAATTATTCTTTAATAAAACCAACCTCAGTTACCATCTCTTCCTAGAAAGTCTTTTTCTACCTACCTACCTACCTACACACACACACACACACACACACACACCTTTGTGCCTTTATGATACCCAGGATCCATGTCTACCATTGTCCTTAGCACATTATATTAACATGCCTGTGCATGGATTTGTCTGCACCACCATGCTATGAACTCTCTAAAGAGACATCATGTCATATTTACCTTTGTATCCATAACACACTAGCATAGTGCCTTGCACTGGTAATCTTTCTATGGATGTTGACTGAAAAAAAAATGACAGAGTGTATCATTATTGGTGCATGCAATAGAACACAAGTAGAAGCAATAATATCATCAGCTTGAATTAGCAACAGATTAACTAAAATGGATAATACAAAATACAGTGACTAAGCAAGGACAACAACTCTTGATGTACTTCAAGTCCCCTAGAAGTCATTGAAGCCTGTAATGCTAAAATGAATATAACAAACATGAGTAAGTATAATTATTTAACTTTAGTGCCAAACTCTCATAAATGACTAAGTAATATATTTAAAGGTTGCTAACCAAATCAGGATTGTTAAGTAACACACTTCTAAAGGAAAGTATTTAGACCAAAAGAACATTTTTTTTTTTTTTGGAGAAGTACAAGCCCCTCTTAGAAGGAAAATCCATAAAAATGTATTACTGTTTTTGAAAGCACAAGACTACTAGAATCATCAGTACTATAAGAATAGAAAGAGGGCTTCCCTGGTGGCGCAGTGGTTGAGAATCTGCCTGCCAATGCAGGGAACACGGGTTCGAGCCCTGGTCTGGGAAGATCCCACATGCCGCGGAGCAGCTAGGCCCGTGAGCCACAACTACTGAGCCTGCGCGTCTGGAGCCTGTGCTCCGCAACAAGAGAGGCCGCGACAGTGAGAGGCCCGCACACCGCGATGAAGAGTGGCCCCCGCTCGCCGCAGCTGGAGAAAGCCCTCGCACAGAAACGAAGACCCAACACAGCCAAAAATAAATAAATAAATAAACCCAAAGTTAAAAAAAAAAAAAGTGGCTTTTAAAAAAAAATTAAAAAAAAAAAAATAGAAAGAATGGCTAGTTATGCCCCATTTTTCTCTTCAATAAAATAGATCATTTGAATTCTAAAAGTGTACATATTTTCTCCCCATAGTACTCTTTCCATATTGAATGAAAAATTTTAAATACAGTCCATATCCATAACATTTTTATTTTTCTAAATTATCTCCTAAGCCTCCCCCAAACCCCCAAACTCCCCCCCAAAATTGATAACCAAGATTCTAATATAAAATGAACAAGATAACAATTTCTCATTTGTGGCTCTCAGAATCTCTGCCTTTCTTTGCCTAGTAAGTTTCCCTGATTATCCCCCAGGTTAATTACTTATTTTCCCCACTAACATGTTTTATGGTTGACTTGCACAAGGATTTTATTGAAAACCTTAAATATTACAAGACAACTACAAAATTAAACATCAGGTTTGAAAGCTTTATTGATATTTTCGTCTTTAAAAAGAAAATCATGGATATACTTCTTTGCTTATTTTGGAGTACCTGATGAATCTTAACAACACATTCTTTGAATATTTTGGTTATTGTACACTCTCTTTTTACTAGAAAACAGGTTCTTCATATTTTGCTTACTGAAAATTATGCAAGCATATGGGCATGACATAAATACCTATCTGCCAATCTTTAGTTGATTAGCAGGATTTTTGGATCAATGTTAGTGCCCTCAGAGATTTCAGTGAGGAGATGCTAAGTCAGAGAGACCATAGTTGCTCGGTTAGAACTCTTTCTTGTTCCATTTAATTTACCATAGATGAATTTAAAATGAGATTGTTTAATGTGAAATTTACTTTTCATACCTGAAGGACAGTCTGAGTAAAAGGTGACTCTTCCCTGAATTCACATGAAACAAAAAGAAGCTCTCTGTCTTCTTAAATATGTGCAGCTATGCTGTCTGTGCTACTTTCTAATGTATGTAAATTTTTTTTAGCACTCACTCTCTTTCAGTTTGATAAAGTCAAAAATCTTTAGGGATTCAAGAATTTCACATAGGTTCATGTTTCTTTTAATTAACTTTTACAGTCAGAATAATATTTCCATGAGTGAGTATCATACATCCTTAATAGGTACGTATTGAATGAATAAACAAAGCAACCAATCAATGACATGAGAAGGATCATGTGCTTTAAAATTTTCTGTGTAATATTTTAAATATGTTATGGTTGGACATCTATTGTTTTGTCTACCAAACAATCATTCTTCTGAGACAGCCCTTCCCTCAATTCCTATCAGAGCTGCCAAGTTCGCACGTGACACAGCCACTCACAGTGGTGAGCAATTGAAACAAGCTGGGCCAATGAATCCCACATTTTTTTGAACTTTTGATCTAGAAAATAAAATGTAAAGTCTGGATTGTGCTAGTGGTAGCACAGTGGTCTAAAGCGTAGGCTCTCAACTCGAAGGGGCTTCCACTGGCCAAAGACGGGACAATTTAAACATCAATAAAAATAACAAATGCAATGGATTGAAACAGTTAAATGTTAGAATCCGTGAGTCCATAATGATACCAGAAAACATTGATTGGTCACTTTTACTGGAGAACCAACTCATTATTTTGAACACTAGTTAATAAAGGAAAATGATCAAGGATTTAACCTGCCTTCCTTGAATTTACTGTACATTAGGGTAGCTAAATAGTTAAAGAAAAATTTATAGAGCTGTTCCAGCTAATAAAAGAAGAAGGAATGATAGACTAGGTTATACTCATTTGCAAACGCCTAGTGGGCCATGCAATATGATATCTACTAGCCATACATGGTTACTGAGCACTTGAAATGTGGCTGGTCCAAAATGAGATGTGATATAAGCAATGGTGTGCTGATATAAACAATGGTGTGCAAACACCAAAAACCTCTTTTTGGTGTTTGCTGTGGAGTGAATATTACCACCACAGCCAATTTCGAACAACCGAAGGGATGTCATGAGCATAGAGTTGGGATGAGATGCTCACAGCTGGCTCTCATAGGCTAGTGTGAACAGGCTCTAGCACCCACCGGCTATGAGTGGAAAAAATACACAAGACTTTGATGACTTAGTATGAAAATAAGAATATAAAAGATTTCATTTCATTGCAATCATTGTTGCTTTTGTTGTGGTCATCCATTTACAATGATTGGTGTCAGTCTATTTATCTCTTGTAAAAATAAAATACAGTGTGTGGGGCTTCCCTGGTGGCGCAGTGGTTGAAAATCTGCCTGCCAATGCAGGGGACACGGGTTCGTGCCCCGGTCCGGGAAGATCCCACATGCCGCGGAGCAACTAGGCCCGTGAGCCACAATTACTGAGCCTGCGCGTCTGGAGCCTGTGCTCCGCAACAAGAGAGGCCGCGACAGTGAGAGGCCCGCACACCGCGATGAAGAGTGGCCCCCGCTCGCCGCAGCTGGAGAAAGCCCTCGCACAGAAACGAAGACCCAACACAGCCAAAAATAAATAAATAAATAAATTTATTAAAAAAAAAAAAAAATACAGTGTGTGTGTGTGTGTGTGTGTGTGTGAAAAAATAATAATAATAATTAAAAAAAGGATCAGAAAAAATAAAAAATAAAAATAAAAAAAATAAAAGATTTCATTAAACATTTTAAATAAATGTTGAAGTGGTAATATTTTGGATATACTGAGTTAAATAAAATATATTATTAAAATTATTTTTAAAAAGAAGTTCCCTGGCAGTCCAGTGGTTAGGACTTGGTGCTTTCACTGCCGTGGCCTGGATTCAATCCCTGGTAGGGCAACTAAGACCCCACAAGCTGCATGGCATGGCCAAAAAAAAAAAAAAAAATTATTTTTATTTTTAAAAAAAATAGGGGCACTAGAACACTTAAAATTACATATGTGGCTCATATTATATTTCTCTTGGGTAGTGCTGCTGTAGACAGTGATCATCACTAACTGCCAACATATCAGGTAGCTAGACAACCAGATATTATGTGACTCCTGATGGAAGTACATGACACCACCTGTGAAGCAGTCTCTCTCTCTTTTTTTTTTTTTTTTTTTTTGTATGTGGCCACACTGTGTAGTTTGTGGAATCTTAATTCCCTGACCAGGGATTGAACCTGGGCCTGGCAGTGAAAGCGCCTAGTCCTAACCACTGGACCGCCAGGGAATTCCCGAAACAGTCTTTTAAAGAACCAAACCTCTACAAGGTCAATCCTCTAGGATAAATTACTAGGTTAACAGGAAATACAGGAGACAGAGGAACATGTTAAATGACATCATAGGGGTACAGCCTTCAAAATTCAGGATGCGGGATATATCATGGGACCCAGTTTCTTCAACAAATACACTGCAGGGAGGAAAAAGAGAAATGGAGGGAGGATAAATACCATATGATATCACTTATATGTGGAATCTAGAATATGACACAAATGAACCTATCTACGAAGCAGAAACAGACTCACAGGCATAGAGAACAGACCTGTGGTTGCCAAGAGGGCAGGGGGTGGGGAAGGGATGGACTGGGAGTTTGGGGTTAGTAGATGCAAACTATTACATATAGAATGTATGGACAAGGTCCTACTGTACAGCACAGGGAACTATACTCAATGTCCTAGGATAAACCATAATGGAGGACTTCCCTGGTGTCACAGTGGTTAAGAATCCACCTGCCAATGCAGGGGACATGGGTTCGATCCATGGTCTGGGAAGATCCCACAGGCCTTGGAGTAACTAAGCCCGTGTGCCACAACTACTGAGCCTGCGCTCTAGAGCCCGCGAGCCACAATTACTGAGCCTGAGTGCCACAACTACTGAAGCCCATGCGCCTAGAGCCCATGCCCCACAACAAGATAAGCCACCGCAATGAGAAACCCATGCACTACAACGAAAAGTAGCCCCTGCTCGCTGCAACTAGAGAAAGCCTGCGCGCAGCAACGAAGACCCAATGCAGCTGACAAAAAAAAAGAAAAACCCATAATGGAAAAGAATATAAAATAATTTTTATATATATAAATAATTTATATATATATAAACTGAGTCACTTTGCTGTACAGCAGAAATTAACACAACATTGTAAATCAACTATACTTCAATTAAAAAGAAAGAGAGAGAAATGGAAGGAGAACCTACACAGTAAAAGAGACTTAAGAAACTATCAGCCAACTATAATTTGTAGACCTTACTTAGATCTTCATTCAAACAAATATTCTGTATGAAAGAAACCCCTTTACGAAATTTATGAGAAAACTGGAAATTTGAATACTGATTGGATATTTGATGATACTAAGGGATCATTGTTAATAGTTTAGGTGTGATAATAGTGACATTTTTGTTATGTTTTTAAAAATCCTTATTTTTTAGAGATAAATGCTGAAATATTTACAGATAAGATGATATGATGTCTGGGATTTGCTTCAAAGGAATACAGGAGAGAATAAGTGAGTGGGGTTATCTATGAAACAAGATTAGCCATGATTATTGTTGAAGCTTATCCAGGGTATTATGTCTACTTTTGTGTGTTTAAAATTTGCCATAATAAAGTCTTTAGGAATCTGTAAACTAGTTAGGAATAAATGTATTTTCATCTCCTGTGTATATTTGTACATTGGATTTCCTAGACAGGAAAGTATTTGAGTGCTTAGAAGTAGAAGAATCCTATGTCTTTTCCAAGGGGTGTAATAGGTATCATGTACTATTCCACTGTTTTTGTTTTGTTTTGTTTTGTTTTTTTCAGAACAATAATATTATTCTTGGAGACTGTCACTGAAAGTTATTTTTGAATTCCCATTCTACTTTCGTTTTCTGTGTCTTTTGCTACCTATCAATTTCTACTTCAAATATAACTATTTAGGTCTTACCTATCCTAATAAAGTATAGTCTCTTAAAAAAGAGAGAGAGAGGGCTTCCCTGGTGGCGCAGTGGTTGGGAGTCTGCCTGCCAATGCAGGGGATGCGGGTTCGAGCCCTGGTCTGGGAGGATCCCACATGCCGCGGAGCAGCTGAGCCTGCGCGTCTGGAGCCTGTGCCCCGCAACGGGGGAGGCCGTGGCGGTGGGGGGCCCGCGCGCCGCGATGGGGAGTGGCCCCCCGCTTGCCACAGGTAGGGAGGGCCCTCCCACGGAAGTGAAGACCCAACACAGCCAAAAATAAATAAATAAATAAATTTAAAAAAAAAAAAAAAAAGAGAGAGAGACTTAACCGATATGGCCATCAAATGTAATATTTGGGTATTATTTGGATCCCAATGCAAATAATCACCTGTAGGGAAAAAAAGTTGTGAAACAACTAGAAATTTTAACACTGGGTATTTGATGATATTAAGAAGTTATTGTTAATTGTTAGGTCTAATAATAGTGTTGCCAGTGTTAAAAATTCTCTTTTAGAGCTATGCACTGAAATATTTATGGATGAAATGAAATTATGTACGGGATTTGTTTCAAAATAAACCAGTGTCAATGGGAAGTAATTGGTGGGGGTATGTATGAAACTGAAGTCAACATAAGTTGATGATTGTTACTGCTAGATGATTAGTCCATAAGTGGGATTAATTATATGAGTCTCTCTACTTCTGTGTATCTTTAAAATATTCCATAATGAAAAGTTAATGAGTGTGGGCTCTGTCAATAGGCTGCTTGGGTTTGAATCCTGGCTCTGCCACATTTTAACCTTATGACCCTGAACAAGTTACTGTGTCTCAGTTTCCTCATCCATAAAATGGAAACAACAGTTGTATCAACTTCATAGGTTACAAAAATTAAATTAATATAAAAGAAAGGAAGGAAGTAGATGTGTAAGGAAGAAAGACTTGAGACTGTGGGACTGATGTGACTGAAGTCTCTGGGTCCAGTTCCCCAATACTCATATTACCCTCTTTAGGTCCCATAAAACACTCCAGAGTCCTCCTAATCAATTCCCCTTTTTTGCTTAAGTAGGTTCAAATTGTGTCTCTGTCACTCAGAACTAAAACAGTTTAGTTTAACAAGTAATAGATAAACACATACTTTCAATCTAACATCCTATGAGATGTGAAGTTTTGTGTGTGTTCTGGGAGCAGCCAGTCTTAGAGTACTTCTCTGGAGTTCCCACTTGGCCCCAGGTTGGCCAGCCTCTGAGTTTGGAAGAAATTTGATGTTTAGCTTAGAATTGAGGAGCCTTCCTTTGTATTATTGTTTGTTTGATGATTGATTGATTGATCGTTAACCTTAAAAAGCTTAACTTGACTGCTTCATTTCATCTAAATTAAAAGATTTAAAGGTGGCTTTGGTACTTTTAGAAGTTGTATGTCTGAAACAACAATACTTTGTTTTTCAAAATTCTCTAGACCAGATACCTCTGAAGTTTCATGATCTATTAGGTTACATGAAGATATTGATACTGTTTGTATTTCTATTATTTTATCTATACAGTAATATAATTACTAATATTTAATATAGAGATTGACAATATTTTAAGATTTATAAATAAATACAATTTATGGAGCTGCTTACTAAAAAAAATTATTTTTACCCATAGGCATAGGACATTAAAAAGTTTAGACTGGGGATCCGTACCCAGGAGCAATCTAGCCCTCACCCCACTCTCCCCTGGAGGGGAGGGACCCTGCCATAGCTCCAGGGTCTCTTCTCCTAAAAAAGAAAAAAAAAAAAAGTTTAGGGATCACTGTCCTTAGCCAATGAATTTCAAACCCTCCTTTATCACAGCTGGCTGATTACAGCCCAGCCTAGGCCTCATTCTTCTCACTGCTTACCTCTTCCGATTTAATTTAATGATATTCACTCTCCATACTCTTCTCATTTCATCTGGGGTCCCAATGCCATTAATTAACACCACCTTCTTACTTACTTTAGAAATATGGCCAGTCATTCCAGAAACAGTCCCATGCCTCATACTCTAAGGGAATCAATCACCAAATCCTATCCATTCTACCTCTTAGGTATTTCTTGAATCCATCCAGTTCTCTCTATCCAGTGAGAGGCATTATCAAGTCTCGCTTGTACTATTGTGATAACCCTCCTAAGTAGGTTTTCTGCATTCAAGTTGCTTTCCCTCCAATCTGTTCTCTACCAAGCAGACATAGTCATCTCTTTAAAACCCGCATCTAGTCTTGCCCCTTTCTGGTTCAAAATCTTTTAATGTCTTTGGATAAAACCCCAAGTCTTTAAGTCCCTACATGATCTCCTTCACTCCACTTCCCAACTCTCTTTACCATGTTGCTTTCTACCTTGAGATGTAACGGTGTAATGCTGCATGAAATGCTCACTCAGCTTTGAATGCTCATACCTACTTACTTGCCTGAAAAACTCCTATGTACCTTTTAGGTTCCAACCTAGGAAATAAAGTTCCAGAGTAGCTCAGGGTCCCCAACTCTCAAAGTAGCCTGTGTTTCTCTTTCAAAGCACATATATATTAATATCTTCCTGCCCCACTACCCTATAAGGTCCTTGAGAGCAAGAACAATATCCCCAATACCAAGCACAACATCTGCCATAAAGTACTAATGCTTTGTTGCATTAATGAATGGACAATTAACTGTGGTTAATTCCTTCCTCCGCTCATTTTCCTAAATGACTACTTTAGGTATAAATGTTCCTAATTATTCTCATTTGTTTATTCATTTGTTCTACAAAGAATTGTTCTAGGGCCTCCCTGGTGGCACAGTGGTTAAGAATCCGCCTGCCAATGCGGGGGACACAGGTTCGAGCCCTGGTCCAGGAAGATCCCACATGCCGCGGATCAACTAAGCCCGTGCGCCACAACTACTGAGCCTGTGCTCTGGAGCCCGTGAGCCACAACTGCTGAGCCCGAGTGCCACAACTACTGAAGCCCGCGCACCTAGAGCCCATGCTCTGCAACAAGAGGAGCCACAGCAATGAGAAGCCCACACACCACAAAGAAGAGTAGCCCCCGCTCACCACAGCTAGAGAAAGCCCGTGCGCAGCAACAGAGACCCAACACAGCCAAAAATAAAAACAAACAAATAAATAAATTTATTAAAAAAAAGAACAGAGTAGAATAGACAGCATTAAAAAATAAAAAAAGAATTGTTCTAGGTACCACTCTCTTTCAACTGATTTGTAGTTCTTGTTTACGTTTCTCAGAATATCATTTATAACCAAACAATATATAAAATTTAAGGTTTCTACCCAAATTTGAGTTCTAGTCACTGTACTACCACTGACTAATTGTGGGGATTTGAGGCAAGTTAATTAATTATCTCTATTGTAGAGGGTTATTACGAGGTCTCAGTGATAGAAGGTGAATAAAGCAATCAGTAGAGTTCATAGCACCTAGCAGGAGCTCCATGAATGTTCTTTTCTGTCTGGCCTCAGTGGTTAAAGAAAAAGGACTCCTTGCTCACTCCAGGGTGTAATTCTGAATCCCTTCTCCCTCAGCACTAATCAGAAAGGTCTCTGAGCTGAAATTCAAAGAGATCTCTCCAATTTTAATCCCTTATTCACTTAATGAGTAATTAAGTTTTTGGTTTGGTGAGTAAAAATTGGATCTGAGTTCTGTAATTTAGGCTCTTATCTGTGTGCTTAGCAAAGGAGAAAATTACAATTTTCCATGGATGTTCTCTCTTTCCCACAACCATCAAATAGAAGATTAGTTTAGCAGCAAGATATGGAGTTGATTCTGGAGTCAGGAAGCCCACCCATTAAGCTGTTAGACTAACGCAGGCACGAGGTGTTGAGGGCCTATTGGCCAGAGGACTAAAGAGGAGGGGAGACAGAGGAGAAGCATCCTAAAGGGAGGCCTTTTCTGATGATCACCCTGAAGTAGCTACTCTCTATATCTTGTTCTAATCCTCCATGAAGCACTAACCATTATCTGACATTTTTCTTCTTCACTTATTGACTGTCACCCTCCACTAGAACATAAGCTCAAAAAGATAAGGAACCTTGTCTGCCCTATTTACTATTACTATACACCTAGCACCCAGAACAATGCCTGGTGTAAAGTAACACTTGGTATTTATTTGTGGAAAATGGGCACCAACGAGATAAAGTCAAAATAATTTCAAGGTTTAAAGCTTGACCAAGAAATAAAGTATCAAGGACAAGGTACCTCTTGCAGAGGAGTAAAAAGTTTTGTTTTATTTTGTTTGTTTTCTTGTAGGAGGAGATATGAGTTTTAATAGTTTTGGATATGTTGAGTTGAAATGACAGTAAATCCCTAAAGGTGAAAATTTCTGATGGATGGCTATTTATACCATAAGATTCATTTTGATTTTGAGATTTTAAACAAAACAAAACAAAACCCCAATTTAGTTCTAGGTCCTATCCTAGGCCCTAAGGACATAAGGATAAACAGCAGCTGTTGCCCTTAGGGAGCCCTTAATTAACAGGAGGAAATAGACAACTAATTATGATAGAAAATAAGAGCTATGTTAATAGAATGATATAGTGTCATGGGAACACAGAGGAGGGAATAAGTAATTCAGCTGAAGTTGTAGAAGTCCAGGATGTGTTCCCAGTATGAAAAGATGAGTACTAAATTCTAGGAAAATAAGATTGCGGGAAAAACCCTGAGCTTGGTAGTTTCATTCATGTATAATACACAATCTATGCTCAACAAATCATTGGAAGATGATTGATGGACATGAAGCCAGGTACTGGTTATTTTAAAAAGACGGTATCCATATTATTGTCTATTTTGTTGATATTAGAAACCATGTTTCTGAAGAATTTTTAGTAATATGAGAAAATGTTTGTGCTACAACAGTTTTTTAAAGGTAGGATACAAGGGACTTCCCTGGTGGCGCAGTGGTTAAGAATCCACCTGCTAATGCAGGGGACACGTGTTCAAGCCCTGGTCCGGGAAGATCCCACATGCCACGGAGCAGCTAAGCCCGTGCGCCACAACTACTGAGCCTGCACTCTAGAGCCCACATGCCACAACTACTGAAGCCCGTGTGCCTAGAGCCCATGCTCCGCAACAAGAGAAGCCACCGCAATGAGAAGCCTGTGCACCGCAATGAAGAGTAGCCCCCGCTCGCTGCAACTAGAGAAAGCCTGCACACAGCAACGAAGACCCAATGCAGCCAAAATTAATTAATTAATTAATTTTTTAAAAAAAGTTTAAAAGTAGGATACAAAATTACATACAGGGTTGGATTCTAATGATTTATTTTCTTCTTTTGGAGTTCCTAAATGTTTCACATAGAGAATATATTAATCAGGCCCCCCCCCCATTAATAACAAAAATATTTACAAAGGTAGAGTGGAAGAAACAAAGTGAAATAAATAATTAGGGGGAAAAAAGAGACAGAAAGGTGGTACATGAGAATGTTAACCAGAGTTGTCTCGGATTGGTGGGGTGATGTGTGATTTTTGTTTCCTTCTTCATACTTTTCTGAAATTTCAAGGTTTCTATAAGGAACTATAAATCTTAAAATGTGAAAAATGTATCATATAGTCATAGATTTCATTTACTTGTTAATTTGTTTAACAAATGAGTATTTGTTTAGTGCTTAAAGCTTTCCTCGGTGCTAGAATTAGAAGCTTAGAGTTTCATCTAATACAAGCTATTTATTTCAGTGGTTAGGAAAACCCAGAGAGGTTATAAGATAACCTTAGGTAGTTAGTGCAGGACTAGAAGAGGGATCACTTGCTTTCAGTTCTGGACTCTCCTCATTTTATCATTTTAAAACCATGTACAAGAAAAATGTGATTTTGCTAACCACATAATCAAATAGCAGTAACTTCCTTCGTGGACATCACTGCCATTTCCCTCTGACATACATCCTCACATTCTTCATTCAAAAGTTCCATTTTGTTGTCCATTGACAGATGATGAATGGATAAAGAAGATGTGATACATATATACAATGGAATACTACACAGCCATAAAAAAGAATGAAATAATTCCATTTGCAGAAACATGGATGGACCTAGAAATTATCATACTAAGTGAAATAAGTCAGAAAGAGAAAGACAAATACCATATGATATCACTTACATGAGGAATCTAAAATACGACACAAATGAACTTATCTATGAAACAAAAACAGATTCATAGACATAGAGAACAGACTTGTGGTTGCCAAGGGGGAGGATGTGTGGGGGAGGGATGGATTGGGAACTTGGGATTAGCAGATGCAAGCTATTATACATAGAATGGATAAACAACAAGGTCCTACTGTATAGCACATTCAATATCCTGTAATAAACCATAATGGAAAAGAATATGAAAAAGAATATATATATATGTATAACTGAATCACTTTGCTGTACAGTAGAAATTTACACAACATTGTAAATCAACTATACTTCAAGAAAATAAACTTTTTTTTTAAATGCAAAAAAAGTTCCATTTTGTACATACCATTTCTCTAGTCTGAAACCTTCAAATGCTGTTCATTACCTCCCAAATGAAGAACATTTAAGGCCTTCTCCAGTCTGGTTTTTACATACTTCTCAATTATTATATTTGGACTGCTCATTCATTGTTCATGTATAGAAAATAACAAATTTATCTGTTTATGCCCTTCCTGTTCCATGACTACTCTCAGCTTTTCTCCTATTATTAAGTAATTTTCTCAACAGAGGTGTGTGGCAGAATGGAGACAATCAATCAGTGAACAGGACGGAACCCTAAACTATCCATCACAAAGGCTTAACCTCTATTTGGTTCACCATTTAACTGGTATGTGATTGTGAGTAAATGATTTGGGGCTTGTTGAAAAGCCCGTGCACTTCACAGGGTTACTGTTCATTTCTTCATGAGTTTTTATTGTATATTTACTACCTACCAGGCTCTGCCCTTAGGTACCGGGCGTTCATAGGAACAAGATGGGCACAGTCTCCATGCTCAGGGATCCAAGAAGGAAAAGATAAAAACACAAAGTAAAACAAAAATAAACAAAGCAGTTACAAATTGTGACAAATGTTATGAAGAAAACAAAGAAGAGAGCAAGAAAGAAAAACTTCAGAAAAGGATGAGTATGATAATATTTTAGCCAAAAAATGAAAAGGAACTAACTTAGCTAATGGTAGGGAATGAGTTTTTTTAAGTAGAACAGCATGTACAGAGACCCTGAGGTGGGAAAGTCTTTCTAATGTTGGAGGAATTGAAAGAATACTCTTGCTAAGAGTGCAGTGAATGAGAGATGAGAATGGCATGAGATTATGTTGGAGGTAGGCAGGGACCAGATCCGGAGGGCCTTCGGCCTGTAATAAGACATATTACTCTAAGGATTAAGGGATAGCAGGAGGGTTTTAAACCAGGGAGTGGCATAATCTGATTTAAATGGTTCTATCAGTTGCTTGGAGAATGGAATAAAGTAAAAGCCATCAACTGTAACCCAAGGCAGCAATGGTGAAGGCCTGGACTAAGGAGTGGCAATGTAGGCAGAGAGAGAAGTAGACATACTTGAGACATATTTTGGAGGTAGAAATTATGAAGACCTTATGAAATAATGAATTGAACAAACTTAGTAAAGTACAAAATACCGGGTATGCTTTGAGTTTTATTATCACCCCTCTGAGCCTTGTTGAACAGAGAGGATGACATTGAGTTATTCTGCTACCAATGGGGCTTCAATGTATATGCTCTTTATATCTGTACTGCATCACCCATCTTAGCCAATGAAATCTGCTTTTAAAAAATTTACCTTGTTCTTAAATTCTCAATATAAAATTCATTTATTCAAGAAATATTTGGAAATTCCCTGGCGATCCAGTGGTTAGGACTCCGCACTTCCACTGCAGGGAGCATGGGTTTGATCCCCGGTCCCTGTTTGGGGAGCTAAGATCCCGCATGCCTGCCACGCGGCACGGCCAAAAAAAAGAAATATTAATTAAACAAAAAATATTGTGCTCTCATAAATCTATATAGGTAGCAGATTTGACTATAAGTTGATCCAGAAGGTAGTTTATATATTATTTTCATTCAAAGATTACAGTCATCTCTTGAGATCTACTGCGGATTGGTTCTAAGGCAACCTCCATCACCACCCATACCAAAATCCATGAGTGCTCAAGTCCCTTACATAAAATGGCATAGAATTTGCATCATATAATAACCTACTCACATCCTCCTGTATACTTTAAATCACCTCTAGATTGCTTATAATACCTAATGCAACGTAAATGCTACGTAAATAGTTGTAAATACAAAATAAATTCTATGTAAATAGTTGCTGGTGCATGGCAAATTCAAGTTTTGCTTTTTGGAACTTTCTGGAATTATTTTTTCCAGAATACTTTCCATCCGTGGTTGGTCGAATCTGCGAATGCAGAACCCGAGAATAGGAGGGCTGACTGTATACTTGCTCTGTAAACGTCTCTTTACATACAAAAGAAGCTCCTTTATCAAGCTATGAGAATTATGTGCTAGCATAAGCAAAGTATGTTGATGGAAAATAACAGAATGGAATCATAATTTGCAATGGAATTTAAGGTTACGTCTAAATAAATAATGACAAATTAGAGTAAAGAATATTAAGAACAACCATTGCATAGAAATATGTCTTTGATTTTAGAATCTTTCCTTTATTAATAAAATATAGTATAGTAAGTTAATCTTAGTGACTTCTCCTATACTTTAGTAAACCCAAACATGCTGCTATACAAACTAGAAGTCCCCATATCCTCCAAAACAAAATGAAAAATGCTTCTTTTGCTCCAATTTAACCTTAACATTCTTTGAGGAGCTTCTGAATTTCAAATAAATCCAATCACTCCCAAATAATGACAAACTCTAGCCTGTCTACTTCAAGTCCTAGCCTTTGTTTAAAGTAAGTGGATTAACATTTTCATTGTTGGGATTTTCTCCAATATAACTTTGATAGGTTATCAGCAATTAAAAAAAAGGACCCACTATCACAGGACTCTTTAGGTCTTTCTCCTCACTCCTCCCCACTCCCCAAAACCCCCTTTTTTCTCCACAAAAGATCATATGACTCATTTTTTTTGAATGCAGGCAATAGTCTAGTACCTTCCTTTTATTGCACAGTTGCAATGTTTGTTGTTTCCTTGACAAACTTTTGATAAATGTTTGCCTAATATTATTTTTAAGTCCAGATGTCTCTTTAATATGGAAAGAGTTAAGAGATGTCCCTTTCCCTATTGCATTTTCAGTGCACTTCTAGTACTAGGCAGACCAAAGCAAGATTTTCAAGGGTTCATGGTTCTAAGCACCCAAGGGGGTGGGTGCCTCATTGGTCCCCTTGGTGTTTCATGTCCAAAGTCCTGACTAGGACTTCTGAACATCTGTGTTTTCCTGTGTAAACTTTGTCACTGCTGATTAGCTGGATTGGCCCCCAAGGAGAAAGTTCTTCTTAACAGATCCACGTGTCATTTAGGAACAGGAAGAGAGTTTGTCTGCCATGATCAGAACTTGCCACCACGGCACTTTTCTTCTTCCAAAGATACAGGCTCTTTTTTTTATTTCATTTGGACAGGTTTCATTTTAATTCTGATTACAATTATGAAAATTATGGCTTCTTGAATTGTACCTCCTTTTTTTCTTTTATTTTTTCTTTCCTTTACTATTTGGTCAAGTGTATGTTCTCTCTCTCCAAAAGTTTCCTAAACAGTGACATTTATAGGCTACATAATTTGTCTCATCAATAATGGAAAACTGAAAAACAATATGGTAGATATTGATCTGTGTTCTCTGATGTGCAATGTAAAACCATTATTATACATACACACCTATATCTATATAGTATATAGATGCATCCCCTGAATATGCAATGTTTCCATTTATTCCTGACTCCCTTCCTCCACCCCTTCTGACCGGGTATCAAGTTTATATCAGCTATTAGCAGAGCAACCACTTCTTGTAAGAGGAGACACATCTAAATGGTTTTCTAGGGATGGCAGTCCTGAACTAAATTCCTGACTTTCCATGCCCTTCCCCTCACCTCTGTTGCCAGAAACTTCGCTGTCAGCGTGGAGATATTGAGAACTTTGGAAAATGGAGAGGCAGCCGAATACAGCAGAACTCCTGGAAGCTTAGTCTCAGGAACTGGATTCTTTCCAGTCTGAGCTGGAAATCCTAAGCGAGACTTAGCTTTTCTGAGCTTCGGTTTCCTTTCTGTCAAACAGGAATAAATACCTTACAGGTTCAAATGTATATCAAATTTTATTATAAGGTGATATACAAATGCTAATTGTTGCTGTCACTTAAAAGTAAAGGTGGAAATTGTAAATAAACAAATAAATAAAAGTAGGAAGTTATGGGAATTCCCTGGTGGTCCAGTGGTTAGGACTCTGTGCTTTCACTGCTGGGGCCCCAGTTCGATCAGCCTAAATAAATAAATAAATAAAATTTAAAAATAAATAAAAGTGGGAACTTAAAGAATCAAATTTTGGAAACTTTGTCCAAAAATACCTTGTCTTAACCTGAATTTCCCCTATTAAATTGCATTACATTCTTCCTCTCCAAAATATACATGTTTGAAGTAATAATATATTCCTTGTCTTTTTAAAAAAGAGCTCTGCAAATATTCAGAATCCATTAGTCATTCACATATGGTGTTCAGTTAGAAGGTTTTAATAGAAAATTAAGATAACTCCACTTGAGTGCCTGAGAGTTTTACTAGGGAAGAAAGAAGCAATCATTAGAAAATAAGACATTTTTAAGGAGTTGGAACAGGCCCAAGTGGGGGGAAGTAGTGAGGACTTGGGACAGCCTGGAGAAACACCAGCAGGAGAGAGAACAGAGGGAAAGATGGAGATAACAAGACAGCCTTCACATTTTCTAGAATTTTCCTCTTTATGGAGAAAATGGGAGAAAGCTCTCTTCATTCCACTCTCCTCAGTAATACTTTTAGGACCCAGAATTCAAGCAAGCGGTATACATCCAAGGTTGACCAGGTTTTTGTGCACGCGCCTGGGAACTCAACCATCACAGTGTTTCTGAAAGAAAAATGAATTCCAACTTTCAAAGAGCCAACCCTCAAACGCATTTTTGGAATGCAATCTGTTTGAAAGTGAAATAGCCGGGTGGCCTGTATAAAGTCATCTTTCAAAAAACAGTTGCAGTTAGAAACATATCCACTCCTGTGAAAAACTGGTTTCTAATGGCGGCTGAATCTTTTGGAGCTATCTTATATACTTTTTGGAAGGAGAAGATGGGCTGTAAATGTATAAATGAGGGGTTTATATTAAAATATTTAGGTAGATTTTGAGATTTTTTAAAGAAGGAGTTCTAGAATGGTTTCACCAAGTTCAGACATCCTGAATATCTTCTTTTTCCAAAGCCCTGAAATCAACTATTCACTTTAGGCTATAATGGGGCTTCCTATCCTAAAAACAATGTCATCTACCATAAATCACATCTATATGAAAAAAAGGCTGTGCAAAACATTTATAATACTGTAGCCATGTCCACGTGGTTTACTAAACCCCTTTGGAGAATTTAGAATCACTTATACTCACAATTGAAAAAATAAAATGGCAAGTTGAGGTGAAATAACAAAGTTCATCAAGTACTTGAACTTTTTTCAATCAGGATAGATATAACTTAGAATTCCTTCTACAGTAATTTTACTCAGATAAACAATATGAAAAACGAAAATGATTCTTTACTAAATTATGCCAGCCAACTCATCCTTTTTACACACTAGTTTGAGACTGCAACCCCAGTAAAATGGTAAAATGTGTGTTCAAGAAAAGAACTAACTTACTTTTCCTGCTACGGGCAGTTACCCATAAGTAGGGTGAATGTAATTTATGGTCCAAACCAGGACACTCTTCTCTAGAAAAATGCTAAACCAGGTGAAATATCAGGAAAATAGGCATAAAACAGTATTTTCTTGGGAAATCACAACTATGGTACCTGCTTCATAGCTGCATTTTGTCTGCCCAGATTTCCCTCTCAACTCAGTGTGATCTGAGACAGAGGACTTAGTGCAAAGAACACTGACCCAACTGCCTTGGGTTTCCTCCTAGAGAAAAGATACATCCTCTACTAGCTCTTTAAACCAGAAAACTAGGCAAACGTAGGCCTCCTTCTTTCTTCCACCTCTTTCTTCCAACCAATTATCAATTCTCATTATTTTCGCTTCCTAACTCCATCCACTTTTACCCACTCCACTATGACTACCTTAGTTCGGGTCATCATTATCATCTGCATCATTGCAACAGCTTTCTATTGGCTTCTATTTACCTCCTGAGCCCTCCAATCCATTCTTTACAAGGATGCCTAATTGATCTTTCTCAAAAGATCATTCTCCATCTTAAAATCCATATTGGGTCCCCATTGTCCTCAGATCAGTCTTTAGTTTGTCCTGGAAGGCCCTTCATAAATGGATACATAGGGATTTCCCTGGTGGCACGGTGTTTAAGAATCCGCCTGCCAATGCAGGGGACATGGGTTCGATCCCTGATCCGGGAAGATCCCACATGCTGCGGAGCAACTAACTGTGCATGCTTGTGCACCACAACTACTGAGCCTGCGCTCTAGAGCCCGCTAGTCACAACTACTGAGCCCACGTGTCACAACTACTGAAGCCTGCGCGCCTAGAGCCTGTGCTCTGCAACAAGAGAAGCCACCGCAATGAGAAGCTCACGCACCATGACAAAGAGTAGCCCCCGCTCACCGCAACTAGAGAAAGCCCGCGTGCAGCGATGAAGACCCAACGCAGCCAAAAATAAATAAATAAATTTTAAAACAACAACAACAAATAAATGGATACATAGCTCCAACCTCCTCTCTTAATCACCTCTTGCCCGCCCCCTTCTTTGCACACTATGCTTCAGAACGCTGAATTACGTTTAGTTCCTGGAATGCACCTCCCATTTAACTATATTTTGCAGAAGCGCTTCCTCCTCCATGCTCCACATTCTAGCTCACCCCATTCCATTCCTGTGCCTGGACTTCCATTTTTATTATTTAGATCTCAGCTTAGAAAGGACTTCCTCCAGAAAGCCTACCTCCTCACAGGCCCCACGTCCTTCACATGTGCTACCATCCCAGTAATCTCCACTTCCCTCATCAGAGCACTTAACCCAACGATGGTTCACTTCTTTGCCTGAAATCTACTGGAGTGCCTGCAGTTCCAACTTTCCTGTTTTGCACAACAAATCAAGAAAATCTACATGCTCTCCTGAATGCCAGCCTGACTGTGCCCTTTCCTAATCCCCAGCCTCCAGTCCTAATTTCTATACTCTTTTGCAGATCATAGTAATAGCTAATCATACTATCCTGTCTCATTCAATTTTCCCCCATGTTCTAAGTCTTCTCCTTCAGTGGAAATGAATCCCATGTACCTTCTGAGTGCCCAAGGGCAAGCAACATACGGAAAGGAAAATTGGCTTATTGCCATAAAAAACACAAACTCAGCAGATTTTTCTTTCCTCCTAAATTTAACATGATGAAGAAAAGTGCTTACATCACCAAAGCTCCAGAGACCCCAGGGAAATCACTGACAGCTGATTTCTCAGTCTCCTCAGAGTACCGTGGAGGGCAAATGCCTCCAGTTATGGGATCCATGCAGTCACAAATGGATGAAGGTGTTTAAAAATCATAAAATACTATGTAGACATTCATTAAGGTATGTTTATGATCACCATATTCTTATTTTAAGTTTGAGACTGTGTTTCAAACACAAAAGGATGTGGAAACATATCCTCCTCCTCATTTGGAAAAATACCTCGGGGGCACAAAAATTCAGCTTATGTGAGAATAAACAATGAGAATGAATTTAGAGCAAACAGTATAGTGATCCTCCGGAATTCAAGTATGAAGACAGTATCCATCCCTGGCTAAATGCATCTGCTTCTGTCATGAGCTCTATCTCAAGTCACAACCCTTGAAATTTCACGGCCAGGACAAAAACAATTGGACAAAATGTGCCATTTGGAACCAGTGCGCCCAGAGTTAAAGAAAAAGAAAAAAATTGCCCTTTCTTTTCTGTGGATATTCATTTACGGTTGCTTGAGAAGGGTGTCGTGTTAAGTCCAAGCTTCTATCAATACACACTTGATTAGATCTGTTAGAATAAATTATTCACATTTTGGGGAAATGTTCAGTATTCCAGTGTTCTTTCTGTATTCTGAAAGATAAATACTTTCATAAATAATACTTGGGTATCTGGGAAACACAATTAAGTGCTTATTTACACCCAGCACAAGTTAGTACCGTATTAAGTAATTTAGATAGACAGTGAGTAGCCTACCCCTTTCCACTTTTTTCCCACTGTGATTTAGAGGGAAATCTGATCCTTACGATGCCCCAAACTGAATGAGCTGGTTTTGTCCCCAGCTCTACCTCACTCCTTGCCTAGTGTGCTATCTATCAATACAATGGACTTATTTCTGTCCCTCAAAACATTTGAGGTTCTTTCTTGACTGGACCTTTCTTTGCACATGCTGACCCCTCTATCTGCAATGCTATTCCCTCAACTCTTTCCCTGCTGGCTGCTTCTTAATCATTAGATTTCAATCTAAAATCACTTCCCTGGAAAAGCCTTCTTTGAATATGTTTTCTTCTCTCCTATTGGTTTCTAACATAGCTCCCAGTTTTTTTCTCCTAGGGCTCATTCAATGTGTTATTTGTTTATCTCTTTCCTACTAGACTGTAAATATCTTGAGGGCAGAAGCCACAACTAACTTGTTCCCTGTTGAATCCCCAGGACCTACACAGGGCCTGGCACACAAGAGGCTCCCAATATATATTTGTCAAATGAATGTCTGAATACAAGAATTGAGAAAATATATAATGACGTTGGTTCTGTGAATCAAGTATTGCTTTAAATAGTTTTATATCTTATTAATCTCAAATATCAACATACATTTTAAAATATTCATATAGCACCATTATTATATTATGTATATATAGATACTCAGGTTGCAGTAGTAGATTAAAGATCATTTTAAATTATTTTGAGGAACCCCAGTTCTCGAAGGATTGGCAGCCACTGAAATAGACATAGAAGTTTGAGAAGTTTGTGCTAAATCTTGCTTATGCTATGACATACCTTAGAAACTGTTTTTCATTCTTTCATTCATTTGTAAGAGATCCTTGGTAAAACCATTTGTTTCCTAAGATTTTTTTAAGCATCAACAGTGTAAATCTTCTCTTTTCAAAAATTCCAGTAAATCCAGGCAGTTAGCTGGTTCTAATTAATTGAGGTTTTCTTGCACCTAGCAATCACTGAAGTCTAACCTTTGCTTTTCTGTAATTTAATTTTTCTATGCAAAAAATCCCTTATTTATTCATTTTTCTTTTATTTAAATCTTACTAAATGGCATGGAGACAAAGGTGAGCCCCCTTTAGTAGTCCACGGCCCAACAGGACACATGAATAAACAGTTAGTTACAATTCAGTGTCATCCAGCGGAGGAGTTGTGCTCCCAAGAACCACATCACCCAACTTGAGATGGCTTCCTACAGGAAGCGGTGCATGAACCGGAACTTAAAGGTGCGTAGGACTAAGCTGGGAGACGTGGAGGGAAGGGGCACAGCATGGACAGAGACGTTGAAAAAAGAAGCATTCCACTGTGTTCCAGGAATCACAAGCAGTTCAGTGTTCCTGGAGCATAAACCTTGGAGGAGTGGAAACTATTGAAGCTGGAGAGGTAGGCAGGGCCAGAGGCAGGAAAAGGAGCTTGTACCTTATTAGGGTGCTTGGACTTTATACTCCAGGCCGTGGGGATCCACCAAAGGGTTTTGAGGGAATCGTTAATAGTTAAACTCAAACAAAAAAAGAAAAAGAAAAGAAAAAGTTCATCTCCAAGAACATGTGAATTGAAAAATTTTATGTAAATTACTTTCCATTTTTACGCTACTAGCAGTTGGAAGAGACATATCATAAACAAAAACTTCAAAGGATTTACAATCTGGCACTCTTTTAATTGTGTTTGTTCCAAACACTTTCCACATCGAAATGGATGTTTAAAACGAATAAATTTGATATTGTGAAGTAGCCCATCTTTAGTCCTGATGTTTATTAAATAGAAAGATTCAAAAATCATCCAATTATTCTTGGAAAATGTGCATGAATGTGTGGTATTTGGAACTCTATTTTAGAACCCAAATGTCATAGACATCTGGACACAAAAATTATGCAAGAGAGACCTTTAGAAATGTGTTACTAATTATTGACTCTTCCCTGAAACAGCACAACTGAGCCTTTGTTATATTCACTGTGTGCGGTACTGCTGTACACTGTGGCTTTTTTCACATGTTACCGTTTATTTTCATAAGATAGTCTTCATAACTAGCATCACAAAGTGCATCATAGAGTTAATAATAAAGCTAGCAAGCTTCAGAAATAAGTAAATTATGTTAGCAGCAATGAACGAAGAGAACAGTAGCTTAGAAAAAAGTGTATAAGGAAGGAAGAGGAGAAATATGATCAAGCTAGCTGAAGAACTGGGGAGAATTCAGGGCAGCCAGCTATAATCGAGAGGTCATGTGAAGTTGTGGAGTTGGGAAAACTGGATTCTAGTACTGGTCTTATAACTTACCAAATATGTTTTTTAATCTCTCTATGCTTTAATTTTTATCATCTATAACATGAAAAGGTTATACTTTATAGTACTTAAAGTCTCCTATTCTAAAATATAGGTTATAAGAATTTAAAATATCGTCAGTTTAACTACCATATGCACCAGAACAATTCTCAGTGACAGTGTTTAAGAACAAGGCAAGATCCCTGCTGCCATAGAGCTTAAATTCTGGTGGGAAGGAAAAGACAGAGGGATAGCTGTAAATAAAATAACTGTACTCGGGGACTTCCCGGATGGTCCAGTGGTTAGGAGTCCGCCTTCCAATGTGGGGGACGTGGGTTCGATCCCTGGTTGGGGAATTATGATCATACATGCCGTGGGGCAACTAGGCCCACAACTACAGCCCAGGCCCTCTGGAGCCTGTGCACCACAAGTAGAGAGTCCATGTGTGCAACTACTGAGCCTGAGCACTCTGAAGCCCACACATCAGAGCTAGAGAGAAGCCCTGGCGCTACAACAAAAGATCCTGCATGTGGCAACTAAGACCCGACGCAGCCAAAAATAAATAAATAAATAAATAAATATTTTTAAAAAAAATAATCAGCATTAAAATAACTGTACTCAGTGCAAGTCCCATGAAGGAAATAAGACAGGATCATATTCTAGAGAGAAACTAGGTGGTCTGGGGGGCCACATTACAGAGATGATCAGGGAATGACTGAGATCTGAAGAAAGAGAAGAATCCAGATTTGTGAAATCCAGGAGTCAGGCATCTGATGGAAGTTATAGTGCAAAGACCGGGGTAAGGAACAGGCTAAACTTCCTTGAGAAACACAGAGGAGCCAGGGGGGTTGGAATCTAGAAATGAATGGAAGAAGGACAAAAAAGGGGGTAAACTGGGCAAGGACAAGAAAAGGGATCCTCATAGGTCATGGTAAGAAACTTGGATTTTATCTGAAGCACAATTGTCAGCGCTTGGCAGGATTTAAGCTGGAAAATGACACAGCCTAATTAAAAAAAAAAAAAAATCACGTTGGCCATTGTATTGAGACTTGATTGCAGATGGCAGATTGAAAGCAAGGAAACCAATTCCAGAGGCTATTGTAAAATGCCAGTTAAGGGATAGTGGTACCTTGGACTAAGATGGAGAGGGAGAGGCATAAACCATGTGAGTGGTGATGTACTAGCCTAAGTTCTTGTATTTAAATGTCTTCAGTGTTAATGTGATACTTTAGAAGCTGCCTCAGATTAACTCACAATTTGGTAAACCTGACTTAAATTCAATGAAAAATGAAGGAGATCAGCTAGGATAAGGGTAATGCCAAATAAATGTCATTTGCTCTGAAATTTTTGTACTGAATATGGTGCCATGCATATTTGGGATTTACAATCAGAGTTACAAATAAGTTAGGAAGAAAGTGTATTCAGAAAAAGAAATCAAGTATCTTTGGGATAGCTTGATGACTGGCAAAGAGTTCCAGTAGATATTGCTGTCCAGTTCTATTAAAAAATACCTAAGTTTATTCAACATTCTATTTGTGAAGCATTAGACTAGATATTTTCAGAGGATGGCCTCCTTATTTTGAACAATTTCTCTAAACCAATTTGATGCAAATAAACAACAAGAACTATCCTTAAAAAATACAAAATATATCAGTTTCCACTGCTTTTTTGTTACAAAAAGTAATACAGGGACTTCCCAGGTGGTCCAGTGGGTAAGACTCTGTGCTCCCAATGCAGGGGGCCTAGGTTCAATCCCTAGAGGGGGAACTAGATCCAGCATGCTTGGGACAACTAAGAGTCCACATGCCACAACTAAGACCTGGCACCAGCAAAAGAAAGAAAGAAAGAAACGGGGGCGGGGGAGGGAGAAAGAAAGGAAGGAAGAAATATTAAAAAAAAATAAAAGTAATACAGAAAAATACACTGGCGAATAACAGTAGAAATCAAGACTTGTACTCTATTTTGAGAGACCTAAGGAATAAATGCTGTTATAGCTGCCTGTTTCTTGTTTAAAGACATCAGCACGCCATATCAATATGTATAATATAAACATAGGCATTTCCTAAGTTAAAAAAAAATGCAATTTTTAGTCTGCTTATTTAAAACTCAGGAATCATTTTCCTGTAGAAACAATATAACCTGCCAGGCCAGCCCACAAATATCTGTTTAGCCATTATGTAGTCAAATAACAGTGAGTGGTACCTTAAGTTAAAATTATAGGATGCATAAGGGCCCCCTTATGCAAGAGGAATGTGAAGAAGAAAAATACTTCCATACTTTCTCTGGATACAGGCATAACTCTGGAAAATTGTTTTGCCATACAATAATTTTGGGACTCTACCATCTCCTTCTCTGCAACTCTCTGCTCTGAGAGTCCTCTGTTCTCAGATTACTTGAGTACCTACTAGTTGATTGACCCCAATATTGCATACTCCCAAAATTACTCTTTATCCTTAAATTGCCTGCCTCCTCTCCTTGCCAAAATTCTTGTTTTCTTCGGTGTCATTTAAAAATTAGGAAAACAATCTGATTAAACAATATATTAATCTATAAATGGCTGGTAAGTAAGTAAACTTCAAAACCATGTGTACCTTAAAAATGATTGCCTATTGGGACTTCCCTGGTGGTGCCCTGGTTAAGACTCCGCACTCCCAGTGCAGGGGGCCTGGGTTCGATCCCTGGTCAGGGAACTAGATCCAGAACGCCACAACTAAGAGCCCACATGCTGCGACGAAGATCCCGAGTGCCACAATTAAGACCAGGAGCAGTCAAACAAATAAGTATTTTTAAAAAAAATCGTTGCCCATTGGGACTTCCCTGGTGGCACAGGGGTTAAGAATCTGCCTGCCAATACAGGGGACACGGGTTCGACCCCTGGTCCAGGAAGATCCCACATGCCGCAGAGCAACTAAGCCTGTGCACCACAACTACTGAGCCTGTACTCTAGAGCCCGAGAGCCACAACTACTGAAGCCCGCACGCCTAGAGATCATGCTCCACAACAAGAGAAGCCACCACAATGAGAAGCCCGCACACCGCAAAGAAGAGTAGCCCCCACTCGCCGCAACTAGAGAGAGCCCCCATGCACCAACAAAGACCCAACACAGCCAAAAATAAATAAATAAATAACTTTATAAAAGAAAAAAGTCCTCATACTGTTAAAAAAAAAATGGTTGCCTATTAGCCCAAGTGAATCCCTGATTAATGTAAATTCAGCCAATCTAACAAAGTAAAAGTGTTTTACATGATGTAGGGTAGGATATATGAAAGGAAAAAGAATAGAGGAGCCAAATTTTTCTATTTTCTTTATTTCCAGAGCCTTAGCTTCTCTAACAGCTCCATGTACAAATTCTTTTATGCATTTTACCCAAGTTAATCTTTATTACAGTTCTGTGAGTGGGTAATATCCTCGGTGTATAGAAAAAATTGATACATCTCTACTCTCCTAAGGCACATTTGATAAAATTTTCTTTAGGATTAGGATTTGTCCCCTTAGAATACACCTCTGGTAAGCTTTTTCCTGAGCAGAGCTATGTACCAATCCCTCACCTCATCCAAAAGTTACCTTTTTCTCGCCATTCAGATAGTCCTTGAAAGCTTTCATGTTTTCCTAGGCTAGTCAGAGAGCAGTAATTGTTTACATGATGTCACTCTGTCTAGACCTGAGAACGCCTGTGGCTGGGCCTCCTATTTGGTGACATGGAGTGGAAAGAGTTCTAGACCAGTGTTTGTACTGGCTCTGTCACTAACTTGAGCGAGTCATTTCCATTTTCTGTGTCTCTGTTTCCTCATCTAATTGGAAGGTGGATGTGAGTGTAGGGGGTTGTGAGGGGTATATAATACCTATCTCATCTTCTCTACCAAATTGGTGTCCAGATCAAATGAGATAATGTATCTGAAAACTCTTTGAATAAATACAAAGCATTGTAATTCTAAAACACAACTATTTGTTGAGCTCTCACTATGTCCAGGCACTGTGCTCAGTGCTTTATATGATTTATATTACTTAAGAAACAAACAAGAAGTTTTCATTAACCCCATTTTACAGAAGAGGAAATGAAGGCTTAGATCAGTTAAATGCCAAAGGTCCAAAGGATGCTGTCACATAACTAGTCACATGGCGAGTAAGTGGTGGAGCTGGGCTATGAGCCCAGGTCTATCTCGCTGCAATCCTCATCTGTTCATCACAGGGTTATACTGCTACCCATTCTATACGTGTAAGTCAGTAGCATCGGCCTCATCTATTTTTATGAACCCTAAATACAATTATTCCCTCATACAGACATTCTAAATCTATTTTACTAATTGTATAGTGACTTACTCTACTTTTTTTGCTCTTCATATTTTACATATCAGTGTATTCTGTAAAAATGTAAACTTCTTAAAGATAAAGCCCATTTCCTTTAGTGTTCTCTGTATGGTCCCTAGCACAGATGTATAACTATTTTGTGATGAGGAGGAGGAAGCATCAGAAATCTAGGCTGGGTAGGAGGGTAGTCAATCTATTGAAAAGGGTCCCCAAAACAAGTGATCCTCCCAGGAACAACCGAGAGTTCTATTTATTTATTTATTTATTTATTTTGGCCGTGCAGCTGGCGGGATCTCAGTTCCCCGACAAAGGACTGAACCCAGGCCATGGCAGTGAAAGCCTGGAATCCTAACCACTAGGCCACCAGGGAACTCCCTATTTAATGTTTCTAAGTCTCCAGCTATAGTATAGTTAAACACCAAAATATGCTTGTATAAAGGTATTTTTAAAAGTTGCATGTGGGTAGAAAAATGTTGTGAGTCACGTACTGAAAGAGGCTTAGTTTTTTTGTGTATGTGTATTATATGAAAAATTAGAATCACATTTCAGAAAAGTGCCCCAAATTCAGCAACCAGGATTAAAACCTTAAGAAAAAGAATACACTGAATAATTTCTTTCTTCTTAGGAGCAGACCTTAGTTTATATCTGTATAGTAGATCAAGACCAAGTATATTGATTCCTATTGTACAGACGTGAAAGATAATGCAGATAATGAACAAGTTATGCCCTTCAAGACCATGAATAATTGTGGCCAACCAAGAAGTCAGGCATCCCAAGAGTGGAATTAAAAAAAAAAAAAAAAATGAAGTCAACTCTGGAGCCACACAGAGAATACCTGCACACACACTCTCTTCTGAGCCTCTGTAACCACAGAAAACCACTGCGGGAGGCGATGTGAACAGAAAGCCTCTCTTGCTAGCCTTTGGCGGTGAGTAATTCTATCCAATATAACTTTTTTTAAAAAATAAATTTATTTATTTTTGGCTGCATTGGGTCTTTGTTGCTGCACATGGGTTTTCTCTAGTTGTGGTGAGCAGGGGGTACTCTTCGTTGCGGCGTGCAGGCTTCTCATTGCGGTGGCTTCTCTTGTTGCAGAGCACGGGCTCTAGGTCTGTGGGCTTCAGTAGTTGTGGCGCATGGGCCCAGTAGTTGTGGCTCGCGGGCTCTAGAGCACAGGCTCAGTAGCTGTGGCGCACAGGCTTAGTTGCTCCGCGGCATGCGGGATCTTCCCAGACCAGGGCTTGAACCTGTGTCCCCTGCCTTGGCAGGTGGATTCTCAACCACTGTGCCACCAGGGAAGCCCCCCCCCAATATAACTTTATGAGGGTCACCTCCCATCTTCTGTTTTTAAGTGGGGCAGAAAGAGAAGTGTTTTGAAGGATAATTATGAGAAAGATTCAGCTCTTCATGTTTAAATTTGCCTCTTCCTTTTCAAAAAATTATTTTGGGGCAGTAGTTGTCAAGACCATCGTGTGTCAAGTATAGTCAGTATCTAGGGAACTACTGTTAGGTACATCCAGAATGTTATTCTCTAAGAATAAAATCAGTAAGTTAAAAATATGGAGGATGAGACCTGTCTTCTTTAGAGAAGACAGATCATAATTAGATGCCTGAGAAAACTGTGACCATCCAAATCTTATCAGGGTGACTGCTTATTTTTATTCCCTGGTCTACCTGTAAGGTGATCAAGAGAAAGTGAAAATCATAACTAGGATAACAAGGCCAGATCAGGACAAAGGGTCAAGTAGCAAAAGTGGTTGAGAAAGTCAAGAGTGAGAGGGGGTGCGTTCTGAGGTCACTGCTTATTACATCTTGTTTAAACAAAACAAAACAAAATTGTTAGCAGAAGGCAAGAATCTAGGCAATGAGAATGACCAAACCCAGCCCCCAAAACAGAAAGTTGGTCGTATTTCTCTTGCATTGTCCAGGAGAAAATCATTTACTCTGCCAGACACAGTATGTCCAGGTCCCGGAAGATAAGTGTTTTCTGTTACAGTGAAGGCAGGGATAGTTCATCTGGCTTTTTTCTGGTCTGGAAGAAATATCTCAGGAGACTGGCAGTTTCCCCTTGTTCCAAGTTCACACTCAACAAGCAGCCCTCTGATTTCTAATTTTACTTCCTGTTGAAGGCAGGAGTGGATAGAAATAGCAAGGCCTTTGAACATGTCTATATCTTGCACCGTTAATTAATACATTTGCATTTTGTTTTATATCTCAAACGTTTGCAATTTGACTGTTGAGGTTAACAGTTCTGCCTAATAATCTAGGCAGTTCAAGTTCATTTTCAAAATCAAATTTCTTGGACACACCTAGGCTTATCTGGACTAGACAACTGAAACACGGGACGAGAGCAGAATAAGGCAAATAAATTGGTCAGCTAGTTTTTCTCTGATTCCATTACACCCTATCGACATAACTTCAACAACAGGAAGACTTGTGGTAGATGAAATAATTTTTGCACTTACTCCATGACTCAAGACAAAGAGTGAGGGACTTCCGTGGTGGCACAGTGGTTAAGGATCCGCCTGCCAATGCAGGGGACACGGGTTCGAGCCCTGGTCCAGGAAGATCCCACATGCCACAGAGCAACAAAGCCCGTGCTCAGCCACTGAGCCAACAAGCCACAGTTACTGAAGCCCACATGCTGCAACTACTGAGCCTGTGTGCTGCAACTACTGAAGCCAGCCCACCTAGAGCCTGTGCTCCACAACGAGAAACCACCGCAATGAGAAGCCTGTGCACCACGATGAAGAGTAGCCCCCGCTCTCCGCAACTAGAGAAAGCCCGTGCACAGCAACAAAGACCCAGTGCAGCCAAAAGTAAATAAATAAATAAATTAGTTTAAAAAAAAAGACAAAGAGTGAACAAATGCTACAGGAGACAGAGGCGATAAAGTTATTTCAACTCCAAGCATCTGGCTTTTGAAAACATTTTATGGGAGAGAAAACATTTTCAAGTTTTACCCACACCTAAAAGCGTTTATCATAGCTACAGACTATTATACAGTGCTGATGAATGCAATCATTCCTTAACTTATGTGCTCCTATTTTGTGTCAGGCATTTTGTGCAATGTCTGGAAATCCAAACTGAACAAGGCATACAAATAAAAAACTAAAATAATCAGAGATAGATAGTGAGATCACATATAAGGCAGTAATGGTAATACATAGAGAAATCCCTGCATGTGGGGCTAGAAAGACTCCCTTTAAACTAGGTTTTGAGAGAAATACAACAGTTTGCCCTCTTTGTCTAGGAGGAAAAAGGCAATTCCAGACAGAGGAAATGGGTAAGAAGCAAAGCCTAGAAGGTATGAAGCAGATTGGCTTGTACAGCAAATTACTGGAATATAGTTCGAGCAATGGGGAGATAGGAGGTAAGCTTGCTGAGGACTTAATCAGGTGTGGAATGGGAGAGGTTGATGGTGACATTTAAAATGTTACTGTTAAAAAAAAAAATGTTACTGTTTTTTGGGGTTTTTAAAAATTCATTTATTTATTTAGTTAGTTTTTGGCTACATTGGGTCTTTGTTGCTGCACATGGGCTTCCTCTAGTTGCGGCGAGGGGGGGCTACTCTTCGTTGTGGTGCGTGGGCTTCTCATTGCGGTGGCTTCTCTTGTTGCGGAGCACAGGCTCTAGGCACACAGGCTTCAGTAGTTGTGGCACACGGGCTCAGTAGTTGTGGCTCGTGGGCTCTAGAGCGCAGGCTCAGCAGTTGTGGCGCACGGGCTTAGTTGCTCCGCGGCATGTGGGATCTTCCCGGACAGGGGCTCGAACCCATGTCCCCTGCATTGGCAGGCCAATTCTTAACCGCTGCGCCACCAGGGAGGTCCCGGTGGTGACACTTAAAATAGAGAAACAATATATTAAGAAAAGTAAAGCTGTCATGACAGTGAGGCAAAAGTGAGCAGGGGAAAGGAAGACCAACTGAGTCTAGGTCCTAAATTAAGGCAGTTGTAATGAGACTGCAAAGGAAAGAGACTAGTTTGGCAGCTAGAATCGGTAGGGCTTGGTGACAGATTGTGTTTAGGGGCGAGAGAGGAAGGAACTAGCATAACTCCCAAATTACTGGCTTTGGAACATAGGGATCTTTTATTATATCTTTCTCTAAACCATTATACATTATTCATTGAGAGATTAAAGATGTGCCTGCATTGTGAAACATCATTAGTTTCCGACTAAGGGAATCCCTAGATTAGAAACCCCAAGCCACCCCCATTCCTGCTTCTCCTGTTCATTTGGTGCTTTCTTAGGAAGCTGTGGTTCCAGGCAAAAATACATACATATATAATAAAACAGATCTATTGTCCTAGAGAAAGAAATACAAAAGCCAGAATATATAATTAAACATATTTGGAACGCTTAGAACTAGGTGTACGTGGCTTTATCACAGACTGTAGCTGTACTCTGTGTGCAGCTCTGCCTGCTTCTCATTAAACAAAGAATTGGCTTTCAAGAACAAAAACGTGAAAACTTATTTAGTTACAGGATAACCAGAACCTTGTGCTTGAAAATTTAGATGTGTATTAGCAAAATTCCGTCTTGACTTTTTCTACTGGGTAAAATAATGAAACAAATGCGTATTATTCTAAATAGATACTTCTTGTATTAAACATGTTTGAAGGTTAAGAAGTTTATGTGAATATTATTTCTCAAGTTTTGCTCAGGGTTTCATATGCTTTTGTGTCTCCCTTCTGTGTGGCCATCAGAGAGGCATTCTAGCCTCATGGTTAGGAAGCTAAACTCTGGAGTTATGTTGTCCAAGTTCAAACACTACCTCTGTCACTTATGTCTTTGGTCACTCCATCAGTTGTCCCTGTTAGCTTGTCACTGACACACACATGAAATTAATTATATCAGCATGATCTTTGAGTAGATCCCAATCCCAATGCAGAAATACTAGATAGGACTTGACTTCAAAAAACATAAAATCTAAGTCAGTGGTTCTCAAGATTTATTGTACATTAGAATCACCTGGAGGGCTTGTTAAGCCACAGATTGCTGGGCCCACCCATAGAAATTTCTAATTTAGTAGATCTGTGGCGGGGGGGGGGGGGGTCAAAAATCTGCATTTCTGACAAATTCCAAGTGATGGTCTAGGGCTCATACTTTGAGAAATACTGATCTCATTGGAAAGGGAATTCATTTAGAAAAAAGAGAAGAGAGATATGACAGTGCTTAGAAAACACACGTACACAGTTTGTCATGATTTTGTTTAGGAAGCTATATACACTGGGAAATCCAGTGGTTGATAAGCCATTCATTTCAGTGAAAATCACTCATTTTGTTTTATTACTAAGATGACCTTGAGTTTCTGCCATTCTAGGAATGTATCCCCATAATTAGAGCTCGCATTAGTCCCACTCAGAGAAACCAGTTTACGCCAACTCACCTTTTCCAGTATTTTAGGGTTTTATGCTTGAACCTGAACCAAATCAAACCATGAACAATTTAACTGGGATACATCAAGCTAATTTGTTGAACTCCCAAACTAAGTCAAATCCCAAGTATCCTTTCCCTGAAGTGTAAACCAAATGAATGAGAGTTTTCTTGTTTGTTTATTTAAAAAAAAAAAAAAAGTGAACTAGTTCAAATTAAAAAACCTTTCGATTTTTAAAAAAATGGCTGAAATGCAAGATCGTATTTCCTAACATTCCAATTCATTCAAAACAAAACAAAACTCTGTTTAAGATACCCTTATACTAAGTAACAAGTAGTTGACTGCAATGCTAAAATAGTAAATCCTTGTAAGAGTCTGGGTCCCAGCAAGAAAGAGTATTCCACTCATAGGGTTCAAATCAAGCCACTTCAATGAAGGAACTCTTCACAGAGCTGTGGGGAGGAGTTAAGGGGACAAGAGAGGGATGCGGGGGTACGGAAGACTAGCCATGGCAGGAGGTCACTACCACCCAGGGCCTGAAGATGCTAAAGGACAGAGTGTTTAGTGAGCCCAATGAGAAGAGGAAAGATGGAAAAGAGGCTATCGGGCAGGTGATTTAGTCTTGGCGAACACCTCCCTCCCAAATATACAAATTCGAATAGGGTTGCTAAATCAAGGAGGAAGTGGGGAGGAAATACCCCAGACTCTCTCTCCTCCTACCCTCTGATCTTTTGCTGATGCTTCCATTTGTCTGAACCCAACCGAAAGTCAGGTGTCAGGGAGCCCCAGGGACTCATCTGCAGGGGTCAGCTCCCTAGCAGAGCAGGGCAAATGGAAACTGATCAGCACAATCCCCCTTTTACTACATTAATGCTAGACATTAGATGTACTGGTAACTGAGTCAATGTGGATGAAATTCTTAGGAAAGTCCCTGACATACAGGAAGCATGATACTCTAAACGTTAGCTATCATTACTGCTACAGGCTTAGCCCTGTTTTACAGACAATGAAACTAAAGCTCGTGACTCTCCGCGGCTCCTCCTTGGTTAACATTAGTAACAGAGCCCACACTCAAATCCAGGTTTTTAGATTCCAATTTTGTACACATTCTGCTGTGAGAGTTGACTATAGCACCATTATAAGTATAAGGTAATGTGTTGCATGCATAATTAATTTTATAATTTATTGCAGGAAAAAAAAAGCATCTTTATTCTCTAGACCCGAATAAAGAAATCTGCAACCAAATCAACACCTTACCAACATTTATAAAAATAAAATAGAAAACTTATTTCAAAGGCAATTCTACGTATTCAATAATAATGGTAATAGTAATGCTGATGTTAGCAATAGTTAAAATTTTTGAATGTTTATTATGTTCAGCACTGAGTTATTTTTCTAGTATTGTACTAATATAGCCACTAATCTATGTCACCCATTTTATTTATTTATTTATTTATTTATTTGGCTGTGTTGGGTCTTCATTGTTGCACACAGGCTTTCTCTAGTTGCGGTGAGCCAGGGCTACTCTTCGTTGTGGAGCCCGGGCTTCAGTAGTTGTGCCTTGAGGGCTGTAGAGCACAGGCTCAGTAGTTGTGGCACACAGGCTTTGTTGCTCCCTGGCATGTGGGATCTTCCCAGTCCAGGGGTCGAACCCATGTCCCCTGCATTGGCAGGCGGATTCTTAACCACTGCGCCACCAGGGAAGTCCCATATGTCACCCATTTTAAATTCCTGTTTATTCTTTCAGGTTTTGGGTTTCTTTTTTTTTTAACTTGGAAATAATTCACTTGAAGGATTTTGTAGCTAAATAAACTTTACCTGACTCTGCTGGCCCGTGTCTGACCATTTAAGGTTTCATAAAATCATTTAAAATGTGATATATATATTATCTCTTTAAAAACTCCCAGATAACAATTTTTTTCCCTGTACAGTAAGTCCCCTACATATGAACGAGTTCCGTTCCAAGAGCGCATTCGTAAGTCCAATTTGTTCATAAATCCAACAAAGTTAGCCTAGGTACCCAACTAACACAATCGGCTGTATAGTACTGTGCTGTAATAGGTTTATAATACGTTCGCATCTTTGGAAGCTCACAACTTGAAGGTTCGTATGTAGGGGACTTACTGTAACTGTTTGAGAACTTATTCATCTCATTATCCTGCTGTGATACAAAATTAGCCCTGAGGTCAGAGGCATGAATTGGCCATGCATTCAAAATTTGATTACATGAAATAAGATATCGTGAAAATAAACAGAGTTAGCTTCTGATTTGTGTCAGGTCAGCTTTCTTGGCAACAGATTTTAAACAATGAGATAGCCATTTACCCTTAGGTCTTTGCAGTTTAGGGTTTTAGAGTTTCCTTTCAAAGAAGGTACAATCAATAAGCTGAAACATCACATGTACATTTCTAGTCAGCTAAAGAAACAACGAATGTTTTTCCTGTGGGGCTGATTTGCACCCTGTCACACTGTCAGCTTCTCTCTGGTGATTGGAGCAATGATCAGACCAGGACACTGTAACCAATGGCTCATCACGAAATTTAGGCTCTTTCTTGGCAGTCAAGTTTCCGAGTTGTCTTTAAGAGTCTGTGTAGCAATAGTATTAGAAGGCTCTACCCTGAAAACTAACCACATGAAAGAAAAAAATCTTACATGTACACCCTTTGTTTTCTGTCTACTTTGTTGTCTACTTATAGCATAGGTTGGTCCATAAGAAATTGCCTAATTACAGTGCAGTCTGAACTATGTGAAAATGCCAGTATTTGGCCAATAATTGATGGTCAGATGCCAGTTTGATATTGGACAGCAATTTCATTTGATTCATCCTAATAATTCTGATACTGATTGAAGCTGCTCACGGAGCAGCGGCATTTCATTTACAGCTTCTTTTAAAGTTCGCTACACTGGTAAACATATTACTTTTGCACATTCTACACATCTTCATGTAACTTCTGACTTTTTTTTCCCTCTTGTTGAGGATTTCAGGTAAATACGAACATCCAAGAAATCTGTGAAATTGAGATTCTAAGGTGTTTATAAAGGATTTATATGTGCAACATTCCTAACCAAATTCTGGGTACATAGTAGGCAATCAGAATTGAGTGATTATGTCTCAGCACAAAAGTCATCGGTGTGAATGTATCTTATAATAGTGGCATATTGTCATATGGTCTTTACCAGTTACATATTCTTTAAATGCATTATTTCCCTTTGTTTAGAGTCAAATTACCTAAAAACCCATTGCCAACACATTCAACTGACATGTCAAATAATATTGCAAGTATTTAAAGGGTAACATTGCATTGTTATATAAACACTCTTGTAACAGTTAACAGAGAAGTTGAAAACAAAGGAAAGGAAAAGGATTTTCTATGCATTTGTATAAACTGGATAGTAGAAAATGTCATGTTATGATTTTTACAGTAAGATCAGGAGATGATTTCTTACGCACAGATGTCTGTCTTGTGGTGAACTTGAGGAACTGACTTATGTAATTAACAAGGAAACATCAGTGTTTATAAACATGGAGAGTTTTGAAGAATGAGATCCTGATTTTATAATAATGGTGGTGTACTCAAATTCTCACTTATTACCCATGCCCAAACGCTTACAATTTGACAAGTTCATTAAAACCCCTGTAAGTTGTGTTCTCTTTGATGTTATTATCACTGCTCTTAAATACAGAGGAAAATGTGTGATGCAGCTGACGGATGGGCAGATGAGTCAGCCGTCCTGACAGCCTTACACATGGTCCACAGGTGTTCAGTTTGGCTTCAGTGTACTTCAGAAGCAGAAGTTTTTAAAGGGTCCCACACAACTTTACAGATCTATCTTTTCTGCAGCTCCTTTGCACTAACCACATCTATACAACAGGCCCTAAATCCTAGAAGTTTTAACCTTCAGAGTAGAGGAAGTTTGGTGAATTCCACAGCAGTTTGGAACCAAGTCAGAACACAGGGCTTTACAGGTAGAGGTTTACGATGCAGCTTGGATTCAGCAGGTCTGCAACTCAGAGCACTGCATTGTTTATAACTTCCTAGGTCATCCCAACGTTGCTGCTCTGTGGACCACACTTGACTCTGGGTAGCAAAGGACTAGGCATTTCCACTTTTTTGACCTACTGGTATCTCAGAGGCAACAAAACCAAGCTCAAATTTACTGTCTTCCTCCCAAAACCAGACAGTCTTCCACTTGAGTTCTTATTAATTTTTGCCACTATGAATTCTCCACCCAACCACAGAGTAATATGAGTTTCCTTCTTATCCCTCCCACCATCACATCCAAATCAATTTTGAACGTCTTCTGATGTCTCTCATACCCATCTCTTACTTTTCACTTCACTGGTACTCTCTGGACTCAGAGGCCTCCCATTCCTCTCTGCCCTTCCTGCCCTGCCCGTGTCCACACCACCAAATCCAACTCTAGGCACAACTGCCATTTTATTTATTTTATTTTATTTTTGGCTGTGTTGGGTCTTCGCTGCTGTGCACGGGCTTTCTCGAGTTGTAGTGAGCAGGGGCTTCTCTTCATTGCGGTGCGCGGGCTTCTCACTGAAGTGGCTTCTCTTGCTGCAGAGTACAGGCTCTAGTTGCACGGGCTTCAGTAGTTGTGGTGCGTGGGCTCAGTAGTTGTGGCTCTCGGGCTCTAGAGCACAGGCTCAGTAGTTGTGATGCACAGGCTTAGTTGCTCCACGGCATGTGGGATCTTCCTGGACCAGGGCTTGAACCCGTGTCCCCTGAATTGGCAGGCGGATTCTTAACCACTGTGCCACCAGGGAAGTCCCACAACTGCTATTCTAAAGCAGTGCTTATTTACACTGATGCTCTGCAGAGAAACCATCTGGAGTTGAGTCTAGAGTTCCCCATCTGGAACTCCAGGCCCACAGTCCTGCCTCTTTCTCCATTCTTATCTCCTAATGTTCTTACATGTGAACCTTAAGGATTAATTGCCAAGACCTGAATACCTTTTCAGTTTTCAGTTCTCCTGTTTTCAGTTCTCCTGACCAGTCCCATGTTCCTATGCTACTTTAAGTGTCATGTGAGTGCTACAAAGTCATAAGCATCCAAAAGAGCCTGGGGTGAATAGCTTCATGACATGAGGCATTTCATCGGGCCTGAAGGGTAATAAAGATCTCTATAGAGGTTATTAACTGTTTGTTTCTACATTTCTTTATCATTGGACTTTAATGGGCACTCGTCACTTAGTAAAAGAAAGCAAATAAGTTAACAATTTTAGTGAAAAGACTAATAACAACAATAAAAGAGCATCCCTTGGGCCTTTGTTCCCATTGCACAATCCACAACCAAGCAGGTGTCCCACTGTAATTGGTTTCCTTGTCTTGCTTTTACACGGAGCTGCTCCCCAAGAGAGAGTGTGTCTTGTTCATCGTTTTATCTCCAACACTGAGTGTAGTGTGTGGTACAAGGTGGGCATCAGGAGGATCCAGGGTTTGGAACCTGAAGTTTATACAGTATAGGGGCCCCTCTTTAAGAAAGAGAATTTGAATCTCTCTCTTCCTCTAAGTTTTCAAAAATATATGACCCTGAGGATACATTGCTAGGGGCCCCTTGTAGGGCCTTGGAAGGCGGGCCGTGCGAATGTAGGGGTTGGAGGTGGGTCCGGAAACTTAAGCTGCTTTAACCACGTGGTATAACCACCTCTGCTGTCAATCATCTCTTTTCTGTTGTTGCGGTAGTGGTCAGTGTTACTTTAATGAAAAAAAGAATGTGACCTTTTTCATAACTGTGACCTTTCATGCTGTGCTCTCTGAGCATGGGATCTGAATATCTACACCTGAGGGTGTTCTGCTTTTAGGAAGATAACTTCCTTCAGGATACACGCTGTGGAGGCATTTGAGTTTCCTGGAGTTTGTAGGAATTTCAGATACCCCTGGGATCATTCTCCGATGGCACAGCCCTCACTTACAAATCTAGTGAAGCCAGCAGTTTCCAAACTCAGTGTTTATATTTTTAAATGAAAACATTGCCTTATAACACCACCATTCTCTAAGTCTTTCAGAATGTGTTTCGAATATTTCTGTTCTAATTGGAAACTTCCCTACGAAATCATAGACTTTGAATTCAGTTTATATTCTTTTTGATACTCTTCAAGGCATATTTCTTATAACTAGTTTTATAAGAGGAAACACTTGTAAAAGTAGGAGACACTTTTGTCGTTTCATGAAGTATATTTAGAAGTACATTTATATACATGTGTGTATATATATATACATATGTATATATAAATACTTCACTCTATGCATTTCAGAAAAAGTTACCGAAATTCATTAGTATTTGCTGTTTACTTAAGTGAATAGGTGTGGCTAAAAGATCACCTGTGGGACCAACATCTCTCTGTCTAAAGTTGATTCCCTGAGCAGTTACTCTATTGTCACCCTGTTTGTTGCATTCATAGCTCTCATGCCACACTGTTACTATCTTGCTTTACTATCTTTGTTTACTATTTCTCTAGGCACCACTTAGATTATGGGTAAATATTCATGTAGGCTACTTGTTGCAAAGACTGTTCCATTTACCACAAGGTCTTTAGATTCCAGGTCTGCAAAACCCTGTAAGAGAATAGGACCACTCCCTGGTCATTCTTGCATGCTTATCACCTCAGCTCCAAAGGGCTAAATTTATGGGAATCCCTCAGCCCCCTCCTACTCTTTGCTGCCAGCCCACCCCTTCTCTTTCCTTTCCTCGGCCTCCTTGCTTTCCACTTGAATTCTGCCCTCCAGCTAAATCAGCCTGGTCATCCTAGGGTGCCTTTGTTCACTAGATTGCTTTTCTCCAAACCCTTGCCCAGCCCCTGTGGAGTAATGATTTGAACCATAACTCTCCTTTTTACTAGCCATGTGATCTTGAATAGACCTCTCAGAGCCTTGATCTCTTCATCCATAAAATGTAGATACTATGAGTACCACCCCGGGGGTATCACACAGCAGGCCTTCAATAAGTGGCAGCCACTGTCATCATTGTTGTTTTTATATTAATTTCTTTCAGGTTTCACTTCCTTGGCTTATCTCCAATAATCATTTATAATTATTTGTAATTTTAAAATAACTTCAAAATCATGTTTCATTTATATGTTTTTCTTCTTGAGTTAGATTTAAGCTCCTGGAAGGCAAGTCTTCTACTGTTACTGCTTTATGTACACTGCTCTCTGTGCCTTGTTATCTAAAGCAGTGGTTGTCTACAGTAACATTAATCCCTATCACTTGAAGTTGCACTTAAAGAAAATGCAAAATATTTCTTCCGCTTGTGCGTATATAACTTAATTGCCTTAAGATTTCTAGAAGCTTTCCCAGTAAGGTAATAAAGGGAGAAGCTTTTCAATGTGTCTACTTTCTATAAGATTTGTTTTAATTGTTAAATTATGTAACTATTATTAATTTCAAATTGTGCTTAGAGTTGCAAGACTTAATGTCATGCTGGCTCTGACTATACAAGTCAATGGGTGGGGACAATAGAGAGGTGATCCCATCATCTGGAAACAAGGTGACCTTCAGAGAACTAACCTGGGAGCAGCAAATCTGTAGAGTAGGAGATAAAATTAACCCACCCTAAGAGATGACCTGTGAATATAGAGTTGAGGGGATTAAGGAACAATCAGATTTTATCAAGTGGCAACCAGGGTGGATGAGTCTTGAAAGCTGTTTACCTAATCAACTATATTATACCCTAACAAGGAAAGAATATATTAAAACTGGCAGAAGGTGATATATATGGAATCTTAAAAAAAGAAAAAGCCAGTAAGTAAGATTTGGGGCAGAGTTAATCAAATATGTTCTTGGAAAGAGCTAGGCATATGTACTGAACAGGCCATACAGGAATTATAGACACACTCTGTAGGTGGGTGAGAATAGCTTTGAAATTTACATGGTCTGCATAAGCTAACCCCCAAGATCACGCATCTCTCTTCACTCTCTAAGCAACCTAAGCTACTTTCTGAAGATGAATTCTGCCTCCTAGCATCTCTATCTACTGGTAAGCGGAATGCTCTCTTAGAAAATGACCTCCTTTCGCTGGAAATTTGCATTCTGATTTAACCATTAGTCCCTTGCAGCGACAGATCCAGAATTTATGAGACCTGAATCTTTTTTTTTTCTTTAACAATTAGGGAGGTCTCTCTTTGAGAAAAAGAATACAAAATGGCAAACATAAAATTACTTCCAGGGCATTGGAAGGGATGAGTGCAAGCGAGTGGGCCCGAAGTTTTACCTTTGTCAGCATCATGACAAAGCCACTGAAGTTGGGTTGGTGTAGGTCTGAGAGCCTATCAGCTCTGGGTGCACAGTCCCATCCTGCAAAACTGAGGGCCAGACTCTGGAAGCCCCTTACCAGTGGCCCTCTCACTCTCTCACATAGCACTCTAATCTTAATAACGTAAATGCAACAAAGGAGTCAAATTACATGCTGCTTCTTAAATCCTTCTTAAAAAGATTTTGGCACTTTAACTTTTTATGATCCTTTCTATACTTATATTATCATCCTGTTCAAAGCTACAGAAAATCTCTCCCATTTCTTAACTCTTCCCAGATCCTGTCTAGTTTTCTGTATTCAAATTACATAGCAATGTTAGGTAAAGCAAAAAAACTGTAAAGATATGACTGTACCCACAACAAGAGTTCAATGTTTAGGGGCCAGAAAGAAGAGAAAACTTAGAGCAGTGGGCATGATGGAGCTGTGGCTTGACATGCTCTGGGTCTGCAAGGAAGCAGGCCTGGCCACAAGTGTGATCCTTGTGGGGCAACGGGGAATAAAGATGCCTCATTTCCGGCAGTGGAAGAGTGTGAGATCCACAGCTTAAAGCCCTGGACTGGAACGGGGTTCCATTGTTCCTGAGAGGACGCTCACAAAAGTTGTAGCCCGGAGCCATATTTTATATTAAGATGCATACCTAGAAAGCAAGAGGTCACAGACAGGGACTTCCCTGGAGGTCAAGTGGTTAAGACTCCGCTCTTCCACTGCAGGGGGCGCGAGTTGGATCCCTGTTCAGGGAATCAAGATCCTGCCTGCTACGTGGTGAGGCCAAAAAAAAAAAAGGAGGGGGTCACAGACACAGCACAGAGATGAGGAATCCAGCCATACTCAGCTTAGTCCGCAAGTTACTAGGTGGGACTGAACAAGACTGTGCATAGCGTGTGGGTGCAAGAGTAGATTCACAGTGGTGTAGGTGGGGTGTCAGAGCCTAAGCAAGGTGAGAAGGGCATCCACGTGAAGAGACTGCCTTGCATAGGGGTGTCGAAGAGGGCATCCACCGGGATGAATGTGGTTGTGTCAGCTCTAGGAGAATCCTTACCTACAGAGGGACTGAGCAAGTAAGAAATTATTAAGGATAATGGTATTGGGCTAGAATTGGAGATATGGGGTGTGAACTCACAGTTTTTAGTAGACTGAGAGAGAGAGGGAGAAAGAGAGAGAGAGATTCAAATACATATATTCCTAGTTTTGTCCACTGAGAGGATCTGAAAGCAGTTATACCCCAATAGCATTGAGTACATGTAGCATTCAGATCTTGGTTTCTAAGTACCATTCTTCAGAGGCCCTTGGAGAAGTGGTTAACTTTGGTATTGGGGTGGGGAAAGTACAAGATGAGCCTGGAACCTCCTGTTGAGGCTGAAATAAAGAAGTGCTCAAAGAATGATGGTGCCACAGAGGCCACCTTGCAGGGGCTCCCCAAATCTGGGGCAATTTCAGCAACAAAATAAATAATGATAGTAGCAGACTATAATGCATTGAATAACATAGGAAGCTGTGAGTTCATACAGATATCAAAAACATTAGTGAATAGGCAGAAGACCCAAATAGACATTTCTCCAAAGAAGATATACAGATTGCCAACAAACACATGAAAGGATGCTCAACATCACTAATCATTAGAGAAATGCAAATCAAAACTACAATGAGGTATCACCTGACACCAGTCAGAATGGCCATCATCAAAAAATCTACACACAATAAATGCTGGAGAGGGTGTGGAGAAAAGGGAACCCTCTTGCACTGTTGGTGGGAATGTAAATTGATACAGCCACTATGGAGAACAGTATGGAGGTTCCTTAAAAAACTAAAACTAGAACTACCATACAACCCAGCAATGCCACTACTGGGCATATACCCTGAGAAAACCATAATTCAAAAACAGTCATGTACCACAATGTTCATTACAGCTCTATTTACAATAGCCAGGACATAGAAGCAACCTAAGTGTCCATCAACAGATGAATGGATAAAGAAGATGTGGCACATATATACAATGGAATATTACTCAGCTATAAAAAGAAACAAAATTGAGTTATTTGTAGTGAGGTGGATGGACCTAGAGTCTGTCATACAGAGTGAAGTAAGTCAGAAAGAGAAAAACGAATACCGTGTGCTAACACATATATATGGAATCTAAAAAAAAAAGGTTCTGAAGAACCTAGGGGCAGGACAGGAATAAAGACGCATACATAGTGAATGCACTTGAGGACACGGGGAGGGGGAAGGGTAAGCTGGGACGAAGTGAGAGAGTGGCATGGACATATATACACTACCAAATGTAAAATAGATAGCTAGTGGGAAGCAGCTGCATAGCACAGGGAGATCAGCTCGGTGCTTTGTGACCACCTAGGGGGGTGGGATAGGGAGAGTGGGAGGGAGACGCAAGAGGGAGGAGATATGAGGATATATGTATACGTATAGCTGATTCACTTTGTTATAAAGCAGAAACTAACACACCATTGTAAAACAATTATACTTCAATAAAGATGTTAAAAAAAAAGATAAAGCTGATGCAAAAAACAGATAAAAGATTAGGCAGATCACTTAACCTATTAAAACAATTATGTAATTGCATCATTATAAGAAACAAAAAATAGTGAATAAATTAATAGTAATAATAAATTGATGAGGAATGATATTTACATAATCTCAAAAACCTCCTTACAAAATATTTATTAATTACAATGGGGCAAAAAAAGTAATTTCACCCTGCAGAAGCCAAGCAGACAAGAACTTAAGTGATCAAAGTTAACATCACCAATAATGGTACAAACACACATCATGTGTCGATTGAATAGGATAAAATGAGAACACATCATCACTTCTGTGATACTCTTGCCCAAGATATATAACAGGCACCTAATCATGAAGAAATATCCAACAAACCCAAACAGAAGAACATTCTACAAAATAAATGGCCCGTAAACATCAAAAGTGTCATGGTTATGACAGTCAAGGAAAGGTTGAGAACTGTTCAGATGGAAGGAAACTAAGGAGACATGATAACTAAATTCGGTGTCTGTTTTGCAAGATCTGGATTTAAGACTGCACTTTTTTCTTACCAAGTACATGATTGGGACCATTGGAGGAACTTGATTGGAGCCTGAGAATTTTATTAAAGTACCAATACTAATTTCTTGATTTTACTGTTATATTGTAGTTATGTAGGAGAATGTCTTCATTTGTAGGAAATACACACTAAAGTATGGGAGAGTAGTGGGGCATAGTGTCAGCCATTTATTCTCAAATGGGTAAGGAAAAAATGTTTCTTGTGCTGTACTTGCAAATTTTCCTTAAGTTTGAGATTGTTTATATGTATATTTATTTACGTATTTTACAGCTTTTGTGTGTTTCGTGTTTTGAATATCCATGTCCAGACAAGTTCCCCCAGAGTAGATTTTAGTGGGACCTATCAGCTTATAGCTTAAAGCAGTGACCCTGGGTGAGGTGAATACTTTGGCCATGCTGCAATGAGAAGAGCTTGTTTTTCTGCTTAATGACAATATACAAACTGCTCAGGAAGCTCGATAGGATGGATGTGGTTGTCAGGTCATTACCCCGCAGTCATACAGAGGCTCAGTACTGCCGCCTTAGCTAAAAGTCATTCTTCAGTATTTTCTAGAAGCTGGCATGCAAATGATAAAACAATAAATGAGACCAATGAGACCTTCTTCTTCTGGAACTTTGTCACGGGCTTTGCAAACCATGTGACCAGAAGACCTAATGATTTTAATATCCGTCCCACTGGGTACTTTTCTAGCTTCTCTTTTATTCAACAGACTTTTCTTGAGTCCTACTATGTTACAGGTCCTGGACTTATCTCAGAAATAGTGGAAGGTGGAAAAGGCCCTCACAGTTCCCACTGTGACAAAAGAAGGGGTCAGATGAGGAAGCAAATATTTACTGTCTAATGAAGAAGTGGGGCACCAAGGAGAAGACACGTTCTCTTAGGAAGACTTCACAAAGAAAGGGCGTGTCAGCTTGGAGTTAAAGAATAAGGCTACTTAAAATTTTACCTAGGGTTTAAAAATTTAAGTGATATTTAAATGACATTTTTTGTATCTGGACAAAAAGACAGAAGAATAGGAAGAAACAGCACCTTTAGTATACTTTGGCCACACCATGAAACCTGTGTCATCTCAGTTCCTCTACCAGGGATTGAACCCAGACCACAGTAGTTGACACAGTAGTGAGTCCTAGCCACTAGGCCACCAGGGAACTCCTGAAACAGCAGCTTTAAGTAAAATACCTAACAGGTGAAAAAACTGTGTCCATATCTTCACCTACATTATGCTCCAGAGCAAATCTTTTTCAAAGTACATTTTTCAAGAATAAAGAAGTAGATAAAATAGTGAATTATCATGAAACAAATAGATGTGGTTTTTTTTTTAAGCTTTATCTTGTGTTTTCAGTACCTAATACGATTTTGTGTTTTCTTTTTATTTTTTTACCTCTAATCATTCTCCCTCAGGATTCTCATTCCTGGTGGTTCTATCACCTCCCACTCCATTTCAAATGTGATATTCCTTCCCACTCTGAAGAATCTGGATATCTGACTCACTTCTGAACCTTCTTTTCAGTTTTAAATCTCCCAAAACTGTAAGTCAGCTGTCAGCCTGTTGATATTGAATTTTTAATATCTGTCAAACTTTGCCAGTGATTCCTAAGTACGCAACTCTCCTAGAGCTGATGTCTTCTGTGCCTGATCACTTGGGGATGCAGTGGAGAAGGGGCCATTTGGACCCTCCAAATGAACTGTCCTTTTCAGTCTCATCAGGAACATTCAGGACCTCATCACCTCCCTCCTTCCTTCTGGCCTGATTTGAAAGCCACAATGGAAGTTACCAAGGGCCAGATGTCTAGAGCGTCCCTCAAAACTCAACTCACTATGAACCAATGATGAGAAAACAGTCACAATCTGTGATATTTCACAGCTACACCACTTGGTGCTCCTCATTTTTAGTGTTTTTAATATAATAAATATAGATAAATATTGTATCTTCCTTATTTATCATTTACTTTTTTTTTTAACATTTGCTTTAGAATTGTACTTCACTTCCTTTGAATTATCTCCTATCTTTTGAAACTAGGACGTTGTTTAGATCTTAAATTATTACTCATGGCTCTGAAGGCCCTTCTGGGGAAAAGACATTTTATCACACCACAGGGAAACAGTAGTCAAATAGGCCTTTCGTATTCAGAAATATAATGTTTCTTGTAAAAGTGCCTCAGAGGTCTTGTGTAGAAAGTGTGTGATTTTGAAGGTATGGTATTTAATCTCAGGCACAGGGATGGGGTGGGAAGAAGACACAAGGAATGAGAAGAGGGTGTGGTGTGTGTATGAGATGACGTGGTTGGGGGGACTTGGGAAATGGGAAGTAAGCCCCGCCCTTGCCGTCTTCCTTATCCCCTTGTCATCCAAGGTCAAGATGGAGAGGGGCGGGGTCCTGAGCACAGCGCTGGGTTTGGAGCTGATTGGGCTGGTGAGGTGGGGCCGGTAGTGAGGCCTGATGCCAGAGTCCATTTACAAGGAGATGGGGGTGTAGGAAGGTGAGACTCTACAGGGGTCCCCGGAGCCCAGTCTCTGCTCATCATTGGGCTTTGTTCTTGTTTTTGTATCGTGGCCCAAGAGACTAAGGGATATCAATGAATTTTTAAGCATACATAATTGATATTGACATCCTTATTATGTTATGGTTCTTGAAAATTTGGGGATTTGGGAAGCTCCCTAGGAAAATTACATTCAAATGTCAGAGGGCTAGACTCTACAGAGTTCACGGCAAACCCAGTTTTCTTCCTCTCCACTGCCACTCCCCCACCAGCCCACACGCTCTAAGTCATCATCTCCACTGCAGGTGCCTCTTAACACATCTCCCGGCTGCCACTCTAACTGCTCCCACCCTCACTCAACTCCATCCAATCCAGTCTCACCAGAGAGTCCCCACCCCACCCCGCACCCTGCCCCGCCCCTGCAAGGCTTGCGGGGATCTTAGTTACCCGACCAGGGATTGAACCCACCCCTTGGCAGTGAAAGCACCCCTGGACCACCAGGGAATTCCTGAGATTTTTTTTTTCATTGACATTTTTATTGAGATAATTGTAGATTCATATGCAGTTTGTAAGAAATACTACAGAAAGATGCTGTGTACCCTTTACTCAGTTTCACTCAATGGTAACGTCTTACAAAATTATAATACAACATCACAACCAGGATATTGACATTGATATGATCCACCAGCTTTATTCAGATTTCCCCAGAGTTACTTGTACTCGTGTGTGTGTGTGTGTGTGTGTGTGTATTTCATTCTACACAGTTTTATCTTATGTGTGTCTACCACCACAGTCCATCACAAGGATCCCTCTGGTTGCCCTTTCATAACCACACCCACCTTCCTCCTTCCCTCTATTCCCTTTCCTTAACTCTGGGCAACCACTAATCTGCTCTTTATTCCTAAATTTTTTTTCATTTCGAGAATATTACATAAATGGAATCATACAGTATATAAACTTTTGGCTTCTTTTTTGCTCATCATAATTCCCTGGAGATTCGTTCAAGTTTTTGTATGAAGTTTATTCCCCTTCACTGTTGAGTAGTATCCATGGTATGTATGTACTCTGGTTTGTTTAACCATTCACCCACTGAAAGACATCTGGGTTGTTTCCAGTTTGGGGCTATTACAGATAAAGCTGCTATGAACATTCATCTATAGGTTGCTGTGTGAGCATAAGCTTTCATTTTTCTGGGATAAATGACCAAGAGTAAAATTGCTGAGTCATATGATTGTTGCAGGTTTAGTTTTTTAAGAAACTGCCAAACTGTTTGCCAGAGTGGCTGCACCATTTTACAGACCCATCAGCAATGTATGAGTGATCCAGTTTCTCCACATTCTTGTCAGCATTTGCTGTTGTCACTATGTTTTGGGGTTTTTTTTTTTTTTTTTTTTTTAATTTAATTAGTTTATTTATTTATGGCTGTGTTGGGTCTCGTTTCTGTGCGAGGGCTTTCTCTAGTTGCAGCAAGTGGGGGCCACTCTTCATCGCGGTGTGCGGGCCTCTCACTATCGCGGCCTCTCTTGTTGCGGAGCATAGGCTCCAGACGCGCAGGCTCAGCAACTGTGGCTCACGGGCCTAGTCGCTCCGCGGCATGTGGGATCTTCCCAGACCAGGGCTCGAACCCGTGTCCCCTGCATTGGCAGGCAGATTCTCAACCACTGCGCCACCAGGGAAGCCGGGGTTTTTTTAAATAAATTTATTTATTTATTTTTGGCTGCATTGGGTCTTCAGTGCTGTGCACAGGCTTTCTCTAGTTGCGGCGAGCGGGGGCTACTCTTCACTGAGGTGTGCGGGCTTCTCATTGCGGTGGCTTCTCTTTCTTGCCGAGCACTGGCTCTAGGTACACGGGCTCAGTAGTTGTGGTGCACGGGCTTAGTTGCTCCATGGCATGTGGGATCTTCCCGGACCAGGGCTCGAACCCGTGTCCCCTGCATTGGCAGGCGGATTCTTAACCACTGCGCCACCAGGGAAGTCCCCTTCATTGTGGTTTTAATTTGCATTTCCCTGATGGTTAATGATTTTGAGCATCTTTTTGAAATGTGCTTATCTGCCATATGTATATATCCTCTTCAGCAAAATGTCTGTGCACATATTTTGCTCATTTTCTAAATCGGCTTGTTTGGGTTTTTTACTGTTGAGTTTTGAGAGCTCTTTATATATTCTAGATACCAATCCTTTGTCTGATATGTGATTTGCAAATACTTTCTCCTTGTTTGTAGCTTGTCTTTTCATCCTTGTCACAGGGCCTTTGCAGAATGAAAGTTTTTCATTTTGTTAAAGTCTGATCTATCGATTTTTCCTATTATGGATTATGCTTTTAGTGTCCCGTCTAAGAATTCTTCACTTAACCGTAGACCCCAAAGATTTCCTCCTATTCTTCACACATCTTTAAAAATATAAATTGGATCGTGTCTCAACCTCCGCTCCCACAGCTTCACCGGCACTTTCTAGGTGGCAGCCACACAGGCTTTCTTTCTATTTCTCCAAGTTTCTTCTACCTTGGGACCTCATGCATGCCCTTTGCTCTACTAGGAACACTCTTTGTGTGGCTGTTATATGTTACTATGTTTGTGAGGCCAACTCAGACCGCATTATCTACACAGGTTCCACTGGTAGTTTCTACAGCAATGCCCAGCATTTGTCAAATAACTGGCACTTCGTATTTTAGCATTTCGTTATTGTTTTTGCTTGTTTAGCATCTGGTCTCTCACAAGACTCTGAATCCCATGAGGACAAAGACTTGGTTTCACCCCTCACCCTGGCACCCAGTGCTTATTTCAGGGCTCAGCAAACAGTGCGGTCTCAGTAAATATTTGCTAAGGAAACTAATTAATGAGGGTATTTTAAGAAAACTTTCCCTCAGTGTACAATATTTTCTGAGGAATTTTAAGAAGATTAAAGTTTTATTTGGGATCGTAACTGCTTTGGACAGAATTCATTTTAGATGAACTCTTACTGTCCAGGCTATCTTTGGTTTATATATTTTGTCTCAAGAATTTAAAGAGGAAAGGAGAGATTTCAATAAAATTTTGTGCCATAGGGGGAAAAAAAAAATCTAGGCAGCAAAATTGAGTTTATGTGTCTTGCTCACAAGAATTCCTACTGCACTGCCATCAAAGATGTCATTCCTGCACTTGAGAACATTCCAGCCCAGTGAGGGCAGATGCATATGGAAAAACGACTAACGCACAATCGTAAAACTTTGTGATAAGGACCCAAGATGCTCTTGGAGCACCTCGCTTAGAATGCGGAGGGGAGGGAGGGGATGGGGTCCTGCAGAAGATTCTTTAAATGAAGCAACACTTGGCCCGAGTCTTGAAAGATGCAGTGATATTGACCAGGAGGAGACATGAGGGAGAGGGGGAGGGGAGCACCGGGAAGCCAGCGGAACAGCAGGGCAGGAGGCCGCAGGTTGGCAGGCTCTGGACTGTGTGGTCTTGGTGTGCCAATGCTCGGATGGAGCTTTGATGGGTCAGAGAGCCTCGTGACCAGATTTATATTTTTGACTGATCATTTGGGCAGCACTGTGGAGGATGGATAAGAGGACTTACGAGCCTGAAATGAAACATAAGCCACAGTTTTACTGGGCAGACTCTGTGTGAAAAGTGACCACCACGGAACACATGGCAGCTGCCCTTGGCATTCACAAGAAAGTGGACCGACCCGAGGATTCCCGGAAGCTCCGAGCACCATGGCAAGCCTGCAGCTCACTAGGAGCTTGCAGCTGCTCCCCGGCATGGAGGTGTGAGGAATGAGGCTGTTCTTTTTGGCAAAGAATATACTGTATCTTGCAAAGTCTCAGAGGCAGAGATGCAAACAGCAACTGGGCTTTCCAATAGCTCCATGCAGCTGGGAAGTAGAGTGAACACAGAATCCAAAATGATCTCCATAGGCTGGGATGATCAGTAGCGCTTAAAAGGTTAGAACTGAATAAGGATAAATAATAAAAACCACATTAAGAATAACAACAATAAAACAAACAAAAACTCCAAGAGTACAGATGAGAAAGATGTGGTCGACTACAAGCATATGTAAAAAAGATTTAAGAGTTTTGATGATCTCAGTGTGAATCAGCCGTGTATGACGAGGGTGCTGAAAAAGTTAATACGAACTTAAACTTCTGTGATAGTATTCCGGTATTCAGGCTTAGGGAGGTGACAATTTTTTCTCACCCTATACTGATAAACGTAGGATTGTATGTTTAAATTACATACGTGGCTGACATTAACTACATGCTTAACACATACCAGGTAACGAGCTAAATGCTTCACATGATCCCACTTATTCCACGCAACAAGCTTTGGGTCGTGTCCTGTTAGTGCCTCCCATTTGTCGATAACACATTATCACTCCAAGAGGTTGGACCGGTGTGTGGTCAGGCCAGGGGCAGACTCGGGTCTGTCTGACCAAACTGTTTGTTAGGAACGGGGTTCCTGAAAGTTCACTATTGAAAACTGGGAGCCTGATGAATACAAAGAGGCTCTAGAAAACCTAACACATGAGGAACCACTGCAAGAACAAAAACTGATATACAGTGGAGAAAAGACAGCCTCTTCAATAAGTGGTGCTGGGAAAATTGGACAGATACATGTAAAAGTATGAAATTAGAACACTCCCTGACACCATACACAAAAATAAACTCAAAAGGGATTAAAGACCTAAGTGTAAGGCCAGACACTATCAAACTCTTAGAGGAAAACATAGGCAGAACACTCTATGACATAAATCACAGCAAGATCCTTTTCGACCCAGCTCCTAGAGAAATGGAAATAAAAACACAAATAAACAAATGGGACCTAATGAAACTGAAAAGCTTTTGCACAGCAAAGGAAAACACAAACAAGACCAAAAGACAACCCTCAGAATGGGAGAAAATATTTGCAAATGAAGCAACTGACAAAGGATTAATCTCCAAGATTTACAAGCAGCTCATGCAGCTCAATAACAAAAAAACAAACAACCCAATCCAAAAATGGGCAGAAGACCTAAATAGACATTTCTCCAAAGAAGATATACAGATTGCCAACAGACACTTGAAAGAATGCTCAACACCATTAATCATTAGAGAAATGCAAATCAAAACTACAATGAGATATCATCTCACACCGCTCAGAATGGCCATCATCAAAAAATCTAGAAACAACAAATGCTGGAGAGGGTGTGGAGAAAAGGGAACACTCTTGCACTGTTGGTGGGAATGTAAATTGATACAGCCACTATGGAGAACAGTATGGAGGTTCCTTAACAAACTAAAAATAGAACTACCATACGACCCAGCAATCCCACTACTGGGCATATACCCTGAGAAAACCATAATTCGAAAAGAGTCATGTACCACAATGTTCATTGCAGCTCTATTTACAATAACCAGGACATGGAAGCAACCTAAGTGTCCATCATCGGATGAATGGATAAAGAAGATGTGGCACATATATACAATGGAATATTACTCAGCCATAAAAAGAAATGAAATGGAGGTATTTGTAGTGAGGTGGATGGAGTCTGTCATACAGAGTGAAGTAAGTCAGAAAGAGAAAAACAAATACAGTATGCTAACACATATATATGGAATCTAAGGGAAAATAAAGGTCATGAAGAACCTAGTGGCAAGACGGGAATAAAGACACAGACCTACTAGAGAATGGACTTGAGGATATGGGGAGGGGGAGGGGTAAGATGTGACAGGGTGAGAGAGTGGCATAGACATATATACACTACCAAAGGTAAAATAGATAGCTAGTGGGAAGCAACCGCATAGCACAGGGAGATCAGCTCGGTGCTTTGTGGCCACCTAGAGGGGTGGGATAGGGAGGGTGGGAGGGAGGGAGATGCAAGAGGGAAGAGATATGGGAACATATGTATATGTATAACTGATTCAGTTTGTTATAAAGCAGAAACTAACACACCATTGTAAAGCAATTATACTCCAATAAAGATGTTTAAAAAATAAAAAAAAAAAAAGAACAAAAACTGTTCAACAAGGAAAAGAGAAGTGAGTGTGAATTTAAACTACATTGATGTATTCTGGTGTTCAGGCTTAGGGAGGTGACAAACACTGTTCAACAAGGAAAAGAAAAGAATATTTGAAGCAACTGAAGTCACAGAGAAGAGGAATGAGACCATGCAGTGTAGCTCCAGAGGGCAGAATAGAAGCAGCCAGTTAAAAGAGCAGGGAGGTAGATAGGAGTCTATTTAAAGGTGAATTTTCTGTAGAAAACAATGATAGGCATCCAAAAATGGAACTGGCTGGCTTCTGAGGTACTGAGTGCCCACCTCTGCAGAAAGTAAGTGATCACCTCAGTGGGAAGAGGACCATGGACCCACCAATGCAAAAGAAAATGAGGGTCTGGAATTACTCTTTTTTGCTGCCCTCACAGAGCACCATTTTTTTTTTCTGAAATTTAAAAAAAATATTTATTTATTTATTTGGTTGCACAGGGTCTTAGTTGTGGCAGGCTGGCTCCTTAGTTGCGGCATGTGAACTCTTAGTTGCGGCATGTGAACTCTTAGTTGCGGCATGCATTTGGGATCTAGTTCTCTAACCAGGGATCGAAGCTGGGCCCCCTGCAATGGGAGCGCAGAGTCTTATCCACTGTGCCACCAGGGAAGTCCCTGAATTTTTTTTTAAATTGAAGTATAGTTGATTTACAACGTTGTGTTAATTTCAGGTGTACAACAAAGTGATTAAGTTTTGTGTATATATATATATATATATATTATTTTTCAGATTCTTTTCCTTTATAGAGTATTACTTGATATTAAATATAGTTACATGTGCTATACAGTAGGTCCTTGCTGTTTTGTCTATTTTATATATAGTAGTATGTATCTGTTAATCCCAAACTTCTAATTTATCTCCCCCCACTCCCACTGCCCTTTCTCCTTTGGTAAGCATAAGTTTGTTTTCTTTGTCTGGTCAGAGCATCATTTTTTAAACAGTGAAAATATATCTATGTGAAAATATTCTGTAATCTGGCACTTTACTGAAGAGAAAAGCTCAGGTCAGGTATTAAATAGTGGGAAATACTAATAGCAGTTTAGTATAAGAAAATACAGTGATGGCAGAGAAAATGTAGAACAAAAAAAGTTAAAAATCACAATAATTTCAGAAGAAACCAAGAAGTTAACAGCCTCTCAGATTTATAACATCTAAATGACAATCTTGTATATCCATTGTCGCCGTGATAAAAAATATAATAGATTTATTTTATGACATTGGAAAATAGTTTTTTAAAGGGAAAGCTAAACAAGGGACTTCTACCAGCTTCTTTTACAAAGATTTAGCAAAGCCTTCATCTAATAACATGTCAGGATAACATATAATATCACACAGATTCTACAACTGGCCTTTGGTTCTCTTTACCTTACTAATCCCAGAGCAAACAAAAACCTCATGACCAGCAGTAATATTTCCACTTCTCAGTAAACCTTCTTGAAAGAACAGATATTGATAAGAGTAGCAATTAACCATTTTACTACCCACTGTAAATTAACAAAAGTAAATTAACATTAAAACCCAGAATTATTCATTGTTAGGTTGGCAAGCATTCTCTTTTTTTTTTTTTTTTTAACTTTTGGGTTTATTTATTTATTTATTTATTTATGGCCGTGTTGGGTCTTTGTCTCTGTGCGAGGGCTTTCTCTAGTTGCAGCAAGTGGGGGCCACTCTTCATCGCGGTGCGCGGGCCTCTCATTATCGCGGCCTCTCTTGTTGCGGAGCACAGGCTCCAGACGCGCAGGCTCAGTAATTGTGGTTCACGGGCCTAGTTGCTCCGCGGCATGTGGGATCTTCCCAGACCAGGGCTCGAACCCGTGTCCCCTGAATTGGCAGGCAGATTCTCAACCACTGTGCCCCAGGGAAGCCCGCATTCTCTTTTAAGTAGTAGTTTTTTTCTTGTCCCAGAAGTCTGGTATATTCTGACTATCAGTGTAAAGCGATAATGAAATTAATCAGTCTCGAGTGCTCTTTCATGTATATTCATTTAGAAGTAAGAACAATTCTGTTAGTTATAAAGTTTTTGGTAATTCCAAGTTTGTCTCAAAGCAAGGATAACTCTGTGGTCAAATTTGAGAAGAGTGAGAATTTGGTTCATGACCAAAATTTGGTTCACAGTCTCAACATTTTTCTAGTAAAAATGAAACTTCATATTTCAACTCATGCAGAAATTGCTTTCATAAACTCAAAACAAACAAACAAACAGAAGGCTAAGAATATTTAGTCAAGTCTGGTGGTTTTAAAGACATTTTCAAGAATGTGGAGCTCATTCCTCTAGAGATGGAGCTCATTGCTCACCCCCTGAGTGTGGCCTGGACTCAATGAGCTGCTAGTAGAGAAAGGAATTTGACAGAAGCCTTGAGTTGTCACCTTAGGGATTAGGTTGTAAAAAGACTATGGCAGGACTTCCCTGGTGGCACAGTGGTTAAGAATCTGCCTGCCGGGCTTCCCTGGTGGTGCAGTGGTTGAGAATCTGCCTGCCAATGCAGGGGACACGGGTTCCAGCCCTGGTCTGGGAAGATCCCACATGCTGCAGAGCAACTGGGCCCGTGAGCCACAACTGCTGAGCCTGCGCGTCTGGAGCCTGTGCTCCGCAACAAGAGAGGCCGCGATAGTGAGGGGCCCGCGCACCGCGATGAAGAGTGGCCCCCACTCGCTGCAGCTGGAGAAGGCCCTCGCGCAGAGGCGAGGACCCAACACAGCCAAAAATAAATAAATATTTAAAAAAAAATTTTTTTTAATTAAAAATTGCTCCAAAATTCTCATTTTGTAAAGCAGAATAAAATTTAATTTTCTTAAATAAAATACGTGCTTGCCATCTGGCACTTTAGTCTGGTTGGTCCCAGGGGTCAGGACTCCATCCTTTTGTGCTGCACCCACAGGAGTCCCTCCCGACCACTAGCTCACACACAGCTCAGCCAGAACGAAGAGAAGAAGGTGGCACGTAGACTCGACTACACAGGGACAGCAGGTAAAGGCCGTCCTCCAGGCACATTCTGGAGAGGACCAGATCAATGTACTTCCTGGGCTCGTGTGCCCCAGTACAAGTACACTGACCACAATTGTGAAGCTGGTGAGATTTGCCATTGGGAGTCCACTTTCTCTCTTTTTGGGTGGATAACATTCATAGGACTGGATTGGGGGAAGAGCAGTGCATAGAGACTGGCCACTGGCCTCCTGGAGCTCACGGATGGGGGACACGTGTCAGTCGTAGGAGGGTCTCAGCACAGTGAAGGATGAGTCATCCTTACGGAGAAGGAAGCAGTCCAGGGTGCAATGCCAGACACAAAAGGGCCTGAAACCAGACTGGAAGTCAGGAGAAGCTTCCTGGAGATGTTCACATGTGCTACCCATGTGTGCACAAATGCCCACTGTTAATTTATGACCCAGATCTATTCTCTAATTCCAAACCCCAAAGCAATTGCCTCCTTGACAGTTCCGCTTGGATGTCTCACGAGCATCTCAAATGTCTAAAAAGAGTCTATTTTTTAAAAATTGAAGTATAGTTGATTTACAATATTGTGTTAGTTTCAGGTGCACAACAAAGGGATTCAGTTCTCTCTCTCTATTTTTTTCAGATTATTTTCCATTATAGGTTATTACAAGGTATTGAATGTAGTTCCCTGTGCTATATGGTAAATCCTTGTTGCTTATCTATTTTAGGTATTGTAGTTTGTATTTGTTAATCCTAAACTTCTAATTAACCCCCTCTCCCCACCTTTCCCCTTTGGTAACCATAAGTTTGTTTTCAATGTCTGTGAGTCTGTTTCTGTTTTGTAAATAAATTCATTTGTATCATTCTTTTAGATTCCACATATTAGTGGTATCATATAATATTTGTCTTTCTCTGACTACTTCACTTAGTATGATAATCTCTAGGTCCATCTGTGCTGCTGCAAATGGCAATATTTAACTCTTTTTTTATGGCTGGAGTCATATTCCATTGTGTGTGTGTATGTATGTGTGTATGTGTGTGTGTGTGTGTGTGTATATATATATATATATATATAAATCTTCTTAAACCAATCGTGTGTTGGAAGGTCCTTTAAATACTAAAAAGAGAACTACCATATGATCCAGCAATCCCACTCCTGGGTATATATTTGGAAAAAACAAAAACACTAATTCAAAAAGATACAGGCACCCCAATGTTCATAGCAGCACTATTTACAATAGCCAAGAACTGGAAACAACCCAAGTGCCCATCAACAGATGATTGGTTTAAAAAGAGTTTTGATTTTAGGCCTGCTCTTCTCCCAAGTTTCCCTTCTCAGAAAATGGCCCATTTAGCACTTTTGGTCAAGAACCTGGAGTCTGCCTTTATCCCTCCCTTTCCAGGACATCTGCATCCAAATCGCTGGCAGATCATGTCAATCCTAGCTGTAAAACTCACCCCAGGTCTCTTCAGCAGTGTTCCCCTCATCTGTCACCACTCTAGTCCGGTGACATCTCTCCTTGTTAGACCTCTGCAATCTCTTCTTTACTGGCTTCTTTGCTTCTGTTCTCAATGCCCCACCCTCCAGGAAGCAGCCAGAGATATTTGTTTAAATGACAAAGGATTTTCATTTCTCTTAGGATAAAATCCGTACACCACCCCAGAGGGCAGGGCTGTGAAGCTCATTTCATGCCACTTTTCCTCTATTCATCTTGTACCAGACGCGCAGACCTTTTACAAGTCCTTGATCGTGCCTTTCTCTCCCCCAACTGAGGGCCTTTAAATTGTTCTTTTTTTAAATAAATTTATTTATTTGTTTATTTATTTTTGGCTGCGTTGGGTCTTCGTTGTTGCGCGCGGTCTTTCTCTAGTTGCGCCAAGCAGGGGCTACTCTTCGTTGCGGTGCGCGGGCTTGTCATTGTGGTGGCTTCTCTTGTTGTGGAGCACGGGCTTTAGGTGCACGGGCTTCAGTAGTTGTGGCACATGGGCCCAGTAGTTGTGGCTCATGGGCTCTAGAGCACAAGGTCAGTAGTTGTAGCACATGGGCTTAGTTGCTCCGCAGCATGTGCGATCTTCCCGGACCAGGGCTCGAACCTGTGTCCCCGGCATTGGCAGGCGGATTCTTAACCACTGCGCCACCAGGTAAGTCTCTTTAAATTGTTCTCTACTCAGTTTACGTTTTCTTGAAGGAACCCCAAAGGCCACAGCCCAGAACACTGCTTCTCTCTATCTCACGTCCTTGTTTATTTCCTTCACACCATTTAGAGCAACTTGTAAACCCCTGCACTTGTTTCTTGGCTTGTTGTGCATTGTCATCTGTCTCTCCTACTAGAGAGGTAAGCAGAACCCAGATCACATGAAGGTCATGATGAGAAGGGACTTGACCCCAGGAGAAACGTGGCAAGTTTAAGGAAGGGAGAGGGAAGAATGGAATTATACTTGCAATAGCTCTGTAGCAGTACAATTTGAATAGTGAAGAACAGTTTGGAGAGTGGCAAGAAAGGGAGCCCCATCAGGAGAATGCTGGGGTGGCCTAAGCTATGTATGGTGATGGTATGAATGAGGCATTGAGCATTGCAGGTGGAAAGAGGTAAATGGATTTAAGAGATATGTAGGAGATTGCATCAACAGACAGTGATTTTACGTGGGGAGAGAGGGAGGAGGAGAAATGTAGATGATACCCAGGTTTCTGGCTTAGGGAACTGAGTGGATGGATGAAGTTGCCTTTGCTGCCATGGGTACACAGGATGAGAAGCACCTTTGAGGGTCAGTGCAAAGCCTGCTTGGGATTTGTTGAGTTTGAGGATCGTGAGAGTGGAGGTGACCTGTTGAGAAGCAGTATCCCCCAAAATAGATCTGGCTTAGAGATGCAGATACTTATTCTATACTTATCTTAAAAAGAATATAAGCTAATAATATTTTTTATTAATTGTAGTATCAGCAAATGGTAGACAAAAGTGGCATTACATGCGCCAAGGATATTAATACTTCATTTATCTAGGTTAATCAGGGATGCAGGAGGGCGCGGCGGTTAAGAGATGTGCCCTGTTGTCAAAGTCACTGAGAGTCCCAGCTCTGCACTGTTTAACTGTACATCCTATGACAGGTTGCTCTGCCTTTTGGAGTATCAGTTTCCTTATCTGTAAAATGAAACACTTTTACCTAGTCGGGTTGTCGTGCAAATTACTGTAATGATATATACAAGGTACTTAGCACATGCAAAGTGCTCCATAGTGATAATTATCATCACTGTCACCATCGCCTTTCACCTTCAAAAGTATCTTCCTGGACTTTATATGAGAGAAAGAAACTACTAGCCCACCCCATTATTTAAGGATTATTAAAGCTTAATTGCCTTTAAAGCTGATTCCAGCTCAGAGATTATAAGATTACGTCAGATACGGTTAATGTAATTCAATTATATATTTTTCTGATAATATTTTTTGATCAAATTTTATTTGGGATTAGAACTATAGGCATTCTGACTACATTTACACAGATGTCCACAAAACGCTAACACACAAGCCAAACTCGCAAAAATAATTTCACAAGCCAAAATCACTCCCCAAGTAAAGCGGCTGTTTGGAAGAGCTGGTGTCCCTAGCTTTAAGTATGCAAACTTCAGTAACAGCTGAGGCAGAATCAAGGGCAAAAAATGTAGCATTAGAAAGATTAGACACCTGTTGACTGTGACCGGGTTCAAAGGCTTCTTTCTAATGGATGTGTGATACTACAGGAATCTGGGGTGATGACATGCAGTAGTGGTTCCTAGAGCCTACCCAATTGGAATATTTGACACAAAGCAAATAAACTGTACAGACATTTGTGGAGGCAACAGATGCCACTCATTCTGAGAAAAGTGTTCCATTTTGTAGCTTTATGCTATTGGAACACTCCAAGTTATAATTAACTGCTGATGTTCTTCCTAGTCTCTAATCACTCTATGTGTGATATTCTAACCCTTCCTCTTTTTTATCCCCAGAAATTCTGGGATTTTGTTTGTTTGTTTGTTTGTTTGTTTTTGCCCGCGCCATGCGGCTTGCGGGATCTTAGTTCCCGGAAAAGAGATTGAACCTGGACCCTCAGCAGTGAAAGTGCAGAGTCCTAACCACTGGACCACCAGGGAATCCCCAAGAAATTCTGTTTTAGATATAAACTCTACATTCCTTCTCCTGGGCAGGAAATAAAAATAAAATAAATAGCAAGAGGGAGTATATGTTTTATTAAGAAGACGTCTAACTGATTTGGGAAGTAATTTTTTTATCAATTATGTCCCTAACATTTTTCTGACCTTTTGAGACATTTGAAGGTTCATGTATATGACAGCCAGGAAGCAGTTAAAAATTCTTCTCCATTTGTTTAGGCAAGACAATTGGTTACCCAGGAAGTGGCAGCAAACAGCTTATAGATTCATCTTTTCTGATTTCCTAACTCTCAGATTCTTACGAATCAAGCAGAATCAAAGATTGAGCAAATGGAAATGAACTTGAAAGTAGACCATGCACATTATGACTCTCCAAAGAAGCAAATATGAATCTGTCACTTCCTCTTCTCCAAGAAGTTTTTCAGGGCAATAAAGTGTACTGATGCGTGAGCACACAAAAGATACCATAAGGAATTTTCTGCATGACTTAATTCTTTTTCAGACACAAAGAACAGATTCTGATGATTTACTATCATCAGTGTAAATTCATAACACTGCATTGCCAGCTAGGAATTGCAGACTACTTGTTTAAAGGATAATGAAAATCGAAAAATGCTATATGATTGTCATGGTCACCATATGTCTAAGATTTCCTGGGACAGTCCCAATTTCAAAGATTCTACTTTGTTTTCCTTTCATTATACTCCTGCTTATCAGACCATGCATTCAGGTTTGAAAAATATGTTCTTTAAAGGTCCACTGCTGTTCTTAGTTATATGTTAATTAATATTTTCCAGAATCAAAGAAAGTATCCTTAAAAATAATACATGAAATACAAATACAAATACAATAATACAAATACAAATAATACATGTCCCTGGTGGCACAGTGGTTAAGAATCCACCTGCTAATGCAGGAAACACGGGTTCGAGCCGTGTTCCAGGAAGATCCCACATGCTACAGAGCAACTAAGCCCGTGCCACAGCTACTGAGCCTGCGCTCTAGAGCCCATGAGCCACAACTGCTAAAGCCCGCGTGCCTAGAGCCTGTGCTCTGCAACAAGAGAAGCCACCGCAATGAGAAGCCCGCGCACGGCAACGAAGAGCAGCCCCTGCTCACCGCAACTAGAGAAAGCCCGCGCGCAGCAACGAAGACCCAACGCAGCCAAAAATAAATAAATTTATTTTAAAAATAATAATACATGAATTTTAAAAAATTAACTCAGGAAAAGTCAATTCCTTTCTTACAAATTTTGGGAAAGCCACCTGAACAGCCTTGGCATAGATTGATGATTACTTGAACAATTTTCATAGTACTGCAATGCTATAAATACGCTGGGATTTTATGATTGCCAGTTTCATGAGCACAACATACAGACACACTGAAATATTTCTGAAGGACATCTAAAGAGCAGCGTTTTAGTTTAACTCAGTTCCTGTTCCTATTTCCTAGAGTCTGAAAGAAACTGTTAAAGAAGTTCTAGAATGTACATGAAACAACGTTGCTAATCAGGAACAATATGATATTTAGACTACACTTGATACTAATGGCCAAAAGATGACCTGGAAAAAATTACCTTTAAACTAGAAAGGGGCAAAAAATTTTTTTCTACTTTATTTATTTTATTTATTTATTTTTGGCTGCATTGGGTCTTCGTTGCTGCGTGCGGGCTTTCTCTAGTTGCAGTGAGCGGGGGCTACTCTTCACTGTGGTGCGTGGGCTTCTCATTGTGGTGGCTTCTCGTTGCGGAGCACGGGGCCTAGGTACACGGGCTTCAGTAGTTGTGGCACGCAGGCTCAGCAGTTGTGGCTCACGGGCTTAGTTGTTCTGCGGCATGTGGGATCTTCCGGGACCAGGGCTCGAACCCATGTCCCCTGCATTGGCAGGCAGACTCCCAACCACTGCGCCACCAGGGAAGCCCAAGGGTAAGATTTTTTTATAACCATTTTAATGTGAAGTTCTTACATTGCTGAAAATTGATTTGGATTAGAACCTTCAGATCACTTCTCTGGGAATGGAAGTCATGGAAAACTGAAAAATTCCATCAGTTCCAAAATGCTTCTATACTAATTTTGAAAAGAAGCAGTTTAGCATACAGAGATGCTCCTTCCTTATTTATATGAAACTTGCTAAAGACTTAAGTGCTTACTAGAGGTACATTCTGCATACAGTCAATATTTTATTGTATGTTTTGCAAATGAAGTTGTTTGTGGACATCATTTTTAAGGATTATTCATTGTGTTTTTTAATTACTGTCCAACACTAATATTTGCTTGTCATTAAGCAATGTGCATCATCATTTGTCTAACACCTGACAACTTAACTCTCTTATTTAATCTATGTAAACTGACTTGCACAAAATTTCTCCATTCCATTCATCTTTTCCCTGCCCTTAAGGGCTGAGACTTATTACTCTGACCTGGTTTGTACATTGAAGAGGTCAAAGGTGTCAGCTGATGGACTGAAATGTTTTCCCCTTATAAGAACCTTTCCTTCCCTTCCAAGGCAGAGGCAAGATCCAAAGATATTTGGTTGGATTATCTGAAGTGTCATCCTTATTTAGCCCAACAGAAATATAGTGTTCACCATAGTAAAACAGAAAGACCAGAGTTTTTATAGTCACACAAGTCAGAGTCTGAATTCCTGTTCTGTTGCTTACTGCTTACAAACTATATTCCAAGTCACTCTAAGACTCAGTTTCGACATCTATGATATGACAAGAAGCTTACACAACTTTCTGAAGTTTAATATATCTAGAGTACCTAACTTTAGTCCCTGGCTTATAGTAGGGTTCAAATAAATGTGAGCTAACTTGTTTAAACAATGAATAATTTTAAGTATAAGAAATACAACACAATAGAGACACTAGAGGTAAATAAGCAAGGCATCTTTTTTTTTTTAATTTATTTATTTATTTATGGCTGTGTTGGGTCTTTGTTTCTGTGCGAGAGCTTTCTCTGGTTGCGGCAAGCGGGGGCCACTCTTCATCGCGGTGCGCGGGCCTCTTGCTATCACGGCCTCTCTTGTTGCCGAGCACAGGCTCCAGACGCGCAGGCTCAGTAATTGTGGTTCACGGGCCCAGCCGCTCCGCGGCATGTGGGATCTTCCCAGACCAGGGCTCGAACCCGTGTCCCCCTGCCTTGGCAGGCAGATTCTCAACCACTGCGCCACCAGGGAAACCCCCAAGCAAGGCATCTTTTGTGCCTAGGTAGTATGATACAATGGGGAAAGTGTAGGATTTAGTGGCCCACCTATCTTCATATGTTTCTCAATTAATTGAGCATTATTGTTCTCATCTGTGAGAATGAGCGAAACCATACTGCCTCACAGAGCTATTATGGTAGAGTTAGGCTCATAGTATAGAATATTCTCTGCCCACCCCTTTCTGGACAGAAATTGACTTATAATTTAATATCACTCTCATAATGTTTGAAAAATAAGAGAGAGAAAACCAAATTTGAAGTGATCTAGGTTCTAGCTTATATTTCTGATGGGAGAAATATGTTGACAATAACATATTTATATAACCTGTGGGTCTAAGCTCATAGTCAGATAAACTGAGGGCTGTAAAGTGAATGAGTAAAAGATGCCCACACCAGCTCAGTAAAGAGATCCAGCTGTTCTGATTTGCTGATTGCAGATCATTCATTCAACTTGCATTTATAATGCCTGTCATGTACAGGCATTGTACTAGGTGTTAATCATGCAACTATAAACAGAACAATCCTTGCCAAGAGAGACATATTAAACAAATTATTACAACAATGTGATAAGTAGTTTAATTCATGTATTTATTTAAGAAGTATTTATTGAGTTCCTACTGGGTGGTAGGCATGGTGCTAGTGTCTTGGGTACAACAGGAAAGAAGAAAGACCCAGCCCCTGACCCCATCAAGTATTTAGTATAGTGGAGAAGGCAGACAGTTACCCAAGTAGTAACAATAAAGGGTTGTGACAGGGGAAGTATGGAGATCTATGAGTGGTCTTAAAAAAAAAAAAAAAAAAAAGGAACTTAATCTAGTGTATGATCAAGGAGGCCTCCTAAAGGAAGTGATGTTTAGGCTGAGAATTGAAGGACAGATAGAAAAAGAGTCATGTGGGAGAGAAAGGTCCAGGTAGAGGTAAAAGCATGTGGGAAGGCTCAGGGATAATACAGAGTTTGGCACATATGAGGAAATGACAAAAGTCTGATGTGGCTGGACAGAGAATATGAAAAGGGGATTAGATACAGGTATTATGGGAGCACAGAGGAAGATGCACTTAACCATGTCCATGAATGCATGGAAGGATGCCCAGAAGGGAGAAAACTAGAGCTGAATGACGAGAGTATGTTCAGCGGCAGAGCAAAGGGAAGTGAGGGCATTTCCGACAGATATGAGGAATGTATAAGTACCCAAAGATGACAAGGAGGCCAACACACTCCGGAACTGTAGCTCACATTTATGGTGATGGATGTGAACATAATTGCGTGTCTGGGAATGTAACGAGGATGGATTGCAGGGTGGGCCAGACTGGATGCAAGAAGACCAGTTGGGAGATTAGTGCCATCATCCAGGTAGGATATAATGATGGAGTAAGGAGTTGGGGAAATGAAGGCCTGAGGGTAGTATTCAAGAATATTGATGTAAAATTGGCAGGTCTTGAGAACTGATTAGATGAAGAGATGACGAGCAGGAGGGATCAGGGACAACTCTGATCATGACCCCAGTGAAGAGATAACTATGGAAGGAAGAGTAGATGTTGGAGAAAAGATAGAGACGACTGTTAAGAGGATTGAATTAAGGTGTCTGTGGGACATCCAAATGTGGACAGTCTAATAGTCAGGGGGATATGTTGGTCTGGACTCAGAAGAGAAGTCTGGGCTGAAGATGAGGATTTGGGAGTCAACAGCAGTAAGTGATGATTAATAAGTGAAAGGGTAGGATTGATCAGAGTCAGAGTAGTGAGAAGATAAAAGTCATTTTTGAGTACCTATACTATCTGATTTTCTTATTTTTCTACAATGAGTGTGTAATACTACTGTGTAAAAATTTAAAGATGTTATTTCCAAAGCTCTTACATAGTAGGAGGAATACCTGTTGCTCTGAGAACAAAGGATGGGACACTGGGTCTGCGCATACATTTGTAGGCAAGAAGAGGAAAGGTAGACAAGAAGTTTTATAAAATGTTCACACTTTTTTTTTTCTTCATAGAAATGGTTGAAGATAGCTACTGGTCCAAGGAAGGCAGGGATGGAGGAAGCAGCTGAAATGTGGAATGTCCCACACAAAAGGGAGCTGAAGAGGGAGTTGTCTAAAGATAAGTTTAAAAAGATTGAAATGAGACCTATACACTTTTTTATTTCTAATGGTGCCTAACAAGCAGACAATGCTCTTAAGCAGACAGTGAGACAAGATAATTGAAATCCGGGCCACGTGTGACTTTTCTGGACAACATAGTTGTACATGGATTGGGATGCATAGCATTATTTACAAAAGTACCATGCAACACATTCCACAAATTAATAGTTGTTATACTGCCAGAGAGGATGCAGTGCTCACGGAGCTATAAGCAGACAATAATTTTATAAACTCTACATTTGTCGAGATGGACTTGGAGCCCTAGAAGACTCACAAGTTTGCAAATTTAATAAGGTTAGACGCCTCCAGAGGGCCCTCCCGCAGAAACTGGTAAGGGCAACATGTATTTTCAAAATTAATTTTGATGTCAGAGGAAAAGATAATAAGTGTGGCCCAAAGTGTTGATAGGGCAAGAATTCACTGTGTCTGTTTTGAGGACATCATCTAACCCATTTAGTGGCTACTTCAATAATTAACTGTATTCCTAGGAGAGACTGAATATTCCAGTGTGTATGGCTACTTCCAGCCTAGAGAATTCGGTTCACTTAGTGAGAGGATTTATTGGATTTTAAAGTGTTTTCCTTTCTGTGATTTTTCTGACCTAGAAATATGCTTTTTATTTCAGTGGCTCTCTCAAAACAGCTGAATAAATGACAGTTTCCAAACAATCACCGTTAACTGTAAGTCAAAATGTTATGCTTCCTCAGTTACGCTAAGATTCTTCAGTTTGTTTTCCTTCTATCACCAATAAAGTATAATCTACCACGAGAATGATGATTAAAGGCATTCTACCAAAAATATTTACTCCATTCTGTGGCAAACACTTGTCATCTCTAACTTAAGTTGAACAGACTTTGCTTAAGTGTCACTGTGCTGCTACATGAAATAGAGGCATCTGGAATTTATTCTCTTATTCTCTTTCTAATTATAGCTTAATTTATCAACCACACATTTTTAAGATGGTTATTCCTAGTAGGCTTCTCCATTACAAAACATGCCAGAAGTATTCATTTCAAAATAACATTGATTTTACTCTTTCGAGGGGTAAATGTCATCATCCTTGTTTCTATATAATTTTTTTATGTATACTCGATTATATAATTTCTAAAGTTCTCTGTTTCCCAAAATTATCCCCCTACTGCAACGTCCCCCAACCTCAGTCAAAAAATCTCATCCTCTTGGGGAATTCCCTGGCGGTCCAGTGGTTAGGACTTCACGCTTTCACTGCTCAGGACGCAGGTTCAATCCCTGGTTAGGAAACGAAGATCACCGCAAGCCGTGTGGCGTGGACAAAAGAAGAAAAAAATTCATCCTCTCAGTGACACTACCTCTGCTACACAGCAGTCATGACCTTTGGAACTGGAAGGGACCTTGGAGATCATTAGTTCAGTGCTTGTCAACTTTATAGCATATAAGACTCTCCTTGGGTGCCTGTTCTAAAAGAAGATTTAGGGACTTCAGTCCCAGAGATTCTGATTCAGTAACTCTGGGGTAGAGCCTAGGAATGTACATTTTTAAAAAGCACCCCACATAATCCTGAACCCACAGAAAGCACATTGAAAAATCTTACTCTAAACTTTTCTTTCTATAGTAAGGTTGCTGAGGGTAAAAGGTGTGACTTGCCCATGATCTTTGGTGATCTAATTGATGTAATTGTCATCGAAGTGTTTCTACAGCTATTCTCGACATCCCTCTGCTTACATTTTAAAAGACCAGGGATCAGAATGTGGTTGCCTTCTTATGAAAAGCTACTACCTTTACTCTAAGGGGATGGGGGTAAGGTTGAAAATTTGTGGAAGAAGGTATATGCCATTGCTTTACAAAGTAAATTCATCAAATGTTGGCATCATCAAAAAGCAACCATAAAAGTATATATAATGTTTTCATGGGGTCCTCTAATGATATTTGTGGAGAGGGAGTAGACACTGAATGAATGAATGAATGAATGAATGAGACAATGAGTTCTATCTGAAGACAGGAGAGAAAAGGTTCAGACAGTGTGAGGACCATCTCTGGGTACCCCAAAAGCCCCCATCCTGGTCTCTAATAGTCAAAGTTTTCTGTCAGGTAGCAAGAGGAGGGATTCATTTTTATACTCTTTTTAAAAATATCTTTATTTATTTTTGGGCACGCCTTGTGGCATGTGGGATCTTCACATACATTTTTAGTAACTTTTTAAAATTGAAGTATAGTTGATTTACAATGTTGTGTTGGGATTCGTCTCTAGAAAAGGAAAAGCTTCCATGGTAAGTGAGTACAATTCTATTCTTTTTGTAGTTTCTTTTTAATTCTGTATAAGTAGCTGAAAAGAACGTATAGATTTCATTAATTTAGGTACAGTATTATGTTATAATTGGCTTGTTCAGAAAAGAGCTTCTCTTCCTTTTCTTTTTTTTTTCTTTCCTCCATTGGAGGTGGAGAGGGTGTCAGTGTGGGAGTTTTTCACCCTGTCTTTAACTGGCTGGCTTTTGCTGATGAAGAGTTTACTTCAGTTTGTTTGGCTTCTTGATCTGTTACGTTATTTATCTGCAGTTTTGCTTCTAGTCAAAATGGAAAGCAACTGTAGTTTGTCATCCTTTAATGCTGGGAGATGACAGGAAGCTGGGTTTTATTTGTTTTTCTCTTTGAAGTGATACAGATGAGTGAGCAGACGTAAGGATTGTATTTTAACCAGAAATTTTGCTTAATCTCATGGAAACAGCCACTTCATTGAGGACCAGTCATCTGCTGGACTTGGCTTCTGCAGAATTATCAGAGAAGTTGGATGGGTAATTCCAGAAAATTCTGGAAGAAGAACACATTGACTACAGAAATCCAGTTTGATTCCATATTTTTTTAATTGAAGTATAGTTGATTTACAATATTGTGTTAGTTTCAGGGGTACAGCAAAGTGATTCAGTTATTTTTTTCAGATTATATTATTATTATAGGTTATTACAAGATTTTGAATATAATCCTTGTGCTATATAGTAAATCCTTGTTGCTTATCTATTTTATGTGTAGTGGTTTGAATCTGTTAATCCCATACTCCTAATTTCTCCCTCCTATCCTCACTCTCCTTTGGTAACCATACATTTGTTTTCAATGTCTGTGAGTGTGTTTCTGTTTTGTATATAGATTTATTTGTATTATTTTTTAGATTCCACATATAAATGATATCATATAGTATTTGTCTTTGGCTGACTTACTTCGTTAAGTATACTATTCTCTAGGTCCATCCATGTTGCTGCAAATGGCAATCTTTCATTCTTTTTTATAGCTGAGTAATAGTCCACTATTTTATATATATCTTCTTAAGTCAGTCATCTGTTGGTGGGCACTTGGGTGGTTACCATGCCGTGGCTATTGTAAATAGTGCTGCTATGAACATTGGTGTGTGCATGTATCATTTCACATTAGAGTTTTCATTTTTTCTGGATATATACCCAGAAGTGGGATTGCTGGGTCATATGGTAACTCTATTTTTAGTTTTTTAAGGAACCACCATACTGTTTTCCATAGTGGCTGCACCAATTCACATTCCCACCAACAGTGGGATTTTCTCTAATAAATGTAAATCAATAAAATTAGAATTCTCCTTCACACCGTGTAAAAAATAAACTCAAAATGGTTTAAAGACCTAAATATAAGACATGATACCATAAAACTCCTAGAAGAGAACATAGGCAAAACATCCTCTGACATAAATTTTAGCAATATTTTCTTAGCTCAGTCTCCCAAGGCAAAAGAAATAAAAGCAAAAGTAAACAAATGGGACCTAATCAAACTTAAAAGCTTTTGAACAGCAAAGAAAACCATGAACAAAATGAAAAGACAACCTACAGAATAGGAGAAAATATTTGGCAATAATGCAACCGACAAGTGCATTTCCATTGACAATATTGATATAAAAAAAGAGTATTAGGAAAATTAACTTCTTTCTTCACATGAAGCACCTCAATAACCTTCTAAAATGCATACCTGATGGCACTACCCTACTTGTTACCCATCAATAGCTCCCCATTGCTTACAGAGCCAAATCCAACCTCCTTGGCATGTACAAGGGTGTACAAGGCCCTTCATGGATAAGCATTACTGGGCCTGCCTCATCTTCCCAGCCTCTCTTACTTCATTGCAGTATAAGTATTTAATTGAGCTAATACTTATATGTAATGAAATGCAAAGAACTTAAGTGTACAATTCAAGGAGTTTTGAAAAATGTATACACATGTGTAACCAACTTCCCTGTGAAGATATGGAACATTTCATCACCCCACAAGTTTCCCTTGTGTCCCCTTCTAGCTGATTAGTTAATACCTGCCCCACATACTCTAATTTCTATCTGCATAGATTAGTTTTGCCTGTTCCTGAACTTCATATAAGAGGAATCATACTCTGTGTACTTCTTTTTTTTTTTTTTTTTGCCATAATATTAGCTTTATTTATTTATTTATTTTAACATCTTTATTGGAGTATAATTGTTTTACAATGGTGTGTTAGTTTCTGCTTTATAACAAAGTGAATCAGCTATACATATACATATATCCCCATACTCTGTGTACATCTTTGTGCCTGACTTCCATGTTCTCCTGTATATCAATAGTTCACTTGTTTAATTGCTGAAGAGTTTCATATTGTATAAATATATCACAATTTGCTTATCCATTCTTCTGATGGACATTTGAGTTGTTTCCGTACTTTGGCTATTATGGATAAAGCTACTAGGAACATTCTTAGGCAAGTCTTTCATTGGTCATTTGCTTTTATTTTCCTTGGATAAACAAACACCTAAGGGGAGAATTCCTGGATTTCTTTTGTAAGGAATTTCAAAACAGTTTTTCAAAGTGTTTGTAGCAATTTATTTGGCCATCAGCTATGTAGAAGTGTTTCAGTTATCCCACATGCTCACCAACACTTGGTGTTGTCAGTTTTTAACATTTTAGTTACTCTATGGGTCTGAAATGGAATCCCATTGTGGTTTTATTTTGCATTTCTTTGATGACTACTAATGTTCAACATCTTTTCATGTACTTATTGACCATTTGTAATCTTTTGTAAAGTGCCTGTTTAAGTCTTGCCCATTTGTTTATTGGGTTTTCTTTTTATTACTGACTTGTAGTTCTTTCTGTATGTTCTAGATACATGACTTTTGTTAGTCTTTAGTTGGTTGCCTTTTCATTTACTAATGACTTTTTAAAAAAATTTTATTTAGTTTTGGCTGCGTTGGGTCTTCGTTGCTGCACGTGGGCTTTTTCTAGTTGCGTCAAGCGGGGGCTACTCTTCGTTGTGGTGCGTGGGCTTCTCGTTGTGGTGGCTTCTCTTGTTGTGGAGCACAGGCTCTAGGCGTGCCGGCTTCAGTAGTTGCAGCACGTGGGCTCAGTAGTTGCAGCATGCGGGCCCTAGAGTGCACGGGTTTCAGTAGTTGTAGTACGCAGGCTCAGCAGTTGTGGCTCGAGGGCTCTAGAGCACAGGCTCAGTAGTTGTGGCACACGGGCTTAGTTGCTCCGCGGCATGTGGGATCTTCCTGGACCAGGGCTCGAACCTGTGTCCCCTGCAATGGCAGGTGGATTCTTAACCACTGCGCCACCAGGGAAGACCTACTAATGACATTTTTGATGAGCAAAATTTCAAAATTTAAATTTTTGATAAATTTAATCTTTATTTAATGTTTAGTGCTTTTTTTTGTACTTTTCCTAAGAAATCTGCCTATTCATGTTTGCAAAAATATTGTCCTATATTTTCTTCTGGAAAGTCTGTAGTTTTAGCTTTTACACTTAGATGTAGAATTTATTTTGAATTAATTTCAGTATATGGTGTGCTGTAGGGAATGTAGTCCAATTTTTTCATATATTTGTTCAGTTATTCCGGCACCATTTGTTGAAAAGATTTTCTTTTCCCATTGAAAAGGTACATTTATAAAAATCAATTGACCAAATAAGTGTGGGTCTATTTCTGGACTCTATTCTGTTTCACTGAGCTGTATAAGTATCCTTGTCTATGCCAATACCACACTGTCTTGATTACTGTAGCCTTATATTAAGTCTTGAAATACAATTGTGTGAGCCTTCCAACACTGGACTCTTTTTTTTTTTTTTTTGCCAACATTGGACTTTATTTTCAAGATTATTTTGGCTATTTTAGATCTTTTGTATTTCCATTTAAACTTTAGAACAAATTTGTCAATTTTGCAATATAACCTATTGGGATTGTGACTGGAAATGCACAGATTCTATGGATGAGTTTGAGGAATTGACATTTTTAACCATAGTGAGTAATTCAATTCAACAACAGAGTTTATCTTTCCATTTATTTAGATCTTTAATTTCTGTTAGCAATGTTTTATAGTTTTTGGTATACAAGTCTTCTCCTAAGTATTTAATATACTTTGATGCTATTATATAATGCTATTGTAAATAACATTTAAAATATTTTCAATTGCCAGTTGTCCAAGTTAGTGCATAGAAACACATTTGATTTTTGTATGTTGACCATGTATCCTACAACCTTGCTAAATTTATTTATTAGTTTTAATAGCTTTTGGTAAACTCCTTAGGATTTCCTATGTGCATGATCATATAATCTATGAATGAAGACAGTTTTATTTCTTTCTTTCCAATCTATATGTATTTTATTTCTTTTTCTACTATTATTCCATCTTATACAATGTTGTATAGAAGTGGTGAGACTGAACACCTTTCTTGCCTTGTTCTTGATCTTAGGAGGAAAAAATTCAGTTTTTCAGTATTAAATATGATTAGCTAAGGATGCTCTTTATCAGATTCAGGGAATTTGCTATTTGCTAAGAATTTTTATCGTGAACAAATGCTGAATTTTGTAAAACACTTTTTCTGCATTTTAAAAATATTTTTATTTATTTATTTATTTATTTTTGGCTGATTTGAGTCTTAGTTGTGGCATGTGGGATCTTTCGTTGCAGTACACGGGCTCTTCGTTGTGGCACACAGGCTTCTCTCTAGTTGTGGCACGTGGGGTCCAGAGCACATAGGCTCTGTAGTTGCGGCATGTGGGCTCTCTAGTTGTGGCACATGGGCTTAGTTGCCCCGTGGCATGTGGGATCTTAGTTCCCTGACCAGGGATCAAACCAGTGTCCCCTGCACTGGAAGGCAGATTCTTAACCACTGGACCACCAGGGAAGTTTCTTCCTTGTTTCTTAATATGGAAACTTAGATCACTGATTTAATACTTTTGATATCTTATAACAAAAGATATCTTTTGTATCTTCAAGCTACCAATTTTGTTTTGAACACTGCTTTAACAAATAACACAAATTTTATTAGTTTATATTTTCATCATTCAGTTCGGAATAGTTTTAATATTCCTGTGTTTCCTTTTTTGACCCATGTGTTTTTTTTTTTTTAACATCTTTATTGGAGTATAATTGCTTTACAGTGTTGTGTTAGTTTCTGCTGTATAACAAAGTGAATCAGCTATACGTATACATATATCCCCATATCCCCTCCCTCTTGTGTCTCCCTCCCACCCTCGCTATCCAGGTGTTATTTAGAAGTGTGCTGTATAATTTCCACATATTTGAAACTCTCTTGGATTTCTTTTCTTTTCTCTCTCTCTTTTTTTTTTTTTTTTTTGGCCATGCCACGTGGCTTGCAGGATCTAGTTTCCCGACCAGAGATTTAACTCGGGCCACAGCAGTGAAAGCATGAAGTCCTAACCACTGGACTGCCAGGGAACTCCTTTTTTTTTTTTTTTTAAAAGACTTTATAAATGTTATCTGTGGGAGGGTTAGTTTAATACAAGCTGCTGCCATTAGTGGAACCAGAATTTACCCCTCACTTTTTACTCTATAGTAGGGGTCAGCAAACTTTTTCTGTAAAGGGCGGATTAATAGGCTTCATAGCCAAAAAGACAAAATTGAAGATATTGTGTAGATATTTATATAAAGAAGATGTGGTTCATATATACAATGGAATACTACTCAGGCATAAAAAAGAATGAAATAATGTCATTTGCAGCAACATGGATGGACCTAGAGATTATCATACTAAGAGAAGTAAGTCAGAAAGAGAAAGACAAATACCATATGATATTACTTATATGTGGAATCTAAATCTAATCTAAAGTATGGCACAAACGAACCTATCTACAAAACAGAAACAGACTCACAGACATAGAGAACAGACTTGTGGTTGCCAACAGGGAGATGGGGAGGGAGAGGGATGGACTGGGAGTTTGGGGTTAGTAGATGCAAACTATTACATTTAGAATGGATAAACAACAATATCCTACTGTATAGCACAGGGAACAATACCCAATATAATGGAAAAGAATATAAAAAAGAATGTATATACGTGTATAACTGAGTCACTTTGCTGTACAGCAGAAATTAGCACAACACTGTAAATCAACTATACTTCAATAAAAAAAATAAAAATTAAAAATAAAATAGAGGGTTTCCCTGGTGGCACAGTGGTTAAGAATTCGCCTGCCAATGTAGGGGACATGGGTTCGAACCCTGGTCTGGGAAGATCCCCCATGCCATGGAGCAACTAAGCCTGTGTGCCACAACTACTGAGCCTGCACTCTAGAGCCCGCGAGCCACAACTACTGAGCCCACGTGCCACAACTACTGAAGCCCGCATGCCCTAGAGCCCATGCTCTGCAGCAAGAGAAGCCACCGCAATGAGAAACCTGTGCACTGCAATGAAGAGTAGCCCCTGCTCACCGCAACTAGAGAAAGCCCGTGCACAGCAACAAAGACCCAATGCAGCCAAAAATAAAATAAAATTAATTTTTAAAATAATAATAATAATAAATAAATAAATAATAAAAATAAATAAAAATAAAATAGAGAGAAAACAAATTTCACACATGCACCCCAATGTTCATTGCAACACTATTTACAATAGCCAGGTCATGGAATCCACCTAAATGCCCATCAACAGACGAATGGATAAAGATGTGGTACTTATATACAATGGAATATTACTCATCCATAAAAAGGAACGATATTGGGTCATTTGTAGAGACGTGGATGAATCTAGAGACTGTCATACAGAGTGAAGTAAGTCAGAAGGAGAAAAACAAATATCGTATATTAACGCATATATGTGGAACCTAGAAAAATTGTACAGATGAACCGGTTTGCAGGGCAGAAATTGACACACAGATGTAGAGAACAAACGTATGGACACCAAGGGGGGAAAACCGCGGGGGGGGGGGGTGGCGGTTGAGGCACTGTGATGAATTGGGAGATTGGGATTGACATATATACACTAATATGTATTAAATGGATAACTGATAAGAACCTGCTGTATAAAAAAATAAATAAAATAAAATTCAAAAAAAATGCAGTTTTGAGAAAACTAATATGCTATGGGAAAGAAAGACAACTCTAGTTTCGTGGATAGTCATGAAGATACAGTTTATAATATAAAATGTTGGAAATAAGCTTAATGATCAATGGTAGGGAGCTGCTTAAATAAACATCAAGTTAGTCAAAAAAAAAAAACAAGAATGAGCACCTGAATGTCCAAAAAAACCGCATCATTTTAAAAATGCCTTTTCTATTTACTTATTCCAGATTTACATTTTTATCAATAGAACAGGTGGTTTACCTTTTGCCATTGGAGTACATTATGGTGGTCACTACAGAAGGCTGGTAGTGTAGACTTAGGGGGATAAAAAGGTTTGGGTCAATGTGGGTGAATATAGTGATTAGTTGGTGTGCAGAGGGGACATAAAGTTCATTGTCAAAGTTGTTTGTAAAAAAATAATAATAAAAATAAATAAAATAGAAAACAAATTTCCACAAAGTTTTATTGATTAAATTTAAAATATAGTAATAATAGTTGAGTACAATTTTTTGTAATACAAGTCTAATGAGAAGAACGGAGTTTGTGGAAATAACATTTTACTGAATTAGGGTTCAATATTAGTGTTTCCTATTATCAAAATGTATTGCAATTATCTGTTGATACTAATCTAGAATGAGATTTTATGTATTTATCTTTGAAAATGTCTTTTTACAGAGATAGGTATTGTCAAATACTGATACAAATCCATTAGCATAGAATTTTAATTGAACATATTCATTGCTGGGAAGGCAATGAATTTATAGAATTCGATTCTTCTCAATATTTGTTTTTCAGCATATCATTACATTGCAGATTAATCACTTCTAATTGAAACTTAGGTGGAAGCTCCTCAATGACATAGTTAAATGGATTTTGAAACATGGACATTTCCTTTGGATCTTGCACTGAGATCCAAAAACTCTGCTAGTACTGTAGTTAGAGCTTAGAAAATATATCGTATGTAAATTTCTGTGGAAATGGAGATGTTACTTCTTGTTTTCACTTTTCACAACATGGGAGTATATAAAGCAACTTGACGTTATTTGTAATTTAAACAACATTGTCTTCAAAATGACTTTACCACGGTATAATTTGCACATACAAGAACTGTTTTAACTAGTAATTTAAGTTGAATTCATTAAGAAACATTATCTGATTTGAAGCAAAAGCTATTACTAAGCCATTCAGTGTTCAGTAATAATACTTGAGAGTGGTTCTTCTCATTCAGGAAAAAAAAAAAAAATCAGTTTCAGCCCTAAACTTTAGAAAATCACAATAAAACGTTACCACTAAGCCATTGAACTGCTCTGTTATTCGGCAGGTCAAGACATTCAGCTTCTATTTCTTTATATATATATATATATATATATATTTATTTATTTATTTATTTATTTTTGGCTGCGTTGGGTCTTTGTTGCTGAGCGCGGGCTTTCTCTAGTTGCGGTGAGTGGGGGCTACTCTTCTTTGTGGTGTGTGGGCTTAGTTGCTCCGCGACATGTGGGATCTTCCCGGACCAGGGCTCGAACCCGTGTCCCCTGCACTGGCAGGCGGATTCTTAACCACCGCGCCACCAGGGAAGTCCTCAGCTTCAATTTCTGATAAGAATTCTTGGAACTAACGATTAAGTCCTCGACAGCAATGAAGTTCACCACTGAAACCGCAATAACACACAATAGATTTCAAGAAAACGATAAAGTCACGTATTTTCTGCAAACTAGCTCCTGATGAACAAACAATGAAAAACCTTCCTTTTTCACAAGCTTTGTAAGTTTGTCCAACTGAGCCTTTTTCTGTTGCACACATATTTTTCCCATCATCAGTTGTCACACGCCATAGAAGATTCCGCTTCAGGTTGTGCTGAATTCATGTTTCTCAACTTCTATCTCGCCTATACTTTTTCCATGCATACTTTTCACAGAGGCTAATTCTTCAGTCACTTCAAACTCCACCTGGACTCCTTGAATAACCAACCATTGAGGAGGCTCAGTAACATCTGTCAACTCATCCAGAGCCAAGGAACACAATGCAAAATCATTTGCCTTGTTTTTAAATTAACTGTTGACGTTGCTCCCCAGGTCCTCAACTCTGCAAGCAACTGTTCTCACTAAGAGGCTAACAGTCTTAAACATGTTTATTTTTATGTACAGATTTCGTCAGCTGTTGGAATCAAGCACAATTTAATTAACTCGTATTGGTAAATGGCTTTCTGCTTGAATAACAAATCACTCCGAAACCTCCTTTGATTGCAGCCCCATTTTCATTTTTTATTTTTGTGCAGAAATTTTGCTGTGATGAGATATTCTGTGTTAAGTTAAAATTGTCTATTTCTTCTGACTGTGACTTTCCTGTGAGTTGGAATATTGTGATGAGGGCTTAGTCTGGTAATGCCAATGTATATTGTATTCTTTTAGCACAGCTATCATGTCTTTGCATAATAAACACAATCCTTTGCCATGTAATAACAAAATAATCCACACTCCACTTTGCCTTAAAACGTGACATTCAAAACCTATTTTTCTCGTGACTTCCCTGGTGGCGCAGTGGTTAAGAATCCGCCTGCCAACGCAGGGGACACGGGTTCAAGCCCTGGTCCAGGAAGATTCCCACCTGCCACGGAGCAACTAAGCCTGTGCGCCACAGCTACTGAGCCTGCGAGCCAGCCTGCGGGCCTAGAGCTTGTGCTCCACAACAAGAGAAGCCACCTCAATGAGAAGCCCGCACACCGCAACGAAGAGTAGCCACCACTTGCCGCAACTAGGGAAAGCCCTCGCGCAACAACAAAGACCCAATGCAGCCAAAAATTAATTAATTAATTAATTATTTTTAAAAAACGACCTACTTTTCTTTTCTTGTTTTGACATGATAGGTATGCACTGGTAATAAATGTAAATGTTCTGGTGTACTGATATGTGTCACACTCAAAATGCTGTAGAGTTATAAGGACATCACTATGATGCATAGTGCACTGGGCAGCAGTGGGAAGCAATGGGAGCGCTTCATGCATCCTCTGTTTCAATTACTCAACTCTGCAGTTGCTGCGTGAAAGCAACTATATATAATATGTAAACAAGTGAGTGTATCTGCATTCCAATAAGGCTACATTTATGGACACAAATTGAATTTCGTATAATTTTCATGCATCATAAAATATTCTTCTTGTGATTGTTTTCCAAACATTTTAAAGTGTTGTAAAAACCATTTTTAGCTCACCAGCCATATAAAACTGGATGACTGGCCATTTTTGGCCTATGGTCATAGTTTGCCAACCCTTGCTCTGTAGCAATCCTGAATCATTTACAGTCTTCCTTCTCGTTTTTTTTCCCCATTATTTCATACCTCTCTGCCTTCGTACATACTGAATCTCTCTCACTGGAATCCTCCTCCTCTCTACATCTTCCTGATGTCATTTTCCAAAACACTGATAAATTGTTACCTACTGTATTTTTTATATGATTCAATAACACTACTTTCTGTGTGATTTTACTGTTGCACTGCTAAGTATAGAAAGAACGTATCAAAGAGTGAGAATCTGTTACTTCACTCTTCCCTAAATCACATTAAAGCAACGTGTTGTTTCATTATTTTTTTTAAGTTTTTTTTTTTTTTATTGATTGATTGATTGATTGCGATGTTGGGTCTTCGTTTCTGTGCTAGGGCTTTCTCTAGTTGCGGCAAGCGGGGGCCGCTCTTCATCGCGGTGCGCGGGCCTCTCACTATCGCAGCCTCTCTTGTTGCGGAGCACAGGCTCCAGACGCGCAGGCTCAGTAGTTGTGGCTCACGGGTCTAGTTGCTCCGTGGCATGTGAGATCTTCCCAGACCAGGGCGCGAACCCATGTCCCCTGCATTAGCAGGCAGATTCTCAACCACTGCGCCACCAGGAAAGCCCTTCATTTTGTTTTGTGTTAAATAATTAACTAGAAGTTGTCCTGAGAGGAAGTATGAGGATTGTAGGATCGGCAAGAAAGTGCAGAAAAATATCATTTGCAGCTAAAGATTGTTATGAGGATTAAATAAGATGGAGAATGAACATTCTAAGCATAGAGAAGGCTGGTAATAAAACTCAGTTCTTTCTCTCTTTCCTCCTCTGGAGGTATTTGATGTATGCTCGCGACCACACACAAAATTCAGCTGCTGTGCACTAAATCCGCACAGATTTTCTTAGGCCAGTATCATCCTTATTACCTATTAGTTAGATTCCCCTGTGATCCCATTTCTATTTCTGTGAATAATATCTATTTTTCAAAATTATTTAGCTTTATTGGAATGCGTTCAAAATATTTAGGAAGAAAAGAGGAACATTTCCTTTAAGGACCTATTTATGCTATAAATCAATTTTATCACAGGCTTGCGGCAAACTGTAAAATATAAGTACCTGCAAATGTTTGCAAGGAATCATTGTTAAAGTTTTGCTGTATTGGAAGAAGCTAGTTCTTGAACTATCAACAGATCTCGTATCTCTCACACTGCAGAGTGAAGAACCAGGAAATTAAGAGGACCAAGATTATTTTTATGCCAAAGAGGGCAGAAAGAATCTCATAGACTCCATATGAGGAAGCAGGGTTCTTTTGGCCAAAAAAAAAAAAAAGAGGTTTAAAAAAAAAAATCCTCAAAAAACGGGACTAGATTGAGTTCTAGCTAAAGTAATAAGGTGGGGACTCCCCTGGTGGCACAGTGGTTGAGAATCTGCCTGTCAATGCAGGCGACACGGGTTCAAGCCCTGGTCCGGGAAGATCCCACATGCCGTGGAGCAACTTAGCCTGTGCACCACAACTATTGCGCCTGCACTCTAGAGCCCGCGAGCCACAACTACTGAGCCCATGCACCACAACTACTGAAGCCCACGTGCCTAGAGCCCAAGCTCTTCGACAAGCCACCGCAACGCAAAGTAGCCCCCACTCGCCGCAACTAGAGAAAGCCCCCGCGCAGCAACTAAGATGCAACAACGAAGACCCAATGCAGCCAAAAATAAATAAATAAATACATTTATAAAAAAATAAAGTAATAAGGTGAAATTAAATCAAGTGGTACTTCTCTTCTAAAACCTTCCCTGCCCTCACCTCACCCATCTCCCTGCCAGATGTTACTGACTCGGGCCTCTGTGCCTCCACCATTATCATATATGTGGCCTGAGCAAACTACTTTCAAAACATTGACTGTCTTCCTTTGCATTTCCTTTTTTACAATTCTGCCTCCCAGTGCTGAAGGAAGCCACACTCTACCACTTAACTCTTTAATAACTGGAGCCATGTTGTATACATCAAAGTTTGAAAACCACTTCTTTACCAGATTGCTTATCTATCTCCTCATCTCACCTCAGAAAGTCTCATTAAGCCTCAAAGATCCATTATTATCACGTCTGTGGTCTCTGTATTCTCCTGTGAGACGATCTGGTGCTAAATTAGGGAAAGCCCATTTCTTATGGTTTTACTGGCAGTGTCACCTAGACAAGTGATGTCGCTTGACTCAGGAACTGCGCTGAGGTAAAATAACTGTATTTGAAGTGCATCTTCATTACATAAGCTCTTGGTAGGTTCTTTGACCTCCCAGAATTTCAGTTCCTCCTCAGTAAGATGGGAGGCAGCAATGCCTATCTCAAGACTATAATAAAGATTAAACAATATTATGGTATAAAGTACACAGTAGAGAGCCTGATGCGTGGTGAGCGGTCAATAAATGGCAGTCGGTATGAACAAGGTAGGCCAGAAGCTGTGGGGCTGTCTTCTGTACCAAGGGAGGAGAGAAACGCAGTTGGAAATAACAGGTGGTAACAGTGGAAAGGAAACAGGCTGGCCAATCCCCAGGGCTCCGAGTAGGAAGGGAAGAGGGCTTTGGGGAGCTGGCTAAAGACCCGGAATGTCCTTCGGGTTTTATGTTGGCAAGAGGCCTCAGCCTCCCACAGCTGCTCACCTACCCAGCTCTTTGGAATTTTAGATTTCAGGCATGAGATGATTTATATGGCTTCTTGAGAGTGGTGAGTAATGAGGAAAAAAGTGTCCACAAAATGACCAATTTAGTAAAACTTCTGGTTTTTCTTTCTTTGCTGGTGGTGTCCATCCAAACTTGGCTCACTGCTGCTCGGCTCTGTGCCCCAGAGCTCACTGGTGAGGTCACAAGCTGGTCATTAGCCCGTAGCCACACTGCTTATCGAGCTTTGCCCTGTCTTCTTCAGTGTGAATGCTTGGAGCTCTTCACTATGCAATGAAAATAAACAGCAATGTAAATGGTCTCCTGGCTACTCGATCCAAACCAATAAGGAAAACCTGCTTTACAAGCTTCCACTGACACTTCTAGTAGAATAAGCAACTGATAATTCTACACCAAATGTCTGGCTTTTAGCCAGGACTAACAACTGTTCCCTTCTTGTAAGCCACATTCTGGTGACCATGGAGAGTCAAAATAGACATTTTGATTCTAGAGCATTTTTTTTAAAGGAAGGTGAAATCACCCTGCAAACTAACCATAGGTGTAGGACGAGGAAAAAAATAGCTTAAAAACTTTAAAGAAATTGGTCAATTGCCAATCAAACATTCTTTAAGAAAAAGAAAAAAAGAGCTCACCAAAGTATTACTGTTTTTCATATTGCCGGTACTCATTGCTATTAGATTAGGGTTGCCAGATTTAGCAAATAAAAATACAGTGCCACCCCTCCTGCCATGTGAGGTTACAGCAAGAAGAAAGATATCTATGAACCAGGAAGTGGATCCTCAATAGACACCAAATCTGCTAGTGCTTTGATCTTGGACTTCCCAGCCTCCATAACTATGAGAAATAAATTTATACTGTTTATAAGCTAAAAATTAAAATTAAAAAAAATTGAACAGGGTGCCCAGTTAAATTTGATTATCAAATAAACAACTAGTAATTTTTTAGCATAAGTATGTCCCAAATATTACATGGGACATATTTATGCTAAAAATGTACTTATTGTTTGTCTGAAATTCAAATTTAACTAAGTGCTGTGTATTTTATCTGGCAACCTTAATTTAGATGCATTTTCACTATGATGCCAAGAAACATGAGAAGGGCAGGGTAACGTATGGAAATTCTGATGAGATAGTTAAACCTCTTTGCTAGGTCAAAAGATAATTCTGAGCTTTTCTTTTTGCCATTTGCCCTCTACTTACATTAATTTTATGTATTTCCACCAAGCTTTAGAGTTAGGGTTTTCATTACGTTTTTAAAATATGTGTGAAGGGGACTTCCCTGGTGGCACAGTGGTTAAGAATCCGCCTGCCAATGCAGGGGACATGGGTTCGAGCCCTGGTCCAGGAAGATCCCACATGCCGCAGAACAACTAAGCCCGTGCGCCACAACTACTGAGCCTGCGCTCTAGAGCGCATGAGCTACAACTACTGAGCCCACGTGCCACAACTACTGAAGCCCACGTGCCTAGAGCCCGTGCTCCACAACAAGAGAAGCCACAGCAATGAAGAGCCCACGCACCACAATGAAGAGTAGCCCCCGCTCGCCGCAACTACAGAAAGCCCACGCACAGCAACGAAGACCCAATGCAGCCAAAAATAAAAATACAAGAATAATAATAATAATAATAAAAATATGTGTGAGGGAAAGAATTAATATGTACTGAGTACTTACTAGATGCCAAGTATTTTTCTAGGCACTTTAGATATTATTTATATTACTTAAAAATTATTTTCCTATGTAATTTCAGTTTGAAAGTACTCAGCAGGGTAAAATTATTATCATCTGAATGGATCTTTGTAATATATAGGGTGGCTAAGTCCATTTAAGTCAAGAACAACTTACTGAACCCAAGATGAGTCAGGCACTGTACCAAATGGTAGCCCTAAGGAAGGATAACTTTTACTCATTTATCTTTAGGAAAAAATAGCCTCCATCTCAAGCACGAATGCCCTTATTAGTAGCAGAACATATTAATTCAAACTTGAGAGGAAAAGAATAAATGAGCTTTAACAATTTTGCTAATTATTCCTGTTTGTGGATATAATTGTTTATTCAACTAATATTTATTAAGTTGAGGCAAGCACGCTGAGACTACAGTCCCTGAACTCGCATTGCTGACGATCTGGTAGGAGAGACAGACCCAGTATGACCTTGGCTGCAAAGGACCTCCTAGGGTGTGAACACAATTTTACATTCCAAAAAAGGCTCCCCACAGGGAGTCAACAATGTGAGAGCACCTCAAATTCTCTGTACACTCTGCACATGGATTCAGATGACCCATTTGGCACAATCTGGAAATCCTAAAGGATTATAAACGGAAGCAAATAAATGGAATGGTCTACAAGTTAGAGTAAATATGACTTACAGGAATTGCCTTAGTGACCGACGTCACACTATGTAATGCAGGTACACGTTGTACTAATTGGACTGACATTATCACATTGGTAGACAAGGTCTACTTGAATATCATTTCAGTTCTGTTTTTCAAGTAGTCTATCATAGGTAGACAGAATACTCCATGGTGACAGGAAAAATGTGGTTGATTTTTTGTCATGAGGAAATTTCCTGGGCATTCTTGCAATAACTGTACTAGTTTGTTATGGCGTGACAGCAAAAACAAGATATGCACATTTTCTAAAGATGCAAATCTCATATATTCATTTGTGAGAATACTCACACACGTATATACCCCCTGCAGATAACCATAAATCTTTTCAAGGACTAAATGCACTTGGGCTACCTCACACCTGTAAGTGCTCGGTAAAGTGAAGTGTGTCTTAAACTCAGTGTTGACTTGACAACAGTGGTTGGCATTCATGTTCTGAAAGTCATGTATGTCCCATGGGTGTTTGAGATACTGAGTTAGATTGGCTGAAACCAGACATGCAGTTTCAAAGTAAAGCATTGAGACAATCCTCCAATTTCATTTAAATTTTAAAAAATTGTTTGACTTTATATTGAGTTAAAGTGTTTGGAGACTTCAGTTTTTCAGATCCCATAACTACCTCATTTTTCCTCTTGACACTTTCTCTTTAAAGACACAATCTAAGAGTATGAGAATAGATCATTGAGGATACTCACATTTTAACCAACCTGGGTGTCCATGTGGTTCAGCCTCCCATGAGTTCACTCCAGATTTCAGCACCAGCGCCTTCAGGTCTTTCCCATTTCACTTGAAGAGGGGGTGACCTGGGACAAGTTCCATGGTACGTCTGGGTTACCCCCAGGCCCACCTCCAATGTATTTAGAGAGGGGAAACTTGTTTAAGTGAACAATCTTGAGGACAAGAAGTCATCAAAGGGCAACATGCAGAACAAGAGGTGAGTATGTGAGATGGAAGAGAATTCCTACTAGTTCTACTCTGATGACAGAGGAGGGTGAGATGAAGTATAAACATAGGGGTCATTCCTTTTTATCCACTACGTGCCTTCCATCTTTCTTGAATATCTGCAATGGATTCTTCTCTGATTTGCCATACTTTAATTAAGTGTCCAGTCAGAATGAATTCAAACTTTAGTATTTATTTCCTCAATCTGGTTATATTATATCTGAGGCTCTACTTCTATTACCAGTCAAAGTTTTGGCAATCATCAGCTTAAGACTAATTAAGAGCAAAATAATTACCGGACATCCTGCCACAGTGGAATTTGCTTTTTTCATTTATACAGAGTCTCTATTTTTTTATAGAGTAATTAATCTAGTTAGCTTTAATCTTTTCTGTCCCTGTTGAATTTAACTCAACAGATGTTTACCAAGAGCCTGTTTTGTGCTGGGCAATGTGTGATGGTATCCCTCCAATAGTTAAGGATTAGAGTTAGAATCCTGGAATTCTGTAGCTCGCAGCTGAGAAAAACTGTATAAATCACCTGGTCCATGTTCCTCACTTTACAGAGGATGAAACTTCTTGATAAACTAGAAATTTCGTACACAGAAAGTAATTTAAGAGCAAGTGACGTATCCCAAATTACAACTTGTCATTTCAAAGTGCTGTGTGTACTTTAAATGCAAGTTTGAGTTCGTCCCAAACCATCTTTCCAAGGGAAGGAAAAAGCTGAAATTTAGAACTGGAAATCACGGTATTGCCCTTTCCCCTCCTCCTTAGGACAGAGACACCCAACTCCCACCTCCCCAGAGAAAGTGATAAGACAGTAACCTGGTCTCTCTCTAAAGGTATTTGCAGGTGAGTGCAGGCACATTTTGGCTGCCCTGCTCTTCTACCCAGTCTTGTCTTCACCAACACCTGGCATGGCTCAGCCTCCAGAATTGTAGATGTTTTCATTACTGAAAAATAGCTGGACTCCAAGGGTTTTAAAGGAACAGAAAAAGCAACATTCACAACTGCACATATATTTTCTAAGATATTTAGTTCCAGGTATATATTCCAAGGCAAACTTTTTTTTTTTTCTCTGATGAGAGCTTATAATCACATCATTGGATGCAATGGGAACAAAGGAATTTTTGAATTTTGATTCTACTGAGAAACAAATGAATACTGTTATCCTTTTAAACCATATAGATAATTATTTTACAGTAAATTTGGGGTATAATCTATAAAAATATTGAATCACTATGGTGTAATCTGAAACTAATATAATATTGTAAATCAACTATACTTCAATAAAAAAAAATAAAATAAAATGAACCATACAGATAAACAGAGAATTTGGAAGGACAGAGATCCTTATGTTATGAGTGATTATCTCTGAATGTCAAGCTTATGGGTGATTTTTCTTTGAGATTTTGCTTATTTCTGTGATTGTTTTCAATGAATACATAAGCAGAAGAAAAAGTTTTAAATCATGTTTCTTAATCTGTCAAGGGCACACAGATGTAGATACAAGAATATATATGTTTTTTGTGCAGTGTTTATACTAGCGCAAAGACAAAATAAACAAGCAAACTAAATGGTTAAAAGGGTTAGAGACAATGGAATATTGTGAATCAAACTAATGTCTATTGATAGAGATTGGTTAAATCCAATGGAAGACTATGAGCCTATAAAAATGTGTATTTGCATATATTTCATGGGAAAATGTCCCTGATAAATGTTACATAACTTGATATATGTTATGAACCCAACTACATTAGAAAGCACTGAAAGGATATACAGCTGAACCTTGAACAAAGTGGATGTTAGGGTGCCAAGCCCCCAACACAGAGTCAAAAATCTGAGTATAACTTACAGTCGGCCCTCTACATCCATGGTTCTGTCTTCCAAGAGGAAACGGTACCCAGATGACAGTTCTTATCTGTGCTGGTACTTTCTCATGGCTGGGCTTGTTATTTTATAATTTATTTAATTTTATAATCATTACCATTTTACATGTTCTTTAAATATGGGTCCTCCAAGATTCTATTTTTTCTAAATATAAAATTCCAGTATAACTGTGGAAGGCAAACATAGATAAAATAGTAGTTAAACGAACTTAGGTAAAGGATATAACTTAAAAAAAAAAAAAGAATATAATTTCTGGGGCTTCCCTGGTGGCGCAGTGGTTAAGAATCTGCCTGCCAATGCAGGGGACACGGATTCAAGCCCTGGTCCGGGAAGATCCCACATGCCATGCGGAGCAACTAAGCCAGTGTGTCACAACTACTGAGCCTGCGAGCCTAGAGCCCGTGCTCCGCAACAAGAGAAGCCACCACAATGAGAGGCCCGAGCACCTCAACGAAGAGTGGCCCCCGCTTGCCCCAACTAGAGAAAGACCGCGTGCAGCGGTGAAGACCCAACACAGCCAAAAATAAATAAATAAAATTAAATTAAATTTTAAAAAAAGAATATAACTTCTTATCCTTGAGCACATAAAGTCATCATGAGGATGATAAACTCATATCTACCCTGGATTACTTTGAGTGAAACTGCTTTAATGCCATTGATGAATATGAAAAGAGAGGAAAAAATATTTGAGTTTGATTATTATACCTGTAAGTTAGTCTTTCCTAAGCTTTATTATTGATGCATTTGTCGTATGGTGTTTATGTATTGTGTCGCATATGCTGAATTATGTTGCATAAATAGGAAAACTATTTCAGTGAGTGGAGAAAGCAAAACATAATTTCTTTTAAAATCCTAGGAAAATCCACTGTAATAGAATTTGAATATTAAATTTTTCTATGTACAATCTCTATTCTATCTAATAAGCTGAGTATTTATGTATTTATACAAAGTTGACCCTATATACTAGATGAGAAACGACCCAGCTATAGATTTTATTTTCAGTGAGCTTGCAATCAAGTTGAAAAGGAACAGATAACAAAAATAAAACGGTGACTAATACAAGGTAGTAAGTAAGTAGTGGTAAATTATGACTGGTGTGGTAGGTCTAAGAGAACATAAATCAGTGTGGATTTATCGAGGGACATATTGTGAAGGAGCTGCTACTAGATCCAAGCCTTGAAGGATTGACAATAGGCAGAGGTAAGAAGGTAGGACATGCCAGACAAGATGGTAATATGGGGATGAGGGTAAGGACAATGGTAAGGAGAATGATGCACTTTTAGGGCAATTAGTCATTCAACCTGATTGGAGTGAGAGAGAATGAAAGTATGACATAAAAAACAAAGCTAAATAAATGGGTTAGTGCTACGTTATAGAGAACCGTGAAAGCCAGGGTGAGAAGTTTGGAACTGACCCAATTCAAGAATTAGAGCCATTTTTTATCTCTAAGGAGGGGAAAGATAATGTTAAAATAGCAGTTTAAGGAGACTCATCTGGCAGCAGTATGTAGGGTCATCTGGGGAAAGGAAGATTCTCAGTCAGAGAAGACAACCAGGCTGCATTTGCTTTACGTGAGTAGAGAGGAGGGATTGTTTTAAAGGATATTTCAAAGGAAAAAATGGCCATGATGTAATAAGAAAGATACTTGTTTGACCCAGCTTATTTCCTGAACTCTGTAGCCCTCCACTTCCCCAAAGATGGGGCCATTTAAATCCCCACCTGATCCTAGTTTCCAGAACCTACCCTATACTGAGAAATCAAACACTTCTTAGCCTTCAGACCAACACTCCGTGATTCAATGTCTATTTCTCGTGGTGTCCAAGTTTGATTACTGGGCTTCTTACTTCTTATAACTGAGCTTCTGACTTCATCTTTTCTTAGACTCTTTTAACTACTCTAGTTCCTTATTAGGATTGGGTCTTGCCCTGTTCTTGTCAGTTGTGTTTTTCCTAAAATTAAAAAACAAAAACAAGATCTGAAAAGACATAAACCAAAATGGTAAATGTGACATTCTGAATAGTAAGATTACCCTTTCTTTTTCTTTTTCATTTTTCTTTTCCAAATTATTAAGGTTTCTTGATGAACTATGTAGTACTTTTTTAATGCAAAAATAAATAACAAAAAGAAAAATATTTAAACCCATTTATTAAAGGGAAAAATAATTGGTTAATATGAGTTGCCTACAGTAACAAAGTTGATGTCGTTGTCCTGATAAGAAACACATCTTGTTATAGGAAATAAAAAAGAAAGTCATTTCCTGCTTTTGGGTGAAAGCAGGGGGGACATTGCTTCATTCACTCAAATTCAGGGAATCCATCTGCATTCTCAGTTCTCATTCTAAAGTGGAAATAGTGCTTTCTGTATAAGTCCAGCCACAAAAAGCCATAGAATAAGGCTATGTGCCCTGAGAAGACAGGCTGGTTTCAGTCAGTGACTTCCTGGCATATAATACTCATTTCTTCACAGGCAGCACAGAACTGCTTTGACCTGATCTGACAAGCAATTCCTGATAGTTACATCTAGGCCAGACACAGAATAGAAATTTGTCCTGAGAAGTCTTCTGTTAAGATCTGACCTAAAAATATTTTTCTCTTCTGGTTTCAGAGGCTGTCCTGGTCTCCAATGATGAGAAATCTGATGACATATAGGGATCTTCACAGTTGAACTTGACAACCCAGCTAAGGGGAGCCAACTTAATGAGAGGACATGGATAGCACATTATTAGCCCCCATTCCAACTGGCCCTACATCCTCCAAGAGAATATGGCAGTGATGTGGAGGGCTCCTGACTATAGGAAGGCATCCCCTCATCTCCCAGAAGAGTTCCAGTCAGGAAGGGCTCCTCGTCACCTAAGCTATCAGTTCTCAACCCAGGCACAGTTCAGAATCACTTGAGAAGCATGTAAAAACATACCACTGTCTAGGTATCACTCATTTCGATTAAATCAAGAATCTCTGGGATCCTGGAGGTCTGCCCAGCACTTCCTGAAGGTTTAGCAACCTTTCAGTTAGCAAGGTGGATTATTTTGTGCATTTACCATCTTACCCGGACTCTCTGACTTGACAAACTGAGAACAGGAAAGCCACAGCTAACTGGCCAGCCATGAAGAACTGAGGAGACAGACCTACACCTCAAGTCTCTATGGTGTCTTTTCAAGAATACAGGAGGGGCACCTTCAAGATGGCAGAGAAGTAAGACATGGAGATCACCTTCCTCCCCACAAATACATCAAAACTACATCTACATGTGGAACAACTCCTACAGAACACATACTGAACGCTGGCAGAAGACCTCAGACTTCCCAAAAGACGTCCTCAGGTGACCTACATGCAGAGGCAGGGCCAATCCAAAGCTGAACCCCAGGAGCTGTGCAAACAAAGAAGAGAAAGGGAAATCTCTCCCAGCAGCCTCAGGAGCAGTGGATTAAATCTCCACAATCAACTTGATGTACCTTGCATCTGTGGAATACCTGAATAGACAACAAATCATCCCAAAATTGAAGCGGTGGACTTTGTGAGCAACTGTAGACTTGGGGTTTGCTTTCTGCATTAATTTGTTTCTGGTTTTATGTTTATCTTAGTTTAGTATTTAGAGCTTATTATCATTGGTAGATTTGTTTATTGATTTGGTCACTCTCTTCCCTTTTTAAATTTTATATATATATATATTTTTTCCTTTTTCTCTTTTTGTGAGTGTGTATGTGTATGCTTCTTTAGGTGATGTTGTCTATATAGCTTTGCTTTTGCCATTTGTCCTAGGGTTCTGACTGTCTGTTTTTTGTTTGTTTGTTTGTTTGTTTTTGGGGTTTTTTTTTTTAGTATAGTTTTTAGCGCTTTTATCATTGGCAGGTTTATTTCTTGGTTTGGTTGCTCTCTTCTTTCTTTCTCTCTCTCTTTTTTATTACTTTTTAATTGTTTTGTGTTTAATAATTTTTTCTATTTTAATACCTTTATTTTATTTTATTTATTTATGTTTTCTTTCTTTCTTTCTTTTTCTCCCTTTTCTTCTGAGCCGTGTGGCTGACAGGGTCTTGGTGCTCCAGCTGGGTGTCAAGCCTGAGCCTCCAAGGTGGGAGAGCCGAGCTCAGGACATTGGTCCACCAGAGACCTCCTGGTCCCACGTAATATCACATGGTGAAAGCTCTCCCAGAGATGTCCGTCTCAACGCTAAGACCCAGCTCCACTCAACGACCAGCAAGCTACAGTGCTGGACACCCTATGCCAAACAACTAGCAAGACAGGAACACAGCCCCATCCATTAGCAGAGAGGCTGCCTAAAATCATAATAAGGCCACAGACACCCCAAAACACACAACCAGATGTGGACGAACCCACCAGAAAGACAACATCCAGCCTCATCCACCAGAACACAGGCACTAGTCCCCTCCACCAGGAAGCCTACACAACCCACTGAACCAACCTTAGCCACTGGGGACAGATACCAAAAACAATGGGAACTATGAACCTGCAGCCTGTGAAAAGGAGACCCCAAACACAGTAAGATAAGCAAAATGAGAAGACAGAAAAACACACAGCAGATGAAGGAGCAGGGTCAAAACACACCAGACCTAACAAATGAAGAGGAAATAGGCAGTCTACCTGAAAAAGAATTCAGAATAATGATAGTAAAGATGATCCAAAATCTTGGAAATAGAATAGACAAAATGCAAGAAACATTTAACAAGGACGTAGAAGAACTAAAGAGGAACCAAGCAACGATGAAAAACACAATAAATGAAATTAAAAATACTCTAGAAGGGATCAATAGCAGAATAACTGAGGCAGAAGAACGGATAAGTGACCTGGAAGATAAAATAGTGGAAATAACTACTGCAGAGCAGAATAAAGAAAAAAGAATGAAAAGAACTGAGGACAGTCTCAAAGACCTCTGGGACAACATTAAACACACCAACATTCGAATTATAGGGGTCCCAGAAGAAGAAGAGAAAAAGAAAGGGACTGAGAAAATATTTGAAGAGATTATAGTTGAAAACTTCCCTAATATGGGAAAAGAAATAGTTAATCAAGTCCTGGAAGCACAGAGAGTCCCATACAGGATAAATCCAAGGAGAAACACGCCAAGACACATATTAATCAAACTCTCAAAAATTAAATATAAAGAAAACATATTAAAAGCAGCAAGGGAAAAACAACAAATAACACACAAGGGAATCCCCATAAGGTTAACAGCTGATCTTTCAGCAGAAACTCTGCAAGCCAGAAGGGAATGGCAGGATATACTTAAAGTGATGAAGGAGAAAAACCTACAACCAAGATTACTCTACCCAGCAAGGATCTCATTCAGATTTGATGGAGAAATTAAAACCTTTACAGACAAGCAAAAGCTAAGAGAATTCAGTACCACCAAACCAGCTTTACAACAAATGCTAAAGGAACTTCTCTAGGCAAGAAACACAAGAGAAGGAAAACACCGACAATAACAAACCCAAAACATTTAAGAAAATGGGAATAGGAACATACATATCGATAATTACCTTAAATGTAAATGGATTAAATGCTCCCACCAAAAGACACAGACTGGCTGAATGGATACAAAAACACGACCCATATATATGCTGTCTACAAGAGACCCACTTCAGACCTAGGGACACATACAGACTGAAAGTGAGGGGACGGAAAAAGATATTCCATGCAAATGGAAATCAAAAGAAAGCTGGAGTAGCAATTCTCATATCAGACAAAATAGACTTTAAAATAAAGACTATTACAAGAGGCAAAGAAGGTCACTATATAATGATCAAGGGATCGATCCAAGAAAAAGATATAACAATTGTAAATATTTATGCACCCAACATAGGAGCACCTCAATACATAAGGCAAATACTAACAGCCATAAAAGGGGAAATCGACAGTAACACAATCATAGTAGTGGACTTTAACACCCCACTTTCACCAATGGACAGATCATCCAAAATGAAAATAAATAAGGAAACACAAGCTTTAAATGATACATTAAACAAGATGGACTTAATTGATATTTATAGGACATTCCACCCAAAAACAACAGAATACACACTTTTCTCAAGTGCTCATGGAACATTCTCCAGGATAGATCATATCTTGGGTCACAAATCAAGCCTTGGTAAATTTTAAAAAATTGAAATCGTATCAAGTATCTTTTCCGACCACAACGCTATGAGACTAGATATCAATTACAGGAAAAGATCTGTAAAAAATACAAACACATGGAGGCTACACAATACACTACTTAATAACGAAGTGATCACTGAAGAAATCAAAGGGGAAATCAAAAAATACCTAGAAACAAATGACAATGGAGACACGACGACCCAAAACCTATGGGATGCAGCAAAAGCAGTTCTAAGAGGGAAGTTTATAGCAATACAAGCCTACATCAAGAAACAGGAAACATCTCAAATAAACAACCTAACCTTACACCTAAAGCAATTAGAGAAAGAAGAAGGAAAAAAAGCCCAAAGTTAGCAGAAGGAAAGAAATCATAAAGATCAGGTCAGAAATAAATGAAAAAGAAATGAAGGAAATGATAGCAAAGATCAATAAAACTAAAACCTTGTTCTTTGAGAAAATAAACAAAATTGATAAACCATTAGCCAGACTTATCAAGAGAAAAAGGGAGAAGACTCAAATCAATAGAATTAGAAATGAAAAAGGAGAAGTAACAACTGACACTGCAGAAATACAAAGGATCATGAGAGATTACTTCAAGCAACTATATGCCAATAAAATGGACAACCTGGAAGAAATGGACAAATTCTTAGAAATGCACAACCTTCCAAGACTGAACCAGGAAGAAATAGAAAATATGAACAGACCAATCACAAGCACTGAAATTGAAACTGTGATTAAAAATCTTCCAACAAAAAAAACCCCAGGACCAGATGGCTTCACAGGCGAATTCTATCAAACATTTAGAGAAGAGCTAACATCTATCCTTCTCAAACTCTTCCAAAATATAGCAGAGGGAGGAACACTCCCAAACTCATTCTACGAGGCCACCATCACCCTGATACCAAAACCAAAGATGCCACAAAACAAGAAAACTACAGGCCAGTATCACTGATGAACATAGATGTAAAAATCCTCAACAAAATACTAGCAAACAGAATCCAACAGCACATTAAAAGGATCATACACCATGATCAAGTGGGGTTTATCCCAGGAATGCAAGGATTCTTCAGTATATGCAAATCAGTCAATGTTATTAATCATATTAACAAATTGAAGGAGAAAAACCATACGATTATCTCAATAGATGCAGAAAAAGCTTTTGACAAAATTCAACAGCCATTTATGATAAAAACCCTCCAGAAAGTAGGCATAGAGGGAACTTACCTCAAGATAATAAAGGCCATATATGACAAAGTCACAGCCAACATTGTTCTCAATTGTGAAAAACTGAAACCATTTCCACTAAGATCAGGAATGAGACAAGGTTGACCACTCTCACCACTATTATTCAACATAGTCTTGGAAGTTTTAGCCACAGCAATCAGAGAAGAAAAAGAAATAAAAGGAATCCAAATCAGAAAAGAGGAAGTAAAACTGTCACTGCATGCAGATGACGTGATACTATACATAGAGAATCTTAAAGATGCTACCAGAAAACTACTAGAGCTAATCAATGAATTTGGTAAAGTAACAGGATACAAAATTAATGCACAGAAATCTCTTGCATTCCTATGCACTAATGATGAAAAATCTGAAAGTGAAATTAAGAAAACACTCTCATTTACCACTGCAACAAAAAGAATAAAATACCTAGGAATAAACCTACGTAAGTAGACAAAAAACCTGTATGCAGAAAACTGTAAGACACGGATGAAAGAAATGAAAGATGATACAAAGAGATGGAGAGATATACCATGCTCTTGGAGTGGAAGAATCAACATTGTGAAAATGACTATGCTACCCAAAGCAATCTACAGGTTCAAGGCAATCCCTATCAAACTACCACTGGCATTTTTCACAGAACTAGAACAAAAAATTTCACAATTTGTATGGAAACACAAAAGACCCCGAATAGCCAGAGTAATCTTAAGAAAGAAAAACGGAGCCAGAGGAATCAGGCTCCCAGACTTCAGACTATACTACAAAGCTACAGTAATCAAGACAGTATGGTACTGGCACAAAAACGGAAATATAGATCAATGGAACAGGATAGAAAGCCCAGAGATGAACCCACGCACCTATGGTCACCTTATCTTTGACAAAGGAGGCAAGAATATACAATGGAGAAAAGACAGTCTCTTCAGTAAGTGGTGCCGGGAAAACTGGACAGCTCCATGTAAAAGAATGAAATTAGAACACTCCCTAACACCATACACAAAAATAAACTCAAAATGGATTAAAGACCTAAATGTAAGGCCGGACACCATCAAACTCTTAGAGGAAAACATAGGCAGAACACTCTATGGCATAAATCACAGCAAGATCCTTTTTGACCCACCTCCTAGAGAAATGGAAATAAAAACAAAAATAAACAAATGGGACCTAATGAAACTTAAAAGCTTTAGCACAGCAAAGGAAACCATACACAAGATGAAAAGACAACCCTCAGAATGGGAGAAATTATTTGCAAATGAAGCAACTGACAAAGGATTAATCTCCAAAATATACAAGCAGCTCATGCAGCTCAACGTCAAAAAATGAACAACCCAATCCAAAAATGGGCAGAAGATCTAAATAGACATTTCTCCAAAGAAGATATACAGATTGCCAAGAAACACATGAAAGGATGCTTAACATCACTAATCATTAGAGAAATGCAAATTAAAACTACAATGAGGTATCACTTCACACCGGTCAGAATGGCCATCATTAAAAAATCTACAAACAATAAATGCTGGAGAGGTTGTGGAGAAAAGGGAACACTCTTGCACTGTTGGTGGGAATGTAAATTGATACAGCCACTATGGAGAACTGTATGGAGGTTCCTTAAAAAACTAAAAATGAAACTACCATACAACCCAGCAATCCCACTACTGAGCATATACCCTGAGAAAACCATAATTCAAAAAGAATCATGTACCACAATGTTCACTGCAGCTCTATTTACAATAGCCAGGACATGGAAACAACCTAAGTGTCCATCGACAGATGAATGGATAAAGATGTGGCACATATATACAATGGAATATTACTCAGCCATAAAAAGAAACAAAATTGAGTTATTTGTAGTGAGGTGAATGGACCTAGAAACTGTCATACAGAGTGAAGTAAGTCAGAAAGAGAAAAACAAATACCGTATGCTAACACATATATGTGGAATCTAAAAAAAAAAATGGTTCTGAAGCACCTAGGGGCAGGGCAGGAATAAAGACGCAGATGTAGAGAATGGACTTGAGGACATGGGGAGGCGGAAGGGTAAGCTGAGACAAAGTGAGAGAGTGGCATAGACTTATATATACTACCAAATGTAAAATAGATAGCTAGTGGGAAGCAGCTGCATAGCACAGGGAGATCAGCCTGGTGCTTTGTGTCCACCTAGAGGGGTGGGGTAGAGGGTGGGAGGGAGATGCAAGAGGGAGGAGATATGGGGATGTATGTATATGTATAGCTGATTCACCTGATTATACAGCAGAAACTAACACACCATTGTAAAGCAATTATACTCCAATAAAGATGTTTAAAAAAAAAAAAAAGAATCTCTGGGAGTTTGGCCCACACATCAGTGTTGTTTTTTGTTTTAGTTTTGGTTTTTTTAACACCCCATGGTCAAAAGCCACCAATGTAATCAATCAAAATCTTTCAAGGAACAGGTAGAATCAACATAGTAACTGCACTGATATTGCATCTAAAAACCTCCAGTGTTCAGAAGAATACTGGCAGAGTGCCAACTCCCTGGAAGCTCTCCTTAGAACTCCATCCAATTTTCTTGCCCTGGTACCATAACTCTTGCTATTACATTCGTGAAGGACACTAGCCTATGTGACCTGAGACTACAGTTCTACAGCTATAACTTATGCTAGTCTGCTTGTCACTGTCTATGGCTGGTTGCAAATGCACACACACACACCATTCCACCTGGGTTCCAGAGGAAACTATTGAATCAAATGCTGTTGGGTTTGTTTTTTTCCCAAAAACAAACTTTTTCTTTCTACAATCTTTTAGACCTGATGTGCTCTGAATATAATCATATTTTGTCATGTTTGTTCAGCCCAGAGTCATTGCTCCATGAAGATCTTTCTTCTACTTTACTGGCTCCAAAATGAATCTAACCTGTCTGGACACGTAGCCATTGTCATCACTATCTAACCTTTAAAATCACCAATATTAGTATCACTGAGACACAATATTGAGAAAGTATAAAATAAAATCTTTGTAGAACTCATTTCAATTGTCAACTCTTTTAAAGCAAATTCTTAATTATCTTACCCATTGAAATCTTTTGCCTCATTTTTGTAAAATGTCAACTAATTCTCTTTATAAAGTTCCAGACAGTGAATACAGGCTTTAAAAAAGATAATCAAGTGACTTCCCTGGTGGCGCAGTGGTTAAGAATCCTCCTGCTAATGCAGGAGACATGTCTTCCAGCCCTGGTGCAGGAAGATCCCGCATGCCGCGGAGCAACTAAGCCCGTGCGCCACGACTACTGAGCCTGCGCTCTAGAGCCCGCGAGCCACAACTCCTGAGCCTGAGTGCTGCAACTACTGAAGCCCGTGAGCCTAAAGCCCATGCTCTGCAACAAGAGAAGCCACCGCAGTGAGAAGCCCGTGCACCGCAAAGAAGAGTAGCCCCCGCTCGCCGCAACTAGAGAAAGCCTGCGCACAGCAACGAAGACCCAACACAGCCAAAAATAAAATTAATTAATTAATTAATTTTTAAAAAAAAGATAATCAAGTCCCATCTAGATCTTTAACTCTAAACTCTTTTCTACAACTTATTTATTCCCTGATCCATGAGAACCAATCCCAATTGGTTAAAAACAATATCAAATATATATATATTTACCCATGAGATGTGATACATTTTTTTTAATGAGCTAAAAAAAAAGGGGGGGTTTACTTCTTTCTAATAACATTAAAAAGCTTGTTTCAAGTCTTAGTTCTACTGATAAGTCATGTGACCTTTGGCTAGATGCCAGGGTGCCAAAAGTTTCCACAACTGTCAGCATTAAAACCACTACCATTGGGACTCCCCTGGCAGTCCAGTGGTTAAGACTTCGCTTTCCAATGCAGGGGTGTGGGTTCGATCCCTGGTCAGGGAGCTAAGATCCCACATGCCTCACTGCCAAAAAACCAAAACATAAAACAGAAGCAATATTGTAACAAATTCAATGAAGACTTTAAAAATGGTCCACATCAAAAAAGAAAAAACACTTTAAAAAAAAACACTACCATTTATCTCAAAAGCATTTTAAATATTGAAGTACTTATGAACAAAATGGTTAAAAAAAGTCTGGGATTCATTTCTGGGGGGCTAGAGAGGATGGGAGTGGTTTGAGTCTAGAAAAAAATAAGACAGTCCATATGCTGAAAATTGCTTAGGTTAAGAGTTTATTTTCTACTAAGTGATTGTAAAGATAAAACGACCAAAACCTCTGAAAAGTTAAAAAAAAATTTTTTAAATCTTTACCAATGCAAGATATGTTTAACAAATCTTGATACACATATCTGAGCTAATATAGGCATTTTTATCTTCCATACCCTCCTCAAATTGGAAATTGGCTAAATAAGTTGCGTTTTTTCAATGCAATCAAATCTAAATTGAAAATAGACTTTAACTGGACTATCCAGCATCTCACCTCTGAAAAGTAATATACAGTTTTTAACTAAACTCACCTAAATTTTCTAATTTAATATTCATAAACAAATCTTTGACAGGAAAGACAGGTCTTTGCAATCCCATTTTTCAGATGAGAAAACTGATACAGTTCTTTTTTTTAATTTGTTCCGATCTCAGAGCTCAGAATCATTCATCTGATTTTAAACTGGATTCTATTACTACATATTTTTCCCACACCTGTTGTCGTTTTAAACTGCATTATGACTGTGTTTAAGAAACATGCCATAAAACCCCACAGGTTTTCCTACTACTGGAGAACTCAGTCTCCATCCACACCAAACTGGAAAATCATGTTATAACCGTACCAACTTGTCTGAAATCTAACTTGAGAAAAGGTTAATTGTAAATATCTCCAAAGGAATTTGGTTCCGAAAGAATGTGAAAAACTGGACATGGGCAGCAGGCCACACTTCTTTCAGAAGGCATTGTGTGGTGAGTATCTGTGTGGAGAGACCAGGAAGAGTCATAAGGGCCCAGGGAGTTTCCAGGGGTGATGACAGACCGTCTCCTCCTCATCTTCCCACAAAATAGAAGTGGGGATTTCTTCCATTGCTGAACAGTCTTTAGGACTTCCCCAGGCTCCTTAAGAGAAGATACCAAAGTGGGGATCCCCACTCCTGGGGACTCCTGAAGCTTCCTTTAGGCTGAGGTTCTTGACTCCGGCTGCATTTGAAAAACACTGACAGAGGGAATGAAATACTGATGTCTGGGGCCCACCCCAGGTCAGTTAAATCAGTCTGGCGGGAGGTGAGGGGTGAGGCCCAAGCTTAGGTAGTTTTAGAGCCTTCCAGGTGATGTTAAAGTAAAGGAGAACCACTGCTTTAGGCTGTCTGTCTGATCACCACAGAGGCTTCTGTGCTCCACTTCCATTACTCAGACAAACTGGAAAGTATGAAGATTTGGGATCTGGCATCCTTTTGTTTTCCTATCCTTCAATGGCCCTCCATCCTTCCTCACATACCCAGCACTCTTATGTTCTATCTGGTTCTGCCTCCTTCCTGTATCTCCTCTCCAGACATCATTTCACAAGAAATGATCAGGAACCCTTTTACATTCAAACACGTAAAGCTGATCATCTAAAAATACTGCTCTCTTAGGGGCATTGACAGAACACGTAATGAGACTTGTTTATATGGTAGAATAAAGCCAAGGGAATTAAACTTTAATTCACCAAGGGCGACAGGCTCTGGCAGGGTCCCAGTGTCACTCCTCCACTCCTCCCATGCTTAGGAAACGTGACATCTATTTGGCCAGAAGAAGCCTGCTTCCTTTGCCCTGCTGGTCATAACTCCCTGGGCCTCACTTGACAGGACTGTGTCTTGGTTGGTCCCCCTCAGAAGCAGCCTCCCGCAAAACCTAAAAGAAGTGGAGAAACAGAAAAAAAACACGTTGACACCCAGAGACTTCTATGTGAATTGAAAAGTGATCAGAAAGCAGAATAATTCTGTTATGACAAGAACGAGCTTTCATATCCCTAAAAAAGGAATATTATGCCCCGAGCAAACATGGGGAGATAGAATATAATCCAAGAGTAAGGAGGCAAATAAACATTTAGCTAAATCCTACTTAACTATACCACAGACAGTCAAAACCAAACTGTATGTATCTCATGTGGTTTGAATTGAAGCGGATAGATCAGTGAGAGTATGAGTCATTTTGTTCTTTCAGGATGTTTCACTGGAGAATGGGCACTGCTACCCAAGCAATGCAGGCTTAAAGCAATCCAAACAGCAAAAGCCCCTGGGTCATCACAGCCTATTTACATCAAAATCAGTTTTTACTGTGTTTACATCCTCCGGGAAAGTCATAGCAGAACAAATAATGAGACTTTTGTGCATATGGCTTAGCAGTTATCAGAAGAAACCCAAAAGTCATCCTTTTTGAGGGGCTGGTTTAAAATATTTATTAAAATGCAACCAGTGTTTGAGCGCAGATTGCTTATTAAATATTCAGTCCAAGATTCTAAATGTAACAAGTCAACTTAATTATAAATGACATACAAATAATGAGGGGGACCTGAAAGCTCTCTGAATCACATTTCTGTAAATGTGTTATTAAAGAAGGTGAATGGGAAAGAAATATAGCAAATAAATGATATTCCATCCTAAGACCTAGTATATGACTTATGAATGGTTGCCACGGTAAAGGATGAAAAGAGAACAAACAAGCAATTGCTACAAATACATTAAACTTACAAAAACTTTTTCCGACCTGACTTTATGAAACAGAAGCAGCACCAGCCAAGACACTTTTTTTTTTTTTTTGGCTGCGTTGGGTCTTTGTTGCTGCGCGCGGGCTTTCTCTAGTTGCAGCAAGCAGGGACTACTCTTCACCGCGGTGCACAGGGTGCATGGGCTTCTCATTGCGGTGGCTTCTCTTGTTACAGAGCATGAGCCAGGCTTCAGTAGTTGCGGTGCGTGGGCTCTAGAGCGCAGGCTCAGTAGTTGTGGCCCACGGGCTTAGTTGCTCAGTGGCATGTGGGATCTTCCCAGACCAAGGCTCGAATACGTGTCCCTTGTATTGCCAGGCAGATTCTTAACCACTGGCCCACCAGGGAAGTCCCCAAGACACTTTTAGATGGTCTTTTTGTGGTAAGAAATAATTTGAGGTTATTCTATTCTTAGAAGTTTGGAAGGAATCTGTTGACATATGGCTTTAACAAATTACAAACACCCCCAAATTTTTGTTAGGAAAATATACTGCCAACTGTGAAACATGTGGCTTATTACTATTTGGGAAATGCTTGGATAATAATTTAATAATAATCATAGCAATACTTTAAACTTCTGAATATTTTATAAATACTATTTACCGTAGCCTGTTGGCTAAGTTCGCACTGGAGGCTTCAAATTTACTTTAATAATAATGATGAGGGACTTCCCTGGTGGTGCAGTGGTTAAGACTCCACGCTCCCAATGCAGGGGGCCTGGGTTCGATCCCTGGTCTGGGAACTAGATCCCACATGCATGCTGCAACTAAGAGTTCGCATGCTGCAACTAAGGAGGCTGCCTGCCGCAACTAAGACCCAGCACAACCAAATAAATAAATAAATATTTAATAATGATGATGATGACATCTAAAATTCACTCAACCCTATCCATGTGCCCAGGATTGTGTGTATTATCTCATAAAATCATCATTCTTTCCATTTTGCCTATGACGAAAGAGGCTCTGAGAAGTTAAGTGACTTGCCCAATCAAGGCCACTGTGCATAGACAGCAGATTTCAGTTCCAGATCTATTTTGCATGTCTTTACTTTTAACCACTATGCTATAGTGTCTGCCTATAGAAACTCATCAGCAAAGTAAGACAGTATAGTCTAGTTACACTATCAATTGGAAAGTGTAGACATACACAGTTATGTCAAATATTCAAATATTCTCTAGCACTTTGTACCATTAGTAGCATTTTTTTTTATTTTGTGGGAGACAAAATAAAGTAAACAAAATATACTTTATGTTATAAGAGAAAATCTTCACAACTTTGATGCAAGCAAAGTTTTTTTAGGACACAAACAGCTGAAAAAATAAGAAAAAATTCATAAGTTAGACTTCATCAAAAATTTTAAAATATTGTGTCTTCTCTTCAAAAGACACCATTAAGAAAAAGAAAAGCACCCTGTGTACTGGGAGGAAATACATGTAGTGCAAATAGCTGACAAAGGACCCGTGTCCAGAAACTATAGAGAACCCTTACAACTCAATCAGGAAACAATAACCCAGTTAAAAACATGGGCAAGTGATATGAACAGATACTTTACCAAAGAAGATTTATGGATGGCTGATCAGCAAATGAAAAGACACTTAGCATTATCAGTCAGAGAGAAATGCAAATGCAAATTAAAACCAAAAGGAGATACCACTACACACCCACCAGAATAGCTGAGAGTAAAAAGACTGAAAATATCAAGTGTCACCAAGGATGTAGAGCAACTGCTGGTGAGAAGGTAAAATGGAACAATAGCTTTGGAAAACAACTTGGCAGTTTCTTATAAAGTTAAATATATTCTTACCATATGACCTAGAAATTCTAAGTATTTACCCAAGAAAACTGAAAACATATCCATGCAAAGTTTTGTACACAAATGTTTTATTAGCATTTATTCAACTTTACTCATAAGAGTTTCAACTTGGAAATAATCCAAATGGCCATCAACTAGTGAATTAATAAACAAGTTGTGGTGTATTCCTTAAAATCAAAGATTATCCCAAAATAAAAAGGAATGAACTACTGATAGATGCAACAACATGAATGAATCTCAAAAAAAAAAAAATTATGCTGATAAAAGACACCAGACACAAGAGGGTACATACTGTAACAATTCCATTTATGTAAAATTCTAGGAAGGGCAAATACATTCTATAGTGATCTGTATCATCTATTTTTCTTCTCTGCTGGATCTTTCCCATTAGAATAAAACATGCTGTTCTTTCTCTCACTTCCACCCCTGTCATTAAGAAGCACATCAGTTGTTGCCTGGAGCCAGGATTGGGGAAATAAATGTACTGCAAAGAAAGGGGCAAAAGGAAATTTTTTAACAGGATGGAAATGTTCTATATCTTGATTGTGGTAGTAGTTACAGGTGTATTAAGTTTTTCAAACTCATTGAAATGCACACTTAAAATAATGGGTATTTTAAATTGTATCATATATATGTATATGTATATATGTATTGTGCGTATAAATATATATATATATATATATATATATATATATATATATGTTAGTAAATGGTATAGAGGAAAACAAAGCAAGGAATGTAGTGTTGGTGTCATTTTTAAATAGGTAGAAGCAGGGAGACCAATTAGGAGGTCATTGTCATAATCCAGGAGAGACAGACGATGGTGAGTTAGACCATAATGACAACAATGCAGACAGTGAGAAGTGGTCAGATTTGGATAGATCTTGAAGGTAGAGCCAACAGGACTTGCTCATGACTTGTATTTGGGGTTTGAATAAAAGAGGGGAGTCAAGCATGAGTCCTAGAACTTAAACCTGAGCAACTCTCTGATGGCACTGAAATGGGGGAAAAGTTCATGAAGAGGTTTTCAGGAAAAGATCAGGAATTCATTTGGAGACATGTTAAGTTTGAGATGCATGTTAGGAATCCAAGTAGAGATGAATCTAGAGTTCAGGGGAGAATTCTAGACTAAAAATATAGCTTTAGAAGTCATTAGCATGGAAATGGTGTTTAAAGCACAAGACTGGATGAACTCATTAAGAAAGTAGAGAGAAAAGAAAAGAGCTCAAAGGACTGAGTATATAGCACTTCAGTGTCAAGAAGTCAAATAGCTGAAGAGGAATCAGCGTAGAGACTGAGAAGGAGTGACCAGTGGGCTAGGAGGAAAACCAGGAGTGTGCCTTTTCCTGGAAGCCCTGGTAAGGGCAGGTGGGGGGAGAGAAGTGTTTTTAAAGAGGGCGTGAACAACTGTGCTAAATGCTGCTGATGGATCAAGTAAGTTGAGGACTGAGAACTGACCATTGGCTTTAGCAATGTGATGGTCAATGGTAACCTTGACAAGAGTAGGTTTGGTGGAGGAAGAGAGCAAAACCTCACTGGAGAGGGTTAAACTGAGAACGTGAGGAAATAACTGGAGACAGTAATAGAGAAAAGTTTTAAAAGAAATTTTGTTTGTTTGTTTGTTTTTAACATCTTTATTGGAGTATAATTGCCTTACAATGGTGTGTTAGTTTCTGCTTTATGACAAAGTGAATCAGTTATACATATACATATATCCCCATATCTCTTCCCTCTTGCGTCTCATGGGAGAAGTGAAATGGCACAGGAGTCATTGCGAAAAGGGAGGATAAAGAAAGGATTTGGGAGACAAAGAAGAAATAACTGGGTTGATGTTGATGGGAATGGTCCAGTGGAAAGGAAAAACTGATGTGGTGAAGAGAAGGGATAACAATGTCCTTGAGTAGGCAAGAGGGGATGGGAGTGAGTGGCAGGTAGACCATAATCTGAGAAACGTTAAGACAGAAAATGACCCTCAATCAGACTTTCCATGACACATGTGTTGTGATTCTCTGGGTGCCCCCAATGCTCTATATCTTCCAGATGTGGACCATTTGTAGATAAAGAAAAACCTCCCCTTGCCCAGCTGAATGTCTGTGGACCATGTTTGCTCTGACCTCTCACCCCACTACGAGCCTGGCTCTTCATGCCACAGATTTTATTGCCAAGTTTCTGAATGTTGCAAACATTCTTCTCCAATTAATGGGATGTGACTTTTCCGTAAAAGTAGCAAATACATTTCTTTTTTGCCTAATTTTGACATTTTCACATTTGATGGATGTTGAATTATTTTCCCAAATAGTTTTTGGCAGGATGAAACCAAGTGAGCTTATTTTAGTGCTCTCTCTTGTTTTTCCTGTGGCATTTTCACTTATGCCAACCCAGCTAAGGAATGAGGCATGGTGCTGAGTGGCTGCCGTGGAACTAGTAGGCTGTGTTCCCAATTCAGGAGGTAGGTCAGGGAGCAGTCCTGTGGAGTCCACAAAAACCACAAAGTTAAAAAAAAATATTTTGTAAACAAAGCCACTAAAAAAACAACAATGGTTACATAAAGGCTCTAACCATCCAGTTATATAATCCAAGATGGAGTAAAAGAATTTTAAGCAAAAAAGCCCAAGGTACATATTGTAGGATGAAGCCCTAATACATATGCCTAACCAGTTTAACCACTGTAGTTACGCCTTGACTGCCAGAAGCATAAATATTTTGAAAGTCTTTGACATTTTTATTATTCTAAGAGTGTGTTTCTAGTTTCCATGCGATAGAATTGGAGCGCATACTGCTATAATTACCTCCTATCTCTGGTTAACTCAGCATGAAAAAATGGTTATGTGAATTCACTCAAAAACTTTAATGACAGCCTTCTATGTGTTAGGCATTGTGCTAGGCAGTGGGGATTTTAAAATGATGACGGCATGCTCCCTGCTTTTGAGGATATGGCTGTCTAGTTGGGGAGATAAACAAGAGAACTGCAATATGATATAGTAAATGGAACACATTTAAAAGTGATTGACTAGGTTATTAGAAGAGTACAAAAGAGGAGCCTTAACCCATCTGGGGGAAGTGTGGAAGCTAAGGGGCTTCTGGAAATTTCACAGGTAATGGGAACACCAGAAACCAAGCAGATGACAAGGAGCTGAATGGGGAACCAAAGCTGTTCAACCCTACTGCCCCATAGGTTAGGATACTGGGATAGGGTAGACTTGGTAGGCAAAGGCCAACAGCGGCCAGCCTTGAATGTCCCATGAAGGCGTCATGTAGGTAACAACCACCTACTGAAGGCTTTAGCAGGAGAGTGACATGGTCGGATGTTTATTTTAGATAGACTTCTGGTGAAGGAATTTTACAGGCAAGTGTAAGTGGGGTTCTCCCAGAAGCAGACCCTGAACCAAGGATTTGAGCGCAAGTGATATTTTTAAGGAAATTATTCCAGAAGAAACTAGTAAGTAAGTAGGAGAAACAGGATAGAGAAAGGTAAGAAGCCAAGCACAGGAGCAGTTTCAAGTTCAATCCTAGACTCAGCCTGATCCTGTGTGGAGCTCTGGAGTATAAAGTACACCTCAGTTCATTGCAGCACTATTCACAATAGCCAGGACATGGAAGCAACCTAAATGTCCATCGACAGGTGAATAGACAAAGAAGATGTGCTACATATATACAATGGAATATCACTCAGCCACAAAAAAAGTGAAATAATGCCATTTGCAGCAACATTGATGGACCTAGTGATGATCGTACTGAGTGAGGTAAGCCAAAGACAAATATCGTATGATATCACTTATGTGTGGAATCTAATTAAAAAAAAAAGATACAAATGAACTTATTTACAAAACAGAAATAGACTCACAGATGAAGAGAGAAAACTTATGGTTACCAAAGGGGGAAGGGGGGGTGGGAGGTATAAATTAGCAGTTTGGGATTAACATATACACACTACTATATATTAAAAAAAGATAACCAACAAGGGTGTACTGTATAGCACAGGGAACTATACACAATTTTTATTTTTTTTTTGACCACACCACGCGGCTTGTGGGATCTTAGTTCCCCAACCAGGGATTGAACCCAGGCCCTCAGCAGTGAAAGCATAGAGTCCTAACCACTGGACCGCCAGGAAATTCCAAATACTCAATATTTTGTAATTACCTAAAAGGGAAAATAATCTGAAAAAGAATATATATATGTATTCAGTTATACATATATATATTCAGTTATAAATATATAACTGAATCACTGTGCTGTACACCTGAAACTAACACAACATTGTAAATCAACTGTACTTCAGTAAAAAAAAAAAAAAAAATTACACCTCAGAGTTTGCCCCACCTTAAGGCAAGTAGCTGGGATTTTGTACTCCCACACCATTTAGTTGTCACCTACTGGCCACTCTGGTGGAAATGAAGACTCTTGGGCAGTTCCTGTTTTCCCTGTGGGCTAGGCAGCTCCATTGCCAAAGGACAGTCCTCTTTCCATTACAGTTCCAGAAAAGCATGCACAGCCTGGTGGTGGACAAACAGAGGTGGTGAAAGGGATGAAAGCAGTTTGAGCAGGGTACCAACAGTGTCCACAGGGGACAAAACTGGAGTAAAGTAGGACTTTTTGTTTCTTTTTACTATTTTTTTTTTTACTGGTATTTTTTTACTATTTTTTTAAATTCATTTTTAAAAAATTTTTATTTTGTATTGGTATATAGTTGATTTACAATGTTGTGTTAGTTTCAGGTGTACAGCAAGGTGATTCACTTATACATATACATAATATATTCTTCTTCAGATTCTTTTCCCATCTAGATTATTACAGAATACTGAGTAGAGTTCCCTGTGCTATACAGTAGGTCCTTGTTGATTATCTCTTTTATATATAGTAGTGTGTATCTGCTAATCCCAAACTCCCAATTTATCCCTCCCCCCACCTTTCCCTTTTAGTAACCATAAGTTTTCTTTCTATGTCTCTGAGTCTGTTTCTGTTTTGTAAATAAGTTCATTTGTATCATTTTTTCAGATTCCACATCTAAGTCATATCACATGATATTTGCCTTTCTCTGACTTATTTCACTTAGTATGATAATCTCTAGGTTCATCCATGTTGCTGCAAATGGCATTATTTCATTCTTTTTCATGGCTGAGTAATAGTCCTTTGTATATATGTAGCACATCTTCTTTATCCATTCATCTGTCAATGGACATCTAGGCTGCTTCCATGTCTTGGCTATTGTAAACAGTGCTGCAATGAACATTGGGAGTGCATGTATATTTTTGAAGTATGGTTTTCTCAGGGTATATGCCCAAGAGTGGGATTGCTGGGTCATACGGTAACTCTATTTTTAGTTTTTTAAGGAACCTTCATACTGTTCTCCATAGTGGCTGCAACAATTTACAATCAGTAATATATTCAATAGATAGCTCTAACTCCTACCGCATTCCTAAATCTTACCCCATCTCTGACTGCCATTTCACTTCTGAGTAAGTGGTGACATCATTTCCATCCTTGAGCTAACTAAAGGGATAAAGGACAAGGTGATAATCAGGGATAGGGGAGGAGGATAAGTAGAGTACACATTAACTGACAATCAAGAACAACGGTTCTTTTAAAACAGAGTCAAACCTCTCCAAAAAGCAATGTTTCCAAGTAAAAGAGTATGTATAAAATTGACACTTACCTGACTTGAGAAAGGAAACCAGTTAGGAGGGTATTGCAGTACCCTGGTGAGGGAGGAGGAGGGTTTGAATCAGGAGTGAAGAGGAGCCAAAGGATTCAGGAAATATTTAGCCCCTTAAAGAGGTAGAATTGGTTAAACGTTAGCCATGAGTCAAGGCAGATCCTCTGGTTTTTAGCCTGGGGATCAGGGTGGGTAGAAATGTCATTAAATGAAACAGAAAAATACAAGAAAAAGAATGAGTTTGGTGTGAGGAGAGGATGATGATCTCACAGCATCTTATTCTTGTACGTTTTTGTATTTTCATAATGAGACCCAAACCATCTATACCCATATTGCCTTCTGTCTACATTAACATGACACGACCATTCAAATGTCTGCGTTAGTAGAACTTGACTATTCCAAGAAAAACTCTTGCCCATGAAAATGAAGTTCCAAATAGCATTATTGTTACAGGAACTTCTCCCAAATCTGTCTATCTAAACAATAAACTACTCCACTAGCCCTCAGTAGAGTAAATCACCCCTTCTTGGGTAAATATATATTTACAGAGTTTCTTTTGAAAGGGTGCTAAGCTGTTATCCTGTCTCAGCTTGGCCCTGGTGTTTGTGAGGTGTGTGTGATGAGATTATGCAGTGACGTTGAAGGTTATTTTTCCAAACTATGTTAGGGTTTTGAAGTAATCTCTGACTTTCAGAAGCCTAAGAATATTAATTTACCTCCTTAGTTTTACTGTAACCAGGATCTCAGAAGTGACAAATTGTTTGGTTGACAATTAGAACTGTCAATTGATTAGAATAAAGTCGCATTTTCTTTTTTTTTTTTTTTGCCTCACCACTCAGCTTGCAGGATCTCAGTTCCCCGACCAGGGATTAAACACAGGCCCCCTGCAGTGGAAGCACAGAGTCCTAACCACTGGACTGCCAGGGAAGTCCCAAGTCACATTTTCAATAACCAGAACTCTTAAATGATTTTGGGTCTCTTAGCATTATAGTGTTTACATGTTATAGTACAATGGGAGTATATGGGGTATACAAACATACTAGCTTCCAAAAGAAGAACAAAATTCACACTAATTTTTGTGAGGCTTTATTATAAAAATGCATTTTACGATGAGTCTGGTGTTGAGAAATTGGAATTAGAATATACATTTTAGTATCCTAGATCCCCTTCTTGCAATGTAGTCAAAATAAAATGAGAGGAGTCTGTGTGAGTAAGACATGTGCCGTTCAGTTTCCTGGTGTTTGTACTGAATTGAGAAAGGCAACACATATGAGAGTTCATCCCCAAAGAACCACTGTAACCCCTTTAGAGGACTGAAAATAATATAAAAGCAAAGCTAAACTTTACTCCAATTTCTCAACAGAAAAGACAAGCATTTCAGTTACATAAAACACATCAACAAGGTTTGAATACAAGCACTTAAATGTTAAGATAAGCTAATATAAATTCAAGCCCTCTTTCTGGTTTCTCTAAGAAAGATCAATTACATCAGGTAGGTGAAGAAATCCAGTAGGGAATAAAAGTGTTCCAAAAAATCAGTTTTCTCCCCTCCAGTGGCAGTTCCAGGGGGTACCTTGTGGGCAGGGAAGTCGGGGGGGGGGACTTTAATTCCCTATAACTTCCCCTTCTCCAAAGACATTTACCAAAACCAAACAAACCTACAAGTAAAAACTATGCTTGTTTAGCCAACGCAGCTTCAAGACAAGCTCTCCAGTCCATTCTGGTAACTCACTGCTGTCCCTAAACCATTCTTTATAGAGATTCTGGAATCTTCACTCACTCAAGGACACAGTAAGGGGTCTTTAGTAGTCAGAGCCCTCTGTTCTTGTGACACTTCATTAACAACTTGTTGTAAAGAGTCTTTTCTTTGACCTTGATATTTTTCCAGAAAAGTGAATTATTTATTTCCACTTATATCCACATATGCTGTGCAGAAGCCACCCATTTATCTGACATGTTTTATTAAGGATACCAGATGTTCCTGCAGTAAGTTTTAGGTATCACACCCTCTGACAACAGAGGAAAAACAGACCTTCAAGTCAATGTACACAGAGAATTCATACGTCTCTGTGAATTAAATTTATTTTCTGAGACCTTGGCATACAGAGGCTGAGAATTACCCAGTTCTACCTCCTAACATGTAAATAACATTAATTTATTCACTTACCCTCCCTCCCATCCACCCAGCTCTTCCCTGCCTACCACTGCCCCAACCCAGGGGTTATTGAAAGCTATTTAAACTTACAGTTTTGGGACTTCCCTGGTGGTGCGGTGGTTAAGAATCCGCCTGCCAATGCAGGGGCCACGGGTTTGATTCCTGGTCGGGGAAGATGCCACATGCCATGGAGCAACTAAGCCCATGCACCGCAACTACTGAGCCCACAAGCTGCAACTATTGAAGCCCGGGTGCCTACAGCCCATGCTCCGCAACAAGAGAAGCCACTGCAATGAGAAGGCTGCGCACCACAACGAAGAGTAGCCCCCGCTTGGCACAACTAGAGAAAGCCTGCACGCAACAATGAAGACCCAACGCAGCCAAAAAAAAACCAAAAAAAACTTGCAGTTTTACTGTCTATATATCTGTTAAGTCAGGCTTTTGGACAATAGTTTACTTTGATTCTCCTGAATCAAATAGGCTAAGCTAATTAGTCATTAGCATTTATGTGCTGCTAATTACCACCAGTGAGAGGTGCCTGGGAGACGCCAACACAGAGTGTTAGAGCAATTTGCTTTGTGGGTTGGAGAGGTGGTTTGATTCCATTTTCTATTATATCCTCAGTACAGACTAGTCCCAGTGGTGTTGGAGATTTGAAGTGGCATTTCACTTTCAGCAAAGGAGATTCTTCCTCCTACTCGGACATTTTCACGCTAAAACAGCCCACTTGTCAAAACTCTTAGCTATTGTGGTGACAGATGTTACATGATACGCGGCTAGATAGAAAGCTGGCATCTGACATCTTTTAGCTGCACAGGCACACATGTCAATATGCCGTAAAACGCAGACACTTTCCCATAGAATCTGGATGAACACTTCTTGCGGAGCCTTTGCTTTATCAATTTGGAACAGATGGGTGGCTGTTTTTCTGATGTTTTTATGACAAGCAGCAGCAACTACTAATCATAGTACTGAGAACTGTTGTTGTCTGATGCTGTTCTTTTTCTATGTCACCCATTAAGTCACTGTTCTGCTCCTGAACGGAGAGTTAAAAAAAAAAAAGAAAGAAAGAAAAAGAAAAGAAAAAGAAGAAGAGGTAAAGGAAGATTAGTTGATGGTTCTCAGGGAGAATGAGAGAGCCTTTGGCCTTTGGACCTAGGGTTTTTCTCTCGTTTTCTCATGCTTTCAAATCTGGGTCTGTACACTGTTACCTGTACTGAATTCTGAAAATCTTCCTAGGCCCCAAACTTTGAACCCAGGTATCTGGGGAGTGTCTTAAGGGGGCAGCAGAGGGAGAAGGGCTGGTTTAGCTAGTGCCAAATAGGACCTGAAGTTCCCATCAGCACAATCATTCTTTAATATTTTTTACTCTTAGCACAGGAGCTATGGTTGGTCCCTTTTTTGCCTTCACATGCTGCCATCTGAAGGCTCTGCAGATTCACTTTAACCTGATTTTATTTATACAAAAAATTTAGGGGGTACAGACTGAGCTCTCCTGGGTGGATCAGCCCATAGCCCAACCCCATGTGACAGTCCTGTGTCACGCATGCCATCTAGGCGTCCCTGGCACCTCAAATCAAGCATATCAAATTGCCAGAGGGTTTCATCATCTCATTGGGTAGCAGAGGGTGGTTTCGGGAGCCAGGGTGCCAGAAAAAAGGATCAAAGTTAGCTTAGCATGTCCCTGTGAACTTCCAAAAGCAACACTGCCTTTCCTCCCCACAACGTCCACTTTCACAGCGTGGGGACTCCCTGCGAGGTTCATGGGGATGTCCAGGTTTGTTTGCTTTTGAAAGAGAGTGTAAAATTACTTCATTTCTTTAGTGACAGTCACACTGCTTACAAGCTGGCGGATAGATACAGAATTCACGGAGTGTGACACGGCGCTCTGTGGGTCCAAAGCAGGGAAGGAAAACCACAGAGTGATTCAGCGCCCTGAAGGCTCTATTCACAGATGGTGGAGAGGAAGGAGCGTGGTCCAGATCCAGGAGGGGCGGCCTCTTGTCCCACAGCTAGGCAGGGGGAAATAAAAACAGCTAAACCGGGAATTCCATGACACTTATAGTCCTTACTAGTATCTAGGATGCAAAAATTCCACCTGGGGACTTCCCTTGTGGCTCAGTGGTTAAGAATCCGCCTTCCAATACAGGGGACACGGGTTCCAGCCCTGGTAAGGGAAGATCCCACATGCTTCGGAGCAACTAAGCCCTTGCGCACGTGTCCGTGCTCCGCAACAAGAGAAGCCACCGCAATGAGAAGCCCTCTCACTGCAACGAAGAGTAGCCCCCGCTTGCCACAACTAGAGAAAGCCCGCATGCAGCAACGAAGACCCAATGCAGCCAAAAATACTAACTAACTAAATAAATAAATAAATTCCACCTGGAATTTAGAAATTGTGTCCTGGCAAAAATGCGAAATATAAGCGCAGTGGTTCATGGTGTGGAATTTGGAGTCAAACATTCACACTCCAGCTGCTTCAGTCACTTGTTTACTGTGTGACCTTGGGAAAATTACTTAAATTTGGTTTCCTCATCTATAAAATGAGGATAATAATAGTATCCATTATACAGGGTTATTGAGGATCAAATGAAATACTGTGTGTAAAACGCTCAGAGCAGTGTCTGGCACGGAATAAATGCTGCACAAATATAAATATTGTTATTATTTAGATCAATAGATCGAGGTACAGGGAAGAGATGGTGAAGGCAGAAAGGAGGAGGATTTGTATATGACCATGGTTCCCTTTAAAGATTTTCCCCTAAATATATTATCTTGAGGGTTCAGTAAATTCAACCTGTTCCAAAAGGGTATTTAGAAATCCTTTGCATTCCTATCTGCAGGATGAAATCTGACATTTACATTTACTTTATCAATTCAAGTTTACAGGGACTTTTCTCTATTCCTGTGGATTTTACCTAGAAGCAGGCTACATTGTCCCCAGATAATGCCTTAGGATGGCCTCCCGAAAGAAGTAATACCATAGCAGGGATTACTGACAGAGAAGTTAGTTCTCTTTCTCACTTAGTTATCTTTTTTTGTTCTTCTTCAATAAATGCTGTAACTATCTAGTAAAGCAGCCACGTATAAATATTAAGTAATATTGGTAAAGTCGTATGTTTAAATAAATATAGAAAAACTACATTCTCAACTCCAATTTGATTTAATTTGGTTTGATTTCCGGCTTAAGGAGAACACTTCTTTCTGCTCATCAAAAATCTTTACCTTTAGATAAAAAAGGGTCGGCAATTTTATTTTGATAAATATCCAATAATACTAAGTAGCCCGGAAAATGGTCCTACAACAGCTTCCTTAAGTGAGAAAAAGGAAATATTTGATAATCATATATAATATTTTATTTTAGGGTCGAAGATTCAAATTTTATCCTGAGTACAAACCTTTTCAATTTCAAAAAGAAATAAAAATCTTCTGGAAAAAAAAAAAGAAAGAAAGAAAGAAAGAAAAAATACATAAACCTCCGAGGCAACTTAGTTAAAAATCCCTTGCCTTTATTTACCATTTTTGTAAGACAATTTGCCACCTGTTTACACTTAATCAAGAGACAAGAAGTAGCCTTACTAATGCTCTCTTTGTTCTTAGAATACCTGGTAGTAACTTTTCCTTTCCCAGTGTCTCCTCTGCTTTTCCAGTTTTCTGACTACCCATCCTATTTAAAAAGAGAAGGAGAGATTTCAAAACAAAACAAAATAAAACAAAACCAGGGCTTCCCTAGTGGCTCAGGGGTTATGAATCCGCCTGCCAATGCAGGGGACATGGGTTCGAGCCCTGGTGCAGGAAGATCCCACATGCCGCGGAGCAACTAAGCCGGTGCACCACAACTACTGAGCCTGCACTCTACAGCCTATGAGCCACAACTACTGAAGCCTGCGTGCCCAGAGCCGGTGCTCCGCAGCAAGAGAAGCCACCACAATGAGAAGCCCATGCACCACAACAAAGAGTAGTCCCCGCTCTCAGCAACTAGAGAAAACTCGCGTGCAGCAGCAAAGACCCAATGCAGCCAAAAATTAAATAAATGAATAAATAAATAAATAAATTTTAAAATAAAACAAAAAGAAAATAAAAGCAAGTAGTAGCAGGACTTTCCTGGTGGCACAGTGGTTAAGAATCCGCCTGCCAATTCAGGGGACACGAGTTCGAGCCCTGGTCCGGGAAGATCCCAAATGCCGCGGAGCAACTAAACCCGTGTGCCACAACTAACTGAGCCTGTGCTCTAGAACCCACGAGCCACAACTACTGAAGCCCGCGCGCCTAGAGCCCATGCTCCACAACAAGAGAAGCCACCGCAATGAGAAGCCCGCACATGGCAATGAAGAGTAGCCCCTGACCCGCCGCAACTAGAGAAAGACTGCACGCAGCAACAAAGACCCAATGAAGCCAAAAATAAATAAATAAATTTATTTAAAAAAAACAAGTAGTATCTTTTAATATGATAGGAGCAGAGTGCAGGCCATATTGTATTTTCTAATGAAATATATTTCTACCTCACTGCAGGTAGCCCTCTACTTTGATATACAATACATGTCTGTACATTTCTGTAAATGTGTTCGAAGATCAGATTGTGAAAATGGAAAATGAGATTCACATGCTGTGAAACTGAATAGGGGCCCCCAAGGACGTCCACATCCTAATCCCCAGAACCTGCAAATATGTTACCTTACATGGCTTAAGGAATTTTGCAGCTATGATTAAATTAAGGATCTTGAGCTGGAGAGATTATTCTGGATTACTTAGGTGGACCCACTGTAATCACAAGGGTCCTTATGAGAAAGAGGCAAGATATCAGAAGAAGAGGAGACACCGTATTCTACCTTTGAAGATGGAGGAAGGGGCCTCTAAAAGCTGGAAAAGGCAAGGAAACCGATTCTCCCCTAGAGCCTCTAGAAGGAATGCAGTCCAGCAGACCCATGTTAGACTTCTGACCTACAGAAATGTAAGCTAATATACTTGTCATGTTGAAGCTGTTACATATGTAGTAATATGTTATAGTAGCAATAGCAAAGTAATACACGTGTTATATGGCGCCTGTGGATACCAGAGGAATAAAATATATTATAAAATTTCTCAATTATAGTTCCCACTTTCGCTGCCACTTTCAGTAGCTGAATGGTTCTGACCAGGTAAGAATCTTCCCAGGTTCCCAGGTCCCATGATGGGAGGTGGGAGGATGTGTGCAGTGAAAGGGACTCAGTCAGCTGTCCCCCGTCACCCTAGGGCTTCAGGAAATTAAGCGAGGTACTGCCAAATCCACCCCCAGTTCTCCCTGCCCTCTCATGCCCACTGCCTCCCATTCTGCGGTCTTTACACCACAGGCAATTCAGATCGCTAACCTGCCTCATGTATATTTCAGGGCGATGGGTGTAAAAGGAGTCTGTCTTCCTCTGCAACCCCAGTCAAGCAGTGCTCTGATCCACTGTACCCTAAATGCACACAGCTGCCTGCCAAGCAACACTTAGCTGATTGTCCAGCAAACCTGTCCTTGCACCATGCTCACCTTTGAGAACTGTAAGGAGGGAGAGTGGGGCAGGACAAGGGGATGATACCTGCCCTGGGTGTTTTCCTTGTGTGAGCCAACAAGCTGGAAGGCCCAGAGATGGGGGTGGCAGAATGGTGGCAACGGTAGGGGGAGCACCAGCAAGACCAGAGTCCTGCCCATCAAAGGTTTTTAAACAAAGATACATACCTGTTTCCACTCTCACCCTGAATTTCTGCTCAAAGAGTAATAAGAAGTGATCTAAACAGCTAGTTTGGAAAGTCTACGGAACAAAGGCATAATTCACTTGATGTGGTTTGGAATTGCCCCAATCTGCTTCATATCTGACAAACTTAATAATTAATATGGCCTTCACCACTTTAAATACAGAGCTAAATTTGATAACATTTTATAAAGATGGGGTGTTGGGGTAGATAGGCCAAATGTTTTCTCCTGTGAACCAGTTCAAACTGAAATCAAGCCCTTTTTTCCCCTAAATTTAATGATCTAAAAAGTCAGTCCCAGGACTTCCCTGGTGGCACAGTGGATAAGAGTCTGCACTCCCAATGCAGGGGGCAAAGGTTAGATCCCTGGTCAGGGAACTAGATCCCACATGCATGCCGCAACTAAGACCCGGTGCAACCAAATAAATAAATAGATAAATAAATTTTTAAAATATTTTTAAAAATAATAATAAAAAAATAAAAAGTCAGTCTCCTATTGTCCTAAAATCTTTCTTTGTGTTGTTGGGTTGCTGACCTTGGTACTAAATATTTCATCCTTTTGTACTATGCAGATTGGTATTATTATATACTTTAGGACTCCTTAGATTTTATTTTCAGGAGCTCAGGTTTTTTTTTTCCAAAAAGCAAGAAGAGGATTCCAAATATTGAGACAAAATTTGGTTTTATGAAAGGCGGAAGAAGAAAATGGAAAGAGCCCTGATTTTATCATTAGACGACCTCAGTTTTTCTCTCAGCTCTGCAACTTCTTAGATAGACACTAGCCAAACCATTTAACCTTTCTCAGGTTCCATCCCCATCCATAAACTGAAATATTCATAGCACCTACCTCTTGGAGTTATTCGAAGGAGTAAATGAGATACTCTATGCAAGATGTTTAACATAATGTCTGACACATAGGATGTACTCAATAAACATTAGTAATTCTTGTTATTTTGTTTTTGTCCTTACTATCTTTATTTGATTCTCTCACTGAGTTGTTTGGAAGCCAAATGAGGTCACTTCCTCCAAACATTTATTGAGTTTTTGCTATGTGCCAAACATTACAATGGGGGCAGAATACAAACGTGAGTGTCTTTGAGGAACTTACACAGGAAGGCACTGATTTGATAAAATAAAGCTCTACAGCTCTAAATACAGATATAAATGTAAAGTACAATTCTATAGCTCTACAGCAATAAGGAATTAGAATCAACCTACCCTCAGTTCATCAAGCATAACTTGGTTAAGTATGGTAGGCATCTTCCCAGGCTGCCTCATAGGAAAATCTCATGAAAAATTGGAAACTTATACTATTGCTATATCATCTATGTGATCTTAAAGAGTTATTACGAGTTCAGTTTTTCTTGAAAATCACTGAATATTCACCTCTATTCCTGTTATGAGGTAATTAAAAAATTTTTTTAATTAAACACAAAACCAGTTTTATCTATTAGGTACCACAGGAGAATCATCAGAAATATAAGACATGACAAGTTTATAGACAAGTTTTTAACCTAGTTAGCAAGATAATAGGTAAGCACATGAAACAACTAGACAACAACTCAGGAAAGTGTATAATTGGTGTAGTCTGTGTGGAAAGTCAGAAGAGAGAGGTATCAATGGATAGAAATGTGTTGCTGACCCCTTGGTGCTTAGTTCCAAAATTACAGTAAAACACGTAAAATGAGAACCACAATAATTATGGTTGAAGATGAAATACAGAGAATCATTTACCATGACCTTTCTAGAAACCACCAAGCAAATGAACTTGAAAAGCTTTACTTGACCCTTATTTCCACCCAAGCATTCTTCCTACTTCTCTTTTTTTCACTGACAAACTTTTCTTAGAAAAATAACTTATGGGAATTCCCTAGTAGTCCAGTGGTTAGGACACAGCACTTTCACTGCTGGGGCCCAGGTTCAATCCCTGGTCAGGGAACTAAGATCCTGCAAGCCACACGGTGCAGCCAAAAAAAAAAAGGAAAAGAAAGAAAAAGAACTTATGCTCATCATAGAAAATTCAAAAAACTCAAAAGTATAAAAAATTAAAATCATTTATAATTTAATACTGCAGAGATAAGCACTAGTAATATTTTGTCTTTTTTCTAGGAATTTCTTTAAAAAAGATTAAGATTTCACATTCGTAAGTGAGATGTCAACTGAAATTACTCTGAACTTTGAGATAATAGAATAAGTTGGCTCAAGGTTCCTCCTAAATCTCAATGAGGTTGCAATTCATTCTTTAAGATTGCTTCAAATTCCCAGGGGTTTACATAATCATTTCTGGCTCCTAGTTCTGATTCCACTGGATTTAACCGTAAATTCACCTTCTCAAGCTGTTCTTTTTCTCTGTTCCCCACTAATTTAAAGGTGGAACTCCATCTCTTTTGTTCAGATTTTCTCCCCTGAAACTGCCATAAAAGACATTTCTATATTTAGCAGATTTTACTGAATGTCTGGGAAAATAGAAGGCGGTTATATTGAATATATGAGACAAAAGTGAATATTAATATCCCTTTTCTGAAATCTTTTGTTACCCCACAAAGAAGAATTTCTTACTGACAACCTCTCTTTGCGGGATCCAGCCTTCTACCCTTAATGGTATTCTGACTTGATTTATCAAGTGACCCCAAGAGTGCACTGGGGTTTTGATTGGAGTTATACTAAGCATTTAATTTGAGGATAATTGATACATATACAATATTGAACATCTTAGGTCTTTCTACTGATTCAGTCCTTCTTTTTAGTCACTCTGAGTTCCTATTGCAAACTGGATTGCTTTTTAATTAACTGATGGCCATATATATTTACTTTGTAATTAGTCAACTTTTGAGCTATTGTATTAGCCTTAATAGGTTTTTTTTAGTTTAGTTTAGTAGTTTTTTTTTTTTATTTGCATCTTTGAGGCACCATAGGTAGAAGGTAATATAATTTATAAATAGTGAATGTGTTTTGCTAACTTATTTTCAATTGTTATTCCTCTTTCTTTCTCTTGCATTTGTATATTGGGTTGGAAGTTTCAAATCAATGTGAAATAATAGCAATAATAATGGGCATCTTTGTCTTGTATCCAAATTTGTAAAAGGCTATTATATACTAGCTGTCTCCAAATGCTTACCTGCATTTACTCTGGGACTCCCTTTATTGGATATCTACCTCTACCCTCCACCTAGAAATTCACATCTTAAATTGCACTGTATGTGTCCAGTGATCTCTGTAACAGCTCTAGTAATCTTTGGCCTCTTTGCAGTATTTGACACGACTCACAACTCTTCCTTTCTTCAGATTCTCTCCTCCCTGGGCACCCATGACACCACATTGTCATGAGGTTATTCCTTTCTCTCTTTCTTCACACACTCATCTGTGTTCTTTTTCTCTACCCCTTTTCCCTGCCTTCTTTTTTCCTTCCTTCCTTTCTTTCAACAAACATTCCTTTCCTCTTTTCTCCTTCTCTCGAAGCTCTTTGCATTAAGGAAGAGTTCTTTCTCGCATATATAAATCTCCAGCTCTTTACCACTCACCTGAATTTGAATCCTGCCTGTAACTTTGACTGTTCTCTGAACATCCTTACTTAGATCTTCCACCGGAAATGCTTGTTGTGTGTCCAAAATTACACTCCTCGTTGTTCCTCAAGTCAGCTTCATCTTCTAATCTCTCATTTCCTACACACACAGCTCCAAGCCTTAGCAGGTGCTGCTTTCTCCACGTAGAATACCTTCCTCCTTTCTAGTTACCCAATTTTTTCTCATCCTAAAAAGTCTAGGGTCCTCCTCCCTCCCTCACGTGGCCTCCTTTCTGCATTTCCCTAGCACTGGCCTGTCTACTTGTGGTGGCTGTGGACACCCGTAGGCAGACATAGGGCCTGAATTCAAAGCCATGTCCATTTGATTCCAGAGCCAATGCTCCTAACTACTAGGTCTTGTCCATTGATGTGTTTTAATACCTGACTAAAACAATCTCCTGATAAGTACAGCGGACTGTACTGCTGAACTGAATGAATAAGCATTTTCAGAACTCTAATGAAAAACTGATGAGCTCATAAAAGTGCTAACAAAAGATCAAGATGAAAAAAAAAAATTAATTACATGGGACTGAGTGAACTGATGAGGATGAGTATAATTTTTGTGACTTTCTGTTTGAATTTAAAAAAAGAAAAAATCCCACAAGGACTCAGAGGCAAAGAATATACAAATCAATTTTCACTGCAAAGTAAAGGAGCTGTTACAGTGGAGGATTACTGGACTGAATGTCAATATTATGACATAGTATGAGTGTGTTTCATGTTTGGTAATTGCAATCATTGTTGCTTTTGTTGTGGTCATCCATGTACAATGCTTGGTGTCAGTCTATTTATCTCTTGTAAAAATAAAATACAGTGTGTGTGGAAAAAAAAAAGAATATGAATGGAAAAGAATATGAAAAGAATGTATATATATATATATATATATGTATATATATACATATATATGTATATATATGTATAACTGAATTACTTTGCTGTACAGCGGAAATAACACAACATTGTAAGTCAAGTATACTTCAATAAAATAAATTTAAAAAATATATATATATATAAATGAATCTCAGATGAAACACTAGCCTTTGACAAAAAGCTTAGTACAGTAGAGGAAATGTATATAACCTATGATTTGTGCTTGATAAATTGCCTTGCAGGATAATGATAGTATTGAAGCACAAGACACTCTGCTCCACGTGAGCTTTCCATAGATTCATGGTATTTCATCAGGTAGTAACGGGAGGCGGAGTGACTACTGCTATTTATGGGAACCTGTTCTGAGCAGTCCTGGCTCTTTGCTCACATACCTCCCTCCATGGATCAGCCTTCCCTGGCCCCTCTTTACCTGGACAGCTCCTACTCATCCTTTAAGTGTCTTTTAGAAAACACTGATGCCCCTCTTGACCCTCCCCTTGACCACAATTCATTGGTCTAGAATAGAGTTTCTCAACATTAGCACTATTGGCATTTTGTGCCGGGTAGTTCTTTGTTGTGGGGGGCTGCCCTGTACATTGCAGGATGTTCAGCAGCGTCCCTGGCCTCCATTCACTAGATACCAGTAACGACCTCTCCACCCTACTAGTCATGACAACAGAACACATCTTCAGGGCTTCCCTGGTGGCGCAGTGGTTAAGAATCCGCCTGCCAATGTAGGGGATACGGGTTCGAGCCCTGGTCAGGGAAGATCCCACATGCCGCGGAACAACTAAGCCCGTGAGCCACAACTACTGAAGCCCATGTGCCTAGAGCCTGTGCTCCACAGCAAGAGGAGCCCCCAGAATGAGAAGCCCGCGCACCACAATAAGAGAAGCCACCGCAATGAGAAGCCCGAGCACTGCAACGAAGAGTAGCCCCTGCTCGCCACAACTAGAGAAAGCCCGCGCGCAGCAACAAAGACCCGACACAGACAAAAAATAAATAAATAAAATTTTTTAAAAAAGAGAACACACCTTCAGACATTGCCAAATATCCCTTGAGGGGCAAAACCACCTACAGTTGAGAATCACCGATCTAGAGACGGGATATGACCCAATTGAGTTGATTTGAGTTCTTCCCTGGGGTTTTTTGATTAGAATTGAAAAAGAGGAACCAGTCCTCTCTGAGTCAGACCCTGAGTTGATGGAGGTCTTGCTTCTTGACCTGTGAGGAGAGCTGTTCTGCAGTAAGAGAGGAAAGTGCCTACACTTGGACCAAGAACAGCAAGGCTCCTGGAGCCATCCAAGTGCCTGGATCTAGTTGGTACTGAGTCCTTTGCCACAGCCCTTCTCAGAGTTCCATTATTCCAATTGCTTTTCCTTAAGCCAATAAATATTCACAGTTACGCTTACTCAATTTTTCAGTTGGGTTTATGACTCTTGTCACCATGAGGACTAACTTTACAATACTCGTCTCTTATGCTCCTTCAACAGCATGTGCTATATTTACTTACCTGCATCTGCAACTAGACTATAAGCTCCTTGAGGACAGGAATTTCTCCTTCAGTGTTATGTCCACAACAGCTAATATGCAACTTGGCACACGGCAGATAAGTAATAAATATTTATGGAATAAATTTAATTAATAAATGGATGGATGAATGAATGAATGAATGAATGAAGTGAGGTATGTTACTCTCCAGCTCCTCCTCACACACCCACTGCTTCCTATCCTTACGCTTCCAGAGGCCTCCTTGGATAGGAGCCAGCATGGGCACCCTGAAGAATCCTCTGTTCTGAACACTGTTTAGGAACCGCAGTGTTTAAAAAAAAAAATCACAAGGACTGGCTACTGTGGCCTCAAGGGCAATGCATGACTAGATAAATTCCTCTGGCAGGAATGAGATAGGATGGAGCCAAGTCCACCCGGGAAGAATCTGTGATGCAAGAGGCAACACATGATGGGAGACAGCCCTCTGGCAGCGTGGCCGGAGATCTTTCTAGGCAGCCAGGAAAGAATCCCAGTCATTAACAGAATCTAGTGTAACTGTAAATATGACCTAATTAAGAGGTGTGTCAGCAGCAGATGGAGAGTGTGCCTTCATGCTTCCCTCGGAGCTGTAAACAAAGTGATGGCAATCACACTCCAACACGAGGGTGGAAATAGTAACCACCTCATAGAGTTGTTTTAAATTAATTAGTACACTCTTTGCACTGAGGACTATCCTTGAAAAATAGCAAATGCCTGATCAGTGACAGCTATTGGTATTATCAATTTCTCATTTTGGAAATCTTTTTTTCTTCTTCATGGGTGAAACCCCCTCCACAGAGAGATATAAAGTCTTGGGGGGGAAATGATTTTTTTTTTTTCTTAAGCCTTCAATTTACTTACACATTATTTTTTCAAAAGGTTTTCTTAAATCTTCATACTTCCAATTATTGCAGTCTAAAGAGTGAAAGGGGGCTTCCCTGGTGGCGCAGTGGTTAAGAATCCGCCTGCCAGTGCAGGGGGCATGGGTTCCAGCCCTGGTCCGGGAAGATCCCACATGTCGCGGAGCAACTAAGCCAGTGCCACAACTACTGAGCCTGCGCTCCAGAGCCCGTGAGCCACAACTCCTGAAGCCCTGGAGCCTAGAGCCCGTGCTCTGCAACAAGAGAAACCACCACAATGAGAAGCCCGCGCACCGCAACGGAAGAGTAGCCCCCGCTCGCCCCCCGCTCGCTGCAACTAGAGAAAGCCCGCGCACAGCAACAAGGACCCAACGCAGCCAAAAATAAATTAAAAAAAAAAAAAAAAAAAAAAGAGTGAAAGGAGTTACTCAAATCTATTGCTATAAATAAATCTTAAAAATGTTAATTGGCAGAAGTAAAGGATTTCTCAAAAATAAATTATTCCTTCATCAAATATTTATTCTATACCCTACTATGTGTCAGGCACAATGCAAGTTCACTGCCTTCAGGGAGCTTACAGAGTAGTAGCTGGAAAGACATAGAAAACTTATGCAAATATAATTATGACAATGCTGTGAAAGAGTACAAGCTGTTATGTAAGGGTTTAGAGGGTTCACAAAGACTTTTTTGAGGATGGAATTTTTGTGTTAAGACCTAAAGAATAAGATAATTATGTTAAAGCTGTGGTCGGGGGAGGTCTGGAGAATTGAGGAGGGAGAGCAGTAGGGGCTTGAAAATTAAGCTAATGTATTCCAGGCAAAGTCCCAAGGTAAGAAGAAAGGTGGCTTCTCATTGTAAAGAACCCAGAGGCCAGTTTCTGGAATGGAAAAGGTGAGGAACCGAATGACACACGTTGAACCTCTACAACTAGGCAGAAGGAAAATCACACAGAGCCTGGGAGGCCTTAAGGGTTCGAACCTTTATCCTAAAGGCAATGGGAAACCATTAAACAGTGTAAAGAGAGAGTGGCACAGTCACATGAGCTTTAGTGGGAGAGTAAGAGATTGTCACAGAATCCAGTTGAAAGATGATGGTACCTTGCACTTGGTGTGATGATAGTGACAATTTAGGGAGGTAAATGGATTAAAGAAGTGTATAAGAGATAGAATGGAAAAGACTTGGTGATTAATTAATGGGAAGAGGGTGGCATGGTAAGGAAGAGGTAAGTAAAGGATAAACCAACGATGACTCCTAAGTTTCAGGCTTAAGCAACTGAGTGGATGGTGGTGGCCTTTACTAAGTTAGAGAACACTTGAGAAGATAAAAATTTGGGAGTAGGAAGGTGAGTTCTGTTTTAGAAAATATTGAGATTTGCATGCCTATTATGAAACATTCCGTGGACATATCTAGTTTACCACAATAAAGACAGATATGAAGTTCTGGGGAAGGTCTTTGCTGGAGAAATGAACTTGAGGATCACCAGCATGAAGATGGTAATGGCAGTCTGAAGAGTAAGTGAGACTGGGACTTCCCTGGTGGTGAAGTGGTTAGGAATCCGCCTGCCAATGTAGGGGACACGGGCTCAAGCCCTGGTCTGGGAAGATCCCACATGCCGCAGAGCAACTGAGCCCATGTGCCACAACTGCTGAGCCCGCGAGCCTAGAGCCTATGCTCTGCAACAAGAGAAGCTACCACGATGAGAAGCCCGTGCACCACACAAAGAGTAGCCCATGCTCGCCGCAACTAGAGAACAGCCTGCACACAGCAACGAAGACCCAACACAGCCATAAATAAATAAATAAATTTATTTTTTTAAAAAAGTAAGTGAGACTCCCTAAGGACAGTTGGTAGAGTGACAAGAGCAGAGGAACTCAGCTTGGAGCCCTTAGGAACTTCAGTGTGGAATGACAGTAGAGGGGAAGGAGCCATCAGGAAAACTGAGAAGGAATAGCCAAGGAAGATGGGTCGCCAGGAAGCTTTACCATCACAAAACCAGGGAAAGAGAAGTTGTCACCAAGGGGTGATCAGCTGCATCAAACACTACAAGGAAGTTGAGCTTCAAGTCTAGATTTAAGATTACAGTGGATTTAGTGGGATGGAAGTCTTTGTCGATCTTCATAAGAATGTACTCAGATAAACGAAAGCAACAATCTCTCAGGTAGACCAGTTGTTTTTGTAACAGGCTATGCTTTATTCCTAGAGTGGATAGAAAAGTCAGTGTGGCTGCTATGACTACAAGAAACCTACTCACATGTAAAGAAAAAAAAAAAGTCACATAAGGGGAAATGGAAGCACGTGGACAATTTTTGTGGCACTACAATTTATTTGGCACTACAGCCAAATTTTATATATTTATTCTTTTACTACTTGTGTAATAGTATATAAACATTCCTATGGATTCAATTTTGGAGGAAAAAATCATATTCTTGGAGGAAAAGGGAATATGAAGGCTAACTTAAGAGGTGAGGAATGCAGAAGAGGACAAAATAGGGCATTAGGAAGAGAGTTCGTTGGACACATTTGATGTGAGGGCTAGAGAGTAAAAGCAGTGCTAGGTGGGAACCTGTGGAGGTGGGAACCTGCTAGGGGAAGGGTGAAAGTCTTTAATGCTGATGGGAAAAACTGCAGTGGGGGCGAGGTTAGAGCCACAGGGAGAGCAGAACAGAAGGCACGGGGAGTGCAAAGTTCCAATAAGAAGTAGGATGCTTCAGATCCAGAGAGGAGGTCCAGGGAGAAGGGGAAGGCAGTGTTGCCATGGAGATATGGAGACAGGAAATTGACAGCAGTCCAGTGGGCTCCCTCTAGTTTCTTCATGAGATTGCAGACAAGGTCACCAGCGAGAATAGGAGGGCACAGCAGGTAATCAAGGAAGTAAAGAGACTGGAAAAGGGTTGGAATACATTCCAAAGAGATTTTTATTAAAGTAAGCATGGTTTGAGTCTGGGGAGCTTGTAGTCTTGACTATTCCTACACTTTGCAATTAAGTCATAAGTATACGGGAGCATTGACATGGTTTACATTATACTCTAAAGATGAAGTAAAAAAATTATATTAGTCTTAGAAAATTAATGATTCCAAAAGAATACAGAAAACATTAATTACTGTTAAGATACCTTTTATTCATTATATATATGATTAAGTTTTAACACTTGAAGCTCTATTTTTAAAGCTTTACATAAACTTGCCACAATTTCATGTTGGGCAAGTTCTTTTCATCAAACTGAATGTAAATGGATTATGCCCTCTCCTTTTGCAGTATTTTTGTTAACTTTTTTGCCATTTTCAACCCATCTCATAGTGCATTGATCTATATCCATTCCTTAAGATGTTGATGTTTTCCACACCCTCCCACCTTCTGAATAAACTGTCCACTATTAAATGGTACCACTTTCTTCTCCCAACATGCTAATTTTCCCTCAATTGAACAATAACTAATAATGTACACTGAGTCTTAAATTTTTCAAAAAGTGCTATCATATACCTGATCCTATTTATTACCGTAAAAACACTGTGAATTATATATTGTGCTCATCATTCTATAGATAAAGAAACTGAGACAATTTGCTCAAAATTACATGACTAGAAAAGAGCAAAGGTGGGATTTGAACCCAAGTCTTCTAATCCTTCAACTCAATGCATTTCACTATATCAGTGTTTCCTAAGTGGCATAGGAAAAAACCTTTTTATTTAAAAAGTTCTACATTGTAATATAACTATACATAAATTATTTAAATTAAAAGTTGGTCTATTTAAATAAAAACATAAGTAAATAATAATAGAGATGTTTTGCAGATTTGGCAAAAGTCATGAAGATGTGCGTAAATGAATGAAATTTTCATAATCTTCGTAGTCACTGAAAGATGGGCGAAAACAAGGAATAATTCTCCCATTTTAAGATGAAGGTTAAGTCAATGAGTGTCTATGACATTCATTAGAGTAATAGAGAGGTGTGCCTTCCTTTAACAAAACCTGATATTTAAATCCAACTCCCTCTCCCCTAAAAAAAATCAAGTAAAAAGGAAATTATATTACAAACGACTTTTCATTGCGAAGATCTTTAAATAATAATTATAGGTAACATGGGTAACATTTATGTACCTGGGGCTTTCCTTGGACCCTATAGGCATCTCATGTAATCCTTTTACCACCTTGTAAGGTAAATAGGTTTATTAATCTAATTTTTCAGATGAGGAAGTGTAGTAAGATACAAACCATAATATCCTATGTAGTACGTGCACATAGTTTCATGGAACAGTAAGTTCCAATTAATGACAGCATGTAACAGACACTCTGTAAAGGGTCTCTTTCACCTTTTTTTTTTCTCTAGAACAAGAGTCAGGAGACCCAGATCCTAACCCTGGTTCTATCTCTAGATGAGTCATAATCCTTAGACAAATCTCTTAAATTCTAGGCCTTGGTTTTCTACATCTATAAAATAAAAAGTTTGAATTTTGTCATCCCCAATGTCCTTTTTATTTCTAAAACTCTACTCTTTTACCCTTCAAATTGCTAAAAATATTTATATATATCATGCCAGGAAGGCATAGATTGCCTAAGTCAGATGTATTGTTGAGACCTACTGCTCAAATCAAGACTTGTTCTCAATTGTTCTGATAGAGCACAAGCATTGTAATTCTTATCACTTGTCCTCAAAGAAAGAAACTGCGTTAACTGACCTATTTCCAGCAATAGGGTTGGAGCAATTATTAATGCATAGCACTTTAAGTGATAACCCAGAAAATCAACAAACATTTCTGCAGCAACGATTCTAGCGGGACATTCTGGGGGATACTGTATAAAGAGACAGTCTCATCCTTAAAGATCTTACAGACAATTGAGAAAACAGGACCAAACCCATAAAAATTTAAGTTGCTGATCAAAGTGTAGACTTGGAAAGGCCCTTTGACCTCATCTAGTCACAGATTCACAGAACGTGAGAGCTGAAAAGGACCTTAGAAATGGGTCCACCCCTTTCCCCCTCCTTATACCACCCTTAATTCAGGGATGAGAAGACCAAGGGCCAGAAGAGTGAGATTACTTGTCTGCAGCCAGACAGTGAGTTAATGAAAGAGCAGGGATTAGAGCTCCATTCAAGAGCCACAGTAGGTCAGTTTAATTGGAGGAGAGAAAACAGGTTAAAGAATAGTTGCCGAGAGATGGTTGTGGAGACCTTTCTGTGTCATACCTGAGAGCTGAGAAGCCACAAAGGTCTTCATGGTGGAAAAGGGTTACTGGGCAGTCAAGAAATTATTCCATGAAACACACCCATTAGCAATGAAATTAGGCCCATCTCTATGTATTTGATGTGGCACAATTAGCATATACTATTTTAAAAAGGAGGGAATTCCCTGGTGGTCCAGTGGTTAGGGTTCCACGCTTTCACTGCTGAGAGCGTGGGTTCAATCCCTGGTCAGGGAACTAAGATCCCACAAGCCACACGGCCAAAAAGAAAAAGAAAAAGAAAAAAATAAATAAATATAGGAAAAAAGCAAGATGTTCAGCATTGTGTGTGTGTGTCTGTGCATGCGTGTGTGTTTGTAAATACATAAGATATTTCTGGACAGATAAATAAAAACCTGGTTACTGTGTTTGCCTAAGGAATTGGATGGCTGAAGGACAGGTGTGGAAGTTGATATATTTTTCATTGTATGTTCTTTTGAACATTTTGACTTTGGGAACTTTCATACATATTACCTTCATAAAGTCATTATTTTTTTTTTTTTTTTTTAATTAATTTATTTATTTATTTATGGCTGTGTTGGGTCTTCGTTTCTGTGCGAGGGCTTTCTCTAGTTGCGGCAAGTTGGGGGCCACTCTTCATCGCGGTGCGCGGGCCTCCCACCATCGCGGCCTCTCCTGCTGCGGAGCACAGGCTCCAGACGCGCAGGCTCAGCAATTGTGGCTCACGGGCCCAGTTGCTCCGCGGCACGTGGGATCTTCCCAGACCAGGGCTCGAACCCGTGTCCCCTGCATTGGCAGGCAGACTCCCAACCACTGTGCCACCAGGGAAGCCCAAGTCATTATTTTTTAAGAAAACATTTTTGTCTAGGATGGAAAGCTTTTTTTTCTTATTAATTTTTATTGGAGTATGGTTGCTTTACAATGTTGTGTTAGCCTCTACTGCACAACAAAATGAATCAGCCATACACATACAGATATCCCCTCCCTTTTGGACTTCCCTCCCATTTAGGTTACCACAGTGCATTAGGCAGAGTTCCCTGTGCTACACAATATGTTCCCATCAGTTGTCTATTTTATACATAGTATCAATAATGTATATGTGTCAGTCCCAGGCTCCCAATTCCACCCACCCCACTCCTTTCCCCCTTGGTATCCATACATTTGTTCTCTACACCTGTGTCTCTATTTCTGCTTTGCAAATAAGATCATCCATACCATTTTTCTAAACTCCACATATATGCGTTATTATACGATATTTGCTTTTCTCTTTCTGACTCATTTCACTCTGTATGACACTCTCTAGGTCCAAAAAGCTTCTTTTTTTTAATTAAATAAAATTTGTTAGAGGAAAACATAGGCAGAACACTCTATGACATAAATCACAGCAAGATCCTTTTTGACCCACCTCCTAGAAAAATGGAAATAAAAACAAAAATAAACAAATGGGACCTAATGAAACTTAAAAGCTTTTGCACAGCAAAGGAAATCATAAACAAGATGAAAAGACAACCCTCAGAATGGGAGAAAATATTTGCAAATGAAGCAACTGACAAAGGATTAATCTCCAAAATTTACAAGCAGCTCATGCAGCTCAATATTAAAAAAACAAACAACCCAATCCAAAAATGGGCAGAAGACCTAAATAGACATTTCTCCAAAGAAGATATACAGATTGCCAACAAACACATGAAAGGATGCTCAACATCACTAATCATTAGAGAAATGCAAATCCAAACTACAATGAGGTATCACCTCATACCAGTCAGAATGGCCATCATCAAAAAATCTACACACAATAAATGCTGGAGAGGGTGTGGAGAAAAGGGAACCCTCTTGCACTGTTGGTGGGAATGTAAATTGATACAGCCACTGTGGAGAACAGTATGGACGTTCCTTAAAAAACTAAAAATAGAACTACCATACGACCCAGCAATCTCACTACTGGGCATATATCCTGAGAAAACCATAGTTCAAAAAGAGTCATGTACCACAATGTTCATTGCAACTCTATTTACAATAGCCAGGACATGGAAGCAACCTAAGTGTCCATCATCGGATGAATGGATAAAGAAGATGTGGCACATATATACAATGGAATATTACTCAGCCATAAAAAGAAATGAAATGGAGGTATTTGTAGTGAGGTGGATGGACCTAGAGACTGTCATACAGAATGAAGTAAGTCAGAAAGAGAAAAACAAATACCATATGCTAACACATATATATTAAATCTAAAAAAAAAAAAAAAGTTCTGAAGAACCTAGGGGCAGGACAGGAATAAAGACGCAGACCTACTAGAGAATGGACTTGACACAGGTAGGGGGAAGGGTAAACTGGGATGAAGTGAGAAAGTGGCATGGACATATATACACTACCAAATGTAAAATAGATAGCTAGTGGGAAGCAGCCGCATAGCACAGGGAGATCAGCTCGGTGCTTTGTGACCACCTAGAGGGGTGGGATAGGGAGGGTGGGAGGGAGGGAGACGCAAGAAGGAAGAGATATGGGGATATGTGTATATGTATAGCTGGTTCACTTTGTTATAAAGCAGAAACTAACACACCATTGTAAAGCAATTATACTCCAATAAAGATGTTAAAAAAAAAATTTGTTGGTGTTATAGATAGCACCTTTTGGTAAAGTAGTCATCTGACTATAGAGAGACAAGATCAAGATTAATTATATAGTTAGTGCCTCATTCATATCCAAAAAATGTTAGAGAGGGTGTGACATCCTGACATTAAAAGTTGATTTATTTCCCTTTGTGCTTACTCTCCAAGTAATGACTGCAGCTGTTGAATGGGTGCCAGATACTGTCACATACAACTTGGATGGGAATCTAAACGCAGTCACATCCTCCCACAGCTGGCTGAGGACTCAGTGGGTGCTATAAATAGCAGGGACAAACAAATTCAATCCTGCTTTCCAAATGCAATTCATGAGAGATCTGCAGAAAAGTGAACTTGACACTACATTGGACTCTTTCTATAATGAATTTGGAAGAGAGGAGAAATACCCAGTTTGATCAGTCTTTGCCTTTACTAGTTGTCTAGTTTCTGGAACACAACTGGACTCAAAGCACATCCAGATCCACTTAACAAGCTCTGTTATAACAGGATTGAATGGAATCTACAAACATGAAAGTCAGAAAAAGACATTCCCAGCTGAGTTTGTGGTTACGTAGGAACCATCTGCTTCATCTAAGGTAACATTTCAGACCTTTTGTGAATGCATCCTCAGCCTCAGAATTGCATATTTTAGCTAGGTTTAGGTTTTCTAGAAAGTCAAAAAGCATCTACCAAGTGGGTTGTATGCAACTCACTCTTTGTTTTTTTAAAAATATTTATTTATTTATTTTTGGCTGTGTTGGGTCTTCGTTTCTGTGCAAGGGCTTTCTCTAGTTGCAGCAAGCGGGGGCCACTTTTCATCGCGGTGCACGGGCCTCTTGCTATCACGGCCTCTCTTGTTGCGGAGCACAGGCTCCAGACGCGCAGGCTCAGTAATTGTGGCTCACGGGCCCAGTTGCTCCGCGGCATGTGGGAACCTCCCAGACCAGGGCTCGAACCCGTGTCCCCTGCATTGGCAGGCAGATTCTCAACCACTGCGCCACCAGGGAAGCCCCTGCAACTCACACTTTAAACCCTTTTTGGGTAGCAACAGTGACCTCCTCTTCTAGAAAGTTTGCCTAGTGACTTGCCGATTTGGGAATTTTCCTGGCCTGCTTTGTAGGGTTGGCCCAAGGCAAACCCTCATGCTAACAGGTAAAAACTTACCATAATACAAGTTTCCAATGGCTCCATCTTTAGTCTAGTTGCTTTCAACTATAGTAGTGGTTCAGAATCACCCAAGGAGCTTTGGGAAAAATTCAGGTACCTGGATCTTCTCTGTCTCCAAATCTCCTGAGCTTTGAGGAGCCAGGGCAGTGGAGAGGATGGAGAAACAGTGATGTGAAGTATAGGAGGAGACTGGAGGGTGGCGCAGGGGCATCTGGTTGATGGCCTGTAGGCCATGGTGTGGATTTTGATCTTCAATCTAAGAGCAAAAGGGAATCCAGTGGAAACTGTTAAGGAGAGGAAGGACTGCTTAGGTGCATGCTCGGTTTTTTAAATCCATCTGGCCATAGTATAGGGACTTGATTGGAAGGGGACAAAAGTGGATGCGTGTAGCCCACTTGGAAAGGTTTTGTAATAATCCAGCTATTTGGACCTAGGAAAAAGGCAGTGGAGTTAAAGAAGAGTAGACAGATTGGAGAGGCATTTCGGAGGTGAAAGCAGTTGAGAGATATTGGTAATTGATTGGATATAGGACAGAGGGAAATGGGAGGTATTGAGAATAATTCCCAAGTTTCCAGGATTCTGACAAAGGCAGAAATTTGTACTTTTGACTTGTCTTTCCTGGCCTGGGTGATTCCCTGCTGCTGGCTGAACTTGCCCTGGGATCTGGATGAAGGCCATTCCTGGCAGTGTTTCATGAACCAATGGTTCACCAGCCTGTTGTGTCCTAAAGGGCTGGGTGCCCACATAACCACAACTCAGATCCCAAAGAATAATGCAGTCACTGAATCATTTGTGCCTCTTCTTAACTAAAACATACAGTTTACAAGCATTAGGAAGATATTTTATTTAATATTTAGAAACCCAATCACCAAGTGAGATTTAGAGAAGTTTGTACTATGCAGAAATAATATTGAAAAGAGAAAGTATTTATTGATAGAAAAATTATGCTAATGCTTAAAAAGAGCTATTTAGAGGTATACCTTAATTAAGTTATTTTACCTGTGTGTAGTTGTGTATGTATGTGTAGATGTGTGTATATATGTAGGTGTGTATATATATGTAGGTGTGTGTATATATGTAGGGGTGTGAATGTCAGGCAGTTTTGAGAATCTGATCTTTCATGTTTTTCCTTCTTGATTAATCCCTTAAAAGCAATATAACATCACTACGATGTGTGTGGTTAAGAAAATGATTCTATCTTTACAGAATGTTTGATTTTTAATGTGCAAATCAATCAACAATTAATTGAGTCTAGACAGATTGGTACTAGACCTCCACTCTCTTTTTTTAATTTAACTTTTAATTGAAATATAGTTGACATACAATATTATGTTAGTTTCAGATGTACTACACAGTGATTTGACATTTGTATATATTATGAAATGATCACCATGGTAAGTCTAGTAACCATCTGTCCCCATACAAAGTTATTACAATATTATTAACCATGTACCTTATGCTGTATATTATATCCCCATAGTTTATTTATTTTATGACTGAAGATTTGTATCTCTAAATCCCCTTCACCTATTTTGTCCCTCCCACTCCCTCCTCTCTCCCCTCTGTTTGTTCTCTGTATCTATATGTCTATTTTCATTTTTTGTTTGTTTGTTTTTTAGATTCTATATATAAGTGAGATCATATGGTATTTGCCTTTTTCCATCTGACTTATTTCACTTAGCATAATACCCTCTAGGATCCATCCGTGTTGTCAAAAATGACAAGATTTCATTTATTTTTATGGTTGTGTAATATTCCATTTTATATATGTACCACATCTTCTTTATCCTTTCATCTATCAATGAACACTTGCTTCCATACCTTGGCTATCGTTAACTAATGCCGCAGTGAACATTGGAGTGAAGGTATGGACCTCTACTCTCTTCATTCCATGGCTGATGAAAGGTTCTGAGAGGTTTGAGAAGTCCAGTGGTGATCATCCATAGCATCAGAGTGAGGGATACAAATTCCAGAGACTCCCTTCTGAGCTGCTACTTACTCTCTCCGAGTGCTTGACAAATGCACTTACGCCATTTCAGTCAAGCCAAGACCCTTGAAAAAAATGTTTTCTTTGTAGAGGAAACTACTTGAAAGAACTTGAGAGCAGGCCCATGGAGTCCTCCATCTTACCTCTTCTTGTTGAAATGGCTTCACTGGTAAATTGCTGCCAAATAGGTGGCTTATCTGGTTTTATTGCCCTTAATTTTATTACCTGCCCAATATAATCTTGGCCCAAGCTTCCCCTGCTTACAGGCATGGTAAAAGCTTTATGTCTAGGCAAGCCCCATCGAAAGAGAGATTTTGCATTCTTGGGTGTAGGCTCCAAGCCAGGCCTGTAGGCTGAGGCACTGGCCCCTCTAACAGCCTAATTTAGAAGCTCTAAACCATCCTATAGCCTTCTTTTCTGGCCAAGGGGGAGGTAGAAACAATTCAGAGAACCAAGATTAAATGAGTAAGCAAAAAGAAAGAGGCAACAAGCAGAGATCTATTTCTACATCCTCCAAGATTCTCAGAATCTCTATTTCAGATTTTACTTGCTTTAAGCATCTAACCACTGAGAAACGTGTGGTCGGGGGAGACATCTATCATCTAGAGCCTTGGCTGGGGGTTGAGGTCTAGCAAAGCCCCTCACAGGCGTGAAGTGAAGCAATGGGGCTAAGAGCAGAGAGGTGGAAGAAGAAACAAGTAGGTGGAAAGTGGAAGAAGAGGAGTTGAGTTTTCAGTGAGGAAGGATGGAGCATTCCCTGTCCTTCCTCTGGCGCTGGGCCCAATCTTGCTGTCTTGCCATTTCACTTCTCTGATGGGATCTCAATCTGCCTCTCTCTCTCTCTCTCTCTCTCTCTCTCTCTCTCCTACACTTCTAGAGAACAGGTTTGTCCACAGGGACCCCCAGTTCTTTCTCACCACCCACATCACAGCTTGTGCAGCTGTTGCTACTACTTTAAGATCCTGGTCCCTCATCCACCCATTGCCTTTTAATCCCTTCTAGAACATTCTTCCTGATACCTTTTATTTAAATACATGTAATTAAACACTTTTGGGTGCTAGTGCCTTAGGTCGATTTGATTTTACTCTTGTTGCTCTTTCTCGATTACTCATGGAAAATATGTTTTCTCTTCCTTCTTTACTACCCACACCCCCGCTCCCCCCCCACCCACCCCCCGCTGCCAGTTTGACCACAGCTGGCCACAGGCCAAGAAAGCGTGGGTGGGCAGGTGCCAGTCTCTGACTGCTAGAAGCTACAGGGGCTGAGACTGGGGAGTGCAGGAGTGGAGAGAGAAGAAAAGTGTAACCCGCAGGCTTTCTCAAAAAGCTTAAGAGAGTTCTTTTTTTTTTTTTAATTTTGTTGAGAATATTAAAACATACTCATTCTGTAGATAAACAACAAAGTCCTACTATATAGCACAGGAAACTATATTCAACTATATTTAATATCTTGTAATAACTGATAATGGGAAAGAATCTGAAAAAGGATATATATACACATATATATATAAATATATGTATATATTATAAGAATATAAGAATTCTTATATCATATTCTTATATATATAAGAATATATATACATATATATAAAAAACTGAATCAGCTGTATACCAGAAACTAACACAACATTATAAATCAACTATACTTCAATAAAAAAAGAAAGAAATACTCACTCTGAATAAGAACAATATGTGCTGCTCTTAGAAGGCTCTCCAGTACATACTCTGAAGTGAGAATGCTTAGTGATAACCAGTTAGTAGTATCTGATTCCATTTGCATTTGCTGTCTAAGAATGTGCATATATATGCTTTTACATGTGTGAAATTTTTCTGGAAGAGGAAACAAAGAATTGTTTACAGTGATTACCTCTGAGGAGTAGGTTGTGTGTGTGTGGAAGCGGAGGTTCTACTTTTTATTGTACATGCTTCTATATTGTTTGAATTTGTTTTTTCCTCTAGTGCATGCATTGCCTTTATAATAAACAAGTTTAAAGGTTTTCAGAAAGAAATATTAATTTTTGGTTCTTTGATGATTCATTGCCCCATGGTAATGAAAACCATTAATAACATACTAAATGGAAATTGAGACTCAATAATACAGAACAATTCTGTCTTAACTGACAGGTTGAACAACTTATAATAATACCATTCTGAACACTTGCGATGTGCCATAGGAGTTGTCATTTCTTTATGTAATGACTTAATACTTGTCAAAATCAAATGAAGTATCTACTTTACAATCCTCAGTTTATAAATGAGGAAACAAGCTCAGAGAGTTTACATAATATTCACAAGGTCACACAGCTAGTTAGTAAGTGCTTGGGAGATGACCACTTCATAAGAGCAGGGTAAACACCTGCCTTCTCTACCACAGAATTTCCAAATCCTAGCAAAGTGCCTGGTATGTGGCCAGGGACACAAACATACTTGTTGAATAAATGAATAATATCTAATATAAAGCTTATGTCCTTAACTACAACATTAAATTCCCCTCAAAAACCAACTTGGGGTGGCCAAAAGGCACTTTGTCAGCACATTCACTGGTGTGGGCACAAGTTCTGGATCAGAGTGGCACTGAAGGAAACCCCAAACCTAAGGTAAGTCCTCACCTCCTAGTGCTGTACTCACTGCCTGCTGGTTCCTGCTCTAGAACCTTCACTCTATACTCTTACCCCACCTACTGAGGCAATAAAAGACTTTTTGTTTTTTCTGACTGATTTACTACCCTAGCATTTCATTCATGCATTCATTCATTCACTCACTCACTCATCAAATATTTAGTGAGTACCTACCACTTGCAAGGCATTGAGGATACAACAATGGAAAACAGAGATAAGGCCACTTTTGCCTCTGGTAATTTTCCTAAAGGAGGAGATAGACAAAAGAAAAATAAAAAATAAATAAATGAGAAAATATCAGGTACTCTTAAGTATGCTAAAGAAAAAACATGTTGTCACAAATCCCAATTATATTTTGAAAAACAAAATGTAATGTTTATTTTTCTAAATTCCTTTCTTTAAAAGTTATTGGATGCAAAAAGTTGAATTTAGGCCCTTACCTCACACCATAACCAAAAAAATTAACAAATAGGGATCAGAGACCTAAATGTAAGTGTGGAAACTATAAAAATTTTAGAGGAAAACATGGAAAAATATCACTGTGAACATGGGCAAAGATTTCCTAGTTACAACACCAAAGCACAATACATTGAAGAAAACACTAAAAAATTGGAATTCATCAAAATTTAAAACTTTTGTGCTTTAAAACACACTATTAAAAAAAAATAAAAAATAAAAAAAAAATAAAACACACTATTAAAAAAATGGAAAGATAAGTGAGAAAATATTTGCAATCATATATTTGATAAAGAACTTGTATCAAGAACATATAAAGGTGTGGGGGTGGTGGTGGGATGAATTGAGATATTGGGATTGACATATATACACTAATATGTATAAAATACATAACTAATAAGAACCTGCTGTATAAAAAATAAATAAATAAAATAAAATTTTTTTAAAAAAGAAAATATAAAGATCTCTTATGGTTCAATAGTAAGAAGAGAATCCAATTTTAAAATGGGCAAAATATTTGCATATATGTTTTACTGAAAAATATATATGACTAGCTAATAAGTTCATGAAAAGATGCTTAATATCATTTATCATTAAGGAAATGTAAATTAAAACCACATGAAGGACTTCCCTGGTGGCGCAGTGGTTAAGACTCCACGCTCCCAATGCAGGGGGCCCAGGTTCAATTCCTGGTCTGGGAACTAGATCCCACATGCATGCCATAACAGCCCATGTGCCACAACTAAGAAGCCAGTGAGTCACAACTAAGGAGCCCGTGAGCTGCAACTAAGGAGCCTGCCTGTTGCAACTAAGACCCAACGCAACCAAATAAAAAAAAACAAACCACATGAAATACCATTTCACACCCACTGGAAAGGCTGTAATCTAAAAGATAGTCACACTGAGACACATTTTAACTTTTGAAAATTTAATTCTAGACAAGGAAAGAATCTTAAAAGCAGCAAGAGAAAAGCAACATTACATACAAGGGAACACCCATAAAACTATCAGCAGATTTTTCAGAAAAACTTTGCAGGCAAGAAGCGAGTGAGCATGACATATTCAAAATGCTGAAGGAAGAACACTGCCAACCAAGAATACTTACCCAACAAAGTTTTCCTGCAGAGTTGAAGGTGAGATAAAGAATTTTCCAGACAAGCAAAAGTTGAAGGAGTTCAGCACCACTAGACTGGCCTTGTAAGAAATATTAAGGGGACTTCTTCAAGCTGAAACAAAGGGATGCTAATAAGTACCAGGAAAACATATGAAAGTATAAATCTCACCAGTAAAGGCAAATATGTAGTTAAATTCAGAATATTCTCCTGTTGTAATGGTGTTGGGTAAATCACTTATAAATCCAGTATGAAGGTTAAATAATAAAGCATTAAAAATAACCATTAAAATAATTTGTCGATGGATACACAAGGTAAAAAGAAATTGTGATATCAAAAACATTAGATGTAGGGGGGGTTATAAAAATGTATAGCTTTAGTATGTGTTTGAAGTTAAGTTGTTATCAGCTTAAAATAGACTGTTATAAATATAAGGTGTTTTATGTAAGCCTCATGGTAACAACAAAACAAAAATCTATCGTAGATACACTAAAGAGAAAGAGAAAGAAATCTAAGCATAACACTACAGAAAATTATCAAACCAAAGGAAGAGCACAAGAGAAGAAGACAGGAATGAAGAAATTACAAGACAGCCAAAAAACAATAAACAAAATGCCAATAGTAATTCCATGCTTATCAATCGTTACTTTAAATGTAAATGAAATAATTCTCCAATCAAAAGACTTAGAGTGGCTAAATGGATTAAAAAAAAAAAAAAAAAGACCCAACTATATATTGCCTACAAGAGACTCACATCAACTTTAAGGACAAACACAGACTGAAAGTGAAGAGACGGAAAAAATATTAAATGCAAATGGAAACCAAAAGAAATAGAGGTAGCTATACTTATATCAGGCAAGAAAGATTTTAAGGCAAAGACTGTAATGAAAGAGAAAGATCATAAAGATCAATAAAGATCAATCCAACAAGAGGATATAATATTTGTAAATATTTATGCACCCAACATAGAAAGACCTAAATATATAAAGCAAATGTTAACAAGCCTAAAGGGAGAAAGAGACAGCAACATAATAATAGTAGGGAACTTCAATGTCCCACTTTCAGCAATGAATAGGTCATACAGATAGAAAATTAATAAGGAACCATTGAGCTTAAACTACATGTCAGGCCAGATGGACTTAACGGACATTTACAGAACATTCCATCTATCAGCAGCAGAATACATATTCTTCTCAAGTGCACATGGAACATTCTCCAGGAGAGATCATATTTTAGGCCACAGAACAAGTCTTAATAAATTTAATAAGATTGAAATTATGTCAAGCATATTTTCTGACCACAGTGATATGAAACTAGAAATCAATTACAAGAAGTAAACTGGAAAATTCACAAATATTGGGGGATTAAACAGCATGTTACTGAACAATCAATGGGTCAACAAAGAAATAAAAAGAGAAACAAAAAAAAAACTGAGACAAATGAAAATGGAAATACAATATACAAAATTATGGGACGCAACAAAAGCAGTTCTAAGAGGGATATTCTTAGCAACAAATGTCTACATTAATTTAAAAAAGAAAGATCTCAAATAAACAACCTAATTTTACGCTTCAAGGAATAGAAAAAGAACAAACTAAGCCCAAAGTTAATAGAAGAAAGGAAATAAATGAAATAGAGACTAAAAAGACAACAGAAAAGATCAATAAAACTAAGAACTAGTTTTTTGCAAAGATAAACAAAATAGACAAACCTTTAGCTAAACTTATCAAGAAAAAAAGAGAGAGGACTCAAGTGAATTTTTTTTTAAATGAAAAATGGGGCATCACAAGTGATACCACACAAATACAAAGGATTAAAAGAGACTACTATGAACATTATACACCAACAAATTAGACAACCTCAAAGAAATGTTTCCTAGAAACATACACCTACCAAGACTGTATCATGAGTAGAAAATCTGAACAGACAAATTACTAGTAAGGAGATTGAATCAGGGGAATCAAAAACCTCCCAAAAAACAAATGTGCAGGAACAGAGGGCTTCGTTGGTGAATTCCACCAAACACTTAAAGAAGAATTAATACCAATCCTTCTCAAACTCTTACACAAAATTTGAAGAGGAAAGAAGACTTCCCAACTCATTTTACAAGGCTGGCATTACCTTGATACCAAACCAGACAAGAGCATTGCATAAAATTAAAGGCCAACATCGCTGATGAACATAGATATAAAAATCCTAAACAAAATATTAGCAAACCAAATTCTACAATACATTAAAATAATCTTACACTATGATCAAGTGGGATTTATTCCAGGAATGCAAGGATAGTTCAACATCCACAAATTAATCAATGTGATATACCACATTAACAAAATGAAGGATAAAAATTATATGATCATCTAAATAGATGCAGAAAAAGCTTTAGACAAAATTCAGCATCCATTCATGATAAAAACTTTCAACAAACTAGGTATAGAGGGAAGGTACCTCAACATAATAAAGGCCATATATGACAAGTCCACATCTAACATCATACTCAACAGAGAAAAGCTGAAAGACTTTCCTCTAAGATCAGGAAGAAGACAAGAATATCTACTCTTACCACTTTTACTCGACATAGTACTGGAAGTCCTAGCCAGAGTAATTAGAGAAGAAAAAGATCAGAAAGGAAGAGGTAAAAGTGTCTCTATTTGCAGATGACAGGATATTATATAGAGAAAATCCTAAAGACTCTACTAAAAAACTGTTAGATCTAATCAACTAATGTAGTAAAATTTCAGTATACAAAATCAATATACAAAGGTTAGTTGTATTTCTAAACATACTGCCAACTGTATACACAGTTACTAAACAAATAAATAAGAAACCAAGCTTCCCCACCCATAAAGTTTCCCTTTTAGAAACCCCTGGGTAACCTAGATAACTGCCACTTCAGTGACCCCACTTTTCCCTTCCCACACCCTAATTCCTGCTCTTATGTTTAAAATTTGCCAAGAATAAATCCATAAAACACTAGGCACCCCACCCTCAGACCCTAATAAAGGTAGAATCCCAGGTCTGTACTCTCTCTCTTTCTCTACTTTCAACCTCACTGTGTGGCCCTTGGGTGTGCCATGTAAACCCCAGTCCTGTGAGTAATAAATCTTGTTTTTTTTAAAGTTCCCTTATGGTTGTTGTCGAGATGTGTCTTGCAGTCATAAGAACCACAAGGGCTGATCCAGCCACAACATTGGCTCCAGTCAGGGAAATGTCTGTGTGTGCTTGCCACAAGTAGATGGGCCCAAAGGAGTACCCCAGGCATCCCTAGCCAATAGCATCACTAACAATGGGCTGAGAGCAACACAAAACAACACCATACACAAAAATCAACTTGAAATGGATTAAAGACTTGAACATGACTTGAAACCATAAAACTCCTAGAGGAAAACATAGGCAGTAAGCTCCTTGACATTGGTCTTGACATTGGCAATGATGTTTTGGATTTGACACACCAAAAGCAAAGACAACAAAAGCAAAAATAAGCAAGTGGGACTACATCAAACTAAAAAGTTTTTACACAGCAAAGAAAACCATCAAAAAAGTGGAAAGGTAACCCATGGAACGGGAGAAAATATTTTCAAATCATATATCTGTGAGAGATTAATATCCAAAATATATAAAGAACTCATACAACTCAATAGCAAAAAACAAAACAAAACAAAAATCTGAATAAAAAGTGGGCAGAGAAATTGAATAGACATTTTTCCATAGAAGATATACAATGGCCAACAGGTAAATGAAAAGGTGCTCAAATCACTAATCATCAGGGAAATGCAAATCAAAACCGCAATGAGATATCACCTCACACACCTGTTAGAATGACTATCATCAAAAAGGCAAGAAACAAATATTGGTGAAGATGTGCTGAAAGGAGACTTGTGCACTGTTGTGAGAATGAAGATTGATGCAGCTACTATAGAAAACAGTATGAAAATACCTCAAAAAATAAAAAATACAACAGCCGTATGATCCAGCAATCCCATTCCTGGGTATATATCCAAAGGAAACGAAAACAGGTGATAGAAGAGATATCTACACGCTCACATTCATCACATCTTCATTCACAATAGCCAAGATATGAAAACAACCTAAGTATTCTCAACAGATGAATGGATAAAGAAAATGTCACACACAGAGAGGAATATTACTCAGCCATGAGAAAGAAGGAAATACTGCCATTTGCAACAAATGGATGGACCTTGAGGGCTAAGTGAAAGGAAATCAGAGAGAGACAAATACTACATAGAATCACTTATATGTAGAATTTAAATTTTAAAAAAAGGCCAACTCACAGAGTAGAAAAGGAATTGCTAGGGACTAGAGGGTGGGGATATAGGGAGAGGTAGGTAAAAGGGTACACACTTTCAACTATGAGATAAATAAGGTCTGATGATCCAAGGTAAACCATGGTGACTATATTGATAACACTCTATTGTATAATTGAAGTTTGCTAAGAGAATAGAACTTAAAAATTTCACCAAAAAAAAAAAAAAAGAAGAAGATGTAGGAGGTGATGGATGTGCTAATTAACTAGATGGGGGGAATCCTTTCACAATGTATACATATACCAAATCACCATGATGCACGCTTTAAATATCTTACAATTTCATATGTCAATTATACCTCAGTAAAGCTGAAACTTAAAATACAAAAATATAAAAATAAAAGACAATAACATAAGTTGACAAGGATATGGAGACAGGCACATACATGGTTATGCCTTCATATCATGATGGTGAGAATGTAAAATAGTGCAGCTAGTTTGAAAATCACGGCAGTTTCTTAAAATGTTAAACATAACTTTACCATATGATCCAATAATTTTATTCTTAGGTATCTAACCAAGAGAAATAAAAGCATATGATCACATGTTCATAGCAGCACTATTTTCAATTGCCAAGATATTGAAGCAACCTAAGTGTCCATGGTCAGATGAATGGAGAAAGAAGATGTGGTATACACACACACACACACACACACACACACACACACACACACAATGGAATACTACTCAGCCATAAAAAATGAAAATTTGCTATTTGCAACAACATGGATGGACTTGGAGGGAATTATGCTAAGTGAAATAAGTAAGAAAAAGACAAATGCTGTATGAAATCACTTATATGTGGGATCCAAAAAATAAAACAAGCTAGTGAATGTAACAAAAAAGAAACAGATTCACAAATACAGAGAACAAATTGTGCTTACCAATGGGGAGACAAAAGGGCAAAGGGGTAAGATAAGTGTAGCGAATTAAGAGGTACAAACTATTATGCGTAAAATAGATACAAGGATATATTGTACAACACAGGGAGTACAGCCAATATTTTTAATAACTATAAATAGAATATAACATTTTTCAAAAAACATATGATCACACAAAGACTTGCATGGGAATGTTCTCAACAGCATTATTCATAATAACCAAAAAGTGGAAACAGGGCTTCCCTGGTGGCGCAGTGGTTGAGAATCTGCCTGCCAATGCAGGGGACACGGGTTCGAGCCCTGGTCTGGGAAGATCCCACATGCCGCGGAGCAGCTGGGCCCGTGAACCACAACTACTGAGCCTGCGCGTCTGGAGCCTGTGCTCCGCAACAAGAGAGGCCGCGATAGTGAGAGGCCCGCGCACCGCGATGAAGAGTGGCCCCTGCTCTCCGCAACTAGAGAAAGCCCTCGCACAGAAACGAAGACCCAACACAGCTAAAAATAAATAAATTTTAAAATAAATAAATAAATAAAATAAAGCTTGTGTTTCCTTATTAAAAAAAAAAAAAAAAAGTGGAAACAATCCAATGCCCATGAATAGGTGAACAAAATGTGGTATTACCATACAATAAAATACTATTCAACAATAAAAGACTGAAAAGACATGCTTGCAACAACATGGATGAACCTCAAAAACATTGCAAAGTAAAGAAGCCAGTCACAAAAGACCATACATTGTATAATTCCATTTATATGAAATGTCCAGAATAGTCAAAATTTATAGAAACAGGAAGTAGTTCAGTGGTTGCCTGGGGCCTGGGATAATGGAAATTAACTGCAAATGAGCATGTGAGATCTTACCAGGGTGATGGCCAAGTTCTAAAACCAGATTATGGTGATGGTTGAAAAACCAAATAAATTAATAAAAGATAACTGAATTGTATTTTTAAAACTGGTGAATGTCATAGTGTGTTGAAAGATATTAAGAAGAAAGATTTGGGAATTTTGGACACGCTATCACAGTGAGTTCACTCTCTCAAAACCAACCCCATCACTCAAGAGCAAATTAAATCCCTTAAAGAATTTCCTAAGTAAATCCCAGGAAGAATTTCAAGATTTAGTTTTTAAGATTCCATTTAATCATCCACAATCCCGATAAATGGAGAAATCTTCCATTTGGATTTCCAACTATATTTTCTTGGAAGAGGGGGAAGGGAAGAGATCCCCACTGAATGAACAATGTTCACCTTCTGAAGTGTGCTCCTTTTCCCTGCCTGTGATTCCTAGCCTTTGGCCTTACTGATGGATCTCTGATCTGCTTTTCTATCATCCTCCCTAACTTATGTTAATGGGCCACACCCTTGGCAATTGTCTCTGTTCTATTTGCCCATCCTTCTACACACTGACCCACTCTCTTCCCCTAGTTAATTTGCCCTTTGTTTTCCAGCCCCATTTCATTTTCTACTGTGCCTCCCAGCCTCTTCCAGTACTTCCAGCTCTCCTTTCTAGGAGCAGAAATAAAGATTCTCATCCATTCTTTCCAGAGTCCTGTGTGGTTCTCCTGGTCAGGGAAGGTGCTGGAATGTGACTTCAGCACATTCCAGTCAACCTGAACCCTGTCAGGGAAGAATGAGTTCTTGCACAATTAGGGGGAGTGTTTTATGACCTGTTATTGTTACTGTAACATTGTCAGACTTTCTGAAGAAAGAGAGGATTAATTATTGACAAAGTTGCGATGAAACTTTCACTAAAATACTTTCACACTTAGTGGGGGAAAAGGAAGCCTAGAAACCAAGCATTCAAAGGAATTAAAAACAAAAATCTGTCTCTCCCATTTTAATTTTCATTTCTCTCAAACATTCTAAAATTGGAGGAAAGAAAGGCTCTGCGTGACAGGGAACTATTGGAACTTTTTAAGGGGTACTAAATTATTTTTATCATTTTTTCTAGCTGCAAATAAAGATATAAATGAATAATAAATTTATTTTAAAGTCTGATAATTTTTTACAGCCTGTAGAGAGACTTCATGAATAATCATAAATTTCCTTCACTCCCAGAGTGCCTGTGTGAAAAAAACATTCCATAAGAGAGAGATTCTAATCATTGGTGGTAATTACATGAAACCTTGAGTCATTAGACACTATTAATTGTCTGAAATGTAACCAGAAGAAAAATAAACATCAGGGAGGAAATCTAGCATGACTATAATTAGTTTAATTACAATCTCTCCAGTCTATAGGAAAAAATCTCAAAGTTGGTATTTCAAAATTGATTTAATTAACTTTTAAGTAACTTTTTAGTAATGTTTAAGTAGCTTTTTAGTTACTTAACTAACTAGCAATCTTTATGCTTTATTTAACTGGATATGATTCCCAAATTCTTTTTACCCAGTGTTTTCTGATACCACTTTTTTTTAAATCAATGGTGTTCATGTGGTTAACATTTAATAGAAATCCACTCAAGTAGAACACTTCTACAGGAGCCAGATGCTCTGGCCATCATGCCCAAGCGGATAGCTAAGTCTGACCTGGGGGTCAGGACCTCGGAGCCCCTCTCAGCGACTTCTGAGTCGTCATCTGCCTCATGAACCCTTTCCACCTCTTCCCATCACCTTGAGCTCACACACCCAAACCCCCATATCCTCAACTCTTCTTGCCCTAGGTAGATACACCCATACCCATGTTTGGGGTCCTTCCCAAATTCTAAACAACCTGCATGATCCCACCCTTCCTCTCCTCCATGCCACCACCATCAACTCAAGTCCTGAGGATCTTACCCTTGAAATATCTCTCATCCTTCCCTCTGCCCATCCTTCCTCTTCATTTCATCTTAACTACAGTTGCTTCCTAACTAATCATCTGGCCTCCACTCTCTCCTGGCTTCAGTCCCCAAGACATATCATTTCACTTCTGGCCTTCAGATCTCCATGAGGCACTTTTGCCTGAGGAGCAGGTGAACTCCTGAGCCTGTCATCCAATAACTTCCGGGCTCCGGACACACTGTGTTGTTCCAGAGATGCCTCACACGAATCCACTAGAGCACTTTTTACTCCTATCAAAGCAGACCCCATACCCTATCCTGAAAAAGTCCTTGTGCATCCCTACACCCTGTCTTTGCCTTCCCTATTAGGCATAGGCTCTGCCAAACTTCTCCATCTGCCCGCTTCTGCCAAACTTCTCCATCAGCCTGCTTTTAGCTGCTCTGAACATCCTTCCTCAGGAAGCATTCCAGAGGAGCCCACCTTCAGCAAGGAATGATTTCCAACCTCCCCTTCATTCTCTTCATTTTTAAAAAATCCATTTCAATACTATATTTATTTAGACTTTAAAGTGTCACTTCTAAAATAAATTCTCCAAGAAACATTGTATGTTTAGAAAGCCCCCCAAAAAAATTTCTCATTTGACTTAAAATTTTTTTCACAGTTTTTAAAGGTTATATTCCATTCATATTATTGTAAAATATTGGCTATATTCCATGTGTTGTACAATATACCCTTGTAGCTTATTTACTTTATACAGAGTAGTTTATACCTCTTAATCCTCTACCTCTATCTTGCCCCTCCCCCTTCATTCTTTTAGCAACACCCTTAAACCTCTCAAACACTTAGCATGATCTTTCATTGTTATAGCTATACCCCTCCTCCCGAAACAGCCTGAAACTCCAGAAGGGCAGGCAAAATATTTTCCTCCTCTTTTGACATAATAGGCAACTAAATATAGTGGAAAGAATATGGGTTTTAGAGCCAGCAGGTATGAGTTTGAATCTTGACTCTTGCTACTTACTAACTGACTTACCTTGAGGAAGTTACTCAACCTCTCTGAGCCTTTTTTCTCACCTGTAAAATGGGGATGCTAAGTATGACTGTCGTTAGCCTTTAATGAGAATTACTGATAAATGATTAAAGTGCCTTGAACAGCCTATAGTCAAGAAACAGTCTTAAAAAAGCATTAGTTTGGGGACTTCCCTTCTGGCGCAGTGGTTAGGAATCTGCCTGCGAATGCAGGGGACAGGGGTTCAAGCCTTGGTCCAGGAAGATCCCACATGCCACAGAGCAACTAAGCCCGTGCGCCCCAACTACTGAGCCTGCGCTCTAGAGCCTGCGAGCCACAGCTACTGAAGCCCATGCACCTAGAGCCTGTCCTCCGCAACAAGAGAGGCCACCTCAATGAGAAGTCCACGCACTGCAACGAAGGGTAGCCCCTGCTCACCGCAACTAGAGAAAGCCCGCACACAGCAACCAAGACCCAACACAGCCAAAAATAAATAAATAAATAAATAAATTTATATTAAAAAAAAGAGCATTAGTTTGTTTTACCACTTTTCGTCTCTTTATGTCAGTGTCTATATCATGCCTTATACATAGTAAGTGCTCAACTATAATAAAGCAATAGGATTTCAAGATACGTCTGAACTGGATTATTAGCCTTAACAGCAACTTCCTGCTCACAAATAAAGCTATAGGTCCGCCATCTAAATGGCTGCAACTGTGCTCCCGTGGGTCCGTATTCCAGCCTAGGTTAGTGATTTACAAACTCTCTGAGTCTCTGCTTTACGTGGTCTGGGGCAAGGCCAATTATAATCTCCCCCAATAATTCTGCTATGTAGCCAAAATGGAGCATTACTGGCCAACCACTCAGTTCGATGACTTGATGAAAAAATCTGACGGGTTTTGGTTTTGGTTTCATTTAGTTCCTTTTTACCTGTTGCCCTCAGCCTAACCCACCTCAAGGCACTACTCAGGCCCTACCTGAGCCTCAGCTGGGATCTATGCTGTGAGAGATGAGATAATCCGTGAGAAACATATATCAAAACCCAGAGGATATCTATCACTGAACAGCAATATGTTTCATATTTATTAATGGTGTTTTAATGAGCAGGCTTCATACCCATTGTCTGCAGCCATTGAAATAACGCCAGCCTCTAAACTGACTGCCATGGATGATACATATTGATATGTGTGTCCCTTTCTCTACACTCACTCAGTTTTCCTTCTGAATCAATCAGGATTTGGATGGAAAGAAGGGGGGTTTTAAAAAGTATTAGTTAATCTGCTCTTGAACTTCAGAGAACAGAAGAATCACCCAGAGCCTTTGGTGGTCATGCAGAGGACTCAGTGTAATCATTGGAAGTACTTGAGTTGAGGAGAGTAGGTAGACCACCACTTATAAGTAATAGTTGAAATCACGGTGGGGGGCAGGGGCTCCAAAATGATTACGTACAAAGCAATCAGTAAAAGAGAGATTAGAAAGGATCTATAACAACCAAAGAAGGAGAAGAAATAAAACAGAGCGGCACCCTTGAAGCCATGGTGAGGAATTTCCAGTTAAGGGGGCCATAGTGCTGAAAATGCAGATCCCTAGGCCGCACCCACAGAAATTCAGATTCAGTTCATTTGAGGTGAGGCCTAGAAATGCACAGTTCCCACAATGTCCTTGAATTTGATGTACAGCCACTTTGAGAAACACGGGTACATCTTGTTTTATAAATAAGTGAAACCCCCCCAAAACAAAATGCTTAATGTAAGTTTATTTGACATCCAATTTCTCTTTTGTATTTCTAATATTGACCTTGTCGCATGGGAGACAAGATTTTATCTTTTGTTGTCCAAAGACCTGACTAACACTGGAAGAAACTTACATTAATTAAATGAAATTCAAGTTAGCCTCAAGAGTAATTTTCTCTGACTGATTCAGAAGATTCAGAAGTTTAGCAAGAAAAAGCACAGATGTGACACACATTATAGTACCAACTACCTGCACATTACTAGAAATAAAGTCTGAGATAGTAAATGTCATAGGAAAGGGGGGTTCAAGGAGATAGTTTCATTTGTTCATTCATTCATGCCTTCATTCAACATATATTTATTCAATACCTATTATGTGGCAGGTACTATTAGACAAGGGATATACTGAAGCGAATAAAATAAAGTTCCTGCCTCTAATTATCACTACAATGGCAATCACATAACAATATATAAATGTACCAGATAAACACATTGATACACCTTAAGTTTATATTATATGTCAAATATATTTCAATTAAAAATAAATGAAGTTCCTGCTCTCAGGGGGCTTGCATTTCAAAATAAGCCAACAATTCCCTCAGATCTTTATTGAATGCATTCTGTGTGTAGGAGACTGAGCTAGATGTCCCATTAGGAGGATTAGGTGAGATGTTCCCTTTGGAAGTGACAATAGCCAATTATTCAAAAGACACTCATTTCCTAGGCACTCTCCTAGGTTCTTAAGATACAGAGATTAACAAGGGCCAGTCCTGACACCAAAGAGTTGGGAGTACAGAGAGAGAAACATCTAATTCTAACATAATGTAGAGATATACATGGAGGGCTTTTGGAGCAGGGGCTGATGAGAGATGAGGCTGGAAAAGTATGTTGGAGCCAGATTGTGAAGACATTGAATGCCATGGTCAGGGGTTTGGAATTCACTTTGTACACTGTGTGGCCTTAGAAAATCTTTGAGTGAAAAAGTGACAGGATCAGACTTGTATTTTAGAAAGTTACCTGGAGACAGACAGGCCAATTAAGAAGCTATTATAGGGCTTCCCTGGTGGCGCAGTGGTTAAGAATCTGCCTGCCAATGCAGGGGACACGGGTTCGAGCCCTGGTCTGGGAAGATCCCACATGCCGCGGAGCAACTGGGCCCGTGAGCCACAACTACTGAGCCTGCGCGTCTGGAGCCTGTGCTCCGCAACAACAGAGGCCACGATAGTGAGAGGCCCGCGCACCGCGATGAAGAGTGGTCCCCGCTCGCCGCAACTAGAGAAAGCCCTCGCACAGAAACGAAGACCCAACACAGCAAAAATAAATCAATAAACAAATTTATAAAAAAAAAAAAGAAGCTATTATAGGGATTTCCCTGGTGGTCCAGTGGGTAAGACTCTGTACTCCCAACGCAGGAGGCCCAGGTTCGATCCCTGGTCAGGGAACTAGATCCCACATGCATGCTGCAACTAAGAGTTTGCATGCCGCAACTAAGAAGCCTGCATGCCACAACAAAGGTCCTGCATGCCGCAAATAAGACCCAGCGCAGCCAAAATAAATAAATAAATATTTTTTTTAAAAAAGAAGCTATTATAGTAGTCTAGGCAGAGCTGGATTGTGACAGTGAAAATGAAATGAGAAGTCAAATTCAAGACTTCCAGAATCAGAAATAGCAAGATACAGAAGGGGAAGGATGTGGGGAAAGAGGCCAGAAGAATTGAAACTCCTAAGACTTAGTTTAGGTGTCTGTGTGCATGGGAACCCTATCATCCAAGGTAGGGAAGAGTGGAGGAGAGTCCAGTTTGAGGCCTGGGAATGAGGGTAGAAATAATAACTCATTCCACCTGGCTAGCTGTGAAAGGTCCAGTTGGAGTATTTATGAGCAGTTGGAAATATAGGTCAGGAGTTCAGGAGCAAAGCTGAAGCTGGATGTGGAGATAACAATCAATAAGGGATAGTTGAATTTATGGGGAAAAGATAGATGTCCAAGGGGGGCAGAGGGTAAAAAAAAACAACAACAAAAGAGATCAGAGAGGATCCTTCGCCAAAATAGCAAAAGAAGTAGAATGGTATCCTTGGAGCCATGGAGAACAGTTTCCAGAACAAAAATAAGTAGTCAAAAGGTAAGAGATCAAGTATGAAGAAGGCTCACCTCTGATAATCTCATCTCTTCCCTGATTTAAACATCATCCACATGCTGATGACCCCTAATCTACACCTCTTATCCAGATCTCTCCTCCAAATTCCAACTCATTTATTTATCCATCTAAACAAAATGTATAAACTGTCCTTCTGTGAGCTGGCACTATGTTTGGAAGACAACGTTCCCCAAGATAGTCTGGCCCTGCCTTCTAGGAGCTCCCAACACAGACATTTACAGACACATACCAGTGTGATAAAGGCCATGAGAAAACAGAGTAGGGGCCCCTTCACCCAACCCAGGCTGGAGGAGTTAAGGAAAACTTCCTAGAGGGAGTGACATTTTAGCTGAGACAAGAAGGAGGAACAAAGGTGAAACAGGGGGGAAAAAAAAAGGAGGGGGGAGGGCGCAGAGTTCTCAAGTCTGGAAGGGAGAGAAGGCCAGCGTTTTCAATGAACTGGAGAAACTTTAAGGCAAGCGGAATGGGGATAAGGGAGTCTGGGAAATGAACTGAGGACAGACAGAGGGCTTTGACAGTCATATTAGTTATTTATAGAATCATAATTAATTGTAATAGCAAACACGTGGCACTCACTATGTGCACTTACTGTATTTTAAGTGTTAGATTTGCACTGACTAATCCTTACAATAATCCTAGGAGGTAAGTAGTCCTAGAGTCCCCATTTATCTAGTAGCAATGGGGGTTCACGGACAAGTTTTGAGCAGAGAGTCAGTACAAGCAGGATATTCTTACAGGAAACACAGAAGTCATGACCATCGCCCTTCCAAGCCCGCCTCTCCTTCTGCACGCTTCACCGCAGCTCTGGTTCCACCAGCCTGCCAGTCACTAAACCAGAACCCGGGGAGTCCATCTTTGCTACCTACGTCCAACCACTCACTAAACCTTGCCAACTCTACCTCCGTTTCTTTCTGCCTCTCACTCTCACCTCTTGGGTTCAGGATTTCCTGGGGCTCATGTAGACGCTACCTCACTGACTCCTGGCCTCCTCAAGCCTCGTCCGCCTCCTTTATTTATTTAATATTTATTTATTTATTTGGCTGCGCCGGGTCTTAGTTGCGGCGTGCAAGATCTTCGTTGCCGCATGTGGGATCTTTAGTTGTGGCATGAGGGCTTGTTTAGTTGTGGCCTGCGGGATCTAGTTCCCTGACCAGGGATTGAACCCGGGCCCCCTGCTTTGGGAGCGCAGAGTCTTACCCACTGGACAGCCAGGGAAGTCCCTTTGCTTCCTCCTTTAAATCCATTTCTCTCTAACATGCAAACGTGACCACATAAGGTCTCTAAACACACGAAGGTAGTGTAGAGACCTTCTGAGTGTAGTCGCAGCTCTCACTGTTAACCGGGCTCCCTTCCAGGACAATGACATGCCATCAGGGTGACAGGTTCACAGCTAGAGTGTAACCAGCACTTACTACATGCTGGGCTCTGCCCTCAGCCCTTTGCATGAATTAACTCATTCTCACAATAATCGTACTTGTCACAGTTGGGGAAACTGAGGCACGGGAAAGTTAACTAACTGGTCAAAGGACACAGAGATCCTGGGACTGGGATAGGCACCCTGGTTCCTGGGCGGGAGCCCCTCACCTCCACTCTAACCAGGGAAGAGTAGAGAAAAGCAGGCCCAATGAGGTTGGTGAGGAAATGAAAGAAAGCCTCACAAAGCTCTGAGATGATTCTACTATGACAGCAGCTGCCGTCTCCCCTCACACACTTGGAGAATCACAAACCTACAAAGTCTAGCTCCTCAGCCTGGCCCAGGCCCACCTTTCCAAGTCTTCTCTGTACTCAGCCTGCCATGCGGCCGCTCAGTTTCACTGCCCTATCTCGGGCTGCGTGCCCTCTGCCTGCATCTACCTTGTGGTAAGATCGCTCTTACTCTTGTTCTCCTCTAGGCTGTCAGCTGTGTTTCTTCTTCTTTTGCCCACGGCCCAGCCCAGCGTCTTGGACACAATTGGCACCTCCGGAATAATGTTGTATATAGACCACTGGGTTGGATCTGCTTTTTCTAACCCACCTTAGATTTCTTCCCCCCATTCAGTTTTACAATGTTACTTCAATGGTCTAAATTCATTCCATTCATTCAGCATGTATTTTTTCCAGCTATTTGGCAGGCACCATGCCAGGTGCTGAGACAAGGACATCGTAGAGACTACCTCAAAGGTTGGCCCCTTTCCTGAGCCCTGCTAAGAGCAGACCACAGGGTCACAGAGACGCCCCCAGCCGGTTCCCACAGCCCTCGGTGCACACTTGGTTTATTGTGTAACATACAGGATTATAAATATCTGCTTTTATGTCTGTCTTCACCTCTAGACCAAGTTCCCCAAAGCCAGGGACATTTTCTTCTTTCTTATGTCCCAAAGACTAATGTGATATCTGTGGAACGGAAATGAATTTGACCGTTTTGCAGTAATACAGGACTCATGATACCCCAAACCTAATGTGTACGAACGATGGGCCAAGTACTCTCCCAAACGCTTTCCATACATCATACCTCATTTAATCCTCACGAGCGAAATGAGTTAGGAACTATTACCATCTCCACTTTCCAAATGAGGAAACTGAGGCATAGAGAGGTTAAGTGACTTTTCCGAAGACAGCTTTTGATGTGGAACACGCTGTATTCCTTAGGGTCGACCACTGGTCTTATTTTTAGTCTTAATTTAGCTGTCACCTGAACCTCCCTAATCCTGCTGTCCAAGTCTGTGTACCTCTCTGGCATACAGCGTGCTCGTTTGGAAAAAAGTTTCCAAGCATGTTGTCGTTAAAATCCCCACTCCCAACAGAAGTCAGGATACAAAAGCAGAGTCCTATTTTGTGCTCACGTACAGGGTTTTACAGGAGACCCATTTGAGAAGATGTGGTCTAGATATACAATGGAATACTACTTAGCCACCATAAAGAATGAAATTTTGCCATTTGCAAAATGGATGGACCTGGAGGGTATTACGCTTAGTGAAATAAGTCAGACAGAGCAAGACAAATACTGTATGTTACCACTTCTGTGTGGAATCTAAAAAATAAAACGAACAAATGAATATAACAACAACAAAAAAAAACAATAAAGGAAATCCATTTGTGTACTACTACGGATGGGGGTAGGGGAAAGACATTTTTCAAACCAGGTAGTTTATTTTTGAAGTGTTCAAATTCCAGTCATTAAAAAAAAAAAAAAAAAAAAAAAAAAGCTTTTGTTATGGGAGCTGTCCGTTTGTCCTCCCATTTTAAAGGAAAAAAAAAAAACCCTTCCCCACACCCTTCCCCCCAAGACTGGATTTAGATAAGCCTAGAGCCAAAACCACCTGGTAGATTGCAGAACAATTGGCCTTCAGGTGGGGTTTAATGAAAGACTTTTGAATTCTTAGGGGTCACCTGAGTGCTGGTTTTGCAGAACCTCCCTCTGTTCTCCCTGGGGGCGTTGCTCCCTCTCCCTCTCTCCCCACCCTCAGTTATCTATGTAAAAGTACTTCAGAGGCCCGGCTCCCCGCAGATATCCTGGCCCTCCTCCAGTCGCCACCCCTCCCACCCCCGCCCCCAGCACCCAGCACGAGGCCCCCGCTGGGCCGGTTACCCTACACTCCAGTGCGAGGACCTGAGCAGGGCCAGGTGACTGCTCCTCCTTCCTGGAAAGCCCAGGTGTCCCTCACTGCGGACCTGCCTCTCTGTATCCAGTCGCCTTGCAACAAGCAGCAAGCACACCTTCTCCAGTCTTGGACTTTGCTTGCTGGTGTTCCCCTTCCCATCCCCCCGCCAGTTCCTCCCTATCCCCTAAATGCCCTCCACTCCGGGCCACCAAATGCCAAAGTCTACCTTACATTCCATTTCCATGCCCCCTTTAAAGATAAAGTTGAGGGCTTCCCTGGTGGCGCAGTGGTTAAGACTCCGCCTGCCAACGCAGGGGACACGGGTTCAAGCCCTGGTCCGGGAAGACCCCACATGCCGCGGAGCAACTAAGCCTGTGCGCCACAACTACTGAGCCCACGTGCCACAACTACTGAAGCCTGTGTGCCTAGAGCCTGTGCTCCACAGCAAGAGAAGCCACCCCAATGAGAAGCCCACGCAATGAAGAGTAGCCCCCACTCGCTGCAACTAGAGAAAGCCCGCATGCAGCAACGAAGACCCAACACAGCCAAAAATAAATTAATTAAAATAAATAAATTTTTTAAAAAAAGACTGTGCCCTATTGGGGGTGACATTCCCTTCGTGGAGGAGTCAGAAACTGAATATGTGAACAAGCGAACATAAAGTAAGTTCACAGAGGGATGCGTGCTGAGAAGAAGATGCAAAAGGGCAGGAGCTAGAGAGCTTCTGAAGTAATGGTGGACCATTTCCTCAGAAAGGAGGACCTTTCTAAGGAGGGCACGTGGGACTGAGCCTGAATGACAGGAAAGTCTCCTGTGCAAAGATCAGGCTGAAAAAAACAGGCTGGGGTGAGGCCAGAAGTTGGGAATGAATTGGGCGGGCTTGTGGGTCAGAAGCTAGGCTAGTGCGGCTGGAGGCTGGGTGCCAGGGAGAATGGAAATGGGCAGGGATGAGGTCGCAGATGGGACGTGTCAGATCACGTGGGCCTGGTAGGGACAACAGGCACAGAGTTGATCCTAGCGGCAACGGCTTTGGACGGAGTGAGCAAAGCCGGACACTTTCAGTTCATCGTATTGTAAAGCTCACTCTGTACCAGGCACCTGTCTAACTACTTTGTACTCAACCGCACATCTGATCCTAACAGCAACCCTGGGAAGTCGGTATTATTAGTATCCATTTTGGATAAGAAACTGAGGCCTAAAGCCATCAAGTATAACAGCTGGCCCAGGGTGACTAGCCTGACGGTGTCAGGGTTTGCAGTGCAGCCTTCCGAGTTGTCTTACATCCCAGGCCTCAGAGGAGGCTGAAGGACCAGATACTAAATGATATCTTTAAATATAGAAGAAGGAAAAAAACATTCCCTCCCTTTTTTTTTTTGTCTCCAACAAGAGTCATTCAAATTCTCAGAAAGCAATTCTTTGCCCCAGAGTCCCTTAAACTGTTAAAAATCCTTCACACATTCTTTCAATAGGTTTGTCTGCGAGGCAGAGGGGTTCTGAGGCCCGCTCGCCTGCGGCAGGGGCACGTGCTCCTCCGGGAGCGTTTTGTTTTGTTTTAAATACCATCAATTAAATGTTCTTAAGCCTGTAAACCCTTCTTTGTCCTACTTTGGGCTTTCTAGGAGCCTGCTATCTCTCTCCTTTGAAATTCCGATGAACCCTACAGCAATTAATCAGTATTCATGGTTCTCCAGCATAACTTCGGCTCTGAGACCCGGGATGGATGCTCCCATCCGCAGTGGGCTAGCCCTGGGCTCCTCAAACTTCAATGTGCACACAGTCACCTGGGGGTCTTGTTTCAAATGCAGATTCTGACTCAGAAGGTCTGGGGCGGGGCCGATTGCCCGTCTTTCTAACTGGAGGTGGACGATGCGAAGAATCGCCAGCCCAAAGCTGATCACCTGGCGGCAGCGAGGCTTTTCCTGGGCTTGGCGAAAAAAACCAAAGGCAGAACGTGTGCCGAAGCGCAGAGAGCCTCGCTTCGTGCTTTTCAGCTGGGAGCCTGGCCCAAACATTAAACAATTTCACCATAAACTCTCTGAACACACTGGGAAACGAGATAAGATCATCTCACCGGAGGCCTGACGCGGGCCTAGCTTACACGTAGTTAGAAGACCGTCTCAGAATCTTTAAACCCCGAGGCCAGGAGGAGGGCCTGGCGAACGGCTCTGAAATTCCTTCCGCGGCATCAGGAACACGCGGTGCCCACACAACCGGGGACTGAGGGCTCTAAGGAGCCCCATTGTGGGTGGAGACGCTGCTTCTCCCCCCTCCCCCAGCACCGGGGCTGGAGGCAGGGCAATGGGAGGGGTCGGGGGGTGGGGGTCAGTCCTACCCCCCACCCCTTCCTCCCCACACACCTGAGGCCTAGCTAACTCTTCACCCAAGAGTAGCAGCTGGTAGCCAGGACTGCCCTCCAGTGATCTCTTAAAATCATCCGATAACCGCTGGTGTAGGAAAGACACAGTACAAGGGCATCACCGAGTGAGCCAGCCCAAAGTTGAATTTAAAGACTGAACCACCAGGAGTTCCTTGGTGGTCCAGTGGTTAAGACTCCTGCTTCCTTCCACTGCACCGGGCACGGGTTTGATCTCTGGTTCCACACGCGGCAGGGCCTAAAAAAAAAGAAAAGAAAAGAAAAAAGACTGAATTGAAAATAAAGACCGTCATTTATAAAATGTAAGAATTCATTATGCCTTATATAATCAATTGGATTAACTATGTCTCACAAGTAAAATACAATGACTTTCGCCTGCCTTATCCCCTTAACTGGTCTACGTTTTTAATCCATATTTGATTTGAATTTTGTCTTTGATATTAGAATATTAAACGTTTTTATTTTATAAGCTACAAAATTCAGCAGCATAAATTAAGCCTCAGGGTAGATACATGTTCCTTTGTTACATTATTCTGTGCATGGGGAGTTTTTAAAAAATAAAATATGAATTCTTGTCACCCCCTCCCTACCCCTTTCCATACCTGGGCAGTTAACTTTCCATCTAGAACGCCCTCTCCCTCTGTCCCCTTTGCCCTCCCAGGGCTTTCCCTCTCACGCAGGTGCAGTGTTCTTCGCCTCTGATCTACACTAGGGCAATAGCTTCCTCACTGATTTCACCAAAAGTTTCCTTTCCTACCTCAGAAAAACCCTCCTGGAGCATACTTTCCATCAAGCCATGCCCCAGCCCAGAAGCCTTCAGCAACTCGCTCACTGACAACCAAATAAAACCCAAATTCTGAAGCCTGGCACTGAGGGTCTCTTTCTGGACCCTCCAGCTTCTCTAGGTTGGTTGGTGCAAATTACTTAACCTCTCTAAGCCTCCATTATTCATTTAAAAACTGTGATTCCAGACTTCCCTGGTGGCACAGTGGTTAAGAATCTGCCTGCCAATGCAGGGGACACGGGTTCGAGCCCTGGTCCGGGAAGATCCCACATGCCGCGGAGCAACTAAGCCTGTGCGCTACAACTACTGAGCCTACGCTCTAGAGCCAGCGAGCCACAACTACTGAGCCCACGTGCTGCAACTACTGAAGCCCGTGCACCTCGAGCCCATTTTCTGCAACAAGAGAAGCCACCGCAATGAGAAGCCCGCGCACCACAACGAAGAGTGGTCCCCGCTCGCCACAACTAGAGAAAACCCGTGCAACAATGAAGACCCAACACAGCCAAAAATTTAAAAAAAAAAAACTGTGGTTCCTGGTGTCAACCTCGCAAATATATTTTAAGGATTGCATGTAATAACAAGCCAAGACCCTCTCATCAGACAGCCTGCTACATGGTGAGCTCTCAGAAAATGTGATTTCTACTTCTGCCTAAAGAACATATATTAGCTTCAGATTGGATTACTTACTCTTAGATTTACTGAGCTCTTTCCTGAGGTTGTCCGTTTGCTGAAGTCCGTAGCTGTGCTCAGCATCCCAGCCCCACACCTCCTGCATTTCCTTTCTTTGCTTCTTATCATTTTACATTTATTTGTGTAATTCTGATGAATGGCCATCTCCCACACTAGACTAGAAATTCCATGTAGGCAGTGTGCACAATGTCCTTGTGGGTCATGTGTGTCCCCAGCCTCCAGCCAGCACACAGCCTAACACATACACACACACACACACAAAATTTAAAAATACTTTTCAGCAAATACAAGCCCAGTTGACATATCACCTTTTCCTAATCTTTTCCATTCTTCCCAACCTACCTCAGCTGCTAGTCTCTTTTAACACAACTCACTTTGCTTTGTTCAATGGTTATTTGTGAATAAATATTATTCTCTTAAAATGGCACCACATATGCTCAGTGTGAACTTATATGGATTATAAGGACCAAATAAGAAGAAGGAGACAAAAAATGAAAGAAAAATAACAAGGTAATGAGCAGTGATGCTCCCAAACAGTGAAGAAATCAAGTCACCCCAGAGGAGGGTCTGAATGTTGATGAGTGGCTTTAAGGATTATAGAGCCAGGAAAGCGGGTAGTGGTGGCATCTCCAAGTTGAAGAATTAATATAAAGAAGACCAATATAAAGTTAGTAAAATCTTACTCTATCATAAATGCAATTATAGGGTACACACTATATTTGGAAGATGACTGAGGTACTTTCAGGGGCTATTGTGACTTGGCACAATTTTTACCTTCAAAGCCTAAGCACTACCACCCCCATAAAATTAAACTCCACTAAATTATAAGCACTTAAATCAGGTCTTTCACACCTTGGTGTGGTCATATGTCATAAAGACTGGGAATAACTTAGAAATCAGCGTATCTTCTAGTGATCATCAGCCAACACTCTCTTTTAAGCAATTCCCTTTGGCTATATGGCAAAACTTATTGAATTAACATACATTTGTCAAAAATTGGTACTATTTAGTCTCATTAATGAACTTGAAAGTTCAAACACAGACTTGTTGAAAAGATTCCATTGTGCTGTAAGTATGCTAGATTTTGCCAAGTGCTGATAACATTTTTGGCACAGTTTCAGTACTAAGTGGAATTATATATTTATTACCTAAATTATGTAAGTTATCCATGCTTACTATAAAAAGAAACAAGTAGAGGAAGGTATATACTTAAGCAAAAAGAAGAAAAAAAAATACAATTCAACTACCCAAAGATAGTGATTATTAACATTTTAGTTTGTAATTGTCCATACTTTTTTTTCAGTACGTGTATGTGTGTGTGTCCTTTTAATGAACACTTTAAAATTACACTGATGGTTATAAAAACGAATCATAGAATGTTAGCACTGAGCGATTGTAGCCTAAGTCCTTCATTTGACAGTTGCAAAAAAACCTGCAAGTTTCTTTCCTAAGGGTAGAACGTGGCTGGACTATAATTACAGTGACTTTGAAAATATGAGGCCTTTGGGTCCCAGAATATAATTCATGTTCTTGCTTGTTTGAATCTCAGTGGCACAGGACTCCAAACACTATGTTCTAGAACAAAAAAATACACAACAGGAAAGAAAAGGTGAAATTAGATCGATGCAGGTTCAAAACAATCAGAAAATGTTATCAGATTGATATTAAAGTCACTTTTTCATCCTAGAAAAGTACCTTTAACTAAGAATCAGAAAAACTGCATTGTAATTCCCACTCTGCAATTTACAAACTTGTGACTTGGTCACCTCTCTGCCTATTTCCTCATCCATAGAATAGAAATGATCCCATTTTCCATTCCTATTTTCATGAAATCAAATGAAACTCAGAATGTGAAAGTACTTTTTTAACTGTAAAAGTGTCATGGCAAGTGAGGTGCTGTTGGAAGCAAAGAGAGGAGCCCTAAATGTATAGACCACTAGTCGAGCAAATTATAAATCTTGTCTGCCCTCAGGCTGCAATGCTTTTCTCAATGTGGATTGATGTTTTGTGTGTGTGTGTGTATGTGTGTGTGTTTTCATATCACTATGTGCATCTCTCCTTCACACAGCTATCACGTATTATCATTCTGGGATTCTATTTCTGTCTCTCCCACTAGATAGTAAACTCTTTTGTTTTTTTTTTTTTTTTGATGGTAAACTCTATAATGATGAGATTTGTGTCTTTCAGCTGGGGGATTGGGGGCACTTTAGCCCTGCTCCCCAACTCGATCAGTCCTCCCCAAGACAAGCTGCCTCCACTCCTTCACTCAGGTTTTGCCAACCAGATTATCACCCTCGAGCCCTGCCTCCCTCACAATACCCCTCTCCCCTCAAGAAGTTTTAGAAGCACCATTAACCTTCTTCGTTTTTAAACCTCCAGCATCTAAAATAATGCCTCACAGCTAACACCGTATACAGTCAGTGAAAGTCGATTGAGGGATGAATGAATGAGACAGCTGAATTACTGTATCCATCTTTAAGAATGCTCTTTTCCTGTCAATCAAGGCCTCCTCTATTTAAATCTCTGAAATCTGATCGTGGACAATTTTGGTTTGATTATTCAAGAAGGGTCATGACTTGTGGTAACTTGTGATTTCCTGAAGAAAGAATGTGAATGTGGTACAGGGCCAGGCCAGTGTCAGGATCCAGGCTCTTAGCTCCTGGGTTAGCCTTTCCAACCACTCACCTCCTCAACGTGGCTTTGCTATCACAGACTGTGTCATGTATTCAGTGATGCTAGGAATCCACCTCTTTGACTCTGAAGTCCAAGTTCTTTCTTCTACAGCTCTCAAAAAGATTAGCATTTTCAAAGCGTTTTGTTATCTCCTTTGACTCCAACCCAGTGAAACTGGGTACTATTATCATCCTCCTTTACAGATTAGGCAAGAGGCTCAGAGAGGTTAAATAATTTGCTGAAGGTCACCCAGCTGATAAGGGACAGAGAGGACCTGGAAATCAAGATCTCTGATTCCAAATAAATGTTCATTTCTCTATACTGTAAAATACAATAATGTTGGACAAAGAAACCACCCAATACATTTATTAACTAAATGAAGAAGAAACAAAAGTTAGTAGAAGGAAGGGCAAAGGGAGCACTGGGTCAGTTAATGTGTATAAAATTTGTTCTGTACAGAAACTTTTTAGAACTTTAATAATATTAGTTGATGATAGTATTTATAAGCCCTTGGAGGGCATGCTAATATATCTTGTATGTATGTTCTCATAGAGTTTAATAAGATGTTTTCCACAGTAGGGATCAGTAAATGTCCATTTGAGTATTGCCTGGAGGAGACCAGTGGATGAGTTTATTAGGTAACTCTCCTGCCATGACAGGTGGTTGAGAGTAGGCCTTATTGGAGGATTTGGTGAGCGGTACAGAGATGCGAAAGAATGGGATGCAATTCTCTGGAAGCACAGAGTGCTACATCCCGGGGACCCCATGATCTGGAGATGCCGAAGGGTGGTGAGTCCAAAAAAGAGGAAGTCCCCAAGTCCAGGAAGGCAGCGTGGGTGAAGGGAAAGCCCTCAGGCCTCCAAGGCTAGGGCCTGGCTCTGCTTCCAGCTTAGCTCTCTTTGGACTTCGGTTTCCTCATCTGAAGAATACTTTCTAAGATCCCTTACAGCTCCACTTAATGGAAAAATATTAACTTAAAAATAATATAGATGGTGTGCAATCTACAAATAAAGTCATTTTGTGGGTGATTCAGCAATTTAGCATTTTGGTAAAGCATGCAGGCTCTGGAGACAGATTGGGTGTGTATCCTAGCTCAGGTACTTACTGTGTGTGTGAACAAACCTGGACAAACTACATAGCCCCTCAGGGCCTCAGATTCCTCTTCTGTAAATGGGGATAATAATTCCTACTTCATAAGGTAGTTGAGACAATTCAATAACCTCTAAAGTGCTTAGATTAGTGACAACATATATGATAGAAGTATTAGCTATTGTTACTAACAAACACTGGAGCCTGTGGACTTTTCATTAGAAAAATAAAAGAGTGAGAACCTTGGGTAAGTCTTTTTTTTTTTTTTGAGAACAGGCCATTTATTTTGTAGAATGTTTCTCAGTTTGAGTTTGTCTGATGTTTCCTCATGATTGTTTTCAGGTGATGCAGTTTTGTCTGGAATATGCAGACGTTATGTTGTCTGTGGATTCATATTAAGGGACACATGATGTCAATTTGCCCTATTATTGGTGATGTTAACTTTCGCTGCCCGCGGGCTTTCTCTAGTTGCAGCTAGTGAGAGCTACTCTTCAATGCGGTGCACGGGCTTCTCATTGCAGTGGCTTCTCTTGTTGCAGAGCACGGGCTCTAGGCATGTGGGCTTCAGTAGTTGTGGCACACAGGCTTAGTTGCTCTGAGGCATGTGGGATCTTCCTGGGCCAGGGATCGAACCCATGTCCCCCGCATTGGCAGGTGGATTCTTAACCGCTGCGCCACCAGGGAAGTCCTTGGGTAAGTCAATGTTTTAATTTCTTTAAAGTCATGGAAGTTGACATGGATGTCTGAAATGTTGACAGAGAGCAGGAGAAAGACAGAAAGAGATAGGAAAGAAAACCAAATGCCTGACCCTTCCCATTGCCATAGATGGTGACCAGGATAAGGAAATAGTTATCAGAGATGCAAGAATAAATATAAACAGATAGGGACTTCCCTGGTGGCACAGTGGTTAAGACTCTTCGCTCCCAATGCAGGGGGCCTGGGTTCAATCCCTGGTCAGGGAACTAGATCCCACATGCATGCTGCAACTAAGAGTTTGCATGCCGCAACTAAGGAGCTCACGTGCCTCAACTAAAGAGCCGGCAAGCTGCAACTAAGACCCGGCACAACCAAATAAAAAATATATATATGAACAGATAGCTCTTTAATTGTAGTTTTTCAAAATGCTGGCAAGAAAAGGAACTTTTATTTGGAAGAGAATACAGTTTCCAAAAATAGACCCACACTATATGGTCAATTAATTTTCAACAGAGGTGCCAAGTCAGATAATTTAATAGAGAAAAGATAGTCAATAATAGGTAATGGATATTCTATACGGAAACAAATTAACCTTGACCCACACTTCACAACATACAAAGATTAACTCAAAATGGATTGTCGACCTAACTGTAAGAGCTAAAACTAATTAAACTTTTAGAAGAAAACAGAAGAAAATCATTGTGATGTTAGATTAGGCGAAGACTACTTAAGCAGGACACAAGAGCACAAACTATAAACTTTTAAAACGATAAATGGGCTTCATCAAGATTAAAAATTACTGCTCTTAAAGATAAGCCACAAGACTGCATATATTTTTGCAAAACATATATCTGGCCCAATTTATAGAAAATATAACTTAATAATAAGATGAACGACACAACAAAAAAATGGGCAAAAAATTTTACAAATACTTCACAAATAAAGTTGTATGAATAACAAATAAATACATTTAAAAATGTTCAACATCTATTCATCAGAGAAAAACAAATTAAGAACCATAATGAGATGGGTTGTTTTTTTTTTTTGGCTGCCTTGGGTCTTTGTTGCTGTGCGTGGGCTTTTCTCTAGTTGTGGCGAGCAGGGGCTACTCTTCGTTGCGGTTCGCGGGCTTCTCGTTGGGTGGCTTCTCTTGTTGCAGAGCACAGGCTCCAGGCGCGTGGGCTTCAGTAGTTGTGGCACGTGGGCTCGGTAGTTGTGGCTCGTGAGCTCTAGAGCGCAGGCTCAAGTAGTTGTGGCACACGGGCTTAGTTGCTCCGTGGCATGTGGGATCTTCCCAGACCAGGGCTTGTACCCGTGTCCCTGCATTGGTAGGCGGATTCTTAACCTGTGCCACCAGGGAAGTCCCAGCTGTATATAATCTTGTTTGTGTTTTTAAAATTAGTTTTAACTAAGTTTTTAGTGAAAAAAATCAATGAAATACACACCCACAACAATGGATAAAAATTACAAAGACTGACAATAACAAATGTTGACAAGAATATAAAGCCATTGGAACTCATACATGGCTAGTTGGAATGCAAAGAGTACGGCCACTTTGTAAAATAGTATGGTAGCATCTTATAAAGTTAAATATACATTTAACATGTGACCAAGCAATCCTATTCCTGGGTAACTACCCAAGCAAAATGAAAACATATGTGTACAGCATTATTCACAATATCCAAAAACTAGAAACAAGTCAGGTGTCTATAAATAGGACAACAGATAAACAAACTGTGGTATATTCATAAAACAAAACATTACACAGCAATAAAAAAGGATAAACTATGACCATGCAACAATGTGAGTGCATCTCCAAAACGTTATGCTGAGTGAAAAAAGCATAACACAAAATAGTACACAGCATGTGATTCTATTTTTATGAAGTTCTAGAACAGGAAAATTTAACCAAAGTTGGAAATATTTGAAATATTGATTGCTTTGGCAGAGATGGGGAGGAGGAAAAAAAGTCCAGGTGACTGAGGTCAAAAATTATATGAAGAAGCTCACTGCTCCTCTCTTTCTTTAGCTTACACTTAAATGGCTTAATTTCCTATTCAGTTTCTTTATGTAGCTCTTGTTCCCTGTGTCAGCAGGTTTTACCTCCTGTGCTGGTATTTTGGTCTCAGGAAGTTGACAGTTTGATGAATAAGATGAAGAATCTGTCAGAGAGACACCTCTGGAATAATACATCTTGCTATTCTTCCAAATGTGTACAGGGGTCAGAGATCCAACTGGTCACTCTTTTGAGAAGAGTCATAATTAACTAGATCTATAGCTAATAACATCAACAGACCTCAAAGAGATCATGAAAACTAAGGTAAAATACGTGCCATATAATACCATTTATGCAAAGTTTAAAAACATACATACAATGCTGTATTTTGATTGTAGAATCAAAGTATAAATGTATAGACAGGAAATATATACACTAACTTCAGGATGTACATATACTCCTCTTCTGGGGAGAGAAGGCTAGGGAATAGTATCAAGGGGTCATCAATTACATCTAAATCTATCTAATATCTATCTATATTAAAATTGTTGAAATTTGTTGTTTGGGTTGGGGTGAATATTTTGTAACATTACTGTATGTACTTCTCTGTGTGTTTGACAATTTTTATAGTCAAACACAACAAAAAGATTGAGACAGACATCAGCCCTGTAGGCTGGCTAGTTCTGGTCCTAGCAGCATCTCTCCCAGCATCTGCCTGCCTTGAAGTATTTAACAGAAAAAAATAAAAACTATGCCTCACCAAGAGTCTTCTTAGTAGCATCTTGAGGAAGGAAAATCTCCTTTCCCTCTTAGCGAGTGCTCTCAAGAAAAATCTACTGAGAACCACATCTTCCCTTTTCTATCAACTTCTATCAACCTATAATTCCCAGGAAATGGAGCTCAAGTCCAATACAGATCAAGTCAAACCAGTCATGTCTGAACCACATCAGGGGAATTTCAGCATAAGCTTAAAGGTCCCTTCCAGCCTGGAGTTTCTATGGTTGATTTTTTTTTTTCCAGAATGTTTTTCAAGTTATGAGATGCTTTTCTCCTCAACAATCAATAGAACAATACCATCAGGTATACCTATAGTTTTGAAGTTTTTTTTTTTTTTTTTTAACAATGCAGTTAGCAACCTGGCCACTGGATGTTACTCTTGTTTTAAAAAGAACAACAATTGAAAATAAACCATTTATTGGAAACAGCATCTAGAAATTGCAAGGGAGTTGTTAACTATCAGTAGGTGAGGAGATTGCTTTATCTGGGACACTGAGATGATTAGAGAAAGCACAATATACTATTACCATTAAAAAAAAGAAAAAAGAAATTCAGCTCCAAGACCAGCATTAGTTTCCAACCAATGGACTACCAATGTTAGCAATGATGGTTCAGATTAGGTGAGTGTCCACATTAAATGTATAAACCTCTATATTTTTCCCAGATCACATATCACATTTCAGTATGTCAGGTAATTTACTTATTGGTTTTGCTTACTGTCTGTGTTCGCACTCCAGAACACAGCTCCAGGAGAGCAGGCATCTCAGTCTGCACTATTCACTGCCTGTGACATAGCTGGTGTTCAATAACTAGTTGTTGACTGAATGAATTTCTGCATTTCATAATCCCTATCTGCCAAATGATGATCTTAAAGATAAAACAAATATGGCTACTCTTTATTGAGGGCTGACTACATGCCAGGCCCTGGGCTAAGCACCTTACATACACTTCATTTAACGTTTTAACAACCCCCGTGACAAGGTATCTGTCTCACTTTGCGAATAAGAGGAAACCCAGACATAGGTGAGCTGCCTAAGATCACACAACGCCACGAAGCAGAGCAGGGATTTGAACCCCAGTCTGCGAAACTCCAGAGCAGGCTCCTAATCCCTGTCTCACATGCCCACTACGTAGGAGGGTTATGACGTGTCCAACAGCAGGAAAAAACTTCTACCTCTGCACTCCAGTTAGAACTGGTAACTTCCCAGCATCCAGTAACGCCCTTGCCCTTTACCAGCTCCTTTCCATTGTTACATGCGGCAAGCTCACAGGAAGAAGAACTGGGGTTTCCCTCCCGAATCCAGGCTTGTCCTCACCTCTACCACCTGGCACAGAACCTTGTCACAATGTCACGTCTGTTAATAATGATGTAGAGTTGTCAGATGCATTCACTTTTTTTTTTTTTTTTTGGCCATGCGGCATGTGGGATTTTAGTTCCCCAAACGAGGTTCAAACCCGCGCCCCCTGAGTTGGAAACGCAGCATCTTAACCACTGGACCGCCAGGGAAGTCCCCGCATTCACTTCTTGAAGTCAAGAGGCAATCATGTTGTTCTTACAAGTGTGGTTTAGGAGGAAAAGCTTGAGCTTTGGAATCATACAATCCTTGGTTCAAATGCTATTTCTGTATTTGCCACCTGTGACATTTGAAAGTTATTTGATCCTTCTGGGCTTGGGTTTTTCACTGGTAAAGTGGAAATACTGACACCTACCTCTCGGAGTTGTTGAGAAGTTAAAGATTCTTGCAATAAATATTAAGGCCCTTTCTCTTTCACATGGAGACATAGGGACAAACTAGCATTCTTTTTTCCAGTTAGAAAAAAGGGAGGAGAGGAGTACAAAGAAAAGGCATTTAAGATCTCCACAGCAACTTGTCTCATCTTGTTTGAGTCCTGTTTCGAAGAGGATGGGGTGCAGGGCAAGGGGAAAGGAACTGGGGTTGTTTCTCTTTAAGACCCCTCTGCATGTGAACTTCTGTTGTGAGCGGTAGAGAGGGGTTTAGAAGTGAGGAGAGGACCAGGGAGGGGGAAAACTCAGGGAGCTTCATCCAGATCTGCAGTTGCCACAAAACAACCAGAATGGCTTATCCTCTTCTCATTGATTTGTAGAGCTGTTTACATATTCTGAAGAGTAATTCTTATAATTATAATAGTAATTATAAGCATGCATGCAAATACCATGCATGCAAATACCTTTACAGTTTATGGCTGTCTTTTAACTTTTTCTTGGTGTTCTTTGTTGTTTATGAGTTGTGTGAGTACTTATTGCTTCAAAAGTTTAAAAAGGCAAATAAAACCCAATGTTAGCCTTAAAAAAATACTGGGGTAAATGCATATTTAACTGGCACATGAGTGTTAGACTATTAGTTATAGTTATTCTTTTCTATATTTTGTGTTATTTCTTAAAACAAAAGTAAAAACAAGCACCAAAGAAAATTTTGGCCCTCATTCCCCTCATCTCAAGCCCTAAAAGAGCTAAGTACACAACCCCCTTTCTTTTCCCAATCTTAAAGGTATTTTATGGAAGGCTATTGAACACAGGATAAGAAAACTGCATCTCAAAATGACTTGGAATTCTGGGGACATTCTTGGCTGAGACACCCAATCACAGGAACAGCCCCAGGCCAAATTGTGAAAGAGCTACGTGTCTCTGGGCGCCTCCATTCCTGAACCCCCGACCCTGTCCTTTCAACATCTTCTCCTTCCCCCAGGCACCTGGCAGTCTCCTTGGATTCCCAAAATCACCCCTCCCAGCACCGCACACACAGAGTCACACAAAAGTAAGAGACCAACTAAATGTGGACTCTACCCTAGAAGTGTTTCCATGTTGAAAGTCTTTAGAGAGTGGCAAAGACAGACAAATGAAACAGTCAAAATTCCTCGGTGGGGTTTCTCAAAAGCAGGCACAGAATGACCCAGAAGCTCCCAACACTTCCATACCAACTACTGCTGGAGTGTGGAGGTCCCATCTTGTTCCGCGTCAGAGCCCAGAGGCCACTCAGCACACAGAGCTTCTCCTGTCTTGTCTGTGCTGGGCTCTGTGGGAGACCTGGGGGATGTGTGAAGAGAACACCCAAATCCCTCTCCTCAGGCAGCATCCAGTCTATGTTTGTGGTGCGGAGGGGAGAGGGGTAAGGGTCTTAATAAAATTAGTAAACTGATGTTATATTATCTTTGACAATAAATACTTTGGAGATGAACCTAGCAGGAAACGAGACCAGCAGAGCAGGGGGGAGGGACTGGTGCCCTTTGACCTGGGAAGGTCGGGGTGTCATTTGAGCAAAGACTTAAAGAAGGCGAAGGGTGAGCCACGAGGCTCTGTAGGGAAAAGCGGGCAGCGAGTGGATGTACCACCCCGCCTCCCAGCCCTCCAACGTTCCCTGTCCTTCAAGACTGAACCTCTCAAGTTTTAAGAAGACATTATGCGATGTCTTGCTTCACTAGTTTGTATACACTGTTCCCTTTGCCTGAGATCCACCACCTGTCTTTTCTGCCTGGCCAATTCCTACCTGTCCTTCCAGACCCAGATCAGATGCCACATCCCCGTGAAACCTTCCTCAAGGCCTCCAGGCAGATACACTTGTGACTTCCTTTGCGCTCTCAGAATACTGCGTTCACGTCTTACTAGAAGCTCTTACTACTTTTCCTGGGGAGCGTTTCACAGAATTCACACACAGCAAGGGGTAAGCTATTACTACCATCACCGTTGTTAGTTAGACCTACGAGAAAACAGGTTCTAACAGGTTGAGTAACTTGTCCCGGGTCATCAGCTAGATTTGGAAGGTGAGACGTTAAAGTCAACAACCTGTGCTCCAAAACAAGGCCCTTCCTGCAAATTTAGGAGCCTCACCAGGCACTGGGTAAAGTATGTTTGTGTCAGAATGTTCTGCTACTTCTTGATCGTCTCGAGGACAGACACCATTTCTGTTCGAATGGGGGAGGGGTTGTCTGCGGAGCATCAGGTAGATATTTGTTCAGCGAATAAAGGGATGAATTAATCACCAACTGTGCAGGCACTCATGTGGAATTGATTTTTGAGCAGGGGCCTTCCTGTGCTACCTAAATCTCTACCTGGCCTTACCAGAATTAGGTAATGCTAGGGGAAGGGGTTTTTTTTGGCATTTGGCTACGATCTTTCCACTTTGGGCACCCTTAAGTAAATCGGTTTGCAACACTTGAGGGGGCTGGGGGCACAGGTCAGCAAATGGAGCCACAGAGCATATGGCTGGCCGGGCAGCAGCATCCTGGGCCAGAGGCCACTGAGCAGCTAGACCTGGGGACTAAGCCATTCTCTCCTCTGCATCCTAGCTGTCTCTGTGTTTCTCTCCCAAACACGTAGGCAAACTTCAGACCCCAGATCTCTAAGCAGGACAGGAAGAGACTGTAGTTTCCCAAGTCTTTCTAAAAAGGTAGAGAGTATAGTTTTCCATTGACTAGTCCCTAAGGTAATAAATGAGATGCTGTCCCTAAGATAATAAATGAGACAGAAGAGAAAAGAGAAGAAGGTCTAAGAGTGACCAAGAAGGAGGGGAGAGATGGTCTTGAAGGTGATTTGCTAATGGAAGCTTAATCCCTGTACCAGGTAGGCACCCCTGAAATATTTACTAAGGGAATTAGTTGGATCTATGGGAAGGAAACATTTTTGCTTCTGGTAGTTGGAGATGGTGTTTTTCTTCCAAATCAAGGTGAGGAAATACTTATGTCACATATTTCAGTTTCTAAAGGGCTTTCCACATGCAATGAAACTCGGGGTTGCAAATTGTTGCTACTCTACCTCCTTCGTTCACTCATCCACAACAGTATTCATACAATAATGAGCCTCAGATACCTAGAAGCCATGGCCTGCCTACAAAGAGTCCCGAAGGGGAGGCACTCAGGTAAGTGTGGAAGCAGGCACAGGAGCTGTGAGGGTTGTCTGTCAGGCCACCACATCAGCCCAAAACAGGGGACACAGGCTCCAAAGAGTCCTTTCCTAGAGCAAAGTCTAGGAAATCTGTTTAGTTGTTTTTCTTTGGGAGCAGGGGGGCAGGAGAAGAATCATAGCTGTCTTTTAACTGAATTATCCTATTGTTTAAACTTGAAAGCAATTCCTTCTGTTTTTTAGGGAGATGGAAGGACTAAGACTAAAGCCCTGATGTAATTCCACTTCCATAGAGCCTCAGCACCCTCTCCTGGGGTGGATGAGATCTCAGCTCCTTGGGGAGGTGGGGAGCAGGGGGGACTCCCACCCCACCTCCACCCACTCTTTCCAGACTAGAACACCAAAATCCTAACTCTACTCTTATCTAATTCTTTGTTGTCTGTTAAAATGTAAAACACTGGTAGAGGCAAAGCATGACCCCGGGTACCTCTCTGCAAAACGCAAGTGTCACACTGGATGTCTCCTTCAAGGTTGGATCCAGCTCTCCTTTTACAGCTCTCAGCCATATCAACCATTTTCATCTCACGTGCTTTCACAGTATGTTATCTTGAGAATTGAGAGTTTGTGATCAGAGAGCAGGGAGTCAGGGTGGAGTGGGGAAGAGTCTGGGAGGCTGAGAATGAGGGAGCACTACGGGTGAGGTGGGTAGGGCAGGAAAAACATTTGAAAAAGGGGGGACGCCTCCCCATCCTTACCCGTCCCTCTTTGGAGGCCATTTTCCTTTCTTTGCTGGTGTCCAGTGTTCTTCCACTAGAGACGATGATAAATAACCAGCATCACCAAGGTATCCCGTTCATACTTTGGCCCCAGTAGGAATCACAGTCTTAATTTATTAGGCCTACTATGGGCTGGGCACTGTGTGCTTTCAAACACAACGCTTGGAGAATGTTTTGAAGCAGATGCCTTCAAACTGCACCATAAGGAATAAATATGTAGAGTAAAAACAATGAACGTTTGCGTAGAATCTTGCAATTTACCAAGACGTGTATTACTTCATTCTCCCCTCAGCACAGCCCTTTGAGTTGGGCAGTCTCCACAGCTTACAGATGAGGAAAGCAAGGCCTTTTACAGTTAGAAAATGTACCTGGGATTGCTCATCTGTTTATCACTGGACGTAAACAGTGGGGAACAAATATTAAGGAAGGAGATGAAGGGAGAAGTCAGAACTCACTCCTTTCGGAGACAGCGGGCCAGCAGGTAAACCATTCCCACTTACTCCAACCTGCAAGAGGAGAAAGCGCCACCCCAAATGTACCATATAGTGATGTCCAGCATCTCCTACTCTGCAGCTTCCTTCCTCCCAAGATTTGAAAACTAGAGGGTGTGAAGAAAAGGGAGCCCTCCTACACCATTGGTGGGAATGTAACTTGGTGCAGCCACTATGGAGAACAGTATGGAGGTTCCTTAAAAAACTAAAAATAGAACTACCATACGACCCAGCAATCCCACTACTGGGCCTATACCCAGAAAAGAGGAAAACTCTAATTCAAAAAGATACATGCACCCCAATGTTCACAGCAGCACTATTTACAATGGCCAAGACATGGAAACAACCTAAATGTCAATTGACAGATGAATGGATAAAGAAGATGTGGTACATATATAAATGGAATATTACTCAGCCAAAGGGGAAAAGGGTGGGGGGAGGGATAAATTAGGAGTTTGGGATTAACAGATACACACTACTATATGTAAAATAGATAAACAGGAAGGACCTACTGTGTAGCACAGGGAACTATATTCAATATCTTGTAATAACCTATAATGGAAAAGAATACGAAAAAGAATAGAGATAAATTACTGTACAGTAGAAACTAACACAACATTGTAAAGGAACTATACTCCAATAAAAATTTTTTTAAAAAAAGGATGTAATTACTTAATTTTCCAAAAAAAAAGAATAGAGATAAATATATATGTATAAATGAATCACTTTGCTGTACACCTGAAACTAACACAACATTGTAAATCAACCATACTTCAATTAAAAAAAAAAAGATTTGAAAACTAAGTAAGGAAAATCAACTAAAGTAAAGATAATCGATTTTCTGATCAAGACCCCCTCCCCGACCCTTTAATCTACTTAGAACCAGCTGCCTAAGAAACAGACCTCTTCTGGGACCTTTAGAATTTGCAGTTTTTGCCAGTGCAACAGTTACTTTACGTCTCCACGCCGCCCCCATGTGGAGGGTGGGTCATGACTCAGCAGACATCTGGGGGTGTGGAGAGCACCGCAGTGTGGCCAGGGGTTAGTATGAGGTCCCAAGTCCCCTCCGCCCGGAGCAGTGGGCTGAGGCTCAGCTGTGGCCTTGTGTCCTTTCCCAGCTCCAAAGGCACTTCCACCCAGACCTCAGGCTTGGACAGAATCCTCATGATAAAAATATAACAATTAAAAATAGAAAAACAAATATAAATACTACTGTCTCGCTCATAAAAACATGAGCACACTATATAGAGTCTCTATTATAATTTCTTGCTCAAAGAATTTTTGGTATTAACATCCTTCCAAGTCTACTGCAAGGTGAATTCAAGGTGAATTCCCCGAGCCTAGGGTGGTGCTTGCTGTTCAGCAAGTATTTACTGACTGACTGACCCAACCCCTGCCCGGACACACCTCAGGCAAAGAAGTGTAGGGAGATGGCGCAAGCCTTCGAGTCTGCTGTGGAGGGCTAAGGGCTTCTCTGCTATGTGCAAGTGAGGATTTTAAAGTTTACTGAAGGCTCCTGCAGTTTGGGGTAGGTCAGGACCCATAACACTACTTTATGTTGGACTGAAACTTCAGAGAATAAGGATAGGATGAGAAGGAGGTGCCTGGGAACCGAGGGCAGGCTCCCGGAGAGCAGGCATCACCATCTAATTTATCCCTTGCCAATCAATGGATAGCCTGGCTTGGCCGTTGCCCTGGAAGAAGTTACTTAACCCCTTCTCTCCTCTGTTTTACATCTGTGAAATGTGAAAAGGAGGTGCCCATATCAATGGCTATTTAAAGGCTTAGATCAAACAATGTGTGTGAAGGCCTCTCAGGAGACTGTAACTTGACATCCCCGGAGTAGGAACTGGTATTCTTCTCTTTGTGTGCCCAGCATTGTACAGAGGGACTTCATAAGAACTTGTGAAACAGAATAAAGGAAACCTCATTTAAAATGGAGTCAGAAAGCAGTTATACTCCAATAAAGATGTTATTAAAAAAAATAATAAATAAATAAAAATAAATAAAATAAAATGGAGTCAGGACCACCTAGAGGAGTGCGATAGGGAGGGTGGGAGGGAGACGCAAGAGGGAGGAGATATGGGGATATATGTATATGTATAGCTGATTCACTTTGTTATAAAGCAGAAACTAACACACCACTGTAAAGCAATTATACTCCAATAAAGATGTTAAAAAAAAAAAAGAAATGGAGTCAGGAGGCCAGAAGGGGGAGTCCTCAGGCACTACTGCTTGAGGTCAGTTACAACCCCCAATAGAAGCAAGTCAGTTATAGACTCCAACAGGAAGACTGTCAATTACAGGCCCCAACAGGAAGAATTCTTGGCGCCCAGCAACAAACCCAGCCAATGGGAAACACCTGCCATCCCGAACTCTTGTTTTCCTCCAATGGCCTTTCATTCAAAACAACCCCTCCCAACTTCCCCCTTTTTCTCTATAAAGTAATGTTCCTTTGCTGTTGGGCTCACCTATATTTTTGCTGTAACTTGCTTGTCCCAAATTGCAATTCCTCTGCTATTCTCAAATCAATCCATTATGCTGATAAAGTAACTGGCTGTTTTATTTTTTAGGACAATACACTCACTGGAGGAATAACTAAAGGATGGTGAATTGCTACTTGCAGATTCTGGGTGGGCAGAACCTTGGGAGAATATTTCAGGGTAAATGGAGTAGACTTGGAGGAGGTGCTTAAATGAATGGATGGAAGGGTGTTAGAAGTACTACAGGCACACATGGGGTGTCTCAGGAGTACTGGAATCCAAAGAAGAGGGATCAGCTGAGTGCCTTGAAGTGTCCCGTGAGCGTCTGCGAATACAGTCACCAAGTGAAGGGGAGTATCAGTGGAACTCTAGGGGAGAAGGGGTGGGTTGGCATAAAGTGGACAGATTACACAGAAGAAAGAATCTAAGTTGAAGGCATAAAAAAAAAGCACAAAATATACTGAAACGTAGCATCCATCCAGCACTCCCTGTGAGCTGATGACCACACGGAACTCAAGAATTCTGTTTGCTCAGAGACTTTATCCAGGTGGTAAATTTGACCAGTTCTGTGGGTACCAGGCCCAGTCTTCTGATTGTGACTGTCAGCCCAGGGCTTGAGAAGACACTTCCTGAAAGCCCACCCAACTCTCAATCCAAGCCCAGGCTTTTCCAGAACACAGTCACAGGATGAAGCCCAAGCTTCATTTTATTTATTTATTTATTTTTAATAAATTATTTATTTATTTTGGGCTGTTTTCCATCTTTGTTGTTGGGTCTTTGTTGCTGCACTCAGGCTTTCTCTAGTTGTGACGAGCGGGGCCTTCTCTTCATTGTGGTGCATGGGCTTCTCATTGTGGTAGCTTCTCTTGTTTCGGAGCTCGGGCTCTAGGTGCGCGGGCTTCAGTAGTTGCGGCACGTGGGCTCAGTAGTTGTGGCTCACAGGCTCTAGAGCGCAGGCTCAGTAGTTGTGGCACACGGGCTTAGTTGCTCTGCAGCATTTGGGACCTTCCCGGACCAGGGCTCGAACCCGTGTCCCCTGCATTGGCAGGCAGATTCTTAACCACTGCGCCACCAGGGAAGTCCCCAAGCTTCATTTTAGAGGGCCCCTTCCTTCCCTGTGTGTCCTCATTGGTGAGGCTCTCTCACTGGGGGAGTGTGTGCCATTTCTGGGTGAGATGGGAATGAAGACAGAGACCCACTCTCCTGAGGCCTCCAAGTTCCACTCAGACCCTCTAGGGGGTCCTTCTCCCCTTATTCCATTCCAGGCTGTGCTCTGCACTGGATGCCAGTGATGCTTTGAGAAAAGAGGCAGAGTCAGGAACTCTTTTTTCTCTCTCTCTTTTTCTTTCTTTTTTAATTGGGAAAGTTTGAGCACACATACAACCTAAGAGAAAGGGGCCCACAAAAAAGGAGAAAGATGTTATTTATAATTGCCATATTTCATCAAAACTCAATATGCTATCAATTTAAAAATGAATTAAATATTTTGGATATCACCATTCTTAGTTACCAAATTATGACATACCATCCTGATTTCAGAGATTTTTAAATGGGGGAAAATATGCAATATATTTAACATAGAAAGGCACTGCCATGTCCATTTGAAAGTTAAGCAAGTCATTAGCAAAGTAGTAGCTAGTATTTATTTAACAAACCCTTATTTAATGTTACTGTGTTCCAGGCACTGTCCTTAGGCCTTCATAAATAATAATTAATTTAATCCTTGGAACAACTCTGTGAGATAAGTACTATAGTCATCCCCATTCTATAGATCAGGAAACTGAGGCATTGAGAGGTGAAGAAATTTTCCCAAAGTCATTACGTAGCAGATGCAAGCTACAAACCGTGGTCATTGCTCTCAGAGTCCGTTCTTCTTTCATTTATTCACCTGACTTTGGTCCACAGTAAAAGTCTGGTGAATAAATGAATGAGTGAGTGAATGAATTAAAAAAATAATCCAAACTGAACTTCAAGCCCGGAAGTTAGCATGAATGTCTTTTTTTTGTCCCCTACTCCTCTTAGGAAAAGGCCCACATGGCTTCCCTAAGTTCAAGGTCAGAGAACATTAGTGAAGTACTAAAGGAACTGAGAAGACAAGAACAGGGAGTGGGATGTGGTGTATGGAAAAGAAAGAAAAGTTGCAAAATAATCAGCATGACTATTTTGTAGTTGTGACTCTGCTATTCATCTAACTGTAGTCTAATGGTTTATCAGTAAAGTCGTCTGGGCTGTGAAGAAGGACGGTGTTCTGGGAGAGAGCGCCACCTACTGAATGACCATCACCTCAACCCGAGAATTTCCTCCAGGACAGCCAAGACAGCAGGAGAGGGGACAAAACGGCTTCAGAAATGGACCTACAATGAGAAAGTCAATTTACCAACACATGATCTTGAACCTAAAGCTAAGTTCTTCTCCAGGCCATGCAGATGGTAATAGCTCAGAAAGTCTTCTACATAAGAAGTTAAAGAATCTAGAGGGACTTCCCTGGTGGCACAGTGGTTAAGAATCCGCCTGCCAATGCAGGGGACATGGGTTCGAGCCGTGGTCCGGGAAGATCCCACATGCCGCGGAGCAACTAAGCCCGTGTGCCACAACTACTGAGCCTGTGTGCCACAACTACTGTAGCCCGTGTGCCTAGAGCCTGTGCTCCACAGCAAGAGAAGCCACCGCAATGAGAAGCCCACGCACTGTAGCGAAGAGTAGCCCCCATTCACCACAACTAGAGGAAGCCTGTGCACAGCAACGAAGACCCAGCGCAGCCATAAATAAATAAATAAATTTATAGAATAAAGTTTAAAAAAGAAATTTTTTTAATTAAAAAAAAAAAAAGAATCTAGAAAAGATCTGCTTGGCCTGAACAATGAGGACTTTGCTGAATTCCATGGCCTGTAGTCTAGCTCATTTCCACGCTACACATGGCAACAATGAACGCAGAGGTAAACTCATACTCTTAAAGGAGAAATAAAACTAACAGTTATTGAGTCTCTATTTTGTGCTTCACCAATGCATTCATTTCACATTCATTCATTCAGTAAATATTTGCTGAGCAGTTACTATGTGCCGAGCACTGCTCCCAGACAATGGGAAAACAACACTGAACCAAGGCAGTGGTCCCGGTTCTCGCTCTTCAGAAGCTTGCCTGGGGGAGGAGGAGCGATGGATAGAAAATAAACAAGTACTCCGGTAATTTCAGACAGTGAGAATCGATGTCAAGAAAATAAAAACAGAAACTGGGGGAAGAGTGATCACATCATTTAAAACTACCAATCATCTTGTGAGATAATATTATCACTCCCATTCTACGGGCTCTGAGAGGTAAAGTACTTAGCCCGAAGTCTGTTGAATTCAGTCCTCAGGGAGAGAGTGAGAAATCAAGCTGGCTAGGATTTAATTCTCTGCCTTTCTGAATCCAAAGCCTGTCTCTCATCACTCACGAGGCTGCCCAGGAAAAGAGGCAAGATGGACAATCAGCATGGGATGTCCTAGTTGGTATGTTATGTCAATCAATATATTTCACTGTAAGAGTTGTTTACAATACCCAAGTGTCTCTAGAGGGGCGCACGCATGGGTATTCACGTGGATTCTCAGAATCTGATGGTCCTTGATCTTTTTTTTTTTTTAATATAATATTTATTTATTTATTTGGTTGCACCGGGTCTTAGTTGCGGCTCACAGGCTCCTTAGTTGTGGCTCGCCAGCTCCTTAGTTGTGACATGTGAACTCTTAGTTGTGGAATGCATGTGGGATCTAGGGATCAAACCCAGGCCTCCTGCATTGGGAGCATGGAGTCTTATCCTCTGCGCCCCCAGGGAAGTCCTGGTCCTTGATCTTTCAGAACACACTGAAGAGGGAAAAAGCAAGCAAAGACCCTTCAGTTCTTGCCATGCGAGGCAGTGTATTTGTCCACAAGGCTTAAACTGATCTTGTACATTCAAGAATTTTTTTTTAGTTTTTTTTATTATACGAATCTCACCACGTTAGAGGATGTGTGGTCTTCCTTGTGCTTTCACAGTAAACCGTCATTTCCAAGAAGATGGGAAGAGAAGCTAGGGAGAGAGTTCTGTGGTGTGGGTCTTGCCAAGTCATCTGTAGGACAGGGAATATTGGGTTACCTCCCTAGAGGAAGAGGCTGCCCTTTGTGACTGAGGCCGGAAGGAGGTTGCCATCTCCTCTGAATGTCCACAGCAGGGTCTTCACATTGTCAGAGCCCCTCTCGGACAGCTTGTTGCTTCCTCACTCCCCTCGGAAGCCGGAAAAGACATGTGTTTCCTCACTCCTACTGCTTTCCTCCTCCAAGGGCGGGCGCAGGTTTGTGGGCTGCTAGTGAGCAGAGTGGCTGAAACCACTTCAATTCAAATTACGTTGTGAAGAATTTATGGTAGTTTCCGACCACCGAAGATGACTGTACATCCTACAATTGGGCTTCAGCAGAAAGGAGTTGCTTGGTTTGACAAGCCCAGCTGCCAGCTGACTTTAAAACCTTGCTCTTCTCGGGCTCACGGCTAACAAGTAGGAACCGCGTTGTTAATACACAGGCCCTGGGTGCAGCGGTGTCATTATGGACAACAATGACCAGTACAGATGCGGCCACTGCCTCTGTCCTCCCAGCCTCCCACTCATTATCCCTGCTGGCTGCTTTCCTTCCCCAAAGCATGACGCTATTAATGGGCTTTTATTGAATTTGAAAATGGCTACAAGCATTTTGAAAAAATAACCCATCAGGAAACATAAAATAACCAGAGCAGACTCTAAAGTGCTTTTTAAAAATGACATGGGCCGATAATGCCAACACTTCACTTTGCCAGCCTTCCCTGCATCCTTCAGGGTTATCTGTTTGCGTCCTGCTGTTATCCTTGAGGAAACTGGTCCATAAAATGTTACTGAGGCAAAACCGAGTTACAGCCTGACCTCACATGGGGCTCCCCTGATAAGATCTTTCCTGTGCAAAGCTTGGTGGATTGTGCTTTTGCACGATTTCCACCCCCTTCACTGTATGAATCCTCAACCCCAGGACTGAGAGTTCCCTCCTGTTTTTAAATAATTTCTTTATCACTGGGTTTTGCATTAGATATAGCAAGCAGCCCAGGATGTTCATGAACATAACCCCTGGGAAATGGCACTTTCTTTCCCCTTCCTCGTAAGGTCCTCCAGCTGTCTTCACATTTAGTGTTTCCAAATGACTACAGCTTTTAGTTTCTCTGTCATTTTATCATCATGGGTCTTTTAATGTAGATCTCTTAGGAACTTAGTACCTTGCTATCTCAATGTCTTGAGCTACAGAAATTTATTGCTAATTCCAATGACAATAAGTTCTTACTGAGAAGTATCATTTATTCGGCCAGGGTTTTTGGAGAGCTGGCGGCACAAAGCCAGTAGTGGTTCAGAAACCTGGGGTAAGTAGGCCAGGTGAACAAGACTGGGGAAAGAACAGTTGGAGGAAGTCTTGCAGGCATGCCCAGTTTGGAGTAACGAAAGCACTGTTTTGTATTTTGAACAGAGGAAGGAGTTTAAGGAAGGATTTGGAGGCATGTCAAGTTTGGAGAAATGTAAGCACTGTAATTCAGTAAGGCAGGAGTGGGAGGTACACTGAGGAATGGTAAGAAGTGAGGAGAGGCGGGGACTTCCCTGGTGGCGCAGTGGTTAAGAATCCGCCTGCCAATGCAGGGGACACGGGTTCGAGCCCTGTTCCAGGAAGATCCCACATGCCGCGGAGCAACTAAGTCCGTGCGCCACTACTGAGCCTGCGCTCTAGAGCCCGCGAGCCACAACTACTGAAGCCCGTGTGCCACAACTACTGAGACCATGAGCCACAACTACTGAAGCCCGTGCGCCTAGAGCCCATGCTCCGCAACAAGAGAAGCCACCGCAATGAGAAGCCCACGCACCGCAACGAAGGGTAGCCCCCGCTCGCGGCAACTAGAGAAAGCCTGCACGCAGCAACAAAGACCTAACGCAGCCAAAAATAAACAACAAAAAAAAAGAAGTGAGGAGAGGGTACCCGGGACATAGGTAAACTTGCTTTAATAGCCACACAAGTCAACAGAATGCCCCATGCCTTTGATTACTAACCAAAAGTCCTATTAGACTCCTGGGAGTTTTAGACACACACACACACACACACACACACACACACACACAATCACTTTACTTTTTGGGGGGGTTAAAAAAAGTTTTTCTAATTTTTAAAAATTTTACTTTTTAAAAATTTCTTGACATACAAAAAACTGTATACAGTTAATGTATGCAACTTGAAGAGCTTGGAGACAAGTACACACCTGTGAGACCGTCACTGCATTCTATGCCATAAACCTTTCCATCACCTCCAAAAGTTTTCTCCTGCCCTCTTATTTATTGATTGATTGATTGATTGATTGGGAGAAGGAGGAATCCCTCTATTTTATTTTTTCTTTTTTCAAAATAGAAAACTTTTTATTGAAGTATAGCCTTCTTGTTTATTATTATTAGCTTTACTTTTTATTCTTCACTTTAGATTTAAAAATAATATGCCCTGTTGGACTTCCCTGGTGGCACAGTGGTTAAGAATCTGCCTGCCAATGCAGGGGACACAGGTTCGAGCCCTGGTCTGGGAAGATCCCACATGCCGCGGAGCAACTAAGCCTGTGCACCACAACAAGAGAAGCCACCACAATGAGAAGCCCAAGCACCACAACCAAGAGTAGCCTCTGCTCACCACAACTAGAGAAAGCCCGTGTGCAGCAATGAAGACCCAACACAGCCAAAAATTTAAAAAAATAAAATAAAAAAATAAAAATAATATGCCCTGTCATTAGCAAGAATGTGATTGTGGCACATCAGAAGATTTATGTTATAATTGGTGCCTCTTCTACAGCCTCCATATATCCATGTATTCATTAACTGTACATTTTCAGTTTATACACTTTGCTTACAAGCTCCTTTTCAAAATCATCCTTGCATCCTAAATAGTGGAATATGTAAAGCACAGGCATATATATGTATAATCTGAATCAATGCTTAGATTTATTTGGTATAAGCAGCTATATGGTTTTTGGGAAATTCTGAGAAAATTGAAAAATTAGATGTGCAATGGAATAGACATTTAATTAGATGTTAATTAGAGAAAACAAAATACACCAGTCTGTGAAGATTGTTCATTGTTTAAATCCCCAGTGTGAAAGGCTGCAGTTTATGTTCCAGCCCCTTGCACAGCAGTGATTTTGACTAATTCTCCTCTCACTGACGCCCATGGCTCTCCATCTGTCGATACATTACTGTCTGAATTTCGACAGCAAAGGCATATTTTTAAAATCCTGTCTTCCCTTTGCATTTCACTCTGATTTTCTACGGAAGTGATGTTAATTTCAGCTCAGGCAAAGAGTGTTCCCCAGCTCATTAGGAATAGGGACACTTCTACGGGTCCTTTTTCTGATTATCATAAATTATGAGGTGACATGGACAGAGGTGAAGTCAGATCTGTATGACCCAAGAGAGCCAGGGAGAGAGTCAAACGTTTTTAAGTGGAATACAAACATCTTGGTTTCCAGGCTTTAAGAGTCAAAAACGCAGCGAAAACAATTTAGATCACACACTTTACTTTCTCTTCAATGAGAGTATCTAATTATGACCAACACTTTGGTGGAAATTCAGGGATGTGCAAAGCTGACAAAGAGTTTGCGGTACTGATTTGCAAATAAAGATGAGAGGTACCAAATCCAAAGATGTAGATAGCAACTTAAGTGAAGGAGGAACTGAAAGAAATCAAAATATAATTTGAAGACCTCTGGGTTCTAGAAGAAAGGGGTATCCTTAACAAGGACATAGTAAATTGTAGCAGGCACACACAAAAAAATAGAAAACGAGGAAAAAAATCTGTAATTGAAGAAGGGAAAAAGTCTTGGGGAAAAGATGATCATGAGAGGATAGTAATTTTTATACATCCATATTCAAATTTAAAGTACGATTTTCAGAAATCAAATCTAAGCCCATTCAGGTGTTTTAAGGTTTATTGGAATGGATGTACAGATATAAAACAATCCTATATACAAAGAATTGGTATTTAATGGACACGCAGTCTCTCTCTTTGATCTCCTCTGTCTGTCCAACTCCACTACATTCCCTGGCCTTACTGACAAACGTGAGCCTTGGAAGGAATCCTGTCATCTTATGAAGGATGAGTTGCTGTTTAATGTTGTTTTTTGTTTGTTTGTTTTTTGTTTTTGTCTGCATTGGGTCTTCGTTGCTGCGCACAGGCTTTCTCTAGTTGCAGCGAGCGGGGGCTACTCTTCATTGCGGTGCGCGGGCTTCTCATTGTGGTGGCTTCTCTTGTTGCAGAGCATGTCCTCTAGGCGCACGGGCTTTAGTAGTTGTGGCACGTGGGCTCAGTAGTTGTGGCTTGCGGGCTTAGTCGCTCCGCAGCATGTGGGAATCTTCCGGGACCAGGGCTGGAACCCGTGTCTCCTGCATTGGCAGGCGGATTCTTAACCACTGAGCCACCAGGGAAGCCCTAATGTTGATTTTTAATGCCAGATTTTTTTTTTTCCTGTCTGTGTTTTTGCTTTATTTTCTCCCCATCCTTAGCTGAAGCTTCCTTTGACTGGACACAGTAGTGTCTTTAAGACTCATTCCCACCTAAAAACCTTGATGGAACAAAGAGGGAAGTGATCCAGAAGGCATCTGAGACCAGAGCTCACTACGGTAGGTCTCTGCAAAGAGTGATGCTGGAGAATCTCCGGCATTACCTGACTGCACGCCGCAGCCTGAGCAGAACCCCGCACAGAGCGGGATGGAGCAGAAGAGCCGGGCCGCCTGCGGGAGGTGGGACGAGCCGGCGGAGACCCCAGGCGGCGGGCTAGCTGGGCCCGGAGCGGGAGAGGCTTCCGCGGCTGCGCGGCCGGGCCTTCCGCTGAGTGCCGCGCGGGGGCGCTGCGGTGCCACCGCGTCACCCCACACTCGCTCCTCGGTGCCTGGAACCCAGAAGCGCCTCCAGGGCATTAAGCAGAGCCCGGGGCGAGGACTGGAAGCAGGAGGTCGGATACTGACAACGATCCCGTTCGCCGAACGGCAACCTGGGCACGGGGCAGGTTAATCTTTAGGCACCCGGACACTTACAGATTTGATGCTGGGTGTTAGGAAGGACCGAGAAGGAGCCTTTCTGGGGGCAGTGACCACACCCTCCTTGGAGGGCAAACTTCCCTACGCCTCCCGGGAAAACAAAGCCTTGCAGTCTGGGGATATTTTTCGAAGGCAGCTTGGTGATAATTTGTCGTTTTCTTAAGCTTGTCCCATGAGGGCCTCACTCCCACCCCGCCCCTTCCCAAGCAGTTTATGAAGGAATTCCTTCCAACACCCCCAGGGCGCTCTCTGAAAGCAGTTCTGGCAAATATGGTTTCCATTTTCTCATTACAGCCGCAGGGATATTTTAGTGTCCCGCGCAGAAACCGAGCTCCGAAGAAGAGGAATGAGGCATGTGAACTCAGGGATGCCTCTTAGGCTGATTGGACTGTACACTTCCGCCTTCTCCTCTTCCTCCTTTTCCTCCTCCTCCCTCCCCTTCGTCCTCTTTGTGTCAGGCTCTGCAGAGCTGGTGGAAGGGCCTGTTAATTTGCGGTCTGCCCCTTCAGTGGATTTAAAGGGTCACCTTATGCCCTGGTTCAGTCCAAAGTAGTCTCAATTTATACTGTTCCTTCAAGGTCGTGTGTTTGTTTTTGCTTAAGGATTCTGAGAGGCCTAGAAATATCTAAGTACTAAAGCACTAGGTAATAGATGGAAAGCAGATTGTATGACAATGTGGTAGCATGGCATAAGCCCCCTTCTGGGCCGGCTTTACTTCATTCATGCTTTTCCAAACCAGGGTTCCCGAGGGTACTATGTATACCCGGTTGGGAGCATCCCATCCACCCCGAAGGAGCCAGTCTAGGCCCCAGCTGGGCCAAGCACAGCTATACGTTTGACAATGTAATAACTTTGAAGCAGTGTATTGTCACAAGTCTACAAGTCAAACATGTAGGTCAAATACTAAGAGACATGGGCAAGCACAGAAAGAAGCAACCCCTGTGGGCTGGAGGCGTCGAGGAAGATCTCTTAAAGGACAGGGGAACTGGTGGGGACTTGAAGGGATGAGGAACTCCTGAGTGGTTGGCATGAATTATGTAGGGGTGAGAATCAGTCAATCAATATCTACCTCATTTTGGAGAGGAACGCATTCTAGGGAGTGTCCCCAGGGTACGCTGAGGACCGTAAGCTAACCACACTGTTAGATATTGAGGGCTCATAGGAGAAATAGTTGGAAAGGTAAATTAAGACCAGTTTGCTGAGGGCCTTGAAGACCAAGCAAAAAAAATTTTTTTTTTTTTTTTTTTTGAAATTGATCCTGTGGGCCAGAGTTTCCCACAAGTATGCGGTCACACTGGTATAAGCCAATGGGTTAGAAGTGAGTGGAGGTATTGACCCACTTCAGGGAGGCTGGGGGGCGGGAGGTGCTGGAGGTCCCAGGCCAGGGACTTCTACTCAGCAGGCTCCTTTGTTTATCCCACTGTCCATGGATATATTATCATAATCCGTATTTGCCATGACTTGGAAATGGTTGGCTGTCACTGCTCTATAGGCATGAGTTGCTAAAGATATTTGGACACTTGTGTGATATTTTGAGTTGTAATTTTATTTGCTTCCCAAGCTGGACTATAAACTCCTCCAGGAGAGGAACTCTGTCGTTTCTCTTCTGTTGTCCTCAGAAGTGAGGAGTAAATGCTCAAGAGATACTTAATAGTTTGAGTAATTGAATATTATGGCCTTAAAAAACTAAACTTCACAAATCATCTGAGAGGGATGACTTGTCTGCCAGCTTCTAAGAAGCCTCAGAAATCATAAAAGTCGGAGTGGGACTAACTCTAAGACGTAAGTCAGAAACCTGTGCTTCAAAGGAATGTGAAAACATTTCTGCTGGTGGTCACATTTAGAACTGTCAAGAAAGAAAAGGTCAGAGTCTCAAAAGGTTAATAGTATAAAGGAATAATTCTCTGGGTCAAGACCTGGGCGTTTGCTCTTGAAGAATCAAGTCTGACTCATTTGCATGTTAGAAACCTCCTGATCATAATTCTGGTAATATTCTATTCAGCGGTCATCAGAATAACAATATTTTCCTCCTTATTAATCTTTCTTCATTCTTAGGTGGGGGTGGGTCATGAAGTTCCCCCTAAAGGTAAAGGGATGTGGACAGGCTGACAGTCCCTCAAGATGTTAAGTATAGAATTACCATAAGACCCAGTAATTCCATTCCTAGGTATCTACCCAGGAGAAATGAAAATATATGTCCACACAAAAATTTGTATATGCATAGTGGCATTATTATAGCTAAAAAGTGGAAACAACTCAAATGTCCATAAACTGGTGAATGGACAAGTAAAATATGGTATATCCATGCAATGGAATATAATCCAGCAATGAAAAGGAATTAAGTACTGATATATGCTACAACTTGAAAACATGTTAGTGAGACAAGTCATTCATAAGGGACCACAAATTGTATGATTCCGTTCCTATGAAATGTCTAGAATAGTCGAATTTATAGACAGCAAGTAGATTGATGGTTGCCTAGGGCTGAAGTGGGGTGGGAGAAACGGGAGTGATTGCTAATGGGTATGGAATTTCTTTTTGAGATGATGAAAATGTTCTGAAATTAGATTACGGTGATGGTTGCACAACTCTGTGAATATTCTAAAAAGCATTGCAAAAAAGTTAACATGATGCTACAAAGGAGAGGATCTAATCACAGTGAAGGGAGAGTTGTTCGAGCTTAGCGGACAAGGGGCTTTAACCCAAGGACTTGTTTTCCCAGATTTCTCCAAAGGAGAACCAAGGTTGGGCAGGTGGAATAAGGGGCAGGTGCAAAGGACTGACAACGCAACTAACCCTAAGGAGGAGGAGGATGAAGGGTGACGGTCAGGTTAGCGTGGAAAAAAGGAGGTTAGTAGAGCAAGTTAGTGCTCTTGAGGGAAGGAGAGGGCAACAAACCATAACCAGATTTTCTCTTCTCTCCAGAGATCCTGGTCGGTTTCACGTGGGAGCGACCCAGCAGCCCCCCTAGAGACCAGCTCCTCCTGGCATGTTCAGCTGCTAGACGGCCACCCTCTCTTCTTTAAAGGCAGATGCAAACTCCCTTCCCGTGGTAAGTGAATACAGTAGTCTGATTTTGAGTTCTAGGGGTTGGAATTGGGGGCACAGACTTGCTCCTGAACAGTAGAGGGCGCTGTGAGCATGTAAAGTTTGGGTTAGAGACTGCATTGCTGAAGGGCAAAGGAAGAAAGAAGTAGTTCGGTTAGAGTCTGCACTGCATTAGAATCTAATGCAATCAGACTAGAAAAACATACTTCGGTTTTTGGAACACAATTGCCACATTCTTGAAATAATGATTTGGCACACGTGCCACTGTATTAAAATAAAACCAAACCCCAAGAGCACTGTTAATTCTTAGAGGAATGATTTATTTAGACAGTCTGGACCTTGCTTTCATCCAATAAGTATTTATTGAATGCCTACTATGCACAAGGTATTGAGAATTTTGATATAGCCTAAAACCATAAATCCAAAGAGAGTGTCGAGCACTGCTGTGGATGGATTTTAAAAATGAAAACCATATTATCTGTATGCACATTCATCACGTGAACTCAGAATGCAATCGAATTCTATTCAAAGATGCAGTATTGTCAGGAAACATCTGATAGAGAAGGAGGAAAATTGTTGGCTTTTTAATCTAGTCTCCCTGCCAAGTCAACTGTGTGAAAGCGTAATAAGAGCTAAATTTATTCAGTGCATTCTGTGTGCCAGGCACTGTTCTAAATGCTTTACAACCTTGATATAATAGCGTGGTCTGTGAACCAGCAACAGCACCAGGAGCTTGTTAGACATGCAGAATCTCAGGGGCACCCCAGACCTACTGACTCAGAAGCTGCAACTTAAAGTTTCAGAGGCACGTAGTAGAGTCTATGTATTATCTTATTTAATCTCCGTAACCATCCTGTAACAGAGGTATATTATTATCTCCATTTTAAAGTACGAAACTGTGGGAAGAGAAGTTAAGTAACTTGCCCAGAGCAAAGTTGGGATTTTTAACTCAGGCAAAATAGTTTCCACGTTCATGCTCTTATTCATATCGCCAAACTTTTCTTCTTTATCTTCTCTCTCCCAGTTGGATGAAGCAGACATAATAAACATGTCTACTTATTATCATCTTGGTTAAGTAGTCACTGTTTACAAATCTATTTGAGATCCTTAAAGTAAAAGTACTTTTTATGGGTTAGTTATACAAAGTAAAATTTAAGCATTCCTTTCTTGGGAGTACTTTTCAACCACAAGTACTGTTTACAGCAGTGTGTTTTTACATCTGCCTCACCTGCCTTTAACACACCAGGCACACTCTTACCCCAGGGCCTTTGCACTTGCCCCATATATTTGCATGCTTAGCTCTCTCACTTCCTCAACTCTTTGTTTAAATAGTACATTCTCCAGAAGCCTTCCTTGACTACCTTACTAGAAATTACAACTGTCCTTTTTTTAAAAATATTTATTTGTTTATTTATTTGACTGTGCTGGGTCTTAGTTGCGGCATGCAACATCTAGTTCCCCGACCAGGGATCAAACCCCAGCCCCCTGCATTGGGAGCGTGGAGTCTTTTTTTTTTTTCTCTCCCTTCTGGCTTGTAGAGTTTCTGCTGAGAAATCAGCTGTTAACCTTATGGGAGTTCCCTTGTATGTTATTTGTCGTTTTTCCCTTGCTGCTTTCAATAATTTTTCTTTGTCTTTAATTTTTGCCACTTTGATTACTATGTGTCTCGGCGTGCTTCTCCTTGGGTTTATCCTGTATGGGACTCTCTGCGCTTCCTGGACTTGGGTGGCTATTTCCTTTCCCATGTTAGGGAAGTTTTCGACTATAATCTCTTCAAATATTTTCTCGGGTCCTTTCTCTCTCTCTTCTCCTTCTGGGACCCCTATAATGCGAATGTTGTTGCGTATAATGTTGTCCCAGAGGTCTCTTAGGCTGTCTTCATTTCTTTTCATTCTTTTTTCTTTAGTCTGTTCCGCAGCAGTGAATTCCACCATTCTGTCTTCCAGGTCACTTATCCGTTCTTCTGCCTCAGTTATTCTACTATTGATTCCTTCTAGTGTAGTTTTCATTTCAGTTATTGTATTGGTCATCTCTGTTTGTTTGTTCTTTAATTCTTCTAGGTCTTTGTTAATCATTCCTTGCATCTTCTCAATCTTTGCCTCCATTCTTATTCCAAGGTCCTGGATCATCTTCACTATCATTATTCTGAATTCTTTTTCTGGAAGGTTGCCTATCTCCACTTCATTTAGTTGTTTTTCTGGGGTTTTTTCTTGTTCCTTCATCTGGTATATAGCCCTCTGCCTTTTCATCTTATCTATCTTTCTGTAAATGTGGTTTCTGTTCCACAGGCTGCAGGACTGTAGTTTTTCTTGCTTCTGCTGTCTGCCCTCTGGTGGTTGAGGCTATCTACGGGAGCGTGGAGTCTTAACCACTGGACCACCAGGGAATTCTCACAACTGTCCCTTTCTAAGGTGATTCAGAAAGGAAAGAAGAAGCCTATTCCCAAACTGAAGCAAAAGAGAAGGTTTACAAGCAAAGAAGGCCACGCAGAAAGAGGTCAACATATTAAAGAAGAAAAAGATCCATACATCTCCCGTCTTCCTGTGGCTCAGGACACTGAAACTCTGAAGGCAGGGCATGTACCTTCAGAAGAGTGCATCCAGGAAGAATAAGCTTGACCACTGGGCCACCCTTAGGTTCCCCCTGATTTCTGAGTGGGTCATAGAGAAATGGAGAACAACAACACATGTGCTCACTGTGGTTGTCAAGGGCAGATCCAGCAAGCTGTGAAGAAGCTCTGCTACTCTGATATGGCCAAGGTCAACACATTGAGGAAGGAAGAAGACATAGACCTACCATGGTAGACTAGACCTACCATCATGCTTTAAATGTGGTCACCGAAACTGAGATCATTTAAATGGAGTCCAGCACATCTGTTTTAAATATATTAATTAAGGTTTCCTGTGATCCAAGAAAAAAATTATAGCTGTGCCTTACTCCCCACCCCCAACACCTCTATTCCCCTCCTCTGCTTTGTTTTTCTCAGTAGCCCTTTTTATAACCTGTTTTTTCCATTATAGTGCAAATTTCCATAAGGACAGAGATTTTTGTTTGTTTCATTTATTGTGCATCCCTCCCTACCCCCAGCTGTTAGAAAATTACCTGGCACAATACAGGTGCTTTATTATATTTTTTGAGTGAATGAATGAATGAACAAATGAATAAGTGACTGGTTCCTACCTGACTGCAAACTTCTCAAGGTGCTGGATGATGTTTTACTCAGTTTTATATCTCAAAATTCTAGCAGTGTATTGGTAAAATAAATGTTTATTGAAATGGATTTGTTGCATTGAGAGCATAGCTATAGAAGTTTAATTTGGACATTTATGTCACCAGAAACCTTTTGCCTGTTGTTCAGAAAAGGTCAGATAAAAAATCCGGATATTGTACCACAATTCATAAGTGAAGCCCACTCAGCTGTAATAAAGGATAATTATATGTTGTGCATTTCATGTCTACAGTTTTGAGAATTTCATACTTGATAGGCAGTTTTTATTTGATATATAAACATCTTACTAGCTTGTAAATGTATCACTTTTTACTTAATGCTATTGAGTTACTTTAAGAAGGTTCTCTGCATGTCAAAATTGTAAAAGCTATTATTTGATGTAGCAGTTGCTAGGGTAACCATCTTAATGAGCAATTAAGCATGTGAAGTCAGTGGAACTCATCCATGTATAAAATTTCAACTCCAGTGGTTCAGAAAGAGACACATCATTATTTTCATGTTTTAAAACGCAATTAAAATTTTAGTCATGTGGGACTTCCCTGGTGGTGCAGTGGTTAAGAATCACGCCTGCCAATGCAGGGGACACGGGTTCGAGCCCTGGTCCGGGAAGATCTCACATGCCGTGGAGCAACTAAGCCCATGCGCCACAACTACTGAGCCCATGAGACACAACTGCTGAGCCCACCTGCCACAACTACTGAAGCCCGCATGCCTAGAGCCTGTGCTCCACAACAAGAGAAGCCACCGCAATGAGAAGCCCGTGCACCGCAATGAAGAGTAGCCCCCGCTCACCACAACTAGAGAAAGCCCACGCTCAACAATGAAGACCCAACACAGACAAAAATAAAATAAATAAATTTATTTAAAAAAAAATTTTAGTCTTGTGGAGGGGTCAAAGACGTCAAGTCTCACTTTTTACTAAAGTGTCTGATTTGGATTTTAGTTCTTCTTGGGGTTTTCAGGGTGTTCTATATAATAATCTTCTCTTCACCCCATAAGTTTCAAACCAATAAAGAGCGAGACATCAAAGTCTGGCAGATAGACATAAAATTATCCATCCCATGATTGGTAAAACTGAATTGAGGATAATAGCTTGAATCTTTGGTCACAACCCAGTCTGTTCCAAGTCTAGATCATAGGATGACTTACCTGGGGGAGATTCTGAAAACTCACTTACTCAGAATCACTCCTTGGGTATGTTGATATACTTAGAGCCCCAAAAGTGGGAGAGAGGAACAGACCTTCTAGAAGGCAAGCTAAGCCTGAAGTGTACTGTGTTTACCAGATGGAAGTGGGAGAAGAGTGGACAAAAGCACAACCATTCTACAGCCATCTGGAAAAATTAAAAACTGAGCCATGCTAGGTCATGTCTTCTCCACAATTCACAGAGAGACCCTCCCATTATCATCCTGGGAAGATCAAGTGGAGTACAAAGAAACAAGCAGATGCTCTCTTCCCATTACATTTTTCTCAAAGTGAACTTGTTAAAATGGAATGTCTGTAAATATACCATATATACAGAAAAATGCACAAATCATAAATGAGTTCAATAAGTTTTACAAAATAAACACACCCACGTAACCAACACCAAGATTTGAAAATGAAAAGGACAATACCTGACATCCCAGAAGTCCTTCTCATGCCACCTGATCCACAAGCAACTTAACTGCATGATAAATCAAAGTTCAAAACTCCTTAAAGGACTAAAACAAAATCCAACATACAACAACACAAATTCAGAATGTCCAGGAACCAGTAAAAAAATTATCATTCATGAAAAGAAGCAGGAGATATGACACATAACCAATAGATAAATCAGTGGAAAGAGTCCCAGAAATGACAAAGAAGATGGAATTATCACGTAAAGACCTTAAAAAAGTTATTGTTATATTATATGTTTAAGAATATAAAGAAAGCATTAACAAAATGATGAAAGAAATGGAAGATATTTTAAAAATGGAATTTTTAGACATGAAAAAATATATGATTTGGACAATATATTGGATAGAATATCAGAAGATTAAACATTGAAGAAGAAAAAAATTGGTGATACTAAAGACATAACAACAGAAATCATCCAAAATGAAACACAGTGAAAAAGAAACTGAAAAACAAAAACAGAAGCAAACAAACAAAAAAGCCTCAGTGATCTGTGGGACAATACCAAGCTGCCCAACATACACGTAATTGGAGTTCCAGAAAGATAAAAGGGAAACAGAACATTATTTGAAGATGTAATTGCTGAAAATTTCTAAATTTAATGAAATTGTAAGCTCATGGATTCTAAAAGCTCAACAAATGCCAAGCAGAAGAAATATAAAGAAAATGGCTCTGATGCACATCTTAATCAAATTTCTGAAAACCAGTGATAGAGAAAATCCTAAAAGCAACTGGAGTTGAGGAGAGGTTGGAGAAAGATTATATACAAAAGAACAAAGATAATAATGACAGGACCAGACTTCCCTGGTGACACAGTGGTTAAGAATCCGCCTGCCAGTGCAGGGGACACGAGTTCGAGCCCTGGTCTGGGAAGATCCCACATGCTGCGGAGCAACTAAGCCCATGCGCTACAACTACTGAGCCCACGTGCCACAACCACTGAAGCCCATGTCCCTAGAGCCCGTGCTCTGCAACAAGAGAAGCCACTGCAGTGAGAAGCCTGTGCACCTCAATGAAGACCCAACACAAAAATAAATTAATTAATTAATTTAAAAAAAAATGAACCTCAATCTTTATTTCATACCATGTGCTAAAAACTAACCTGAAATGGGTCATAGACCTCCATGTAAAGCAAAAATTCTAAGACTTCTTAGATAAAAGTATAGGAGAAAATCTCAGCAACATTGGGTAAGGCAAGAATTTCTTAAATAAGAAAAACATAAAGCAAAAAGAAAAAGTTGATAATTTGAATTTCATCAAAATAAAAACTTTTGCTCTTCAAAAGTCACTGATGAAAAATTAAAAGGTAAGCCAAAGGTGGGAGAAAATCTTTGCAAAACATATGTATAATAGAGAATTTGAATGCAGAATATAAAGAGTGCTTAGAGCTCAATAAAAACAAAAAACCTTGATAATAAATCGGCAGATTTGAATAGACACTCCACCAAAGACAATATATGGATAACAAGTAAGTCAACAAGCATATGAAAAGGTGTTTAGCGTACTTAGTATTTGCATGTTTGGGAAACGCAAATTAAAACTGAAATGAAATGCCACTGCACACGCACTAGCGTAGCTAAAAAGGTTGATGATACCAAGTTTGGCAGAGGATGCGGAGTGCCTGGAGCTCTCATGCTTTGCAAATAGTACAGACATATTGGAAAACACTTTGGCAGTTTCTAATAAAGTTCAACATACACTTACACAACCCAACACTTTGCTCTTATGTATTTATCCAGGAGAAATTGAAAAAAAAAGTCTTCACAAAGACTTGTATAAGAATGTTAATAGTTTTTTTCATAATGGCCCCAAACTTTAAATAATCAAACTGTTCATCAACAGGGTAAATTATAAAAATACTGTAGAATATTCATTCATGTCTTCTATAGACATTAAGAGAGGAATATGTTTGTATATGGGTATATGTGTATATGTGTGTGTGCACATATCAAAGGGTTGGTGAATGTGCAGGAAAGAGTAAACAGGAGGGCACATTTACCCACCCACTAACACTTTCCCATATTCTTCATTCTTTTCTCCCTGTAGGTGGAATTTATGTTTGATGTCAATTCCCTTTGGGCTAAAGAACTTCTTTCAGCATTTTTTTAGTGCGGATCTGCTGACAATAAACTGTATCAGTTTGGGTTTATCTGTAAATGTATTCATTTACATTTCTTTTTTTTTAATAATTTTTTTAAAAATTTATTTATTTTATTCATTTATTTTTGGCTGCGTTGGGTCTTCGTTGTTGCACACTGGCTTTCTCTAGTTGCAGCGAGCGGGGGCTACTCTTCGTTGTGGTGCGCGGGCTTCTCATTGAGGTGGCTTCTTTTGTTGCAGAGCATGGGCTCTAGGCGCACCGGCTTCAGTAGTTGTGGCACACGGGCTTAGTTGCTCCGCAGTATGTGGGATCTTCCCAGACCAGGGCTCGAACCTGTGTCCTCTGCATTGGCAGGCAGATTCTTAACCACGGCGCCACCAGGGAACTCCCCATCAGGGCTTTAAAAGCTAAATTAATTTCTCTCCCTTCTGTTCAATTATTTTCTTCCAAGTACTTTCCTGTTCTCTTTTTTCCAACTTGCCTCCTGGTGTTATTTTTCTTTCACTCTTGACTTCATTTCTTGCACTTTTCTTCCTCTTTCTCATTTTTTCCTGTCTTTTCCCCTTTTCCCTCTGACCTCTTTCAACCTCCTTTCCGTAAGTTATTTTTGTTTTCCCACTTATAATTCATATTTTGTACCAGCTTTATTGAGATATAATTCACATACTACACAATTCACACATTTAAAGTGAACATTTCAATGGTTTTTACTATATTCATGAAGTTGTGCAACCATCACCGCAACTAACTTTAGAATATTTTTATCATCCCCAAAGAAACTCTCTGCCCTTTAGCCATTGCTCTCTGATCCGCCCATTTCTCCCAGCCCCAGGCAAACACTAATCTAATTTCTGTTTCTACAGATTTGCAAATTATGGAAATTTCGTGTAAATGGGATCGTATAATATGTGGTCTTTTGTGACTGGCTTCTTTCACTTAGCACTTCGCGTAATGTTTTCAAGGCTCATTTACATTGTGGTATTAATCAGAGCTTCATTTCTTTTTATGGCCAAATAATATTTCATTATATGGATATACCAATTTTTTTTTTTTTTTTTTTTTGGCTACGTTGGGTCTTCGTTGCTGCGCGCAGGCTTTCTCTAGTTGCGGTGAGCGGGGGCTGCTCTTTGTTGTGGTGCGTGGGCTTCTCATTGCGGTGGCTTCTCTTGTTGCGGAGCACGGGTTCTAGGCGCACGGGCCTCAGTCAGTAGCTGTGGCACGCGGACTCAGTAGTTGTGGCTTGCGGGCTCTAGAGCGCAGGCTCAGCAGCTGTGGTGCACGGGCCTAGCTGCACCGCGGCATGTGAGATCCTCCCGGACCAGGGATCAAACCCGTGACCCCTGCATTGGCAAGCGGACTCCTGACCGCTGTGCCATCAGGGAAGCCCCGGATATACCAATTTTGTTTATGTTTATCAGTTAATGGATATTTGTGTTGGCTATCAGGAATAATGCTGTTATGAACATTGATGCACAAGTTTTTGTGAGGTTGTATATTTTCATTTCTATTGGAGTGGAATTGCTGGATCATATGATAACTCTCAGTTAAACTTTTTTGAGGAACTGTCAGGCTGTTTTGCAAAGTGTCTCCACAACTTTACATTCCCACCAGCAGTGTATGAGGGTGTTGATTTCTCCACATCCTCACCAGCACTTATCTGTCTTTTTAATTATAGCCATCCTAGTGGGTGTGAAATGATATTTCATTATGGTTTTGATTTGCATTTCTCTGACACTAATAACAGTGAGCATCTTTCCATGTGCTTATTAGCCATTTTCATATCTTCTTTGGGGAAATGTGTTTTCAGACATTTTGCCCAGTTTTCAACTGGGTTGTCTTTTTTATTATAGAGTTATAAGAAGTTTTAAAATGTATATATTCTAGATACAAATCTCTTATCAGAAATACAATCTGGAAAAATCTTCTCCCATTTTGTGGGTCACCTTTTTACTTTCTTGATAGTGTCTTTTGAAGCAAAAAGTGTTTAGTTTTTAAGAAGTCCTAATTATTATTTGTTCTTTTGTTGCTTGCTTTTGGTGTCATATAAGAAACCACTGCCAAATCCAAGGTCATAAGGATTTACTCTTATATTTTCTTCTAAGAGTATTATAGGTTTAGCTCTTGTATTTAGATCTTTGATCTATTTTAGTGAATTTTTATTTACAATGTGAGGCAGAAGTTTTAAATTCATTCTTTTGTGTGTGGATATCTTCTTGTGTTAACCCCATTTGTTGAAAAGACTATTTTTGCCCATTGAATAGTCTAGCACCCTTGTCAAAAAAATCAATTGATGGGTTTATTTTTGGACCCTCAATTGTATTCCTTTGAACTGTATGTCTATCCCTATGTCACTACCACACAGTCTTAATTATCATTACTTTGTAGTAAGTTTTGGAATTGGGAAGTGTGGGCTCTCCAACTTAATTCTTTTTCAGGATGGTTTCATAATTCATTTTAATTTGAAACATGTTTTTTATCTTCTGTATACCAGGGAATATGTGAAGGGAACAAGACAAGAATGCTCAGCCAGGAGAGAGATGTGTTTAAAGAAGAATTAACAATATATGATGGAGAATTCCCTGGTGGTTCAGTGGTTAGGACTCGGAGCTTTCACTGCCGGGGCCTGGGTTCGATCCCTGGTCAGGGAACTAAGATCCTGCATGCCTCGCAGTGCGGCCCAAAATCAACAACAACGACAACAACAAAACAATGTATGGTGGAGGTTAAGGTAGGAGAATTATAGATATTTATAAAAACATAACAGGGAGTCTTAGCCAAATCTGGTAATTGTGCAAGACTGACTGAGGAAACAAGGGTCAGACTGAACGCTGGGGGAAGGAATAAGAGATAACCAGAAGAAGAGAGAATATACCGCATTCTAAGCCATTCCAAGGAATAGCTTTTGTGAATCCTGGGGTCAAGGCATGGCTGTAAAAAGACAGAACAAAGTTCAGAAAAGCTTTAGTAGAGAGTGCAAGAAGAGAGAGGTAAAATTTGAGTAGAGTAAAAAGGCAAGATAGAGCCTGCTTTTTATCTCAAAGACAATCAGGAGTCATGGTGGGCACTGAAAGAATGATGGGAGCCTTGGAGGCATGATCATTTTACATGCACAAGAATCCCTCTGGCTGTAGAGTAGGCAGTGGATAGGTGTGTGCAACACCAAAGAAAGGAAAACCAGTTAGGGGGCTTTTGAGATGAAAGGTGATGTGACCCAGAGTATGATGGTGGCAAAAAAAAAAAAAAAAAAGGGGAATGACTGTGAGAAACTTCCAAAGCAGAGTCTAACAGGACCTGGTGATTCTTTAGATATGAGGGATAAAAGAAAGACAGGAATAAAGATGGCTCCTAATTTCTCATAATATGGAACTTGTCTATATTTTGAGTATGTTGCAGATATTGAATAAAGGTGAGCCAATTTTTAAAAAATAAAATGAGGGACTTCCCTCGCGGCGCAGTGGTTAAGAATCTGCCTGCCAATGCAGGGGACACGGGTTCAATCCCTGGTCCGGGAAGATCCCACATGCCGCGGAGCAACTAAGCCGTGTGCCACAACTACTGAAGCCGGCACGCCTAGAGCCCGTGCTCCGCAACAAGAGAAGCCACCACAATGAGAAGCCCGTGCACCGCACCGAAGAGTAGCCCCCGCTCTCTGCAACTAGAGAAAGCCGGTGTGCAGCAACGAAGCCCCAACGCAGCCAAAGATAAAAAATAAATAAATAAAATTTAAAAAAATAAAATAAAATGAGAGAGGAGAATGTTTTATTTCTCAAAAATCTCCCAACAAAAAAAATTAAGTTGCCTGTAACTTGTGTGGTCTCTGAGTACTGTGCTTTGTTGTTGTTTTTTTAAGGCCACTCTGAGTGATCCTTTAAAAAAAAAAAAAAGCAGGTACAACCAGGGAATATGAAAACCAAGCGAGAGGGTATGACTGTAGGAGTTTCGTGACACCCAGATGCCATGCCTGATGATAGACAGAACGGCTTCTCCCCATCTGCTGACGTCTCCTACCAGGACCGTTCCCCAAGTGGTCCCCCAGCTTCCTGTTTCCAGTCATGCCCTCCATCACTGCAGTGCAGCCAGAGTGATTTCTCACAAAGGTACATCTCAGCTTGTCACCTCCTTTGCATAAAACTTTTCAGTGGCTTCCTGTTGCTGTGAGGACAAAGTTCAGACCTTTTAACAGTTTTCACGTTTCTGCATAATCCGGCTCCTGCCAGCCTGGCTGACCTTTTGCCACGTCCTCCCTTATGCTCTGTGTGCCAGGCACACTGAACTGGTGCTCTCAGTTCCTTCAACGTGCTGTGCTCTCTCTTTCATCTCTTGGCTCTCTTTTACATCAGCTTTCTTTGCCTGCTACTATGCCTATTTATCTTCCAGGTCTTGCGTTACACATCACTTTCTCTGGAAAGCCCCATTGACGTCAAATCTGAGTTCGGGATCTCCTGTGTAGCAGCCTCGAATGCCCTAGGTCAATGGATCTGCTGGGGCTTCGCTCTCTTTTGGTCTGCCTTGGTCCAAGCATAGATTTTATTTTATTTTATTTGTTTTTAATAAATTTATTTATTTATTTATTTATGGCTGCGTTGGGTCTCCGTTGCTGCACGCGGGCTTTCTCTAGTTGCGGTGAGCGGGAGCTACTCCTCGTTGTGGTGCGCGGGCTTCTCACTGCGGTGGCTTCTCGTCGCAGAGCACGGGCTCTAGGCATGTGGGCTTCAGTAGATGTGGCTCGTGGTCTCTAGAGCGCAGGCTCAGTAGTTGTGGCGCACAGGCTTAGTTGCTCCACGGCATGTGAGATCTTCCCGGACCAGGGCTCGAACCAGTGTCCCCTGCATTGGCAGGCGGATTCTTAACCACTGGGCCACCAGGGAAGTCCCGGGCATAGATTTTAGACTCTGATGAGAGTGAAGGGACTGTGTTTCCTTCAAGTACCCATAACGAGAATACTGATGCTCTCAACCACTGGGAGATAATGAGCTGGTGCCTGCCCTACAGATACCGGCAAGTATCTGCTCTACTGAGACTTGATTTTGCCAGGAGATAGTCTGAAGATAGAGTTATGTCCCTTTGTGAAGGCTGAATAGGGAATCAGGTCTTACGAGGCCAACCCACATCCATTGCACAAAAGAATAAGCAGCCAGTCCCCAGAGTTCTACCCCATATTTTTAGCCTGGGCAATTTTTAAAGCAGCTGTATCCAAACCTCCTTGTCAACAGCAAAAACAAATCATTTTCAGTAAACCATTCCTCCAGTACCCTGCACTGAGTAATGCTACTTGCTGACATTTCTTTCACCATCAACTCCCCACAAAATGGACTCCAAGATAGATATATGAGGAAACTTGTTACAAGAAATTGTTACTGGGCTTCCCTGGTGGTGCAGTGGTTGAGAATCTGCCTGCCAATGCAGGGGACACGGGTTCGAGTCCTGGTCTGGGAAGATCCCACATGCCGCGGAACAACTAGGCCCGTGAGCCACAACTACTGAGCCTGCGCGTCTGGAGCCTGTGCTCTGCAACAAGAGAGGCCGCGATAGTGAGAGGCCCGCGCACCGCGATGAAGAGTGGCCCCCGCTTGCCGCAACTAGAGAAAGCCCTTGCACAGAAACGAAGACCCAACACAGCCAAAAATAAATAAATAAATATTTTTTAAAAAAAGAAATTGTTACTGTATTTATAAACCAGTTAAAAGTGAAGCAATAAAAATTGAGACAACGGAGAGCAAGAACAAGTGCTCCTCTCTGGGCACAATTACCCGGTAGGCCAGTTATCTGTTCAGGGTACTCCTACTTCAAGGTAGTATTTGTAATAAAAGGACACCAGTCTTTCTCATCTCTTTAGAGGCAGGCCACCAGCTCATCTAAAACTCCTATCAGTCTATTGACAACTGGCTTAAAAAATAAGGAATTAGGAGAAAGGGAAGGAGGGAGAGAACACATTTCTTCATTAACTCTTTGGGAAGTCTTAGGACCTCCTCAAGAAGCTCCCTTCTTTGATCCCAAATCTCACAATCATAGTGTAGTTCCAGTTCTACATAAGCATCAACGAATGGTTCTCTAACTGGAGCACATGCTGTAAAACCCAAAGTCAAACGCCCAGGCCAAGAAAACTCAAATCTCAAATAATCCAATAATATCTATTCCCCAGGTGATGGCAAATAGTATAACAATGTTTGTGATCAAAGACCCACATTTGAGAAAGTCCTGCTGCGCCCTTATAAACACAGACACACACACACACCCCCACACACACTTTATCTTTGAGGGCCAAAGTTTTGAAAAGAAATCTAGACCAGGCTAGGCAGAGAGCTGGAAAAGGATGATAAAATCCTGGAGGGATAACTTACCATTAGGATAGGAGGAGACAGGACAGGTGCTCTGTCTTCTGTATCATAGTCCGGAGGGGAAAAGGGACTTGTTATTGGTTCTGGGTCTGAGAGGGGCCACATGTGGAACAAACTTGGTTTGGGATGACCTGGTGGCCAGCTTGAGCCCTAAGGAAAAGATTCTTCAAGTGCATCTGAAAGCTGGTTTCAGTGTGGAGAACCTCTTGGAAGTTTGATTGGTCCTGGGGAAAGGGAAGCAGGCAGCTCCCTTTCTTCCTCTGCAGAGCGTGCCACAAGCCCTCACTGTTTCCTGTTGAATGGGGCGGTGTACTTGCTGGGCATGGTGGGCAGGCAGCGTGGCGGGGCCAGGACCTGGTGAGTCCGCAGCCAGTCCAGCAGCTTGTAGCCTGTGAAGGAGATCTGCTTGCCCATAATGAGGTCGGGCTTCTCTGGTCCTGGGACAGCAGGGCTCAAAAGGCTTCAGGTGCCCGGGCAGTGCCTTCCCATCGTCCTCCTTGCCCACCTTGGGGTTGGTGTAAATCAGGGGAGGGCCTCCACGCTGTAGTTGCCCACGTCCACCAGGGCTGCTTCCCGCTGGTCCTTCCCACACAGCCTCAGGGAGCAGGATGGCATTGGACTGGTACAGGGTGAGGTCTCCATTCTGGAACTTGGGGAGCTGCCCGTACAGTTAGGAGGCCTAGAGTGGGCACTGCAGCTGAGTCTCCTTGGTCACCACCTCCTCCTTCCTGCTCTGGCCCTGCTCAGCCAGCAGCACGTGTGTGGCCTGGCAGACCCTGGGACAGGGAAGTAGACAGTGGTGTGGGGCGTCAGGGTGGTGGCAGAGCTCAGGCCAGTGTGGAGGATCTTTCACAGAGGTTGACGTGGAGGAAAGGGACCACTGTGGTCTGCAAGGGAATTAGCATAAATACCATCAGCAGCAACCAGAGCAGGACAAGAGGTCTGAGCCACCTCCCCCTAAACAGCGGGTTTAGAAGTGGTACCAATAACTTGGCTGCTAAACTTCTGTGCCACCTCCTTTCAGAGTCTCTCAGGTTTACCACCACCTGCTTCCTGACCAAACCCAGGCCACTACCTGAACGTCCCTCCCCCATGCCATCACCAACTTCTGTCTTGTGGTTTAATATTGACAGTTGGCCTAAAATACAACTGGAGTCCATGGGTTTTACCACAAGAGACTTTTTTTTGGCCTTGCCAAGTGTCTTGTGGGATCTTAATTCCCCAACCAGGGAGTGAACCCGGGCCATGGCAGTGAAAGCACTGAGTCCTAACAACTGGACCACCAGGGAATTACCCCTTAAGAGATTTTTTTTTTTTTAATTTTTATTTTATTTATTTTTTTGGCTGTGTTGGGTCATCGTTTCTGTGTGAGGGCTTTCTCCAGTTGCGGCAAGCGGGGGCCACTCTTCATCGCGGTGCGCGGGCCTCTCACTGTCGTGGCCTCTCTTGTTGCGGAGCACAGGCTCCAGACGCGCAGGCTCAGTAGTTGTGGCTCACGGGCCTAGTTGCTCCGCGGCATGTGGGATCTTCCCAGACCAGGGCTCGAACCCGTGTCCCCTGCATTGGCAGGCAGATTCCCAACCACTGTGCCACCAGGGAAGCCCTAAGAGATTTTTAAAATGTAAACACCAAATCGCGTAACTTGTTGATAAGTAACACTTTTTAAGCACATCAACCATGTTATTCTCACTGTGGAATTTATGGCCCTGGAGAGACTTAACCCTGGAGTTTGCAAAGTCCCCTCAGAACAAATTCTTTGGAGAGAGACTTGCTAACTGCCCTGGGAATTTGCTTTCACAGGAGGCCAAGGGAGCAGGTGCCTGAGCAGCTGGGAGAGAGTTTCCTGTTTACAGTGTAAACCCTCCATGGTTCACACTCCTCCAGGCCCAGATTCTGGCCAGACAGCACAAAGATGAGTAATCAAAAAGGAATATAGGAAAAACAAAAGGGGAATGAAGCAGTATAAAAGACGGGAAAGAAATTAAATAGATGAAACTGATAATATCTAAAACAGGACCTATAAGAGACTAAAAAGACAGGAGGTTAGATGGTTAGAGCTAATATTTCCAATTTTAGGAATTAAAAAAATGAAATATTAGGACTTGCCTGGCGGTCCAGTGGTTAAGTATCCATACTTCAACTGCAGGGGGCATGGTTTTGATCCCTGGTCAGGGAACTAAGATCCTGCATGCCACACGGTGCAGCTAAAAAAAAAAAGAAAAATATTTGGAGAGGGAATGTTCCAATATCTAATAAAATTTAAACTAGTCATAACTTTTGTTTGTTTGTTTGTTTTTGTTTGTTTTTTTGTTTTTTGGTTTTTTTAAAATTTATTTTTGTATTTATTTTTGGTTGTGTTGGGTCTTCGTTTCTGTGCGAGGGCTTTCTCTAGTTGCGGCAAGTGGGGGCCACTCTTCATTGCGGTGGACAGGCCTCTCACTATCACGGCCTCTCCTGTTGCGGAGCACAGGCTCCAGACGCGCAGGCTCAGTAGTTGTGGCTCATGGGCCTAGCTGCTCCGCGGCATGTGGGATCCTCCCAGACCAGGACTCGAACCCGTGTCCCCTGCATTGGCAGGCAGATTCTCAACCACTGCGTCACCAGGGAAGCCCTAGTCATAACTTTTGACCAAGAAAAATACTTCTCAGAATTTATCCTTCCGTAAGTCACATAAATGTATAAAGATAAATGTACAAATGTTAGGGATGACTCCTGCCAAAAGCCTAGAGTTGTTCTTGATTTTTGTCTCCCTCACCATCACCCTTCTGCCCCATTCAATCCATCAGCATATCCCATGAATTCTCTATTCAATATACACCCTGAATCTGACCACTCCTCACTATATTCCTAGAACCTCAGTGAGTCACAGCTTTTCTCAGAAATGGCTTCCTACCTGGTCACTCTGCTTTTGTTCTTGCCCTCCAAACAGTCCATTAGCTACTTAGCAGCTAGATTGATCTTGTAAAATCTTAGATAAATTCATATCACATCCCTGCTTAAATCTTTCATGGCTTTCTGTTGCACTTAGAATAAATTGCAAACCTCTTACCAGGACACTAGGGACCTCTCATACCAGCCACCACTCTCCCTTCCGGCTAGCTCCATCCCAACCCCAACTGGTCTTCTCTGGGTTCCTTGAACAAGCCAAGTTTGCTCCCATCCCTGGAACTGAGCACCTGCTCTTCCCTCTACCTGGAAAGCACTTCTCCAGATCATCATGTGGTCTGACCTTCTTATTCTTTAGTTATCTGCTCTAGTTCATCTTCTTGAGGAGATTCCCTCATGACCAACCAAGAATAAAACTTCTCTTGTTATCTCTACCCCCTTTCCAGGTACCCCTTTCCTTACCACTTATTTATTTAATTGTTTGCTCTCTTTTTTCCCCTTCTACTCACTTACATTGAGGTTAGGGACATCATCTATTTCACTGCTGCCTCTTTAGCACCTAGAACAAAGCCTGCCACATAATAGGTGTTAGTATTTTTTGGATGAATGAATAATAAATGCTGGAAATTTTCTTCAGATACATATTTAACTGAAAGAAAAAGCAAGCTTCAAAATGATATGCACAACACTGCTATATTTAAAATAGATAACCAACAAGGATCTACTGTATAGCACAGGGAGCTCTGCTCAATACTCTGTAATAACCTGAATGGGAAAAGAATTTGAAAAAGAAGATACATGTATATGTATAACTGAATCACTTTGCTGTATACCTGAAACTAACACAACACTGTTAATCAACTATACTCCAATATAAAATAAAAATTAAAAAAATAATATGTACAGTCAAGCCCCATTAATATTAATACAAATATCTTAGTATACATTTGTATTCATATTATATATAATATTTGAATGAATGCATGAAATTTTTTCAAAATATATTTGTTATTGAGGTATAAGTGACATATAACATTGTGCTAGTTTAAGGTACACGATTTGTTGATTTGATACTTTTATGTATTGCAATATGATTACCACCATAGCTTTAGCTAACCCCTCTACCACGTCACATCACTTCTTTTTCGTAGTGAGAAAATTTAAGGTCTAGTCTCTTAGCAACTTTGAAGTATATACGCAGTATTGTTGACTATAATCACAAGGCTGGGCATTGGATCTCCAGAACTTACTCATCTTTTAATTGTGAGTTTATAACCTTTGACCAACATCTCTCCAATTCCTCTACCCCCAGCTCCTGGTATCTACCATTCTACTCTGTTTCTACAAGTTCAGCTTTTTTAGATTCTCACATATAAGTGAGATTATACAGTGTTTGTCTTTCTCTCTCTGACTTATTTCACTTAGCATAATACCTTCAAGGTCTGTCCATGTTGTTGCAAATGGCAAGATTTCCTTCTTTTTCATGGCTGAATAGTATTCCATTCCAATAAATATATCACGGTATCGTTATCCATTCACCCACTGAGGGACATTTAGGTTGTTTCCATGTCTTGGCTATTGTGAATAATGCTGCAATAAACATGGGAGTGCAGATATCTTTTTTTTTTCTTCTTTAGCCAAGCTGTGCAGCTTGCGGGGTCTCAGTTCCCCGACCAGGGATTAAACCCGGGCCATGGCAATGAAAGCCTGGAATCCTAACCACTAGGCCACCAGGGAACTCCCAGATATCTTTTTGATATCCTGTTTTATTTCCCAGGACTTATTAACTGAATAAAGGGGAAAGTTTAAAAATGGTGTATAAAGTCAAGTACCATTTATCTTACTACTAATATCAATAAAATATCTTTTATGTATATGTATACATGCACCCAAATCTAGATGAATATACATCAGTTATTCATCGTGATTATCCCTGCTGAGGGGATTTGGGGATGATGGCTTTCTACATTATACATTTCAGTAAAATTTTTATTTTTATATTAACCACAAATTTTTTAATCTGAAAAAAATTTATATTAAAAATAAAATCAAGTAAAGTTGAAACATTTAGAATGACAATGATGCTGGAAACCAATTAGATAAAAGGTTAAAATGTGGAAGTTAAGTGATATAAAATTATGATTGTATAGTTTTATATGATTATATGAAATGATGAAATTAAAATACACAGGTAAAAAGTTCCATTAAAGTGCATGTCTCCACTCTGCTCTCTGCCAGAAGCCTGTATGGTATGGACTCAATGATCTGTTCTAAAGTCCTCTGTCACTCTGGTTGGGTTCAGCCAGTGAGGAGTTCCAGTAAGAAAAATGAAGGAAGAGGAAAGCAAGCTAAGTCAGGGTATTTATCCCCCTTCCTCCCTCCCCAAGAGGTCTCATTGAGTTGGCTGTATCGATGGGAAATCCCCATTCTTCTTGGGGCCACTAAGTGTACAGAGTCCTATTCTCTGTGATCCTGGCAGCTATTCCCTCCCCTTACCCTTTCCAGTGGTGAGCCCCAGCTCCTAAATTCACACCTTTGTAAATAAACCCTCCTCAAGTTACCTGAGGCCATCGGTTTCTTGTTGGGACTCTGGCAGACACTTTTTGGATAAAAATATGCATGTTCCTAAATTGTTCTTCCTATTTCCCATGATCCAGAAATCATCCAGAAAAACAAGACTCCTTGTGAAGCTACATCTCGTATTAAAGCCTTCCTTCTCCATCTTGGGGCTTGGCAAACTTTTTCCATAAAGGGCAGATAGTAAATATTTTAGGCTTTTTTTAAAAAAAATTGAAGCATAGTTGATTTACAATGTCATGGTAATTTCAGGTGTATAGCACAGTGATTCAGTTATACATATACATATATCTATTATTTTTCAGATTTTTTCCCCTTATAGGTTATTACAAAATATTGAGTATAGTTCCCTGTGCTATACAGTAAGTCCTTGTTGGTTATCTATTTTATATATAGTAGTGTGTATATGTTAATCCCATCCTCCTAATTTATCCCTCCCCCCACTTTCCCCGTTGGTTTATTTTCTATGTCTGTGGGTCTATTTCTGTTTTGTAAGTTCATTTGTATCTTTTTTTTTTCAGATTCCACATATAAGCAATATCATATGATTAAATATTTTAGGTTCGAGAGGTCTATCCTCTCTGTCGCAGCTACCCTGCCAAAGTAGCACCAAAGCAGCACCAAAGCAGCCACAGGCAAGAGGTAAATGAATGGCTTGCTGCAGACATTGAAGGAAGGCTCCTAAGGCATTATCATTCAGTAACATGTTGGCTGTGGGATTTGTTAGATACTCTTCATAAAGTCTAGGAGCACATTATTTGTAAGCTCCATTTTACAGATTAGGAAACTGAAAATCATCGGGATTAATAGCTTGCTGTAAGTCTCATAATTATGCAGGGTAGTAGCAGTAATCCTCTGATAACAAATTCTTGGCTCCCATTACTATGCAGAATATCTTTAAACAAGGTATTGTGAAGTCAATATTATTCTAAAGAATGGTAGGTTAGTGAGATTTTTGAGGCTACAGTGTTTGAGGGTTTGTTGGAATCATACTATCTATTGGTAGCCTCAGTACTAGCCAGATGTATCACTGCGGGATTGTATATATTATGACAGTAAGATTCTAGAAAAGAAATGAGTGTGTAAAGGAAAAAGTGTGACATTTTGGTTGTCTCCCTAACTGGGTTCTTCTGATATCACAGAGCTGCTAAATTCAGGCTGCCCTATCTTTAAATTAGTTATTGTTATTGTTAACCAGTTCTAGTTATTGTTAACTGGTTTGAATTGGTCTCTCTGTCTTACAACTGAAAACATGCTAATAGAAGCCAGAGCTTCCTGCTCTTTATTGATCTAGAAACCCAAAGAGAATATTTAGCAGCCCAAAGCTATTGAATCTATAATACCACCGGTGTATGCTTATTGTCTCCTGATTTTGCTTTCTGCAATGCCGTAAGCTTTCCAGGAATAGGTGAAAGTGCTTGTTTTGCATACTCAGGAAAACTTATTAAGTATTTTAATTACAAAGACGTTATTTAACTTGAAATATACTTGAGTACATATATTGTTTGAAAACTATTCATAAAGAAGGGTGAAAGCAGGTTATATAAAATTATGTATTTTATCATTACACTCTTTTTAAAATGAGTGGTTATTGTTTAAATGGTGACACGCTAACTTTGTTATTTAGAAAATGAATTTGGGAAGGGGAAGACTGACAAGGTTTTTAGTTTGTTTGCAAGCAAAGCAATGGCAATCCTGCTGTGAGAATACTGTTAACTGTTGCTATTCCCATCAGAAAAAAGTGGGCACTTTGGGGGAAAAAAAATTCCAAATGTTTTTAATGCTTTGTCTAGTCTCTGAAGTTCCCTTTGTTCTGTTGGAATGCCCAAGTCAATGAATTCAGTATTGATTTATTTCAAAGGCCCTGAGGCTTGAAGCTTTGAGAGAGAATGAAAAGAATGAAAGAACGATTTTTCATAGACTGTATTAAGCCTCCAGGCATAGAAAATGTACAAGTGAAAAGCACATCAGAGACATCTTTGCTCCTTGCTAAAGCCTGTGGAAAATAACTCTCTGGCCAGGGTGGAAAGGTATAGTATTGATTACTGAGAAGATTTATAATTGAACCAGGATTTCTTAATTCCACCAAACTAAACAAACTAACATCGTGACTGTTCGGTGCTCCAGCGTCACCTGCCCGCAGGTCACACGCTTTGCCACGCCCAGTAGCGCAGGTCCTGGCTTGCACATGCTGGACATCCAGTAAATAGTTCATGACTAGCTGGCTGGCTGCATGGATTAATGGGAGACTGTAAAATTCGTTTAACTATCTTTTTTTTTTAATTAATTAATTTTTACTTTTGGCTGCGTTGGGTCTTTGTTGCTGCACGCAGGCTTTCTCTAGTTGCGGTGAGGCGGGGCTACTCTTCGTTGCGGTGTGCGGGCTTCTCATTGCAGTTGCTTCTCTTGTTGCGGAGCACGGGCTCTAGGCGCGTGGGCTCAGTAGTTGCGGCGCATGGGCTTAGTTGCTCCACGGCATGTGGGATCTTCCCGGACCAGGGCTCGAACCCGTGTCTCCTGCATTGACGGGCGAATTCTTAACCACTGCGCCACCAGGGAAGTCCCCTTTTTGATATAATTTTTACTCCAGCATTGCCCACTGGGGCACATTAAATATGTTCACTCTCTGTTTTCAATTACAAAAAAATCAGTAGGGTAATAAACAGTAAGGAGTTCCAAGAGTGTTTTGTTGCTGCTGTCATTTAACACTTTACTTGATACAATACATCACCTCTCTATAAAGAAAAATGTTGGCAATAGCTGATATAAATAGTACCATCTATCGAGTTCTTACTCTGTGCCAGGCAGGGAGCTGTATTCTTCACATGAAATTTCAGAATTCACCCTCACAACAACTTTCTAGGTAAGTAGTAGTATTTTTCTTGTTTTACAGTTGAGAAAACTGTGTAAACCATGTTCCCCCTTGGGCTATATGAAATGTATTTGTTTGCAGAAGGAAAATAAGGACATTAATGATCCTTTTACAAAAAGATTCTTTTGAGTGACAGGATTTCCTCTAGTCTTTTAATGTAACAAATACTCCTAGGTCATTCAAAACCTTTCAATTATACTAGTTCAGTTTGCATGCTTTTCAGTTACAACAATTCTTCAAGAACACACTTCTATACATGAAAAGAGAACTCTAAGTTATTGCCCCGGTGATCATGTTTTTATATTTGAGAGAGAGATAATCACTTGAACAAAAATAAGTTATTACTCCATATTTATTTAAACCATAACTAGAAAAAACTTAACTATAAATATGTATATTTCAGATTTTTTATTATGGAAATTAAACCCCTACACACCTATCAGGCAGCTTCAAAAATTAACAAAACTTTCCAAGCTACAAATATGTTTTTGAAATATTGGTACTAAGAGGGGTGATCATGTAATTTATTACCCAAACTAGGACATTTTTGACAGTAAAAGGAGGTGTTATTATAACTCCACCAGGACAACAGGCATAAACCCAGACTGTACTGGGGAGACCATGGCATATGATCACCCTAGAACAAATTCATTTCTGTAGTATTTAAGGCATGTAATAGCATACCCATATGTAAGAACATATAGGACAGATAGTTCTGATGTGAAAGAAGACACACACATCGCTTATTAAATAGTTTTCTATATTCATTGTTGTTACAGACTGAATGTGTCCTCCAAAAATTTATATGTTGAACCCCTAACCACCACCCCCCTCCAAAGCAATGGTACTTGGAAGTGGGGCCTTTGGGAGGTCATTAGGTCATGAGGGTGAAGCCCTTACAATGGGATTAGTGTCCTTATAAGAAGAGAAAAAGGGAGCTCCCCACCACCTCTCTCTCTCTCTTTCTCTCTCTGCCATAGGAGGACACAGAGAGAAGACAGCCATCTATGAATCAGGAAGTAGGCCTTCATGAGGGACCAAATAGGCCAGCACCTTGATCTTGGACTTCCCAGCCTCCAGAACCGTGAGAAATAAAAGTCTGTACTTTAAGCCACTCAGCCTGTAATATTTTGTTACAGTAGCCAGAGGAGCCTAAGACAGTCATGCTGAATATGATTTGTATGGGCTTTTCTATTCTGTGGAAGAATTAAATAAAACATGTATTTACTTTTAAGAGCACGAACTTGGCAGTAAATCTATTACTATAATCTAGTGGCAATCTCATAATTCTAGCTCTAGCCCAGCAGTTAAGTTCATGGGAGGAGACAAACCTACACGTGTGACAGCTGCCTGCCACCTGCTAGCCGAACGTGTTCCCTAGCCTCTCAGAGATCCCTTTTCTTCCTTCACCCCATAAAATGGAGATAATAATAGGATTTATTTCAGAGGGTTGTTGTGAGGACAAATGGGTAATGTGGTCAGAGCATATAGCATGTCACCTGACACACATGAAAGTTCAGTGAAGGGGACCGTTTCTTTCCTTCCTTCTTCTCCTGTCTTCTCCCCACTCAGGCTCCTCCGGGGCCCAGGCGGCGGCAGCAGGGGCCTGGGTTGGCGACTTTACAAGGAGCTGAAGTGGAGGAGCAGGAGCTGCTCCAGGGCCAAGACGCTCACCCAAGATGCTCGCCAGTTACTGGGACAGGTCATTTCTTGTCCTCAGTCAGAGGGACTTCAAAGTGTCCTAACTTGACGATTTAAAACCACAACCCTGGGCTTCCCTGGTGGCGCAGTGGTTGAGAATCTGCCTGCCAATGCAGGGGACACGGGTTCGAGCCCTGGTCTGGGAAGATCCCACGTGACGCGGAGAAACTGGGCCCGTGAGCCACAACTACTGAGCCTGCGCGTCTGGAGCCTGTGCTCCGCAACAAGAGAGGCCGCGATAGTGAGAGGCCCGCACACCGCGATGAAGAGTGGCCCCCGCTTGCCGCAACTAGAGGAAGCCCTTGCACAGAAACGAAGACCCAACACAGCCAAAAATAAAATAAATAAATAAATAAATAAATAAAACCACAACCCTATTTATAATCAAAGACTGGTGAGGCCTGAATGTATCACTTACAAGTAAAACTGGGATATTTTTCACCTCAGAAAGTTGATATAAAGAATGGATCGAAAAACTTATGTACAGGGTCTAGGGCAGTTTGGCCCACTGTAGACCTCAAAATGGTGGTTACCTTACGATTTTACTTCTAGAAAACTTCCTGAGGAGACAAAATGATGGAAAAGAGTCATGCTGAAGGTTCTTTCTCTGCCACAGAGGAGGAGACAAGCCCCCATGCCCCTCACCAGCCCTTGGAAGATTCCTCCTAGTGGCTAACCTGTTTGTGAGTCAGCTCAGAGGACCAGGTCAACATTTAGATTGAAAAGCTCTCACTCCTGACTAAATGTCAACAAACCTAATAGCAAAAATGTTTTTTCAAAAAATTCTCCTTCGGGGACTTCCCTGGCAGTCCAGTGGTTAGGACTCTGCACTTCCATTGCAGGGGGCATGGGTTCGATCCCTGGTTGGGGAACTAAGATCCCACAAGCCACGCGGCATGGCCAAAAATCCCCTACCCCCAAAAAACATAAAAAACTTCTCCTGCGAAAACTTTATTCATTATTAAATTTCCATAGCTTATGATTTTGGTCTGTAAAAAAAAAAAAATTCAGAAAATACCTAACATATATTTCATTTTGGGCAGTGATGCATGTGAGAAAAATGTTAATGTTTTGTTCTTCACTCACTGTGTTTATAGGACTAAAGAGAAGAGTGCTTTACAAGCCATAAGTGTGCTGCTGCCGGGTTGCTGGTACTGACATAAATAAAGATAAATCTTCTCAAAGGAAATTAAGTGAAGCTGGTGGTCCATTAGCTAATGCTCCTAGAACACTTCATCCTACTCATATAGAGAAGAGACTGAAAGATAGACATTTAAGATCTGGCAAGATACAGGAGGTAATCATCCAAAGTAAAACTGCTTGTTATCTCACTTCTCTATTTTTCGGTAGACAATATTTTACTACTGAATTCTATGAAGAGCTGAGAAAAAATTTTACCAGACATAAATACCTTAATTGAATTGTGCATATAGAATTGCAGCGTGGAATGTAGATAAACAGAAGGCTCGTGGTGGAGTTGGAATCAGGACATTAGTTCTTTTCAAAACCACAGACATGGACGAACTGGAGAAGGAAAGCCACAGAGAGAGTGAAGCTTCAAATGCTACCAGATGAACAAACAATGACCTCATTATTTGTACTGAACACAGATGGAGTACTTCTTTTTCACATATGGCTTTCCCTGACCCCTCCCACCTCTGAGACAGAGTGTTTTTCAAATTCCCCCAAAGTAGTGCGAGAGCAAAACTGGGGCAGCGGGGCTTCCCTGGTGGCGCAGTGGTTGAGAATCTGCCTGCCAATGCAGGGGACACGGGTTCGAGCCCTGGTCTGGGAAGATCCCACATGCTGCGGAACAACTAGGCCCGTGAGCCACAACTACTGAGCCTGCGCGTCTGGAGCCTGTGCTCCGCAACAAGAGAGGCCGCGATAGTGAGAGGCCCGCGCACCGCGATGAAGAGTGGCCCCCGCTTGCCGCAACTAGAGGAAGCCCTTGCACAGAAACAAAGACCCAACACAGCCAAAAATAATTAATTAATTAATTAATTAATTATTTTTAAAAATGGGGCAGCGCACTGACATTGACAGGAGCCCACGGGGCTTCTGGGAGCTCAATTTCTCTCCCTGGTCCGAGGTTCAGTTTCTTGTCTCCCCGAGTGACACATGGTTTCAGAGCCCCAGGTCAAAGGCACATTTTCACCCACATCTGCATATATGTCATGCACTTTCAGATTTGCACGTGCAATCTGAACAGTCCAGAGACTGGCATGGGAGCCGTGATTCGAGTTGTTCTCCAAAGGTCAAAGGCCTCTCAGCCAGCTTAGCACTCGGCCAGCAGCCCAAGCAAGGCAGGGTCCTTTCCTCCCTCTCTCCCTCTCTTCTTCCTCTCCCTTCCTCCCTTCTTTCCTTCCTGCCCTCCTTTCAAAACTACTCTCATCCTAACATTAGGAGATAGAGACCAGCCTGAGAGATGTCAGGAACTTGCATCAGCAGTGACAAATAGGTGTCCAGTATCCAGGACAATAGTCCTAGGACCTCAGCACTCCAATCCTAGTGAAGTGTTTTTACCAATTTCTAGTGAGGAGGCTTGAGTTATTTTCTTGAGCAAATATTTGAGTTATATCCATGGCAGTTATCATTGCTTGAATGCCTACAAGTAGGGTTAAACTCCACATTTAAAAAATTTAAAGCAAATATTCAACCTCAATCAATACTTTCACTGAAGTAGTTGTAATTAAGAGAGTAACTGAGGGCTTCCCTGGTGGTGCAGTGGTTAAGAATCCGCCTGCTAATGCAGGGGACCCAGGTTCGAGCCACAGAGCAACTAAGCCCGCGCGCCACAACTACTGAAGCCCGCACACCTAGAGCCTGCGAGCCACAACTACTGAAGCCCGCACGCCTAGAGGCTGTGCTCCTCAACAAGAGAAGCCACCGGAATGAGAAGCCCGCGCACGGTAAGGAAGAGCAGCCCCCGCTCGCCGCAACTAGAGAAAGCCCATGTGCAGCAACAAAGACCCAACTCAGCCATAAATAAATAAATAAATAAACAAATAAAAAGGAATGGAACATTTCACTAAACTGGGTAAGATTTAAAAAAAAAAAAAGAGAGTAACTGAGGTAAGTCACGAACTCGATTACAAAAGACCCACAAGACAATTCCAAATTAATGAATGTGCTAATTGTGCTTCCCAGTTTGTGTAGCAATCCCCACTGGTCTTCAGTTTGACACATATACTTTTGTACTTTTATGCTGTTTGTCTTGGAAATTCCCTCAGGGACACTGAATTGGGTCTTTGTTGAATCCTGTGTAACAACTGATACAACGCCAACTAGATACTAAATTTATCTTTTAGGTGATCAGTTTGATGGTAGATAGTAAATACGCTGCTGGACGCAAGACAATGCACAAAATAAATTCCTGTCTGATCCTTATTGATTGTGTCGTCACCACAATCCATGTAATAACCACGCCCACAATGAAACACATCAGTTCATATCAAATGGCAGCATTGCTTCTGGGTACGCAATAGAGGGTGGAGGTTGCCATCGAGACTCAGAACTTGGGTTCTGGTTCACAAAGTGCATCACCTGAGAAGCCTCAACTCCCTCATATGTTAACTAGGCATGCGTGGATGCAGAACGATGACTCCTGGAAGATGCCCACGTCCCAGTCCCTGAAAATTGTCAGTATGTTCCCTTGCATGGCAAACAGGATTTTTCAGTTGTGATTAAGGATCTTGAGATGGGGAGTTTATCCTGGATTATCCAGGTGGGTGCAATGTAATCACAAAGGTCCTTATCCAGGAAAGAGGGAGGCGGGAAAGTGAGAGGTGATGTGACAAAAGAAGCAGAGGTCAGAATGATGCCATGAGCCAAGGAAGGTGAGTGTTCTCTAGAAGCTGGAAAAGGCAAGGAAATGGATACCCCCTAGAGTCTCCAGAAGGAATGCAGCCCTGCAGACCTATTTTAAATTTCTTTCTTTTTTAAAAAATATTTATTTATTTATCTGGTTGAGCCAGGTCTTAGTTGCAGCAGGCGGTCTCCTTAGTTGCAGCTCATGGGCTCCTTAGTTGCTGCAGGTGGGCTCCTTATTGTGGCATGCGAACTCTTAGTTGCGGCATGCATGTGGGATCTAGTTCCCTGACCATGGATAGAACCCAGACCCCCTGCATTGGGAGTTCGGAGTGCTATCCACTGCGCCACCAGGGAAGTCCCCCATTTTAGATTTCTGATTTCCAGAACCATGAGAGAATAGGTTTGTGTTGCTTTAAGCCACTAAATTTATGGGTGTTTGTTACAGTAACAATAAGAAACTAATACAGGGTTATGTAAGGATTAAATGGAAACTGTTATGTAAAGATTTAACATGGTGGCTGATACACAGAAAGAGTGGAATAAATGCTGTTATCGATCTATAAAGCATCACCTATAATCCCCTTGAGGTCTTCCAAAGCTCCCTACAACATGTAAAGAAAAAAAAAAAAAAAAGATAAAGTATTTAAGAGCAGAAGGAGGAAGCTAGAATTTATTGAGCTGGGCACTTTCCATGCCGGGATGCTCACAACAAACTTGGGAAGTGGGGCTCCTAAACTCAGAGAGGTTAAGTAACCTGCCCACCATCACACAGCTAGTAATATATGAAATCCAGAGCCAAATCCCTGTCTGTCTGAATTAAAAGTTCTGGCCTTCCTTCAGATTTTATAATAGAAAGTGTAGTGAAATATCTATCTTGAAACACTTTAGTTTTTTAAGAAGACATCTTAATATATCTTCATTATCAAATTATCATTTTGTACAGAATTCTGTCCCAAGTTAGTAATACAGTGATACGGTGACTGCCACTTTGCCAGCTCTGCAGTAGTGTAGTAATAAGAGTGATAATGGCAGCACTAATTAATAATTCATTTAGTACATTTGTAAAGCACTTTTACAGCTTAAAGATATATAAACACTTTTTAAGTATATGTTTTGGTTCTTCCAGGAGCCTCATGACTCTTGGTGGGTGCAATGTAATCACTGGGTCCTTATACTGGGGTGGGGCATGGGGGCAGGGGAGTCTAATGACCCCTGGAAGGCAAGTTTTACGATTCCCTTCTGCTGATAAGAACTCGAGGATCACAAGCTGCTTTGCCTAAGGCACATGTCTAAATGACGTGCTAGAAATGAGTCTCCTGATTCAAAATTTCACAAAATTTCTATTACATTGATCTTTGGAACTGTCCTTTCCATCATGGTCGGAAAAGTGATTTGCAAATGACTTCCAGCAGAGCACCTAAGCTGTGGTCAGCTGGCAAGTATGCATTTAGGCAGATGAGTCCGAAACAGTGTGCTGAGCCCTGGAGTTATTTTGAGGTCAAAAGCCCCCTCTTCTTATGCTGCACATTAGACTTCCACGGAGGGAATTAGAGATTGCTTCTAAGGGGCTTGGAGTCAAGTTTTACTGAAGGTCATTGTGTTTTATAGCCTGCTCAAACTCTGTATTCTGTGTAATAGCTGTAATCTCTTCACATGGTTATGGTCGGCTCTTATATTTTATTTTTAGTTGCAATGGTGTAAAAAAGAAAATAAACCATATTTCTCTTTGAAGCTCTTTTGTACAAACATACTAGTTTCTCTTCTCTCTCCAAGTTTGGTAGCCTGTATTCACTTGTTTCCAGGAATTTTACTTTATACAATATAATTTCATTCCCACAGCCTTGAGATAATTACACCTTAGACAAATCCCTTCCTTTGTAATTATTCTCCAGTTCCCAATCCTTTTCTGAGGACATAAATATACTTAGTACTCCCCTCACTTTTCATGTAAGTTTACATGTTTTTCTAAAATGTGCATGAATTGTTCAGAGAACTCCTAATTTTGCATTCACTTGTTTATGATTGCAAGTGTTATTTTATGGTCCCACAGATGTTTCTTGTATGTTTAAATCTTTTTTTTTTTAATAAAAAAACTGTTTTGAAATTCAAAACTCATTGAATTTTGTGTTTGGTTTTATTATGAAAAAATAGTCATCCTCTCCTATTTATATGCTGTGCATTCATTATTACAAGCTATCTTTGTCAGCATTCTTGTTAGAAATTTGAATAAATTGATAATTAAAATAGTAGAACAAGACAAATAATTTTTTATCACACATACACACATTTTAGCTAGTCACAGTGATATATACTATTAGTGAAGTATATTATAAGCATGCTACTGTACTTCATTCATTCTAAGACAGACATATTTTACATTTTACCATCTCTGAGATTGAGATGTGTCTTACAATCAATGTGGTAATAAATCATAGTTTAATTACGAGTGTTTTTTTTTTCTTGGCAGTGTGATGTAAAATTAGGCTGTATCTTCAATTTGGTAGCGTGTTAGATTCAACTAATACAATATGTACCAACATTATTCTATATGTTTTATGAATTCTCCAATGTAATCCTCTAAGCAATCCCTTGATACACGTATTCTCCACATTTCACAGAAGAAGAAAATAGATTAAGGAAGCTGCCCTCATTTCTTATGAGCTACACCATAGTCTGGGGCATGCTGATAACAGCTAGCTCTCCCAGCAGTGGAGGGAAGCTTTGATGTGTAGCAGTTGCTCATTTCCATGGTGTAAATACTCTCAGTATGGCCCACTTAGCTACTAACATGAAGTCACTGAACACAGAATTGGGAAAATATGCACAAAATTGGCTCTTGTGAGCAGGTGTGAGCTAGCTTCAATGCACCATTCATGTTATGTGTTCTTCCTAGGAAACTTGTCCTAGTCCATGTCTTTAATACTACTTGTAGGCCAAACACCACAATAACCCAGTCTCTTTTGGTCGTCTCCACGTGGACACCCAATTCAATAGATAAATAATACCTTTCTTACCACTGACAATCTCCATGAGAATCGTTACTGAATGCAGGAGAAGGAATAATGGTTAAGACTTTATCCTATCTGCAAGCTAACAAATAAGCCTGCTACAGTTTCATGGATCTGTGTCCCAATACTGGATTTCCTGTCACAGTATTCCTGGATCAGAGACAGAGGGCTTTATTACTCACAGCAAAAGCAGTAGCCATAGTATTGACACTTTCTTGCAGCAGTAGCCTGAGTTCCAATTCCCACCGGATGATGTAGAGAGCCTGCATGTACAGTGGGTGGCGTTACAGGAGAGGGAACCTGAGTTTGGGGCAGCTGAATATTTTATAATGGGAAGTAACCCTTCCTGACTTTTGCCTAGGAGGGAAATGCTATTTATCTTACAAGGCTATAAGCAAACCTGCCCTTTGCTCCAGTGGAAACACTGTCTCTATCCTTCAAGAACGTTCATCCTGGAAAAGACAGTCTGGAATAAATACTATCAGTGGCCCTGCTCCCAAGATGTAAACAAACATGAGAAACCTATGAAGAAATTTCCCATGAGTATGCCATTGTTGGCCACTCTGATTAATCTGACTTACAGAGGCTGGGACTGAATCCGTTTCATCTGTCTCATACAACATTTAATTAAGGCTACTATCAACAGCACTCCAAGTGCAGCAGGATGAGGCCAACCTGGAGTACTGACCACAGCCATACCCCACCCTCCAGCCCGCCCGCCCAGGATCCTGAACATACTTTGCTGAACAGATTCCAAGAGCCAACAGAGTCTCTCTTAGCTAGCCAGATGCCTTTCTCCTTTAGCTTCTGTATTGACTTTTCTTCTTGGCCTGAGGTGTTAATACAGTTATAGAGGGATGGATTGGAGGTTGCACAGACTCTGCCTTGGTCTACGTAGAAGACGTCCAGGCAATTCTATCAACAACCCTGACCAGTGAATTGAAGATGATCTGAATACCTTCCAGGGCCAAGGTGGTATCATTGATCACATCAGCTAAAGTCAGGGACAAATTTTAAATCATCTTTATCTTTTTTTTGCTCCAACTAAATCATTTACTTTCCCTTGAAGAAATGACTGAAAAAACACAACTCTGGAAAAACAAAGCTAAACACAGCATTCTGAGTGTTGCATGACACAACCAACCCTGTACACGACACGGTAATAAGGTCCGTCGGTGGATACACCTATGGCAGAGGTTTTAAATTCCATATGTACAGATTTAATAACTGCAAAGAAAAACACAAGCAAAAAAATTAAAACAACAACAACCAAACAAACGCTGCATATAGACGCTGTCCCTTTTGCATTTAGAAGGAGGGCCAGAAGCACCCGGCCCCAGCCCAGTAAATCAAGGGCAAAACCCCACCGACGATGCCGTCACCAGGTCTCCGCTCCACTCGGCGGTCTCTGCCTCGCTCGCAGTTGCCGGGGTGTTGGAATGGAATCAAGCAGAGGGTTCTGGTAAGATCTCTCCATGTAAATAAATACCATGATTTTAGGACAGGCAGCCACCTCGTCTACTGGGAAATCATTTTTCAAGCTTGGGCATAAGAAATCTTACACAATTCACGTACATTTGAGAGTAAACGAGATTATTTGGAATAAATGCAAGTAACTCATTGTGATAGTGGCAGATTCAATAGCTACTGAAGACATATTTTTGGGGTTAAAAAGACAAGTCAGGGTTTGCTGTACAAGATAAATCATCTTTTCTAATTGGATGAGTTGCACCATTAGGGAAAACTGTCTACAGGGTGCACATCAGTCAGTTATCCCACTGGAAAGCTTCCCAAAGTAGCAAAGCCTCATTTGGGAGAGATCTCTGTTCTTGTCTAAGGGCTACATGATCTACTTGTGATGTTTTCTTAAATACTTGAAGATCCTTATGGCCACCTCTAATGTGTTAAGGCAACATGTTTTGGGGAGAGAGGCAAGTTAATGCCCAGTTTCCACACAGGAAGTACGCATGGTGCCCCCAGAAAGAAAGTGTTCTTTATAGTTGCTGAGGCCCCCAAGTGGGACTGACATCAGTCAGAGAGCACAGTCTGACAGTGTATCCAGTGTAGTCTCCTGACTGGTGGGTGGGTTTTGGGGTTCCCAGGTCAGTTTGAATAATTGAGTCTAGACCTTATATTTTGGAGGGATGGCCTAAGGGCAGTCAGTCCAGCCTGTCTAATCTATCCATACAACCAGCCAAGTGGCATTCATCTGCCCCACTGAGTGACGGAGTGATGACTATAGAATGGGAGGGGAGAAGACATCCAGTGGAGTTGACAGTTGTTTCTTGCCTGGGAGGTACAGAAGCTAAGGCCATTCCCTGCTATTTCCAATAGACTTTTTTTTTTTTTTTTAACATCTTTATTGGAGTTTAATTGCTTCACAATGGTGTGTTAGTTTCTGCTTTATAACAAAGTGAATCAGTTATACATATACATATGTTCCCATATCTCTTCCCTCTTGCATCTCCCTCCCTCCCACCCTCCCTATCCCACCCCTCTAGGTGATCACAAAGCACCGAGCTGATCTCCCTGTGCTATGCGGCTGCTTCCCAGTAGCTATCTATTTTACGTTTGGTAGTGTATATATGTCCATGCCACTCTCTCACTTTGTCACAGCTTACCCTTCCCCCTCCCCATATCCTCAAGTCCATTCTCTAGTAGGTCTGTGTCTTTATTCCCGTCTTACCACTAGGTTCTTCCTGACCTTTTTTTTTTTTTCCCCTTAGATTCCATATATATGTGTTAGCATACTGTATTTGTTTTTCTCTTTCTGACTTACTTCACTCTGTATGACAGACTCTAACTCCATCCACTTCACTACAAATAACTCCATTTCGTTTCTTTTTATGGCTGAGTAATATTCCATTGTATATGTGTGTCACATCTTCTTTATCCATTCATCCGATGACGGACACTTAGGTTGCTTCCATGTCCTGGCTATTGTAAATAGAGCTGCAATGAACATTGTGGTACATGACTCTTTTTGAATTATGGTTTTCTCAGGGTATATGCCCAGTAGTGGGATTGCTGGGTCATATGGTAATTCTATTTTTAGTTTTTTAAGGAACCTCCATACTGTTCTCCATAGTGGCTGTATCAACTTACATTCCAGTAGACTTCTTGACAGCACTGAAGGGAATGGTGATCAAGTAGAGATGGAGAATGTTAGACTCAACAGTCAATTAAATTTTGTTTTAACTGAGGTACAGCTGATTTACAATGCTGTGTTAGTTTCAGGTGTACAGCAAAGTGATTCAGTTATATATGCTTTTTCAGATTCTTTTCCATCATAAGTTATAAGATAATGAATATAGTTCCCTATGCTATACAGTAGATCTTTGTTGTTTATCTATTTTATATATGGTAGTGAGTATCTGTTAACCCCAAACTCCTAATCTATCCCTCCTCTCCAACAGTCAATTAAATTTAAGGCATTTGCAATAGTTTGGGAGAGGTTTTGTGAAGTAGCTCCAAGTGCAGTTCTAAAAGATAAAGACTGGGACTTCCCTGGCGGTCCAGTGGTTAAGACTCTGTGCTTCCACTGAAGAGAGCACGGTTCGATACCTGGTCAGGGAACTAAGATCCCACATGCTGCACGGCACGGCCAAAAATAAATAAATAAATAAATAGCTAAATAAAAGATGAAGACCATTAATGTCCTTTCCTCTCCCTCTCCCATGCCTTTTGGATCTTAAGGTGTTCCCTCCACTGCCATAACTTCACCTTTTTTCCCAATCATCCTCTGCATCTAGACCTTTCGTCCAAGACGGTCAGGTTGCAAGAGGGATAAGAACTTTTTTTTTTTAGGAAATATTTATTTATCGAATATTTCTTTTTTTTTCTTTTTTAAAATTTATTTATTTTATTTATTTACTTTTGTCTGCGTTGGGTCTTCATTGCTGCGCGCGGGCTTTCTCTAGCTGCAGCGAGCAGGGACTACTCTTCATTGCGGTGCGCGGGCTTCTCATTGCGGTGGCTTCTCTTGTTGCGGAGCACAGGCTCTAGGGTGTGAGAGCTTCAGTAGTTGTGGCACGCGGGCTCAGCAGCTGTGGCTTGTGGGCTCTAGAGCACAGGTTCAGTAGTTATGGCACACAGGCTTAGTTGCTCCGCGGCATGTGGGATCTTCCCGGACCAGGGCTCGAACCCGTGTCCCCTGCATTGGCAGGCGGATTCTTAACCACTGCGCCACCAGGGAAATTCTGTTGAATATTTCTTTTAGAACATTTTTTTTAAGAGCAGTTTTAAGTTTGCAGCAAAATTGAGAGAAATGTATAGAGATTTCCCACGTGCCTCCTATCCTCACATGTATACAGCCTCCCCCATTACAAGCACATTTTTACAAAGCTGACCGAAACCCAGTATGTCTCCTACTCTGGCCCACCTCTCTAATGTAGGGGGACTCGATGGACAGTGTACTCAAACAAGTGGTCATTATCTTTATGATCTAGGTCATGTATACCCAAAGGGATAGCTGTCAGTTTTTCATGTACAGTCAAGGTACCTCTGAGGCCAGGCTGGCTGCATTCTAGAATACACCATTTGCGTTTGACCAGTGAGGCTTCTTGGGCCCTTTCTATATTGTTAGTCCTTGAGTTCATGTTGGCAGTCCTTCAAAATGGGAATATCAGGAAGAAGAGTCGCAAGGCCTAGCTAGGTCAGGAATTCAGTTTCTATAAGAGCCCAGTATTTGCTTCTAGCTGCTACTTTTCAGAGGTGACAATTCCAAAAGCTCAAAGGTTGACTCCACACAGAGGCTACCTTCCTTTGTCAAAGGCTCCAACTGGCAAAACCATCAGTCAAAGAGACTTAAAGCTCAAAGTTGTTATTAGGGTTGTGAAGCTCCAGGGGAACTCGCACTTCTGGATCTTCTCCATGAAGATAATCCTCTCTGAACTTTATGATCATTCATGGTGTAAGCATAAGAACTATCAGTCCCAGTTACATATCATCAGTGGAAAGCACAACAACAATACTTTGAATGGCCCAAAGGGTCCCACCCAGAAGATCACTTTAGCTTCTTTTCTATGCCTGAATCCCATTAGCTTAGTCTAAACCCAGTTATGCCTGAATTCTCCTTCACTCCTGTTATTTCCAGTTATGTGAGCCAGTAATTCTCTTTTTTACTTAAGCTACCTTGAGTTGGGTTTCTATCATTTGAGTCAAAAGAGTGCTGACGAATATAGTAGAAACTTACAAGATATGCTAAGAAGTATGGTTTAAACCTTGAAAGTCATGTGTGGTCACAAGTGAAGGATTTTAATCACATGAGTGATATGGTCAGCATATTTGGCTTTCTCTGGTTGGTCCTGAGTTGGAAACAGGGATGAAAAATAGAGAAGCTGGCAGTCAGTGACCAAGTCCTGACTGTTCAGGGCTGTTTACTGCAGAGGTTGCGATTTGGCTTCCTGAACTGGCTATGATTCAGAGTTCTATTGTCATATATGATCTGACTACTATCCATTTCTATAGTTAGTCTCTCAGGCCACTCTTTTGGTCATTCTGTCACTTCTGAGAAGTTGACCAACTCAGGGAATGCTTGAGTTTCAGATCTTTACCTCTTGGGGATTGTCTACTTGTTTCCATAGCCACGTGTATTGAGAGATCTTCTTGACTTTTTGTTTTTTCATCATGGTGATCATCTGGCAACAGGGTGACTAAGCAGATGCAATGAAAACTCTAGAGTGAGAATACAGTGCACCAGCATCATGACCACTCAGACAAAAACAAGAACAATTAATATTACCTGTAAGATGCTTCAAAACCAGGAACCCCAACTGCCCAACCCAGGACCAGAGAACAAACCCATTGACCTTGAGGACCAAGCTTAGGAAGCCAAGTAGCTTTATTTCTTCATAAGGTACATAGTTTGTTTATCTTGCCTGCTTCATTGATCTGAGCACAGCAAGAAGTACTAGCAAGGATACAAATGCTCCCATGACCAGCCAACAGGGAATCCAGAGCTACGCTCTCATCTGTTTCTACTTGTGCCGAAGAGTTGTCTTGTTAATAACTTCTGCCAGAGTTAGTGATACGCTTCCTACAGTCTTTTTTATTTGTATGATTCCTATGGTTGGAAGTATTGTTCTGATTGTTTATATAAGCAGTGAGTCAGTAATTCCTCAAGATATAGTGCCTCAGTAATCAAGTGTGCCATGTTTTGAGTTCAGGTCTGAGTTAGAGTTTCCAGCTTTGGTGATTAGTAGGATTAGGGTCTCTGCTCCAGACAAGCCTTGGAACATTATCTGTGAAGTGCGTGAGGTGCTACTCTGAGGCAAACAGGATCAGGCATCTTTCCCACAGAGGAAATAGTATCTGGGATTGGCACATGGAGATCTAGGAAAAAAGAATTGCTCACAAGATTGGAATTTGGATTTCTGTTAGTCTCTTCCAGTCAGCAGAGATTTGGTTTATTGCTCTATGAATGTTACCGAGTCTAAGCTTGTACTGCAGGCCAATAATAGAGAGACGAGGTGTTGGGGCAAGGAATAGTGACTTTATTCGGAAAGCTGGCAAACTGAGATGATGGTGGACTTGTGTCCCAAAGAACCATCTTGCCTGAGTTAGAATTCAGGCTCCTTTTATACTAAAAGGGGAGGGAGTAAAGTTGAACACTTCCTGGTTCCCATCAGCCTCCAGAGGGGATGTGTTAATTTCTTCCTTCCTGCAGCTATTCACAGGTGGGCCTGGTCAGGGTGTTTCCTGTGAGCTAAACAAAGGTATTTTAGCTTAATGCTCATTACCTGGGAAGCAGGGTTCCCAGAGATGGGCCATTATGTATAATTTAAGCTTATAGGCAACATTCCTTTAGTGATTAACTTGTAGTAGAATACAAAAGTTTCTTCCCTATTACATGAAGTTTGTAGAATTCAAATTTAGAGGGTCTGATCGATAGATTGTAATAATTGTTTTTTTGTGGGTTTGTTTGCTTATTTGTTTTGGGTGAAAGGGACCTAACAAAGTCACAGGTTGACTTGTTTAAGGTTCTTTTACCATGTAGGTGCAAGTGGAGATGCCATTGGCTGTAATTCCCTGTGGTTTTATTTCATGAGACTAGAATTGTCTGGAGGTTTTAATCATGGGGGTTCAGTGATGGATGGCTTACTCAGGAGTCAGTAAGATTCAGGCCAGTGGCTCCTGTTCAGAATAATCTAAGAATGGCATTAGAATGAGTGTGTTCTGACCTAACAATTTTTTTTTTTGAAGTTTTAAGCTTTTTGTAAAAATCTCACTTTCAGTCTGTGTGTATCCCTAGGTCTGAAGTGGGTCTCTTGTAGACAGCATATAGATGGGTCTTATTTTTGTATCCATTCAGCAAGCCTGTGTCTTTTGGTTGGAGCATTTAATCCATTCACGTTAAGGTAATTATCAATATGGATGTTCCTATTACCATTTTCTTAATTGTTTTGGGTTTGTTTTTGTAGGTCCTTTTCTTCTCTTGTGTTTCCCACTTAGAGAAGTTCCTTTAGCATTTGTTGTAGAGCTGCTTTGCTGGTGCTGAATTCTCTTAGCTTTTGCTTGTCTGTAAAGCTTTTGATTTCTCCATCGAATCTGAATGAGATCCTTGCCGGGTAGAGTAATCTTGGTTGTAGGTTCTTCCCTTTCATCACTTTAAGTATATCATGCCCCTCCCTTCTGACTTGTAGAGTTTCTGCTGAGAAATCAGCTGTTAACCTTATGGGAGTTCCCTTGTATGTTATTTGTTGTTTTTCCCTTGCTGCTTTCAGTAATTTTTCTTTGTCTTTAATTTTTGCCAGTTTGATTACTATGTGTCTCGGCGTGTTTCTCCTTGGGTTTATCCTGTATGGGACTCTCTGCGCTTCCTGGACTTGGGTGGCTATTTCCTTTCCCATGTGAGGGAAGTTTTCGACTATAATCTCTTCAAATATTTTCTCGGGTCCTTTCTCTCTCTCTTCTCCTTCTGGGACCCCTATAATGCGAATGTTGTTGCGTATAATGTTGTCCCAGAGGTCTCTTAGGCTGTCTTCATTTCTTTTCATTCTTTTTTCTTTATTCTGTTCCACAGCAGTGAATTCCATCATTCTGTCTTCCAGGTCACTTATCTGTTCTTCTGCCTCAGTTATTCTGCTATTGATTCCTTCTAGTGTATTTTTCATTTCAGTTATTGTATTGTTCATCTCTGTTTGTTTGTTCTTTAATTCTTCCAGATCTTTGTTAAACATTTCTTGCATCTTCTCAATCTTTGCTTCATTCTTTTTCCGAGGTCCTGGATCATCTTCACTCTCATTATTCTGAATTCTTTTTCTGGAAGGTTGCCTATCTCCACTTCATTTAGTTGTTTTTCTGGGGTTTTATCTTGTTCCTTCAGCTGGTACATAGCCCTCTGCCTTTTCATCTTGTGTATTTTTCTGTGAATGTGGTTTTTGTTCCACAGGCTGCAGGATTGTAGTTCTTCTTGCTTCTGCTGTCTGCCCTCTGACCTAACAATTATAATAAAGAGGAAATAAAAGAAAAAAGGGCCTTTATGGGTAGATGACAGCCAGAGGTCTGTAGAAAATGAGAAGAAGAATGGTCATAAACAAGCAGATAAAAAACAAAACAGGAATTAGACAGGGATCTTGGCTCAACATCTTGGATGGAAGCTATCCAGTCTCTGAGGTTATCAGCTTGTTCCAGAGGTCTTGGTTCAGCTGCCTACTTCCACAAGATCTATTGCTTTCAGTGGATCCCTGACAATCCTCACTTTGAGTTTCCCTGTTGGGTAACTTGCTGATTGTGTGTGAAATTCTGGATTGCTTTTTTAGTGTGGAGTTCTGGACTGCTCTATTTGATGCTAACAGTACCTGACAAGATTTCTTCTGATGAAGTTTAAGAGCAGTTTACTCTGATGTTCCTCCCAATAAACAGATCTCTTGGTTGAAGATGAAGAAGAGGCTGTTTCAGAAGATGTGGGAAGGTGATCTTAATCCGTTGGTAATAGGACTTAATGTAGTACATGAGTCTGTTGCAATGTTTTGCAATATCTGCTTGCAGCAAGGCCGAGCTGGTGGTAGAAGTGAAATCTGTAAATGCATGGGCCCTCAGGCTAGTGGGAACACTTTTGGCCAAGGGAGCTCAAGGGTTTCTGAAAATTTTGCTTTCAACTTTTCCAGAAGATTGTGGGTGGTAAAGGGCATGTCATTTTTGGGTAAGGGGTAATGCCTTACACAGTTCTTTTATAATAGTTCCCCTAAAGTGTGGGACTCGGTTATGTGATATAAAACTTGGTGTACCCCAGGCTGGAAACACAAAATCAAGTAACTCTTTAGCAACTCTAAGAACTGTAGCTTTTCAGCAAGGAAATACTTCAAATCCTCTCGAAAATAGACGTTCAATAACTAAAACAAATTCAAATCCCTTGGGAGAATGAAATAAATGTGGGGAAAAAAAAATCCCCCTAAAGGTATTCAAAGGGCCTGTGAGTCATCAGATCCTGGCTATCCCCCACCTTTACAGTTTTCTCAGGATTAGTTGTTGACAAACCACACACCTGACAATAACCCCAGCTGTCTTTTAAAAGTTTCCCCAGTAATTTTTTTTTTAACATCTTTGTTGGAGTATAATTGCTTTACAGTGGTGTGTTAGTTTCTGCTGTATAACAAAGTGAACCAGCTATACATATACATATATCCCCATATCCCCTCCCTCTTGCATCTCCCTCCCACCCTCCCTATCCCACCCCTCTAGGTGGTCACAAAGCACCAAGCTGATCTCCCTGTGCTATGTGGCTGCTTCCCACTAGCTATCTATTTTACATTTGGTAGTGTATATATGTCCATGCCACTCTCTCACTTCGTCCCAGCTTACCCTTGCCCCTCCCCATGTCCTCAAGACCATTCTCTATGTCTGCATCTTTATTGCTGTCCTGACCCTACATTTTTCAGAACCTTTTTTTTTTCTTTTTTTAGATTCCATATATATGTGTTAGCATGCGGTATTTGATTTTCTCTTTCTGACTTACTTCACTCTGTATGACAGACTCTAGGTCCATCCACCTCACTACAAATAACTCAATTTCATTTCTTTTTATGGCTGAGTAATATTCCATTGTATATATGTGCCACATCTTCTTTATTCATTCACCTGTCGATGGACACTTAGGTTGCTTCCATGTCCTGGCTATTGTAAATAGAGCTGCAATGAACATTGTGGTACATGACTCTTTTTTTTTTTTTTTTCAGCAAGTGGTCAAGAAGGAGTTCACCGTGATGAGGCTCTGTAGCCGGCAGTCTGAAAACATTACCGGATCTTTCTGCTTTGGGAAGTTCACATTTCCCTTCCTCACAAGCTGCACCAAGACAGGCATGAAACTACATGACTCTTTTTGAATTATGGTTTTCTATGGAGGTTCCTTAAAAAACGAAAACTAGAACTACCGTATGACCCAGCAATCCCACTACTGGGCATATACCCTGAGAAATCCCCAGGAATGTTGGTTTAAGCTGGTAACCAAATTTTCTGCACCATCATGAGTAGTTTCATGGAGAAATTTAGCTAATATCCCTTTGAAATCATCTGGTGCCACAAAGCAGCACTCTTGGAAGCATCAGAGATTATCTATGTGAAGGGCACAGCCAGATTTTCCCCATCCTTCCTTTTCAAAACCAGGGACTACAGACTGATATTTTGTAATAGCCTCATTGAATCTCTCCAGAGATTTATCTTTAGGGGGTATAGCTAGGATCATAACCTTGGTTAGGTCTTTTTGTTTGGAAGTGCTGCTAGAACGTTTCTTCAGCTTCCATATTTTGTCTTCTTCCTTGGCCTCAACCTTTGTGAGAGCCACCTCTCCAAGAAGCAGGAGGGCATCTAAAAGTTCCTTAACTTTTTGTCCATGTTGGATGGAGTTTCCAGCAGAGGTGAGAAGCCCCCTTTGTTTCCATAGCATGTCAAAAAATGTCCTACTCCAAAAGCATACCTGTTCTCTGTGTATACGTTGACTTTCTGGTCTTTGGATAGTTGGCAAACTCTACTAAGTGCAAAATTTCTGTCATCAGGGCTGATTTTACCTCAGGTAGAGGACTATCTTCTAAAGAAAAGCTTAAATTAGTAGGTAAATATCCTGCTTGCCCTCCAGTTTCGATTCTGAGGTATAATCTGTTTACAAGTAATATTAGGTCAGGGTTCTCAACAGGAGTTTCTAATACATTTGAGTAAGGTAAGGAGAGGTCCCTAACTGAGGTAAGTCAACCATGGGGTTCCCCTTCTTTTGGTAGAGTCAGGGAGTGGCTGGAATCAGGGTGTTGCAATGGTGAATAGTGATGTGAGAGGGAGAGAGTGGGTTAATTGGCTGGGTGAAAGAGTTGTATCTTCTCATTAGGTAGTAATGTCTGGATTGCATGAGGAAATACAAGGCCAAGTAGGGAACCTAGAACTGTTTCAGCAGAAGCACTGACAGTTTTGCCTGGCAGCTACTGCCCTAAAGTAAGGGGGATAAGCCTTTACAACCAGGTCAGAGATGCAGCTCTAATAAGCAATGGGTGATAATGGTTCTTGTGAAGTTGAGTTAAAACTCTAAGGGTTTGTCTAGATCACTCATGCCACTGTTATGTAATCTTAAATTTACAAATGTTGCTGAAAGTTATTTTCTAGATTATCCCCGAATCACCCTATAATTTTATCTTTTTTTGTTTGTTTGTTTGCATGTTTGAGTTATGATCCAATTGATTTAATAAGAATTATTTCAGGTTTGGCTATTAGGGGGATTTGCCCTACTTTTGGGACCATTTTTTGACTCTCAGATTTACTGTGGAAAGAGGAATCCTCTAGATCCCTTTCTGGGTCAGACCAGTCAGCTTTTTTTTCTTTTTTTTTTAAAAATTAATTAATTAATTTATATTTTATTTTTGGCTGCGTTGGGTCTTTGTTGCTGCACACGGCCTTTCTCTAGTTGTGGCAGACAGGAGAGTGGGGAGATTTATACGGTCAGCCTTCCATATCCGTGGGTTCTACATCCACAGATTCAACCAACTGGGGGTCAAAAATATTTGAAAAAAAATTACAGAAAGTTCCAAAGTCAAAACTTGAATTTGCTGTGCACTGGCAACTATCTGCATAGTATTTATATTGTATTAGGTATTATAAGTAATCTAGAGATGAATTAAACTAGATGATTGTGTAGGTTATATGCAAATACTATGCTATTTTATACAAGGGACTTGAGCATCCTTGGATTTTGGGTCTTGGTCCTGCAACCAAACCTCCCCCCAACCCCTGCCGTGGATACTGAGGGATGACCGTAGTGAAAAAAAAGGGGAGGCTTCAGGTATGTTCTGACTGGAGGTTGTTGGCATGAGGAAGCTGCAGGTAGGCCGACTAGCAGTGAGAATCTTATGTGATTGGTTTGGGGAACATATTTGGCTTTCTCTGGTTGACCCTGAGTTGAAAAGGTGGGCCCAAAATAGGAAGGCTGGCAGTCAGTGACCAAATCCTGACTGTTCTGGGTTTATCACTGCAGAGCTTGTGGCTTGGCTTCCTGGACTGCTTTCTGCAGGCTGTGGGTGAGAGTTCTATTGTCATATCTGGTCTGGCCATTGTCTGTTTGTATATTCAGTCTCTCAGTAGTAATCAGAGACACCTTAAATTATATTGTGTAGACAGATGTCCACTCCAGCTCTAGGGAGACTGGCTGACCCAAACATGACCAATGTCAGTTTAAAATAGTCTGACTGTTGCCTATCCACAAAGTGGTGGTGAAGACTCAACCTGCAGGTCTAGTTCACCTGGGGAAGTAGAGCAAACCTGGGTTCTGTCTGTCCCTTCATTAATAACTATACATCTGGGGTGTGTACTCATCCTCTCTGTAACTCAACTAAAATGGACATAATGATAAGGTTTTATTTCCCTGAAGGCAAAGGACCAAACCAGATGTTCACTTGAACTAGTTTCCAGCCCAGAGTCACGTGATTATTCTATAATTTTTATTTGATCATAGTTCTCTCCACTGGGATGGCACCAGGCTGGTGGGTCAAATAGGAAATGTTCACTTGTGTGTGTTTGTTTCTTCCCTGAATGAAGCTGTGTCAGTGCATTAATTCATCCTCAGAGCTGTTTTGCTGTCATGGTGTAGTGGAAAGTTCTCTAAGCCCAAAGGGAGATCTCTAGGGAGTTATAGCTCTGACATTTAGGAGGTATGAGATTTTGAGTAAGTTTCTTAACATCTTTGTGTCTCAGTGTCCTCATTTGCAAGATGTCATTCTCTCACCTCAATGTTGTTGGGAAAATAAGAGTATCAGTATGTGACCTCACATTGATTTTTGGTTCCATTAAAATTTCAGAATTGAATATAATGAAAAGGGAATTGGAGAAAATAGCTCAATTTGTTTTTCAATGCAGAGTTTAAAACCTAAAAAATGTTGAGAACCATAGGAAATACTTCTCAGACAGTTCATTCATAAGCCAGCAAGTGGGATTCCATAAACCCCTTAACTAATGGGAACCCTCAGGTGGTTTATTAGTGGAGATTGAAGAGAGAATATTTTTCTTTTCCTGTGTCAGAAGTAGTAGCTCTCTGGTAAGTAATTTCACATCTGCATCTAATGGTTTACTTTAGAAGTCTCATGCTTCTTTGGCATTTTCCCTGGGGAGGAAGCAAGAGAGAAGATAAGTGAGGGAAAGAGAGATTCTCTTTAGCGATTCATCATTTTAATTTTGGAATGTGTGGAGGAAGGGCGCTTATCCTACTGTGTATCTTGGGCTTTAGGACTGAGTTCACGAAATGGCTTAAAATTCTTCCTTTTTTTCTTTTCTAATCTTTTCTTTCCTCCCTTTCTCCTTTCTTTCCTTCCTTTCCTTCTTTCCTTTATCCCTTCTTTTTTCCTTCCTTCCCTCTTTCCTTCCTTCCTTCCTTCCCTCCCTCCCTCCCTCCTTTCTTTCTCTTTCTTTCTTTCTTTCTTTCCCTTCCTTCCTTCCTTCCTTCCTTCCTTCCTTCCTTCCTTCCTTCCTTCCTTCCTTTCTTTCTTTCTTTCTTTCTTTCTTTCTTTCTTTCTTTCTTTCTTTCTTTCTTTCTTTCCCTTGACTATGAGAACTGGGCTCAAAATGCACCATAAGTGAACCTTTCTCTGGAGCTTTTTGAAAACATTTTACTGATAATGTCATAGTACATCATTATAAGGTCATCAGGAGTACATCTTGGCCCTCTGAGGAAGGGGAAGGTTCTGGTCAAGCACCTATCACTTGGGCAGTGGAACATTTTTCTTAAATTCCCATGTCATTAGAAGGTAAGTTTAGTTCTTATTTCTTTGTTTGACACTTCTTACTTCTGTTCTGATTTATATTACTAATTTATAAAGTGGGTAGAGATGCCCAAGAAGTTTGTAGAATATGATTGAGAGGATGCTGAGTGGTACTACCCAGACCCTCCCTTCAGGACTGACAGTGTTAGCAGCTGGTGGTTTTCAGCTTAGTTTCTCTGGGAGAATTGCCCTCAGCAGGACAAAGCCACCTTGCCCAAGATTATTTCCTGAGGGCAGCCCACTTCCTAGGATGGGTCAACATAGGGGTATTAAGGCAGGGCTCCTTGCTTCAATTTGGGACAATACTGAAGGAGCATCCCAGCTCCAGAGCTCCCAGAGGGATGGGATGAGGCCTTTGTTGTGACTGTCTCAAAGTTCACTCTTCTCAGCCTTATCTTGCTTGCTTCTCTGCCCCACAGGTTAGATCCCCGAGGACTCACCAATAAGCTTCCTGCACACAAATCTCCATCTCAACAACCTATTTCTTGGGGAATCTGTAACAATGACCAAAACATTTTGCATAAAGGAACCATATTACTCTCCTTTTCTCATTCCCCTCTTCAGAATCAAACGTCTCTTAATTTCCCTAATGGAAGAACAACAGAAAGCTTATTTCACGATAGAAACTTTGAAGTTCACATCAAGGACTGCCTTCAGAAAACATGGTTTGGTTAAGAAATTTTACAGCACTTAGCATCTTTCTCAAACTTATTCCACATTTTTTCTGTCCCTCCTAAATAGTCAACTATTATTTATAATGATTGATTAGAAGTGAATAAAGGGCAAGTATTGGATAATTCTTTAATTGTGGAAAAATATACTGTACGTAAAATTTACCATTTTAACCATTAACACTGTTGTGCAACCATCTCCACAATCCATCTCCAGAACTTCATCCCAAACTGAAACTCTGTATCTACTAAACAACATGGATAACTCTTGACCTGATACTGTAGTTTTTGTTCCTCTTCATTCTAAAAAGTTGAGTTTGGGGAAAGGAGAGCAGGCAGAAATACCAGAAGATTCCAAAGAACTTGGCGCTGTGCAAATAGCGATTGCTAAAGGTAAAAACAAAGTGACTAAAAAAGTGCTGGGAAGTTGGGTGTTTGAAGATTAGTATTTCTAAGATTGCAAGTTCTAAGACTCCTGTGGGATAGAAAGAGTTAATACAAAATATTTTGGTCGTTGACTCCTTAGATTTTTTTCCTTAACAAAAATACCTTTGTTGCTTTTCACAAGCTTAGTGTTAAAAAAATAACAAGAAACAACAGAGGATAATACAAACAATTTGAGCCTACCATAAAAAAATAACCGTTATTAATGCTTGGTCAATATCTTCCTAGGTATCTTGCTATGCATACGATCCAATACTCAAATACACTTTTCCAAAAATGTGATTGCAATCTGCCTTGAGATATATTTGGATCTCCCACAATATATTTTGTCCATCTCCTTAGGCACCACAGATCTTTAGAGCTGAAAGGGAAATTGGAAATAGAGTCATTAGGGCCCTTATATCCTGCTGGAAATGTGAAGGGCTTGAGAGCTCTCTGCACAGAACAAATACAGACGTTTCACTGGCTATTTTAAGTCTAATACAATTCAAGGGAAATACAAAACAGCTCTCTTTAAACAAACTTTGGACTACTAAATGTGTTCATGCCACTTTATTTATTAAACTTATCATTTTAGTCATTGATTTTTGTTTTCTCTGGTTTATTTTTACTTCCCAGGTTTTAGTTTTTATTAAATTTATACATGCACAAATTTTACAGTGGAAAACAAGAGTTGTTGCAAAAAACTCCAGAAGTCCCCCCCTGCACCCTTTGTATGTGCCTCCCTGAAGGCAATCACTTTAAAATAATTTTTTAAAAAACTTTCCTATCTTTAAATAACATGCATATGTGGGTACTTGTTCAGTTTTTGGCATTATCCACCAACTTTCCACTATGACAGATGAGGCATTATGCCTTCTATTCACACCTCACTGTCACCTGTTTTTAACTTCCTTTCCCATTCACTCCCATTCTGTCCCCTCAATACAAGGAGAAAATAAGGGGGAAATCACTTTAGTAAATTAAGGCTAGAGCTCCATTGTCCTCTAGTCTGGTTCAAAAGTTAAAAATCATTTTTACCCTTGTACTTTGAAAGTGACCTTTTTTTTTCATCTCTGGATCTTTATCTTCAGTGTTCTGAATTTCATAAATACATGCTATGCTCTCAGCCCTTAGTGAGCCCTTTCAATCTGGAAATCATGTTCTTCCATTTGGGGAGTTATTTCATTGATGATTTTCTTTGTCTGTTTTCTCCATCTCTCTCGAGCTCTTTTTTTGGATATTGGATCTCTGGGATCAGCTTTCTAATTTTCTTCTTTTTTCTCCTCTATTTGTCAGGTCCTTCTGTTTTGTTCTACTTTCTAGGAAATTTACTTGACTTTCTATTCCATAAAGTGACTTAAAAAACACAAATGTATCATCTTACAGTTCTGAGGGTTAGAAGTCTAACGTGAATCTTACGGATTAGAGTCAAGGAGTCTGAAGGGCTACGTTCCTTTCCAGAGACTCTTGGGAAGAATCTTTCTTTGCCTATTCAGGTTGTTGGCAGAATTCAGTTTCATACGATTGTAGGGCTGAAGTCTGCATTTTCCTGATGGCTGTCAGCTAGGGGCTCTTCCAGCTTCCAGCGGCACCCACCTTGCTTGGCTCTTGGTCCCCTTCCTTCATCTTCAAATCCAGCAACAGTGAGTGGTGTCCCTCTCATGCGTCTAATCTCTCCTCTCCTTCTACTGTGGCATCTCTCAGCCTCTGGCCAGAGAAGTTCTCAGCTTTCAAGGGCTCATTTAACTAGACTGGGCCCACTTGATAATCCAGGGTGATCTCCTCATTTCAAGATCCCTAACCTTAATCATATCTGTAAAGTCCATTTTGCCATAGGTTTCAGGGCTTAGGATGTAGACATCTTTAGGGATTCTTATTCTGCCTACCTCTATATTATAGTGTCTTAATGTCTACTGTAATATATTTAACTTCCGAGAACTCTTTATTCTCTGAATGTTCCTTTTTTTTGTATAGCAAATACTTGTTTCATGTTTGGGATAGCTTTACTTCTCTCTGAATATAATAATGATAGTTATTATATCAAAAGTTGTAGCAGAAAAATCTGTTTTCTTCTCCCTGTATAGTTTGTTTCCTGTAAGTTGCCTTTCTGTTGTGTTTATTTTGGTCTCTGTCTTCCACTGTGGAACACTCTGTTGGTTCATGGCTGCCTGTCATGGACCCTAAGCAGCTGACTGGTCTCCCTGGTGCCCGGGCAAGACTCGTGGACCATGGGCTTGAGGGTAAGGTGATCTGGCTTACACAAGATCACCATTTTAGGGGTTGTTTTCTCTTGGTTTGGTCAAATTCCTGAGAGGTGGATCTTTCTATCTCCTACTTTCAGGGTATTCCAACTTTCATAGGACTGGCTGTCTGCATTCTGAGAACCAAGGGAAGTTGGGGATCTCAGCATTCATGATGTGAATGGCTAACGAACTTCTCTGCTTGTGGTAGGAAATCACCCTCAAATGTACTTACTGTGCTCTAGTCAAGAGATTGGCCAGTTTCCTTCTCCAGAGAAATCACCTCAGTCTTCTGAGCAGAGCTGGGGAGGGAATTACAACCTAACTCCTTAAGCAGCCTTTCAACCAGTCCTCCTGTTTTGAGCCTCACTTTCTCTCTGCATCCACAGATACCTGGTGTTAAGTCCCGAGGTTTTTAGATGTTCTGCATTATAAATTAGGTTCTTCTTGGCTTTCCCCACTGCCAGCTTAGCAGTCAGCTTTCTCAGATCTGCCAGGTCAGTTATGATTATGCAGCCTCTTGCATTCTCTTTGTCCTCATGGGTTTTCCCCTTTTCTGTAATTTTAGTAGCATTGGGAGGAAGTAAGAATGAATGAATGTTCATTCAGACTACTGAATTGTATACTTTAAAAGGGTGAATTTTATAGTATATGAATTATATCTCAATAAAATAAATTTTAAAAATGAATGAATGTGTGTGATATGCCATTCTTATCCCAACATATGCCTCCTAATTTTAGAGGACAGTGAGCCAGAGAAGCTTAAATGAGAAGCCCAGGATTGTGATGGTTTTTAAATGATCTCAAAGCTCACTTAAGTCAACTTTTTAAAAAATAATTAATTAATTAATTAATTAATGTATTTTTGGCTGTGTTGGGTCTCTGTTGCTGTGCGCGGGCTTTCTCTAATTGCGGTGAGCAGGGGCTACTCTTTGTTGTGGTGGCTTCTCTTGTTGCGGAGCACAGGTTCTAGGTGCACGGGCTTCAGTAGTTGTGGCTCACAGGCTCAGTAGTTGTGGCTCGTGGACTCTAGAGAGCAGGCTCAGCAGTTGTGGCGCACGGGCTTAGTTGCTCCGCGGCATGTGGGAATCTTCCCGGACCAGGGCTCGAACCCGTGTCCCCTGCATTGGCAGCCGGATTCTTAACCACTGCGCCACCAAGGAAGTCCCTTAAGTCAACTTTTAAGCGACTGTTCAACTAAATCCACTCAGGTTTTCTGAGTTGTATCTGGCCTTGCAGAGTTGCATTTTGGGGCAGTGGCATAGACTTTGGCTCCTCAAGCCATGACGCTGGGCACTTGCCGTTCTAGCCTGCACCATTTCTAGAAGAGGAACATTGGTCCTCTGGAAAACTAAATATCTCTTCAGGGATGAAATGACCTGCATGTCATTGAGTCGAATGCTAGTTTAAAAATGCACAAATACTGTTAATCACTTAATTATTGAATCTATACATAATTAGTGCAATTTATATCAGACAGTAGTTTTAAGGATACATGAAAATACTGAGAACAGTGATGTTTGAGGCTCCAGGAGAAAAGGGATCGTGGCTCTCCCTGCACTCCCCTCCCCACCCAGCTCCCATGATGTAATTGGATAAACACACAGAACTCAAAGTGGCTAAAAAAATACAAGGAACATTAAGTGGTCTATGGCTTTTCTCAACATAGCCAAAATCAATAACTTGAGATCTCTTCCTGTTAACATTTAGGGATTTACATGTCTAACTTCCATTAGTATTAAGTACTCTTTCCTGCCAATATCCATTTTTATGCATTTTAAAGTTGTTTATATCATATTCACTGTCAGTTTTTTACATAGCTGAGAGAATACAAGATGGCTGTAATATTTTCTAAAGCAATTAAGTGTTAATTACCTGTTATTAAATCAATATTTCTCCAAAACTTGTCCTTGATTTCTTGGCTTTCCTAACTTTCACCTAGTATATGTACCTCATTTACTTCCATAGCTCAACTATCAAGAGTCTGTCTTTCTGCTGGAATATGATCACTTTTTCAAAATTGTGGTATCATAGGCCTTTAGTGGCTTGACTGATCAGAGAGCCAGAACTGCCCTTAGAAACAGTTTGGGTTGACAGAGCTAGCGAATAAAAACACAGGACCCCATTAAGAATTTCAGATAAACAATGAATAACTTTTTTTTTAGTATAAGCGTGTCACAAATATTGCAGGGGATAAACTTATACTAAAGAATTATTTGTTGTTTATCTGAAATTCAGATTGAACTGGGTGTCCTGTATCTTATCTGGCAATCCTAGACCCAGGCTACTGGGGACCCCCGTATGGGGCCCTGGGCTTTAGAGATCACCCACCAGTGCTTTTCCTCAGGGTAAGGAATCCTTGGCACCAAATGGACATACCCATCCATTCCTGCACCCTCTTATACACCATGCCCTGGGTGTCTGCAATCCTAGTCTACAACTACAGGTGTGACCAAGGGGTAGCTGATGGGAAGGGGTGGATCGAGATGGGATTTCTGGCTGAGGTGCCTGGGCACAGGAGCATGCCAGGCCAGCATGACTGTAGGACAGAGTCCTAGGTAAAAAGACCAAGCCAGAAGAAAGGGCCAGGGCCTTTGTTTGTACCCTCACCCTGGGTCCCACAAATGTGAGGGGTGGGCCTGCAGCGAGCCTCTGGCCATATACACATTTTGTGTGCTTTCTGCAGGCTATCAGGTGGGGAATGGGTACAACGAGGGCAGAGTGGATAGTTTCCACTTATAATGTATGGCTTCTGTTTCTAACCTCTTTAATATTTTCATTTGCTTCAATTCATCTGCTTTTTGCTACACTTTCTTTTTTTTTTCTTTGGCCATGCCATGCAGCTTGTGGGATCTCAGTTCCCCACCCAGGGATTGAACCCCGGGCCACAGCAGTAAAAGCACCAAGTCCTAACCACTGGACTGCCAGGGAGTTCCCTTGGTACATTTTCTTGTAGAAATTTCACCAATGAATGGGTATTTGAAAAAAGAAACTAAAAAAGAAAAAAAAAGAAAATCCATGTCACCATTAACAACAACAACCCTGCAAAGTAAATCTAGTGTCTCTCTCCTGTACTGAGCCTTTTAAAGGATGGTTCGGTTAAATGCACCCCGATGCTCAGTTTAAGTGCGAGCCATTCTCCAGAGATTCCTCGGTGTGCTAAAACATAAGCTCTATTCATTTTAGATGTAACACGGCATGAGTTGTAAGTACACCGAGTACAGATTCTATTTGTCAAGAAAAAAAATTAAGTAGAAGGAAGACACAAGAGAAAAGTAGGCTTTTGTGGAACTATTACATGCTAGGTTGTTTATAATATAAACAGTGCTTATTTAGCCTTGTAGAGAAAATTAAGTTAATATTTGTCTAAGGTTCAGGGCTGCATGAATCCACCTATGCTGGTACATGCCAGGAAGGGAATTTTAAAATGGCATGTTGTATCAGTTAGGATTTTTTTGGCTCAGTGTAACAGGAAGCCAACTCTAGTGGTTTAAAAAAGTCAGGCGTTTATTTTTTCTCCCATAGGAAGCAGCTCCATGATGCCACTGAAGACCCAGGCTCTTTCTGCCTTTCTACTCTGCCAAACTTGGCTGTGGTTTTCTTCCTCATGTTTCAAGATGGCTGCTGCCCTTCTAGGCTGGAAGGGGGAAGCTGAAGAAAAAAATAATGTTTCCAAGTCTTTCTTTTTTTAAAATTGAAGTATAGTTGACTTACAATATTGTGTTAATTTCAGTTGTACAGCAAAGTGATTCAGCTATACATACATATATATCTATTCTTTTTCAGATTCTTTTCTGTTATAGGTTATTACAGGATATTGAATATAGTCCCCTGTGCTATACAGTAAATCCTTGTTGTTTATCTATTGTATATATAGTAGTGTGTATCTGTTAATCCCATACTAATTTATCCCTTCCCCCCTTTCCCCTTTGGTAACCATAAGTTTGTTTTCTACATCTGTGAGTCTGTTTCTGTTTTGTAAATATGTTCATTTGTATTATTTTTTAGATTCCACATATAAGTGATATCATATAATATTTGTCTTTCTCTGGCTGACTTACTTCACTTAGTATGATCATCTCTAGGTCCAGCCAAGTCTTTCTTTCCAAATGATTTCTTGGAGGTTTCTTGCTCATATCTCATTGGTCATTAATGTGTCAGAGTGCCACCTCCAGCTGCAAGGGAGGTTAAAGTGGCCATGTTTCAGCTGGACACACCGCTATCCCAAATAATATTCGGGTTCTCTTAGGAAGAAAAATGGTAAAGCTGGGTATGGGGTAGGCTATTAGCATCTGTATGCTGTTAGCCACAGATGCGAACAAGCATATAAATTCTTCAAAACACAAGTCATTTTTCTCTCCCAACATACATAACAGTCAGGTTCATCACTATATAGCAAGTTAAATAGATACGAATAGAATAAATCATATTTTGAACCAACACTATTTTCAAGTGCTATTTTTTTGTCCACAAGTTAGTCCATAGGTTGAGAGATTGTCCTTCCAGCCATTTATTTGAGCAGCAGCTAGTCAAAAATTCTTGACCACATTATAGAACTTCCTGCCAATGCCAACATTTACCTTACTGGTACATTTAAAAGGTCATTTAAAAGAAAAAAAGCTATCATTGCACCTCTTTGTTACAAACACTGGATTATTAGTAGATACAATGTACCTCTTTTTAAATTTAAACCTGAAAGCTAAACTTACAATATTGACTAAATGCATGGCATAATTAAAGCAATGAAACCATGACTCAAATGATCCTTGACTTCCTGAAGCTCATAAGCTGCTAGGTTATGACCTAGCAGGGCTGAGAAACAGATAAACCTATAGCTGTAGCAGGCTGGCCTGGGAGATGAGTCCCAGGGGTGAGTGCCACAGGAGAGAAGCCAAGTGCAGTGGGAGTAGGAGCAATCAAAGAGGAGAGGTCTCAATAGATTGAGATAAACAGAATAAACCTCACGAGAAGACGCTGGCAATGCAGGCGGGAAAGAGATACACTTACTTACAGCGCAATGGACAGAAAACATGGAGTTGCTTCAGGTAACTACTGCTAATTAAAAAACATACTAACAAAAGCCTAGCGTGTGTGAAGTAGTAGGCGACGCTGCGGGCTGAAGGCCAAGCCAGAGTCTCCACGTAGCACAAAAAGAAGCTTGCCTTACCCGTAGCCGCAGGCAGCTTAGGAAACTGGGTTACCACCTTAGAACTATGTGGTAATCAAAGTGACTTCACGGAAGATGAGAAACTGCAGAACACTTTGGAAATAGAGTGCTAATGCTAATAACGAAAAGTGTTATTACAGGAACTTCAAACTGTCCGTTGATCAATGGACATGAAGCCTCCAATTATATTTTCAAAAGATCCCTGTTGATAATTCTACCCTTTGGTTAACTTAATTCATTTCCAACATTTCATTTAATTCATCTCAGCGTGTTGTCCTTAATCCTGCACTCAAAACAGATTTTATTACATGAAAATCTTAATTTGCCACCTAAAACCCTGCACTCTCTATTAAAAGACAGGACCACATGGTTTTTCGAGAGATTCTTTGCAATTTTCGCCTCTTGGCTTGCTTCGGACCTAGTCTGGCAGATAGCATAGCGTATTATTTCGGGAGCAGGGGAACATGAAGAATATAAGGGAAAAAGAGCCACTGGCATGGCGAAAGAACCTTCCTGTTTTTGCCACTCAATAAGTACAGAAGAGTAGGTGCTCGCGGAGGCAAAGAAAGGGAATCTTCAGTGCCCCCGAGGAAACTTCTGATATGATAAATAACTTGAGGGTGGGACGTAAACGCCATCCCGGTCCCCAAGCGGTGCCCACGCAGCCTCCACGGTGATGCCGAGCCTTCACCCTCCCCCTCTTCCCTCTTCCTCTGGGGCGAGTTCCTGCCTGAGCTCAGCCGGCCCTCCCCGCCTGCCCTTCCGTCCGTCCGTCCGTCCGTCCGTCCCCCCTCCCGCGCCGACGCGGCGGAGCACACCCGCCGGCGGGGTCAGGTGATTGGGTGACGCCCCGGCGAAGCGCTCCCGACCGCGCGCGGGCGGCGCCACCGCGCTCTACGCCTCCGGGGGGAGGGGACTTCCCGGGAGCCGCCGGCGGAGGACGGGAGGAGCGCGGCGGGCGGGCCGAGCGGGGACTCGCTGCCGGCGGGCGGGAGACATGGATCGCGGCGAGCAAGGTGAGGGCGCGGACGCCACCAGCACGGCGCCTCCGGCATGGGCGCGGGGTCCGGCGCGGCGCTGGGGTCCGAGTCGGGGTCCGGCGCGGCGCGCGGCCTGGAGCCGGAGCAGGTGCAGAGCCTTCGGTGCCTGCGCCGCGAGTTGCATCCCCCGATCCGGATCCGGCGTCCTGGTGGGGCCCTGCTGCAGGGAGCGGCGCTGGCGGCCGGAGAGGGCGGATGGGGCCGCGCGTGTGTGCGAGTGTATTAGAGAGAGACGGAGCAGAAAGAAAAAGAGAGAAGGTTCTGGGAGGCGGCGGAGGGCTGGCGCCAGGCTTACCGAGCCGGGGCTGCAGATCGAGATGCGCTTTGGCAGAAAACAGTACCCAGGGAGTCCTGTTCAGCTCGCTCTTGTGACCGGTGGAAACTGAGGGACAGAGGACAGTGGGTTGCTTCGCCCCGCAAGATGGGAACGTGAAGTCCTCCCCACCCGCATGTGAAGACTTTCTGCCCTCTTCTCCTTAACGTGGTTAGGATTTTGGGTAGCGTTTGAGCCCCTGGCGATGGTTTTGGATGCAAACATTTAACATCCCCCAATTGTGGAGTAGTGTCTATGGGTTTATTTGGAGGCGGGTAGTTTTTCATAGCAAGGGTCCTCTTTTACCCATCAAGGTGAAACCCCCCAACACAAAATCCCTAATCTGATTACTCTAGCTTTGGATGCACTTGTTTCTGAAAATAGTGTATCAAGTGAAATTGCCTCCAGTTGAGTCATTGTCTAAGAGAGATGTGGCAGTAGTAGGGCAAGGTTTTCAGATTTAAACATTGCCACATCCTAGAGATCTTTGCTGATAATAACCCACTAACCATAACACAGATTCGTGGCACGCTTTTAAAAAGATATATAGACGCTAAAAAAAAAAAAAAAGAAAAGAAAAAGAGTAACGATACTAAGGTAAATTTTAGGAAGTGGGGGATAGGAATTATTCCTATTTTGAGTTCTAATACAACAGTTTTCATTAATTTTTTTTTTTTTACCCTCCAGTATTTACTTTCATGCATGTGAGTTTTTGTTGAAATAAAACCATATTCCATATATACTCTTTTGTGTTTTACTTCTGATAAGTTGTAAGATAGAATCTTTGGAGCCTTCCAACCCTTCCTTTCTCCCCACCCCTCAAATTAATCTCACACCTGACATCTGAGTGTGTATATTATAAACGTTTTATACAATATATATATTTTTTAGTGTCAGTTCTTTTATTTTATTTTATTTTTTAACACCTTTATTGGAGTATAATTGCTTCACAGTGTTGTGCTAGTTTCCGCTGCACAACAAAGTGAATCAGCCATATGCATACATATATCCCCATATCCCCTCTCTCTTGCATCTCCCTCCCACCCTCCCCATCCCACCCCTCTAGGTGGTCACAGAGCACTGAGCTGATCTCCCTGTGCTATGCAGCTGCTTCCCACTAGCTATATAATATGTAATATATAGTGCATATGTAATACACTATATATACACTTGCACACATATTGTCTAGATTTTATACGTCTTGAGGTTAGAAGCATATACTTCATCTTTGTCCACGGTTGGGTAGCCTGGTGATTTGCACATGGTAGGTATTTAAATGTTTGAGTCAAAAAGCCCCTCACAGGTCTTATATGTATTGTTAGGAGGAGGCCTAGGGGCCACCAAATAAGCCAGCATTTTTTTATCTGGATTTTAATGGGGGCAATGAGGGTGTCAAACATGTGAACATTTGTATGTCTTACGTTGTCATATTTAACATAATGATGTTTTTAGAATACATAACTGTATGTGGCACTTGTCAAAGTGGACGAAGCTGTGTTTGACTTAGGTGAATGGAGTGACTAATTTTTTTTAGATTTTGTATTCTAGTTTGGCTGGTAAGAGTCACAGCCATTAGTAGTTCTGTAATAGTCCAATTTGCTGATGCACTTTGTGTGTGTTTTTTTTTTAAATAAATGTATTTATTTTTGGCTGAGTTGGGTCTTTGTTGCTGGGCGCAGGCTTTCTCTAGTTGTGGCGAGCAGGGACTACTCTTCGTTGTGGTGTGCGGGCTTCTCATTGCAGTGGCTTGTCTTGTTATAGAGCACAGGCTGTAGGCACGCAGGCTTCAGTAGTTGTGGCACACGGGCTCAGTAGTTGTGGCTCGCGGGCTCTAGAGCGCAGGCTCAGTAGCTGTGGCGCACTGGCTTAGTGGCTCCGCGGCATGTGAGATCTTCCCGGACCAGGGCTCGAACCCCTGTCCCCTGCATTGACAGGTGGATTCTTAACCACTGAGCCACAAGGGAAGCCCCTTTGTGTGGTTTTTGTAGGACTAGTTTTTTTTTCTGTGTGTGTGTGTGTGTCTAAGACATATTTAGTAAATCTCTTAGTTTATAAGAGGAGTCTTTTTCCGTCTCTAATTTTCAGATGTTTTCTTTGGTCAGGATATTTGTTAGTCATGTCAGTCCTTGCTTTTAATTGTCATTCTTGGACGGCTAGGGAAATCCATCCTCTTAAGTGGAGAGTCTGGAGACTTGGCTCTAAACGAAAGACGAGCCACACGCCTGGGCAAGGTCAGCTGACTCACCGCACAGCTTTGCTGTCTTAGAACCACATGGCCTTTCCTTATACTTTTGCTTCCTTCTGCCTGTCTCCTTTGCCTTTTCATCTTTATGTTCCCACAGCACATAGTAGGTGTTCAGAAATGTGTGTTGACTGCCTCAGATGAAAGGGAAAAGTGCCCAAGAGCAAGTACCTTCAGGTGTCTGTAACCTCCAATGTCCCTCTAAGTTGGTCATTTGCTTCCCACTTCCTCCTGTAGTTTTTTTCCTCTGTGTTTTAAAGAAGCAGAAGTCTGGTTGGGTGGAGAAAGTTGCTGATAAAGCTGCATTGGGCGTAGAGGGTAAGTTTACCCGTCAGGTCTTTGAAATAGTAGAGGGGATGGCTCAGTCTTCAGCGATTCCATAGACTCCTGGCTGAGACTGAGAAGGAAGAACCTGCGTTTGTAAACCTGCAGGTTCACCAGCAAAGTATGTTGGCTGAAAGAAGGTTTATAAAAACCCCTGTGATTGTCTCTTGAATTTGTGATTTTTTTCAAAGTATCTAAAACCAAATCAGAACATTTTAGAATTTGTTTAACTTACTTTTTTGGTATGTGTGGAGTTTGTTGTGTTTGTCCCTTAAAAAAAAAAAAACCTCCAGATGCAAAATTAAATGCCCTACCTCTTGTCTTAAATACATGTCTCTGTTGAATTGTCTCCTTATCCCTTCCTTCTTATGAAGTTGTCAAAATCTATCCTTTGCTACTGATTTTTAACAGAGCTATAAAGTTTTAAAATGAGCAGTTTACCTTTGTTTTCAACCATGTATTCTGAATGCTTTTTAGTATCAGCCTGAGATTCTGTTTTTCCTGTCCTCTACCCAGACTTTGTATACAATACTCTACTTATATTGAGAGCAGTCAACATCAAATGATTTCAAATCTACCGTAAACCACATATTGCCTCTCAGGAGTTACTACGCGTTCAGCCCAGCAAAGCACACTTAACGTGTGTGCCATTTCCCACTTTGAAAGTGCAGTGCGGCCGGCTAGCTAGAGAATACATTGTGGAAAAAATCTCCTGACTGCCTTTTATGGGGCTGAATAGGTAATTGTACTCGAGGACTCTCTTATGTTAGTAATAACTTGTCGTTTAGCACCATTATATTGAAGTGACAGTCACCTAGCCACTAAGCATTTTATCTGTGTTTGAATTAAAACACTACCACCACCAAAGCTTTATATTTTAAGGGGGTGAGGGAAGGCTGCTGGGGCCGAAACAACTGGGGGAGGAGAAAGCTGCAAGAAAACCGTGACACAGTAATAGGTTACTATAATTTCAGCATGGTAATTATGCCTTAGAAATAACAGAAAGGTAAGGTGTCGCTTATTTACAGGTAACACAGACATAGGGATGAATGGATAACAGTTTTGAGGGTCTGCTCACAAATCTGGGGATGTGACCCACCCAGGTTCTTGGTGTCTTTGGGCAAGTCTCACTTTCCATATGCTGCTAATGTCTGTTAGCTCCCATTCACTTCCTGCATTTATTTTTATGCAGCAGCCTGCCTAGTCCCTAGGGAAAAGCTGAGTGGTAAGAGGGGTTGTGATCCTTCAGAAAGATCTCAAAACGGCATAATCTATGTACACAAAAAAAACAAATACATTCACGCTTCCAAACAAAAAAGAACACCCGAATCTCCTGAACTTCTGTGCTGCTGGTTCTTTTGTTGGAGGCTCACATTATTTTATTTTCCTTGTGGGGTTAATTATTTCTGTTTTAATTGTTGACTGTTGTAAAAATCTCTCTTCTGAGACTCTCCCAAGTTTTATTTAAACTGGGTGGGTACCAGCTGGCCAGAAACCATAATCTTAGCAGTGTGTTTTTATTAGAAAAGTGTCCAAGGGATCAAGGGATTTAATGTTTAGTGGAAGTTAAAAAAAGTTTGAATTAAAAATACTTCTTCGTAACCGAGAGTAATTGTTCACTTTAGAAAAGTCAGAAAATACAGATGGAGAAAAAGAACATAAAATTACCTATAATCCTAGTCTGGAAAATCACTGTTAGCGTATTGGTTTATATCCATCCATATATCTATCCTTTTAAACAAATCACAAAATAATCTCCTATTGACTATTTCCTCTTATATCTTGCCTCCCCTCCCTTTTTAAACTCAATATATTTTTAAAATACCCTTCTCCAGCATCATTTTGACTAGTGTGACCAGGTAATTAATGCACATGATACAGCATTCAGAATGACTAAAAGGTTGCAAAATGTAAATCTCCCTTCCACTCCTGTCTCCCAGGCTATTTCCCTTGTGTAGTGATGTCACCATTATTAACAGTTTCTTCTCCATCCATCCAGAGAGATTCTACTTATATAGGTGTACACACACGTATTTAAGTACTATATATGTATGTGTGTGTATTATATAAGCTGTAGCACGCAAATTATTTAGCATCTAACTTCTTTCACTTAAATACAATGTATATTTTAGAGATCATTGAAGGTAATGTTATATAGCGCTGTTTCATTTTCAGGGCTATTTGTAGATGTCTATTTGTAGATGTACCATGTTATGTACCATAACAGGTGATGTTTAACTTGTTCCCTATTGATGGACATTTAGGTTTCCCCTAATATTTTGCTATGAAAGCAAAGCTGCAGCAAATAAATCTGTATGCAAGTTATTTGATAAATGTGCCAGTATGTCTGTAGGAAGAATTCTTAGAAGAATGTGACTGTTCAATTTTGATGTGCTAAATTCTGCTCCATAGAAGTGGTGCCAGTTATACTCTACCAGCAATGTGTGAGCATCTGCTTCCCTCCATCATGCACCCAGGGTGTTGTCACACTTTTTCATCTTTGCTTATCTTGTAGGGGAAAAGGAGTTTCTCAGTATATGTTTTCTTATATATTTTTCTTAATATGAAGGCAGTTGTACTTCTTTTGATATGTTTGAGATCTATATTGCATTTTCTGTGACATGTCTGATCATATACTTTGCCAATTATTCTTTTGTTTAATCTTTTCCTTCTTGACTTATAGAATGTAGCCCTCTGTCCATGACATGAATTGCTAATATATTTTTTCCTAGTTTGTCATTCCTTTTTTGACTTTCTGGTGATTTTTTTCCAAGCAGAAATACTAATTGATGGTGGTTTTCATTTATAGCTTCTAGCTCTTGAATCATTCCTAGAAATGCTATTCTCACTTTGAGTTTATGTTTTTATTTTTTGCAGTTAAATCTTTCATCCATCTGGAGATTATTTTGATTAAAAAATGTGAGTTGTGAATCTTAACCGCCCCCCAGCCCCTCAGCTGGCTATTCAATTTTCCAATACCATTCACTGACTAATGGATCTTTCCTTTACTAATTTGAAATACTACTGTTGTCAATACTAAAGTCCTGTATTATTTTCTTTCCCCTTGATCTGTCTGTTCATTCCCAGCAACTAAACTGTTTAAATTATTGTAGCTTCATAATATGTAAAAATGTCTGGAAGGGCTAGTCTCTCCTGTTCACTCTGTCTTTCTTCTTATTGCTAGAGTTTTTCCTAGCTATTCTTGCCAGATTTTATTTCCAAATGAACATTAGAATCAACTTGTCTGGATGCAGATTGAATAGAAATCCGTTTGGTATAGCTTTCTTCCCTCCCGTTGCTCTCCCTCCCTCCCCCCGTTTCCCTTTCTCTTTCTTTTATTAGACCTGGTTTTTTTCTTTATTGAATGTCCCAGTATATGTTCATCATAGTCATACTATACATAATATATATATAGTTTTGTATTGTATTTTGGATACTACTAGATAATCAGAATTTTAACATGTCATTTAAAAAAGTATCTCCAAACTATATTTTTTGATGACTGTACCCTTTCAGCATTTGATGTTTATTTAACTGTTTCTTTGCTAGAATATAGATTGCTTTTCATTTTAGCTATTATAATACTTTAAAGAGAAATTGTTTTAAGATAAACTTCCTGAGACAGGACAAAGGATGTGAGTATGTTTAGGCCTTTCATGCCTGTTGCTAAATTGCTTTCTGGAAAACATAATTGTTACTGCATTTTTTATTGTAGTAAAAAATGCATGACATAAAATATATTATCTTAGCTATATTTAAGTGTACAGGAAAGTATTGTTAACTATATGTACCTTATTGTATAAGAAATCTCTAGAACTTTTTCATTTTGATGACTGAAACCATGGACCCATTGAGCAACACACATTTCTCTCTCCCCACAGCCCCTGGTAACCACCATTTTCTTTTCTGCTTCTATGAGTTTGATTACTTCACCTACATCATTGAAGTGGAATCATGCAGTATTTGTCTTTTTGTGACTGACTTATTTCACTTAGCATAGTGTCTTCAAGATTCATCCATGTTGTTGCATATTGTGGGATTTCTATCTTTTTAGAGGCTGTATAATTTTCCAGTATATATGTATGCCCCATTTTCTTTATCATGCTTTATTTTCTTTATTCATCCTTCAGTGGGCATTCAGAGGTTGCTTCCACCTCTTGGCTTTTGTGAGCATGGGTGTGCAAATACCCTTTGAGTCCTGTTTTCCATTCTTTTGGGTATATACTGTAGGAAAGGAAAATTTATTTCCCCTACCCTTCTGGGTTCTTTGGCTGGTCTAATAATCAAATTAACATAGGACAGATTAACAGGTGAAAAACAAATTTAGTTACATATGTACGGGGGTTTTACAAGAATATGAGACCCACAAGCATTCAGGGAATTGAGACTTATATGACATTCTGAGTTACGGAGAAGGGGGTAGGGTTCTGGGTCTTCAAAGAGAAGGAAGACAATTCACAGGAAGATGGGAAGAGCAAAGGTTTGGTAAACAAGTGTTTGCCATGCCACGCAGGACAGTGGGATCCAGGGAGGACTTTGATCTCTAGGCCCAGTTGAGCTGCCCCCAGCTCACCACACCTCACCTGTACTCTTTGTAATTATCTCTTGTGATAGTTCCCTTCCCGGACTAGACCCTCTATCTAAATTCTTTTAGGCAGGTAAGGGAGAGGTAAAAGTTTTTCCTGAATCTGCTGGGTCTTGAATGCCTTCAGCTCAAAATAGTCCACATGCCAAAGTGGTATATTTGAGGGAGACTTGTTCTGAACCCCTTCAATACCCAGAAATAAAATTACTGGTATATGTGGTAGTTGTATTTCTAGGTTGTTTTTTTTTTTTCTTTTTGCAAACTTCTGTACTGTTTTCCATAGTGGCTGAATGACTGTACCATTTTACATTCCTACCAACAGTTATTTTAAAGGGAAGAGGGAAGGTTGTAGGGGCCAAAAAACTGAAGAGAGAGGGAGCCTGCATGGGTTCTAATTTTTCCACATCCTCAGCTACACTTTTTATTTTCTCGTTTTGATAGTGGCCTACCTAATTGGTCTGAGATAATATCTCATTGTGGTTATGATTTGCATTTTCCTGATGATTAGTGATGTTGAGCATCTTTTCATGTGCTTGTTGGCCATTTGTATGTCTTCTTTGGAGAAATGTCTATTCAAGTCCTTTGCCCATTTTATGTTTGGATTATTATTATTATTAATATTTTTGTCAAGTTGTAGGAGTTGTTTATGTATTCTGGATACTTAGCCCTAATGAGATATATGGTTTGCAGATGTTTTTCTCCCATTCTGTAAATTGCCTTTTCACTCTTGGTTGTTTCCTTTTCTGCAAGATGTCATTGCCCTTAAAAAAAAAAAAAAAAAGAATTATAAAGCTTATAGGTAAAAAAATGCCATCTCTTTTCATTTAAAATTCTTCCACTTGCTAGAAAGGCTGTAGATGATATTAGCCATTTGTGTTCCCCTTTTGAGATTGTTTGCTCCTTCATTTTAAAATTGGGATCTTAGTGCCTTCTTTTGACCTCACCCCACTCCCCTGTTCATATTAAACCTTTGTGTTTTGTGGCAAGTATTTATTTTTTCTATTTTTATTTTTATTTTGGTTATGTTGGATCTTTTATGTTATTTTTACAAAGAAAAGACATTATTAAGAGCAGATATTTTCTCGGTGACAGTTTATAGAGTAAGTTGCGTGGCTCTGAGTTGCTTTCAATACTTCCTTCTCTGTGTCTTTGTGTCTTCTGATGCTTTTGTAATCAATACTAAAAGTAGTGGTTTTAGGCAAGACTAGTAATTTACATGCCTTGGCTTATAGGCATGGTGAATGTGTTTCATGTTACAGCTATGCAAATGTAAATGTCAATTTAAAAATGATGTAAGACATGACCTTATAAAGTTTCAGATTGAGAATTAACAGGGTTAAACTTCACCCATTGTATTTTGAGCTTTGTTGGAGGCATTGTGGTGTGGAAAAGGAGCTTATGGTGCAATCAATAGGGCTGTAGGAATAAAGATAGTAGTTTATCCACCCCAATAGGATCTATACTTGGCTAGAAATGAAGTGTCAGTAGGAGAATGTTCTTAACGTTTGTATTCCCAGCTCTCAGTTGAGTGTGTGTGTAGTAGGTACTCCATAAATATTTGTCCTATTGCACATACATTCATTAGAAAGATTTCTAACATACATAAAATCAGATGGGATTAGATAGAAAAGGTTAAGAATTAAGGAAAGATAATTGTTTGGCAGGGAGACAAGAATACATGTTCCAAATGTGCTTATAGTTTTATATATAATCACTGAAAATCTGGTCTGTAAATAGAAGCCAAATTGGTACTTTACTTCCCAAGTATATATGTAAGAGTGCGTGTGTATACATGTACAGATAGAGGAGGAGACAGTGCTGATTAAATTTTTATTCTCCAAAGGATGTCGGATGTAGTGCTCAGTAAATACTTTCATAAATATGTTTTCTATACTGTTTTATTGAGGATAGTTATTAGATGCTAATGTATCCTGAACTTAGGAGACACAGATGGTGTCAATACATTTTAGAAGTTTTCTTTGAATGCAGTTGAGAAGGATAACGGGGTTGCTGACAGTGGTGGAAAGGGTTTGCTACTAGTTAACCAGAAGAAAAATTACGTAAAGAGGGAAAAATGCAAACATTTTGGCTGGCTGGGGCATTTTAGCAAAGTGATGACCAACTTTCCATTTTGGTACATACTGAGTATATCACTTCCAGTATATCACTTTATTAGTAATCAGAATGGTGATGATGATGATGATGATTCCATCTGGTTTTTGCAGAACTCTTTCTAATTTTTCTTCATATTATTTCATTTCACTCTTTCAGTGCTGCAGGGTGGTAGAATGGGTATCATTTTCATTTCCCACGTGAGGAAACAGAAGCTGAGTGACCATGACTTCCCATTCTTACTCTACTAGGTGTGGAGAGTTTTACAAAAACTTGGTCGCACACCTGTTGTCTCTAAGAGAGTAACCTAGTGGCCAAGAACAATTTAAACTACATTTGCAAACAGTTTAAAGGGCTGGGGACACTAAGTACTTTTTAGAAATGTTTCCTTCCAACTAATTAAAACAAAATTGGAATCTGAAGGGACACCACTTCAGGCCCTGCATTATAATGACCTAAGTTTTCCAACTGGGGTTTTACTGGGTCACATTTAGTAATACCACTACTACCACTAATGCCAGCAACATCGGCTGGGTGTTTTCTATATACCAGGTCTGTTCTAAACGCTTTTTTTTTTTCATTTTGAAAATCTTTATAACAAACCTGTGAGCCACACTCATAATATCCTTGCTTTACAACTGAAGAAACAAAATATGAAAGAATGAAGTAATGGGACTTCCCTGGTGGTGCAGTGGTTAAGAATTGGCCTGCCAATGCAGGGGACACAGGCTCGAGCCCTGGTCCAGGAAGATCCCACATGCCGCGGAGCAACTAAGCCCGTGCGCCACAACTACTGAGCCTGCACTCTAGAGCCCACGAGCCACAACTACTGAAGCCTGCGTGCCTAGAGCCCATGCTCTGCAACAAGAGGAGCCACTGCAATGAGAAGCCCACTTACTGCAGCGAAGAGTAGCCCCCGCTCAATGCAATTAGAGAAAGCCTGCCCGCAGCAACAAAGACCCAACGCAGCCATAAATAAAAAAATAAATAAATAAATAAATAAATTTATTAAAAATAAAAATGAAGTAATAACTTCTCCAAGGGCACATAGCTTGATGCAGACAGAGCTGGGTTTTAAATCTGAAATATTTGGCCATATAGTTCATGTACTTATGCAACATATTATACTATCTAAAAGTTCTATATCATCTCCCTTTTCCTTTCAGAGGTGTTCAAAAGGGTGCCATGCTATGGTAGCTACCATGGGAAGGGAGCTCTAGCACTTGTATCTACACCAGACTATGGCCATGTGTCTGTCCTCGTGCACCAGAACTAATTGTAAATGTTCAGGGCAAAGAATGCTGGACCTGAAGTTACGTCTGGGTTCAAAATTTGGCTTCATCACTTTTTGGTGATGAGACATTGGATCAGTCACTCAACCTCTTTGAGGCTGATAATACCTCAACTATTTGCGAAAATTGAGTAAAAATCTGTGACTAGCACTGGACTTCAATAGATACTGATTCTGAAACGGAATGTTAGCATTTCTGTAAAATGCTAATTCAGTGGTTCCCCATTCAAATTAAACATTTCATTTATTTATAGACAATTATGATATGATGCCTGCCCTCAGGCTTACAGGCCAGGCTGGAGAAACACACAAAGAACTTGGTCACTATAGTCAAGTGGAGGTTGTAAGGGCTGCATGACAGGCTGAGGGGAAAGTGAGCAGCTCCGGCTGGTCATCAGGAGAGGAGTCTCCTAGCAGGTGACCTTTGAACTTGGACTTGAAGGCTAAGTGGGTGAGAGAAGGAAGGGTGAGGAAGGGAATTTGGGAAGAAGGTTCAGCAGGGGCCGAGGTGCAGAGGCGTGAAAGGGCAAAAAGGTGCTGGTGATCCTCAGAAATTCCTTGTGGCTGGAGTTCTGGGTGGTCACTAGGGGTGTGTGAGGACTCTTGTGTACTGGGATCAGGAATCAGGAATCTGCTCTGATAGGCAGGTGGTAGGTGGGTGGGAGTTTAGTTTTAGAATAGCATTTTGCCAGCTGCATAGAAGGTACTAGCAAAGCAGGCAGGGGGTATCACTGTGTTCCACGCCAAAGGTGGTGGTGCTGGATTCCCGAGGGATCTTTGGGTAGAACAAGTCAGATGTGAGGGGAGGGGATCTGAGGATAAAAAGGAGCAGACAAGGGCTTTCAGATCCCATGGAACAGGAAGGAGAGCAGAGGCAGGCAGAAGAAAGGGAATTCCATTTGGAGTGTGTTACATCTGAGGTCTGTTCTGTTTATCCAAAGCTGCATAACAGACCACCCCAAAACCTAGTGGTTTAAAACCGTAGCATTTTTTTTATGGTCACAGATCTGTAATTTGGGCAGGGCTTGGTGGGGACAACTTGTCTCTGCTCCACTCAGCTCAGCTGGGAGGCTTGTAGCATGAGGCCGGGCTCATCCGAAGGCTCACTCGCTGACACAAAGGTGGCTGTACTGGGGAGATGCCAGCAGCTGGGGCTCCTCGGGCACCTGACTCAATCCCCATGGTCTCCGATGAAAACAGCATGACCTGTTTGAGGACAGTGATTTGCTTGCCTGTGTTGAGTACTGTTTTTAGCTGGAGACCATGTTCTTGACCCAGCAGCATACAGCCTCAGTATGCCTGGGCTTCTTATGTGTTACCCCAGGGCCCCCAACCTGTGGGTCCTAAGAGAGAGGCGGGCAGAGGCTGTGTGGCTTTGTGTGACCTAGCCTTGAAGTCACGTGGCATCACTTCCTCCTCATTCTGTTAGAAATGCGTCACAAAGACTGGCCGAGATTCAAGGAGAGGGGAATTAGACTCCATTTTTGGTGGGAAGAGTGTGCGCATGACAAATGTGTGCACATGTTTTAAAACCACCACCAGGTCCTGGTGGGATGTTGGTGTGGATGGTTTCATGGGTGAACTATGGATCTTGAAGAGAAGGAGCTGGGACAACCTAAATGTCCATTGACAGAGGAATGGATAAAGAAGATGTGGTACATATATACAGTGGAATACTACTCAGCCGTAAAAAAGAATGAAATAGTGCCATTTGCAGCAACATGGATACAACTAGAGATTTTCATACTGAGTGAAGTAAGTCAGACAGAGAAAGACAAATATCATATGATATCACTTATATGTGGAATCTGAAATATGGCACAAATGAACCTATCTATGAGACAGAAACAATCATGGACATAGAGAACAGACTTGTGGTTGCCAAGGGGGAGGGAGGGAAGAAGAGGGATAGACTGGGAGTTTGTGGCTGGTAGATGCAAACTATTACGTTTAGAAAGGATAAACAACAGGGTCCTACTGTATAGCACAGGGAACTATATTCAATATCCTGTGATAAACCATAACGGAAAAGAATAGAAAAAAAAGAATGTCTCTGTATGTATAACTGAGTCACTTTGCTGTACAGCTGAGATTGCCACAACATGGTAAATCAACTACACTTTAATAACAAAAATTAAAAAAAAAAAGAAGGAACTGGGCAGGAGAGCACGGTTTGGGAGACATGTGATCATTTGAAGTTATTAACTATTAGCGTATTACTTACATATTAGCACATGTGATATTTGAAGCTGTTAAGTTGCTGAGATGGCCCAGGAACAAAAGTAGAAGAGAACATGGAATCTGAAGATTTCAGGGCAGGGAGAGAGGAAGGTTCAAGAATAGGGAGTTTAACGTTCAAAGGCCCTGGAGAGGCCAGGTAGTTCAAGGGGGGACAGTAGATATTGGCTTTGGTGATGAGGGCCAGTCATGGGTAATGCTGAGAGATTCAAGCTCCAAGGGTTGGGAGGGGGCTGAGGAGAAGGGAGAGGGCAGAACCCATGGATTTGGGGCCTGTGAGAATGGTCAAATGTAGTAAAAAAAAAAAAAAAAGAAACCCCACAAATTGAGAGACTGCTCTTTCAAGAAGCAAGGTGGTGTTTTAAAGGGAAATTTGGATTTCATCGGTGATTTGCTTGCCTGCACTGAGTGTAGTTTTTTGTTTTCATACGCAGAGAGGATGCTCGTTTGACCTCTGTGCATGTTTGTAAAATGAGAGAAGAAAGCGAGGCAAGGGAGAATAACTGGATTTGCTATTCCTGTATATGTCACTGGTTTTAGTTAAGATGCTTTTAATGCAAAATGTATTTTAATAGTCCCGTCCTGGAGTTTGACCTTCAAGGCGCTCAAGTCTGTAAGCAGTAATTCACTTTAATGTGTAAGAGCCTTGCGGAGAATAGGTATTTATTAAATATCTGCAAAACGAAAGCATTATACATTCTCTGGGTGGTATGAGAGCCAGAGAAGCAATTTAGCCTCGAGGTGACATTATAGCCAAATCATAGTAAAGCTGTGATGTTTTTTTAAACCAGTGATTTCTCAGGCCTAACCTGAAGTTGTGAGCGCGCCCTTTTCATCGTGGAACGTCTCGGCTGCGGGGCTGATTTATGCAGCGTCTGAATTTGTCAAATAGCCTCTTGAGAAATGATTTTCCCTCCAGAGAGGCAGTACCCCCACTGGAAAGTCAGCCAGCTGTTGTCCTTGGGTCACGGTTGACCTTTCAGTCGGTTCTCCTGGTGGTTTTTCAGTGGGTGGCTACCTTTCACTGCTTCAGGAATTCAATGAAGATTTTAACTAACAGTAAAGATAACATGACAGCTTTCTCTTGGTTTGGGGGCTTTTATTTTTCCCAGAATTACAATCTCTTCCCGAACTTCCTTCCTCTTTTTAGCCCTGAGAAGAGACTGCAGTCCTGGGAGCTTTGCTGCCCTGCAGGTGGCCTCTGACTGGGGCTGTGGTCACTACCCATGAAGTTCTGATGACATCGTCCTAGTCTGATTATTCTCTTCACAATGGCAACTGTAGCTGTTAAATTTGAAATGCAGTGACCTCTGGTGAAACAACCAACTTTTCAAAGTATACTAGGTCCCCAGTGTTCATGGCATCATTACTTACAGTTGGCAAGGTATGGAAGCAACCTAAGCGTCCATCAGCAGATGAATGGATAAAAAAGATGTGTATATATACAGTGGAATGCTACTCAGCCGTAAAAAAGAATGAAAATTTGCCATTTGTAGCAACATGGATGGACTTGGAGGGCATTATGCTAAGTGAAATAAGGCAGACAGAGAAAGATATATGTATGATATCAATTATATGTGGAATCTAAAAAATACAACAAACTAGTGAGTAAAGAGCAAAGAAGAAGCAGACTCACACAGATATAGAGAACAAACTAGTGGTTACCACTGGGGAGAGGGAATAGGAGAAAGGCAATGTAGGGATAAGGGAAAAAAAGGTTATTATGGGATTATATGAAATCATGTGTGTGAAACTTTTGAAAGTTGTAAAGCACTATAGAATTTAAAGAATCTTTCATTCAATATAAAAAACAAAGGAACAAAGTGCACTAGGTCGCTTTGATAATTCCCTAAAATCCGAAGTGATGCATAAACCTCAGATCCCACGTCAGTCTGTCCGTTCCCCTCAGTTTGGGTTTGTGCACGGTTGTTTCTTTCAGTTTTCTGTTCTCCATCTTTGCTTTTCCTTTCTCCTTCCCTTAGCCTTTCTCTTTTCCTGTCTTTTTACTCCATCTAATTTCCGTTTTCTTCTTTCTCTTTTTAATCTTCCCGCATTTGGGGACATAAAATGGAACTCAGGAGTTTTGTTGCTTTGGTTCTTTTTGTTTTGCTTTTACTTAAGGGATTTCATGGATTTATTCAATATGTTTTATGTTTTCTATTAGTATTAATTTTTTTTTCTTTAGGAATAAAAAACCCCCCTGAAAAGAGATTTCCTAGTTTGTTCATTTATTATTAATTAATTTCATTGCTATTGTGAAGCGAATTTAGGTCTTCTCTCTCTCTCCCTATCCCCCTCCCTTTTTTGGTGTGTGTATAATGATTCAAAGCTTAGAAAAAAATATTTCAAGTTATTAATTGGGAATTTTCAAAAATTATACTGTAATGGTTGAACTATTTGGGTTTCTCTGTGTGAATTCTGGGCAAAGGTAGAAACACTTGGAGGCCATATCATTTTTAAAACTTATTAGCACCCCTATGTTCATAGCAGTACTCTTCACAATAGCCAAGGCATGGAAACAACCTAAATGTCCATTGACAGATGAATGGGTAAAGAAGATGTGGTATATATACACAATGGAATATTACTCAGCCATAAAAAAGAATGAAATAATGCCCTTTGCAGCAACATGGATGGACCTAGAGATTATCATACTAAGTGAAGTAAGAGAAAGACAAAAATCATGTGATTATCACTTATATGTGAAATCTAGAATATGACACAAATGAACTTATCCATGAAACAGAAACAGACTCACAGACATAGAGGACAAACTTATGGTTACCAAAGAGGAAAGGGGGTGAGGGAGGGATAAATTAGGAGTTTGGGATTAGCAGATGCAAACTATTATATATAGGATAGATAAACAACAAGGTCCTGTTGTATAAGCACAGGGAACTATATTCAATATCCTGTGATTAACCATAACGGAAAAGAATATGAAAAAGAATGTATATATATGTATAACTGAATAACTTTGCTGTATAGCAGAAAATAACACAGCATTGTAAATCAACTATACTTCAATAAAATAAATTTAAAAAAATAAAGGAATTGAGGGAAGTGGTTAGCTGCAGTTTTAATCAGGTGCTGTCCCAGGATGTGGACCTTTGTCATACTGTCACTTCCACCTCGGACTCTGGACACGTTGGCAACCAACAGATGCTCCAGCTTCCTGAGCTGAGGGAGAGGTTGCTGGATGGGTGGCCCCTTCCACCTGGGCTCCTGGTGCTGTCACCGGCACTTGCCTGGGGAGAGCATCAGGAATCTCCCCTGCTGACTCTCCTTCTCCTGACGAAGATGCCTGTCTGCCCAGCCACCCTTTTGCTTTTCAATTTTATTTATTTGTTTATTTATTTAATTTATTTTTGGCTGCGTTGGGTCTTCGTTGCTGCACGCGGGCTTTCTCTAGTTGCGGTGAGCAAGGGCTACTCTTCATTGTGGTGCCCGGGCTTCTCACTGTGGTGGCTTCTCTTGTTGTGGAGCATGGGCTCTAGGCACGCGGGCTTCAGTAGTTGTGGCTCGCGGGCTCTAGAACGCAGGCTCAGTAGTTGTGGCACACGGGCTTAGTTGCTCTGCGGCGTATGGGATCTTCCCGAACCAGGGCTCAAACCCGTGTCCCGTGCATTGGCAGGTGGATTCTTAACCACTGCGCCACCAGGGAAGTCCCCTCACCCTTTTGCTTTTGACAGTGAAATGCCATTGGGGGGATTTTTTATGTGTGTTCATTTTCCCATTAATACCAGTACATCACACCCGTAGTTTCCACACTGAACAAGAGAAAAATGTTGTTGTTTCCTTCTCAGCATGTCCTGCCACAGAGAGCATGGCAGTTCTGCTCGTCTTTTCTTTAGAGTTTGGAAAAGGTGAATGAAAGGGTGCAGAGGGCAAGATGGGGATGGTTTTGGTCTTTCAACTTTGGAAAAATTGACATTCTTAGTTCTTTTCAACCAGTACTGTGTGCAAAAAAAGGGAATTTTATGTGGTGATGGTGCTAAGACATTTATTCGGTGCATCCTGGGTCCTGGCTCCAGCCAAGCAGTGGTGGGCAGCGAATGCCTTATTTGACACTCGCATCAGCTCTGGGCAGATGTACTCTTTCTCTTCCATTTTCCTGATGAAGGGCTTTGATGTGTAGGGGGCTTGAAGAGCTCCCTAAGATCGTGTAGTTTATCTGCAATATTTTACCGCCTCTCAATCACGTAGAGAGATCTTATTTTAAGTGAATTTGTTATAGACATAGATTTACCTCAGTGGAGCTGATTTACTTAATAATACCAAGTCTCAAATGTAAGGAATCTTGCCTGTGAATCATTGCGGGAACCACGGATGAGTGAAATGTTTTGATGCCAGTATGGCAAAATCCTTGGGACTGCAAATCAAATGCAGTCTCGAGATGGCTGTTGTGGACAGAAGGCGATGATGGAGGTGGAAGAGCTGGGAGGGAAATGTCTCCTCAGCCCTGCCCAGCTGCCTCAGGGAACCTTGGTTCCCTTTGAGGAATTTGTTTTTCCTACTGAGGCAGCACACCTCTGCTTATTCCAGTGGGAAACAATGGGTAGCCCACCACCTCCACCCCGGGCAGTCCCATGGGCTTTTTTTTTTTTTTTTTTTTTGCTTTTTGGAAGCAACTATGGCCATCGTTAACTTCCTTCAGTTACTGGGCATTGTGTCGTTAAAGCAGCTGCACTTAACATATTTAGTATTTTTATATGCTTTGCAGTAATTCTTTATCATTTTGGGGGGCATAGGTTAAACATAATTTTAGTGGAGAAGCAAAGCAATAAAACATTCCTTTTTCAACGATATTACATAATTATAGACTGTAATAAAACATTGCTTTTAATAAAGAACCTAGTGATCCCTATAATCTTAAGCACTCCTCTCCCACGTTTATTTGTTCGTGTGTAAGCATCATTCTGTCTTTGAATATACATGTTAATTAAAGGACAGATATACTAATGGAAACATAAACATGTTCTAATGAAAGTACAAACCAAGGTGCAGGCCTTATTTTCTTTATTCAATCATATTTGTCCCCTCTGCCCTCCTCCCCCCTGCCCTGCACACACCCTGTCGAGTCAGGGTTCAGGCTCTTAATCATAAGCGTTTACTTGAAACACAGGCTGCTGCTTTGGCAGGCCTTCAGGAGGTCAGTTTTCCTCGGTTCAAAGGGAACCCGAGACTTGCTTGTGCCTGACTTCTTTCACATAAGAGATCTGCTTTAAAGCTGGCTTTGCCAGGCACAGTTTTGAGTCTTCCATGCAGGGGGCATTTCGGTGGGGGTGGGTGTCGAGGAGGACGGGTGTTTTCACAGCAGCGTTGTGGACCTCCTCTGGGAACTGCAGCTGTCTTGGGTCACCCATCCGAGCTCAGACGGCTCATGTCTGCCCACGCGGTTCTGTCATTTACTGTGGTGGGCAGACCTGGTTCCTCCAGCCTCCCCTGAGGATATGGCTGGCCCCTCATCTCGGGTTCAGCTCTCTACCTCTGGGTGCAGGGGCTGGGGATAAGGATGGAGACGGGGTGGGGGAGGAAAAAGATGTTGGGGATTGACCTGCTCCCGAGGTCGGAGGGCTGTGGCAGGGAGGTAGAGGCAGGGCTAGCCTTCTTCCTTTCTCCAGCTGTTACTGGGCATTCAGAAATGTCTGTTCTGGAAGGTGCCTTTCAAGCCCACCCACCCCAGGAAGGCACAGCTTCCCAGAGTTGCAGTGCTCTTTTATTGAACTAACAAAGAGGTGCTAGGCTCTTGTTTATACTGAAAGCTGCTTATCAGTAAATGCTTAGGCCTTCTCTGACAAATATTGACCTAAAGGCAGTTATGTTCTGTGTCTTCTTACCTTAACTTGCTTCCTAACTCATTTAGGCACAGATATATTACAATAGACATATTGCAAAATGATCTTGTAATATAGCTTATACCTTACTCTTTTTATACTCTTTTTCTCAAGTTTTAAGTCTGTTCTCTTTAATTCTTTTTTAAATTTTATTTTTTTTTGGCTGTGTTGGGTCTTCGATGCTGCGTGCAGGCTTTCTCTAGTTGCGGTGAGCGGGGGCTACTCTTCGTTGCGGCGCGCGGGCTTCTCATTGCGGTGGCTTCTCTTGTTGCGGAGCACGGGCTCTAGGCGCATGGGCCTCGGTAGTCGCAGCACGTGGGCTCAGTAGTTGTGGCTCGCAGGCTCTAGAGCGCAGGCTCAGTAGTTGTGGCGCGCGGGCTTCTCATTGCGGTGGCTTCTCTTGTTGCGGAGCACGGGCTCTAGGCGCATGGGCCTCGGTAGTCGCAGCACGTGGGCTCAGTAGTTGTGGCTCGCAGGCTCTAGAGCGCAGGCTCAGTAGTTGTGGCGCACGGGCTTAGTTGCTCAGTGGCATGTGGGATCTTCCTGGACCAGGGCTCAAACTCGTGTCCCCCACATTGGCAGGCGGATTCTTAACCACTGTGCCACCAGGAAAGTCCCTAAGTCTGTTCTCTTTAGAGATAAAGTATGTTTTTCTTTAATACTCTTTTTTATTTTGTTGAAGTATAGTTGATTTACAATGTTGTGATAGTTTCTGGTGTACAGCAGAATGATTCAGTTATACATATATGGATATATACATTCTTTTCCATTATGGTTTATCACAGGATACTGACTGTAGTTCCCTGTGCTCTACAGTAGGACCTTGTTGTTTATCCATTCTATATATAATAGCTTGCACGTGCTAACCCCAAACTCCCAATCCTTCCCTCCCCCACCTCACCTCCCCCTTGGCAACCACAGGTCTGTTCTCTATGTCTGTGTCTTTAATACTCTTGATGTAGTGGCAAATCTTTTTCTTTAATTGGATAGTTCTATTATATGAGGTTATCACAACACTTTTTGCTTCATCTTCTCTGGGTAAAGAACCCAAGCTTCTTACATGGATATAGCTAAAAATTTGGCCTTGTTAAAGGAAGAAAAAAAAAAATTGGCCGAATGGTGGGAGATGAGAAGGAGAACTGTGCTTCCTTTTAGGCTAAAAAAAGAAATTATTTTTCTCTGTACCATGGAGAAACATGGCCCAGAAAATTGAATGGCATACAGCTGTTTCTTTGTAGTTCTGCAATCACTTCGAGCATGGGGTTTTGCTTGTGTCAAAGAACAAGTGGGTTGTGATGACCTCGCAATATGCGAGAGAATAAAGCTTTAAACTGGAGTAGCTGATGTCCCCAAAACCCCAGAGTGAGAGTGTACTTTTATCCAGCTTTTTCTCTTCAGTGAAATTTGAAGAGCACTTGTTATATAGAGCAAAACTTTTCCTTGATCTTTTGTGGCAAAGTTCAGTAAGAATATCTAGGCTGTTTTAGATGTTGGCTGTTAAAATTGTTGTATGTGTCAAGGGTGACACCATGCACTTTTGATAACAAATCAGCTAAGCTCTCACTTTTAAAAAAATTTAGAAGTGGAAAATTCATAAATCTTTATAAAATACCATTTATTTTTATCCCTGGGTTAGAGCATGACTTGTAATAATAGTATGGAGATTAATAGGTCACCTCTTATTGCCATCTCTCAACTGAAAATTAAGTATAGCTAATCCTATTTTTAAATATATAGATTTCTGTAAACCTTATTTTAAAAAGGATTCCTAACTACCCTTGTGTGTTTATCTTTATAACTATTAGCCGTAATGGTTGATTTTCTTCTGATGGTCAAGTTAAAAAATAAAGTACAGTGCTTGTGTATGTCTTTGTGTGCATGTGTGTTTCCAGGTCCCACTGCCTTGAAGGAGGATGATCAAGGTTAGAGGCATAGTGGCTAGATGTGTGCGCTAGGATCTGTGACTTAGATTTCAAAGCTCCCTTTCTTGTCACCTGCAAAACAGTCCCAGCAAATGTAAGGATGACAGCCTGGGTGCACGTGGCATTGGCAACTGCAGTGTGTAATGCTGAAGAATCGACAAAACAGGACAACAAAAGATTTTATAAAAGTCTAGCTTTTCCAAAACAACGTCTGCATTGTTCTTTTTTCTCCTTTGGTAGCTAGCTGTCCTTCCTACTAGAGTTGACTGTCCTGCACTCTCTCCACAGGCACACCAGTAGGACCAGCTGAACTCTGTGGAGAGTTCTGGAGTAAAATTCCTCCTGGGCTTGTTCTTCCTGTTTGTGACCTCCCCTTTCAGCAGGTCTTAGGGAACTTCCCTCTCCCATTCCATCAGCTTTTCCTCCACCGCAGCTGCATAGTTAACTCTTCCCCAATCTCCACCTGTAGTATCTGAAAAAAGTTACTTTTAACTTATGGAGCAACGCATGAGTACAATCTCCTTGTTTAGAAAAAGAGTGTGGGGGAGACTGTAGATAAAGGTGATTGCTCAGAGACCTCAGTTGCTGTGAGTCCTGTCCGTCCCTTTCTTGGGGATGTGTAGATAGACCCGTGTAGACAGCAGCCCTCTAGCTTTTGCTTGCATCAGAGGGCTTGCACAAACATGTATTACTGGACCCAGATTGCTGATTCAGTCCTTCTTGTGGGGGAGACCTGAGAATTTGCATTTTGAGCAAGTTTCCAGATTCAGGGACCACACTTTGTGGACACTCAAAGAATTGATTTGTGTGTGTGTGTGCGCGTGTGCTCGCCTTTTAAAACAGCAAACGCTATCATACCATACGTGCTTCTGTATTAGTGTTCCAGAGTGTAAATATGCCTTAGTTTGACTTGTCAATGGGCATTTTGGGTCATTACAGTATTTTTAAAAAACTATTATAAACGAATGCTGCACTGCGCATCTTTTTTTTTTATTCCTGTGTTATGTAAGCAGGTTTGTCTAGGGTAACATGAAGAAGTGAAATTGCTGAGCATGTATATTTTTATTTCATTTTTGTTCTAATAGATGATGGTGTCTCCCTGACTCTCTGTGATGTTCACCATATTAATGCCCAGCCCTGGGTAATTTGGTTTTGTCTCCTCCTAATCTGGGACTAAGCCAAGTTGCTAGGAAAATTGTAAAAATGTGCTGACTGGGCTCTTTACAAATTCAACCTGAAATGAGCTTCGGGCTGCTGGCCAGTCTTTTTTCATTTTTTGCGGACTTCCCAAAATAGTGATATTCAACTGGTTTTTTTCCCCCTTAATACCCTTGATGGATAAGAAATGCCCTCAGTAACAATGGCTCACATAGTTTCTAGAGGGTTTAGGTCCAAATGTATCTTTTCATGTGAAGTCATTGTTAGACTTCTCCAATCTTGGATATTCTTCCCCCGCATCAGACTCTCTATATTTATAACCAAATGCAACATTCCTCATGCCCTCCACCTTCAACACCAGTTATTCCTCCTTTTCTGTTTTGTCCTGGGCAGGGATATGTGCTAGGTGAGTCAGCAGGTGTTAGGGGCTGCAGTCATAGGTAAGTGCAGGGTAAGTGAGTGTTACATCTCAGCACTACCATTCCTAATACTTAGGATTTCATAGATTGGTGAAATTAAAATTGGGGCTGGGAAGCTCACACTGGGTCCTCAAATCCTTGTTTTGCCAAGTCATTAAAACCAACAAAAAGCCACCATTTCTAAAATTAAAATATGAGATTTTTTAACATCCCTCTACACCCTCCAAAATCAGAAAGAATACTGCTGAATAAAGGTTATGACTTTTAAGTTCAATTTCGAGAAAATGGTTTCTGTTTTCTCCTTTGTCTCAGACAAGTGGAAATGTTGATTTAGTCTGGAGTTACAGTATGTAAAGGAAACTGGTCTTTTCAAAGATTTGATGTCTGTATTAGGCTTTCCTGGTTTGTCAGACTGTCCACGGTGCTGCCATGGACTGCTGCGGGTGGGATGGTCCTGTATGCCAGGCGCTGAGCGAGGTCCCGGAGAGAAAGAAGCAGAGGAAGGAGTTCTTACGTTTCAGCGGCTCTCTGAGAGTCTGGCTTCTTCCATAGCACACAGACTGCTTTCCCGTGAAGATGTGTTCAAACTTTTATGGAGACAGCTGCCACGCTTGCCCAAGATCTCTTGCCATCAAAATCTTTACTCACATTGCTCACTTCTGGCCCCAGGCTGGGCTTAAACAAGATCACTATCGTATCTTTGAGCTTCTTGGGAGAATCTGCTTTTCATGCAAGGAAAATCCTTTTTTGTCATTAAGGATACCTAAGTATCTGTTACCTACTTTTACACTTCTGCTTTGGGATGTGAAGATACCCTAGTGAGTGACAACAGAATTTGTGCTGATTTTAACACGAGGGCTTCCCTAATACAGGGCAGCCTCTTCCAGGAGTACTTCAGCTGAGCTTGAGACAGTTGTGCCTTTTGAACCTCATGGGGTGTGGGGAAACAAATTAAAAACTAACCCACAGAGTAACTCATTACAATGTTAATTCTTTCCAAACAGCCAAGATCTAAGAGGCTTATTAGATTTTAGATACAGTGCTTTATTAAATCTTTTTCTGTTACAACTTATTGGATGAGGTACTTGAGGGGATAGAGATGACCTAAAAAATGGGAAAACCCTTAGGTTTGATTAAAATGGGCACTGAATACCATTTAAAGAAATAGACACTGAATACCATGTAAAATGGATAGGCCAGTGCCTGCCTGACCCAAAGGGAACCAGTTGTGGACACTCCCTTTCTGGATTTATTCCAGTGAATCTGATAGAGTGTTTTGGGGGAATTGCCTGGTGGTCCAGTGGTTAGGACTCTGTGCTTTCACTGCTGAGGGCCTGGGGTCAATTCCTGGTCAGGGAACTAAGATCCTGCAAGCTGCGCGGTGTGGCCAAAAAAAAAAAAAAGATTGTTTTTGAAGGAAGAGTGGTGGGCTCTGAGTCATGTGTGCATCCCATGAACTTCCCCAAGAAGGCCGCTGTTCTGAAACCTAATAAGTATTTAATGTAAGGGGGGTGGGGGGACATCTGATGACCTTGCTGGCGCTGCAGGGCTTGCTGCAGTTGCTCTGGAGAGATGGGTGCTAGTGTCAGCTGTGTGACAAGACACTCGGGCCTTTCAGGAAGGGGAGCAGGAGTGAAAGGTCATTTAACCTCAGTCAGCTTGAAGAGCCCTGTTGATTGCGAGGAGTGTTGATCAATTTCTTTATGGTTTCCCATATTGTAAAATGTCTACCATTTTTTACTGTTCAGTATTTTTTTTTTTTTTTTTTTGGCTGCGTTGGGTCTTTGTTGCTGAGCAGGCTTTCTCTAGTTGCGGCAAGCAGGGGCTATTCTTCATTGCAGTATGCGGGCTTCTCATTGCGGTGGTTTCTCGTTGCAGAGCATGGGCTCTAGGCACACAGGCTTCAGTAGTTGTGCTGCAAGGGCTCAGCAGTTGTGGCTCGTGGGCTCTAGAGCGCAGGCTCAGTAGTTGTGGCGCACGGGCTTAGTTGTTCCGCGGCATGTGGGATCTTCCCGGACCAGGGCTCGAACCCGTGTCCCCCGCATTGGCAGGCGGTTTCTCAACCACTGCGCCACCAGGGAAGCCCCTACTGTTCAGTATTTTTTAAAAAGTATTGTATTATTTTAGTCAGAATTGGCCTCCTGTTGCAAAATCCTGGTTTTGTATGTTGGTAAAATTAAGATGTAATTTACTTACTGGTTGTTTGAGATATTATCATGAGAGTCTTCATAGTAGATGAAAGAACAAAATATTACAATATACACTTGCCTGACAAGGATTACTTTCATCTGAAGAAGCATGACTGCCCTGGTTTAGTTCTGACTATACCTTGAACGTTTTTTTAAAGCTGGTTACAAAATTTGTCAGGTATAATTAAAATTTTGGAATCTTTTACATGGATTTCACCTTGTAGATTAACCAACAAATGAACTAGTAATTGTGGGTTTTGCGATTGTTTAAAAATGTAATCTTTATAATTCATGAATGTTATGAGACCATAAATAACATTTTTTTGAAAAGTGTTTTGCTTCTTTTTGTCTGCTTTGGTGCTTAATACAGTGTAATGTACTAGAATCTTAATAGACATGCTTTATGTTGAAAATTGAACTGTCTAATCCTTAGTAGGTTTTTTTTTTAAATCAATGAAAGCTTTTACTTTTTTTTTTTAATTTTTTTTTTTTTAATTTTTATTTATTTATCGCTGTTTTGGGTCTTCGTTTCTGTGCGAGGGCTTTCTCCAGTTGTGGCGAGCGGGGGCCACTCTTCATTGCGGTGCACGGGCCTCTCACTATCGCGGCCTCTCTTCTTGCGGAGCACAGGCTCCAGACGCGCAGGCTCAGTAATTGTGGCTCACGGGCCCAGTTGCTCCGTGGCATGTGGGATCTTCCCAGACCAGGGCTCGAACCCGTGTCCCCTGCATTGGCAGGCAGATTCTCAACCACTGCGCCACCAGGGAAGCCCCTTAGTAGGTTTTTTAATGTTTCTACTTTTTTAGTCCCCCGAGTAAGGTTATGTGATACCTGTAAGTTCTAGAAATAATAATTTCTAGTTGATTGGTCAAATTAGTTGCTTTTAAAGTGGTGGACATTGTGCTAATTATGAAGTTTAAAACACACATATGTACACACACACACACACACACACAAGAAATGAATCCATGGCTCTGGCACCTAAGGAAGGTATAGTCAGGTGGGGGAGTGCCAACATATAAATTAGGTTCAATAAGTTCTTTGGGGTGATACTACATGTAATTAGCCTAGAATATACTTATGGGTGGCCTTTTGCTAAGTTTTAATGAGTTCTGGTCAAAGAGAAAATGTATGTTTGGAAGGAACCAAATTTTTTAACTGGGGCTGTACATAGGTATATAAGTGAATTTAGGGGTTGTCTCCCCAACCTTAGAGCCTCTTTTGGGATTTGTAGCAACAAGGGCAGTAGAGATGACTTGACTTTGGGTCCTCATGTTAGAGCTTAGACCCTCCGATTTGGGGCACAGCTTCTCCTGAAGTCTGGCTTCAGTGAGGGGAAGGGAAGTGGATGAGATGATTCCCCACTCTTCCAGGTGTTTCACATAAACTTGTAGGTTGATCTCATTTAGTCTTTTCTATAGTTGCTTTAGTAGTTTGTAATAATTTATGGGTGAGAGATCTGAAGGTCCAAGAACTGGATGCTTTCTTCCTAGGTCTTATGGGTCCTAATTGTGAGATCAAGATGCAAACCCCCATGGGTCTGATTCCCAAGTTCACGCTGTGTGACTGCACCCATCAGCTGCTGGAAGCCAGTGCAGCTGACTCGGAGAGGGGTGTTCTGTTGCCTTCCAGACTACCTGCTCTACCTGACTTGCCCTGTGAAGGTGCAGACTCGATGTTTCTATCAATTATTCATCCTGCCTCACTCTCCACTGATGGAGTTACCAGGGATAGTATAGGGGTAGGGAAGGGAAGGAAAGGTTGACTTCAGCCCAGGACCAATCTGATTGTGCTTTTCCTGCCTCTTTCTCTGACTCTCCCCATTTTTCAAATTGTGGTCCCAGCTAGAGCAGGCTTCTGCATGGATAATCAAGTCTTTATTACCGGGACCCAGCCCAACCGTAACTAAAGTCCAGTAGAATTACTTCCTAGTTTTTTCTGTACACAGGTGTGGGATGGGTGAGAATCCCTGACCTGATCTGTGCCTCAGAGAGCTTACGGGATGCAGGCTTGTGAGCCTTAACTGCAACATATGACAGAGTAACCTCAGTGTTAAACAGTGACCCATGCAATTTGAATTGAGAGAAAGAGTAAGTAATTCTGGTGAGGGGACAGTCCAGAGCATTTTTGTAAAAGATAAGCCACCGTCATTGGATCTCAACTTTGAGAATTTGGGTAGTTGGGCCTAGGAAAGAACATTCCAGATAAAGGTGGTATGGAGATTGCCTTAGTATTTATTGCTGCCTGACATTATCCCAAAACTTAGCAGCTTAAAAAAAAACAACCCAAACATTTGTTCTCTCACACAGTTTCTGAAGGTCGGGAATCTGAGACTGGCTAGATACACGGTCTGGCTCAGGGCCTCCCATGAGGTGGCAGTAAAATTGTTGGCTGGGGCTTCAGTCATCTCAAAGCTTGATTTTGGGTTTGAATGAGAAGAAAAGTGAAAATATTCTGTGTTTAAATCAGCAGTGCAGAAGAAATATGAAGGATTGATTCATACTTTGGAAATAAGTTCGTCCTAATAGAAAATAAACCATAATTATTCAAGAGGGTCAAAAAACTTGTCAACTTTGTTAATATCCCACATTCACAAGTCTTTGGCAGGAGGTGTCAGTTCCTCACTCCAGGGGCCTCTCCATAAGGCTGCCAGTGACGTTGTTTCCCTGAGAGCGAATGATCCTAGAGAGAGCCCAGGAGCTGCATTCTGTAGTTCACACAGGCCATCCCTGGTACCATGTGGGAGGGGACGACACAGGGCATGACTGCCAGCCATCCTTGGCCGCCATCTTGGAAACCATCTTGCGGCTCGCTGTAGAGATGGCCTGGGGAGTGTAATGTGTGTGGAAAAGGTGCAGAGCCTCTGTTGCTGGAACCTAGGGGCTAGGGAGTGATGCCTGGGAGGTGAAATTGATGTCGATGCTGTGTGAGCTCCGAGGGGTATGAATGGGATGTGGAATTAACCTTCAGACAGCTTAGTCTTGTGGGGAGTTACATTTTATACATAACTGTGATCCCAGGTGGAAAGCCACGTGCATACAGAGGTACAGATCACAAATGTGAGAGTTCAGAGGTTACTGCCAGCTGGGGAGCTGAGTCAGATTTGTAGGGCAAGTGGGGTTTGTGTTTGAAGGAAATGGTCCAGGTGTTGCTTACATTGAGGTGGTGTGGTTCATCCATGCCTTACAGTGCCGTGGACTGCCATGGTCCTCTACACACACACAGACATACGTGTGTCGTCCCTGTAAATGCCTCTCTTGGTTTATTCTTCCTGCCAGGATGACAGAATTGAGAACAGATACTGGATTTTAAGGTTAAATTTGAGGTGACCTCACTAGATGGTGTGATAGTGTTGACCCCTCCACCTTTTTTCTGTTTTTGAGTGGTGCAGGAATGGAGGATGGTGGTAGTATTTAATTTCCTAGAAGGCAGTGCAGCTAACGATTTTATTTATGTGGGATTGTGTAGAATTTGTTACCATATGTAACCAATTCAGATAAAAATAGAGTAAGTGCAGGAGGTGTGTGTGTGTCTGTGTGTGTGGTGTGTATCTAAGTGGGCAGCAGTGTTTAGGTGTCCTACACTGTGGGTGTTTTCTGTAGCCATGGGGAAGCCATAACCATGGTTACTTACAACGGATTACTTTCCAGAGATTTGTTAATCTCTTTCAGGACATTAAAGGCTTAGTGACTAATGAGTAAACCCACTAAATACTACGTTGTGTCTGAAAAAAGAGTTAATGTTCCTGGAAAAAGCGAAAATCTGTTTTCTCCCGTTAACCAGCCGGAGCCCCGGTGTTCCCAGTGGTTCAGGTTATATTAAGCACGTGGTGAGTAAGAGATGATGTAATTCTGGAGACAATTAGAATTTTAAGTAATTAGAATTTTACCTCATTTTAATTAAAAATATCCAACCCATCTGGCCCACCGTTTGGGCAGGGCACTGGTACTTCTCCTTGTCAGGCTAGCTCCACTCCTACTTTTGCGGGAACCTCAGGATAACCCAGGACGTGGGCTTTGGAGGGGACTCACGTTCTCAGCGCTAAACAAGGAGAAAGCATTTGCAGAGGCTTTCGGACCAGTGTGTGTGCTGGACCAGTGCTGACAAAATCTCCAGGGCCTTAGCATAAAACAAAGGCATGTTTTGTTGTGTTGAGAGTATAAATAGGCTTCCTTTCTTTTCCTTTTTCCAGGCAGATATAAAATTGGAATTGCTTAATGGTCACACAGAGCCTGCTCATGGCGCTGGCCGTGTACTTCTTCCTGGGGCAGAATAGTGGAGAAAGTATGGGTCCAGGAAAAAGACTGAGAGTCAGAAGAGCTGGCCTGGGGGACCTCCCTGGTGACTGTGTGGGTCAGGTGTGCACCCCTGCACTTCAGGCTCCCCACTTGTAAATGCACTATATATCTATCTGGACGCTTGGGAGGATAGAAAAAAGCTGTGAGGCACTATCCAAATACAAACTGCTCCCTATTACTGCTTGTTATTTTAATAGTCGTACTGAAGTTTTCCCCCAAGGGAAGCCTTTACCTCTGCCCTTTAAGTTACATATGCCCAACAGGGGATAATTATTAACCATCTTAATCTAGATCACATACTGTACAGTTTTTTGATAGCATGAGTATTTTATAATTTTAAATGTTCCAAAGTTTGCAAGTCTGAAACTCTGCAAAAAATTTTTTTTTCATAAAAGCAGTCTCCTAGATGCAAATGAGTACAGGGTTTCTTTTCGGGCTGATGAAATGTTCTAAAATTAGATTGTGGTGATAGTTTCACAACTCTTTGTAGACTAAAAACTACTGAATTGTACCCTTTTAAAGGGTGGATTTTTTGGTTATGTGAATTATGTCTAAGTAAAGCTGCCATTAAAAAACAAAACAAAACAAAACAAAATGCTGTCCTAAATGTTATCTGCAAAAATCCCATCACCGCCAGCGTCTTGGACGTTGCAGCTGTTCAGTGCCTACAGGTGACTCAGGGTTGAATACTGTATTTGAAATAATCTGAGTAAGCACAGATAGGTGAGTGTGGAAGCAGGGGCTGCAGTGCTGGGGGTGAAACAACAGGGGGCCGTGCAGCGCTGGGGGGTGGGAGGGCGGGGAGCTCCTGGGGAGGGGCTGGTGTGGTACAGAAGCAGGCTTTGTAGGGAGGGGGCGTTTTGTGGCAAGAGATGGTGGTGATGGTGGAAATTCCTCAGGGTGGCGTGGGAGGAGGAAGATACACCACAAGCAGGTGAGGATCTGGCTGGGAGGGGCCACAAATGGTCTCGGGTGCAGGTCACATGTGAGTCTTGTGTTTTAGAGTTGGGAATGCTGGTATTTTATGGTCCAGATTCTGGTTACCTTGGCTTTCAGGAAGCCGTGTGATAGAGTGGCCTGAAGGCCAGAAGACAGCTGCATTTTGGGAAGTTGGGGAAAGGGAGATGTGGTGAGCCACAGGTTCTTAATTTTCAGAGTGTTCTTGAGCAGCCAGGTGAAGAGCCCGATCAGGTCCCCAGACGAACAAAAGCCAAGAAGTGAGGTGAGGCCAGAAGGCAGAACCTGGGCCTCGATCCAGGCAGCAGCTGAGATCTGGTTGTAAGCTTTGGGACTGTGGTGTTCAGTGGCCTTTTTGGGTTCATTTTTAGTTTTTCCATTTATGTATTCTTATTTTTGATCCATCTTTTTTTTTTTTTTAATGAGGCGTGTTTTCTTTTTTTTTTTAAATGTAATTTTTATTTATTTATTTATTTGACTGTGTTGGGTCTTCGTTTCTGTGCGAGGGCTTTCTCTAGTTGCGGCGAGTGGGGGCCACTCTTCATCGCGGTGCGCAGGCCTTTCACTGTCACGGCCTCTCTTGTTGCGGAGCACAGGCTCCAGACACGCAGGCTCAGTAGTTGTGGCTCACAGGCCCAGTTGCTCTGCGGCATGTGGGATCTTCCCAGACCAGGGCTCGAACCCGTGTCCCCTGAATTGGCAGGCAGATTCTCAATCACTGCGCCACCAGGGAAGCCCATTTTTCATCCATCTTGATGAGGAATATATTTGCAGTTCCCTCGATGTGTATAGTCCTGTACTTATATGGAAGGTGTCGGATGCCTTTTTAGATTGACGATTGCAAAGCGTAAGCCACTCTGAGTTCTGCTCCAGCAGGACTGGAGACTGACGACTAAATCTTAGGAAACCACATTTTCCTCTTCAAAGCGTATTTAGATTCTCTTCCTGTTGGGTTTTATGCAATAAGGATTGAGAAAAGATTTGTTACTTTTGGTATCTTGTCAAAGACCGTCTCCTGTTGAACGTAGTCTTCTACTGAGAAGTATTTAACTTCTGCAGGATGAAACAAGCCCCTCCCTCAAAGGGCAATATTAACTAGCATCATAATTCACTCAGGACTCCTGTGAGAGTCCTGCTTCTGAGGGCTTCTCACCAACTTGCTCAAGGCAGAAGATTTCAAGCAGTACAAAGGGATATACAGTTAAAGTCAAACTCTTTCACCCTCTACCCATTTCCCAGAGATGACTGACTGTGTTGATCAAGATCTTGGATATCCTTCCAGAAATGTCCATGCAGGTAATGTGTATAACCATTTAAAAAAGCCAAATGGGAACATGTCATGCATACACATTAGTCTAGACTTTATTTTAACTAACATGTATTTTTTTTTGAATGGTTTTCCTTATCTAACATGCATGGATTTTTTTTTTTAAAAAACAGCTTTATTGTGGTATAACTTGCAATAAATAATAATATATAGTTTACCTTAAAATTCACGTCTTAAGTGTACAATTCAATGATTTTTAGTAAACTAGAGTTGTGTAACTATCACCACAACCCAATTTTAGAACCTTTCCATCTGCCCTGTGCCTATTTGCAGCCCCTCCGCATTCCCGCCCCCAGGCAAACCCTAATCTACTTTCTGTCTCTATAGATTGATTGTACTCTTTTTAATTGCAACCAGTGGTCCATTTTGTGGAAGTACGAAAATGTGTTTACTGTCCTCTGTCCAAGCAAATTTAGTTTTTTTTGCTGATGTTTTATTTTGCTGCCTTCCTACTTCCTTTAAAAAATTTTGACAAGATTGAAAATTTGCCTTTGAGCCAGACTTGGTAGGGGTGATAAGGGAGTTTTAATGAGGGTCGTGTGTGGATTTTCCAGTCACTAGCTGTAGGACTGGAAGAAGAATTTTAGGGCTTGGGTAATTATCTGCATTTGAATAAAACTGCCTGAGGTTGTCCCTGATTAGGTGGAAGCCCAAGCATTACTGTGTAGTTTATGAACGTGGGCAAGTGGAACTAAGAACTTACATGTGATTGGGGCTGAGCGAAATTTATTATTTCAACTTTTCCTTTTTTACTTTCTCTCTAACTCAGAGGATTCCGGGAGTTGCTGAGTGTTCAGGAGTATGTCATAGGATATATTTTTCACACTGCGTGTTGGGACCCATTCTTGGGTGTGGATTCTGACCAGCTGTTTTTGTTGTTATTGTTAAAATGTAGAACATAATAATGCCTTGCGTGTTGTAATGGTAAGCATTGTTTTCTGAAAATTGTTTTAATTGTAAATTGCGTGTGTATGTGTGTTTGTGATGTAAGCACCAGAAATGTTGAAAAGTCAATGCCTTAGGAGTTAGAGGTTCTCAATGTCAGTCAAGGGCATAAATGTTATATTCGGGCTTCTTCTTCATCCGAGCTGTACTAGAGCTCTTCCTAGTGACAGGCAGGGTGAGGAGTCTAGGATAGGGTAGTTCATTGAGGTAAAATTTGTTGGATATTGACTGGGAAAATGAGCCAACTTGTCTTATGCCATTTGGTATAGGTGATTGCTACCTAGAGTAGCTGTAAGAAGATGTATGGCTGTGACTGGCCACTGAGTACCTTGTCTTTTAGAGTTAAGTCCTCTCATAGGGATCACTGCAGGGTACTCTATCCCAAAGAAGACTGCATGTGGCCAAATCTCAACACTGGTGAGTGGGGGTGGAAGAAATGAACTGTTTAGCATCGGCCCAACGACTCTTGTTAAAAAGCCACCTTATTGACGGTGCTGGCTATCACTCTGGGCTATAATTCAGCTGGAGTCTGGCCCAGGAGTCGTAGGAGTAGAGGGTTTAGGAGACGTACAGACCTTTTGAAGACAGAGGAAGAGGATTCGACCTGGATATTAGGGAATATTAGCACTTTTAAGATTAACACTTAAAAGGGCATCTGTATTCCTTAGTGTACCAGATGGTATTTGAGGGCATCCGTTTTGCTAGATATTTTCCTGCGAATTATGTGTACTGTGATTAACAAAGTAGACTTCTTGTCCTCAGAATAATAGTTTAGTAATACCAAAGAGAAACGTAACAGTCAAGCAGAGGGGAATCACTGGGCCAGTTGGGCCACTTGCTTCCCCTCTAGCAGGTGAGGCGTTTTGGAAATCTCAGTGAGTCAGCTTTGCTCATCCTTCCTCATGCTCGCAACACAAAGCTTTCTTCTTGGCCCTCCTCTCCTTTTTAGTGACACTCCCTCTTTAGGTGATCTTGCGCAGGACCATGGCTTTAATTACCATTCAGTCACTGACTCCTAAGACTGCGACTCCTTTCCCCTTTAACGATTTCCAGAAGGCACTCTATATGTGATTGGTAACAAATATAACTCTAAAGACTTGGGAAAAAGTCTGGGGGAACTTCTGTGTAAACTACTTTCTTCCTGGATCTCTCTTTTAAATTTTTTTTTTTTTTTGCACTTGGATTGAATGATCATTTATTTTGAATGGTGAAAACCGTTTAAACATGTCAAAGTGGCTCATCTTTTCCTTAATGGAACCATGAAATCAGATACTTATTTCCCATCCTTTAGTTGATATTGTAGTGAGTTGAAGACTCTTGTTGGGAAGAAAATATTCCTGGTGGGTTGGATGAAGGGTGACTGCTGATTTTGAGAGCAGGCAAGGTTCAATCAGACATCTCTGCACCATCCAGCTGGTAGCTCTGCATCTTAATGTTTAACTCATAGCACAGAATGTTACTTTAAGCTACAAGCTTGCAAACTTTTTTCTAGTATGTTAACCTGTGATTTCTAGACTTCGTATGGTCCATCTCAATTTAAGAGGGTAAGTACAAATCCCTGCTGTGGGCAAGAAGAGGGCTTTGGAGGGAACAGCATGTGGAACTGCTCACTGACTGAACAGAATGGTTAGCTTGTGGAACGTGATGGGGTTGGTATGCAGAAACCAGAGGGAACTAGGGGGCTAAGGGTCTTCAGTGCCACATGTAACTGTGTCCTAAGGGCACTGGGGAGCCTTTGTGGGGTTTTACGCTGTGCATTGACATGATCTGGCCTTTGCCACCAGGCATTGCAAAATGAGTTACAAGTTTTTAAAAGTGCTTTCATCCAGCCTATAGCACAGACTTTATGTGCTTTTCTCTGTCTGTGTCAGTTCACTCTCTCACTCTTCCCACTCCTATCATCATGTCTATTCCAAACTTGTACAGTTTTTCCAAGCCCCATATTCAGCCTCTGCCTTGTCTTCCTCTGAGAAGATGCTCTTGCTTCTTTCACCTGTATCTGAGCCAGTCAGGTGTGAGCTCCCCAGCTGCTTACCTTTAAAACTGATTCACTTGCCCTGTTCAGAGTATGAAGTGTGTGAGCCAACAGTCCTCTAATCCAGGGTAAACATTTAGAATTACAGCCAGAGAATTGGGGTTTGAGAGGGATGGGGGGATGCTGCCACTTCTAGCCCTTCTAGTTGCTAAAGTCAGTGAAATCAGCTTTGTAAACTCTGAAATGTGAATTGTGGTTCTTTAGGGAAAAGTAGGACAACATCACCAAAAACATGAAGATAGAATACAAGAGCAAAGAAAAGCTACAAGCACTTAGGTATAAGTGACAGATTCCAATGTTGACATTTCTATGGCCGTCGTTCTGTTTCCAGTGCCGGGGAGTTTGTTCCTGTCTGGGCCTTAGCAGATTTTGTAACACTGGCGTGTGAATTTCAATGTAGATTTAGTGGCTATATAACTTTTATTTATTTATTTAACTTTTAATTTAATAATGTTTAATTTTAATATAAATGATATGCTTCAATTATTTTAGTTATTTCATAATTAAACATTTGTCAGTATTTTGTATCTGGTTGTGATTTTTTTTTAATAATAGCAATTATTCAAAAATTGTTCTTCTTTTTAAGAGTTCATGTTCTGAGGCAAGCAGATGTGAGTAGTAGGAATAATCAAGAACTTTTCATCAGTAGTAAACTCACGTATATTCAATATAAAGAGGTGAGAATGAGGACGTGTCAAACAGGGATCTTATACATTTTCATTCTTGAAAATAAGTGAAGGAACATATCAACCAAAATTTACCTGCTAGTTCCAAGACATTCAAGCAAACCTGAAAGATTTAAAGATTTAAAAGATTCAATAGTTTATATTTTTTATAACTGGAATATAACATTACAAAGGATGACCTCATTCTGATAGTATTCTATTCACCCTTCCCCTCAAAAAATCAAGATGGGAAAATGATCTGGAGAAATTTATAAAACATGAAAGAGGTGAAAAAATGAATGTTTTAAAAATTATTGCAAATTTTACTGGAAAACGTGAAACATTCAATGACAAATGATCTATTCATGTAAGATAGAAGAAATGGAATGTACCTGAAGTTCACAGTCAGATATTTTACTGAGAACAGAATTTACCATTATAAGGCATGACGTGTCTTTTCCTTCTAGGCATAAAGATAAGTAAAAATCAGCATAAAAGCTAAAGGTAAAAAAAAATTCATTTTATGAATTCTAAAGCTAATATGTACAAAATGAACAAATTCCAAGTAAAGTAATAAAGACTGAAATATAGTAGGACATTATGAGATAATTGTTTCTTCTGTTTATGCAGTGATACAAGACAGTCTGTAGAACTGTGGATAGCTGGCAGTTTGTTTAAGATAACCTTTGACATTTGCAGCAGGTATCTGATTTTCATGAACTCCTTTTTAGTAAATGTAAAACAGCAGCAACCAAAAAATCAAACAGCACAGAGGAGCATAAAGTGAAAAGCGAAAGCATCTCTATCTACTTCGCTGATCCCTAGTCCCATTTCTGATAGATAACAGCTGTTAATGGTTTAGTATTTACCTTTATATTTTTATATTCTATATCAACATATGTGTGTTTGTGTGCGTGCGTGCTCACGCAAGTGTGTTTATTTAGAAATCACAAATGGGACCCATGTTTCTCAGGTTACAGGTTATAGGATGACTCCTGTAATAACCTCAAAATTTCAGTGGTTTCACAATAAAATTTTAATTCTCACATAATGGTCAAGTGTGTGGTGTCTTGGTTGAGTGGAGCTCCTTGGCAGCTTTGTATTAAGCACAATCTCGGGGACTCAGGCTTCTTCCAGCTGGTAGCTTTACTCCCACCTGTAGGGATATGAAAGAGGGAACACCAGAGATCACAGAGGAGGTTTTTACGGGCCAGGCCTAAAGGTGGCAGGCATCACTTTCACACACTTTCTATTGGCCAGTCTTAGTCACATGCCCCACATAACCACAGGGAAGGCTGGGAAATGTAGTCTAGCCATATGGCCTGGAGGAAAAAGAAATGTGATTTAGTAAACACATGGAAGTCTCTGCCATAGCACTTTGCTTTATTCGTTTTAGCAGTGTAATGAGACATGTTTTCGTATTGACATTTACAGCAATCTCACTTTAAAAATGGAGCCAGACTTTTCTTTTGTATAGCAGTATCATAATGGACACTCTTTCCTCCCTTCATAATCAACAGTTCTATAAAGCAGCAGTCCTCAAACTCTCTGGCACCAGGGACCGGTTTTGTGGAAGACAGTTCTTCCACGGACTGGTTTCAGGATGATTCAAGTGCATTACATTTATTGTGCACTTTATTTCTATTATTATTATATCGTAATATATAATGAAATAATTATACAACTCACCATAGTGCAGAATCAGCGGGAACCCTGAGCTTGTTTTCACTTGCCACTCACTGATAGGGTTTTGATATGAGTCTGCAAGCAATTGATTTACTATGGTCTCTGTGCAGTCAAACCTCTCCGCGAATGATAATCTGTATTTGCAGCCACTCCCCAGTGCTAGCATCACTGCCTCAGCTCCACCTCAGATCATCAGGCATTAGATTCCCATAAGGAGCGCGCAACCTAGATCCCTTGCATGTGCACTTCACAGTAGGGTTTGCGCTCCTATGAGAATCTAATGCCACCGCTGATATGGCAGGAGGTGGAGCTCAGGCGGTAATGTGAGCGATGGGGAGTGGCTCTAAATACAGATGAAGCTTCGCTCGCTCGCTCGCTCGCCGCTCCTGCTGTGCGGTCCGGGGATTGGGGACCCCTGCTGTAAAGGATAACCTCATATACGATGGAAGTATAGCAATAGGATAAACTCCTAGAAGTAGAATTGCTGGATTTTAAGGGCTATATTTTAACATCTTTGTAGATATCATCAAATACCAGCAAAAAATTTGCACTAGTGTAATTCTTCAGTAATGAATCAGAGTGCCTGTTGTCTATCATCCCAGTATTATCAAACTTTCCTCGTAGAAGTTTTCTTTTTCTTACTGGTTGAAATGACATCTTAATATTAAGGAAATTAACTCTTTACCTGTCACATAGTCCAAATACCTACCCGGTTTGTTATTTGACTTTTGGCTTTGTTTATGGTAGACGTTTCCAAATAGAAGTTTTAAATCCTCATGAGGTATCATTTATCCATCTTTTCTTTTATGGCTGAGTTTTCTGTCATTTTGGAAAGTCCTTTCCAATCCAAGATTAATTTTGGAAAAAAGTCACTCGTGATTTTTATTTTGTAAATGGAAGAAATGAACAATCAAATATTGTTTTCATCCAGAATATTTTTAAAAATAAATTTATTTATTTATTTATTTTTGGCTGCATTGGGTCTTCGTTGCTGCGCGTGGGCTTTCTCTAGTTGTGGTGAGCGGGGGCTACTCTTCATTGCGGTGCGCGTGCTTCTCATTGTGGTGGCTTCTCTTGTTGCGGAGCACGAGCTCTAGGCGTGTAGGCTTCAGTAGTTGTGGCACAAGGGCTCAGTAGTTGTGGCTCACGGGCTCTAGAGTGCAGGCTCAGTAGTTGGAGCACACGGGCTTAGTTGTTCTGCAGCATATGGGATCTTCCCGGCCCAGGAATAGAACCCGTGTCCCCTGCATTGGCAGGCAGATTCTTAACCACTGTGGCACCAGGGAAATCCGGAATATTTTTGAGTGTAAGGAATTATTGAGGTAGGGAATCAAGCTTTAGGATATATATTTTTCCTAATGGCTGCCATGTTGTTCCTAAGAATTGTTGACTCAACTGTCATTTCTTTGCTTCTGCAGCTAGCTATCCTGATGAAATCAAATAATTATCTTTAGTTATTGATGACATTTTCTTTAATAAATATATATAGGCTTAGAAGAATTTATTTGCAGCACTTTGAAATTGATTTGAATAAAATGTGTGTCCAGCCCTAGCATGGCTCCATTTTTTGTGAGTAGAGAATTTTACTTGCCTAATTAGAGAAAAAGAACCACAGGAGCTCTGTACCCATGCTGTCACACACATCTTCTGAGTTTACAAGTAATTAGATTTTGTGAAGATGTGAATATTCTGTCAATTTTTTTGTCATTCAGTCAATTTCATTTTACAGTTATATTCATGCCTTTATAAAATGATTATCAAATTATCAAAATATAGGTAAACAAAGTAAAAGTGCAAAAAGCAGGAAGACTGTAATCTGTCAAAAACATTCAAGCCATCAAGTTGAAATTAAAAGCTGGAGGGTATTAAAATGTTTCAAGTTGTATCAAAAGATTCTTTAAATTTACAGTTGGCTGGTGAATCAATTAGTTGACAATGGTTTCTACTCGTGAATTTCTTTTATTTAAAATTTCTTTTAATGTGCTGTCTTGAATGAAAATATTCTGAAGAATTTAAAAGCAGATTTTTAAACTTTTGTTTTCAGAAGTATTGTTTCATTGTTTTAGTCAGAGAGAAATAATGACTATTTAAAATCCATTTGGGAAGAACAGAGAATGTTTGCAAAAAGCATCTCAAAAGGTTTCAAAATAAAAACAAAAACAAATTAAAGAAAAACCCTTTCCCTTTGGAAGAGAAGAATAAAACCTGAAATAATAATGAATTCTGGCATTTTGGATAGCACACTTTCCCCTTTCTCAAAATAATATAAAATTTATATTCTTGTGTATGGATACAGATTTGTGCTCAGGCGTTCAGAAATCAGAGCAAAATGGAAGCAGTATCAGAATTGTCTAAATAAACAGAATACAATTGTTTAATAAAGCAAACATCAAACATGTAGGAAAATTTTGATTCTATAAATATGAGTGTGAGCATTTGATTTTATCAGAACTGTGCAGAACTCAGCTTATCTATGCTTGTGTCACCATATTGATACTGGCTCTTTGTTTACTTAGTGTGGTCTTCACAGTTATGTATGGCTTTATTTCCTAGAGTGAATACATACTACTTGGTGTGACTCTTCAGGACAGCCAATGAAGAGTGCTCATTTCCTTCTGACATACTCACATGGACCAGGGGTGGTGATTCTGGGATGGGATTTGTTTCTTTTTTTTGGCCATGCTGTGTGGCTTGTGGGATCCTAGTTCCCCGACCAGGGATTGAACCCAGGCCCCGGCAGTGAAAGCACAGAGTCCTAACCACTGGACTGCCAGGGAATTCGGTGGGATGGGATTTCTTAACTAAACTAATAGAGCCTACTGCCATCAGTGATTTTATGTAGACACTTTGCTGTATCACTTTAGAGATTGTTACAAGTCCAAGTTCGTACTGCTCACTGCACGACAGGCCAATAAATCAAGAGGTGAGGTGTTGGGGCAAGGAATAGTGACTTTATTTGGAAAGCCAGCAGACCAAGAAGATGGTGGACTAGTGTCCCAAAGAACCATCTTGCCCATGTTTGGATGCTAGTGTTTTTTGTTTGTTTGTTTGTTTTTTTAATAGAACAAAGAGCGGGGAGGTGAGGACGTAAAGTAAAAAAGTGATAGGTTGTTGCAGATATTTCCTGGTTCCAGCCAGACTGCAGAGGGGATGTGTTAATTTCTTCCTTCTTATAGCCATTCACAGGTGGGCCTGGTCAGGATGTTTCCTGTGAGCTGAACAAAGGTATTTTAGCTTAACACTCAGGCATGGGAGGCAGAGTTCCTAGAGACCGAGACGGGCCATTATGTATACTTGAAGCTATAGGCAACATCCTTTTCATGATTAACTTGAAGCAAAAGCAGTAGACTACAAAGGATAGAGTAAAAGAAATGTATCCAATATGGAGTCAGATTTGTTCTTCCCTATTGCAAGATGGATGATGTTTAATAGATTACCTTTAAAACTTGCTGTATTGTCATATTTCATATTTAAACTTGTAACCATTTCAGCAGTCTTTAAACTAAAATTGGGATGACATCACAGAAATGAACAATTTTTAAAATACTGTATTTTACTGATTCTAAAATTGGGATACATACCATAGTCAGTGGCATCTGAGATTAGGTGAAATGCAGAAATCTTTTTTTTTTAATCAAAAGGACATTAATTTTGAAAAATGTTGACTTCAAATCTCTCAGAACTTTTGGCCTGCTTATTAATCACTGCTTGGAAAAAGAAATACCCATATCATGTCTCCCTTCCAGTTGCACTAGGTTTGCATCTTCATCTCTACCCGAGGCTCTGTTGCTCCTTACTCAGCCTCTCCCTGTTTTGAATCTTCACTCTTCCATTTTTGATAAACTAATATCGCTGAGTCCAGAGGTTCTTGACTCAGTTGCACGTTCGAATTACCAGGGGACCTTTTAACAAGGACTGATGTCTGGCTCAGGTTGAGAACCATTGTTTCAGTATGTGAAACATGCCTGCACGCCTTCCTTGCCCATAGGTCCCTCTCTAGTTTTGTCTAATGTTTTATCTCCGCTTCTCCTGCAAAGTTCTACCAAAGAGAGGGCAGCTCTCATAGTCTGTTTATTTATTTATTTATTTATTTGATTGCACTGGGTCTTAGTTGCGGCAGGCGGGCTCCTTAGTTGTGGTTCATGGGCTCCTTAGTTGCAGCTTGCCTGCTCCTTAGTTGCAGCATGTGGGCTCCCTAGTTGCGGCAGGCGGGCTCCTTAGTTGATGTCTCACCGGCTCCTTAGTTGTGGCACGTGAACTCTTAGTCGCGGCATGCGTGTGGGATCTAGTTCCCCGACCAGGGATCGAACCCCGGCCCTCTGCATTGGGAGTTCGGAGTCTTATCCACTGTGCCAGCAGGGAAGTCCCTCTCTTAGTCTTCAGTTCCTCACCTTTCGGTCTTGTTCAGCTCATGGAATGAGACTTCTTTTCATCATTTACCTGAAGTGCTGTTGCCGACATCACCAGTCACCACCTGCTTGCTACTGACTTTTCCTTCCTTATTTTGCTGGGTGTTTCTGTTGCGTTAGACACCACTGCCCATTCCTTTTTTTTTTTAAACATCTTTATTGGAGTACAATTGCTTTACAATGGTGTGTTAGTTTCTGCTTTATAACAAAGTGAATCAGCTATACATATATATATATCCCCATATCTCCTCCCTCTTGCATCTCCCTCCCACCCTCCCTACCCCACCCCTCTAGGTGGTCATAAAGCACTGAGCTGATCTCCCTGGCCTATGTGGCTGCTTCCCACTAGCTATCTATTTTACATTTGGTAGTGTATATATGTCCATGCCACTCTCTCACTTCGTCCCCGCTTACCCTCCCCCACCCCGTGTCCTCAAGTCCATTCTCTACATCTGCATCTTTATTCCTGTCCTGCCCCTACGTTCTTCATAAGCATTTTTTTTGTTTGTTTTTGGTTTTGGTTTTTTTTTTGCTGCCCATTCCTTTTCTTGAAACTCTATTTTCTATTCTTTCTAGGTGTTGAGCTTTCCCAGAGCTCCTCCTACCTCCTTGACCAGGACTTAAAGACTCTAGATTCTCTGTCCATCTCTTAGAGATACATTTCCCTGCCCCCTTGCATATTCTCTTTCAGAGAGCTTATACATTCTCACATTTTCAGCTACCATTGTATGCTAATGTAAGCCTATTTCCTTGATTATTACATCAGTATCATAATCTTATTTCCAACTGCCCAGGCAACATATCTACTTGGATAGCCCATGAACTTGACCAAAATGGAATTAATTTTTCTCTAAATCTGTTTAACCTCCCATGTTCTTTTTCTTAGCTGGTGGCAGCACCATCTACCCAGTCTTCTGTGTTAGAAGTCTGAGAGTCATCCTTCTTTCTTTTATATATCATCATCTTACAAGGGCTGTAAATTTTATGTCCTAAATATTTCTCAGCATTAATCTTTTTCTCTATCACAAACCACCAGGCCCCTCCCTAGCTCAAGACCTCATCCTCACTTGGATACTGCAGGTCTCCTAACTGGTCTCCCTGCCTCTGGGCTTCTGCCTCTCAAATTGCTGCTCCATAATCACCAGAAGGACTCATCTAAGATGCAGATCTGAACTGTTACCTCTCTACTTTCCATTACCATTCCCACTCTCATTGTCTTTCTTGAGTCTCAGCTGGTACCCTCCTGCCCAAAGGACCTTAATGGTGCCCCTGACCACTATGCTTGCCATGCTTGTTCCTGGCCTGCTCTTCACTGGCCTGTAGGCACAAGTCAGAATTCTCAGCCTGGCACTGAAGGTTCCCCAAACCTTACTTTCTAATCAACCAGTTTACTTATTGTCCTTAGAACCATCATGACCTTTTTTGTTGCCATTCATTCAGCCCAAATGCTGCTTCCAGTTCATTGCCTTTTTCCCTCTGTGCATTCTTGGTTTAATCTGATTTTTGTGTTGTTTTGAGATGCAATGGGTTGTAATAGAGAAAGCCATAGTCATGATGTGAGACCTGATTCCTAGTTCTCACGAGATTATAGCCGAATTAAATAATTGATTTGATTTTCAGTTTTCTCATCTATAAAATGGTAGTGGTAATAAAACATAATTGCCCAGGGATTTTTTTTTTTTGGAAGCGTTAAGTGAGATAGTGTATTGAAAATACAAGGGAAATTTGTAAAGTAGAAATAATAATGATAAACATAATTTATTTATTATTAATTCTAATTACTAATAATTGAAAAAGACTTATTATCCATAGCTCTAGGAACTCAGTTGGAAATCAGTAAAAATCTTCCAAATGAAAAAAGAAAAGGAAAGAGTCAGACTGAAGCCCTGTCTATAATCCTGGCTGCCTGTGTGAATTCAAGAAGACAAAGTGATCAACCAATGCAGGTTTAGTATCTTCAAGACGAAGTCTTGGCTTGATTTGTTTTGGAATTAATTTTAGGCATTTGTACTGGAATGAAATGCTAGTAGGAGCTCTTCGTAACAAATGTACAGAGTTCCGGGGGGAGATAATTGTATTACATTTTCCGTGGCTCCTGAGGTCTCAGAGGATTCCTTTGGCTGATCTGTTCGGGCTTGGCTACTTTTATACAGTGTATTTGTTAGTTTTGCACTGTGGTGTTCATGAGGATTGATGACTGCATTAAGTAAGAGTAAACCTAAGACCTTCTGAGAGCTCCTTATACAAACCTCCAGTCAAAATCCCCAGTCTGTGTGATCGTAATCTTTTAACTGAATTGAATAATGTGGCCTCTTATGCTGCACAAAGAAGAGAAGGGTTCTGTCACCTCTTGTGCATTTGGGGCTCCTGTCACATCTTGTCTTTTCTGGGGCCATGAAAGGGTGGCAGTTTTGCCTTGTTCACCTGAAATAACCCTTAGTTTTAAATTGATTATCTGTTCTTAGTGGAAAATGGTAGAGTGTTGATTTTAATCATCTTGGTAATAATCTTGTACCTGGCTGGGTATATTCACAAATTTGTGTGGGTAGAGGAAGAGAAAACCAACAAAAATCAATTTGAATGTTTATTTCAGTGCAGATTTTTTGTATTATTTATTTATTTACTTATTTAAAAAATTTTTTGATACAGCAGGTTCTTATTAGTCATCAATTTTATACACATCAGTGTATACATGTCAGTCCCAATCGCCCAATTCATCACACCTCCCCCCCCAACCCCCCCCCCGCCGCTTTCCCCACCTGGTGTCCATATGTTTGTTCTCTACATCTGTGTCTCAATTTCTGCCCTGCAAACCGGTTCATCTGTACCATTTTTCTAGGTTCCACATATATGCGTTAATATACGATATTTGTTTTTCTCTTTCTGACTTACTTCACTCTGTATGACAGTCTCTAGATCCATCCACGTCTCAACAAATGACCCAATTTCATTCCTTTTTATGGCTGAGTAATATTCCATTGAATATATGTACCACATCTTCTTTATCCATTCATCTGTCGATGGGCATTTAGGTTGCTTCCATGACCTGGCTATTGTAAATAGTGCTGCAATGAACATTGGGGTGCATGTGTCTTTTTGAATTATGATTTTCTCTGGGTATATGCCCAGTAGTGGGATTGCTGGATCATATGGTAATTCTATTTTTAGTTTTTTAAGGACCCTCCATACTGTTCTCCATAGTGGCTGTATCAATTTACATTCCCACCAACAGTGCAAGAGGGTTCCCCTTTCTCCACACCCTCTCCAGCATTTGTTGTTTGTAGATTTTCTGATGATGCCCATTCTAACTGGTGTGAGGTGATACCTCATTGTAGTTTTGATTTGCATTTTTCTAATAATTAGTGATGTTGAGCAGCTTCTCATGTGCTTCTTGGCCATCTGTATGTCTTCTTTGGAGAAATGTCTATTTAGGTCTTCTGCCCATTTTTGGATTGGGTTGTTTGTTTTTTAAATGTTGAGCTGCATGAGCTGTCTATATATTTTGGAGATTAATCCTTTGTCCGTTGCTTCGTTTGCAAATACTTTCTCCCATTCTGAGGGTTGTCTTTTCATCTTGTTTATGGTTTCCTTTGCTGTGCAAAAGCTTTGAAGTTTCATTAGGTCCCATTTGTTTATTTTTGTTTTTATTTCCATTACTCTAGGAGGTGAATCAAAAAAGATCTTGCTGTGATTTATGTCAAAGAGTGTTCTTCCTATGTTTTCCTCTAAGAGTTTTAGAGTGTCCGGTCTTACATTTAGGTCTCGAATCCATTTTGAATTATTTTTGTGTATGGTGTTAGGGAGTGTTCTAATTTCATTCTTTTACATGTAGCTGTCTAGTTTTCCCAGCACCACTTATTGAATAGACTGTCTTTTCTCCATTGTATATCCCTGCCTCCTTTGTCGTAGATTAGTTGACCATAGGTGCGTGGGTTTATCTCTGGGCTTTCTATCTTGTTCCATTGATCTATGTTTCTGTTTTTGTGCCAGTAGCATATTGTCTTGACTACTGTAGCTTTGTGGTATAGTCTGAAGTCAGGGAGTCTGATTCCTCCAGCTCCGTTTTCTTCCCTCAAGACTGCTTTGGCTATTCGGGGGCTTTTGTGTCTCCATACAAATTTTAAGGTTTTTGGTTCTAGTTCTGTAAAAAATGCCATTGGTAATTTGATAGGGATTGCACTGAATCCATAGATTGCTTTGGGTAGTATAGTCATTTTCACAATAATGATTCTTCCAATCCAAGAACATTGTATATCTCTCCATCTGTTGGTATTATCTTTCATTTCTTTCATCAGTGTCTTATAGTTTTCTGCTTACAGGTCTTTTGTCTCCCTAGGTAGGTGTATTCCTAGGTATTTTATTCTTTTTGTTGCAGTGGTAAATGGGAGTGTTTCCTTAATTTCTCTTTCAGATTTTTCACCATTAGTATATAGGAATGCAAGAGATTTCTGTACATTAATTTTGTATCCTGCAACTTTACCAAATTCATTGATTAGCTCTAGTAGTTTTCTGGTGGCATCTTTAGGATTCTCTATGTATAGTATCATGTCATCTGCACACAGTGACAGTTTTACTTCTTCTTTTCCAATTTGTATTCTTTTTATTTCTTTTTCTTCTCTGATTGCCATGGCTAGGACTTCCAAAACTATGTTGAATAATAGTGGTGAGAGTAGACATCCTTGTCTTGTTCCTGATCTTAGAGGAAATGCTTTCAGTTTTTCACCATTGAGAATGATGTTTGCTGTGGGTTTGTTGTATATGGCCTTCATTATGTTGAGGTAGGTTCCCTCTCTGCCCACTTTCTGGAGAGTTTTTATCAGAAATGGGTGTTGAATTTTGTCAAAAGCTTTTTCTGCATCTATTGAGATGATCATATGGTTTTTCTTCTTCAGTTTGTTAATATGGTGTATCACATTGATTTGCATATATTGAAGAATCCTTGCATCCCTGGGATAAATCCCACTTGATCATGGTGTATGATCCTTTTAATGTGTTGTTGGATTCTGTTTGCTAGTATTTTGTTGAAGATTTTTGCATCTATATTCATCAGGGATATTGGTCTGTAATTTTCTTTTTGTAGTAACTTTTTTTTTGTTGTTTTAAAGGGATCGCTATTTATTTATTTATTTATTTATTTAGGCTGTGTTGGGTCTTCGTTTCTGTGTGAGGGCTTTCTCTAGTTGAGGCGAGCGGGGGCCACTTATCATCGCGGTGTGCGGGCCTCTCACTGTTGCGGCCTCTCTTGTTGCGGAGCACAAGCTCCAGATGCGCAGGCTCAGTATTTTTGACTCATGGGCCTAGTTGCTCTGCGGCATGTGGGATCTTCCCAGACCAGGGCTCAAACCCATGTCCCCTGCATTGGCAGGCAGATTCTCAACCACTGCGCCACCAGGGAAGCCCTGTAGTATCTTTGTCTGGTTTTGGTATCAGGGTGATGGTGGCCTCATAGAATGAGTTTGGGAGTGTTCCTTCCTCCGCAATTTTTTGGAAGAGTTTGAGAAGGATGGGTGTTAGCTCTTCTCTAAATGTTTGATAGAATTCACCTGTGAAGCCATCTGGTCCTGGACTTTTGTTTGTTGGAAGATTTTTAATCACAGTTTCAATTTCATTACTTGTGATTGGTCTGTTCATATTTTCTATTTCTTCCTGGTTCAGTCTTGGAAGGTTATACCTTTCTAAGAATCTGTTCATTTCTTCCAGGTTTTCTGTTTTATTGGCACAGTGTTGCTTGTAGTAGTCTCTTAGGATGCTTTGTATTTCTGTGGTGTCTGTTGTAACTTCTCCTTTTTCATTTTTCATTTTATTGATTTGAGTCCTCTCCCTCTTTTTCGTGATGAGTCTGGCTAATGGTTTATCAATTTTGTTTATCTTCTCAAAGAACCAGCTTTTAGTTTTATTGATCTTTGCTATTGTTTTTTTGTTTCTATTTCATTTATTTCTGCTCTGATCTTTATGACTTCTTTCCTTCTGCTAACCTTGGGTTTTGTTTGTTCTTCTTTCTCTAGTTCCTTTAGGTGTAAAGTTAGATTGTTTATTTGAGATTTTTCTTGTTTCTTGAGGTAGGCTTGCATAGCTATAAACTTCCCTCTTAAAACTGCTTTTACTGCATCCCATAGGTTTTGAATCATCGCGTTTTCATTGTCATTTGTCTCTAGGTATTTTTTGATTTCCTCTTTGATTTCTTCAGTGATCTCTTGGTTATTTAATAACATATTGTTTAGCCTCCATGTGTTAGTGTTGTTTTACGTTTTTTTCCCTGTAATTCATTTCTAATCTCATAGCATTGTGGTTAGAAAAGATGCTTGATATGATTTCAATTTTCTTAAATTTACTGAGGCTTGATTTGTGACCCAAGATGTGATCTATCCTGGAGAATGTTCCATGTGCACTTGAGAAGAAAGTGTAATCTGCTGTGTTTGGATGCAATGTCCTATAAATATCGATTAAATCTATCTGGTCTGTTGTGTCATTTAAAGCTTCTGTTTCCTTATTTATTTTCATTTTGGATGATCTGTCCATTGGTGTAAGTGAGGTGTTAAAGTCCCCCACTGTTATTGTGTTACTGTCAATTTCCTCTTTTATAGCTGTTAGCAGTTGCCTTATGTATTGAGGTGCTCCTATGTTGGTTGCATATATATTTATAATTGTTATATCTTCTTCTCGGATTGATCCCTTGATCATTATGTAGTGTCCTTCCTGTCTCTTGTAACATTCTTTATTTTAAAGTCTATTTTATCTGATATGAGTATTGCTACTCTAGCTTTCTTCTGATTTCCATTTGCATGGAATATCTTTTTCCATCCCCTCACTTTCAGTCTGTATGTGTCCCTGGGTCTGAAGTGGGTCTCTTGTAGACAGCATATAGATGGGTCTTGTTCTTGTATACATTCAGCGAGCCTGTGTCTTTTGGTTGGAGCATTTACTCCATTCACGTTTAAGGTAATTATTGATATGGATGTTCCTATTACCATTTTCTTAATTGTTTTGGGTTTGTTTTTGTAGGTTCTTTTCTTCTCTTGTGTTTCCCACTTAGAGAAGTTCCTTTAGCATTTGTTGTAGAGCTGCTTTGGTGGTGCTGAATTCTCTTAGCTTTTGCTTGTCTGTAAAGCTTTTGATTTCTCCATCGAATCTGAATGAGATCCTTGCCGGGTAGAGTAATCTTGGTTGTAGGTTCTTCCCTTTCATCACTTTAAGTATATCATGCCCCTCCCTTCTGGCTTGTAGAGTTTCTGCTGAGGAATCAACTGTTAACCTTATGGGAGTTCCCTTGTATGTTATTTGTTGTTTTTCCCTTGCTGCTTTCAGTAATTTTTCTTTGTCTTTAATTTTTGCCAATTTGATTACTATGTGTCTCGGCGTGTTTCTCCTTGGGTTTATCCTGTATGGGACTCTCTGTGCTTCCTGGACTTGGGTGGCTATTTCCTTTCCCATGTTAGGGAAGTTTTCGACTATAATCTCTTCAAATATTTTCTCTGGTCCTTTCTCTCTCTCTTCTCCTTCTGGGACCCCTATAATGCGAATGTTGTTGCGTTTAATGTTGTCCCAGCGGTCTCTTAGGCTGTCTTCATTTCTTTTCATTCTTTCTTCTTTATTCTGTTCCACAGCAGTGAATTCCACCATTCTGTCTTCCAGGTCACTTATCCGTTCTTCTGCCTCAGTTATTCTGCTATTGATTCCTTCTAGTGTAGTTTTCATTTCAGTTATTGCATTGTTCATCTCTGTTTGTTTGTTCTTTAATTCTTCTAGGTCTTTGTTAAACATTTCTTGCATCGTCTTGATCTTTGCCTCCATTCTTTTTCCGAGGTCCTGGATCATCTTCACTATCATTATTCTGAATTCTTTTTCTGGGAGGTTGCCTATCTCCACTTCATTTAGTTGTTTTTCTGGGGTTTTATCTTGTTCCTTCGGCTGGTACATAGCCCTCTGCCTTTTCATCTTGTCTATCTTTCTGTGAATGTGGTTTTTGTTCCACAGGCTGCAGGGTTGTAGTTCTTCTTGCTTTTGCTCTCTGCCCTCTGGTGGATGAGGCTGTCTAAGAGGCTTGATGGGAGGGACTGGTGGTGGGTAGAGCTGACTGTTGCTCTGGTGGGCAGAGCTCAGTAAAACTTTAATCTGCTTGAGTGCTGATGGGTGGGGCTGGGTTCCCTCCCTGTTGGTTGTTTGGCCTGAGGCAACCCATCACTGGAGCCTACCTGGGCTCTTTGGTGGGGCCAATGGCGGTCTCTGGGAGGGCTCACACCAAGGAGTACTTCCCAGAACTTTTGCTGCCAGTGTCCTTGTCCCCACGGTGAGCCACAGCCACCCCCCCACCTCTGCAGGAGACCCTCCAACACTAGCAGGTAGGTCTGGTTCAGTCTCCCCTGGGGTCACTGCTCTTTCCCCTGGGTCCCGATGCGCACACTACTTTGTGTGTGCCCTCCAAGAGTGGAGTCTCTGTTTCCCCCAGTCCTGTTGAAGTCCTGCAATCAAATCCCCGTAGCCTTCAAAGTCTGATTCTCTAGGAATTCCTCCTCCCGTTGCCGGACCCCCAGTTTGGGAAGCCTGACGTGGGGCTCAGAAGCTTCACTCCAGTGGGTGGACTTCTGTGGTATAAGTGTTCTCCAGTCTGTGAGTCATGCACCCACCAGTTATGGGATTTGATTTTACTGTGATTGTGCCCCTCCTACCGTCTCATTGTGGCTTCTCCTTTGTCTTTGGATGTGGGGTATCTTTTTTGGTGAGTTCCAGTGTCTTCCTGTCGATGACTGTCCAGCAGCTACCTGTGATTCTGGTATTCTCGCAAGAGGGAGTGAGAGCACGTCCTTCTACTCCGCCATCTTCGTTCCTAATCCTCCTCATTGGTTTTCAAAGCCAGGTATTTGGGAGGGTCATCTCTCTTGTGCAAGATCTAGGGTGTTGGGGTGCCTGATGTGGAACTCAAATCCCTTGCTCCTCATGGCACTGTACCTTTGTGATCCCTCCTGATGGTGGATCATTTCTGCTGGGGTGTGGGTTTATACTTGAGCTTGTATTTCTGCATCTCTTAGCCATCTCAGTGCTTTCCTCTTACCCTTTGTTGTGGACGCTCTTATCTCCACTCTCAGGTACCTTTCTGAAGGAATTATTCTCTTTGTGGTTATAGATTTGGGAGCAGGTTCATGGGAGGAGGTGAGTTCAGGATCTTTCTTTGGTGCCATCTTGAACCATCTACACATTGTTTTATAGTATTCACTGAAGAAGGTCAAATGACAGTTTCAATAAAACTACAAACTATCTTTAAGTTTAAAGCTGCTCTTCACTTCTATATATATGTTGTGTTTAAGTTCCATCAATATCTTTTAGGAAGAACACTCTTTGACATAAATCACAGCAAGATATTTTTTGATCCACCTCCTAGAGTAATGGAAATAAAAACAAAAATAAACAAATGGGACCTAATGAAACTTCAGAGCTTTTGCACAGCAAAGGAAACCATAAACAAGACGAAAAGACAACCCTCAGAATGGGAGAAAATATTTGCAAACGAAGCAACGGACAAAGGATTAATCTCCAAAATATATAAACAGCACATGCAGCTCAATATTAAAAAAACAAACAACCCAATCCAAAAATGGGCAGAAGACCTAAATAGACATTTCTCCAAAGAAGACATTCTTTCTCCAAAGAAGCAAATGCCCATCGACAGGCAAATGGATAAAGAAGATGTGGTACATATATACAATGGAGTATTACTCAGCCATAAAAAGGAACGAAATTGGGTCATTTGTAGAGACATGAATGGATCTAGAGAGTGTCATACAGAGTGAAGTAAGTCAGAAAGAGAAAAACAAATATCGTATATTAACGCATATATGTGGAACCTAGAAAAATGGTACAGGTGAACCGGTTTGCAGGGCAGAAGTTGAGACACAGATGTAGAGAACAGACATATGGACACCAAGGGGGGAAAGCAGCGGGGGGGGTGGTGGTGGTGTGACGAATTGGGAGATTGGCATTGACATGTATACACTGATGTGTATAAAATGGATGACTACTAAGAACGTGCTGTATGAAAAAAAAAATGTTTAGTTGAAGTAAAAAAAAAAAAATCTTTTACTGAATCAACCTGTAATTCAATCTATTCATTATTTTATTTAAAAATATTAATTTAATTTTGATTTTGTTAGTTTAAGATACATCTGTTGAATTCTTATTATATGTATGGTGCAAAGTATGTAAATTCCCATCTGTTGCCAAAATTTTCTTGCAGGCTATCACTTGTCTTTTAACTTATATTTTATTCTGAGTTTAAATTTGTAGTAACCAAATTTGTCAGTCTTTTAGTAACTTTTGAGTTTTATATCTTAGAAAAGTCATCACTCAAATTATGAAGGTAATCTATAGTTTTTCTAACATTTTTACTGAGTATATTTTTTCATGGTTTAAATAGCTTTTTATTCCATCTGGAATTTCTGGCCTGAGTTAAGGAATGGTTTATCTTTTCTCCACTGATACTGACCTTTGTCGTATATTAAATTCCTTTGTATGCAAAGATCTGTTTATTCTTGTGCCAGTAATGTGCGGGTTTATAAACTTTTTTTTTGAACTATACATGATTTACAATATTATATTAGTTTCAGGTGTACTGCCTAATGATTCGGTATTTTTACAGATTACATGCCGTTAAAAGTTATCATACGATAACAGCTATAATTCCCTGTGCTGTACAATATATACCCTTGTTTCTTATCTGTTTTATACCTAGTAGTTCATAGTTCATAACTCTTAATCCCATTCCTCTAATGTGCCCCTCTCACCCTCCCTCTCCCCACTGGTAACCACTGGTTTGTTCTCTATATATATGAAGTACTGTGTGGTTTTAATTACCATACAAAGCTCCTAGTTTTTAAATTTTAGAAAAGTTTTGGGGACTTCCCTGGTGGTTCAGTGGTTAACAATCTGCCTTTCAATGCAGGGGATGTGGGCTCGATCCTTGGTCGGGGAATTAAGGTCCCACATGCCACGGGGCAACTAAGCCCATGCGCCACAACTATTGAGCCTGCGCGTCTCAACCAGAGAGCTTGCGTGCCTCAACTACAGAGCCGTCGCGTGCCTCAACTACAGAGCCCTCGCGCTCTGGAGCCTGTGCCCCACAACTAGAGAGAAGCCCGCGTGCCTCAATGAAGAGCCCGCACCCTGCAACTAAGACCCAATGCAGCCAAAAATAAATTTTAAAAAAAAGGTTACATTTTCTTTTACATGGTGTTAAGACAAATTTTACGTGAACAGCAAGGGATAAAGTGAAAATTGAAATTCCTTTCTTTAACCCATTCACCATAATCTCCCTTCCCATTGTTAATTACGGTTAACTTTTTTCACTTTTTTTTTCCAGAAAACGTTTATCCATGTTGCAGTACATTCACTTACCCGTGGGTAAAAATGTTTACAAATGGGATCGTATTATACATACTATAGTTTATTCTTTACCTTGCTTTTTAAAAAGTGATGGCTTTATTGAAGCCATGGGTTCTGAAGAGGCTCAATTACTGAAAAGTCCCGAGGTTCTGAACCAAACTGAGTTGTCTTTAATCAACACTCGAAAACTACTTACTGTGCCGGTTGAGGCCAAAGGTCAATGTTACTACGCTGTTATTGGAGGGAGGGGCGCACCTGCCAGGTCATCCCGGTGTTAAGAAGCCCCTCACATGCGTAAAGTTCTTAGATGCTCAAAGACAGGCTTTGGTACTGAGACTAAAGACCTCGTGTACTCAAGAATCATCACAGCTTCTATTGGACATATTTTCTTTTTGGAATGAAGGAAAATTCTCCCATTTTTGAGCCATTCTTTTATGTCAGTTCTACAAAATTGCATGTAACTTTCTAAATATTTTTAAAAGATATAGTTTCATAAATATTTAATATTCTGCTAATTTGATTTTGAATTGTAAATGTCAAGTATTCTGTTTTGGGGGTTTTTATGTTTTATTATACTTTGTAAAAAAGGAAAAACTGTGCATTTTTAGAATGTTTTTATGAGTCAATTTAATGTACTGAAAATAAAAATTAAAAAAAAAAGTAATGGCTTTATTGAGATAAAATTCTCATACCATACATTCACCCATGTAGTGTATAATTCAGTGGGTTTTAGTATATTCATATACTTATGCAGTGTTTATCACAATCGGTTTTAGAACAGCAACACAAAAGATACCCCTTACCCATTAACAGTTACTCTTCACCTCCCCCCACCCCCTGCCTTCAGCCCTAGGCAACACTAATCTGCTTTCTGTCTCTATATATTTACCTATTCTGGACATTCCATATACATGGATTCATACATATATGGTCTTTTGTGACTTCTTTTGTGGCTTCTTTCACTTAGCCTGATGTTTTCAAGATTCAGCCACGGTATAGCATGTATCAGTACTTACTTCTTTATTGTCAAAAGCATTCCATTGTGTGGATATAGCACATTTTATTTATCCATTCATCAGTTAATGAGCATTTGGGCTATTTCCACTTTTTGGCTATTTTGAATACTCATGTACAGTTGTGTGAATGTATGTTTTAATTTCTGTTGAGTATATATGAGGGCAATTGCTGAGTCATCTGATAACTCTGTGTTTAACCTTTTGAGGAACTGCTAGTCTGCCTTCTACAGTGACTACACTGTCTTACATTCTGACTAGCAGTGTATGAAGATTCTGTATCTTCACCAACACTTGTAATTATCAACTTTTTGATATTTGGTAGAACTCACCAATGAAGCCATTTGGGCTTAGGCTTTTCCTTGTAGTAGTAGTATTTTGATTACTAATTCAATCCCTATACTTTTTAAGAGTTCTTCTCACACTTTCTATTTATTCTTGCTTCAGTTTCAGGATTTTGTGTTTTCCCAGGTATTTGTCCATTTCTTTCTTTTTCTTTTAAAATTTATTTTATTTTTTATTTATTTTTGGCTGCATTGGGTCTTTGTTGCTGTGCGCGGGTTTTCTGTAGTTGTGGCGAGTGGGGGCTACTCTTCATTGCGGTGCACAGGCTTCTCTTGTTGCGGAGTATGGGCTCTAGGCGTGCGGGCTTCAGTAGTTGTGGCACACGGGCTTCAGTAGTTGTGGCTCCTGGGCTCTAGAGCTCAGGCTCAGTAGTTGTGGCGCATGGGCTTAGTTGCTCCGTGGCACGTGGGATCTTCCTGGACCAGGGCTCGAACCCGTGTCCCCTGCATCGGCAGGCAGATTAACTACTGCACCACCAGGGAAGCCCAGTATTTGTCCATTTCATCTAAATTATTTAATTTATTGGAATACAGTTGTTCATAGTATTTCTTTATAATCCTTTTTATTGGTATTTCCATGGTTGGTAATGATGACCTTCTTTCATTCCTCATTTTATTTCTGCCTTGCTTTTTAAAGCTTTATATTTTAGAAAAATTTCCATAGAGTCGTAACTAATTTTTTAACAACCACATACTATTTTATAAATAACCTATTTATGACCATTAACATTTATAAATAATGCCTCAATTAGTATCCTTCTATATATTATGGTGTATTTTTGGTGATACTGTGTGTCTGAGTGTTCTTAGTTGAATTTGCTAGGTCAAAGGGATGTCATATTCAATATTAGTAGATATTAACAAATTCATAGAATTTTCACCAGTCTGCATGAAAGAGTTTCTTTTCAGTCTTTACAGCACTGAGAATAATCTTACTTTTTCATATTTGCCCCTATGATTTATGAACATTTTTATCTTATTTTGATTTATACTTATTAATGAGGTTAAAGTTTTTTGTCATATATTGGCTATTTACATTTATTTATCTATAATGAACTTTATATCCTTTCCCCTTTTTGTTGGGTTATTAACGAGTTTTTTGTTATATTAAGGAAATTAGACTTTGACATATGTCTTCTAAGTATTTTTTCCCCCATTAGTAGTTTCTTTTACCTTTGTTGGACATTTTTGCTGTATAGAAGTTTGACATTTTTATGTGGTCAGATTTTTCCACCTTTTCCTTTCTGCTTCTGGCTTGGTATCAAGTTCATTTTCTTAACCACTGTTCATTGCTGCCTCCTGTGTAATTAGGCTCTTTTAGGCTTGAAGAAACCAATATGCTTGCTTTACCTCGGTTGATGTGTTTTACTGTAAACATTCATAGAGAATAGGAAGAATAGGATCAGCCACATAATCAAGTTGTGTCTTTGGAACATAGCAGTAGTCCAGGAGTTAGTCTGTAGTCTGTTCTCTGCAGGTTAGATGAGTAGAAAATCCAGAAACCGTCTCCTTAGAGACTGTGTTCCACCGTGATGGTCCCTCCACCTTTTCTGATGCTTAAATGACTTGATCGTTCTCCTCTGCTTGCTGGCTTCTGTGCTCTCATTGCTCTGCTTATTGTCATCTTTCTTTATGCCATTGTGGTTTCTGTTCTCATGACTGACTCTCTCGTTGTCTCCATTTTAGCCTCCCGTTCAGAAAAAAGATCAGACTGGTTGGTCTGGTCACACTGTTCATTGTAAGCCACCCCAGATGGGTGGAGATTTTCTGTCAAGCTTGTCTTCCATCTGCAGATGGGCCTCTCTTTGCACTTGGGGCAGTCTCCCTAACCGATCAGCTATGGCTTCAAATGCGGGGTCCAGTGAGAGAAACTAGGGCAGGCTCTGTGCTTAAAAAAGTTTGAAAGCTTGAAAAGGTGCATGTGACGGGAATTTTGAAAAACCAGAGGGAGCATAAGTGACAGGCACCTTGCTTGACTTGGCTTGTGAAATGTGTAGCAAGCCAGTCACCTGTTCTGTAGGAAGCAGGTGCACCCCTAACCCCAGATGCTCTCAGTGCCCTCTATGAACTCACATCAGTGGAGAAGATGTGACTCAGACATGACTCATCCTATAGGGGAGTAGAGGAAATTGGGCACTTGGCAAAACTAAGCCTTTGGAGTGGACCCTGTTATGCGTCTGAATTCAGGCAAGTCTTTGAAAAAAGACACCATTTTAGAGGCCTTGAAGAATGGAGTCTCTTTGACAACAGGTGTGAGGTTATAGATGGAGGTGTGGTAGAGGACAAGGCATTCCCCGGAGAGGGGATATCTGAACAGAGGCAGCAGGAAGCAGAGGAAGTGCTGACTCTCTGGGTTTCTGAGTCTGAGTTAGGGAGGTTAAAGATGGGGAGAGGTCAGTTAGTGTCCAGAATCTTTGAGACGATGCTTGGACTTCATTTGATAAGCAGTGGGGAGCTATTGAAAGGTTTAGGGTTGGGCCGTGACATTAATTTGTACATTCATTCAACAAATATTTATTCATGTCAGACACTGCACAATGTGCAAAATAAACCAAAAAAGAAAAAAATATTGCTCTTGTATAACTTATGTTCTAGTGGGGGAGAGAGTCATTAATCAGTATGCATAATAAGTATATTATATAGTATGTTAGGTAATATATACTATTGACAAATTAAATAGAGCAGGATAATGGGACTGGTTATGTGTGTAAGTGGGTTAGGAAAAAGCCTAGTTGTGATTTTAAATAGGTGGTCAAGGTAGGCTTCAGCGAGCAGGCAGCAGATGATAGAACCTAGTACATTAGAGAGAAGAGTCCAGGAATCCAGGTCCTATGGCATTGAATGGGGAGAAGGACCGAAGAGTCTGGAGGCAGGAAGATCACTTGTGTGAACTGATTTGATGCATCAGTTTGGAGGTGGGATTTCTTTTCCACTTGGTATATCTTTTTGCCTTAGCAAAGAAGTCCATCAGTTAACTAGCCTGATAAAATCTCCTTTGTTTTTTTAAATTTAGGAGAGATACAATTTTGAAACTAGTGTTATTGTTTATTGCCAGGAGTTCAGTGTTTCTTTAAGTGTATTTATTGACTACTCATATCAGAATCACTTGGAATACCAGTTAAAAATAAACATGCCTGGGCCCTGCCCATGGCCTGATCTTGAAAGGTAGAGGGGATAATGGTTAAGAACACAAGCTTGAGTTAGTCTATTTGGGTTCAAATTCTGAATCTGACTCTTACTTGGCTGGGCGGTCTTAGGCAAGATATTTAATGTTTCTGTACCTCAGTTTTCTCATCTGTACAGTGGGAATATTGCTGATGGTAAGGATAATATCTATTTCATAGCATTGTGAGAATTAAATACAGTTGACTGTTGAACAACACAGGTTTGAACTGTGCAGGTCCACTTATATGTGGGTTTTTCAATAAATATAGTACCTGTATTTTCATTTTACAGATCTTTAAATTAACTAGGTGGGAGGAAGAATTCTGTGTTCAATTAGACATCACAATAGGTGGAATCAAAAGAACTAGGCTTTTGAATCCTGATTCTATTTAAACTGTTTCAGCTTCCTGCCTTGCGTGAGTCATTTTCATTTCCTTTGCTTTTGAGGCAGATTTTTGTGTGTGTGGGATCCATCGCCCTTAACCCCCGCTTTGTTCAAGAGTCAGATGTCAATTCATGTGAAGCGTTTAGAACACTACTTGTCATATCGTAAGCCTTTAATTTCAGACACAATTGTTTTTGTTTTTACTGAATCATAATGTCTGAAGGTGAGGCCATTAATCTTCGTTTTTAATAGATACCCTGAATGACTCATTTACCCATGTGCTGTATTGTTAATAATTGCAAAGCTATAGTAATAATGCTTGGTGACTTTTGTTAGAATATGGGTCAGTTAATGTCAATTTTCCAGATAAGAGTGGTTTATTTAGTAACACATGCTGTTGTTTACTGGGTGCATATGCTAAGCATGTTCCAGGCTGTTTGCAGCAACCCTAAAGGGGTAGGTAGATATTAACCCAGTTTTACAGATGAGAAAATTGAGGCTTATGCTGGTGAAGAAACTTGCCAAAGGTGAGACAGCCAGTGAGCTGTGGAATTGTCATGGATCTCCGGCTCTGCCCAACTCCAGGGCACTTGCTTCTTCCATGAAATCAGCTTCTAGCTGCTCAGCCTTTTAATCTTGCAAGTGGATACTTTTTATGCTCAGATATTTCCAGTGATCCTGGTATTCACACCTTTGTCTAGTCACCTCCTGCAACAAGGTACCAGGTGTAGAATATGGCAGAAATGATATGTGATGTCACTTCTGAGATGAGGTTCTAAAGGACTGGCTTCTGTCTGTCTGTCTGTCTGTCTCTCTCTCTTGATCTCTTGCTCTGGGGGAGTTCGCTGCCCTGTTGTGAGCAGCTCTTTGGAGAGGCCCACGTGGGGAGGAACTAAAGCCTCCTGCTAACTGCTGTGTGAGAGAGCTCAACCTCCAGCCCCAGTCAAGCCTTTGGATGTTGCGGCCCCAGTTGGTACCTTGCCTGCGACGTCATGAGAATCCCTGAGTTAGAACCACCCAGCTCAGCTGCTTCCTGATACCTGGCCTTCAGAAACTGTGAGATAATGAATGGTTGATGTTCTAAGCTGCTGAATTTGGGGTAATTTGTTAGACAGCCTTAGATAACTAGTACATTTTGCAATTTTATTATGAACTTCCGAGTTCTACCCCTTCATCCCGACATCCTGGTGCCCCTCCGTGTCATCCACACTATTCCCAGGTGCGTATTTCACTGGTTGCCTACTTTACTCCTTTGTTAGGCTTGTTTGTTATCTAGATCATCTCTGCTCCCTTTCTCCTCACTAAGTATGTTATTGACTGGGTCCCCGGTGCTATTTACTAGCAAGTCTATCACTGTAGCACTCAGTGAGCATCAGCTGGCCAGGTGGCTGAGGGCCGTGGACTGACTCATCCTTGTCTGGGATCCTTTACTCATCCATGTGATAAGCCGGCCTCCACCAGCAGCCAGAACGGACCTTGATCCAGGTAGTTTCCCAGGGATAAAGATTCTAGTGTCTGTCGTAAAAACTGTATGGGTTTTTAGATGGAAGTGCTGGGGACACCCTGTAGTCTTCCTGCTTCTCTCCCTCTGCTTGTTCTGAAGCAGCAGAGCCAACTCTAAAAAGAAAAGTCACTTTGGTTAGTGTTTCTGTTTTCATTTAAAAGTAAGACAATGTGACAGAAAAATCGTTAGGGCTTGGATCAGCTTATTTAAAGCAATAATCTTCCTATTAAGACAAACTTCCCCATGGTTTCTGGTCTTTGGGAGCTCCTCCTGGGTGTCATTCTCCCCCTCTGCAGTTATCACCCTTGGATTTCCAGTTCGCAAAATTTGGAGGCCAGATTTCTTTAGAGGTTTATCTTTCTAAATCAAATCCTCTTATGGAGAATCTAAATTTGGGATTGCTCTCTGTTTTGATCAACATGCCAGTTAGATATTTAGAACAATCTTTAATGAAGATGCTGGGGCCATGTATGTCTTCTTAGAAATCCACAGAAAAGATTTAACTGAATTTTGCCAAGAATAAAAGACTTTAAGGATAAATGTAGGCCTTCAACTTGGTGTCCTACTTCTATGTTGAATAGATAGATATCTGTTTCTGGTTACTTCTAGAGAGATATTAGCCCACTAGCCAGTTCTGTGAGCCACCCTCACTTGTGGTGGAAGATTCTTTGAAGATGATAATGTTCTTCCATACATTTTCAACATCTTTAGCTAGGAAGCAGGTACTCAAACCACTACAATTGTTTTCTTAAAACTACATGGGAGGAATTTAACTAGAGCTGCTCAGGTGAATGTCTAGTTTGCATTAATAATGGAGCTTGATAATTAAGTCATCATTTCTTTTATCATGAACTCAGACCTGCTCTAAACATGCTTTCTGTGCTGGTCCTTCAGATACTTATGAAGCCTTGACAGTAGCCCAAGCAGATGAGTTTCAGTGCCCTGGGTGCTTTCCCATAGGCAGAGTGGCAGAGTAGGTGAAGTATGTTGTTTGTTTGTTTAATTAGTAAATTATTTTTTAGAACAGTTGTAGGTTTACCAAAATTGAGCAGATAGTACAGAGAGTTCCCCTATTTCCTCCTCCTCCTCTTCCCCTTTCTCCTATTATTAACACCTTGCATTTGTGTGGAACATATGTTGTAATTGATTAAGCAATATTGATACATTATTATTAACCAAAGTCCATAGTTTATACTAGGGCTTACTCTTTATGTCATACTGTTCGCTGGGTTTTGACAAATGCATAATGTCATGTATCCACCAGGACAGTATCGTGCAGAATAGTTTCACTGCCCTGAAAATCTTCTGTGCTCTGTCTCTTTATCCCTCCCTCCTGCTGAACCCTTGGCAACCACTGGTATTTTTACTATCGCCCTAGTTTTGGCTTTTCCAGAATGTGATACAATTGGAATCATACAGTATGTAACCTTGTCAGACTGGATTCTTTCACTAAACAATGTGCATTTAAGGTTCCTCGATATCTTTTCATGGCTCAATAGCTCATTTCTTTTTATTGCTGAATAATATTCCATTGTCTAGATGCACTACAGTTTATCCACTCACCTATCGATGGATATCTTGGTTGCTTACAATTATGAACAAGGCTGCTATAAACATCTGTGTGCAGGTTTCTGTGTAGATGTAAGTTTTCAGCTCCTTTGGGTAAACAACTAGGAGTATGATTGCAGGACCTGAAATAGGTTATTGGCCTGGTGATACCCTCTTGTTCCCCAGTGACTGTACACTTGCTGACAACGACCTCCCTACTGTGACAGCGTAACCAAGCTGCTGCAGGCCAGAAGGAGTGGCACGGTATATTTAAAGTGATGAAAGTGAAAAACCTACAGCCAAGAATATACTACATGGCAAGGCTTTCATTCATATTTGGTGGAGAGATCAAAAGTTTTACAGACAAGCAAGAGATAAAAGAGTTCAGCACCACCAAACCTGTTTTACAAGAAATGCTAAAGGGATTTCTCTAAGCAGAAAAGAAAAGGCCACAACCAGAAACATGAAAATTATGAAAGAAGAGATCTCATTGGTAAAGGCAAACATACAGTGAAGGTGGGAAATAATCCACACACGAAGCTAGTAGAAAGATTGAAAGACAAGAGGAGTAAAATCGTCTATATCCACAGTAAGTAGTTAAGAGATACACAAAACAAAATGATGTAAAATACGTTGCCAAAAACAGTAAAGGTTGGAGGGAGGAATAAAAATGTAGGGTTGTTAAAATGTGTTTCAAGTTGAGATCAGCAACTTAAAATAGTCACATATATATTGCTATATATATATATTGCTATATATAAACCTCATGGTAACCACAAACTAAAAATCTATAGTAGATATGCACACGCAAAAGAGAGAGGAATCCAAACATAACACTAAAGATAGTCATCAAATCACAAAGGAAGAGAGCAAAAAAGAAGAAAGGAACAGAAAAGAACTACAAAAACAACCTCAAAACACTGAACAAAATGGCTCTGACTACATACCTATCAATAATTACTTTAAATGTAAATGGACTAAATACTCCAATCAAAAGATGCAGAGTGATGGAGATTCCTCAAAAGATTAACAATAGAACGGCCATATGATCCAGCGGTTCCACTCCTGGGTGTTTATCTGAAGAAAACAAAAACACTAATTAGAAAAGGTAACACGAACCACTATGTTCATTGCAGCTTTATTTACAATAGCCAAGATCTGGAAGTAACCTAAGTGCCCATCAATAGATGAATGGATAAAGAAGATGTGGGGTGGGTGTGTGCGCGTGTGCCCGTGTGTCTATTACTCAGCCATGAAAAAAGAATGAAATCTTGCCATTTGCAAAAACATAGATGGACCTAGAGGGTATTATGCTAAGTGAACTAAGTCAGACAGAGAAAGAAAAATACTGTATGATATCACTTATATGTGGAATCTAAAAAACAAGGCAAATGAACAAACAGAACAGAACAGAAACAGAGTTATACATAGAGAGAACAAACAGGTGGTTGCCAGAGGGAAGGAGAAAAGAAAAGGGTGAGGGAGATTAAGAGGTACAAACTTCCAGTTGCAAAATAAATGAGTCACAGGTATGAAAATGTGCAGTGTGGGGAATATAGTCAATAACTATGTAGTATCTCTGTATGGTGACAGATCATAACTGGACTTACCATGGCGATCATTTTGAAATGTATAAAAATACTGAATCACCAGGTTATGTAACAGAAACAAACATAGTGTTGTAGGTCAATTACACTTCAAAAACAAACAAGCTCATAGAAAAAGAGATCAGATTTGTGGTTTTCAGAGGCAGGGGGAATTGGATGAAGGCAGTCAAAAGGTACAAACTTCCAGTTATAAGATAATTACTAGGATGTAATGTTTAATGTGATAAATGTAATTAACACTGCTGTATGTCATATATGAAGCTTGTTAAGAGAGTAAATCCTGAGTTCTCATCACAAGGCAAAATATTTTTTTTTATTTCTTTAATTTCATATCTGTATGAGATGATGGATTTTCCCCAAAGTTGTGATAATCATTTCATGATGTCTGTAAATGAAATCACTCTGGACACCTTAAACCTATATATAGTGCTGTATGTCAATTATATCTCGATAAAACTGGAGGACAAAAAAATAAAAGAGGAATTTTAAAAATCCACCTGAGGGACTTCCCTGCTGGCGCAGTGGTTAAGAATCCGCCTGCCAATGCAGGGGACACGGATTCGAGCCCTGGTCCGGGAAGATCCCACATGCCGCAGAGCAATTAAGCCCGTGTGCCACAACTACTGAGCCTGCGCTCTAGAGCTCACGAGTCACAACTACTGAGCCCAAGTGCTGCAACTACTGAAGCCCGCATGCCTAGAGCCCGTGCTCTGCAACAAGAGAATCCATTACAATGAGAAGCCCGTGCACCGCAACGAAGAGTAGCCCCCGCTCACTGCAACTAGAGAAAGCCTGTGTGCAGCAACGAAGACCCAACACAGCCAAAAAAAAAAAAAAAAAAATCCACCTGAAGCTATGTTTAGCAAAATATTTTTGTCATTCAGCTTCCTCTAAATTTTGCTGCATAAAAGGCCTCAACATCTCAGTGGCTCTCAACAGTCTTTATATGTCCCTCATGTTACATAGATATCATTTTCATGTGGCCAGACCTTAGTCACGTGGCCACATCTAAGTACAGGGGAGGCTGGGAAATGGAGTCTAGCTGTGTGCATAACAATAAGAGGAAATTTGTTCTGTGATTCGTTAGCAGTCTTAGCCATATTAAGTAAATGATTAAATCATACAGTAGCTCTTGATTTTGATCTTTCAGGGACAACAGGACAGTACTTGCATGATTTCAGAGTTCTGGGTGCTTTTTAGGAAAGCACTTTTCACCTCATGTCCTGTTCCCCATTGCATCTTGAATTATCCTATCATTTTACTTCTGAGAGAGCTTATTGGAATAAAGAAAAATATGTGTTGTTTCAACAAATACCTGTTTGATAATGATGGCCTCTAAAACTGAGAAAAGTCAGTAAGAAGCCTTAATAATAATAAATGTGGTTGTGATTAAGTCAGATATTTAAAAATTGTCAGGTCCCCTGTCCTTTGTCAGAGGAAAGAGGCTATTTTGAATCCTTCTAGCCCTTGGTTTAGTTTCAGGATAATGGACTCCTCTTCACTTGTGACATTGGTATTCTGTTGCCTTTAAAAAGAAAAGTACATGAAATTTGTATCTGGATATGGCATTTCTTATCCAGAGTAGTGGGTTTTTAGATAGAAATGCTATACATTTTAGCATGAGACTCTATTTCTTAATAAAATTTAGGAAGAAATGGGCGATGTTTGTGTTGCATATTTTTTTAGTGATCAATCCACTAGATGTACTTTATTAACTAATTATAGTTACAAAGCAAGCTTGGGACTTCCCTGGTGGCGCAGTGGTTAAGAATCCGCCTGCCACTGCAGGGGACACAGGTTCGAGCCCTGGTCTGGGAAGATCCCACATGCCGCAGAGCACCTAAGCCCGTGCGCCTCAACTACTGAGCCCACGCACTAGAGCCCACGAGCCACAACTACTGAGCCCGCATGCCACAACTACTGAAGCCTGTGTGCCTAGAGCCCATACTCCACAGCAAGAGAAGCCACTGCAATGAGAAGCCCACGCGCTGCAACGAAGATCAGCCCCCGCTCGCCGCAACTAGAGAAAGCCCGCGCGCAGCAACAAAGACCCAATGCAGCCAAAAATAAAAAATAAAAAAAAACCTTTATATTAAAAAAAAAAAAAGCAAGCTTGGCTGCCCTATATGTGTGACTTGGCGGCAGCGTATTTTGAGCATGTGTGGTCGGCCTCAGCTCGCTGCTGATTTGAAGTTCATGGCCAAATATTGATTTTAAATAGGTGCCTACTGTTCTCCAGCAACTCTCAGTCCCTTCAGAAGTGTTTCCTATGAGCCTCTAGTTGCTGAGAATAGCTGTGTAAGCACTGTGAAAGTTTTTCCAAATTAAAATTTGGGCCTCCAGTTCATTTATTCCTTTCAGAGCTCTGACAGTCGGGTGTGTTTATGCCCCCCTGCAGAGCCCTCTTTAAGCTCAGTCAACAACTTGGAAACATTCAGCTTGGGTGAAACCTCTTTATCTTCCAGTAATCTCTCCATAGAGACCACTGTGCTCTTAAATACACCGTTAAAACTCTTAGACGGGACGGCCTGCTGCCATTCTCTTATTACTGAGCAACTGCTCCAGACTCTTCATATTGCTGTAATTCCAAACTCTAAGTAATTATCACATTGAAAAGGCCAGGCAAGTGTACACCTGCTGTGACACAGCCAGTTTTGTCCCCCGTCTGAACTTGCTTGCTTTGTGAGCTGCTAGGATAGTGGGAAGAAACAAACAGGACAAAAACAATCACTGAAGAAACAAACACCCTTTGGCTAAAAAATCTGTCTCTTATTTTCCACGATAGATATTTTGAAAGCACTAAGGCCATGTAAAATGACAAGCATTAGATTTTGCTTAAGCTTTCATCCTAAGGCAGGTTAGCAGCCGTTATCTAAAGCAAGCATCAGGCCTCACCTTGGAGTTTGTCCAGAAGGCAGAATCTCAGGCCCCATCCCAGATCTGTTAGGTCAGAATCTGTAGTTTATCTCGGTCCCAGGTGGTTTGTGAATGTAAAAGTTGGAGAAGCACTGGTGGAAAACTTCAGCCTGAGCCTTCAGTTACTGAAACCACTCATCAATGTGAGGAGGGATCATAACACTTGAACTCAAACTCTATTTATAAAATGAAAAATTTGTGTACTGTAGTTAACTATCTGAGCACATGGCGAATATCGAGCTATTCTGTTATTTCCTGCTGTGCTAATGAAACCTCTTCAGTCCGAGGACAGTAGTGGCAGGAACACGTCCCGAATGGATAAGAGATGATCTCACTGAAAGAGACCTTTTTGCACAATTTTAGAATCCAGTCCCTGGCTCCCTGGAGATAGAGAATTCAGGCATTCTTGAGATTTCTCGACAGGTTCTGGCTCTCCCAGTTCAAGGCTCAACCAAAAAGTGTTTGGAGGTAGGTTGAGGGGAGGGAATGAAGCCTCTTGCTCTTTTTTTTTTTTTATATCCTCTGTATCTTTATTAATTTTTTAAACATCTTTATTGGAGTGTAATTGCTTTACAATGTTGTGTTAGTTTCTGCTGTATAACGAAGTGAATCAGCTATATGTATACATATATCCCCATATACCCTCTCTCTTGCATCTCCCTCCGACCCTCCCTATCCCACCCCTCTAGGTGGTCACAAAGCCCCGAGGTGATCTCCCTGTGCTATGCGGTTGCTTCCCACTAGCTATCTATTTTACGTTTGGTAGTGTATATATGTCCATGCCACTCTCTCACTTTGTCACAGCTTACCCTTCCCCCTCCCCATATCCTCAAGTCCATTCTCTAGTAGGTCTGTGCCTTTATTCCCGTCTTACCACTAGGTTCTTCATGACCTTTTTTTTTTTGTTCCCCTTAGATGCCATATATATGTGTTAGCATACTGTATTTGTTTTTCTCCTTCTGACTTACTTCACTCTGTATGACAGACTCTAGGTCCATCCACCTCACTACAAATAACTCAATTTCGTTTCTTTTTATGGCTGAGTAATATTCCATTGTATATATGTGCCACATCTTCTTTATCCATTCATCTGTCGATGGACACTTAGGTTGCTTCCGTGCCCTGGCTATTGTAAATAGAGCTGCAGTGAACATTGCGGTACATGACTCTTTTTTTTTTTAACATCTTTATTGGAGTATAATTGCTTTACAATGGTGTGTTAGTTTCTGCTTTATAACAAAGTGAATCAGTTATACATAAACATATGTCCCCATATCTCTTCCCTCTTGCGTCTCCCTCCCTCCCACCCTTCCTATCCCACCCCTCTAGGTGGTCACAAAGCACCGAGCTGATCTCCTTCTGCTATGCAGCTGCTTCCCACTAGCTATCTATTTTACGTTTGGTAGTGTATATATGTCCATGCCACTCTCTCACTTTGTCCCAGCTTACCCTTCCCCCTCCCCATATCCTCAAGTCCATTCTCTAGTAGGTCTGAGTCTTTTTTTTTTTTTTTCACACACACACACTGTATTTTATTTTTACAAGAGATAAATAGACTGACACCAAGCATTGTACATGGATGACCACAACAAAAGCAACAATGATTGCAGTTACCAAACATGAAACACACTCATACTATGTCATAAAATTGACACTCAGTCCAGTAATCCTCCACTGTAACAGCTCCTTTACTTTGCAGTGAAAATTGATTTGTATATTCTTTGCCTCTGAGTCCTTGTGGGATTTTTTTTTTTTAATTCAAACAGAAAGTCACAAAAATTATACTCATCCTCATCAGTTCACTCAGTCCCATGTAATTAATGTTTTTTTTCATCTTGATCTTTTGTTAGCACTTTTATGAGTTCATCAGTTTTTCATTAGAGTTCTGAAAATTCTTATTCATTCAGTTCAGCAGTATAGTCAGTTACCAGAAACCTGTACTTGTCAGAGTCTTTTCCATGAATTTCTTGAAGATGAAACCTTTTTATAGGAACATATTTGCAAAAGCATCAGAGTACACCCAGAACTGTCTGTAAATGACAAAAGACTTAAAAATGACCACGGTTAAAGATTTGATGAAGGTTCATAATAATGCAGTTGACAAGAAAATTAGTTATTTCTGAGATATACATTTTAAAGTAATAACTAGGATTATGACTTATAACATTATACCAGAACATATAAGATTTTTAGAAATTTCATGTAATGTCTGAAACATTTATATTAACATATTTCCATACAAATAACCCAATGAAAGTTTAGTATTAGTTGTTTTGTTTGTTTTTTTATACTGCAGGTTCTTACTAGTCATCAATTTTATACACATCAGTGGATACATGTCAATCCCAATCGCCCAATTCAGCACACCACCATCCCCACCCCACCACAGTTTTCCCCCCTTGGTGTCCATATGTCTGTTCTCTACATCTGTGTCTCAACTTCTGCCCTGCAAACCGGCTCATCTGTACCATTTTTCTAGGTTCCACATACATGCGTTAATATACGATATTTGTTTTTCTCTTTCTGACTTACTTCACTCTGTATGACAGTCTCTAGATCCATCCACGTCTCAACAAATGACTCAATTTCGTTCCTTTCTATGGCTGAGTAATATTCCATTGTATATATGTACCACAACTTCTTTATCCATTCGTCTATTGATGGGCATTTAGGTTGCTTCCATGACCTGGCTATTGTAAATAGTGCTGCAATGAACATTCGGGTGCACGTGTCTTTTTGGATTACGGTTTTCTCTGGGTATATGCCCAGTAGTGGGATTGCTGGGTCATATGGTAATTCTATTTTTAGTTTTTTAAGGACCCTCCATACTGTTCTCCATAGTGGCTGTATCAATTTACGTTCCCACCAACAGTGCAAGAGGGTTCCCTTTTCTCCACACCCTCTCCAGCAATTATTGTTTATAGATTTTTTGATGATGGCCATTCTGACTGGTGTGAGATGATACCTCATTGTAGTTTTGATTTGCATTTCTCTAATGATTAGTGATGTTGAGCATCCTTTCATGTGTTTGTTGGCAATCTGTATATCTTCTTTGGAGAAATGTCTATTTAGATCTTCTGCCCATTTTTGGATTAGGTTGTTTGTTTTTTTGATATTGAGCTGCATGAGCTGTTTATATACTTTGGAGATTAATCCTTTGTCAGTTGCTTCATTTGCAAATATTTTCTCCCATTCTGAGTGTTGTCTTTTCATCTTGTTTATGGTTTCCTTTGCTGTGCAAAAGCTTTGAAGTTTCATTAGGTTCCATTTGTTTTTGTATTTCCATTTCTGTAGGAGGTGGGTCAAAAAGGATCTTGCTGTGATTTATGTCAAAGAGTGTTCTTCCTATGTTTTCCTCTAAGAGTTTTATAGTGTCTGGCCTTACATTTAGGTCTTTAATCCATTTTGAGTTTATTTTTGTGTATGGTGTTAGGGAGTGTTCTAATTTCATTCTTTTACATGTAGCTGTCCAGTTTTCCCAGCACCACTTATTGAAGAGGCTGTCTTTTCTCCATTGTATATCCTTGCCTCCTTTGTCATAGATTAGTTGACCATAGGTGCATGGGATTATCTGGGCTTTCTATCCTGTTCCATTGATCTGTATTTCTGTTTTTGTGCCAGTACCGTATTGTCTTGATTACTGTAGCTTAGTAGTATAGTCTGAAGTCAGGGAGTCTGATTTCTCCAGCTCCGTTTTCTTCCCTCAAGACCGCTTTGGCTATTCGGGGTCTTTTGTGTCTCCATACAAATTTTAAGATTTTTTTGTTCTAGTTCTTTAAAAAATGGCATTGGTAATTTGATAGGGATTGCATTGAATCTGTAGATTGCTTTGGGTAGTATAGTCATTTTCACAATGTTGATTCTTCCAATCCAAGAACATGGGTATATCTCTCCATCTTTTTGTATCATCTTTAATTTCTTTCATCAGTGTCTTATAGTTTTCTGCATACAGGTCTTTTGTCTCCCTAGGTAGGTTTATTCCTAGGTATTTTATTCTTTTTGTTGCAGTGGTAAATGGGAGTGTTTCCTTAATTTCTCTTTCAGATTTTTCACCATTAGTATATAGGAATGCAAGAGATTTCTGTGCATTAATTTTGTATCCTGCAACTTTACCAAATTCATTGATTAGCTCTAGTAGTTTTCTGGTGGCATCTTTAGGATTCTCTATGTATAGTATCATGTCATCTGCAAACAGTGACAGTTTTACTTCTTCTTTTCCAATTTGTATTCTTTTTATTTCTTTTTCTTCTCTGATTGCCGTGGCTAGGACTTCCAAAACTATGTTGAATAATAGTGGTGAGAGTGAACATCCTTGTCTTGTTCCTGATCTTAGAGGAAATGCTTTCAGTTTTTCACCATAGAGAATGATGTTTGCTGTGGGTTTGTTGTATATGGCCTTCATTATGTTGAGGTAGGTTCCCTCTCTGCCCACTTTCTGGAGAGTTTTTATCAGAAATGGGTGTTGAATTTTGTCAAAAGCTTTTTCTGCATCTATTGAGATGATCATATGGTTTTTCTTTTTCAGTTTGTTAATATGGTGTATCACGTTGATTTGCGTATATTGAAGAATCCTTGCATCCCTGGGATAAATCCCACTTGATCATGGTGTATGATCCTTTTAATGTGTTGTTGGATTCTGTTTGCTAGTATTTTGTTGACAATTTTTGCATCTATATTCATCAGGGATATTGGTCTGTAATTTTCTTTTTTTGTAGTATCTTTGTCTGGTTTTGGTATCAGGGTGATGGTGGCCTCATAGAATGAGTTTGGGAGTGTTCCTTTCTCTGCAATTTTTTAGAAGAGTTTGAGAAGGATGGGTGTTAGCTCTTCTCTAAATGTTTGATAGAGTTCGCCTGTGAAGCCATCTGGTCCTGGGCTTTTGTTTGTTGGAAGATTTTTAATCACAGTTTCAGTTTCAGTGCTTGTGATTGGTCCGTTTATACTTTCTGTTTCTTCCTGGTTCAGTCTCGGAAGGTTGTGCTTTTCTAAGATTTTGTCCATTTCTTCCAGGTTGTCCATTTTATTGGCATATACTTGCTTGTAGTAATCTCTCATGATTCTTCGTATGTCTGCAGTGTTAGTTGTTACTTCTCCTTTTTCATTTCTAATTCTGTTGATTTGAGTCTTCTCCCTTTTTTTCTTGATGAGTCTGGCTAGTGGTATCAATTTGTTTATCTGCTCAAAGAACCAGCTTTTAGTTTTATTGAGCTTTGCTGTTGTTTCCTTCATTTCTTTTTCATTTATTTCTCATCTGATCTTTATGATTTCTTTCCTTCTGCTAACTTTGGGGTTTTTTTTGTTCTTCTGTCTCTAATTGCTTTAGCTGTAAGGTTAGGTTGTTTGAGATTTTTCTTAAGCCTCTTGCTCTTTAATATCTCCAAAAACATTTCTTAAGGGAAAGAAAAAAAAGCCTCTGGCCTGTTTATTGGACAGGAGCTCAATTTCAGTTATTTTGAGAAGGCAGAAACACACTCCACCCAAAACGTTCAGAGCTCCTGCCAAGTGAGAATTTCTTTGCAAGTCAATAGGTCAAGTAACAGAGTTGGTTGGAACTCATTTATCACTTAAAGGTTTGCATTTAGGTCTGAATAATTTGAATATGTTCACTAGTTTGTGCATTTTTCTGGAGAAGGTGGTTCCCAGGGGGAAAGTTTTTTCTTAGAACACAGTGCCACAATAGACTTTTTCCCCTTGGGTTAGAAAATAAAGGGAGAAAGTAATGGCATTCCCATAGGGAGTATTTCCTACAATTCTAACGTAGAATTTCTAATCTGAGGGCTGACATACTTTTAAAAGAAAGTCAGGATTATGCAGTGTAGGAATTGAAGCCTCCTCCTGAGCCAGGGATGTCGTCCTGAACTGCCTCCTTTATCTCATCCATTGCATACACTACAAAGGAACATACAGACCAACCAACCCCACCTCCTGTTCACTCACTTCTAGCCTCTCGTCCCTCCCCTGGCCTCTGCTCCCCCTTATCTGTCTTCTACCGTTGCTCTGACTACGATTTCTATGCAAGATCACCGGGACACCGAGTCCAGTGGCTTGTTTGTAAATCTCTGTAGCATTTGGTCCTGTCCACTTTCTCTCCTCCCACTATTCCTGTGGTATTGGTCACTGAAATTTTTGTCCATGTGTTTTGCCTCTTGAGAGCACTTGAGCCAGACTGCCCGAGTTTGAATCCTAGCTTCACCACTTGCTAGTTATGTGTCTGGGGCAAGTTATTTAACTTTTGGGTGCTTCAGTTTTCTCATCTATAAAATGGGGGTAGTGAAAAAACCTACCCCACAGGGTTGGTGTAACGTGCATAGGAGAATGTCTGGTACATAGTAAGGGTTCCTTAGGGGTGAGTTATCATTATTGTCATTGTCTTCATCATCATCACCATCACCATCACCATCATCATCACCACCACCACCGCCACCACCATCATCACCATCACAACCACCACCACCACCACCACCATCACCACCATCACCACCACCACCACCACCACCACCGCCACCACCATCATCACCATCACAACCACCACCACCACCACCACCATCATCACCACCATCACCACCGCCACCACCACCACCACCACCACCACCACCATCACCATCACTACCACCACCACCACCGCCACCACCATCACCACCACCACCACCACCATCACCATCACTACCACCACCACCACCACCACCACCATCACCACCACCACCACCACCACCACCACCATCGCCATCACAACCACCACCACCACCACCACCACCACCACCACCACCACCATCACCATCATCACCATCACCATCATCACCACCACCATAATCACCATCACCACCATCATCATCATCATCAAAGGGCAGTTCTTGCTCTTTGCAGGCTCCTTGGCCTGCTTCCTACTTGCAGATATTCACTGCCTTTTTTCTTTCTTCCTTTCATAGGACCTCTCTTCTCTTTGGGCTTTTTCTTGACAGTCTTGGGGTTTCCCACATTGATATCTTTGGCCCTAACCTTTTCTTGAGCCCCAGAGTTTAATTTCTAACCACTGGCTGGCCATTTACATTCAGAATTTTCTGAGCATTTTAAACCCAACCTGCCCAAATGGAATCCACTCTCTGGTCCTTTAAAGTCTCCTCTCTTCCTCCTTCCACCACTCCTCTTCCCTCCTTTCATCTTCATTGATGCCATCACAGACTTCCACAGCTCCTGCTGGGGAATCACAGGTAGAGCTTGGTCTTTATTTCCCCCACACCCCAGTCATCCAGTTGGGCTCCAGGGTCTGTTGAAGATCCCTCCGTGGTGTCTTGCAATATGTCTTTGCCTTTCTCTTTCCACTGTTGCTCCCTGGAGCACACTCTTTGTATTAGTTTGCTCTGGCTGCCATTGGGTGGCTTAAACAACAGAAGTTTATTTTCTTACAGTTCTAGAGGCTGGAAGTCCAAAATCAAGGTGCCAACAGGGTTGGTTTCTGGTGAGGACTCTCTCCTGGGCTTGTGGACAGCCACCTTCTCATTGTGTCCTCACAGGGCCTTTCCTCTGTGCATGTGCTTCCCTGGTGTCTTGTCTTTTCTCATAAGGATACCGTTCCTATTGGATAAGGGCCCCACCCTATGACCTTATTTAACTTTAATTACCTCCTTAGAGCCCTGTATCCAAAATACAGTCACATTGGGGATTAGGGCTTCAACCTATGAATTTTGTGGGGGACACAGTTCAGTCCATAACAGCCTTGGTGCTGCTGATGGTTTCACTGATTTCCTATCTCCCCTCTGTGATCCATGTTCATATGGAGGCAGGAACGATCTTTCTAAAACAGTGGTCCCCAACCTTTTTGGCACCAGGGACTGGTTTCATAGAACACAGTTTTTCCACGGACGGGGTTGGGGGCGGGGAGGGTTCAGGCAGTAATGCTAGCGGTGGGGGAGATGGTTCAGGCGGAAATGCGAGCGATGGGGAGCGGCAGATGAAGCTTTGCGTGCTCGCCGGCTGCTCACCTCCTGCTGTGCGGCCCAGTTCCTAACAGGCCGCAGACCGGTACTAGACCATGGCCCGGGGGTTGGGGACCCCTGTTCTAAAACACAGCTCTGACCATCTCCCTCCC